>NC_080187.1:216305075-218805075 GCF_030028045.1 Hippopotamus amphibius kiboko
TGTGGGGATACTTGTCACATTTTCCTTTCCTTTTTTATTTAAGTGACCCACTCGTTCCATTACAGAAGCCTAATGAGAACCTTGGCTTGTAAATTTTACTGTAGTAGCCTGGAGATGGACTACGGTAATGTGTCGGATGACATACAGGTGATAGTTTCTCAGTGAAGAGTATCCTTAAAGGCCCATGTACAACAGTGAGGATTCTTGATTCTGCCTTTTGGGTGATGTGACAGATTTTATGAAGAGAGATAATGGGCTGTAGGAGTCACAGGATTGGGGAAGAAGCTGAGCAGTCCATTCCCCATCCTCGTTTATTGCCGAGACCAGCTCGGCGACTCGAGGTGAGTGACGGGTGCCGCAAGCTTGAAGAAAACACAGACACAGACTGAAGAAAACACAGACACAGACTGAAGAGAAAGATGGGACCGGGGGGCTCAAGACCTCTAGGATCAAGAGCCTAGGATTCATCCCACGTTGCTTTTATTGAGTTCTTGGCATAGCCTAAGGGTCTAACACTCCCACTTTAGTCCCGCAAACAAGGTTATCTTTGAAGTAAACAAACAAAGGCCTCACATGACTGGGGCAATGATCTTTGTTTGCCTCCTGGGTCCGATTTGAGCTGGGTGTGGATTTGAGCTGGGTGTGGCGTGGATTTGAGCTGGGTGTGGAGAGCAAAGCAGCCCTGGGGGCAGGAGACCTCTCTCAGATGGATTAGGGGTCTGTGCCCCACCCCTGTTGGCCCCTCTGCGACTGTGCCTGTCTTAGGTTGTTCCTCCCTTGAGGAATCTTACCCGTCTTTGGCTAACCAGTCATCCTCCGGGGCCAAACAGGGTCATATGAGGTGTGCAAGAGAGAAAGGGGCTGCGCCCCCAGAGAGGGTCAATATTCTGTTTCCATGGCAGCCTATGCCCCCATGGTCTCCACGCCCAGCACCCTTAGCTCCTCCACTGCTCAAGCAGGACATCCTGCATCCAGTCACTCGGCCCACATACTTTAATTACTTTTAGTAACATTTACAAGGTTTCAGAAGGACTTCTGAATGTCTTCCCACAGTTTGTTAACAGATTTTCCTTTGGTGCCTTTAGGAAATGCTCCATATATGGTATTTAATATACCACGTACCCACTCTCACCCTCTTCACTGACTTGGAAATCGCATCTAGCTTGAGGAGCTCCAGCTCTTTCTACGAGCCTCTCTGTTCCAAGATTGAAATCCTGAGTGGATTTGGTTGTTTTGTAGCAAATCTGCTTGAAACTGTTGGACTAGAAGAAAACTAATTATGTCATTGTCTGTATAGCGGGAGAGAGAGAAAAAAACAGTAATAGATTCTTAAAAAGCTGTCATGACTGGAAGTGAGATTGGCTACTCTTGAATAGCTTCATCTATAGCCCGAAGGGCTTTGGTCTGGAAAACTGTCAAATATGAAATCACATTTTAGATCACGGAATCCTGGCTAGCTCCTAGGGGCAGCTTCAGCCATTAAACTCGTCCATCGACCATTTCATCTGCAGGATTTGCTTTGAGATTATAAGGAATGTGGAGGCAAAAGAGTTTTTTCTTATCAAACATTCCATTTTGATGCTCTATAGCAGACCTGTTTTGGCAAATAAATAGAAGACAGTAGGGTAGACTGTAGTATATCCTTGCTTAAGTGCCTTAGGAGGCACATTTTTTATTTCACAAGCATAACTTTGGTGGATGGGGTTTCCCATTTTGGTGTCAGTGTTGAGCAGGCAAAGCTGCTAGTTATTGATTGCCATTGAAGTCATTTCACAAAGGCAGTAAAGCCCAAGGATTGCTCTTTGGACAGAACTACAGTTGGTACAGCTTCTCTTTCTAAGAGCCTGTTGTAAGTTAAAATAGTTTTGACAGTATCTTTAAGTGCACATCTTTGTCTCCAAACATAATTAGTGATGAAAAATGAAACCCTCATTGTTAAGGCTTTGTGGCTTAGACAGCAGCTCCATCTGGTGCTTGCTAAAGGTGTTTGCTTGGTTCATCTCCTGGTTTTATAACAGCATAAATACAGATGTACACAGAACTTAATAAAAGAATGTCAAATCCAAGGTCTCAGTTTTATTGATGGGTTTCTATTGCTCACAGCATTGACGTAAGTTAATTGTGTTCCTTGTTGATAATGTGATAGCTGCTAATCAATTTAACAGCATCTCTTGACTGAATTAACTTACTTGCACTTAAAGTGGAGAGTTATTTTTACTATTTATCTACCAGTCTTGGGAAAAGAAAATATACTGTACTACTTATAAAGAGAAAATTTAATACCTCTCTTACCATTGGTGGGTTTAACTTGGTTAACAAAATATTAGGCTGGGATGCCTTATGTTTTGTTGTCAGTACCACATAAGCTAAGTAGACAGGAGTTTTTTTTTTTAAAGATTCTTGGTGACTCACAGGAACATCTTCAAACTGCTAATAGAAGTTACTTCTGAATAATAGGATTATGCATAATTTCATTTTCTTTGTGCTTTTCTGAGTTTTCACAGTGAGCGTACATAAGAAAAGAAAAAATATCTTATATAACAACAAAAAAAGTAATTTAAAAACAAAACATACTGTAGGTAGCTATAGCCTTGAGTTGCTATTCTCAGTCTTTCTCATTCAGTTGCATGGCCTTTTCTGGGCTTGTTTCCCTCATCCATAAAACAGAAGAATTGAACTAGGAGCCTGCTCAGTTTTAGCATTCTAAGGTTTGTAATTATCTACTGCTTTTTTTCCCTATCTTTTCAGCTTCTCCCACTCGCCTGTGTCTTTCCCCAGCATTTGTAATCAACATGATCTAGTTTCTGCCATCTTAAAATAAGGAAATCCTTTCGGGAGGCCCTCCACCATACTCCCAGCTCTTTCTTTCTTCCACCTCACGCTTAAACTTTTCCAAAAAGTTATCTAGAATTACTGTCTCTTCCCTCTTCAAGTCACTGCAGTCTGCTTTCCCTCCCCACCACTGCATCAAAATAATCTGTGCTGAGATCAGCAGTGAGCTCACATTGCCAAGTCCAGTGGGCACATTTAAATCCTCATTCCCTGTTACCTTTCAGCAGCATTTGAAGTAATTGTCTTTTGCTGCCCCCATCCCTCCCCCAACCCCCACAATGAAATTTCATCTGGCTTCTGTAGCATCACACTTATGGCTGTTATTTTTGAGTTTTCTTTGGGTGTTATCCTCTTCTCCCTGGTTCATCCACCAAGGCTACCTCCCCAGCTCATTCTTTTTTCTTTTTGGTCTAGATATTCCTATACTAGTAGTTTCCAAACAGACAAGAACAGCAGAATTCCCTTCTGTGTTCCAGACTTCTAAATTCGGCTACTTGCTCTATAGTATGCAGGCTAACAAGATACAGACTCGTAATCTTCCCTCCAAAAGTTACACCTCCACCAATGTTGTCTGTCTCAAATAAATGGCCCCACAAATCATTTGAATACATAAACCCAAAACCTAAACACCCAAAATCCAGTGTTTCATGCATATACCTTTATCTGCCTTCCCTGAAGCTACATCCTAATCTAGATCCTTGTCATATGTTATTTTGTCCACAACAGTCCTTTAAACAGTCTCCTGGCCTCTTGTACTGTTCTCCCCGAGTCCATTTTCTATACAGCAGCCAGAACTTTCTTTTATTTTTTTAAGTCCAATTTATTGAGATTTGATTTATGTACAGTAAAACGCCTTTTTTTTAAGTATACAATCTGTGAGTTTTGACAAATGCATGTAGGCATATAACCACCACCATACAACATTTGGATTGTTTCTAGTTTTTGCCTATCAACCTTTGTATACAGTGTTTAGTGTAAACACAATTTTTCATACCTAGGGATGTGATTGCTGGGTTACATGGAAAGTTTGTGTTTAACTTTATAAGAAACTGCCAAACTGTTTTCTAAAGTGGCTGAACCACTAGCATTCTCACCAGCACTATGTGAGAGTCTCAATTGCTCCACATCCTCCTTAGCCTCAGTTTTTGGTTTTATTTTAATTTACTTTAATCATTCTAATAGGTGTATGGTGGTACTCACTGTAGTTTTAACTTGTATTTCCGTATGACTAATGGTATTTAGCATCTTTCTGCTATTTATATGTAATCCATTTACCTTTGGTGGAATATCTGCTCAAATCTTTTGCCTATTTATTTTTGTCGGATTTTTTTTGTTGAATTTTGAAGGTTCTTTGTATATCCTGGATACAAAGTCCTTTATCAGATATGTATTTTGCGAAAAGAATTTCTCATCTGTGGCTTGTCTTTTCATTCTCTTATTATTACCTTTGTCAGAACAAAGGTTTTTAATTTCGATGAAGACCAAATTACCTGTATCTTGTTTTCTGGATCATGCTTTTGGTGTTTTATCTAAGAACTCTCCCTATCCCAAGGCTACAAAGATTTTCTCCTGTTTTCTTCCAAAAGTTTTGTAGCTTTACATTTTATGCTTACATCTGTGATCCCTTTTGAGTTCATTTTTATGCATGGGGTTTGACGTATGGATCGAGCTTCATTTTTTTGCCTATGGATATCCAGTTTTTCTAGCACATTTGTTGAACAATATCCTTTTCACTTTTATCAAAAATCAGTTAACTATATTTGTGTGGATCTATTTCTGGTCTCTATTCTGTTCTATGTCTATTCTGATCTATATCCAGGGTCAGCAACCTTTTTTTTTTAAGATCCAAACCATAAATATTTTAGGTTTTGCAGGCAAAAAAGCAAAAAACCAAGATATTATGTACGTACTTCTATAACAAGAAAGAAAATAAGTTTTCATGAATTTTTTTGACAAAATTCAAAATATAAAAATTGAGTATAGTTTTTTGAAACACAGCTCTGCTTAATAAGAAGAGAATTCTTTTTTGGGAGAGGGATAAATAATTTGTGCTGAGATCACCAATGATTAATTTTGCTTAATTCAGGTTCAGAGTTAGTGCTTCCTGTCATCAAAATTGATTACAAATGTTCATCTATTGATGCATATCTGTAATGAAATTTCACATATTTTTATCTTTGAAAATGTCTTTTCACACATGTGATTCATGTAGCAGTGGAAACTCTGCAGTTTGTAGAGTGCTGAAAAGCACTGCATAGTGATGACAGTGCCACATAGTCTGTCATAACTCTCAGCTCTCCACTGTAGCACAAAAGCCACCACAGACAATATGCAAATAAGTGAGCCTGGCTATGTCCCAGTAAAGCTTTATTTATGGGCACTGAAATCTGAGTTTCATACAATTTTCACTTGTCACAAAAATTTTTTTAAATTTTTTTTCGACTATTAAAAATTTAAAAAAACACCTCTAGCTTAGGGACATATGAAAACAGGCTAGATTTGGCCTGTGGGTTGTAATTTGTTTATCCCATTTCCCCCATCTTTGTTCCTATCCTTTTGCAAATACCATATTTTCAGGATTGCTGTAGCTTAAAAGTCTTGAAGTCAGGTAATATGAGTCCTCCAGCTTTGTTCTTTTTCGGAATTATATCTGGCTATTTTAGTCTCTTTGCCTTTCCATATGCATTTTAGAATCAGCTTGTTGATTTCTACAAAAAATTCCTGCTCCGATTTTGGTTGGAATTACGTTGAATCCTCAGAGGAGCTTGGAGAGAATTGACATCTTAACAACATTGAGAGAACTTGATATATTTCTTTTTTTATTTAGGTCTTTGATATCTTTAATCAGTCTCTTATAGTTTTCTGCATATAAATTTTTGATTTTGCACATATTTTGTTAGATTTATACCTAAGCATTTCATGTTTTTTGGTCAGAGCTGTTTTTTTTTTAAATGCAGATTATATCATCTTGTTTCCCCTGTTTAAAACCCTTCGGTGGGTTCCCACTGCTCTTAGGACACTCTATAATCTTTAAAAGCCTATAAAAGGCCCCACATGATCTGGACCCTGCTCTCTTTTTCAGCCTAATTTTATGCCATTCTTCTCCTTGTTCAAAATGTTTCAGTCTCAAACTAGCGGGAAATGGTTTTACCAACTAAGGGATATAGCTTTTAGAATACCTGAAAGAGTAAATAAATACTTTCAAACAAACACTTGAAAAATATATTTTAAGTTTATAAAAAGCCATTCAGTGATCTCCAGCAAAGAGTGAACTTAGATTTTGGCCAAGTCATTGGGCCCTCTATGTGGAATTCTTTGATCTTTGTCTGCACTTCTTCCACTGAGGCAAAGTGCTTTATGAGTGTTGTTTACAAGGGACATAGCTATGTATATATTAGCTAAAGAAAATGTTCTTTCCTTTCTTATAAATGTGCTGAAAACTAGGCGAAAGGCTGTGTTTCTGACAAAACCAAGGATCTTGTCACTGTCGTACATGAATGAAATTAAACTTTCTAGCTATTAAAATAGTTGTTACATGTACCTGCCTACTGCAAGCTCTATTATAATATCCAAAGTGGAAATGTAAGACTATAGTAGTGTTCTGTGGGAAGGTCTGTAGCTATGTGCCTAAGAGAGAGTCAAGAGAGAAAGAGAGCCATAAGATTATTTTTTTAAAGATAAGCCTCAAAACCAGCACATTTAATCAACCAGTGTTTGTCCAGCTCCTTACGCTAGACATACAGAGATGAATAAGATATAGCCCAGGCTTAAAGAAGCTCAAAAACTAGTGAGAAAACAAAAAATTAAAAATGAAAGTGCTTGTTCAAGGAGGTATGTTTAAGTGGCTTTGATGGTACCAAGGAGAAATGACGAGCCCAGAGGGATTTAGAGTATGATAAGACTAGTTGATTTTTTTTTAATTTATTTATTATTTTTTGGGGGTACACCAAGTTCAGTCATCTGTTTTTATACACATATCCCCGTATTCCCTCCCTTCCTTGACTCCCCCCCTCCTCGAGTCCCCCCCACCCTCCCCGCAGACTAGTTGATTTTTAAGACATAAGGCTAGAAGGGAGGCAAAGACTATATCATGAAAACCTAAGGGGCTTATATTCCATCCTATAACCCAGAGGTTCCAACACCTCAGTGCACATAGAATTACCTGGAGAACTTGTTTAAAAATCAGATTCCTGGACTCTTCCCTTAGAGATTGACTCAGATGTTTCCCCAGGTGGTTCTTACCTATCCAGCAACCCCTGTCTGACATGTGGGAGCCAATGCATTAGGTAATATTGAACCACAGAATAGTTAAGCTAGGTAATAAGATGATCATATTAGCGTTTTAAAAAGAAAAATCTGATAGTAGTAGAGAACAGTGGAGTCACCTGAGAATTCATTAAAAAGCAAATTCTGATCCAGTAGGTCTGGGACTGGACCTAAGATACTACATTTCTAACAAGCTTCAAGATGAGGCTGATACTGCTTGTCTGAGGACCATTGTTTGAGTAACAAGGGTAGGGAGGTTAAATTGGAATGGAGATCAGTTAACAACCTAGTGTAGGAATCTAGGCAAAAGATGGTGAGCATCTGAACTCTTAGCAGTGTCTGGTAATGGAAAGGAGTTCCAGTGAAATGTAATAGATAAAATTGGCAAGATTAATTTACAGAAGGATTTAGGATGTGGAGTTAGAAGTGAGGGGAGCGGTGTCAAGAATGGTCTAAAGGTTGAAGCTTAGCTGTCTACGAGGATGACAGTGACAGTAACTGAACTAGGATAAAGGCAGAGGAAGAAGGTGGCCTGGAGGGTAAAGGAGGGCTGGTTAGAGTACAAACGTTTCTTAGAGTTGAGAAAAGAGGTGGCCAGAAGATTAGTCCTGAATGTGTTGTGTTTCAGAAGTCTATGAGATCCAAATATAAGGGGTGGACAGAAGAAAAGGAACCCACAATGGACTAAGAAGTTTTAGGTAGGAGGATAACAGAAAGAACGGTTTCAAAGACATTTCCAAGGGGGGAAGCTCACAGTATCATTGTCACAGAGACATCAAGTGAAATATTATACTTGGTTCACTGAGAGTGCGTAAAATTATGGTTAAAAAACTAACATTCCAAAATGCTGATTAGGTAAAGAGAGTTCATAAAGTGCCCAGATTAGTTTATCTATCAATCTTTTAATTTAAGGAAAAGTTGGAGCCAGTGTTTTCAAATCATTCATCATGGTAAGCCTCATAGTACCTTTTCCATTCAGATTTTCTTCTTCTCTCCCGCTTCCCCCAGCAGATTGATCACACTTACAAGAGCTGCTATGAAACATAGGGGAGGTGAAAACTAACAGATGAACGTTTTGCCATGCACTGAAAGGAAAGCATTGAATGTGAAGCTCTATTTTTAAAAATGTCTGCTTGTAATACCTTTACTGAACACGTTTGGAAACCTGGTGAATGCAAGAACTGCTTTAAACCTAAAAGCTTACACCAGCTCCCCCCAGACCCTGAGAAGGCACCCATCACCCATGGCAATAAAACTAATGCCAATCACAGTAACAACCACCGAATCAGGAATACGGGAAATTTCCGGCCGCCTGTGGCTAAAAAACCCACTATAGCTGTGAAGCCCACTATGATGGTGGCAGATGGGCAAAGTGTGTGTGGTGAGCTTAGTATCCAAGAACACTGTGAGAATAAACCTGTCATCATAGGATGGAACCGAAACAGGATGGCCTTGAATCAGAAACCACTTAATAATAATAATGAAGATGATGTTGAAGGATTTAGCCATGTTCCTAAGTCTTTTGGGAATAACGATAGTGCAAAGAAGGCATCAAATAACAATAACGGACTAACTGAAGTGTTAAAGGAGATAGCAGGCTTGGATACCACCCCTCAAATAAAAGGAAATGAAACAAACTCCAGAGAAACATTCTTAGGAAG
Source organism: Hippopotamus amphibius kiboko (assembly GCF_030028045.1). NCBI lineage: Eukaryota > Metazoa > Chordata > Mammalia > Artiodactyla > Hippopotamidae > Hippopotamus > Hippopotamus amphibius. Next base: position 216,313,835 of record NC_080187.1, read on the forward strand.
AATAAATGATTGCTATAAACGATCACTGGAAAGAAAGCTTCCACCAAGTTGCATGATGGGCGGGATAAAGGATACTCAGGACAAGCACGTTATTCTGAGTGGGAGCACAGAAGTGATCAGTAATGAAGGGGGTCGATTCTGTTACCCAGAGTTTTCTAGTGGCGAAGAGAGTGAGGAAGATGTGCTTTTGAGTAACATGGAAGAGGAGCATGAGAGCTGGGATGAGAGTGATGAGGAACTGCTGGCCATGGAGATTCGCATGAGAGGGCAACCCCGCTTTGCCAACTTTAGGGCAAACACTTTGTCTCCTGTTCGATTCTTTGTGGACAAAAAATGGAATACTGTCCCCCTGCGAAATAAATCTCTGCAAAGAATCTGTGCTGTAGACTATGATGACAGTTATGATGAAATCCTGAATGGTTACGAAGAGAATTCTGTGGTCTCCTATGGACCAGGAAGCATTCAGAGCATGGTGTCATCTGACTCCACATCCCCAGATTCCTCTTTAACAGAAGAATCACGTTCTGAGACAGCCAGTAGTTTATCCCAGAAGATCTGTAATGGGGGAATAGCTCCTGGTAACCCAGCAGATTCTAAGGATATTAAGGAAAGTGAGCCCAATTATGAAAGCCTCTCTGGTAACAATCAGGAAAAGGACTCATCGCAGGCATCCAAAAGCTCAATAAAAGTTCCAGAGACACACAAAGCAGTCCTTGCTCTCCGATTAGAAGAGAAGGATGGCAAGATTGCTGTACAAACTGAGAAGCAAGAAAGTAAAGCCTCTACAGATATTGCTGGGCAAGCAGTAACCATAAACCTCGTTCCTATAGAAGAGCAAGCAAAGCCCTACCGAGTTGTGAATCTGGAGCAGCCTTTGTGCAAGCCCTATACCGTCGTGGATGTGTCAGCAGCCATGGCCAGTGAGCACCTCGAGGGCCCTGTTAACAGTCCCAAGACGAAAATCTCATCTTCTACTCCAAACTCTCCGGTGACATCACCTGCATTGACATCAGGACAAATAAGTGCCCATTTCCAGAAATCCAGTGCAATCCGCTACCAGGAAGTATGGACTTCCAGTACCAGTCCACGACAAAAGATACCTAAGGTGGAATTAATTAGTGGTGGGACTGGACCAAATGTCCCTCCAAGGAAAAATTGTCACAAATCAGCACCTACTTCACCCACAGCTACAAACATTTCCTCCAAAACCATCCCTGTTAAGTCACCTAATTTGTCTGAAATAAAATTTAATAGTTATAACAATGCTGGTATGCCACCTTTTCCAATTATCATCCATGATGAGCCAGCTTATGCTCGGAGTTCCAAAAATGCTATCAAAGTTCCCATTGTCATCAATCCAAATGCATATGACAATCTAGCCATTTACAAAAGTTTTCTCGGAACAAGTGGAGAACTTTCAGCGCAGGAAAAAACCGCAAGCGTAATAAGCCACACGTACGAAGAAATAGAAACTGAAAGCAGAGCGCCTGCCAGCACCACCAGCAAACCTCCTGACTGTCCCCAGGCTAAAGGGCTGTTAAACAGCACAGAGCGTAAAAGGGGCTCAGTGGCTCAGAAGGTTCAGGAGTTTAACAGCTGTCTTAACAGAGGTCAGTCTTCACCACAGAGAAGCTGCAGTTCCAGCCACAGCTCCCCAACAAAGCTCCAGAGAACCACTCAGGAACCTGTGGCCAAAACAGAAGGCACTCGAGAGTCCCAGATGATGGGCAGCGGCGGCGGCGCCAGCACCAGGGAGAAAGCGAGCACCGTGCTTTCTCAGATTGTGGCTTCCATCCAGCCCCCACAGTCTCCTCCAGAAGTGCCCCAGGCTGGCCCGAAAGCTTGCAGTGTGGAAGAGCTTTACGCAGTTCCTCCCGATGCCAGTGCTGCTAAGAGTACACCTAAGAGTACGCCAGCCCGACCCAAATCTCTCTTCACATCCCAGCCCAGTGGGGAGGCTGAAGCACCTCTGACCACAGAAAGTCCTACCACCCAAGTACAGAAGGATCCACTCACAAAGCCAGTCACCACCCCTCCCTCCAAATTAGCTACTAACCCCCAAAGTGAGCCGCCACCCCCCTTTCCCCCACCACGTTCGACTTCCTCCCCTTACCATGCAAGTAACCTTCTGCAGAGGCATTTCACCAACTGGACCAAGCCAACCAGCCCTACCAGGTCAACGGAAGCTGAATCAGTTTTGCACTCTGAAGGCAGCAGGCGGGCAGCTGATGCAAAACCTAAGCGCTGGATATCGTTTAAAAGTTTCTTCCGCCGTCGGAAAACAGACGAGGAGGACGACAAAGAGAAAGACCGAGAGAAAGGGAAACTGGTGGGCCTGGATGGCACAGTCATCCACATGCTGCCCCCTCCTCCAGTTCAGCGCCATCAGTGGTTCACAGAGGCAAAAGGAGAGTCCAGCGAGAAGCCAGCCATCGTCTTCATGTACAGGTGCGACCCTGCCCAAGGCCAGCTCAGTGTGGATCAGGGCAAAACCAGGGCAGAGCAATCAGCAGTCACAGAGAAGGGTGGAGCAGAAGATGGGCTACTACAGGACGCAGAGAAAAAGAAAAGGAGTCATTCTTCTCCATCACAGATTCCTAAGAAAGTTCTCAGGTATGTAAAATAGACTGGCAGAATGTGGGAATTTTTTTAAACACATTTTCAGTTGCTAAGTGTTTTTGCATCTTTAAGATTGTATGAGAGCCATTTCTGTTTGTAAGCAGCACTCAGCGGCCATCATCTATCTTTATAACTGCATTCCAAGATTAGAATATTATTAAAGTGATCTTATTGCACTGAACAAGGTTTATGGCCCTGGATCTTTAGCTCAAGTAGCCTGCTGCATTCTGGTAAATGCAGAGGGGCTTTAACATGGAAAAGCAAATCCATAATACTTTAATAGCAATAAATAATATGTCGCTTTGAAATGCTGTGATAGTGTGAGGAAAAAACAGGATCAAATGAATAAATGGTGATACTGTTCTTTCCTTCACTATAAATGAAATGAAACTCTTTAAGCAATTTTCTTTTTTTTTTTTGGCTTTCACCAAGGTGTTATCTCTATATGCATTATTTTTTTAAGGGATTATTTGTTTTTTTTAATTTCTGTCTCTTTCTGTCCTTATTTCATGTGTTGTGGAAAGGGGGGGGAAAGGACAAGCAGTTTATAGTTTTTTAAAATGTGAGTGAAATAAGAAAAGTTGGTTATTGAGATTGAGACCCAGTGGTATAATCCTCATTCCAACTAGGCAAATTGTACACCCACACCAGTCCTCTAAGCATCGGTTTTATTTAATACTTGAATAACTGTTTATTGATCATCTACCCTATATAAGGCACATCCCAAATATTTATCTCAAATCTTTGTTAACAGCCCTACAAACTGAAAATCAGAGAAATTAAGAATTGGCCAGATTCACACAGCTAGTAATTGTCAGAGCCAGAATTCAAACCCTGATCTGTCTCACTGTAAAACTTGTAGTCTTCCTATAATGTTGCATTGTTTGTTTTTTTAATATTTATTTATATATTTATTTATGTATTTATTTATTTGGCTGCGTCGGGTCTTAGTTGTGGCACACGGGATCTTCATTGCGGTACACATGATCATTCATTGTGATGCATGGGCTTCTCTAGTTGTGGTACATGGGCTTCTCTCTAGTTGTGGCCCACAAGCTCCAGAGCGTGTGGGCTCAGTAGTTGCGGAGCGTGGGTTTAGTTGCCCTGCTGTATGTGGAATCTTAGTTTCCCGTCCCCTGCATTGGAAGGTGGATTCTTAACTACTGGATCACCAGGGAAGTCCTCTGTTTCATTGTTAATGAACATAATATCAAACAAAATTTTTATATTTTCACTTGTAATCATTCACATAAACATTTATGTTTAGGAAGCACAGGCTTTTTCTTTTTCATTTGTATTTTAAGCAAAATTAATGTACTGCCAATAAAAACAAGGAACCGTTATCCAAGTTTGTAGTAACAAATGGGATGATTTCCTTGTATCTCCTGTCCTTCTTATTCTTAGCAAAGATATGCCCTGAGTACTCCATTCATCTGATTCTGAGTCCTCCCTCTTGATTTACAGTGCGCCTTCTCTACCAGGCCTGGTCTCCTCCCAGCAAAGACAGAAAAATCTGATTCAGGGCAGATTCTCTCACCAGCTTTTCTTTAGAAAGGTGTAAATAAAAATGAGCACTTAATGCCTTCACTTTTTCTAGCAAAATGCCAGGAAACTTTATATATATTCTTTACAAAAATAAGCTTTTTACATACCTCCAACTAGTTGTCAAAATGCTAACAAGTTCCTATTTTCCTTAAATCCATGTAATAACAAAGCAAGTAGAATAGTGGTAATCTATTCCTGGGAAGAATAGTCTTGTCATTGGTAGTTGAAAGTAGATGATAGAATACTGCACTCCAGTAGTAATAAAACACATGTATTGCAGGTTGCTGTTTAGAAATGAAGCAATTTAAACAGCACATGGTTGGAGTTACCTGTGACGGAATGGCAGATAGTTCTTGCAGATCAATAAATGGCTTTACTCCTCATTAAGTATGGCTGTGGTGTATTTATCCACATCCTGAAAGGCAGAGTCAAGGAATAATTCGGCTTCTCTTCTGTGGAATGAGATTCTCTACTGTGGCTGCATGCCATTGAATATGGGTTTTGAGGGTAGCCTGGGCCCTTGGTATGCCAGACCTCTTACTCTACAGCTTATATTTTCACAGGTGTGTTTGTATATGGGCCAATCATATCTTCCAAAATTTATTAGTTTTTTATAGGTAACATCCATTTATCCAAATGATGCAGAGCATTTGCCGCACTTGTTGTCAAGTTGAACCACGCATCACAATAACTGGAGGGCTATTAAAACACAAATTGCTGGGCCCCGCCCCCAGAGTTTTTGATTCTGTGGGTGGAGTTGCGTCCTTGTCACAAGTTTCCAGGTGATGATGCTGACGCTTGTCCTGGGGCCACGCTTAGAGAACTGCTGGTCTTTCCACCATTCTAAAGAAATGTACTGAAGTCTAAGGAAAGCAATTTTGAGGTATTAAGATTTTCTTAGAGGCACATTGGAATTTTCATTTTTCATAATGTCCCAGACTAAGTAGAAAAAGAGGTATTAGTAGTAAATGGTTTTTTTTAACTTTTAGAAAGTTTAAAACTTGAATACTCATGCTGAAAAATATATACCATTTGCTTTTCCAATAGTTACTTCATTTACTTGGATACACCATTAGTATTTACTTGAAGCAACTTTGAGAGGAAAAACATTACTGTCAAATGTCAGCATTTGTGTTTCCAGCTTGATGGCAGTGTAATCATTAAATTAGCATCCCACGACTGGGAACACATTGCTGGCAGAAATGAAAATGCAAGTTTTTCTATAAGTAAATGAAGGTTCCAAATCTAAACGGTATATAAGGAATGAAAAATACTCTACTGAAGGCCAAACTCTAGGCTCTGAAAGATGAGGGACTTTGTCGAGCTTTGCTTCATGAGATGAGATTGTTACTAAGTTCATTTATTTGACTGTTCAGGTGACATAATATGAATATCTTAACTGTGCTGTATATGTACTATAGGGATAAGAAGGGGGAAAGATTACCACACTGCTGGAATCGTGGGCTTGGGTTTGACTTCAGCCTCAGCTGTCTGGTCCTTCGGTGTACAGTGCCTGCAACAATACCTATCTCATTGAATTGATTTGAGGATATAATAAGAAAACATGTAAAAGACTTATTAGCAGAGGGTCTGGCACATAGTGAGTGCTTAAAAACATTACTAGCCCCTCTGCCTTCAGTGTGATAAATGCCAAAACAATGTATGTTCAGAGTGGCACAGAAGGGCAAAAAAACAGTGCTTAAATCAGCTTAAAAGACATGAAATCAGCTTCTCAGAAATGAAATACAAACCATATCTTAAAAGACAAATAAGATTTTGCCAGCTGCCTGAGGAAGACACTGTAGGCAAAAGGAACAATACATGCAGAGTCACAGAGATGAGGATAGCAAACAGAAGCAGAAAAGGTGACTGGGAAAAGGTAACGGATGGACGAATATTCTCATGACGAGTAGAGGTTCTTCACATGTGGTCCATGCAAGGTCAGATAGTGACATGCGAGAGTCACCATTTTCATAACAATACTAAGACCTTATTTGTCTTTTTCACTGTGTTGACATTTGAACTGATGATGCGAAAGCAATAAGTGGGTGAAACTGCTTAGGTCTGCACCAATCAAAACCACGGCTCCATATGGTACTAGTAGTTTAAAAAAAAACAAACATCAGTTTCACTTAAGAATGTTTTTGATGAAGTGGTAAATTTTATTAAATCTCAACCCTTGTGTATATGTCTGTTTAAAATTTGTGTGATAAAATGAGAAGTACATAGAGAGTACTTACACTGCATACCAAAGTACGGTTGTCTCAAGGCAAAACACTTGCAAAATAGTTTGAGTTTCAAAATTTGAATTACAAAGCTGAACTAGCCCCTTTTTCATAGACTACCTTGAAAGAACAAGGGGCAGACCAGCTGTGGTTATTCAGACTTGGGTGTTTGGCAGATGCTTTCTTAAGAATGAACATAGTGAGCCTATTACTTCAAGGAAAGCAACTGACAGTATGTGTTGTCAGTGATAAAATTCACGCTTTCAAGGAAAAAAGAATTTTTGAAAACTTGTATCTGCTACCATGAGAGCTTTCTAATACTTAAACACTTTCTTCTGATGAGATTTGTGGTGGCGTTAGCAAAAAAGATTTTCTAAAATTATATAATGAAATGTGTCACCATTTGAAAGATCCACATGACTCAGTGAACCGGTTATTTCCAAATGATCCAGTGCAGGATGTTTCAAAACTGTGCGTGAGTAGAAGATCCAGTGAAACTGCAAGTTAGACCAGAGGATTTAATGTAACTGAGTATGAAAAGTTCATAGCTGTGGTTTCAGATTTCCACATTGCAAGTAACTTTTAAGAAACTATCACTTAGGAAGTTCTGGTATAGTACCAAAGAAGAATATCCACAATTATCTAGGAGACTGTTAATACTCCCTTTCCCACCTACTTATCTGGATGAGACCAGATTTTTTTTATATACTTTAACCAAAGCAGCATATCACACCAGATTGAATGCAGAGGCACGTATGAGAATTCAGCTGTCTTATATTAAGCCAGATATTAAAGAGATTTGAAAAAAATATTATTTTGGTTAATATTTAAAGGGTTTACTATTTTTTAATGAATCAATTATTTTTTAATTTTTCAGTTTTAATTTCTAATATAATAAATGTCCATAGATATAATCCACATAAACAAGAGCCCTTACAGTTCTCAATAATTTTTAAGAGAACAAAAAGTGTGAAAACTCCTGAGAGAGACTTTGAAGAGCTTTGCATGCTACATTGAAATGTTTGGTCTTTATGTTATAGATTTTGTAGGAGAAACAGTTTTTAAGGGGTAAAGTAGTGTGTTTTTTTTTTTTAAATAAAAATCTCTTCTGGCAGTAGTATTAAAAATGAACTGGAAGGGGAAAATATTGGTGACAGGGATACCAGTCCAGTTTTGGCTCAAGAATGTTTCTGTAGGCATCATTTCTATCCGGCTAGTCTGGATCAAGAGAAATTAATTTAGTGGTTGGTCTGTGACCAGGTGGGAATTTCTCCATTATTGTTTTTAGAAGCAGTAGTTTACCTACCATCTCTGCAACTCTTTGGTGTCCCTAGGACGGGGAATAATATTGCAGTAGTGAGAAAAATGCAAGCACTGGAGTCAGACAAAGATTTGAATTCTAATTGTACCACTGGTAGTTGTGTGACTTTTGACTTAACCTCTCTGAGCTGAGGTTTCCCAGCATGTACCATAGTGATGATAATACCTACTTTATAGAGATATTATGGGGATTAAATAGATATCTGTAAAGCATCTAGTGCAGTATCTAGCAATAGCAGTTGACCTCTTTACAAATTATTCTTAGGACATCAGAATTTAAAGTAATCTTTGTTTAATGCCCCCCCCCCCCATTCTGTTCTTAGAACAGCCAAGTGCTCTTTCTTAAATGTAAACCCAGTCATATCCCCACACTGAAGAAGGCCCTATGTATGTGACCTCTGTCTACCTGATTCATCTTACTTACCCTCTTGGTCATGTACCTCTGGTTATTCCACCTTGCTTTCTTTCTGAATGCCTTGTTTAAAATGTTGACCGTGAAATCGTTACCACAGTACCACCTTTTAATGGAGGACCACCTTTTAATGCCAAACCTATTCACTTTTCTCCATCTCTGCTTCTACCACATTTAATGGATACCATCTTAAAATAGTTCCTCTTATTTATTTTCTTTATTTTTTTTCATTTTTGGCCACACTGCAGATCTTATGGGATCTCAGTTCCCTGACCCGGAATTGAACCCCGGCCCTTGGCAGCGAGAGTGCAGAGTCCTAACCACTGGACCGCCAGGAAATTCTGCTCTTTTTATTTTAAACTTTTTTATGATAGAAAATTCTAAACATATACGAAAGTAGATAGATTCATAAAATGAACCACTGTTTACCCCAAAACCACACTTTAACAGTTATCAATGTATAGTCAATCTTGTTTCATGTATACCTCATCCCATTTCCCCCCATTATTTGGAAGCCAATACCAGCCATCATTCCATTTGTAAATATTTCAGTATGTATCTCTAAAAGATAAGAGTTTTTCTTCCCTTGTAGTCATATACCGAAAGTGTTCTTTAAACTTTAATGGCTAACAACCCCTGGCTAAACATCATCTGGTATCAAGATTTTAAATGTTATGTATATTCTTTTGACTCCCAAATTTATATCTCTGTTCCTGATCTCTTTTCCCACCATGATTCACATACAATTATCCACTTGATATCTCCACTTAAACATCAACTGGGCATTTGAAATGAAACATGTCCAAAACAGAACTCTTGATTTTTCCCTACAAATCTATTCTATCCTAAGCCTTCCCTTGTTAAATGGTCCCACCATCCATCTAGTTGCTCAGATTAGAAAACTAGGAGTCATCTTTGATTATTCTCTTCCGCTCATCCCCTACATCCAAAATATCACCAAGTTTTGTCAATTCAACCTCCAAAACATATCCCAAATCTAGTTACTTCTCTCCATCTCTGCTTCTACCACCCTGGTTCAAGCCACCATTCTCTCTTACCTGGTTTACTGAAGTGTTTTCCTAATTGATCTCCCTACCTAATCTCTTGCCCCTTCTAATCTAGTCTCTCTGAAACAGCCCTGTACTCTTTTTAAAATGCAGATCCCATTGTTTCAACACAGTGAAGGAAGTCCCTAAGTAATCTGACCTCTAACTACCGGTATAACCTGTCTCCTACGCACCGCCTTTCTCATGAACTTCTCACAATAGGAGTTTTCTTTCTGCTCTCCAGACTTGCTAGGCCTAATCCCTTTTTATCAGCTGTTCACTCTGTTTTGTATGCTTCTTTCAGGTCTTTGCATGGCTGGCTCCTTTTTATTCAGCTCTCAATTTAAATGTCACTCCAGAAAATTCTTCACTGGCCGCTCAATCATAAGAAACCGCACCCACACTCACATCACATCATCTTTTTTATTTTAGCTTTATTCACATGTTTATCACTTTTTTTAAAACTATTTTTATTTTAACTATTCCATCTTTGTTTCATTCTTCCCTTCTGGATTCAATACACTTCCTCCCAAAGTATACCCTTTTACTAGGCTTTTCGATAAAACTGGTGGTAAATTCTTGATTATTGACTAAAATCATATTTATTTCATAATTGGTAGGCAATATCTATTGTCAGTCATATACATGTCCTTAAAATTTTAGCTCAAGGGCCTTCCCTGGCAGTCCAGTGGTTAAGACTCAACATTTCCACTGCAGGGGGCATGGGTTCGATCCCCGGTCAGGGAACTAAGATCCCGCGTGCTACATGGCACGGCGCATAAAAGAAGAAAAACAGAAAAGAAAAAATTTAGCTCAAAGATTTTCTTTCAAATCAATTGGAAAAAGTCAATGACTAAGAAAATAACTGTAACTTGCCTAAAATAACTGTAACACTCTCAACCAAAATTCAGGATATCATTGCCCCCTGAATGGCCTCTTTTGACTAACCTTTCTAGCTCCACCGGCCCTGAACATCATGTTCCTAATTAGTAAAGACCCCTACCATGTACCCCTGGATACCATATAAGTCCAGTTACTCTAGGACTCCCAGAACCGTTTCAGGAATCGAGCTATGCCTCACACTGCTGGGATTCTGTTCAAACCTCAGCCAACTTCTGTTTTGGATAGGCAGATTAGATTTGGCCCACCTTTGCTCCCTTAGGAATGCTAGTCATCTGTATAAGCCTTCTTATACCCTTCCAAGACCTTTTTGATCTTCTTAGAGCCCTTAGAACTCAGCTATATTCCTAAATAATCCAGGAGTCAATCCTTGGAGACCCTCTAATCCTCTCCAGGGTTCAGTGGTCTAGACCAGGAATTGGCAAACTATGATCTGTGGGCCAAATCTGACCTTTCACCTGTTTCTATAAATGAAGTTTTATTGGAAAACAACCACACTCATTTTTTTACATGTTATCTATTGCTGCTTTTGCACCAGAACAGCAGGGTTGAATAGTTGCAACAGACACCATATGGCCTGTAAAGCCTAGAATATTTACTATCTAACCCTTCACAGAAAAGTTGCTGACCCCTGGACTAACCTATAACATCTGATTTGTCTGTAGTCATCAGGCATGTTAGTGGCCTATAGCCATTCTGGCCAAACACTAAACAGGTTTGCTACTCACTAAAGTAACCAGAGTCTGAGTCTCTTTATATACATGTGTGTATGCACATCGAGTATGAAAGTCCAAACAATTCTTAGATTATGGTACAATGTGATGTCCTTCTCTCTGGAAAGTGCAGCTAGAAGATTGAATTGTTTTTTTTAATGTTTATGTTGCAGTTATATTTCTGTCTCTTTTTTTTTGTATGTACAATCTTTTTTTAAAAAAAATTTATGAACACTTTTTTTAATTGCAGTATAGTTGATTTACAGTGTTATATTAGTTTCAGGTGTGCTCCAGTTATATCTTAATTTGCATTATCTCTACTCTTTGCTAAGAGAACCTGTCAAAGTCATCTTTTCATACTTAGGACGAAACTGGCCTCGAAGATCAATTGATATTCCTGTTTCTCATGAAGAAAAAAAATTGGAGACAGAAGCTGAAAGTAGCTGCTTGTTCTCCTGATCATATGTTCTTTGCTCTAAAGGAACTTCTGGACTATTAGCATTTGTAAAGATGACATCTACATTTGCTGACATATTTTTCCTAAAGTTTAGATGAGTTCATTAAGTCCTTACTATTGAATTTTTAAATAATCCTCTTTTTAGGGAAAACTGATAAATATATCACTTTATTGTAGTCATAGAATGATGCCAAATGGCTTTGGGGTGGTCTTCAGATAGCTTTATGTTCCTTTCCCTTTTGGGAGGTGATTAAAAATCCAGAGAAGTAAACTGACTTGTTTAGACTCTCATAATGAATGAATTCCAAAGTGAAGAATCAGACTGAGAGTTCCTCTACTTATTGGGTCAGTTTTGTTTCCTTGTTCACTTGATGGATCTGAAGTTAAATACCAGTGTCCTGTTATATAATTCTTAATTTTCATTCACGTTATTTCACTTGTCCCAGTATCTCTGACAGTGCACCCTTCCTATTTTATAGGAAATTGAAACAGAGAGGCTCATTGACAGTCCCAGGGCCACTCTGCAAGTAGGTGTCAGAGCCAGACTCTGACTTCAGAGATGATTGGCCTCTTAGTAATTTTTGTTGCACTCTTTTGGTGATTGTTGAATCTGTTGGTACCTACCATGTCTTTTATAAAGGCAGCCTGAGTGCAAGAAGGCATGTTTGTGACCACCAAGGGCCACAGTGATATGTACTGATTCATTGACCTGTCAAGCACTCTTAAAGCACTCAACATTGGCACAGTTGTTCACTCTCTTCAAAGCACTTGATGTAAATTTCCTAGTTAATACGTACTCCTGTAAATGTCACTACACCCATTTTATAGATGAATAATGGGAGACATGGGCAGAGTAGCATTGGTGGCAGAGCTAAAAATTAAATTTGAGTTTCTAATTTCTAGGCCTTTATTCAGACCTCTAGACCACAGTTTCAGTCAGTGATTATTTAATATAGCTGCGGTAGAGTATTGATTAGCGTCGTCAGGTGATATTTAAAGGTTTAATTCCAGGACAAGCAGTTTCTCTTCATATGGTGCATCTATGATGGTGATTTGCTAATAGCAGGGAGAAAGGCTTGCCTGAAAAGAGCAAAGTGATGATAGCAGCGCACACTGATGAGCTCCCCACACCAGCTCCTAGTTATCAGGGAGAGAAGCAGGCTCAAGAGTCAGCTGTTGGCCTTCCCGTGCTGCTGGCGCAGGGAGAAGCTCCACCGGCATCAAGGAAGGTGTTCTGTTCCTCTGACTTCCTCGTTGGGGAGAGGAACCCCGCTTTGGATGCTCCACATTGGAACCCGTCCCAATTCCATTGTCCATCGTGATATAGGCAGAAATTTTGCTGGGAGGAGTGTAGATACAGATCCTGGTACTATACTCTAGTGCCTTGCTGCCCAGATCCCACCTGATTTGATTTCTTCAACACCAGTTTACTGAGTGCTTTCTGTGATCCTCATTCCCTGTTGCCTTAGCTCAGGTTCCGTAGCAAAATACCACAGATGGGTGGCTTAAACACAGAAGTTTATTTTCTCACAGTTCTGGAGGCCAGAATTCCAAGATTAAATTTCCAACTGTTTTGATTTCTGGTGAGGGCTCTCTTTCTGACTTGATGGCCACTTTCTCATTACGTCCTCCCTTTCCTCCATAACATGTAGAGAGAGAAAAACCAAGCTCTCTGGTGCCTCTTCTTAAAAGGACACAAATCCTGTCTGATAGGGCCCCATCCTTATAATAACCTCATTTAATATTAATTATTTCCTTAGAGGCCCCATCTCCAACTACAGCCACAATGGGGGTTCGGGTTTCCACATGAGAATTTGAAAGGGACAGAAACAGTCCATAACATCTGCCATAGGTGTTCAGAGAAGGAAGAGTCCCCATGGACAGTAAGGTGTCACGAGCAATGTGAGATGTGAATAGTCTTTAATGACTGGCTGAGTTTGGCATAGATGGAAAGAAGAAGGAAGGCAGTTCTAGGAAGGGAAAGTAGGTACAGCAGAGAAGTAGAATATGGTGTGTCCAAGGGACAGGGAGTTATAATGTAAATACATCGTCTGGAGCTGAAGGATTGAGTCTCAGAAAGTTTGAAATAATGATAAAAACACACGCTGCAGCCTCATGGTGAAGGGCTTTGAAGTCCTGCAGGTAGTCGGGACCTGACCTCGACAGGTCACGAGGATCTACCGCTGATGTAGAATGGAGGAGCAGCAGAACAAAAGAGATTTTGAGAAGAGTCCCCTGGCAGGGTAGATAGAAGGTACAGGTGTAGAAGGTACAGGTCTGTCTTGGCACAGCTTTTTTGGTCATAGAGGCCTGCCTTTTGTGTTCACCTCTGTCCTTTGTTGATACAAAGCACTGAGACAGTGCTGCGTGTTGGAAGACTTGACTGGTGTCACAGAGGCCATTTCCTGTTTTCAGAGTGGTCTTCATCCAGCCAGCCCTTCTTATAAAAATCATAAATGTCATACTAGACCATTTCCTTATATCCTAACATTTTGCGAGTTTGCATAATTGTATTCTAAGAATAAACCTCAGAAGGTAAGGATTGGCCCCAAAGCACTCCCTCCCTTTTTTAATAGCCCGTTATGAATCTCTCATCTGTGACTACTTAAATTATTTTATTTCCCTGTTCAGCCATATCATTTCTGAGCAATGATGCTCCTTTACTTAAAATTTTCCTCCTCACTTCTTACACTTTACTTTTTTTATACTTAATTTCCCTCTTCTTTCTGCAGAAAGGGAGGTGGTAAAAAATAGTTTCTCAAATTGTGGCCCTAGGACCAAACTGCATGGGAATACTTGGGGTATTTGTATAAATGCAGGTTCCTGGGTCATACCCCAGAGCTCTAAAATCAGTCCCTGGAGGTGGGGGCTGCAAATCTGCATGTTTAACAAGGTAATTCTTAGACACGTTGAAATCTGATAACAGTTGGCATAATATATTAGAACACAGGCTTTGAAGTCAGTCAGACTTGGATTTGAACCCTGCTTTCACCACTTATTAGCTCTGTCATCTGCAACAAGTTACTTGAGCTCTGCTTCTTAGTTTCCTCATCTGTAAACTGAGAGGCAGAATAATGTAGCTGTTTAGAGCACAGACTAGAGCTGAAGTGCTGGGTTTGAATCTCAGCTCCACCAGGTACTAGCTGTGTTACCTGAGACAAATAACTTAACCACTCTGGGCTTAATATTTCTTCACTTGTAAAACAGAGATAATAACCTTGTATAGCTTAAAAGAATTAATGTTGTGTTAGAAGGGAGGGCAGGGGAAGGGATTTTTATACCCCCAGGGTATATTTGCCAATGTCTGGAAACTTTTGGTTGTCATAACTTGAGCAGCAGAGAGTGATTCCAACACACTGGATAGAGGGTAAGAGATGTTAGTGTGATCCTTCTATGCACAGGACAGTCCTCCACGACAAAGAATTATCTGGACCACAATGTCAATAGTGCCACTTTTGAGAAACATGGCTTAGAACGGGAATATGATAAGCACGATGTAGGTTTTGGCTACTGTTGTCATTTGCTGTTATGGGAAGAACAACCCTTACTCAGAGTATTATTGTTGGGATATATGTATTTAAGCACACTGTACTTAGCAGTCAACAGATGTGGAGGTAGTGGTGGTGATTAGTATCAGCGAAGCCAAATATCTATAAACACAGTCTTTCTATACTAGAGCAGCTCCCATTTAAATAAATCCTTTTGCAGCATGAATAATGACTTTGTTTAGAATTTTTCAAAAGAACACATCTGTAATCATTAATACCCCACATTTCAATAATAGCTTATTTCTTTTCAAAACATTTCTACTTCTTTACCTTCATAATCAAGCATTTACTGTTGAATCTTTACCATGCACCAGGGCTTACCTGACGGTACCAGCGTCGTGGGAAGAACGCAGATGTTAGCGATGCATAGCGTCGAATTCAGATCCTGACTCTGTCCCCTAAGTACACACATAACCTTAGACAATTCATTTCACCTTTTTCAATGTCAGTTTCCCTGTCTGTAAAGTGAGAATAATAGCCTTTACCTCTTCAGGTGTTTTTGTGAGTTAGACCGAAAAGTGTGCAGCTTGTGCAGTGTAGAGTAGGAGTAGGTTCTGAGCAGTGTTGTTTCCCATTCCCTCCCTACATCCATTCCCTCAGCAAGCCTGCATGTTTCGGAGAGTTTAGTGTACATAATCATGTCTCTCCTCTGACTCAAAGGGCAGACGGGCCATTGAGGGAGATAAGAGGAAGTTGGGAAAAGGTGCAGTGACTTGCTTCTCCAGTGCTTCTGGGCATGTGGAAAAAGTCCAGGACTTGAAAATGACTATTCTGTATCCTCCTGTTAGAGATGGCCTTGCCTTTCCAGGAAATAAACATCAATATCTGACCCCATTCTTTAGAAGTGAGCTGAGGCCAAATGGTGATGCTCAGAAGCTCCTCCCACACCTCTGTTGTTGAGAAAGACAGCCCTATTCTACTGCTCTTTTCCAAGATCAATTTATCTTTTCTGTTAATTTGTACAGATGCCTTTCTGACTTTGTATTTCAAAGGATTTTAAAACCGTAATTTTTCTTAGTATTATGAGGGTGACAGTGATTTACAGTGGCCTGTGTTTTTATCTACTTTGCTGTCTTGCAGTTTGGTGCCTTGAAGACTTTTAATTTGCTATTCACATTTGTTAAAGAAAAAAAACAGTGAAACTGTGCAGTGTCTGGAAATTAGAGTCTATTCAAGACCTTGCACATGGCTGCCAGTCTTCCCCATCCCAAGACCTGGCCACTTCATTCACACCAGGAAGAGCTACCTTTGTCTGACCAGACTTATGTTAGAGGTATTAGCAAGAACTCATCAAATCTCAGTTAAAGGTTAATCTCAGTTCAGGATAAGAAGTTTGAAGTTTTCAGTTAAAGACTACAGAAGGCTTAGTGGAAAACTGGAAACACTGAGATAGTGATCAATGGACATAACACTTTTCTACAGAGAATAATAGCAGTAGTTGGAAAGTGTAGCAAAATCAAGTTGATGGCCTGGAAACTAAGATAGGATTAAGAAATGTCATATTGCTGGGGGTTCCTAGAGGTAGAGAGACAGAAAGAAACAGAGTTTTTCCCCCTTTCAATAGATAAACACTATGGGATTCGATAACTTCGAACGTTCCTCTTCATGTCAATTCACATCCCATTTCTGCAAAGGTCCATCGTCCCCAGCAACTCCAGAAATAAGCAGCTTTGGAAACCAGTAATAAAACCATGAAGTGCTGTTTCTGATGTGCTTTGATCTGGTTTTTAGGAGTAAAAGGAGGTTTTTTAAAAAATCACACATTTGCTTATTGGCTGTCTTGGGCAACTAAAGACAGATGCAGCTGCTGAAGAGAGCTGGCAAATAGAAATTTAGAATACCATTTGCCCCAAGAGGCAAATGTTCTCTATAGAAGCCTGATTTCATTTACTGTCCCTTCTGAAGCTGAATGAAGGTGGTTGAATTTGAAGATAAAGTTGAACTGAAATTGTGGAAATACTTGGATACATAAAGGCCTTTAATCTCTTCTAATGTGGCATTTGATTTTCCTTTTTAAAAAGTATATTCAGACGTTAACAGAATTTCTACAAAAAATCTGCCTTGAACGAATTTGCCAAGGAAAAAAAAAGGGGATTATTTCATTTGATGGTGTAATGATTAATCCTACCACCTGGGTAAGCCGAGTGAGCTTCCCGCAGGAGATTGCTTCTGCAGCTTTGAATTATGTATGAATATTGCAGACTGATGAGACATAACCTTACCAAGGGATTCATTTGTATTACAGACAAATCTGTAACAATGTTACCATTTCCTTT
The DNA here is from genome assembly GCF_030028045.1 of Hippopotamus amphibius kiboko. Classification (NCBI taxonomy): domain Eukaryota; kingdom Metazoa; phylum Chordata; class Mammalia; order Artiodactyla; family Hippopotamidae; genus Hippopotamus; species Hippopotamus amphibius. Next base: position 216,330,896 of record NC_080187.1, read on the forward strand.
GAACACCTTAAATTCATCGTCCATGTTCGGAAGATGAGATGTGTCTTTGTGGAGACTGCGACATGATTTTTTTAAGTGTCAGGTCAGACGTTACCAAATCTCACTCAAAAACTGGTCATTATTGAAAAGTTGGTCAAAGTTTGAGGTACAAGGAAATGTGTGTTATCTTCCATTCTGAAAGCAGAACGAATGCTCAGGGTCCAGGAAAAGAGCAGGCGAAGTCAGGGTTTGACCCAGCCTGATGACCGAGGACCTAGATGTCAACACCGTAGTTGTTGCAGATATCCTACACTGCATTACAGAACTAGGCATCGTTTCAACCTGAATTTAAATAGCAGGAATAGAAAAGCCATAAGTTCCTCTCTGTGGGCCATTTATCAGTTAACAGTTCTGTTTTATAATAATGAATATCAACTTGTACCTATCCTGAAAAACATCTAGTTACCCTCATCATTATTTGCTATTTCAAGACATGTGCTAAGATATACTGTATTAGAAATCCTAGTAGACGTCTTGTAATTTCATTTTAAAGAATTTTTTTTACCATCTATCTCATGGATGAAATGGGGGAGACTTTCATTCTCTCCATTATCTCCCTCCTGATGCCATCTAGTTTTTATAGAAGATCAAAGTAATAAGGAAACAGAACCTGGGTTCTCTGATTCCTATTTTGGTGTTTTCTCCCTTATATTAAACATTTCCCAATGAAATGTCAGTGGTGAACCACTTTGTTGGGAGATAAAGCCTGTATTTGGAAAGTGTCATGTTACTATTTGGGAGGGTTTTATGATTTTATATCTAAATATGAAACATTAAAAAATCAGTGGTCAAAAATTATATTCCCTTATAAAATTAATATGCCTAAGATAAATTAATTGTAAGATTTTACTTCCTTTTTCCTTCCTGGACGATTTGTCTGTTTATACATAGTGACTGAATCACCTTCTCCGATGCTGTTCTTGATTCTTTTTAATTTTTGAATCACAGCATGTTACCACAGCTAAGCTTGAACTCTCAAAACCTCTTCCTTTCCCCTTTTCTGTCTCTTTTACCATTTTAATTATACAAAGAGCTGTTCTTCCCTCAAGCATCAAGACATGACATATCATTGATGCATTTTTAAAAATTCTTCCTTTTAGACCCTGCTGTCACTGTAAATGCAGATTAAACGTCTTAGCACTCATTTGCAAATCCATGTGATTTAATTTTCATCAGCTCTTTTGCATAGTTCTTTATAGTTGATAATTGTTTTAATTGGTGATATAGTATACCAGTGCACTTATTTAAAATGTGCTTGTGAAAACTGACCTTTGTGTAGAATATAAGCTGTGCTACCCTGGTCCTCAAAGAGTTAATAAAACTAGCTTTCACTTTGCTTAGCTTCCCAGAGGTAATTTGGCTCATTTCCTAGACCAAGCCCCTAAGGTAAAGGTCAAGGTGCAGTGGGTTATATTAAGGTGCAGAATTCGAGCCTCTTATATCTTGCCCAACTTGTAGTCCTCCAGAACTCAGTTGGAGCTATGGTTCGTCAGAACTTCAGAACATGATTAACAGGCTGAAGAAGGCCCTGTAGAATTTCCTTTAATGGGGAATTGTATGAGTGAGTACAGTGGGTGAGTCTTTAATGTTTCTTGCTTTTTAGCATCCGCATTTTGTTTCAAGAGCCCGTTAAGAGTACAGAGCTATGTTTCATGCATCAGTATGTGGAAACAGACCCAGGGAATTCTTCACGGGTTAATAGCAGCACCTCTTTCTTGTAGTTTTTACAGTAGGCTTAATGTAAATAGCCCATTCCCTGGGAGGAAAACAGACAAGCGTGGGTGGAGTCATGGTTTCTGAACCAGCCTTCACCAGTCATTTTTGACAAATGGGAAAGAGAGCTCCCTTTTAATAATAACAGTGAGATTGGGGGAAGTAAGAGAAAAGGCAGGAGCAAGCCTGCAGAGGTTAGGAGCCTAAAAACACTTTTTTAAAAACCTCTCAGTTTGGCTCTAGAATAAGAAGAGGGTGTCTGAAAGTTTAATGTTTTTCCTGTCAGAGGGGGGGTGATATTTTTTAATCACTTCATATTTATTACTTTGAAATTTAAAATGGCTTATATTAACTTTAGCCCAGCAAAGATCATTTTCCCTCTCCTGAAGCATGTTGATAACTACTCAGCAATCTACAGTCTTGACCCTAAGTGGCATCTGAGAGTGTCTCAGAAGTGTCACCTTGCTTTTCTTCGCTAATGTGTGGAAGTAGAGCCCTCTTGTTACCTTGATTTTATGATGCCTCATATTATGAGAAACTAGCTTTGTTTTGGGTTGATAACCTAAGGCATGAAGAAGAGACAGCATGCTGTGCCACATGAGGCCTCCTTTACATAAACCACCCTGAAGACTGCTAGTGAACTGATTCCTTCCCACCTCACCCTATCCTCAAGAGCCAGATCCCATAATGGTACCTCCCACTCATTGCTTACTCTTAGTATAGAGAGACCTCTGGCTCTGCCAGCTCTGAAAGCATATTTTTGAAGTTGTATATCCAGCAGACTTCAAGCCTTATTTTTCTGTTCAGGCACATGCATAATTTCCGTAATGAAAGACAGATAAGAAAGCACTCCGCCTTCAGATCTCCTCCTTCAAATCCACAGGTGATGTGTGTTCTGATGACACATGATCAAACAAAGTACCTCTTTTAAAGAAACTTGTAAATGTCACCATGACTCACTGCCTTTTGAAAATCCAGAAATAACATGTAACAGTATATAAGATGTTTCCTTTCCTTCTTTCTCTTTGTCCATTAAAAAACAAAACAAAACAACAAAAAACAAACCAGGAGGAAAAGCTGGTGAGTGTGTTACAGTCTAGGAATACTTTTAGTAGTTAAAATACTAAATACTTCTTAGGCATTAAAGGTGCCTAATTTTGAATTTATTTCATTGACCAGCCCAATGAGATTTTCTAACTAGGCCAGTTTTCGCCACGGACATATAATAATCATTCCATCCCTTTGTACTTTATAGCAACAGAATTGACAATTCAGGCGGGGTGGGATGTAGGGAAGACTGGAGGAGATAGCTATAAGCAAATGAGCAGGCAGCAGTAAAACAAGATCGGGAAACACAGAGCATTATGGATGACCGTCCTCTGGTATGTGACCAATGGGCTGCTTCAGATTCATTTTAATAGATAAGATTAACTAGAGTACAGAACTTTCTTTTCCATTTGCCTTGCCTGCTGCATGCTTATAGGCAAAGGCTGATGCTTCAGTGCCCTCTTGGCAACAAGGCTTCCTGGGGCAGTTTACCTAAGATAATTGCCTTACTTTCTTATTGAAATCTCAACTTTATTCCTGATCCTTTACTAAATACTTTCGTAAATACTTTAGTGTGTAGTAAATACTGTATAGTAAATAAATACTATAAAGTATTTCATATTTATTACAGTATTATAGCACAGTCCACCCTTTTTGTTTGTGAGTTCCATGTGAGTTCCACATCCACGGATTCAGTCAACCATGGATTGAAAATATTAGGGGGAAAAAGTTCCAGTAAGTTCCAAAAAGCAAAACTTGAATTTGCTGTGCACCAGCCACTACTTACATAGCATTCGCATTGTATTTACAGCTATTTACATAGTATTTATATTGTATTGGATATCATTTTAAGTAATCTAGAGTTGATTTTAAAGTATATGGGAGGATGTGTGTAGGTTATATGCAGATTCTACAGCCATTTTATATAAGGGACTTGAGCGGATTTTGGTATCCTGTGGGGGGGTCCTAGAACCAGTCCCTTTCGGATACCAAGGGATGACTGTACTATAGTATGGTAAATATAGTAAATATGCTAAATACTTTCTTAAATACTTGAGTATATTAGTCTTTAACCAGTTAAGCATTCAGTTCCCTCCTCCCTACTACCTAAAAAAAAGTTCTATTCCTTACCTGTTATTCTCAGACTTCCCTCTGAGCCTGCTATACCTCCTCTACCAAATATGATGAATCAAGATAGATAGAAGTATCAGCCTGCATGAGAGACTTCCTTATATTCAGACCAGTATGTTGGGGTTTATGACCCATTGCTGTGACTACAGGGCTAGTTATTTACATTTATGGCAAGTATGTGCCTTCCATAAATCTAAATTTTAGCAAAGATCTTTGAATGCCAGTGTGATGGTAGTCTGATTTGTTTCAGTCACGTGACCCATGAAGTGACAGAGGATTTTTCTTCTCGGGATCCAAGAACTGTTGTTGTGAAGCAAGATGGCGGGGGCTGCACCTCAGTCACACCAGCATTGCCCCTACCTGAACTGGAAAGGGAAGAGGAAAAAGAAGGCATGTCAGATCCTATGGACCTGAATCCCTGTAGTGCAACATACAGCAACTTAGGTAAGTGCAAATGTCATATAAACTTTGCCTTTTTATGTACTAGCCTAATGTTCTGTTTCCCTGGAGAGATGGTTTTTATTGTTTCATGCTGCAAAAGTTGGGAATTGGAGTTATAAGTTTTAACTCACATCATCAGAAAATGTCCTGTATTTAATACATATTAGGCGTGTATTAAACAAGCACCTGTTACCGTGAGTCCTGTGCCACGTGCTAGGAGTCTTACATGGTCTCTACCTTGAGAGACTCACCTGGAAGGAAAGAGATGAACTAGTTAATGATTTCAGTATAAGTGCAGTAATAGATAACACACATGGAATTTTTTTTTTTTTTTTTTTTTTTTTTTTTTGGCCACGCCACGCAGCTTGTAGGATCCTAGTTCCCCGACCAGGGATTGAACCTGGACCCATGGCAGTGAAAGTACAGAGTCCCAACTACTGGACTGCCAGGGAATTCCCCACATGGAATATGTTTATATTATATAGGGAAGGGTGTAAAAAGATGCCTTCCTGGGGACTTCCCTGGCAGTCCTGTGGTTAAGACTCCATGCTTCCACTGCAGGGGGCTTGGGTTCAATCCCTGGTCGGGGAACTAAGATCCAACATGCCGCACGGTGCGGCCACACAAAAAATAAATAGAATTTTTTTAATAAAGAAAGATGCCTTCCTGGAGGTAATTTCTGAACTTATTTAGCTGGTTGACAGAGGGAAAGCAGAGTATTCCAAACAGAGGCAACAGCATGAGCAGAAAGCATGGAGATGCAAAATGGCTTGGTGTGTGTGTGGATACCACAACCATTTAGTGTTGCTGAAGTTTGCCCTGGAGAGTCAGGCAAGATCATGTATTTGAGGGTAAAACCTTGGATTGTTTTTGCTGTTTGTGGTTGTGAACCATTCAAGGGTTTTAAGCAGAGGAATGACATGATTAGATTTGTGTTTTAGAACGTCCACTGCAGGCTGCCATGTGAGGGTGGGTTAAAGGTGAATTATTTGGTAGCAGAAAATCTGGTAGATGCATACCATTGCAGGACCACATAAAAGGATGACAGAGAAAGTCCTCAACTAAGATAGTGGGAAGGGGAACAGTGAACAGATTTAAGAGAGATTTGAGTCATAAAATACCTTATTGGTTAATTGGATATGAATGACATAAGGAATCTGTAATATACCCCAGATTTCTGGCTTGGAGCTAGCGGACTTGAGGAGGTAAGATCCCAATTATTGGAGGTGTTGAGGCAGAGCCTGAGGGATCATCTCTCAAAGATGCCGTGAAGGAGAATCCTGCACTACACAGAGGGCTGAACTTATCACTAATGTACCTGTCAATACAAAGATTCTTCAGTTTTGAAATCATCTTCACTCTTCTTCCTTGAGTGCCCACTGAGTTCTGATCTCTCTCTCGCTGTTGAGTGTCACCGAGTTTCCTTCTGAAAAGCAAAGCTTAGGGCTGGACAAGGGTTTCTTAGTACTCTTATCCAGTGAATTCAGGAGAGAGAAGAGTAGCGTGGGTTGGACTGCCCCATGCATAGCACTAGTAAGATCCTTATGGACCACTGACCAACTCTCACACCTGTCTGGAAACCAGTGGCATATAACATCAAAGCATTCTTCTACCTAATTTCTCACTTCCTTTCTTTGTCTTTTTTCTCTATCAGGTTATCGTAAGGAAAAATCATTCTAAGATCAGCTAGTGTACTTTGGTCCTTAAGAGGACCAAAAGATTAGGTAAAACTATAGGAGAAATACTCTACCATGTCCTTTTGGGAAACTCAATCATAACAACCCACATGCAGTTGAAAATACATTCCATAAGGAGAAGACTTCCATTCTAAGTTCCTGAAGCCTTCTGTGATTTGTGGGTGGGGGAAGAGTATGCCCTTGCAGTTTACCCAAGCAACCATTTTGGATACCATTTTCCAGTTGGAATAGATTTTATAGTCAAGCAGCTTATTGCACTTTTTCCATTCTTTTAAATTTTATGGGACATATTATGAGATGAAAATTTTATTTTTTATTTACTATATGTCCTCAGATAGCATATCAGGAATTATATTTCAGACATTCTTACTGTACCAAAATTTCTTTCATGACATCCTCAGTAAAATATATATAAACTTTTACTGATTGTTTGTTATCTTATGGCATCTTTTCTTTAAAAATATCCATTATCCCATATCAGTTAAAATTAACTATTTTTTCTTATTATCGTCTCAATTATGTAGATTATTAGAAAAAAGTAGAGCATTGCTTTCATGAAAATGCCAAGTGCTTTCCATACATTAACTCATTTAATCCTCACAACAACCTTAGGAATTATTGTCCCATTTTTCAGATGAGGAAAGTATATCAGAGTGGCTTGCTCAGAGTCACAGAACTAGTAAGGACTGAACCAAGATTGGAACCCAGTTGGTCTGTATTACTATACTATAATGATTGTAACCACTAAATTCTTGGAAGATACTGAAGGGCTGCAGTTGTATCCCCCGCTGCTTTTTTTAAGTAATCTACTTTGAGACACAAAATTTAAAACTCTTTAAAAAAAGATTATAATTTCTTAGAGTACAAAAATACTGTTACAGATGCCCCATCAGAAAAATAGCTTTCTTTCTACCTATTGCTTTACTTTTAAAAGTATGTGATGCTCTTAAAATGTTGCCTAGCTTTGCTTAAGTGGTGATACTTGACTCCATAGGATATGATACATGGCTAGTTGCTTCTTTGGAAAGGGTTTTACTATGTGAATAAAATAATAGCTGAGTAATAGATAGGGTTGGCTCCATCAGTTCTACAAACTGATAGGGTTTTTTCTTGTTGTTTTAGCTTTTTGTTTTGTTGTTGTTATTTTTCCTAACGGAATAAGCATTTTAGGTGGCACTTGGAACTTACCTCTTTTAATATTTTCAATAAATCATTTGCATGAAGTTTTAAACTATCCCTTGGAGTAATTTCTTATGATTTAATGCCCTAGTGTCGTTTTTTTTTAAATGCATGTGTTTTAAGACCAAAAGGAAATAAAACCTCTTAATATAATAGCTTCAGATCCTTTTAAATATTCTAGAACCATTCCATGAACACATTACATACTTCTTTTTCATTTTTTCCCTTACTTCTTCTTCTTCTTTTTCTTCTTTAAAAATAAAAATGAGTCAGAGGACAGATGGACTGATGGAAGAAATGTAAAGTGGGCTTAGGAAACAATGTTATTTACCAGGAAAAAAACATAGGCTTGGGGGATCAGAAAGGCTTAGGTTCATATGACAGCTGTATCACTGCCCACCTCCATGATTGTGGGTCAGTTATTTACCATTTCTGAGCTTCAGTTTCCTTATCTGACATGAGGAAATAGTAGCATCTGCTTTGTAGGGCTGATGGCAAAAGAAGCATTTGGTAAATAGAAGTACTTAATAATTGTGAAGTTCCTTTATTTCTACACCAAAATATACTCTTTTTTTCAATGTTTGATATGCTAGCCAGAAAGGGTAGAATAAAGTAGAAATAATTTTAACTGTTTATTAGCAATGTTGAATAAGCAGAGCAACAGTATACAAGTACAAAAAGTTGATGGCTGAGGGAGTGAGATATGCTAGAGGAGACAAGACCCCAAGGTGGCCAACAGGGACCAGAGGAGAGAGAACAAATAATAGCCCGTACTGTGACAGACCCAGTCCCCCAAGGTCTGCTAGTGATAGCAAAACAAAGGGACATGGTTTGCATTGTTTTGTAGTTCCCACATCTTAGATAGTTCTGAAAACTAATAAGTCAAAAAAAAAACAAAAGAGAGAGAGACTGGAACAGGCCTTGATTGCCCTACTTCAGAATCTCCTGTTAGACCTCCACCCTTGAGACAGTTTCCTTTCTCCGCTGTGGTATAACAAGAGCTGTTGTGATTCAGCCATTCCCACAAAAAGCTACTGACTTACGTGAACCATCCATTTGTTTTTTACCTTAGAGATCCCTCTTTAGGGTTAATTCAGCTGCCTTTTCTCTTGTCCTTTACATAAAAAGCAAACTTTATTTTGTTTATAACTGGATTTATTATTAGATTTTAGAGCTGCAGTATACAGTATGGTAGCCACTAACTATATCTGGCTATTTAAATTTAAATTCATTAATATGTAAATAAAAATTCACTTCCTCAGTCTCACTAGCAACATTTCAGGTGCTCAATAGCCATATGTGGCTAGAAGCTACTGTATTCAACATGCAGATACAGAACATTTCTATCATCACAGAAAGTTCTGTTGGACAGCACTGCTTTAAAGAATTGGTTATTTGGGAGATTTGTATTGTCTTCTATGGGCACAAAAATCGTTATTGGTTTTTATGCACTTGACAACTCCTTAGGAGGTTGCCCCTTACAGAGTGATGGTTTTCCTCTGGGTGATGGTGATATGTGATCACTGAACAAACTCTGATCTACAACACCTTAATCCACCCCAAACTGAATTTAGCAGGGTATCTGCCATCCAAAATGATTTCCTGAAGAAGTGATAGAAAGTTTTTTAATCAGACCTTCAACATTTTCCCCCATGTTTCTTATGTCTATCTCAAAATGTCTAGAAGAAATATCACTAGATTTTTATGTGGCACACCTGACTACTTTATCAGCCTGTTAAAATGAGGATCTTGTAAAAACTTCTACTGTGCTGGAAATTGGTTGGTGACTTTAGCTCTCCTTCAGTCACTTTGTAACTGAGTACTCTAGACATTACTTTTCAGAAAGATCTATCCAGTCTCCCTTTACTGGACAGAATTTTGGCTTGTTCCTCTTTCTTTATGCCTACAATCTAGCACATTATCTAAAACACACAGAAGATGCTAAGAACATGTTTGGATGGGTGTGTCAAAAATGACGACAGCACAAGAGGGCAGACAACAGTATCAAGCAGTATCAGCAATATTTCATCTTGTGGAACTGAAAACCACAGCCACAGAAAGACAGAGAAAATGAAAAAGCAGAGGACTTTGTACCAGATGAAGGGACAGGATAAAACCCCAGAAAAACAACTAAATGAAGAGGAGATAGGCACCCTTCCAGAAAAAGAATTCAGAATAACGATGGTGAAGATGATCCAAGACTTTGAAAAAAGACTGCATGCAAAGATGGAAAAGTTTACCAAAGACCTAGAAGAATTAAAGAACAAACAGAGATTTGCAACACAGTAACTGCAATGAGAAATACACTAGAAGGAACCAATAGCAGATTAACTGAGTCAGAAGAGCGAATAAGTGACCTGAAAGACAGAAAGGTGATAATCACTGATGTGGAAAAGAATAAAAATAACAGAATGAAAAGAACTGAAGACAGCCTAAGAGACCTCTGGGACAACATTAAATGCACCAACATTCGTATTCTAGGGGTCCCAGAAGGAGAAGAGAGAGAGAAAGGACCCGAGAAAATATTGGAAGAGATTATGGTTGAAAACTTCCCTAACATGGGAAAGGAAAGAGCTACCCAAGTCCAGGAAGCGCAGAGAGTCCCAGGCAGGATAAACCCAAGGAGAAACACGCCAAGGCATATAGTAGTCAAACTGACAAAAATTAAAGACAGAGAAAAGTTATTAAAAGCAACAAGGGTAAAACGACAAATAACATACAAGGGAACTCCCATAAGGGTAACAGCTGATTTCTCAGCAGAAACTCTGCAGGCCAGAAGGGAGTGGCATGATATATTTAAAGTGATGAAAGGCAAGAACATACAACCAAGAATACTCTATCCAGCAAGGATCTCATTCGGATTTGACAGAGAAATCAAAAGCTTTACAGATAAGCAACAGCTAAGAGAATCCAGCACCACCAAACCAGCCCTACAACAAATGCTAAAGGAACTTCTCTAAGCAGGAAACAGGAGAGAAGAAAAGGACCTACAAAAACAAAAACAAAACAGTTAAGGAAATGGTAATAGGAACATACATATCGATAATTACCTTGAATGTAAATGGACTAAATGCACCAACCAGAAGACACAGACTGGCTGAATGGATACAAAAACAAGACCCATATATATGCTGTCTACAAGAGACCCACGTCAGACCTAGGGACACATACAGACTGAAAGTGAGGGGATGGAAAAAGATATTCCATGCAAATGAAAATCATAAGAAAGCTGGAGTAGCAATACACATATCAGATAAAATAGACTTTAAAATAAAAAATGTTACAAGAGACAAGAAAGGACATTACATAAAGATCAAGGGATCAATTCAAGAAGAGGAGATAACAATTATAAATATATATGCACCCAATATAGGAGCACCTCAATACATAAGGCAAATGCTAACAACTATGAAAGAGGAAATGCAAGGCAGAAATAGAGACGCAGATGTAGAGAGCAAACATATGGACACCAAGTGGGGAAAGCAGGAAGGGTTGGGGAGGAATGAACTGGGAAATTGGGATACCAAATTGTACACTCTAAATATATGCTGTTCATTGTCTGTTAACTAACTGTATCTCAATAAAAGTTCTAAAAAAAAAAAAAAAAACAAAGAAAAAGAAAATGACTACAGATTCAGGTTAGGGAAATTGAGCTCTCCTGAGGAAAGTTCATAGAGGAAAATTTCAAGTCCTAGTTTGTGTGTTCCATTTATCAGCTGGCTTTTTCTTTCTAAAATGAGTCTTTATCAGGGGTTTCCTAATTAAGAAATTATGTAAGCCACACCTCAGTTTCCTTTCCATGTGAAACTGTCTACATTTCTGATCTTGCTTACCTAGAGCATCTCCTTAAGGCTGCAGTGTTCAAACACTGAAAGAAAACACCTGAAAGTCTTCTGTCTCCAGGACTTCCTTTGGCAATATATTGACCATCAGTGTTAAATGTAAAAAAATAGATGTACTTAAAGGAATGTCATTACAGTGCCAGCCTTGATGTTGTAATTAATGTCATCATAAATGGCAGCTTTAAAAAAATCATTCTGAAGAGTATATATTCATTCATTTACTCAACAGATAATTACTGAGAATAACAAGTAATTCTACGGACCAGACATTATGCCACACACTGCAAAGTTAATTATTTGAACCAAAGATTTAAGAATTTTTAGATTATCTGGATGTTTTAAAAAAAAAAATGAGTGACAGCTTTGAACGTTTGTGCATTTGTTGTACTTCCTAAAAATGTAATTATTTCTATTTAAAAAGAAACCATAGACTGTGTTCCTATCTTTTAAGTTAGCTGCATTCACATTTAAAAATAGTTTCCCATGTACTGGAATTTGTTGGCAGTGTGCAGTATTCAAGTTACATAGATAACTTACCCCCAAATAAATAATCTCTGTTCTTGGAGAGGTTCTCATTAATGAGATCTTTAAAAAATAGAGTCTGTCAGCTGCTACACCACTGACATTCTTTAAAGTGACCCATGTATCTCTTTATTTGAGGCGAAGCCTAAGCCTGAAGTGGTCTTGAAGCTTTGTTTTATCGTTTGGAATGAAGTTGATGTCCCCTGTGGTTTGCCAGTTGGTGCGTACATTTAACTGTGGTGGGACCTAGCACAGGAATAATGCCTAGATAGATCAGAACCCTTCCTCCTAAGCTGCTGATGGGGATGCCAGGGGATGATACAGTGAGTGCTGGGGGCAGCCAAGGAGAGGCCTTCTCATTTGACAAGGCTGGTACACAGTGTGCTATGTGGCACCTGCATTTATAAACTCCAGTGCATGTTTCCCAGTTTGGCGATGATCATCTCTTCTCTTGTCCTCTCCCTTCCCATTCTCATCTTGTTATTTGTCATGAGCCCTGGGAGAAGATTAAGGATGAAGATTGAAATTATAAGTTAAATAGAAAAATATATTCCATTTATTTTGGTTTTAACACTTTCATTTGTTGAGTGCCAACTATCTCCTGGGAACCAGGCTAGGCACTAGGAATACTAGTGCTATCTTCAAGGACTCCTGGTCTTTGGGAAACACAGACATGGAGGCTGGACTCTTAGGAGCTCATGTGATAGTTGCTGTGAACCATTAAAGGTTCAGTGAAAGCCCCTGCCTGGAGGAGCCTAGGAGAAGGTCACTACGGTTTTAAGCTCGAAAGAAGAGTAGTTGTTTCACAAGCAAGGGAGAACATTCCAAGTGGAGGGAATAGTGTATACAAAGGCCTGAAGCTTGGTAGAAAAATGAATGTTCAGTTAACGACAAGTAATTAATTAAAGGTAGCTTAAGTGCAGAGTGAAAGAGGCAAAGTTGGCAAAGTGGAAAAGCAAGGCCAGATCATAAATGGTATGAATGTAGCACAATGAGTGTATCTTTTACCTATAGGAAATGGAGAGCCACTGGAGAATTTTGAACAGAAGGACATGATCAGGATTTTTTAAAGATCATTCTGGAAGCTACCTATGGGATGACTAGAGGCAGGGAGACTGACCAGAAGACCATGACATTCCTGTCACTGAATACAGAGCTAATCATACTCATCAGCGTACTGCTGCTATCTAAATGGGTCATCTTCAAGTGCCTTTACTCCCCAGCACCCCAAGATTGCAGTGATTGTCAGGTCTTCAGCAAACGTTTGCTGTGATTTGTCCCAAGTGTGTCTTCAAATGATAGTGCCTTCCAATAGATCTCTATAGTGATGTAATTATTATTTTGAGTTTTTCACTGTATTATCATCTTTAAAATGTTGATCTTTAGAGATAATATTTTTCTTATTTCTGTTCTGTTTATCATACCAATCATGTAAGTTTTTAGAGTCCGTATCAATCATCTTCCTTCCTGAGGAGTTTTAAACACCCTTTTAACGTCTTTGAAGTAGTGTCATTAAATTATTCCCTTTTAATCCATCTTTCATAATTTACTTTTCAGTACGTGATGTAAGACCTTATTTATCAGTCTGAAGACATTTTTAAGTGAAGAGAAAGTATAGAGTTTAGAAACTCAAAAAGAAAGGAAAGTAAGGGTTGAGTGTGGTTTAGTCAAACATATTTGTCTAAAAGAACTTCTTTAGTCTATAGCAAGGCAAGATTTAGAACTCAATCTATTTTTTTTTTTCCTTCTGTTTAGAGAGCTGGCATGCCACAAAAATGTAGAGTATGTGATGTTATATCAGGCCTGCTGAAAGCTGAGCTTAGTGTCTGGTCCCAGAGGCTTGAGAAGAATGTACAGGATTAAAAGTTTAAAATAAATAAAAACAGCTAAGATACCAAGCTTTTAAAACAAATTGACCCAGATGATTGGAATTTAGTTAGGAGAACTTGTCCTTCTTGGAGGAAAAAAATTTAAAAACATAGGACACTTTTAGACTTGGGCAAATGGCTTGACCTACTTGCACGGGCTGTAGAATGTTCGTGGTTTCATTTGGAATGGAAACGTTTCTTATTCCCATGTGGAAATCTTAATATTTATTTATTTATTTATTTATTTATTTACTTACTTACTTACTTACTTACTTACTTACTTGCTTATTTATTTAGCTGTGGCGGGTCTTAGTTGCAGCACATGGGATCCTCGTTGCAGCATGAGGGATCTAGTTCCCTGACCAGGCATGAAACCCAGGTCCCCTGCATTGGGAGCACAGAGTCTTAACCACTGGAACACCAGGGAAATCCCCCCATATGGAAATCTTAGCTCCCAGGAAATCATATCCCACTGTTTGGGAAGAAGAGAAACCGCTATTAATTATCTTTATTTCCTTGCTACCTTGGCTGTCCGTTTTCATTTTGGAATGATGACCAACTATGCTGACACTCTGTCCTTCAGTCTGGCAGCTGTTTCCTGCACACCTGCTGTGTGTCTCACACTGCAGCAGAGGTTTTGAGGGAATGTAAAAAAAAAATACACACGTTATAAAAAGGCTAAAAATGCTGTCATAGAGTGAAAAGTGGAAAGAGAATACAGAGGAAGAAGTGATGGCTCCCAATTTGGAGGTGGAGAGTAGAGAGAGGGGAGGGTTTTTGTGGAGAAAGACTTATTTGAGCTGGACAGAACACCTTTACTAAGGTAGAGATGTAAAAATAGAAACATGGAGCATATTAAAGGAACAGGAATTAAGTGATTCTTGTGGAAGGGTTGATAAGAAATAGTGGTAGATAAGACTGATAACCTGAGGAGTTTGGACTTTATTCTGAAGGTGGTGGGAAGTGACATGATCAGCCCTCTTCCACCTCCTCTGATAAGCATTGAAGAGTTGCTGATGGTGTTAGACCTTGTCTCACCTGTCAGTTCTGAGGTCATTTAAAAGAAAAGAGAAGCACTTTTGGAATCCTCCATTCCTTCTGTGTCCATGATTGTTTTTGTTTATTCTGATTTAGAAAAAATGGAAAGAAAATGTCCATCCCATAAAGATTCTCCTAAGGTCCACATTGGAAGGAGTGAGAGTAGATTCATGTTTCTAGTTTTTGTTCATTAATTCCTTGCTTCCTTTCTTCCTTCCATTTCCCCCTCAGCCAGACTCTTTGCTTTGTCCTGGGTATCCAAATGAGAAAAGTCTCTGCCCTCAATGAGGAAGCCCGTGGGGAGTTCAGACAGGGACACAAGTCAAGTATTCCACGTGCTTAGAGAGAAATGTTCACAGAATATATCTGTGGTCCCAAGGAAAGAGAAGTCAGTTTTGTAAAGTGGAGTAAGAAACATTCCTCAGAGGCAGAATGTTTAAAGACGAGAGGGGAGGGAGCAGAGACACAGAGCATGAAGTAACCAAGAGTGCTGGAGAAACCACAAGCAGTTTGGTAGCTCCAACTTACAACACAAGGGGAGGTGCTGTGAGAGAAACAGAACAACCAGGGCTGGGTCGTAAAAGGCTTGCTTTCTTGTGCTGGAACAGAGAAAACTCCATCCTCAGGATCAAGTCCAAATTTTCAAGGACAGATTTTTTGAAGTAGAGGAGTGCCATGATCAGCTTTGGTGTCTGAATAAAGTCTTTCGTGGCTAGTGTGGCGAGCGAGGGAAAACTGGAGACAGTGGTAACGGGACTGCCACAGTAGTCAGGACAGGAAGACAAGGTGCCGGTGCAGCTCCCTGCTTCTAATTTTCTCCGTGGTCTAGGTCAGCAAATGGAAAATGAAGATTTGTTACAAAGCACATTTCCTGTCCTCTTGTAAATAAACTATGCTTCTGACTTCTCACATTACCTGAGGCAAAGTAGGGCTGGGGCAGCCCTGGGAGGGAGGCCCCACCATCACAGGAAGAGTTCAGTGAATGGCCCTACATCCTTCATGATGTTAAGAGCACAGAAAAATGGGATGATGTGACTGAAAATTGAATTTATGGTGGTTTCTAAGAATGGATTGTTGATTTGTTTTATTTAGGTATAATTTACATACCATAAAATTCACCCTTTTTGAGTGTGCGATTCAGTGAGTTTTAGTATATTAGTAGAATTTTACAACCACTACCAGTGTCTTATTACAGAACATTTTCATCATCCCAAACAGAATCCCATTAACAATCACTCTCTGTTTCCATTCTCCCTTCCCCTGAGCCTTGACACCCACTAATCTACTATCTCTATGGATTTATGTATATCTAGACATTTCATATAAGTGGAATCATATGGTATGTGGCCTTTTATTACTGGCTTCTCTCACTTAGCATAATGTTTCCAAGGTTCATACAGGTTGTAGCACATATCAGTACTTCATTTCTTTTTGTGGCTGAATAATATTCCATTGTGTGGCTATGCTACATTTTGTTTATCCATTCATCAGTTGATGGACATTTGAGTTGTTTCCACTTCGAGGCTCTTATCTTGTGCTTATACTCAAATGTTGCTGTGAACATTTGGGTACAAGTTTTTGTGTGGACGTATGTTTTCATTTCTCTCAGATATATCCTTAGGATTAGAAATTCTGGGTCATGTGATAAGTCTTATGTTTTACTTTTTGAGTAACTACCAAACTGTTTTCTAAGGTGGTTGCACCATTTTACATTCCCACTAGCAGTGTATGAGGGTTTGAATTTCTACATATCTTTACTAATACTTGTTCATCTGTTTTCTTAAAGCTAGCTTTGTGGATGTGAAGTGATGTCTCATGGTTTTGGTTTGCATTTACCTAGTGAGAAATGTTGAGCATCTTTACGTGTGCCTATTGGCCATTTGTATATCTTCTTGGAGAAATGTCTGTGCAGATCCTTTACCCATTTTTTTTGAAAGTCCTGGATCATCTTCACCATCATTATTTTGAATTCTTTTTCCAGAAGAGTGCCTATCTCCTCTTCATTTAGTTGTTTTTCTGGTGTTTTATCTTGTCCCTTCATCTGGTACAAAGTCTTTTGCCTTTTCATTTTCCCTGTCTTTCTGTGGCTGTGATTTTCAGTTCCGCAAGATGAAACACTGCTGATACTGCTTGATTCTGCTGTCTGCCCTCTTGTGGAGGAAGCTGTCTGGGAGGCTCCTGGGTGCTTCCTGATGGGAGGGACTGATGGTGGGTTGGACTGGGTGGGTGGAGCTCAGTAAAACTTTAATCCAATTTGGTGGGTGGAGCTCAGTGACACTTTAATCTGCTTGTCTGCCAATGGGTGGGGCTGTGTTCCCACCCTGGTGGTCGTTTGGCCTGAGGCGACCCAGCGCTGGAGCTTACAGGCTCTTTGGTGGAGCTAATGATGGACTCTGGGAGTGCTCACGCCAATGAGCACTTCCCAGAACCTCTGCTGCCAGTGCCCCTGTCTCCTTGGTGAGCCACAGCTGCCCCCCACCTCTGCAGGCAACCCTCCAACACCAGCAGGTAGGTCTGGTTCAGTCTGCTATGGGGTCACTGCTCCTTCCCCCTGGGTCTTGATGAGCACACTTTTTCGTGTGCCCTCCAAGAGTGGAGTCTCCGTTTCCCCCAGTCCTGTGGAGGTCCGGCAATCAAATCCCGCCGGCTTTCAAAGTCTGATTCTCTGGGGATTCCTCCTCCCATTGCTGGACCTCCATGTTAGGAAGCCTGACATGGGGCTCAGAACCCTCAGGACTTCTGTGGTTTAACTGCTCTCCAGCTTGTGAGTCACCCACCCAGCATTTATGGGATTTGATTTTAATGCAGTTTGCGCCCCTCCTACCATCTCATTGCGACTTCTCTTCTGTCTCTGGATGTGGGGTGGGTTTTTTTGGTGAGTTCCAGTGTCTTTCTGTTGATGGTTGTTCAGCAGTTAGTTGTAATTCCGGTGCTCTTGCAAGAGGGAATGAGTGCACATCCTCCTACTCCGCCATCTTGATTCCTCCCCCTTTACCCATTTTTAATGGGTTATTTATCTTTTCATTGTAAGAGTTATTTATAAATCCTGGATACAAGTCTTTTATCAGATGTATGATATGCACTTTTTCTTTCCCATTCTGAGGGTTGTCTTTTCACTTTATTGAAGTTAACTTTTTTTTTAATTAATTAATTTATTTAATTGGCTGTATTGGGTCTTTTTTGCCGTGCGCAGGCTTTCTTTAGTTGAGGTGAGTGGGGGCTACTCTTCGTTGTGGTGCGTGGGCTCCTCATTGCGATGCGCGGGCTCCTCATTGCCGTGGCTTCTATTGTTGCGGAGCACAGGCTCTAGGCATGTGGGCTTCAGTAGTTGCAGCACATGGGCTCAATAGTTGTGGCTCACGGGCTCTAAAGCACAGGCTCAATAGTTGTGGCGCACGGGCTTAGTTGCTCCGCAGCATGTGGGATCTTCCTTGAGCAGGGATCGAACCCATGTCCCCTGCATTGGCAGGCAGATTCTTAACCACAGCGCCACCTAGGAAGCCCCTGAAGTTAGCTTTTGAAGCACAAAAGTTTTTTATTTTTATGAATTTCAATTTATTTTTTCTTTTGTTGCTTTTCTTTTGTTGTTTTAGGTATTATATTCAAGATATCATTGCCTAACCCAAGATTAAAAAAAAATTATTCCTATGTTTTCTTCTAGGAGTTTTATAGATTTAGCTTTAACATTTAGATCTTTCATACATTTTGAGTTAATTTTTGTATATACTGTGACATAGGGGTTCAACTTCATTCTTTTGCATGTGGATACCAAGTTGTCCCAGCACCATTTGTTGAAAAGACTTCTCTTTCCCCATTGAATTGTCTTGGCATCCTTGTTGAAAATCAGTTGACCATAAATATAAGGCTTTATTTCTGGACTCTCAATTCTGTTCAATTCATCTACCCTTATGGTGGTACCCCACAGTCTTGATTACCATAGTTGTGAAGTAAGTTTTGAAGTTGGGAAATGTGGGTTCTTTGACTGTTCTTTTTCAAGATTTGAGTGGGAGGCCCACTCTAGATCTTTTGTTTTCCATATGAATTTAAGAGTCATCCTGTCAGTTTCTGCAAGAAAGTCAGCTGGGATTTTGATGAGGATTACATTAAATTTTTAGATCAATTTGGGGAATATTTTCATCTTAACATCCTAAATTCTTTATTCTTTTTGATGATATTGTAAGTGGAATTGTTTTCTTAATTTAGCTTTTGGATTATTCATTGCTATTGTATAGAAATACAATTGATTTTTTATATTGATCTTATATCCTGCAATCTTGCTGAGCTGGTATATTAGTTCTAATAGTTTTTCATGGTTACCTCAGGCTTTCCTATATACAAGATTATGTCACCTGTGAGTAGAGATAGTTTTACTTCTTTTCCAATCTGGATGTTTTTATTTCTTTTCTTTTCATGATTTCCTTGGCTAGGTCCTCCTGTACAATGTAGAATAGAAGTGACAGGAGTGGAAATCCTTGTCTTGTTCCTGATCTTCAAATCAGGAAAAATCTAGTCTTTTATCATTAAGTATAATTTAGCTCTTGGTTTTTCACAGGTGACCTTTATCAGGTTGAGGATGATCCCTTCTTTTCCCAGTGTGTTCAATGTTTTTATCATGAAAAGTACTGGATTTTATGAAATGCTTTTTCTGCATCCATTGAGCTGACCATGTGAGATTTTTTTCCCTCTTTATTCTGTTTACATGGTGTATTACATTGATTGATTTTCAGATGTTAAACCAACCTTGCATTCCTGGGATAAATCCAAATTTGTTGTGATGTGTATTCCTTTTTATATGTTGCTGGATTCAGTTTGCTAGTATTTTGTGAGGATTTTTGTGCCTAGTAATAAGGGATATTAGTCTGTAGTTTTCTTGTATTGTGTTTCTCTTGTTTTGATATATAGGTAATATTGGCCTATCATAGGTTTCAAGTTGGTTAGTGTTCCCTCCCCTTCTGTTTTTTGCAAGAATTAATGAAGAATTGGTTTTAATACTTCTTTAAATGTTTGGTAGAATTCATCAATGAAGCCATATGGTCCTGGACTTTTCCTTGTGGAGATTTTGTAAATTACTAATTCAGTATCTTTACTTGTTACAGGTACCTTACAGTTTTGCCTCTTTTAGCCCTAAATATTTATTCCTTTAGTCATTCAAGAAACATTTATTAAGCATCTATTACATACAGGCTCTGATTCTTGACATAGAGGGTACAACAATGAGTAAAACAGAAGTCCTGGCCCTTTTAGAACTTAGCATTCCCAGACACCTTCTCTGTCTCATCCTCATGCTGTCTGTATATACATATTTCTTATTTATATGTAATGTAGCTCTGTTCCTTGTAAAAGAATATTGCTACCTGCCGTTGGTGGAGAAAGGGGGTCCTTCCTTAGGTTTGCTTATATATTGTCAAACTTTGTGTAAACTCTTACGTGTTCTTGAAGAGAGTTGCACGCATGGGAAGTGGAGTATATTGTTTTTACAGCCACAGTTGATGTGGTGCTTCCCCTTGGCACTGATACAAGGACATGATTTTTAATAAAACAAACCACCACCTTTGTTCATTATCATCCCCAAGACTACCCAGCGCCTTCTGTTCTGTCTGATCACCAGCAGGAGCATAGTTTCCTAGGGCTGCTATAACAGAGCACCACTAACTGGGTGGCTTAAAACAAGAGAAATTTTTTCTCCTGTAGTCCTGGCAGCTTGGAGCCAGATTAAGGTGTTAGCAAGGTCACGTTCCCTCCGAGCTTCTGGGTGGAATTCTTCCTTATTTCTTCCTAGCATCTGGTGATGGCCACCAATCCTTAGCATCCCTGGCTTGCAACTGCATCACTCCAGTCTCTACCTCTGTCATCTCATGGTGTTCTCCCTGTGTGTCTGTGTTCATATGACGTTTTTCCCTTCTTATAAGGACACCAGCCATATTGGATTGAGGCCCGCCCTAATGACCTCATCTTAACTTGATTACCTCTGCAAAGTCTCTATTTCCAAATAAGGTCACATTCACAGGTACCAGAGGTTAGGGCTTCAGTATATTTGGGGAGAGAGAACATAATTCCATGCATAGCAGAGCATTATGCTCTAACTCTGAAGTATTGAGTGGAGATTTCATTTTAATAACATTACTAATTTTAATAGATTTTATTAAAATTTCACGGTATATTTTTCTGTCTTAAAAAAAAATGCCCCTTCTCCATTATAAAATAAGTCCTGAAGGTGTCATTGATCACATATTTATGTGTTTTATCTTCTTCTAAGCATAAATTCTGGAAAGGGAACAAAGATGATTAGTTCTGTAACTAGGGCTAGTTGTAAGAGAAGTTCAAAAGTAGAATCTCTCAAATCACAGTTTATATGGCCCCCAAATAAAACAGAATCATGTAAGAGTTTGTGAATGATGTTTGAAACAGCAGTTGACTGCTTGTATACATGGTTCCCCGTACCACAATCTCAGGGATTTTATACATAAACCAGTTTAAGTGGTGCCAGAGTCCATCTCTGTAGTGAAATGAAATAACATGGTTTATGAAATTGTATGCATATGTATTGGATGGAGAATGACAAGTGTTGTATACAATACAATGTAACTTTGGAACAAAGTTAAAAGAATAGAATTGTATTTTCTGAGCACCAGTTTAGCAGTCTCATTTTGCTAATCCCAGTTGTTTTTAATAATGCTTCCAAGTATCTTTTTAATCCACAAATACTATCATCTCTCTTCTGTCACAGCACAATCATTTGGTGTCTGTCACTCATTAGTCCTCTAGTGTGGAGAATACAGCACTTTTGGGGCCAGGAGTGGAGAATCTTTATTCCTTCTTGAAAACAAAGCCCATCACCCTGTTCTATGGCAAAGAAATACTGAGACATTGTTTACATTTTTGCTCCCATCAAGTCTTGGATTCTTACCTTGCTCCCATCAAGTCTTGGATTCTTACCTCGAAATTTAGCTATTTGTTCTTTGTTTGTTTTCTTTTACTATTTTTGGATTAAGGCATTGACTTCCTGTATTCTCATGGCTACCTCCCTTACTTCTGCTTAAGTTTCAATTATGTAACAAGAATGAAAATTTTACTTAATTATTCCTTTTTTCCCTTTCTTTCTTTCTTTTAAACCAATACAGGGCAATCTAGAGCAGCCATGATACCTCCCAAGCATCCACGGCAGCCTAAGGGAGCTTTGGATGATGCCATTGCCTTTGGTGGGAAAACAGACCAAGAAGCACCTAATGCTTCTCAACCTACACCACCCCCACTGCCAAAGAAAATGATCATAAGAGCCAACACAGAGCCAATCTCCAAAGATCTCCAGAAATCCCTGGAAACTACTCTTTGTGTCATGGCTAATCCCACCTATGATATTGACCCCAACTGGGATGCCAGCAGTGCTGGCTCTTCAATCAGTTATGAACTTAAGGGACTGGACATTGAGTCTTATGACTCCTTAGAGAGACCTTTGCACAAGGAGAGACCTGTGCCCTCAGCAGCAAACAGCATCTCCAGCTTAACCACTCTCAGTATTAAGGAAAGATTTTCCAACAGCACAGAGTCCCTGTCCAGCCGGCGTGGTCCCTCTTGTAGACAGGGCCGGGGTATCCAGAAGCCACAGAGGCAAGCACTTTATCGAGGACTTGAGAACCGTGAAGAAGTGGTGGGTAAAATCCGAAACCTTCATACAGATGCCTTGAAGAAACTGGCTATTAAATGTGAAGACCTCTTCATGGCTGGGCAGAAAGATCAGCTCCGTTTTGGGGTGGACAGCTGGTCAGACTTCAGGCTAACCAGCGACAAGCCATGTTGTGAGGCAGGCGATGCAGTTTACTACACAGCTTCATATGCAAAAGATCCACTTAATAACTACGCAGTCAAGGTAAGAAAATACTATGAATCTGATTTTAATCTTCTCCAACACACTGTTATTGAGATGGGACTGGTTTTGTTTTGTTTTGTTTTTCCTCATTCCTCCATTCAGCAAAAACTTATGCGCATCTACCTTACACCAGATATTGTAATAGAAGAGGGCTTAACTTATTATCTAGAGGAGAAAACAGATATGTAAAGAGACAGACTTATAACACAGTATACTGAATGCTAAGACAGAAGTAAACAGAGTTCTGTGTGAACTTAGAAGGACCTTAACCCAGACCCTCAATGCCGGAAAATTCTTCCTGAAGTAGGTAATCCTTGAGCTGTGATTGTTTGCAAAGATCTCCTGTACAAATGAGGTCTGTTTGTGCCTTCCACTCTGTTTCTGTCTTTATTCTTTAGCAAATAGGAGACCCTTGTCTATCCCTACTTTCTAACTCCTCTGCTTCCTGGAGAAACATTTTTATAGAGGAAGATAACCAATATTTATTGATGTACCAGGAACTTTTTGTATTATATAATTTAATCTTCACATCGATTTCATGGGGTTAAGATCTTTTTATCCATTTGACAGATAAGGAGAATAAAGCTTAGGGTCACACAGCTGGCAATCAGTAGAGCTAGGATTTAAACACAGCTCTCTCTGACCCCATAGCCTACACTTTGTCTGTCATGTCACATATTAATTTCTTAAATGTCTATCACGCATTCCAGCAACCCCCTTCTTTAAGAAGGCTAAAAGTCTTAACATCAAGAATTCTTGAGCAGTTACATTCACTGTAACAGTAAGCCGTAGGCTTCATCAGTGTCATAAATAAAGCATGGACTTTGAGGTCCAGAAGATCGGGTTCAAATCCTGACTCTGCCACGTAGTAGCTCTGTCACAAGTTTCTACTCCGAGTCTCTGTTTCCTCAGCTTTAGAAAGAAATAATAATGGTACCCATCTTGTGGGGCTGTTTGGCTAAAAGAGAACAAAATGTCCCTGATCGGAACTCACTTCTTTCACTATCCCTCAGCTGCTTCCTTAGGTTACTTTAAGAGAGCAACAATCCTTTGAGCCTCAATTTCCTCCCCTTTTAGATGTTTACAATGATGATCCATCTACGTTGTGGGACTGAGGTTAGGATCAAGTAAGATAATACATGTGAAAGAGTTTCTAAAAACATCAAGCTCTGTGTAAACTTAAGGTAATGTTCTCCCTTCCCACAGTCCCTTTTTGTTGATTCTGTTCACTCGTTCAAAACTAATTAACATATCTAAATGACTTGTACGTGTTAATTTGGCTTAGAAAGACCAGATGGTGTCTTAGTAAATTAATGGATAAGGTGAATGATTGGCCTTACCTGTCTATCAAGGCAGAATATATATTTGGAGCAGACCTTCAGCTGGCTGCTCTCTGCATTTGCAGCGCCTAAGCCACTTCACTCTCTGGTGACACTCGCAGAATGACCCTGTGCCCCAGCGCACACTTTTTAAATTAAACTGAGGGGTAAACTGCAGAGAGAGGATCTAGATTCAAGTTAATACATTACTGTTGAGTCTAAAAATGTATTTTGAGACTCTTTGTAGCATTCAAGAGCTATTATGCCAGTTGGAGTTATGGGGCCTCATCTATCTTGGGCCTGTATTGCTATAAGATTGCCAGTGCAGGATGAGTACCTATTTCAGAAAGGGACATTGAACTATCTGTTGTTTCAAAACAACTAAGAAGTAGAGCTTGACTAACTTTATGTATTATTGCTGTGCAATCTTGTCTCTTTCCCAAATCAATGGTTTGGTATTGATTTCTTTGCTTGTAATGATGCAAAAGCAATCTCCAAAGAACAGGTGGCAAGTGGTTATATACTGAGAGTTGTTGGCAGGTTTGGAAAAGGATGTTTTACACTAAATGGTGAATATAAATGTCTCTTTGAAGACCCTCTAGGCATTTCTAGAGGTACCCAATTGATAGTTACAATCTTAAAGGAATAAAGGACACTGTGAACCCTGCCTTTGCAGAGATAAGCAAAAAACACCAACAGTTGGCTCAAACAAACAGCTTTTTTACTGTTTGTCTTCTTAAAATATCTCTTTCCATACTAATGGAATTTAGAGTAGCTTAACAGGTATGACTGTCCTCTCTCTTTTTTTTTTTAATTGAAGTATAGTTGATTTACAGTATTGTGTTAATTTCTGCTGTACAGCAAGGTGGCTCAGTTATACATGTATATACATTCTTTTTTATATTCTTTTCCATTATGGTTTATCCTAGGACACTGAATATGGTTCCTTGTGCTATACAGTAGGTCCTTATTGTCCATTCATTCTATAGGTAATAGTTTGCATCTACTAACACCAAACTCCCAGTCCACCCCCGGTCACCCTCCACAACCACAAGTCTGTTCTCTATGTCTGTTGAAGAGACTAAAAGGTCTTTTAAAATGTTACAAAAGGAAGTCAGTGCTAGAATTTAATAATTTGAAAGCCAAAGAATACTACCCCTTAAATACCAAATCCACTGCAGTGATAGAGTACTAAGATCTTAACTTTGGGTGTTGTCTTAGGTTGCTCAAGCTGCCATAACAAAATACTAAGACTGGATGACATAAATTTATTTTCTCACAGTTCCAAATGCTGGAAGGTCCAAGATCAACGTTCTGGCTGATGTAGTTTCTAGCGAGGGCTCTCTTTCTGCCTTGCAGATGGCTTTCTTCTTCCGAAGTCCTCACATGGCTAAGAGGGTGGGGGCTCTCTAGTGTCTCTTCTTATAAGGACACTAATCCATATCAAGGCCCCACCCTGTGATCTCATGTAACCCTAATTACCTCTTTGTAGGCCCTATCTCCAAATATAGTAACGTCGGGTGTTAGCACATCAACATGTGAATTTGGGGGTTCACAATGCAGTCCATAGCATTCTGCCCCTGGCCCCCCAGAATTCATATCCTTAACATATGCAAAATGTGTTCAATCCATCCCAACAGCCCCAAAGGTCTTAACTCATTCTAGCATCAACTCTAAAGTGTAAAGTCCAAAGTCTCATCTAAATATCATCTAAATCAGACATGTGTGAAACTCAAGGTCTGATAAATCCTGAGGCAAATTTCCTCTCCAGCTGTAAACCTATGAAACTAGTCATGCTATGTGCTTCCAAAATACAATGGTGGACAAGCATAGGATAGACAATCCCATTCTAAAAGGGAGAAATCAGAAGGAAGGGAAGGGATGATGAGGCCCAAGCAAGTCCAGAACCTTGCAAGGCAAATTCTGTTAGATATTAAGGCTCAGGAATAATCCTCTTTGACTCAGTACTGTGTCCTCCAGGCCCACTGGGGTGACAGCATCACCCCCGTGGTTCTGCTGGGCACCCTGATCCTTTGGCTCTTTGTAAGGGCCCCGCCCATATGACTCTCTGCCAGGGCAGCCTACCCCTGAGGCACTGGCCAGGTTCTTCCTGGCCTTCCAATCCTGGAGAGACAGCCCTGCTCTTCAACACCAAGGAGGAAGGAGCCATGCTTCTGGGCCTATGGTGGGAGTGGCAGCCCTGGCCCTGTGATGATCTCTGAAACACCTTCAGGGTCACTTTTCCCTTTCCTCAAAGAATAGTGCACTTTCACAGCTCAATAGCTCTATGGTCCAGTCCTGTAGAATCCAAGAAGTCCATCAGCCTTCCTTCACTCCATCCAGCTTTCTCTGTCCCTTTAATTCAAACTGACAATGCCTTTGCTGGTATACCCCCATCTCTATTTCTGGCTTTTGCTGAGATGGCTGATTAAGTCCACAAGTCACACTCTATCTCTTTATCAAATGGTTGTTCTGTCACACCCTTAATATTCTTTTTAGGACAAGCTTTCTCATTTTTTGCAGCGTGAGTAGGCTGAGAGTTTTCTAAATCTTCGAGCTCTGGTTCCTTGTTGCTTAACAATTCCTTCTTCAATTCTTTCTCCCTTTGCACTTCCCTGCAAGCAGTCAAGAGGAAACGAGTCGTTCCTTTAACACTTTGTTTAGACGTCTCTCAGCTGCATATCCAATTTCATTGCTCACAAGTTCTACTTTCCACAAAATGCTGGACCACAGTTTATCCAAGTTCTTTGCCACTTTATGAGAAATTTCACCTTTTTTTCTATTTTCTAATAATATGTTCCTCATTTCTAAGACCTCACCAGACTCACCCTTGATGTCCATATTTCTAGCAACAGTCTGTTCCTAAGTATTTAGGCTTTATCTATCATGAATCTTAAAACTCTTCCAGCTTCAACTCAATTCCAGAGCTCCTTCTACATTTTTGGGTATTGCTTGCAGCAGTACCCCACTTCTCAGTAAGAAAGTCTTAGTCTGCTTGGGCCGCCATAATAAAATACCATAGACTGGATGGTTTTATGAACAACAGAAATTTATTTTCTCCTAGTTCTGGGGACTGGAAAGGAGGATTCTTTTTCTGGCATATAGACAGCCACCTTCTTGTTGTGTCCTTATGTCAGGGCTTGGGAGGGTGGGGGAGAGAGTATGTCACATTGGGGGTTGGGGCTTTAACATATGAGTCTTGGGAAGACACATTTCAGTTCATAGCTTTATTCTGTTTTTCATTCAACGTGAATATCGTTATGATTTGTATTGGTCTTCAACTAAAAGACATCACAACACAGAGTAAAGAAAAATAGTCAGCAGACATGGGTCCAAATTCTGAATTTGTAATTGTGTATTCCCACGCAAGTCATGTAACCTCTCTTGATTTCCACTGCCCTACCTACCTTGTAAGATCGTTATGTGTATGTTTTTGTGTAGTGAAGCTGCTTTTGTAAACCATGAAGTATACATAAATATAATAAAATAATGCATGTTTGTTGTTAACAATAATGGAAAATTACTTCTCAGCATTCTTTTGGTCACTCACTACTATTCTTCATTAATATTAGGCACTAGCCTGAGCATATTTTGATAGGCTCTGCATTTAGATATTTTCTGTCTCATTCCTTCAAAGTCATAAGCATCTTTCCTTAAAATTATGAGAGAAGGTTACTAATGTTATAATCCTTAAGAATTTTAGCACTGACAAAAATTGGAGACAAACTAGGTGCCTGATATCAAGGAAACAATGTAATAAATTATGGTATATCAACCCAATGGAATGTTTGCAGCCATTAAAAATGGTCATTATGAAGACTATATAAAATCATGGAATACATTTTTTGTAAAATGTCACATTACAGTAGCAGAATACCAAATACTATGACCATAACTTTAAAAAAAATTGACCTACAAAATGGTAATATGTAAACAGTTTCTAAGTTAGAGTGGTGATGATTATAGGCAATTTTTATTTTGTTTAAAAATGATGTCATAATGTCTTTTCAGTGAAAAAGCTAAGAAATGAGAGATTTTGGGTCATTTGATACTGAGCTTCTTGAAGGCACGTATCCTTACTTATCTCTCTAGTCCCATCCTCTCAGCACAAATTATAAATAGCGCCTGCTGCATGCTGCCCTGCTTTGCACACACTAGTTCCTCTCTGTGAACTGCTCTTCTGGGAAGAGCATTGTCATGTGCAGGTGACCTATTTCAGAATCACCTCATTAAAAATGTAGTTACCTCAATCCCCTCTCACACCTACAGAATCAGCATTTCTGGAAGTGAGGCCTGGGTGATTGCACTGTTAGCAAGCACCCCAAGGTGGTTCCTACACACAGAATTTGAGGACTGTTGATGACGTGGTTAAGAATTTGGGCTGTTGTCAGACAGACTTGGGTTTAAATTTGTGCTTTAGCAGTTTATTAGCTGTGTTACCTTGGTCCAGTTACTTGCCTTTTCTAAGCCCAGTGTCTTTATCCATCGTAAAACAGAGATAATATTTCATTCTTCTTAAAGCCATTGTGAAAAATCACAAGAGTCAGTATGTACATAGAGATGTATATAGTGCTCAGCACATCATTTGACACAAAGGTAGCTATTTGTTCCACCACTCTCTTCCCATGTACCTAGAAAACTCCTCTATTTTCTTAAAGAATCCAGCTTTGTCAATTTTCTTCTCTGATCTT
This sequence comes from Hippopotamus amphibius kiboko, assembly GCF_030028045.1. NCBI lineage: Eukaryota > Metazoa > Chordata > Mammalia > Artiodactyla > Hippopotamidae > Hippopotamus > Hippopotamus amphibius. The sequence goes on from NC_080187.1 coordinate 216,359,290, forward strand.
CTATTTATTTATTTATTTGGTTGTACTTGGTCTTAGTTGCGGCAGGCAGCCTCCTTAGTTGCGGAATGCCAGCTCCTTAGTTGCAGCAGGCAGACTCCTTAGTTGTGGCATGCATGTGGGATCTAGTTCCCTGACCAGGGATTGAACCTGATCCCCCTGTATTGGGAGCGTGGAGTCTTACCCATTGGACCACCGGGGAAGTCCCTTCTCTGATCTTCTGAGAACAGGCTGATGGCTTGTCTGTGTGTACCCACTCTATGCCTAGTAGATTTCTCTACCACTGCTTTATCATGCTACAGTTCTGCAGTTATACAATACTACCATTACACAATTAAAGTAACATGACTCCCCTCCCCACTGTTACACTTGAGCTTCCCCATGGCAGGGACCATGGCTTGTTAGTCCATATATTCTTATTATATTAGTAATCTAATACCCTTAGCATTAGACAGCATTATATACCATCTGATACAGTGTTGTGTACATAGTGGGCATTCAATATATATTTCTTGACCTTTCAGCAAACATTTACTGTGTAAAACATTGTGATATCTGTGTGGGTTTACAGAAATACACATGAATAAGACAAAAGCCTTGCTCTCAAAGAGCATATATTCCAGTGGGAAAGACAATGACATAAATAACTTTTAAACAAGGCATTATAATAAAGGTTCACAGTGGTGTGGAGATGTAAAGATAAAGGTTAATAAAAGAAAGAAGTCATTGTTAACACTCACCTCAGTGCCGATAAAAAAAGGGCCTCTAGTGTCCACTTTACGCTATTCTTAGGGGTGAATACAGTGTGTGAAGAGAATAGTGGAAAATTGAGCTATGGGAAGATTTGGGACCGAATTTAGAGGCTTTGATTGATGAGCTTAAGAGGTTAGGCTTTATTCTGTGTTTTGTGGGAAACTATTAAGGATTTTTAAACAGAGAGATGATGTAAGATTAATGATTTTGGAGGTAAACTGTGGTGAAAGAGTCCAGAAGGATTGTAAGCAGGGAAGCCAGTCATTATGCTATTGCAATAGTCCAGGTAAGTAATAATGAGATACTGAAATAGGACTGTGGAAAAGAAGCAACAGGTGGCCACTATGGAAAACAATTACAGTAATCCCATTACTGGGCATATACCCAAAGAAAACCGTAATCCCAAAAGAAACTTGTACCATAATGTTTATTGCAGCACTATTTACAATAGCCAGGACATGGAAGCAACTGAAATGCCCATCAACAAATGAATGGATAAAGAAGATGTGGCATATATATACAATGGAATATTACTCAGCTATAAAAAGGGATGAGATGGAGCTGTATGTAATGAGGTGGATAGAACTACAATCTGTCATACAGAGTGAAGTAAGTCAGAAAGAGAAGGACAAATATTGTATGCTAGCTCACATATACGGAATCTAAAAATGGTACTGATGAACTCAGTGACAAGAACAAGGACGCAGATACAGAGAATGGACTGGAGAACTCGAGGTTTGGGAGGGGGCAGGGGGTGAAGGGGAAACTGAGACGAAGCGAGAGAGTAGCACAGACATATATATACTACCAACTGTAAAATAGATATTCAGTGGGAAGTTGTTGTATAACAAAGGGAGTCCAACTCGAGGATGGAAGATGCCTTAGAGGACTGGGGTGGGGAGGGTGGGGGGGACTCGAGGGGGGGGAGTCAAGGAAGGGAGGGAATACGGGGATATGTGTATAAAAACAGATGATTGAACTTGGTGTACCCCCCAAAAAATAATAAATTAAAAAAAAAAAAAAGAAGAAGAAGTAACAGGTGTTGAAAGAGTTGAGGCAGGTAGTCGACCGTGTCTGGTGAGTGGCTGGATGTCGGATGAGGCGCTGTGCTAAGAGTTCACATGAGGAGAACAACGCCAGGAGGGTGGTGATGCTGTTAGCTGAAACATGAATCAGAAGAGCCAGAAAGAGGAGCTCTCTGTGGAGCATGCCCATGGGACAGCCAAGTCAAGAGAAAGCCTATAGCCAGATAAAAATGTGAGTTTGATACTCAGAAGAGAGGTCAAGTTTACCTGCTCCTCTCATAAACTTGATTTAGTTCAAACTGTGGGAATGTATGAGATTGTAGTGGTAGAGTCTGCAAATTGGGAAAAGGCCCACACAACTAGGTGACCTAAAGCAGGAAAATTAGGAAAGGATGTAGCAAAGGACAAGGACCCACAGATTAGAGTCCAGGATTGCAGAAGGCTTGAGCAGAATGAGGAGGAGGCAGAAGTTGAATCTCTGGTAAACCTCAGGGGAAAAAAAAAAAAATCTTGGTAATAGTGGAAGTGGATATCAAGTGCACTGAGTTAGTGGGAATAGGGAACGGGGAGGCTGAGGAGGCAGTGAGCACAGAGTATTTTTAAGTCTGTTGGTGAAGGAAAGGCCAAATTGATTCCCAGACAGTATTTAACCTTGAACTCCTGTTTCTCTGACATTCATGTCGCCTTTCATCGCCTGGTCGCCATTTGGTGAGTCACTATGCAGTAGATTGGACCTTCTGTCTCTGTGGCTGCATGTTGGCTGGCCTCCAGCCCTTAACTTCCCTGCTGTAAATAAAATCCACCTTGCCTTTGCCACCTTTCAGAGAATCTGGGAGGCCACTGACCAGATACATAATCTTCAAAGTACACTCATCAACTTTAGAAGGGCAGGCCTTCGTCATTCTACACAGGAAGAAACTGAGAACAGAGAGGAACAAGTACTTTTGCATATCGTCATCAGCTTTATGGCAGGCTACCTCCTTATCCTACGTGGAACTTGTCCTGTTATATCATGCCTGAGTCAGTAGATTAGCGCTGCTGTGCCTCAGTGTTATCCCTGAGTGGACAAATGACAGCCTTTTGCCTAGAAGCAGGGTGGACAGTTGGTAAAATTATGGCTCAGTGTCAGTGGGACATTCTCTTTTCACTGTTGTCATGAGATCATTTTATAACAAATGCTGCTATGTGAGACCACTGGAGAAATTGATGAAATTACTTTGAGGAAGGTGATGAAAATCTTTTATAAGCAAAAAGTATAAATTTTGGACTTGTTTAAAAGTAGCCCTGGTTTTTGTTCTCAGGAATAGAGCTCACAAAGCTCAATGAAGATGTACACTTCCCTATTACAGCAGTGGAGCAGCTTCTTTTCTTCCAGCTATGCCAAGAATCTTGTTAAAAGCTTGTAATAAAGTAGAGGTGAACTGTGGAGACCAGCATCTTTTATTGCATTTTGACTCTGGAGTCTCCATTGATCTCATTTGGGTGGATGCTGAGAAAGCAAGACACTAAATGAAAAAGCATTAATAGGAATAACTATGATTGGTAGGAATTTACAACTAGTTCAGACTATAGGATCAGGCAATTAATTACTGGCTTAGTCACAAGGAAAAAACCATAGAGAGGAAACCACTTTCATTTTCATAATTCAACACAAATATGCCCAGCGTTGGAACTTCACAGAAAGTGATTGATCAGCGGCCAGCTCTACAGACCCATAGCCATCCTAGGTCAGTGTCCACTTTATTTCAGAGGTGAATGCATACAGAAGTGCCTTAAAGTCTCAACTGGAAATTGGTTTAGAAAAGAGAGGTTTAGGGTACTCAGGGAAACGTAGTATCAAAACAAATTGTCTAGTGAGAAAAGAGAGCCCTAGCTTTAATTAATGAAGTGAGAGGACATAGATGGGAATTATAAATTGGGATTCAGATTAATTGAGTTCCTAATCTGGGCCCTCAGGAGGTTGTTGAACTGTTCTGTGCCTCAGCTTCTCTAGTGTGATCATCCTGGGTGTCATTCCTTCAGCCTAAATTACTGGCTCAGGAACACAGGTGATATTCTTTTGATCCACATGCTGAGTGGGAGCATAAAAAGATTTTTGATGAGTACAAATCACAAAGAAAATAGTAAAATCTTATACAGTTGCCTTCTTGAATTTCTCTTCTAGACTCCAAAATGTTTTATGGGCATGTGAACATTTTTGCAGCAATTCAAGCTGTTAAATACCTGGCCTACCTAACAGGTCTCATAGCAGGTTCCTACAGCATCAAGCTCTGAATACTTGGGGCCCAGACAGCATTTATATATTAAAAACTTAATCCATTTTGAATATATTTGTAACAGCATTGAGTGTGTATGGGTCTTAGCTCTGTAGCAGCAAGTAAAGCAGTACTCCTCCTGGGCAAATCAAGGAATTGAGGTCAATCAGTGATCAGCCTGTATTCTTAGAGTGAGGTTGTACCAAATAATGGATATCAATTTAGAATTTGCCAATTTTCGTTCTATGCTCTTTCCTGTATGCAGTTGTGCTTTGGGGTAATATAACAAAATAGCACAGATGGTATAGTGTGTATATGATCTTTAATGTTTCTCATTTTTGTCCCTCTACCATTCATTCCCTACTACATCTATCTCACATAAGGTTCACTGAGGCACTGTAAAGTACATAGTTCGAGCTAGAAATGAGAATCCCTGCTGATAAAGTGGAAGTCGGCTGAAGGCATACTAGGCTGACTGGGCCCATAATAGAAAAATAAAAGCTAATGTACAGTATTTTTGAAGAGTCCTGTATTTTTTAATTCTTGCTTTCTTTGGGGAAAAGAGAAAATTGAATGGCATGATGAAGAACAGTGTCGTTTTATGTGGTTTTGTGCAATACAAAACCCCTGAGCCTCCAAGACAGCCTGGACTCAGCAGACAGCCCTCATTGTTCAGATTTTACTCGTTTGTGTAGTCAGGTCATGAGTGTTTATTACCCAGATTTGTCAGCCATTGCCCCCTCCCCATCACCTTGCCAACTTCCATCTGTTTCATAAACGCTATTCATATATTCTAGCTGTTCCGAGTAAATAAGCCTTATGGCTATACCAGGTCAGATGTCACCTTTCTCAGTCTTTGTGCAGACATACTGAGCATGCACTAGGTGCCTTGCTCTGTGCTGGACCCTAAAGATACAAATGTCTGCTTTTAAGACAGACAAAAAAAATGTGGTAGCTGTAATAGTAGAGACATGTACATGCGGTGCATGTGAAACACAGAAAGGAGGTTTAGGGTATATAGCACTTTCTCTCTTTGACACACATGACACATGGCGATGACTTTGAAGAAAAGAAGTAGGATTCCCGCAGGCAGATGAGGGGAAAAGAGGAACCTCAGTCAGAGAGAACACCTGGAGGGTGGAAGTAGGGTGCTGGCTGCAGGTAGTTCAGTGTGGCAAAAGTAGAAGAGAGGTGAGCAGTAAGACTAGAAAGAGGCCAGGCCAGGACTGTATCCTATGAAGATTATGGGGAACCACTAGGAAGTTTATCCGATTTTGTTTTTTGAAAGGCGGCTCTGGTGGCCACGTAGAAGGTGTATTTGAGAGGAATCACATGAGAGGCAGGGAGACCAGTTGGAAATCTTTTATAGTAGACCAGCAAATGACAATGGTAGCCATAGAGATGGAGAAAAGAGGGTAATTTGAAAGTTATATGGGAACAAAATCAATAGAAGTTGGTAACTGACTAGATCCAGGGAATGAAGATGGAGGGGAAATCCAGAGTGAACTTGGTATCTCATCTAGATGTTGGGACAGATAACAGAGCCATTCACCAAGAGAGTGTGTACTGGAAGAACAGGGAATTTGGTGGGGAGAAGTTCAGGTTTGGTTATGTTGATTTTAAGGCATCTATAGGATGGGACACACCTGGAGAGAAATCAAGTAGGCCTTTGTATAGATAAGTCTGAAGCTCAGAGACAAGTTTGGATTGCAAATGTAGATATGGAAGTCAGCAGTATATCAAGATGATTGAAGCCATGAGCTTACGGAAGGGAGTATGTCAATAAGAAAAGAGGATAGAGAGCAGACCCCTCAAACACCAGCATTTCAGGGAGCCTTTGGGAGAAAGGGTCAAGTAAGTAAGAGCAGATAATACCACTCCCCATTCAACAACTGATGTATTCCATAGCCATTCTGTTTTGCCAAATGTCCACCTTTTCCCCCCACCTCTCTGCTTTGTTGCCTTAAACTGAATATCTGTTCCACTCCCCAATACTGAAAGGGCAGCAAGATGTACAGCCTCTTTACAAGTCCCAGGCATCATGGGTATTCTGGAAGGGTCAGTAGCATTAGACACGTAATGCTGCCTTCTCCTTCCCAGCTGCTTTTAATGAGGCTTCACAGCCAGAGCCCCCCCACCCCCAGTCTACTTTTCAAAGTTAGCTATCTAGGTTGAGATTATTATAACAAACACAAATGCTTTATAATGGCAAATTTGCCTCAAAGATATGCAGAGTAGTTGCCATGAGCAACACAGAAAATGAGCTCCTGCACTGAAATGAATGTTTGAAATTAAACTTCTCATGTCATGTGTGAGGATCCATTGTCAGCTCTGTTTCCCCACTAAGATCAGGCTCGTGTTAAGTGTGGTATGCTTTGACCTGGGTCTAAGAAGGTATCAGGAGAGGTTAATTTGGCTCTGACTCTGGAAGCATTTTTTTCCCATTTTCCAACAGATTATTTATCTGTGGTTAAGGAGTTCCCCCCCCCGCCCACTGTATTTGGGGGTTCTGGCCAGATTGCTTCAGGAGGCCGTGTTCTCCAGATAGGAAGTACCTGAGGAGCTGTCAGGCACTTGTTTGAATGCTCAATTGAAAGGAATCAATATTTCTCCTCCCCCTTCTCTGTTCTCTCTCGTCTTTAGTAACTTGGACAAGCACTCAATTTCCCTCAAGCCTCTGTTTTTGTGACAGTGTGTTGTCCACATTGGTGGCTGTCCCTTTTGATGTTCTTCTGGCTTCCTCTGGAGAAGTAGCTCCGGAAGCTGTGCCTTGTGAGTGGGCAGGCGGGCGAGGGTCACTGCGCCCAGGATGGGCATCCCTTCCTGCTTGTACTCCTCACACGAAGCGTTCCCTTGTCATGAGTTAGGCATTGCCACCTTCACAGAACCAAGAACTTGTCCACAAAGGGGACCTATGGCATATTCTACAAGATTCAAGCTTCACCAGCCTGGTTTCGTTCTCTTGCTGCATTTTCCATGCAAACGACTCCTGGCTTGATGTTGCAGCTCCCTCTAGTGTCACTGTGGCTCACGCTCTCTTAGGGCTGTTCGTCCCATTCAGAAAATGTACACGGTACAGTCTGCAAAAATTGGCAGCATTTTAAATAGGCTTTCCCATACACAGTCAAAACAAATATGAGATGATTTTTCTCCCGTTACGAAAGGGAATCTTAGATGAAGATATGGGACCATTCCAGCTCCAGTTTTGTTCCTGTTATAAAATTTTGTGGCGCCTGGGAGTCGTATGGAAATCATTCTTCTTGGGGAGTGGAATCTTCCAGTTCAGGCCAGCTACCCTTTGTAAGGAAGGAATGTGAATTCCTTTCAGTAAAGGTAAATGAAAACGGGAGGCCAAGAAATTGCTTTGATCTCTGGCCGAGAAGATACTGGGTAAGGGAAGAAGGAGAAGACGACACCCAGCAGGAAGAACCCTGTCCATTTGTTCTGAAAAGAGTGTTGTTTTCTGAAATGGCTTTTGGGCCAGAAATGTATCATCTGAAGTCAGGTCATTTTGAGGGTTTTTTTTTTTTTTAACGAAAGGAATCAAGTTATTAATATTTGAAAAATGGCTACTATGTGGTGCATAGAATAATATAATACTCCTACCTAAATTAACATCATCACAGGCTCCATAGTGAAGATTTATGAGATACTCATCATATGAGAAATCCTATTATGGAAATCTCCATAGGTCTGTATTTTGGTTGTAACTGTTCTCATGGTTATGAGCCAATTAAAAGTCCTCGTGTTTTGTTTTCCTCTTTCGTGCTCCAGTCTTCTCCCTTTTTCCTTTGCCCTTACAACTGTAGTGACCCATTATTCTCCAGCCTGTCTACATATTGTAAGATGAAGAGATAAGGAAGTGCCAGCTCCTCAGCTTGGCTACCTAGGCAGACCATTTTCCTTCAGATCATCCAAAATGACCGAACAATTTATCATTTCTTCTTCGTAAATCACTTTGAACCTTTATCTCAAGTTGATCTGTGAAGCTAGACATAAACTCTTGTTGTAGTACCCATGTTCTTATCTACTGACAAAGCTCTAGGATATCTTATTAAAATGTGTGCGTGTATAGATACAATTAGAATAGAAATCACAATTAGAATATCTTCTCTGCTTCTAATGCCAAACCACAAGGTGGCAAGTTTTTTTCAGTACAACTTGGCATAGTGAAAACTACAGTTTGGCCCAACAGTTCTCTCTCTCTTTGCCTTAGGTTGGGCCGTCTTAGATCAGAACGTACGACTTGCTGATCTTGACTTGTTTTTCAGGGCTGACCCGGCATGGAGGTGTGAAACAGTCCCTCTTTAGCTGCCCTCTATGAAACCTGTGGTCAAAGAGCCTCACTGCTGGGGCAAGTGGCTCTCAGACTTAAAAAATGCATTTTTCTATCTTTCTCTCTTTGTTTGGAAAAATATGAGGATTCTCTAATGCATCATTTTAACATTTACAAGTTGTTCATTGTTTTAGTCATTATGAATGTTACATTTGTACAGCTTTGTAATTTACAGATATGCTCTACATACTTGATTTCATTTGATTCTCACAATTGCTCTGTGAGGTAGGGTTCAGTATTCTTTATATTGTCTCCTTTATTAGAAAAACTGGGACCCAGAGAAATTAAGAGAAATACCCAAGTTTACACAGCTAGTAGCAGGGCTAAATGCTAGGCTTCTCAAGACCTTGGTGAGTGTCCATTTCTATAGGATGACAGCTAGCGTTTAACTACACAGTCTCATTCAGCTGAACTCAGTGGTATTTGATTGACTTTTCAAAGGCTGAGGAATTGGGACCTTTGAACTTTCATTCCAACAGGCAGTGTGATATTGAGCAAATTATTAAAATTGGAAACGGGGTTAATGGTGCCATGTCCTGGATCTAACTCCCATACAACTAAATGATGACTACTGTAAGATTTTTAAATACCTAGTGACATATAAATATGAAATATTACCAACAGTACAGTATAGAAAGAATTCATGTTGTGACTGATGAGCATGTAGGAATATATATTATACTGCCTGTGCTGAGACTTTGAGAGCTTTTCCAAGATAATACTTTCTGAAAGATATATGTTGAACTTGAACTCAGCCTAGAGATATCTTTGTTCTAAGACCAGAAGTTTGCTTAAGCAAAGAAATACTTACTGTGCCCTCAAAACTTATTAGGTAGGTGGAAGAAGACTTGAAGAAATTTGTTTTCAGACCTCTCTCTCTCCGTGTGCGTGTGTGCGTGTGTGTGTGTGTGACATTGATCACTCATATCAATTCTTTAACAGTAATAAATACGTATAAATACAGTAAATGAGAGGGGGATGCTCCTCTCCCTTGAGACTCCTTTGCCCCTTTTTTTCCTTAATATCTATTTGAATGGAAATCAGAGCATGCTGCTTCTCCAAACTGAGGCTCCATCAGTATCCTCCTAAGAAGATGTACATTTTTCTTTTTAAATAGAGATGACAAGAAAAACTTTTTAAAATTTGCATTTCTGTGTTAACTGCAATAAACTGGAAAATGTAAACACTGCAGAGCACCTGTTGCTGGGAGACTTTGATGTCTTTGAGATGCAGCAGTGAGCTCCTGCTGGGGAGGAAGAGTGGCAAGTGTGTTCCTAGTTCCCAGGATCGTGGAGGAGCTGTCCGGTGCAGGCTATTATGGTCTATGAACTGGTGTTGGAGACTCAGCCTTCTGTTGTCAGCTTCTCAAATCATATCATGAGGGTAACCCATTTAGGGGTGATTTTATTTACTTTTTGCTTTTCTCACCCTTTAAGATTAGAAATACAGTAGTTGTGGGCTTCCTAGGTGGCGCAGTGGTTAAGAATCTGCCTGCCAATGCAGAGGTCATGGGTTTGATCCTAGCTCCAGGAAGATCCCACATGCCGCGGAGCAACTAAGCCCGTGTGCCAAAAAAAAAAAAAAAAAAGAAAAGAAATACAGTAGTTGTTTTAGTATGTAGAACTCTTGGCTAATGTTTTTGATCAAAAAACTCTTCCTTGATCTGTAACCATTTAATAGTGTTCTTTTTGAGAGGCCTGATTGCTTGAATATTAGGCCTTCAATGAGGCCTGTTAAGAGAAGGTGTAAACCTCAGACTCCTGCCATTGAAATATTGGTTTTGCTCTGACTAGCTGAGACCAACGATTCTCTCAAACTTTCATCTCTGCCCTGCCAGTGAACCATGAGTGCCTGAGTTGTGACCATCACGATGACATCAGTTGAAAAGTTAGGAAAACCCACAGTTTACCTGGCCGATTGTATGTCACTCTCCTGACCAGTGATATAATAAGGTATTCGGGCCTACTTTATGAGCCATTTATTGAGCTGCTGTGTAGGTCTAGGCTGTAAACCTCCACAGAAAACAGGTGGAAAATGACTTTTGTTGTTCCGTTTTCTAGATGAGGGGCAAAGTACAGTGGAAAGAGAAAGCTTTGGCGTTAGACTTAGGTTTGCAAACTGGTGGCCCTGGATTTGTGTTTTTTGTGTTTTTGTTGTTGTTGTTTTTATTCTTAGGTCCTCAGCCTACTTGGAAGAGTTAGTGTGAGGACTAGAGATAACACATGTGAGGCATTAAGCACGCAGACACTGCTGCTGTCACTCCGCAAAGGATCACCAAGACCCTTTCTGAAGACACAACTCTAAAGCTGTGTCTTCACCGCAACACTGTTGCTTTTGCCACTCCAGACTCCCACCAGTCACCTTCCAATTAACCCTTCTTTACACATCATAAGCCTCATTATGAAAGTGTGCATTTTAAATTGTGTTCTTTGCGTTCTTCTTTCAGATCTGTAAGAGCAAAGCTAAAGAATCGCAGCAATATTATCACAGCTTGGCTGTCCGGCAGAGTCTGGCTGTCCATTTTAACATCCAGCAGGACTGTGGTCACTTTCTCGCTGAAGTTCCTAAACGTCTGCTTCCCTGGGAGGATCCTGATGCCCCTGAGGAGGAAGAGGAGGAAACGGAAGCGACAGAAGAGGTGAAAGGAGAAACCGATGGGAAAAGCCCAGAGCCCAGCTCTGAAGCAGAGTCATCCCACAAAGAAAGCCAGGCAGCCGTTAGCAGGAAGCAGAGGAGCCACGTTGTGGTCATCACCAGAGAGGTCCCCTGTCTCACCGTGGCTGACTTTGTGCAAGACTCGCTGGCGCAGCATGGGAAGAGCCCTGACGTGTATGAGAGGCAAGTATGTCTGCTGCTCTTACAGCTGTGCTCCGGCCTGGAGCATCTCAAACCCTACCACGTCACTCACTGCGACCTGCGTTTGGAGAACCTGCTGCTTGTCCACTACCAGCCCGGGGGACCCGCCCAGGGCCTCGGGCCTGCGGAGCCCAGCCCTGCCTCTTCTTGTCCCACGAGGCTCATAGTAAGCAACTTCTCTCAAGCCAAGCAGAAGAGCCATCTGGTGGACCCCGAGATCCTCCGGGACCAGTCCCGCCTCGCCCCAGAGATCATCACAGCCACCCAGTATAAAAAGTGTGATGAGTTCCAGACAGGCATCCTCATTTACGAGATGCTGCACCTGCCCAACCCCTTCGATGAGAACCCAGAGCTGAAGGAGAAGGAATACACTCGAGCAGACCTGCCTCGCATCCCACTCCGCTCCCCCTATTCCCGGGGCCTGCAGCAGCTGGCCAGCTGCCTCCTGAATCCCAACCCTTCTGAGCGGATCCTTATTTCAGACGCCAGAGGCATCCTCCAGTGTCTGCTCTGGGGCCCCCGGGAAGATCTCTTCCAGACTCTCACCGCCTCCCCAAGCCCAGTGCAGAGGAACACCCTGCTCCAAAACTGGCTGGACATCAAGCGGACACTGCTCATGATCAAGTTTGCTGAGAAGTCCCTGGACAGGGAGGGCGGCATCAGCCTTGAGGACTGGCTTTGTGCTCAATATTTGGCTTTTGCTACTCCAGACTCCCTCAGCTGTGTCGTGAAAATCCTGCAGCCCCGTTAATATGTCCCGGTTGCTCCTTTTACGTCATCGTAACCTTCTTCGAGTCGCTCACATACTTCCCCTTCCTGGTACTCACACAGAATTCACGGAAAGAGGAGAGGCAAGCCTTCCATCCCCATCCATGAATAGATGAGTCCACTCAGAAAAGTTATCCTCAGCTCCAAAACAGTGAGACGTGAGTCCCTCTTAACTTCACAGGAAGTCAGCCACACAAACGCGCAGCTGCCTTCTGTGGGAACACCTTCTGCCCTAACTGTCCTCCAAACGCAAGGAAAATGAAGACACATCCTTGAAGGGACAGCTTCTCTGGTTTGAACTCAGTGAGCTGGGTTCCTCTATAATTCTGAATTTCACCTGTCTTTTTAACGCCATGTATTTATTCTCACTAGCAATAGACGGATTTAACCAGTCCTTACCATCATCCACTAAGGTCTCACAACAGACTTTCTTCCTTTAAAGGATCAATAACTGACTCTCTTACCAGGCAGAACTGCCATCCTTAGCATCAGCCTAGTTTGGGTTCTGGGAACTGTATCCTTTGTTCCAGCAGATAGTAGAAGGACAAGGAGAGATCCCATCCTTTCGGTCATGAACCCATTTTCATTTCTATTATCGATAAGTGTGTGCACTGCATGGAGGACGGCCCTAACAGTCTCCCCTCTGCTGCCACTGCCTGATTCTCCTTCACCTCTACTCTGTCCTTACTTGCCAATGAAATTTGGGTTTATCAGCCACTTGTGGCCCATGACAGAGCTGACCCAGCGTGGTGTCACCAATGCCTCAGCAGGGTGGAGTGCAGTTCAGATCTTATGAATAGCTGGCAGGACACAAGGAGATGATTTTCCTGCATGTGCAATTCTCTAGGGACCATCAGGGGAACAGAGTTTAAAGTACCGTTCTTTGATTATTGTCAGAGCTGTCAGCACTGGCAGCCAGGGCTGCCGGTGCCCAGATCACCGTTTTCCCCTGGAGCAGTAATTGGCCAGCTTCCTTCTATCAGTAGCCAGTGTTAACTAGCCTACCCAATGCTGTAGATAACAGCCCTGCATGAAGCGGCTGTCAGTTGAGCTGTAATATCTCCTCAGAGAGCGTGGCGTGGGTGGCTGTTAGGATGGCCAGGAGGCAGGGGAAGGGGAGAAGGCCACTGATGAGACTGCTGACCTCCTCCTCAGAATGCCAACCTGTTCCAGAGAGACGGCCGCCCCGTTGCAGGGGCACATTGCTCCTTGTGACTCTCTGAAATGGCTCTGGAGGACAGCTCACAGGGAATTTGGATGGCTGAGGTGGGTGGCTGAGAGCTGTTCGCTGCAAGTGGGGTCTGTGCTCCTCTCCTATGGATATATGTGCAATTTTTGTATGTATTTTTTTTTAGCTGTATATACAATGTCTATGTTGCAACTTCACCTGAAGCAATATTTCCAGCAACCCTCCCCTTCTTCCCTTGGCACATATTTGCCTGAGATGAGTGGTCCTTCCACCCGGGGGGGGTGTGTGTGTGTGTGTGTGTGTTATTCAAAACTGTGAGTATCTGTTCTGTTTACTTCAACCTTGAAATCCCAAGAGTCACTCAGACAGTGTGAGTGTGTACACGTGTGTGCCCATGTGTGCGCACACGCACGCTGGAAGTAGAGGCCAGGCCTCTGGGGGAGCAACCTGTGGCAGGGTTGATAGGCACGTCCTCTGCACTGGTGGGTGAGAGCCCTGCGCCCCTCATCTACCAGTGCAGTTTATGAAGGCCAAGCCTGATTGTGCAGTATTACGTAGGAGCACGTTAGTGGCCTTTTGTAATTTCTAAACTTTTAACATTATTAACAACCTTTCATGGGATTCACATATATCAAAGAGGATCAAGAAAGGAGAAGAATGTATTTTATTGTGCTCTTCTTTGTTTCTTTTTCTTTTTTTAAGAGAATGGGACATGTGAGGCTCCACATGGAGGATGCCCCTGTCCTCCTGGCCAGCAGTACAGGACGTCCAGGGAAGGGAGCTGGTTGGCCCACAAAGAGTCTTGTCTCCTCTGGCCAGAGTGCAAGTCTCTGCCCCAAGGAATGGCCACAAGGTGGGCGTGCCGCTGCAGACCAGCAGTCTACACTCTCTCGGTGTCCTGTGACGTGGCCACACCTTGCCTACCAGGCTGGTGTTTGGTCCACCTTAGCATAGCCCACGTGCACATAACTCCCTGCCCCATTATACACTGAAGTGGCAGCACGCAGACCACTGACCCTGTCAGCCACCACTTTCCCTTAGCAGCACCCCCTCCATGGTTTGCATATTGAGACGCTTTCTCAAATGTCACTCTCATGGTGCCTTGCCCGTGTAAATTTGAATGTTGACTATTTAATGAGGGTTCATATTTAATGAAGAATGTTTCCTGGTCCCTCTATTTGTTCTATAGGTATCCTGCCCCCTCCTTTTTTTCTGTTTCTGTTCTGACTTGGATCCAGTCTTCTTCATTTTAATTCTATAGTATTATAATCACGGACACCCTCCACTACCATTATCTTATAGCACTGGCAAACCGAGCACCTCTTCACATCAGATGTGTTTAGTACTGTTTTCATATTCAGATGTGTTAAGGGCAAAAAATGAATGCCAACTAGGCAGAGAAGGGACGCAGGCTTCCCCAAGACAGGTGACTAGATTAACAGTTCTCTGAGTGAGGGCCAAGGAATGTAAGGTGGGGAGGGAGGAAGGTGTTACAGGTTAGAGCAGAATAGGCAGAATAACCCTATTTCTAGGCAAGAAGTATTACATCAGATTGTCCTCCAAATATTTTTCCAAATGATGAAATTCAGTCTATCTCATATTATCACAAATATTTTACATTTCCATTTTAATTGTAGTAGGAACTTTGGATTCATTCATCAACTGGAAAGAAATCCTGCCCTCAGACAAAGACAGACATACATACGTATTTTTATATATATATATATATATTTTTATATATATATATATATATATATATATGAGTTTTGGATTGTGACTAGTATAGCACTTTGTTTTCTCAAGTAACATCAAGTTATTGTCTTCAATACTGATTGGATTTTTTTCTGTTCTGTTGAAGTCTATACTATAGATTCTTCCATTTATATTGAGAATTTGAACAATTAAGCCGCTATTGGAACTTTTCCTTAAGCCACATGAGCAAGAATAATCTCTCGTACATATTTGGGTACTAGAGAAACGGACAATGGCTGGAATAGCCAAGACCAAGACTGAATGTACAGCAGAGTGCCTTGTTAGCGTGATGACCTCGTCTGGGAAGGAAGGGAATTAGACGTTCCGCAGGAAGGACAGGGGCTGTGAGAGGGCTCCCTTGCTGCCTGAGTAGAGCCCCTTTGGTGCACTAGTGTGATGTCCAGAAACTAATTTGTCAACAATAACAGGATGGGGAAAAGAGCAATTGCAACCTGTGGAATCAACAGCAAAAGAATCGTGAAGGACGTCCACCAACCCCTAGGCTGAGTCAGAATTGGAAGCCAGGAATATGGCAGTGGGTTTCAAGCTTCGCCCTCAGAAGATAAACTGGGTGACAGATACAGGGGGGCACAAGCACCCACACTCCCTGACCTACTGATGTTGAGGAGCTAAAGTAAAACCTGTTTATTAAGGTTTTAAGACTCTGAGTAACTTTTCATTATCAGTGGGGGCCAGTTGTGCTTCCAAATTCGGAATAAGGTTGTGAACTTAGAAAACTCTAAGCCAAGAGATCTGAACCTCTAGAAATAGTAATGATATTTCTGCGAGTTAAACTACCTAAAATTGTATTTTAAAGTTTCTAGCATTGTAAAATTTCCATGAAAGGTCTTTGGGACCTGCTAAACAGTAGGGCATAGAAGGATCGCACTCAGCGTCCCAGATTTGACTGAAGAATACTTTGGTGCTGGGAAGTGACCTGACTTGGTTTTGCTGATAACCTGCAACTAGGATTTTCCCCTAGACGTTAGCAGCAGTGATCTGAAAAAGTACAAGCTAGTTCCAGAAACTGGGATGGACTTAGGATACGGCACTATATTCCAAATGGTTCTAGGTGTATAAATAAAGCATGGACATACTTGGGGGGCGGGGAGGAACTTGACTCCCTGGGCTAACTCTGACATGTTTTTTATTCCCCTCACTAGTTGATAAGCATTAAAAATTCTGGTTCAGCCTAATGAGTGAACAGGATGGCTGCCCACGAAACTGGGTTATTAGCTTTACCTCACTGAAGCTCACATTCTCAAAGGCCCAAAGCGCTGTGCCGAGACGAATCCAAGTGCAGCTCTTGCTGAAGTGTGCACTGCAGCCTAGCTGTCCATGCCGACGGCAGCACTGAAAGTGGGGATTCCATGGACCAAAAATGATACCATAAGGGAAGCCATAAGAGGTGCCATGCAAGATCCTAGGCAGAGATTATACCAAAGAAATCAAGCCTTTTTGTCCTGTGCTTCTTAGGTGATGAGGTTGAGTTATGACAGATGCCATGGGAGGAGAATTCACATACATTCCACGTCCAGGTATTCAGCTGATAAAATAACCCATCCTCAAAAAAGCACTTATTTTTTTAAAACAAGTCCATTTTGTGTATTAGGGAAAAAAATGATGGTGATGGTGAAAACCTCGGGCAGATTATAAAGTTCCCCAGCATTTAAGGAGAAGGAACTGTTTCCTCTCCCGTTGACATGGTTGTGACAATTGCTCGAACTTCAGCCTGGGAACATCATATCTGTGTAATAGTGAGAGCCAAGGAATTTTTTTAAAGAGATGTGGTAGTTTCCATAGGTTTGTTTAAAGAACTCTTGGGAAATTTCTTAACAAATTGTAATATTTTTTATAAACCTTCCTACTGAGGTGTTTATCACACTCCTCATCACCACCATTTAATATTTATAAGTGCCCAGAATGTACAAGGTGCTATACAGCCGTTAAACACCTCCCCCTGCCACACATCTGTTTGAAATTAGAGTAGGTTTTTGCGTCAGCCACTGCTAGAAGCTTTCCCCACCTGGGTGGGCTGCAGGGGCTTGTGTCCAGACATCCCATCACACGTTTCCCACTCCAGAGAGCCTCCGCGTTTATTCCAGCTTTTTACTTTTACCCATCCATTTGCCTCCGTGTTTTTGGGGGTTTTTTTTTTAATCGAGAAAGTTTCAGGGAATCAAGAGAGGTCGGACATTTTTTAACCTAGCAGAAGTACAGAGTCATATATTTTGCTACAAATATTATATTATGGAAAATCCACTTTGCCCGTGTAGTGCGTGGGAGGTACGTGTGTGTCTACACTCATGATAACTTGAATGTTGAACCAGCCCTATGGCTTCAGGGTAGCGTTTTTGAGAGAGAAACCACACTGCTTCAGGAAACTTGCTCCAAATGCTACTTGGTTATCCCTTCCCTTAGCAGTTTTGAAGAGTGTTATGTGTGAACACACTGGGGTGGTATTTTTCTGTTGACGATATGCCGGGCATTTTGGCGTGAGATGAGGGCAGAAGCAAGATGTCCTTCTCAGTGATTCGAATCATGGCAGTCCTCATTCCACTCTCTCTTTCATTCCCCATGGCTCTGCCCATGCTCTCTTTTTGAAAATCTTGTTTCTTTTGCACTTTCCTGGAGCTTCACCTCTCTACTTACAGATTTTAGAGTTGTATAAATCTACCAATGAAAGGTCCCCTCTGTCACCAGGTGGCGCCGCCCTTTGGTTTGCTGTGGTACTTTGCTGTGTTCTCTGTGGCATCATGTTAGTGTAAATAAATTCATTTTCATATACACTAAAAACCAGACAAGTGCTTGTCCTTTCGGCAGCTCCCCCGTGCTGACATGCTGTGGGGGAGGGGCAGTTTGGTTGCAGACATGGTTACACCTTAACTCCCGCGATGCATGCCCTCTTGAAAGTTCCTGCCTGCTGACCTGGACTGTATTTTCAATTCATTCCCTCCCTAACCTGAGAAGACTAGGCTGAAGGGAAAGTGAAGGCCTTCAGCTTTCCTGCAGAGCTCAGAGGGTTGCAGGTTTGCTGTGTGAGATCGCCCCCTGGTGACCAGTCACCATATAGAGTTCCAGGGTTTGTCCTGTTAACGTGTTTGAGAGGTTTGGTTAGCTGGCCTGTGGCTGAGCCTCTCAGTGGCCATCTCAGAGCTCTGCAGACAATACGAGCAAGGCAGGGTCTTGTACAGCATCATCTGCTACAGGATCCATGTCTTTCGCCTGTTCCTAAAGGTACATGGTCACACACAGTGTCCTCACAAAGGCAGACAAGCTAATGTGCAGACACTTCAGCAGCATAGAGAGGAGGCCACCTGCTTCAGGCAGGACGAGTCAGCAGTGGGCAGTGACGGTGACAGCTGCCACGTTATTGGAGTAGAACGGATGAAAGTGCAAACATGTAGACTCTAAATTTAGACCAGATTTTAGAGCTCTAAACCCTTTACAGTGAACACTGTCTCCAGCCCAATGTTTCTGCTTCTCCCCACCAGCAAGCACTCTGGAATTTTCAGACATGGTATTTAAGGGCTATTCCAGAAAACTGATTGGCAGACTCACGTTTTATGTTGCTGAGGAGGCAAAACCCGTGTTAATGTGGGCCTCAGAGCTCTCTCTGTTGCCTGGGCCTGGGAGGAAGAGTCAGCAACAAAGCTGAGAGACAACCCCCAGGGACGTGGGCTCTGCTTGCTGGAGAGAAGCCGGGGAACTAGCCTTCCCCACTGTGAGCACAGCACACTGGCTTTTGGGAGAAGAGAACCAAAGAAAGAGACAAACAGCTGGAGCTGAGAGGTCTCAGCGTCACAGAGATGGAGCACACTAGGCTTGGGTCGCTGTCTAATGCTCTGCTGGTGCGTGGCCAACCGGGGCCCCTGAAAAGATACAGGCCTGGATGGTGGGACCAGTTCAGGGTTGCCCAAGTCAGACTCCAAGTGAGGTGGAGCAGGGTCAAAATGGGGCCACTTTGTACGTTGGTATAACTGGAGAGTCTATTTTCCCTCCATTACTTTGCCCAGTATGGGATCCATTCCTCAGAATTCCATTAGTGGGCCCTCAGGAAGACCACTCTTCCCTTTGATTCTGGGTTGTCCAGAGGTGATGGACCACTGACATTTGAGTAGGGCCTTTGGCTTCCACATGCCTGGGAACTGACTTCTTTCCAGCCGGGCCACAAAGAATCTCGAGTTCTTTCCTACCTGGAATTAACTGGTACGAGAAGCTCTCTGAGTGCCTGGCCCTGAGTGTGCACCCTCTGCTCCGGGAGCTCTTTGCTGCTTTCCAAGGCCCAGCAAATTATGCTTTCTTTTAAGTGAGCCTGTGCTCTACAGGGGAAGGAACTTCATTAGTGCCTCAGGAGCCAAGAACTGCAGTTGGCAGATCACAGGTTGCCAGTAAGAGCAGGTTGAGGTAATTAAGAGCTGAAGCTTAAAACTTGTATTGTGGAGGGGGGGAGTGAGTTGGTTGCCAAGGTTCAGGTCTCTCAAATTTGCAAACCTCTGAGTGGAAACAGGCTGCCTGGGCACAACCACTGACCTCCTGGAGATACCAGATAACTCTCTGGAAGCAGCCAAAAGGCTGAGCCTTAGTGGTCGCCAGTCCCGTTTGAGAATCCAAGCGGGGCTGCTGGGCGCTGAGGAGTGTGCTCGGTGAGGGGGACAAGGGGCTCCGAGTCTCTGTTGGCGGGCGGACTCTCAGCTCTCTGAGTCCATCACCTCCATCCCCCATCACTCACGAGCCCGCACTTGGGCTGGAGTCCTGGAACCAGGGCTCGGAAGTCAGGCAGAGTGAAAACCTGCAAGCCTGTGACTCATCGTCACTTCTTCCTCTCCCCGCAAGTGCCTCTTCTCCCTGCGCCGCACAACACCATACCCCCGGGCACGTGTGAAGCCACCCTAGCCCCGCTGCCATGGCCTTCACTGCCCAGGCCACACGTGTCCCCGATGCTGAGGGCAGAGCCCCACTGTGGGCGTCGGGCTCTGCAGGCCTCTGTCCCTCAGGCTCTGAGCGGCTAAGCGTCCCCCACTGACTCTTCTTTCTCCTCGGCCTCCTGACCGTGGGCCTGCTCCAGGTCCGGGCAGCTGGCCTTTCCCACACGCTCTGGGCAGCTGGCCTGGGCACTGCTGGTGGGAGCGTCACAGTGCCGAAAGTGGGAGGGTGCTTCCTCCCCACAGCCATCCAAGGAGATGGCTCCGTGCTGCCCATTTTCACTCAACTAATCAGAATCAGGATTTGAACCCAGATCTGTATGCCTTCTTGTCAGTGCTCTTTCCTAGGAGCTCAAAGGAGAGCAAGGGAGAGCTTCTTGGGACTGAACCAGCTTAATTGTATCTGCACAACAACCCTATGAGGTAGGTTCTAGAATTATCCCCATTTTACCCATGAGAAGACAAGCCAGAGAGGTTTTGTTTTCCCCAAATCCCTAGTCAAGGAACTAGAATTTGTCCTCCAGTCTGGCTCCTCCTCCCACCTTCCTGGAGCTCACAGTTTTCCTCCCTCACCCACTGCGGTCGCCCCAGAATCATCAGTGTCTTCCTGGTCCCCAGAGAAGACAGCCCAGTTGTAGAGCCCAAGTCCTGCCCGCTGGGCGTGCTTATTGCCGACCAGACCCCCCCACCCTGCGAGGCTGGCCTCCTTGCTGCTCATCAAACACACTTGGAGATCTCCCTGCCCACACTGTTCCTGTCCTTTTTCTCCCCATCCTTCAGGGCCCCATTCAGCCAAGAAACGTTTGGGGTGACTCCACCTGGAAATGTTCCCTCGCGCACCTGAAATCGCCAGCCTGCTCCTGAGATCGGCTCTCGGCCTGGTGTGTGTGTAGCCTGCTCCTGAGATCGGCTCTCGGCCTGGTGTGTGTGTCCTGCTGCCTCCCTCTGCCTGCTCCTCTCATCTGTCTCCTCGGGGTCTGAGCCAGACTAGCAGGAGGGGCAAGGACAGAACTGCTCCTGCGCACCGGTCCTGAGCTGGCCTTCCCCACTTCTCATCCTCACTCCAGCCCTCTGACCCCCACGCTACACGTGAGGAAATTGAAACTCAGCGTGGGTGAGAAACCTGCCCAAGACTGCATAGCCGCGAGGTAGTAGGGCTGAGATACGAACCCGCCTGGCTCACTCGGAAGCCAGTTCTCTTCCCCACCACATCAAGTCTGCTAGCCTGTTTTTGTGCCAATGGAAAGGTCTGAATCCTATGATCATTCACTCCAACCATGATAGACTGGGGCAGCCTCGGAAACCTTCCTGAAACAAGCAGTGTGGGATTGGGGACGGAGACAAATCCAGAGGGGCCTGCCAGGCTGAGCAGTCTGATCCTGGCTCCTTCTGTGAGGGGCTGGCCAGGAGCGGGGTGTCAGCCGAGGAGAGGGAGGCACCGGCTGCCTTTGGAAGCATCCCAGTCAGGAGGCCCCAGAACACATTTGCTTCCCCTCACCCCACCCCCACAGGTGGAGACGGGCAAAATTAGCCAAACTAGTAAACCCCAGCTTCACCCACCCAGCAGGTGCCTACCGTGGGCGCCTCCCAGGACTGCTTCTGGGACAAAAAAGGTAACCGAGTGACGACCACCACCCACCATCTAGGTAACTGGCAACTTTAGCAACTTTCTTTTCCTTCCTTTTTCTGTGTATATGGGGGGGTGGGGGTAGCACAGGGGTGAGGGGGAATCTACCTTCCATTCCTTCACCCTCTCCATTCCCACCCTGTCATGGTAATCTAGATTGTAAAGTGCTCAACCCCTTGCCCCATCTTTGTGCAGATATACACAAAACACACACGTACACCTGTACAATGTGTACAATATTCTGCAAATTACTTTCCTCACTTAACTCACTTGAGGGCTGACCCAATAGACATCACAAACATAGCACTTCTCAAAAAGCAGCTTCTCTTACTAAAAATGATAGTATTCTGTAACATACATATATATAAATTTATTATTCTTATTATTATTTCTGCTTCTCTGGACATCTAGTCACATACTTGTAGGGATGGCTAAACAATGAAATATGAGAAACTACAAAACTCTCCCAAGAATTATAATAGAAGAGGCATAGATAGAGATGAGCCCAGAGTTGCGTAGAGAGACTATGTTATCTTCTC
This sequence comes from Hippopotamus amphibius kiboko, assembly GCF_030028045.1. Lineage (NCBI taxonomy): Eukaryota > Metazoa > Chordata > Mammalia > Artiodactyla > Hippopotamidae > Hippopotamus > Hippopotamus amphibius. The sequence goes on from NC_080187.1 coordinate 216,381,312, forward strand.
AAATATTTGAATGAAATTTGAATTTTAAATCTCAATATGTTGTTTGGTTTGGTGTTTTTTTGTTTGTTTGTTTGTTTGTTTGTTTTTTACCTTTACAGAATGGTTCTCAAAGTCATCTGGAAGAACAAATGGGTGAAAGAAACCCAGGAATTGTTGAAATTGAGAGGCTATTTAAGTATATGAAAAACCTATGATCAGTAAGGCAGTGTGATACAGAAAAAAACAGGTCAGTGTATCAGAATAAGTAACTTGAAAACAAAGCTTATTATCTATAAAAATGTAATATAGGATAAGTAAGACATTACTATATGGGAGGGAAAGAAAGTCTTATCCAATAAGATGTGCTGGTACAATCAGCTATTTGGAAAATAATTAATCTGCACACTGTAAACTCAAATAAATCCACGCACATCAAACAAAGAGCTACATGGCACAAAGGAAAGAAAAAAGAAAAGAAGCCCTAAGAACTAGAAAGAAAGCTAAGTCAATACCTGTTTTATCTCTTGTTGATAAAGGACTTTCTAACTTATAAAGCAATAGAAGGCACCTGAAAGGGAAAGATCAATAGGTTTGACTACATAAAGATGATAAACCTTTGTCCACTGAAAACGTTAGAAACAAAATTGAACAGTAAATAACCGCCCAGGAAAACCATTTCAACAAATAAAACAGGCATAGGGTTAAAATTCTGTTATAAAGAGCTTATACAAATCATTAAGCACATAAAATGCCAATAGAGAGATGAGAACAGACAAGTCAAAGAAAAATCCAAATGCTTAACCTTTCTAGAAATAAGAGAAATGAAAAACTGAGGGCATACCCAAAAACCATTTTAATAGCTTTTTCTGATTGTAAAAGTGATATATGTTTACAGTAGAAAATCTGGAAAGTAAAGTTCACCCGCTAGGTCACCATCCAGAAGTGACCATCACTAATGTTTGCTATATATCCTGCAAGTGTTGTTTCCTCTACTTTTTTCTGAGTTAGGATCCTATTGTTGGCCTCCCACTTTCTGCCTATCAAGTTAAAGTTCTTTTTAAAACTTATGCTCAATGCTGGTGACAGTGTATAAAGTTCAGACAATGTAGGTGCAATTGAATTGGATAGAAAGGGGCTTAATTTATCTTGTCCTTTTTCTGAGGCCACAGCTGAGCGTGGGTGTTGGGCAAGGCGTGACCCCAGGAGACAAGGTGGATGTAGAGGTTTCAGATCTCCAAGATCAGAGCACCAGAGTCTCCAGGGGGCTTTTCAAAAGGACAAATTCTGGGGCCCCACCCAAGTCCAAAGACAGAGAGGCCTCCCTCCCCCCAGGGTCCCACAGTTATTCTGAGCTTGCCGGGGGCCTCTCTGCCCCTAGTCTGGCTGCCCAGGTTTGGATCCAGGGTTCACCTGTAACTAATTGTGGTCCTCAGGCACACTCGAAGCCTTGGTTTCAATGGAGAATCCTAACTTGCAGGGTCATTGTGAAGATTAAAGACGTAATCCAACAAATATGTGTAGCTCACTGCCAGGCAATAGTATGTGCTCAAATGTTGTTAGCTCAAAAGGACAAACTCTGAGTATTTGCTTTCTGTTTTTATAACTAAGGACCCATCAAGGGATTTTTGCTCAACAAAGGCACTGTGAATTCAAATCTCTGCCCCATGAGAGTCAGAAAACCCTTTGCAGCTTACAAATGGTAGTTTCTCCAGCGTTCCAAATATCTCCTGGTTAAGTTTCAGAAAGCCCTGCTAACAGTCCTTTCTTTGAACACCTCCTACTCCTGCCTAAGGGGACACAACACATCAGAGGGAGAAAGGGACCCAGGCTCCTGAATCTAAGCCTGCCCCTTAATTCCCTACCCAAGCTTGATCCTATGGGGGGGGGGGGGGCCTGCCAGCCACAGCAATGAGCTGGCAGGAAGGAAGGGGGCTGAAGCAGGAAGTAGGGGTGAGGGTGAAGGGGGCTGTGGGCAGCTCCTCTGGCTCTGGGCCTGCTTGCTCATTAGAGGGTCGCTGTCCAGAAACCCCCCCTCTCTCTTGACAAGGCGCTCGGCCAGACCCTCCCTGGCCCTGCCTGCCCTGTCCTTGCCTTCCCACAGAGCCACGTTAGGGCTGTCATTTCAGCTCCCCTCACGACTGACACTGGGCCTTGGCATAATAAATGCTCCGGTCGAATGTACTTTATTTTGGGGAAAGTCATTAAACCGCTTTTGTGGAAACATTTTAATTGAATTAGATTGTTTTCTGATTGTAATAAATGTTAATTAATTGAGTGGGCCCGGTGTCCTTGGATCTAGCTGGCTTCTCTTGGTTTAATTAGGAGGAGCGTGCATACTTACTTCTTTTCGTCATGAGTCTGAGGTTTAAATTTATCTTTTGTGCTAATCAAGTGATGAAGTGGGTACAAGGAAATTAAATAGCCTGCTTCACTCACAAGCCCCTGCTTGGCATCACCGGGGCATGACCCAGTTCTCTTGTCTTGGCTTAATGAGGTTTATCCATTTCTTTGGGGAAAAGAAAGAAATATTAAATTCTGCAAACATCCTGTGTTTCCCAAGAATTCTGGTCACCTGATTCCAGGGAGCTGAAGTTGCTGGTTCCCGCGGGCACAGCTGACCAGAGAAGCAGGTGGTCTGTGAGGCACGGAGACTCCCTAAATTTTTTGTTCACCCCTAGAGCAGGCAGGGAAACCTGGGGAGTTCCAGAAACTCAGAACAGACACCCTGGCAGTTTCCTCATTACGGAGACGCTGAAACTGCAGCCCCGAGAGGGAAGGGGCATGCCTTCCCTGCCCTCTGTAGCCCATGGAGTCTTTGGCTAATCACAAATTCAGTTTGGGTCAACTAAAACTGACACGAGCCAGACCCTGGATTAGGGGTGAGGGTGGAGATGGGTCCAAAGGAGTTTGCACAAGAGTAACGATTGTGTAAACTGGGTGACAACAGAGGAGTCCTAATAACATAGAAGGCCGCTTTGTAAAAGACCAGGCATATTGTCTCAGACTTGTTGAGGAGGAAGGGCAGTCCAGAAGCCTTTAAGAGGAGACATATCAGCACTAGGTTTTGAAGGATAAATAGGAGCTCACCAAGTGGACAAAGTGTGGAGAAGGGCATTCCAGACAGAGGAATGTCTGCAAGTGCAAACCCAGTTTATTCTGGCGTGTTCTGGCGAACACATGAGAGCCACAGGAGGCTTTCGGAGGCTCAGATTTGCACTGGAGGAAAATCTCTCTAGCTGCTGCAGTAGAGGAGGGTCTCGAGGGGGAATCTTTGGGCAGGGAGAACCAGGTGAGGGAGGCTGGGAGCCTCCTCAGCTCAGCTCAGCTCAGCTCAGCTCATTGCCATAGAGATGGAAGAGCAGGGCCAGGGCCTGAAATACTTTAGGAAGTAGAGTCAATGTTTCTTGGCTTGGTCAGGTGTCCTGCCCTTTTGGCCAAGCTCCTTGGCAACTGAATGGTTGTTCTTCCTCTGAATGGTTCTGCGAGGTGCTAAGACGTGCAGCAGCAGCAGTAGCTCACATCCAGCAGCTTTCTTCAGCCAGATACCATTACAGGAGCTTTGCCTGAACAATGCATTCCATCTTCAGTATAACCCTGTGCGGTGGATCCTGTTCTTACCCCATTTCACGAGTGGGAAAGCCTGGGCATGGAAAGGGGCAATGACTTGCCCAAGGTCACTTAGCTTCACACGTGGGAGAGTGAGCGGCAGCTCCCCAGGCTGAGCCAGACCTACCCCAAATAGGTGTGCTCCACGTTCCAATGGGGCCTTATTGACTCTACCCCAAATTATCCCTAGTAGGTGACAAGAGTCTAGGTTTTCCTTTGAGGAATCCAAAGACCTTCCTGGCACCAAACGTCATTCCCCAGGAGCACCAGGGCTGACCTGGGCATCCTGTTCCCTGCCCCGTCCTTGCCCAGGCCCTTCTTGCTGGTGGGAGGAGGAGAGCCAGGCTGGGCTTCCCTCTTGAAGGCCCCACACTCTAGCAAGAAGGGCCCAGGTTCAAACGCACTTCGCCCTGTGTGACCTTGGACAAGTCCCTCTCCTCTCCAAGCCTCAGTGACTCACCACATCTGCCGTGGGGTCCCGGGGGTCCTGGCACGTGGTAGCTGATGGCTGCTGTGATTATGCTTTCCAAGCCTTCCTCTTGGCTCCCTTCAGGCTGAGGGGTCTGAGGACACAGAGCCACTTCCGAAAGATGTCCTCACAGAAGCAGCCTCTGACCTCAGAAATTGGACCCCAGGCTCCCACCCAGGAGTCAAGCTCACTGCTAGGGGACCCTCTTTTTTTTAGTAGGTCCCCACCCTTCAGCAAACTCTTCGGTAAATCGCTTTGCCGGGAGCCCCAGCAGCACACCCGTCCCCATGCACTCGCCGCACGTCAGGACTCTGTTCACCCTTCAAGGCCTCAGTCTGCCTACCTCCTCCCCAACCCCATGGGGCCTCTCCCCACCTTCTCCCTGCCCCTCTCTGGCCCGTTTGCCACTGGGTACTCGTCTGATGCTGACAAATTCCCGGGGGGACCCATGCCTTTAAATCGCCCCCAGGGCCTGTCAGAGCCGTTCCTGCGGGCATGCCAGCTCAGGGTTGTGGATGGACGGAGCTGGGATAGAATTTGCCAGGGGGACAGTCCCCTATCCAGCCTGCCCATCACATGCACACACATGTGCACACATGTACGCTGTCTGGCCCACCTTCCCATTTTGTGGCTACACGGGCCTTCTCACTCTGTCCCATCTGGCTCTGGGCCCTCTCCCCACTCCATTGTGCTCCTCATCGGGCTGCTCCGGATGCTTCCCTGGGCCCTGGTAAGCAGTCCCACTCCACCCTTCTCACTGGGACATGCCCTGACTTTGGGGCAGGGCCTGACCTAAGGCAAGGTGCTACTACACACCACGGTGGCCCTGTCCCTGGGAAAATAAGAGGAACATGGCTTGGGAGCTCGTCATCTCCAGGCTCCAGGAAACTCCCACAAAAGGCATGGAGAAAGCAAACCTAGATCCTTCCCAGTGAGGCCAGGAAAGGGGGCCCTGAAAGCAAGATTAGGAAGTTTTTCTCTCTCTCCCCACTTCCCAAAGACCAAAGTAGCAGAGTCAACTGGTTCCCAATTGATGGGTTTCCTGTCACCCCCACCCCCTTTACCTGCAGGATAGACCAGCTGTTGGTGCCAGATTAATGACCACAATTAAAAGCAAAATGCCCTTGCTGTGGTCCGCTGTCCTCCCACACCTGTGAGTCTGGAGGCTGAGCTCTAAGCCCCGGGAATGGAAGATGTGTAATGAAATCAGACAGGCCTCTTAACTGCTGATGGTATCGGGGCCCAGGGGAGATGCAGACTTATTTCCTAACCTCCCGTGGAGCATCTGTCAGCCCCACCACACAGCAATGTCATTCCCGCACGTAGCAAGGACCTTTCATGGGGCTGGCTGTCCACTGCCTGCTGGGCCGCCTCCCCGGCCTCTCCTCCAGCCCCTTCTCTTTGCCTGGGCTCAGGCTGAGTGGACAATCACATACACACACACACACACACACACACACACACACACACACACACACACACACACACACACACACACACACACACACACATCCTGGCTCATTCATAAATTGCCTGCCCTGCCCCATTTGCACTGAGAGAAAAGAAAAGAAAAATAAGAACGTCTCTATAGCAATGTTAGAAAACAGCAAAGGTACCATTGACAAATTAGTCATGCTGCAGGGTTTCTAGAAGCTAAGAAGCAGATGAGAAAAAGCAAAATGAGAAGCCCGCTGGTGCAGCATAGCCTATGACCCACCCAGACAAGTCTGGGGGCCAGTTTTCCCAGAGCCTCGAGAGCCTCCTGAGTCTGGGCGGTGGGGCTGAGCAGAGGCGTGGGAGCAGGCCTCAGGAGCTGGATCCAGACCAGCCTCTGTCCCCGGGCTCTGCCGGATTAGGACTACGTGCTGAGTCAGTGAGGCGTCCGGCAGGCCTGCACGGGACAGAGGAGATGGGACCCCACGACCACCGCAGAGGGAAGCATGAGTGGATCTTGGTAGCCGAGGCAGCTCCCACCATGCCAGAAACTTCTCTCCTGCTATTGGTTATTACGGCCTAGTCCTCTTGTGGGTACCCTGAGGCCCCACTCGCAGAAGCTGTGGGACTCGGCGGGTGGGAGCAGGCGGCAGGGCCTGGACTCCTCCGGAGCCCCTCCCCAGCCCCAGCCTCTTGGTGCGGGCCGTGCTCCGAGAGACCGGGAACACGAGGCACGAGGAATCCCGTGGCTTCTGCCCCCACGGAGCCATTTCCTCCCGGTTCCCACACTTAGAAGGGAACACCTCCTGCCTGCACCCCTCCAGCCTGCACCCCTCCAGCAAGGCCCATGTTAGGCCGGGAAACCCTGTGTGCCACAAGCCCCTCTCAACATTCATGATAGATCTTAGCTCACCAAAGGTTCTGAGAGGTCTTGCAGTCACGTCTGCTGTCCAATTTATATTCAGTGCAGTTACCACGTGCAGTTCAGTGAATGCTGACAAAAGATCACACCGATGTTACCCGAGTTGTATCGAGACTTTGAACATTTCCATCACCCCACAAAGTCCCCTCACGCCCCCTCCCATCACCCCATCCCCACTCCAGAGGTGACTGCTTTATAACAGTTGATTCGTTTTGCCTGTTCTGAAGCTTCCTGTGTCTGGATTCTTACACAATATGTGCTCTCTTGTGCCTGGCTTCTTGCAGTCAGTGTAATATCTGTGAAATCCACCCATGTTGTTGCATGTGTCTGTGGTTCAGTGCTGTTAATGGTTGAAGAGTATTCCGTTGTAAGATACGTATTTATTACAATGTGTTTATTTTCCTGTTGGTAAATAATTGAGTTTTCCAATTTTTGCTTGAACAAAGCTGCTATGAATACTTCTCCGTACTAGACCTTTTGTGAACACGTTTCACCTTTTTCCTGGATAGTTATACCTAGAAATGGAATTTGCAGCTGTATGCAAACTGCCAACCTGCTTTCCAAGTACCACTTCACACTCCCCCCAGAAACATGGGAGAGTTTCTGTGGCTCCATATCCTCACCATTATTTGGTGTTATTTCTTCAGTAACTAAAAATGACTTTGTTTAACTCATTTCTCACACTGATTGAACCACTGAACCTTTTTCTTATGATCTCTTTTAACATCCCACGGAACTAGTGCGCCATAGAATTCATTTGGAGAGTAAGGCTCTAGACCTTCATTTGTAAATAGGAGAAATCAAAACATTAGCTACAACAATAAATCAGAATGAAAGGAGAAAGAGAGGCTCAAAGGAGGGGACAAAGGCAAGAAATCAGAGCAGGCCTCCAGTAGAAAGGAGCAAGTTTGGCAAGTAAGAGATAACTTTGGAAAACTTCTGAGCTGCATTGTTTGAGAGATTTGAAGGATGTCACATAGATAAAATTGGAACAGGCTACTATGAAGGAGAAAGAGAATTTGGAAATTACTAACATGATGGCCAGAATGAAAGTCACTTTAGAAGCATTTGAAAGGAGAATGCCACAAATGCAAAAAAGGACATGGAGAGAGAACAAAGAGCTCAAGAAAGTTAGAGGAATACATTCCTAAAGTAAGAGAAGACTTGAATTCACATTTTGGAAAAGCACAGTACGTCTCAGGGGAACCTTGAAAAAGAACAAACAAGACCAACAGCATCTGGTCCTGGCATGTCAGCCCGCTAATTAAAGAAAAAATAAAGACCTCAAAAAAAGGACAGGGATAATAGGAGAATTTAGTTTAAGGTAAAGATAGTATTTTAAATCAAAAGGGGAAAATACCATTCCACAGAGGGTTTTGGTATAACTCACCATGTATCTAAAAAAAAAAAAAAAAAAAAGATGGCTTTCCATGTTACTTCTTATTCTAAAACACATTCCAGATGGATCTTAATTGTAAAACTGAAATAATAAAAATAATAGAAGAAAATGTGTATGTTAGATAAGGTGCTGGAATGGGTAAATTCCAAAAATATCAATGGCTTAGCACAATAGCTTAGTTTTTGCTCGTGTGGAGTCCAACTGGAGGCGGTAGAGTGAGGTGGGGATTTTGCTGCCCACAGTTTTTCCAAGACCCAGAATGAAAGAAGCACTGTCATCTTCAACAACTGAGCTCCGAGGTCGCTCTGAGCATTGACATCCGTCAGTCAGAGAGTAGGAGAGAGCATTACACGTGAAGAGTACACACATCCACAACAAGGGAGACAAGTGGGAATAACCTTTGAAACTGAGGGAATTTCAAAATTATAAAGGGTTCCTCTGCGTAACTCTATGCACATAACTTTGAAAAATCTAGCTGAAACAGTGGTTCTCCAGGAATACATTATGTATAAAACTGATCCCAGAAGAGATGGAAAATCTAAATAGGTAAATCTGAATAAAAGAAATAGAGAAAGTTGTTAAAGAGCTAATCCCTAAAAAAGATTTCAGAGGGGAGTTCTACAAAGCTGAAGGAACAGACATTCTCAATGCTCATTACATTTTTCCAGGGAATAGGGAAAATCAGGTCATGAAGAGATAGAGAGGGATTATCCAGCAAACGACTATGGAAGCTCAGGTTGCGTGGTAACAAGCTGAATGTCAGCTGAAGGCTACCCTTATCTCAGCAGCCAAAGTTCAGTTTTCTACCAGGCCACCAGATGCCAGCAGTTAGTGTTCCTAGACAGCTTTCTGAGAAGCTGGCATCTAAACTTACCCTGGACATCTGGGCTCCTCGGTTATGAAAATCTTTCTTAAGCCAATTTAAGGTGGGTATCTGTGTCTTATAACAGACTTGTCTTATTCAGTGGGTAAATTATATTCTGTTCAATTCTTAATGTGAATAGGAAATGATACGTTCAAATGCATTTGCTAGTAATTTAAAGATAAGCACTAATGATGTGCATAGGATATAGAAGTTAAAAACCACAAGAGGAAAAACAAAAACAAGAATGCTTTGTCGACCCAACAAAATTCAGAAAAGGGAAAAAAGGAAATGTTGAGGAAGAATAGTAAATAGAAACCGTGAAATTAAATGTCATTTATAACATTTCATTGTTACAGTATACCTGTGGCTTATAGTTAAATCTCTTTGGGGGGCATGCACACAGTCTTGTGTACACTCGTACCACAAATCCAGTTATACACCAGTCAGCCACAAAATACTCACTTAAAACAAAATGGTGAAGATTAACATTAAAGGTCTGGCAAAGATATCCCAGGCAAAAGCTGACAGAAAGAAAGCAATGTATGATACGCTCATGTCAGACAAAGTAGAGTTCAAGACAAAATGCATTAAGCAAGATAAAGAACCTAGATTTTTTCATATAAAAGATACCGTCTGCCAAGAAGCTGTGAAATAAAAAGGGACTTCAACCAAACCATAGGCATAGTGGAAGGATTTATCATAACCCAGAATCAAAGTGAGTAAAGAGAAGGTTTGACTATCAAACTAGCAAGCTTCATGTGTAGCCCAAAAGCAAACTTTTATTTTCAGGTCCTCATGGAACAATAACAAAAACTGACCACATACCAGGCCACGGAGATCCCAGAAACCAAAAAGTAGACATCAGAGGGGCCACATTCTCTGCTCACAATGTAATAAATCTACAAGTTAACAACAAAAGATAAGGTTTTCACCTCAAGTCTAACCACTTGGAAATTTTCAAACATTCCTCGGAATAGCTCAAGTTAAATTGAAAAATAAAAATTCTGATTACAAAATGCCTGAAATTGTTAACAATGAGAGTATTTCATTTCATATCCATTTCCGATTGAAAATTTCCTCAGCTGTGTTATAGTCTTAAACTCTTTTGTGTAAAGTCAATAACTCATTCATTCATTCCACAAAGATGTCCTGAGTGCCTGTTATAGGCCAGCACTGCTCGAGGTGCTGAGGATAGAGCAATGACCAAAAAGCAGAGAGTTTCTCTTTGTGGAGCTTACATTCAAGTGGTTAATTGTAAGAATTATTTTTTAAAATATCCTGAATATTCAATTCGAGAAGCTGGAAAGGTATAATAAAACATTCTCAGGAAAGTCAGAGAGAGGAATAAAGAAAATGTAAAAAATTCATGACAGAAAAATAGAACAGAATTGATAAAATTAAAATCTGATCAGACTGCCAGTTGACTAAGAAAAAAAAGCAGAATCGTAAATATGTATCATTAGAAATGGCAAAGGGAAGGATACAGCTGCAGATGCAGAAGAGATTGTGCAGATTTTACGCAAATGATATGTATAACACAATGTCAAAAAATTTTTGAGAGCAGGTAAAATAGAAAGCTATTACGGATGAAATGGCAAAATTACTAGAAACATGTAAATTACCTAAGTTGACTCAATAAGCTGTAGAAGACTTAAATGGTCCAATAACTACAGAAGAAATTGAAAAGATTGTTCAGGATCTACCCACCAAAACACATAAATATGTAGTTGATTTCAAAGTAAAATTTGACAAACTTTCGAGGCACTGATATTCTTATTTAAACTATGCAGGACATAAAGATGGAAAGAGATTCTTTTGTAAAGCTGGCACACCAAAATCTGATACACAAAATAAACACTGGAATTATAATTACAAGAATTTAGATGCAGGAAGAGCAAGAAGGCTGCGGCACACACTGCCCTGTGAGGGCTGTGGCCGTAGGATGCACTATGTGTGTTCACCTGAGCACGAGTGGCCTGTCGCCCAAACGCAGCTGTGGGACCCTCTCGCGTACTGTGGTCCTGCCCTCCCATCACTCCCCACATCTACAATTTCATGGAGTATTTCCTATAGCCAGTTGACAGGGGAGAGAAGAACTGAACGAGGTTTACACACAGCTGGTCCACTAGAAGTGGACTCCTGTGGTGCTACTGTCCCACTCCGAGGTGGCCCCAAAAGATGGTGGGGAAGAGACATCTTCTCAAGGGCAGAATTTAGAACATTATATCTTGGCAACTTTCCTTGAGGGCAAGATGGCCTGAGATACAGATCTACATTGGTTTGTGAACAGCAGCGAATGGCCTGGCTGGATGACCGTGGGCTTGGAAGGAACAAGATGGGAGATTGGTGACCATATGGTCTGGGAAAGATAACGTGGGTGGATCTGTCAGAAGTGACCCAGAGGCAGAGACTAGTGTGTCTCATGTGGAAGCTCTCCAAAATGTCCTTACTGTGGAGGAAGTTCTCAATAACCAGGTGCACGTGATGACTTACCCAGTGGATGTGTTCATGTCTATCAACTTCTTTCCCCAACTACTCCTGGGGCTACTCAGGAATAAGGTGGTTTTGGAAGCGGCAGAGACCACCCGTCCAAGTAAGGACTTAACAGCCACTCCAAAGCTGAAGTAGCCACTGCTGCTGACAAGGGTCTGATTTCCAGCTGTAGAGACCAATTCTGCAAATCTGATGTCACACTACAGAGAAGAACAGTCAGCTCTATGATAGCAAGTTGGTTATACTGGATTCCTTCCATCATGGAGAGGCAGTGATTTGTCCTCAGGGGGGTCAATATGTATATTGGAGTCGAATAGACATTTTTTCTTCTTCATGCTTCCATCAGGACCAACGTCAGTGGACTTCATAAATACCATCAGAACAACGCATACAATACTATTTCTGCCCAAATAACTCACTTTACAGTCAAAGAAGTGAAGCAAAGGGCCAATGGTCATGGGATCCACCGGTCTTATCACATACCAGCAGAGCTGGCTTGAGAGAAGAGTAGAATGGACAGTTGAAGTTACGGCACCCTGGTAGACAACATCTTGTGAGTTTGGGACACTGTCCTCGAGGATGTGGTATGTTAGCTCAGCCAGCAACCAACTTATAGCGATCAGTTTACAGCAATCTTGGCACCAAGGTATGGATGTGGAGATGGCACGTGTCACTATTAAACCAAATAACCCCCTTTCAAAAAATTTGCTTTTTGTTTCCACAGCTCTACATGTGGTTGACAGGTTTTGATGTGCAAGGGAGGAAAGCTTCTATCTGGGACACAATAATGCTTCCACTGAATAGGAAGTTAATACTGCCAACCAGCCATTATAGGCTCTCATGCCAGTGGATGAAGCAGGCCCAGGGGAGGTCATGGCGTTAGCTGGGATGTTGGATTTACAGGTGTACTGTCCAGTACTGTAGCCACTAGCCACCCGTGGCTATTCTATTTAAATTTAAATTAATTTACACTAAATTAGAAATTCAGTTCGTCATACTACCCACATTTCAAGTGGTCAGTATCCACATATGGCTAACGTCTGCCTTATTAGGCTGTACCATACGGCTGTTGGCTACCATTCTACGCAGAGAAGATGTGGAACATGTCCACAATTGCAGAGAGTTCTATTGGACAGTGCTGACTGAGCGTCTTAAAGGGTACGGGGAGGTCATTACAATGGGGCCTGAGAAATGAGGTGGGCTCTCGGGAAACCCTCTGCTGTGCCTGCTGATACTGCTATGCGTAGCAGTCAATACAGAAGGAAGACCACCAGGGCCCAGACCCCTCAGGAATGAAGGTCTAGGCCACCCGGACAGGTCGCCCCTGCCAGATGAGATGTGGCTGAAGGCAAAGTCAACACGGAATAAATGGTAGAGGAGGGAAGTCATACGTCCAAGCCAAGGCATAGAGCCCTGCGTTCTCTACCCGTGTTTCCTTCCCTGCTCTGCCATGTATATATTTAAGTACCTTACTGAGTTTCTCTTGTATTTCCCTTTAATCCGCTATTGTATGTATTGTTTGCAGAGACTGGGACAGAATTAGAGAAGGAATGGACCTTGCCCAGGAAATCCTGGACTTGAGTTTGCTTAGAGTAACTGACAAAAGAGTGAAGATATTTTCATTTTGCTAGGCTGGAACTTTTTTGGGGGGGGTTCGGGGGGTGGGGCTTGCACTTAAGCATGGAAAGAAGTCTGAATTCTAGTAGGACTTGGTTGGTTATTTTGCCTTCCCAGGGTTTGGCTCTTCCAATAGCCTTCCAATGTTAAAGTAGAGTTGGTTTCTGTTGTTTGCAAACAAAACCTCTGACTGGTACAGAAACATAAATATTAGCAAGGAATAGACCACATGGCTTTCTGCAGATGACATGCTTGTCTTCCTAGAAATTCCCAAAGAATCAACAGGAAAAGAAATAAACAAAAGAAAAAAAAACCAGATGAAATAATTTACTGTGGTGACCAGATACAAAATTGCTTTCCTATTTATTAGCTTTATTCTGCAAGGAAATGTAATTTTTAAAATCCCATTTTCAGTGTAAAATAAAACCAGACCCAGAAGGACCTTGAATGTCAGACCATTTTGTCCCGAAGGTGATGAGGAGCCAGAAAAGATGCGAGAGCCGTGAGTGAGGCCCGTGCTAGGAAGCTGAACACAGGAGTGTGTGGGAGGGTGAGAGCTCCCAGGGCCAGGCCGGTTCCTCCTGGCAGGTCCCTGCTACTGCCGCCTGCGGTTCCGGGGCTGGGGCTGGAGATGGCTCAGAGCGAGAGCAGCACCAGCTGCAGTGCTTTCTGGTGGGGCATTCAAGGTCCAAGGTGGCTGGAGAGCAGGTGGGGGGCATTGGGGCTCCAGAGGGGTCTCTTGGGTGGGGTGTGAGTCAGTGCAGCCCCTCAGGCAGCAGCAGATCCAAGTTTTGTGGGGCCCTAAGCTTATACAATTGGAGGCCTTCCAAAAGGAAAAATAATAAAAATTATAAATACAAAATCAGGTACAAACATGAATAGTTACTTAGAATGAGAAAAGAAATCAAAGCAACCTACAAATAAGAAAAGCTGACATACTACAAATATCACAAAATCCCCCCAAACAGCATAATATTAAGTGCCTAATACACCTTTATAATACCTTGTTTTCCTTGATTTTTGACTACATACCTTTGATGGCCTCTTCATATGACAATACTATTTGGTACAGTACATGGCATTTCTTGCAAGGAGAATAGAAAGATAATTCAATGTTTCCTCTGGTGTGTTAGCTAATTTGTTATTTTATTATTAGGAAAGTTTCTTTCAGCTTCACAGCTTGTTGGTAAAGTTGTAAATTTTTATGATTGTTTTCAAATTAGGGGAAACTTCTATCCCACTTCTTTTACAAATGAACTGTAAGATCTCAGGGTAAAGGATCGATCTTAAAAACTCTGAACTGATGGCTCGTTAACCAGAGCAATTCAGATACATTCTTAAATGGCTACCACGTTGCTTTGAGCTCCATAATTGTGTAATAAAATCACCCTCATGCTACTTATACTGTACTTATTGATGAGTATGTGCGGGAGTTTTGTCACTACAGTCCTTGTTTCGCCAAGCCATCTTGCTGTGTTGGTGGCAATTTCGTGTGCCATTTCATCTGGAATTGCTAGACCTCATCAGGACACGATGCATCAGTTACACCAAAATGTGGTTCCATATATGGGGATGCAGAAAACGTGCAACTTCACACACAGAAGCAGCCCCTGTTTGCAGGACTGCTATAGTGCTCAAGCCCTATAAGCACTGGACTTCCGATACATTTCATTTTGCATGAATCCCATTAAAGAGAAACAAATTGTGTGGTGCATTTATTTATTCATTTTTAAAGTGTACAATTTGATTTTTTTTTCTTATTGGTTATGTATATATGGCAATCCCAATCTCTGAATTCATTCCCCCCCAACCACCCCTCCCCCCACTTTCCCCACTTGGTGTCCATATGTTTGTTCTGTACATCTGTGTCTCTATTTCTGCCTTGAAAGACAGTTGATTTGTACCATTTTTCTATATTCCACATATATGTGTTAATATACGATATTTGTTTTCTCTTTCTGACTCACCTCACTCTGTATGACCGTCTCTAGGTCCATACATGTCTCTACAAATGTCCCAGTTTCATTCCTTTTTCCAGCTGAGTAATATTCCATTGGTGTAGCACACATATAATTGTATCCGTGGCATTACTGAGTACGTTCACTGACAGGAGGGAGTTTCCATTTTGACTGGGCATCCATGAGAAATGAATTGGTGTTCTAATGATGGAAGAATTTTCCACAGACTAGCCTCTGGCTCTGTGCGCGTCACACTTTGTTTACCCTCCACGGCCTGCCGGTGCTGGGCTTTGACACGTTCATACTTCAGTATGGCCTCTGCCTGCACCTTCGGGTCGTGATGACGGGTGATGGTGGGTAGAAGTATTATTGCCAGGACGGCTGGCGATACACAGACATGCGTGTACACAGACGTGCCTGAAAATTACATACATGTATCCACTATCAAATAAACGTACCCTAGACTCAACCTCCCCTTAGCCGGATCCCCAAAATGCCCATGACCATCTGATACCCTCCAGCACGAGTGGAAACATGACAGACACCTTAGAGTGGAAGAGACAGTGGTCTTAACTGACACATTTTGCTTCTATACGTTTTACAGAAACATTATGACCATGTAAATACATTGCTGGGCCCCCTCCCAGGGCTTTGGAGGAGGCCTGTGTAAGTGAGCTTAATTAACATCACAGGAACTGGGGCACCAGGGAACCAGTCCCATTAATCAATCCTCTCGTCAAAATCACACCACAGTCCACACAACACCCTCAGGCTTACCCTCTCATCTGTCCTCACTCCAACTGTCAGGCAGGCACTATCATTCCCAGGCCGCAGATGAAAAATGGAAGCCCAGAGAGGAAGGACCCTTGGCCACGGTCACACAGCTGGCAAGTGATAGAGCCCAGCTCTTGTGTCCCAGTCCAGGGCTCAGTTGCTGCACCCGTCCTGTACTGTCTCATGTGCCTGCATAGTCACCCTAATAGAGGGCAAAGGAAGAAGTTATACCTCTGTTTGATAGAGGCGGTAGCCTTTATAGTCACCCCTCATACGTACACTCACAGGACAGTTGACAAGGCACTTTCATGCACATAAGTTCACTTAACTCATGGCAATCTGCAGAGAGCATTCTCCCCACTTTCTTGTAGAGGAAACTGAGGTACATGAAGGTCACATGGCCTGATGAAGGCCCAATAGTAAGAGTGAGAGAAGAGGCACTGGAAATCAGGTCTCCCCACTCCTAGTTCAATGCTCTTTTCACTGCACTTTGCGGCTTTCCCCTTTTGAGACCGAAGGGACCTCAGAGCATCATCTAGTCCAATCCCCTTGTCCCACAAATGAGATACTGAAGCCTGGAGAGAAGGAGGTACTTGCCCAGGTCACACAGGAAGTGGAGACAGACTCCTAATCTGTCCAGCTTGTCCCTCTGCCTCCCTTCTCCAGGCACCCTAGAGCCGTCATCTGCTCCTTCATGTCTAGGAGAATCCACTGCAGGTTGGCTCTTCGCCCTAACCTCTGAGTGACTGGTCCAGCAATAGCCCACACCAAGCAAGCCTATCATTGTGGTCCTGCCCAAACCCCTCTTCTTTGAAACGATCTCTAACCGCAGCCCCAAATGAACAGGGATAAGAGGCTTTGCTCTGGTGGGGGGCGAGTAGGTGGGGAGTCTAAGAGATGGAGAAGAATCCCAGACAGATGTAAGTGCAGAGCCCCTTGGTAGAAAGGCAGAAGTGTAGGAGATGAGCCCCTGTGCTGTAAGTTTCCCAATCCCATGATTCCTAGCATTACTGGGTCCAGGTTATTTTTCTGTGTGATACATTAGCGCACTTCCCCCATTGAGTCCCATGAGGAGGTTTTTGTACCATGCAATTGAGACATTATAGAATTCATTACTTTTTTAAACAGGTGAAGGGGTATATGGTTAACAAATCAAAACAAAACAAAAAGGGATACACTGGGAAGTCGTGCTGCCACCCATTCCTCATACACCCTATTCCTTAGTCCCCAGAGGTAACCACTTTTATAATTTCTGGTATATCTTTTCCAGCTTTCCTTATGCAGGTATAAGCAAATGTGAATATATATTTCTTACTCCCAAACCCTCTTCCTTACACAGAGGTAGCATATTATATATATTGTTGTGTATCTTGCTTCTTTCACTTAATAGTCCTGGCAATCATTGCATATCATTAGGTGATAATTTTTTTTTTTACAACCAAAGTCTGTAATTTACATCAGGGTTCACTTTTTGTGCTATACTTTCTATGGGTTTTGACAAATATATGATGGCGTGTATCCACCATTATAGTATCATACAGAGTAGTTTCATTGCCCTGAAAATCCTTGTGCTCAAGATGAAATAGTAGATGCAGAGCCAGGATTTCACTCCAAGATGTGTGACCCCAAGGCCAGGCTCCTTCCACTGACTGGAGCAGCCCTCTCTCCACGCTGATAATAGAAAGGAGCAGTTTTCACATTGGTTCCTTACTCTGTCTCTCTTCTACCCTCAGTGCAACAGACTGGGGGTGTTAACAGAGCTGGACCCTGAGGATGGAAGAGGGCAGTTAGCCTGCACAGTGTGAGACGTGGGAGGTGATACTTGTCTATTTGCCTGCACACACCTGCATAGCTAGCAGCGATAGTAGGGCTTATGGGAGGAAGTGGGGTTGTCCTTGTCTTTTTTAAATTTTTTTATTTTGTTTTTTTATTGGGGTATAGTTGGTTTACAATGTTGTGTTAGTTTTTGCTATATAGCAAAGTGAATCAGACATACGTATACATATATCCACTGTCTGTCCTTGTCTTTTCAGTGCACCATTCAGTGCCTTAGGAGCTGCTAGCCCAGCAGGAGCCACACTGTTCGATCTACAGACAGTTACTGAGGTCCTCCCAGGGGCATGGGATAGAAAGAGGCATAAGAAACAGTCCTTTTTCAAAAGGAGCTCATGGCACAGTCTGTCATGAGCCAATGTGGCAAGTGGTTTGATAAGAGAATGCATGGGGGGAGAGGGGGTTGTCAGCTCTCAGGGAAGAGGATTTAATCCAGCTTGAGGGGGTAGATCAGGAAGCCTTTCCAGAAGTGATGTCTGAGCTGAATCCTGAAGGATGAGCAGTCCTTCAAGGTAAAGGGGGATGAGAGTGGGCATTCCAGGCCACACGTGTAACATATTCAAAGGCCAGGAGGGGAGTGAGGGCAAGGCAGTTTTTGAAAACTGTCAGTGGCTCAATGTGTCCTGAGCCTCAGCCGGGGGCTTTGTTACAAGGGTCATTTAGCTAAGCTGGGATTTTGGTCTCTATTCAGTAGATAATGAGAATTATTAAAATCCTTTAAGTAAGGGTAAAGCATGGTCAGAGTTGCATTCTAGGAAGATTGTTCTGGGAGATGTCTTGTTTTAAATGGTATCTGGAGAGCAGCCCCCATTACAGCCTTCTGCACTTCTCACCAGAAAAACACAAAAAATGCAAAACAATTTTGAAAATCAAAACTGACAGACAATCAATTACTAGAATCTGAAAGGCAAAACAATTGCTTGCCCGTGCTTCAGCAAGGAAACAAAGCAATCCATTCACATAAATAAAGATAGAGATACACTTAATTCTCCTGACATCCAGAGACCCAAACTATCTAACAACTATAAAATCGTGCAGCTGTCCCTGTGCTGTAAATGGGCTGCTTTTTGAGACAGCCAACCCAGTGTTCTTAAATTTCTGTCCTTCTTGCATCGACCTTTCTGCAAGTAAATGAGGTTTCAGTCCCAAAGTAACAAAAGGAGAGAAAGTAGGAGAGCCTAGGGCTGGCACTTAGCATCCTAAAGGTGAAGAATCTCAAGGTAAAGCACAGCAGTGGGAGCAGGGATGGCAGGGGGAGAACTGGTAATGATCCATGATGTAGGGCACAGTTTTTCACAAATTCCACTGATCCAGACTAGCAGAGACCAGATAATGGGAACAGAAGAGGACCCCTACCTCTCTATGGAGCAAGAGGCTAGAAAAAGAACGGAAGACTAAGCCCAAAGTAGAAGGAAGGAAATAATAAGATAAGAAAAAAATAAATGAAATAGGAAAATAAACAATAGAGAAAAACTATTAGTTAAATTTTGCAATGTTGCTGGAAACACTGTCTATATACAAAAGTCAATAGTACTTCTAACCAGCTACAATTTCTGAAATTCAAAAATGAGACCATTTACAATGACATCAAAAAAGCAACAAATATATAGGAACAAACCTAATGAAAGATGTACAAGACTGCATACAACATTACTGAGAGAAACGAATGAAGACCTAAATAAAGGAAGGGAGGGAGATACCATGTTCATGGATTGGAAGGGTCAAGAATATTCATAGAAGCATCACTATAGATAACCTAAAAACTGGAAACAACTCAAATGTTCTTCAACAATAGAATGTATCAGTTCTTCATGATATAATCATACAGTTGAATGTATTCAGCAATAAGAATGAATAAACTACTACTATATGCAGCAACATGGATGAATTTCATAAACATAACATGGAGTGAAGGAAGCTAAACTCAGAAGAGTACATGCTGTACGATTTCATTTATATAAAGTTTGAAAACAGACAAAACTAATCTATGGTGTTAGAAGTCAGGATATTAGGGGATAATGACCAAAAAGAGCTATGAGAGAAGATTGCTGATGTGAGTCATCCTCTATTTCTTGACCTGGGTGGTGATTTCACAAGTGTGTTCACTCTGTTTTATAATCAGGATGTGCACTTATGGTTTGTGCATTTTTCTGAATGTAATGTTTTCATTCAGTACAAGTTTTAATAGAAAAAGGGATAATTTAGGAAATGGAAACGTGTGATATGAAGAACTTACAAGGCTTCTCAAATGCTGTGACCCAGTTGAATTCTGTGTCATATGTGGACCCTGCCACTCAGTAGTAGATCTGAGCATTTTATTCACTTATTCAACTCTCTCTGATTAAATAGTGCTCTATGAAATGGGTATTACTCTAATCACCCACCTCACCCTCATTTTGAAGAGAGTTGCAAAATCTGAAAGTATTAGTGAATACCATTCCTCATTTTACAGATGAGGAAACTGTAACTTCTCCAAGGTCACAAAACAACCGAGGGGTAAGAACCAAGAGTCAGCCTGAGCAGTTTGGTCCCAGGACTCGAGTTCCTTGTCACTTCACTGAATCAGCTTGTCAGCTGTTTCTCTTCTGTTCCACTCCTCTCCCACTTCCTGGAAAAGTGTTTCTCAAGCTCCGTAATTCATTCCACAATTCATGTGATGTCTTTGCCAACTTTGATAACACAGAAAACAATAAGATTCCTATTGTGTTTCAGCACTTGCCCATAATGGACAAACTTTTTAAGAGCTTGTAACACTGTACCAGGAAAATAGCTGAACAAAAGGCTTCTGTATTTTTGTCAGTAGAAGCAGAGTTGTGAAGGGCAGCACGATATGCATGTTCACTGCCAAGAAACTTGCATCATGATTTTCTGCATCTTTAAAGCCCTGAATCCATTAAGGCTTTTTAATTGGTATTGAGTAATACACCACGTGAATGGTGGGTATTATCCACATCTATCTCCGTGCTCCTCTTCATTTCATGTCTTATCTAGGAACTGTTAAAGTTTCTCAGTTAATTCTGCATCAACAGTTGGAATCATCAGTGTATCCTTGGCTATGTAAATGTAAAAATGCAGTTCTCTTTTTTAGGAAATACACTAAATTATGAACAGTAATTATCTCTGGGTTGTAGCTTTTTTTTTTTCTTGTATTCTCAACTTTTCTACGATGAATATATATCATCTTTGAAATAATACAACAATTTAAAATTAGCTTAGAATATGTAAATTTTTATATAATTAAATAATTGCAATTATGTCAAAATACATATGTAGTAAAAGACTGGAAGAAAGTATTAATAGTTTTTGTTCTGGATGTAGAGTAATGAGTTTTTGTCTTCCTTCTACTTTAGGGAATTTTCCAATTTTTTTGTGGTGATCGTATCAGTCAAGATTCTTGATTATGAATAACAGAAATTGATTCCAACTACCTTGAGTAGAAAAGGATTTATTATAAAAACATTAGGTAGTTCTCAGCATCTTTAGGAATGCTAGAAGCTAAGGAAGGCTTAGCAGGAGACAGCCCAGCCAAGGTCAAACCAAGGTTAATTGTTAGGTTAGAAGACTGCCACTGGCACTGCCACCCGGGCACTCACAGCCACCCCTGCTGCGGGACTCCTGACACCCCCACTGCTATCATAAACACTCTCTCTAACTGTCCCTGTATCTTTGTGTCACTCTCTCAAGGTTCAGATTTCTGGGCAGGATCATCTCTTTTGGTATCAATCATGTGCCCATGTTCTAGCTGCCTGAGTGCAGGAAGAAGGAGTGTCTACGTCTTGGCTGGGCTTCCCACAAGATTCATACAATAGTGATCCTTCCCAGGTAGGTAGGGTGTTCAAATGTGGGATAGCTAAAAAAGACAAATATCTGCTACAAGCAGATATTATTACTCTCTGTCTGTATTTTTATCTGTGGTTTTTTCCCTCGCAATGTCCCAAATCAGGCTGCAGAGCAGGTCTAATAAAGACACTAATCACTATAAGTAGACATTGCTTTTACAATGGAAAAAATAAATAAATCTTTTCTTTTTTTTTTGGTAAAACATAGCCACCGTGTGTCATGCAATGTGGATCAGACTGCATCTTACTTCACACGTTATAGATTAAGAAACAGGGTTTATTGGGGAAAGTTATAAGCCAAGGGTCAGTAAGAGAAGGCATGCGTGCCCCATCCTCCCCTCACCCCCCAAACAGATGTGCCACAGTCAGGTGCAGCAGGACACACAGTGGGTCTGCATATCTGGGGATGAACCTCACCCCTCATTTGCTCTTTTTCTGGGTGCAACTTGCCCGGGGATAAAACCAGCCTGCTTGAGCATTGGGCAGCTGGAATTTAGGGTGCCAGGAGTTCGCGAGAAGGCCGATTTACCAGAAGGAAGGATTCTCGTATTGGGTGGAAGCAGTCAGTGAGGGCAAGTGGGAGGCACGAGCAGCACCTCGAAAGGTGTGCTGTTCGTTGATCTAAGGAACACAGGCAGAGGAGGGGCAGGTGGAGTGAGAAAATCTAAGAGCCTAAGCCGGAGTCCTGGGAAACACCATCATCTAAGGGGACCAAGGAAGAAGAGTGGCCAGAGAGGTAAGCGGAGACCTAAGCGAGGGGGGTGTTCTGGAAGCTGCAGGAGGAGAGAGGTTTAAGCACAGGGATGTCAGTGGAGTCAAACGCTGATGAGAGGCCTTGTGAGATGAAAAACACCAGTGCTTACGAAGCACTTCGGTGCCAGGCGCCGTGCTGACAGCTCTAAGTGTAATAACTCACTTAATTCTCACAACAGCCACGTGAGACAGGGGCTAGCGTCATGATCCCCTCCCGAAGACGAGGGGGTTGAGGCACAGAGAGGTCGCCCAGCTAGTGAAGTGGGGGGGCTATGGTTTGAACCCGGGCTCTCTGGTCTCTGCGTCTGTGCTCTTCACCGTTATACACACTGCCTCAGAGAAGGGGTGATAGATGGATCATTGGTAACATTGGCAGGAACAATTTCGTGGCATTGTGGGGTGAAACCACAAAGCAGTGAGCAACAAAAAAAGTGAGTCAGAAGCAAGAGAGTCAAGATCAGAAGGCCAGCCCTTAACTACAAAGAGTGGTCCAGCTGCATCACCTGGGAGCCCGTTAGCCGTGTAGAACCTCGAGCCCAGCCCCATCTTCTGAAACAGACCCTGCATTTAACAAGCTCCTCAGGTGATTCACACGCATGGTGAAGTCTGAGAAGAGCTGATCTTTCAGGACTAGATGAGCTTTCAGGAACTTTGGATGAGAGAAGAAAGAGAGAAAGAAAAATGCAGTGTTAAGTGAAAGATTTTTCTTTTTAGGATGGAGAGACTGGAGCATGTTTGTAAACTTAGAGCAGTGGTTTGCAACCCTGACAGTACATTAGAAGCACATGGGGGTGCTAAGGTCCACGCCCAGAAGAATGTCTTGTGGCCCAGATGATTCTAATATTGAGGGGGTGTGGTAGGAAGACTCACCCAAGGGTCACAGTAAGGAAGAACGGGATGGAGGTGCAGGTGCCAGGGAATTAAGGCCTTTTCAGGTAAATGGGAAGGGATGAGGCTGAAGAAATGCAAAGGAGATGTTTGGGGAAGGAGGAAGAGCATCACAGTAAAACAGAGAGAGAGAAATTTGTAGAGGTTGGGACCAGCAAAGAGATAGACACTCAAAGGGAATCACAGCTGAGAGCTGTAATTAACTGATTGATTGATTTCTTAAATTTTAACTGGGATATGATGTGGCAAGAATGGTACTTAAAAAACTGAAGGAAGATAGTGTTACTGGCCTGCTCAAAGTCTTGCAGTATCTTTCCTTCACATATGGCTTACTAGGGCCCTTGGTGATCTGGCCTTGCTGACTTCGTTCTCTGCTCCCCACTCATCTCCTGCACATCAGGCTCGTTAATGTTCTTTTTCCTACTGATCATGTTCCTGCCTCGGGGCCCTTGTACTGGCTATTCCCATCTTTGGGCTATTCTTCCTCTAAATATTCACACAGCCTGCTCCCTCACTTCAGTTGTGTCTCCTCCAATGTCCTCTCCTCTCAGAGGGTTTCCCTCATCACTCTCTATCCCTTTCCTCTGAATTATTTTCTATCACTACTCAATAACATGTCATAAACCTATCTGCCTATTCGTTTAAGGTCTACCTAATCTACCAGAATATGAGCTCCATGGGACAAGGATTTGTTTTGCTCACTGTGAAACACCCACCACCTAGAACAATGAGGCACAGAGGTGGTGCTTGCAAAAAGTTTATTGAGTGAATAACTGGCGGCTGCTGCTGCTGGGTGCACATCAATAGGAGGCTGAGATGAAAAGGTATTGCTGAGAGTGCCTGGGGAAGGTGATCAGCCAGGGAGATTGCAGGAGAATGAGATGATTAAGAACAAGCAAATGGGCATCTTTAAGGGCCAATCGAAAGGTGAGTGCACGGTTGTAATGGCAGGTAAGGCAGTAAACAGTCAAGTTCTGTGTGTGGCTGAGAACGTGGTTTTTGTCCTAGGCCACTTACTCTCTGTGTGGCTCCGGGTAAGTTTGTTAATCTGTCTAAGCCTCAATTACCCCACCAGTAAACTGAACCTGATAACCATAATAGCTTCCATCTAAGGTTGTGATGGAGGTTAATTGAGCAAATGTGCATAAAAAGCCTGGCATGGGGTGAGCTCTCAATTGTTGATTACTACGATCGATCCAAGATTGGGGGAAGTGTTGCAATGTAAAAAGATGTCTCTGTAATCCTTCTAAGTCTTGTTCCAAAATGCCCTACCCAGGAATAGATGTGTTACCTTGACCCCAACATACACCTACACGAAAATATCGCCTTGCCAACCCTATCACCAGCCTTTTCTCTTTTCCGATGACTGTAAGCTAGCCTAGAGCTTGGCATAATAAGTTCTCCATAAATATTTGTTGATGTTCACTGCACTTCTCCCAGACAATCCTTAGGTGTTAACTTTGTCAGGAAAATCTCGATGTGAAGTGGAAGATATTACTGTCTCCGACCTCCTTACGGGAGAACGGGCTAGGTAGAAAAACAGCGTTCTTCGCACTCCGAATCACCTATAATATTGGCATAGTAAACGCAGCTCAATACGAGGGGACTGGGTTTGGTCCTCTGGAACCTCCCTAATGAGCCACTCGCATCCAAGGGCTGCCAGAGGCCCAGAAAGGGCGCTGAGCGTTCGTCTCCTTTAAAAGGCGTGGTCCCACTGTAGCCACCACAGGAGTGATTGGCTGAAGCTGCCTGTTCCGGGGGCGGGACTCGGTTGCCAGGGAGCGGAGCGGGGGCCCGGCGGAGACTGCGGCGGCTGCGCGGAGGAGCGAAGTGCTTGCTGGGGCGGGGGTGCGCGACGGCGCCGGGGGCTGCGGTGAACGCCTCGCAGGCCGTGCAGTTCCCAGCGGGGAGGCGCCGTCGCCATTGCCGCCTCGCTCGGTGAGCGCGTCCCGCTCGCCGAGCAGGGCCCCAGCCGACCGCCGGCACCATGGGCCAGTGCGGCATCACCTCCTCCAAGACCGTGCTGGTGTTTCTCAACCTCATCTTCTGGGTGAGCCCGGCCGGCGGGCGGGAAAGGGCGAGGGGCCGGCGCGGGGGCCCGAAGGAGGCCTCGGCTGAAGCGCCTGTGGGGCCCGGCGAGGACCCGGGCTGGGCAGGCGCCGGCGCTGGGGAAGTGGGGGAGCGACGGGGCCCTGCGGCCGAGGCGTGGGGGCGGGGGGCGGCTCCGGAGGCCGCTTCGCTGGGTCCTTCCCTGGCCGGGACGGAGGCTCCGGGCGTAGAGGGCGGTGATGGGAAGCCCTCGGGGTCTCCTGGCGGCCTCCGCGCTCAGGCCCGACGCCCCGGCCGACGGGCTCTGTGCCAGGGGCCGGCGCCGAGAGGCCCCCCGACCTCCCCCTCGGAGCAGCCCGCTGGCCGGAGAGCTCTCATTGCAGATCCTTTCAGGACGTCAGGCCCGAAATAGGATATTCCCCAGAGGCTCGGGCCCGGCTCTCTTTGTCAGGGCCCGAAGCCCCCGCAGCTCCAGGTGCGGCCCCGAGGCGTGCGAGCAAATGGTGCACAAGTGCGGGGACGCGCCCGGCTCAGGGGCGAGGGGGTTGCCTTAGGGCTCTTTGTGTGTGGAGAACTGGTTGACTGGTTACCAGCCCAGAAAACGGAAAGGTTTCAACTTGAAAAACCGAATAATCCTGTGACCAAGGAAAATGTATCTATGTGTTTGGCCATTGGGGTGGGTAGCCTGAGATGATACACCATGGTTAAATATGGCTCGGATGTCACAAGATCTTGAAAGCGATGAGTTTACTTTCAGTAAAAGGTGGCTTATGAATTTTTTGGACACGCCCTCAAAGAAAGGGGTATTTACAGCCACTTCATCTTACTTCAGGTCCTTATCTAGCCAAGGACTTTTGTGATAACCTGTGTTATTCCTGTCAGTGTCTCCACCCTCTAGTTCATCTGGACCTTGCACCCGGATAAATCTTATTAAGCATTTCTTCCCTCACATCATTTCATTTAAAAAAATACCCCCCCCCCCACCCCCCAAAAGAAAAAAAGTTCAGTAGAATAAGTTTCAGCCTCTTTCTGGTATTGCAACTGACGTCCTCGATCACTTTCCTTCCTCACTATTGACCGTGTTCTTCAACACTTGCTGCCCTGGACACACTTCTCTGTCCCCAGTCCCCAGGACACTTCTTGAACATTCCCATTTCCCATACTTCCCATTCAACTCTTCCCCACAAATATACCTTAATTAGGAGGAATTCTTTCCTTCTTACAACCCTTTCTCCTCTCCCTCAACAAAGGGTGAAACTTTTCATATGATGACTGCTGTATCGTAAAAGGGTACTTACATATAATGAGGCAGTGACTATACCATAGAGTCTTTCAGGGTATAAATGGTGTGAGGAAAAGAATACGGATAGTACTGTTGAGAATCACCCACGTGACATTGGGGTTTCCATGAGTCCTTCAGAGCAGTGTTTCTTATGCTTTAGTTTGACTTGCAAGCCTTTTTAAAAGGTAAAAGAATTTCCAGGGATCTGCAGATGAGAAACACCATTAGATAAGAATACTTTTAGGTGTAGACTTGGCTTTTTAGCCTTTACAGTTCCTTGTGATTTTTATGGGCATAACAATTTGATTTTGAAGAAGAGTCTGTGTACTATCAGGTGAATTCTAGGCTATTCAAGCTCAGGGACTGGAATTGGTAATGAAACAAAATATTGGAAATACAAGAGTCATTTTCTTTAAATAATTAAATTTTCATTTAAGATAGCAGTTGATTCAGAGGTTCATTAATCTTTAGAAATTATGTAAGTATGTGTACTGTTGTCACTAGTGAAGAAGGTTATGTTGAACTTCAGTTGTGCTTTTCATTATGAGTTCTTGCCAAGACTGAAGTTAAACTATGTGGTAAAAACACCCTTTACCTAGGTTAGTGGGATAGTAAAACGTTTGTGAGCTGTGATGAGGAAATTACGCAGACATGCAGGGGAAAAAAATTGTGGCATACAGTAGGATTAGTGCAACATAACTGAGGAGGGAACAATAATAGTTGTGTCACCCACCAAAGTGTTTAAGGACCAGCCATTGGAATCTGAGGATGTTGGTAATCATATCTAACATTTGAGTGCTTTTTAAACCCAGGTACTATGCTAAGCACCTTACATGGAGTATCCTCATAACAATTCCATCTGGCAGGGAGTATTCTGCTTCTTTTACAGATGAGGACATTAAAGTTTACTTAAAGTGGCACACCCAAGGTGGGGCAGAGCCAGCCTTCAAACCCAGGTTGTCCTGTACTCTAGAGCCTGTGGTGTTAGATCAAAGTGTAATTTCAAAAGATTTGGAATGGGGAAGGCTATATTAGGGTCACGTGCTTTTAACCTTGTTTAGAACCTGCACTAGCATTTAAACCACACTATTTAACTTGTCAGTTTAAAAAATTAGGTCATTATGAGGAAGTACATAAAACAGATGTTAACCTGTTCTTCCTGGGAATTTGTAATGCATTTTTCAGTTTTAATAAGTATATTCTTATATAGTGGCCCCTTCCTCCTTTTAATACCTTAATGTGTAAGTGGAAGAGAAGAATAAGCATTCCCTACATAGAGCATCTCTAAAGTTTATCTAGGTTCCCTTGGGCAACTTTAACAAAGATTTTTTTTTTAAGAACTTTTATTGAGATACAGTTTACAGACAATAAACTGCATATATTTAGAGTGTACAATTTGGTATCCCAATCTCCCAGTTCATTCCTCCCCAACCCTCCCTGCTTTCCCCACTTGATGTCCATATGTTTGTTCTCTACATCTGTGTCTCTATTTCTGCCTTGCAAACCAGTTGATTTGTACCATTTTTCTATAGTCCACATATATGTGTTAATATAGAATATTTGTTTTTCTCTTTCTGACTCATTTCACTCTATATGACAGTCTCTCGGTCCATCCATGTTTCTACAAATGTCCCAGTTTGTCTGCTAACTTTGGGTTTTGTTTGCTCTTCTTTCTCTAGTTTCTTTAGGTATAAGATTAGATTGTTTATTTGGGATTTTTCTTGTTTCTTGAGGTAGGATTGTATCACTATAAATTTCCCTCTTAGAACTGCCTTTGCTGCATCCCATAGGTTTCAGATCATTGTGTTTTCATTGTCATTTGTCTCTAGGTATTTTTTGATTTCCTCTTTGATTTCTTCAGTGATCTCTTGGTTATTTAGTAGCGTATTGTTTGGCTTCCATGTGTTTGTGTTTTTCACAGTTTTTTTTCCAGTAATTGATTTCTAATCTCATAGCCTTGTGGTTGGAGAAGATGCTTGATATGATTTCAATTTTCTTGAATTTACCAAGGCTTGATTTGTGACCCAAAATGTGATCTGTCCTGGAGAATGTTCCATATGCACTTGAGAAGAATGTGTAATCTGCTGTTTTTGGATGTAATGTCCTATAGGTATCTATTAAATCAAGCTGATTTATTGTGTCACTTAAAGCTTGTGTTTCCTTATTAATTTTCTGTGTGGATGATCTGTCCATTGGTGTAAGTGGGGTGTTAAAGTCCCCCACTATGATTGTGTTACTGTCGATTTCCTCTTTCATAGTTGCTAGCATCTGCCTTATGTATTGAGGTGCTCCTATATTGGGTGCATATATATTTATAATTGTTATCTCCTCTTCTTGGATGGATCCCTTGATCTTTATGTAATGTCCTTTCTTGTCTCTTGTAACATTTTTTATTTTAAAGTCTATTTTATCTGATATGAGTATCGCCACTCTAGCTTTCTTTTGATTTCCATTTGCATGGAATATCTTTTTCCATCCCCTTACTTTCAGTCTGTATATGTCCTTAGGTCTGAAGTGGGTCTCTCATAGACAGCATATATATATGGGTCTTGTTTTTGTATCCATTCAGCCAGTCTGTGTCTTTTGGTTGGTGCATTTAGTCCATTTACATTCAAGGTAATTATTGATATGTATGTTCCTGTTACCATTTTCTTAATTGTTTTTGTAGGCCCTTTTCTTCTCTTATGTTTCCTGCTTAAAGAAGTTCCTTTAGTATTTGTTGTAGGGCTGATTTGGTGGTGCTGAATTCTCTTAGCTGTTGCTTGTCTGTAAAGCTTTTGATTTCTCCGTCAAATCTGAATGAGACCCTTGCTAGGTAGAGTATTCTTGGTTGTAGATTCTTGCCTTTCATCACTTTAAATATATCATGCCACTCCCTTCTGGCCTGCAGAGTTTCTGCTGAGAAATCAGCTGTTAACCTTATGGGAGTTCCCTTATATGTTATTTGTCATTTTTCCCTTGTTGCTTTTAATAACTTTTCTCTGTCTTTAATTTTTGTCAGTTTGACCACTATATGTCTTGGCATGTTTCTCCTTGGGTTTATCCTGCCTGGGACTCTCTGCGCTTCCTGGACTTGGGTAGCTCTTTCCTTTCCCATGTTAGGGAAGTCTTATTTATTTATTTATTTTGAGGTACATCAAGTTCAATCATCTGTATTTATACACATATTCCCGTATTCCCTCCCTCCTGTTAGGGAAGTTTTCAACTGTAACCTCTAACAATATTTTTTCAGGTCCTTTCTCTCTCTCTCTTCTTCTGGGACCCCTATAATGCAAACATTGGTGTGTTTAACATTGTCCCAGAGGTGTCTTAGGCTGTCTTCAGTTCTTTTCATTCTTTTTTCTTTATTCTTTTCTGCATCCGTGGTTATCATCATTCTGTCTTCCAGGTCACTCATTCGCCCTTCTGCCTCAGTTAATCTGCTATTGGTTCCTTCTAGTGTATTTTTCATTTCATTTATTGTGTTGCATATCTCTGTTTGTTCTTTAATTCTTCCAGGTCTTTGGTAAACTTTTCTTGCAACTTTTTGATCTTTGCATCCAGTCTTTCTTCAAAGTCCTGGATCATCTTCACCATCATTATTCTGAATTCTTTTTCTGTAAGGGTGCCTATCTCCTCTTCATTTAATTGTTTTTCTGGGGTTTTATCCTGTCCCTTCATCTGGTACAAAGTCCTCTGCTTTTTCATTTTCTCTATCTTTCTGTGGCTGTGGTTTTAGTTCCACAAGAGGAAATACTGCTGATACTGCTTGATACTGCTGTCTGCCCTCTTGTGGAGGAAGCTGTCTAGGAGGCTCCTGGGTGCTTCCTGATGGGAGGGACTGATGGTGGGTAGGGCTGGGTGGGTGCAGCTCAGTAAGACTTTAATCCGATTAGGTGGGCTGGGCTCAGTAAAACTTTAATCTGCTTGTCTGCCAATGGGTGGGGCTGTGTTCCCACCCTGTTGGTCGTTTGGCCTGAGGCCACCTAGCACTGGAGCCCATAGGCTCTTTGGTGGGGCTAATGGCAGACTCTGGGAGGGCTCACGCCAATGAGCACTTCCCAGAACCCCTGCTGCCAGTGCCCCTGTCTCCTCGGTGAGCCACAGCTTCCTGCCACCTCCACAGGCAACCTCCCAACACCAGCAGGTAGGTCTGGTTCAGTCTCCTATGGGGTCACTGCTCCTTCCCCCTGGGTCCTGGTGAGCACACTTTTTTGTGTGCCCTCCAAGAGTGGAGTCTCCGTTTCCCCCAGTCCTGTGGAGGTCTTGCAATCCAATCCCGCTGGCTTTCAAAGTCTGATTCTCTAGGGGTTCCTTCTCCCATTGCTGGACTCCCAGGTTGAGAAGCTTGACTTGGGGCTCAGAACCCTCACTTTAGTGGGTGGACTTCTGCGGTATAACTGTTCTCCAGTTTGTGAGTCACCCACCCAGCATTTATGGGATTTGATTTTAATACGATTGTGCCCCTCCTACCATCTCACTGCGGCTTCTCCTTTGTCTCTGGATGTGGGGTGTCTTTTTTGGTGAGTTCCAGTGTCTTTCTGTCAGTGATTGTTCAGCAGTTAGTTGTAATTCCGGTGCTCTTGCAAGAGGGAGTCCTCCTACTCTGCCATCTTGATCCTACAAGATATTTTTTTTTAAGTTAAAATTTATATTTGGAAATAAAAATTCATGATAAATTTTTTAAAATAAACTTATTTATTTATTTATTGGCTGCGTTGGGTCATCATTGCTGCACATGGGCTTTCTCTAGTTGCAGCAAGCAGGGGCTGCTCTTCATTGTGGTGTGTGGGCTTCTCATTGCGGTGGCTTCTTTTGTTGCAGAGGATGGGCTCTAGGTGTGTGGGCTTCAGTACTTGTGGCACATGGGCTCAGTAGTTGTGGTGCACGGGCTTAGTTGCTCTGTGGCATGTGGCATCTTCCTGGGGCAAGGATCAAACCTGTGTCCTCTGCCTTGGCAGGCAGATTCTTAACCAATGTGCCACCTAGGAAGTCCATGATAAATTTTTAATAAAATTGTCACATAGGAACACACCTTAAGATACCATTAACGTGCTTCATTTACTTAGAAAAAGTTACATAGTCAAAACAAATAACTCTCATTTATAAATGTGAGTTCCTTTCTTTTAGCAAAAGAAAGCTCACGGGAAAACCAGCGGTATACAGCCATGCCAGGGCCGCTCAACACCTCCTGAGCTAGGAGGCTCCGAGCCTGGCCTCCTGGCTGGGGGCCATAGCAAAGATGTTTTAACTGTTGCACTGGCTCTTCACTATCAGATGGTAATGACTAATTGTTGATAAATGTTAAAGTTTAATTGCTTTGGCAACATCTTTAAACTGCATCTCTCAATATCCTGATATCCTGGTTCCATTGGCAGTTTGTTCAGTGAGCTGTGATGTGGAAATAGATATATACTTGAAATACTTAGGATAGGCATTACATGATCTGACAGCCAAAGTTGTTAATGTTGACTTGGTGTAGATTATTTTGGACACTGCCGTCTAAGAAAGTTACTGTGGAAAGGCACAGAGGGGAAACAGTGGTTTCTAAAATCCTGAAGGTTGTCTTAGTGGAAATTGAGAGTTCCTCACTAAATTCCAAATTGTTAGGGCTTATAGCATGAAAGGTAGTTTTGGACAAGTGAAGGGATGTACAACTTGGATCTCTGTTGTTGTTGTTTTTTTTTATAATTAAACTTTTTTTTAAAATTTATTTATTTAATTTATTTATTGGCTGCATTGGGTCTTCGTTGCTGCACACGGGCTTTCTCTAGTTGCTGAGAGCAGGGGCTACTCTTCACCGCGGTGCGTGGGCTTCTCGTTGTAGTGGCCTCTCCTGCTGTGGAGCGCGGGCCCTAGGCGCATGAGCTTCAATAGTTGCGGCACATGGGCTTAGTAGTTGTGGCCCACGGGCTCTAGAGCACAGGCTCAACAGCTGTGGCACACGGGCTCAGTTGCTCCGCGGCACGTGGAATCTTCCCAGGGCAGGGCTCGAACCCATGTCCCCTGCATTGGCAGGCAGATTCTTTACCACTGCGCCACCCAGGAAGTCCCGGATCTCTGTTTTTTATAGAGTGGCATAGCTTTAAATGTAAGTGCATTAGTTCTAGACCCATGATAATTTTTGGAAGACAGGAGTGTTTGAGTTACATGACTAAATTTTGAAGGCTATTGGGACAGTCATTAACCTCTTCTTTAAACTGCACTTTTACACCAAGGTCAGACAAGAGTCTTAATTCAGTGGGTCATTTGATCTAACACAGGGGGCCTCATCTAAAACAAGTTTAAATCAGTACTTTATAATTTCAGGGTTTTGTTCTGATAAGATAATTGAGTACCTAATAAAGTCCCATGTTATACAAATTACCTTTACTTTTTCTACCCTATGAGAAAAACCGATTGACTAGTATTTATTTTGTTCACATGTATTTTAGGCATTATAGGGACTACAAGAGAAAGCTTTGTCCATGCTTGCAGCATTTATAGTCTGGCACATCTGCTTAGGGTGTTGTTTTTCATCAGTATGAAAGGCCATAGTAACACTGAAACAGCTGTGGAGTAGGAAATACCACAAAGTTAAACACCTTTTAAATGCTTTTGGAAACAATTTTGGAATGTGGCATCTTCACTAATCATCATTGACTCATATGAAATACGTTTTTTATACAAGTCATATTTAAAAGCCATATATAAGCTTCAAAGCTTACTTTATCTTAAAAAAATTCACATTACACTTCCCTCTAAATACATATAATTAAGGAAAATTGCTTTGTTAAACAAATACAACAAATGTTTAAGCACGTACTTTGTACTTTATATTACTGATAAAATGATGGAAAAGTGAAGAACTTTTTTTTTGGTGGAGCAAGAGAGACAATTAAAAATAAGCAAGAAAAATAGATAGTAATGTGTTATGCAGAAAATTAAAATAAGGTGATGTGATAGAGTGATTGGGTGCCTTTTTAGGTTGGCAAAGAAGTCTTCTCCAAGGAGGTGAAATTTAATCTGGAATATGTGAAGGAACAGATTTTGGGGTGATTTGGAGGAGATGGGGGACATTTAAGACAGGAACAGGGACTTCCCTGGTGGCTCAGTGGTTAAGAATCCGCCTGCCAGTGCAGGGCACATGGGTTCAATCCCTGGGCCTGGAACATCCCACATGCCACGGAGCAACTAAGCTTGCAACTAGTACTAGTTGTGCCACAACTGCTGAGCCTGCATGCTGCAACTACTAAAGCCCACGCACCTAAGAGCCTTTGTTCCACAAGAGAAGCCCATACACTAAAAGAAGAGTAGCCATGCTCACCACAACTAGAGAAAGCCCGTGTACAGCAACAAAGACCCAATGCAGCCAAAAATAAATAAATAAATAAAATAAATCTTTAAAAAAGACCAGAACAGTCTATAGGCCCTAAGGCAAGAATATACTTGGTGTGTTCAGATTACCAAAAGAAGGCTTTTGTTTAAAAGATAAAAATTTATAATGAAATATTTCAAGGAAGAAATCACATATCATGTCACAAATCTCCATATACATATTTGGTGTTTTCTAGCACATCTTGCACATTTGAGTTGACAATATGAGGACTTTTAAACCGGAACCTTCATCTAACATCCTGGAATTTGTTTCTCTCCCTGCTGTATTCCTATCATCATGAATGAGTGCTCTAACAAAGAATATGTCATTGGAACACACCTTCAGCTTTCTTTTTTTTTTTATAAAATTTATTTATTTAGTGGCTGCGTTGGGTCTTTGTTGCTGCACACAGGCTTTCTCTAGTTGTGGCGAGCAAGGGCTACTCTTTGTTGCGGTGCGTGGACTTCTTATTGTGGTGGCTTCTCTTGTTGTGGAACACAGACTCTAGGCGCGTGGGCTCTGTAGTGCAGACTCAGTAGTTGTGGCACACAGGTTTAGTTGCTCCGAGGCATGTAGGATCTTCCCAGATCAGGGATCAAACCCGTGTCCCCTGCATTGGCAGGTGGATTCTTAACCACTGTGCCACCAAGGAAGTCCCTGAAATATTTTAATGAATTTTATTCCATAAGGTCCAACTTAGGGTAGGATTTTTGAAGGAAATTTATTCCGTAAAATTTATACTTGCATCAAACAAGTGTACTCTAAGAATCATTCACTCAGTAAATACTTGAGTATCTGTGCTTTACGTGTTTCTGAGAAATGCAAAAAAGTATAGTTCCTGCTTTCTAACAGCTTATAGGAAGAGGGGTCAGACAGGCAAAATCATTTTATATTCTATTGAATTTAATTTCTAGCTGCTCCTCCCCCTCCCCATTTATACTTATGGACAGTCTCAAGTCTTCCTTTAAAAATGTCATCTCTTTCTTCTCTCCCCCTCCTTAATAGTTTGGTAGAGTCAGTAGATGAGAATAATTATTTGCACTGATGTATTTGTTTTTGATTTACTAAAAGGGAGTCTGTAGTAAATGCTGACATACTGTATTTTACATTGTTGCTGCTACTGATTAAACAGATAACCCAAGCAAGGACAAACTCTGCTATTATAAAGCATAAGCACCTCAGGCTCCAGTAGTAATAATTGACTCCTTTTACAGTTAGAGTAGGGTATGGGGACAGAGGGTCTCAAGGAAAAATGCATGTTTAAATTACATTCTTCTCAGATGACCCCTGGAGCCCTGCAATCTGAAAATATCTAATTTCCATGCTGTTACAATAATTTGGCTGTGGCAGTTGCGGATCTCCAATTTCATTGCAACCTGAACATTTAGGGTCATTCAACTGGTGGATATAAATTGGATTAAATAGAACAACTTCATTAGGCTAGATAAACAATGATTATAAAAAACCAAATACAGAAACAGTGAAAATAGGATAGAATTGAGGAACATGACCTTTGGCATATCATCAGAGTAATATTGGTTTAAAGGATTAAAATATTTTTTCTTTAAGAATAATGGCAATAATGACAGTGATATTGATAATGATGGCAGAGTGGCTTACTGTCAAAATTTTGCACCCTAAAGTAGGGTTTTATTTGTTTTTTACTTGTCTCCTTGATAGGTGATATTTATGGAGGAAAGAAAGATGTGTACTGAAAGGATCAGAATTGTGTTAGTCAGAAAACATATAAAGATGAGTAAAAACCAGGTAGGCCCAAGAAAAGTAATAAATGGGGAAGATTGGCAGAGGTGTCTAAAATATTTGCAATTGAAGAGATTACCTATTTTATGTTGGTGCTTAAGGACAGATCTAAGAATTTTTGTGAAAGAACAACAAAGTCTCAATTTCAGATATAATTTTAAATATTTACTTTTATGATTATGCAAATAATATATTTGCTTTTTAAAGAAGACACTAAAAAGAATTTTTAACTAACATTACCGTAATTCCACCACCCAGAGACAACCAGTATTAACGTTTTGGTGTTTTTTTTAATGTCTGTACATAAGTGTGTTTTTCCCCTGACACAACACAAACGTATTATTAAAATATGCTTTAACATATATAAGGGCTATAAAGGGCTATATACCTCTGGATGCTAGGTTTTTTTCTTTTGTTTTTGCTATTTTGTTATAACATTTGGATGAATAAACCTTATACAAATCTTTGTTTCCATCTGACTTAATTTTCTTAAGAATAGACTCCTAGAAGTGCAGTTAGTAGGTACAAAAGCATAAATGCTGAGGCTAATAATGTGTTGCCAGATAGCTTTCCAGAAAGATTATTCTATATTAATCTTTACTTCTGAGGGCTCTTCTCTCTGTACCATTACATATCTTTGAATTCTGCTTGCCTATATTATTGACCAGTTTGTTAGGTAAAAAATGATATATTTTAATAGCTTCAGAAATTCTTGGTTAGAGTAGCTTTAATTTCTGAAAGAGGATTTGAAATCTTTGGAATAGTCTTTTTTCCTTGCGTGATAAAAGAGTGAATGAAGTATGTAGGCATTGGACTTGGTAAAAGAGTAATTATGTTTAATGATATGAAGTATTTCATCAGAGTAAGTCAGAATTGAAACAAATATGTTTGACTAGAGGATTTTATGGTAATTACAATGCTGAAAGATTTAAGGTGATTTTAAGACACTTCTAATAGCACAAGGGTGGAGTTCGGGGAAGCTTTCAGAAATGTGCTGTATAGAATTACTAATGGATTCCTTGTAGGAGAAAAGTGAGGTACATGAAAAACTAATATGACCATAAAGGAAACTCTGAATTAAATGTTGAAAGATAGGTACATGAGATGGATTTCTGCTGCAATTTTCCCCCTCTCTGCTTTTCGAAATCTGCATTCTTACGAATTGTAGAGTACACAGTGGTTTTTGCCAGGTCTTTTTACTTTTTCTCCCAACATTCCAGTTACCTCTGCGTTATCAATTGATTGTTGGAGGCAAAAGTCACATTGAAGAAGTAGTTCTCACAGGCCAGAAGAATTTGTCAGACACTCTGCTTTTTAGCTGAATGTCTTCAGATTGTCCCCTCATGTTTACACTGTCCTGATTCTTGCCCTTCTACAGATGAATCCATGGCTGCTGTATACCACTGCAAGAAAATCACTTCTGTTGGTCTTTGCTTTATCTTCACCAAAATGCTCTGTTGGATGCTTCTACCTTCACATTTCTGAATTTCCATATAGATACACTTTTCCAAACAGCTGTTTTATCTTCCAGCTTGTAACAAGTCTGCTTCATTTTTAATGTTGCCATGTTCCAGTGGCAAGTTTCACTATGGTTGATGTGCTCCCTTTCATTTCATATTCCTTCTTCCTTAGAAAAGTAAAGAATTTAGTTTTGTGGGTTTTAGCATTTCATCATCTTTCACCGAGGGTTTGAAAAGTACAGAAACAAAACAACTAATTTCTAAAACCAAAACACTGGTTTCTAAACTATAGAAAAATCAGTCTTATTTAACAATGAAATTTCTTATTTTAAAGGGGCTTCACATTTGTGTATATTGAATATGTGGTGGAAGGGTAAAAGAATAAAGCGAAGTGTCATACTTCTGGAAATCATACTTCTGAAATTTTCTAACAAATAGCTTTATTTCTGGAGGAACAGCTTGGTATTGTGCAAAAGCACTGGCTTTCCCAAAGTTTTAAAATTTTGTGACTTAATTTAGAACATGAGTTTATTAAAAGGTAAAAAGAATGGTCTTCAAAAAATTCTTTTTTCTGTAGTTTCAGCTCTCAGCCTTTCCCTTTCACTTCTTTGTAAAAAGGGATGAATATTTTTAGTATGCTGTCCTGGCACAAATCCTCCTTAAAGGCTCAGATTTTCTCAGCAGTGACTAAAGCAGTTCAGCTGCTTCCAAGTTCTGTATTTCATCCCCTCTTCTATTGCACCTCCCCCCCCCCCCCCCCCCACTCCGCAGCTGCTTTGTTGGCAAAGCCCAGATCCTTTGATAGATCTCAATCCCACTATGACCCTTCAGAAGAAGGATTTAACCTTGCTCACCTTTTAACCTTTCTAATAGCCACAACTCCTATATTAAAAATCTACATGACTACAAAGTCCGTACTTAGGAATTACTTATAACTTTCTTCCGTTTACCATGTAAGCTCTACCAGTGTTTTTCATACTGATGGTTGCATGTCATTAAAGCAGTTGTTTGTTGCTGTTTTTAGGTCTTCAGCTGTTGTTGGGACACCTTCTCTATATTTTCAAAGTAACTGATGTCATTTCCTAAGTTGTTTATTATAGAACTTATATTAAGCACTGTATATACATGTCATGAAAAGAAAATTTAGAAGTTATCTTCAAGTTAAGAGACAGTCTTTATCAGTAATTTGATTTATGTAGTTTCATATCAGCAATCAGTGCAGTTTCTGCTTTTGGTGTGCGCAACTACTAAGTTGCTTCCTACTGTATGTTGTCAGAATAGAAGCGTTATGTTCTCAACTCTGCTGTGTGATTTGGATATTGACTAGTTTGCAGCCTGGGAAAAGAAACTGCTCTCAAGTCTGTTAGAAAAGAACAGGCAGCTTTACAGATGGCATCTCCTCCTAGCCTTCCATTGCATTCGTTATCTGGGTGGATGGCTGCACTGGAAGCATTTCACTTGGCCCACTCCCAGGCAGCACCAAGTGTGAGCCTTATAGGGATCTCTTCAGGTTGAAAACTCATGTCATATTTAAAATGCAAATGGTTCTTCGATGTCCTATGCTTCAGATTAATTGTGGAGTACTTATATCTTCCAGTTTTATCTTGTTTTCAGTCAAATTTATGTGGTCTTAAATTTCATTTACTAGCAGCTCAAAGATGGAATTCATTCTAATTCAAGCCTTTTAAGAAATGAAGGTTGCCTATTAGAGTAAGAAAAGCCAAGAATCCAGAGGCTAGAGAGATGACTAGTCAAGACAAACTGGACAAAATTTGAGTGCTTCATATTTAGGATTTCTTCTAATTCACTCTGGGGACTAAAAGTATTTACTGTAACAAAATGTGTGTGTACACATGTGTGTGTTTGTATATCTCACGTAATGTAGTCAAGAAAAAGTAGTGTTTGTATTCATTAACACTTGAGTGTTAAGAATTCCATATACTTCTGTAGTTAATGCACCCAAACTATTAAGCTGTTTCTCCTCTCTTCCCTCTCCTATGCCTTCCATCATCCTGTAATAATATGTCACTGAAGTAAGCATGTCAGTGAACTGAGGGCCTTTGAACAGGTACAGTTGCTGTAAGTGAAGCATCTATACACTAACATATTCCAGATGTGATGGCCATCAGGAATTCAGTAAGCTGGATTAAGTTGTCAAATCTTGTTTGAATGGTGAACTAAAAACTATAACCATTGGCCTGAAGAGAAACAAAGCAAATTCAAACCAAAGCTTTATGATAGAGATAGGAGGGCAATTTCAAGGGAAGGGATGAGATGAAGTGCACTCAATGAATTTTGACAAATACCTACTGTGTGCCAAGCACTGTTCCGGGTGCTGGATGGTGGGTGGTACAGGACTGAAAGACTGATAGGCAAAGTTTGTGCCCTAAAGGCATGCTGAGACATATACAGTTGTAGTTGCAACAGTTGTCATAAATGCTCTGTTAGAGCTATGTAGGGAGTGGTATGTGACCAAGAGCACCTAATCCAGCCTGAAACGGTCAAGAATGGCTTCCAGAAGGAAGAGGTGATATTCAAACTGCATCTTAATTGGTGACAAGGATTCCCAGGCAGATGAAGAGAGGGCATTCCAAAGGGAGCAGCAGAGGTAAAGAAGTAAGAGAATATGTAGTACATTTGGAAATAACATCTTTCTGTTGTTCAGGGTGCATGAGAGGGAGTGAAGTCTGAGCCTGAAAAGCAGGGTGGAACAGCTTAGTTTATCAGGGGCTTTATTTGCCTCATCTTGATTTTAAACATGCTAATGCCTTGATCTGGTTTATATTTTTAACAAAAATAACTGACCATATAAAGAACATGTTATTAAGGGACAGAGAGGGTCAGCAAGTAAGGTTTAGGGTGGACAATGGTAAGGCCCAAATTAAGACAGAAGCACTGCAGCGGGTTGAAGAGAAGTCACAGTATTCAGGTGGTGTTTTGAAAGTAAACCTGAAGGAGTTTGGTGATTGATGGGATGCAGAGGTAAGTCAAAGAAAGAGAACAGAGTAACTCTCAGGCATTTGCAAAAAGTAACTGGTGCCATTTGCTCTGAAATATGGAATATGAGGGACGGTTTGGAGTGGGCAGGAAGGCAGAGAGGCTTTGAGGTAGGTTGAGGGCAAGGTGTCTGTGAGACTTCCAGATGGGGATGTGTAGTTCTGAGATGATGGCTTAGGTAGAGAGCTGCAGTGGCTGGCGAAGTTGGCTAGTAGAGCCCAAGGAGAGCCTACAGAATGAGAATTATTTAAGTAGGGCCGAAGGTAGAAGCCTGGAGATCCGCTAACATTTACCTGGTAAAGAAGAGTCCGTGAAGAGAATGAGAGAGAGAGCAGTGAGAGAAATAGGAAGAAAGGCAGCAGTGGAGAAAGCCAGAGGAGATTTTAAAAAGAATATGGTTTTTTAAATTGCCTCCATTGTTCTAGTTGTCTTCTCTTTTAAAAAGTTCATATTAAAAAAAAAAAACTCAAGTTACTTTCTCAACTTTCCATAAATGGGGTCTTTTTCTTCCCAATCTGAATGATCCTACTAGCCTAGTGTATGAAAATATACTGATGATGCCCAAGCTTACAGGGTCCCACAGACTTAAGAGATAAACTGAGTGTCCAGGTTGAGAGGAGTTAATGATATTTCCAGTATCATTGTGGAGGACCTTTTCTAGTTTGAAGATGAGCGATTTATGTGTTAACATTTTAAAGAATGGTGAAATAATTCTTTTCATGTGAAAGTTTCAGAGTGCTCTATAAATGATAATTCATTAAACCAAATATTTTAACACTTAGCCTCACACTGTATTTGCTCATTCACATGAAAGCAAGCAGCACAATGAGGGCAAAATTGACAGTGATAAGAGGAAAATGTATGTAAAACTCTGTAGCTGGAGCATTGTGTCTGGAGCAGCAGCTGTCCCATGATCTCCTGCATTCACTCTCCTTTAGTTGCTCTGAAACCTTGTTGCTCAGAGTGTAGTTCAAGAATCAGCAGCAGAAGTGTCACTGGGAGTCTGTTGGAAATGCAGGATCTCAGGCCCCACCCCAGACCTCCTGAATCAGTCTGCAGTTTAATAAAATCTTCAGGTGATTCCTATTCACAAAGTTTGAGAAACACCAATCTAAAGAATAAATAGACCTAAAGGGTTTGCAAAGTTCTTTAGTAATTCAGCCCTCTTGCTTTACCATTTCATAGTCTCAACTGGGACAGCAAAATTTTTAGAAATGGGTATCATGGTTATTAATTGCTATTGTATTTTCTTTCCCCAAGTCACTAGATAGAGATTATAAATGCAGATTCTAGAGTCAGGTTGCCTGGGTTCAAATCCTGGCTCTGCCACTTGACCTGACTTCTCCATTTGTTGGGGGCAGCCCCCATCTCCACACTGATCTGTATTGGACATTAATGGAGCTGCAGAAAACCTTTGAGGGGGGTTTGTTTTCATTCTTGTCATCAGTATTACTTACTGGATTCATGGTTTCTGGGTCCTTTATGAACCAGCAATTACCAAAAAGTAGATGGAGTTTGGAAAACTTTACAGCTTTAGTAAAGCAGTGCTTTTACTGATGAATAATTTTCAGCTTCACTGAAAAAAAGTCCACAAATAGATTTAAAAGCGGTGGAAAATCTGAGTTATAATGTGCTAAGAAGTAGTAGGGTTTTACCAGCAGGGGTTGGAGAAGTTTACTGGTGCTCTGGCCTTGTTTTCTGCAGGGAGCAGCTGGCATTTTATGCTATGTGGGAGCCTACGTCTTTATCACTTACGACGACTATGACCACTTCTTTGAAGATGTGTACACTCTCATCCCTGCTGTGGTGATCATAGCTGTAGGGGCCCTGCTCTTCATTATCGGGCTGATTGGCTGCTGTGCCACAATCCGGGAAAGCCGGTGTGGACTTGCCACGGTACGTGAGCTTTTCACTGACTGCATGTCGTCATAATATGTGGGAACATTCATTTGTGTTAACTTGCTTGAATTGAGCATGAAACTCCATGTTCTCTTTGACTGTCTTTATAATTGGAGCAGAAGTAGCACTTGTGTTAAACTTCTAGCAGTTATCTCAGATAATTGCTTTTTTATCAAGAGAGTATTTAGAGCTATTTTTTCATTTGTATTTAATTTTTGACAGTGTTTCCTTACATTTTCCTTGCAGTTTGTCATCATCCTACTCTTGGTTTTTGTCACAGAAGTTGTTGTAGTGGTTTTGGGATATGTTTACAGAGCGAAGGTATGTTGTCTACTGTAATATGTTTTAAAAGGTGGTTTAAGTGTTTCAAGTGAAATAGAACAAACTCATTTTCAGAATAAACATTTTCTTTTGCCTTACATCAATTTAGCCACTGCTTTGAAAATGTAAAGATAATTAGAAATTATATGTTGACGTGTAGTCTCATTTAATATAGCAACGTGTTAATTCTACTACTGTCCTAGCTTATAGGCAGTTTTCTTTAAATGACTGTAGAATGATCTGCAAATGAATAGTTGGTCAACTGAGAAGTTTGTTCAAATTTCCTCAGCCCATAGATTCCCTATATAGATTCCCAGATTTCTGTTTTAGAAGAACTAAGCTGAGAATTTCATTTTCCATTGCCTCTTTTAAAAAAAAATGCATTGGTCCTGGACATAGAAAAAAGTGATTGGGAGTTGTAATCCTACAACTTGTTCTTGAGGAACAAGGGGTCCTACCAACTCAAACACCAAGGCAACTATTGCCAGCCACTCCCTTCTTGCCCCTCTTTCCCTCTTTTCTGGTCATTTCTTCTTTTCTTTCCCTTTTCCTTTACTATTTTGCCTGCTTTTGCTTTCCATCTATAGTACCATTTAAGGCTAAACAGGCAGCTTTAAATTAATTACTTTGGTTATAACTATAGAGCTGTTATAAAGGCATAGTAGGGTTGTTCTCACTGTAACTTGTGGTTTTGAGTCAAAGGCATGATATGCCAATTTAATATTCAAGCATTGCTATATAAGGTACCAGACAACTATGCCAAGAAAAGAATGCAGTGGATTATGCCCCTACCTATGATCTGGTTATCAGTTTTATAATCTTACCACATCACGGATCAAATTACCAAATAGGTATAATCATCTTCAAAGGGTAAGGAGAGTTCTGGTACAAGCAAACTTTATTAAATGACACTTTAGTTGTCACTCTAATATTTGGTGGCAATACATTATGAAGAGTTTATTTCCTGTCTTCTCATTCACATACATGCTCATTCACATACAGCTTTTCATAAGGTGCTGCTTCTAAGGACTGATTTTTTTTTTTCTACCTGCTGATTACTTTTGCATATTTGGCCAAATCTAAATAAATATTAAATAAGTAAAATGGAAATAATGTTGGTATTTGTCCCAAAAGTATCTTTTGGGGGCTTAAGTTGTTTAATTTTTACCTCCTTTAGGAAAGGAAAATGAGTAGGTCTTCTGAGAATCCACTGAAAACTTATTTGAAAAAGAAGGTGGTCTGTTTATAATTTGGGACATCTATCTCAAGGCTCAACTGCTTTCTCCCTCTTGAATAAATTGGTAGCCTGCCATCTTGCGCACAATCTTCTCTTTGTTCTTAATCTGTGTGATATGTCTGAAGTTTTACCTGAATCTACATGGAGGCAGGAAGGGAGAAAACTTTTTTCTTACAAGAAATTCACAGAGAGATCTCGCCACTTTGCATATAGGCCATTTAGGCATTTTAGCTGGATCCTTGACTGATGTTACTTTTACCAGTATTTTTGAGGGACTGAATTTTTTGTTTTGATTCAGGTGGAAAATGAGGTTGATCGCAGCATTCAGAAAGTATATAAGACCTACAATGGAACCAGCCCTGATGCTGCTAGCCGGGCTATTGATTATGTTCAGAGACAGGTGAGTTCTCCTGAGGCTAATTTGTTTTTGAGGACCAGTTGCTGTTGAGTCAACATTAAACTTAACTCTATTACTATGTAAATTAGCAGTATACCTTTACAGTCATGATGAGTCCAATGTTTTTACCTTCACCCTTGAAAAGATTTTTTCCACCATTACCTAGTCATAGTCAGATAAGAAGCATCTG
The DNA here is from genome assembly GCF_030028045.1 of Hippopotamus amphibius kiboko. Lineage (NCBI taxonomy): Eukaryota > Metazoa > Chordata > Mammalia > Artiodactyla > Hippopotamidae > Hippopotamus > Hippopotamus amphibius. The sequence continues at coordinate 216,425,070 of NC_080187.1, forward strand.
ACTTTTCTCCTAAAAATGATTAGCTAAGGAGGTAATAATGGAAGAGAGGTACGTGTCACAGGAAAGTTGAGAGTTCAGATGGACTTCAGAGGAGGCGAGAAGTCTTCATAAAGCTCGAGAAAGCAAGACCAGAAAAGATAACAGACAAAACCATTAAAAAAAAAATTATTGTAGACAATTTGAAACATACCTGAAGGTAGAGAGAATCATATAGTAGATCTTTGTATCCATAAACCCACCTCAAAAATTGTCAGCTTTTTGTCAATCTTGTTTCATCTATTACTCCCACATATCTTTTGCTAGATTAACACAGACATTTCAGACAAAATATTTTAAATACTTTGTCATTGAAAATAATATTTAACTCAGAATCAGCTATTTAACAGGCAAAATGTAAAGAGTTTTCTTAACTATAAACTACCCCTCATGGGCAATATGATTTTTCAAATAGAGGTTCTAGAGCCACTAATTATATGTGGCTATTTAAATTAAAATTAAAAATTCAGTTCCTTAGTCACACTAGCCACATTTTTTTTTAAGTTAGAGTGTAATTGCTTTACAATGTTGTGTTTCTGCTGTACGATGAAGTGAATCAGTTATATGTATACATATATCCCCTCCCTCTTGGTTCTCCCCACCCCCACCATCCCACCCATCTAGGTCATCACAGAGCACCAAGCTGAGCTCCCTGTGCTATATATATAGCAAGTTCCCACTAGCTATCTGTTTTGCACATGGTAGTGTATTTTTGTCAAACCTAATCTCCCAGTTCATCCTACCCTCCCCTTCACCCTGCTGTGTTCACAAGTCCATTCTCTATGTCTGCGTTTCTGTTCCTGCCCTGCAAATAGGTTCATCTGTACCATTTTTCTAGAGTCCACATACATGCGTTAATATACAATACTTATTTTTCTCTTTCTGACTTCACTCTGTATGACAGACTCTAGGTCCATACACATCTCTACAAATGACTCACTTTCATTTCTTTTTATGACTGATATTCCATTATATACATGTACCACATCTTCTTTATCCATTCATCCGTCAATGGACATTTAGGTTGTTTCTATGTCCTAGCTATCGTAAATAGTGCTGTAGTGAACATTGGGGTACATGTGTCTTTTTGAATTATGGTTTTCTCAGGGTGTATGCCCAATAGTGGGATTACTGGGTCATATGATAGTTCTGTTTTTAGTTTTTTAAGGAACCTCCATACCGTTCTCCATAGTGGTTGTGTCATTTTACATTCTCACCAGTAGTGCAAGAGGGTTCCCTGCCGCACCCTCTCCAGCATTTATTGTTTGTAGATTTTTTGATGATGGCCTTGGGGGCCTGGGGGTGGGGGGGCTTAGGCATTGGGCAGGGCCTAGACTCAGAACCCGCACTGCCTGGAGTGGGGGGCCTTAGAGTGCGGTGTTCGAGGTAAGGCCCTGGGTGGGGGTGTGGGGGCGGGGTTTAGGCCCAGCGCAGCTGGAGGGAGCTTCAGAGGGCTGAGGGTTAGGCCCGGGACCTCAGCAGGCTCCCCAGGGCCCAGGTGGGCAGGGGAAACACTGGCTGTGTTCCCTTCCGATCCGCCACTCTCCCGAGGGTCTCCCAGTCCCCACTGATCCCCTAACGGTGGGTGGGTCCCTCTGGGCATGGGAACCCCTCCCCTCTCCCAGCCGCCCCTAAGGGGCACTGGTCCTGTCCCTCCTCCATTTCTCCTCCCCCCTTCCTCCCCCCCCACATCCTACCTGGTGGCTCATAGGGTCCTCCCATCCCCTTACATGTCCGTGGTCCCCCACCAGTGCCTGGTAGGTGCCCTAGTTGTGCAGAAACTTCAACTCCATGTCCTTCTGGTCTGCCATCTTGACTCTCCCTTACACTGGCCACATTTTAATTGCTCAGTAGCCCCATGTGGCTAGTTGCTACCATACTGAGCATACAGACATAGAATATATCTATCATTGCAGAAAGTTCTATTGGTCATCACTGGTCTAAAGTAGCTCAAAGCTCTGCAGTGCATGAAACTCTAAAGTTCCACACAGGGTGTGTGTTCTATGAGGAGTAATATCTCTGTTCTCTTCTCCATTAGCTGCACTGTTGTGGAATTCACAACTATTCAGACTGGGAAAATACAGACTGGTTCAAAGAAACCAAAAACCAGAGTGTCCCTCTTAGCTGTTGCCAAGAGACTGCCAGCAGCTGTAATGGCAGTCTGGCCCACCCCTCGGACCTCTATGCCGAGGTAAGTTCAGTTTTTTGGCCACCACTTGAATCTAGCCTGGTAACCTGATTTCTTGGTGAATTATCTCTATCTGGAACTTCCACCTTCTTTTCCTTATCTTTAATGCCATTTAATTTTAATATAAAGTATTTTCAAATGCATTATCTTTTTTCCTTCTTTTAGTTTCTGTCATTTCCATTTCTGCCACTGAGTAGTAGTATGTGACCTTGCAGCTTTCACTTTTTAAAAAGACTAATGAGGATGACTTTGGGTGTTTTAGGGGTGTGAGGCTCTAGTTGTGAAGAAGCTACAAGAAATCATGATGCATGTTATCTGGGCAGCGCTGGCATTTGCAGCTATTCAGGTAAGTGCAATTAGCCAAGGAGTTATCAGAGTGTACTGATTCTCTGATGTCAACCCTGAATGGTTTTAATCACGAAGTGCAGTTAATCTTTGTGTGTATTGATAACTTAGAAGTGACTGAGGTACCAGACACCAGTTTCCAACATCTTCCTTTCCTGTCTCCAGAGATAGACCCAGAATGGTCCCAGAAACCAGAGGTCTGAATTGGGGAACCATGTGTGAGAGGATTCCTTATCTTATTTTCTTGGCTTGATTAGTGAGTGACCTGTTCAAAATACAAACTGTTGTCATAGTGTATTCTTGGGAGGTACTTCAGTAGAACTTCACAGAGTTTTTAACAAATCAAACTGCTATATTTTAGCTTGGAAATGGAAAGCTTTATTTTAATCCCTTTTTAAAAAAATTTCTCCTTCCATTTCTTTTCTGTCTTCAAGGGTTTTATATGTTCATATACATAAATTAAGAACTGGTACTACATTAGTCTCTTATACCAATAGGATCAATTTTATCACTTTACAGAAAAGACCTTTAATTAAAACCTGAGGTTCTAACCTTCCTTGTATTTGTGGACTTAGTGTTTTTAGAAGGACTGTTATCAAGAAGTCTGTTAACCACTTGGCATATTTGGAAATGTACCATGTTTTTCTGGTAGCTAAAGGGACTTGTCCCAGCTCCCACTAATGAAAAGTCTTCCCCTCCCCCCCCAATAATAGCTTGTACAAAGTAGCTGGTAATTGTTTTAACTTATCAGAAAAAAAAACCCACATACATCCTGTATCCCTCATACCCCCCTAAAAGGCAAATAAGATGGCTATTTTTCTGCCCAGTGTAACTACCTACATTCCTAGTTTCTTGGGTATATGCATTATATCTTAGAAATTCTGTTAGAGGGCTCTTACAACTATTTGAAAAGAATTGACAGTCCTTTGCATCAGATCTAGTTCTCAGAGTGTTCTTTAGTGTTCTTTTAGTATGTTCTTGAAACATGCTTCAGGTCTAGAGAATCTATTTTAAGAAAGTTTTGATATCATTTAATTGTTAACTATACCAATGTAATTGCTAGTTTATATGTAAATTGCTTGGCTTGTCTGCTCTCTGTATATTTGAACAGAAACTAGTGTAGTTGATAGGAGGTGCCTTTTAAAATGGCAAAAGGGTGATTGTTTTCTGTGCTGGTATGCAAAAAGCTCTGAAATGATTCATTAGAAAGGCTAGCTCTATTTGCTATGGTCTCTGCCCTTGTAAGCGTTTACTTTGTGGCTCAGCATAGCAGTAATCTGTTGATCAGCAGGGATGTGTTTCATATTTTCTTTGTGTGAACACATTCATTTAGCTAAAAATAATGAAACATGAGAGAGATCTCTTTTTCCCAAGTGAAATCCTGATCGGTGCATTTGTAATGATTTTATGTGTGGTAATAAAGCTGCATGTATTAAAAGCTTTAGAACTCTATGGCGCTTGTGGTCATGAAATATGCAACATGTGTATAGAAGACTGATGAAAATCAACATGTTAGATATGTCCCTTGTCTAGTTAAGCTTATTAGCCAGCCAGATATTTCTTCATTAAATATTTTTCAGTGGGGGCTAATAAATATTCTAACTAGTCTCTTAAATATGCCTTATCATATGCATTTTATACTTAAATCACCCTGACTTAAATAATGGCTGATAAAGCTTTGATGTTTTCAGTTCAACAAAACTAAGTCAGGGATTCAGAGCTTTTACAGACTAAAAACCTAGTGGTTTTGAAAATTAAAAAACTTTGGTTTTGAGGGGAAAAAGATCCATTTGAAATAAAAGTATTTTCTAACTTTTTTTCAGACGTGCCTGTAAATGTTTAAACTTTTGATATTCAAAATCTGATGTAGATTGGTGCCCTGCGTGTGAAAAACCTGAGTGAAGGCAGAAACAACTCAAAGAGCAGTGAACTTTTATGTTTGTGTACTTATCCTAATAGAGAAAGAGCTAGAAGGATGCTTGGAGATTCTCAATCCCTGCTCCCTTGGTTTTAAAGGCCATGAAAATGAGGGAGAGCCAGGATAACAAGACTTAAGACCATCACTAAAGCTTGAACCCTGTCTCCATGTCTGCTTTGCCTCCAATTACAAATCAAAGAATTAAGATTCTCAAAAGATTAAATTCCTAAATTCCGTTATGAAATCTGACAGCAAATTAACACTTAAGTTGGATAGAATACACAGTGTAATAGCATTGAAAAATTATTAGCACTTTTCTTCAGGTTCTAAAGTGGGGAAGCTCTAAGAGCTATCACAGGAAATTCAGTTTTAAATAATGGTCAAGATGATTTTTGGTAGTGTTGTGAGTATCAAAACCATTTAAGCTTTGTCTCCTTTGATTTTGAGTGTGATTTGTGGTACTACCTATTAAGCTATGTTTCATTGATGTTTTCAGGCATAAAGGTGAATTTAAGAAGAAATTTTCTCATAAGCTTAATTTACCAATAAAAGCCTCTTGTTTGAGTGTTGGTCATCTGTGGGCCAGTCTAGCCCTCCATGTCTTTTTGTGTGAGCCCCACTCATTTCATGTATTGTCCATGACAGCTTTTGTGTTATGCTGACAGCGTCAAATAGTTGCAACAGAGCCCAATTTTGTCTCTTGGTTAACAAAGTTTAAAATATTTACTATATTGCCCTTTATGAAACATCTGCCCACCCTTGTTCTAGTCTTGTTAAGTAGTCTAGGTTTGGGTAGGACCAAAATGATCATGAAGGGAAACCTGAAAAATACAAGAGAATGAGATTTTAAAAATTTTGCTACACCCCTTATACTATTAGTTTATTAATCAGCAGGGTATTTCACTTCTTTGAGAGTAGCTAGCCTCTTAAGTGAACAAATGATCAGCTATAAATTTTATATTTCAACAGTCTGGTCATAATAATAAAATCTAGGTTTTGATTTGGCAAGTTCTTAAATATCAGCTGTGGGTAAGGCTCTGTGCAAAGGCAGTATGGAAAAAATGGGAATTGTCAGGCTTTGGAGCTTCACAACATTGGCATGTCCTTAAGATGGAATGGTCAAGACCAGAATTTCATAGATAACTGGTTCCCAAGGCCATGTTGCTTTTTTCTGGTCTGTATGCCAAGTGTGAAGGAGGTTGAGATGCTATTTCCTTCCTGCTTCTTCTGACTTCTATTTTGATTGATTAAAATGAGTTAAAATACATTAGTGAATAGCACTTCAGACTGGGCCCCCAGATAGTTAAAACTGAGTGGTTTGATTCTGACATTTCAAATAATTCTTCCTTAAAAACTTAAAACCAAAGCTTTGGAAGCTAATTCTTGAGTGGCTAAGATTTTCTTTTTTTCAATTTGGGAGAAATTAATCTTAATTGTTAACTTTTTGAGAATTTCTTAATTGAAAAACCCATTTGATAAAATTTTCTTCAGATGATACAAATTGAGTAAGAGGTAAGCCTCCCTCTCAAGTCTTGACCCCAGTTCTTGAGTTCCCCCTTGCAGAGGCAACCACTGTTCCCAGTTGCCTGTATATCATTCCAGAAGTAGTTTGTGGTTAGACAAGCATGTAAATATTTTTTTACGCAAACAGAAGCTTATAGGATGCAGTTTTCTACCTTTTTTTCTTAAGATAATCATATGCAACTTCCAGTTTTGAGAAATAATGCAGACAGTCCTTGTATGCCTTGCCCAGTTTCCCTCAGTGGTTAACATTTTGCGAAACTATTATATATCACAACTAGGATATTGGCATTGATACAATCCTCTGATTTTATTTAGATTTCTTATTTCTATGTGTGTATTCAATTCTGTACAATTTTATGACCTGTTTGGTTCTTGTATCCACCACCGTAGTCAAGATACTGAACAGTTGCAACACTACAAGCGTCCCACTTGGTACTGTTATAATTGCTCCCACCTGCCTCCTATGTCTCTTCCCCCATGTACCCTGGTGACCAATAATCTGTCCTCCATTTCTGAAATTTGATCATTTCAAAAATATTATATAGGTGGAATTATGTGATATGTAACTTTTTGTACCTTCTTAAAAACAAATTAATATGCTACTGTGGCTACATATAGTATTCCATTTTTTGGACATACTTCATAATTTATGTAATCTGCCTTAATGGGCACTGATGGAAGTGTTGCTATTACAGAAGTGCAAGTAGTGAATATCCTCTGTATATACATGCTAAGTCTGTAGCAAAATATTTGTAGCCATGAAATTGAGGAGTCAGAGAATATGAATGACTTTTTGATAGGTATTTCTAAATTTTTCTCAGAAAAGAGTGTTTCCATTGTGCAGTCCTAATAACCTTGTATAAAATACCTACTTCCGCATAATGCCACCTATCTAGTGTATCATGGAGCATTTTAATCCTTGGCAGTCAGTTTTTTTAATCACCATTTGCCTGTGTATTTAGTAATCATTTTTTGCAGTTGCTGGGTGTTATATTTGGACCAAGTGCAGATTAGTTCTCATGACTGGAATATTATAGGAGAAAATTTCATTGCAAGAAATCACACTGGAGCTAAAATATTTGTGTGATATTTTAAAATCTGTTTTTGGAAAAGTTCAGTAATCAATGAGATTTCAGTATAGCAAAGCTTTGGAAACAGACCTGTAATACTTAGTGATGAGGTTTGCGCTATAAGAAATTACTGTGTAGTGCTTAATGTTCTTCTTTTCTCTTTTCTTTTTAATTTTTATTAGAGTATTTAATGTTCTCAATCGGACTCATTTCCAAGCATGAGTAGGGTTTTATCAAGCTTATTTAATTGTTTTTAAATCAATACAAATTGATTTAACTGAAGTTAAAGTCAGGAAAGAAAGGATACTGATATCAGACCCCATTTTGAGAATGCTGACTCCTTCAGTAGAAGTTAACCAACTGAAGGGAATGTGAGGAGGTGGGGATGGGAAGAGATCTTTTCCCCAAGCAAGTCAGTAATTTCAGAGCTTAGCATTTTTATTGCTCAGTTTAACATTGCCTGGGAACATAATTGTGTTTTGATCTTATAGCTAGTCTAAGAATGTTTTGATGTACAGTGAGTGTAAATGTATTTTTTTAGGAATTAGATACTAAACATGTCTAGAATTGGCTTAAGATATTTAGTAAACTTTCAACAATATCCACTTGTAAAATGTCTTTAAGGTGCTTTGCACTGGTAAGCACTCAGCAAATATTGATATAATGAAACTAATGAATTCAAGCAGCAAGTATATATCCTGAATGGGTAGAATAGAGGCTAAAATAGGGGCAGAAATTGGAGTGTATGACTTCATCATGGAGAATTCAAATTGAGGACATCCTTTTTCTCTGCACGTGTGTCTCATTAGTCATCTTCCACTTCAGACTTTGAGAGCCTGTTTATGGATTGGGTACGTTTTGTTGTAATTAGATTGGCCCCATATGTACAGAGGGCCCTGCCTTTTTAAATTAATACTACCTTCACTGTCAATGAAAATTTAGAGCAGCAGATTTATTTAGCTATTTAGTAACTGTTTATATTTCATAAGAAGCCAGGTCAAAATGCTAGAATCATTTCTCTTTAATCCAGCTTAATCTTCTTGCTTATCCAAAATAACATGGCATGACTTTATTACTATTCCAGTTTGCTACCACAGAAGGATTAGGTCTTATTAAAATAAAATGATGAAGGAAGGGTGACCTTTAAAAAGTAATATGTAAATGATAACACAGAGCCAAACCTAGATTTCAAAAACAGTAAATAATTGTGAAACAAAAACCTTCGAACTATACTTTTGGCATCAGATTGGTTTTCCCCCGTAGGGCTTTTGGGCTACTCATGTATTGAACTTTTCATTTTGTCGGTTGTTATAAAGACTATCTCCCCCAAATCCAGATGCGTAAAAAGACCACCATTAAATTTGCTCACCATACGTAGTCTTGACCATTCTGCTCCCTAGACCTTTGCTGTCCAGTATGGTAGCCACTAGCCACATAAGTCTAAATTTAAATTAATTTTAATAAAATAAATGCAACTCCTTAGTTGTGCTAGCTACATTTCAGATGCTCAGTAGCCACATGTGGCTAGTGGCTACCGTATTTGACCGCTCAGATATAGACTGTTTCCATCATTGCAGAAAGTTCTTTTGTATAGCACTTCTCTAGATTGAGATGGGAATGGCACAGATGGGAATGGCACTAGGAGGGCCTTGATTCTCTGCTGGCTTCACAAATTATTCCTAGGTGTGAGGTAAGAAGCTGAAACTTGGTACTTAGTTCCTAAAAAGATAGTGTATTCGTTAGAAATTGCTTCTGTTACTGTTAGTGCTTTTTTGATGATGTGAGATCTTTGAACTTTGAAACAGTTTCATTGCCAACAAAGAAATACACACTTGCTATAAGAGGGTTTTCAGCCTCTTTTTTCCCATTGTTGTTTTCTTCCCGCAGCTGCTGGGCATGCTGTGTGCCTGCATCGTATTGTGCAGAAGGAGTAGAGATCCTGCTTACGAGCTCCTCATCACCGGCGGAACCTATGCGTAGCAGAAAACTCAAGCCTGAGCTTTTTAGTCTTGTTTATGATTTGGAAGGTGAATTGAGCGGGTCCACTACTATTGGCCTCCTGAGTTCATTTAGTTAAAGCACACATACACAGGTGTTGGACAGAGCAGTTTGGCTCTTCATGTGTCCACCTTCTTACCTTACCACCTATGACTTTCTTTTCCTCTGTTCTGGCTGACTCTCCATGTCCGTAAGTGTTTAAGTACGGCAGTAAATGTTCTAATCTCAGAACCGTTTGCGAGTTGCGTAGTTTGCTGGAATTAAAGGCGGATGTGGGCCTGCTTCTGTTACCTCCAAGCAGTAATGGGACTGCTGCTGAAGTATCATGGGGTCCTTTCAGTCTTCACAATGGAGAACTCTTGGCCAAAGGTTTCTTGGGGGAGGGGGAGGCAGTCAGCTGTCTGGTTAAAGTTAATACCAGATGGTGCCCCTCATCAGTGTCCTTTTAAAAATATATATACTATAGTCCAGTAAGATAGCAACTGTACAAAATGGCTAAAATAGATTTTAGAATCATACAGTATGTATCTTGGTTCATCTTCAAAATAAGACTGATCTTTGAAACTAGCGGTTTTTAATCAAAGCTGGCTTTATAGGAGGAGTATAATGTATGCACTACTGTTTTAAAACAATTAGTGTGAGTGTGTGCGTGTGTTTTTGTATGATCGAGCCCATTCATCGTAAGTCTAAACTTGTTAGAAATAATGTACCCATGTAGACTAGCAAAATAAGTATGTAGATGTGATCTCAGTTGTAAATAGAAAAATCTAATTCAATAAACTCTGTATCACTCCCTTAACATGTAGTTTTTAATTATTTGGAGATACTTCAATTCCAGAGCAGCAGTATAATGTTTTAAATGTTGGTGCTATCTTCAGTTCATTATGATTTGCATGTGTTTTAATTATATCTGTTGCCAAATTCTAAAGGCCTTGGTATTCAAAAAACTACACATGCTTTTCAGCCCAGTATATCCTACAAATATGGAGCACCTACTGTGTGCATGGCACCGGGGATACAGTGATGGTGCTTTCCTATACTGGCCTGTTAGGAACCAGGCCGCACAGCAGGAGGTTGGGGACCCCTGGGTTAGAAGGGCTGTGTGAGGCTTCAGTGAGGTGGATGTAGTAGTTTAGGACAGAGCTCAAGAGCTCTTTGTAGTTGGTGGAGGTGTTGTGGGGGTGCACTCAGAAGTTTGGAGTGGGTGAGAATGGTGGAGTTTGATCATTGATGGGGTGTGGGACAGAGAAAAGGGAGAGGAAGGAAGCAGTCTAGGATGAGTCCCAGGTTTCTGGCTCAGTCAGCTGGGGAAACAGAATTAGTTGCAAAGATACGGAGCCAGTGAGGACCACATCTAGGGACATGAGTTCATGTTCAGTTTTAGATCCATCAATTTTGAGATGCTTAAATATTGTGCAAGTCTGTCCTGCCTGAAAATGGAGATGATGTGAGAAAGGAGAGGAGTAAAAACTAACTCCTGTTCACAAAGCGGAAGTTAACCAAAATATGCCCGGTTTTAGAGAACTATAGGAGATTTACTATGTTCTGTTGACCCATCCCATCTCTTGTTCCTATCTGCTGCACGTTGGGCAAGAATGTTTTGCTTGTCTTCGTGGCCTTTGACTACCACCTTCCCCATTCCCCAGCCCTGTCTCTGCCCATCCTTGATTTCGGTTTTCCACATGTACCATCCTGCGGCTGCCCTGTCCCAGGTTGGAGCTGAGGTGAGCAGTAGCTGGACTGTGATGTTGGTTGCCCTTGGCCCTTTCTGTGTGATCTACCTAGCTGAGCCTCCAGAGTAGGAAAATGCTTTGGGAAAAATATGCCAATTGGTAACCCACTCCTTCAACGCCCAAGAGACTGATTCCACACCACCGTCCTTCATTCATTCCCTGGCTTGCCTGCTGAGAGAACAGCGTCCTCTCCTGTGCTCTGTCAGCTGGACCCAAATTGACCTTGCTAATAATAGTGAAGCCAAGAAGAGATGGTAGCTCTGGGGCCGGTTAAACCACTCTAGTTCCTGCCAGCTTTAAATTGTGCTTAATTCCTGGCATAGTCATGGAAATGCCTTTTTCCTTTGGGAACCTCTGGATGGGGAATCTCTCCATGTTGACCAGGGCCAGACAAATTCAGCTTCTGCCTGCTTAATGTCTCCAGGGTCTCTGCCATACCACATGGAGCTGAGACTAGGAGTTTGTGTTACCCTGAGACCCTGTTCTCTGGGACTTTTTCTCTGAGGGCAGAAGAGCCACTTTTTATGTCTGAATCTAATGAGTAAGCTCCCCCACTGGACCAGTGTTTCTCACCCTTGTCTGCACGTTGGAATCACCTGGGGAACTTTGAGAATACAGATGTCGGGTCCCAGAGTGGCCTGGGATGTCCAGAGAGCAGTGAAGGCTGAGAACTACTGCTATTACCTGTTCCCTTTTTTAAAAAGTTAGTTTTATTTAGAAATAATTTCAGACTTACAAAAGAGTTGCAGGAATAAGAATTGTACATATGAAGCCCAAATATCCTATACTTAGATCCACTGAGTAACATTTACCCCATTTGATTTGTCATTTGTGTTCTTGCATATGCTCTCTCTTTGCACATGCATCATGGCCCTTTATCTCTAACACTTCAGTGGGTATTTCCTAAGAATAAAGGTATTCTGTAACAAGCCCAGTACAGTTATCAAATTCAGTACATTTAACACTGATAAAAAGAGTTTAAAATACCATTCACATTCTAATCGATCTCATAATGTCCTTTGTAGAACCCCACACCACCCAGTTCTGGCTCTGGTCTAGGATCAGGTATTATAGGTAGTTGTCATGTCTCTTTGGTCTCCTTTAATCTGGAGCATTTCCATTGTGTTGACACTTACGACATTGACATTTTGAAAGAGTACAGTTTCTCTTTTTAAACGATGCCACTCATTTTGAGTTTCCCTGGTGTTTCCTCTTGATTAGATTAGATTAAGTTTTGCATTCCAGGTGGCGGGAACACTGTGCTGTATGTCCTGTCAGGAGACAGTGTCATCTGCCCCACGGTGGTGATCTTAATCTTGATCACCTGGTGTATCATTCAGGGTCCAGTGAGGGGGGAAAAAGTAAATAGGAAAGCTTAATGTAAGTAATTGTTAACTGAGTAAGAGGTAGTTAACTACTAAAAGGGGGAAAAAAAGAGCTCTATAAAGTATTTGAATAGAAAACAGCTATCACCCGAGGATCAAGGGAAGAGAAGACAAGGAAGGAACTTAGAACCTCAGAGGAGGGCCCTGTAAGCCTGAGAGTCAGACCTCCAGGAGGAGCGTGCTTCCTGCCCTGTGCTGTAGAATCAACTCCATGGAGGTGCCCATGAGAGCAAAGAGCAATCGCTGTGGAGGATGCTGCTGGGATCCAGGCCAGACTGAAACACAAATGTTCTCTTCCAGCCTTGCCTTCCCTTCAGAAACCCCTGTTGGCCAGCCGGCAAAGAGAAATATAGTTTGCAGAGTACCAGCTTCAGTGTGGCAAGGAAGGGAAAGGAAGGGAAGTTTGGAGCTAAGAGGCAGCATTAATACCTAGCACACCTGTCAGGATGTTTTCCACTTTCTCCATGGTATAGTTGCTTTTCCCCTTCCAACTCAAGCTGTCTCTGGAGATGTACAATACTATAAGACCATGTAAATATCCTGCTCCTCTGCAAACTTCTCCCTAGATTTAGCAAATTGTGCTGGCTCTGGCCTGATTCAACCTTTCCTATGATGATTGTTGTTTTAGATTCCACCTTTACTGTGATGATTTGAAATTCTGTTTTTCCAATCCAGCACTCCTTCCTTGTTTACCAGTCTACCCTCCCTCCCTTCTCCACCAATTATTTATTTTCATATATCTTATTTGTATTCATTATGAACTGACGGATTCTCCTTTTTTTCAGTGGTCTATAATTCATTATTGTCCTTTTGTTTTTTAGTTTTGTTTTTGCTTCTCAAATAGTTCCTGATATGACCTGTGGGAGAAGAGGCTGTGGGAGCCTCTTCAAGTTGTCTCCTACATCCTGACTTTTTTTTTTAACACTTCTGTAATTTCTGATATAATGAGATGTTCCACATTCATCTTGTACCCACCTCACCCCAGCCCTGGAATCATTTTTTCTCCAAGGAGCCCTGGTCCCTGACTCTAGCTGTGCTTATCACTGCTGGGATGTCTTTGCTTCTCATTCTATCAGACCTATCTTACTGCCTTTTAAAAGTTGTTTCTAATTTTTTTTTTAACAAAAGTAATAGTGCTTTAAAAAAATGTAAACCATACTGACATCTGTAAGGAAAATGTGCCCACAGGTAAGCACGTTTAGCAGTCGTGTGTACCCTTCTAGACTATTTTCTCTACTAGTACAAAGATAGACTTGGTTGTGGTTTGTTGTTTTGCTTTTTGCTATTATATGAATTCTATTCTATAGGTCCTCTTTTTTTCCTTCACAGCAAAGTGTGTACTCTTACCTGTATCAGGCTGTAGAATTTGTCCTTGCATTTTGTTAGCTGCATGGATATAGTAATACTATGATTAACCAATGTACAACGGACGGACATGCGTTGATTCCAGCCTCACTGCAGTGAACACCTTTGTACACACACTGTCAGGCATTTAAATTTTTTTTTAGTTTTAAAAAACTTTATTGAGGTGAAATTCACACAACATAAAATTAACGTTTTAAAGGGAACAGCTCCCTGGCAGTTAGTACATTCGCAGTGCTGTGCAGCCACCCCTCTGTCTAGTTCCAAAGCATTTTCATGACCCCATATTCTACATTTTTGCATGCGCGCAAGGATAGATCCTTAGTAGTGGTTTACTTGGTACTTTTAGATATATCCAGTTACCGTCCAGAAAAGCTATACCATTTTATATTCCCACTAGCAGTATACAAAATTCTGCATTTCCCTACAGCCTTGTTGATACTTTGGGTATTGGAAGATTATACGTTTCTAGGAATTTGTCCATTTCTCCTAGGTTGTCCAATTTGTTGGCATATAACTGTTCGTAGTATTCTTATGATTTGTTTATATCTCTGTGATATTGGTTATTTCTCCTTTTTCATTTCTTATTTTATTTCAGTCATCTCTCTCTTTATGAGCCTAACTAAAGGTTTTTCATTTTTGTTTATCTTTTCAAAAAACCAGCTCTTTATTTCATTTATCTTTTCTGTTGTTTTGTTTGTTATGTTTTGGTCTCTATTTTATTTGTTTCCTCTTTATTATGTCCTTCAGGCTTTTTTTGTTCTTTTTCTAATTAATTTGGATGGTTAGGTTAGAAACAAGATTTTTCTTGTTTCTTGAGGAAGGCCTGTGTCATGACCTTCCCTCTTAGAACTGCTTTTGCTGCATCCCATAGACTTTGGATAGTTGTGTTTTCATTTTCATTTGTCTCAAAGTATTTTCTGATTTTCTCTTTAGTTTCTTCTTTGACCCATTGGTTTTTTGTTTTGTTTTGTTTTAATTTATTTATTTTATTTATTTATTGGCTGCGTTGGGTCTTCATTGCGGCAACACGGGCTTTCTCTAGTTGCTGTGAGTGGGGGCTACTCTTCATTGTGGTGCGCAGGCTCCTCATTGTAGTGGCTTCTCTTGTGGAGCACAGGCCTTAGGCACGTGGGCTTCAATAGTTGCAGCACATGGGCTCAGTAGTTGTGGCTTATGGGCTCTAGAGCACAGGCTCAATAGTTGTGGCACACGGGCTTAGTTGCTCCATGGCATGTGGAATCTTCCCAGGGCAGGGCTCGAACCCGTGTCCCTTGCATTGGCAGGCAGACTCTTTACCACTGCACCATCTAGGAAGTCCTGACACATTGGTTTTTCAGTAGCATGTTGCTTAGTCTCCATGTGTTTGTGCTTTTCCCATTTTTCTTCCCGTAGTTGATTTCTAGTTTCAGAATGTTATGGTTGGAGAAAATGCTTGATGTAATTTCTGTCCTCTTAAGTTTTTTTTTTTTGGTTTGTTTCTATGTTTTTATTTATTGTTTTTTAATTGGCTGCATTGTGTCTTCGTTGTGCACGGGTTTCTCGTTGCAGTGAGTGGGGGCTACTCTTCATTGTGGTGTGTGGATTTCTTATTGTGGTGACTTTTCTTGTTGCAGAGCATGAGCTCTAGGCATGCAGGCTCTAGAGCGCAGGCTCAGTAGTTATGGCACAAGTGCTTAGTTGCTCCGAGGCATGTGGAATCCTCCCAGACCAGGGATCGAACCCATGTCCCCTGCATTGGCAGGCGGATTCTTAAGCACTGCACCACCAGGGAAGTGCCCTCTTAAATTTGTTGAGACTTGTTTTGTGATCTATCCTGGAGAATGTTCCTTGTGTACTTGAAAAGAATGTGTATTCTACTTTTTTTGGGGTGTAGTGTCCTGTAGCTATCTATTAGGTCCAACTGGTCTAATGTGTCACTTAAAACCACTCTTTCCTTACTGATTTTCTGTCTGGATGATCTATCCATTGATGGAAGTGGGGTCTTAAAGTCCCCTACTATTATTGTATTTTTGTCAATTTCTCCCTTTATGTCTGTTAATATTTGCTTTATATGTTGAGGTGCTCCTGTAATAGGTTAATGAGTGTTGTAGCCTCTTCTTGAATTGATCCCTTATCATTATCATTCTGTGTCTTTTGTTAGACTGTGTTAAAGTCTGCTTTGTCTGATATGAGTATTGCTACCTCTGCTTTCTTGTCATTTCCATTTGCACGAAATCTTTTCCCATTTCCTCACTTGTAGTCTTTGTGTGTCTTTAGTTCTGAAGTGAATCTCTTGTAAGCAGCATATAGATGAGTTTTGTATTTTCATCCAGTCAGCCACCCTATGCATTTTGATTGGAGCATTTAGTCCATTGACATTTAAAGTGATTATTGATAGATATGTACTTATTGCCATTTTCTTGTTTTTGTAGCTTTTCTGTGTTCTTTCAGTCTCTTTCCTTATGATTTGATGACTGTCTTTAGTGGTACACTTGTGTCCTTTTCTCTCTAGTTTTTGTGTGTCTGTTGTAGGTTTTTGATTTGTGGTTACCATGGGGTTTATATATGCTGACCTATAACTATATCTGCCTATTTCAAACAGGTAGTCATTTAAGTTCAAACACATTCCAAAAGCTGTACATTTTTTGGTGTCCTGTTTTGCATCTTGGTCTTTATCCCTTTACTGGTTGCTGTAGTTATACCTGTTTTTTACAATTTTTTGTTTTGTTTTTTAATCTTGATACTAGCTTATTTAAGTGGTTGATCCTCAGCCTTTTCTATATATTTGCCTTTACTAATGGGAGTTCTTTCTTATAGGTACTTCTTGTTATAGCCTCTTCCTTTCCACTTAGGGAAGACCATTTAACATTTCTTTTAGGGTTGGTTTAGTATTAATGAATTCTTAATTTTTGCTTGTCTGACAAGTTCTTTCTCTGTCCTTCAATTCTAAATTATCTTGCAGGGTATCCAAGGTTGCAGGTTTTTCCCTTTCAGCACTTTGAGTATTTAATCCCACCTGGCCCACAAGCTTTCTACAGGAAAATCAGCCAGTAGCCTTATGGGGGTTCCCTTGTAGATGACTCTGTTTTTCTCTTGTTGCCTGTAGAATTTTCTCTTTAACTTTTGCCATTTTAATCATGATGTGTTTTGGGGTAGGTCTGATTGAGTTCATCTTGTTTGGGATCCTCTGTGTTTCCTGTATCTGTATATCTGTTTCCTTATGCAGGTTTGGAAATTTTTCATTCATAATTTCACCAAATACCTTTTTGACCCTTTTCTATGTCTCTTCTTCTGGGACCCCTAAAATGTGAATGTTGGTACACTTGATATTGTCTCAGAGATGCCTTAGACTCTTCTTTTTATTGTTTTATTGCTTTTTTGCTGTTCTGCTTGAGTGATTTCTGTTATTCTGTCTTCCAGATCACTTTTGCATTCTTCTGTATTACCTAGTCTGCTATTTATTTCTTCTGATGTGTTATTCATTTCTGTAATTGCATTCTTCAGTGCTGACTGGTTCTTTTTTATATTTTCTAGTTCCTTATTAAAATTCTCACTGTGTTTATGTATTGTTTTCCCTAATTCAGTTAGCATTCTTATTACTAATGCTTTGAACTCTTTAGTAAATTGTTTATTTCTGTTTCATTAGTTGTTTTTTTCAGAGGTTTTCTCTTGCTTTTCCAGTTGAAACAAACTCTTCTGTCTTCTCATTTTGTTTAACTTTCTCTGTCTCTATGAAATTAGGTGAAACAGTTACCTATTGCAGTCTTGAAAGGGGGTATCCTTTTGTGGGAGCAACGCTATACAGTCTGCATGTGCCTAGTGGCTTTGGTGGGAAGCTGGATCTGACATGAACACAAGTCACATCTTTCTCCAGGGTGTTCTGGCAGCTGTCACCTTGGCAGAAGGTGGAATTGCAGAGAGAAGCTAGGGCCAGAGCCAGGTGTGAGAGGTGACTTCCCTTATTCTCAGTGGTTGTCACCATGCTGTTGGGGGCAGGGTTGGTTCTCAAGTTGCTGGAGCAGAATTTCTGAGGGTCAGGTCCAAGCTAGTTCCATTCCCTTTAAGTGTGTGCTCTCTGTCCCCATTGCTGGCACACTCACCCCAGAGGGGAGCAGTGCTGGGGCAAGAGGGACTGGTGCCAGTGCTTGGTGTGAGTGCTGGTGCAGGCTGCATGCAGCAGTTTGGCCACAGTCAGAGATCTATACTGCTTCTGATGTGCTGCATGTGTAAATAACAGCAATGGCTGCCCCTCCCCTGTTCAGATGCTGCTCCAGGTCTCAGCCTCCTTTGTCTCACCACTCAGCCGCTGCCATGCTCACCCGGCTGCACTGCAGAGCAAGCAGGGAGTGTGTGGGTCGGGCCTGGGCTCCAGAGGTCTGGCCATAGTCAGTGGACAGCTTCTGGTGAGCTGCCTGTGTAAGCGCCAGTCGTGGCTGCCCCCGCGCTGTTTAGCCACTGCTCTGGGTCTGGGCTGCCTTTGTGCCTCATAGCCAAGCCTTCCTCTTGGCTAAGCCTGCCCTTGCCCCAGTGTGGAGCTGCTTTGTGAAACAAGTGAGGCCAGAGCTGTTGCTTGGCTCAGGCTGGGGTGCGAGCCAGGGCAGTGGTGGGAAACCAGTCAGAGACCTGTGTAGTTTCAATCTGCCCTGTTTTGGGAGGAAGCAAGTCTGTGCTTGCTCCTCAAGAGTGGAGTCCAGGCTTCCCATAGCCCTTCCGTTAGTGCCATCATCCCTCCAGCCAACAGAGGGATCTCATGTTCCTGGTGTCTTCCTGGGGTACCCCATAAGTGGCTGGAACCACTCACTCCATAGGGAGAATCTCTGCCCATGTAATCTCCCTGCTCATTTGAGTCCCCTCCCCAGGGCACAGACCCCGACTTGACCATTTCTCTTCCCTTCCTACCTGATTCTGTGTGCATCTTTCTTTCTTTCTTTTTTTTTTTTTAAGAACTTTTATTGAGATACAGTTAACAGACAATAATAAACAGCATATATTTAGAGTGCACAATTTGGTATCCCAGTCTGTGTGCATCTTTCTTACAGCCTTGGTTGTACAATCTCCAGTTAGTTTTTAGTGAGCATTGTTGCACATTTAGATGTATTTGCGATGTGTTCATTGGGGGAGGTGGGTTCCCCGTCCTCCTACGCTGCTGTCTTGATCTGTTTTTGACACTTTGGGTATTATCAGCCTTTATCTTTTCTTTCCATCCAATAGATGAAAATATGTATATCTTTGACTCTTAGCTAGGCCCAGGATGTTTTTAAAGCTGTTTCAGCTGTGTATAGCTCTTGGATTTCCAGTTTGTATCATCTGTGCAGTTTGATAGGTTGTTTTTGGTTTTGTTTTTCTTATGGATTTTAACAGAATTAAGTTTCCTTGGGAAACTTTTCTATGAAACTCAGTGTCTGTTGCTATTGAGAATGGAATAATGTTACTGATACATTTCCTAGTTGGTTATTGTTGGTGCATAGGGGCCCTTACTCTTTGGGTACTTGATCTTATGTCCAGCATCCTTGCAGTTCTTGAATGTCATTTGCATGTTCTATGTGGCTCTTTATTGCAGTGTCCCTGAGGTTCCCTGAGGGTATTATGCAGTACCTTGCAGAAATATCCTAAGTTTACCTACTGAATACCTTTTTGGACAGTGCTGAGTACATGGCTAGTCATGGGGGAAATTGACTTATACACGGTTTCTGGTCTCTCGAGTTTATCCACTGTAAGTAAAATAGATATGGAAGTTAGGATAGAAAAGAGGCTTATCTTTGTATCCCTAGCACCATAGTGGGACACTCAGTGTCTGAAATAAGTCACTATGGTGCCATAAGAAGATGGTTTTCAAACTTTCTTTTTTTCAGCTGAAGAACGCATTAGCAAAAAAGTTCTCAACCCTGGCTGTATATTAAAATCATCAGGAGAATGTTTGAAATATTTACGCTCAAGCTCAGCTGGCAGAGAATTGGATTCAGTTCATCTAAAAACCTGTTCATTTAAAAAAAAACTTGTTAGGTGATTCCGTTGAGCAGCTGGAGATGAGAACCACCGCTGGTCCAACAGGTAAACTCTGCAAGTAGAGCTTGAAATGGAGTAGGGGCTCCCCCTCTCCTCCCTTTGGCCCCTGACAGGGCTTTGTTGAGCACAGTTTGAAAGCCACATCCCTGTGGTCCTGAGAACCCTGTGAGGGTGCTGAGGATGGGGTGCCCACTTGCTTGTGGTGACCTTGTTCTGGACTTGTGCTGCTGCTTCACGTGCCAGGATGGGAAATAGGCAGATATCCTGGTTCAGCCAGACGGTGCCTAACAGATACCCCTGTGCTGAGGTTGCCAGGCCTGGGAATAGCTGTGGGAGGGTGGTTGGAATTAAGTGTTAGACCCCAGTGGTGCATGTGTCCAGGTCAGCCAGATAGTGTATTGCTGCTTCTTTACTTCTTGTCACTTTTGGGAGGGAATTACTGACATAACCACAGCTCTCCAGAGGGCACATTAAATGAGGATGCTATGCCAAGCCCAAAGCTACTGTTGATTGTAGCCAAGATTTGGAGGTGGTGGACGTTTTTATTAAAGATGATCATCTCATGCTTTTACTTAGCACTTACATCTAATTTTGAACTGTACAAGGATAGCAACTTACACAGGGGCTTCTTGCACCCATCTTACTGATGATGATACTGAGGTCCAGAGAAATTGCGGCTTGCCTACGACCACACAGGGAAGCCTGAGCGTGGATTCAGACCCTGATGTTCTAACTTCAGAGGCCATGCTTTTCCTCCTGCTCCATTCTGCCTTTGAGCAGCCCTCTGTCGAGAAGAGGGCTGCAGTTATTTATACACCCAGTTACACACACGGCAACTCCCTCTTTGTCGGGCACCATCTCCTCTGCTGGGAAGGCTGTCTGTCCAGCGGAGGTTGTGACCTGGTGCTCAGAGAATGGAGAAGGCTGCAGAGGCAATGAATCTGACTTAGGTTCATTTGTGGGCTTCTTTTTTCCTGGTATAAATGGTGACCCAAGAGCTGCTTTCATTTCTGTCCTCTGGCTGCCCACGTGACTGGAGCGCAGGCTCTGTTATCTAACACGTTACCCATCGCCCTCCGGGACCGCAGACACTGCGGCGCCTGTCAGAGGTGATGATCAATATCCAGGCCAAAGATTTTTAAAAAATCTTTGCTGTTGAATGGAATGCTCGATCAAGATGACAGGGTGTTTTCAAGGAATAAATAAAGCACTGATACCTAACTTTCTCCTCTTTTCTTTCCTCTTGGCAACCCATATAACCTGATGCCAGTGGTCAGTCTACTTGGCTCTCCTACCTCTTCAGGGCCTTTGCTCAGACTTTGTCCCTGCTGTTACCCCTCCTCCACCTCCTGCTCCACCTGGGGAGGGAAGTCACTTCTCATCTCCCTCCTTTCCACTCTTCCCATTCCTGCCTCACATCCCGTAAGTTACCAGGTCCTGTTGACCTCTTTCCCTCGCTCATCCAGAACTACTCTCCAGCCCAGTTGCCACTTCCTGGACAAGCCAGCATCATCTCTGCGTTGGATAGGCTGCACCTGGTCTCCCGGTCCCACTTTTGCCCTACTCCCTGTCTCCCTTGTATCAGAGGGGTGATAGTGTCTCTGTACCACTTCTGGGGTGAGTGAGCTCTTTGACAATATCCCTTTATCTTAGCACCGCCCCCCCATTTTCAAATACAGCATCAGTCACATAGAAGTCATCAAAATACCTCGTTTGATTGAATTACTTCTGACAGGTCTCATATCTGGCTGTCCTGGGCAACGTTTCTGGCCCAGGCAGGCATTTTTGTAAGCAGGGCTTTAGTCACTGACTTTTCTTTCTCCTTCGAGGAGCATAAGACCAAGCACGAGTTTACATTTTTCTTTCCAAACATCCCTATTTATAAACTTAGATGTGTCAGGGACAGGTGTGGGCCTTTGGTCAGTTCACTTGTACAATATGCTTTATAAAAGAAAATGACATTTCAGGAAGGATTTAACCCTCAGTCTGATTTTTTCCAGAGGCCCAAAGCCTTTTTCCAGCCCGTTGGCCGTACACCCTCTGGTGGAAGCAGTGGTGAGTGGCATTCAGCAGAGGGTAGCTGGAGCCATGCTTCCGGGACCCTGCCCTGCACCCAGGGGCCCCCTGTGCCTTTTTGCCTCTGCCTGGCCCCAGCACGAACGATATTGGGTGAAAACAACCCTTTCACTGCTTTGTAGACTTCTGAGGTGTTCACACACCTGAGTCTGAGGTGAGAGGCCACAGTCTGGCCGTCCCCCTCCTTAACCAGGTGTCATGTTTGTTTAATGAAGCCCACTTTTTTGCTTAAGTGATGAAGATAAGGGCATGAAGATGGACATCTGCAGTAAACACAGGAACAGCCCCCTTTACCTTCCCGTCCTAGACCTCTTCCTAAGGCAGAGCTTGGTCAAAGGCCTCGTTTTTGTTCCCGTGGCATCTCATGTTTGAGCACGTGGACTGTTCCTCCATATGGCTGTCGGGTAGACAGCTGGCCAGGCAGAGCCAGGACCAGCGGGACGCCGCAGGCCCACGGCAGGCTTCTGTGGGTGCCATGAGCTCCCTGTCGCAGAGATGCTGACACTGACAGGAGTGCCTGGTGTGCCCAGTTGTGCAGGAGGTCAGAGTAGATTCCCCCAGAGCCTCTTCTAGTTCTAAATCCTGGAGAATTCAGTGGTGCCCCTCGCTCCCTTCTGTGTCCCTGCCCATTGTGAAGCTGTCACAGGCAGGCAGGCGCAGGAAGGAGCCCCCTCTTTCCCTTCCTGGAACAGCTTCCCTGTTTCCTTGGCTTATTTCGGTCACCTGTTCCCAGAAGCCTCAGGGCTGCTCTGCACATTGGGACGTTTCCTGTACTGCCGTCAGCTTTCTGGACTGTTCCCCTCCACCAGGTCGAGAGCTCCTTGAGTAAAGCCAGCGTCTGAGGCGTTCCTCCTCTTGCTCTTGCAGGGGGTGGGCCACAAAGGTTTATGAATGAGCAAGCCAAGTGATGAACAGTCCCAGAGAAAGCTGGTGTATGGGGGATAGGGACAGGTGCCCTCAAGGTGTGCCCGGTGGAGGGAGAACCACTCCGCTGTGTCTGGCCCTGAGTCGGGGTAGGCTGCTGGCCTGTGGTGCTGGCCGAGTGTCGGGGCTCCCACAGGTGAGTGGCGGGGAGGCCCGGGACTGAGGAGCTGCCGGTTCTCCCTGGCTCTCCCCCACATTCAGTCCCAAGGCCTTTGGTGTGGCTGGAGCAGGGCTTTGGCAGGCCTAGGGCAGCAGCAGAAGTTATGTTTCTGGGGCCAAAAAGACAAAGGCCTGAGAGCATCAAGAACAGAAGTGGAGCTTGGCCACCTCTGTGCCCAGGGTCAGCCTGCGTAGACTCTAGGCCTGCCTTACCGGACTCTACCACGGCCCCTCCACCTCGGCACACCTGTCACCTGTTTCCTGCCCAGAGCTAAGGTTGGCTCCCCCCCAAAATGTTCTAGGTGCTCCCTCCTCCCTGTGCTCACACACCTGCCCTGTCCTGATGCTCTTCCAGTCCTTGTGTCCTGTCTGCTGCAGTCCGTCTGCCCCTAGGAAGCCTGGTCTCCCCATCCCAGCTCTCCTGGCTCCTCCTTGCCCTGCCCCAGCCTCTCTGACCCCTGTGGCCTTCTCCCATTGCCTGCTGTGAATGTGTCTTCCTGGCAGTTCCCAGGGACCCCAAGGCTAGGGTACCTCCCCATCCCCAGCAGACCTGGGACAGACCTGAGCTGTGGGTTCAGTGACGACACTGCAGGTGGAAAGCTCTGCTCTCCCGGACTTCTCCCCTCCTTTGCCTCCTCAGAATTGAGTACTTGGACATGGGTGCAAGAAGGAAAAAGCGCGCTCCTTTATTCCCTGCAGGAGAGACTGCTCAGGAGCAGCCAGCACCTTGGCAGAGGGCAGGTTCTGTCCTGAGGCCCCTGGGAGGCCAGGCGGGGGGGGGAGGGGGGCACTGCCCCTTCCTTAAAGCTTCTCCAGGTAGGAGCCAGGGACAAAGCCACGCTGCCCATTCCGTTGTACTGTCCACCAGCCATCCTCCCCTTCCAGGATGACCTCCAGGATGTCTCCCGCAGAGATGTTCAGCTCGTCGGAATTCTGGGCAAGAGAATGAAAGCACATCAGGCTGAAGGGGCCTGCTGGGAGGGCCTCTGGTCAGGCGTTTCCCCCACCCCAGGCAGCAAATGCCAGCTTGTCTCCCCGGTGGGCTGTCAGCTGAGACATGCTGGCCTCCTGGGGCTGCAAGACAAGGCCACTCTGGGCTAGGGCAGCCCCTGGAGACATAGGCTGTGGGGTGCCCTGTGGGACTCCTGGTCCCTCTGGTTTGTCATTGTGCGCCTCCCACAGCCTGGGGCCTCTTCCCCTTCTTTACCTGCCTGCTGCTCCCTTCTCCCCCTCCCTGCATCAGACACCGCAGCCTAGCAAGCCCGGGGGCAGGTGTGTCTGCCATGCCACTACCCCCGCTAGCCCTCGTCAGAGAAGCCCACCGTCATTCTCCTGGGCTGCCGCCCTCTGCAGGGACCCGCCGAGCCCGGAGGAGATGCCTCAGTCCCAGCGCATCTGAGGTCCAGCTCTGTACCCGCTCACCTCAAACAGGGAGCAAATGAGACTCTCTGGGGATCTGGGCACAGCTGCTCAGGGTCTCCTTTACCCACCTTCCCCTTGTGGGCTTCAGAAAACCAACCCTGGCACAGCTGAGGGCCTCGCTCTGAGCGTGGCCTGTTCTGGGCCCCCGTGGCCATGGAGAACGCGGCCCTCACCCGTGGGTGCGGAGCCTGAGCCTCAGACCGCCTCCAGCTCCGCCAGCTGCTGCACACGTGCCTGGACTCCACGTGTGCGTGTGACCCAGGCCCTCGCGCCACTGGTGTTCTCAGCTTTCCCTCAGCGGGTACGCACTGGGACCCCCTAAGTGCCAGGCGCTGTTCTAAGGGCCCGCACCCCAGCACACTCACAGTGCACGTGCCTACGCGTGAGCACACGCGTGGGCATACTGGCGCCCTCCCAAGAAGGGGGGGAGGATGGGGCCTCACCTGGGCTGTGTAGTCATAGAGTGCCCTGTAGTCCTGGGCTGGCAGGGTGGGGGGCCCTGGTGCCTCCTGCACGGCGATGGAGGCGTAGACACCCTCCTTCCGCTCAGGGGTGGGAGTCAGGGTCTCTGTGGAGGCTGAGAGTAGGGGGAGGCCTGGCACCCGCCCCTTGCAAAGAACGGTGGTCCCAGGGGGCTGCCCGGACGTGGCGCTTCCCCAGACTTGGCTCAGCCTCTTCCCAACCTCCACCCTTCCAGGTCTGGGAGGGTCCGTCTGTGCCAAGTAGGCGTCCTCTCCTTCCCCCCGGGCTGACAGTTGTCACCCCCAGTTACCTGCAGAAGCTGCCGCTGCCGGTGCTGTCTTGGGGCTTCCATGAAGCAGCCCAGAGAACCTGGGGACAGGGAGGGAAGCAGGTGAGCCAGGGGCCGGGGCGTAGATGAGACAGGGAGCCCGCAAGGCTCCAGGGCTGGGGTTGGCCCTAACCCCCAGGCGCAGATGTGATTTATGGGGTGCCCCTCACCATGAGGGCTCCCTAAAGAGTGGTCCAGTGGCTCTTCCCCAGCAGCACTCTCCCAGCCCCTCACC
Organism: Hippopotamus amphibius kiboko; assembly: GCF_030028045.1. Classification (NCBI taxonomy): domain Eukaryota; kingdom Metazoa; phylum Chordata; class Mammalia; order Artiodactyla; family Hippopotamidae; genus Hippopotamus; species Hippopotamus amphibius. The sequence continues at coordinate 216,450,223 of NC_080187.1, forward strand.
TTGTAGACGTCTTCTCAGTACCTGCTCCCTGCAGAGCCTGACTGGGGACTCTGAGATCTCTGTGCTCCAGGGCCTGGGCCCCACCCCCGCCAGGGCCCTGCTCCGGCCTCCCCCACGGGCAAAGGAGCTGCTGCCTACAGCTGGGCCCACTCACGCCTCACTGGGACCTTCCCCAGCCTGGCCGGCCCAGCCGCTCCCCGACTACACGAAGCGGGGTCCAGGAGGCCATGCTGGGTCCATTCACCCCTTCCCTTGTGCCTGGCTCAGACCTGGACTAAGCTGGAGTCATAAGTTTGCTGAATTTAAAAAAAAAAAAAAAGCAAGACGCAGACCCTGGGGCATCTAGTAGGGAGGCAGATGTGGGCGCCCAGAAGCAGGAAGTGCTAAGGGCTAAGCGAGTAGAGGTTGATGCTGCTCCAGCCGCCGCCTGCCCGCCCAGGAAAGGCTGCCGGGCCTGGTGGGCTGAAGGCATTGCCAGTGAATGGGAGAGGAGTGCACAGGTGCAGATGGTACAGGCAGAGGAGGAGTTTGGGGTGTATAGGAGACAAGACTGAAATAGGGAGCAGGCCAGACCCCCAGGAGTCTTGCGTGCCCAGGAAGGGGCTGGGCCTGTAGGAGGCTACCCTGTAGTGCCCGGTGGGACACAGAGACCTTTCCCAGAGTGGGAGAATCCAGGACCCCCTGCCCCCTTGCAGGGTGCGTGGGGCTGAGGGCCCAGGATGGAAGCACATGGACAGGTGTGTGTAAACTTGGCACACATGCGTAGGCCTGATGCTGACCTGGGGCCTGCAGGCTTGGTGCCTATGGCACTCCTGCCCCTGCCAGGTAGGGTCAAGCCAGCAGGGCTGGGGCTAGAGGAGCAGACCTCGTCGAGGCTGTGTGTGCCAGGGTTGTCTACACTTTCAACTCCATTCCTCCCTCCACTCACTTCCTGACCAGTGGCCCCTGCCCCTCCCCAGCCCTGCCTGGCTTCTGGCTCCTCACATAGTGGTCCCTCCCTGTCCCCTCCAGGAGCCAGGCCTGTGAGACCTTTTCCCCCTTTACCTTTCATCCTCATCAGGCCCCTTCTTCCTGTCCTTTATTGACACTGCCCCAGGTAAGCTCTTCCATCCCATTGTTTTAGTGACCATCTGTGCTGGGATCTGGGTCCTCACTGGGGGTGCAGGGAGGTCTGAGTCCCCTAAGATTTTGTAAGATACTGAGGGTGGCATTGCCCTCCTCCTGGGGTCCTCACTTTCTCAGGGTCCCAGAGGAGCAGGCTGTGGTGCCCACAGGCCTCTGCCTCCCGGGAGCTTTCCTGCAGGGTGGCTCCAGAGGCCTCAGAGATGAGCTGCCCTTGGAGGGCCAGGAGCTCCATCACCTCCACCCCACCCTCGCCCACCTCTCAAAGGCAGGGCCTTCTCTGCACTGGGTTGGTGGAAAGAGGAGGTCATGGGGGCCTGGGGTGGGGCACAGGCACCACGTGAGGTCCGTGGATGCTCCCAGACACCCACAGATGGGGCGCTCAGAAAACTGGCTCCTCGGTGGGGGGGGGGGGGGGGCCTCCCTGACCAGGCTGTGGAGCTCCCAGTGGACTGTCACCACCGTCACCCAAGGCCTGAACCAAGAGTCCTCAGGTCTGAGTCCGCCCCCTAATACTCATAGGCCCTGGGCCTAGAGGGGGTGCATGACTTGTGCAAGTGACACGCTGGGGCCTGACACACCAGGACCCTGGCACCTACCACAGCCAGGCCAGGGAAGGAGCCCTAGAAAAACCTGGAGAATTCTCCAAGCTGTAGGGCCCGCTCCTATGCCCTGATCCCGTGCCAGTGGGAGAGGGTTGCCACTGCAGCCTGACAGTCCAAGGCTCCAACTAGGCTAGCAGCAGAGCACAAGAGGTAAGGCAGCCTGGGGTCTCCCCAGAGCTAAGAGGGTAGTCTCTAGTGAGAAAGTGGGGTGTGATCATTTAATGCCTAGGTCCCCTTGGGCTGGGGTGTCACGAGACCAAATTGAGCCTGTCTTGTCCCCGAAGAGTGCCCAGCACCTAAACACTGCACCAGGCACACAATACGTGTGGTGGAGCCAGCGGCAGGAGGAGAGGCTTGCCTCCCTTCCTGGCATCCCCCCTTCCCCCCAGCCCCACCGTCTGTATCCTGGCCAGCTGGCATCCAGCAGGCGGCTCACCTCTTTATCATGCCACAGGACGGCTGTACGCCAGGGCTGCTGGACAACGGGGCGACCTCCCGATCGTAGTAGTTCTGGTAGGGCACCGGAGCTGCAGGCAGCAAGCGCATGAGACCCGGGTGACGAGGGCAGGGCAGGCAGGACCTGTGCCGCTTGACAGCCCAGGCTCTCCCCCTCCAGAGACCCGGGATGGAGCCCCCACCTTGCATCCTTGCCCTGGCCTGCCCTCGTGCTTGAGGAGGGACCCACAGTGAGATCTCTCACAGAAGTGAGAGGGGCATCACCAAGACCGAATATTCTAGACTCAAGATTTAGTGGTACCAAACAGGCTGGAGTGGGGGCTCTGAAGAGGCTCCCCACCTCTATCCCTCCCTTCACATCCTCTTTCAGGGTTACAATACGCTTAAGGTCTTCGCCTCATCCTCTGTCCTGGAGTAGGCAGCAGGCTAAGGGGACTGCACTGTCCCTGACCCCTCCCCCTGGGCCTGGCCAAGGCTTCTGCACCCAGAAGGGAGCTGTGAACCAGCCCAGGTCTGTCCTGGTAGTTGAGGCTCAGAGAACCCAGGCCGAGCCTTGTAGGGAAGGCGGGCCTGGACCCAGAAGCTGTGCTGCCTGCAGGTGGGCCTCACCTGGGGGCTCAGTGCCCGTGCTCTTGGCCTGGATGAAGCCGTCAATGTCGGCGTCCACGCTGCAGCCTTCCAGCGTCACTCGCACCTCTTCATAGAGCTGGGGGCGGCAAAGAGCAGAGGCTGAGGGGCCAGGCCTCAGCTCCACGTCCACGTCGTCAAGCCTGCCTCTGCTTCAGGCCTAAACTCTGACCAAGGGCCTGCCTGAGGGGTTAGCTGACAGCGTCTCCTGTTTCCTGGACACCTACTGTGAGCAAATTCCTTTGCAAGGGATTTATCCCACTCCTGTCCTCTGAGTAGACCTTAGTTCCTCATTTTATAGATGAGGAAACTCAAGAGAGTGACTTGCCCGAGGCCGCAAAGCAGGCATTCAGTGTGCTGGGTTTTAGATCCAATATGAGAGGATTCAGAGCCCAGACTCCTTCCTCTGCTACAAGGAGGCCACCAGGTGGCTTCAAGTCATTTGGGGGGAAACCCCCAAACCTGCACTCCCCATGGGCAGAAGGGGTTTGGCAAGTAACAGCAGTAAGCATCAGGGAGGCAGGGCTGCCGAGAGAGAGGGCTCATGGCCCTAGGGCTGCACCCGCAGAGGTCAAGGACCTTCGTGGGGAGGTGGCAGCCCCTCTCTGCAGAGAAGAGCCCACCCAGCATGCAGAACTCAGTAAGCGGGCAATCAGGACACCCTGGAGATACGTGGGGACAGAGAGGGGCTGGACCTTGGCTCCTGCAAGCGCCAGGCCTGGAGCATGGCAACCAAGGGTCCCACAGCCTCTGCAAACCTTTGGGGGGCTGTGTCCACCTACCTTCCCCATTTCAGCAGAGGGAGCAGGTGCTCTGTGGCTCTGATAGCATAGCCAAGGCCTTGGAGCAGGGGTGAGCAGAGAGGGCAGGTGCCAGCGTAACCATAAAATACAGTCTTCAAGGCAGAGAGGCTGCGGCCCCTTGTGGTACTGAGCTCCCTGTCCTTGGGCCCAGGGCTCGGACCACAGAGGACTAGGTATCTGCTGACAGGCTCAGATGGACTTGGGTGTGCTGCTGTTTGGAGGCTGCCCTCTCCTCACGCCCTGCTTCCACTCCCTACTCCTCCCTGCCCTCAGCCCCTACCTCGTCGTCCCTGACGCACTGCATGGAGAGCTGGTTGCAGTGCACCCACAGGGAGTTGCGGAGGATGGTCAGCCGGTCAAACTCTTGCAGCTGAAAGGCCTGGGGGAGAAGAGGGGTGGGCGCTGCAGGGCTGGGCCAGACCGGGCCCCACTCACAGCTCAGCTGGGGCTGACCAGCCAGAGCCCCTCTGCTGAAGCCAAGCCTAAAGGAAAGGCTCTTCCCCGGGGTCCCCACCCCACCTCTGTGCCAGCTCCTGAGGCTTCGGGGAAGGGAAGTTGAGCTGCCTGTGGGATTCTTGCCCCCATCATTCCTCCAGGCCCCACCATACCCCCGGGGACTGTCTTAAGAGGAGCACTGGACCCCAGATCCTGGGGCCTGTCTCCCAGGCCCTGCTCATCAGCAGAGCCCAGGGAAGCTATGGGTTTTGTTTAAGCCTTAGTTTTGGCTTCAACCAAAAGGGGTGAAGGATGCCTGCCTGCAAAAAGGGACCCAGAGCACAAAGCCAGGCAGTGAGCTCCCTGGGGACAGGGACGCAGCACAGGGCCTGTGGAGTAAACGGATGAGGGAGTGAATGAAGGAGTGATTCCTTTCCCCCACCACTGCCCCACGTCCCCCCACGATGCAGCTAGAGCAGGGGTGGGTGTCTTTCCCGTTCTTGTAGCTGGGGAAACAGGCTCCGTGCCTGGAGGGTCACTCACCTCACAGGTGGCCCGGTGCTCCTGCTCCCACTCGCCCCGCACCTTCTCCAGCTGCTCGATATTCTGCTTGTACACCCGCTCTGCAAGCACAGGCGGTCCTCAGGGAGGCCAGTGGCCTAGAGACCCTCCCACAGCCCACCCCTTTGCTCCTGCAGTGCCCCTGCCCAGAGTGCCCTCCTCCTCCCTAGAGAGACCTGCCCTGGCTGCCGGTGCCACATCTGAGTGCTCATCGGGCCCACCCACTCTGGTGCTACCCTTAGGGTGACTTCAGCTCCGCCTCACTCCAGCCGCCGGGGGCTTGAGCAGAGCCTCGTACACCCAAGGTCAGAGTCTGGGCCTCTCACCATCGCCGGGTCCCACAGCCTCACTTCCCAGATGGGAAACAAGCAGAGAGGGCAGTCCTGGAGGAGCAGTGAAGGGGGGCACTGGGAGCTGAGAAGGCTTGGACCATGACCTCTGCCCCCCAGCCAAGGGAGTAGCTGGGTCCTGGGAAGGGCAGCACTAGCAGAAGGGACAGCCTTCCCCGGAAAAGGAGCAACAGTAAGCTCTCTGTCCTAGGAGTTGTGTCAACAGAGATAAGGGTTGGGGTCTTCTGGCAACAGGAGAAGGATGGAGGAGACAGAGGCCCAGAGAAGGCTGTGATGTGTTTCCAAGTATGTAAGAGAGAGGTGTGTGCCATGAGTGGCCCTGTCTCCTTTGATTGTGGCTGTGAAAGTCCTGGGCCCTGAAGCCAGATGGCTCGCGTTCAAATAGTTACCACCGCTTATTGGCTGTGTGACCTTAGGCAAGTTAATTAACCTCTCTGTGCCAGAGTTTCCTCATCTGTTAAAAAAGGGGATAGTAATAGTGGCCACCTCATAGGACTGTTGTGTGCATTAGTTAAAACATGCAAAGCACCAAGAACAGTCTTGGCAAACGCGAGAAAATGAATGTTTTTGTTTTACTTGCATAAGCGTGTGACTGTGTCCCCAGGGGGAAGAAAGTGTGCTGTGGGGGAAGGAATGTCCAGGCCACCCCAGCCCCTAAGCTGAGGAGGTGGACTAGCCGCATACCTGCCTCCATGGCTGAGTCCTTGCACTGCTTGGCTTTGTTCTGGCTCTGAGGAGACAGAGGGAAAGCAGTGCTGAGGCCCCGCCCCCGGGAATCTCCCAGCCCAGCCCTAGGGCTCCAGCCTCCCTGGGCAACCCTGAAGGGACTCTGCCACACCCTCCCTGGCCATGCAGGGGGACACTCAGGAGCCGACTGTGGGCAAGTTCCATCTTCAACTCCAGCCTTACCCCACAAAGGACCACAGCCTGGTTCCAATAAAAAAGGAATAAAATAGAAACCTGCAGCTCATGCAGATACATGTGAAAACTAGATGTCGAGACCCAGAGGGAGAAATGTAGACCAGGGCCGGGCCCTGGGACCCCACACCCACTGCTGAACCCGCTGGCTGGGGCTGGGGTTTGGTCTCTGTCCCTGACTTGCTGCGACCAACTCACCCTCAGGCCCCTGCCCTCTCTGGGCCTCAGCTTTCCTGTCCATGAAATGGGCAAAATGTGTTCTTGGGCCCTGGCAGCTCTGACACTCCTACCCTGGCCAAGATGCCAGAGCAGTCAAGAGCTTAGGTTCTGGACGACCTGGATTTGGGTCCTTTCTCTGTTTCTGTCTGGCCCTCAGACCTTGGACAAGTCACTCACCACTTCTGGGCCTGTTTCCTCTCTGTGACATGGGCCTACTGGGCCCCTCTCCAAAGGGTTGTGTGAGGGTTAGCGTCTGCTCTCATTGCCCTGCGAGCTCTGGGTCTGGGCTGCAGTGGGCCTGCTCTGAGGAATGGGTCCTTGGGTGCAGCCTGGAGATGGCAAAGGGGATCAAGCTGACTCTTGTCTATCTAGACCCTGAGATTCTAGGAAACCCATTTCCCAGATGGGAAGGTAAAGGTTCAGAGCGAGGGGAGCAGCCAGGATGTCCCAGATGCAGACCTTGCCTTGGGGTGTCTGTGGCATGCCTTCCCTGCCTCCCCACCCTGCCCCAGCCCTGTGAGACCACCTGGCCTCAGTGGCCCCACACACCTTCTCCACCTGCTTCTGTTGGCCATTGGTGCTAATGCGCTCGAAGGCCTGCTCAGCGTCGTCTGCGTCCCGGCACTTCTGCTCATACGTCTTCTTGGACTGGGGAGTGTGGAGGGGTGTGACTTGGGGGCCCCAGCATGAAGCTCCTGAGCCTCACCTCCCTTCTCCCTGTTAGGGGCTGTGGATGGAGTGGGGGTCTCCTCACCAGGGACAGGGATTTGAGGGTCCAGAATGGAGATGGAGAAAGGATTCTTATTCAAAGGTCCCTTCCCAGTGGGGACAATGTAGCCTTTCCCGTGGCCCTGGTCTCTTCAGAGGCATGGTCACATCAGACTACCAGCAGGGCCCTGAAAATGCCATGCGTCGTCACGATGCCAGCCTCTGCACATGTGGTCCTCTCTTGTGGAGCCATTTTTCCTTAGCGTCCTAGGAGATGCAGCTCAGGGGTCCCTTCTCCCTCTACCCCCGGAGTCCCCAGCTGACAGTGTGGATGACCCTGTGGACCACTGTCTGGGACTGGCTGCTTGCCCATCAGTCAGGGGCCCCCCAAGGGCCAGGGCCTGGGCCAATCTGCATGGCACCCTGGGAGCAAGTGCAACACCAAGAACCTGACAGGCCACTGTGCCTGTTGCTGGGTGGAGGCCTGAGGCAAGCCCTGTCCCAGGTGCCCAGCTCCTGGGATCCATACCCTGGCCCCTGCCACCCCTCCAGGCCCAAGGCCCTTGCACTCACCTCCATGGTCTTCTTGTGGAGTGACAGCTTGCTCTTCTGGACACGGTCCATGACAGCCTCATACTGCAGGGGACGTGAGGCTCTGAGCGTGGGGCCATGGCCTCAGGACGCTACCTTAGGCCATGAAGCTCTGAGTGTGGGGCCGTGGCCTCAGGACACTACCTTAGGCCATGAAGCTCTGAGTGTGGGGCCGTGGCCTCAGGACACTACCTTAGGCCATGAAGCTCTGAGTGTGGGGCCGTGGCCTCAGGACGCTACCTTAGGCCATGAAGCTCTGAGTGTGGGGCCGTGGCCTCAGGACACTACCTTAGGCCATGAAGCTCTGAGTGTGGGGCCGTGGCCTCAGGACACTACCTTAGGCTACAGGGTGAACCTGGGGTGAGTCCCAGCATCCCCTCCTGGCTCTAAAGGGGGCAGGGTGACAAGATGCCCTGCCTCTCCCTCACCCTGCTCTTTCACAACTACTGCTCAGAACAAAAAGCTAGAGGAGCCCAGGGCATGGATACACCCATGTCTCCTCTCCCTGCAGACCCCAGCCAGGACTTGGTCTCTAGCTGGGGAATACCCAACCTACATACACACACAGTCCTTCACTCACAAGCCTCTGTCCCCACTCACAGCAGTCATACCCCGTCTACACACGCTGGCACACACACACACACACACACACACACAAAGTTACACACACACACAGAAGTACACATTAACAGGCCCCCGTGCTCCCACTTGCACACACAAGGCCTTCACAGAGCACCCACAGACACTACTCACAAGTACACACATGCACACTCTCCCATGTCCCCCACACACAGCCAAGGGCCTGTGTACACAGGGGAACACACACCCCAAACTTGGTCATAGCTACACACATGTGCACACGGGGCCACTGCACCCCCGCCTCACCTCCCAGGCTCCTTGTACAGATGCAGAGGATGAAACTCGGCCTGGACAGAGATTGGGTTTAAGGAGACTTGGACATGAAACACCTCTCGTGCTGGGGCTGGAGCTGGTTTGTGCCTGGGGTCTCAGGGGGGCCCGTGCCCGCGGGGAGACCTCGAGGAGCCACCTGAGCACACCCAACACACTGTGACACACACACATGCTCACAGGTGCACACACGTGTGTGCACACACCCTTCCCCACACACTACATCACATCTCTCCTTTGCTTATGGGGACCCTGGTCACACTGTGGAAGTGTCACTCTGTCCAAAACAGCTTCTGCAGACATCACAGCCCTGCAAGCCACAGGAAAGCTCAAAATAGCCATCCTGGGGCCCTGCTCTCACAGTAGATGCTCTGCAGGCAAGTCCCAGCTCAGAGAGGTCGCCTGCTTCAGCTCAAGCCTGGGCCAACTTCTGGGGCTGGTTTTGAGGACCTGCTGTCTGCTCAGAAACCCAAACCTAGACTCCTGGCAGACAGGCTGCGGCTGGCTGGACGGGCAGACCGGGAATACAGCCACACTAAATTTCTGTGGTCAGAGCCACTCATCGGAGCCAGCACCTTGCCTGCGAAGACTGCAAGGGGCCTAGCTCTGGGCTGGGTCCCCAGAGCTTGGAAGGTGGATGTAAGTGTCCCATCCTGCAAGAGGGAAACTGAGGCACAGAAAGGGTAAGTGGCTTGGCCATGACACCCAGTCCCAGCCTGTGCCCAGCCATGAACTGTTGCCTTCTTTCCCTTTATAGCTCAGTTGTGTGGAATTTTCCATTTTCAGTTCTTTGGACAGTTTACAATGATGCTTCCTTTCCAAGCAAGAAGTGCTTCTGTGTGCTGGCCTCTCTCATCCTGTCCAAGCACCACCTTTATCACTAAGGCCCTGAGAGGCAGATCATATGCCCGCACCTGCCTTCCCAGAGGGCCACATGCTCAGCCAATCAGAAAGTCTCAGGCTTGGGAGGCGGCCCTGGGACACAGAGGTCAACGAGCCTACCTCCCATCCAACCTCCGCAGCTCCCCCTGACAAGTAGCCTCCAGCCTCTGTTTATATACCTCTCATGATGGGGACCTCACTTCCTTTCCATCCCTCCATCTAGGGACAGCTACACCCTACAGATGGGTGAAAAGTACCTTTGGATACTAAGGTAGGCTTGACACCACCCACTCCCAACAAGCTCTGTCTGTTCCCCTTAGCCTCAGGCAGCTGTGAAGAGTGGCTGCAGTGACTGACCCCAAGTCTTCCTTTCTCCCACATAAACAGCCCTGATCCTTGGGCTCAGGACCAAGTTCTGGTGACTCCCCAACTTAGGTTGCCCCCTTTGGATATCCACAATCTGTCTTGGGCCCTCTATAGCCTATGGTAGTAGGATGCTCAAAAAGACCAATGTCTTTTCCTCTTCTTGGCATGAGACAGCTCAGGGAGAAGGCCCCCAGTGGGGCTTTCAGGCCTGAGAGCTGGGCCCTGGTTCCAGTAACAGGCCTCTGTCCATTCTCTTCTCTCCTCCTTCAAAGCACCATCACCCCCAAGCCTGGGGTGCTGCCCCCAGCCTCCATCAGGAGAGCCCATCCTCTACTGCCTCCGCAGCGACAGCGGCCACCTTCCCCTCAAGGCCCGTCCCCAGCACCCGCCTCACCTTCTTCCTCTGCTCCTTCTGCCTCTCACGAAACTCCTCCAGGCTCCGCAACTCCTCGCGCAGGGACAGGGCCAGCTGGATGTGGGAGCTCCCCACATTCTCCATTTCTGGGGGCAGAGTAAGGACATTGGTCCCTGGTGTCAGACCTGATTGGGCCCCAACCATTCACACATTCGCCCCTGCCTGGACCAGCCCAGCCCCAACCCACAGCTGGTCTCTGTCACCCCCAAGTCCTCCACTAGCCTCAACTCCCAGTCAGAATCCATCCACCTCCATCTGTGGGGGATCTGGTGTTCCCAGAAGGTCCTGTCACCCTGTGGCCTGGCGTGGGGAACAGGCAGGACTTACGCTGCTTCAGAGAGTCAAAGGAGGCCCTCAGGGAGCTGCAAAACAGAAAGACTAGGGTCAGCAGGAGGGCGGTGCAGGGGAACCTGAAGTCTGGCTGGGCCCAGGGACTTTTATTTAGGTGGGGAGGGCCCTGGGTCACTCACACACACTGACCTAGACCCAAGGGACCCTCTAGCCAGACCATGACCATCTACTCAGAACTCAAGCTGGGATTTCTGGGATGCAAAGCTCTCTCTGGAAATTATAAGGCAATCAAACCTCCCCCCGTGGCAGAATGCTCTTGGCTTCTGCACATCTTCAGGGCCCTCTCTCTATCCCCCTGGAGCCCCTCCCCCATAGTCCTCTTCTGAATGAACTGAAGCAGGAGAGGGTGGGGTTCAGACCTGGCAGGCGGCCTGAGCACATTTTGGAGGGAGCTGGATGGGGGCTGCGGAGGAAGCGGGGTAACAAGCAGAGCAGAGGTGCTGGAGGGGAGAGATGTAGGGGCCTTAGGACAGGAGGAACAGGATGTACAGGTGAGGACAGCGAGACACTGAGGCTCTCCCTGGTCCCTGGCTAGGTGGCTGGGTGGATGGTGGTGACACCTCTGAGAGGGGCCCAGGAGGGAAGATGGGGAGTTACTTTCAGGTGCTTGAGAAAACCCAGCAGCAGGAGTCAGGAGGCACCAGCGTGGCCAGTCTGAAGCAGACATGCAGACACTGCCCACTCCAGGGAGGGCACCGAGGAGAACGGGAAGGAGAGGGGCTGGCTGGGGACGGGAGGTGTGGGGGGTGATGCCCAAGGGCAGAGTTGCCAGATGGAGCAGATAAAAATACAGGACACCCAGTCAAGTTCAAATTCCAGATAAACAACAAATACTTTTTTGGATATAAACACGCCCCATGTAATATTTGGAACATACTTACATTTTAAAAATATTCGTCGTTTATCTGAAATGGAACGGGGCATTCTATACTTTATCTGGCAGCCCTGCCAAGGGCGCTCTCTCCCAGAGCTATGCACAGAGTTGAGATCTGAGCAAAGATGCCAGAGCCCGCTCAGGGCCCCGTCTGGTCTGCTGCTGAGGGGTGAGGGGCACCACGAGTGGCCCTCGGGTCAGAACAGGACCGACGGTAAAGGGCCTCTCCCCAGCCCATCCGCTCTCAGGGGCAGGGGCCTCTCCGAGGGGTGAGCCTCCCCTCCCAGCAGAGGAGGGAGACTTGGAATCCCAGGCCAGGAAACTGGGTCGGGGCTTCCTGTTCTGGACTCCCATGTGCGTTAGAAGCAGACCCTGGAGCCAGACAGCCTGGGTTCAATCCAAGTTCTGCCAGTCACTCTCTGTATGACCTTGGGCAAGTTACCTAGCCTCTCGGTGCCTCAGTGTCCCCTTCTGTAAAATGGGGATAGTAGCACAAACAGGATGGTTATGAGGATTGAATGAATGTATATGTATAAAGCACCTCTGTCAGGACCTGGTGCAAAGCAGGTGCTTTACGAGGGCTGCTGTTGTGCCACCCACCCCCCGAGCCCACACCTGCACACCCTGACCAGCACGGGGGGTCCCCCAGGCCCCTTAACCTGACGTGAGCTGTCCCTCCAAAATGTCCCACCTAGAGCTTACCGCATGCCCCCTCTTATCAGAAACCCCCATTGGACCCATCTCCAGGTAGGGGGGCCCCTTGAGGCAGCCCCACAGATTGGGCTCCCTTCTCCCCATTCCCTGCAGCCCTGTGGGCCGCTGGGTGCCGAGTCTCCAAGTGCACAGAGACAGTGGGAGGTTGCAGCCTGGCCCTGAAGTGAGGCTTGTCCACTCTCGGGGTACAATTCTCTGCCTGTGTTTATGGCTCCTTAACCAAGGAGGCAAAATACCCTGTGGCTTCCCCTCCCCACACCAGGACACCCGAGGAGCCACAGTCAATCGAGGCCGATAGGGAAACTGAGGCCAGAGTGTGGGCAGGCTTCCTGGGGTCACACGCAGGCATCCGTGAGGATCCTGTCCCTGGCCCATCTGGCCTCTGCAGGGCAGCTCTCCCGCCCACTGGTGGCCATGTGGCCACATGACACTCAGTGAGACAGCCCTGTCCACCTGCCTGCATCTGCCCACAATCCTTGCAAGGCAGGCTTCGCAGGGGGCTTCCTCCTCCTGTGGGGACAGTTAGGGAAACTGAGGCCATGGAGGAGCAGCAGAGCAGCCTCACCTGGGGGTGTGTTAGAAACTCAGCTCCTCAGGCTCCACCCCAGTCCTCCTGAGGCAGAAGCTTGGAAGTGGGGCCCAACACAGTGTTTTCACAAGCCTGCAGGTGCTGCTGATATACTGGCACGAGTTACCGGATCCTCACAACTCTGCCACGCAGGGAGGGTACCATCAGTATCCCCATTTTAAAGATGACAAAAACCAGGGTCCGAGAGGTAAAGAAATTGATCATGGCACACAACTGGTGAGAGGTGGAACCTTCTGCTTCCTACCAGAGCAAGGAAGGGTCGATTGCCATGGTGACCCCACCTGCCCTAGTGGGGCAGTGGAGAGGTCAGGACCCTTCTCCAACAGAACTGACACCTTGCCTCCTTTCTCACACACACATCTCCTGTCTCAGTCTCCCCATTCATGGTTAGAGTCTCTCTAGGCCCAGCATGGCCACTTCTCTACCCCTCATCCCTCACCCACAACATGACCACATCCTGCCTGGACCACCTCCCAGAGGTTGGGGCCTGCACACCCACTGCCGGGTCCTCACCTCCTTTTGGACCTCACATCTCACAGACACCTCAAACTCAGAGTGTCTGAAACTGGACTCATCGCCCTACAAACCTGCTCCTCTTGCAGGGCTCCCTTGTCAGCAAAGGTACCACCATCTACCAGACTATGCACACGACAAACCTAGGAGCCGCCCTTGGCTCTACCCTGCCCGCACCGCCCCGCCCCCGCCCCACATTACCTTCTTTTTCACTTCCCAAATCTATCTGTCCACCTCTCACTGCTACCACCCTAGCCCCTGCCCCATCACCTCCATCCCTCCAGTTTCACTTCTCACCTTTCATCTCTGTTCTTTGTCCACAGTCATTTGGCCACCTACCGGCTCCTTCTATATGCCATGTTCCTTCTTGCGCGGGGCCTTTGCACATGCCAATTCCCTATGTGCAGCATATTTGCCTGGCTTCCTCATCTGTCCCTTCTGAGCACTTGTTCCTATTGTCATCTTGGGTTGATACACTGAGTATCTGTCACTGCCCTGAACTGTGAACACACTAAACAGGGGCAATGCCTCGTTCTCCTCCCCATTGTCCCCAGGACCACAGCCCAGAGCAAGAAACTCAACCTCAACGCTTGATAAATACCAAGGCCTTTCTCAACTCCAAAACACTCAGGGAAACCATCACCAAGACTTCTGAAGCTCTCCTCTGCTGTGTCTCCATCACATGTCAAGGATGGGCGCCCCTTGCAGGCCTCTGACCTCTGCTATCCGTCACCAGTGTGCTCACGTGTAACTCATCCCATTGCCCTTTTCAACTTGGCTCTCAGGAGACTCAGCCTGGAATTCTGTTTCAGACTGTCAATTTCCAGTTGTAAACGCCTCCTTCTGTATTTCTGTACCACCACGGGACGCACCATCTCACAGTCCCTGCTTTGCCATCCCCGCCCCCTGCCCACCTGCCAGCCAGGAGGCTCCTGCCTCCCAGCTCACAGGAGACAGCACCTCTCAGCTTCCCGTGCTGGAGGCTGGGCCTGGGTGAGCTGGCCTCAGAGGAGCCCTGATGGGAACAGGACGCTCCTCTCTCCCTCCAATATCCTCAGTGATACCGTCTTTCTCTTAGCTCAGAGAAAGAGACATCATGAAAAAAAACCTGTCTTCTGACAGGAAGATACAGCACTTGAGGTGGTGACAAGTAGGGGTGAGGCAGGGATGTGAGGGTTTGAGGATTCAAGTGGGGGCCGCTCTTGCTCGCGGGAAGCTGAGCCCAGCCCTGCATCAATTCCCCTTTATTTCCTGAACCTCTGTCTGTGCAGCTTCCGCAGCTTGTGGCACACAGCACCCTACCTGGGGCAGGATGAACAAGAAGGGGAGGTGACAGCTTTCTGGGGGAGGCGGTACTTCAGCCAGACCTTGCAGGGGAGAAGTGAGGGCAACCGTCAGATTGAAGGCCCTAAGGCTGGAAGCAGAGTCATGGTGAACCTTCCGTAAGGGCTGGAGGTGTGGTTTAGATGTTTACGGTAAGCCCCCTGCACGCACCTAGTGCTGCTTTAAAATGCCCTGAAAGGGCCTGTGCGGATCCCTTCGGTTGGGGACCAGGCCTTATTTGTGTGTCCTCCATTGCCACTGCCCAGCAGACGAGGTAATGTGTGAAGGTAAAAATCCCACGACGGCGAGAGGGAACTCATTTTAACGTCTGTGGCTGAGCCTCTGGCCTTCTGGCCAGTCTAAGGTCAGGGGATGATGCAGAAATGCTCTATCTTTAGGCAGCAGGGGTCGGGGAGGCTGGTCTGCTCTATCCTCTCAGCTCTCGCTGGGCTATTTCTGGGGGGTCCCTTAACCCCTTGGCTTTTGTCCTCCTCGGATGGGGCTTTTGTCACGCCATCCAGCCTATGCACCCCCAGCCCTCCACCCACCCTCCCAGGGGCTGAGAATAAGCATCCCGTGGGACACAGGGGGCTGGGCCATGAGGAGGCAGGGGCTCCCCCAGCCGGGAAATGGGCCCTGGAGGGTGAGCTGCCAGCCCCCACGCACAACAGCCAGGCCAGCTTTGCCGGGTGCCAGCCCCCGACACACCCCGCACGTCTCTACGGCAACAAGGAAGTGACCCATGTGGTCATGGTTGCCACTCACCCTGCCCACAAAGAGCCCTCCAGGTTGGTGTGGGACGGGGCAACCTGCTCTAAGCCAAGACCCTGACAGGCAGGCAAGGCCAGAGTATCTGGGAGAACTTCCGGGAGGAGGTGGGCATGAGACGGCCCTGGAGGGAGGTTCTGTTGCAAAGAACTAGGGACGAGAGTGTAGCTGCCTCAGTGTGCCAGACTGTGGCTTCAGGACAGTGGGGCCCTTTATTTTACTTTATTTTAAAAATTTTGAATCCCCCGACTCAGCCGAGGGCATGGCACATAGTAGGTGCTCCACACTCACTTGGATGGATGACGGATGCTTGGCCTACAGTTAAAGGAATGACTGAATGTCATCACCAACCCTAGTACAGCCTTGTGGGTCAACAGCAATACTTGTTAAGCACCTACCGTGCACAGTCAGCTGAGCCGGGAGCTGCGAGGGGCACGGCCCTAAGGGAAGCAGGTGAGCTGAGATGGTTCGACGCCTGCCTCCCGACTCTCTGGTTCTGAACGTGCCCTGAGCTTTCCCACCTCCAGCCTTTGTCCGTGCCAGTCTCCTGGCAGGAAGGTGCCTTCCCTCCCTCTCCACCTCTCCCCAGGAGGTGCCCTTCACTCTGTCCTGCTCCTCTGGCCACCCCAGCTCCGTGGGGCACACAGGGCAGTGCTGGTTCGCACGCAGCGCTCCCAGCCTGCTCGGGGACCTGTGTGGTTGGGCAGCGGGGCCCCTGTGGGTCTTGCTCCTGCCTCTCCTGCTGCTGGTTAGGCCGAGCCCCGGGGTCCGGCCCTCCCGGCCCAGGCCCAGCTCCTCCTTGGCAGGCAGCAAGGAGGACCCTGACTCTGCTCCCTTCCCTGGCCTGGGGCTCCACCCTGGTGCTCCCACGTTGGTCCCTCTAGGGACTCCAGCCTCCAGCAATCTGGGCCAGGGAGAGGCTGAGCCTCAGAGGAAATGGTCTAGGCTGGCCGAGCAGGCTCCTCAGCATGAGACTAAACCTGGGGGTGACCCCAATTTATCTGACGTATGGAGGGGCCCGCGAGGCCGTAGAGACCCCAGCTGTTTATCAAGCATCGCTGTGGCTTGGCGCGCTCTGCTCGATGTTGTGACTGTCCAGAGCATCTCTTGGGACTGTCCCCTTTCACAGTTGAGGACCCAGGACTCAGAGAGGGGGAGTGACCACCCCAGGGTCGCACAGCATATAGGGCTGGGCAGACCTTGCCCTACTTGGCTTCCTATAACCACGCAGGGAATCAGGGCCGTCCAGAGCCGCCCTGGCCACTGCCGTGCACCTCTCCGCCCTCCCCACTCCTACCCGGCTCCACTCCCATTTTATTCTCTTCGTTGGTGGCTTCTCCTTCCTTGTTTTAAGTCCCCTGTGACTCACAGCCCCCTGAGTGTGCCTCACGCAGTCCACCTCCAGCCTGACCTCCCACCGCGGCCCTGCCTGGAGCACCCACTCCACTCCCAGGAGGCCTCCTCTCTTGCTGGGAAAGCTCTCCTTTTCCAGCAGGCCTGGGAGGCCAGGGGCAGGCAGGGACTCACGCTCCCCTGATTCCACTCCCTGCCTGGTAAGACAGAGAAGGTCCCCACAGACTGCCATTCATTCCTTACCATGTCCTGAGTCCTCCTCTGTACTCAGCCTCTATTGAGCCTCAGCCCTGCCATTTTCATCTGCTCAATAGCCCACTGGAGCGGACAGATGAGAACCAAACTCAGAGAGGTTAAGTGACTTGCCCAGAGTCACACAGCTCACAAAGGCCAAGCGGGGACTAGGGGTCCTGCATTCGTACTCCTGAAGCTGCTGTTCACACTTCATGGTCCAATGCAGGACGCTTGGGCCTTGAGGTTTCATCTCCCCTGGCTCACACCACTTTTCAACCTTCTCGAGCCCTCCCTAAGTTTTCTCTGGCTCCAGGTTGGAAGTGGGACCATCCAGGGTTGCTTATGTCTTTAGGAGCCCCAGAGAGTGTTGTTTATTCAGACACTCAAATGAGGGGACCCGGTTCCAGGCTTCGCAGCTGCCAGGATCAGGGGCCACTTTCCTTGAGCAGAGCCAGACACTCACAGGCCTGACCCCGGGGGAGCGGAGGCAGGGGGCAGGCATTGCTATGGCAGCCGCAGGCTGGGTCAGGTCCTGGGGCTCCCTGGTAGAAGGAGAAGGACTCATCAGAGCCCTTCGAGGACCTGGAGTCCAGCGTCCTGTCTGCGCCTCAGCCTGGCTCGGTCCTCACCCGGGGTGGGGGTTCCCCCCTCCCGAGGCAGCCCCTCCACCCCACCGTTAGGAAGGTCTCCTTAGCTGCCCTCCAACGGTGACTGTCCCCGCCTCACAGTCCACACACGGAGGCCCAGGGCCCAGGCCAGAGAGGCCCAGCGGCTTCCCAGCAGCCGCTGCCCTGCTGCCTCCCCTCCCAGCCAGGCCTGAGCCAGCCCTGGACGCGCACATTCCTCTGAGGAGGGTGGTCCTGTGACCCCGCTCACTGATGAGGAAATGGAGGCACAGAGGGTCAGTGACCCCCCACCAAGGTCACAGGCCAACGGGCGAGGAGCTGGCGCCCCTGCCTCTTGGCCACACGTCCCCCCTTGAAGCCCGAGCCAGGCCAACACTGCAGGGCTCTCGGGCAGGCAGTGGGTCCTGTCACCTGCCCTCAGGGCTCTCAGGACCTGGATGGAGGCCGCCCAGGGATGTGGGCTGCGCTGCCGGCTCCTGAGGACAGATGCCCTCGCCCCCTGCCCAGGGCCTCCTTGGTCCTCAGACCCGCTGGCTTTTCTCCCGCACACAGATCCTGACCTTTCCCAGAATGCCTGATTCCCAAGAGAGATGCCCTCTAGGCACCCTGGCCCGGGAGCCATCCAGACCCTCGCGGGTCCTCCCCAGTCCACCCCACGCCGGGAGGCCCTAAACCCTGTCGAAAGCACCTGGCGAGGCAGGAGGGGCCCCCTCTTACTTGATCTCTGTCTGGCCGCCGGCCTTCCGGGCGATCTGCACCAGCTCCTTTCCGTACCGCTCCTCTGCTTGGGCCCTGCAACGACAGCCCGTGGCTGCTGCGTCTCCTCCGTCTCTGCCGTCTGGGTCCCCTCCGACTCTGAGTCTGCAGCTCGGACGCCGACGGCGGCGGCAGGACCTGGCGGCCCACCCCCTCGGCCTCCAGGGGGCTGGCTGGCCCCCTGGGCCCCTCCTTGAGAAGGTTAAGCCTCCAGCCCTTCCTCTAGATAAATGTTGGCTACATTCAAGGACGTGTGGAGGAACATCAGACTATCCGCCCACCTGGGGGAGGCCCAGCTTGGGAAAATCAGGAGAGTCTCACCCGTGACTTCTGAGGGCAGGGGCGCCCTGCCGGCAGCCCGGCTGGGACGGGGCTCGGCCACTTGCAGGGATGCTGGCTGGAGGGCACCACCGTCCCCACCCGGGGCTCACCTCTGTCTCAGCAGGTCCTCCACGTCCTTGCACATCTTCCTGCCATCGAGCAGCCGCTGCAGCAGCACCTCGTAGCCTGTGTGGGCCGTGAAGTCCCTGCACTGGAACACAGGACAGAGGGGCGCGTGAGGGCCACAGCTGGGCTGTGTGGGCGGGGGGAGCACAGCATACAGCCTGGTGAGGACCCCGCTGACCTCCTCCAGGAGGAGCGTCTCTTCAGCCTCCGGGACCCGGCCTCCCCGTCTGCCTCCATCTCCCCGTCTGCCTCCATCTCCCCGTCTGCCTCCATCTCCCCTATCCAGGAACGAGCTCTTAGGATTCAGGACCTGGCTTTGAGCCAGGCGGGGACCTGGGACCCTTTGCTGCAGTGCTAGCACCTGGACACACATCTCCTCGGGCAACAAAATACAAAGAAACTATATGGAACTAAAAATAACTGCCTGCAGGGGCAGTTGCGGCAAATGCTGGACCAAAAGATACGGAAGACCAAAAAACCCTCAACTGCCACTTGTGAAGAGTCGGGGGAGCAAAAGTGGGGGGTGGGGGGGCCAGGAGCAAAAGCAGGGTTCCGCACATGCTCCCTGCACACAACACCCCTAGAGGGGTGGGCAAACCACCTAAGCCACCCTTCCGGCCCGACTACTAGACACACCCCTACCCGCACCCCATGCAAGGAACCAGCTCGCCCCCACTGAGCGAGCAGGCAAACAAGGGGACCTGTTGTTTGTTCTCAGCCCCCCTGCTTCAGCAGGGGCCCCAGTAAAGCCTTGCCTGAAAATCTTGCCTGGCCTCTGATGAATTTGTATGGATTAAGGAAGCCAAGAACCCTGGTAGGTAACAGCTTCACTCAGGCACACAGTAGGTCCCCCGATCTGTGGAGGTACCAGGTGCAGGTGAGCTCTGTGTGGATCAGAGCTCAGCCAGGACACAGCAGCCCTAATCTCAGACGGCCATGGGAAGGGCCCCTCCCAGGGCCCCGTGATGACAGCCGCACGGGGTGCCCGGCACTGCTCACTCCGGTCACCTTCTCGATTGCTCTCTTATCTCAGGTGTCCAGATGAGAAAACCGAGGCACAGGTGACGTGTACCAGTGTGACACAGCTTGAAAGCAGCAGGCGTGGCATTGAACCCAGGCTGTCTGGCTTGGGTCCACACCCTTCACCCCTACACTCTACAGCCTCTGCAGAGACAAGAGCTATTGCGGTTCCCTGATCACCTGCTGTGTCCTGGATGCCACGCCCGGCTCCTGCACCCATCTGGTGAGGCGGGCCTTGAGGGCCAGGGCCAGGGCGCATGGTAACACACACTTAGGACACACCTAGCACCCCAAGACCCCCAGCACACCCTAGGTCCACCTCTTGGCCAGGATGGTGGGGAAAGGGCCACCTGGGAGAGTTCTCAGGACACAGCTGCCTCTGCCACCTGTTCTGCTGTTGATCTGACTCTCTCACCCCTGGAGTGGATTCTGAGCTCCTGGTTTAGGAAGCTGGGGGCAGGAGGTAGTCCTTGAGGAGAAGGTGTTGTTCTTCAAGGTCTGCAGAGAATCAGATGTGGTAGAGAAGGGCAGAGAGGCCACAAATTGCCCCAGCTGGCTCCGGGCCAGGCTCAGCCCACCTTCAGCAAACTCAGAGTAATGGAATCTGCTGGCCTGTAGGATGGTTAGGGCCAAGCTCATACCCTCCTCCACAAGCAGCCCCAGAAATTCCTGAGACCCAGGCTCAGCTGCCCACAGCATGACAAGCAGCGGGCCAGGGCCCTGGGTGACTACTCAGAGTCCCAGCAGGAGGAAGTCATCTCCCCACCCCTGCAGGCCTGTCCACCCCAACGTCCAGGCTGGGGTGGCTGCACCAGGCTTCCATTTCTGTGGCTTTCACTTGCCTACTAACCAGGCAGCAGACCACGGCTTCCTGCCCCTCAGCCTCTGCCCTCCCTCCGGACCCGCAGGACAAACACCTGTGGCAGTCAGGGAGGAAAATGGACCCCACCCCCACCCCGAGGGATTTACTGTGAGCTGGACACCAGTATTCAGGGCCAAATTCCACAGACCACCAGCACTGGGAACCATCTTGCCCAGTGCCCCTCAGTCCTTGGGGAAACTGAGGCCCAGAGAAGGGAATGACCTGCCTGATTTCCCACAGGCAGAGGCAGGACAAGGATTTGGACTTGCGGGACACCTGCTGTTACTCTGAGATGCCTCTCAGGGAGAGGGGCCCTGAGCAGGGAGATGCTGACCGAACCCAGCCCTGCAGCAGACACAGGGCTGCTCTTCCCTCCCAGCCCCACGCCCAGCCCCCACTCCCCAGGGGAACCCCTCTGTCCTTACTGAGACCCCCAGAGTGGAAAGAGAAGCAAAACCAGACATCCCTGGTTGCACAGTGGTTAGGAACCTGCCTGCCAATGCAGGGGACGCGGGGTTCCATCCCTGTTTGGGAAAGATCCCACATGCCACAACTACTGATCCAGTGCACCACAACTACTGAAGCCCGCGCACCTAAAGCCCGTGCTCCACAACAAAAGAAGCCACCACAATGAGGGGCCCAAGCACTGCAACAAAGAGTAGCCCCCACTTGCCGCAACTAGAGAAAGCCTGCACCCAGCAATGAAGACCCAATATAGCCAAAAAAAAAAAAAAAAGAGAGAGAGTGAGAGAAGCAAAACCAAACCGACATTGGCCATTCTGGAGGTGGTGGCAGTCAGAGGGGCCCTGCAGGCTCGGTCCTCAGGAGCTCAAGTCCCCAAAGCACTGCAGGCTCAAGAATTGGTCCGGCCTCTGCTCAGAGCACACGGGTGCCAGAGGGGCTCTGGCCAAGTGAGCCACTGTCACAAGTGACTAGACTGTTCCGAGGAAGTGCCTGGCGCCCTGGGGGCTGCTCCCTGCAGCCAGCACCCCCTCCGCCGCCTCCCCTCCACCTCCTTCTCCAGGGCACGGCTTCTGAGTCACGGCTCAGAGCTGGGCAGAGTCGGGCTCACGCAGCTGCTGATCAAATGAATTAACCGGTCATTCAATCAGTTAATCAATCAGTCCTGCAGGCTCACCGTCCAAGGCCCAGCTCCGGAGTCACCCGCTCCCGCGGGCCTGCCCCGGCCTTCCCTCCCTGCACCGTGAGGAAACTCCCCGAAGGCAGGGCCTCCCGCCTCCTTCTGTCCACCTGCAGCCTCTGTCACCTGAGAACTGCCCGTGGCCTTGCCCTCTGTGACATCACCATTTATTGAGTCCACTTGCCACGCAGCATATTCAGAATATCGCGGCTGTTTTCTTACGGAAAACGCCACGCGCCTAGGAAGGTGAGGATGGTGGGGAGGGGGACGCGAGGGGACGTGACCGCCCAAGGCCCCTCAGCTGGTAAAGGTCAGAATCCGGGATGGGAACCCAGGCCAGCTTGTCCTCGCCCACACACCTCCACCAGTCACTCAACAGGTAGCCCAGCAACTCTTTTACATTTTGAAACGTCAAAAAATGATTTAAAAAACTTTTGAAAATGATTACGCAAATTCTCTCTGCCTCAAGTTAAGGCTGTGTTTCGGTCTGTCATTCAGTTACCATGGATTCGTAGAGGCCAGCTCTGTGCCCAGGCTGGGTCAGAGGAGCGCGGCCCTGGAGAAGGGCCGGGCTGGCTCTGCAGATGTGCAGCTGAGAGCCGGCAAGCTGCCTGAGGCCCCGCCCTTGCCATGTGGCACCTAGGGCGATCCACGCCTTAGGAGGGGGCCAGCGGCGGGCAGGTGCAGTCCTCTCTTTTGGGAGACATTCCCTCAGGCCAGATGTAGGACCCCAGGCCTTTCCATCCACGCTGTGTGGCCATTCCGCACCTCCCTTTCCCCATAGAGGGGTCAGATCGGGGCTGCAGGAGGTGGCGCTCAGGGCAGCTCTGGCAGGAGGAAGCATATTCCTGCCTCAGCCTGAAGGCAGCGTGCGGGAGGCTGGGTGCCGGGATCTGCTCAGGGACAGCCCACCTGCTCCCTCCTCTGGGTGGCTCTGGCTGTGAGGCACAGTCCAGGCCCACAAGCCAGCCCCGGCCCTGCCATGCCCCCACTGGGTGGGTAGAGAGCCCATGCTGCCTTCGTACACACTGTCACTTCCTTCTTTTCACACCCATACAATTCTTGGTGGCTTCATGGGCTAGGCCACAGAGACCAGGGCTCCAAGCAAGCCACTTCCCTTCTTGGGACCTGGTTTCCTCATCGAGGAAGTGAGGGCAGAGCCAACCTCTCCTGGCCCTCACAGCCACCCTCTAGGGCACACCTCCATTGTGCAGACTGGCCACCAAGTCAGGGAGGGGGCCCAGGCCTGGCCTGAGAGGCTGGACAGAGTTCAGCCGACCAAATGTGGGTTCCCACCCCACCGTGTGGACCTGGTCATTCTCAGCCTTTACTTTCCTCCCTCCCTTCCCACCACCCAAGGTTGATCTAAGAAGCCTGTGAAATAACGTACACAGATGAGAACAGTAAACACGAGATCTGAGGCTGCCCTGAGCTGGGAACGGCGCTAAGGATCATCAGCCCCATTTTACAGATGAGAGGTTACCTAACTGGCTCGGGGGCCGCAGGGCACAACCGGGATTTGAACCCAGCTCTTCCAGGTCAGACCTTGGCTCATCCCCTCGCGTCTCTGCAAAGCCCCAAGCTCAGTAGCTGTTCAGCAAGGGGTAGCTCCCCATGCCCTACCCTGTCCCTGCCTGCCTCTCACCACCCCCACCAGACAGAACCCAGCTGCGCCTGGCTGGAAAAAATAAGTTATCTCCCTACCACACACCCTCCCCCACCAGAGGGTCCATATAAAGGCGGCAGAAGCTTTTTCAAATGTTCCCTTACATGGAATTCCAGATTATAAAGTCCTTCAGAGGACAGCTAAACCTCTAACCTTAGAGGGAGAGGCCTGGGTTTTGGTCCCAGGTCTGATCTGCCAGGAAGGAGCTGGGTAGTCTTGGTAACGTCCCTGCCTTCTCTGGGGCTCCCAGACAATGAAGTGGGTTTAGGGAGAGGAAGTAACCTTCAATTGCTCTTCCAACAGGGAGGCTGCTGTCTGTCTGCCGGCTTTTGGAAGCCATGACAACCATGGCTGCATCTTGCCTGGAGAAGTCTGAAGTCAGGGGTGGACTGGAGCTGCCCGAGAGAAGGCCAAGGGCGATTGATGCCTGGAAGGGAGCGGTTAGGAATTAGCACAGATATATTTCCTGGGAACCAAGTGGAGGCTGGGAAGGTGGCAGGGAAGAGCTGCCTGTACGTCTCTGTCCATGAGAAATGCCTGACAGTGAGGGAGAAGCCCTTGAAAGAAGCTGCATAGAGTGGACGGTGGGGTGCAGCTGGGAGGGTCAGACATGGACAGCTGCAGGGGATGGAGCGAGATAGGTCAAGGGACAAGCTCACCAAAGAAGTAATACTGCCAAGGTAGCCGGGAGAGGAAGAGCTGACCTGTGGGCATTTGCCACCCACCACACCAGCTACAGCAGCACCAGGGAAATAAGATCTTCCACCCCTTTAGGGCTTCCAACCCTGTGCCCGCAGCAGGCAGTGGGGGTGGCAGAACATGGCGACTGCAGAGACGGACCTGTCCTCTGTCCCCGTCATAGGCTTCCAACCACAGGCGAAGTGGGGAGACTGGGGAGCTTTCAAGTGAATAAGAGAGTGAGATTTTGATATGAGGTTGAACTGGAAGGAGTTAGACCTGAAAAGGACTAGAAACGCTCTAATACATGCCCAGGGGCAAGGAAGGGAGAGCTACCAGTGGCTTTGGAAGGTGGAAGAAAAACATTGTTTCCTGCTTGCGCCCTACAAAGTTCAGAAACCATTTTGTAATCAGAAACCATTTCGTAAAATGCTAACCATTCTTGTCAAAAACTTTTCTAATGACTGACGTGCTCTTGGGTCGCTAGGCTGTCTCTCTCTCTTTCTCTCTCTCTCTCTATATATGTTTTTCAGATTTTTTTGACTGCACTGTGTGGCATGCAAAACTTCCCCGACCAGAGATCGAACCCACGCCCCCCCGCAGTGGAAGTGTGGAATCTTAACCACTGGACCACCAGGGAAGCCCTATATATTTTATCTAACCTTTTTTTTTTTTTTTAAATCACTTTTTACTGGTGGAAGAGGAGACAGAACAGGGAGACTGGACTCAGGTAGCCCCAGAAGCCAAGGACGGTGATTTTGCACAACAGTTAAAGGCCGCGCGGTGCCTGGGCTGCTTTGCCCTTTCCTTTCACTGCGGTTTGATAGAAGGGACTTCTGTGGTTAAGGTGCCTACTGTGGCTGGTTTACTCGCAACTAGACCACTGCTGTTTGTCTCCTGTGGGCTGAGAAACCAAACCACTGGGATTGTCAGGACACCTGAGGTAGTGAGCCCTGAACTCTGGAGAAGGCAGCCCCCTGAAGGCAGAACGTGGGTCTGTTTGCCTACTGGGTCACGGTGCCCAGGTCTGCGTAGCAACACTCAGCAAATACACTGGACAGAGACTGAGGAAGTATCTCAGGGAGGCCCTCAAGCTGATGTAGCTTTATGGCAGCTGGCTCCTGAACTGCTCCATGGAGAAGATCAGATGATTTGCTTGCAATTCAATGACTCATTACTCAGAACCTTCAAATAAGCCAGACAGACTTGTCCCTTCTACTTTGTATGATGTGTTCAATGTATTATTATCCCCATTGTACAGATATGGAAACTGAGGCTCAGAGAAGATAAGTCAATGAGTAGCAGCCCAGCTCTTTCCACTGCCCCACAGCTAGTACCCCACAGTGGGGCTCATCTCCACCATGACTGGTTGATACATTGAGGGAAAGCAAAGGACAAGACACCCAGGTATGGCTTGGATGGTTGGATGGATGGATGGATGAATGGACCAGAGACTTCAGTGAGCAAGCTGGTTGCTTACTTAGAGTACCCCAGGAGGAGGGCTGGGGAAAGAGAAGGTCCCAGTGCTCAGCCCTTGAGGAACTATTAAGGAATATAGTCATTTGTGGACTTTGTGGGGCCATCAGGAACAGAGGCAGCATCCGTGTTTGGTGTCCTCAGAGGCTCAGCCAGGACTCACAGGGGTAGAGACAGAGGGCCAACTCCAGATCAGTACAAAGGAGGGCTTTCCAAGAGCCCAAGTGGCCCCAAATATGGAACACAGGTGAGTTGCTCTGATGGATGGAGAGCACCCCATCGCTAGGGTCTGTCTGCAGGATTCTGCAGAGAGGACTCACGTCTCAGATGATGCATCAAACTAGATGTTCTGGGTCTAGGTGTCCCCCGACTCCAATATTGGAGGGGTCCATTTATAAGCAGACAAATGTGGGGTGATTTACAACTTTTCTAAGACGGCCCAGCATAGATGTCAAAGGGAGAGAGCCAAGAAAGCAGACAGACTTTTATGTTTAAGGAACAAAAGCACTTGAATGTGGTTAGATGACCTACTCTGGGGTTTGGGATTAGAATAAGTTTCCAGAGGCCTCTAGCTCTCCGCTGAGCCCCAGTCTGAGGCCTCACCTGGGCCTGAGAGGGCCCCTCACCTGTGCAGCCCTGCTGGACGGGCCCCTGAGATGTCCAAGAACTTGACCTGGGGCCGAGCTGGACCTCAAGATTTGGGGAATCTGGAGGCCTGGGACTGGTGGTTACGTGCAGCCTTCGGAGGGGCCCTGTTAGAGCTCTGCGAATGTTCAGAGGTTCTCAGGAGTCGTAGCCAGCTGGGTGTGAGGGCTGGGGAACAACACAGGCACCAGGAGGGGGCCTACCGGGGCCTCTTATCTCAGTCACACCGACCCCAGGAGGATGCGAGGATGAGAGAGGTTACATAACTTGTCCAGGCTCAAAGAGCAATTGTGTGGGTATGAGTGGCTTCCGACTTTGTTCTTTTAAATAGGCCTCCTCCAACATCAGGAAGGAAAGGGCTCCTCGACTACCCTCCCCTCCCCCATTCTGTGAAGTACTGTTCACTTCCCCTCCGCTCTTAAAGGCCCAGCTCGATCCCCCACTTCTTCCTCCTGCTTTATGAAACCAAAATGTGTAGAAGTTAGCCCAAGCAGTGCGGCAGGGAGTGAACACAAGTCTGGCGAAGGCCTGGAGGTGGGGATGAGCCCCTCGGGTTCAGTAGCCTGGAAGCCTGATGTTCAGAGCCGTGAGCGGCTTCAAGCCCAGCCGGAGGGCGGCAGCGAGGGGTCTGAGGGGCTGGAGCAGGTGTCGGAAGAGGTAGCCTGAGGCCAGCTGGACAGGGAGCCCTGCGTCAGGCAGAGCAGGTGGGGGGACCCTCACAGGAGATAACAGGGAACCTGGGCCAGGTTCCAAGTTTGGGGGCAGGGAGCAGTGTTGGGGGGATGTGGACAGGTAGAGGCCAGCGTTCTCCATGACTCTAATTCTCAGAGAAAACTGCGATGTCAGGACTGTGCCCTTATTGCCCCATGTCACAGATGGGCAACGGAGGCTCAGCAAGGTGAGTGACTTGCCTCGGTCACACAGTTCCTTTGTAACGCCCCCACCAAGCTGATTAGGTGAGGGGTGGGGTGGCTTGTAGGATCTAGCAGTGGCGACAGCTGAGGGCAGGTGGGGACAGTGGATGGAGGGAAGGAGGGAAACGAGCCATCCCAGACTCTGAGCTCCAGAGGAGACCCTGACCCATCAGCAAGGACAGGCACTGACCATCCCCTGCACGTGGCCAGCCCCACAGGGCTCCTTGCTGCATGGGCTCCAGCTTGTGAGTGACCGGCCAGGGACTGGGGGCCGGCACCCGTAGCCCAAGTGCTGTCTCTGCACGTCCCTTTCCCCACGTACCACTCCTCCTACACCTCCTACACCTACCAGGGGATGGCCCACGGGAACACACCCTCAAGAGGAAGTCCAGACAGGGGTGTGGGAAGAGCCCAGGCTCTGGGTTCTAGTCCTGGCCAATCCCATGCACACAGACAGTGTGGCCTTGGGCAAGTTACTTAACCTCCTGTACACAGATTCCCTCCTCTGTAAAATGAGTGTGAACACACTGTCCACCTCCCAGGGGCTCTGAGGACTAATGAAATGATATATATGTAGGAATCCAACAAAGGGCACCCTGACACTTAAGGAGCTCCTAGAAAATGGTGGCCTTGGTGATTAGTATGTATCAAGTCAAAGTAGACCCAGAAAGGACAGAAAAAAGGAGAGCTGGGTTTGAATCCTAGCTGGTTTGAATCCAATCGACTGGTTGCTTCCAATCTCTCAGCTTCAATTTTTCCATCCTTAAAGTGGAACGAACGCTTGGACTCTGAGCCCTTACGGGGCTGATGTGGGGGGTCCTGCTTGGTGGCTGTGAATTGCTGCAGAGTGCGGACCGGCAGCCTCCTCTGGACTTGAGGCTTGCTCAAGAGACAGAGATGGGCCCCTGGGGCTGCAGGGGATCCCCACTCCTCACACCTTTCCCCAAAGGCAGGAATAGATCCCCACAACCCCTGGAGAAGGCCCCTCAGCTTCCTCCGCCAGCCTTGGCAGGTCCTGGGCCTCAGAGCTGACCCTGGGCTCTGGCCGCAACGCCCAAGCCCAGGGGCTTCCTGGGCTCCTGCAGGGGGTCTGCATGTGGGGCCCCTTGTCCTTCCTAGGCCATTAACTTTCATTTCACCACGTCTCTATCTTTCAACCACAGAAATGGATTTAATACAGACAAAGAGCCAGAGGCTGAGAGAGTGGAGGGACTCACCAGGGCCACACCATGAATGCGGTGGAATGCAAGCAGGGCACTGGGTGCTAAAGGCAGCGTGAGAGACACAGAAGGCGCCCTCCAAGTAAGGGTTCTGTGTTGGAGGCTGGGAAATTGCTGCACGCTGCCCGACGCAGCCAGTGCGCATCTGGGATAGAGCTGTGCTGTGGGGAAATACATCTCTAAGTGGAGCAAGGTAAAGCCTCAGGCCCTGGGGTGCTGGGGCTGTCTGAAGAAGGCTGTGCTTTCTGGGACGATTCACTGCTTCACTTTCCCTCTCGGCCCCTCGCTTGCATTCATCCGTTGGAAGGACTCAAACAAAGACCCTTGGACCCTGGAGGGCAAACTCCTCCCCTCAATGAATCTGCAGTACCCCTAGGGTTGGGGGTGATCTGAGGACTAAAATAAAAGTTCAGCAGCCTCATGGCAGCACCTGCCCTGACCTGAGACCTAGTCTCAGCCGCTGGTCTTCCCCTGGCCCTGGAATTAGCCACACTGTCCCTTTGGTTCCAGGGTCAACATCCATCCTCTTCTGGATCAGAGTGAGAACAACTGCACGCACCAGCACAGCACCTGCTTCAGGGCTGCCCTACTTCTGTGTCTCCCTGCACTGTGCAGACCCCCACTCCCCATGCTTTCAGTATCCACAATGGCTCCAGGGACACTCTCCAGATGTCTGTGTTGATTCCCTGCCTACCACCTCAACCCTGCTTGCAC
The DNA here is from genome assembly GCF_030028045.1 of Hippopotamus amphibius kiboko. Lineage (NCBI taxonomy): Eukaryota > Metazoa > Chordata > Mammalia > Artiodactyla > Hippopotamidae > Hippopotamus > Hippopotamus amphibius. The sequence goes on from NC_080187.1 coordinate 216,479,074, forward strand.
AGACTGACCCCAGCTGACCTCAACCTTCCTACCACCTGCAGTCGGGGGTCCCCAGGCCTGGGAAAGTGGGCTCAGAGCTGGTCGAAATGAAGGGAAAACATTCAAGAGGTGATAAAGAAGAGGACCCCTTCTGCCTCAGTGGCTGCCAGCTGGGAAGCTGGGATTCAGAAGTCCTGGTTTCCATAGGCCCCTCAGGGCTAGGCAGGCCAAGGCCAGCATGGACATCAGTTCCCTCAGGGCCTTCGCATGATCCACTAAAGAAGTCAGTGACCCCAGCCTATGGGACACTCCTTCTTGAAGAGTAAGACCTGATGGGGCCTCAAGGAAGCACAGAAGTCATGGGCCTTCTCTGGGGACCAGAGGTAGGGTGACTGTAAGGAGGAGCCCGCCATTCCCAGGGAATTCTCTCCGAGCATGTCCAGGTTTGGGAGCGTTATAGGGGGTTTGTCATAGACTGGTGGCCAGTCCAGGTTGGCAAACCTCAGTTTCCTCACCTATAAAAACTCCTCAAGTGTGGAGAAAAAGGAACCCTGCTACACTGTTAGCTGGAATGTAAATTGGTGCAGCCACTATGGAGAACAGTATGGAGGTTCCTTAAAAAACTAAAAATATGATCCAGCAATCCCATTTCTGGGCATATATTCAGAGATAACTGTAATTCGAAAAGAAACGTGCACCCCAATGTTCATAGCAGCACTATTTACGATAGCCAGGACATGGAAGCAACCTAAATGTCCATCAACAGATGAATGGATAAAGAAGGTGTGGTACACGTATACAATGGAATACCACTTAGACATAAAAAGGAATGAAATAATGCCATTTGCAGCAATAAGGATGGATCTAGAGATTATCATACTAAGCAAAGGAAGCCAGACAGGGAAAGACAAATATCGTATGATATCGCTTATATGTGGAATCTAAGAAAAAAAAGGATACAAACGAACTTATTTTCAAACCAGAAATAGATCCACAGACATAGAAAACAAACTTATGATTACCAAAGGGGAAAAGGGGAGAAGGGATTAGCAGATACACACTACTATATTATATATAAAATAGATATACTATGTCTATTTTATATACTATATACTATACTATATAGTATACTACTATATACTATAAATAAAATAGATAACCAACAAGGACCTACTGTACAATACAGGGAACCACACTCAATATTTTGTATAACCTATAAGGGAACAGAATCTGAAAAAGAATATATCAATATGTATAATATATATAACTGAATCACTTTTCTGTATACCTAAAACTAATACAACATTGTAAATCAACTATACTTTATTTTTAAAAACTAAAAATTAAAAAATTAAAAAAATAAAAACATTTCAACTCAGGACCTCAATAGCCAATAATTTTGAAAACAAAGAACAAAGTTGGAAGACTCACAATTCCTGATTTCAAAACTTACTCCAAAGCTACAGTAATTAAAATAGTGTGGTACTCTCATCAGGACAGACATATGGACCAATGGAATGGAATAGAGAGCCAGAAATAAGCACTCACATATATGATAAACTGATTTTCCACAAGGATGGCAAGACCATTCAATGTGGAAAAGACAGCCTTTTCAACAAATGGTGCTGGGGAAACTGGATATGCACATGCAAAAGAATGGAGTTGGACTCTTACTTAATACCATATACAAAAACTAACTCTTAAAAGTGAACAACAAAAAGATAAACAACCCAATTCAAAAGTAGGCAAAGGACTTGAATAGACATTTCTCTAAAGAAGATAAACAAATGGCCAGGACTTCCCAGGTGGCGCAGTGGTTAAGAATCTGCCTGCGAATGCAGCGGACACGGGTTCGATCCCTGGTCTGGGAAGATCCCACATGTCGCGGAGCAACTCAGCCCGTGTGCTGCAACTACTGAGTCTGTGCTCTAGAGCCCACGAGCCACAACTACTGAGCCCACATGCTGCAACTACTGAAGCCTGTGCTCCTAGAGCTCATGCTCTGCAACAAGAGAAGCCACCGCAACGAGAAGCCTGCACACCTCAATTAGAGAAAGGCTGTGTGCACAGTAATGAAGACTGAAAAATTCAGCCAATAAATAAATTAATTTTAAGAAGATAGATGGCCAATAAATATATTAAAATATGCTCAATATCACTGGTCATCAGGGAAATACAAATCAAAACACCAGTGAGGGACTTCCCTGGCAGTCCAGTGGTTAAGGCTCGGAGCTTCCACTGCAGGGGGCATGGGTTCAATCCCTGGTAGGGGAACTAAGATCCCATATGCAGCATAGCACAGCCATATAAATAAATAAACACATTAATTAATAATAAAATAAGGAGCCAAAGTTTGAAGAAAAAAAAAAACCCAAAACACCAATGAGATACCACTTCATGCCTACTAGAATGGCTATGATTGGGGGAAAAAACACACAGAAAATAACAAGTGTTGGTGAAGATGTGGAGAAATTGGAACCCTCGTGCATTGTTTTTTTGTTTGTGTTTTGGAAACTCGTGCATTGTTGATGGGAATGTAAATGGAGCAGCTGCTGGGGAAAATAGTTTAGCAGTTAATCAACATGTTAAACATAGGATTAACAAATGATGCAGCAACTCCACCCCTAGGTATATACCCCAAAGAATTGAAAGCAGGGATTCAAACCAGTATTATTACAGCCATGTTCATAGCGGCATTGACAGTATTCAAAACGAGGGAACGACCCAAGTGTCCGCTAACAGATGAATGGATAAACACAATAAGGTATATGTGTAGAATGGAATGTTTTTCAGCCATAAAAAGGAATGACATTCTGACACATGCTAACACATGGATGAGCCTTAAAGACATTATGTTAAATGAAATAGGACAAACATGGTCTGATTCTACTTATATGCGGTCCCTAGCATGGCAAGTTCACAGAGACAGAAAGTAGAGTAGGAGATGAGAAGAGCGAGACAGGGAGTAACGATTTAAGGGGTACAGAATTTCTGTTTGAGGTTATGAAAAAGTTCTAGAAATAGATAGTGGTGATGGTTGTACAACACTGTGAATACAACACTGTGAATGTACTGACACCGCTTAACTGCACGCTTAAAAATGGTTAAAATGGTAAATTTTATGTTACGTATATTGACCACAAAAAAGTAATTGTATAAGGTTACAAGGTTAAAAAAAAAACAGCCCTTTACCTTCTACTCATTCACAAGTGAGTCAAATGAAGTCACGTAAGTGGTAAAAGCCAGATACACGCTCATTGTCAGTGATGGCAATGCATCCGAAACACTGCAGGTACCTACACCGGTGGTTCTCAGCCTAGGCTGTGCCTTGGTAAACGGAGAACTTCAAAAAATACTGCTCCTCCATCCCGCAACGTGCATGTAATTGACCCGGGGCAGCGCCTGGGCGCTGGGATTTTTGATCCCTGCCACATTTTTTATCTCGTCTCTAACTGCTCTCCACCTCCATCACTCTGCCCCGGCCGCACAGGCCTCCTTGGCCCTGAACAGCTCAAGCACTCTCCTGACTCAGCCCATCGCCCAGCCCGTCCTGTGGCTCAGCTTCCGCTTCTCCATTTCTGCAGCTGGGAAGCCCTGATCCCATCTGGCTGCCCCATCCGCACCCTGGCTGCTAGTCTCTGGAGCACCAGCAGACGCTTCCTGTTACCCAATAGCGGGTGGCCTGTCAACGCCAGCGGGAGGGTCTGTCACTCACCCGCCTGCTCTGTCACCCATTGCTCAGGGTACCAGGTCTCAACAAACCACCACCCATTCTCACTAACGCCAAGGGCTTTCTGACCCGGCCTGGGAAGGTAGCAGCCAGGCCTAGCCCAGAAGCCCCAAAGCCCATCTGGGTGGCATCCCCAGGCCTACATTTCCTCTATAAGCCTTGGTTTTCTCTCTGTAAAGCAGGAATAAGAATACCAACCTCAAGGGCTATTGCATCTTGTTGCCTGAAGCCAGAGGAATGACTCTCTAATGGTGGAATTTAATATGCAGTGGTGAACAGTGTTGGGGAGGCATCCCGAGACTAGGAAGATCCACATATGAGGCCCACCCTGTAGGTACCTATCCAGTTACAAGTGGGGATCCCCGGAGATCTGTTCCTGGTCTGCTAACTCCCGATGCTGTGCAACAGAATGTGGTCCCCTGAGCACTGCCCGGAGCCTCTCCATCTTCAAAGCCTTTATCTTAGGTGAGAATCAATCTGACCTCCTACAGATGAGGAAATCAAAGTTCAGAGAGGGGAAAGGATTCTCCAGGTCCCCCTCAGCGAGTGACGGTGGAAGCTTCAAAGAGGCCTGTTCCCCTTCTGAGCCTGGAGGACAGGGAGTGACCGAGCCCGTGAGGGAGGCGAGGGACCTTCTGGAGCTAGCCCAGCGGGGAGCCCCCGTGTGGGCAGCCCCCAGGGCAAAGGGTACCACTCTCTCTTGCTGGAAATGAGGCAGTTTCAGTTTCCACAACAAGTTCCCTCCATCGTGCGGTTTGCAGCGTCAGCCAGGCTCTAGGCAAGGAGGGCGGGCATCCTACCCACAGCCTACGGCCTCCAAGCCTCTTTGCATGAATGGAAACATCCGTCACTGGAGAGGGTGCAAAAAGGAAGAAAGCATCTTTGCCTCCACTCAAGGCTGGTCAAGACCTTTCACCACCGGCCAGGGGCCTTCCCTTCCTACCAGTCACCCTACACAGTCCTCTGGGTCAGAAAACTCTCTTGCAAACTCACTGTGCCAGCTCCCCCTTCTACACCTTTGCCTGTGCCATTCCTCCCACCTGGAGCGCCCTTTGCCCTCCTGCCACCTCCCAAATCCTCACCCACTCTTCCAAGCCCAAGTAAGGCCCTCCATCTCCATCCCAGGGGCTGGCAACCCCAGCTGTGTGGAGGCTCCAGGAGCAGCCAGGAAAAGTCCACGAGTTCCTGGGAACTGAACCACAGCGAGGGTCTTGAGAAGCAGATCTGGTTTTCTACCAAGAATAAAATCAAAGGTGTGGATTATGTTCTTGACCCAGGACACTGCAGCCAGGAAATCCTACGGGAGAGCATCTGCAGGCATTGCAAAAGCAGGGCAAACACAGCCACAAACCTCTGCAGTCACTTACTGCCATTAGACAGCAGACCCGTCCTGTGGAGCGGGTGCTGAGGAACTGAGCTCTCAGGTCCCAGGGGACACACGCGCCACAGAGTATGTGCAGAGTATGTGAAAGAGTTCATGCTATCGAACCACAATGTCGCCTAAAAACACCATCTCAGCCTTGAAAACAGGAATTGCTTAGTCTTTTTCTTAAATACTTTCCTTTTAATGAAATACGTAATCTGTGATCACTTGCAGAAAATTATGGAGAGAAAAATCTCATTACTTCAAAAACTATGGAAACCACTGATGACATATAGGAAGCCACTCTTTCATCCAATAGGAATTATAATTGAACCAAGAACTGGCCAGTCTCCTCGGATTCAAGGGGCAGAACGTGATCAGGTCTGACAGAGCTAGGTGGCTGTCCTTGCTCTGCCCTGGACATATGACCATGAACTAGGTCCTTGACCTGCCCATGCCTCTGTTCTGGAAATGGGAGGACATTGGCAAGCCCCTCCCTGCAGGGTGGGTCTGGGGACACAGGTGGAAGGACCATCACAGTGCCTGGCACATAACAGGTACTGAACAAACAGGCATTGTTGCCGCTCCTCTGGGGATGATTTAAGTAGCTGGGACTCAGAGAGAAAAATCTTCACAGAACAGGAAATAAATACCCTCTTTTTCATTTTTAGCTGTGTAATTTAATTTTTCAATAGGTAATACATTTACATGGTTCAAAAATCAAAAACTATAAAAAAGTACATAGTGAGAACACTCACTGCCACCCAGCCCTGTAACCCACCAATCTTTTTTCTCTCATTCCCCACAAAGGTCATCACTTTAATTAATTCTCTGTGTGTCTTTCCAGAGATTCTCATTGTTAATACAAGCCTGTACTGACATCAATGCTCATTTCCCCCACTTTTCACAACAGGTCACATACAAGACATACCGCTTGGCTCTGTGCTTTTCACACAGAACACCATGCCTTGGAGAGCTTTGCAACCAGCCCAGAAAGAGGGTCCGTGCTCATCCCTTCTGACAGCCACGGCCAGGGAGGCACTGCGAAGGCAGCAGGTGGCGGCAAAGGAAGGACAGCCAGGGGCCTCTCTCTCCCACCTCCTGCCTCTACAATCCCCTGTGTCTTGGGCGGACCCCCTCCTCAGCCACCGGCCTCCTCAGCCTTCAAGGCCACAGGGCCCTGCCTTGCTGCAATTCCACCCACGACGTCTGAGTGGGCTTCGGTTCCCAGCAGAGCCCCTCCAGGCCCAGTCCTCCCAGCCCCGCTCCAGGCCACTCTGGTCCCTTTTTCCTGGAGGAAAAGGCTCCTGCCCAGCCAGAGGACTATGAGGGGTCCCAACGCGGCTGCTAGGGCCAAATGCTAGAGAACTGGCCCCACTCCTTCACCCAGGAATGCCTCCTCTTCTGGGAAGCTACCCCAGAAGTAGCCCTCAAGTGCAAAACCTTGGTACACAAAGATCTACCCAGTGCATCACTGTCCAGAATGCTAAATAACTGGCAGTAACCTAAATGTCCAGCAATAGGGGATTGGGTCCATTAGTCATAGCATGTGCGCCAAATCCACAAGCTGGAGGACCGTGCCGTCATTAACAGTGGTGTTTTGAAGATGAGGAAATCACGCTCAGGCCCACACGTGTTCAAAACAGAATTGGGATGAAAAGAGGCAGGTCCCCCCCAGACTCCTCCTCAGTGGAGAGCCCCAGAGTCTCAGAACTGGGAAGGGGAAGAGGCAACAGCAGCTGATCAGACACTTGGGGCCTGAGTCCCCTCTCCCCACCCCCACCCCGTGCATCCCTGGTGAGTCATTCCCCCACCCAAGGAAGTGGTACCTCCTTCTGTTCTCTGTTGGGGAGCTCAGCTCCTCCCAGTTTGGCACAGAGGTTTCCAGATGAAGCTGGAGCCCAGCCTCAACGGGGAGAGAGGTGACCTCAAGTCAGAGGGAAAAGTTCAGGCCTGTCTGTCCCCCTTGAAGTTACCTGCTCAAAGCTGGGGCGGCGGGGAGGCAAGGGCAGGGAAGGGTAGTGTATGTGGCCCTTACTTTTCCTTTTAACAACCCCAAAAGGGACAGGATCTTACTAAAAGCTAGTCCAGAGCTAGACTTTCCCTCCTAAAACAATATCCAGTGACTTCTCTGCAAAGGTGGTTGGATATATAGGTCTGGGAAGCACTGAGAGGGTAGGAGCGGAAAGCGCAGCTCAGAGCACCGCTGAGGGTGTGCCCTGTGCCTGGCCCAGTTACCAGAGACCCTCGGTTTCCAGCTCTGGATCCTGACTTCCTCGAGGGCAAGACAGTCTCATTCATCTGACTGGCTGTGGGGGTGAGGATGGGAGGCCCAGCTTAGACTACCTGGCAGAGAACCCTTCTCAACAAGTATTTATAGAATGTCACTAAAGTACAGTGAAGGAGAAGATAGGTTCAGGAAGGCAGTAGGACGGTGGAGGCATTTACTGTTCATTCACTTATTCTATAAACATTGACTGAACACATAGGCCACTCGCCAGCCCTGTACTGAGGAGGCAGACAGGTGTTTCTTGCAATACAATTTGGCTGCTGCTGGGAGCAGAGCCACTGGCGAGGAAAGCTGTGTGTACCGAGGAAAGGGGTGGTTACCCTGCATTCTCTGGGCTTCTGTGCCCCTCGGTGCTGAGTCAGGTTCTATGAGCTCTAAGAGGCCCTCAGCTCAGGCACTTGGTATTCTCATCCTCGGCCTTGTCTCGCTGACAGCCCCTGCTCTGAGGCTCAGCCACAGACTTCCTGCAAACTGTGATGTCCTTTATCACTCTGTGTGTTTCACAGAAATCAAATTATCCCTTCCCTCCCGCTGTGGCTAGCCCGCCCTGCCTCACTCCCACAGCAGCCTGCGTCTGAAAGTTCTGCTGAAGATAAAAGCAAGCTATAAATAAATACTGTGTGGCCGCACTGACAAAATTGCAAATAGAGGCCTACTGAGGGACAGGACTGGTCTGCTCCCACCACTTCTGCACCACTATGTCTTCTTTTTATATATATATATATTTTGTCTCCTCTCTTGCTATCAGGCTACCAGTTACCTGTGAAACTGTCTCTAACAGTTCAGGCCCACCTATGTTTAATCAAACACAGATCCCTACTATCTGCTGTATCTATAGGTTGAAAGACCATATGACCAAGCTTGTTAAAATTGTGAGTGAGAGCAGAGTTCATGGGCCCTAACTAAAAGCTATCGGCCATCTCGTATGAGTAAAGCATATAAGCTTTAATGCAAGCTCTTAGCTCCTCAGAAACCACTTTTGTTTCCCTCCTTATCATGAGCTGGTGCTGTAAACAGGGCTGGCTCTCGCCTGTGTTCTGGATGGTTGAGGTTGCCAGGTAACTGCAGTGCTGTGGTATTAGACAGGATCCTTCTAGTTCAGAGGCTTCCTACCACTATAGGCTAACCATTTTCAAACAGTTTGCTATCAAGCTATCGGCGTTGCTTTGGGCTGGGGTAGGGGAAAGCCAGGGAGAGGGGCAGGCTGGACCCTGTCCCTAATATCCCCATGGCAGTTAGATCATTAAGTCTTTTCCATTTTACAGATTTGTCTGTAAATTGGGCTTTAAAAGACTTCTATGGACCTCATCTGCGTCAGATCTTACTTCTCTGGGAGCTAGGAAGGACGGTTTTTCTCCCTCCTTCGCCAATACGGCCTAAAGATCCAGTGATGGGCCTTTGTGCTAGAGGAGCGATGAAGCGCCTGGATATACAGGTCTGCGAGGCAATGAGAGGGTAGGAGAGGCCAGCCTGTCTGGGTTTCATCCCAGCTGTGTGACTTTGGGCAAATGACTTGGGCTCTCCGTGCCTCAGCCTCCTCCTGTGACTAATAGGGATACCAATAGCATCTCCTTCCTCGGTTTAAGTGAGTGCCTAGATACATAGTCCTGAGAATGGTGCCTGGCACATCTTTAACGCTCAGTAACTGTTAGTTGCCCTTATGGGCTGGGCCGGGGTGAGCATCTGGGAGACGTGCTAGAATTCAGAGCCCTGAGAGCACTGATGCTGCCACTGACCTTCTGGGGCATCTGCCCAGGCTCAGTGTGAGAGGCTCCCATCGGCTACTTCTTTCCCTCCCTAGGGAAGCTGCACCCTCACCCCAGGCCCAGGGAGCCGGCAGTGGTGGAGACGGGGCACCTGCAGGCCGTGAAGCCGGCAGCGGCTCAGAGGTGGGGCAAGCACAGAGCGTGGGCGGGATACCGCTCAGGAAGCTGTCACAGGTGGGGGCTGCCACCACACCCTGCTCCCCTTGTACCATTCCCCGCCGCCCAGATCCTGCCTTAGGGCTTCTCCTCAGCCCAGCTCTGTCCTAGGGAAGGTGGACCCAGGGGCTGGACTGGGACAGATGTCCTGGAGCTAAAATACAGTCAGGGGGTGTCCTGGCCTGCCGTGGGCTACTGAGCACCTGGGTTTTCAGGCCCTGTCCTTTCCCCAACTTTGCACTCCAAGTCAGAGCAGTGATGTAGTGACTCACTGTCCAGCCTGTCTCCCCGGCAACGGCAGCCCCTCGTCCCTCGCACGGGCCCCAGCTGCCAGCCTGGTGCTTGGAATGGGCCAAGCCAGGTCTGCCTCCCTTGGTTCCTCTGGGCTGGTCCCAGCCCCTCTTTGTAGAGATGGGGAAAAGGAGGCCCAGGGAGGCAGCCTTCCGCCCACTGGGCGGTCAGTGCAGGCGGGAAGCATGCCATTCACACACTGGCCATGGGCCCCAAGCGGAGCGTGGCCCAGAAGGGAAGGAAGACCTGGCTCCTTAGCTCTCGTCCTCCTGGCCGGAGGCCCCAGGAAGGGGCCTAGGGAGGCCAGGCCGTCGGCTGAGTCCATGCAGACTGAGCAAAGAGCCAGGTGTCCTCTGAGGGGCTGGAGGGGTACCCTCAGGACAGCTTCATTCCCCAGCTCTAACCAGAGAGCTCTCAGCTTTTCCCTACGAACCTCTGGGCACAGCCAGAGCTTGAGGAGCAGAGGGGGAGGTTGAGACAGCTGGAAAAAAGCTGAAGGCATCTGGGGTCCAAACTGGGCTTGCAGGCAGGGTGGCCTGGGCCAAGCAATTTCACCCCCAAGAGCCAGCTGGGTGCTGGAATTTCACAAGGAAAAGACTTGATTTACACGTGCACTGAAGTTAAGACAGCGCGCAAGGAATCTCCCAGCCCTGTCGCCTCCTCAAAGGACCCCCAAGGTCTACAAGGAAGAGGGGTTGGGTGAGGGGAAGAGAATTCCCATTCGGTGCTCCCTCAACGGTGCGGGGGGGATTTTGTTACATTAGATCACCTTGTTGAACCCTCCCATTCAGTTGGTATGTTTATTCATATTTCTCTCTACTATATAGATGGGGGAAAATGAAGCTCAGAGAGGTGAAATGACTTGTCCAGCCTCGAAACAGCAGAGCCAAGATCCAAATTCAAGTTTCTCTGGTCCCCAAACCTGTGACGCCCCCTCCCTCCTCTGCCTCACAAGACCTCGTCAAGCTCCCACCCATATATCAGACACTCCTACAAAGCTCCTGCTGTGGGGAGGGGGTCTCTCAGGGGAAAATCAGCCCTGGGGGCACAGCAAATATCCTTCACTCACTGTATTGAAGTTTGCAGAGAAATCAGTACCCCAGACGGAGGACCCCCCTTCCTCTTTCAACTCAGAAGCAGCCCAGGTCACCTCCACAAAGGTAAAGACCAAAAATCAACCACTGTTTTTATGAGAAAACCCCTCCTCTGGGAGCCACATCCCCACCCACTGCCCAGGAGAAATTTTGGCCAAGCCGGCCTCACTCCGCTTGCTCAAACCCACCGCCTTCTTCACTCACCCAAAAGGCATCTTTGAACTGAAGCTGGGGCATCATCGTCAGGCGACTGCCACGGCAAAGCTCGCTCTGCTGCCACAGACAGGGCTGAACGAGGGCCGGGAGCCAGGCGCACCGTCCCAGTCCCGGCAGGGCTGGCCCAGAGCCCCCCTCCCTGGCCGGCGCCGTCTGCAGCGCCTCAGAAGGCAGCCGTGAGCCAGAGACGGCCGGAGGGAGGAAAAGGGCTCAACCTGTTTTGTTTGGGGCTAGATTCAGCGGCAAAATGAGGAAGGACTGGTGCCCAGCGATGGGAGGGCGGGTCCCAGGGTCCGGCCCAGCCCCTCGACAGCCCTGCGGAGATGGAGGACACAGTCCAGGCTTCAGGACGGAGAGCAGGGATGCCAGCCCCGTGTGTGGGGAGGCCGTGGCCAGCAGCAGAGGCAGCCTGCGGCCTGCGCAGGAAGGTTTGTGCAACCTCCCTGGGGCAGGCTCCAGGGCCGTCACCCCACAGGAAGTGGAGCCGCTGTGCTCCCCTGTGAGCCCCGCCTGCCACCTGCCGCCTTGCTACTTGCCTCCACATGCTCGCTTCCGACGCCCTATCTGGGCCGCTCTCAGACGCCATAAACTTAGGGAGACTGAGGCCCACCGAAGCTGTGGGCAAGGAGGAGAGCAGGAACCCAGGTGCTGTCACCCACCATCCCAGCCCTGCCCCAGACCGGGTCCAGAGACGCTAGAGTCTCCACCCCTTACCAGCAAACCATTTCGGGGAGGGAGGGGCTCACCCAAGCCTAGCACGTCATCAGACCCTGGGGGCATGTTGCCCCAATCCACATCCTGCCCTCGAGGAGCCCACAGTCTGGCGGTAGACATGGCTGGGGGCGGGGGGAGCCCTGAGAGCACAGAGGTAACTAGCCAAGGGAGAACAGCCTTGTGGACACGGCCTCCCCACCAAGTGCGCTGTCTGTTATCACCTTGGGAAGAGCCCTGGGGAGCCAGGGCCTGCCCGCTCAGCAGAAGATGCCGGCAGGGTGGCCAGCGCCCAGGGTGTGTAGGCAGGAAGGGATGAATCAGGCTCGTCCACAAATCACCACCCTCGGCAATACCTCCCTTACCATTGACTGGTGGTGATTAGACAGATAAGAGCTGCCGCAGGAGAAAGCTAAGCTACCAAATGCCAGTTATGCAAGCTCAGGGTTAGAGGTGGGGCACACCCATGTTCCTGAAATAACCACCCAAGAGAGCACACATCAGGGAGAACTGCAGAGCTGTGGGGCTCCCGTAGCAGCCCCCTACCTCCAGCATCCTCGGGGTCTAGCTAACAAACGTCTCCACCATTGAAGGCACCCCAGTCGGGTTTTCTGCTGCGCGTAGCTGAAGGCAGCTAACGTAAATATCACTTTGAACCCTGAAGGCCAAATGCTGAGGCTGCAGCTCATTCCAATGGTATCACCACCTCCAATAGCACCAGCTCAGCCTCCCTGGTCGTGGCTTTTCCATCTGCCAGATGGGGTGATGCTTCTAGTTCTGGAGGCAGATTAGAAACCTGTCAATAGACAGTTCTTACCCTCTTATTAGCAGGAAATTTCACAGCCAGGGTCTCTCCCCTGCCTCTCCAAGGGCTCCTCCCTTCACCCCTCACAAATTTCTGGCTCCAAACAGGCCTCTTTCCTCTCTCCAAAGGTACTCTCTGTACTCCTACCTCCACACCTCTGCCCCTCTGCTCCCCAGCCTCTGTCCTGGCAGCCTTCCTTCATCTTCCTTCCCTGGGCAAGTCCTCCCACCCCCCCAAGGCCCCCCTCAAGGATGCCACACATGAGGACTTCGTTTCACAGCTGCTCTGGTCCAGCCAGGGAAGCCCCAGATGGATGGCCGTGCTGGCTGTGGGCTGAAGCAATTGGGGAAGGAAGTCATAGGAGGCATCTAAGCAGACTCTAAAGGGCTCTGCTGCAGAGAGGGCTTCCTCCTCCCTCCCCACACCTCACCTTTTGCAGCTCCCAAGTTTGGGTCACCAGACCAGCCAACTTATCTTTGGAGCACCTGCGGAGGCTTTTTACATGGACCACCTCACTTAGTCCTCACCCCATCCTGCAGGGTACACAGGATCATCGTCCTCACGTCACAGAGGAGCAGACGAAGGATTAAAGAGTTTATGCAACTCACCCAAGGCCAGTAAGTGAAGCTCTGGGCTTCAGATCCAGGTCTGCCTGCTGCTAAAGCCCATGTCTTAACCTCCGCAAGTGTCTGTTATCAACCGCCTTCTCTTAACAATTGGTTTCATCCTTCTTTTCTCCAGTTCTGCCACCAGCACCTCTCACCCCGATTCGTAGCTAGAAAAGCTGAGTCCAGGGAGGCTGTTGGGGATGGTGGTACTATTGGGTCAGAGTCCAGCCCTGGCACGTGATCTTCCAAGTTCACCTTGTCATTTGCACCCGTGGAGAATGCCTTGGCCGCAAGGAACATAAAACCAGAGGGTCTGGTGTGGAGGACGTGTGTTATCACCCACACAAGGCAGCATGGCCTCCAGGTGAAGTGCGTTAGGGCCCCAGCTCCGTTTCTCTGTGATTCTCCTCATTTACTCTCTCCCTCCTCCAGCTGCAACAGCTCTGGTCTACAACTCCAGTCACAGCCCCAGAGGAAGAAAAGGGACCCCTCGCCTCATGTCTCGTTTTCTCCAAAGTCCTCCCACCCAGTCTCCTGGGAGACCTCCCCTGGTGTCTCATTGGCCAGAATAAGACAGAGTCACATGCTCATGCATCACCATCGCTGGCGTCAGAAAGGGATGCCTCGACTGCGGCGTAAGGGATGTTGGGAGCCAACCACCGTGACCACCACAGCCTTCTCTCAGCCAGGTCCACAGACAAGGCTGGGTACCAACTCCCGGCAGGCCCTGCTGGGCCTGGGGCTCAGAGAGCACACAGACCTGCTCTCTGTCCTGGAGGACCCACAGACGGTTCTAGAAAGACCTCTCCAGATGGGAAGTGGTTGGGAGAGGTGAGACCAGAAGAGGGTGTTGTCGTAACTGTGAGAGAGGGATGAGGTCTAGATGGGCAGGCAGGGAGGAGGGGATGGATTGGGGGACATCAGGGACGTGGAGGAGCAGGACAGAGGCATCTGAGAGCCCCTCAGGAAAGGAACAGCTCTCAGGCCTCCCTTCATCACCAGCTCCCCCAGGGAGGGGAATCCAGTCCTGAACATCACAATCACACTTGTGTCAAAATGCAATTTGCCTTGAGGTCTGGGCAGCTGTGCTTGGCATCAAGCTTTGCCCCTTTTTAAAAAGGGAGTCCCCCTGTGTAGGCAGAGCCCCATCCTGATTTGCATGACATTTGAACACATCGACTTGAATTCAAGAAGTAGTAGCTCCAAGAATTGAGCATAAAACACAAAATCAGTTATTACAACACTGATTGCCACAGCCAGGCCCCTGGGGGGGTTCATCTCCTGAAGCCACTTCATCCATCCTTTTGAGCCAAACATACAACAAAAACAATAATACTGGCCAGCATTATGGGAGTATTACTGTCTGCAGAGCCTGCATGTATTTTACATGCTTGATCTCATTGCGTGCTCTCCACCAGGACCAGCTATGTAATTTGCAGCGTCAATGCTAAATGAAAGTGTGGGGCCTCTTATTAAAAGGGCAAGGGAAAAATTGCCATTAAATATAAAATCTCAAAATATAAAGTCTTTTCCTTTCCCTTGTTCTCTCAACCTGTTTTGCGGCTTCATTTGCTATTTAATGTTACACTCCCTTGGGCATAGGAACACTCGAGGGACAAGCGCTCTCCATCTCTTGACTCACTTCCGTAGGAAACCCACCAGCGGCTGGGTTTCCCCTCCTGCCAGTCACCAGACTGCATGCCCCAGCTGGAGGCAGGGAAGTCGAGCCAGGCATCTCCCTTTCCCATGGTGGAGGGTGATCCCCAAGAATATTGCAGACTCATGCTAGGACGCCCTGAGTACCTAGGTCAGAAGCGAGCAGGAGACCCACCGCCCTGAGTCACCCGCTGAATGTGCCATGATGCTACCGTCCCCGCACAGGGATAACCACTGCCATGCCCCATCCTGAGATGCCCCCAGGCAACCCTGAGCCTCCCCACACCTGCACCAGCTTCCTGCTGGGAGCAGAGGGTAGCAGTGGTTGCTAGGCAGGAGTGGGGAGGGGAAAGCTGAGAACCCATTAGGAGAGGTGGCAGGAGGCAGGACCACGTAGGAGCCGAGGCTCCAAGCCCTGAATCCATGCTTCATTGTCCCATCAGACTTCACTTAAAAACACACATTCAATGATAATATTATTAAGAATTTCAAGACGCACATCCCTGTAGCCAAGCCTCCTCACTACCGTCTGTTCCCCACACAGCAGGCTGACATTTTCAGACCGAAGTCAGATCATGCACCTTCCTGTTGTCACCTTGCTATGACTTCCCATTGCTCTTAGAACAATGGTCATTGTCCTTACAGGGCCTGTAGATCCTGCATGACCTGGCCCCAGCCTACCCCTCAACCTCATCTCATACAGGAAGAATCTTGAGCAATAGCTTGGAACCTTCTACAAAGGGGAAGGAGCTGTAGAAAAGCAGCATCTCAAAGCTCCTTGGTGACATTCGGAGTCCAGAAGCCCCTTACCATGAATTTCGTTTGGAAACGGCATCACCACTGGTCCAAGGGGCATTTGTTCTGCCCCTTTCATTGCTGACATGCTATCTTGATAACACCTGCCATTCTCTAGACAGGCCAGTGACACAAGTATCTCTTTCGTTCTTGGAGGAGCAGGTGCACAGCCATGATGCTGGCATGGCTGTGGGGTGCCCGTCCACCTCACCTACTCCATGGTTGAACTGGAATATTCCTGTACCCAGCCACCACAGTCCACTGTTCCTGGGGGAAATGCCTGTAGGGTGCCTCCAGGTGGCCAGGTCCACTGGGCCGGGACTCCCACGCTCAGCCGCAGCTACCCTGCCCCGGAATGGAACAAGCCCCACTGCAGAGCCTTCTTGTCTGAGGACGTGGAAACAAACAAGGCAGGGCTCCTGCCTATCTGGTGGGGAGGCAGCCCAGGTGGGGAAATGTGCAGGAGAGCAGTGGGTGCCAGGAGAGAGGAAATCTGCCTGGGAAGTCCTCTTGCAGGAAGGGAGCTGGGATCTGGTGAACCAGAAGGAGCTCACTGGTGAGACCAGGCAGGAAGGGAGTTCCAGAATGACAGCGGTAAGTCTGCTGGGGTCTCACTGCACAGGGCCCTGAGCTAAGCATGTCACATGCCTAAGGCCTCACCTAATCCAGCAGATAAGGAAACTGAGGCTAGAGAGTTCAGCTAACTTGTCAGAGTTCCATCCTAAGCAGAGTCTTTGCTTCCTAGAGTGCGGGGCTGGAGGTGAGGGGCCACGGCAGGGTCTGGGGCAGAAACATGATGAGAAGGGAGGGGAGAGAAGGGAAGGCAGCAGCTGAAGAGGAAGGATGGGGACCAGGGGCCGTGTGGCGTGGGGGCGGGGACTCCCAGATGGCACGTCTGACACCTGGAGACATCCTGGCCCCAGATCTTTGGAGGGGGCTGAGGGTGTGGCTCTTGGCCCTCAGGATGTGATATAGATTCTATTTTTCAGTTTGCCCCAGGAAAGCAGTTGCAAAAAATAAAGCTTCTTCCTGCTCACACAGCTCTTCTGAGTTGACAAGGAGCTTTCAGATTTACTAATTTGCAGCCACTGGGGTGTGACTCTGAGTTTCCAATCAGTCTTCAGAAGCTGGGTGTTGTTGGCCAGGAGCCTTAAAAGACATCAAAGAAGTGCTGTGGGACCCCCTGCCCAGCCCGGGAGACCTGGGGAAGGGCTCCTTCAGTGAGGGCTGAGAACTGCCACCAGCACCAGCTCACTGGTCAGTGGGCGGAGGACTGCAGCGGTGGAAGGGCCCGCAGAGACCCTCTGGAGGTTCTCAAGTGGCAGGAAGGGTGCCAACAGAAGCCTTGTGGGACTTTGTTAAAAAGCATAAAGCCAGGCCCCACCTTAGACCTACTGACTGGGTGGGGGCAGGGAACCTGCGTCGTGTTCCGTCACAGTCTGTGACTCAGAGATACACGCTTGGATGGGAACTCCTCCTATTCCCTTACTGCCTCATTTTACAGATGGGGAGACTGAGGCCCAGTGGGACAGAACAACTGACCTGATTCTAACAAGGAAGGCAGGGTGTAACCACCTCCCACCCCCACCCCCATTCCCACCCTGTCCTTTCTAGCCTGTTTTGTTTTGTGTTTTCTATGACAGCAGCTGTCTCAAAAAAGAGCCTCAAAACAGTTTTTTGGCATCCTCTCCTCAGTCAGGCTGGTCTTCATTTAGTCAGAAAATGACTTGTTCACCGTAAAGCAAAGCTTGATGTTTAATGATCCCTGAGAACCTGGGATTCAGAGGCAGGAGACCTTGACTTCAGTCTTGGCTGGGCCAGAAAATCACTACGTTGAGAAATGGGGGGGGGGGGGGGGGGGAGCACGGATGCAGGCAAAGGGGATGTCATGGGCCAAGGCGCAGAAGCAGGAGGGTTCTGGCTACATCCAGCTGTGGGGTGGGGGCAGGGAGAGCACTAGACTTGGAGTCTGTTGACTTAACATATACGCACAGCGTGAGAGTGGCGAGCTAAGTTTTATTCGGGGCAAATCGAGGACCGCAGCCCGGGAGACAGCGTTTCAGATACTCCTGAGAAACCGCTCTGAGGAGGTGAGGGGAGGAGGCAGGATACGTAGGAGTTTTGCAAAAAGGAGCAGGTAGTTGGGGATGTCAGAATACTATTGTTAAGTAAAGAAAACCAGATATCTCACGCTAAGGAATTTAGTGCTTTTCGATGTATGGGAAGATGCAAGCGTCTGGGCTCCCTGAAATCATTCCTGTAATGTGTACCTTAGCCATCTGGGGCTGGTATTTTCACATCCTGAATTTCCTCAGGGCTCACCGCAGGGAGTGGCTGCAGCTGCTAGATGGCAGGTATTCTTGTCATCCCTGAGTTTGCTCAGGGCTCCCCAGTTCACACTGGAGGGCTGCAATCATTGGTGACGGTGACATCCTTTGTTTATTGATATGGCAGGAAGTATTCCGTTTATAAATGTTCCACTCCATTTGTAAATATTCCATTTATCAAGTCCAAAGAGCAGGGTTTGAATCTCAGCTCCAGCCTCACCTCACCAAGACTCAGTTTCTCATCTGGAACAAGGGGATGATGAGCTTAGGTATGTAACAGGGTGGCTCTGAAATTTAAACAAGATGTGAAAAGGCGTCTAGCTCCGATCCTGCACACTGCTGGCTTTCAACCCGCGCTGAAGATGCCCCCACAGACCTGGCGTTGTTGCCGCTGAGGCCCTGTCCTCTCAGAATCAGCTGGAAAAGGCTCACTCCCAGGACTTCCAACAGCAGAACAAAGCCGAGGAGTGACTGGTAGCCTGAGCATCGTGGAGGGCATGACAATAGACTCTCATCAGACGATGAGACCCCACATTTTGGGGGTGCAGGTGACCCTCTGCCTCGTTCCCTCCCAAGCCCTGCCCCCAGCAGCACTCTGCCTCGATGGTCACTATAAGGCATATTTTCTCATGTTTTGTTTTGGTTTTTAACATTTTTACATTTTTATTTTGGTATAATTTTAAAAGTAAAGAGTACAAAGAACTGTTGTCCTCTTTCCCCAGATTCAGCAGATGAAATTTTACCGGATTGCTTTATTATTATGTCTCTCTATATACGTACATATGCATATTAATTAGTTATGTATGTTTAAAATAATATAGGATATATTATTTGAGTAAGCTGCAGACGTGGAACGCTTCACCCCCTGAATTCTTCAGTGTATATTTCCTGAGAACAAGGACATTCTCTTACTTGACCACAGCACAATTTAACATTGATACAATGCTCTTGTCTAGTCTGCACTCCTCATCCAAATTTAATTCCATCAATTGTAATGTCCCTTAAGCCTGTTTCTCCCTCCTGGTCTCCTTCAACCCCTGAGAGTTCCTCTATCTTCCCTTGACATTCACGCCACGGACACTTTGGAAAACGGCAGGCTGGTCATTTTGTAGAAACTTTCTCCATTTGGATTTGTGTCTGGTTCTTCCCTCATGATTAGATTCAGAACACACTGTTTTGGTAGGAACACCACATCATATCAGGAGGCATGTGATGTCAACTTGTCCCATTGTTGGTGGTGTTAACTTTGGTCACTCAGTTTCAGCGGTGGCCACCAGTTTTCTTCGCCATAGAGTTACTGTTTTCCCCTTTGGGATTACTAAGTATCTTACAGGAAAATCCTTTGAGGCTGTGTAAATATATGTATCCTGTTCCTCATCATACCTTCACCAACTAGTTTTGACATCTATTGATACATTTTCTAACTCCACACTTCCATCTATGTTTTTTTTAATTAATTAATTAATTAATTTCATTGGGTGTGTTGGGCCCTTGTTTCTGCACACGGGCTTTCTCTACTTGCAGCGAGTGGGGACTACTCTTCGTTGTGGTGCACGGGTGTCTCATTGCGGTGGCCTCTCTTGTTGCAGGGCATGGGCTCTAGGTGCGTGGGCTTCAGCAGTTGTGGCATCTAGGCTCAATAGCTGTGGCTCATGGGCTCTAGAGCGCAGGCTCAGTAGTTGTGGCGCACGGGCCCAGTTGCTCTGCGGCATGTGGGATCTTCCTGGGGCAGGGATCGAACCCGTGTTCCCCGCATTGGCAGGCAGATTCCTACCCACTGCGCCACCTAGGAAGTCCGCCATCTATGTTTATTAGTTCGCATCCTACTGAACAGACGAGTGTTCGCTTTTCCTCATTGATTTATTCATCTACTTGTATTAACAAGGACTGGGGAATTTCTCTTTCAATGGGTTATAATCTGTTATTCTTATTTACGCTGATGCTCAGACTGTCCCAGATTGGCCAGTGTGAGTCCCTTTAGGGTGGCTTCTATTTCCTTTTGACATGGCACTCAGTTTTTGAGCACTTCCTTGCTTACATGCCCCCAGCTCTGGAATCAAGCTTTCGCCAAGGATCCCTGGTTCCCTTCAAAGGTGAGTCCAAAGTTTTTGCTCTTAACTCATTGCTCGTTGCCTCTTGTCTCCCAGAAATGGTCGATTTTAAGGAGAGAGTCGTAATTCTGTACGAGCAGGTGGGCCAGGGAGGTTTAGGGTGATTTGCTGATCTGAGCCCCTAGGAGTGCCCATGGCTTGGTGGAGCCCAGAGAAACACGAGTGCTCTTATCATCACCATCATCATCACACTATTAATAAAAATAAACATTTCCATTCATTCAGTGGTGCTCCGTGCCAGGCTGGGAAGAGGCAGGGCCAGTACATGCAGGCGTTACACGCCATGTCGAAGGTTTAGACGTCAAGCTAAGAGCACTGAGGGGCCACTGAAGATCTGGGAGCCAGAGCGTTCCATCTTCCTTCTTCCTGTGAAGATCACATCTCTTTCTAGGGCTGTCTCCTCACTCCCTAATGTCAAGAACTTGTGACCAAATCACACAGAAAGGGGAAAAAGAGAGAAATGATGTACTTCTCCTTAAACACAATGGAAGAATGATCTGACACTCTTTCCCAGCAGAAAGTATGTTTTGAGGCCCAGGAGCTAGTGCAGGGGGGAGGGGAGGAAGTGGTGAGATATGACAACCCGGACATTTCGAAACTTCCAGGCCAGAAAATCAGGAACCAGCATGCTCAGAGGATGTGACTGTCCTGACAGGGACTCCCTTAGTACAAAGACAATGATCTGTTATTTGATTTTCTTTTCCTCGTCCACACTTTTCAAAGCATCTAGAGATGGCACAAGTTCGTATCCTCTAAAATGTCTCTCCCACAGGGCTGCCACATACAGTTGAGCAAGTGGTTCACTGCCCAAGGTGTGAAAGACATGAAATTGTGCTGCCCAGATACCCCTTCAAGGAAGGACTGCTGCCCAGCTGCGGGGAGAGCACTCAGCACATAGTCTCCAGCTGTCAATTCCTTCCGAGCCCATCTCAGCCTTACCTGAGGCCACACCCATCCTGAGGCAGCCCAAATCTGGTGACTGATGGAGACAAGAAGATAAAGGCCCCTCCATTTAGATCTGATGCTGAACAACTCTGATGACCTAGTGCTGGGTTTGCTGAGACTTGATTGAACCTGGAACACAGGTTGACTTCCTTCTGCCCAGTCCTGCTTTCTCCCCCTTTCTTTCTCAGTTGTGGGTCTCTCATAAACATCAAGTGCTCCAAACTCTGCTTCAGTGTCTGCTCTTGCAGAACCCAACACAAGAGTATGCAGCCAAGGGGTTGAGTGAGGGCTGAAAACCTGAGCTTGCTTCTCTAGCCAAGCAGTACGACCATCAGACTTCATCCACCAAAGCAGGCACTGTTTTCTTTCTCCTGGAGCCTGCCTTGGGGGCTGTCCTCTCCACTCTGCTCTGGTTGTGGTCACTCTCTCTAAGCAAGCCTTTTCCCTCTGACCTCCGCCCTTCCCCTTTCTAATAATCCTCCAGAAAAGTCTTCCCATTGCTCCAAGAAACCCAGAACAGTTCTGTCTCCTGTCCGCAGCAGAGAAACTGTTTGGTAGGTACTTAAACTTACTCAGAGGGCCAGATGGGGAGGCATTCATCTCTTCAGGGCATTGCCAGGCCACAGGATGTCAGAGACAGAAGGACATCAGAGACTTCTGCAGATGGGTGCTCCAGTGCCTGGCAGGGGTCAGGTTCTCGTTCCAGGGGCACACAGTGAGCTAGTCATAGAAGCAGGTGCTGGGCAGCCTGTCAGAGCCCCCTGGTGCCCACTCCTGCCCTTAGGCCAGCCTCTGGGGACCTTGTTGGTGCTTGAATTCACCTTACATCCTAGTATTGAACCAGTCCTTCCCTTTGGCTCTCATTCCCTTGGTCCTGCCTTTTCCTGTGGCCCCCGAGACCTCCACCCCTCCCCCTTCCCTCTCCTTCCCAGCTCCCCTCCTCAGTCAACCTGGAAATCACTTCTTCCCTCTGTGTTGCCCCCAGAGCCCTTTGTTCACTTTCTCTAGCCTCTGGCATTGGCCTTTGCCTTCTGCCCTGCTGCCTGCTGGGCTCCCAGGTGCCCTGGCTTGGCCAGTGTGAGGGCCCCTGTGCCTGGGAGGGTGGAGGCTGGAGCTGAGGCCTCGCCCTGCAGCCTCAGCTTCCAGAGGGCATGACTTCACCCCAGGTCTGACCAGGACGCTGTCATCCCATAGCAGTAACTAGTTAGCGTGCTCCTTCCGTGTGCTTCACAGCCGCCATCTCTCGTCCCCAGAAAACCGCTCAAGGATAGTGTTACCACTCCTGTCATGGGAGAGCTGACGTGGCCAGGCTACGGGATGAGTAAGTGAAGGGGCTGGGACTGGAACCCTAAGTCTGTATAATTCAAACCCCCACCGCCAACCAATCTTTCTACTGTAAGCCCCTACATCCATACAGACTTAAGTCTGGACACAGCTGCTCTAAGGTGCACCTGAAAAACCAATTCAGAAAGACCCTTGGTAGTAGGTATCAAGGAATTACTGAGGGATTTTTAAAATCTGATATACTGTGTCCAGGAATTCCATGACTAGAAATCTACCCCAAGGAAATAACAAGAAACATGGGAGATAATTTTTGTACAAAGATGTTTGTAACAGTATTATTTATCATGGGGAAAGAAAAACCCCAGAAACAACCTACACATCCAAGCCTAACGAAACGATGGCATCGCTCTACTGAAAATACACAGCCATTGAAAATATTTATAAAGTGTTCAACAATCACATGGAGGAAATATTTATGACATAGTGCCAATTGAAAATAGCAGGTTGTAAAATTATACAGCTTGATCTCAACCATGAAAACGCGCTCTGCAATTAAAATGAGAAAAAAAGGAAGTGTGAGTCTTCTGCAGCTCCACTTCCTCCATGTCCCCTGCCTGGTGCACAGGACTCCCACCGCGATTCCCACTCTCACGGTGCCTCCCTGCCTCGTCTCCCTCCCCGCTGGACCGGGAGCCTTTCGGGTGGGGAGCAGCTGGGTCTTCGTCCTCCCTGATGGAGCGGCAGCCATGACAGGATCTGTTCCTGAGTGGACACTCAATCCACCTCTGCGGAATGAATGAGCAAATGAAGGGAAGGAAGGGGCGGGAAGGTTGGCCCAGGTCCCAAGCCGCTCACTTCCTCTGATTTGATCCCCTGCCTGGCCGCATCTTAGACTTGCCACCTCCTGCCCCAGGTCCAAAGCTGACCTGATCTGCTCCTAAAGCCTTTGGCAGCCTTGGCATCTGAGAAGCAGGGTGGTATTTCCCCTGAGTAGCACAGGATGTCCAGGAGGGAGCATCCCCATCACCCTGGGGGATGGAGCCGGATGCCTGAGCATCTTATACACACCATTCCCTGCAATCCTCACAGCTCTATGGGATTAGAATGGTAAGCCCCCATTAACATTTACAGAAACTGAGACTCGGGGTCTTCATTTTCTCCAGCTCTTACAGGAGTACGTGGCAGAGCTGGGATTCAATCATCTCTGTCTCCAAAACCCACATCAGGCCTGTAAAAGTGACCTCGGTGAGTCTCTTCTCTAGTGTGAGCCTTGACTCCCCCTCTGGACAGGGAGGCTGCTGACTCAGAGGGCTCAGCTGTCCCTCTCCACTCAGAGAGCCCATGGTGATAAAACGCCCTGACTCAAAACCCCCCCTTTCCTTTGCAACCCTCCCCACCACCCCCCCCCCGCCCCCACACCAAAGTCACTGGAGGCAGTCTGGAGCCTTAAGGACCATAGGACTGCAAGCAGGCCCTCCTCCCTGGATACTGCCAGAGAGCCCTGGGACGCCTCAGAAAGACACACATGCACAAGGTTGCTGGCCATTTCCCCTGCCGTAACCCCCTGGGCTGGCAGCTGAGGGTCCTGGGGGGGTCCTCCTGCTGTCTTTGCTCAATTCAGCTCTTATGGCCAAAGGACTCCAAGAAACACAATCAACTCCCTGCAGTCTCAACACACACCCTGCCTGTGGGAGAAACCATCGTGATAACAGCCCACGCCTGCCCAGTCTCCCACCAACCACAGCCCAGTAAGGTGGCCAGGACAGGATGATAATCCCATTTTACAGGTGGGCATCGTGAGGCCCAGAGAAGGACAGTAGCTCTCCACAAGCCACGCTAGTAATGGCAGAGCTGAGACTAAGCTCTAGCCTCTCAAGCCAGTGTTTTTAGTGCTTTCCTACCAGAGCCTGTGTTTGTCCCATTCAAGCGACACACATTTGTAAACCCCTTCCACAGGCAGAACACCGTGGAGCTGCAAAATGGGCAAGACACAGCCTCTGCCCTTGAAAGATTTGCAGTTGAGCAGGGGAAGAAGGATGTCTCATGCAGGTTAATACTCGAGGGTTGAAGAGATTACAGTACAAGGGATGAGGTGTCAGAGCTGCAGGTCGGTGAAGCTGCCTGGAATGGCAGGTGCTGAATGGGGCTCCTGGAATACCTGTTGAAGGAGAGGTGGGTGGGCTGAAGGAATGCGCTGTCTTGTTAACAGTGGAGAGGAGAGGGCAGGGATGGCAGAAATCGCCTGAGCTGAGGTGTGGCAGTAGGAATCGCACACACAGTTTGACACACATGCAGGATACACGTCTGAAAGAAAGGAGAAACAAAGCTGAAAAAGACCAGTAAGGCCACATTTGGAACCACTGTAAATTCCAGGCCAAGAAATTTCAGAGATCCTCTGTAGTTAAAGGTTGCCGTTATAAAATATGTTTTTGGACCATTCGTTTGGCAGCGAGACAGTGAACAATCAGGCAGACAGTGGCAGTTCCGGTGGACAGGGGTGAGGCTGGAAGCAGAGAGGCAGGGGAGGATCCTGGAGAGATATGAGGAGGCTGGCCCAGCTCCGGGACGGGATGGATGTAGGAGAAAGGTGTGTGGGCCTGGCTCCTAACACTGCCTTCTTCTGCTCCCAGCAGCTGGGGTTCCCTGCTGGCCAGCTGCAGCCTCACTCCATCCCAGGGATCAGTCTTGACTCAGGAAGGGAGGATAAGAAGGCATCCAGCAGCAGGCCTCATCAGCTCTGGCTGGTCATCAGTTTCCTATCTGGATGAAACACAGTAACACACAGTGGGCACTCAGCCCGTGGTGGTAACCCTGGACCCTGAGCTGCACTTTCCAGACCCCATAGATGTCACTTTCTCTGGATGTGGGGCTGCCCTGCCAGAGCTAGAGTTAGGTCCCGAATCCCAGGTCAAGCTATCTATAGCCCCAGTGCTAGGGCCACCTGCCTGCTGGGCCATACCACCCCCTAGACTGGAGTAGTAGAAAGGAGGAGGAAGATGTGAAGCCAGGCAAGCTGGGGCATGAATTCAGGTCTGTCCCTGACCAGCTCTGTGTTCTTGGCAAGTCACTTAAACTCTCTGAGCCTTATTTTCCTCATTTATAGTAATGAACCAACAATACGCATGGAACGATGTTAAAAATAGGGCTTCCTTGCTCTCCCCGAGCTTTGGCTGATGTCCGGAGGTGAGGATGAGAAAGAGATACTAGGAAACCACCTATGCTTGCAGGACCCGCCAAAAGGGCCTCCAAACAAACCTGCTCTGCTGCCTGCCACCCTCCTTCAGCTTCACGCAGAGTTGAGGGCAGAGACAAGGCCCGTGAAGGCGCTTTTGAAGAGAGTTTGGGGGAATACTGATGTTCCTTTTCCTCTTCCCTCCTGCAGATTCAGAGAACCAAAAATGGCATTATGGCTTGATCAACAGATCTCCCTCTCCCTCTCTCTCCATTTCTCAGCTCTGCTTTCCTTGGGATTGGTTCTATTCTCAGGCCTGCTCTTTCTAGATGGCCGCCCATGGCTGTTCAAGGCTTACAGACTTGTTTAGCCTCCTCCGACGCAAAAAGACAGCTTCTCCTCCAATGGTCCAGCCAAAGTTTCCAGCCTGACTCCTCTTTGCCTGGTTTGGGTCATGTGTCTGAACCAATCACGGTGGCCTTTGTGGGAGGGGCTGCCCTGCGTGGCCATATCTGGGTCGCATGGCCTCCCCAGGAGCCTCTGTGGATCAGGAGCAGAGCAGGGAACTGAGAGGGATGTACAAGAAGAGGGAAAGGGATGCCAGGCGCGAGGAAACCTCCATATCACTGCTTCAGCCTCGGGGCCTCCTTTCTTGAACAGTGTAGCTAAAGCAGCTATCTCCTCCCCACTTTCTCCACCGCATCTTCCCAATTCCCCTCATTGTTCATATTGCTATTTAGAATCACGTATTTGCTTACTTACCGTTTGTTTGTCTCTTCTGCTCTCCAGCGTCAGCTCCAGACCCCTGGAACCACACAGCTCTTGTTCACAGGGGTATCCTGCAACTAGCACGATGCCTGACACATAAGAGATGCTTAGAGAATAGCTGTGGCATGGATGAGCGTTACCCTCATAGCAAGTGCCCTTTTTCCAGGCGGGGACCATGCTTATTTCCTATGAGTCTGCCACCCACCCCCACCCTAGGCTGCCCCAGAGGGGCTCCTACTCACCTCCCCGCTCCCCCACCCCCAATCTCACTAGCACTGCCCCAGGCTGTCCCTAACGGAGAGCCATGCCCATGGGACAAGGGTCCAGAGGGCAAAGAAAAGTCCTCCCCAACACTGTCCTTCCACAATTTACTGTGTGTCTGTCATACACAGAAGTTGTGGTTGTGTCCTCCTGGAGAAGGCCATCCTCGGGTCCTCCCAGGGAAGGTCCCTGCTCTCCTGCTAGGGAGGAGAGGAGGCAGGAAATGGAACTGCAGGACAGGGCAGTGTGGAGGGAGGGCTCAGCCTCTCTTGGTTGAGCTTAGAAGGGTCTGGATGAATAGGAGGATCTCCTGGAGCAAGGAGGAAAAGGTGGTGCTATTGGAGCAAGGCAGGAGGGAGCCCAGCTATACCCCCAAAGGAGTCGTCAGGTTTCTGCCTGAGCCAATTTCCCTTCATTCTCCCCGAGCCATTATCTGAGAGGTCGCTCCCATCCTGTGAGGCACCACCGAGCTGTCGCCTGGAAGATGCCCTTGGTTCTGGCTCAGAACCTCTGATGTTAGAGAAACAGTGCCCCCCGAAGGCTGGCAGGGTGGGACAGTGGACATCAGCAGGAGCCCTTAGGCTCCGTCTTAGGGCTGGAAGAGCTTCGTGCCAGAATCAATCTGCGTGTTTCTGAATTTTGTGTAGTGCGAGAAGCCTGAGCTTCAGTCCAACAGTTAGTGTGAAGCTGCTCCCCAAAGGCTGGCCTGCGGGGGGGGGGGGGGGGGGCAGGGGCAGGTGCAGAGGTGCCGCCTGATCCCAGGGTTTCTCTGTTCAAGTCTTCTGCCTGCCCCTGGCCTGGACCCATCACTTCCCAGCCTTGGGGTGAGGGCTGGCTGTCCCCTTACCCTGTGCTGTGCAGGAGGGGCCAGCTCAGCGGTCAGGACTTGCCAGCAAATTCTTTGGAGATATTGGGCCTCTCAGCTGAACCCCAGATGTCTTCTCCCAGAGCAGGGGAGGAGAGAATGGGTGCTCCTTAACTCCAGCTTTCCTACCCCAAATCCTGTAGTTTTAGGGGTTAAGCCTAATGCTACAGAGAAGATGGGAGGCGTTGTGGCTCTTCAGACTTCCAAAACGTCTCTTCCAGGCACAAGAAAAGGGTTTTGGCCCCTGCTGTGCTAGTCGGTTTCCAGACTAAAGCCTCCGTCTCAGTCCTATGACCCAGAAATTCTGTTCCTGTGCCCATGATGGAGGAGGGAGGGGCAGCCTGAGAGTCTGCCGGCGGGGGAGGGGATATGTAAAATGTGGCCAGTGCACTGCAGGCGCGCTCAGCACTGTGGATGCATCTTAAAATCAAAGTGCTTCATGAAAAAAGCAGGAAACCAGATGAGATTTTATGACACAATATCATTTCTGCACATTAATAACACAGGCGTAGGTGCATGCTTATTTTTAGCATTGTACTATTGCCTCTGGTATTAATAATATAAACACGACTATCTGATATCAGTGTGTAAAAGATTTCAAAGACTCTGCTTATTTTTAGGATACTAGGTGAACATATTTTCAGCCATAATCTGGACACTAATTTTGGAGACCAGCACGATTGTTATAGCGTTTCTATGTTAAATTTTTTTTATTTTGCAACTGTCCATACTTCACATAGTTGAAAGGTATTTCAGTGGCCCCTCTCAATAATTCAGTACTATTTCAAATGTACCAAAATTCTATAAATTGAGTTTGGAATAAAATACCTAAGTGGAAATGTAAATTTATGTTATTCACAATATATTTTTATCCCCCCAATTATTTTTCATATTTCACATGGTCTGCGCCCTGAATTTGGAATAGCATGCTTATTCTACAATTGGATAAAGTCCTGATAATGTATTAATGCTTCTAATTTCCCCTTACATTTAAGAAAAATAAATTATTTTCTGAGTTAAAAAATATATACTCACACAAAATACATGCAAGAACATATGTAAATAAAAAGATATTGCATTAAGCACATTAGCGTGTTTACCTAAAGTGGAGAGGGGGATGGAAGGGAACTACGGGATAAGAGGGAATTCATTAATTCAAAATCAAGGAAGGGGGTACTTCCCTGGTGACACAGTGGTTAAGAATCCGCCTGCCAATGCGGGGGACACGGGTTCGAGCCCCGGTCCAAGAAAATCCCACATGCCACGGAGCAACTAAGCCTGTGTGCCACAACTACTGAGCCTGTGCTCTAGAGCCCATGAGCCACAACTACTGAGCCCACACGCTGCCAACTAATGAAGTCCATGCACCTAGAGCCTGTGCTCCACAACAAGAGAGGCGACCGCACTGAGAAGCCTGCACACCACAACAAAGAGTAGCTCCCACTCACCACAACCAGAGAAAGTCCACGTGCAGCAATGAAGACGCAACACAGCCAAAAATAAATAAGTAAATAAATTTAAAAATAAATAACGACAACAAGAAAAAGAAACAAAAACAAAAAAATAAAATCAAGGAAGGGGCCTTACTCAAATATGATGCTGGACCATGAGGCTAAGTAACTCAACCTCTCTGCCCACACCTAAGGGCAAAACAAATGAAAAATTCTGCAAAACTCCTGTCTCCAGGCCCAAGGCCAAATCCACCTGCTCCATTTCTGGGGCCCAAGGTCTTCCAAGAGTTTGAGTCAAAAGTGCAGTGGCCTGTGGTTTATCACTCACCCAAATTCCCAGGAGCTTATGGTCAAGGCTTAAGAAATTTCACCCTGAAAAGACTGTGGGACTGAGAAACGCGCCCCCAAGAGGCCAGAAAGGTGGTCTGATGATGTCTATTTGAGTTGAACCAAAACTTCAAGAGCATGGAGGCTGGGCAGTCTGTCCTGGCCGACCTCGAAGGCCTTGTCTGCCCAAGAGCTCTAGCTTCCAGCAGTGCTCAGGCTGCCGTGGCTGTGAGGCCAGGGCCCTGGGAGAGTGCTAGGCAACTAGAAGCCTGCTGTGCTTTTGGTCCTGTACATCCAGCTCCCAAATCAGCGAGGATTCCCAGGACACAAGCCTCAAGAGCGCTGCCTTGCTTACAGAGCCCTGAAAAACTACTGACTTTTCATGTCTGTGATACATTCTGTATCACATCCTCCCATGGTTTAGGATCCCTCAGCAAAATTATAAAGAAGACAGACTTGGGTGGAAGTCTGTACTGTTTCTAAAGTCCTGTCTGTGCTCATTCTTCAGCCCTTCCATACAGGGGCCAGGGGCTCTCTGTCCGCCCTGGCCCTTCCTCTGAGAAAAGCTGATAAACTTGTTCTCACTAAGGTGTAAGGGTCTGAAAAGTTTCCCTTCCTAGAACAAATTGCATGCTGCTTTAAAAGGCTGGCGTGTACTGTGAAAAGAAAATTAAAATGGAGTTGGTATTGCTAAGAGAGCTCTCTAAAACGGAGCTGGGAAGCACTGAGTGAGTGTGATCTATGCCCACCTCAGCTCAGATGGAATTTGACCTTTGACCGCTTATGTCTCAATTTGGGCATCCAGAACATTGGCCCAATGCTCCAGAAACCCAAGACATCGTTTGGACCCTTACTCTAAATAACTGGTGACAGCCTATCCCTTAAGGAGAAATATTTCCTTTCCTGCATCAGATCCAATCATAATTCCTGCCAGACAAGTTTAAAAACCTTATGGTCTTTGCCTTTATAAACCCCTGACTCTTTTTCTCCCCTGGAACACTCTTTCCATTCTACCCAAATCTGTCTCCAAAATTGCAATTCTTTTTTTTTTTTTAAACTCTTTATTGGAATATATTTGCTTTACACTCTTGTACCCGTCTCTGAGGTACACCAAAGTGAATCAGCTGCATCTACACACATATCTCCATATCCCCTCCCTCCCGCGACTCCCCCCCACCCTCCCCATCCTGGCCCTCCAAGGCATCTCCCATGAAGTTGATCTCCTTTTGTTATACAGCAACGTCCCACTAGCTATCTGTTTTACAGCTGGTAGTGTAAATATGTCTATGCTACTCTCTTACCTCATCCCAACTTCCCCTTTTGCCCCTCACCCCAGCCCCGTGTCCTCAAGTCCATTTTCTACTTCTGTATCTCCACTCTTGCCTGTCACTGGTTTCATCAGTACCATTTCTTCAGATTCCATATATATGTGTTAGCATACAGTATTTGTTTTTCTCTTTCTGGCTTACTTCACTCTGTATGACAGACTCTAGGTCTATCCACCTCATGCCATATAGTTCAATTTCATTCCTTTTTATGGCTGAGTAATATTCCATTGTATATATGTGCCACATCTTCTTTATCCATTCATCTGTTGATGGGCATCTAGGTTGCTTAAGACTCACATAAGCTCTTTGTTCTTTACAGCCTGGATACTGATTATTGTTTGATAGTGTTGCTGCTAATGCCAAGGGAACAAGTATTGAGGGTGGGACTTTAGGCAGCTGAAAAGCAAAGATTGTTCAGATGAGGCCGAGAGACTACCACCTGGCCAGTCATACCAGTAACTCTTGGGGGGCAACATCCTCTGCTCTTCAGTCTTGGAAAGTATGCCAGTTTCATCTTGGAGGCACAATATGAATTCACTTTCAATAGTACTGTGACTTTTTTGAAGGTAAGATGTGTATAATTGATCTTGTATTTTTCTTTCAAATCAAACCAAAATAATGGTATTATTTATAATGTTACTTCAAACAGTCAGATTTTAAATCCTTAAAGGATAAATCAGTCCCTTTAAGATGTCTTCTAGGACACCATCTCCATCCACATCCTTTGGTTTCTCTGTGGTTTGTTATCTTGCTGTGGGGTTAGGGTGGGGGGCCAAGAAAATTATCCTCTTTCCATCATATTTAGATGAAAGTCATGCATTTAATTTTGGATTTTGAAAACTCCAAGGGCCTCCCAGTTTTGCTTCATCCGAGGTAAAATTCCCATCCTCCTCCTAAGCCATTGCAGGTGTCACCCTGGGGACCCAGGGACCCTGAGCCCCACCATGGCCCTCCCTTAACCATACCCTTCTCCACAGCATAAGGTGTCAACAGGACCAAGGAGGTGTAACCACACAGAGCTGTGTCTCCTTTCTAGAACAAATTTCAGGTCCCTGAGACTCTGGAATAGCATGCCCACGTGGCCCCCAGCTTGCTAGGGCCTCTTCCTCACAACTCTGTACCCCTAATGGTAAACCGAACTTCTGGTGTGTGCAGCCCTAGGCCCAGAGGATGGCCAAAGGGCAGCTTTGGCAGAGGATGTGGACAGAGCTTGGACTTGTGATCTGGCATGTCCACACACATGTGCACAATGTTCTTTACAATGTGGAACAAAGCTAGGGGGTGGGGATGGGAGAAAAGGGAGGCCTTTTTGCGATTCCGTGTTCCAGTAGTTCCAGAACAGAATTCAAGAATTTTAAACTCAAACCTGGTGTTCCAGGTCTGTAGGAAAATATATTTGTCATGGTACAAGGATAAAACATATTTTACTTAGCAATTTGTTAGCTTCATTTATAACTTTTATTATTTAGATGTCCCATGGCATGTGGCGTCGATTTGTACTCTTATCTTGGACCCTGCAAATGTTGGGGGCAGGTCTGACCAGGCCTTCTCTTGTGAGGTTGATGTTGGATCACTTGTTCTCTTGTTCTATTGGGTTGGCCAAAAAGTTCATTCAAATTTTTCTGTAAGATGTTATAGAATATGAGGCAGGGGAGTAGAGAAGGAGATGCAAAAGGGACTTGAGAAGAGGGTAGAGGAAAATCAGTGCCCCTAAAAACTCCCTCCAGTCCATCTTCCACAGGCTGCTGCAGGGATCATTCTTCTGCAGTGCTTTGTATTTATATTTTTAAACATTTGATTGTGGAAAACCTCAGATATATCCAAAAGTAAAAGAGAAGAATGAACTCCCGTGTCCCCATCACCCACCTGCAGTCATTATCAACTCATGGCTAAACTTGTTTCTTCTCAACCCCTGCTCACATCCTGCCCCTCCTCTATTATTTTGAAGCAAATCTCAGATATATTATTTCATATATAACTCTTTCTGTATATATTTCTAAAAGATAAGGACTCTTGGGGAAAAACGTAACCACAATACATCATACCTAAAAACAATTAATAGTAATTTTAATGTCATCAAATATCCAGCCAGTTTTCAAATTTCCGATTGTTTTTTAAATGTCACAAAACTTTTATTATTTTAGTTTGTTTGAATATTCATCTAAATAAGTCCTGTACACTGTAATTGGTGATACGTTTCTTAAGTTTCCTAAATATCAGGTTCCTCCTCACTTTTTTTTCCTTGCAATTTATTTGCATGAGAAACTAGATCATTTATCCTATACAGTTTCCCACAATATAGATTTTACTGATTGCATCTCCATGGTGTCTTTTAATATTTTCTTCCGTCCCATGTATGTCCCATAAATTGCTACTTGAATCTAGATTTAGGTTGAATATTTTGGCAAGAATACTTCACAGGAGCCACGTGAAATCTGGTTATCTTTATTTGTGATATTACCAGACGTAGCTGATCCAGTATCACTACCCATTAATTAATTAGGAGTTGCCAAATGGTGACATTCCAATTCTATCATTCTTTTTCCACTTATGAACTGAATTACTCCTTTTAATTCCTTATTTTTAAAAATTTATTTATTTATTTATTTTGGCTGCGTTGGCTCTTCACTGCTGCGCATGGGCTTTCTCTAGTTGTAGCGAGCGGGAGATACACTTCGTTGCAGTGCACGGGTTTATTGCGGTGGCTTCTCTTGTTGTGGAACTTCGGCTCTAGGGACACGGACTTCAGCAGTTGTGGCACTCAGGCTCAGTAGTTGTGGTGCATGGGCTTAGTTGCTACCGGCGTGTGGGATCTTCCCAGACCGGGGCTTGAACCTGTGTCCCCTGCATTGGCAGGCGGATTCTTAACCACTGCACCACCAGGGAAGTCACACTTCTTTTACTTCTAGAGAGAAACAACCTCATCTACTATTTGATTACCCAGTAGTATAGTTTGCATAGGAAAGACAGATACATGCTCAAATATAATTATGTCTTTATTAATTTTCAAAATAATGAATATGCTCATGAACATACTCCAAAAGTGACCAATTAAATTTTAGTATCATTACAAACTCGTGGAATTAAACATATTTGATGTATTCAGTCCATTGATGTTTCACCTTTCTTGATACTAAACGTGTCCATCTTTGGCCAAGGGAGCTTCTTCAAGTTGACTCCGGAGTCCTTTCGCCCCTATCCTAGCAGTCTTTAAGGCCTTCCTTCCCATTGGGTACGACAGGCTTCTCATGATCATTTCCTGTCCCAGCCCTGGAATCAACCATGTCTTCATGGAGCCCTAGTCTTTTATTGGGAAATGGAATTTCAAGACTACAGTCTGGGCACTGGAGGTGCTCACTGCTACAGGATTGCTTATTATTCCTAGGTCTTTTCAGAGATCAGAGCTAGGGTCGATGTTTTCTGCTATCTTAGAGATAAAACCTATCATAAGTTCATACTGATACTTTCAACACAAATTCAGGGCTACGGGGTTTTTGCATAACCTCTTTTTTCTTCCACCTGCATCTCCTTTCTTCCACGCTAAGAATCTCACTTCTCAAAGACACCAAGAAATATATAATTAGAGTTTCACATAATTTCTCATTGGCTTCATCTCACATTGCACACACCACAGTCTCAAAACACCAATGCCAATTCTCCCACCAGCCAAATGATTATTGAAAACAATTTAAGCTTGTTTGTGTGCAGTTCTTTTTGTCCTTAGGGTACATCTCTCTGTAGATGCACAGTCAGATCCCTGTGTTTGGAACAGTTCCTGTGTGCTTACCTCACTAACCACATGCACACTTATACTCATTTGTTCCATTTTACTTTTTCACTCTTAGGAATTCCTTTTTATTTAATTTTGTTTTTTTGCATAAAATATTTACTTGGTTCCAAAGTCAAACACACAAAACAAGCTTTAATAAAAATAAGTCCAGTGTTTCTCCCCGTCTTCTCCACTCTGTACTCTTCCTCCCCCTACAGGTAACCACTTTTCATTGGTTTATTCATTGCTTCTCTGTTTTAAATATAAGCAAATATGTTTGTATGTTTATATATTTGTATCCCTGCCTTTCCTAGATAAATATTATACACACATTCCTTTTTTTTAAATTTTCTCTGTTTTAAAATTTTACTCATTTGTTTATTTATTTATTTACTGTCTGCACTGTGAGCCATGTGGGATCTTAGTTCCCCAACCAGGGATCAAACCTGTTCCCCCGGCATTGGGAGCATGGAGTCTTAACCACTGAACCACGAGGAAGCCCCACACATTCCTTTTTTACTCAGAAATATATTGTAAGTGGAGATATTCCTCATTCCCTTCTACAGCTGCCTAGGACGTCTTTATTCAACCAGGCTTTTATAGACACGTGGACTGTTTCCCATTACAAAGTCCTGCAATTAATTTCTTTTTGCATTTTGGCCTGAGGTTATTTGGATGCAAATCCTAGACATTATCATTTCAGAGAGGAATCTTTCTAAAGTACAGATGTGGTCAGGACTCTCCCCTGCTTAGAGTCCATCAATGGCCCCTCCTCGCTCTTAGGAGAAAGCCCAAACTCCTTAGCTCAGCAGACAGCGCCCTACCACATCTTATATTGCCCAGCTCACCAGGCCACCTGCTGCCCCTCTCTCCCCAGCACCTCTCATGCCCCTCTCCACTCAGGA
Source organism: Hippopotamus amphibius kiboko (assembly GCF_030028045.1). Lineage (NCBI taxonomy): Eukaryota > Metazoa > Chordata > Mammalia > Artiodactyla > Hippopotamidae > Hippopotamus > Hippopotamus amphibius. The sequence goes on from NC_080187.1 coordinate 216,514,047, forward strand.
GGACAGGTCCACCCTTCTGTAACCAAGCAAAAAGTGTTGTACATCCAGAGCACAGAAAGTCAAACTCTGACAGCGGGCGTTTGCGGCAAACTGAGGGTTTATTGCCGGGCACCAAGCAAGGGAGTGGGAGACAAGCCTCAGATCCACCCCTACTTGGTCTTTGAGGTAGGGGCTTTTTAAGGGGAAGAACAAAGAAGCTAGGGTTAATCACAGTGCTGTGACATTTCTTAATCGTAGTTTCAGGAGTCAGGATGTCTCTGGTTTACGATCTCTGGCCAGGTGGTCCATGGCTTGGGTGTCTGTTAGTTCATCTTGCCCTGCAGAAACAACCTAACCTACAAACAACTATTTATACTTTAATGATGTTATCAACAACCGCAGTTTTAGTCATCGGACTCTGGTTGGTTAGTGTTTGGTTAGCACAGGATTGAGGTCCGAGGGGACAAGGAAAGAAAGTTTTAGGTAGAGAGATTAATCAAACTCAGTAGGGAACTCGGTTCTAGGGGCCTCGGTTTCACTACCCTGACTTCATGCTTCCTACACATTCTCTATTCTCTGCTTAGAAGGCTTTTCGTCCTTCTTTTATTCACCTTTTAATCAGCCTGTGTAAACCAATCTCTATCTATGCATGGCTGCCTGGACCGTGATTTTCCCATGTTTATCCCCTCACCTCACGGCTCCTTCGGAGCTGGAGCTGACAATATCCCCAATGCCTAGCAGAAGCCCAGCAGCCCTATGTGTTTAGTAAATGCTTGTTGAGTGAATGAATGATTGTCTTGTCTTTTAAATAAACAAAATCAGCTCCAGGTCACAGCCATGCCTCTCGCCAACCAGAGAAGCTACCCTATCATGAAATCTCCTTGATGTTTTCTTTTTGTTACTTTTCTGAAGGAAAAAGTTTCTGACCATTAGGTGTTTGTAAGAGAGACTAAAGCTATCATCACTGCGGAAAAACAACAAAAAAAGACATTATAATCCAGAAACTCAAGTAGTCCAAGAATTTTATGATGAAAACTCTGGTTCTGTTGGAAAAAAACAGACTCAGAGCCAGCAATGTTGGGCAGGGATGGGAGGGCCCTGGCTAGCAGCCCTCCCCACAGCGAGTCCCGGGTCCAGCTCAGTTTGGCCCCTTCAGAGTTCAGGAAGTCTCCCTTTTCACTTCTGAGACCCACACCAGGGCAGGCCCAGACAGCATCCTGAGCCACCTTCAAGGTGGGTCTCTCACAGCTTGGAAAACCCATTCCATTTAGGTCTACCTGTTGGCTCAGGCTGTAGCCTGAATGCCTTTGTTTCCTGTCTGCACTGAAGGTGGCTAAAGACAGGTGTGTCCTGCTTGGGTGAGCTCAGATTGGGGCCTCTGCCCTCGCCTGCCACTATGAACCTGGCCTGAGATGGAAAGCCCTCACTGTGCGCTACCCTTGGGGAGGGGCATGTGAGGCGTGTGGCTGCACGCACCCTTTGGTTTTTCTCATCTCCTGTAACCATTGTTATTTTGGTAACATATCCAAGGAAGCTCGTGGGCAGCTCAAGAGAAGCCTGGGGAGAAGAGAGAGAAGTTCTGGTTTGAAAAGAGGTCAAAGAACCACAGAATCAGAAGAGCTCATATGGAAAGGGATTTTGGTACTCACCTAGGATATTCCAAAGAGGATGTTCCCAGGGATTACAAAAGAGGCCCGTGTTTAATCTGTTTTATAAACTTAAGTACCACAGGCTACTATTTCGCTTGAAGAAAGAGTTCTGATTTTTTTTTTTTTAAGTCCACAAAATGTTGACCGTAGTGCAGCTTCTTGCCTGATACAAGAATTCCCTTTATTATGGCATCTCTGTTACAGGGCCACCCAGACTTACATGCTCCTAGAGCCAGGGGCTCCCTATAGCCCCTAAGATGCCATCCCATTGTTGGGCAGCGCTAATGATCAAAAGGAGCCCCCACACACCTCTCCATGGTTCTTTGCATTTGTCCTGTTCTTGGTCATCTTCCCCAGGTATGGGCTGTGCCCTGTTGAAGGTGGATCTCACATCCTCCCCTATCTCCCCACCTCACCTCTTCTCCCTATTAAATGTCCTCGGGTCCTTGGTCTGCTCTTTTGATATTTAACAGATCATTACCAGCCCTAAAGGGATTCTCTTGTCAGAAGTAAAAATGTTTTATGGCTATGTCTTCAATTTGCTGTGCTACTGATTCAAAATAGCAGTTGTTTTTCTCTTTAACGGTTTTTTTTTTTTCTTTTTCTTTCTCCCAGTTGTTGAGTGCTCTCTCTTTTTAAAGGTGTGAAGATTCAAAGCAGACCCAAGCAGGTCTGAGATTTCCTCTCCAGGCGTTTCCCAGCCCTCACCTCCCTCCTTCCCCCCTGCCATGGAGGTTGTTGCTATCAGGGTAACAGCAGCCTTACAATGAGACAACTTCAGATGCACAGAAATATGAAGCAGACTTTCTAAACTATTATAAGCAAAGCAATTTGAGGACCCACACTAATAGAATAGCGGGTCACATACATAGTTCTCGCACTTGACCCCTAGAGTTACCTGGAGGGCTTGCTAAAAGGGATTCCTGAGTTTGGAGACCTGAGAATTTGCTTTTCTAACCTGTTCCCAGGTGATGCTGATCCTACTGGTCTCAGAACTACGTCTTGAGAACCACTGGATTAAATGGAGAAATAACCTTGAAGAAAGCAAGGTTTTAAAGAATGCAAATGTTTCTAAGGGCCCAGTAGGGAAGCGTGTGGTGGGACCCACACACTCCACAGATTCCCGAGGTCACCCAGGTTCCTTCCTCAGGCACCTCTTCTCCTGCCGGCAGCATCGCCTCCCTGTGGAGTCTTGCGAGGCTGGATGCAGAGCAGCGGACACATTAGCCTTGCGTTGCTGACCATTTCATCTCAGAGACCAAAGAAAATTGCTCCTCGGGACCCAGTTTTGGCCATAAGGAAAAACTGGCAAGAAAATAGCCATTTCGTCTTGGAGGTGGCAATAATCAAGAGAACAGCCCTCAAGCATTTAAACAACACCCCCTTGTGCACCTAAGGGCCCTGCAGATGTGTCCTAGGGACCTGAATAAGGAAAATTCCAAAATTCTGAGAAATGTGGTTCCCAGGAGATGTGGCTCCTAAGGGATGAGAAACACTAACAATAACAGAGACCTGACTTTGCAGTCCTAGAGGATACTAGGAAGGAGGAGAAGCTCAGCAGGAAAACAAAGGAGGAGGCTGGGCTGTCATCAGGGCAAAGAGGTGTCAGAGTCTCGCCGGAGGGTTGGGGGGAAGTGTGTGGGGGGGTGGTTTTTAAAATGTTTAACACCACCTGAACATCAAAGACTGACAACAGACTGTGAAACCTCCTAGTCCCAAAGAGAGGGGGCAATTAAGTTTAAAAGGCAGGAGCTGTCAATTGGTGGCCTATATATATATATATATATATATATATATATATATATATATATATATAAAAGGAGCCTTCATCTCTGGCATTTTAACTTCAGCTGTGGAATTCATCTCACCCTGCAGCCTTATCAAAGTTTGCCCTTCCGCTGCTTCGAGAAAGTCAGTTTATTGAGATTTTGAAATGCCAGAGTTTTCAAACCAGTAGCAGCAGCTATCAGAATTTAAAAGAGTTTTAATCAGGTGTGCATTCCTGTTTTAACGTCTGAGAGAAACTGCTCCAGTGTACCCACTGAGGTTTGACAAGAACTGTTTCATGACCGTGGGTTTCAGCGCTTTCCTTCACATTGTGTTTTGGCCATGCTTGCTTCAGCTCTCTATTATTACCTAGCAAGGAAAGAATTTCCTTTTTTTTTTTTTTTCCCTAGTCTAAACATTCCCCATGAGAAAAACAGTCTGCTTCTCTATTGAATAATAGTCCCAAAAGCCTGTTAATAAAAATCAAAGTCCATTTAGAAATTAATGGTAGGTAAGAATCGCATCATTCATGTTAATCGTATTTTTGCTACCTGATGGAGCATAACAAGTAGATTGCCTTCCTGAGCTTACTTTGAAGGAATTGGTTCTGTCTCCAAAGTGTCTCCACCATCTGTTCCAAACACAGTTGTCTTACCCAAGGGCTCATTATTCCTTCCTAGATGAGTCTACCCCCTCCAACCGGATCTCCCCACTTCTGCTCTCCTTCCCTTCTCATCTCGCTAATAACCGGTCTCTCCGCACTTCCCCAAACACAGATCCTCTCCTGTGGCCCACAGATCAGGTCTGCACACTTCTTGGAGGAGTGGGGGGAGGGCACCAGGGCAGCATTCTGGGCTTCCTTCAACATGGGTTTTCCACTCCTGCCCTGCCCTGTCCAGCTCCACTTTTTTCTCAGTCTCACGGTTCAGCTCTGCCTCAGACACCTTGCTTGTTGTCATGCAACCAGGAGCGCATTCATCCTTTCCACACACACGACGCCCTGATTTTGGTCCTGGGCAATGGTTTAATAATGACAATAAGAACAGCTCACATTTACTAAGGACCTTCTGTATGCCAGGCACTGTGCTAAGTCCCTTCGGGTAAGAACTCACTTGATTCACACAATGATTCTATTAGGTAAATACAGCAACTCATCAACTCCATTTGATGGTACTGAGAAAGAGACTCAGAGAAACTAAGCAGCTTGCCCAGGGTCAGGCTTCACAATTCAGGGTTCATTCATTCATTCATTCATTCATTCATTCAAATGGTCTTTGGAGCACCTATTATGTTCCAAGCATTGTCCTAGGTGCTTGGAAAACATGAGAGAAAAGAACAAAGAACTCTGCCCTCATGGAGCTTACGTTTTGGTGGAGGGAAATGAACGAGAGAATAGACATTTGAAGTAAATTATATAGTGTGTTTGAAGGTGATAAGTACTATGGGAACAAAAGAAGAGCAGAGCTTAGGGAACGAGGAGTGGGCAGCCGGTTGTGGTATTAAATAGGGTGGTCAGAGTGGCTGCGTTAAGCTGGTGGCTTTGTATCAAGACCTGAAGGAAGTAAAGGAGTTACCCTATGGCTATCTGGGGGAAGAGCATCCTTAGGAGAGGGAAGAGCAAGTGCAAAAGTCCTGAGGCAGGAACATTCCAAGTGCCTGGTGTGTTTAGGAGTTATAACGGTGTCCAGTGTGGAGGGAGAAGCGTGAGTAAGGGAAAAGGGCAGGGGATGAGGTCAGAAAGATACGTGGCAAGCCAGTTCCTGTAGAACCATACAGATATTTGGTTTTTACTCTGAGTAAAATGGTAACGTGCGGGGAGGGGGGGAGGTCTATTCTCTGGTCGCCTTGTAGGGAAGAGATTATGGAAAAGGGGGTGACAGGTGGAGGCAGGGGAGTCAAAGATGGCAGCAAGGAATGAGGCAATGACACTAATCCAGGCACTGGTAGTGGAGGGCTGAGAAGCAGCTGGACTGGACTCCAAAGTTTTTGGCTTCAGAGAGTAAGGAAGGATCCATGGAGCCTGATTTAGAGGCTAAGTGCCTTCCCCGCCTTCCCCCAACTCTACTCTGCCCCTTTCACAGGTAGTTATACAGGAGTCTCTTTAAAGGATCAGAGATTCATTTGAAATCACACACCCCAAACTGGAAATAGTTCATTTAAATTCATTTAATACCAGCATTACACTTTTTAAAAATAACATCCACCTTTCAAATTTCCTGCAGACATTTTTTTTGTCTTTGAAAGTTAAATCCATCATCTCCACTTTTAAATTCCTCTCATAAAAAGGCAGTGTTTCTTCCTGTCTGTTTAAATCATATTCCACACTGAAACTGGTTATGTAACTTAGGAATGAAAACAATGTCATGCCTTACTTTTCGTATGTCTCCTGGGAGGTTGCTACAGGGGGTGGAGTGGGGAATCAGTAAAGTCATAGCCATAAAGCAATTTCATCTGCTCTTTCTTAATTAAATGGGAAATATAAAATCTTTTCAATAAATGTATTAAATATAAAACACACTCCAGTTCCAACTGGTTGCTGGGTAAAGCAGGCAAAGACAAAGCATCAGAGCTGGAAGGAAATATAAAGATCCAGTCCTTTGATCTCTGAGGAGGAACCAGACCCGGGAGCGAAGAGAGCTGCCCGGATTGCACTGAGGTTAAGTGGCTGAAGCTCAGGTCCACCTTCAGACGCCGGCAGCCTGGTGCTTTTCCCAGACACAGAGATGCAGCTTCTTGTCAAAACAGACACAGAAAACAAAATTATGGGCTTTCAAACCTAGACTCTTAAAGCAATAAGCAGAACAACTAGACCAGTGTTTCTAAGTGGGGCGATTTTGCCCTTGGGGGATGTCTGGAGATTTTTTTTTTTATCTGTTACAACTGAAGGGAGGGTGCCACTGGCATCTCACTCAAGTAGAGGCCAAGGATGCTGCTAAACATCCTACCATACACAGCCCATCCCTGCCCTCAACAAAGAATAATTCAGTTCCAAAAGTCAACAGTGCCAAAGTGGAAAAACCCTGAACTAAATCCAGCTTGTCAACCCTCAGCTGCATATTAGAATCACCTGGGTGTCCGCAGACCAATTGAATCAGAATCTCTAGGGGAGGGGGTCGAGCATCAGTGTTTTTGAAAAGCTTTCCAGGTGACCATAATGCACCCAAAGTTTGAAATCACTGGTCCAACTCCTACAAACTGGAAAATGAATCAAATCACTGACCAAAGAATATATTCAGCCCGTACTATGTGTCCACCAGAAACTGAAGACGATATAAAGCAGTTCACAACACAGACCTTGCCTTAGGGAGCTCACAGTTTGGATGAGGAACAGACCAGGAAACACTATCATTTGTTGTGGGTTATTTAGGTGACACAGGAAGAGCAAAGGGAGGAAGGACTTTAGCAAAGAGGAGGCAACAAAGAGCAGTGAGAAATCAGAGGGCTCCTGGGTTGTCGCCAAAGGTGAGTTTATTGGTGGGACTGCTTTATTCGTTTCGCATCTTTGTATGCATTTACTTCTATGATCAGAGAAAGCCTTATTTTTTCAGTCTGCTAGAATTGGGTTAGCCTCTTAAAATACGTTATCTTTCCCCCCAAACTATAATTATACATGATATAATAGTATTAAACATAACATTTGTATGTTGCTAAGTCCAGAGAGACTGTTTTATTGCTTTTTAAAAAATTATACAAGCAATTTGGTATAACTGATACATTAAGAAAATAATGGTCGCTCGACGGACGTTAATTAAACCCATCTTTCTCATTGGGAATTGGGTTCCTTAAGGATATCTTGGTCAGATTCCTTAACCTGCCTGTCATTTTTGTGGTTACAACTCCCTCACTTCACAGTACAGGACACAGTATTTAAGACATGGTCTTCTTCATTTTTAAACTAGTGTCTATTCAAAGCCTGTTTCCTGTCCTCCCTAGAGGCACCAGTGGCTACAGGCAGTGGTTTTCAACCCTAAACAGACCCAATGCTCCTTGTAATAACAATTATGTAGTTAATAGCTGCTTTACTATCTTGAAAATAAAATTCACATGTCGTATAACTTATCTAGGTATAATTTTTTTAAAAAATCAATATATTCTTATTTTCCCCCCTCCTCCACGTATTCTCCACGCTCCTATGGCCTAGTCTGGGCCCAGAGAGGTGACCTCCACAGACTGTATCCACCTGGGGTTCCTGCTGCAATAGGCCAGTGGGAGGCACTGATACAAAGGCCACAGCAAAAGGAGAAAGGTGAGGGTATTTATTCCCTGCCCCACTGAGGTGCCAATAGTGTTGACATATCTCTGTAGACACACAGTCACAGCTCATGTGTGTGTGGGTTGAGGGGTATACTAGTTTGCTAAGGCTGCCGTAACTACAGACTCTGTGGCTTCAACCACAGACATTTTCTCACAGTTCTGGAGGCTGGAAGTCCAAGGTCAAGTTGCCTACAGGGTTGACTTCTAGTGAGGCCTCTCTCCTTGACTTGAAGAACAGGTGCATCTCTCTGTGTCCTCACGTGGCCTTTCCTCTGTGCACACACAATCCTGGTGTCTCCTCCTCTTCTTATGGACACCAATCCTATTGGATTAGTGCCCCACCCTTATGACCTCATTTAATCATAATGACATCTTTAAAGGTCCTGTCTCCAAATACAGTCACATCTTGAGGTACTGGGGGTTTAGGTCTTCAGTGTATGAATTTGGGAAGGGCATTATCTCAACATGTAAATACTTGGGAATGACTATCCCAGAAGACATCCTGAGTATTGCTGTCAACTGTTTGCACCATGAATAGGCTTAGGTACAAACAGACGGATACCAGGGTTTTTATCAGGGGCTTGAATACTACTAGTGGTGATGTCATTTGAGACATGATTTTCTGCAATGGTGAACAACTGTTGGAAAAGTTCTGAATAAAAGGAAGCCCACCCCTCCTTTGATTTACATAATAGTTGTATTTCTGGGAATGAAGTCAGTGTACTTTAAAACTGTGGAAAAGTACTTTGAAATGGAGTTTGATTCTAGGCTCAGATGATCATAAGTGGGTCTTTCACCTACATGAATGTCCACTGGGACATTCTAAAACCATGCGGGGGACTTCCCTGGTGGTCCAGTGGTAAAGAACCTGCCTTGCAATGCAGGGGACGCTGGTTCAATCCCTGGTCAGGGAACTAAGATTCCACATGCCACAGAGCACGTAAGCCCAAGTGCCACAACTGCTGAGCTCACTGTGCCTCAACAAGAGAGCCCACGTGCCACAAACCACAGAGGGCAGGCACCACTGCAACTAGAGAGAGAAAACCCGCACGACACAAGGAGAGATCCCCGCATGCCGCAGCTAAGACCGGACGCAGCCAAAAATAACTAAATTAAATAAATGAATAAATAAATAAAACCATGTGGGACAAACGGCAGTTATTTCTTGTGCAGGACTTTCCTACAAATGGCAGGGCACCTACGACCCCTGACCCTGACCTTCAAATGCTCTCGAAGTGCCCCCAGGGTGTCCCTCCCCCCCCCCCGCCCCTCCCACACAGCACAAAGTTCCAGGGGATTGCAGTGGGGTGGGGTAATTGTGGCCTCTGCTGCCTTCCGCTCCTTTCTGATGCTGGAGTCTGGTAGGAGAGGTGGGATGGCAGAGGGTGGGGAGAGATCCCTTTCTGTAGTGAGAATTCTCTCCTCTCAGGTGGTTCTCATGATTCTGTGGCTCCCAGTGACCGATTAGGAAAGCTTTCTGTGGAATTTCTGGTGTGGAAATCATATGAGTTCGATTTTTTTCTTTTTTAAATGAGATTTTTGAGATATAATTCACATACCAGAAAATTAACTCATTTAAAGTGTACAACTCAACAATTTTTAAAGAGTTGTGCAACTATCACCGCAATCTCATTTTAGAACATTTTCATCACCCTGGAAGAAATCAGGGTCTCATAAGCAGTCACGAGTCATACCCCTACAGCCAGCTCTAGGCAACACTTAATCTACTTTCTGTCTCTGAAGATTCTGGAATCATACAAATCATGTGGTCTTTTGTGACTGGCTTCTTTCACTTAGCAGGTTATATACAGGGTCATCCATGTTGTAGTTTGTATCAGTACTTCGTTCCCTTCTGTAGACAGATAATATTCCATTATACGAATATACTGCCCTTTATTTATCCATTCATCAGTTGATGCACATCTGGATTGATTCCATGCTTTTGACTATTATGAATAATGCTGCTATGAACATTTTTGTATATGTTTTTGTGTGTATATATGTTTTCATTTCCTCTGGGTATATACCCAGGAGTGGAATATCTGGGTCATATGGTATTTCTATGTTTAACCATTTAAGGAACTGCCAGACTGTTTTCCAAAGCAGCTCCATAATTTTACATTCCCACAGGTAACATATAAAGTTTCTAATTTCTCCGCTTCTGCACAAACACTTGTTATCATCTGCCTTTTTGATTATACGCCTACCTAGAGGGTGTGACGTGGTATTTCACTGTGGTTGTGATTTGCACGTCCCTAATGATTAGTGATGTTGAGCATCTTTTCATGTGCTTATTGGCCATTTGCATATATTCTTTGGATAAATGTTTATTCAGATAATTTGTCCATATTTTAATTGGATAATTTACGGTTTTGGTTTTGTTTTTTTTAAATTGAGTGGTAAGAGTCCTATATATATCCTAGATATAAGTTGTCTTTCAGGTATGATTTGCAAGTATGTTCTCGTATTCTGTGGGTTGTCTTTTCACTTTCTTACTGGTGTCTTTAAAGCACAAAAGTTTTAAATTTTGATGAATTTCAGTTTATCTATTTTTTCTTTTGTTACTTGTGCTTTGGTGTCATTTTTAAGAAGGCTTCACCCAAACCAAGGTCACAAAGATTTTCTCATACAATTTCTTCTAAGCATTTTATAGTTTCAGCTCTTACATTTAGGACTCTGATCCATTTTGAGTTAACTTTTGTATATGGCTTGAGGAAGGGGTTCAACTTCAACTCATTGTTTTGCATATGGCTATCCAGTTGTCCCAGCACCATTTGTTGAAGAGAGTATTTTTTCCCGCTGAACTGTCTTGGCACCCTTGTTTATCAACATGGTTTTATTTCTGGACTCCCAATTCTATTCATTGATCTATGAGCCTATACTTATGTTAGTGCCACTTCTGTACCCATATAGGTTTCTAAATGGACTTCTAAGGGCCTCCCCCATTTCATACTTCCCCTGATACGGGAGATCCAGCTCCCATTCAAATTCTCTCGTTTTCGCCATTTCAAACACCACCGGGGTTTACCCCATAGTCTCTTACTGCTGGCCCACAAAGCAAACAGTGCTCACAGATGCGATAACTAGCCCATACTCAGGGACTTCTCAACTCATGAAAAGCTCAAGTATTCATATATGCCAAAAGATGGACATGTGGGCTCCTTCAACACTGAGATATGGATTTGGGAGTCTCATGTTAGAGAAGCTCTCCAAGCTATGGGAGTAGTGGAAATAGTCTGGGGAAAGTGTGTAAAGAGACTAAGCCATGGATAAGACCACAGGTGGTGGAAGAAAAGCCCACAAAAGAGTCTGAGAAATAGTGATCAAATAGGAAGGAGTAAAATTAGAAGAACAAGGCATCATGAAAACCAAGAGAAAAAAAAAGCATCTCTCAGGAGGCTGCAGTCAGGAGACATGTGCTCAAGGAACCTTACGTAAACTACATAGCTGAGCTTGTTTGGACTGTGTGCCACAGGAATGCCAGCCAGGGTGAGCAAGCAGGTAAGGGGACCCAGTGTCTCTGGTAGCCACCAGCAGTGTTTGGATTCAAGTTTTCTGTCACCAAAACTACATGTTTCCTCTTCCATGATCCTGTTCGCCTGGGATACTATCCTATCCCTATCATTGAGGAGTTCTATTCTCTCACGTGGTTTTGAACAGAGTCACCAGACACCAAAGTGTCTATTTCTGGCCCCTTTCTCTTTTGCCAACCTGTTCAGTTATAATATAAACTACATGCGATGCAAATACAATTGAAAGAGAAAATATTTTTTCTGTTTTAAAAGCTCTCAAGAGGATAGGGACAGAAACCAATGGGTAGGGTAACATTGATGGGTATTAAAATTTATAAGGAAGGTTAGTAGTGGGAAGGAAGGGATTGAGAACACGAGAGCTCACAGAATACTGAGTATCTGGAGGAGGATGGGATGGGGGTTAGGACTCAGACAGGCGGAGACAGACTCTGGTGGCTCTACAATTTTGCTACCAGAGTTCCAGATCATCTTTATCCCCAGAAACAAAATGATCTTCTCAAAGTCAACCTGACAATCTCATACACTTGGTGGCATTACCCAGTAAACTCTGAAATGACCCCCCCTGGTTTCCTGCCATTACCTCCTAATTAAATCCATCTGCAAAACCAACCTTGCTGAACGGTGTACAATCAATCCTATTGTTAGAAGGTATTTTAGGGGGAGGGATAATTCTTAAATTTTGATGTATTCTTGAAAACTTTCTTAAGTTTGAAATTATAACTTTGACTTAGATTCACCAACTGTTTATATTTTGCCCTATTTGCATCATTATTCTCTTTCCCCTTCTTCCTCCTCTCTATGCATGAACGCACTTTTTTTTCTGAAATATTTGAAAGTTGCAGACATCACACTCCTTTCTCTTTTAAAAACACTTCAATGTGTATTTCCAGAGAACAAGGACATTCTCATAAATAACCACTGTTCAGTTGTCAAGAGTAAGGACATTTATCATTGATACAATAATATTAACTAGAGTACATTTTCAAATGTCAGATTTCTCCATGAATATTCTTTATACCTATTTTTCAGGATTCAATCCAGGCTCACATGCTGTATCTAGCTGTCATAGTTTTTTAGTCTCTTTCAAACTAGAAGAGCTCCTGGGCCTTTTTTTGTCTTTCCTGACATAGTCATTTTTGAAGAATATAGGTTAAGTATTTTGTAGAATGTTCCTCACTTTGTGTCTGTGAGGTTTCCTTGTGGTTAGATTCAGACGATATAGTGTTGACCCTTGAAAGACAGGGGTGTTAGGGGTGCCAGCTCTCTGTGCAGTGGAAAATCTGAGTGTAATTTTCACATCGCTCTCTACTGTGGTTCCTCTGCATCCTCGGATTCAAACAACAGCCGATCATGAAGTCCTATAGTGTTTACTATTGGGAAAAAAAAAAATCCATATTTAAGTGGACCCCCGCAGTTCAAGCCCGTGTTGTTCAAGGATCAGCTGTACTTTTTCAGGAATACCACAGAAGTGATGGTGTGTCTCTTTATTTATTTATTTAGGCTGCGTTGGGTCTTCATTGCTGTGCACGGGCTTTCTCTAGCTGTGGCGAGCACGGGCTACTCTTCATTGCAGTGCATGGGCTTCTCATTGCAGTGGCTTCACTTGCTGCGGAGCACAGGCTCTAGGTGCGCGGAATTCAGTAGTTGTGGCACATGGGCTCAGTAGTTGTGGCGCATGGGCTTAATTACTCTGTGGCATGTGGGATCTTCCCGGACCAGAGATTGAACCCATGTCCCCTACATTGGCAGGCAGATTCTTAACCACTGCACCACCAGGGAAGTCCCTGGTGTGTCCTTCTTAATGACCATATCAGAAACACACAATGTTGGTTTGTTCCAGTATCAGTGATGTTAACTTGGACTACTTGGTTAAGGTGGTGTCCACCAGGTTTCTCAGTTATAAAGTTACTATTTTTCTCTTTATAATGAAAAAGGAATTTGTGGGAAGATACGTTGAAACTGTCATATGTTCCTCGTCAAACATTCACCCACTAGTTTTGGCATCCATTGATGATTTTCTAACTCTAGCATTTGTTCTACAAGTTGGCGTTCTACCATACGGAAGTGTTCCCTTCTCCCCCATTTATTTTTTAATTCATTGCTTTATTTCACCATGGACTCACAGATTTTTACTTTGTCCAAAAGTTTATAATCTATTATCATGATTTATTTAGATGCTTAAATTACACCATATTTGGCCAGCAGGAACCCCTACAAGCTGATTCCAGTGTCCTTTCGACGTGTCCCATCATTCTTCTTTCAAGAAATTTTAAGAATTCCAGTTTAGTCATTTAGTTGACTCAACTGGCCTCTGGTTTGCTCTGACCTCATGGCTAAGTCTAAGGAACAAAACACAAATGAGATCTAACTAGCAGTAGGAATTTTCTCACAATCTACACATTGCATTTATTTTTAAAGCATTTAAGATTGCATTATATACTTTACATTATTTTATGCCACTAGCTTGTGGTCACATAAAAAAGTCTAGCTCTCTTTCAATATAAATTAATAGTAAAACTTCTTAGTCATCATGGCTGCCTGAAATCCTACTTCAAATACTCTTAAATGCTAGACAAAATACAATCCAAAACGTTTAAGAATATACTCGTAAATCAGAGTATGAGAGTAAGAAAGACAAATCTCCCGGTGCTAGCAGAAAGGAGTAAAAACAAAGAAGGAATGAACAAGGGCACAACAGCTCACAGGGGAATCACAGAGGGCCCTGACTATGGGCCGTCAGCCCTGCGGCTGAGGTCTTAATGCCAAAGAAAAGGAAAGACAATGCTTCTACAGTGGGGAGCTGGCCAGGACCATGAAGGAGGCTCTCTTTGAGATTAAGACTAGAAAAACCCACTCACTGGTCTTAAAAGGAACAAGGAAGTAGAGTATCTGCCAATCATGGGTAGATAAGGTCACCGATGAGAAATGAGACATCAAAACAGCCCATGCAGATATATGGGGAGTCCAAATTCACACTACTGTGAAGTACAGAAACTTCAGGCTAAGAAATTTAACACAGAAACCTGTCTAGACCTGATAAAACCCACAGGACCTAACAATGGACAGTTCTACAACCTTGGACACATGAGACTCCATGCAAACAACACTCACTAAATGTGAATTCAGTCAAAAATTGCAAACCATGAGAGTCAGTGGGCTAACAAATGGAACTACACCTAGAACTAACAAAATAATCTCAAAGATACTTAAACATAAATATATTTAAACACCCAAAGAATTTTTTTAAAAAAGAAACCACAGGGCAAGAACAGGCTAAGAGACATTAAGCGAATTAGTCATTGAAACAAGCTGATATTATGTCAGTTTGTACCATTAGTAAATTCATTCAGTAAATATCTATTATGTGCTAGTCATACACTGGGCACTGGAAACACAAAGATAAAGATACAGCTGCAGCCCTCAAGAAACTTACATTCCATCCTTTTAAGAGAGGATGACACACTGATTTCTAGATAAACTGTTTATGTTTTTCTCTTTGTCATCTAGGAAATTTTATAAATAAATGTTTGTCATGTCTTTAAATTGAGCAGGAGAGAGGCATTAACAAAAATCACCCTGATCTCTTGCCTTCTCTAAGCTCGCAGTGTTTGTTGCTTTGCTTTGGTGGGTTGTTTGGGAGTTAGGAGTTTTGCTGAGGTGTTGGGGTATAAAAAGTGGAAGGAGACTTCCCTGGTGGCACAGTGGTTAAGGATCCACCTGCCAATGCAGTGGACACTGGTTTGAGCCCTGGTTCGGGAAGCCCCCATATGCCTCAGAGCAATGAAGACCGTGCGCCACAACTACTGAGCCCATATGCCACAAGGACTGAAGCCTGCATGCCTAGAGCCTGTGCTCCACAGCAAGAGAAGCCACCGCACTGAGAAGCCCGTGCACCGCAAGGAAGAGTAGTCCCCGCTTGCAGCGACTAGAGAAAGCCCATGCTAGAGAAAGCCCATGCGTGGCAACAAAGACCCAATGTAGCCAAAGGAAAAAAAAAAAGTCTAAGGGCTGAAGGAGCACAGATGCAAGACTAATTGCTGTATGATGGTGAGGTGAAATGCCTATAAACAGCTTAGTCACAGTTCAGCCTCAGCTTAGCCCAGCTTCCCTTTCCTTACCACCATGAAGGCAAGTCCACAATTAAATGTAATCAAGTTTTTTATTACAGAGTACTCTTACAAAATCAATCACTTGCATGAGGTCATTAGTTGTTAGATGGGAAAACAAAGCATCAGTTAAAACAGTCTGGCAGCTGGCACAAAAAAACACACCTTTGTTCATGCTTTCAGTGTAGTCTTGTAGTGGGATGGTCTCTTTACCTGTGTTACCAGTCACTGCTAATGGTACCACAGAGTAAAAGAGCGATGCCTTCTGTTCATTGGAACCTGGCCTCAGAAGAGAAGAAAAATATCTTTGTAGAACCAAAAATAGAACTAGGGCAATTTTTTTCTTTTAGGGTACATAAAACCAAGATTAAAGGCTTATGCGATTTAAAAAAAATCTCTATAACCATTTTTAAAGTTTTATAAATTCAAATGGTTTACTTTCTATAGCTCATGAACTATAATTAATTTGAAATAAAGACATGGTGAACTCTAGATATTTCACCATACAGTACTTGTTTTCCTTTGTACTTGAATTGAGTCTTTTTCTCCAAATAAAATTGAGACATTTTAGTAGCTGTTCTGGTGGCTCTTAAGTAGTTGAGCTACTCACTGATATCAGTTGTAAAAAATTTCATAGCAGCCAGGAAATCTGGCCAAATATTTGTTTTACAAAAACTCAGTGTTGAAATGAAGCACATTAGTTGTTACACTTGTGTCAAAAATTTGACTCTAACTGGCTTTCCCAAATCATTTTCCAAAGTTGAAAAGATCTTATAGAAGTTTAAGTAGAAATTTCTCACTTCAAAGGAAATATGGTAACACAAACTCCTAGAGAAATAATGGCACACATTCAAAACTGCAAAGGAATCCAAAAAGGCTATATACTATATAATTCCAATTATACAATATTCTGGAAAAGGCAACACTAAGTACACGTTAAGTTTAAAGTTTGCAAGGGGTTGGCTTATGGATGAATGAATAAAGGCAGAGCAGAGAGGATTTAGGGCAGTGAAACTACTCTGTGCAAAGGTAGATAGATATGTCATTATACATTTGTCCAAACGCACAGAATGTACAATGCCAATAATGTATCCTAATGTAAACTGTGGCCTTTGGGTGATAATGACGTGTCAGTGTCGGTTCCTCAGTTGTAACAAATGTCCCACTCTGGGGCAGGATTTTGATAGTGGAGGGGGCTGTGCATACATGAAGAGCAGAGTTTATGGGAAACCACTACCTTTTGCTCAATTCTGCTGTGACTCTAAGACTGCTCTAAAAATAGTCTATTTTTAAAAAACAAAACTGCAAAGGAAAGAACTAAGTAAGGCAAACATGACACCATGGCTTTTACTATGAATGTCCTGGCTTCCTTTAAGTTCATACTGCAAACCAGAAAGTCATTTACTGTCCTATATATTTGCCCAATCAGAACCACATATGAACTGATTGTGCAAATACTGTCAACTTTTCCATTTTGAAGTAGTACCTGAGTCAAACGATGGAAGTGATTAAGTGCTTCAGCAAGAATCAGCTAATAATTCAAAAAACCTCATTCTATTTTTACTCTCATTCTATAAGAATAACTTCAAAGTATCCTAATTCTATTAAAGTCAAAATAAAAGCTTTATTTTTAAAGAGGCTTATTTAAAATTTAAATCCAAATAAAAGCCTTAAAAATAAACTTTTCTATTTTGAATTAGCAGAAGATATAGAAACTCTGTTCAAGCAGATGATTCTTTTTCTCTGTATGCTTATAAAAACCAATTGTTTAATACCAAATCTTCACTCAGTAAGGATAGGCTGGGCTCTGCTGTGGTTTAAAAAAGCAAAAACGAACACCAAAATCTTAGTAGCTTAACATAATAAAAGTCTATTTTTTGATCATGCAAAGTCCACTGAGAGTCCGCCTGACCTCCATGTGGTCACACAGAAATCAAGACTCCTTTAATTTTGTGGCTTCACCACTTCAAATGAGGCATCCCCTACAACACCATGGCAAAGGTTTGTCACTGGCCTGGTTTGGGAGTGACACATACTACTTCCACCTGTATTTAACTGGTCAGAACTAGTCCCTGCTCACCCACGTAGGGGCTGGAAAGTGCAATTTTATTTATGCCAGGAAGTAAAGGAGTACAGATATTGGTGACCACTAATAATGTCCCCAAATTCTTCTATCTGCATGACATCAAGGCTGGATATAGAATGCTAGCTCTTAACTCATTAGGATTAAAATAAAAGCCATATCCGATGATCTAACAATTCTGGTATGGATTTTGGAGAATCTAGTAAGTAAAACAAATGTTTAGCATGCTAATCAAACTGGTTATTCCAAATATCCCAACTTCAGTAAGGCTGACAAGTGGCCGATGACTGATAATGGTATATCTTTAATTCTTAAAAGGCCAGACAGGTATTGTAAGTTAAAATGAAAACGATGTACTTTAGATACCAGGGTAAGCAAGCTATCATTAAAATGTGAGCGTTTACAATTTGCATTCACAACTCTCATCAGCAAAGGTAGGAGCAGTAGAGAGCTGAGCAGACGCAGTCAGTTCTATCAGAAAAGAGCTTCGGGTTTTCTCTAACTCATAAAGACTGGCTGAGCCCCTCAGTGCTGTGTATGCTACAGAAGACACAACTTTAGATTGGAAAAAGATTAATAGAGTGCATAGCTGGCCTCTTCACCCACAAACAAAAGTAATTTAAGAAAACAGAAAGAAAAACTATCTGTGAGTCAAAGCTAGGAAAAAATGAATTTCTCACGTTCTCACTTTTCTTATCGCCCCCAAAGGTAATAAGTTGACTTCCTGAATAAAGTTAAAACTGACCATTTAAGTGTGGACGAATGCTTGTCAAGTAAGATCTGACTCTCAGTATGACTGATCTTGAGTTCTACTGGTGATAACTAATCGGCCCTACTGGTGATTTCAGTCTGTGTAATTCTTAGGATTATTTCTAGCCCCAAACAGCAAGACCACATTTGCTACAATAGCAACTGAAATGTGCCAGGTGTACATTCAATTATGATTCTTTTATCAAAAAAAAAAAAAAGCAAAATAAGAATATACGGCAAGAATATAATTTAACAGAGTTTTGAGAACATTCACTCCCCAAATTCAGGAATGGATGAGGTGAAGTAATGTATAATACAACAAAACTTTTCCGAAATTCAAGGTTTACCTGAAAAATTGAAGAAAAACAAAAGTATAAAAAGATAGGACATTTCATTTTTAATCAGTCAAAAAAAGAGTTCTGGACAATGTCAAATTTCACACACCATAATGCTATAGTTACACATTAAATATAATTACTATCTATACATATGCAAAAATATAAAGTTCTATTTCATACAATAAAACCCTTTATAGAAACCATTTTAAAATTAAGCAGAACTTCTCAACATTAACATGTGAGGTATAAGTCCTTCTAAGGTTCCTTTAAAGGTTTTAAAACAAAAATGCTAAATCTAAAAACAATGTCCTTCTGTCAGTTCCCAAATTAAATCTACTTAAAACAAAAATTGATAGCTTAGTCACATACTACTTAAATAATATTGTTCAGGCATCTCTAAAATCCTCCATTTTTTTTCAAGTATGGAAACAGAGCTCAAATATTCCACAATACAGTACTAAACAGATGGAATATTTAGGAAAGACTTTGTTGTCACATGGCACACTTGTTTCTTCAGTACATTTTGAAATAAATATCACGTTTCTGTTTTACTTCTAAAAGGCCAAAATTATAATGTACATTAATTGTGACTGTGAGAAGACTTAAGAATGTAAAATATAACATCAACATTTTATCACAAAAGTAAAGCTGGTAATAAACTATAAAAGGAGCCAGTACTCTACTCAGATATACCCAGGGATTAAAGCTCATCATGATAGAAATATTCATCATGAAGCTGTCTGCCATAATCTGTGGCTTCACTGGTAAGAAACAATTCCTGGTTCTCCAGAATCTCTGCTTCAGAGAGCTTTCTGTCACTATTCAAATCCATTTCATCAATTAGATGAAGAGCCTTTAAAATAAAACAAAATAAAAAAGTGTCAAGTATAATAAGAATTTTCAGCAAGATGTTCAAATTCTAACGTGATTTGATTTGTCAAAACCATTCAGGTATGCTAAGTACTCATTATTGTCTAAGCATCTAAAAATATTAACCATTGTGACCAGGTCTGTCTACAGCATCCCTCATTACCTCCTTTCTTAATTTCCACTGGGTTCTTCTGCCTCCTCCCAACTCAAATCCAATTCAGAATATCTCAAAGTCAAGCATAATTAACATAACCCATTTTTGAGCCCCTATAGGTAAATACAAACTTTTATTAGTCTACTGTACTATCAAATTAATACATGATACAATCTTAACTTCTTTGTCTCCTTGAAAATGTAAAACAATCTAAAACTGATCATAGATTTAAATCAAGAAATAGCAATGCATTAATCCTAAATAAATAATTCCACTACTTGTTTCTTTGGCTTAAGATTCTGAATTTCCTTTACTATCAACTTGGGGATGAGAGAGTAATTCTGTGATACTCACCTCTTCTTGTGCAATGCCCTGATTATTGGGTACTACCCAAGACAACAGCTCTTGGGGATCAAGCCTGCCATCGGCATCTTTGTCATAATCATTCAGGAATCTATCTTTCTCAACAAGTATCCACTCTGGATCTTCATTTGCTGCTTAATATATTCAAAAACAAACAAACAAAAACCAAGAACATAAATATGCATACACAAGAATATCACATATTTCCAATAAGAAGTTTGGTATAGCCCTAGAATAAAGGAAATGAATTTAAAGCTTACCACCATGAAGGAGGCCCAAAGAAACAGAAGTACTTAATTGAAAAATCTTGAAATAAGTATAAACTCTATGGTAATTTTCAAAAGTGATACTTAGAGTTTTAAAATTGTTGCTTATTATCACAAACTAGTAATTTTGTTAACTGCTGCTACTTGTTCTGATACAGTTTTCCCAAGTTTGAGCTGGGTAATGTTTTTATGTACATCATATAACTAAAGCTTCCTGTGTGTTCTTACAAAGCAGCCATGTGTAATTTTAAAGTGACATTCAGGACAAGTGATGCTTTTAAGTAACAATTCTGAAAAGACAGCTGCTTATAGGAAAAGCTGCATATAAAAACTCCTCAAATTTCACACACTTACTAAGCCACCTTCCAGTCTTACTCCAGTATTTATAGGATTTTTTATTTTTTTCTCTTTCAAGATCTACCCACAAGGGTACAGAAGTCTGTTTAAAAATATCAACCTTTACTTCCTCACCCATTTGGACTGATAATTACATTGTATTTGTTTGAAAAGGATGAAAACTGCTTGAATCTAGACATGGAACTAAAAGTGAGCAAAACCGCATTTTCAGATAAGCTTTGAGTCCCTTTGTTTCGCTTCTATTTTATTGAAATTGGCAGGACAAGGAGGAATCGCCCAGTTCTTCTTCCATTTTCCTCTGTCAAACAGAGCTCTCAATGAGCAAGACTGTCTTTCAATTTCTTTCTTCCTTTTGTCCGCCTCCTCCCACACATCCCCAGGCTACTTACTTGGGTCCCGCCTATAGTCACCAAGAAACTCTTCCAAACTAACAAATCCATCACCATTTTTGTCATGTTCTTCTAAAGCCTCTTGAATGACAAATTCCTGTTGCATGTATGTTCATAAAAAAAAAAAAAATTAAGTCACAAAAGTTTCAATCCCACCATCTGAATCAATCCTACTACAGAATTTCTTTAGGAATAATTATTTTGGTTATCCATACTTGCAAGGCAATCTTTCTAAACATTGGGATTTAGAAGCAGGAATAAAACCCCAAATATTAAGCAGCTTAAAGTTCAACATCCTTAAGCGTCTACCATTGAGCACTCCACAATACCCTCCCGAACAACGCTCACCTCACACTCCTATTTTCCGCCCCTTACCCTCCTTCTGAAGAATGACATCTCTTACTACCTCTGTCTTCTTTAATCCCACTTTCCCTCCAATCTATTAACAGCCCCCAAAGAACTCTTATTTTAGATGTCTTTGCATAGAGCTGTTGTTCTACCCTCAGACCTGAAATGGGTCAGGCCGCTACAAAACCTCAACCTCCCTGCTTCCTCTTCCACCAGTCTATCCTCATCCACACCAGGCTGCCCCCAAATCTGTTCCCCACTCTTACTAGGGCTTCTTACCAACCAATCCCCCCTGACCCAAAGATCACACCCTTTCTAGCTATGCTTGACCCAGGATGACCCACTTGATGCTTCAGTACATCCCTTATGACATTCCTATATCCCCTTGTACCATCTTATTATGCCAGTCCCCACCCAGTACATCAGACCCTAATCACTTTCTCCTTTATTCCAGAATCAGAGAAAGATACAAAAATAGAAACCTAGTCCTTGTAAATTAATTTTTTGCCATTTTGGTGGACTCTCACTGCAGCTTGGAAGTCTATCTCTGCCTCACTTTGTCTAACATACACTCTACATCTGTTTTTTGAAACCTCCATTTTCTTTGAGCCTTATCCTAACTCTCTCCAACACACTCTTGGCAGAGACCCTCCTGTTTTTCCAAACATGGTACAGGTCTTCTGAAATTCTTCCTTGTTTCTCGGCATTGCATCCTCACCTTTAATTACCTCTATTTTTATGCCTTTTATTTATGCCTATTTTATTACCTTTATTTTTTATGCCTATTCCTCTCATCATTTCATGCCTTTGACCTCAGCAGGTAAAGCTCTCTCGCCCTCTTCTCTAGGGTGAAGCCCTTAACTATTTTCCTAGATCCCATACTTCCCCATTTCCTGAGTGCTTTCTTTCACCCTTAACTACAGCCTCTCCCAAGGCTCTCATCTCTTTTCCACGAGCTTCTTCTTCCGTGCCTTTAAAAACATTCAAGTCCCCATAACTTTGCTGCACTCTTTAACTACCATCCTGGTTTTTCTTTTCCTCTCATAGGTTACATCTAATGTTCTCATTTCCTTATTACCTGCTGCCACTTTTCAATCTGGATTCTAGCATTGCAACTACAATGAAATATATTCTCAAAAGTCTCCCATTCTAATCAAATCCAGGGGCTTTTACCTACATCTGTAAGAAACAACACTTAAATACAAGTTGTTGGGGTTTTTAAAAATCAAATATTATAGATTTTGTATATAGAAACCTGGGGATCTTAACCTGGAGATCCAAAGATTAGTTTTAGAGAGAAGATCTGAGAATCTCCTGAAATTATAATCCAATACTTCATGTGTATGAGCATGGACATATATAGGATTTTTCTGGGAGAGAGTAGTTTGCATTATATTTTTTAAAGGAGTCTGTGATCCAATAAAAGAAACACTGATCAAAATGATTATTCCTCCATTTATGTAATCCTCTTGGGAAACAACAGATTGATTTCAATAATGTTGCCTTGGTTAAAATAATTTTTGGAACTATATAAATGAAAATATCTTTAAATTCCAAATTTTAATCCAAAGCAGAATCACTTAGTTGATCTTGTACCCTGCCCTTTCCTATATCAAATATACTCTTAAAAGGAAAAAGGGAGACACAAAAACAATTAAGGTAAATAGGAATTAATGAAGCTGTTCTGAATGAGACACCGATTTATGGTCACACACCTTACGTACTGCCATCAACACCAACTCAGCACAAAGAACATCCTTCCCCATCCTGACATAATCTGTTCTGCAATGGTACTATCTTTATATCATTGTTACGCCAGCCCCAAACCACAGAGTCATCTCTGATTCTTGCCACCTTCCCTTCCCATGCTTAGTCAGTCAACATTCCTGTCTGTGCTGTCTTCAAAATGTTGGTCAAGTCTAATTCATTCCATTGCCACCTTGTATTCCAGGGCCATAACACATAATGCCTAAATTATTTCATTGCTTTCACTGGTTATTTCCCTCTGCAGTCTTCAACTTTTCCTTATTCCCCAGATAATCAAGATCCAACATCCTCTGCCTACCATGCTAGGGCTCAATTAGCTTGTCTCAACTTAATGTTGGTACTTAAACTGTGCCCAGCAATCTTCTTAAACTACGTCATGTATTTTGTGCCAAGTGAGAAATCAGAAGCCTCACAATGGCAAGAGAGGTGGTACCAATGGTGGTGTCTTGCCACTGAGCTATAGAGAAAAATGTTTATGTAGCCTTGTTATCAAGGTAGCATCATCTGACCATATCCCATTAAACAGAAAGGTACATCTTCCCTCCCTGAAACATGCAGGGAACCAAGCCACAGGACTGGAGGCTGATGCCAGGCAACAGACCCAATATAAATGTTTAGTTTATTTTTTAAAAGTCATTTCTTGTATTAATCTTTACCCTCCAATATGATAGTTTCTGGTCTCAAGAAGCTTACCAAGTCATAGCAGGGACTTAATGTTGAATTAAACCTAGATTTCAACAAAATTTTGAAGAGCTGGTACTTCTTTTAAGTACCAAAGGGATGAGAGGACTTATTATGCCTAAAGTTACAAAAACATTATCAGTTACTAGAGCTGCCCCCCCGCCCCCCACCACACACACCCCCCCTATGAAAAGGGATCCAAATGTCATACATTTTCCCAGACCAAAAGTTTTCATAAGTGATGTGGTAAACTAAATAGGAAGTTCTAGTGTTACTAATATTGAAAAACTGGAGAAAAGTCTGAAAGCTACAAAAGGACAAGGAAGGCACTGAAGATAATGTGGTTATCAAAGAGAAACTAGCCAGGGAAAGACTGATGCTCATATATATTACAGAGATTAAAAAAACCTCATTCCTTATCTTTTCCTTCCCAATAAGCACCTCCCACCCCACCAGAAAGCCTCCTTCCCACTCCTTAAGCAGGGAAAACTTTAGATCTTCCTGTCTCCCCAAACTGTTTGCTATACAATTCACTTTAATTATTTTGTCAAAGCAAGTTTTAAAGTTTTGATCATTCAATAGTTATCTTGAAATGGTTCTTCCTTACCGTCATATAATCAACTTCTTCAGGATGCTCAAAAGCAATAAATTCTTCAAGATTCAAACCAGGACCTGAATCCTGGTTAGCTTTTTCAAATCGCTTCTTGTCCTTCAAATGAAGCTTTGAAAATTAAACATTGAACACATTTAGAGGTCTCATCCACACCATTACATCATTAAAAATACTTAAAAAATACAAACTATGTGAAATCTAAAGTACATTTACATCCATTATCATATTTTATCCTCACACCATCCCCCTGAAGGTAAGTTGGGCAAATAACAAACATTTATTAGAAGCAATACAGAGACATAGGCTCTAGAGTCAGAGAAACTCAGATCTAAATTCCAGCAATGCCACTTACTAGCTTATCAGTTAGGGCAAATTGCTTAATGTTTCTGGTCTCCTCGCCTATGCAATTGGGATAATCTGACACCAAAAGCAACAAAAGCAAAAATAGACTACATAAAATTAAAAGGCTTCTGCACAGCAAAAGAAACCATGAATAAAATGAAAGCTACTGAATGGGAGAAAATATTTGCAAATCATATATCTGATAAGAAGCTAATATCCAAAATACATAAAGAACTCATACAACTCAACAGCAACAACAAAAAACAGTCCAATGAAAAAAAAGGGGCAGATCTGAATAGACATTTTTCAAATAAATACAAATGGCAAACAGGTACATGGAAAGATGCTCAACATCATAAATCATCAGGGAAATGCAAATCAGAACCACATGAGATATCACCCGACACCTGGCTGTTATAAAAAAGACAAGAAATAACAAGTGTTGGTAAGGACAATATATAGTGGAACATTACTCAGCCATAAAAAGGAATAAAATCTTGCCACTTGAGACAGCATGGATGTACCTCAAGGGCATTATGCTAAGTATAAGTCAGAGAAACACAAATACTGTATGATCTCTTACATGCAGAATCTAAAAACAAACAAACAATCCCCCCAAAACCAAACTCAAGATACAGAGAACAGACTAGTGGTTGCCAGAGGTGGGGGGCGGGAGGGGGGTTGACAGAAATGGGAGAACTGCTTTTTGTTAAATAAATTGAATACTTTATAATAAGAAAAAAATCTCTATTAATCAATTGGTATGAGAATTCCTATCAAGCAATTAGAAACCTTAAGTATTAGGTATTAAATAAATGTTACATATTACCATTATTGATAGAAAAACTGAGATTAAAATGATTTATTGAAAGGGATGTCAGAAAAACAGCTAAAATATGTTGAACTTGGATCCTTCCTGTTCTTTCTACAGTACTACACACTATCTTCTTTAACAATCTCAATAGTTTTTTGAATGCCCCAAAAGCAATAAATTTAGACCATATATTAATTCTTGGTATGCCTATTTCTAACTGTTTCTGGTCTTCAAAATGACTTTTCAAAAACACCTTAACAGATTTCAAAAAATGTTCCTCTTATGAGAATACTTTTGGTAAATGTACATAATATTTGGAAGTCTACTCTTTGTAGGCTCTTTATAGTGCTAATTCTGTATGTCCAGATAAAACACAACAAAAGCTGAAAAGGGCCTATCTTGAGGTTGAGGTTATTCAATAATTATACCCTTTTTTACTTTCTCATACCTATCTTCCTTTTATCTCCCCCCCAAGTACATTCTGATAGGAAATCAAGAAGTAGCAGCTATTAGGCACAAGGCTGCCTTTAATGAATTTCTCAAAGGTAAGTCTGTAATTAAGAGCCTTGGAAGCCAATAGTGGCCATATTGCTAATCCTGCATAAGTTCTATTTTGAGAATTTCTGGGAATAACTTTCCTTACTATAAAGTGATGTGTATTAAAGTGCACATTTTTAAGAAAGCACAATTTCAAGTATTTTAGAAGCTTTTAATTTACGTGATTCACTCTTGAAAAGAAATGCTCTTTCTAGTTTTTTGGACTACTAGAGGTGAGGCAGCAGTCACTTACTGAAACACTAATTCTTCCATGATGATTGATATACCGTGGAGAGGCTCACTTCTTTCCCCAAAGAATTTGTCCTTTAATCATCTAGTTTCACTAGCCAGTTATATTCACCCCATCATGACAGAGAGGAAAAAAACTGTTTCTAAATAGCTGCTTTTAACTGAATATTTCATAATTTTAAATAATTAGACCAAAAAATGTACATGTTATGTTCAGGTTTAACATGGGGAAAGTAGAAAACTGAGAACTTAGGTACTTTGTTGAGCCAATCAAGTTCTTTTTTGAATAAATCACTAATCAAAATACTAAGTGCTTAGATTCCCTTATGAATGAACCCTTCAACCTGGAGCAAAAAGGTCCACGTTTCTGCAAAAGGAGCTGAATTTGGCCAAATTTGCCTATGGAAAGAAAGGCTCTCTTTCAAAGATTTCTTAAAAAAAAAAAAAAAAAAAAAGTAGTTTTCTGGTTTACATTTCTCAGACTTTTTAAAAATAAATAATGTGAGTGTTAAGTTTTATTCATGGTCATTTGAGGAACACAATTTAAAAGAAACTGATATTAAAGAAGCTAATACACCGAAAGACTTTTTTTCAAAGTGGCAAATTTCTAAAAGAGAACAACAGAAGACTATCAGTTTCATAAAACCTCAACACTATTTTTCTTCTGCATAAAAACCTCGTGTTCTAGTGGAGGGTAGAAAGTACTATACACAGTAGTAAAAAGACAGAAACTACCATACTCATTTATTTTATATTGTAACAGAAACTTGTGAAGAACAAAACTGCCATCTTTTGGTAGAATAAAGATTTTACATGAGGAAATATATAACCTGTGATACCAGAACAAAAGTCTAGGTCTTAAAATTCTGATTAGCCACATGCAAGATGATATCTCACATAAATAAACATTGCTTATGCATGCACGTTCAGCAGCTGGCTTTAGAAGTTAGAGCAACTGAGCTTTTGCCAGGTTGCTCCTCAAACTTTAATTATCCTGCTTATAAGTGCTGACTATACTTGTTCATCAGATCATGAAGAAATGCTTTTTCAGGCATTTGAAAGCCTGAGAGGGTCATTATTCCAGGCTATCTCTACTCTGTATATGAAAACATCAAAAATAAGATAAAACTCAGGTATTGAATTGATTGTTGTTTTTTAATAGGCTTCCATATAGAAACATTTTATTTAGATATCCAATTACTTTTTATGATTATTTTATGGTATAATGTTTAGTCTGTAACTTTGATTAAGATGGACTCATTCTTCATCCTTGATTTTTTATTTTGAAGAATAACGCAGCTGTGTCTGGGTTCATACTTACACTCCACATCTACTTTTAGTGGGTTTTATCTATCTACCTACCTACATATCTATCTATATCAAATTCTAATTAAGTATTATAAATAGTACTTCATGTAGAGACATATTCCTGTGTAGTCAAAGAATAACCAATAGGACTGCCATGGAGAAGTGTTCATTTTAGCGATCCATCAATTCCTCTAGGCTGTTAAGGTCTATTAGATAATTCATTCTTTAAAGGAGAGTCTTATAATCAACATGTACTGAGTACCTAAGTGGGGAACACACCATTAGAACCCGACATCTTTTAAAAGAAAAACTGTTCATAAATAGTTTATATTAACAAGTCATGTGTCTCTTCAAAGTGAAGATTTTCTTCCCAACACCATCATGCATTATTACATCCCATCCCCCAGAAGAATACAGATTTAAAAAACCACACACGTTTCTTATTTTTGATGGGATAATAATTAAATCTTTTGAGTGGGAAAAAAAAAAGACACAGAAGCTAATTCTAGTAAGATTTTAAAATAATGTATTTAACTTCTGTTAATATTCCCTAGCAGGGAAGTCATAATATCATACCATGCTTTGGTTTTAGAAAAGTCTTGGAATGTGAATGATGCTTTTAAGATAAATTAATTCCTATAGTAAAGGAGAACAACTAGTAGACAAATCCCAGATCTCATTATCATCATTCGTTTTCTTTTTAGTACTAAGTAGTGAAAAGACTGATTCATACTCTTCACTCTGCTGTAAGATCAAGACACAAATAAGGAGAAAAAAAGGAGCAAACATATTTTTCCCTTATATATTTAATCCTAACTAATCTAAAGCTGATATAGTTAACAAATGCTTAAACAGCTTTCAAAAGCGGATTGCATATATTAAAGATAAACATGAATCACACATGCTTTCTTCAACAATATTCTTTCAAAGCAATATAGAAGAGCTTACCAGTCCAACTGCTATTATCAATATTTATTACTATTTCTCCATACTATTATCAACCCCATTTTTAGGTATGAGGAAACTGAGGCATAAGGAGGTTTAACTTAACCTAAAGTCCCAACACTGTTAAGTGGCACAGCTGAATGTAAAGCCAAGCAGACTGGCTCCAAAGCTGGAGCCCTTAACCTCTACACTGATGGTATGTGTACAGCATATGCATAATCATTAGCAGAGGAACAACCAATTTTGAGTGAGTGATGGCCAACAGAGTTCAAGTGGCCAATAGGTTTCTAAAATAAATATCATATACAATGATAAAATATGGCCACAGTAAAAACTAAAAGGTAGTACTAATAACAGGACAGGTAAGTTAAGGAAAAGAGGAGGTTCAAATGTTTTCCAAGCACACTTGACTAATATTTTGGGACACAACATTTGCAACAAGGTGTTTGGTTTTATTTTTTTCCCACATATGAAAAATTCTTTAAAAAAAAATCTTTAAAATTACCTCTGAAATACAAAAGTATTTGAAATAGCAATTTATTAAGCCCATAGTAATTTGGTCTTAAAAAGTTCCTGCTAATTACTAAGTAAAAAGTCTTTAAAAGTTCCTATTAATTCCTAAATATTGTCTTCCTCAACTCTGCTTAAGAAATATATTTCAACAAATTAAACCATGAGACACAACAGAACTCATAGTGATACTGAATCTTCAAAAATAAGTTACTTTACAACAAAAACATGACAAGATGTTCAACATCACTAATTACTAGATAAATGCAAATCAAAACTACAATGAGGTATCACCTCACACCGGTCAGAATGGCCATCATCAAAAAAATCTACAAAATATAAATGCTGGAGAGGGTGTGGAGAAAAGGGAACCCTCTTGCACTGTTGGTGGGAATGGAAACTGATACAGCCACTATGGAAAACAGTATGGAGGCTCCTTAAAAAACTAAAAATAGAATTACCATATGACTCAGCAATCCTGCTACTGGGCATATACCCAGAGAAAACCATAATTCAAAAAGGTACATGTACCACAATGTTCACTGCAGCACTAGTTACAATAGCCAGGTCATGGAAGCAACCTAAATGTCCATCAACAGACGAATGGATAAAGAAGATGTGGTACATATATACAATGGAATATTACTCAGCCATAAAAAGGAATGAAATTGGGACATTTGTACAGACATGGATGGATCTAGAGACTGTCCTACAGAGTGAAGTAAGGCAGGAAGAGAAAAAACAAATATTGTATATTAATGCATATATATGGAATCTGAAAAAACTGGTATAGACAATCTTACTCACAAAGCAGAAATAGAGACACAGACATAGAGAACAAATGTATGGATACTAAGGGGGAAATGGGGGGGGGTGGGATGAATTGGGAGATTGGGATTAGCATATATATACTATTGATACTATGTATAAAATACATAAATGAGAAACTACTATATAGTACAGGGAACTCTGCTCAATACTCTGTGGTGACCTAAATGAAAAGGAAATCCAAAGAAGAGGGGGTATATATATATATGTATAGCTGATACACTTTGCTGTACAGTATAAATTAACACAATACTGTAAAGCAACTATATTTCAAAAAAAAAAAACACCTAAAAAAAAGGTTATTTTAAATGATGCAGCCATTATGGAAGACAGTATTGCAGTTCCTCAGAAAACTAAGAATAGAATTATGATATGATCTAGCAATTCTACTTCTGGATATATACCCAAAATAATTAAAGACAGGGTCACAAAGACGTATCTGCACCTCCACGTTCATAGCAATACTACTCACAGTAGCCAAAAAGCTTAGGTAACTCAACTGTCCACTGATTGATGAATGGATAAAGTGTGATATATACATATAATGGAATATTATTGTCCTTAAAAGGAAATTCTGACACATACTACAACATGGACGAACCTTGAGAGCGTTAAGTGAAATAAATTAGTCACACACACAAAATAATGTATGATTCCACTTATATGAGGTACGTAGAATAGTTGAATTCAGAGACAGAAAGTAGAGTGGTGGTTGCCAGGGGCTGGGGGAAGTGGAAACGAGGAGTTGTTTAATGGATTAAGTTTCAGTTTTGCAACAGGAAAGGGATTTTGGAGATTGGTTCCCTAACAATGTGAATGTACTAAACAATATTGAACTACACACTTAAAAATAGTTAAAATGGTAAATTTTATGTTATGTGTAACTTACCACAATTAAAAAAAAATTTAGTTACTTTATATAAAATTATGTGCTTAAAAATGGGAATAGGCCTCTATAGTCTTAATAAATATGACATAAAACCAATTGTTCGATAACATGAAAAATAAAATATTGAGACACATATTAAAAATACACTAAAAAAAGCAACCCTGGAAATGAGGACAAATGACGCAGCTGAGAAGAACAGATGCAAGGATAATTGAGGTAGTCCAGAATCAGAGTCCTAAATCTGGCTAGAAAGGAAACCATCAAAATGACCACTGAAGTGGAACAGGTGATTGCCTAGAGAACAAGGCAATCCAATCTATGACCTCAGGCATCTTGTGCTCACTCATGCAGGGAGGTAAAATTAACTGATATAATCAAAAGGAAAAGCTTTTGCACACCTACTCACCTGCCTAAAAGACTCCTCTTCTGCATCATCCAAAGCAGTGTTCTCATCAAAGTCGATTACGCGATCATACATCTGAATATTGTACTCATCCCATGACACACTACCATCACTGTTTTTATCATATTCAACAAACTGTTGTTTCGCTTCTTGCATAGCATAATGTTTAAAAGACATTTGAATCCATGAACTGAGTTCACCTATGAGAATTTCCCAGAACACAATGAATGTGACAATAATTCTGATACTTAAGAAAAGTGAGGGTTTCTAAACAGTCTTTAAAAGAAAAAAACAAAAAACAAAGGAAAAAAAAACTTTAGTGTTTATAAATAGTGAGTGAGAACCGGCCTAGAGGTATTCATAGAAATAGGAGTAAGAGACAGGGAGAGCTGTTTGGAATCTAAGGATGTTAATAATATGTGATCCGTACAGAATGTACAGAGAGTTTTCATATGTTTTCTTCACTGAGGTACTCCAAATGCCTAGAAAGCACCTGGCTCAACAAGTATTTATTAAATAAACTACCAATTGGCCAAAATAGCATGACTTTTAAAATATATTATCCAAAAACTTGCAGATAAATTGTGCTATCACACATCTCTCAGGAAGCACAAATATTTGAATAACTAACCATTTATTTTAATGTGTTGGAAAAAAATAGTGTTCTACATTTATGAAAGTAATATAAAGTTTTCCTTTAAAATACATTTTACATTGAGTTGAATCAAGACTATATTAAGGGAAAAATAGATAAGTAAATATGGCCTAAATTGTGAAAAATGTACTCAGTGACCGAAGTTTGAGAAACATCATTACAGTACATTTCCTTTAACTATATCATAAAACATCTGGAGGAAATTTTAACAAAGTTATGGGTAGCAATTATGATTTATGTCCTTCTTATAATAGCTATCTGTCTTAACTGGGTACCTGAACACATAGGGGAAAAGTTTCTAAATCTCAAATGTCCAACTTTCAGATCAACTTTTAAAAATCTATCACAGACATAATTACTATACTGCATTATGGAAAAAAAGGGGTAGGGGAAGAAAATTATGAATACTTGCAAGGATAGCAAGAGTACCCATTTGGTTTAAGGATAATATGCCATTTGGTTTAAAGAGTGGTACTCCTCTATTGGTTTGGGGAGGTCACATGAATAGAAAAGTAAAGATACTGTCTCTCCAGAAACTCTAAATCACGGTAGAATAATTATGGCAACCATGTGTTGAACAATTACTATATATCAGGTCCTCTATATGTGTTGCCTCTAATCTTCAAAACAAGACAATTATAATCATTGTTTCACAGTTCAGGAAATTGATGTTAGGAATTGAGGACTCACAGCTAATAAGTAGCAGAGTCCAGATTCAAACCCATGTTTGGCTTCAAAACCCAAACTGAACTTTGCTGTCTCTCAAGAACCTGAGTCTAGTCCTCGCCCCTAAAGTGCAAATAAGCAAAATTCCCTGAAGAGTCCTCAAGTAGAATGATCATCATGGCTTAACAGAGTACAGAATGAAACAGAAGCCAGAAACAGAAGTTCACACTTCAGCTCTGCCATAAGGAGTAAGTTCACCCTCTCTAGGTTTTGTTTGCTCATCTATAAAATGAAGATTTGGACTAAGTTCCTTGTAATTTTTAAAAAAGCTTACTAATAAATATTTGAACACACGCAGGCCCTTAAGATAAATAGCACCAAGTCTTCCAAATCAACTTGTTTTGTGTGCTCTCTAGTATAGCCAAAGATGGACCTATTCTTATTGGATAACTAGTCTAAAGGTTCTGTTGTTTGTTTTACGTAGAGGGAACAAAACCTTCCTGAGGGCACCCATGTGAATACTTCATTGACAACACATCTTGAATTTACCAATCAGCTTGTAATTCTCTCTTCAGCAACTTCATTCTTCAGATGCTGAACAGCATTTAAAGAAGAGTTATAGCAAAACAGCTCCTGAATTTTTGTTGAGGATCAACTTGGAAAGTTGATAGGGTTCATCACGTGAATTAAACAATGAGGAGAGGCAGATGCACAGCAATTTATTTAGAATAGTCTTATAATAATCTGTGCATTTCATTTCTGACTGTAGAACTACCTACTTTTTTTTTTAAGTGAAGGATATTAAAGACTGAATTAAGTGCAGGAGATATGGATTCTAATCCTGGCTTTGCCACTCATCTGAGCAAGGCACTTATGCCTCTGGGATTCAGTTTCTTCATCCCTACAAAAAGAGGTAGACATAATAATATAATAATTTGTGATAAACATAATTCACATGCAACAGGTCCTTTTCCACTTGCTTATAAAGAGAAGCAAGTTCTTAAGATTCTAATGAAGTATATATCAAAATAGCAATAAACCACTTAATGCCTTAAGAAGGTTTTTAGCATGTTTCTCTAAAATGAATCATATTGTTGACACTGATAAAAAGTCATGTGAGGAGCAGGGCGTTTGCTCTAGGCATGACTTGCACATACCATGTAGGGTCAATGATGTTTATATATTACTGGAGTAAGCACTGAGTGTTACTTGGTAGCCTATGTCTACAGATTTGCAGGTATAAAGCCTATTCACCATGTCCCTTTCCCCCTCTCACACGGTACCTCTAACTGGTTGAAACACTAGCTATCTACACTCAACAGACACCCTGCTTAAATCTTAGTATTTCTGTCTCCAACAAAGCGATGTCTCCATTGTGAGTTGTGTAGGACGTCCTTACTTTCGGTGAGAAAGCCATCTGAGTCCAAGTCAATTTTCTTTATGATTGACTTCAGTCTTTTGTGTTGCTCTTCGGGGCTGAGTTTAACATATTCATCGACTTCTTCCTTTGGGGGGTAAGCGATATGGGGGGAGGGGGGTCCAGCATTACTATCAGGAGGGCAAAATGGTGGAGAAACATAGAGCTAGCAGAAACCTCCCCTGCCGAGGGCTTTTGGGATGACCCACACCTGCTCTCCAAGGCCCCTGCCCCTTGTAGGGAGGGTAGAAGGGAGCCGACTCCTGGGCCGCGCGATTTTCTCAGGCTTATGGCCCCCGGGGTCCCCCTGAGAGTGAGCTGCGCCCCGCCCGGCCCCCATTGTCCAGCCGCCCCGGCCAGGCCTCGCCCGGCCTCCCGCTTTGTCCCGGGACAAAGCCCGCGGCAGTCGCGCTGCGAGGCCCGGCCCTCCCAGCCCCCGGCCTGGCCGCCTCACCTGGCCGCCCAGCAGCGCCTCGCGGTCGTAGTCGGCGCGGTGTTCGCCCTGCGGGTAATGCAGCTCCTCGGCCTCCCCAGCGCCGGCTGCCGCGGCACACAGCAGCAACAGCCCCAGCGTGGCGGGCCTCGGGCCCAGCCGCATCGCGCCGGCCCGCCGCGGACACACACACACACAGGCGAGGAGGGAGGCGGGAGGGGGCCCAGGCCGGCGGCGGCGCTCGGCGGGCGGTTGCAGAGAGGCGGCGCAGCGTACGTGGGGAGGGGGGACCGGAACACAGACAGGGCCGCGGCCTCGGCTCGCCGGGCGCTCACCAGCCACTCACCGGCCGACACCGGAGCGACAATTGCTGTACTGCCGCAGGCCGGGCCGAAGCCTATATAGCCCCGGCGGAGGGGCGGGGCGCCAGGCCGCGCCGATGATTGGACCTCAGGGCGCTGGGGGCGGGCCGCGGCGATGTGGCGGTCAGAGGCGGGCTCTGAGGCTCCAGGAGGCTGGCGCTCGTGGCCTGGAGGGGAGACCCCCGGGGGAGCCTCTCCTAGCGCCACGACACCCTCCAAAAGACACTCCCCCACCCCGCCCCCGCCGTCTCTTTCCGTCAGCCTCATTTCTGCCAGAATCTCCCTGTCCACTCCATGTGTCCGACCCAGCTTCCATCAATGAGAAAGGCTGGAGATTCGGGTGAAAAAAAAAGTTACTTAGGAAAATCTTTATATTTCCCAGTCTTTAATGTATTACTACTTCTTTTTTGACCAGAGCAGGACGAACGAACCCAGGTACTGAAGGTATTTGTATCTGATGCTCAATTTCGCGACTTACAAGTTATGTGACCTTCACCAAGTTACTTGGCCTTCGAAAACATGTTTGCTCATTTATAAAATGAGTCTAGTAATAAGACTACCTTAAAGGGTTATTGTGAAGATTAAATTAAATAATATGCGTTTAGAACAGTAGCTGGCACATATGGTAAAGTGTCCAGGAAATGTCAGCTTATGTCATGTGGGTAGAAAAGCAAAAGATGATTGAGCAGAAGGAATAGTTTTTTTAAGTACCTAGGAAATCCTTTGCAGATAGAATGCATGTGTACGTGGTTTTTATTCCATGTCTACCTATAGGTCTATGTGATTTCTGCACCTCATCCCAAGCACACCAAACTCAAAGAAATTTGTAGGCTGCAGCTTGAGCCCTTTTCTTTCATCGATTGCTCCACTTAGGATCAGGCCTTTTCACACAGAAGAAAAGGTTTTCTGGGTTCTCTTTCACTTCTCACAGTCTCTATTTGGATTAGGTGCAAGAACTCCGTTCAAAACTGAAAAACTGAATGGGCACAGATTGAACAAATTTCCTGGGTCAGGTTAGAATTTTATTTTTTTAATCAGAGAACATTGAAAAGTTTACAAAACAAAGAGTAAGTTCAATAGGATCTTTCTAGTGTTATAAAGATCAACACAGAATAAAGTTTTAAGTTTCAGAGTATAAACATAGGCAATACTGCAGGGTCAGTTTCTCTAAAACAAACAAAAAGGAAAAACTTTTATCATTTTCATCACATTTTAATTTTAACTTTAGTTCTGGGCTTTGAGGCAGTTTGTGAAAAAGGAAAGACTAATGTCACCAACTCAGTTCTGCACGTATAGTTCTCCAATAAGTACAAAGTAAATTTTACCAGCTCATGATGTGATTCCAATTACAAAGGGTAGGATGTAAAATATTATGGGAACTTCCCTGGTGGCTCAGTGGTTAAGAATCCGCCTGCCAATGCAGGGGATGTGGGTTTGAGCCCTGGACCGGGAAGATCCCACAAGCTGTGGAGCAAGTAAGCCCCTGTGTGACAACTACTGAGCCCGTGTGCTGCAGCTGCTAAAGCCTGCACACCTAGAGCCCATGCTCTGCAACAAGAGAAGCCACTGCAATGAGAAGCCTGATCATCACAACAAAGAATAGCCCCAGCTCTCCGTAACTAGAGAAAACCCGTGCACAGCAACAAAGACCCAATGCAGCCAAATTTTTTTTAAAAAAAGATATTATGGAAGTTCTTCTGAACTCAAGTTCCCCCCAGATGGAGGCTTTGGGGCAAAGGAAATCTAATGCTATCTAAAGAGGTGATGGGATGAACAGCATAAATGTCTGAGCATCAGGACTTCCCTGGTGGTCCAGTGGTTAAGAATCTGCCTGCCAATGCAAGGGACACAGGTTCGAGCCCTGGCGTGGGAAGATTCCACATGCCACGGGGCAACTAAGGCCGTGCGCCACAACTTCTGAGCCCACACTCCAGAGCCTGTGGGCCACAGCTACTGAGCCGACGCACAGCAACTACTGAAGCCCGAGCGCTTAGAGCCTGTGCTCCACAACAAGAAAAGCCACCGCAATGAGATGTCCATGCACCTCGTGGAAACTAGAGAAAGCCCACCCACAGCAACCAAGACCCAGTGCAGCCAAAAAATAAGTAAATAAATAAAAAGAAGGTCTGGGTTCTGTCTTCTGTCAGCCCCTAAACAGGCTCCTTTCCTTCCTTGGGCCTATTTTTTTTTTCATCTGTAAGAAAATGATTAGGTTAGCTCAGAGAATCCTAATTTGGGATCATTGGCTGCTAGGTGGGTCCTAAATGGTATGATAACCTCAAAATCCCATGCAAAATTTTGTGCATAGTACATTTTTGGGGAGGAGGTCTATAGTTTTGCTTTCATCAGAGTCTCAAAAAGATCCATGCGGCCGCCCTTGTAGAAGTCTCTAAGCAGCTCTTCATCTCTTAAAATCCACAGTTTTATGATCTTGGCAGTTGGGATTGTTAGGAAGCAGATTATAGTAAAAACCTATGCTTAAGAGAGGCAAGACTGATCCATTGTCATTACTTGTAATTAATCCATTTTATTTAGGGAAAAATAAGTATCTAAAATGAGTAGGCTGTCAATAAAAAAGGCATTATGAGAATCCAGAAATCAACTTTCTTGACCTATGAAAGACATAGCACATAGCAAATATATTTTTATTTAGATTTTTAAGGTGTAACTTACATACAATAAAGTGCACAAATCTTACATGTACAGATCAACGAATTTATACATATATAAACCTGTGAAACCTGTCCAACACCCCAAAAGTCTCCCTCCTGCTCCCCAAATATCACCTCTGCCAAACATAGTTACTATTCTGATCTCTCTCATCATAGCTAAGTTTCTTCTGTTCTTGAACTTTACATAGATGGCATCATACAGGACTTAAAACTACTAACCATAAACCCTTCTGCCCTACTGGGAAGCAATATGGTACCATGGAAAGAGCACAGACAATTTTGGAATCAGACACACAGAGCTTAAATCAGTCTCCATAGCTTACCCACTTTGCAACCTTGAATAAATGACAACTTTTGAAAATTCTGTAAAAAATGTGATAATAAAAACCTGATGTCTTATGAGAATAGTATATTAAATACTCTGTGTAAGATATCCAGCTCATAGAAGGGGCTCAAATTTTTAAATTTTTCTTTCTTTCCCGCTAGAAAATTTCCACTCCACCTTCCAGACCCAGCACAAGTGTTTCCTAAAGGAGGCCTTTTCTAACTCCCTACCAAGCAAAATTGTTGATCTCTCAGGTCTCTTTGTTCCATTATTGTGCTTTGTATGTCCCTCTGCTACGGCATTTAGCACAGTCTACTATAGCTATTTGTTGATATTACTACAGGAATTTGAGGTCAGGAATTGTGTGATTTCACCTGTATTTCATCAATGCCCCTACTAATAAGAGGAACTCAATAAATTTTTATGGAATGAATGAATTCTGCTCTATTGGCATTCTTTGAGAAGTATGTACTATAGATAGCAGAGTTAGCTTTGAAACTATTAAAATAAGGAATTTGTAGATTTTGAGTTTTTTAAAATGTGTGTAACAATGAATAGTGGCTTAAAAAACAAAGTAATAGTTACTTAACATATTGTTATGGACACAGTGTTACAGGCCCATTTCCATGAGAATGAATGAGATTTGGCACAGTAAACAACTTATGTGGAAAGGCCAACAGACTGAATGAATTGGTACCTTTTCCAAAGTTGGAAAACACAAGACAAAGGAATAGACTACAGGGCAGTGAATGAAGGAACAGCTTAAACTGAATGATCACACAATCAGAGAGATTTTTTTGGTTGTTTAATCTTTTGAGAAGAGAAGGAGTTGTGAAAATTCCAGGGTCATAGCGGATGGAGTCTTAGAAGACAGAAAATATGTAGGTGGGTGGGTGTTTTATAATACCTAGAAAATATTTTCATTTCTAAGGAGTATCCAGAAATGTGTAAGTAGTCTTAAAATTGTAATAACCAGTTAAAAGTGATTCCAACAAATTCAATTTAACTGTTTCTTACTGAATGAGATTTCCCTAAATTAAACATGGATCTGTCCCAGTGATCAAATGATCAAGTGTAATGATAGCTCCATCCTCAAATAGAAGCCATCCTCTATATCCGGCAATTCACATTTATGGCCCTAAGGCAGTTACACCCATCTCTGGCCCTAAAGGCAGCCCAAGTGGACAGATATCAGAGTGCCTTCCCTGACTTGCTGCTTATACCCATAGGGTAAACATGCATCCTGGTTGACCTGGCATAATTATTAATCATGTCCTGTTTCACACTCAAAAGTATCCTAGAATGGGGTGATAAATTATAACGTCACCTTACCTTTGGGCCTCAGATGCAAACTGTCCAGCCCCCTCCCAGTCCTTCTCCCCGAATCCCAGGCTTTATTAAGCCTCAGAACCTTTGCCCACACTCTTTTCCCCAGGTCCTCAACAATAGGTCCTTGAAGTCTTAGTCAAACACATTAGCAGTAAAAATAAAGAATGCAAAGAAGGAAGGGATGAGATTTAATTAAAGAAGGCAGTGAAAGGAGTAAAAAGAGGAATAAGATTGTGTATTAAGAGCGTCTTACAAATTATGATGAAATTGATTTTCTTTTGGCATTACTAAACTAGTTCTGAAGACAGTTTTGTGAGAGGAAATCCAAAACTGATATGAACAGAGTGACTTCTTTGAAAGACACCATTTCCTGAGCCTATAAGTTTTGGAGTATTTGTGGGAACAAAACACAGGATTACTTTATAGTCACACCAGACATTCAAGACTTACATGTTGTTAGATTCAACTGACAAAGAGAAAATGTTCCTGTGATTCCAGCTCCATCACAAGGCAGCTCAGGGACTTGTGAGTGATTTGCGCTTCAGTTTTTTTGATTCACGATCAGCCTCAGGTCTGTGGGCTTTTGAGTTCGGTTGCTGTTAAAGAAAAAAAAAAAGATTTGTCCTACAGTGTAGTGCAGAAACAAAGGAGTTACACAAGTAACACATGCTTATTGATTTTAGCAAAATCAGTATATAAGCAAATAAACAAAAAGAAAAAATGATCATAAATCCCAATCTTATAAATGACTGCTATAAACATTGGTGTTGAACTTTACAGAGTTTTTCTGTATGCATTATGTACACTTTTAAAGGCAGATATGCCTTATGCAAAAATAGGATTAAAAAGGAATCTACTACTATCAATGAAATAACTCGAGAAAGCAGAGGAGCATAGCCCAGAATGACCTACAAGGTCTGGGAAGCCCTTAAAAATCCTTAGCAAGTATTCACATTGCATCTCAGGAGTTTCTTTGTATCAGTTCACTTTTGCCTGATTCCCTTTTCCTTGTCTTCTATCTCCTTGGTTGCATGTCTCCATCTCCCACCATAAATGTGCTTTACCAGATCCATCTAACCTCTGGGAACTTATAATCTATTTTGGAATTGAGAATAACAAGCTAGACCTTTGAGTCTCCTTCAAAATATGATTCCTGGTCTCTACTCTCACTTTTTACTCATAATACGCAAGTGAGATGTGTCTCACATGCTCTGGCTAAGCAAACTCCCACCTGGCACTCAACAGGAGAGTGCAATTAGAACACAAATGTACTGGGAGGAAAGATGGACATGATTGTATCTGTTATTTATTCTATTAGAGAAGCTGGATCTCAGACTTCTGGTGCTCAGAAACTTCTAAAGAGTTTCCACCCATGAGTACTGGGGAAAAAAATCTGTATTCTGAAGTCACTGACTATAATTTTCTATATGTCAATTAGGTACTAATATTTTGTCCACTTGTTTTATCAGTTACTGAGGGATATGTCTTATAATCTCCTACTATGGTTATATATTTCTCTACTTTATTTTTTATTTTTTTAAATAAATTTATTTTTTGGTTGCATTGGGTCTTTGTTGCTGCACATGGGCTTTCTCTAGTTGCGGTGAGTGGGGACTGCTCTTCTTTGTGGTGTGCGGGCTTCTCATTGCAGTGGTCTTTCTTGTTGCAGAGCATGGACTGTAGGTGCACGGGCTTCAGTAGTTGTGGCATTCAGGCTCTGTAGTTGTGGTGCATGGGCTTACTTCTCCATGGCATGTGGGATCTTCCCGGACCAGGGATGGAACCTGTGTCCCTTGCACTGGCAGGAGGATTCTTAACTACTGTACCACTAGGGAAGTCCCTATTTCTCTACCTGAGGTTTTGTCAATTTTTATTATGCATATTTTGAGCCTATGTCATTAAGAACATACAAACTTATATTTTCCTGGTGGACTGACACTTTAACATTATGAAATGTTATCTTTAC
Organism: Hippopotamus amphibius kiboko; assembly: GCF_030028045.1. Taxonomy (NCBI): domain Eukaryota; kingdom Metazoa; phylum Chordata; class Mammalia; order Artiodactyla; family Hippopotamidae; genus Hippopotamus; species Hippopotamus amphibius. The sequence continues at coordinate 216,554,964 of NC_080187.1, forward strand.
CTTTAGTAAAGCCTTTCATCATAAGGAATACCTTGTCTGATGTTACTATAAAAACATCAGGGTTCTTTTGATTACTGCTTGCAGGTATACATTTTTCTATTCATTTACTTTCAGCTTCATTGTATTTTTTTTTATAAATTTATTTATTTATTTATTTTATTGGCTGTGTTGGGTCTTTGTTGCTGCACACGGGCTTTCTCTAGTTGCGACGAGCGGGGGCTACTCTTCATTGTGGTGTGCCGGCTTCTCATTGCGGTGGCCTCTCATTGCACAGCACGGGCTCTAGGCACGTGGGCTTCAGTAGTTGTGGCACACGGGCTCAATAGTTGTGGCTCACGGGCTCTAGAGCGCAGGCTCAATAGTTGTGGCACACGGGCTTAGTTGCTCCGTGGCATGTGGTATCTTCCTGGGGCAGGGATCGAACCTGTGTCCCCTGCATTGGCAGGCAGATTCTTACCCACTGCACCACCTAGGAAGTCCCAACTTCGTTTTATTTTTATACTTAAGGTGTATTTCTTGAAATCAGCATATAGTTGAATTTCACATTCAGTCTTAAAACCTTTGCCTTTCTAATTGGAGTATTTGTTCTATTTATAGTTGATATAGCAACTGAGAGATTTGGGTTTAAACCAACTATCTTACTATTTCTTTTCTACCTGTCCTATATACATTGTATGTTCCTTTTCCTCTCTTTTCTTGCCTTATAAAATAAAATTTAAATTTAAAATTTTCTTTTTATTATTCTATTTCTTCCTCTATTAACTTGCTAGTTGTACATTCTTTTACTGTTTGTTTGTGTGTTGTAATAGAGATTATAATATGCATCCTTGACAATGGAAATTACTCTAATATAAATTAGAACTTTCACCAACTCTTGAACAACATAAGGATTTTAGAACATTTTAATTACATTTACTACTCACCACATACCTTACTGCTATTCTTGTCATGTATTATAATTCTTTCTATATAATAAACTTTATAAGATATTATTATTATTATTTCATAAATCAATATTTATTTAGAATTAACCACACATTTATCCTAGCAATTCTAGTAGGAGAGTCACCGTGAAGACCACTTGGGTTCTAAAGTAGAGTCATGACATCTGTAGCAGAGGATTTTATTTGAGCATGGAGTTAAAGTCTATTTTAACATTATGGGTCTCCATTCTTCTTTACCTTAAACCAACAGTCATTGTGTGGTGCTATGTCCCCAGGCAGTACAATACATGGGCCTGAGAATCAAAGAGTGGAAGTAGGAGTGGCTCCACTCACCATCACTCTCAGAAACCTGTTTGAAGAATTTGTTCTTCCTGGCCCCACAATTTTTAGGTCCTGTGGTTCTGTAGATCCTAGTTTCCAGAAACAGGACACTTCCACCAGGGAACAAAGAATCCTATCTAACTTAATACTATGACTGCCACCTTGCCACTTTGGGGTCTTTGTGCCAGTGAAAAGGAGCTACCACCCTGTGGGGGAAAACTGACTTTGATAACCATGAGGAGGCGTGGCTATTGCTATGTAAGGGAGCAGGCAGAAATGTTTGGCACTTGGGTGATCCACTAAGGAGCCTCTTGATACTCCACGGCCAGTTTTAAAGGTAAATGGAAAAATTCAGCAACCATGAGCTGATAATGGCATGGTAATCAGGAACTCAGGATCCCCAGAGATGAGGATCTAGGTCACCCACTAGATAAACCACATAGACCAGCACAAACACTACCTAAGGATGAGGGAAATCTAGATTGGGTAGTAGAGGCGAGAGATGATAAGTATCAATGATGGCCTAGGGTCCAACTGCAGCAGCAGAGACTATAGCTTATCTCACAAACCCTCCTCTCTTACATTTTGCCGGAAATTGTAACTGACCAGAATCCTGGAGAAGCTGTGATAGCATGGCCTGAATCTAATGTGAAAAGCTCATGGATCTGATTGGTGCAAGAAGTAGACCTTGGCAGACATAGTTGATGCTCCACCTGGACTTTCTGAGATTCCTTTTACCAGGTTGGTTGTTGTGTTCAATGCCCAGCTGCCATATACATGGGGTAATGGGTCATACTTGTAACTTTCTCTGGAGGATTTCCCTTGTATGTTTGAAACCTCTGGTGCTGGAGATTCCTGGGAATTATACCGAGTTCCCATTTCTTGGACCATGACTAATAACTAGCTGGGGCAGGGGTAAAAAATTCCACTCCCTTGCTTCAAGGCAAAAAGGGCTCTGCAGTACATTTTATACTCCATAGCTTCTTGTAGGATGAGACTGAAGATAGATTTCACCTGAAATCCCATTCTTGCATAATTCCTTTCCCATCCTGCTTCCTTCCCTCCCTTACCTGTCTGTTCTGAGTGAATTCTCAGTAAGTCACATGCAAGCAAATATACTTCTCAGGATTTTTCTAGGGAACCTTACTAAAGACTTCTCCCAAATAAACTACCTGTGCCCAATTTCTTCTCCAAAGTGAAAAAGAAATGATTCATTCAATGAATTTTAATAGCTGAGAAGACCACATAACCCAAAGTTATTGTAGGGAGACTTCAACTGTTATAAAAGTCATTAAGATGGAATCACAGATTATCTTGGTATACACAACTATAACTGTACTTTCAGTGGATTTTAATAGACTTTGACTCACTTTCTGTATGGAAGATCATGTGTGTTTACAGAAATATCATTAACAATGACATGTGAAAAACTTCAAGATGTGAAATTAGTTTTAAGGGCGTAAATTACAGTGAGAAGAAATTTCATTTAACATCAGGGAGAACTTGTAGATTTTAGGGCAGCCTCAGGTTAGACTGAATTTCCTGTTATCTTAGATTTTCAAATACAAGTTGAAGAATCACTTGGTGAAAACAAAGTAAAGGTCTCTTCAGGCATCAGAAGCATTAAACTGGGATAGCTAGTTGATGCAGATGCTCTATTGTTATCATCTATATTCAGGAACTTAAATATGATATTTGAACCCTCTTTTGGTTGGAGAAAGATTCAACCTAGAAATTATTTCCAATAATTCACTTTTTCTGTTCTTTTTGTTTTGCTTTATAATAACCAGTATTAAGTTCATCATTTGTTTTTTTATGCATTTCTATTTAACCAAATCTCATTCATATGGTAAAAATTGTTGTTCAAGTATATAAACAAAATTAGCCTATGGGATCCTTCAGTGAGCTGGGTTGGGCAGTGACCATGACTGAAGCTGTGGACTGAAAACCATGAGCTTTCTACACCTGCAGATGGCTGAAAACCAAATTTCAGTTTCATTTGTTGAATTTAGACATTTATGAACTAATAGCCTTTCTCTTATGTGAAAATTAGGGCATTGATTGAAAAGTAGGATGAGGAGACTTGAAGTGGGATATATGGGAGTGTTTGGATGATTGCTCTCTGATGGCATCATTCACCATCCCTGCCCACCATGCTTCAGACCATACCACCATCCATAGCCTTAAATGTTTATACACCATCATGGTATCTCATATATCTCACATGGTATTCCCTCTATGGTGAAAGAGTTAGGACAGTGAACTGATGCCTATGGAATTCACTGGTCTGGAAATAAGTGGTCTTATAGAGAGGTAGAATGGTCTATTGAAAACTCAGTTAAAATGCTAGTAGGGAGATTTTGCAAGGTTAAGGTGCTACTCTACAAGCTGTGCTATATGTTCTAAGTCAGCAGCCAAGATATGGTCCTATTTTTTTTTTTCCATTGCAAAAGTATAGGTTCCAAGATGGAAGTGAAAAGTGTACCCTTCACACATAATGCAAACTGGAAAGTGTTTTGATTTCTATCCCTATAATTCTAGAGTGTGCTGGTGTAGAGGTCTTGGTAAGCATGAGAGGAATGCTTCTACCAGGGGACACATCATGCTTCCACTGATTGGAAATTAAGACTCCCACCTGGATGCTTAAAACTCTTCGGGTTACCAGGAATACAGGCCAAAAAAGGTGTGGCTGGGATGATTGGTCTTCACTATCAAGAGGAGATAGTGTCACTGACAAACAACAGAGTCTTAAAGGACTATGGCTGCAACTCACATATCTCCTTGGGTTGACTCTTAGTACTGCCATGTGTGGTGGTAAAGTTAATGGGGGACTCCAACAGTCTAATAAGACCATCAAGGGCTCAGATCCCTTGGGAATGAGGGTTTGAGTCATTCAACCCAAGTAACAAAGCCTGACCAGCTGCAGTTGGTGGCTCTGGGCAAGAGAACATGAAATGGGTGGCGGGGGATGGAAGTTAGAAGTATTGATTACAGCCTTATGACTTTAAAAAAAAAATTATTTTATCTATTTTTTATTGCAGTGTAATTTACAGTATTGTGTTAGTTTCTGCTGTACAATGAAGTGAATCAGCTGTATATATACATATATCTCCTCCCTCTTGGACCTCCCTCCCATCCCGCCACCCCCATCCTGGACCTCCCTCCCATCCCGCCACCCCCATCCTGCCCATCTAGGTCATCACAGAGCACCACGCTGAGCTACCTGTGCTTTACTGTAGCTGCTTTACTACAGATACTACACTAGCTATCTATTTTACATACGGTAGTGTATTTATGTCAAACCTAATCTCCCAATTTATCCCCCCTCCCCCTCCCCCTCTGTGTCCACTTGTCCATTCTCTACATCTATGTCTCTATTCCTGCCCTGGAAATAGGTTTGTGAGTTCTTACAGAAATAAAGATTATAGGATCTGCCTAATTTTCTCATTTGTTCTGCCACGCATATATTTAAACTAACTTTTCTTTTCTTTACTCTCCCTTTCTTTCAGGGCATGCTGACCGTGGTTAGCTTTATGATTTCATTCATGGGTTACGGAATTCTGACAGGGTCATGATGGAACCAAGGGAGGGCTGAACATCATACAGAGATTCTATATACGCTGGATTCAGCCACCAATGAGATTTCAAGTTATCATCCTTTTAGGAAGAAAGTGAGCACATTTTGATTTTATAAGGAACAGCTGCATTATGTTAATTGGCAGGATTTTTTCTTCTGAAGGATTAAGTATGGGAAGAAGGGTTGGCATAGGCAGCAAAGAAGTGGACTCTAGTGAATGTTGTCACTTTTTTTCCATTGAGCGTTTGCTTTCCTTTTGATGATTGCAGAATTTCCCACCTTAAAGTCTGCCTTTCACTCTAGAAGCTGAAAACGGCATATACTCACTTTCTCATCTTCCTTAAGTTAGTGTGTGGGTAGAAGATCTAGGACCCACCACTAACCAGATACACTCTCCCAAAACTCTATATCAGGAGTAAGCCACAGGAAGATTGTGAGGAACCCATAGACAGAAACAACATTATAGGAAGATCAAGTTCTTTAGGCAGTAGTGGTGCTCTCACTGACAAATTCTGGGGTGGGAATTTCGGGTATTTTTTCTGGCTGGGTAGCCTTGAGACTGAGATATTTCCAGCCCTCCTGGCAATTGTACATCACTTTTTTGGTTGACAAAGTTTAATTTTTACATAATTTCATACTTAGGAACACAACATTGCAAGAATAGTTAAGGAATCATATACACTTGAGAGAGGAAGAGAGGGAGAGAGAGGGGGAGAGAGAGGATGAGAGGAACTGAGGGGGAGAATGGTAAAGCAAATGAGGCAAAGTATAAAGAACTGGTAAATTTAAATAAAGGGAATATGGGAGTTCCTTAACTATTCTTACAACAACACACACACACACATGCACACACAAAGACACCTTTTTTCTCATTCATTGAGAGCAAGTTGCAAATATCATAGTTCTGTATCCCTAAATACTTTCAGTGTATATTTCTTAAGAACATGGATAGTCTCTTACATAGCCACCATACAATTACCTAAATCAGAAAATGTAACATTGATATAAAACTGTTATCTAATCTATATTCCATATTCAAATTCCTATGTCACTTAAACAAATTTCCTTACTGCTTAAATATCAGTGTTAGCTTCTGTGAACTCTGATTAATTCACAATCTCGGATATCACTTCCTCCAGGATATGTTCCTGGACCCCATCTTTGGGTTAGGCAACTCTCATGTACCCTCATAATACAGGGTACTTCACCCACCAGTGTATTTCTAACACTCTATTCCTGATTGTGTTGGCCTCTCCAATCTGAATCAAGCCACTTAAAAGGGCAGGTATATCTCTTTTTCACTGGTCTTTCTTCATTGACTAGAACAGTTTCTGACACATAGTTGTTGAACAACTCGATCTGCACATTTTAGTGGCAACTTAAATGAGATATGTTCTAAGTTGAATTTGTCATATTCCTTCTTTCAGTTGACAGCTGTATCTGTCAAGATTCAATGCAAAGTAGAAACCACTCCAGGTGTTTTTTATAGGAAGAGATTTATTGCAGGAGTTTGATGCATATAAGGTCTATAAGAGAAAGATCTAGGCTGGACTACTAGAAATTATTCCCAGAAAAATACAGAATGGACCATCAGCAACACTCCAAGGTCATCATTTGAATTATTCAAGATGTACTCCCATGAGTATGATCCAGGAGTCAGGAAACTGTAATCAAGAAGCTGCTACCATTGCCACCATGGATGATTGCTCTGCCTCTTAGCACTCAGAAAGCTGGAAAATGGCCACTAGAATCCCACTACAGAAGAAATTCACATTTTCCCAAGTTTTCTTGAGAGTGTAAGGGGTAAAAAGATGGCTTTAGACTTTATCTCACTTCCGCCTTATATTTCAGGAGCTCATCCCATTATCAGAAATCAATTCACATTCAGAAACCTAGTTGCAAAGGAGTCTGGAATATGTAGTTTTCAGATACTCAGTCTCTGCAATGCAGGAAGACACACTGTGGAGACTGACTTGGTTCCCAGTATGCACCACAATGGCATCCCCATGCATGAGGTTGCTGAAGCTAGGCACAGGTATGTAATCCTCAACTCGTCCCTGACACCAAGATGCTTCCCTTGGATGGAGGTGGTAGCACCTCTTCCCCATGAGATTAAATTTAGAGGATTAAGTTTAGTACTCCCAGGGAATGGAATGAAGTATTCTTTAGTTGACTGCTTCAGAATCACTGACCCTCTGAGCAGTTTTCTATCTGAGAAAATGGCAGTCACATGATCAACTTGGATGTTTCTCCCTCTGGAGGTGGCAGTAACAGGCTAACATTTTCCAGGTACCCCTGTGACTTCTGGGGTCAATGTGGTGGAAGGAATGTGGGGAAAACAGCCCAGAAAGATGAGGAGACGTGTGCAACATCATGGAAAGAGCATGAACTTTATTTTCATATGGCTTTAGATTTGAATCCAGATCCTGCCTTTTACTAAGTGTAACACCTGGAGCAAATTCCTTTAGTCTCTCTATATCTTGGTTTCCTCATCTTTAAAATACTTATCTCATAGGATTGTTGTGAGGATTAAATTAGATAACACCTGTTAAGTGCAGGTACAAAAAATACACAAAGAAATGTTGGTTCTTTTACTAGTTTCCTATGGCTGCTGTAATAAATTATGATAAACTTAGTGGCTTAAAACAAATTTCATGTAAAATAAATTTAATCTCTTACAGTTCCAGGCATCAGAAGTCCAATATCAGTTTCACTGGGCCAAAATCAAGGCATTGGCAGGGTTACACTCTTCCTGGAAGCTCTAGGGGAGAATCAGATTCCTTGCCTTTCCCACCTTCTAGAGTTGCTTTCTTTGGCTAATAGGCCCTTCCTCCATGTTTGAAGCCAGTAGCACAACATCTTGCTCCAGTCTTCACACAGCTATGTCAAATCACCCTCTCCTCTTACCCGTGATTTTCGGTTAAGGCCTACTTGCATAATCTAGGATAATCTCTAAATCTTAAGATCCTTTACTTAATCACATCTGCAAATTCACTGTTATCATATAAGGTAACACTCTCAGACCCAGAGACTTGGATAACTTTGGGAGCTGTTATTCAGCTGACCACAGTTCCTTTCATCACCAACCCTTACTATCTTTTCAAAAAAGCCATTCAGTATCTTGAGCACTGTGTCCGACAGAAATATAATGTGAGGCACAGATGTAAAGTTTTCTAATAGCCACACTAAAAAGAGTAAAAGAAACAGGTGAAATTAATGTTAACAATGTATTTTATTAACCCAACATGCCCCCAAATACTATCATTTCAACATTCAATTAGTATAAAAATTATTAATGTAATATATTACATTCTTTTTTTTTAAAATACTTTAAAAGTCCAGTATCTAATTTACACTTACTGCAAATCTCATTCAGACTAACCGCATTTCAGTTGCTCTATGGCCATATGTGGCCAGTGGCTACTGTATTGGATAGGGCAGATCTGGAAGGCTGTAAAATTAAAAGGGCCCAGGATTGGACCACGTACTCCTCACATCAAACCCATGTTTCAGCAGCTATAGCCTTCACCTCATTCTGCCTATATCCACTACCGAGTTGGTGACAACTGCCTCAGATCCTTGTCAGTGTGCCGAGGCTGCCACCACTGGGTTATAAACACCCTGTAGAATCGGATTGCGCATGGGATTAACCTTAGGTTATGTATCCGTTAGGCTCCAGTCAAGAAAACATAATCCACCCTAGGTTTTAAAAGCAGAGAGGAATTATACCAGTTGATGGAAGAGCTGAGAAATCAAACAATAGATAATGGGACAAACCGCAGACTGGCAACATTGCACAGCTGCTACCACTTCTAATGATGGAAGGAGAGTAGAAGGAGGTGGTGCTGTTTGAAACTGGCATCACTCAAGAGCTAGAACCATGGCAAGGATCTTGGATCATGAAGGAAGGGACTGTTTGGTGAGAGCTAGAGATATGGAGGAAAGAGAGCCACTATTAGAGATGTTGGCAGAGGAAAGAGCGAGAGAGGGAAAAACGCTGATTCTCCCTTCCTTTCACCCTCCGGTGTTCTGCCAGGGCCTCCCATTGGGCTCATCTATCTGGAAGTTCTTTGTCAAGGGATGCTAGGAAATGCAGTTTCCTGAGAGTCAGAGTGGAGCAGGGGAATATCAGGGAACAGACCAAGAGCAAACAGGCAAACAAAGTGTCACAGTCCACACGTTCTGCTATTCAAAATATTCACCACCTATATTACAACTTCCTACTTCTTTCTACCAGGATGCAATTATGCTTCACAAAAATGAAGATGTCCTCATCATCTCTTCAATATGGGTGAGGCAAGTCATCATTGCTCTTTTTAAGTCCGAGATCTCTAGGGAATTCACAGTCTTTCTCAGTAAACCATGGCTTCTCATGGTCTGGTGACATATGAACTAATTGACAAAGTTAAATGCCATTGACCTTCTTTGTATAAAATAGTCTAGGAAAAGGGAAAAAAGAAATAATTGGTTGATATTAGTCTATACAAAACAAAAATATGCATAGCTGTTAATCATCTCTGTAACTGGTCTTAAGGGCAGGGCTGATGGTTATTACTTCCTTCTGTCACTACTCATTCCGTGCTTCCGTTGTCCTTAGTCAGTGATTTGGCTGGTTGTGGCTCTTTGCCTGGGTAGTGAGCCAAACTTCCATTCCTGAAGGATCCAAATCCTTAGTGGTCTTGCCTTTATTGGGTTCTTCCTTTAATCTTTTCTACTAGAGATGGAAAAACAAGGGATACCCCAATGATTCCTTCCAGGTACCAGGATCCTCTCTGCCCTCATTGTGCGGCAGCAACTTAAATTCCTCTTGTTAGTTGGGACTGACCACTCCATCCAGGATTGTAATCTCTCCTCTGGCTATTGGTTTAGTGGCATGAGGACCCCCAAATAATCAGGTGTCAGTCTCAATTTCTCATTCAATTGGACCATTATTGTGTCCCTTCATGAAAGCGTGCCTCCCTTGGGGCTGTAGCAGAGGAGGTAGATGCCTCTCTACATATCCCCTCGGTCCACCTGAGTCACCTGTAGCTGCAATAGAGGCTTCCTGCACAGTGACAGCTCCCCCCCGCCCTTCTGTAGTGTTTTCCTGTGGGTTTTCTCTCACACTATGCCAAAGGGAAACATCCCAGAAATGCAAGGGAGGTAAAGTCCTTTAATTGGAATTGGTGGGTACATGCCTTGCCTTCCTGTCCTCCAAAAAGGCCAATTCTGAAGCTTGTTCCATACTGTTTTTCAGAAGGATCTTGATGAGATTGAGCTTTGGTTGCCCACAGGGATCACCTGCTCCCCATCACATACTCTACTGGCTTTTCTCCTTTCTCTGACTCACTTTCCTCCCTTCACCACTTGTGCTTATTGGAATCACCTTCCAGATAAACTGCCTGCACCCAAGGCCCTGTCTTAGGACAACAACCCAAATTAAGACAGGAAGCAAGACCTCTAAACCAGAGGAGTCTATGGTTGGGGAGAAGGGAAACTAAATTTTGTCAGAGGGCCATTAGGTGTAATAGCTTCCAGAACCTGGTTATTTTGGCTATAAGAGAAACAGCACCATCTGTTGGTCACTGGCTCAAAGCATAAAGTACTGCTATAATTATGACTTCAGTGTGTCATTCCATCAATCTACAAGATTAGATGTTCTCAGGTGATGGGGTATGTGGTAACATTAGTGAAATACAAGAGTCTGAGCCAATTTCTCTTGCTTTCAAATGAGATCCTTGGTGAGAAGCAATCTTGTATATCATGATAATGAGTCAAGGAATCAGGACAGTCCTTAAGTCCACGGATGGTGTTCCTGGCAGAACCATTCTGGATAGGGAAAGAAGAAAGAAGTATCTATTTCAGTGAGAACAAACTTCATCCCCATTATCATGGGAGAAGTCCAACATAATCAGCGTGCCCCCAGTGCCCTGAGGAATGGTGCCATAACAAGGGTTCAATATTGGCTTCTGCTCTTGGCAGTCTGAGCTTTCTGCCTTGGAGAGGGAAGTCCACGTCGCTGAGCCCTTATCCCTGCTGCCATGACTACTAATACACAAGCCCATGAACAAGACCAGTGGCTGAATAATGAAGTGACCAACATTCACAGAATGGGTCATCTCCCTGATTATTAAGAGCTTTCTCTCCTTTTAAAAATTAATTAATTAATTGATATAGTTGATTTACAATATTGTATTAGTTTCAGGTGTACAGCAAAGTGATTCAATTATGCATATATATATTTTTTCAGGTTCTTTTCTGTTATAGGTTATTACAAGATATTGAATATAGTTTTCTGTGCTTTACAGTAAATCCTTATTGTTCATGGCATATCTAAAAGTAGTTTGTATCTGTATCTGTATGTGGTAGTTTATATCTGCTAATCCCAAGCTCCTATTTTATCTTTCCCTGCTCCCTTCCCCTTTGGTAACCATGTTTCGTTTTCTATGCCTGTGGGTCTAGTTCTGTTTTTTTTTAATTAATTAATTAGTTAATTTATTGGCTGCATTGGGTCTTCGTTGCTGCGCATGGGCTTTCTCTAGTTGTGGTGAGTGGGGGGTCTACTCTTCCTTGGGGTGCTCAGGCTTCTCATTGCGGTGGCTTCTCTTGTTGTGGAGCACGGGCTCTAGGCTCTTGGGCTTCAGTAGTTGTTGCACATGGGCTCAGTAGTTGTGGCTCGTGGCTCTAGAGTGCAGGCCCAGTAGTTGTGGCCCATGGGCTTAGTTGCTTCGTTTCATGTGGGATCTTCCTGGACCAGGGATTGAACCCATGTGCCCTGCATTAGCAGGCGGATTCTTTTTTTTTTTTTTAATTTTTTTAATTTTTTTTTTGGGGGGGTACACCAGGTTCAATCATCTGTTTTTATACACATATCCCCGCATTCCCTCCCCTCCCCGACTCCCACCCCTAGAGTCCCCCCCACCCTCCCCACCCCCGTCCTCTAAGGCATCTTCCATCCTCGAGTTGGACTCCCTTTGTTATACAATAACTTCCCACTGACTATTTTACAGTTGGTAGTACATATATGTCTGTGCTACTCTCTCGCTTCGTCTCAGTTTCCCCATAACCCCCTGCCCCCTCCCATACCTCGAGTTCTCCAGTCCATTCTCTGTATCTGCATCCTTGTTCTTGTCACTGAGTTCATCAGTACCATTTTTAGATTCCGTATATGAGTTAGCATACAATATTTGTCCTTCTCTTTCTGACTTACTTCACTCTGTATGACAGATTGTAGTTCTATCCACCTCATTACACATAGCTCCATCTCATCCCTTTTTATAGCTGAGTAATATTCCATTGTATATATATGCCACATCTTCTGTATCCATTCATTTGTTGATGGGCATTTCGGTTGCTTCCATGTCCTGGCTATTGTAAATAGTGCTGCAATAAACATTATGGTACAAGTTTCTTTTGGGATTATGGTTTTCTTTGGGTATATGCCCAGGAGTGGGATTACTGGATCATATGGTAATTCTATTTGTAGTTTTTTAAGGAACCTTCAAATTGTTTTCCATAGTGGCTGTACCAACTTACATTCCCACCAACAGTGCAGGAGAGTTCCCTTTTCTCCACACCCTCTCCAACATTTGTTGTTTCCAGATTTTGTGATGATGGCCATTCTGACTGGTGTGAGGTAATACCTCATTGTAGCTTTGACTTGCATTTCTCTGATGATTAGTGATGTTGAGCATCTTTTCATGTGTGTGTTGGCCATCTGTATGTCTTCTTTGGAGAAATGTCTATTTAGGTCTTCTGCCCATTTGTGGATTGGGTTATTTGCTTTTTTGGTATTAAGCTTCATGAGCTGCTTGTATATTTTGGAGGTTAATCCTTTGTCCAATGTTTCATAGGCAATTATTTTTTCCCATTCTGAGGGTTGCCTTTTAGTCTTGTTTATGGTTTCTTTTGCTGTGCAAAAGCTTTTAAGTTTCATGAGGTCCCATTTGTTTATTCTTTTTTTTTTTTTTTTTTGGCACACGGGCTTAGTTGCTCCGCGGCATGTGGGATCTTCCTGGAGCTGGGATCAAACCCGTGACCTCTGCATGGGTAGGCAGATTCTTAACCGCTGCGCCACCTAGGAAGCCCCCATTTGTTTATTCTTGATTTTATTTCCCTGATTCTAGGAGGTGGGTCAAAAAGGATGTTGCTTTGATGTATGTCATAGAGTGTTCTGCCTATGTTTTCCTCTAGGAGTTTTATAGTGTCTGGTCTTACATGTAGGTCTTTAATCCATTTGGAGTTTATTTTTGTGTATGGTGTTAGGAAGTGTTCTAATTTCATTCTTTTACATGTTGCTGTCCAATTTTCCCAGCACCACTTATTGAAGAGGCTGTCTTTTTTCCATTGTATACTCGTGCCTCCTTTGTCAAAGATAAGGTGCCCATATGTGTTTGGGCTTACTTCTGAGTTCTCTATTCTATTCCATTGATCTCCCTTTCTATTTTTGTGCCAGTACCATACTGTCTTGATCACTATGGCCTTGTAGTATCGTTTGAAGTCAGGAAGACTGATTCCACCAACTCCATTTTTCCTTCTCAAGATTGCTTTGGCTATTCGGGGTCTTTTGCGTTTCCATACAAATCGTAAGATTTCTTGCTCTAGTTCTGTGAAAAATGCCATTGGTAATTTGATCAGGATTGCATTGAATCTGTAAATTGCTTTGGGTAGTACAGACATTTTCACAATGTTGATTCTTCCAATCCAGGAACATGGTATGTCCCTCCATCTGTTTGTGTCATCTTTGATTTCTTTCATCAATGTCTTAAAGTTTTCTGCATACAGATCTTTTGCCTCCTTAGGCAGGTTTATTCCTAGGTATTTTATTCTTTTTGTTGCAATGGTGAATGGGAGTGTTTCCTTAATTTCTCTTTCTGCTCTTCCGTTGTTAGTGTATAGGAATGCAAGAGATTTCTGTGCATTAATTTTGTATCCTGCTACTTTACTAAACTCATCAATGAGTGCTAGCAGTTTTCTGGTAGAGTCTTTAGGGTTTTCTATATATAATATCATGTCATCTGCAAAGAGTGACAATTTTACTTCTTCTTTTCCAATTTGGATTCCTTTTATTTCATTTTCTTCTCTGATTGCTGTGGCTAAAACTTCCAAAACTATGTTGAATAATAGTGGTGAGAGTGGACACCCTTGTCTTGTTCCTGTTCTTAGAGGGAATTCTTCCAGTTTTTCTCCATTGAGAACGATGTTGGCTTTTGGTTTTTCATATATGGCTTTTATTATGTTGAGGTAATTTCCTTCTATGCCCATTTTCTGGAGAGCTTTTATCATAAATGGATGTTGCACTTTGTCAAAAGCTTTTTCTGCATCTATTGAAATGATCATATGGTTTTTATCCTTCAATTTGTTGATATGATGTATCACGTTGATTGATTTGCATATATTGAAGAATCCTTGCATCCCAGGGATAAACCCCACTTGATCATGGTGGATGATTTTTTTAATGTGCTGTTGGAGTCTGTTAGCTAGTATTTTGTTGAGGATTTTTGCATCTATATTCATCAGTGATATTGGTCTGTAGTTTTCTTTTTTTGTGACATCTTTGCCTGGTTTTGGTATCAGGGTGATGGTAGCCTCGTAGAATGAGTTTGGGAGTGTTCTGCCTTCTGCAATATTTTGGAAGAGTTTGAGAAGGATAGGTGTTAGCTCTTCTCGAAATGTTTGATAGAATTCGCCCGTGTACCCATCTGGTCCTGGGCTTTTGTGTGTTGGGAGATTTTTAATCACTGCCTCAATTTCCGTACTTGTGATTGGTCTGTTCATGGTTTCTATTTCTTCCTGGTTTAGTCTTGGAAGATTGTATTTTTCTAAGAATTTATCCATTTCTTCCAGGTTATCCAATTGATTGGCATATAGTTGCTTGTAGTAGTCTCTCATGATGTTTTGTATTTCTGAGGTGTCCGTTGTGACTTCTCCTTTTTCATTTCTAATTCTGTTGATTTGCATCTTCTCCCTTTTTTTCTTGATGAGTCTGGCTAATGGTTTATCAATTTTGTTAATCTTCTCAAAGAACCAGCTTTTAGTTTTATTTATTTTTCTTATGGTTTCTTTCCTTTCTTTTTCATTTATTTCTGCTCTGATGTTTATGATTTCTTTCCTTCTGCTCACTTTGGGGTTTCTTTGTTCTTCTTTCTCTAGTTGTTTTAGGTGTAAGGTTAGGTTGTTTATTCGATCATTTTCTTGTTTCTTAAGGTAGGACTGTATTGCTATCAACTTCCCTCTTAGAACTGCTTTTGCTGCATCCCATAGGTTTTGGGTTGTTGTGTTTTCGTTGTCATTTGTTTCTAGATATTTTTTGATTTCCTCTTTGATTTCTTTAGTGATTCCTTGGTTGTTTAAGAGTGAATTGTTTAGCCTCCATGTGTTTGTATTTTTTGCAGTTTTTTTCCTGTAATTGATATCTAGTCTCATGGCGTTGTGGTCTGAGAAGATGCTTGATATGATTTCAATTTTCTTGAATTTGCTGAGGTTTGATTTGTGACCCAAGATGTGATCTATCCTGGAAAATGTTCCGTGTGCACTTGAGAAGAAAGTGTAGTCTGTCGTTTTTGGATGGAATGTCCTATAAATATCAATGAAGTCGAGATGGTCTAATGTGTCATTTAAAGCTTGTGTGTCTTTATTGATTTTCTGTTTGGATGATCTGTCCATTGATGTAAGTGGGGTGTTCAAGTCTCCCACTATTATTGTGTTCCTGTCGATGTCCCCTTTTATAGCTGTTAGCATTTGCCTTATGTATTGAGGTGCTCCTATGTTGAGGGCATAGATGTTTACCACTGTGATATGTTCTTCTTGAATGGATCCCTTGATCATTATGTAGTGTCCTTCCTTGTCTCTTTGAATAGTCTTTACTTTCAAGTCTAATTTGTCTGATATGAGTATTGCTACTCCAGCTTTCTTTTGACTTCCATTTGCATGGAATATCTTTTTCCATCCCTTCACTTTCAGCCTATATGTATCCCTTGGTCTGAAGTGGGTTTCTTGTAGGCAGCATATAGAAGGGTCTTGTTTTTGGATCCATTCAGCCAGTCTGTGTCTTTTGGTTGGAGCATTTAATCCATTTACATTTAAGGTGATTATTGACATGTGTGTTCCAGTTACCATTTTCTTCATTGTTTTGGGCTTATATTTGTAGGTGTTTTCCTTTTCTTGTGTGTCCTACTTAGAGAAGTTCCTTTAGCACTTGTTGTAAGGCTGGTTTGGTGGTGCTGAATTCTCTTAACTTTTGCTTGTCTGGAAAGCTTTTGATTTCTCCCTCAAATCTGAATGAGATTCTTGCTGGGTAGAGTATTCTTGGCTGTAGGTTTCTCTCTTTCAGGACTTTCAGTATATCCTGCCATTCCCTTCTGGCCTGCAGAGTTTCTGTAGAAAGGTCAGCTGTTATCCTGATGGGTTTTCCCTTATATGTTGTTTGTTGCTTTTCTCTTGCTGCTTTTAATATTTTTTCTTTGTGTTGAATTGTCGTTAGTTTGATTAATATGTGTCTTGGTGTATTTCTCCTTGGGTTTATTCTGTATGGGACTCTCTGTGCTTCTTGGACTTGGTGAATTATTTCCTTTCCCATGTTGGGGAAGTTTTCCACTAGAACCTCTTCAAATATTTTCTCAGACCCTTTCTTGTTTTCTTCTTCTTCTGGGATGCCTATAATTCGAATGTTGGTACGCTTAATGTTATCACTGAGGTCTCTGAGTCTGTCTTCTAATCTTTTTATTCTTTTTTCTTTTTCCTGCTCTGTGGCATTTATTTCCCCCAGTCTATCTTCCAACTCACTTATTCGTTCTTCTGCCTCAGTCATTCTGCTGGTTATAGCATCTAGAGTATTTTTAATTTCAGTTATTTTGTTATCCATTGCTGTTTGTTTTTCTGAGTTCTTATGAACTGTTTCTTGTACTTTCTCTACTTTGTTATCGAGATTTTGTATCATTTTTACTATCATTACTCTAAATTCTTTTTCAGGCATTTTTCCTATTTCCTCCTCATTTATTTGGTCTTGTGGGTTTTTTTCCTGCTCCTTTGCCTGCATGGTGTTTCTTTGTTTCCTCATGGTTGTCCAAACTTTTGGGGTTGCTTGTCCTGGCGATAGAGGTGTTTATAGAAGACTGTCCAAGCCTCAGACTAATGTCCAATTATTGGATTAAACGAATATTAAGTCTAGGAAACACCTACATGTATAAGACACAGAATTACTGAATCCATTAGGACATAAGGCTCTAGAAAGACCTGACAGAACCCCAGTGTGCTATCAGATATTCAAAGAGAAACCCAACAGAAATTGACAACTGAAACAGAACAAATCAGAGACAAAAGCAAAAGCGAACAAACAAACAAATAACACCTTACACATACAAACATACAAACATTAATCCAGAGAGATTTTGTAAGCTAGGATCAAATATAGAAAAGAGCCAGAGTACCACCAGAGAGAATGGAGATTCTCAGAATGTAATTAGACAATTGTACTAAGAACTAAGATAAAGACAAAAGGCTAATATTAAATACCATGGCAGTGCGTCATCTGGAGAATAGAGCAAGGAGTCTGAGCAGACCAATAGTGTTGTTTGTAAGTATGTTAAGATAAAATAAACTTAAAAAGGCTGGAAGAAAGGGGAACAGAAGAGCGTAATGTGGTTGGAAATATGCAAATGAAAAGAAAGGAATAGAAATGTATAAAAGATAGGGATGAAAGGAAAGTATGAGAGATATATTGTCTGTACTACCAAAAACTTAGCGGCTATGTCGGGCTCCCCGCAGTCCTTTCTGGTGTCCGAGGCCCTCTGCTGGTGTTCAGCTGGTTCTCTGTGGGAATTACTGCGTCTTTCTGTGCATTCCCAATGCATCTGTGGAGAGGGATGCACTCCACGTCTCTCTACTTCGCCGCCATCTTTTCTCTCCAGCAGGCGGACTCTTAACCATGCTATCACACTTGATGACCCTCTGACAAAATTTAGTTTCCCTTCTCCCCAGCCATGGATTCTTCCTGACTTACTTCATTTAGCATGATAATCTCTAGGTCTATCCATGGTGCTGCAAATGGCAATATTTCAATGGAATATTACTCAGTCATAAAAAAGAATGAAATATTGCCATTTGCAGCACCATGGATGGACCTAGCGATTATCATGCTAAATGAAGTAAGTCAGGTAGAGAAAGACAAATATCACATGATATCACTTATATGTGGAATATAAAAAATTATACAAATGAATTTATTTACAAAATAGAGGATATCCCTGGTGGAGCAGTGGTTAAGAGTCTTTCACTTTAAGGCAGGGATTCTTGACCTTGATCTTGACATTTTGGGCTTGATAATTCTTGGTTGTGGGGAGGTGTCCTGTGCATTTCAAGACATTTAGCAGCATACTTGGCCTCTGCCCTCTAGATGCCAGTAGCCACTAACTCCCTTAACTCCAGTTGTGATAACCAAAAATGTCTCCAGATACTGCCTGCTAAATGTTTAGTAGGGGACAAAATTGCCTCTGGTTGAGAACCACTGCTATACAGGGATATCACAACATTCCTTTCATGGAATTTTTGTGTCTCTAGCATTCATGTGTCTTATTTATTAGAATAAGAATAGAATATTTAGAATATTTGCTGCTTCCTGTTCACCAAGCCAATCAACATGATGTTATCAGTGTAGTTGATCAGAGTGATGTTCTAGGATGTCCAGATGATCAATCTCCTCGTGGACTATACTGTGGCAGAATCTGAGAACTGACATGACCCTGAAGTAAAATTGTAAAGGTCAGTTGCCATTCCTGACATATGAAAATTTGTTGCTTCTGATTTTCTTTGCTAATTGATTTGAGGGGAAAATGATTTGCCAGATCAACAACTGCATACTACATGGGCAGGACTCTGTTGATTTGTCCCAGCAAAGATGCCATACCTGGATCAGAAGCTGCAAGTGAAGTCACTGTCTAGTTTTTTTTTTTAATAAATTTATTTATTCATTTATTTATTGGCTACATTGGGTCTTGGTTGCTGTGAGCCGGCTCTCTCTAGTCGTGGCAAGTGGAGGCTACTCTTCATTGTGGTGTACTGGCTCCTCATTGTGTGGCTTCTCTTGTTGTGGAGCACAGGCTCTAGGTGCTCCTGCTTCAGTAGGTGTGGCACACAGGCTCAGTAGTTATGGCTCACGGGCTTAGTTGCTCCGAGGCATGTGCGATCTTCCTGGACAGGGGTTGAACCCGTGTCCCCTGCACTGGCAGGTGGATTCTTAACCACTGTACCACAGGGACATCCTAGTGGTTTTTTTTTTTTTTTACAAATATTTTTTGAGGCACCTATCACACATTCAACACTGTTCTAGGTACTAAGAATATATCTGTGAACAAAGGAATCATGTATTTACATTTATCTATTAATAATGGTTAGAAATCTCCTGAGTAGAAGCTTGGGTAATCCCAATCACGGTCTAGTTTTGCCACTGTCAAACCCAGGAATGAAACAGAGGTGGGATGAGACTCATCACTTCTGCGTCTATCAAATCTTTGATGGTGGCATGATCCCTGCAGTTCCTACAGGGCTGTGGTATGCTTTTGGCTTACCATTTTGTTAGGGAAGGGCAGTTCCAGGGGCTACTTGGCTCTGCCTACCAAAATAGTCCTCTCTGCATGGTTCAGGGAACTAGTGCAGAAAATCTGCCAGTTGCCAAGTATGTCTAGTCTAAATATGCATTTAGGACCTGGTGAAATTGTCTCAGCATGGGTCTACAGTCCTCTGTGTGACGGACTTGAATATAAATTTAATTTATTTTCTGATTGCCCAAAGTCCTCAATCTATCCAGGGGTCTCCAAGGATTAACATAAATTCAGATCAGCGTCTAACAATCCTTCAGCGGCTGGGTATGTCCCTTCCCTCAGTGCATGCTCATTCTATGAATAGCCACATGTCCTTTAGGGAATGGCCTGGAGAAATATTTATGGCATACAGGTGTGACAATGTGGCAGTGTCCTTCCTCAAGAAAACCCAGTTTCTTCTTCAATCACCAGCCCCTGGCTATGAGTTGCACCTGGGAACTAAATGAGAGGCTCTTACTTCCTTTCGTGGCAACTCAAGTCAGGTTTCTGTGTGCTAGGCCTTTAGTTTTCCTGTTGTGTATATCAAGTAATACTTTAACAGGTTACCCATCTATTTCATTCCTAGAGGCCCTGTCATCAAGTTGGTGCCCCCACAGATCCCTGAGGGCATTGCAGAGCTTTCAAGAATGCCTATGTTTCTCTCACTGTTTTCTCAGTGCATTAGTGCCCTCTGGGCCCTTCCAGGAAACATAGGAAGAAGGTGAGCAGGTTACACCTTATAAATTTACTCCAACGTTCCCATCACCTTGACTCTTTCACATGTGACCCTGTGAGTTGACTTTTTTATATAAGACTCTTTACTTTACTTTTCTTTCTCCCCATTATGTGAGTGAAGTTCTGGCATCTCAGCTTCATTGAATGTAGGCCACTGCTGAATCCTAGTTTCAGTCAACCAAATCAGGCAAGCTGTTAGAGATGCTCCATGTAGCACATTAAAAGCAGAAGGGCACCTGTGTTCAAACTTAATCTGTCATCATTATATTCTATCTTTTCTCATATAACACCTGTGGAATCTACTCTGATATAGTTTTCCAGGTTATTACTAACGTAAATACGAAAGATATTGTAATTGTTTGGGTGTATGAGTTTATTTATTTATTTATTTTCTGGAATATACCTTACAATTCTCTCCTGGGTCCCTGGACTTAACTTTAGAAGTGGGTTTGGAGGTAACAGGAAGGATAGGATTTGGGGGAGACTAGATATCTCTTTGGAAGGCAACGGTTGCATAAAGAATCTTTAAACAAGTGAAGGTTAGTTTCCTCAAAAAGGAGAGGGGGCACAGGGATATTTAGGCAGCTAGTTGGAGGTCACCTCAAATGTCCCTATCCTCAGTCACAGGGCCCCGCTAGTTTCCAATCGATGTCCTAACTTTAAGGCAGTGACTTAGAGGGATTTCCCTGGTGGTCCAGTGGGTAAGACTCTGTGCTCCCAATGCAGGGCGTCTGGGTTCAATTCCTGGTCGGGGAACTAGATCCTACGTGCTGCAACTAAGACCCAACACAGCCTAAATAAATAAATAAATCAAAAGAAAATGGCAGTAACTTAGAAAGGCGGTGAGTTCAATGTCATTATACTCTGGGAACTTGGACAAATAAATTTGGTTCTGATTCTCAGCCATAGTCTGTCCTTAGGTCATAAGAAATAAGAGATTCTTTATGCCACTGTAGAAGCTTTGTGGTCCTATGATCACACCTTGAGCTGAGAGTGTAAAACCCTGAATTTAACATTTTTGTTCTCTAAGCTGCCTAATGCATGTGAAGTTGTCAGCCTACTCTATAGTCCTTGTAATTATCATTACTAACACATGGTAAAGTTTAGTAGCTCCAAATTTGCTAATTTCCTTACCTTCATTTGGCACTTTATTTCAAGCAACCACAGATGCTAATTCAAGAAATTACAGTACCATTGCCTGCCATGGATTACCAGAATTTTACTTCCCACTTGTTGGAGGTGATAACGGCATTCAATTTAAACAGGTGAGCAAATTAATCTCCTGGCAAACTATGGAAAGATGTGATATTACCAGAACCTCAAAGCCAAGGCCGTTAGGCAGAATCTAGAGCCATGGCAAGAGGTTCCCAGTTGGAGCTGGAGCTATGGAGAAGATGCACTAACCACTGGAGACGATGCCTGAGGGAGAGCACGAGAAGGGAAATCTCTTGGCTTCTCTCTTACTGCCGAAAGCAGAGAGAGGCAAAGAAGCCAGGGGATCCACCTGACAGAAGCAAAAGTGGCTGGTTTTGAAGGCCTCCACATTTCAATTTCAGTCTTATAGTAAACCCTACTTTTTATTGAGTGAGTTCTTGTTCCTTGTTTTCAAGGGGATCTAGCTATGAGAGTTTGTACAAAGTGCTTTGGAAGCCCAGTGGAGAGAGCAACCAAGCTTGCTGCAGCAGTGCAGGAGGGGACATCTGAGGTCCCAGAGGTGAGTGGGAGTTTGCCAGGTGGCAAAGAAGAGCAGGAACATTCTGGAGGGACTAGTGTGTCAGAAGTCAAGATGGGAAAGGACAGGGCAGCTGAAGGAAAGGGGACAGTTACATAATAGTACCTAACTCATATATTTATCATGAGGCTGGATGAGAAAATAAACACCACAGCTGGTATAATTTGAGCTCTAACTATACGCTAAGCTATTCTAAGTGCTTTCTAAAAATTGATTCATTTAATATTCACAAAAACCCGTTGAGGTATATCTTACTGCTACATTTTACAGATGAGGAAAATGAGAGTGTAGTAATTATCTCAAGGTCACACAATTACATGATCTGACCCCAAAGTCAGAGTCTTAACTGCTGTGGAACACCACTATTCTATACTTCTTTTACATGTGATTTCTTTACATGGATTAAATTTAATCCATGCATAGTGCTTCAGCGTAATGCCTGCCACATGGTAAATGCTCAGTAAAAGCTAACCTGGGTTCAAATCCTGTCTCTGCCCCTTTCTAGCTGTTTGCTCCAGGAAAAGTAAATCTGGGAACTCTGTTGATTTGTAAAATGGGATAAATTACCTAATTCTCTGGGTTGCTGTCAGACAAAATGAGACCATATATAAATATTGTCTTGCACATAGAACATACTCAGGCAAAGACAGATATTACTATTATTCCAGTAGCAAGCAACAAATTGGACAAAGGTCTAGGATGGGGAGTGAAAGAGAGGAAGAAGTGAATTCCAGGGTCTCAATGTATTTTATTTTGTTGGGAGTATAGGGTGGTTGAGGGAATGGCCTGGAAATGAGTCTAGAGAGGTCAACAGGCCTGACCTTCAAGGCCTTGTAGGCCATGTCAAGGAGCCTGGAGGGATAGTAGAGGCAATCACAGCACATAGGACAGGTGTATCCTTTAGCACAGGCTAGGTTATGCTACAGTGATAAATGTCCCCACACATCTGAGTGTCTTACAAAAAATGCTACAAGTCCTTTGGAGATCAGCTGTGGTTCTATTCCATGTCATCTTCACTCTGGAACCCAGGCTGATGGAACAACTTCTCTGAAACAGATTGCTAGTCTTGTAGCATACACAAAAGAGACATGGTGAACCCACCAGCTGGCACTTAAAGCTTCTGCTTGGAGCAGATCCGTCTGCTCAAATTTTATTGGCCAAAGCAAGTCACATGGTCAAGCCTGCCATCAGTGGGGCTGAAGGAGGGGCATTTCATGGAGGGGCAACAGAATATTTGTCAGAACAACAGGAACAGATTTTGTGCAAAAAATAATGAGTGGTAACCCAATTTAAAAATGGGCAAAGGATTTGAATAGACATTTCTCCACAGACATGCACAAATAGCCAATAAGCACAAGAAAAGGTGTTGAACATCATTGGTCACTAGGGAAATACAAATCACAGCCACAGCGAGATACAACTTCACACCCACTAGGATGGCTGTAATAAAAAAGGCAGTCAAGTCAAGTGTTGGAGAGGATGTCAAGAATTTGGAACCTTCATATACTACTGGTGGGAATGTAAAATGGTACAGCTGGTTTTATAAATAATCTGGCAGTATTCCAAAAAGTTAAATGTAGGATTACCATATGACCCAGCAATTCTACTCCTAGATATTTATCTAAGAGAAATGAAAATATATGTCCACACAAAACTTGTACACAAATGTTCATAGCAGCATTATTCATAACAGCCCCAAAGTGGAGATAACCTAAACGTTTGTCAACTCATGAATGGATAAATAAAATGTGGTATATCCATACACTGGAATATTATTCAGCCATAAAAGGACTGAAGTATTGATACCTGCTACAATTTGGTTGTAGCTTGAAAACATGCTAAGTGACAGAAGCCAGTCACAAAATACCACATATTGCATGGTTCCTTTTGCATAAAATGTCCAGAATAGGCAAATCTATATATAGAGAAAGTAGATCAGTGGTTGCTTATGGCTGAGGGGAAGTGGGTAAGTGATGGTTAATGAGTATGGGGTTCCTTTTTGGGGTGATGAAAATGTCCTAAAATTGTTTATAGTGAACTCTGTGAATGTATTAAAAACCATTGAATTGAACACTTTGAATGAGTTGTGTGATAAGTAAGATATCTTAAGCTGTTTTATATGTATGTAAGAAAGATAATGAGTGATTTTTATTTTCGTCTTCTTGATTTTGAGAGGTTCAAGTGGCGATGACCAGGTAGTTAACCATGTGTATCTGGAGCTCACAACAGAAATCAGCGCTGCAGATATATATTGGGAAATATAGAGGACAAAGATACTAACTGAATTTAAAAAGAAGCAATCACTGGGACTTCCCTGGTGGCGAAGTGGTTAAGAATCTGCCTGCCAATGCGGGGGACATGGGTTTGATCCCTGGTCTGGGAAGATCCCATATGCTGAGGAGCAACTAAGCCCATGTATCACAACTACTGAGCCTGTGCTCTAGAGCCCACGTACCACAGCTACTGAAGCCTGCATGCCTACAGCCCGTGCTCTGCAACAAGAGAAGCCACCGCAATGAGAAGCCCGTGCACCACAGTGAAGAGTAGCCCTGGCTCGCCACTAAAGAAAGCCCGCATGCAGCAACGAAAACCCAAAACGCAGCCAAAAAAAAAAAAAAAAGAAGCAACTACCAGAGGAAAAGAGAGGGCTTTTCCAGCAGGAAAAGAGAGGGCTTGCACCTATCCCTGAGGGATGCCAGCATTTAAGGGGTGGGAGAAATAAGAGGAGACTTCAAAAGAGATGGAGAGGGAGCCCTTAGAGATGGAGAAGTGAGATCAAGAGTGTAAAAGTGGAAGGCAAGGGAAGAGTGTTTCCAGATGGAAGGAATGTCAACCGATTCATAGAAATTAAGTTAGGTCATGATGATAATGTCCATGGTAGGGAGTAGGACAGTAGCGAGATCCCTAGTGACTGTGGAATGAATGGTTTCTGTAAGATGGTGGGGCAGAAACCCGAGGGCAATGACATGAGTTTTTAGACATGAGTAGTAGCTGAGGAATTGGAGACGTCCTTGTGTAGATAATCAGAGAAATGTCTCTGTGAAGGGCAGATCTGTAAAGAGAAGAAAGCAAGCAGAGGTTGAAGTGGGGTTTGGTGCATTGGGTGGGAGATTTCAAGATGGGAGAGGTTGTTTATTTTTTGTTGTTTATTTATTTATTTATTTTTTATTATTTTGAGGGGTACACCAAGCTCAATCATCTGTTTTTATACACATATCCCCGTATTCCCTCCCTTCCGTGTCCTGGCTATTGTAAATAGTGCTGCAATAAACATTATGGTACATGTTTCTTTTAGGATTATGGTTTTCTTTGGGTATATGCCCAGTAATGGGATTACTGGATCATATGGTAGTTCTATTTGTAGTTTTTTAAGGAACCTCCAAATTGTTTTCCATAGTGGCTGTACCAACTTACATTCCCACCAACAGTGCCAGGGAGTTCCCTTTTCTCCACACCCTGGGAGAGGTTGTTTAAATGCTTACGGGAATGAAAGCGAGAGGGGAAAGTGGACAATTGATAAGGAATAAGGCCCTGACCACCTTTTAGGAAATCATCTCATCATCATGGAACTCTGTGAATATGTGAATTATGTTCACTATTTATTGTGTTTCTTCCCTGCTTCAGGAAGCCACGGATGTTTATCTACTTTATTTATTAACTCCAAGCATCTAGAATAGCATCTGACATATAGTAGGTGCTCAAAAAACACTTGTTAAATAAACGAATGAAAGAGCAAGTTTTCTAGGAAGGCAAGAGGGGAGAGGAGCCAGAAAAGCCAACAATATGGCTCCTGCCCTCACAGCACTTATAGTCTAGTCGTGAGGTAGACTCCATTAGATTCCATAACTTCCTGCTTATTGTGGGTAACAAATGAGAGGGAAAGGTAAAGAGCTCGAGTGTCTCAGCTGCATGAAAAGTGACAGGGGCGGGGGAATATTCATGTGATAATTATGGGCCCTGTCGTTCAGAGCGCTGATTTAACATCGTTAAATTACTTAATTCCTATGTTTATTTTGTCTTTGAAGTAGGGAAAACACAATTGTTAGGTCTTTGTACTTTGAGCCTTTCAAGCCTGGCTCACAAGAGGAGTCGAATAAAGCTTTGCGGCAGAGAGCAAACTGTTTTGGCTCAGGGCCGCTGCTTTTCTGAACCGCTTTCAGAGTTACAGATTTTTGAGGCGTACCTCTAGGTCCTTTATCTATGGGACAGACTGTGGTGATAAGGAAGGTAAAGGGAAGGGACTGATTCCGAGAAAGAGAGAGAAAGAACCGTGTGATCAAAAGCGCGTGCAAGCGCTGCCGAGGGAAAGGAACAGCTCCCGAGAAACAGCCGCGCCGGGCCACGAAGCACACCCACGCCCTGCCTCCCGCCCCGGCGCCCTTCGGCGGGAACCGGGCTGCGCTTGCGCGCGGACTGCCCGAGAGTGGAGCCGGGAGAGGCGCGGCCGCAGCTGGGAGTCACGTGGTGCGCCGGCCAGCAGCCCCGCCCCGCCCCGCCCCTTTCCCGGCGGGACGCTCGGAGCTGTGCCGAACAGCGCAGGGCGGTCAGGGGTGAGTGTCCGCGAGGGGCGCGCGTTGCGCAGACCTGGGCGGCCCTGGGCTGGGGTGCGGGCCGGCGGATTGCGTAGCGGGGGCCAGGGGACAAAATGGCGGCGGGGTACGCCCTTTCACCCTCGCTCCTCACCTGGGAGCCCGAGCGGAGAGGGCAAGGGAACACTGCTGGGGGAGGGGAGCCGCGGCCACTAGGGAGGGCCCTGGGGTCCCCTGAGGAGGCCTGGGGGCGGGGGTGGGCGGGCTGCGGGCCTGCCCTGAGAGCTCAGCTGGGGGTGCGAGCGCCAGGGGACTCCGCGCACCCCGTCGGCCGAGAGGTGGGTGGGGGGCTGCCTTACACCCTCAGAGGGGCGGCCCGGGTCGAGGCTTCTGGAATGTCCAAACTGCGAGGGGCTAGCGGAGGAACCGCCCTCCCAGCCTTTCACTTGACAGGTGATCGTCATCTCATTCTCATTGGGGTTTACCACGCTTTCCCTGCACATTGACTCGGGTGTTAGCTCTGCCCGGGAAGCAGGGCGGGAAAGGTCTCTCCATCTTACGAACGCGTAAACTGAGGCCTGGAGGGGTAAAAAGTTTAACCAGAGCCTGGCACCTGGGTGTAGTAGAACCAAGCCTTCTGCCTCTCTCAGTGCTCCCTTCCCCGCACTTCATTCGCGCCTTCCCTCCCCTACCAGTGAGGGACGGGATTGTTTGAAAGCAGGCAGAAAACTGGTCCTCCAAGCAGCACCTGCTGCTGTCAAGTGGCTCCCGCTGAGATGGAGCCCGCCCGCCTGAGAGCAGCTTCCTGTTGTTGGTGAACTGTATTCCTCATTCTATTTGTGCCAGGTTACTCTAACATGAAAATAGCTGTTCAGTATAGTCATCTTACTGAATAGATAGTAATTCCTTATATGTATCATAGTTTGTTACAGTTTACATATTGATTTCACCACCATTAATAATTTCATTCTCATAAACAGTCCGAGGTGGAAGGATGGGATAAGCGTTATGCCATTTTACCAGTGGCGAAACTGAGGCCATTACTTGCCCCAGATCCCCCACTGGTGAATGTTTCATCTGGAGTTAAGTTTTCAGACCTAAGGTTGGTGTTCTAACCAGTGTCCCACTCTGCTTTGTATTGATACTCTGGCCCTTGTATTATTTTTTTTTCTGTTAACTATGTCTTTTCCTCAAAATGTGTTGGTGCAGATTGATTTGTGCTGCATATTGAAATGATCTTAATAATATCCACTAAGGGATTAATATTTTAACTAATCAAAGAATCGATTTTTAATATGATTTGGAAAGGTGTCTTTGTGGGAGAAAGTGTGGTATGATGGCATTGAAGGCAAACTTATCTGAATTTGAATCTCAGCTCTCCTACTTGCTTTGACAGGTTAATTTTTCTGAGCCTTGGTTTCCTCATCTGTAAAATATGGATATTATTATCCACCTAATGAATTTGTTGATAGCAAGTAAATGAGGTGTCTGTAAAGCTTTAGAACTGCTCCTGGCCCATAATAAACACTCAACAAATGCTTGCTCCTTTCCTTTTCTCCCCACTCCCTTGAGCTGCAATTTTTTAATTCACTAAAATTCTCTAAACCCTGGTGGTTTAGGTCAATCTACCTGGTGTATTATGCATGGAAGCATAATCAGTGTTGCTATATAAATGCAGTTATGAATAATTTGCTGATTGGGCTCCAAAGGATCTAGTGTTTTAAATATAGACTTCAAAAATGTTTGTCCGTAACAGCTTCATAAACATTTAAGAATCACTAAAATGTTGATTTGATATTGACTTTATTAATTCCTGCATGTAACCACTTTAATGTTTTAAAGATAAGATGCGGGGGCTTGAGAGTCTGTCTTTCCTTTCACCAGCATATCCAACCACAACCCAACCTAGTTTAAAGGAGAAGCGAAAATTCTTCGGGAATTACATGGGAACATTCTTTAAACACTTAGAAAGTGATGGTGGTATTTAGTGGGAAGTTAAATAGAATTTTCTTTAATGGTGCAATCTGACATCCATTGTGAAATTGGCATTTCTGAAATTGTGTCAAAGTGAAAATGTCCAATGGCTTGTATAACAAAATATATGTCACCAATAAACAGTTTTATGCTGGGATGGTAACCGTTTCCATAAATGTGTTTGGCTTTGGCAATAGGTCTTATGGAATATAAGCAAAAAGATCTACAGTCCATTGGTGGAGACAACCTTAAAAAAATACTAGAAGGAAATGATTTATAGGCAGACTTTCCCCTATAAGTGTTTCCCCTGTGACAGGAAATACTAAAGATTTCATGAAGCTTTGCTAAAATAATTACTGCTTTTTGATGATGACTTCTTAAAGTAGTAAGTCTGTTATGTATTTTGAAAACGTGCAGTGAAGAGAATAGAAAAATTAATTGTTATGTACCAATCTGTTTCATGTACCTATGCGTGGACAGTCTTGTCCCATAAAACCTATCGCTCCCCATTGTTTTGAAGCAAATCTCAGACATCATATTTCATTCAGAAAGATTTCTCTGTGAAGCCGGCTTTTTTTTAAATCGCTCTTTTTTTTTTTTAAAGCTCAATATTGGAATATAACTGTTTTACACAATTGTGCCAGTTTTTGCTGTACAACAAAGTGAATCATCTCTATTTATAAGCCAGCTTTTAATATACTGGAAAAGAGAGGTGATTTTGATATTTTCAAAGAGGCATGCCAGGTTCATGGGAGAAAATAAATGCCTCTTAGTTGCTGTATTCATGGTAGTCAGTATAGGAGTGATCAAAATTAAAAACCTCATTAAACACCTCAGAATTATAAAATGTCTATAGTGCTCTTCAAAATTCTTATCTTACTGTAACACACTTATTTTCCATTTAGCAAATGTGAAAAATTACTGATAGTTTTTGAATATGTTGACATCAGCATTGTTTAAGTGCCAGTCTCCGAAAAATAGATACTCAGATTTTCTTATATTTCAGAAAAGGCAAAAACATGGGTGAT
The DNA here is from genome assembly GCF_030028045.1 of Hippopotamus amphibius kiboko. NCBI lineage: Eukaryota > Metazoa > Chordata > Mammalia > Artiodactyla > Hippopotamidae > Hippopotamus > Hippopotamus amphibius. The sequence continues at coordinate 216,584,359 of NC_080187.1, forward strand.
AGATTTTTATGAGCATTGGAGAGGAACAGATTGAAACCCTGATTTTTTAGAATTTATTGAAAAACATGAGACAATTCATAGATATACTGTCCTGACTTAAGTTAGTTGGGCCTATATTTTTTAGAGTAGTGCTACTAGTAGGCTTCTCACTGTTTTGGGCCTGCCACTTGATTCTTGCCGTTTCAGAACCCGTGTGCCCGAACTTGGATAGAGAAGAGAGAGGCCTTTCCTGACACTTGAGCCAGTCTTCACTTTTTTATCTCTAGGACTCTCAGGTGTCTCTACATCCTGGGACTGCAGGCCAGGGTAGGACACGTGAGACTTAAGTTCATCATAGGCAGTGGCTTGTTCAGAAGCTTTGAGCCCAGTTAGTCCTAGTGTTCATCCCCTGTTTACTGACTTGTTTTGTTTTTTGTGCTCCATTTTTCTGCTTGGCTATTGTTTTGCTGTAGCCTGGAGTTCTCAAATTTAACTTGAGTAGCACTGTCAATATTTTGCCATATCCAATTTTTTTAATATTAGCTAATTTTTCATTTATGGTAGTGTTGTAAGTTTTCTTTTAAAATTTAAGTAAAAATGTAGTTCTTTTTATAGAAAAATGTAATGTAGATAATAGTATGGATGGTAGTTATGGCAAATATGAAGCTAGTAACTGATTAAAATTTTGGAAATTCTAAGTTTTTTTTTTTTTTTAAAAACAGCTTTATTGAGATATTTCACATAACATAAAATTCAGCCATTAAAGTGTACAGTTCAGTGGTTTTTATTGTATTCAAGGAATTGTGCAACCATCACCACAATCAATTTAGAACAATTTCAGTATCCCAGTATGGAACCCCATAACCATTAACATTTATTCCCTATTCCTGGCTTCCTTCCCCACTTTTCCATCCTACTCCCTACCTCCGCCCTAGGCAACCACTAATCTACTTTCTTTCTCTAAGAAGTTGCCTATTTTGGCAAATAGAATCATGTAGTATGTGTGTTTTTGTATGTGTCTGACTTCTTCCACTTAACATTTACAAGATTCATCCATGTTGTAGCATGTATCAACACCTTATTCCTTTTTTTAAAATATGTTTCAGGTGTACAGCATTATGTTACCATCTGTATACACTATATAGTGACCACCACCACAACTCTAGTTACTATCTATCACCATAGAGTTGCCCCCTGCTTCATCCCCCCACCGCTGCCTATCCCCTACACTTCTGGTAACCAGTAATCTGTTTGCTGTATCTATGTGTTTGTCATTATTTTGTTTGTTCATGTTTTTGTTTTTGATTCCACAAATGAGAAATCATACAGTTTTTGTCTTTCTCCTTCTAACTTACTTCACCTAGCATAATACCCTCGTGGTCCATCCATGTTGTTGAAAATGGTAGGATTTCATTCTTTTTTGTTACTGAATAGCTTTCCATTGTGTATGTATATCACATCTTCTTTATCCATTCACCCATGGATGGAGACTTAGGTGGTTTCCTTATCTTGGCAATTGTAAATAATACTGCAGTGAACGTAGAGGTGCATGTATCTTTTAAAATTAGTGTTTCCTTGTTCTCCTGATAAATACCTGGAAGTGGGATAGCTGGTTCAAATGATAATTCTATTCTTAATTTTTTGCAGAATCTCTCTAGGGTTTTCCATAGTGGCTGCACCAATTTACAGCCCTACAAATAGAGTATAAGAGTTTTCTTTTCTCAGCATCCTCTCCAACATTTGTTATTTCTTGTCTTTTTGATAATAGCCATTCCCACAGGCATGAGGGGATAGCTCATTGTGGTTTTGATTTGGATTTCCCTGATAATTGGCAGTGTTGGACATCTTTTCATGTGCCTGTTGGCTGTCTGTATGTCTTCTCTGGAAAAATGTCTGTTGAGATCCTCTGCCCCATTTTTTTAGTTGGCTATGTTGGGTCTTTGTTGTTGTGTGTGGGCTTTCTCTAGCTGCAGTGAGCGGGGGCTACTCTTCATTGTGGTATGCAGGCTTCTCATTGCAGTGGCTTCTCTTGTTGGGGAGCAGGGCTCTAGGGATGTGGGCTTCAGTAGTTGCAGCACCTGGGCTTATTAGTTGTGGCTCATGGGCTCTAGAGTGCAGGCACAGTAGTTGTGGCGCATGGGCTTAGTTGCTCCATAGCATGTGGGATCTTCTCGGACCAGGAATTGAACCCATGTCCCCTGCATTGGCAGGAGGATTCTTAACGACTGTGCTACCAGGGCAGCCCCCCTCTGCTCATTTTTAAATTGAGTTTTTTCTGTTGTTGAGTTGTATGAGTTCTTTATATGTTTTGGATATTAACCCCTTATCAGATATATCATTTGTGAATATCTTCTCCCATTTGGTAGGTTGCCTTTTTGTTTTGTTGATAGTTTTCTTTGCTGTGCATAAGCTTTTTAGTTTGATGTAGTCCCATTTGTTTATTTTTGCTTCTGTCTTCCTTGCCTTTGAAGTCAGATCCACAAAAACATCTAAAGACTGCTATCAGTGAGATTACTGCCTGTGTTTTCTTCTAAGAGTCTTATGGTTTCAGATCTTATATTCAAGTCTTTAATCTGTTTTGAGTTAATTTCTGTGTATGGTGCAAAATGGTGTTCTAGTTTCAGTTGTGTGTGTGTGCTTATCTAGTTACCCAACCACCATTTATTGAAGAGACAATCCTTACTGTATTCTATGTTCTTTGGTCCTTTGTTGTAAATTAATTGTCCATATATGAGTGGTTTATTTCTGAACTCTCAATTCTGCTCCATTGATCTGTGCATCTGTTTCTGTGGCAATAACTCACTGTTTTGATTACTGTAGCTTTATAGTATAGTTTGAAGTCAGGAAGCATGATACCTCTAGCTTTCTTCTTCTTTCTCAGGATTGTTTTGGCTATTCAGGATCATTTGTGGTTCCATACAAATTTTGGAGTTGTTTGTTTCAGTTCTGTAAATTTTGCCATTTGAATTTTGATAGGGGTTGCATTGAATCCGTAGATCACATTGGGTAGTATGGACATTTAAACAGTATTAATTCTTACAGTTCATGAGCATGGAGTATCTTTTCATTTATTTGTGTCTTCTGCATTTTCTTTCACCAATGTCTTATGTAGTTTTCAGTTTACAGGTCTTTCACCTCCTTGGTTAAATTTATTCCTAAGTATTTTATTCTTTTTGATGCAGTTATAAACGGGATTGTTTTCATAATTTCTCTTTCTGATAGTTTATTATTATTGTGTAGAAATACCACAGATTTCTGTATATTGATTTTTGTATCCTGTGACTTTACTGAATTCATTTATTAGTTTTAATGGTTTTTGATGGAGTCTTTAGGGTTTTCTATGTATAGCATTGTGTCATCCACAAATAGTGACAGTTTTATTTTTTCTTTCCAACTTGGATGCCTTTTATTTCTTTTTCTTGCTTAATTGCTGTGGCTGGGATTTCCAGTACCATGTTGAGTAAGAGTGGTGAAGGTGGACCTTCTTGTCTTGCTCCTGTTCTTAGGTAAAAGTTTTCAACTTTTCACTGTTGAGTATGTTGGCTGTGGGTTTGTCGTATATAGCCTTTATTATGTTGAGGTGTGTTTGCTCTGTACCCACTTTGTAGAGAGTTTTTATTATAAGTGGATGTTGAATTTTGTCAAATGCTTTTCTGTATCAAGATGATCATGTGATATTTATCCTTCATTTAGTTATTGTGGTGTATCACACTTTGATATGTGAATTCTGAACCATCCTTGCAACTGTAGAATAAATCCCATTTGATTGTGGTGTATGATCCTTTTATTGTATTGTTGGATACCATTTACTAATGTTTTGTTAAGGATTTTTACATCTGTGTTTATCGAAGATACTAAGGCCTGTAATTTTTTTTGGGGGGATGGGGAGAGGTTGTGTCCTTGTCTGGTTTTGGTATCAAGGTACTGCTGGCTTCGTAAAATGTGTTTGGAAGGTTTTTCTCCTCCTCAGGTTTTTGGAAGAGTTTGAAAAGGATGGTTGTTAAATCTTTTTCGAATGTTTTGTAGAATTCGCCAGTGATGCCATTTGGTCATGGACTTTTGTTTATTGGATGTTTTTTTTTTATTACTGAATCAGACTCCTTATTAGTAATTTGTCTATTCATATTTTCTATTTTTTCATGATTGTCTTGGAAGATTGTATGTTTCTGCGAATTTATCCATTTCTTCTAGGTTGTCAAATTTGTTGGTGTATAATGATTCATAGTAGTCTCTTTTGATCCTTTGTATTTCTGAGGTATGAATTTTAACATCTCCTCTTTCATCTCTGATTTGAGTCCTCCTTTTTTTCTTGGTTAGTCTAGCCAAAAGTTTGTCGAATTTGTTTATCTTTTCAAAGAACCAGTACTTAGTTTTATTGATCTTTTCTGGTTTTTTTTGTTTTGTTTGTGTTTTGTTTTTGTCTTTTTTTTTGTTTGCTTCTATTTTATTTGTTTACTCCCTATCTTTATTATTTCCTTCTACTAATTTGGGGCTTCATTTGTTCTTCCTTTTCTAGTTCCCTTAGGTGTAAGTTTAGATTGTTTATTTGGGATTTTTCTTGTTCCTTAAGGTAGGCCTGTATTGCTATGAAATTCCCTCTCAGGACTGCTTTTGCTCCATCCCACTGAATTAAGTATGTCTCATTTCTGTTTTCATTTGTCTCTGGGTATTAAATTCTCCTTTGATTTCTTCAGTGACCCATTGGTTAAGTAGCATGTTGTTTTATTGTCCATGTTTCTGTGGTTTTTTCCCATTTTTTCCTTTTGATTGATTTCTAGTTTCATACTATTTGCTTGCAGAAGATACTTGATGTGATTTCAGTCTTCTTGAATTTATTGAGACTTGTTTTGTGGTGTAATGTATGATCTGTCCTGGATAAGGTTCCATGTGCACTTGAGAAGAATATGTAATCAGTTCCTTTTGATGGAATATACTCTAACTGTTGTCTGTTTAGTCTAATTTGTTGTTTTAATCTGATGTTTCCTTATTGATTTTCTGTCTGGATAATCTGTCCATTGATGTAAGTGGGGTGTTAAATTCCCTTTCTGTTATTGTATTGCTTTCAATTTCTCCCTTTAAGTCTGTTAATATTTGCTTTATATATTTTGGTGCTTTCCTGTTAGGTACATGTACATTTATAAATGTTATACTGTCTTGCTGGATTGACCCCTTTATCCTTATATAATGCCTTTCTTTGTCTTTTAATACCGTCTTTGTTTTAAAGTCTATTTTGTCTGATATGAGTATAGCTACTCCAGCTTTATTTTCATTTCTACTTTCATGGAGTATCTATTTCCATCCTTTTACTTTCAGTCTGTGTGGGTTCTTTCTTCTGAAGTGAGTCTCTTGTAGGCAGCATATAGATGGTCTTGTTTTTTAATCCCTTCAGCCACTGTGGGTCTTTTGATTTGTGAATTTAGTTCATTTACATTTAAAGTAATTATTGATGGGTACTTATTGCCATTTTGTTAACTGTTTACTGCATGTTATTTTAGTTCCTATCTGTTGCTTATTTTCTCTCTCTCTTCCCTTGTGTGTTGGTGGTTTTCTTTAGAGTATGTTTAGGTTCTTTTCAAATTTTCTTTTGTGTATTTACTGTAAGTTTTTTCCTTGTTGTTACTATGAAGTTAACATGTAATGTCGTACTTACTTTGTAATTAGTACCCTGTATTAGGTTGGTAGCAACTTGAATTTAAACAAATTCCAAAGCTTTTTCTTTTTCCTACCCCTGACATTTTATACTTTGATGACACATATTACATCTTATTTTGTGTATCTCTTAACTAATTGCATTTATAGTTGATTTTATTATTTTTTGACTTTTAATCTTCATGCTTGCCTTCTAAGTGATTGATCCACCACCTTTGATATTTATTTACCTTTTCCAGTGTGATATTTACTTTTATAAATTTTCTTATTAATTAGTGCCGTTTCTTTTCAGCTAAAAGAAGTCCCTTTAATATTTCTTTTAGGGCCAGTTTAGTGATGATGAGTCCCTTTACCTTTTGCTTATCTGGAAATCTATTGATGTCTTACATAATTCTGAATGATAACCTTGCTGGGTAAAACATTCTTGGTTGGAAGCTTTTTCTTTTTACTTCGAATATGTTATGCCATTCCCTTCTGGCCTCTGAAGTTTCTTGTGAAAAATCTGCTGATAGCCTTTTGGGGTTTCCCTTGTATGTAAAACAAGTTGTTAGTCTCTTGCTGCTTTTAGGATTTTCTCTTTACCTTTAACTTTTACCATTTTAATCATAATGTGTCTTGTTATGTCTCTCTTTTGATTCACCTTATTTGGAACTCCTGGGGCTTCCTGGACCTGGATGTCTGTTTCCTTCTCTAGATTAGGGAATTTCTGAGCCACTATTTAATTTTTTTTGGGGGGGAGGGGCCCTTTCTCTGTCTCTTCTTATTCTGAGACTCCTGTAATGTGAATGTTATTCTGCTTGATGTTATCTTAAAGGTCCCTTGTCATATCTTTACTTTTTAAAATTCTTTTTTCATTTTGCTGCTCTGTCTGTGTGAATTCTATTGTTTAGTCTTGCAACTTGCTGATTGGTTCTGCCTCATCAGGTCTGCTGTTGAACCTCTATAGTGTATTTTTCAGTTCAGTTATAATTTGTTTCGTACTTATATTTTCTGTCTTTTTGTTGAAGGTCTTGCTTTGTTTTTCCATTCTTCCAAGTTTGGTGAGCATCTTTATGATATTACTTTTAACTCTTTATTAGGTAGATTGTTTATCTCTCTATCATTTAGTTCTTTTCTTGAGGTTTTTTCCTTGTTTTTTCAGTTGGAACTTATTTCTCTGTTTCCTCATTTTGCCTAATTCTCTGTGTTTGTTTCTGGGTATTAGGTATATCACCTGTTTCCCAATTCTGAAGGACTGGCCTTATTTAGATGTTCTCTGGGGCTAAGAAGTGTAATCCTGCCTGGCCACCAGAGCCAGATGCTCAAGGGATGTCTCCTAGGTGGACTGTATGGGCCTCCTGTTGTGGCAGGGCCATGGTGACTGGGGTACTGATGGGCAGTGGTATCACTCAGCTGGCCATGAGGCCTGGCTTATGCACGGGGGTAAGCAAGGCTCCAAATGGGGTGTGCTCAGTGGCACTAACATGTTACATGGAGAATTCCAAATGCATGCCTGCCAGTGCTGGCATTAGCAAGGTAGCCTGAGATCACAAAAATGACTTCCACCAACACTTCCTAACTCACTTTGTGAGGCCAATATCACCTTGATACCAAACAAAGAAGATTATAGGCTGGTATCTTTGAGGAACATATAAGCAAAAATCTGCACTAAAGTATTGTTGATTTAGCAAAAAATATTCAACAAACTGAATTCAGCAGTATATTGAAAGGATCATTTACCATAATCAAGTGGGATTTATTCAACACCTACAAATCAGTAAATGTGACATACCACATTAACAAAATGAAGGCCAAAAATCATATGATTATCTCAATAGATGTAGAAAAAGCATTTGACAAGGTTTAATATTCATTTATGATAAAGATTATCAATAAAGTGGGTATAGGAGGAACATATCTCAACATAATAAAGTCTATATATAAAACAAATCTTCATCATACTTAATGGTAAAAAAACTTAAAGCTGTTTCTCTAAAATCAGGCAAGACAAGGTTGCCAACTCTTGCAACTCTTAGTCAACATAGTATTGGAAGTCCTAGCCAGAGCAGTTAGGCAAGAAAAAGAAGTAGAAGTCATCCAAATTGGAAAGAGGAAGTAAATTCATCATTATTTGCAGATGACATGATTTTGTAAATATAAAACCCTGAGAACTCCACCAAAAAACTATTAGAAATAATAAATACAGGGGAATTCCGTTGTGGTCCAGTGGTTAAGGCTGTGCACTTCCACTGCAGGGGACATGGCTTTGATCCCTTGTTGGGGAACTAAGATTCTGCGTGGCCAGAAAAAAAAAAAAAGAAAAAAGAAATACAGTAAAGTTGCAGGGTACAAAATCAAAATATAAAAATCTGTTGTGTTTCTATATGCTAACAATGAGCTAGCAGGAAGAGAAATTAGGAAAAGAATCCTGTTTAAATTACAACAAAAAGAATAAGATACATGGGAATAAGTTTATTTTTTTTCCTTTTAAAAAGTTTTATTGAGATATAATTGACATACAATAAACTGCATATGTTTAAAGTGTACAGTTTGATATTTTTTCTTAGTCATCTATTTTATACATATTTATATGTGTCAATCCCAATCTCCCAATTCATCCCACCCAAACTCCCACCCCTGCTTTCCGCCCCTTGAGGTCCATATGTTTGTTCTCTATATCTGTGTCTCTATTTCTGCCTTGTAAAGTGGTTGATCTGTACCATTTTTCTAGATTCCAGATATATGTGTTAATATACGATACTTATTTTTCTCTTTCTGATTTACTTCACTGTGTATGACAGTCTCTAGGTCCATCCACGTCTCTGCAAATGGCCCAATTGCTTTCCTTTTTATGGCTGAGTTATATTCCATTGTATATATGTACCGCATCTTCTTTATCCATTTGTCTGTTGATGGGCATTTAGGTTGCTTCCATGACCTGGCTGTTGTAAATAGTGCTGCAGTGAACATTGGGGTGCATGTGTCTTTTTGGGTTATGGTTTTCTCTGGGTATATGCCCAGTGGTGGGATGGCTGGGTCATATGGTAACTCTGGTTTTTTAAGGAACCTCCATACTGTTCTCCATAGAGGCTGTGTCAGTTTACATTCCCACCAACAGTGCAAGGGGGTTCCCTTTTCTCCACACCCTCTCCAGCATTTATTGTTTGTAGATTTTCTGGTGATGCCCATTCTGACCGGTATGAGGTGATACCTCATTGTAGTTTTGGTTTGCATTTCTCTGATAATTAGTGATGTCAAGCAGCTTTTCATGTGCCTTGTGGCCATCTGTATGTCTTTTTGGAGAAATGCCCATTTAGGTCTTCTGCCCATTTTTTGATTGGGTGTTTTTTTTCATATCGAGTTGCACAAACTCTGTATATTTTGGAGATCAATCCTTTGTCTATTGATCTGTTTGCAAGTATTTTTTCCTGTTCTGAGGATTGTCTCTTCTTCTTAAGTTTAACATTTCCTTTGCTGTGCAAAAGCTTTTAAGATTCATTTGGTCTCATTTGTTTTTATTTCCATTATTCTAGGAGATGAGTCAAAAAGAGCTTGCTGTGTTTTATGTCACAGAGTGTCCTTCCTATGTTTTCCTCTAAGAGTTTTATAGTGTCTGGCCTTACATTTAGGTCTTTAACCCGTTTTGAGTTTATTTTTGTGTATGGTGTTAGGAAGCATTCTAATTTTATTCTTTTACGTGTAGCTGTCCAGTTTTCCCAGTACCACTTATTGAAGAGACTGTCTTTTCTCCATTGTACATCCTTGCCTCCTTTGTCATAGATTAGTTGACCATAGGTGCATGGGTTTATCTCTGGGCTTTCTATCCTGTTCCATTGATCTATATTTCTGTTTTTGTGCCAGTACCATATTGTCTTGATTACTGTAGCTTTGTAGTATAGTCTGAAGTCAGGGAGTCTGATTCCTCCAGCTCTTTTTTGTTTGTTTGTTTGCTTTTGTTTTTTCCCTGAAGATTGCTTTGGCTATTTGGGGTCTTTTGTGTCTTCATACAAATTTTAGGATTTTTTGTTCTAGTTCTGTAAAAAATGCCATTGGTAATTTGATGAGGATTGCATTGAGTCTGTAGATTGCTTTGGGTAGTATAGTTATTTTCACAATATTGATTCTTCCAATCCAAGAACATGGTATATCTCTCCATCTGTTTGTGTCGTCTTTGATTTCTTTCATCAGTGTCTTATAGTTTTCCGAGGTCTTTTACCTCCTTAGGTAGGTTTATTCTTAGGTATTTTATTCTTTTTGTTGCAATGGTGAATGGGATTGTTTCCTTAATTTCTCTTTCTGATCTTTTGTTGTTAGTGTGTAGGAATGGAAGAGATTTCTGTGCATTAGTTTTGTAACTTGAAACTTTACCAAATTCATTGATTAGTAGTTTTCTGTTGGCATCTTTAGGGTTTTCTGTGTATAGTATCATGTCATCTGCAAACAGTGACAGTTTTACTTCTTCTTTTCCAATTTGGATTCCTTTTATTCTTTTTCTTCTCTGATTGCTGTGGCTAGGACTTCCAAAACTATGTTGAATAATAGTGGCGAGAGTGGACATCCTTGTGTTGTTTCTGATCTTAGAGGGAATGCTTTCAGTTTTTCACCATTGAGAATGGTGTTTGCTGTGTGTTTGTTGTATATGGCCTTTATTATGTTGAGGTAGGTTCCCTCTATGCCCACTTTCTGGAGAACTTTTTATCATAAATGGGCGTTGAATTTTGTCAAAAGCTTTTTCTGCATCTATTCACATGATCATATTGTTTTTAATTCTTCAGTTTGTTAATATGGTGTATCACAGTGATTCACTTGTGTCTATTGAAGAATCTTTGCATTCCTGGGATAAATCCCACATGGTCATGGTGTATGATCCTTTTAATGTGTTGTTGGATTCTGTTGGCTAGTATTTTGTTGAGGATTTTTGCATCTATATTCATCAGTGATGTTGGTCTGTGATTTTCCTTTTTTGTAGTATCTTTGTCTGGTTTTGGTATCAGGGTGATGGTTACCTTGTAGAATGAGCTTGGGAGTGTTCCTTGCTCTGCAGTTTTTTGGAAGAATTTGAGAAGGGTGGTTGTTAGCTCTTCTCTGAATGTTTGATGGAATTCACCTGTGAATCCATCTGTTCCTGGACTTTTGTTTGTTGGGAGATTTTAATCATAGTTTCAATTCCATTACTTGTGATTGGTCTGTTCATATTTTCTTTTTTTTCCTGGTTCAGTCTTGGATGGTTGTACCTAAGAATTTGTCCATTTCTTCCAGGTTGTCCATTTTATTGGCATATAGTTGCTTGTAGTAGTCTCTTATGATGCTTTGTATTTCTGCAGTATCCATTGTAACTTCTGTTTCATTTCTAATTTTATTGATTTGGGTCCTCTCCCTCTTTTTCTTGATGAGTCTGGTTCATGGTTTATCAATTTTGTTTATCTTCTCAAGGAACCAGCTTTTAGTTTTATTGATCTTTGCAATTGTTTTCTTTGTTTCTATTTCACTTATTTCTGCTCTGATCTTTATGATTTCTTTCCTTCTACTAAATTTGGGTTTTGTTTGTTCTTCTTTCTCTTGTTCCTTTAGGTGTGTGGTTAGATTGTTTATTTGGGATTTTTCTTGTTTCTTGAGGTAGGATTATATTGCTATAAACTTCCCTCTTAGAACTTCTTTTGCTGGATCCCGTAGGATTTGAATCATTGTGTTTTTGTTGTCATTTGTCCCTAAGTATTTTTTGATTTCCTCTTTGATTTCTTCAGTGATCTCTTGGTTATTTAGTAGTATATTGTTTAGCCTCTATGTGTTTGTGTTTTTTACAGTTTTTTTCCCTGTAATTGATTTCCGATTTCATAGCCTTGTGGTCAGAAAAGATACTTGATAAGATTTCAGTTTTCTTAAATTTACTGAGGCTTGATTTGTGACCCAAGGTGTGATCTGTCCTGGAGAATGTTCCATGTGCACTTGAGAAGAAAGTGTAATGTGCTGTTTTTGGATGGAATGTCCTTTAAATATTAGTTAAATCTATTTGGTCTGTTGTGTCATTTGAAGCTTTTGTTTCCGTATTAATTTTCTGTCTGGATGATCTGTCCATTGGTGTAAGTGAGGTGATAAAGTCCTCCACTATTATTTGTGTTAATGTCAATTTCTTATTTTATACCTGTTAGCATTTGCCTCATGCATTGAGGTGCTCTTATATTGGATTCATATCTTCTTGGATTGATCCCTTATTATGTAGTGTCCTTCCTTGTCTTTTGTAACATTTTTTATTTTAAAGTCTATTTTATCTGATATGAGTGTTGCTACTCAGCTTTCTTTTGATTTCCATTTGCATGGAACATCTCTTTCCATCCCCTCACTTTCAGTCTGTATGTGTTTCTGGGTCTGAAGTGGGTCTCTTGTAGATAACATATATATGGGTCTTGTTTTTGTATCCATTTAGCTAGCCTGTGTCTTTTGGTTGGAGCATTTAATTCATTCATATTTAAGGTAATTATCAATATATATGGCCCTGTTACCATTTTCTTAATTGTTTTGGGTTTGTTTTTGTAGGCCCTTTTCTTCTCTTGTGTTTCCCACTTAGAGAAATTTCTTTAGCATTTGTTGTAGGGCTGGTTTGGGGATGTTGAATTCTCTTAGCTGTTGCTTGTCTGTAAAGCTTTTGATTTCTCCATCAAATCTGAATGAGATCCTTGCTGGGTAGAATTTTCTTGATTGTAGGTTCTTCCCCTTCATCACTTTCAATATATCATGCCACTCCCATCTGGCTTGCAGAGTTTCTGCTGTGAAATCAGCTGTTAATCTTATTGGAGTTCTCTCGTATGTTATTTGTTGTTTTTCCCTTGTTGCTTTTAATAATTTTTCTTTGTTTTTAATTTTTGTCAATTTGACTACTATGTGTCTTAGTGTGTTTCTCCTTGGGTTTATCCTGTCTGGGAATCTCTGCACTTCCTGGACTTGGGTGGCTGTTTCCTTTCCCATGTTAGGGAAGTTTTTGACTATAATCTCTTCAAATATTTTCTTGGGTCTTTTCTCTCTCTTCTCTTTCTGGGACCCGTATAATGCCATTGTTGGTGTGTTTAGTGTTGTCCCAGGGATCTCTTAGGCTGTCTTCATTTCTTTTCATTTTTTTTTTTTCTGTATTTTCCATGTCAGTGATTTCCACCATTCTGTTTTCCAGGTCAGTTATCCGTTCTTCTGCCTCAGTTATTCTCCTATCGATCCCTTCTGGTGTATATTTCATTTCAGTTATTGTATTGTTTGTCTCAGTGTGTTCTTTTATTTTTCTAGGCCTGTGTTAAACATTTCTTGCATCTTTTCCATCTTTGTATCCATTCTTTTTCCAAGGTCCTGGATCATCTTCACTATCATTATTTTGATTTCTTTTTCTGGATGGTTGCCCATCTCCATTTCATTTAGTTGTTTTTTGGGGGTTTTATCTTGTCCCTTCATCTGGTACAAAGTCCTCTGCCTTTTTCATTTTGTCTGTTTTTATGTGATTGTGGTTTTCGTTCCACAGACTGCAAAATTATAATTCTTCTTGCTACTGCTGTCTGCCCTCTGTTGGATGAGGCAACCCAAGAGGCTTGTGCACACTTCCTGATGGGAGGGACTGGTGGTGGGTAGAGCTGGGTGTTGCTCTGGTGGGCAGAGCTCAGTAAAACTTTAATCCGTTTGTCTGCTGATGGGTGGGGCTAAGTACCCTTCTTGTTGGTTTTTTGGCCTGAGGCAACCCAGCACTGGAGCCTACAGGCTCTCTAGTGGGGCTAATGGTGGAGTCTGGGAGGGCTCATGCCAGTGAGTACTTCCCAGAACTTCTTCTGCCAGTGTCCTTGTCCCCACAGTGAGCCACAGCTGCCCCCCTGCCTCTGCAGGAGACCCTCCAACATGAGCAGGTAGGTCTGGTTCAGTCTCCTATGGGGTCACTGCTCTTAGTTAGAATAAATCTAACTAAGGGTTTGAAAGACCTTTGCTCTCAAAAGTGTAAGATGTTGAAAGAAATTGAAAACACAAATAAATAAAGATATTCCATGCTTATGGATTGGAAGAAGTAATGTTGTTAAAATATCCATATTACCTAATGTAATCTACAGATTCAGTGCAATCCCTATCAACATTCCAAGGACATTTTTCAAAGAAATAGAGCCAAAAATTGTAAAATTTACATAATGTTAAAATTTACACGGAACCACGAGTTCCAGAATAGCCATAGCCATCCTGAGAAAGAAGAGCAAAGCTGGAGGTATCACACTCCCTGATTTCAAAGTATTATTACAAAGCCATAGGAAGCAAAACAGCATGGTATTGGCAGAAGAGTAGATACGCTGATCAGTGGAAGTGATTTGAGAGGCCAGAAATAAACCCATTCATATACGGAGAATTAATTTATGACACAGGAGCAAACAACATAAATAGAGAAAGGATGACTTCTTGAACAAATAGTGCAGGAAAACCTGATAGCCGCATGCAAAGAAATGAAACTAGACCACTATCTCACACCATACACAAAAAGCAACTCAAAATGGATCAGTGATTTGAATGTAAGACCTGAAACCATAAAACTCCTAGATGAAAACATAGGCAGTATGCTCTTTGACATGGGTCTTAGCAATATCTTTGTAGATATGTCTCTTCAGGGAAGGGAAACAAAAGCAAAAATAAGCAAATGGGACTACGTCAAACTAAAAAGCAAAGGAAACTGTCAACAAAACAAGGACAGCCTACTGAGTGGGAGAAAATATTTGCAAATGATGCATCTGATAAGGGGTTAATATCCAAAATATATAAAGTACTCATACAACTCAACAACAAAAACAATGACCTGATTAAAAAATAGGCAGAGCATCTGAATAGACATTTTTCCAGTGAAGACGTACAGTTGGAAACAGGCATGTGAAAAGATGTTCAACATCATTAATTAACAGGGAAATGCAAATCTAAACTATAATGAGATATCCCCTCATGCCTGTTAGAATGGCTATTATCAGAAAGGTAAGAAATAACAAAGTTGGCGAGGATATGGAGAAAAGGGAATTCTTATGCACTGTTGATGGGAGTGTAAATTGGTGCAGCCACTGTGGAAGACATGGAGATTCTTCAAAAAATCAGGGATAGGTCTACCATATGATCCATCTATCTCACTTCCTGGTATTTCTCTAAAGAATATGAAAACACTGATCTGAAAAGATATCTTGTTCCCATGTTCATCACAGCATTATTTATAATCACCAAGATTTGGAAACAAGTGCCTATCAGCAAATGAATGGATAAAGAAGATGTGATACGTATATATGCATATGGATATGTATTCATATACACACATACAGTGGAATATTAGCCATAAAAAGATGAAGTTTTGCCATTTGCAACAGCATGGATGGAACTTGAATGTATTATGCTAAGTGAAATAAGTTGCATGGAGAAAGACAAATACTGTAAGATTTCACTTATGTGGAATATAAAAACAAAAAATAAGCGAACAAACCAAAGTAAAAGAAACGTGGTTACAGAGAACAAAATAGTGGTTACCATAGGGGAAGGAACAGGAGGGGAATAGGGTGAAATGAGTACAGGGGATTAACTGTGTGTTGACAGATGGAATCTAAATTTATAGTGGTGAGCACACTGTAGGGTATACAGAATTAGAAATATAATGATGTATATACAAAATTATATAATGTATAAACCAAATTTACCTCAATAAAAAATAAACCTAAAAGAGAAAAGGGTCCTGCCAGTGTCTCAGTTCCTGGGGAGTATTCGAATTGGATTTTGCCTCTCTGGCAGATGCTTCAGTTTTAGTAAGTGGATCCTCAGCGCTTATGATCCATGCACTTTTTAAACAGGTGTTTTTGCACTGATTCTTGGGTTAAGTCTACTGATGAGCCCTTTAATAATGGGTGGTACATTCCTTGAAGTTCTATAGTTCCTGGGCATATTTTCTACTGCTATTTAAAGACAGTTGTTTTGGGGGCTCGTCTCTCCTGTGCAGGGTCTAGGGGTTGGAGTGCTTGATGTGGAGCTCAAACCCCTCAGTTTTCAGGGAAAAGATCATTACCTTTGTGGTCCTTCCTGATTGTGAATTGACACAGCTGGTGTGCGGGTTTTCCTTGGTGAAATTATCTCTGCCTCTGATCCTCTGCCTTTCCTATCTGTCTTGATGTTGTTCTTTTACCCTTGGTTGTGGAGGTTCTGTTTACCCAGTTTTCACCTCCTTTCCAAGAAAATTATTCCATATGTAGTTTTAGATTTGTTGTGCCCATAGGAGGAGGTGAGTTCAGGTTCTTTCTACAGCACCATTTGAATCTTCCTCATCCTTTTTTTTTTTTTTTTTTCCTCCCTTAAATAGAATTTTCTTCTTAGAGCAGTTTTAGAATTGCAGCATGATTAGGTGGAACATGCAGAGACTTCCCATTTACTCCCTGTCTCCACTCATTTATAGCCTCCCCATTATCAACATCCCCTGTCAGAGTGGTACATTTGCTACAACTGATGGACCTACATTGACAAATTACTGTCACTCAAAGTCCATAGTTTACATTACTGTTTACTTTGGTGTTGTATATTTTATGGGTTCAGACAAATGTGTGATGACATGTATCCACCATTATAGTGTCATACACAGTACTTTCACTGACCTAAAAATTCTCTGTTCTCTGCCAATTCATTCCTCCTTCCCCCTGAATCCCTGGCAACCATCAATGTTTTTCCTGTCTCGGTAGTTTTGACTTTTCCAGGAACTTCATCTCTTTTATGGATGAATAATATTCCATTGTGTGGATATACCACATTTTATTTATTCATTCATCAGTTGATAGACATTTGGATTATTTCACTTTTTGAATACTATGGACAATGCTGCTATGAACATTTGTGTATAAGCTTTTTTGGTGGACCTATATTTACATTTCTCTTGGGTGTGTATCTAGGAGTGGAGTTGCTGGGCTATACTGTAACTCTTTATTTAACCTTATAGGAACTGCCAGACTGTTTACAAAACCAGCTGCACCATATTGCATTCACAATCAATGGTGTATGGTGGTTCCAATTTTTTCACATCCTATTAACACTAGTTTTGTCTGTCTTTTGGATTGTAGCCATCCTGGCAGTTGTGAAGAGGTATCTCACTGTAGTTGTGAGTTTGTGATTTGTATTTCACTAATGACAAGTGACGTTTAACATCTTTTGATGTTTTTTACTAGCCATTTATGTATCTTTCTGGGAGAAGTGAGAACATGGCCTTTTTAACCAGACATAATGGTGACATGGGCTCTTGGTGTCACTCCTGTGCTTGCTCACTCTATTGGTTTTTTATTTAGGTGGATCGCTCTGCAGAAATCCTTTGTGGTGTTTAAATACTCTACTGTGACACACACAGCCCTTACTTATGTTTATTAATCTACATATTGTAGTTTACCCAAGTAAGTTTAATTAGGTCTCATTGCTTATTTTTACTTTGTTTCCTTTGCCTTAGGAGACAGCTCCAAAAAACGATTGCTGCAGTTTATATCAAAGAGTGTTCTGCTTGCATTTTCTTCTAGGAGTTTTATGGTTTCCAGTTTTACATTTAGGTCTTTAATCTATTTTGAGTTTATTTTTATATTTGGAGTGAGAAAATGTTCTAATTTCATTCTTTCACATATAGCCGTCCAGTTTTCCCAGCACCAGTTATTAAAGAGACTGTCTTTTTTCTATTGTATGTTCTTGCCTCCTTTGTTGTAGATTAACTAACCATAAGTGCATGTGTTTATTTCTGGGATCCCTATTCTGTTCCATTGATATATATATCTTTTTTTTTTTTGTCAGTAGCATATTGTTTTGATTATTCTAGCTTTGTAGTATAGTCTGAAGTCAGGGAGTGTGAGTATAGATTTGTTCTTTTTTCTAAAGATTGCTTTGGCTATTCAGTTTCTTTTGTGATTCCGAATGATTTTTAGGATTATTTATTCTAGTTCTGTGCAAAAACATCATGGGTATTTTGATAGGGATTGTATTAAATCTGTAGATTGCTTTGATTGGGTGATTTCCATTATTTTATCTTCTAGATCACTTGTGCAGTCTTCTGTATCACCTAGTCTGCTCTTATTTCCTTCTACTGTTTTTTTAATTTATTGCATTCTTCAGTTATGACTAGTTCTTTTTTATGTTTTCTAGTTCCTTGTTAAAACTCTCTCTATGTTCATCTGTTCTTTTCCCTAATTTAGTTAGCATTCTTATTACTAATCTTTTTTTCTGATGAGTTATCTGTTTCATTAGTTGGTTTTTCAGGGTTTTGTTTTGTTTTTTTTTTTTCCTCCTTTTCTTTCATTTGAAACAAATTCCTCTGTCTTCTCATTTTGGTCAATTTTCTCTTGTCTCTGTGAAATTAGTTAAAAATGTTACCTACCCTGATCTTAAAGAGGTATCCTTGTGTGGATGTGTCCTTATACACTCTTTGTGTGCCCAGTGGCTTTGGTGGGAGAGCTGGATCTGGAGTGAGCATGTCACGTCTTTCCCCAGGTTTGCTGGCAGCTGTCACCTTGGTGGGAGGTGGGCCTATAGAAGGAGGAGCTAGGGTCAGAGCCAGGTGTGAGCCAGAGCTTGTATGCTCAGTAGAGGACACTGTCCTGTCTGGGTAGGTTCAGGTACCAAGGTGCTGGAGCAGAAGCCCTGAGGGTTGGGTCTGAACTGATTCCATTCCCTCTTAGTGTGTGTCCTCCCCCTCACAGCATTGGCATCTTCCACCAGAAGGGAGCTGCACTGGAGCAACAGGGGCTAGAGCAGGCACTCACTGTGGATTCAGGCATGTGCTGGGGCTGTCCTGGCACACTAGTCACAGTCCAGACCCCTTCCAATCTGCTGCCTCTGGGAGTGCCAGTAATGGCTGCCCTTGCCCCATTCAGATGCAGATCTGGGCCCAAGTTGGCACCATCCCCCACACCTGCACACTTCCCTTGGCAGCGGCAGCCTTCACTGTAGTGTGGAGGTGTGTGACAGAGCAAGATGGGCCAGGGTGTGCACTGGCATGGTCCTGGAAACTGGCTGGAAGCAGTCTCAGTCGGCTTCCTCTGCCTTGTTTTGGGAGCAAGCAAGCATGTGCATGATCTTAATGAGTGGAGTTCAAGTTTCTTACAGCCCCCCTGCTAGTCCCACTGGTCTTCAAACCAGTGAAGGGGATTTGTCTTTCTGGTGTTGGACCCTGGGGTGCCCAAATATGTGGTTCAAACCCCTCTCTTTCCAAGGAGGATCTCCAAATCCAAGTAATTCCCCCACTTCTGTGTCCCATCCTTCAGGTGTGGGTCCCAACCTGATCACTTCTCTTCCTTTCCTTCCTTACTTTGTGTGGATCTTTCTTTACAGCCTCGGTTATGTAAGAGTCTTTCTGCCAGTCTCCAGTTTGTTTTCAGTGAGAATTGCTCCTGTTTTGATTTGTTTTGTTTTGTTTTGTTTTCTGATGTGTTCCTGGGGGGAGGTGAGCTTAGTATCCTCTTACCTCACTGTCTTGATCTCCTTTCCCGAATATATTTCAATTTATATCATTATAGTCTTTTAAAGTTGTAATTGTACTATAATTGTACCTCAGAAAATCTGGAAAATAACAAAGAACAAAATCACCAACAATTCACCAGTTCTGTGCTATTTGGTGCTTCACACATAATTTCTTCGATTCAGAAAATAATTCTACAAGGTAGATATTTTTTAACTTCTGTTTTACAGGTGTGAATTTTGAAGTTCAAAAATGTTAAGTAACTTGCTTAAAGGTTACATAGATTTTTAAAAAAAATTATTTATTTATTTATTGGCTGCATTGGGTCTTCATTGCTGCACATGGGCTTCCTCTAGTTTTGGCGAGCAGGGGCTACTCTTCATTGTGGTGCGTGGGCTTCTCATTGTGGTGGCTTCTCTTGCTGTGGAGCATGGGCTCTAGGCGTGCAGGCTTCAGTAGTTGCGGCACATAGGCTCAATAATTGTGGCTCACAGGCTCTAGAGTGCAGGCTCAGTAGTTGTGGTGCATGGGCTTAGTTACTCCATGGCATGTGGGATCTTTCTGGAGCAGTGATCAAACCCATATCCCTGCATTGGCAGGCAGATTCTTAAACACTGTGCCACCAAGGAAGTCCCAGTTACATAGATTTTTAAGTGGAAGTCTTGGGAATTTGAGTCTGACTTCGGAGTGTACATTCTTTACTCCACATTGTTTTCTTGTCTGTTTCCAGCCTGTTTTCCAGTGCATATGGATCATATAGTACATAAATTTTGTGTTTGCCTTAAAAAAGTTGTTGGTATCTAGCCCACAACTGTCTTTATTGGCAAGCTCACTCATTGATTCTGAAATGACCAAAAAGAAAAAAGAAGTCAAAAGAGGTAATTCTGCTTAATCAACAAGCCAGAGTTCTTCCTTCCTTCATTTCCTTCAAAATCTTTTTTGAGTGCCTGCCATTTTTAAGATACTATCTTAAGTAGAGGAGAGAGAAGATCATTGAGATGCTGATCCTGTCCTTCAGGATCCTGAAATGTAATAGAGGAGGAAATTCTCATGCAAGGGAAATGGGAAAAGAGTGTAACACCAGTTGAGCATCTACTATTTGCTGAATTTTATGAATTATTTAAAAAATTATTTGGGTACTTGTTATGTAACAGATATTGTGTTAATTGCTGGAAACTCTAGTATGCTACCATTTAACTTTGCAAAGTAGATATTATTCTCTTTACATAAGAAAACTGAAGTTCTGAGGAATTAATGACTTGTCTAAGGTTATGTAACTAGTAGTATAATAATTTGCTAAATTGGGATTCAGCCCCATATCAGTGTGCAGTCTTTCTCACTGTGCCATCCTGATTTCAGTAGAAGTGTTTCTCATGTAATCCTCCTAACAACCTTATGAATTAAGGATAGCCTTCATTTTTCCCCGTTAGCTGTGTGCCCTTTTCTTTAATCAATTTTATCGAGGTATAATGTATACATAAAAAGTATGCCCACCTTTTAAGTGGGCAGTTCAATGAGTATTGACACATTTATATATAGTTGTGAACAACTACTGCAATACATCTTTCCAGAAAGTTCCCTTATACTTCTTCCCAGTCCTTCCCCTCCAATTAAGGCAAACCTCTTTCGATATTTTCACCTAGGATTAGTTTTGCATGTTTTAAAACTTGATTAAGATAGACTCATTCAGTATGTATTCTTTTGCATCCAGGTTCTTTTTATGAACATAATGTCTGTGATATCCATTTTATTGTGTATTTCAGTAGTTCATTCCTTTGTATTGCTTTCTCTTCTATTATATAAATATGTCACAATTGGATTATCTCTTTTCTTTTTGATATTTGGGTTGTTTCCGGTTTGGAGACATTGTGAATAAAGCTACTTTGAATATTTGTGTATAGGTCTTTGTGTGGAAAAAATTCTCTTGGATAAACAACCTAGCCTTCATTTTTATAGGTGGGAATACTGATAACTCAAAGCGGTTGAATGAGTTCTCAAGGTCACATGACCAGTGATTTGGTTGACTCCGTGCCTATATACGCTCTTTCCACTGTATCACACGTTTCCCCACTTTTTAGAGGTAGTGATTACAGATGAAGTGGTCTGGAAATTCAGATAAAGAAGATCTCTGTGAGCTGTGGATATCAAAATGGGCTTCATGAAGATGACTTTCGAGTTGGCCATGAAGAATTAATAGGCTTTGAATATGTATAGGGTGAAAAGAAAGGAACATTGTGAGCAAAGATTCTTTAGTATGGGCTTCATTCATTAGTAAACAAATAAATAATGCCTACTCAATGTCAGGCACTGTTCTGAATTTTGAGGCTATAAACATAACAAAACCAAAGAACATCATAGAGCTTACATTCTTATGGGGAGAGATAGGCAGTAAACCAAGTAAGTAAATAATAGAAAGTAATCAGTGCTCTAGGAAAGAAGTGGGATAGGGAGTGCTAGTGGTGGAGTCAGGATAAACGGGTTGTAATTTTAAAAAGAGTACTTCAGAAGGCCTCACTGAAAAGGTGACGTGGGCAAAGATGGAGTCAATCTTGAGTGTTCCAAATAGGGACTTTAAAGTGTAAAGCCCTGAGGCCGGAGTGTGTCTGGTTTGTTGCAGAACTTAAAAGAGACCAGTGTGGCTGAAGTGGAATGAACACCAGAGAAGAGAGGAGTTGAAGGTATGGCCAGAGATGTATGGGGAGGTAGAAAGTTTAGGGTCTGGTAGGCCACTGTGAGGACTTTGACTTTTACTCTGAGCGAGATGTAAAGGCACTGGAGAGTTGTGAACAGATGTACTATATTTTTAAAAGTATCACATTTGTGCTGAGATATAATCCATATACCATACAACTCATTAAAAAAGTGGTTTTTAGTATATTCACAGAGTTGTGCAGCCGTCACCATATTGAACTTTAGAACATTTTCATCATTCCTAAAAGAAGCCCTGTGCTCATTAATAGTAACTGTCATTTTCCTCCAACTCTATAGCTCTAGGCAAGCAATAAGCTGTTTTTCTGACTTTATGGATTTGCCCATTTTGAACGTTACATAAAAGTGAAATTAAGTAATATGTGGTCTTTTATGACTGGCTTCTTTCACTTAGCGTCTTGTGTTCAAGATTCACTTATGTTATAGCATGTACAAGCACTTTATTCTTTTTTATGGCTGAATAAGATTCCATTTTATGGATATAGCGCATTTATCCATCAGTTTTTGAGCATTTGGGTTGTTTCCACTTTTTGGCTATTAGGAATAATGTTGCTATGAATACTTTCATGTAAGTTTTTATGTGAACATATGTTTTCATTTGAAGTGCTGCATTTTAAAAGGAGCAGATTTACTTGACGAAGATAAATGACCTAGGCTGTCATCCCAGAAGATCAGGTTCCAGTTGCTACTTGCTTTTCTTTGTTCAGTAGCTTTTCTTATAGGATTAAGCCATTCTTTCTCCTGATTTTGCTGCCCTCTTGTTTTTTATCTAGTTCCCCAGCTTTGAATTTCTTTGAATAAAGGTTTGACCAACATTAAATAGGTTCCCTGAAAAGTAGGGTCTGTTCTATGTAGAGCCTTAGGTAATTTGTAAATTAGATATTCTGATAAAATCTCAGTTTTGAGAAGTTCCTAAGGAGAGGGTACACAGTGTTTTGTATACTGAGTTGGAATTCACTTATCAATTCAGTGAAAACAGTACTTAAAAAATGAAATAGAATAGAGTAGGAAATATCAGAGTGCATCTCTCGCAAATAGTGGTAAATATTAATTAATGAAACTTTGTTTCAGGTAATCGTGTGTGTGAACTGAGTCATGATATAAAGTGTGTGTTTATAGATGTAGTAAAAAAAAAAAAAAAGCTTGAAGCTCTGGATTGGGATATCATAGACTATGTAATTAATACTCTTTCTCTTCCATTTAATTTTTTTTGGTGAGCATTGAGGTACTGTTTAGCATAGAGTGTTTAAAACATGCCATAGCATATCTAAACGGAATATAAAGAAGTGATGTTTTGTTGTTTAATATAATGAGAAGCTTGCAGGGATGAGATTTTTATCTTTTTATGAATAAATATGATTTTATGACAATGTTATGACTGATAGTATGTACTATATGTTTTTTATTATAGGAGTCATACCCCATGGGTTTGTGTGGCAAATGAGCCTCTTGGCATAGAAAGGAATTAAAAAATGATGGTAAGTGATCAAGCTACCTTAAGCATTAACCTTAGTTTTTTTAGCCTCCTTCTGCCTGCCTGCCTTCCTTCTGTTTTTCATTCATTATCTTTTTTGATCTAATGTTTGTTACCTACAAGATACTCAGTGGAACACAGCTCTTATAAAGCACAGCAATAAAGTAACTGACCGTGAGTGTTCTATTCAACCTGAGAGCCATAGACTCTTACTCCTAACATTTGTACAACTTAGGGAATACAAATGCAAGGATACAGATACAAGAATACAAATGGAAGTCAGCTTTTTCTTACAATATGTCTTAATCTTAAAAAGTTACAAATCAGTTTATGTCAGCAGCCTGACCCACTTTCCTACCCAGGGCCCAGCCAGCTCTTAAAGGAGCAGTACTCTCCCTGGGGT
Source organism: Hippopotamus amphibius kiboko (assembly GCF_030028045.1). NCBI lineage: Eukaryota > Metazoa > Chordata > Mammalia > Artiodactyla > Hippopotamidae > Hippopotamus > Hippopotamus amphibius. The sequence goes on from NC_080187.1 coordinate 216,607,999, forward strand.
TGGCAGAGTGGAAGTTGGGCCAGGGTGGTCTCCGAATCTTAGATGGGGACCGATGTGGTGAAACTTCCCAGAGAGCCTGGGCAGATGGTTCTCCTTCCCCATATTCTACTTTTCTAACTTAAGATCTACAGACAGCTCTAAGTATCTTCTTAAACTATCCCACTCAAACCCAGGAGAAGGAGGGAATGCAGTTTATAGGAGAATCCAGGCTGCTTAGACACCTCTTTGGGAGATTGGGGGTGGCAAATCTTAAGTAAAATTAGATGTTTTTACCTTGGTTTCCCAGCACAGGGGCTATGCTTTGCCTCCTTCCTTTCCTCATTGTCTGCTCTTAGGGTGGGGAGGTCTCAGTTCAGTTTGTGAATCCCTCTCTCTTAACTCCTGTACCCTCAATGAGTTACTTATTGTCTTTGGGTTTTGATATTTTTGGTGTTTTTGTATTTTGATAGGTGTAATCTTCTACTAAAGTGTAGGACTCAGGGCAGGAGCCTCCTCTTTTGGGTGTAAAGGCAGGCTATATCTACCTATATTTTCCTTTCCTTTCTTATCTCATCCTGCCCCATCCCACACTCCAGTTTCTTTTATATCTTAAAGACATAAAAAAAGTTCTGAGTTTTAAATTTTTTAAATCTGTCATTTGGGATCATTTTCCTTTTGCCTTCTATAATCTGAGAATTTCTTATAGTGAGGGCCTTTTAGTCCTAAGCTCTGTTTTTGTTTATCTGAAGATATCTTTTTTTTTCCTGCCCTAATTTTGAAGGATGGTCTTGCTGAGTATAGAAGTCTAGATTGACAAATTTTTCTCTCAGTATGTTGAAAAAATTATTCCATTATTTTCAGCCTCTTTTTGATTTTTTGATATTTCTTTTTGTTTTTGATTTTACTTTGTTTTAATATTATTTATTATTATTACATGGTTCAGAATTGAAACTATTAAACAATATTCATTTAGAGAAGTCTGACAGTGTCTCGTCTTCCTCTTCTTCCATTTGTGGGCAATCTTTTCTTTTCCAGTTTTTTTTATTGTAGTAAAATACACAAAATTTACCATCTCAACCATTTTAAGTGTACGGTTCAGTGATATTAAGTACATTCATATAGTTATGCAGCCTTCACCACTATCCATCTTCAGAACTCTTTTCATCTTTAAAAACTGAAACTCTATAGCTATTAAACAATAACTCCCTATTTCTTTCCTCCCCTAGCCCCTGGCAGCCACCATTTTACTTTGTCTCTATGATTTTGACTATTCTAGGTACCTCATTTAAGTGGAATCATACAGCACTTGTCTTTTTGTGACTGCTTTATTTCACTTAGCATAATATCCTAAGGTATTAGTATATGTCAGAATTTCCTTTTTAAGACTGAATAATATTCCGTTGTATGTGTATACCACATTTTACTTATCCATTCATTTGTCTGTGGGAAGTGTTGCTCCCACGTTTTAACTGTTGTGAAAATGCCACTGTGAACATGGGTGTATAAATATTTCTTTAAGACCCTACTTTTAATTATTTTTGCTATATATGCAAAGTAGAATTCCTGGATCCTATCAGATTTTTTGAGGAACCTCCATACTGTTTTCCACAGCAGCTATACCATTTTACATTCCGGCCAGTAGTGAACAAAGGTTCCAATTTGTTCACATCCTTGCCAACACTTGTTATTTTTGCTTTTTTTTGGGTAGTAGGTATCCTAATGGGTCTTGTGGGTAATCATTTTGACTAGTTTTTGGTTTATCCTTTATTGCTTGTATTTTCAAAAAGAAGAAAAAATATATAAATATTATATGTATAATGTACGTATATTTATCGTTCTTTCTCAAATCCAAAGATATCATATTCTAATACCTTTTTTCCCTTACTTAGCAACAATATACCCTAGAACATTAGAGATCTTAATTCCTTATTACAGCTGCAGAGTATTTCCTTTTGATCTGTGTTGTTTTTAAACTGCTTAATGGGCAAGGTATGGTAAAGCACTGCTTAGTAAAGCGCTGCACTCTAAAGAATATGGCCAAAACCTGAGTGTAAATGAAAAATGCCTGTGATCATCCATACAAAATAATTCACACACTGAAAATACGCTCGCCGTGCTTGTGGAATTCTTTTTTCTTATTCAGGAACCATAGTAGCACATTTCCCAGAATTCTAATAAATAAAAATCGACAGCTCATAGCTTGATAGGGAAGAAAAGAAATAATAAAGCTTTTGTTTTCTGCAAAATCATTAGGGAGTAAAGAGCCAAAAAGTCTTTAAAAACACTTTGGTCTGGGCCCATTTACTTGAAGACAGCCATCCACTGCCCTTCTATAGCTCCTCAGGGCTGTATATTATAGTATCATACAAAAGTTGGTGTTTGTAGTGGTAACCTGAATGTTTCAAGAAAAGAGGAAAGTCAGGGAACTGTGAGTCAGAGGTTTTCATCCAAAATGGTAAAATCAAAAAGAATTTGTGCTTACCAGGGCAGAACTTCAGTTGTGGATTTATGTTGGACACATTATTCCCAATGATGTTGTTCATTTATTCATGATATATTTATTTTGTCAATTATTTATTGATGATTTCTTTATAATGCCAATTATTCATCATTCATGATGTATTCATGTGCTGAGCACTGTACTAGCAGAAGTAATAGAGTGATGAACAAAATCCAGTCCTTCAGAAACTTACCTAATGGGGAAGATAGATGTTAAACACATAATTATATAGCTTGAAATAGAATTGTGAGTTGTGCTACAAAGGTATACAAGTTGATTTGAGTATATAAAAGGCGTCCTGGCCAAGTCTGGGAGTTGAAGATCCCTCATTCTGAGAAAGCTACCATTAAATTGGTACTTGAAAGATCATTAGACTTTGACTGGGCTAAGAGGAACACTGTCTTAGTTAGGATGCTTTCAGTAGCAAATAGAGATAAGACTTGATACAGTGGTTCAACAGTGTCACCAAGGATTTGATTGCTTTTCTTCCCTTGGTTCTGCCTTCTGTTTTGTTGCCATAATCTTAAGGCTTGCTCTCTTTAAGGTCCCTAATTGATTAGCAGTAGTTTTCAGAACTGTGTATTACCTCATGTATGGCTAGTAGGAAAATGAGTCTTTTTTCCAACATTTCAGGAGAAGATCTGAAGTCCACTGTCTATTGATCACCTTAGGTTACATGCTTACATCAGAATCACGTGTTATATCTGGGGGAGTGGAACATGCTGATTGGCTTAGGCAAGGTCATATGTTGCCTGGAGTTAGGGATGAAGTCTGCTTCTCTAGAACCACATGGGACCCCAACCAAAATTTAACTATTAGGAAAGATGTAGGGAATGAATGCTGGGGAGGAAGCCAATAAATGTATATTGTGGAGTGGCAGAACATTCAGAATAGAAGAGAGACTTCTATATAAATGCCCTGAATTAGGAGGGAGCTTGGTGGCTATAGGGAACTGAATAGAAGTCAGTGGGGTTGGAGCATGGCAGACAAGAAGAGTCATGGAAGAAGAGGCTAGAGTGGTAAACAGAGGCCTGTTTGTGCTTTGGTAGATAATGCCAGATTTCTAAAGTGGCTGTACCAGTTTAGCCTCCTGTCAGCAGTGTAAGCAGTTGCCCTAACTTCTCACTACCATAAGGTATAGTCACTTATTTAAAAAATTTTTTTCCTATTTCCAGTGCCTGCTTTGAGTACCTTTTTATGTAGTGATTGGTTATTTATGTATCTTCTGTGAAGTGCATACTCAAGTTTCATTTTCCTGTTGGATTGTCTTCCTTTTTCTAATTTAAGGAGTTCTTTATCTATCCTGGGTACAAGACCTTTGTTACTTTTATGCATATATCTTCTTTGTGGCTTGCTTTTTCATTCTTTTAACGATGTCTTTTTAATAGAATCTGTTCTTAATTTCAATGAAGTTCATTCAGTTTATCAATTTTTTTCCTATATGATTAGTGCTTTTTGTGTCCCAATTAAGACTTTTTTTCTCTACCTGAAGATCATGAAAATATCATCCTTTATTATCATTATTTTTAGGACCTTTTATTTTGCCGTAATTTCAAATTTAAGAAAGATTGCAAGAGGAGAACAAGGAATTCTCATATATTCTTTCACTAAGTTTACCAATTGCTGGTCTCTTTTCCTTTCTCATATTGTTTCTCTTTTTCTATGTGTATGCCTGTGTATATAAAACATACACACATGTGTAAGTATATATACAGTCATGTGGTTAGGACTCCACACTTCCACTGCAGGGGGCCTAGGCTTGGTCTGTGGTTGGGGATCTAGGATCCTGTGTGCCGCGTGGCAAGGCCGAGAAAAAAAGAGACACATACATATAAACACGTACACATATATACCTACACACGTACTTACATTTGCACACACATATAAATATATGCATGTTACTCTTCCATGAACCATTTGAAAATATTTTGATCTTGAGGAGACAGCAGTGAGTGGTGGCTTGAAGAGAGATCTTAGTTCCCTGCCCAGGAATTGAATCTGGGTAGCCTGGGTAAAAACCAGGAATCCTGCTACTAGACCACTAAGGGCTGGAGGGCTAGACACAGAGTTGCCCTGGCTCTTGCCACGATTGAAAAATGAATTTCTCAAAGAGGCAAAAACTATAAAAAAAGGTACAAAGTTTATTATTAGAGACACAGTGCAACAAGTGGGAGAGCACACAGAATAACAATTTGTGTATTTAAGACAGAAGCAAGGCAGAGATACATACCTGGAGAGAAAGGATATGGGCGTCTTCCCTAATGAGGAGGAGTGTACCAGAGAGGTGATTCAAATCACTTATATAGGGCAGTTCTTCTGGATCTTTGTTTACCTTTGGCCAATTATCTCATTTCTTTTCCACACCCTACCTATCCTAGAGCCCACCCCAACATGTGTGCACATCTTTTTGCCAAGATGGATTCTAGCATAGAGGCCTGTGGAGAGGTTGACATCACCTCTTATGGGGTGGCATCCCCTCCCTTTCTACACACGTGTAGTTGGGGAGGACTCCTAGACCTCAAGAATGAGAAATATGTGGTCTCTTTGGTTTTTATCCAAGCAAGACTCAGCTCCTCCTTGCCCCTGCCATTATCTTTATCTTTGAATATCTGTCCACAGGGGACAGATTTCAGCTGCTCAGCCTGGGGCCCTGTCTATCTCTTGCCTCAATTTGAAGCTAGCATACTCTTTTATCCCTGAATATTCAGTGTATATTTCCTAAGAACAAGGACATTCTCTTATATGACCATAATTCACTATCAAAATCTGGAAATTTAATGTTCACATAATACTATTATATAAGCCACAGTGTAGTCAGAATTTCTGATTATCTCAGTAAGTCTCTTACAGCTATTTTTTTTCTTGATCCATTTAGTTATCATTTTTCTTTGGTTTCCTTTAATCTGGAATAATTCTTCAGACTTTCTTTGCCTCTTTTGACTCTGCCATTTTTGAAGAGTACAGGACAGTTATTTTGAAGAATTTCACTCAGTTTGGATCGTGTTTCCTTATTATTAGAGTCAGAGTTTGTATTTTTGGCAGAATTTCATGAATGATGATGTATCCTTCTCATTATATCACATCAGGAAGCATGTAATGTCAGTTTGTCCTGCTATTGGTCATGTTGAATATAGGATATTGTCAGGTTTTTCTGTTTAAAGTTTGCTTTCTCTTTTGAAAATAACATCTAATTTGTTGAGAGATGCTTTGAGGCTTTGTAAATACCCTGCGACTCATCAAACTGTTTCTAGTTTTAGCATCCATTGATGATAATAGTTATTAAAGTAGCTAATAAATATTTGCATTCTCTCAAGTTATCTACATGCCTATCTATCTGTCTTTCAGGCTTCTTGGATTTTTTATTTTATTTACTGTTATAATCTATTACTACCATTTATTTTGATGTTCAGATTGTCCCTGATTTAGCTGGTGAAACTCCTTCAAATTGGCTCTTGTGTCTTTTCATATGCTCCTGTTATTCTTTGAGTCCTGTACTTTCTAGTGTAACAAGCTGTTCCAGGCTCACCTTATATTTTCCCTCTCATTCTTTCTCTCACCTTATTACATGGGTTAGGAACTTCAGTACAGTGATAAATAGAAGTGGTGATAGTAGACATCCTTGTCTCTTTCAAGATTATATCATTAAATTTGATATTTTCTGTAGTTTGTGAAGAATTTTTATCATAGATGGGTGTCCAGTATTTTTTTAAATTTATTTATTTATTTATTATTTTTGGGGGGGGTACAGCAAGTTCAGTCATCTGTTTTTATACACATATCCCCATATTCCCTCCCTTCCTTGACTCCCCCCGCCTCAAGTCCCGCCCACCCTTGGGTGTCCAGTTTTATCACATGCTTTTTTCATCTGTTGAAGTGAACATCAAACTTTTCTCATTTATTTTGTTAATATGGTAAATTACGTTCATTGATTTAAAAATGTTAAACCAGCCTTGCTTCCTGAAATAAAATCAGCTTGATTGTGATGTTTTACCTGGATTCAGTTTGCAAAAGTGTGTGTGTGTATGTATATGTAATTATCACATTGTTAACTTTTGAAAGAGTTTGAACTGGTAATTTACTTTTCTTGTCCTCTTAGGTTCTGATGTCCAGGGTCACGCAGGACTCTATGAGTTGAAATTTGATACTTTTTTATTCTCTGGATGACTTTAGTGTAATTTTTCCTTCAGTGATTAAGAGAATTCATCAGTGAAACCCATCTGAGCCTGGATTTTCTTTTGTGGAATTTCTTCAGTAAATATTTCTTTAGTATTTAAAATTAAAAAATTTTTTAAATAAATACTTAGGTTTTTCCATTTCCTTTTATGCCAAGATTTGGTTGTGTTTTTCAAAGAATTTGTGCATTTCATCAAAATTTTCAAATGCATTGATGTGTTATTTATAACATCCTTTTATCTTTTTGATATCTGGAGGTCCTCGAATCTGTAGTGATGTTCCTTTTTATTCTTGGTATTGGTTATTTTTGCCTTCTTTCTTCTTTTTGCTTGATCAGTCTTGCTAAGAGGTATATACGTTTCTTGGTAAACATTCTGAACACTTAACTTTCTTAGATTATATACTGCAAGACAGGAGTCCCCAACCCCTGGGCTGCAGACTGGTATTGGTCCACGGCCTGTTAGGAACTGGGCCGCACAGCAGGAGTTGAAAGGCAGGCAGGCAAGTAAAGCCTGAACAACCCCCCACCCCTCTGGTCCGTGGAAAAATTGTCTTCCGGGAAACTGGTCCCTGGTCCCCAAAAGGTTGGGGGCTGCTGCTGTAAGAGTCAAACAAAAATTTAACTCAAGACTGATGTGTGTGCTTTTAATTGGAACATTTACTATTTGAACAAGCCTCTGTAAAATCTCCCTATGACACTAGATGGCACACTGTGACTTTGGATGAAAATACATATATTTTGTTTAAGTCTCTTAGAAGAAAAGAACCTACGGGAAAGTACTGTTTGAATTAGACATCTATAATATTATGAAGTATCTCAGACTCATTTATTGCTTTTCAACCCTGATGCTTAAATTAAAACATTTAAAATTGTGTTGTTACTACTGACATTTTTATAAGAATAGGATTATTAAAAATGATTAGAATATATGAGTTTTTACTGAAAAGAGTCTGTCCAGCATATATTGCAGAAGGCACCTGTGCTTTAAGCTAAAAATGGTTTTCAGTCATTTGTTGTAGTAAGTTGAGTGTTATAGTGTTTTTCCTTATGGGGTATTAGAATTAAGAATGAAGACAGTCTTGAGCTGGTGGTTTTTTCTTTGAATGTGTGTATGTGTACTAAGTATAAAAGAACTAATTGCAAAATTTGTGGTAGAACTGAAATGTTTATAGAAGAAGTGAATACTACATTTCAAGTTTTCTGGTGTAGCAGTACTGCAGCATTGCTGTCTTGTCATTTTAGTTCTGAGAACCTCATTACTTTATGAAGACTCTTGAGTTATAAAGGATATAATAGTGAATTTTATGATCAGATATGTATCTGTGTATATCTACCTATACAGTTTTCTATGATTGCATAAGATAATTAACTGAAAAAGAGATGAAAGAAAGTAGGCCACCTATTTAAATGTGTTTATCTGGCCTGAAAGGAATAATGATACTTCTTGGGTAAAGCAGTGCTTATGTAGGGATTTCCCTGGTGGTCCAGTGGGTAAGACTCTGTGCTCCCAATGCAGGGGGCCTGGGTTCCATCTCTACTTGGGGAATTAGATCCCGCATGCCATAACTAAGAGTCTGCGTTCTGCAACTGAAAGATCCCATGTGCCGCAACTAAAGATCCTGTGTGCCACAACTATGAAGACCTGGTGCAGCCAAAATAAATAAATAAATATTAAAAAAACTTCAATTCATTAAAAACAAACAAATAATGCTTAGGTAACCTAAATGATAAATGCCAACCAAAGTTATGAAGCTAATAATCATTGAGAGATGTCTTTAAGCAAAAGGAGGAGATTTTACAATGTTACATTGATTGGAAAGTATGGGAATAGAAAAGAAATGATTCAAGTATTTCACACAGAATGGAGCTGAATCAGTGGTCATGGACTAATGAGTTTCAGCAAAAGCTTATGAGTTAGGTACGTAGATGCCATGTGGATATTTAAGGTAAGGTCAGAGGAATGAAGGAATGTGAGTGCAAGTATTTATTTTAAAAGTATAAAAAGTTAAGTTCTGGAGAGGGAAATTTGGGTTAGCTTTATAGCACAGAGTATTAGAGTGGTAGAGAGCAGTCTTTGTTTTCCTAATAATTTGGGCTAGTTGGTTCTTTCATTTGTGTACACTGAAATTCCTATTCTATTGAACAGGTAGTAATAAGTTATTGATTTATTTATTATAAATTATTACTTTTATCACTTTCTGGACAGTGCAGAGCTGTCAGTCTTACTGTACTGTTACTTCTTTAAAGGTGAGCTTTTTTTCCCTCCTCTGTATGCTTGTAGGATTTTCTCTATTTTTCAGGCTGTCATCAGTTTTTCTGTGGTCAGTTTAGGCATGATTTTCTTTGTATTTATCTTGCTTGGAGTTTGTAGAGCTTCTGGAATACTTGAGCTTTTATCTGTTGTCAACTTTAAACTATCAAAGGCATTAGTGGAACAGTTGGTGAAATTTAAATAATGATTGTAATTTAGATAATAATTTGGATCAATGATGATTTCCTGATTTGATAGTTTTAGTATAGTTATGTAGGGGAGTATCTTTGGATACTATGTGAAATACACATTGGAGTACATAAGGGTGAAAGGTATCATGATTGCAGTTTATTCTCAGATGTTTTAGGAAAAAAATGTATGGATATTTTGAGGATTTTTTTGTGCTAATTTGTAACTTTTCTGTAATTTGAATTTATTTCAAACTAAACAATAATATATATCACCCAGTTGGCTTCTTGCCACACAGCCATACCCATCTGTTTACATGTTGTCTGTGGCTGTGGTCACACCAAATGGCATGATTGAGTAGTTGTCATAGATACTATATGGCCTGCAAAGCCTAAAATAAAAATCTGTTTATTATCTGACCCATTGCAGAGGTAGTTTGCAGACCCCTGCCCTAGAGTGTAGTGACTTTTTTCTTCTCTCAAAGTCATACCAGTCATTAATAAGTTTCTTTATTTGAGAACAATGTGTTGCCTTTCTTCCACATACTCTCCAAATAAGCAAGTGATTAAAACTAACCAGTAGGTGAGGAGAACCCAAAAAGTAGAGTAACATATTACAAGTGTATGATGTAATCACACTGAAAGGGTGAGAAGAACTAATTTAAGAAATTTTGGAAAACAAAATCCAATATTTTGGATACTGTAAGGCTAAAGACGGAACTGTATAGAAATATAATCTTGTTAATAAGTGTGTTTCTCACAGAGATATGGGTTAGCAGTTATGAAACTACTTTTTTTTTTTTTTTTTTTTTTTTACTTTTTGGCCACGTGGCACGGCTTGTGGGATCTTAGTTCCCCAAGCAGGGATCAAACCCGGGCCCTCGGCAGTGAAAGCATGGAGTCCTAACCACTGGACCACCAGGGAATTCCCTTTTTTTTTTTTTTTTTTTGAAACTTTATGTATATATTAGAATTGAACAGAAAAGTAAATATATTTTAGATGATGAGAGCTGGGTTTCTTACTAATAGAGAAAGAAATTATAAATAAGGAAAGGGGAAGGCTGAAATGAACCTGTGGTGTAGGATTGAAATCAGAGGTATTACTATAAACTCAGAGTTTTCAATATCTCTATACAAATAGATACCGAAGTACAGATGTGTGCGCTGTGGATTGGTGTGCATACATATAGTTCCTCTTATCCGTCCTGACTCTGTGGGTTGTTGAGGTGGCTTTTCTGCTGTGCCTGGGGTGCTGGGATGTCAGCAGTCACCTGGGGGCTTGACTGGGCTGGAATGTCCAAGATGGCTCAGTGGATGTTGTCTGTCAGCTGGGAGCTCAACTGGGGTTGTCAGTCAGAGTGCTGTCTGTACCTGGTCTCTCTGCTGGTGGCTTCAGCTTCTCATGCCACGATGGCTGGATTTCAGGAGAGAGCATTCCAAGAAACTGAGGTAGAGACTGCAAAGCTTCTTATAACCTGTTTTCAGAAATTATGCAATGTCACTTCCACCTCATTTTATAGGTCAAAAAGTAGGTCACAGAGCCAGGTTCAAGGGGAGGGGATTACACAGAGCATGAACACCAGCAGTGGTTTATTGAGGGGAAGGGGGGCATCTTTGGAGACTAGATACCATGTTGATTAATTCATGTTATTTTTTGCTCTTATGTGTGTGGGTCACTCATTTGGATTATTAATTCTTAGAGGGTGAGTATACTACCTTATATTTTTATATTCTTCTCAGTTTCTTACAGAGTGCTTTACACATAGTAATTGCCCAGTAAATGTGTTGTTACCTGAGGATTCCGGGGATGCTAAGAGTTTAGGCTGGTAAGAACTAGAAGAGAAGATGAACGCACCCATTAATTGGACTAGGATTTTGGGCTGGGCCCAGTAGTGAACTCTTTTCAGAAAGGGGTAGATTGCCTGCATGGAGTTAAGGGTTGGGCAAGGAGGCTACATCCTTGTGATCATAGGGATGGTTTAAAGCCCTTTTCTTTTCATAGATTCTTGGCTTATAAAAATGGGCTATTTTCATATAACATTCATTAGTGGGAAGGTAATTTCCTTTACGTTACTGGACCTGGGTTCCATTGGCCCAGGGTCTTGGTGGGGCTGAATATGTAGGCTAGTGTTGCTTTCAGCTATATGGGACTAGAGCAGGCAAGAATACACATACACACACCCAAACATATGTATATATACACACATTGTGTGCAGTAGGGCAGAGTTCTAAATTTTGCAAGTTAAGTTTGTCAGTTTACAGGAATTGCTATTAAATCCCAATAACTTGGAGATAAAATTATGTAGTGGAAATTTACAGCTGAGTGAAAATTTAGTTTAGCATCATCTGTAGGGAAAAGTAAGAGTCTTGAAGACATTTTACAGTGTGGAGAGCTTTCAGAGGGAATATGCAGTATGTTTGTAGAAACTACTCTTGCTTTAACTTGTTGATACATAAGGGGGAGTGGTGCTGAAATAGGCACACCAGTTAGTGTTTGTGCTCCTTAGGATACTTTTTCAAAGCTTAGGTTGAATTTATTCTTGAGATGATTTATTTATTTTTAAAGTTGTAAAATTCAGTCTTTTTAGCACTAAAAAAGATCTGTGACTTACTCTTATTTCTGTGTAAGCACCTTTCTGATCCCAAATTAGTTTTAAGTGTTTCCTTTCTGAGAAAATAAGAGAAATGAATTTGTCTGCCAAATATATTTTATATGTTGACTACTTTAATAAACTAATACATGTTCTCTTTTTGGTGCACAGGCTTCATTCCAGCGCTCCAATAGTCATGACAAAGTAAGGAGAATAGTTGCAGAGGAGGGTCGTACAGCAAGAAACCTAATAGCTTGGAGTGTTCCACTAGAAAGCAAAGATGATGATGGTATGTGTTAAAAAAAAAGTTTAACTTTTGTTGCAAATCAGAAGAATGTATTTAGTGAACAGTAGAAAGACTGAAAACTGTTTACAATTAGAAATCTTGGGCAAATTAGTGTGTATTAAATAAGAAATAATTTTTAATTGCTTTTTTATTTTACCTAATCCACAAATGAAAATGATGTTGTTAATTTCACTGTTTCACATAGGAATGAAATTGGGTGTGTTATGACTGGTAGATTAGTTTTTTTTTGAAAGTTATTGGAAGACTTCCTAGGTGATGCAGTGGTTAAGAATCCGCCTGCCAATGCAGGGGACCCGGTTTCGAGCCCTGCTCCAGGAAGATTCCACATGCCACGGAGCAACGAAGCCCGTGTGCTACAGCTGTTGAGCCTGTGTGCCACAGCTACTGAAGCCCATGTGCCTAGGGCCCATGCTCTGCAACAAGAGAAGCCACTGCAATGAGGAGCCTGCACACCACAACGAAGAGTAGCCGCCGCTCGTCGCAACTAGAGAAAAGAAAGCCTGTGTGCAGCAGCAAAGACCCAACACAGCCAATAAAAAAAAAGAAAATTTAAAAAAAGTTATTGGAGATTTAAATTTTTTCTCCTATTAAATTCTTCTTATAAAAATAAAAAAATAAGTTTTAAGAAATTCACCAAATTTATCATGATTAGGTACAATTTGATGTAATGATTTAGAAAATAAAAGCTCTTTCCTTTGTTCTCATTATTATTATTTGAACTAGAAAAAGTATCTTTTCTCTTCAGTCTTTTCACTTTAATGGCTAGGAGCAGTGTGAGCACTGCCTAAATCCTGGAGATCTAGAAGATTGGATAGGGATGCAGAAAACAGGAGGTTGGAATGTGCCCAAGTAGACCTCACTTTGAAATTTTCTGAGGGCTTGTATGATGTTTTTTCCTGGTTAGATTCAGTTATGTATTTTAGGAGGGATTCTATAGAAATTATGTTGTGTCCATTTCACTGCATCATAGGAGGCACATGATGTCTTTTTTTGTCTTTTTGCTAGTGATGTCAGTTTTAATCATGTGGTTAAGGTGGTACTGCCTAAGTTTCTCTGCTGTAAAGTAACAAATTATTTCTTTTGTAGTTAGTAAGTAATTTGTGATAAGATAGTTTGAGACTATGTAAATATCCTGTTTCTCTTGAAATAGTCTACCTACTACTTTTAGTTTCTGTTGATAATTCTAAATTTAATAAGTTGCTGCTTTCTCTAGTAGTGATGAGCAGGGGCTACTCTTTGCTGTGCTCCGGCTTCTAAGTGTGGTGGCTTCTCTTGAGCAGCATGGGCCCTAGGCGCACGGGCTTCAGTAGTTGTGGCTTGCGGGCTCTAGAGCGCATGGGCTTAGTTGCTCCATGGCATGTGGGGTCTTCCTGGACCAGGGATCAAACCTGTGTCCCTGCATTGGCAGGTGGATTATTAGGCACTGCTCCACCAGGGAAGTCCCCATAATAGCTAAAATTTTCATATGGAGCTTACTGTTATTTCATTTCGATAGAAAATATATATCAACATTATTTAGTACATAAGTAGCATGAAACCTAAAAATATCTTGTTGTTGCTCTGTGTTATAAATACTATTTTATGAAATTTTATTTTCTCATTTTTCATGGATTATTCAGAACACAAAGTAATCTGGAGGTGTTATTAATAAAATTGCTTCTGGGGGACTTCCCTGGTGGCACAGTGGTTGAGAATCCATCTGGCAATGCAGGAGACACGGGTTCAATCCTTGGTCCAGGAAGATCCCACATGCCACAGAGCAGCTAAGCCCATGTGCCACAACTACTGAGCCTGTGCTCTAGAGCCCACGAGCCACAACTACTGAAGCCCATGCACCTTAGAGCCTATGTGCCGCAACTACTGAACCTACGTGCCACAACTACTGAAGCCCATGTGCCTGGAGCCCATGCTCTGCAACAAGAGAAGCCACTGCACTGAGAGGGCTGTGCACAGCAATGAAGAGTAGCCCCTTGCTCACTGTAGTTAGAGAAAGCCCGCACATAGTAACAAAGACCCAACACAGCCAAAAAAAAAAAATTGCTTCTAATCAAAAAAACATAAAAGGAAAGAAATTATAATAATGAATCCTATATGTGTATATATTCTGGTATTGCATGTAAGTATGTAAAAAAATTGGCCAGTACAATTTTAAAGCTTCATTTATGTTTTCTGCAAAATAATGGAAATAAGAGCACAGAGAATTAGAACTTTCTGAATGTCTGTAATAATGATGACAAAGGAAGAATGTTAAGTTCATAATTTTTAATAATGATTATTTTATATTGTTAAAACATTCCCACTTACAGAAAAATATTTTGCTTTTTAAGAAATAGCAACTCATTCTTGTTTTATGGTTGCAATCTATGCTTAGATGTTTCTGAGGATAATAATTCAATTTTAAAAAGTTTTCTTCTGTTCTTTGTCTTATTCCTGTTTCCTCTGGTACTTGTTCTAAGCTGATTATTCTACCAGATATTCTAAAAAGCCTTCTGGTACATTGTTCTCTATGATGAAAAGATGAATAAAAGGCTATGTAGGGGAGTGTAGAGTTCTCTGCCTCCATCCCTGGTAGAACAGTGAGGGAGGCCCACGGATGTGCAGATAAATTGTTAGTACGTGTTATGGCTCACTTCATTTGTACTGCTTCCAAAATTATTTTGTAGAAAAGAAAATTATTCTGTTGTACATTACAGAATTTTACTCCTGTTTTGAAAGAGCTCTCAAGAATAGATTGATTATAAAACAGTAGTCTTTCTTATAAAAAAGAGCAAGTGAGAAAGCTGTACCTGACTGTAGAAAAACAAAGAACTGAAAATCTCTTTTCAAAATGAAAGTATTTATTTCATAAATCAGATAAATTATAACAAAATACTGAGTTTTTATATGGTAAAAATGTATTCTTAATTTTATTGTCAAAATAAAATTTGAGTTCAAAGAAGTACTTTCGAAGGAACTGTATATAAGTTGAAGAGTATCACTAACTTGACTTTATTTTTAAATTGGCAGACTATTTGACTTCTTTAAGAATTTGATTTCTTCCTATTCTGAGAAAGCCATTCAATAAAAAATAGTCTTTGGGACCTTGGAAATTTGTTTTTTATTACACCTATAGTTCATGTTGGCCATGAATAGCTTGTTTTGTTCTGTGATCTCTGGAAGGAGATTATGTGTTAGTATGCCTGGACGATTTGCACAGTTCAGTTTTATATTTTCTATTTGTTGATCTATATATTTATCTATTTTTGCCTTGAAGGAAAACCTAAATGTCAGACTGGTGGAAAATCAAAGAGGACAATTCAAAGCACTCATAAAACAACAAAACAGGTACAGCATGTACAGCTGTTTACTTTTTTTGCTTTTAATTTCAATTATAAAATCTAATTTTTGAGGATTTAAATATTGTATATTTCATCTTCATATAAAAATTTAATGTAACATCCTTTATTTAACAAGTGTTATATGGTGTTATGTGCCTAGCTTGTACTAAGTACTTTACAGATACTAATTTGCTTCTTATAGCAACCCTTTGATGTAGGCATTATTATTCATTTACAAATGAGGAAACTGAGGTACAGAGAGGTTATGTAACTTACTAGTAAGTGACAGCCAAGATTTGAACCCATGCCATCAATTTCAAGCATCAAAGCTTACACTCTTAACTCTTCTGCTGCACATTTCGTATTTGTGATTCTTCTGTGGTACGCTTTCTCGGTGTAATGATGTCCTTTGGATGTAGGATAATAAAGATGTATTAAATCTAAAAATTTTCAAATTGTTCTACTAAAATTTTAGAGAACATAAGACTACCTTATTTTTAAAAATGTTTTCACATATTTATAGTTAGCTTTGTAATCTATAGTTATTTTCTCTGAACTTTTCATATATATTATTTTAGTTTGATGTATTATGTAAACCAGAAATTATGCATAAGGAAAACATGGACTCCTAATCAAGGTGGCACTGTGAGTTCATAAAATATTCCCCAATCCTCACACACAAGAGGCATCAATGATAAAATGTTTTTTAAAAATTAAAGAGACAAAGGATTTTCAAAAATAAAATAAAAATCTCTGTGAATCAGAAATAAAACGGATATATTCATAGATAAGTGGAGTTGGGGATACACACTTACTGGACACGTCCTATGGGATAAGGGAGGATGAAACACCCTGATTGTGGTGGGAAAACAGATCCAGGCTCATGGTATAAAACTTTAGGTTTATGCACTGTTCTGCACTAGGAGACAAAGAATGCTACAATCTGCCTGTGATAATTGACATCTAAAGCAATAAAAGAGAGTGGCTCTCTGGCTCATGACTGGGTCTGCTATATTCTTGAAGGGTGAGAGCTTTAAGTCCCCAGTAAAAGACTTATGTAAGTGGGACCATGGTGGACCAGATGATGGTAACCGTAAAACTAGTACACATGTAGTGAGGGTGAGCAAAGTGAAAAGCTAAAATAAAAAGTAACTTCAATGCAAAATAAGATTGCAAAATAAAATATCGAAGCACATGAGGAAAATAATGTTGTAAGATATGAACAACACATTCCACAAATAAGAGAACTTACTCCTGGGGTAATGAAAAAAGGTCATTTTCTAAAGAGGGCTTTCAAATAAATGAGTTTAAATTCCTCAAAGGAAAGATGAACTATAAAGCAAAAAGGAAAATTCTGAAATAAAAGATGGATATTAGCTTTGAACATTTATAGATAAAAGTGAATATCTTAGAAATGAAAATGTTAGTGAAATTTTAAAAACCTGCAGTTAGTAAGAATAAATGATATATTGGACAAAGAGATTAAAGAGAGAATTTGTGAAGTGGAAGACACTATTTAGGAGGATTTAGAATGTAGCTCAGAGAACTAAAGAGGTGGAAAATAGGAAAGAGAATTTGATTGAGAAATTCTAACAAATGCCTTCTAGGACTTTTGAAATAGGGAATAAATAATGGGCATGCAATATTTGGAGAAATAATATTGAAAATTTTCCTTACTCTGAGTTCTCAGGATATTCAGAGCATAAATGTAGAGCTGAGTAGGATAAATAAAGATTTGTGCCTAGAGAACCTGCAAAATGTTAAGGATAAAACTCTTAAAACACCAGGAAGTAAACAAAACCACAGAGGAATAACAATAGTCTTGTTATGAACAAAAGAACAATGGAGCAACATCTGCAAGTTATAAGGCGAAATAACTTTTAACCCAGAATTTTGTGCCCATTCAAATGATCATTCAAGTGCAAGAGTGAAATAAAGCCATTTTTAGATGTACAAAGGCTAAGGGTTTGCTGCCTACAGACCCTAATGAAGGGACTATTAAAGACATACTTCAGCAAGAAGGAAAGGTAATCTGGAGGAGGGAGCTTGTTAAAAAGGTAGCTGTAAAATATGTTAGTAAATCTCATTAACTATTGATGGTTTTCAAAAATACTTACACAGTTAAATTTAGAAAGGTGGAGTTATAATCTTAAACAATATTAACGTAGAAGATAGACTATAGGGAGTTTGGAGGGAAGTTAGTGTGATAAAATCCTTGGCTTATTTAGGAAGAAATCTTTGTTTAAGGCTAGCTACTAAAGGAATGAAACAAGAGGGCACAGTTTCCAAATAAACAGAAAAAGAGAAAGTGAATAAACCAAAGCGTTTCAATGAAATAGAAGGCAAGAGAAAGAAGAAATGAAGAAAAATTATAGTAAGTGAAAAACGCAAAGGATAGTGGTAGATATTAAGTATAAATATATCAGCAAACATCAATACATGTAAACTGATTAAATTCAGTTCTTAAGTCAGATGATTGGATTAAATATCTTATTTTAAATTGAGCTATAGACTGCTTAAAAGAGACACATTTAAAACTTCAAGGAAAGCTTTAAAACAAAGAAAGAAAAAAATCCAGGCAAAATACTTGATATTCTAGATGTACTCTAAAACTAGAATAGCAATATTCATATCAAACCAGATGGAATTCAACATGAAAAGCATTGATAACAGAAAGATGGAAATTATATAATGGTAAAAAGAATAATCATCCAAGAAGTATAAAAGTACAAAACTTTAAAGTACCTAACAACATAGACTTGAAATATTTAAAGCCCAAACTAACAGAATTACAAGGGGAAAAATGTATTCATGATCATAGTGGTAAATATTAATATCCTTTACTCAGAAACTGATAGATCAAGTAGGAAAAAATAGCAAGAATATAGAATTAAGATACAGTTCTGCTCGATCTCATATAAATACATATATGTGTGTGTGTGTATGTATATGTGTGTGTATTTATTGGCACTCAAATAGTGTTCACAAAGCATATGCAAAAATCAATCACATCGTAGGTTATAAAGAAGTCTCAGTAAATAGAAGTCAGACAAGAGTATAGAAGTCAGACACAGCATGCTCTCTGACTGTAATGCAGTTAAATTACAAATAGAGTATAAGGATATTTTCATGTAATATACAAAAAATAAATTACTGATGGGCTAAAGACCAAATGAGAAAACAAAAAATTAAAATTATCTGGAAGGATAATTTTATGACCTTGAATTAGAAGAGGCTTTCTTAGACAAAAAGCATAACTGATGGATATATTAAAATTAAATTTATATACTAAAAAAGCTCAGTTAAACAGAGTTAAAGATCAGACTGATTGGGAGAAGATATCATACATCAAGACATCATAAAGAGCTAAAATTCATCAGAAAAAGGACAAATAACCCAATAAAAAATGAGGGAATCCTGAATAGCCTGTAAACCTGTGCAAAGATGCTCAGTTTCAGTAGTAATCAGGGAAATGCCTCTGGATTACTTGTGAAATCCTACAACTTTGCCCTCCAGAAGTAGGTTTTCCATCAGCAAAATTTTCTTTGTTCCTCTCTTGTCTGAGCATTCCCTTTACCTTCTTGTTCTAAATTCCAACTCACCTGTGGGGATACTGCTTCTTCCACAGTTGTTTTAAGTAATAGTTGTTTTTTTCCCCCACAACACTCCTACCTCTGATCCTAGAGAGGGGTTAGGTTTCCTACTTGCTTCTCACTGGCATTTCAGGTAGTTCTCCCTACCACCTCCTAAAACTCCTCAGATTTGAAGGACATGCCATCAGACTATTCCACCTGCTCCCCATTCCAGTTGCAACACTTAACAGAGTTCCAGGTCACTTCTCCTTATTCCTTGAAGATGTAATTGTCAGGCTCACTGCGTGCGCTCCACTATTACCACTGTCCTCTCAGTTCCTTGCATTTCTTTCCTCCAATAGTTTTGCCTTCTATTCATTCCCATGTTCAGACTCTTGCCTTGTTCTCACTAACAACTGCTCTCCCTCTAGGATCTCAATCTCAGCCATTCCCCTTCTACCTGCCATTTCTCTTTCCACCTTATTCTCTCTCATCATGTGACTCTAATAATTCTTCATCCCCATGCAATCTGTAATTTACTGATCATTCCACCCTTTCATTATCCCTCATCTTTCATATGACCACACTTTCCTACAAATCCACCTGAGATTCTGTAGTTTGTCTGTCATAATTACTTTCTTGCATACTTTCCCAACTGTCTGGCTACCCTGCCCCTTGTTAGTACATGCTTGACAGAACTGTCCTCATTATAGCCACCTCTCTGCCTGTTCTGCTCTGTACTCCATGCATTTGAATGTGGCTTGAGAAAAGTATCAATTATATTGAATAAGCTCTCTTGACATGACCACTGACCTCATATGGATAGTACTATCCCAAGTCCCATTGCATGTCCCTAGTTATTCATTTCAGTACACATCCCATGGCATTAAAAGGATAATAAAAGAATACTAAGAACAACCCTTTGCCACAGATTTGATAACCAGGATGAAATGGACTGATTGCTTGAAAGACATAATGTGTTAAAACTCATTCAAGATGAAATAGATACTCTGAATAGGCCTAAATCTATTAAAGAAACTAAATCAATAATTAATAACCTTTCAAAACAGAAAATACCAGGCCCAGATGGATTCACTGTTGAATTCTACCAAGCATTTAAGGCAGAAATAATACCAATTCTTTACAATCCATTTTAGAGGGTAGAAGCAGAGGGAATACTTCCTAACTCATTTTATGAAGCCAACATTAGTCTAACACCAAAATCAAAGACATAGGAAAACTGCAGACCAGTGAGTCTCACAAACATATTCAAAAATTCTCAACAAAATATTAGCACATCATATCCCACAATATTTAAAAAAGAATGATACACCATGAGCAAGTGGGATTTATCCCAGATATGCAAGGTTAGTTCATAATTTAAAATAAATCAGTGGAATTCATCAGAGCAACAGGCTGAAACAGAAAAATCCTATTATTATATTAATAGATGCAGAAAAAAAATTTTGACAAAATCTTACATCTATAAAAGATGATAAAAATCTTTTAATAAACTAGGAATAGAGGGAAACTTCCTCAGCTTAATTTAAAAAAGCCTCTACAGGTAGCATGATACTTAATGGGAGAAACTAGAAGCTTTCCCATTAAGATCAGTTATGAGCTAAGGATGTCCCCTTGCACCATTGCTTTTCAACATGGCAATGGAAGTTCTAGCTAATGCAATAAGACAAGAAAAGGAAAGAAAATATATATAGATTGGGAAGGAAGAAATAAAACTGTCTTTGTTCATAGATGACATGCTCATCTATGTAAGAAATCTGAACGAATCAACCAAAAAACTCCTGTAATTAATAATTGACTACAGAAGGTTGCAAGATACAGGATTAATATACAAATGTCAATTGCTTTCCTGTGTACCAGCAGTGAATAAGTGGTATTTGAAATTAAAAACACAATACCACTTATATATGTGCTCCCCCAAATTAAAAAGGTAGGTATAAATCTAACAGAATATGTATAAGATCTATATGAGGAAAACTGCAGAACTCTGATGATTGAAATCAAAGCGCTAAATAAATGGAGAGACATTCCATGTTCATGAATAGGAAGACTCAATATTGTCAAGATGCCATTTCTTCCCAGGTTAAAGAATATAGTCAGTACAATCCCAGCAAATTATTTTGTAGATATCAAGAAACTTATTCTAAAGTTTATATGGAGAGGCCAAAAACCCAGAATAGGCAACAAAATATTGAAGCAAAAGAAAGTTGCAGGACTGACACTAACCAACTTCAAGACTTACTATAAAGCTACAGTAATCAAGGCAGTGTGATGTTGGCAAACAAAAAGACAGATATATGGAACAGAATAGAAAGCCCAGAAGTGGACCCATGATCTTTGACAAAGGAGGAAAAGCAATACAATGGAACAAAAATAGTCTGCAACAAATGGTGCTGGAACAACTGGATATCCATATGAAAAAAAAGGTAATCCAGACACAGACCTCACATTCTTCACAAATGCAGAAGTATAAAACTCCTAGACAATAACATAGGAGAAAACCTAAATGACGTTGGATGTAGCGATGACTTTTTAGGTACAGCATCAACGGCATGATTCCTGAAAGAAATCATCGATAAGCTGGATTTCATTAAAAATAAAAACTTCTGTTCTGCAAAAGACAATGTCAAGAGAATGAGAAGATAAGTCACAGACTTGGGAGAAAATATTTAGAAAAAGGCATCTGATGAAAGACTGTTATCCAGAATATACAAAGAACTCTTAAAAACTCAACAGTAAGAAACAGCCCTATTGGAAAATAAGCCAAAGACCTTAACAGACACTTCACCAAAGAGGATGTACAAGTGGCAGATAAGTATATGAAAAGGTGTGCCACATCATGTGTCATCAGGGAAATGCAAAT
Organism: Hippopotamus amphibius kiboko; assembly: GCF_030028045.1. Classification (NCBI taxonomy): domain Eukaryota; kingdom Metazoa; phylum Chordata; class Mammalia; order Artiodactyla; family Hippopotamidae; genus Hippopotamus; species Hippopotamus amphibius. The sequence goes on from NC_080187.1 coordinate 216,629,762, forward strand.
TAAAACAGTGAGCTACCACCACATAGCTATTAGAATGACCAAAATTGGGAACACTGACAACTCCAAATGCTGGTGAGGATGAAGAGTCACAGAAACTCTCATTCAGTGCTGGTGGGAATTCAACCACTTTGGAAGACAGTTGGGCAGTTTCTTACAAAAGTAAACATACTCTTACCTTGTGATTCAGCAGTCATGCCCTTGGCATATATGTAGATGAGTTGAAAACTTATGTCTACACAAAAACATGTACATGGATGTTTATAGCAGCCTTCTTCATAATCTCTAAAACTTGGAAGCAACCAAGATGTCCTTCAGTATGTGAATGGATGAATAAACTGGTACATCCAAACAGTGGAATATTATTCAGCCCTGAAAAGAAATGAGCTATCAGGCCGTTAAAAGATATGGAGGAAGTTAATTACATATTATTAAGTAAAAGAAGCTGATCTGAAAAGGCTGCATACTGTATGATTCCAACTTTATGACTTTCTGGAAAAGACTAAATATGGAGACAATAAAAAGATCAATTGTTGCCAGAGGTTTAGATCTATAAGTCTCATCAGATTCTCAGGGGAGTTGACAACAAGAGTTCTGAGAGAGGTGAATCAGAAATCTCAATTTCCTCCTTCCTCTTTCCCTCTCCTTTCCTTTCTTTCTTTTTTCCTCTTTTTCTCTCAAAAGTGATTGATTAAAATAGTATAACATTTGTTACATTGAATTTCATTTAAAACATGAAATTCAGTTGTGTCTAGCTTTTCCCAAAAGTTTAGATTGCTTTGTCTTCTTTTGAATGCCTTGGAAACAGGCACAATAAGCCTTAGCAATGGGATAGTTACCTGATTTTGAAACTTGGCTTTGTCTCTTACTTAGGGTGAAACCTTGGGTTTATCATTTAATTTAGCTAAACCTCAGTTTTCTCCTCTATAAAATGGAGCTAATAAAGTAACTATGATACAAAATTGCTTCAAAGATTAAATGAGGTATAACTGTATGGAAAGCACTTAGCACAGTGCCTGGCACATAGCAAGTATGCCGTGAATATTAGATGCTGCTGCAATTGTTATTATCATTGCTATTATTTTTATCAGTGGTAGGTATAAATATAAGGTAAGAGCCCTGTATTTTGAAACTCTATACAAACTTATCAGCCTCAACAATTTGATGTGCCTCTTCTACCTTTCTTTACAAATTTGGCATTTATGCCATTAGTTTATTCACATTTTTCTGTGAGTGTATGTCTTCTCCTCTTCCCACATCTCCTCATACCTAACATTATATGGGTACTTACTGTATGCTAGGTGCTGTGTGAGATGCTTTATGAACATTGGAGCAGAAGTTGGAAGAGTAGGTTCTGGTCTCAGTTCTGTCACTCAGCCTTTTGATTGGTCAAGAAATTGAATCTTACTGAGCCTTAGTTTTGTCATCTACAAAATAGGAATAATAATATTTCAGTTTTTGTCCTATCTTTATAGTTTGTTGTGAAGATTAAATAATATTATGCTTTCAAAAGCCCTTCATAAAATGTAAATAAATGTGCAAATATAAGGTTTTAGTATTTTTATCAAATTTAAATGTCAAATTTGCATAGTATGTTGCCCTTCAGATGGAATTATGTAGCTGTGGTTTCTGCCTTTCTGGAGTCTTTCTTAGTAAAAGCCTCACATTGAGCAGTCACGGAGAATAGAAACATCTTTTGCCTATTCTGCATTTTAAGAAAGGTCGGTTAAAGTATTTAAATCATATACCTATGGATGCATGATAGGGTAAGTACATAAATGTGTGAAGATGAAAGTATTTTTGAGAATTTTAAAAGATTAGGGTCTGAATTCACAGGAAGCTACTCGTGCTTTGCTGATCACTCTAGAAAAAGTTTGTGAAGGAGTTATGATTCAGGATAATCCAAGTTAATTTTATATTTGGGTGGTATACAGGAAGAGAAATGAGGTGGTCTGGAGTATCTGGTAAAGGGCTGTTAGCACAGGGCCTTGGGGTGCAGTGTAATGGGAAGTCAGCAGTGTAATTGCAGAGCTCTAAGTGAAAGATGGTCTCCTGTGGCTATGTGATCTTGGACATATCAGACTCTTAATTCTCAATTTTCCAGGCTGTAAAGTAGAGCTAATAATACATACTTTAAAATTTGTGTGAGGGGATATTTGCCATCATAATTAAATCATTTACTATTAGGGTTGGAAAGTACTTAGAGAGCCATTGAGGCAAAGGTTTTGTGGGTTGTTGATGATTACTTTAAATTTTATTGCTTGAGTGTTGAGAATTTGGGCCTGGACTAGGACTGTCAGATAAAATATTTACTAATTTTTATTTGCTGAGTCTGACATCTTAGTCTGGATGGGGTTCTGTGGAAGGAGGATGAGCAGCTTCATCTCAACCTCTTAAATGTGTGTGTCTTTGTGTGTATTTTATTTGCTTGGCTTTAGATAGTGAGGAGTCTATATAAACCAAAGATTGGTTATAAAAGATTTTTGAAGTGTAGGAATCACTGTTACATTAAAGGCCAAAACCTAAAACAAAACAGGAGAGTATTAGCTTCTATTTTGGATATTCTCCACTCTGGGGCTCTTCTATGAGAAGAAAAACAAACATGCTAACAGGAATGACATACACACATACAAAACAACCCAAAGAAACTTGAGATTGTTCGTTTTTCTAACTGTAGTACAAGGTTAGTATTTATTAATTTATCAGTGTAAGTAGCCACAGCGAGATAAGCAACTCCTTTGTACTTCTATTGAGCGGCTTCAGGTCTTTATGTAAACTATACACTCGTGTGTGGTGGAATGAGTCTTTGGTACAGTCTATAACAGTTTAGAATATTGTCTTGTATTTTCAAAGTCTGTCTGTGCAACTGAGGAAAGATTGGGTTATATGAACACTATAGTTACTTTATTTGGTGAGTCTGCTCTGTAGCTGATGCTTGGTTTTATTCATCAGTATTCTTTTCTAGTAAATTGTTTTGTATTTATATATTAATTTTTACTTTTTGTGGAAAAATGGTTTGAGATAAAATTAAGTAACTGAATATAAGTATAGTATATGTCATTTCTAAATGAAAAGAATATATGCAAGCAATTTCAAAATGTTGAAATTAGCATCTACTGTTTGTTAATGTATATAAATGTGCCATACATGTATTTCAGTAAATCAGGAGCCACTTTAGTGCTCCTTTTTGACTCAGAGTAGTCTGTTCACCATTAAAACCACCCTACTCTTCAATGAGACATGTATTTGACCTTACAAACCTGCTTCTTTTATTTATGATGAGAAGCTTTGTTTTGATGAATTCAGTGCAATATAAGCTGAAAAGAAGAATGTCATGTTTTGAAGTATTTATGTTAAAAAATGTGATTTATACAAAAATCCAGTTCCTGGAGGCTTTTAAAAAATATTTTTTCATGTTTTGTTTTATTTCATCAGAACACTACACTAGACTGTAAAATAACGTCATCTACAACTGGAGATAAACACTTTGATAAAAGTCCCACTAAAACAAGGCACCCTCGGAAAATTGATCTAAGAGCTCGATACTGGGCATTTCTTTTTGACAATCTTCGCCGGGCAGTAGATGAAATCTATGTAACTTGTGAATCAGATCAGAGTGTGGTAGAATGTAAGGTAAGGTTTGCTCTGAGGCTTTGTAATCCATTTGAAGTTAGATTCTCCAATTTTTTGCTACATCCGACTTGATAATTTACCTTATGCATACAGTACTTTAGTATTAACTATACTCTCCATGCTATACACTAGAGCCTCAGAACTTATTCATCTTATAACTGAAAGTCTGTACCCTTTGAGCAACTTTTCCCTATTTCCCCTATCACTTGCAGCCACTATTCTACTCTCTGCTTCTGTGAGTACATCAGGTTTTTCTTTGTTTTGATTTTTCAAGAGTACCCTCGTTGTTGTTTGCATTACCTAATTATGTACTTTTATATTCTGTGCAAGATTTCGTGGAAAGTCATCTTGATACATAGTCCTAGGCAAGAAATTAAAGGATGGATATACAATATACACAATATATTAAAAAAAAATCTCTATTATCTGCGTTCTCCATTGGTACTGTAGGTGGCATTAGTGAGGTTTTCACATTCTTTGGTTTCATGTTTAATGTTTTTAATTGGACATTGCTCCTTTTCTGTTGAGATACTTATCACTCTCCTAATTCACTCTGATCAGGGAAAAGTGAGATTTGATGGCTAACAATAAAGAATCCTGGGTGGGATTGGGATGTCATTGTAAGGTGTGTTTTCTAATTTTAGATAACTTTGTGTGTGTAATAGAATATTAAACAGACACATAACATAATCTGTCTCTAAAAATTCACTAGAAAGTCTGACCTTTTAGTAGATACAAACTGTATACTGTATTACTTTATACTAAATAAAATTATTTTGAGAAAAATCAGAATGATATATCATCATAGAAATATTATAGAAGTAGCTTCTGTTTCTACAGTGAACATGGTTGAAAATCCTGGTATTTGTTATTAACCTTTGAAATATATGAAGGGTCAAAGCAAAGTTAGACAACAGCTGTGTTTCCTCTAAATCTGGAAACAGCCAAAATATGTTTTAGACTAGCTTAAAAATATGACTCATCAGAAACAAGTTTCAGAATGAACAGTGATTGAAATAATCCAAATTTATGCTTTGGTTGTCACAATTAATATTGTTACTATCAGCATTTAAAACTTCTTATGATTTAAGAAAAATATTTTTAAGGAAAATCATATCATTGGGGTAGAATGAATCAGCATATTGTGGTAGAAAACACTTTTTGACTTAATTTTGGGTTATAGTTTCTTATATAAAATGAGCATGTGGGCCTAGATAATCTTTAGGTCATCCCTAGAGATCAATAAGATCAGCAGCTTCTTTGATTTTCTGATTAAAAGTAACAAAAGGTTGATGAAGGAATCAAATTTGTAAAATGTATACTTGTTTATAGAAGTGAGTTGGACCGATTGCGATCATGTCTCTGTGATGAGCAGAAACTCTTGCACCTATCTCTGATCTGTATGCAGGGGAGCTAGACTTGCCGTAAGACAGTGTCGCTTTTTAAAAAATTTTACTATATATATGCAATGGCCATCAAAAAAGATGGTTGATTCAGCCATCAAAAAAGAATGAAATAATGCCATTTGCAGCAACATGGGTGGACCTAGAGATTGTCATCTCTAGTGAAAGAGAAAGACAAATACCATATGATACCACTTATATGTGGAATCTAAAATACGATACAAATCAACATATCTATGAAACAAAGACAGTGTGGCTTTTATTTTCATCCCTTTCCCAAAGCTTTGTGAAAGTTTAACAGTAATAGAAATTGGTTGTGCAAGTTGTAGATTATAAGAATGGAGAAGATTTTGACAAAGAGGAGTAGAGGTGTGATCTCTATTCTTTGTACTGTGCCAAGATGCTCAAAGACAGGCTGAGAAGTAAAATCTGGGAGCTTAAAAGTTATTTTCACACTCAATTCTACTCCTCTCCCCATCTAGGACTTACAGGTGGTGATGTAAAAAAATACAGTTTAATATTTGCTTTATTCATGTGCTGGGTATATAATAACCAGAGTTCTATTTTTGTTTTGTTCTATTCTCATTTTAAAAGCACTTCTATTCATTATGTCATTTGATTAGTACCGTTGTAGGATGCATCACCCTAATTTTATAGATCCTCATTGTACAGGTGGATTCAGCCCTTGTTTTGAGATTTACTGACAATATTTATCACTTCTTGTGATTTTTGTATTTTAGCCTTTGTTAAGTAACCACAGTTCTTTTTCTCATATGTAAAATGCAGTTAATAACACCTGTATTTTGTAATTCACATGATAGGTACACCATGAAAAAGTATCTTAACTGTATCAAGCAGGATTGCTGACCAGAGCCAACCTCTTTAATCAAAGGAGGCTAAATTTCTCTTTTTTTTAGTTTAAAGACATCCCTGTTATGCCATCAGTCACTTCACTGCATGACTTGCTAAGAACTGACTTTCCAGCAAAACCATACTCTGACCATCACCACTGCATTTCCCTTTCTCCCATATGAAGTGGGCTGGGGGAGATTGCCTTTTGGGAGTGCACAGTTAATGAAGTTGTAAGCATCCTCTCAACTTGTTCTCACAGAAGATTGAGGTGGTGCGTGAATTGCTTGTGAAGTTTGTGTGTATGGCTTCAGGAGACTGGCATCTTGTTCTGTGGCTGCATCTTTGCTGTGCTGATTTTGGTGCCTCTGGAATATGTTGAGAGGGTTTTGGGGAATGCATGCTGGGAACATATTGTACTTTCCATTCCCTGTTTTTCATTTCAACCTGGTGGGAACTAGATGTGTGGCTCTGGAATATTGGGGGCATCCTTGAATATAGAGACTGGCACCTACATCTTCCTTAGAGATTTCATAGCATAATAAGCTTGCTGGAGTAGCTCATGCCAGCTGGGCTAGGAGGAACTTTAGGGTAGTATGCTTTCTTTGGAAGGAGGTAAGGTGGGACTTGTCATCGATCAAGTAAACAGGACCCCTGTACATCTCATGATTTTTGTGAGGGATTGTGGACATTAGTGAAGATGTTGGAGTACTAGGGGCTTCCTATGGGGACACCTGATTAGGTAGACTATACCAAATTCTGATGGAGTTGATGGAGATACTGCTTGGGCAGAGGGAGCCAGGGTGGACCTGACCACTGCCTAAAGAACCATGAATGCTCCCTGTGCAGAAATTACCATGTACTGCAGAGATCAGTAGAGACTACTGACTGCAAACTGATTCAGAGAAAGACTAGGGATGCATCTCTGCCCGGCAGCACTTTCCTCTGTTGGTGGTCAGCATCACTTTAGTCTGTGGGGAAGGACTGGCTGATGACTGTAGTAGATCCATCAGTAATATCTGGTGAGCTCTGTAATAAGTAGAATATTGCTCTGTTCCCATAGCTGCCACTTATGGCAAGGACATAAGTTTGTGAATGTAGGAGAGTGTGAAGGGGTACAGAGGAGGAAGAGGAGAGACAGTGAGACATGTTCTTTCCCACCACAGGCATCTGCTAAAGGCCATGTAATTCTCACGTGCGAATAGGCAGGTTGTCTGTATATGGGATTTAAGAACCAAGCTTTGTTAATTGAATGTGACTGAAAAATTGTGGAATTTCACTGAGCATACTCAGCAGGTTTAGGATTCAACTGAGTAATTAGTTATATGGGGAAAAAGGTAGAAGTATTCTATGTTTATATCTTAATAGTTGAGACTCCTCAATTCAGCAAGTTAAGGATCAAAATGAGATGTGAGAAACTGCTTAAAAAGGTACGACGTGATAAAAAGAAAATAAATTTTATAATTAGATGAAAGGAGAAGTCACAGGTGGAGAAAGAGGAATATAGATCCAGGAGAGAGAAGGAATCATCATAGAAGTATGAAGAAGATAGGAGAATAGGAATGTCCCAAAAGCCGTGGAAGAAGTAGGAGTAGTGCATAGGTTAAGAATGACTGCAGTTGAGAGAAAGCTTGTTCAACTTGGCATTCAAGAGGGATAAGAACAGCTGGGATCAAGGTGGAAACTTGTGGTAAGAATTTGAAATTCCATTTGATGGGTTCTTTGCCCTTTTTATTTTTGAGAAGTAGGAGGTGTGGGGTTGGAAGTTTGAAGAGAGTAGAAAGGTCTGAAATAACTGTGATGGAGAATGAAAGGACAGATTTACAGAAACCACAGGATTGCCCAGCAGCCTTGAAGGTCACAGTTGAAACTGGAAATTCTCCTCCTTCCTGTATCTTCAGTTTCCCTATATTTTTATTCTTTTTTTTAAGCTCTTTATAGGAATATAATTGCTTTACACTCTTGTACCAGCTTTTGAGGTACACCAAAGTGAATATGTACAAATACAGCTGATTCAGTTTTCCTTATTAGATTCTTCTCCCATCAGCATACAACATGCTTATTTCTCTTCCATTCTAAACTACAACAAGAACAGGAAGAAGAAACCCCCAACCCCTTTTTGTACTTTACTTATTCTTTCATCTACTCTCCCAGCCTCCATTTTCCTCCTTCCCTTCTTAGTCAAATTTCTTAGAAGAACTTTCTACATTTGTTGCCTTCATTTCCTTTTCTCTCAGGTACTCATTAGTCTATTCCAACCTGGTGTCACATCCTATCAGAGTTCCTATTAAGCTCTTATTAAAGTCACTCAGTTTTCTTAAGTCCAGTGGATGTTTTTCGGTCCCTTCCATGATCTCTGAGTAGCATTTCACACTATTGACCACTCCCCTCTTCTTAAAGCACTCTCTCTCCTTTAGCTTTTATGGAACAACCTCCCCTAGTTTTCTTCCTTCTTTATTGGCTGCTGCTTCTGCCTCCTCTTTATTGGCTTTTTCTTTTCCACCTGACCTTTAGCTTTTGGGAGGACCTTAAGGCTCTGTTTAGACCATCTTCTTTTCTCACTATTAAATACTTTTTTCCCTCTGCAGTTTTCTCCATGCCATGGCTTAATTTGCTATTCATTTTCTGATGATTCTTAAATTTATATCTCTAGCCTATGCCTTTCTTCTAATTTTCAGACTTGTGTGTCCAACTTGCCTAGTTGGCATCTCCCCTTGGATATTTCACAAGCATGTCAAACTGATGTATATAAAGCCAAGTTCATGATAACTTCCTCTACCCCAAACCTGGAGATGTATTTCTTTTCCCTGAATTGGCAACTACTCCCTCCTCCGTCCTCCCTTTATCTCACACCATCCACTGTCCAATGAATTGGCCTCTTTCAGGTTACCTCCTAAATCTTTCTGATCTGTCCACTTCTCTCATTCTCCACTGCTACCATTCTAGTCCAAGCTGCTATTATAAAATGCCTGGATTACAACTGAAACCTTTTAACAGGATTTCTTGCATCCTTCCAATCCATTCTCCACATTATAGACAAAATGATACTTAAAAACAAATATGAGCTCTAATTTCTTTGATTATAGCTCCTCAAAAGTTTCCCTTTGCTCTGAACTTTAAGATCTTCAGCATGACCTTCATATCTTGAGTGACTTGATCTGTGTATACCTCAGTTCACACCACTTTTCTCTTCTCCCTTCTGCCTCAGTTAAACCAGCCTTCTTTCAGTTACTCAAACATGCCATGCGCTCACAAGTCTCCAGACCTTTCCACATTCTGATTTTTCTGCCAGAATACTCACCCCTCATTCTCCTTGCCCAGCACCTCCTCACCTCCCCCATCTCTTTTACCTAATTCCTAGTCTTAATTTAGGTTTCAGTTTAAGTGTCACTCCTCAGGGGACTCTATCTAGATGTTTCAGACTAAACCAGGTTCCCCTGTAATATACGGTTGTTTCTCAGTATCTGCAGAGAATTGGTTCCAGGACACCTTCTGCCCCCACACCGGCCCTGTGGATACCAATATCCATGGATGCTCAAGCCCCTTATATAAAATGATGTAGTACATTCAGCCCTGGGCATCCACAGGTTCTGCTTGGGCACATATGGCCCGACTGTACTCGCATAACATACTTTCCCTAGAAACACTTATCACAGTTGGAATTACATAATTGTTTATTTTGTTTTTATATCTGTCATCCTTACTAGACACTAAGCTCCAGGAGGACAGAATCCACACTGTCTTGTTTACCCCTCCATCATCAGTTCTTGTAACTGGCACTGAAACATAGTAAATGCTCTGTAAATAGATGTTAAATGGCTGTGTGAAGCAATGAGACTACCTACATTTTTGCGGCGAAGACACTGGTCTACACAGTCACGTGATTCCCCTCTCCCCTGAGTGAAACTTAGCATTCAGTCACTTGCTAAAAATGCACATGGATGGTGAATAGATGAATTAATCATGGGTTGGTATTTTTTAGGCAGATGCAGTGGAATTTCATTGCAGTAAAAGACTGAAGAGGGTAAGAGAGTAGTTGGCGTAGAGGACCTTGGAACCTAAGCTGGATGGGGAAGGAAATGATATCACAGAAGCCTGATAGATGTGGAGAAAGTAAAGAAGCTAAGTGTTTGCAAATATCCTTTGGACATAGTAGGAGTAGGTGAGGTGGGTTCTCTGTAGGTGGAAATTGATAAGTTTATATTTTTAAAGTTATTGTTCACATACTCCAAATTATTACTTGTTTTTTTATCTCCTTGATCTGTCAGACACTGAGATATTTTAGAGTCTCCCACTATTATTGCAGTTTCTTCAACATCTCTTGGAATTTCCGAGAATTTTTGCTTTACACATTTTGCTGCCTTATTATTAGTTGTATAAAGGGTCATGTGAGTTGTATTTTCATTGTGAGTTTAACATTTGTGAATTGTATTTTGTGTGATGTTGATATTATAGTCCTTTTTTGGTTTGATTTGACCTGTTTTGCCGTAGCTCAGGTATTGCAGTTTGTTATAAAGAACATGAAATTCTGTAAAGGGAGAGCAGACTAAGGGTTCACCTATGCATTTATGGAATAGGCTTTGGTTACCTCACCATTGTCTTACATTAATAACTGTCTTTTAAAAATTTTACTTTTTACTTTTTATTTATTCAGTGTATGTTGTAAAATGATTACCACAATAACTCTAGTTAGCACTCTTCACCACACGCAGTTACAGCTTTTTTTCTTTCTTGTGAAGAGTTTTAAGATCTACTCTCTTAGAAACTTTCAAATATACATTATTATTAACTATAGTCACCATGCTATACATTACATTCCTTGGACTTAATTATTTTGTAACTGAAAGTTTGTACCTTTTGACCACCTGATTAACCCATTTCACCCACCTCCCATCCCATTAACAGCTTTCTTTTCCTCTATCTATATCTGGTCTTATTCTAGTTATTTATTCTTTGGTGTTTTTCATTTGTGTTAGGCTTACAGTAAAATTTTGCTGTTTTTATTGATCAAAGGATTAATTACTCCTATGTATATAACATTTCCCAAGACATTATTTTATGATTTGGTATTTAAGTTGTAGAGGTAGGTGAATTGTTATTTTTTAGTGTATTTAACATGAGACTTCATTGATGATCTCTTTGTTGATAAATCTTTGTTCCTTATATTTGGTTCTCATATATTATAATCAATAGAGAATAGATTATTTTTCTTTGGGGTATTTGGTATTATTAACTTAATAACTTGATCCCACAATCACCATGTTGTAACTATTACTAGGGTTAGTCAAACTTGACTTATCTGGGCTAAGTTCATAGTAATGGTAGCCTAGTTCTTAGGAATAGCCATCAAACCATTTTACACTTTCACTCTTAAATGATTTCTTGCTGATTTCTTTATTTCTGTTAATGAAACCACTGTTCCCCCAGCCACCCATAATCTCTTCTTTGTCAGCTGAAAAGTTCCTATTCATCCACCTTTGCTTTTTTTTTCCCATTCACACATCTCCTCCCTGTTCCTTGTAGTGTCAATACGTTGCCTTTTAAAGACCCTTATTACTCTCTGGTGAACTTTTTTCTTGTCCTTTTGGGTATGTCCCCCCAATTTTTTTTCTTTTATAGTATTTCTTACCAATGATTTTAATCTTTCTTAAGTACAGTTCTGATCATACTACTCTCCTGCTGTAAAATTTGTATTTGTTGCATTTACATAGCCTTCTGAATACAGAATAGACTCATCATTTTGGTTTTTAAAACTTCCTACTGTATAGTTTTAGTTGACTTTTCCAGGCTTGTAAGAGTTCAGAATTACAGAGGAGTCCTCAGGATTCAAACTCAAATTCTAGCATTGCCTTAAAGTTTGGGAGGCTTTGGATTCCAACTGTAGGCTGTTTATTAAAAAAGGATTTAGTGTCACTCGTTTGGGAACTGAGGTAATGCAATAGTATGAAATAACCTATTCACTGAGACTTTGTTGGATTTGGTCTCATTAGCAGCCATCTGTGGCTTTTGAGTAAAGAAAGGAAAATGTGTAGGATGTTAGAAAGCAAATATTTGTTCAGGTCATTTTGACATAAAAATAGGGTGAAACTCATAGCCAACTGATTTCTTTTTGTTGAATTCATTTGGTACATAATTGTATTTTGGAGCCTCTCTGGGTATGCCTTTCTACCCACTTCATTTTTAGACATGAATTTTTAAAGAAGTCCAGAGAGGGATAAGTAATTTGAATATCATTGTCTTAAATGTTGGGATATTTTCATACTGAGATTAGATAACTTTGAATCTGAGGAAACTGCCTCTCACGTTTCCTGAAAACTCTTGATTTGAACTTCTGTTGTTATGGAAATAACTTATTGTTTGGGATTTCTAAGAGATAATGGTTTTTAGCCAAGAGCATGCCATGACAACTGTTTATGGATATAGGTATTTTTTGTTTTTTGTTTTTTTCCCATTGCTGGAATATATTTTTGAGGAGCTGAGAGGCTTCTGAAAAGCAAATATGGGCAAAATAGATACCAGCATTGGAGAAAAAATTTAAATAAGATCCTTTTTACTCAACCTCTAGAGTAGGGATTCTTTTTCCCCTAATTTTTATAATTGTGGTAAAATACACATAACATAAAATTTACCATATTAACCATTTAAAAAAATTTTTTTGCCTTGAGTTAATGTTGATTTATATATAATGTTGTATGTTTGATGTGTACAACAATTTATTTCTACTTGTATATTCACTACATGTGCTCACCATGAAAAATTTAGTTTCTGTCTGTCACCATATAGTTGATCCCCTCTACTCAGTAACCCCCTTTATCCCTTTAACCACCTTGCCCCTTCCTCTCTGGTAACCACAACTCTGTTCTCCCTATCAACATGTTTTTGTTTGGTTTGGTTTGTTTATTTTGTTTATTTTTTTATATTCCACATATGAGTGAAATCATACAGTATTTATCTTTCTCCTTCTGACTTATTTCACTTAGTATATTATCCTCAAGGGACATCCATGTTGTTGCAAATGGCAAGATTTCATCTTTTTTTATGGCAGTATCCCATTATCTGTATGTGTGTGTGTATATGTAATACACATACACATATATATTATATATATTACATATATATGTATATGCATATATACATATATTATATATGAGATATATAATATATATTACAGATGTATATTATGTATATATACTAACATATACACATGTATATGTATACATATATGTATATACATGTACATAATATACATGTGTGTAATATTAGTATATATACATAATATACTAGTATCTATATATATCTATATATAAAATACCCCCCCCCCCATATCTTCTTTATTCATACATCTGTTGATGGGCACTTAGGCTTTTTCCATATCTTGGCAATAGTAACTAGTGCTGTGATGAATATAGGGGTGCATATTATCTTTTCAAATTAGTGTTTTCATATTCTTTGGATAAATACCCAGAAATGGGATAGCTGGATCATATGTTAGTTCTATTCTTAATTTTTTTGAGAAATTTTCATACTGGTTTCCATAGTGGCTGCACCAGTTTACATTTTCACCAACAGTGCATGAGGTTCCCCTTTCTCCACATCCTTGGCAACACTTGTTATTTCTTGCCTTTTTGATAACAGCTTTTCTAACAGACATAAGGGGATATTTCATTTTGGTTTTGATCTTCATTTCCCTCATAGTTAGTGATGTTGAACAAAACACCAGTTTTGTTCTTCTTTTTCAAAATCATTTGGCTATTCAGGTTCTTCTGTGTTTCCATAAAATTTTCGGATTATTTTCCAAGTTTTGTGAAAAATGCTATTGGTGTTTTGATAGTGATTGCATTGAATCTGTATATTGCTTTGGGTAGTAAGGGTATTTTATTAATATTAATTCTTCCACTCCATGAACACAGTATATCTTTGCATTTATTTGTGTTGTCTTTAATTTCTTTCACTGATGATAATTCTGAAAACTCTTATAGATTTCAGAGTACAGATCTTTCACCTTCTTGCTTACATTTATTCCAAGGTATTTTATTATTTTTTAAAAAAATTTTTAGAACATTTATTTATTTTTGACTGCATTGTCTTCACTGCTGCACGTGGTCTTTCTCTAGTTGTGGTGAGTGGGGGCTACTCTTCGTTGCAGTGTGTGGGTTTCTCATTGTGGTGGCTTTTCTTGTTGCGGAGTATAGGCTCTAGGCATGCAGGCTTCAGTAGTTGCAGTATGCAGGCTCAGTAGTTGTGGCACATAGGTTCTGGGGTGCGTGGGCTTCAGTATTTGTGGTGCTTGGGCGCAGTAGTTGTGGCTTGAGGTCTCTAGAGTAAAGGCCCAGTAGTTGTGGCCCACTGGCTTAGTTGCTCCACAGCAGGTGGGATCTTCCTGGAGCAAGGATTGAACCTGTGTCCCCTGCATTGGCAGGAGGCTTCTTAACCACTGTGCCACCAGGGAAGTCCTGTTTTATTCTTTTTGATGCAATTGTAAATGGATAGTTTTCTTAATTTCTCTGTGTGATAATTCTTAATTTCTGTGTGATGCTTCATTATTAATTTTTCTTAATTTCTCTGTGTGAAATGCAACAGACTCCTATATATTAATTTTGTATCCTACAACTTTACTGAATTCAGTTATTTATTTCTAATAGTTTTTTGATGGAGTTTCCTACAGTTTCCTGTATATAGTATCATGTCATCTGCAAATAGTAACAGTTTTACTTCTTTCCTTTGCTATAAACTTCCCTCTCGGTACTGCTTTTGCTGCATCCCATAGATTTTGGTATGTTGTATTTTTATTTTCATTTGCCTTCAGGTAATTTTTACTTCTCCTTTGATTTATTTATTGGACCAATAGTTACTCAGTAGCATGGTGTTCAGTCTCTACATATATGTGACTTTTCCAGCTTTCTTCTTGAAATTGATTTATAATTTCATACCATTGTGATTGGAGAAGATGCTTGATATGAGTGCAGTCTTCTTAAATTTGTTGAGACTTATTTTGTGTTCCAATATATGGTCTACCCTTGAAAAAGTTCCAGGTGGACTTGAGAAGAATGTGATTTCTTTTGCATTTAGATGGAATTTTCTGTACAAATCTTTGAGATCCATCTGGTCAAAATTTCATTTAAAGCTGCTGTTTCCTTGTTGACTTTCTGTGTGGATGATCTATCCATTGATGTAAGTGGGGTGTTAAAGTCCCCTAGTATTACAGTGTTGCTGTTAATTTCTGCCTTTAGGTTTGTTAGTCATTGTTTTATATATTTTGGTGCACCTGTGTTAGGTGTATATATATTAATAACTGTTACATTTTCTTACGAATTACCCTCTTTATCATTATCTACTATCCATTTTTGTCTCTTGTTACCTTTTTTTTTAAGCTCTTTATATTGTAATGTAATTGCTTTACACTGTTGTGCCAATTTTTGAGGTACACCAAAGTGAATCAGCTGTATTTATACATATATCCCCATATCCCCACCCTCCCGCGACTCCCTCTGACCCTCCCTATCCTGGCCCTCTAAGTCATCACCCATTATCCAGTTTATCTCCTTATAATATGCAGGAGCATCCCACGAGCTATTTATTTTACATTTGGTATTATATATATGTCAGTGCTACTCTCTCACTTCGTCCCAGCTTCCCCTTTGCCCCTCCCCCTCTGTCCTCAAGTCTGTTCTCTACATCTGTATCTTTATTCTTGCCCTGTCACTGGGTTCATCAATACTATATATATATATGTGTATATATATATATGTGTGTGTGTGTGTGTGTATATATATATATATATTAGATTCAGTATATATGAGTTAGCACACAGTATTTGTTTTTCTATTTCTGACTTACTTCGCTCTGTATGACAGACTCTAGGTCTATCCACTTCGTTACAAATAACTCCATTTCATTCTTTTTTATGGCTAATATTCCATTGTATATATGTGCGACATCTTCTTTATCCATTCATCTTTTGATGGGCATTTAAGTTGCTTCCACATCCCAGCTATTGTAAATAGTGCTGCAGTGAACATTATGGTACATGTTTCTTTTTGAATTATGGCTTTCTCTGGATATATGCCCAGTAGTGGGATTGCTGGGTCATATGGCAGTTCCATTTTTAGTTTTTTGAGGAACCTCCAAACTGTTTTCCATAGTGGCTATACCAACTTACATTCCCATCAACAGTGCAGGAGGGTTCCCTTTTCTCCATACCCTCTGCAGCATTTATTGTTTCTAGGTTTTTTGATGATGGACATTCTGACTGTGTGAGGTGTGAGGTGATACCTCACTGTGGCTTTGACTTGCGTTTCTCTAATGATTAGTGACGTTGAGCATCTTTTCATGTGTTTGTTAGCTATCTACATGTCTTTGGAGAAATGTCTACTTAGGTCTTCCTCCCATTTGCGGATTGGGTTATTTGCTTTTTTGGTATTAAGCTGCATGAGCTGCTTGTATATTTTGGGGATTAATTCTTTGTCCATTGCTTCATTGGCAAGTATTTTCTCCCATTCTGAGGGTTGTCTTCTTGTCTTGTTTGTGGTTTCTTTCGTTGTGAAAAAGCTTTAAGTTTCATTAGGTCCCATTTGTTTATTCTTGATTTTATTTCCATTATTCTAGGAGGTGAGTCAAAAAGGATCTTGGTTTGATGTATGTCAGAGTGTTCTGCCTATGTTTTCCTCTAAGAGTTTTATAGTGTCTGGCTTTACATTTAGGTCTCTAATCCATTTGGAGTTTATTTTTGTGTATGGTGTTAGAAAGTGTTCTAATTTCATTCTTTTACATGTAGCTGTCCAATTTTCCCAGCACCACTTATTGAAGAGGCTGTCTTTTCTCCATTGTATATTCTTGCCTCCTTTGTCAAAAATAATGTGCTCATATGTGCATGGGTTTATCTCTGGGTTCTCTGTTCTGCTCTGTTGACCTGTATTTCTGTTTTTGTGCCAGTACCATGCTGTCTTGATCACTGTAGCCTTGTAGTATAGTCTAAAGTCAGAGAGCCTGATTCCTCCAGCTCTGTCTTTCCTTCTCAAGATTGCTTTGGCTATTCGGGGTCTTTTGCATTTCCATATAAATCGTAAAATTTCTTGTTCTAGTTCTGTGAAAAATGCCGTTGGTAATTTGATAGGGATTGTGTTGAATCTAAATTGCTTTGGGTAGTACAGACATTTTCACGATGTTGATTCTTCAAATCCAAGACGTGGTATGTCCCTCCATCTGTTTGTATCATCTTTGATTTCTTCCATTAGTGTCTTATAGTTTTCTGCATGCAGATCTTTTCTTCCTTTGGCAGGTTTATTCCTAGGTATTTTATTCTTTTTGTTGCAATGGTAAATGGGAGTGTTTCCTTAATTGCTCTGATTTTTTGTTGTTAGTGTATAGGAATGCAAGAGATTTCTGTGCATTAATTTTGTATCCTGCTACTTTATTAAATTCATTGATAGGTGCTAGCAGTTTTCTGGTAGCATCTTTAGGGTTTTCTATGTATAATATCATGTCATGTGCAAAGAGTGACACTTTTACTTCTTCTTTTCCAATTTGGATTCTTTTTATTTCATTTTCTTCTCGGATTGCTGTGGCTAACACTTCCAAAACTATGTTGAATGATAGTGGTGAGAGTGGGCACCCTTGTCTTGTTCCTGTCCTTAAGGGGAATGCATTTAGTTTTTCCCCATTTAGAACGATGTTGGCTGTTGGTTTATCATATATATGGCTTTTATCATGTTGAGGTAACTTCCTTCTATGCCCATTTTCTGGAGAGTTTTTATCATAAATGGATGTTGAACTTTGTCAAAAGCTTTTTCTGCATCTATTGAGATGATCATATGATTTTTATCCTTCAGTTTGTTAATATGCTGTATCACATTGATTTGTGTATATTGAAGAATCCTTGCATTCCAGGGATAAACCCCACTTGATTATGGTGTATGATCTTTTTAATGTGCTGTTGGATTCTGTTAGCTAGTATTTTGTTGAGGATTTTTGCATCTATATTCATCAGTGATATTGGCCTGTAATTTTCTTTTTTTGTGACATCTTTGCCTGGTTTTGGTATCAGGGTGATTGTGGCCTCGTAGAATGAGTTTGGGAGTGTTCCTTCTTCTGCTATATTTTGGAAGAGTTTGAGAAGGATAGGTGTTAGCTCTTCTCTAAATGTTGGATAGAATTCATCTGTGAAGCCATCTGGCCCTGGGCTTTTGTTTGTTGGGAGATTTTTAATTGCGGTCTCAATTTCAGGGCTTGTGATTGGTCTTTTCATATTTTCTATTTCTTCCTGGTTCAGTCTTGGAAGATAGTACTTTTCTAAGAATTTATCCATTTCTTCCAGGTTATCCAGTTTGTTGGCATATAGTTGCTTGTAGTAGTCTCTCGTGATCTTTTGTATTTCTGTGGTGTCGGTTGTTACTTCTTTTTCATTTCTAATTCTGTTAATTTGCATCTTCTCCCTTTTTTTCCTGATGAGTCTGGCTAATGGTTTATCAATTTTATTTATTTTCTTAAAAGAAGCAGCTTTTAGTTTTATTGATCTTTGCTGTTGTTTCCTTCATTTCTTTTTCATTTATTTCTGCTCTGATGTTTATGATTTCTTTCCTTCTGCTCACTTTGGGGTTTTTTTGTTCTTCTTTCTCTAATTGTTTTAGGTGTAAAGTTAGGTTGTTTATTTGGGATTTTTGTTGTTTCTTGAGGTGGGATTTTATTGCTATAAATTTCCCTCTTAGAACTGCTTTTGCTATGTCCCATAGGTTTTGGGTCGTCGTGTTTTCATTGTCATTTGTTTCTATGTATTTTTTTATTTCCTCTTTCATTTCTGCAGTGAATTCTTGGTTGTTTAATAGCATATTGTTTAGCCTCCGTGTGTTTGTATTTTTTATAGATTTTTTCCTGTAGTTGATATCTGGTCTCATGGCATTGTGGTCAGAGAAGATGCTTGATACGATTTCAATTTTCTTGAATTTACCGAGGCTTGATTTATGCCCCAAGATGTGATCTATCCTGGAGAATGTTCCATGTGCACTTGAGAAGAAAGTGTATTCTGTAGTTTTTGGAT
This sequence comes from Hippopotamus amphibius kiboko, assembly GCF_030028045.1. Taxonomy (NCBI): domain Eukaryota; kingdom Metazoa; phylum Chordata; class Mammalia; order Artiodactyla; family Hippopotamidae; genus Hippopotamus; species Hippopotamus amphibius. The sequence continues at coordinate 216,648,677 of NC_080187.1, forward strand.
GGAATGTCCTATAAATATCAATTAAGTCTTTCTGGTCTAAGGTTTCATTTAGAGCTTGTGTTTCCTTATTTATTTTCTGTTTGGATGATCTGTCCATTGGTGTAAGTGGGGTGTTAAAGTCTCTGACTATTATTGTGTTACTGTCGATGTCCCCTTTTATGGCTGTTAGCATTTGCCTTATGTATTGAGGTGCTCCTCTGTTGGGTGCATAGATATTTCCAATTATATTTTCTTCTTGGATGGATCCCTTGATCATTATGTAGTGTCCTTCCTTGTCTCTTGTAATAGTTTTTACTGTAAGATCTAATTTGTCTGATATGAGTATTGCTACTCCAGCTTTCTTTTGATATCCATTTGCATGGAATGTCTTTTTCCATCCCCTTCCTTTAAGTCTCTGTGTGTCCCTAGATCTGAAGTGGGTTTCTTGTAGACAGCATATATAAGGGTCTTGTTTTTGTACCCATTCAGCCAGTCTGTCTTTTGGTTGGAGCACTGAATCCATTTACATTTAATGTAATTATTGATATGTGTGTTCCTATTACCATTTTCTTAATTATTTTGGCTATGTCTTTGTAGGTCTTTTTCTTCTTGTGTTACTGCCTAGAGGAGTTCCTTTAGCAGTTGTTGTAAGGCTGGTTTAGTGGTGCTGAATTCTCTTAACTTTTTCTTGTTTGTAAAGCTTTTGATTTCTCTGCCAATCTGAATGAGATTCTTGCTGGGTAGAGTATTCTTGTCTGTAGGTTTTTCTCTTTCAAGACTTTAGTTATCTCCTGCCATTCCCTTCTGGCCCACAGCGTTTCTGCATGGAGATCAGCTGCTATCCTCATGGGTTTTCCCTTATATGTTTTTTATTGCTTTTCTCTTGCTGCTTTTAATATTTTTTGTGTTTAATTTTTGTTAGTTTGCTTAATATGTGCCTTGGTGTGTTTCTCCTTGGGTTTATTCTGTATGGCACTCTCTGCACTTCTTGGACTTGGTTTACTATTTCCTTTCCCATGTGGGGAAAGTTTTCCACCATAATCTCCTCAAATATTTTCTCAGACCCTTTCTTTTTTCCGTCTTCTTTCGGGACGCCTATGATTCGAATGTTGGTATGCTTAATATTATTCCCAGGGTCTCTGAGACTGTCTTCCATTCTTTGTATTCTTTTTTCTTTTTCTGCTCTGCGGTGGATATTTCCCCCATTGTATTTTCCAACTCACTTAGTCGTTCTTCTGACTCAGTTATTCTGCTGTGTATAACATCTAGAGTATTTTTAATTTCAGTTATTGTGTTGTTCATTACTGTTTGTTTGCTCTTTAGTTCTTCTAGGTCCTTATTAAATGTTTCTTGTATTTTCTCTATTTTGTTTTCAAGATTTTGGATCATCTTTACTATCATTACTCTGAATTCTTTTTCAGGCAATTTGCCAATTTCTTCTTAATTTTTTGGTTTTGTTGATTTTTATCTTGTTCCTTTGCCTGCAAGGTGTTTCTTTTTTTTTTTTTTTTTGCATCACAAAGATTTAATAAAGATGAATCACTAAAAATATAAACATATTGGGCATGAACACGGCTAGACTGGGCAATTAGAAAAAAATTATTCAAATCTAAAAGGATTTTACACTCAAATTCTTTGTCTTAAATTTTTCTTCTTTTTAATAAACCAAACTAGTGTATTGTAGATAACACATCGTGTCTGTGCCTTATATGAGGATGATTATGCAAAACTCCAAACGTTTTAAAGGAAAGAGCTTCAGCCTTACAACAGAAACTGGCAAACACATAAGTAAAGAGATAAGGCTATGAGTTCAGGGAAGCCTCAATAGGATTCTTTAACATTCAGCAATACAATCAAAGCTCTCTTTCATTTGTCTCCACTCTCTAGGTGAGATTCCTTGCCCTCTGTTCTTAAGGATGACATTGAGCATTGCCCTCTTGTCCCTGACCTACAATAGGCATTGCTTCCTTCTCCGGCTACTTTTTTCTGGTTTACAGTGAAGGCTCAGCAAGTGTTCCTTCCCTGCTTGCTTCACGTTCCTTGCCTTGCTTTGCATCTATGGATTCTTCATTACCAACTAGATTTCACTTGTGTCCAGCAAATCACATCTGTGAACTGTATTTTCTCTTTGGACATCTGCTACCCAAGATGGAATTCAGACAGGAACTTATTCTTGGCTCCACAGCCACATGGGCAATTACTTAATTAGACATTCCCAGTGCTTTAAGCATCAAGGTGTTTCTTTGTTTTGTCATTTTATCTAATTTATTGTATTTGCTGTCTCCTTTCCCTATACTGCTTAGTGGAAATTCCTCTTATCTCTGTTCTGTTTGGCTTGAGGTGTCAAGCACTGGAGCTTGCTGGCCTTTGATTGGATTTGGAGCTTGTTGTTGAGAATGAGAACTCTGGGGGAGCACCTTCTGATTAATATTCCATGGGGTCAGGAGTTCTCTGGTGGTCCAGTGTCCCGGATTCTGCTCTGCTGTCTCACCTGTCCAGGTTTGGTTCCCGGCTGGGGCACCAAGACTCTGAAAGCTGCACGGCATGGAGGAAAAGGAGGTAGAAGGAGAGCAAAGAAAAGAAGGAAGAAAAAAGGGAAGAAGGGGAAAGGGTAGACAGATCCCCAAGACTGGTGGTAAAAGCAACTCTAATCAGTCAAAATCACACAAGGAGATGTGCACACTTGCACTTGCAGAAAGAGGAGAGTAAACCAATGAGAAGAGAAAATGAGAGAGCAAAGAAAAGAAAGAAGAGAGTACTCATACCAATTACAAGCAAATCCATATACACATGTACAGTAAAAATGTAACTAACAAATACCTAATACCAGAAACAGGATAAGCATACCAAAAGCCCTCCAATATTTCTAGGTATGGCTCTGTCCCTGCTATGGAGGGGCCTGTGGGAAGCTCAGACTGTGATCTGGTATTCATCCTGTGTGTATATGTCCCCACAGTCCCCAGTTGTCCCCTATGTCTGCAGTCTCTATTGTAGACATGATCCGCAGATGCAGGTTCTTTCAAGCCAATTGCGGGCATTAAATCTGCTCCCCCTGTGGCCATTTCTCTTTCTCTTCTTTGGTCCTGCAGACCACAGGGATCAGTTTTAGTTTTAGTCCCTACTTCGCATGTGGGTTACTCTCAGGATTTGGTTCCCCACCCAGGCAAGAGGGGGTGAAAGAGGGTGATTAGGACTCACTTGCAACTTCAGGTTGGAGATAGGGAGGGATATGACAGTCTAACTGAAATCTGCAGGATGGCACGGAGGAAAATGAGGTAGAAGGAGAGCAGAAAAAGAAAGGAAGAAGAAAGGGAAAGGGTAGACCGATGCCCAAGATTGGTGGTAAAAGCAACTCTAATAAGTCAAAATCACAGAAGGAGATGTGTGCACTTGCACTTGCAGAAAGAGAAAAGGAAAAGAAACTAATGATAAAACTAGAGAGCAGAGAAAAGGAAGAAGAAAGTACTGATACCAATTACAAGCAAATTCACATAGACATATATACCATAAAAGTTTAACTATCAAATACCTAAAACCAGAAACAAGATAAGCATACCTAAAAGTCCTCCAGTATTTCTAGGTATGGCTCTGCCCCTGCTGTGGAGAGGACTGTGGAAGGCTCACACTGACTGTGATCTGGTATTAGTCCTGTGTGTATTTGTCCCCACAGTCCCCAGTTATCCCCTATTTCTGCATTCTCTATTGTAGAAACACTCTAATCAGGTGATCCACAGATGCTGGTTCCTTCAAGCCTATTGTGGACATTACATCTGCTCCTCCTGCAGCTGTTTCTCTTTCTCTTCTTTGGTTCTGCAGAATTCGGGTGTCAGTTTGGTTTTGGTCCCTACTTTGCATGTGGGTTGCTCTCAGGAGTCGGTTCCCTGCCCAGGCAAGAGGGGGTAAAAGAGGGTGCTTGGGGACTCACTTGCAACTTCAGATCTGAGGTGGGGATGGATATGGCAGTCTAACTGAAGTCTCTGGGATTGCTTGCAGCATCAGAGGTCAGTGTGAGCTTGAGTGAGGTGTGCTGTGTGTTCTCCTAGTGAAGTTGGTCCTGATCGCGGGACCCTTGGTTTTGGTGGGCTTCCTCTGCTCTCAGGAGGGTGTGGCCAATAACTCGCCTTACACACAGGACCCTTGGCGGCTGTGGGTGGGCAGGCTTCAGGCTGGCGGCTCGGCGGTGGGGGCGTGGGAGCATGGGCATTCGGCGGGATCCAGCGATGTGCGATGCAGGCGGGGGTGACTGGTTTTTCCATCCAGCAGCCCCAGGGCCAGCTGTGGGGCATCCTCTTGTTACCTTTTTTAGCTTGAAGTATATTTTGTATGATAGCAGAATAGCTACACTAGCTTTCTTTGGGCTGCCATTTGCTTGGAATATCCTCTTCACTTTTAGCTCATGTTTATCTTTAGAGTTGAGTTTTGTCTTCTGAAAGCAGCATATAGTTGGGTTTTGTTTTGTTGGGTTCAAAAGACACAGCCACTCTATGATTGGTGGTTTCAGACCATTTGCATTTATGGAGATTATTGGTAGATGAGGACAGTATTGCCATTTTATCTTTTGTTTGCTGGTTGCTCTATATCTCCATTGTTGCTTATTCCTAGTGTTTATGTCTTCTGTTTTGGTCTTTTACACCCTTAGGTAGGTTTATTCCTAGGTATTTTATTTTTTTTTGGGGTGCAATTGTATGAGTTGTTTCCTTAATTTCTCTGAATTTCTCGTAGGTTGTTTCTCTTAATGTACACAGCGGTTTACACAACTGATTTCTATATATTAATTTTGTATGCTACAACTTTACCAGATTTATTCATGAGCTCAGTAATGTTTTTGGTGGCATCTTTAGGATTTTCTGTGTAAATTATGTCATCTGCAAATGGTGACAGTTTTACTTCTTCCTTTCCAACTTGGATTCCTCTTATCTTATTTTTTCTCTGATTGCTGTGGCTAGGACTTCCAGTACTATGTTGAGTAAAAGTGGCAAGGGTGGGCCTCCTTGTTTTGTTCCTGATCTTAGAGAAAATGATTTCAGCTTTTCACTGTTGAGTATGATGTTAACTGTGGGCTTGTCATATATGGCCTTTATTATATGGAGTTTGTTCCCTCTATACCCACTTTCTGGAGAAGTTTTTTTCATAAATGGGCGTTGAATTTTATCAAAAGCTTTCTCTGCATCTGTTGAGTTGATCATATGGTGTTTATTCTTTAGTTAGATTTGTTGCTATGGTGTATCACATTAATTTGCAGATATTGAAAAATCCTTGCATCCCTGGGATAAGTAGCACTTGATCTTGGTGTATGATCCTTTTAATGTATTGTTGGATTTGGTTTGCTGAGGATTTTTGCATCTGTGTTCATCAGTGATATTGGCCTGTAATTTTTGTTTTTTGTCATATCTTTGGTTTTGGTATCAGGGTGATGCTGGTCTCATAGAATGAGTTTGGGAATGTTTTTGCTCTTGTAATTTTTGAGAATAGTTTGAGAAGGATAGGTGTTAACTCTTTTCTAAATATATGATAGAATTCCATCTTGTCCTGGACTTTTGTTTGTTGGGATTTTTTATTTATATAATTTACTTATTTATTTGTTTATTTATTTTTACTGATTTAGTTTCCTTACTGGAAATTGGTCTGTTTGTATTTTCTAGTTCTTCCTCATTCAGTCTTGGGAGATTGTGCATTTCTAGGAATTTGTCCTTCTCTTCTAGGTTGTCCATTTTATTGACATATAGTTGTTCATGTAGTCTCTTATGATCGTTTGTATTTCTGTGGTGTCCATAGTAACTTCTCCTTTTTAATCTCTGATTTTATTGATTTGGGCCCTCTGTCTTTTTCTTGATGAGTCTGTCTAAAGGTTTATCAATTTTGTTTATCTTTTCAAAGAAGCAGCTTTTAGTTTCATTGAATTTTTTTTTGTCTCTTTCATTTATTTCTCCTATGATCTTTATGATTTCCTGTCTTCTACTAACTTTGGATTTTGTTTGCTTTTCTTTTTCTGGGTCCTTTAGGTGTAAGTTTAGGTTGTTTGTTTGAGATTTTTCTTGTTTCCTGAGGTAAGCTTGTATCACTGTAAATGCCCTTAGAATTGCTTTTGTGTTCCATAGACTTCTGATCATTTTTTTTCATTCTCATTTGTCTCCAGGCATTTTTTGATTTCCCCTTTGATTTCTTCAGTGATCCATTGGTTGTTTGGTTATGTACTGTTTAGCCTCCATGTGTTTGTGTTTTTTACATTTTTTTTTCTTGCAGTTGATTTCTAGTCTCACAGTGTTGTGGTCAGAAAGGATGCTTGATATGATTTCAGTTTTCTTAAATTTATTGAGGTTTATTTTGTGGCCTAGCATGGGATCTATCCTGGAGAATGTTCCATGTGCACCTGAAAAGAATGTTTATTCTCCTGCTTTCAGATGGAATGTTCTCTATATATCTGTTAAGTCCATGTGGTCTATGTGTCATTTATGGCTAGTGTTTCCTTACTGATTTTTTGGACTGGATGATCCTTCCATTGATGTAAGTAGCCTTATGGGAGTTTTATTGTATGTAGCTTATTACTTTTCCTTTGCTACTTTTAATAGTCTCTTTATTTTAATTTTTTTTATTTACTTACTTTATTTATTTATTTATTTATTGAGGAGAAAGAAAGAGTGGCTTTATTTCTTTGCCAGGCAAAGAGGGAACACAGCAGGACTCAAGAACTGTGCCCCCCTCCCTGAGGAATATGGAGACGTCTTATAGTTGGGGCTTGTGGTCAAAGATATGTGGTAAGGATCAAGGCTGTAACAGTCTTGATTCTTTCTTCTGCAGAGTTTCAAAAGGGTGGGGTTGCTGACAAGATTAGGATGTGTGTAGGATCTGAGGTGGTCAGGTCTCTTCCTGTTAATGAGCTTCTCTGGTCCCTTTAGTCTTGCCTGAGGTGGTTTCCTAGCTGCTCCTCCCTTGATTAGCAACTGCTCGAATCTGCCCTTTGGAACTCAGGGAAGGTCATGGAGGCTGATTGAAGGCTGTTTCCTGTAATCAGAGTAATGGGAGACACAGAAAAGCTCTGTGCCCAGGAGCCCCACAGGGCCCTGTGCAGAATAGTCTCTTTACTTTTAAATTTTTCAAAATATTAATTAATTAATTAATTTATTGGCTGTGTTGGGTGTTTGTTGCTATGCTCAGGCTTTCTGTAGTTGTGGTAAGTGGGAGTGACTCTTCGTTGCAGTTTGTGAGCTTCTTATTGTGGTGGCTTCTCTTGTTGTAGAGTGCAGGCTCTGTAGTTGTGGTGCATGGGCTTAGTTGCTCTGAGGCATGTGGGGTCTTCCCCGACCAGGGCTTGAACCCGTGTCCCCTGCATTGGCAGGCGGATTCTTAACCACTGCACCACCAGGAAAATCCCAGTGATTATGTCTTTAATAATGTCCTCAGTGCCTTTCTCTCTTCTTCTTCTGGGACCCCTATAATGTGAATATTAATGTGCTGATGTTGTCGCAGAGGTCTCTTAAACTTTCCACATTTTTTTTTCATTCTTCTCTCTCTCTCTTTTTCTTCTTCCCTCCCTCCCTGCCTTCCTCCCTCCCTCCCTTTCTCTCTCTCTCTTTCTTTCTTTCTTGTTCAGCATCAGTGATTTCCACTACTCTATTTTCCAGCTCTCTGATCCATTCCTCAGTATCATTTAATCTACTTGGTTTTCTTCCCCAAGAACTTTTATTGAGGTACAATTGACATACAATAAAATGCATATATTTAAAGTGTACAATTTGATATTTTTTTCTTATTAGTAATGTATGTATAGCAACCCCAATATCCCAGTTCATCCCACCCAAACTCCCCCCTCCCACCTTGGTGTCCATATGTTTGTTCTCTACATCTGTGTCTCTATTTCTGCCTTGCAAACTTTTTGTACCATTTTTCTAGATTACACATATATGTGTTAATATACAATATTTGTTTTTCTCTTTCTGACTCACTTCACTCTGTATGACAGTCTCTAGGTCCATCCATATGTCTACACATGTCCCAATTTCGTTCCTTTTTACGGCTGAGTAATATTCCATTGTATATATGTGCCACATCTTCTTTATCCATTCATCTGTTGATGGACATTTAGGTTGCTTCCATGTCCTGGCTATTGTAAATAGTGCTGCAATGAACACTGGGGTGCATGTGTCTCTTTGAATTATGGTATTCTCTGGGTATATGCCCAGTAGTGGGATTGCTGGGTCATATGCTGGTTCTTTGTTTATTTTTTTAAGGAACCTCCATACTGTTCTCCATAGTGGCTGTATCAATTTACATTCCCACCAACAGTGCAAGAGGGTTCCCTTTTTGCCACACCCTCTCCAGCATTTATTGTTTGTCAATTTTCTGATGATGCCCATTCTAACTGGTGTGAGGTGATACCTCATTGTGGTTTTGATTTGCATTTCTCTAATAATTAGTGATGTCGAGCAGCTTCTCATGGGCCTCTTGGCCACCTGTATGTCGTCTTTGGAGAAATGCCTATTTAGATCGTCTGCCCATTTTTTGATTGGGTTGTTTGTTTTTAATTTAATCTACTGTTGATTCTTCCTAGTGTATTTTTCATTTCAGTTATTGTGTTCTTCATCTCTCTTTGGTTGCTCTAACTCTGTTTGAAGCTTCTAACTTCTTGCTTTGTGTATCCATTTTTCTCCTGAGTTCTTTGATCTTCTTTATGATCATTACTGTGAACTCTTTCTCAGGTATCTTCACTTCGCTTAGCTCTTCCTCTGGGGTTTTATCTTCTTCATTTGTATCACGTTCCTTTGTTGCCTCATTTTGCCTAAGTTGCTGCTTTTATTTTTATGTATCTGGTAGGTTGGTTATGTTTTTCGACCTTGGAGAAGTGGCCTACTGTGGGAGATGTCCTGTGCACCCCAACAGTGCACTCCTCTCTCATCACCAGAGCCGTATGCTCTGGGGGGTTTCCCTTTTGAGGGATGTGTGGCTCTTTTTATTGTGCCAGGCTGACTACGTGGGTGGTAGTGTTGGCTTGTTTGGTCCCCAGTCCAGTTGGCAGGCCCTGACTTGTGTGGAGTTTAGTGGCTGCTGGTTGGCAGGAGCTGGTCACAAGGCAGCTGACTGTGGGACCCTGGGGGTCCCCAGGGACTAGTGGTTGCTTACTGGTGGTGTAATCAGGGTCCAGGAGACCCTCAGACTATTACCCACTTAGTGGTGGGTGAAGGAGGTTCTGGGGCTAGTGCTGGCCTACTGGTTGGCAGAGCCATGTTTTGGGGTCTGGTTGTAGGTCCCAAGGGTCTCAGAGCTGGTGTAAGGTTGCTGGTGGGTGGGGCCTGTTCCTGACACAGTTGGCTGTTGGGGCTTGGCTTTCCTGAAGTTTGTGTTGGCCTACTTGTTGGTGGGGCCAGGGCTCAGCCAGTCTCAGAGCAGGATCTGATATGCTAGTAGATGGGCCATTTCACAGGCTGTGGTGCTGTGCTTTTCTTGTGCTTGATATCTGCCCCATGTTGGATGAGGGTGGGTCCTAGGGTCTCTGGCTCTAGGGCCTTTGGAGCCCTGGGTCCGTTGCTTGTGCACTGATGTGTGGGATTGGCTCTTGGACCCTCTGGAGGGCAGAGGCTTGTCCAGGGGCAGCTGTGGGCTCAGGGGGTCTTAAGGTAACCTGTCTGTTGGTGAATATGGCTTTGTCTCACCCAGTTAGTGCTTAGCCTGAGGTGTCCCAGCACTGGTGCCTACAGACTGTTGGACCAAGGTTGGGTTCGGTATTGGGGCTTATAAGCTAGGAGGGAGGATTCCCAAATGGCACTTGCCAACACCAGTGTCCATGTAGTTAAAAGAGTTTCCAGAAATGACTGCTGCCAGTGATTATGTCCCCAGGGTGAACTGCAGTTGGCTTCTGCCTCTCTGGGAGACTCTTAGATCAGCAGTAAAGTCTGACTCAGGCTCCTATCAAATTACTGTTTCTGCCCTGGGTCCTGGCAGAAGATTTTGTATGCACACCCTTTAAGAGTGAGGTCAGTATTCCCCTCAGTCCGTTAGGACTCCTCAGACTGCACCCTGCTAGCCTTTAAAGCCAAATTCTCTGACAGCTCATCTTCCTGGTACCGGGACCCTGGTTGGGGAGCCTGGTGTGGGGCTGGACCTCTCACTCTTTCAGGGGAACCTCTGCAGTTGTAATTATTCTTATATTTGTAGGTCTCCCACCCAGTGTATGGGACTTCAGTATATCACGACTCAGCCCTTCCTACCTGACTTGTGTTTTTTTTGTTATACCTTTAGTTGTAGAAGATCTTTTCTGGTGGGTTCTGATCTTTTTCATTGATGGTTGTTCTGCAGATGGTTGTGATTTTGGTGTACTTGTGAGAGGAGGTGTATCTCAGGATCATTCTGCCCTGCCATCCTTTCATCTCAGTCTCCCTTCAGCTTTTGTCTTGGAAAGTCTTTATTTCTCCTTCATATCTGAAAGATGATTTTGCTGGATAGAGTATTTTTGGGTGGCAGTTTTTATCTTTCATATTTTGAGAATGTCATTTTACTCCCTCCTGGCCTGTAGGGTTTCTAATAAGAAATCCACTGGTGGCCTAATGAAGCTTCCTTTGTAGGTTACTATCTCCGCCCCCCCCTCCCCCCCGGCCCCCGGCTGCCTTTAGAATTCTTTCTTTGTCATTGGCTTTTGGCAATTTTAATATAAAATGTCTTAGAGGAGGTCTTTTTGCATTGAGGTAATTTGGTGTCCTCTTAGCTTTATGAACTTGTATATCTAGTTCTTTCCCCAGGTTTGTTAAGTTCTTAGCTATTCTTTAAATTAACACTCTGCTCCCTTCTCCCTTTTCTTCTTTTGGGGTACTTATTACCCTGACATTACCCTTCCTAAAAGAGTTGGATAGCCCTTGTAGAATTTCCTCATTTAAAAAAAAAATCTTATTTCTCTTTCCTCTTCTTATATCATTTCTAGATTTTTTCTTTGAGCTCTCTAATTTTCTCTTCCTTGTGATCTGCTCTATTTCCAGTACTTTCTAATATATTCTTCATCTTGTTTATTGAGTTCTTCAGCTCAAGAATTTCTGTTTGGTTCATTTTTAGAGTTTCAACCTCTTTGGTAAAGTATTCCTTTTATTCATTAATTATTTGCCTGAGCTCTTTGAACTGCCTTTCTGAGTTTTCCTGTAGCTTGTTGAGTTTCTTCATGACAGCTATTTTGAATTCTCTATCAATTAAATCACAGTATTTCTTTTTCTTTTTTTTCTTTTTTTATTGAAGTATAGTTGATGTACAATATTATGTAAATTACAGGTGTACCATATAGTGAGTCACAATTTTTTTTTTATAAATTTATGTATTTATTTATTATTTTATTGGCTGTGTTAGGTCTTTTTTGCTGTGTGCGGGCTTTCTTTTTAGTTGCTGTGAGTGGGGGCTACTCTTCGTTGCAGTGCGCGGGCTCCTTATTGCCGTGGCTTATCTTGTTGTGGAGCACAGGCTCTAGGTGCGTGGGCTTCAGTAGTTGCAGCACATGGGCTCAATAGTTGTGGCTCACAGGCTCTAGAGCTCAGGCTCAATAGTTGTGGCGCACGGGCTTAGTTGCTCCGCAGCATGTGGGATCTTCCTGGAGCAGGGATCAAACCCGTGTCCCCTGCACTGGCAGGCGGATTCTCAACCACTGCGCCACCTAGGAAGCCCCGAGTCACAATTTTTAAAGGTTATGCTCCCTTTTATAGTTATTATAAAATATTGGCTGTATTCCTTGGGTTTTACAGTATATCCTTGTAGCTTATTTTATACGTAATAGTTTGTATCTCTTAATCACCTACCCCTATATTGCCCCTCCACCCTTCCCTCTCCCCACTGTTAAGCACTAGTTCATTCTCTACATCTGTGAGTCTGTTTCTTTTTTGTTATATTCACTAATTTGTTGTATTTTTTAGATTATACATGTAAGTGATAGCATGCAGTATTTTTCTTTCTCTATCTGACTTATTTCATTAAGCATAATACCCTCCAAGTCCATCCATGTTGTTGCAAATGGCAACATTTCATTCTTTTTTATGGCTGAGTAGTATTCCATTTTGTGTGTGTGTGTGTGTGTGTGTGTGTATGTTTGTATATGTGTATATACTGCATCTTCTTATTCATCTGTCGATGGACACTTAGGTCGCTTCCGTATCTTGGCAATTGTAAATAATGCTGCTGTGCACATTGGAGTGCATGTATCTTTTTGAATTAGTGTTTACACTAATTGAACTGCTGGATCATGTGGTATTTCTATTTTTAGTTTTCTTGAGAAACCTCCATACTGTTTTCCACAGTGGCTGAACCAATTTACCTTCCCACCAGCAGTGTACAAGGATTCACTTTTTTCCACGTGTTTGTCAGCATTTTTTTGTGTTCTTTTTGATGATAGCCATTCTGACCTGTGTGAGGTGATATCTCGTTGTTTTGATTTGCATTTCCTTGACAATTGGTGATATTGAGTATCTTTACATGTGTGTATTGACCATTTGTAAATCTTCTTTTGAGCAGTGTCTTTTCAAGTCCTTTGCCCATTCTTGAATTGTTTGTTTTCTGTTGTTTTTAGGAGTTCTCTATATAGTCTGGATATAAATTCCTTACTAGGTACATGATTTATAAATATTTTCTCCTGTTCTTTGAATGGCCATTTTACTCTGTGGGTAATGTTTTTTAACACACAAAAATGTTTTAAATTTCATGACATCCCATTTGTATATTTTTTCTTTTGTTGCCTTTTCCTGTGGTGTCATATCCAGTAAATTATTGCCAACTCCAGTGTTATGAAAGTTTTGCCTTATGTTTTCTTCTAAGAGCTTTATAATTTTACATTTTACATTTATGTCTTTGATCCATTTTGAATTAATTTTAGTGTATGGTGTTAGGTAAGGGCCCAACTTCATTCTTTTACATGTGGATATCCAGTTTTCCTTGCACCATTTGTTGAAAAGTATGTCCTTTCCCCGTTGAATGGTCTTAGTATTCTTGTCAAATATCATTTGACCATATGTTAAGATTTATTTCTCGACTCTTCATTCTGTTGGTCTGTGTGTCCGTATTATGTCCTAAAACACTGTTTTGATTATTGTAGCTTTGTAGTAGGTTTTGAAAGCAGGAGGTGTGAGTCCTCTAGCCTTGTTGGTCTTTTCTCAAGAATGTTTTGGATATTTAGGGTCCTTTGAGATTCTGTATGAGTTTTAGATTGGGTTTTTGTATTTTTGTAAACCTTGGGATTTTGAGTGGGATTTCATTGAATCTGTAAGTTGCTTTGGGTAGTATTGACATTTTAATAACATTAAGTCTTCCATTGTATGAAGATGGCATGCATTTCCATTTATTTATGTCTTTAATTTCTTTTAGCTATGTTTTATAGTTTTTATTGTACAAGTCTTTCACCTTCTTGGCTAAGTTAACTCCTAAGTATTTTATTCTTTTTGATGGTATTGCAAATGGAGTTGTTTCTGCATTTCTTTGTATATTGTTCATTGTTATTATATAGAAAAATGCAACTGAGTTTTGTGTGTTGACTTTGTATCCTGCTACTTTGCTAAAAAATGGAGTCTTTAGGGTTTTCTACATAAAAGATCATAACATCTGCAAACAGGTAATTTTGCTTCCTCCTTCAAATTTGTATGCCTTTTATTCTTTTTCTTGCCTAATTGCTCTGGCTCATACTTCCAGTACTTTGTTGGAAAAAGTGGTGAAAGAGGACATCTTAGTCTTGTTTCTGTTCTTAGAGGAAAAGCTTCAGTTTTTCATCATTGAGGATGATATTTGCTGTGTATTTTTCATATGGGATTTTATCATGTTTAGGTAGCTTGCTTTTATTCCTAGATTGTTGAGTGTCTTTTTATCATGAAAGGGTGTTGATTTTTGTCAGATACTTTTTCTGCTTCAGTTGAGATGATCGTATGGGTTTTTCCCCTTTATTTTATTGATATAACATATTACATTGATTGATTTTTGCATTTAGAACCATCTTTGCATTCCAGGAATAAATATCACTTGGGTGATATATCTGGTCTTGTAGAATGAGTTGAGTATTGCCTCATCTTGCATCCTATTCACTTGTTCTAATCCCCTCTGTGAACCCTGTCAAGGTTTTTGCTCAATACCTATTGCCTGGTATTCTGATCTTGTCCTTCAGTAGCTGGCTTCAACTCCTATCAACCTGCTATGCTGTATCTATCTTCTCATACTTAAGCGCCTTGTTGGAATGACTGCTGTCACAATTAAATTAGGCAGACACCTCCTGTCTTTCCATCATTCCCATGAAAAACTAAATATTAAGTAGGATAGCTGAACAGAACGGGATAAAAAGATTAAAAACATAAACACTGAATTTATAATATTTACTGTAACAATGAAATGCTGTTGTTTATGTGAAGACTATTTAACAGAAATTTACTGGTGTCCTGGGGGTGAATCAGAGAGTTTGTTCTTGGGAAACAGAGAGAGAAATCTTTAGGAAATGGATTTTCAAAAAGGGTTGCATCCCAGGAAAACCTGTCCACTGTTCTTAGGCAAGAGGCTTCTTGTTTTCTGCTTCAGAAAAGGAAATGTTTCCAGACATTTAGGTGAGATATAGCTGCAATATCATGCAGTTGTACTACATGCATCCCTCTTTTGTTCACTGTTTTTTAAGTGTTTAATAGAGGCATAGTCATGTGATTCTCGCGAAGGTAATCCATGAAGATGTGCTGCCTTTGAGCTTGCATTACAAAGCCTATTGGTAGTAATGATAACAACATCATAAATAACAATAAAAAGTTCTTATACTGCTTATCTTTGCAGTCCTTCCTCTTTGTTGTTACATATACTAACATCTTAGGTGAGCATTCTCTTAAGCTTTTCTTTAATATTAGTTGGAATGCTGTAATTATTGATTATGGGATTAGGGTGTTTATGCTGGTTTGCTATTCATTTAATTAGGTGATAGTGAAAATATGAGCTAAGTAGCATAATTTATTTATAAATAGATCAGTTATCCTCCAATAAAACAATAAATTGAACAATTTGAGCAGTTTGCAGATGTAATTGTTCCTAGTTATGTACAAGTAAGACACATTTTCTAGTAATGTGTTTGTTTATAAAGATTCAGTTATTTTCTATGGTTTTCTTCCCTAATGAGTATTTACATTGAACTTTGATACTGATCCATCTCTTGTGTAAAAGTGTTCAGTGGCTTGTGTTTTTAATGAAATTGGAAGCATCTTAAATGAAAACTGTGTCATCTTCTATTTTTGTTTCCGCCGCACTCCTGGGTACGTAACAGTAGAAACATAATAAATGGGTCTTAAATCTAGTTTGTGGTACTGTACTAAAAATTTAAGGGAACCTCCCCAATATGATAGCATTTCTAGAATCTTTTCTTGGTTTTTACTTATAAATGTATTGTTTTTTTTAAAAGTATCATCTTTATTATTATTTAGCTGCTCAAGCTGCAGTGATTCTTTAAGATGTATTTTTGTTTTAAAATTATTTGCTTCAGACAGAAGTTTTTGGTAGTTATAGGATTAAAAAAAAGTTTAAAAAATCTTATACTTAGGTTTAATAATCACACTAATACCCTGTAATTCAGTTTTATTTACAATAGAGTAAAATTCTGTGTAAGATTTATCATGAAATTTTTTAAGAGGGTTGAGTATTTGAAGTGTCAAAAGGATGAATTTATAAGGATCCTGGGATATATAGAAGTTTCCATGAAAGGTATAGTTTTTGTTCACTATTTATAATTAGAAAGTATTTTTCTTATAAAACTTCACAGTAAAAAATAGAGAAATATAAGCAGACATATTAAAATATGACTGTGAGAAAAAGAATGAAAAATGTGCATCTGATTGGTATTAGAAATCAAAATGGAGAGGAATGTAAAATAGAATCATAAATCATGATATTCTGAATATGGTCTTAGATATCATATAACCCAGCCCTCTTATTTTACCAATAAGAAACTGTAAAACTAAGTACATGCTTGACATTATGTAATGAACTAGCAACAGAGCTAAAGACTAGAGCTCAAGTGGACTTGTCTTTCATTCAACAAGTATAGAGTATTTATTATATCATTCACTGTTTTGGGTGCTATTCATGAACCTGAAAAAGTTATAACAAAAAAGTTTTAGATCAAACATCATATTGATCTAAACATCAAAGTTTTTCTTTTTGTTCATTTAAAGACTTTCTTTTAAGAAGGAATATCCTTGTCGTTCCTGCTGTGGATATTATCCTGGATTATTTACGTTTTTTAATGAGGGATTCTGTGTTTTTAATCTTTTTCAAAAAAATTTTTATGTTAATTTTAAATGATAGAATTTTACCAGAATAATGACTGCAATGTAGAATACAGGTAGGTCATCTTGATGTCCAGATCACAAGGTGTAGCAGCAAAGGTTATATTTCTATCATATCATTCCTCAGAATTATTAAAAGAATTTGAGATTTGGTTGCTGAGGAAAAAGGAGAGTCAGTTTATGTCTTTGAAATAAATTTTGTTCTTCCATGCATGGCGACTCAGTGGAGGTTAAGAGTTTAGAAAAATATCATGTTCTTTTTCTCTTTGGATGTGAGATACATTATTACAAATACATGTGGCTTGAGGGAGAAAAGTCTTTTCTCCCTTTCAGGTTCATGAATAGCACTTATGAGTTTTGAATATATGTTAACATTAGTTATTATGTATGCTGATATTCATAGAAGAAGAGATGACTTCAGGCTGTAGGATTGTGATAGAGCTTTTACGTATGATATGGTGCTGTCCCTTGAAAAGAGAGTAGTAGATTTCATGGAATAGTAGTTATTTTAGTGTTTTCTCTACTCTAGTTGCATGACTTTGAAAAACATCACCAAACCTTATCCTACCTTTGTGTTCATGAATGAATGGTTTGGGTAGATGAGGCCTGAGGACCTTCAACCCGAATGTAAGCATTTAGTTTGATATTGGGAGAATATTCCAGGCATAAGAAATTCGTTATGCAGTTGTTCAGAGGTAACCATGCAGGTATCAGTGGGGACATTGAACTTGAGTATGTTGATTTTGAGCATTATAACAATTTTTTTGAGCATCTTTGTCTACCTATTCTTTGTCACAATAGGTCTCTCAGTTTTCACAGTGGAAAATACCATAAGAGAAAAGCATCTAGTCAAGCCAACTTGCAAAGGAGTTGAGATAAAAATTAGTTAGCCACTGCAGCAAAATATTTGTATCACTACCCAGACAACTGCAAATTTTATTTATCCAAAAAGATCCTGGTAAGGATTAAATTATAGGAGAATGGTTTCCATTAGCAGATTTTCACTTACAGGCTTTCATTTGTTGAATATATTGTGTATTATTTTTCCAGGTTGCTTATATTGAAAATTAAAGGGAGATATTTGAAAGAAGTGAGTGATAAAGGGATGAAGATGATGGTGAATGTTACGATTAGACAGTTTTGAAAGTGGTTTACTTGCCATTATGCTTTCAGATGATTTCCCTTTTGAACTATTTATTTCATTAGTAGTTTTTAAAAATTAGATTAGCTGTTTTTAAAAAATAATGCTTTTTAAAACTTGCTTCACTTTTTGTAAAGCTCTTTCTTTCATAAGATTCCCTTTATCGCTGACTTCTCATGTGATGGTTATTTCCACTTCTTCATCACTGAGGTACACCACTGTGCTCATTCCTGCAGCTGAATTGGAGGGCTGTATTGATGTCCTGGGCCCAAGGGTCTGTGCACTAGTATTGTGTGTCAGGGGGACAAAGGGATGGCGCCAACTATCCTGCTCTGTGTGCCAGTAACTAGAATTAGTTACAAACCAATCGAATCCGTTGCAGCCAATTGGTAAACTAATTGGTAATTTTAGCTGTACATCTATATGTAGTTATCGGAATGCCTATAACATTACTTTCAGAGCCACTTTTGTTCTGTTTCATTCTGCTTGACAAAATGGCCTTCATAGCTGTGAGGAGAAGGATGTGCATCAGTGACTATGAGGCTGCTCCAGCTGCTTGTCTTGTTTGTATTCCCTTGTTCGTAAAACATGACTCAAGTTACAGCTGCATGGTACCACTCTGATCATTTCTGATAACGTTGAGCTAAACATTGCTTAAAATAGGTTGTTTAAGCTACCAAGTGTACTTTCTCTGTGCCAACTTGTATTAGAAATATAGCTGCTTATATTCTTGCCTTTTAGAGGGTTTCTTCTTTTTTTGTTTTTTAGCAAAAAGGGAAATCAGTAGAAAACTTCTAAAATAAATTATTCTGAATTAAATCTTTCTGTGCCCTAAAGTAGGTCATTTAAATTGAATGAATTTAATTAAAGAATCTGAATCTATTAGTAGAATTGAGAAAAGGAAGCCAACTAAATTAAAAAATTTTTCCTTTTCCTGATTGTAGAAGACTTTTATTACCAGTGATTTGGCACTAAAGATTACCTTTGAAACAAAATAAACAACACTTCTTTGTTAAGAAGAGTCTTTTAAAGTGGAATATAACTTTTTTGACTGAAGTGAGGTTGGTACTATATTTCATTTATGAATAATTTGGCATATATTTATTAGTAGTCTTGGGTCTGGTTTCCAAAGTGTACCTATATTTTAAAAAGAAAAAACAACATTTGTAAGTGAAAAGTGTTTTTGAGGTCTTTGAGGGCCACTGATACTGAAACATCAGTCTAAGATTTTGTTATGGAAAAGTAATGTATTTGTAAAACATAAGCATTTTTATAGCTGGTTGGCATTTGCTGATAGTCATCTTCTGGGAGTATTGGAAAGTTGCCTTTTATTGTAAAGTGAGACTGGTATGTCTTTATAGTCTTTACAGTAAGATGAGAATGGTATGATACTGGTAAAGTGAATACACTTTAAAGTTCTTTGTTTTATGCATTTAAATGACAACTTTGGCCAATTAAGCAACATTTACACACAGTTACACTTGAAATCAATTCCCCTTTCTGAGCAATGGAGTGAATCTTAGTGGCTTGTGCTTTTAACTCTTTTCTTGTATAAAATTTTCATTGCCATTCATATGCAAAACTAGTCAGTGCTGAGAGAAAGTCTTTGCAAGATGAGTAGAGTGTAGTGTCACAGTGATGTTATTTTGGATTATCTTAAAAAGACGGTTAGAGTGCAGTGATGGTAATTATCATGAGTATGTGCAGTGGAGCACAGACCATCTGTCGGTTTACCCAGATAAGCCGATCTAGAAGTGATTCCAAAGAAAAGAAAAGAAAAAAAGAAATGGTTCCTGTGAAATCCAGTCAATTTAAAATTTATTTTGCCATTGGAAGCTCAGTGTCAGTGCAAGTGCTGTATTTGATAAACAGAATGCAACTAACCCATCATATTATTGAAAACTGGTTTTAAATCATGCGTAATTGCCTTTGATATATTTAGTTTTGTATTATTCTCAAGTGCTGGTAAAATTTTAAACATTTACTTTTCCAAATTTATTTCTTTTTAAACTGATGATTTCACATATATGGTAGAAGAATTGAAGACTGAGTATTTAGAAGGGACTAACCATTATTAGTTTTTTGAATTTTCACTTCAGAAACTTTCAGTTTGGTAGGAAATGTAAAAAATGTTGATAAAGAACACTTGAGGGAAACATGCCCTTGATAATGGATTTGTTAGTAATGTTTTTCATTTCTATCTTTTCTTCCTTTTATTTTTCTTGCTGCTGGTATAAGAAGGCTTAGAGATATGACTTAGCAGTAAGAGCAGTGGGACAGGGGTTAGTGGGGTTTGGGTTCTGTACCATCACAACCAGATCACAAAATCTCAGTGTTATCTTGAAAATGAAGTGTCTGACTATAGACAGTGTGACTTCGTCACTCATTAGTTAGTTCTCTGGGATTTGCTCATTATTTAATATTGTTGCAGTTAATAGTTTTACTTATTCAACCAGTTATTTAGAATAAAATTTTCAAAACAAGACTGGAAAGGATAGAAATTTGCTTTAAGAGGGATTGTAAATTATAATTCATTCTGTTAGAAAGTATAACTGATAAATGTTACATTGGGTATCTGAGGGAATAATCTTCTGTTTAATTCACTCAGGCTAAAGAGCAGCATTTGCTGGCATGCTATCAGTGTTTTAAAGCATAGAATACCTCTCTCCTGTGGTTTGAGTTTCATAGATTCAGTATTTTGGCACATAGTGGGTTTTTAACAAATATGCATTTGGTGAGTAATTCATAGAATCTTAGAACTGTAAGTAAAGTTGTCTAATCCACCTACCCATTACACAATTACCCTTGACCATACTCCCTCTGGTAACTAATTCTCTTTTGAGACAGCTCTGCCAGATGAAAATCTGTCATATTCACTGAGCATCCTTTGTTCTATAACTTTTATTTATACGGAAATAATATAATCCTTTTATGACAAGCTCTCTTACATGTGAAGATACCTATCATACCATCCCTTTAGTCTTTTTAAGTCTAGTCATCTAGTTCTTACTATAATTCCTCCTGTGATGTGATATTAAAGTCTTCCTTATTATCACACTTGTTTTATTGTGTTCTACTTTATGTAGCCTCCTTAAATTGTGCTTGTAATGGCTTATCAGTCAGGCTTTTGGAAGCTAGCAACAGAAATAGACTTTAGCTGATTTAAGTAGGAAAAATAATTTATTGGGAAGATATTGGATAGTTCACAGATTTGACACTAAAACCAGTGAATCAGGGTTCGAAAACAGGCAGAAACCAAGGAAGGTTTTGCAGAGAAACATCTGGCTAGGATGTATTGCTGTTTTTTCACAACACCGTTGCCTCTTCGTCTTTGCCTTAGTTGCTTAAGATTCAAAGTCCCAGGCAAGTGTGTCTGATTGGTTAGTCCCAATCATATTTCTGTGCTTTACTGCCAAGTAGTAGAGAGGAGGAAGAGGATCTTCTCTTTTTACATCTGTGCAAGAACCCAATTCCCCAAACTGGAAAGGGAGTGAAAATTCTGGTTAGCAATAAAAAATGTTTAATACAAATGGAAATCCTGCAGAGGAAGTCTTATTTTACCTTGTGCTGGTCAGACCCTCGGCCTTTTCATAGTTGCTATTACACTTATGTTGTTGAAGTGTGAGGCCGTATTCACTTTTTTCTCTGGCTCAGTAAACTATTTACTCAACTTGAGTTTAGTGTCAAATAAAATTCCAGTCTTTTTATATGTGTCATGTGTTGTTAAGACCAACCTCCCCCCAGTCTTTTACTTGTACAGTTAGTTACTGGATCAAAGGGTAGAATCAGAAATTTATTATTTAAAAAATCTCATCTTTTTATATTTGCCAAATTACTGAAGCCTGTCTAGAGCAGTGCTGCCCAATAGAAATATAATGTGAGCCACATATGTACTTTTAAACTTTCTACTTGTTACATTAAAAAGGCAAAAATAAACATATGAAAATAATTTAAATATTTTAAATTTAACCCAGTACATCAAAAATTATTTCAACATGTGATCAGTATGAACATTATTATTATGTTTTAGTATGAACATTATTATTACGATATTTTACATTCCTTTTTTTTGGTCAGAGTCTAAGTTCAGATGAGCTACCTTTCATGTACTTAATAGCCATATATGGCAAGTGATTACCATATTGAACAGTGCAGATTTATATATTTTTTGAATTATGTTGTCTATCATAGATTTATTTCATCTGTAAATTGGATGAGCATACCCTGTATTTCTTTATCAAAATCCTGGTAAAAATGCTTGGGTTGGGGGGCTTTCCCTTCTAGTAGAGATGGAATAGAAAATTCAGGTCAACTCTCCTGGAAGAGCCATCAGTCATCACCAACCTTTTTGGCACCAGGGACCAGTTTCGTGGAAGACAGTTTTTCCACAGACCAGGGGCGGGGTTGGTTCAGGCGGTAATGGGAGTGATGGGGAGCAGCGTGGAGGGGCAGATGAAGCTTCACTTGCTCCCCCCCTCCTCCCCGCCCCCAGCCCCTGCTCACCTCCTGCTGTGTGGCCAGGTTCTTAACAAGCAGCACACCTGTACCAGTCTGTGACCTGGGAGTTAGGGAACCCTGAGCTGGGTGATAAAAAACAAATCTACAGACAGCTTAGGAGAGTGAAGAATTCTTAATCAGGGAAGAATTATAGGAGCATGATCCAGGAAAAGAGAAATTCTTAGAGGGAAGCCTCAGCAAAACACTTCGGAATAATTCATTGGTCAAGAAGAAATTACAACAGAAATTAGAAAATATTTTGAATTAAATGATAACAGAAATAACATGTGAGATGAAGCCTAAGTCATGCTTAAAGGAAACTTTATAGTGCTGAAATGCATATAATTGAAATGAAATAAAGGCTGAAAGCCAGTGATCTTAGTATCCAACTCAAGAAGTTAGGGGAAAAAAGTAAACTATATGTGTGTGTGTATGTGTGTATTTATATATTTCTATTGTCTACTGGGAGCACCTTGAAGCATTGACACACCAGTACCAGTGAGCACAGTAAACACCTAATCTTGGTCAAGATACCATTCTCCAGTAAAAGGAACCAGAGCTTCTTAGAGAAATGACTGATTCCAGGGCAGGGGCAGGGAAAATACATGATGAGCCTGAAAATTCTTTTTGTGACAGAAAGTTAGGAAATAGGGGGCATGTCAGAAATACATAGGAGCCAGCATTAAGGGCTTGCCATTGGCCAAATCTGGGACAATTTCAGCATCAAAACAAATAATGATAATAATGGGATCATTCAATAATATAGGAATTGATGAATCCATACTATTATGAATAAGTAAATGAATAAATAGGCAAATGAGGGAGAAGGGAGAGCACCTTTCCTACAAAAATGCTAAGCAGTAAATGTGAAAGGAATGATGGAATTAGAAAATCATCATTTAACAACTATTAAATAATAATTTATTCAGGCAAGAATTACCAATGGATCTTAAATTAGTGGGTGAAATTTTGTTGAAGAACAGGATATTTATAGAGTTACAGAATATCTCCCTACAAAGTATTTATTAATTACAAAGAAAAAATAGGAAGTGTAAGTGGGGGAGTTGGTAGATACCACTTAATCAAGTCATCAAGGTTATTATTACCAGTAATAGGACATATATATAGCCTCTTTATATAATGCACTGAGAAGACCACAACATCACTAATGTGGTATTCCTGATAATTTAATTTAACCTTAAATTGACTGATATATTACAAAATAACTGGCCTGTATTTTTTATAAATATGAGATCATGAAAGACAGGAAGAACTGTAACAGAATGAAGGAGACAGGACAATTAAATACAATGCATGATCCTCAACTGAATCCTGGGTTAGACTGTTTTTTTCCTCTGCAGTGCAGTAGTAGGACAGTTGGTAAAATTTGAGTGGGTTGGAGGACCCACACTTCCTGAATTCAAAACTTACTTCAGAATTGGGAGATTGGAATGGACATATATACACTGTTGATACTATTTATGAACTAGATAACTAATGAGAACCTACTGTGTAGCACAGGGAACTCTACTCAGTGCTCTGTGGTGACCTAAATGAGAAGGAAACCCAGAAAAGAGGGGATATGTGTATATGTATAGCTGTTACTTTGCTGTAGAGTATAAACTAACACAATATTGTAAAGCAGCTCTACTCCGATTTAAGAAAAAACTTACTTCAAAGTTATAATAATTCAAACAATAAGTTACCAGAACAAGGATAGACGTATAGATCAATGGAATAGCATTGAGAGCCTGGAAATAAATCCATACATCTGTGGTCTCTGTTTGTTTTTGTTTTGGCCTCTGCTTTTTGACAAGGGTGCCAAGAGTATTTAATGGGGAAGAAAAGTCTTTTCAACACCTGGTGCTGGAACAACTAGATATCCGCACACAAAGAATGAATTTGGACCCGTACCTCACACCATATGCAAAAATTAACTGAAAATGGAGCAAAGACCTAAATGTAAGAGCTAAAACTGAAAAACTCTTTGGAGAAAATATAGGTGTAAATCTTTGTAACCTTGGACTAGGCAATTGTTTCTTAGATATGATACCCAAAGCAAAAGCAACTAAATTAAAAAATATGTAAATTGAACTTCAACAAAAATAAAAACTTATGTGTGTTATAGGACACTATCGAGTGAAAAGACAACTCACAGAATGAGAGAAAATATTTTCAAACCATATATCTGATAACAGTCTAATATACAGAATATGTGAAGAATTCCTATAGTCCAACAATAAAAGGGACAAGTGGCCCAGTTAAAAAATGGACAAAGAATTTGAATAGACATTTTTCCAAAGAAGATATACAAATGTCCAGTAAGCACATGAATGTATGCTCACTGTTTTTAGACATCAGGGAAATTCAAATAACAACAATAATATCACTCTGCCCTCATTAGGTTGACTAGAATCAAGAAGTCAGAAAATAGCAAGTCTTGGAAAGGATGTGAAGAGTATGGAACCCTCTCATATTGCTGATAGCAACATAAAATGTTACAGCTGCTGTGGAAAAAAATTTGGTAGTTAATGTTAAATGTTAGAGTTATCATATGGCCCAGTAAATCCACTTCCAGTTATACACCCAAGAGAATTAGAAGCATGTATTCACATAAAAGCTTGTACATGAATGTTCATAGCAGCATTATTCATAATAGGCAAAAAGTGGAAACAACCTAAATATCCATCAGCTCACAAGTGAATAAGACAAGTGTGTTTATTCATGTAATTATTTAGTTATAAAAAGGAATGAAGTACAGATACATGTTACCTTGAAAACATTATACTAAGTAAAAGAAGCCAGCCTCAGAAGACCACATATTATATGATTCTGTTTATATGAAATGTCCAGAACAGGCCAGTCCATGGAGACAGAAAGCTGATTAGTGGTTTCCAAGGGCTGGAGAGAGGGGAGAAAAGGGACTGACTGCTGCTAGTTTCTTTTGGGAGTGATGAATATATTCTGGAATTAGATAGTTGCACAACTCTGTGCATGTATGTTGCATAACTCTGAATTGTATAATTCAAAATGGTGAATTTTATGGTATGTGAATTATATCTCAATAAAAAAAATTGAGGAAAAAATGCCAGTATTATGCAAATTCTTCTGGAACCTAGAAAAATGAGAATTCTGTCCAGCATAACCTTGATAACCAAAGCTTTTATAAGAAAGGAAAATATAGGCCACTCTGGAGTATAGATGCACGAGTCCTAAACCAAGTAACAATGTACTGAATGCGGTTATTTGAAAATTGGACAGTACATCACAATCAAGTTAGGTTCCTTCCAGTCCTGCAGTGTTCCTTTAACATTTGATTATGAAATTAATATCGTTTACCAAATTAGATGACTGAAGATGAAAAATCATATGATTGTCTCAGTAGATTTAAGAAAAATATTTGATGAAATTCAATACCCATTCATGAGAAAACTAGCAAACTGGGAATAAAAGGGAACATCCTTACTGATATAAGGAATCTTCCAAAAATTTTAGAGTAAACATCATACTTAATGGTGAAATGTTGAGAACTTTCCTTCTGAAATTGTGAATGAGACAAGAAAGGCTGCTATCCTTATTTCTAGTCAACCTTGAACTTAAGATTCTAGCCACACATTAATACAAGAATAAGACATAAAAAGTATAAGGCTTAGGGAGAAAAATGTTGTTATTCACAGATGACACACACATATATATGTATTTAGGAAGTACAGAAGAATCTAAAGATAAGCTATTAGAAGTACTGAGTAAGTTAAAGTTGCTGGATACAAGTTCAAAATTAAAAACATCAACAGTAACTGAAAAAGAAAAAATTTAAAACAACTGCTACTTATTCTTAGGGTTAAATCTAACAAAAGATGTCTAAGACCTCTACGCAGAAAAGTATAATACGTTATTGAAACACACTGAGTAAGATAAATATATGAAGCTATAGATCTGTTCATAGATTAGAAAAACAATGTTATAAAAATGTCAGTTTTCTTCCAGTTAATCTATAGAATCAGTGCAAATGCAATTAAAATTCTAATTTTTTTTCCTGAGAAGTTGACAAACTGATTCTAAAATTTGTATGGAAATTCAAAAGGCTGGAATTAGCCTAAGACAACTTTGAGGTCAAAGATATAGTTGGAGAATTTACTGAGTTTTGAGATTTATTTTGGAGCTGAGGCAATGTATGATAGTTTGGTACTGGTATAAGAATAGGTAAACAGACCAATGTAATAGAGGAGAAACTCTAGTTATAGACCCATACTCTAAAAGATAATTTTGGAGAATATCTTCCTGACCTTGTGGTAGGAAAAGATAGCTTAAAAATGACACAAATAGTATCAGGCTTTATAGGTAAAAGTCATAAAAGAGACTATCTTAAATTAGGAATTTCTTTTCCTCAAAAGATTCCATTCCATTAGGAGAGTGAAAAGGCAAATATATATGTGCTGCATATATAATCAGCAAAAGGCACATAAACAAAAGATGTGAGGAATATCTACACATCAAAAAGAGAAAGACAGTTGACACTTTAGAAAAATGGGAAAAGTCTTGAATAGGCACCTCACAAAAAGAGGATGGCCAGGAAGCATCTGCAAAAGTGCTGAGAATCATTAGTAATCAAAGAAATACACACATGCTAAAACCAAAATGAAACCATTATATCACCATCAACCAGAATGCTAAGGTTAAAAACAAAGAAGACCCCAAGTGGACAATACCACACGTAGATAAGGGTGTGCAACAAGTAGAGTTCACATACACTGCTGGTGGGAGTGGCAACCACTTTGAAATAATTTGGTATTATATACTAAAGTAGAACACATGCTTACTCTGTGACTCAGCAATTACACTCTTGGTCATACACTCAACAAAAAAACATACACATATGCAGAAGACAGGTACATGAATAACAGCATATAATTTGTAATATCCCAAATTTGGAAATCACTTAAATGTTCATCAGCGTTAGATTGGATAAATATTGGATAAATAAATATTAAAATAATACCAACCAATACATTTTTAAAATTTTTTATTTTTGGCTGTCGGGTCGTCATCGTGGCATGTGGGATTTTTCATTGTGGCGTGTGGGCTTCTCTAGTTGTGGTGCATGGGCTTCGCTCTAGTTGTGGCATGTGGGTTTTTCTCTTCTCTAGTTGTGGTGCGTGGGTTCCAGAGTGCGTGGGCTCTGTAGTTTGCGACACACAGTCTCTGTAGTTGTGGCGCGTGGGTTTAATTGCCTTGTGGCATATGGGATCTTAGTTCCCTGACCAGGGATCAAAACCACATCCCCTGCACTGCAGGATGGATTCTTTACCATTGGACCACCAGGAAAGTCCCCCAACCAATAAAGTTTGATAAACAGTAAAGTGGATAAATATTAATACAATAGAATA
Source organism: Hippopotamus amphibius kiboko (assembly GCF_030028045.1). Taxonomy (NCBI): domain Eukaryota; kingdom Metazoa; phylum Chordata; class Mammalia; order Artiodactyla; family Hippopotamidae; genus Hippopotamus; species Hippopotamus amphibius. The sequence goes on from NC_080187.1 coordinate 216,675,934, forward strand.
CTGCTCAGTAGTGACCTTGGACAGTGACAGTAAATGAATTGCAGGTGCACTCTGCAATATGGATGAACCTGGTAAACAAATGTACAAAAGAAGCCACAAAATGGTACATACTCTATGTGCTCATTTATATGAATTTCAAAATCAGGCAAAATTAAACTATTAGAAGTCAAAGCAGTGGTTATTTTGGAACAGGGACGGAATAGTGATTCAGAGACGGACATCAGGGAACTTTTAGAGACTGATATTGTTAAATTTTTTGTCCTGGATGGTGGTTGCATGGGTCCTTGCTTTGAAATAATTTATCTGTACATTTATGTTTTTTAAAAAATTTTTATTGGAGTATAGTTGCTTTACAATGTTGTGTTGGTTTCTTGCTGTATAGCAAAGTGAATCAGTCATATGTATACATATACGTGTATCCACTCTTTTTTAGATTTCCTTCCCGTTTAGGTCACCACAGAGCACTGAGTAGAGTTCCCTGTGCTATACAGTAGTTTCTCATAATTTATCTATTTTATGCACAGTAGTGTATATATGTCAGTCCCAATCTCCCAATTCATCCCACCCCTCCTTCCCCCCTTGGTAACCATTTGTTCTTTACATTTGTGACTGTATTTATGCTTTGCAAATAAGTTCTTCTCTACCATTTTTCTAAATTCTACATATAAGTGATGTTATATGATATTTGTTTTTCTCTTTCTGACTTACTTTACTCTGTATGACAATCTCTAGGTCCATCCACATCTCTGCAAATGGCATTATTTCATTCCTTTATATGGTTGAGTAATATTCCATTGTATGTACATACCACATCTTCTTTATCCATTCCTCTTTTGATGGACATTTAGGTTCCATGTCCTGGCTATTGTAAATAGTGCTGCAATGAATATTGGGGTACATGCATCCTTCCGAATTATGGTTTTTTCCAGATATGTGCCTAGGAGTGGGATTGCTGGGTCATACTGTAGCTCTATTTTTAGTCTTTTAAGGAACCTCCATGCTATTCTCCATAGTGGCTGTACCAATTTATGTTCCCACCAACAGAGCAAGAGGGTTCCCTTTTCTCTACACCCTCTCCAGCATTTACTGTTTGTAGGTTTTTTGATGGTGGCTGTTCAGGTCGATGTGAGGTGATAACCTCATAGTTTTGATTTGTATTTATGTAATAATTAGTGGTATTGAGCATCTTTTCATGTGTACATTTATGTTTTGTGCACTTTTCTGTTTATTAAATTTAACAATAACAAAAGGTTAAAAGTCAGTTGAGAAAGTCTTGAGAGGGAATATCAATACCATTTCCTGGTCTTTAGACTGTCAGCTTCACTAATTTCTTACCAAAGAGTGAGAATGAAAATAAACCCTGCCCTCCCTCCCAAAAATATCAGTAGGTTTTGCTGCTTCCTCAATGAGGAGTGTAGTGTAAAAAATATTAATTCCTAAGTCCTTTACTCTAAAGTTTTTTCTTGAAACTCTTTAGTTTCAGAATGGAATCTAATGTTTGTTGTTTGTTTTGAATTAGGAGGTGCTAATGATGCTGGATAACTATGTAAGAGATTTCAAAGCATTGATTGACTGGATTCAACTTCAGGAAAAGCTAGAGAAGACAGATGCTCAAAGCAGGTAATGAATTCTGGTCTTTATATTTATAGCAGACAGCAGATTCAAAGTAATTATTAAAATTGACAATGAAGTTGATCTCAGCTTAACTTGAAACCTGTACAAATCTAAAAGTTGAGAGCTGCATTTCTCAAGTTCAGTAACAAGTATTTATCAGGTACGTACTAGTGCAAGGCACTTTTATCTGGTACAGAAATTTATTGCTGAATATGACACATTTACTACTTTCATGACTTTTCAGTCTAAGGGTGGGATAAAATAGAACTTACTACTATGAAAAACTATTACAGATGTTCAGGGAAGGACAGGATCATATCTCTTTTGGGGGATCGATCAAGAAAGATTTCATGGAGGATGCGGAAGTGTTTAAAGAAAGTGGTTGGCCTTTCAGATGAAGGGAATAAGGACAGCTATAGAAGTATGGTATGTGTGAAGTGACAGTAATGTAGGGAAAGGTGAAGTATTTCTTCTTAATGTAGGCAGTGAGGAAAATTGATGAGTTGGGGGAATAATGAGAGATCAGAGATGCTTTAGAAACCTTCATTTGGAATCAGCACACAACAGCTGAGTGCTGTGTGTCAGGCTCTGGGACTATTGTGGTGAAGAAAACATAGTCACTCTCTCATGAAGTGCGCAGTGCATTGACAGGAAACACTGAGGTTAAATACTTACCAGTGTACAAAGTGTCATCCAAAAGAAATATAGGATACTTTGGGAGTATAAGAAAAGGCACCATCAACCCACTTGTTAAGTCCAGGAGGGCTTCCCCAAGGAGGTTATATTTAAGTGAGGCAGAAATATCAAGAAGCAGTTAGCTTGACAAGGAGAGAAGGAAAGAGTAATTGCAGATAGAGCTGATGGTATATGATATCCTGGAGGTGGAAGAGAGCACAGTGTAGGCAAGGAATTTAGAGTTTAGCAGGGCTGGAGTGAAGAGAACAGGGGAAAAGTAACATGAGAGGAGCCTGGAGAGGTGGGCTGAGACCAGATTATTTAGGACTCTGTAGACGTGATAAAAACTTTAGACTTTATTTTGAGCCATAAAGGTTCTTAAGTAAGGAAATGACATAGACTTGTGTTTTTAAAAGATCTTTCTGGCTGTAGTGTAGGAAGGTAAAGGTTCAGCAGTATAGTTTATAGATGATGGCCACTCAGACTAAAACAGACTAGAGTAAAGGCAGTAGAGTGTGGAGAGATATTCCAGAGATAGGTAAACCAACTGGATTTAGTATCATTTTGGATATGTGCAAAGGCAAAAGAACAATTTACTATTTCATTTAGACTTAAAATTGAAACCTGAGCCCTTGTGAAGTGAATGTTTGCATGGAGCTACAATGATGCCTTTTTACCCAGAGAAAACAGGTCTAAGCTGCCTTTTTCCCTTGGATTTAACCTTGGTTCAGTCTCAGTGATTGGAACCATGCTGTGGAGAAGTATCTTTTATCTCATCCTAGTATGTCAGCCCCAGGGGAAACCAAGAGAGATGGAATCCCAAGAGACAAATCCAGAAAGTCTTGATCCCAGGAAACCAAATTCAGGGAAGCCATGATATGTTGATCCTTTTAATATTTTTTTCTCACAATGAAAATTTTTGATATGGTGCCCACTTTACCCTGTCCCTGGATGGGTCAAGCCTAGTTGTCTTTGTAACAAGCAGTTTCACACTTACCCCTTGGTAATAGGTGATTCAATTGGGCAGGGGTGGGGGGGGTACATTTCTTTACTGGGTTAAACCAAGTTAAGAGATCTTCATGCTGATTTGTGATTGGTGACTATATTGCCCTAGTAAAGATAAACAGAGGAAAGCAGGTTCAAAGAAAATGGAACAGAAGTACAGAGAGAGGCAGAAATGAGAGAAATCATGTGGTCTTTGAGAGTTTAAGAGTGTTGCTTTAAAGCCTGCTTCTTCCAGGGCTAATCCTCATGAGCCACCTTGAGGATGTCCTTGACTTTGTACAGTTTATATCTTTACAATAAATCTTTATTACCTTTTTCTTTGTTATTTAACTTGATGGAGTTTCTGTTCCTTGTATCCAAAAAGGGTCTGTAATATAACCATTAGTGTATTAAAAAAGCAAACTAGATTTTTTCATTCTTGCTTGCAAACTCCAAGTTAGCAGTGGCTATGTTGAAGATTGTCTTGAGAAAGATTCTGAGGCCAAGTCCAAGCTTAACACCTATCCCTGTCCTAGCATCATGGTTCCAAAATATACCTGCGGCAACTCTTTTAACTCAAGTACTTATCACCATTTCTCCTCTTTGCCTTCTGAGGCAGCTCCCAGATATAGAAAGCAACGTTAAATTTCCTGTAGATGGCATTGTTAATCTTTCTTTCCTCAAATCATGCATCAAAACTTAACATGTAAATGTAAAAACTGAAGTTGTGCATAATTAAAGAAGAAAATATAGATAAATATCTATATATTTTTATTGTGGGCAAGGCCTTTGTAAGACAAAGGCAGAAAGCCTAAAGGAAAATATCTATAGGCTTGATTTACTAGGAAGAAAATATGCCTTTCTACATAAAAAAAAAAATAAAAGTGAAATTGTTGTCATTTATATGAAAAGATTTGTATCCATTATAGTAATAGTAATAGTAGTAGTAATAAATAATTTCAGATCAATTAGAAAATTATGTAAATCCCAGTGGAAAAAATAGGCAATAGGTACCAATGTATAAATCCCAAAAGATGAAATTTAAATGACTGGTAAAAAAGTTTAGCTTCACTTCTAATGATAATAAATGTATATAATTTAAAAAACAAAAACAAATACCATTTTATCAGTGAATTTTTAAAAATTAAACATCTTTATTGAAATCCTTGTAGGAGAAAGAACTCATCAAAGACTGAAACTCTAGCACAGGAGTCAGCGAACTTTTTCTGTAAAGTGCCAGGTAGTAAATATTTTAGACTTTGCAAGCAATGCTCTCTCTTTCACAAGCCAATGAAAATTTTAAAACAAGATACCAACTGTTGGCAAGGTTAAGGGAAGATGGGCACTTTTCATCTGGTGGAAGCATACTTTGTTACAACTTTTCTGAAAGACAATGTGGCAATAAATTATCAAAAGCTTTAGGCTTTATGTGGATAATCATCTATCTGAATTTTTTTGTTTTCTAACAATAATTATCACTTTTTAATGAGAGAAAAATCACAATCACTGGGTTGAATGGAGAGTAAGAGGCAAGGAGATTTGGGGAGTTATGGAAGTCTGATTGAGGGCATAGGGATAGAGAAAATGTTGCTTGGGAAAAAACATTTTAGTAGAGCATGTGCATCCTATCAACTGATGGGTTGTGGAGCTAGTGAAGAAGGAGGAGTAGTTAGCTTTTCTAGCAAAGTGCAGTGAAATGTTTATGATGTCACTCTCACGGGTGATTAAGAGGTAGAGGATGAAGTCTTCATTATTTTCCTGTGTATTCTACATTTTAACCCTCAGCACTGTCTTTCTGTCTTGATCTCTGTTCTATCTACTTATCTCTGCAAGGACACCAGACACAAGTAGCCAGAATTAGTACCATTGCCTTTTTAATGTTTTTAGCTGGGTGTCTGGAAGCTTTTAAAATATAAGTAGTTTATGTCATGTCTTTGTAACCCCGTAACACTTTTTAGATAATTACAGTTATGTTGCTATGCTGTAGTGGGTGGAAAATCCTGGACCACGCATCATCTGGGATTACTTACTGGTAATACGGTAACTTTAAACAGTGCACTAGAGAAAAATTGTGACCTGCTTATGTTTTCATGCACTAACAATGAAGAGAAAAGATTAGATTAACCCTCCCCCCCCACCCCTTTTCTCTATTAATCTGCTGTATGTCGAATTGGCAGACCAACTTCATTGGCATGGGAAGTAAAGAAGATGTCCCCTGGACGTCACATGATTCCAAGTCCGTCAACAGATAGAATAAATGTGACATCAAATGCTCGAAGAAGCTTAAATTTTGGGTAAGGTGAACTCAAAAAAGCCTACTGAGGCTTGCATTACAGTAAATAATTTTTTTGTGGATAATATAGTAGTATAAAGCTAGTATTTCACTGTAAGTAAATCCATGTGTATGTTTTTATGTTTGAAATTGTTTGAATGAAAAATTTTGAAAATCCAGGAGAGTAAAGTTTAAATTTTAGGAAATGTTGTATATTCAAACATAATTAGGATCCCAAAATTAAAACTTATAAACATATTTCATGCTAAATGATTTGTAACATGAACTGGCAATTTCTTTCACAACAAATGATCTAAATATATCATAAACTGTGTTAATGTCATATGGATTACATCTTTATACATTAGAATCTCATCAACACAGTTTTATAATTATTGTTTTATGCAGTTGTCTTTTATATCACATAGTTATAAGAAAAAATAAGTTTGTATTGTCGTTTGTATTTACATATGTGGTTACTTTTAGTGGTCCTCTTTATTTCTTCATGTGGATTCAAGTTACTGTCTAGTGTCCTGTCATTTCAGCCAGAAGAACTCTCTTTAGTATATCTTATTGGCCAGGTCTGCTAGTGACAGGTTTTCTCAGTTTTTGTTTATCTGAGAATATCTTAATTTATCCTTCAGTTTTTGAAGGATAGTTTTGCTCTGCATAGAATCCTTGGTTGAAAGTCTTTTTCTTTTAGCACTTTGACTATGTCCTCTCATTGCCTTCTGGCTTCCATGGCTTCTGGTGAGATATAAGCTGTTATTCCTATTGGGAATCCTTTCAGAGATGCCTCAGTTTTCTCTTGCTGCTCTCAGGATTTTCTATTTGTCTTTCGTTTTCAATAGTTTGACTATGATGTATTTAGGTGTAGATCTCTGAGTTTATCCTACTTCAAGTTTGTTGAGCTCTTTGGATTTGTAGGTGAATGTTTTTCATCAAATTTGGGAAGTTTTTGTCCATTATTTCTGCAGATATTCTTTCTGTCCGTTTCTCTCCTCTCCTCTCCTCTCCTCTGCTTTCCTCTCCTCTGAGAATCCCATTATACCTGTGCTGGTACTCATGATGGTGTTCCACAGGTCTTTGAGACTCTGTTCAAATTTCTGCATTCTTTTTTTCTTTTGTTTCTTGGGTTAGATAGTCTCACTTTACCTCTCTTCAAATTTGCTAATTCTTTATTTTGCAAGCTCAATTCTGCTGTTGAGCCCCTCTGGTGAATTTTTCATTTCCATTATTATGCTTTTCTACTCCAAAACATCTATGTAGTTCTTTTTTATATTTAATCTCTTTTTATTGATATTCTGTATTTGGTGAAACATTGTTCTCAAACTTTATTTTTAGATGTGGTTGCATTTTGTTCTTAGATATTATTTGAACATATTTATAATAGCTCATATAAAATCTTTGTCTAGTAAGTCCAATGTTCAGGCTTTCTTGAGGAGCTATTTCAGTTCCTCTTCTTTTGTGTGTCTGTGAGTAGGCCATATTTTCCTGTTTCTTTGCATGTCTTATGTTTTTTTGTTAAAAACTGGATATTTTAAATAGCATAATGTGACAGCTCTGGAGGTTAGATTGCTACCCTTTCCAGGATTTGTTGTTATTTCTGTTAAGTGGTGGTGGTTTTGTTACTATTTGTTTCTTTAGTGACTTCCTTGAACTAGTTTTCTGAAGTCTGTGTTCTTTGTCATGTGTAGTCACTAAAGTTTCTGCTCAGTTATCTTAGCTGTCAACTAATGATTTGACAGAGGTTCCCTTAAATGCCTTGAACCAGTAAATCTCCTAGCTCTTGTCTAGTTTTGTAGTGATCAGTATGTCTTTGGTGCTCTGGAGATTACAGTTCTACCTTTGCTGTCAGTGTCTGCTTCCTCAGAACCTCAAGGTCAGTCAGAGGTGAGAGGTTAGGGCCTTCTCAGATCTTTCCTAGGCTTCAATACAACCTTGCACATGTGTGTGGCCTTCTTGATTTCCAGGAATATATTGGAGCTTTTCAAAGCCCCTGTGGACTTCTTATTCTCCAGCTTTTCCTTTTAAGTTAACCCTTGTTTGCCCAAAATGCTATTGACAGCTCTGGCAGCTATGATATTGTTCATCACAGTCATGACTGTTGTTTTCCTTCAATTCCCCTGGCAGAACTTGTTTTTAAAGACAAAAATTTGTTTGGACTTTGGTTCTTTAGAGTGAGTCTTAACATTTGATGTGTAGTGTGAGGGTTGGTAAGTAGTTTGCTTGGTCAATTATCTTTGTTCTGTTAAAACTTACCCTTTCTTCATGGCTTCTCACTGCTCCTCCACCCCCACCTATGTCACAGTCTCTTATTTTTATCTCTTGTTACTGCTGAACATTGCATTTACTTGTATTATTATTAGATTTTCACTGTGTTAAAATTTTTAATGTTTATTTTTTGTACTTATACTATGGCCTTCTTTAAAGCAAGGTGTTTGCCATATCTTCTGTATCCCAAGCATCTAACATTGTATTTGGCCCTTAGTAAGAGCTCATAAAGTGTTGTTCAGTAGAACCAACTTTATGCTTTCAAGTGAGATTATTAGATTGTATTGCCTTAGGTGAAGGTTGATGGACTTTGGAACCTTGTAATACTTGGACCTTAGTGGAGTGGGGGAATGATATATAAGCAAATGAAACCAAATATTTGTATATTCAATCACCATTTTAAGGGAAATTCCCCCGAATGCATTCCATTGGTCTGTAGTTCACAGTATTGTATAGTGCAGTACATGGTTTATTTAACGCTGGAAGTCTAATGCATGCATAGTAAAAGTTCTCATACTGATCTTTGTGTATTGTATCTTTGGATTAATTGACACTTATTATCATTGTAAAACATGTTTAAGTATGCTGAAAAACTGTGCCTTATAGGTTGACTTTAATATATATACTTACTTCTGTTCTTACTGGTGAGTTAAATGCTTTAGACTATGAAGTTAGCTACCAAACTTCTTCATTCAAGTTATCTATATTTTAACTCATAACTTAAATATTAAGTAAACCACTAAAATATGAATATAAAAAGAGTCATTGTTTCTGTGAAAACTAAGATAAGTTTTTGGAAAGCTTTGATAAAGTGAACTATTAAAGTTTTGCTGTCAAATGAGTGTATAGGACAACTATGAAAGATTGGGGGAAATATTATTAGAGTTCAGGAGGATTGTGTACTTAGATTATTTAATAGGTGTCACTAAATTATTACTCCATTTTAAAGAAACCAAAATTGGACATTGTCAATGAGGCATCATACTTGTGGTTCATGTAAGAAATAATACACACAAAAAAAGCCTGATTTAATAGTGCCTATATTGATACATTGACATATTAATGCACATTTACATTATTAAAAGATAGAAGTTTTAAATAAAAAGAAAAAGTTTAAGGTATATATGCATATTTTTTAAGATTTCCCATTTAACTGAAATTTTCTTTTAAACCAGTCTGATGAGAGCTTTTATATTATATTTGTTCCTATACAATATGTTTTGCTATATTAATGAAGTATGAGACCAAAATAAATTTATGAATATATTTGCCTTAAATTGATAGTATGTTATTCTATATATGTGGATACACATACACACACAATGCATTTAAAATTTAAATATATTAAGTATATATTTAAAATTTTAACTTATATTTGATTTATTAAATGCAGTCATTTTCTCCATAGGGGCTCACCTGGCACAGTGGCAGCTCCGCGTCTGGCTCCCACAGGTGTCAGTTGGGCTGACAAGGTAAAGGCTCATCATACGGGCTCTACTGCTTCTTCAGATGTAGCACCTGCCCAGTCTTGCCCACCAATGGCAGTACAGAAGCCTTCCCGCAAAAATGGCAAGTGACTTTGAATCAACCTTTTTATGTAGTAGACAAGTGGATTTACGTGGAGATATTTATTTTATTTGAAATTGGTGCTAATAACATTATATATTTATCTTTGTGCATCATTTTTGTGATGTTAATTTGCCTTACTTAAAATCATAAAATAATCTTAAAAACTGTATGAAAATTTTTGAAGATCATTCTTATCTCAGGTTTGCCCTGTGTAAACTTAAAGGAGAATGGTATCTTTTGTCAATTCATTTATAAGATCCTTTATAATTCTTTTGACTTAAAGTAGAAAAGAAATAAAATAGTTCATCCTCTAGGTAGTATACACTTTATTTTTATTTGTTTATTTAAAAAAATGTATTTATTTATTTGGTTGAGCCAGATCTTAGTTGCAGCAGGCAGGCTCCTTAGTTGTGGCGTGCAAATGGGATCTAGTTCCCTGACCAGGGATTGAACCTGCACCCTCCACATTGAGAGTGCGGAGTCTTAACCACTGCACTAGCAGAGAAGTCCCAGTAGTATACACTTTAAATATCATGTCAGTACTTCATTTCATTAATATTTAAATACTATTTTGGTACTAAAATAATATCCTGTGTTTATCTTTGCTCATGTATCTGTTTTCTACACCATCAGAATAATTAAGGGGCAAAAATAAATAGGAAGCCTGTAATTCTGAAAACCCACCTGAGATTATTCCATAGGAGTTTCCTTTGTAAATCCAGAGTGGATTTTGTAAAAAAATATTTATTTATTTACTTATTTACTTATTTACTTGCCTATGATTGGTCTTGGTTGCAGAGTGTGGGGTTTTCATTGTGGAGCATGGGCTCTTCATTGCGGAGCTCGGGCTTCTTTCTAGTTGTGGCATGTGGGCTCAATAGTTGCAGCACACAGGCTCAATAGTTGCAGTGCACGGGCTTAGTTGCCTTGCAACACGTGGGATCTTAGTTCCCCGACCAGGGATCAAACCCGCATCCCCTGCATTGGAAGGTAGACTCTTAACCATTGGACCACCAGGGAAGTCCCCCAGAATGGATTTTTTATACATCTTTAGAGGCTTGGATTTTAGAGTGATAATAAGTAATAATGAATTTGTATTATGAGTTAAGGAACAACTTGAGAATACTGCTTTCTTTTCTCTTCAGTGAAAGATCCCTTTGGAGCTTTGTGGTTCAGAAAGTTATGTTTTATTAGATATAAGAAAGGTATTGCCACCTTTGCATTATTGATATTGTTGTTGTATTGTTTTTCCATTTTGGTCTCAGTAAGTTGTACTGGCTTATTTCAAATATATTCCTTACTTTTATGGAATATATTGCCCTTGTTTTCTCTATTGAGAAAGGAGAATATTGAGAGTAGGCATGAGTTCTTTCTTAGGAAAAGGTAGGAAAATGTGGAATCATAAAATTTAGTGTCTGTATCTTGAAAAAGTCTGAGAAAATATGTTAAAAAATCAGATCTGCAAAAGAAGTTAAAGGAATTATGGCATTAGCACTTATCATGGTTTTGTTTAAAGCAGTACTCTAAGGTTATTTATCAGTATGACCATTTGGTTGAAGTGAAATTGAAATGGTAGATCTTAATTATGACTAGGCTTAAAAATACTCTTGTTAATATACCAGGGAATTTTGTTTTTGACCACTTTTGGTTTTCAGTTTTGGGGTTTTGATGCACTGTTATGCACAGTGAATTACGGAGTATATCTTAAGTAATTTATAATTACAGTAGCTATAGTACTCAAGTTTATAACGATATGCTGTAAAATTGATTTTTGTTAAAAATGACAAAGTGAGCACATGCAGTTGCTTTGCTCTTTCCCCAACTCAACTAAAATGATATGAAAAGACTTAAGGAAAAAGGACAGGAGAAGAGATTATATGAACAAATTTTTGAAAGTTGGAAGGTAGAAAGAGCAGTGATGACATTTGAGTAAGCTAGCTGAAAGTGGGTAAAACTATTAAGCAATCCAGTTTGCTCCATGTAACTTCCAAAAGGATCAGAAATTGGTGGGAGCAGGTATCTATGGAAGTGAGGGTACAGGCAGGGATTGTAAGAAGAATCTCGAAACTTCCCCACTTCCTCATAACTCTGAATAGTAGGATCGGAGTAGGTGTGTCTCTCTCACCTCACAGAATGTTGGAGGTTTATTCTTTAGAGAAAGTACAAAAGATGGTGTTTGACCTGAGGGATACCAGACACATTGGAAGGTGGGAGTACTGTACTGAAAACAAGCGATTAAGTGAAAGAATATAGATAAAGATAATGTTGAGATGCCTCAATTTTGCTTCCACTTCAAGCCCTCTTCTCCTGCTTGAACTGCCACATTTTCAGATCAAGAGAACCCACACCAGCAGAACACATCCAGATCTGATATAGATCATGAGATATTGGTCTTTGAGGTTGATTCTGTAATTGGATGAATGTCTGGTAGTCTTGAAAGACTTTGGCAACCTGAGGCGAGATTGTGGACTGTGGTAGATTGTCTGTGAGGATGAGTGTGAACAATTTCCCTCATCCCTGTGCATGCATGTGACTCCCACCGTTGAGTGATTAGTCTCTTTTCCGTCCCTTGAATCTTTGGTTGGTCCTATGACTTGATATGATCAATAGAATGTATCTAGAGTGAGGTTTCGTAAATTCCCAGCCTAGCTGTTAAGAGGTCTTGCAGCTTCCATTTTCTCCTTGTTGGAAGCCAGCTGCCATGTAAAGAAGCCCAAGATAGGCTACTGAATAATAAGAGACCATGTGAAGAAAAAGTGGCCAGGAGAAGGAGAACCTAGCTATCTCAGCCAGTAGCTAGTATCAAAGCTTCAGGCATGTGGTGAAGCTATTATGAAACTCTCTGGTCTCAGTTGAACCACCCTAGCTGCAAGCATGTAGAGATGAGATGAGCCCCCTCCCAAACTGAGCACTCTTTGGATTCCTGACTCAAAGAATTGCATGGAAATAACATGATTAGTATTTTAAGATGCTAAGTTTTAGGCTTGTTATATGAAAATAGATACTGGGAGTATCCACTATTTGAATAACATGGGTTATAGAAAGATAAAGGAAAGGAAGAAGTCATGAAATAATTAAAGGAAATTTTGTTTAACAGAAAGATAATAAGATTTTAGCCAAAAGGGCCCATTAAGTGCCCACTATAATGGATGAAAATATAGAAAAATGGTACAAATCAACCAGTTTGCAAGGCAGAAATAGAGACACAGATGTAGAGAACAAACATATGGACACCAAGTGGGGAAAGCGGGGAGGGTTGGGGGGAATGAATTGGGAGATTGGGATACCAGATTGTACACTCTAAATATCTGCTGTTTATTATCTGTTAACTGTATCTCAGTAAAAGTTCTTTAAAAAAATAAAGTGATTTCAAAACATGTTGGGAAGTTTATGAGTACTATAGATGATGAGAGGCGCTAAAAAAACAGAGAAAAAAATTAGTTTATATACAGATGACCAAGAATCAGAATGACATCTGCTTTTGCAGAATTATCACTAGAAGCCACAAGAAAATTGATCAATGTCTTCAAAATTCTGGAGGAAAATATTTAATTTCTAAGCTAAAATCCTATGTCCAAATTATTCATTAGATGTGAAAGTAAAGACATTTTCAAACATGCAAGGCCTCAAAAGTTTTTTAACTCCATGGACACTATCACTATCAGGAGGAGCCAGCACAGAGAACCGGAAAAGGTAATAATTCTGTGTTGATCCCAGGATAATAGGTGTGTACACGTCAAGAGAACAGCCAGTCTGGATTTTTTTATGGTCACAGTGCCCTGGAAGGGAGGAATCCAGGAAGGTAAATGAAAATTTTAAAACAACTTACGTGCTTGTACATATTAAGAAGAGATTTAAAATTTAGGAGAGTTGGGATTGAATTAATAAGTCAGTAGAAAATATTGAGGCTAAATCATGGAGAGAAAGAGAGATAGGAGTATGCAGAGAAGAGAGTAAGAGGCACACCTGTAAATGGAGTTTGCGAAGGGATGGAGCAAATGGTGCAAAAGCAACATTTGAAGAGGTAATCACAGAAGAGTTCCCCAGACTGTCAAAAAACATCAAGTCTCATATTCAAGAGCCGTTATAAGCTCCAAGTAGAAAAAATACAAAATGAATCTCATCTACATGCAATATAGTAAAAATACTAAAAGTTAAAGAAAGAAAATCTTTGCAAGTAGTCAGAGCTTTAAAAAAAAAGACTTTTCAAAGGAGCAAGAGTAAGCTTATTACTGATAAAAGCCAGATGACAGTGGAATGATATCTTTAATGTGCTGAAAGAAAATAACTGGCAAGATGGAATTCTACTTCCAGCAAAAGTTACCTTCAAAAATGAAAAACGGACTTGAGGACACGGGGCTGGGGTGGGGCGAAAGGGAAGCTGGGACGAAGTGAGAGAGTAGCACTGACATATATACACTACCAAATGTAAAACAGATAGCTGCTGGAAAGCTGCTGCATAACACAGGGAGATCAACTTGATGATGGGTGATGACTTAGAGGGCTGGGATAGGAAAGGTGGGAAGGAGTTGTGGGAGGGAGGGGATATGGAGATATATGTATAAATACAGCTGATTCAGTTTGTTGTATAGCAAAAACTGGCACAACAGTGTAAAGCAATTATATTCCAGTAAAGAGCTTTAAAAAAAATGAAGGTGAAGTAAAGGTAATTCTAGATAAATAAAAACTGAGAGAATTTGTAATCAGACCTACACTAGTAGCACAGAGTTCTTCAAATGGCAGGTAGATGATCCCAGATAGAATCCCAGAAATGCATGACGGAATGAAGAACACCAGAAGGAGTAAACATGTGGATAACATTAAATGTGTATTGACTGTGTGAAACAATGTCTTGTGGAGCTTGACATATATGTAGATTGAAAATTTATGACAGTAATCCAAAAGATAAGAGAGGAATAAATGGAGTTTATATTTTCTAGGTTCTAGCATTGTCTCAGGAGTTATAAAAGTACTTATTTGTATTAGACATAAGTCAAGGATGTGTTATAAACTCAAAACCTCAAAGAAGAATAAAAGAATGGTCAATTAATAATCATTTTGATTAACCCAAAAGAAGGCAAGAGAATAGGAAAAAAGAAACACAAAACAGATAAATCAAAAACAAATTATAATGAAATAGAAGTAAATGCAAATGTATCAATCCCTACATTAAATGTAAATGGTCTAAATATTAAATTTTAAGAACAAAGGTTATAAAACTTAAAAAAATAAAACCCAACTATATTCTGCTTACAAGAGATACACTTTCTATATGAACACATAGCAAATTCAAAAGAAAAAGACAGGGAAAGATATTCTATACATATCTTATTCATATCAAAGCTAGTATTGTTATAATACCAGGCAAAATAGAGCAGCCAAGATACATTCTAAAGAGAGATTTTTTTTTTTAAGTTATTAAATGGTCATTTCAACAGAGAGAGAAAGTGATTCTAAATTTATATGTGCATAAAACATCTTTAAAACATATAAAGCAAAACCTGACAGGACTGAAAGGAAAAATTGAAAAAAAGTCTGTATTTGCACTGGGAGAGTTTTACCATAACTGTCTCAGCTGATAGTACCTGTAGATAAAGATCAATAAAGATAAAAAGTATCTAAACAATCTGATTAATGAACTTGGCATAATTGATATGTCTAACAAATAATGCGTTTTCTTTTCCATTCCTTTCCCTTTTGATGCTTTAATCTGGAAACTTTACTGGAATGTCTTCTAGTTATTCCACTAATCCTCTGTTCTGTATATCTGATCTGTATTTTCTTGAATATATGAATAATAGCTATTTAAAAATTCTGTGTCTGAAAAGTAAAATGTCTGAACTACCCGTGAGTTCGTTAATTTAAAAAAACGTTTTTTGGGAGGTTTTCAGTTATTTGACTGTCTTTTATTAGCATGCCTCATATTTAATTGAATACTTAACATTGCATATTAAAAGTTATAGAGGCTTCGTCTAAAAATATTTTTTTTATGGCAATAAGATAGAGAACAAGCAGATCACCTTAATCCTGTCAAGGGTTGGCTTGAGGTTTTATTAAAGTTGATGTATTTTAGTTTTTTCTTGTTCCTTTTGAGGTCTCAACTGAAAACCTGGGGTGTTTGCCAAGACTACTTCATTCCTGAATTCCAACTTTTGTTTCCCCAGCACCGTACAGTTGCTATAATATCTGCTTAGCTCATTAGCATCCCAGCTGCTGTTTTCTGCTGGGTGTCTTGGAGTCTTGCCCTGTATATGCAAAGCTTAGCAGTTGTCAGACTTCTTAGGGGAGGATTGAATGCAGATTTTTTTGGCTTACTTTCCTGCAGTTTCCCCCTCTTCAAGATTTTTTTCACCTGAAGCCCTAGTTGCTTTAGACTCATCGAACTCCAGTATCTCTCTCTGATAGATAGGACTGCTGGTTTCTGGTAGAACTCACTTCCCCTGCACTTTGAATTCCAGCAGTCTTCAGGGAATATTCTGGGGTGAATGTGGATCTCATGTTGTCTCTTCTCTCAGGAATTGTAGTTCCTCAAATCTTGCCTATATTGGTTGCTTTCCAATGTCTTTAAACAATTCATGTATATATTTTGTCTAGCTCTTGTAGTTGTGTTTGGCAGGAAGATCAGTTTTAATACAGGCTACTTTGTCATGGCTGTAAGTCCAAATACTTATTCAAGCACACATGGAGCATTTACCAAAACTGACACATGCTGAGCCATTAAACAAGTTTCAACAGCTTTTAGATAATTGAACTTATTCTATCTGAACACAGTGAAATGAAGTTAGAAATTAATTACAAAAAGGTAGCCATACAGTTCTCAAATTTTTGGAATTTTGGAATATATATCTGAATAATCCATGAGTCAGGGAAGAAATCACAATGAAAATTGGAAAAGGTAAGTTGAATGTAAATGAACATTTAAAATCTTTGGAGGATTTACCTGGTGGTCCAGTGGTAAAGAATCCACATTACAATGCAGGAAACACAGGTTCAATCCCTGGTCAGGGAACTAAGATCCCACATGCTGCAGAGCAACTAAGCCTACACACCGCTACAGAAGATCCCACATCCCTCAGCAAAGATCCCGTGTGCTGCAGTGAAGATCCTGTGTGGCACAACAAAGACCTGATGCAGCAAAAAAAAAAAAAAAAAAAAAAAGATAATAATAATAAATAAATCTTTAACAAAAATCTTTGGGATTAGGGTAAAGCTATGCTTTGAGGAAAATTTCTAGCCTCAATTATACCAATTAGAAAGGACCTAAAATCCACACTCTTTGCATCTCAAGAAGTTAGAAAAGAACAAGCTAGACCCAAGGAACATGGAAGGAAAAGATATAAGTGAGAATAGAGAAAAATTAACAAAGCCAAGATGTAGTTCTTCAAATAGACTAATAAGATGAACAGACTTCTAGTAATACCAAGAAAAAGAGGAGACAAGGCCTCGTACCAGGAATGAAAGAGGCTTTGGCAGAGATTCCACAAATATTAAAAAGAAATTGTGAACAATATTATACACTAAATTTAGAAACTTAGAAGAAATTGACAAATAACTTGAAACACGTAAAATAACAGAAGTTGCATGGAAAGAATTAGAAAAACTTCAAGGAACTTAGGAGTATTAAAAAAAAATGTGAGTTAATGAATTTTCACAAAGAAAATTCCAGGTCACGATGGCTTCACCTGTGAAGTCTTCCAAACATTTTAGGTAAAGATAACATTAAACTCTTCCTCAGAATAAAAGAGAGATCATCTTATAACCTTAATATGAAAACCTAAAAAGGATATTATAATAATGGAGCATTTTCTTTGAACATTGAACAAAATATTAGTGAATTAAATATAGCAATAAATAAAAATGATAACAAATCACAAATCACAGTCAGGTTGAGATTATTCCAGTGCTTTTAAATTACTGGTTGTATTGACTTGAATTTAGTGCTACTGTATTAAATGACATTTGTGAAAATTTAAAAATTATACAAATTCTGGAGTGTAAAATCAGTGCTATGAAATATAATTTTGTGTTTTGTGCAGATTATTTTAAGTATTTAGAAGTTCTCTGACAGTTTAAATCATGATTTACTGTTCTCAACAAACATCCTTCATTATGGGAATAATTTTTCAATATAGTTTTACTGAAGTTTCATTAAAAATGTAATTTGTCCATAACTAATTTCTTGGTGTCGAATAGACCTATGTTAGACTTTCTGTTTTGATGTACTCCTCTTTTGAATTGCTTCAGTTATTTCAGATTTTTAAAAAATTACATGATAATGTTTGTGTTGGCCATCTTATTGATTAATGGATTAGGTCCAAGTTTAAGCAGTATTTCTTTCTATAAGTAAGCTTTCAAAGAGAGGAGCTTTTCTTTAAAAAAGTAATTAATCACAGTATTCCTAAGTGTGAGCCAGTTAAGTTATCTGAAATCTAAAATCTTTTGTTAAACTTAATTTCATAATTTAGTTTTTTTCTTTTGGTAATTGTGGTTTTTATGAGGTTGATTTTATAATTTTTCTTTTAATTTATATATATATGTATTTAAAGTTTAGAGCAGAAATGTGTAACTTTATGTGCTAAATTTTTAGAGTTAAACATGGATGAAAATTGAATACAAACTGTACAGTATATGATTTAAGATATTATTAGTAATTTTGTTGGTTATCTTAATGATATTATATTTTAAAAATTCTGTCTTTTGAAAACACATACTGAATATTTACAGGAGACATGATGTGTCTAGGATTTGCTTTAAAGTAGTTCAGAAAAAACAATAAAGAAGCTGCAATCAATGAAATGAGTGACAATGTTGATAATTTCTAAAGCTAAATGATTAGAGCATGGGGTTCATTATACTGTTTTCTCTATATTGTGTATTTGAAAGTCCTCATACTAAAATGTTTACAAATACAATGAACAATAAATAATAAAATATTAATAAAAAATAATGAAAATTTTAAAAAGCTACAAAAAATTTAAGCATGCTTCCCCCTTGCAGATTTCAAAGTCCAGGCCTTTGAAGTAAAAGGTTACAGAGTTCTGTCTAATCTTTATTTTAAAATATAATACAAAATGTATTAGCATAGTCACTATCTTTAAAAAATAGGATGATGAGTTAATATACCAGTTACAAGAATGAGCATTTTGTAAGTATTTTTTTCCCTTGAAATAAAATTCCTTCCCTGTAGTGAATCATGTGATGGTGTGGCCTATGATCCTCAGGAAAAATGCAGTTTTTACAGTAATGTAGATTTTCAGTTTTTGAGTCAGCTTTAGAAGTCAGCTTACTTTTTTCTATTAATGTTTTAAAACATTTTTAAAAATTAATTTATTGGCTGCATTGGGTCTACATTGCTGCACACAGGCTTTCTCTAGTTGCGGTGAGTGGGTGCTGCTCTTCGTTGTGGTGTGCAGGCTTCTTACTGCGGTGGCTTCTCTTGTTACAGAGCACGGGCTCTAGGCATGCAGGCTTCAGTAGTTGTGGCATGTGGGCTCAATAGTTGTGGCTCGAGGGCTCTAGAGCACAGGCTCAATAGTTTTAACAGCTGTCATGTCAGTGTACATTGAAAAAAACTTATCAAAATTGGTGAATTTTTATGTAGTCATTTTAATATTGAATATGGAAAAAACATTTTCAGCGTATTATGCTTTATTATTTCAAGAAAGGTAAAAATGCAACTGAAATGCAAAAAAAAAAAGATTTGTGCAGTGTATGGAGAAGGTGCTGTGGTTGATCAGACTCATCAAAAGTGGCTTGTGAAGTTTCGTGCTGGACATTTTTCTCTGGACGGTGCTCCATGGTCAGGTAGACCAGTTGAAGTTGATAGCACTCATATTGAAACAGTAATTAAGAACAATCAATGTTATACCACGAGGGAGACAGCCGACATACTCAAAATATCCACATCAGTCATTGAAAATCATTTGCACCAGCTTGGTTATGTTCATCACTTTGAGGCTTGGGTTCCACATGAGTTAAGTGAAAAAAACCTTCTTGACCACATTTTCGCATGAGATTCTTTACTTAAATGTAATGAAAATATTCTGTTTTTAAAATAAATTGTGATGGGTGATGACAAATGTATACTATACAACAATGTGAAATGGAAGCGATTGTGGGGCATGTGAAATAAACCACCACCAACCACACCAAAGGCTGGTCTTTATCCAAAGAAGGTGATACTGTGTGTATGGTGGGATTGGAAGGGAGTCCTCTATTATAAGCCTCTTTCGGAGATCCAAATGATTAATTCCAACAAGTAGTGCTCCCAGTTAGACCAACTGAAAGAGGCACTTTACAAAAAGCATCCAGAATTAGTCAACAGGAAATGTGTAATCTTCCATCAGGATAAGGCAAGACCACATGTTTCTTTGATGACCAGGCAAAAATTGTTACAGCTTGGCTGGGAAGTTCTGATTCATCCACTGTATTCACCAGACATTGCACCTTTGGATTTCCATTTATTTCAGTCTTTACAAAATTCTCTTAATGCAAAAAATTTCAGTTCCCTGAAAGGCTGTAAAAGGCACGTGGAACAGTTCTTTGCTCAAAAAGATAAAAAGTTTTGGAAAGATGGAATTATGAAGTTGCCTGAAAAATGGCAGAAGGTAGTGGAACAAAAGGGTGAATACATTGTTCAATAAAGTTCTTGGTGAAAATGAAAAAATGGAAATGAAAAAAATGTGTCCTTTTGCTTAAAAACCAAAGATATTTAGATATTTGGCCAACCCAATATCTAAATGGCCACAGGTACATGAAAAGGTCCTCAGCATCACTAATCATTTGGAAATGCAAATCAAAACCACAGTGAGTTATCACCTCACACCTGATAGAATAGCTGTTATCAAAAAGACAAGAGATAAGAGGTGTTGATGAGGGTGTGGAGAAAAGAGAGTCCTGGTGTACGTTGGTGGGAATATAAATTGGTGCAGACATTGTAGAAAGCAGCATGGAATTTCCTTAAAAAATTAAAATAGAACTACCATATGATCCAGCAATCCTATCTCTGGAAGCATATCCAAAGGAAACAAAATCATCATCTCAAAAACATAGCTGCACCAACCACATTGAGTGCAGCATCATCTACAGTAGGCAAGACATGGAAACAACCTGCGTGTCCTTCAAAGGATGAGTGGGTTAAAACAGTGTGGTGTATGTATACAGTGGAATATTACTGAGCCATAAAAAAGAATGAAATCTTGCCATTTGCAACATCATGGATGGACCTAGATGGTGTTATGCTAAGTGAAGTAAGTCAGACAGAGAAAGACAAATACTGTATGATATCACTTACATGTGGAATCTAAAAATGCTGAACTCATAAGAGACAGAGAACACCCCTGGTAGTTGCCAGGGGTGGGAGGTTGGGGTGGGTGGGTGGCCGAAGGTGATTAAAAGGTAAAAACTTTCAGTTTTAAGAAAAGTAAGTTTTGTAGATACAATGTACCGCATGGTGACTAAAGTTAACAATAGTGTATTATATTGGGTTGGCCAAAAAGTTTGCTCGATTAGTGAATATGTTCAGTAAAGTTCTTCCTGAAATTGAAAAACATGTCTTTTATTTTTAATTAAAACCGAGCAAACTTTTTGGCCAACTGAATGTATTTGAAGGTTCTTAAGAGAGTAAATCTTTTTTTTTATAAGTTTTTTTAATTTATTTATTGGCTGCTTTGGGTCTTTGTTGCTGTGCATGAGCTTTCTCTCGTTGCAGTGAGCGGGGGCTACTCTTCATTGTGGTGCATGGGCTTTTCAGTGCAGTGGCTTCTCTTGTTACGGAGCATGGGCTGTAGGGGCGTGAGCTTCAGTAGTTGTGGCACACGGGCTCAATAGTTGTGGCTTGCGGGCTCCAAGCGCAGGCTCAGTAATTGTCGCTCAAGGGCTTAGTTGCTCAAGCCCTTAAGAGAGTAAATCTTAAAAGTTCTCAACACAAGAAAATTTTAACTATGTGAGGTGATGGATGTTAACTAAACTCATTTTGGTAATCATTTCACAATATTTACATGTATCAAACATTATGTTGTATACCTTAAACTAATACAGTGTTATATGTCAGTTATATCTCAATAAAACTGAAAAGAAAAGAAAAAAAAGACATCTTATACCCTTTATATAACACCCCTCTAACCTCACATTCCCCCTCATCCCTTGTTAGCAGGTAGTGTTATCAGTATACTTTATTTTAGCCATTCTGATATGTATATAATGGCATGTCGTTGTTTTGATTTGCATTTCTCTAATGGTGAATAATGTTGAATATTTTTATGTGCTTTTTTTTTTTTTGCCATTTGTACATACTCTTCAGTGTAATGTTTTTTCATGTTTCTTGACCATTTTCTACTTGGATTGTCTTTAAAATTACTGTTGAGTTTTGAGAGTCCTCTGTGTAATTTAGACACTAGTCCTTTGTTGAATATTTTCTACGGTCTGTTGTTTGTCTTTTCATCTTCACGGAGTCTTTTGCAGAGGAAAAATGTCCAATTTTGTTGAAGTCCATGAGGTATTCTCTTTATGGATAAAGCTTTTGGTGTCAGGTCTGAGAACTCACTGTCTAGCCATAGGTCAAAAGGTTTATCCTTTGTGTTTTCTAAAAATTTTATATTTTCATGTCTTACATTTGAATCTGTGATCCATTTTGAGTTAATTTTTGGGCAAAGTGTGAGTTTTAGATGGAGGTTCACATTTTTGCCTGTGGATGTGCAGTTGTTCCACCACCTTTTGTTGGAAATCCTTTTTGAAATTTTGTCAAAAATCAGTTGGGCATATTTGTGTGGATCTGTTTCTGGGTTTTGTATTCTCTATGTCATTGATCTATGTGTCTGGTGCTCCACCTATACTACACTGTCTTGATTATTCTGACTCTGTGGTAAGCCTTAACATCAGGTAGATGTTTCTACTTTATTCTTCTCTTTAAAAATTGTTTTTAGCTATTTTAGGTCCTTTGTCTTTCTATGTAAATTTTATAATAAGCTTCTCTGTGTCAAAAAAATGTTGCTCGGATTTTGATAGAAATAGGGGGAATTGACATCTTTATTTTACTGTATATTCCAGTCTTTGAACTTGGCATGTCTCTTCATTTATTTAAGCCTTTTTCTATTTCTTTCATTAGCCTTTTGTAATCTTCAGGATGCATATTCTGTGCCTCTTTTGTTAGACTTATTACTAAATATTTTATTTTCTTTAGTGCAGTTGTAAATTGTTTTTAATTTCAGTTTCCACATATTCACTGTTGGTGTATAGAGATACAATAGATTTTTATATTGATCTTGTATCCTGCAACTTTTCTGTATATTTCTGCAATAATTCTTGGAGTCTTTATGTGTCTTCCTTGGAATTTTCTACTTAGACAATCTTGTCATATGAAAATAGGGACAGTGTTATTTCTTCCTTTACTATCTGTATATCTTTTTTCTTCCTATGACTTTTTGCACTACTTAGAAATTCCAGTGCTATGTTAAAAAAGCACAGTGAGGGACTTCCCTGGTGGCGCAGTGGTTGAGAATCCGCCTGCTAATGCAGGGGACACAGGTTCAATCCCTGGGCTGGGAATTTCCCACATGCTGCGAAGCAGCTAAGACTATGCGCCCCACAACTGCTGAGCCCATATGCCACAACCACTGAAACCCACGCACCTAGAGCCCATGCACTGCAACAAGAGAAGCTGCTGCAATGAGAACCCCATGCACTGCAATGAAGAGTAACTCCCTTCACCACAACTGGAGAAAGCCCATGCACAGCAATGAAGACCCGACACAGCCTGAAATGAAATGAAATGAAATCAAATGAAATTTATTAAAAAAAAAGAAGCAGCAGCACGGTGAGAGGAGACATCCTTTCTTTGTTCCAAATCTTGGGGGAAATTATTTAGTCTTGCACTTGATAATTTTTATCAAGTTCAATAAGTTTCCCTTTGTTATAGTTTAATGAGAGTTTTTCTCATGAGTGGGTGTTGGATTTTGTGAAATATTTTTTCTGCATCATTAGATATGATCATATAATTTTTCTTGTTTAGCCTGTTGGCAGTGGTTGATTACATTGATTTTTTAATATTGAACCAGGTTTGCATACCTGAAATTAATTCCATGGGGTCATGGTAATTCTTTTTATACATTGCTGGATTTGATATGCTGATATTTTTGTTGAAGGTTTTTGCATCTCAGTTCATGAGAAGTATTGGTATTTAGTTTTATTTTTGTGTATGATTTTTGTGTGTTTTGTATCAGGGTAACACTAGCCTTATAACTTGGCTAGTATATAATGTTTTTTGTATAGTTTTCTTAGTTGTTGC
The DNA here is from genome assembly GCF_030028045.1 of Hippopotamus amphibius kiboko. Taxonomy (NCBI): domain Eukaryota; kingdom Metazoa; phylum Chordata; class Mammalia; order Artiodactyla; family Hippopotamidae; genus Hippopotamus; species Hippopotamus amphibius. Next base: position 216,699,606 of record NC_080187.1, read on the forward strand.
CCTAGGTATTACATTAAACATATTTAAATTATCATAGTCTATTCATTTTGATGTTTACCACTGTGGGTGAAATGTAGAACTCTTTTTATTGGTTTCCTTTATTTTTCTCTACTTTTAAAGTATAATTTGTCTTAAGTTATCTAATGTGATTAAAGAAACTCATGAGAAGAAGGATAGTTTGTTATATTCACCTCTATTTTTACCCATTCTAATGTCCGTTCCTTCCTTGCTTCCTTTCTTGAAGTGTAGTTTATTTACAGTGTTGTATTAGTTTCTGGTGTACAGCAGTTATTACAAGATATTGTATCAGTTCCTTGTGCTATGCAGTGGGACCTTGTTGTTTATCTATTTTATATGTAGTGCTTTGTATCTGCTAATCCCAGACTCCTAATTTATCCCTCCTACCCACTTTCCCCTTTGGTAAACATAAGGGGAAAATGTGAGTCTTTTTCTATGTCTGTGAGTGTGTTTTTGTTTTGTAGTTCTATTTGTATTATATTTGAGTCCACATATAAGTGATATCGTATGATATTTGTCTTTGATTTAATGTTACTTAGTATGCTAATCTCTAGGTCCATCCATGTTGCTGCAGATGGCATTATTTCATTATTTTTTATGGTTGAGCAGTATCCCATTATGTATTTATACCACATCTTCCTTATCCATTCATGTCTTGATGGACATTTAGGTTGCTTCCGTGTCTTGGCTATTGCAAATAGTGCTGCTATAAACAATGGGGTGCATGTATCTTTTCGAATTAGAGTTTTGTCCAGATATATGCCCAGATGTGGGATTGAGGAATCATATGGTAACTCTATTTGTAGTATTTTAAGGAGCCTTCATACTGTTTTCCATAGTAGCTGCACCAATTTACATTCCCACCAATAGTGTAGGAGAGTTCCCTTTTCTCCATGCCCTCTCCATCATTTATTATTTTTAGACTTTTTGATAATGGCCATTCTGACTGGTGTGAGGTAATACCTTATTGCAGTTTTGATATGCATTTCTCTAGCAATGTTGGGCATCTTTTCACTTGCCTATTGCCCATCTATATGTTTTCTTTGGAGAAGTGTATTTAGGTCTTCTGCCCATATTTTGATTGGGTTGGTTTTTGTTGTTGTTGTTGTTATTGAGTTGTATGAGCTGTTTGTATATTTTGGAAATTAGCCCTTGTCAGTCACATTGTTTGCAAATATTTTCTCCCAGTCCATAGGTTGTTTTTTCATTTTATGATTCCTTTGCTGTACAAAAGCTTATGAGTTTGATTAGTCCCCATTTATTTATTTTTGCTTTTATTTCTATTGCCTTGAGAGACTGACCTAAGAAAACATTGCTACAGTTTGTGTCAGAGAATGTTTTGCCTGTGTTCTCTTCTAGCAGTTTTATGGTGTCATATCTTATATTGACGTCTTTAAGTCATTTTAAGTTTATTTTTGTGTATGGTATGAGGAAGTGTTCTGACTTCATTGATTTACATGTAGCGGTCCAGCTATCCCAGTACCACTTGCTGAAGAGACTGTCTTTTCTCCATTGTATATTCTTGCCTCCTTTGTTTAAGATTAATTGACTGTAGGTATGTGGGTTTATTTCTGGGCCCTCTATTCTGTTCCATTAATCCATATATCTGGTTTTGTTGTTGTTGATTGATTGTTTTACCAGTACCACACTGTTTTGATTACTGTAGCTTTGTAGTGTTGTCTGAAGTCTGAGAGGGTTATGTCTCCAGCTTTGTTCTTTTTCCTCAGGATTGTTTTCACTATTTTGGGTCTTTTATGTTTTCATGTAAATTTAAGGATTATTTGTCCTACTTTTGTGAAAAATGCCATGTGTAATTTGATAGGGATCTCATTTAATCTGTAGATTGCTTTGGGTAGTATGACCATTTTAACAACATTCTTCCAGTCCAAGAGCATGAGATATCTTTTCATTTCTTTGAATCATTGTTTCCTTTATCAATGTTTTATAGTTCTCAACTTTTAAGTCTTTCACCGCCTTGGTCAGGTTTATTCCTAAGAAGTTTTTGGTTTTCTGGGGGGTTTTTTTGGATGTGATTTTGAAAGGGATTTTTTTTTTTTTTTTTTTTACTTTTCCTTTATTTTGTTTCATTGTTAGTATAAAGAAATGCAACCGATTTCTATATGTTAATCTTGTATCCTGGTACCTTACTGAATTTGTTTATCTGTTCTAATATTTTTTGTGTGGAGTCTTTAGGGTTTTCTATATATAGTATCATGTCATCTGCATACAATGACAGTTTTACCTTTTCCCTTCCAATTTGGATACCTTTTATTTCTTTTTTCTTGTCTGGTTGCTGTGGCTAGGACTTCCAGTACAATGTTGAATAGAAGTGGTAAGAGTGGGCACCCTTGTCTTGTTCCAGATTTTAGCGGGAAGATTTTCAGCTTTTCACTGTTGAATATCATGTTGGCTGTGGGTTTGTGATAAATAGCTTTTATTATGTTGAGATATGTTCCCCCTATATCCACTTTGGTAAGAGTTTTTATCATGAATGGATATTGAATTTTAGCAGATGCTTTTTCTGCGTCTGTTGAGATGATCATGCGGTTTTTGTCTTTTATTGGTGTGGTATATCACGTTGGTTAATTTTTCTGTGTTGAGCCATTTTTGTGACCCTGGGATGAATTTAACTTGATCATGGTATATGATCTTTTTTATGTGTTGTTGGATTCTTTTTGCTAATACTTTGTTGAGAATTTTTGCATCCATCTTCATCAACGATACTGACCTGTAATTTTATTTTTTGTTGGTGAGTTTGGTTTTGGTATGAAGTAACGGTAGCTTCATAGAATGACTTTGGGAGTGTCCTCTTCTGTTCAGTCTTTGGAATAGCTTGTGAAGAATCAGTATAAGTTCTTCTTCACATGTTTGGTAGAATTCCTCATTGAAACCATCTGGTCCTGGGCTTTTGTTTACAGGGATGTTTTTAAATTACAGATTCTATTTCACTTCCAGTGACTGGTCTGTTCAAATTATCTGTTTCTTCTTGATTCAGTTTTGGTGGGCTGTATGTCTTCAGAAACTTGTCCGTTTCTTCTAGGTTGGCCAGTTTGTTGGCATATAATCGTTCATAGTATTCTCTTACGGTTTTTTTATATTTATGTGATGTCAGTTGATATTTCTCCTCTTTCATTTCTTATTTTGTTTATATGGGTCCTCTCTCTTTTCTTTTTGGTGAGCCTGGCCAGAGGTTTGTCAATTTTGTTTACCCTTTCAAAAAACCAGCTCTTGGGTTTATTGATTTTTTCCTATTGTTTTTTTAATCTCTATTTTATTTATTTCCTCTCTGATCTTTATTGTCTTCTTCCTTCTGCTGACTTCAGATTTTGTTTGTTTTTCTTTTTCTAATTATTTTAGGTGATAGCTTAAGTTGAGATTTTCTTGTTTTTTGAGGAAGGCCTGTATCCCTATGAACTTTCCTCTTAGAACTGCTTTTGCTGTAACCCATAGATTTTGTATGGTTGTATTTCCATTGTCATTTATCTCAAGGTATTTTTAAATTTCCTTTTTGATTTCATCATTAACCCATTGCTTTTTTTAGTAGCATGTTGTTTAGTCTCCATGTAATCTTTGTTTGTTTTTGTTAATTTTCCTCATTTCTCTTTCTTTGGTTGATTTCTAGTTTCATGCCATTGTGGTCAGAAAAGATGCTTGAAATAATTTCTATCCTCTTAAATTAATTGAGGCATGTTTGTGTCCTAGTATGTGGTCTGTCCTAGAGAATGTTCCATATGTACTTGAAAAGAATGTGTTTCTTCTTTTGGATGTAATATCCTGAAAATATCAATTAAGTCTAACTATTCTATCTCTGTTGCCCTGTTGATTTGCTGTCTGGAAGGTCTGTCCATTGATGTGAGTGGGATGTTAAGGCTTCCTACCATTATTGTATTTCTGTCAATTTCTCCCTTTATGTCTGTTGGTATTTGTTTTATGTAGTTAGGTGCTTCTGTACTGGGTGCATATATGTTAATGAGTGTAATATCCTCTTCTTGTATTGATTCTTTTATCATTATATAGTGTCCTTTGTCTTTCATTATGTTTTAAAGTCTTTTTTTTCTGATATGAGTATTGCTACCCCTGCTGTATTGTCATTTCCATTTGCATGAAATATCTTTTTCCATCCCCTCACTTTCAATCTGTGTGTGTCCTTTACCCTAAAGAGGGTTTCTTGTAGAGAGCATATTGTATGCCCTTGTTTTATTATCCAATCTGCCACTCTGTGTCTTTTGATTGGAGCATTTAGTCCGTGTTTTTTTTTTTTTTTTTTTTTTAAGCTTATTTCATTTCTCTTTAGGGAACTTCCTTTAGTCATTCTTTAAGGGCAGGTTTGCTAGTAACACATTCTCTTAGTTTTCCTCTTACCTGAGAATGTCTTTATTTATCCTTCGTTCCTGAAGGCTATTTTCACTGGATATGGAATTTGTGATTGACTGTTCCTTTAGTGCTTGAAAGTTGTGCCACTTCCTCCTGGCCTTAAGTGTTTCAGATGGGAAATTTGCTGTCATTAAAATTGATGTTCTGCTATAGATAATTTATCTTTTTCCTATGGTTTCTTTTAGGAATTTTTGTTTGTTTTTAGTTTTCAGAGGTTTCATTATGAAGTGTTATAGCATAAATTTCTTTGGATTTCTTGTTTCCTTGAGTCTTCAGTTTTATGTCTTTCATTAAGTTTGGGAAGTTTTTATTCATTCTTTCTTTAAATACTTTTTCAGTCCTGCATTCTCTTTCCTTTCCTTCTGGGATGCCAGTGACACATATGATACTTCTTTTGTTATTGGCCTACAGGTCCCTTATACCCTGTTTAAAGTATTCTCTATGACACCTTTCCAGCAAAATTGGGGAACCAACTTTCACCACTTCCTTGGCTCCTACTGGTGGTGTAAGCTCAATTCTCTGCTGTATGCCACTGACACAAGGGAGGGGCAAAGCAAAGGGAGGACTGACTCCTGACTTGTCCCTGTAGGGTAGAGTGATATCTTAACTTTCTAATGGGTCCTGCTGACATCATTACAGGGTAAAAGGAGATCCATGTGCCAAGTAAATCTGTCTCCTACTACTCTGTTCTATGGCAGTGATGCTGGTGAGGGTGGAAGCTCAGCTTTCTACAGGGGACCTGCCAACATGAGTCAGGGGAGATCAGAGTATTGTCCTGTGTGTCTTTGATGCTGGGTGGAGGTAGAGGCTGTGGTCACCATTGGGCCCTGCTGACAGTGGGGGTAGGGAGAATCAATGTCTACCAGTTCTGACTCTCACTACCTCATTGTCTCAGTGCTGCTTGGTGGGTGTGGAAGTTCAACTTCCCACTGACACAAGGGGTGGGGGAAAATGGAATGCTGAGTAACTCCAGTTCCCACTGCCTTGTTTAGTCTTACTAATGCCATTTGGAGGTAAAAGCTCAGCTCATTGTTCAACTTCGCTGGCACTGTTTTGGTGAGGGAATTGGACTACCATTTGCTTCTGCCAGGTGGGCAGTGGAAGTTCAGCTCTCTGCTTACCACTATTGAAACCATGGGGTGGAACGTTTCCGCTGATGTTTGGCTAGAATAGAAGGAATATTGCCAAAATGATTGTCTGTTTTCTTAGGCCATCATTTTGTCTGTTCTTTGGCTTGGCAAAACAAGTTTTGCTGATGCCTGTTTTGTCTGTGTCAGTTGGTCCTTCTGGGTTGGAAGCTTTTAAACATCCTGTCAGCAATAAGGAAACAGAGAAATCACTGCTGTGCTGCTTTTCAGCTCCCAGGGTCGCTAGGCAGTCCACCTACTACTTTCTATCTTTTAAAATCCACCTGTGCTTATTTTGTATGCTTTTTCCAGAGGTTTTAGTTGTAAGAAGGAGGACCTGGAAGTGAAGGTGAGGCCAGAACTGGAAGTCTTCGTATTTATTTTGACAGACAACAATTAACCTATAAAATTTTAAAAATTGTGGCTATCACTGTATACATACATATCTCAGGTTGTGACATTTTGAAACATTTTAGTAGAAGATCCTTATTTATTTTAGGCTATTTTTCTCTGTAACTTTGGAACACAGGCCCTCATTTTCTTATGTGTATGGTGAAATACTGGACTAGATTGTTGAGGGTTCATTCAGTTAACATTCTATAATCTTATGATCATTAAAATAGTTATTTTACTTTTTTTCCTAAGTCAGTGTATACTATTAGTACTGAGACAGGGGAAAAAGAACTTGGACTTTGGAGCTAGGCCTGTGTTTGGATTCTAAAAGCTGGGAAGGCAGTTTTTACATATCCATTGGGTCATGGACTTCAGAACCAATTTGCCTAAACTTGCATCTTGACTTTATCTTTACTAAGTGTGTGACCTTGGATAAATTACTTAACCTCTCTCTTTGTCTCAGTTTCCTCGTTGGTAATATGGGAATGATACTACTGATCTCAGATGGTTGTTGTGAAGATTAGAAGAATTATATATAAGGCACTTAGAACAGTGCTAGCATATAGTATACACTAAGTGTTATTACTTTCTGACTGTGGGGCCTTAGGTCAGTCTTAATCTCCAGTTTTAGCATTTGTAAAATAGGGATAAATATATTTACCCCACAGTGTGGTTGTAGGGATTAGAGAAAACACACACATGCATGCACAATATACCTTGCATAGTAATTAGTGTCATGTTTATATCTTAGTTATATTTAATGGGAATTAGATTGGAAAATGCTCTTATTTTATAAGTTTTTGAAATTTTTATCATCAAAGAAATCTTGATTTATTTTCTTCCCTCAATTGCATAGAACGGAAAGATGCTGAAGGATGGGAAACTGTTCAGAGAGGAAGGCCTGTTCGTTCACGATCAACAGCATTGATGCCAAAAGCTTCATTACCAACAGAAGCATTAAGATCAAAAGATGACAGTGATAAAGAAAATGTACATCTTTTACCTGATGAAAGCATACAGAAAGGTGAATTTGTTGGAGATGGACCTCCTAATACTATAGAATCTCGTCCCAAAGACTCATTATACTCCTGTGATCATCCTCTTGCAGAGAGAACCCAGGTAGTACATTCTGAAAATCCTTTTATTGCTTTTTTATAAAGGATATATATGTCTTAAGTTTTCTACTTCATTTTTTACTCTTTATTGTGAAAAATTTCAGATCTACAGAAAAGTTGCAATAGAATAATGAACCCTCCTGTACCCTTTTCCTAGATTCACAGATTCACATTTTGCCACTTTTTTATCTCTACATTTACATGTTACACACTCATATTGTATGCTGAACATTTAAGAGTAATGTGCAAACATCATAAGCATTCACCTTTTTTTTTAAACTCTTTATTGAAATATAATTGCTTTACACTGTTGTGCCAGTTTTTGCTGTGCAACAAAGTGAATCAGCTGTATTTATACATATATCCCCATATCTCTTCCCTCCTGCGACTCCCTCCCACCCTCCCTATCCCACCCCTCTAAGTCCTTACCCATCCTCGAGTTGATCTCCTTGTTTTATGCAGCAGCTTCCCACTAGCTATCTGTTTTACATTTGGTAGTGTATATATGTCATTGCTACTCTCTCACTTTGTCCTAGTTTCCCCTTTCACCCCCCACCCCGTGTCCTCAAGTCAAAGCTACAATGAGGTATCACCTCACACCGGTCAGAATGGCCATCATCAGAAAATCTACAAGCAGTAAATGCTGGCGAGGATGTGGAGAAAAGGGAGCCCTCCTGCACTGTTGGTGGGAATGTAAATTGATATAGCCACTATGGAAAACAGTATGGGGGTTCCTTAAAAAACTAAAAATAGAATACCATATGACCCAGCAATCCCACTCCTGGGCATATACCCTGAGAAAACCATAATCCAAAGAAAAACATGTACCACAGTGTTCATTGCAGCACTATTTACAGTTGCCAGGACACGGAAGCAACCTAAATGTCCATCAACAGACGAATGGATAAAGAAGATGTGGCACATATATACAATGGAATATTACTCAGCCTAAAAAGGAATGAAATTGAGATGTTTGTAATGAGGTGGATGGACCTAGAGTTTGTCATACAAAGCGAAGTAAGCCAGAAAGACAAATACCGTATGCTTACTCATATATATGGAATCTAAAAAAGTGGTACTGATGAACCCAGTGACAGGGCAAGAATAAAGATGCATTCACCTTTAAACGCTATAGCATGTATCTCCAAAGAACAAAGAAACTCTTTTAGATAACCACACTATAATTATAAAATTCAGGGAACTTGACATTCATATAATATTGTTTTTTAATTTATAGTCCATATTCAAAAATTTCCAGTTGTCCCAGTAATTTCTTTCATAGAATTTTTTTCCTTGATCCATGATCCAATCTAGAATCACACATTGTATTTGGCTTTGTTTCTTTAATATCTTTCACCAGGGGCAGTTACTCAGCCTGTCTTTGTCTTTCATGACATTAATATTTTTGAAGAATACATTGTGGGGTTTTTTGTACAATATTCTTCAGTTTGTTTATTCATTATTCACTTCAGCTTATGCATTTTTGACAGAAATAAAGTGATTGTCCTCAGCCTCCACATCTAAAGGCATATCATATCAATTGCCCAAGTTTGTTAACTTTGATTGCTTGGTTAAAGTGGTGTCCTCCTGCTTCATTTATAGTGTTATTTAAAATGGTGATGAAAGTAAGAATCATTTTCACTTGTTCTACTTTTACTTCCTATAATTCCAGTATAGACTGATTTGCTAATATTTAAAATAATTCTTTAAAGTTAATATTCCCAGTATTTCTTCTCTCAGTCCATTTGAAGTTTATTTTACTTATTTGGTTAAGCAATGCATTTTTTAAAAAAACAGGACTTTTAATTTAATTATTTATTATTATTATTATTATTAATATTATTTTGGCCACCCTGCACGGCATGTATGATCTTAGTTCCCTGACCAGGGATTGAACCCTCATCCCCTGCCTTGGACATGCAGAGTCTTAGCCACTGGACTGCCAGTGAAGTCTCAGCAATGCGTTTTTTTTTTTTTTTTTTTTCCTTTAAATGATCTTTATTTAATGGTGGCTGACATCTTAGAGGAATCCTCTTAAAAGATGAACTTTTTTTTTTTGTTTGTTTTTTATTTATTTTATTTTATTTTTGGGGGGGGGGTACATCAGGTTCAATCATCTGTTTTTATACACATATCCCCGTATTCCCTCCCTTCCTTGACTGCCCCCCCTCAAGTCTCCCCCACCCTCCCTGCCCCAGTCCTCTAAGGCATCTTCCATCCTCGAGTTGGACTCCCTTTGTTATACAACAACTTCCCACTGACTATTCAGCAATGCGTTTTTAAAATATATTTGTTTACAGTAAGATTTATGTTCAGTTAGTATAATTTTATGTAAAACGACTAATGAAATATAAGAGAGTCTTTGATAGGGGGCTAAGTTGTAAAATAATTATAATATTTCTCAGTCCAGAATAATATCTGCTTTTAAAATTCTCTCCTTTTACCTGTAGGATATTTATTTTTATTAGAAACCGTGCTCAACTTCCATGTTTTTTTTTTCCTTAATGATAATAATGGCTTTTAATCCTACAGTGTTCCTGATGTTTTATAACTCTCTAATATATGTATGTCTTATGCCCACATGAGACTGGAAGCTCCTGTGGGCAGTATCTTATGTTGCCTTTTAATTTCCCACAATAAGGAGCAGAGTCACAGACACATAGGAAGTAATCAGTACATAGTTGTTGGGTGAAATTGAAGGAAATTTTAAATGTAGGTAAATTTGATGAAGAAATCACTTTATATATCACTTAACCAACATCTAGCATTTTTGCTAACATATCTTATATTTTAATTGTAAAATTTAACAATATAAAAATTATGCTGATTTTGTGTAATGAATAAACTTATATGACTTTGAGATTTCAGAAATAACCTATACATAGAACTTTTGAGTAATTATTACTAAGTTATTTCAGTATAAAAGTTCACTGCTTATGGTGGCCAAGCTAATATTAATAACTGTTTTCTCTACTGTCATTCTGAAAGTGGAATTAACATATTTATATATTTTTCAACATTACTTTATAGTTTAGCTTTGATTTTGTTATTTAAGTTGATATTGATTTTTTAATAAACAGGGTTGACTATATCATAAAGATCAGTAATGCTAATATAAATATTACCGAGAAGATTATAAACCATGGTGACTGATGTATGGATAATGTTGATAGCAATATAAACACTGTGATGCAATTTGAATAATGCTTATGCTAAAATGAACACTTTGGGACACTTTAAAGTTCTAACCAATAGTAGAAGTTTTAAAGTAGTTTATATGACTTGGCCAAGTTTCATATTTATATAAATACTATATCAAACTGGGGTTTTTATGGCCACTGCAATGTGTATCTAATGTTTATTTAAGTAGTGATGTGAGTGAGTTTTAAATTCACAATTTTAGATTTTAGTTCTTCTCCATGGAGTTCATTACTCTGAGTATAGCTGGAAAACATAGTGCTGTTCTTTCCATACTCTGTTAGAAAGTGAAAATAAAGGCTTGTTCCTATTCACCAAACTAGAAAGTTTTTAAAAAATGGATATGTATTTGACCTCAGCAAAAGTTGTATTTGTTTAAATGTTTTTCACATTTCTGTTGGTTATGTGTTAAATATTCCTAAAGGGGAAGGGAAAGCCTATTGAAGTCTAAAGAATATGAATTGCATAATGAGACTGCATGCTGACATATACTCTACTTTTTATGGTGTGTTTCTCTTTTAGATCTGAGATTTGGTATTATGTGCCATGTGCGTCTTCATGAAAGATGCTTTGAAGCTGTGTTAATGTTATCTAAAGAGAGCGAGTTTAATGTTTTTGAGTAAAATACCCTGGAAGTACATATTTGGAGAAAAGTGCCTTCATTTGATATTAGTCTTCATAAAAGCCATGTAAATACCTTTAGTTATTTGAATATAAGACAGGGTATTATACTTGTGACTAGATTTCTTTTGTGAGGCGTATAGAGTACTCATTAGGAATCAGCCTACTAAAATAAAATGTAATTACTATATTACTTAATTTGTTAAAGCACTTCAGACAGTGTCCTAACCATAGTAGATGTGCAAATAAAATTTGTGGCTGCTTAATGGTTTCTTTTCTTACACTTGAAACATAACCAAAAAATGACTGAGTCGTCTGTCAGCCATTCAGCTGCTGCTTCAGAGTTGATAGGTTAAGCAGAATCAGCATTTCTAGAGTGAAATAAGTTGGTGAGTATTTTTTGTTATCTCTGATTCATTCTGTAATATGTTTCCTTAGTTCACAGTGAGTACACTAGATGATGTCAAGAACTCTGGCAGTAGTTTCTTGCAAGAGGATTCTGTGCAAACTTCTGAAATACCTGCTGTTCACATTGATACAGAGTGTGTTTCAGTCACTCAGCAAGCTGACACACCTTCTTTGCAAGCAAGTGAAGACATATTGTCAGCAGAGAAAGCAAGAATAGAGAGTGAAATGGATCCTTCAGATATTTCAAATGTGAGTGCTGCTAACTTGGTAAGAACAACTTATCAGAATTCTGAGTAAATATATTAAAGAGGCATAAAGCCCAATAATAAAAAATTGTATTGTTTATTTCTCTACACTTTACAAGCACTTTTTAACATATTTTATATATATTATTTTATTTTAACATTTTATTCTTATAGCAATCTTTTAATATAGTTAAGATTCTTATTTTGTAGAGGAAGGAAATGAGACTGTGAGAATTAAATAACTTGCTCAAAATCATTCACTGTGTATGTGATTTGATCAAGTGTTCTTTAGCATTAAGGAACTATAACAATAATGTCTTCTATGCAACATCTATCACTCTGATAGATGGGAAATGGTGCTTAATGAAATTAGTTTAAAAAATTCTCTAAACAGAGTACAGTTATTATCATTGCTTGAAGTTGGTCTTTAAGATTAAATTTATTTATCATCCCTATTGCAGAATCTTTAAAAATGCATTGACTTAAAATTATTTATAGGTTTATGTTTTTGGATGACTGCTTAGTTCTGCTCATGTCTTTCTCTTTCCCATTTTAGTATTAAGATACTTGGCCTGAGGATAATTCAGAGTAGGTCATGATGGCTTTGTTTAAAAAGTAACTTTCAAAAGGAATAAACACATATTAAAAGTTGTTGAGAAAAATCATTCAAATTCTAGTTTTTAAATGGCCACTGTATACTATAATTTCTTTTTTAAACTTAATGCCTCATCATGTTGAAAGATGATACCAGAGATGATATTAGGCCAAATTATACATCTTAGAGAATAAGTTTAGATACAGACGAAACTTGATATGGATTGTTGAAGGGAAAAATAAGAGTTATAGTAATAAGTAAAACAAATATTTAGATTCTTTTAGAAGGGAATAAAGGGCAATTTGTTTTTTTAACTTAGGTCTTTTAGCGTGAATGTTTTTAAAAGTTAAATGTAATTATGATCATATAAATAGTAGGCTTAATGTATGGGGTAGAAATTGGTCATATTTATATTTTTGTTTCCATAGCTATATATCATATTAAATTATTTGTTTTGCAAATTGATTCTGTGAGAATCAAATTTCAAAAGAGGAAAAAGATCCTATTCTTAAATAAGCAGAAAATAATTAAAAATTCTTCTCTCATTTTTATTCTGATCACGTAGGTAAATAAGCTTGTGATAGAATATTAAAAACCCTTGGTTATTTTGAGAATGACATTTACATACTTGAAAGAAAACAAGTTCTTTACATATGAATATTAGTACATGCTTAGAGGTCTTAGAGGAATTTTAACTAAACCAAGATTTTGAAAAAAATTTATTTTTATAATTTGTCTTGGCAGAGATACTTCTGTGGGTTGCTCTAAATAAGCACCTCATTGTTTAGGTTCTAAGTGGAGGGTTATAGAGAATTGCTACAGTGTTGAGAAAACTGTTTTCTTTTTTTCCCCTCAATATAGTATTGTCACATAGATGGTTAAAGCAAAAAAATCTGTAGTTCTCGTATGTAGTTCTCAGAAACCTAAGCAAAAATGACTATGAAAACCTTTAAGGTCCACTTTTGCCAACATTGTAAAAATGTGCTGATGTAAATCCTAGCTACCATGGATTAATTTTTTTAAATTTACTGAAATTCCAGATTTTAATGAAAATTTAGAAATTGAAAAAATGATGATGTATACAGACATTTATTTGAATTTCACAGTGTGGAAATAGTACGAGTTGTATATGGATAATTGAATCATTTCATCTGTAAGCTCTATTAGTGTGTTAAAATCTTTTCAGGTCTTAAGAGATGAAATAGAAATGTTCTCTGTAGAAGATAAAATTGAGAAGGAAATAGGCTCATGTGGGAACTTACTTTCTGCAAAGTTAAATATATTCAACTTTGATAATTTTTTTTTTATCACTGTTAGTTGTGATGTTTGTGTGGCACCTTAACAAGTTAGTTTGTACAATTAATAATCTAGAGTTTACAGAGAAAAAGCTTATGATGCAAAGAAATTGTCTGTCTTCTAAACTGTCTCACCCCAATCTCTTCCCCAGGGACAGTCTTGTGTGTTTTGAGGGGACAGAGTATCAACAGGGGAAATGAAGTGGGGGAGGGGAAAGCTTTAAAAAAAGATACCAATGTCTAGGCTCCACTCCAGACTAATTCAGTAATAAGCTGAAGCTCAAGCACTTGCATTTTTAATACCTTTATTGAGGTGTTATTGATTTTCAGTAAATTTCACATATCTAAAATATACACGCTGATATATTTTGACATGTGTTTATACCTATGAAATCATCACTACAATCGAGATAATGATAGTATCGATTGCCTTCAAAAGTCTTCACATTCTCTTGTAATCCCTCCTTTCTGCTCTTCCCTGTTTCCCCTTCTCAGCTTATCACTATTCTGCTGTTACTACATATTAATTTTGCATTTTCAGAACTTTCTGTATATGGAATAATGTAATCTTTGTTCAGCGTCTTTCACTCAGCATAATTATTTTGAGATTCATCCATGTAGTTGTGTATATTAATAGTTCCTTTTTTATTGTCTTTAGGAGACTGTTGTTTGCATGTAACTCAGTATGTTCATCCTTCAATTGGTGACAGATTTTTGAGTTGTTTCCTGTTTCTCTAGTATGTATAAAGGCACCATGGACGTTTGTCTTTGTTTTGAACATATGTTTTCATTTCTCTTAGGAGCATATCTAGGTCACTTTTGTTGATAATATTGTTCAGGTCTCCTCTGCCAATTTTCTGTACTTGTTCTATCAGTTGAGAGAGGGGTATTAAAATCTCTGCATATATCTCTGTGACTACTTCTTTTGAACCAACTTTATTGAGTTATAATTTACATGATGTACAGTTTATCCATTTAAATTGTACAGTTCAATGTTTTTTAGTATATTCACAGAGTTGTGCAAACATCACCATAATGAGTTTTAGAACACCTCCATCGCTAAAGAAACCCAGTGCGCATTAGCTGTCCTCCCTTTCACCTCACGCTCCCAGCCCTATACAACCACTAATCTGTCTTTTGTAGCTATAGATTTGTGTGTTCTGGACATTTCATAGAAGTGGAATACAATATATGGTCTTTGTGAATCGTTTCTTTCACTAAGCATATTGTTTTCAAGGTCCGTTTGTGTTTTAGCCTGTATCAATATTTCATTCCTTTTTATGCCCAAATAATATTCCATTGTTTGAAAGATGTGAAATATACCACATTTTATCCATTTATTAGTTGATGGACTTTTAAGTTTTCTCTACTTTTTGGCATTTATGAATAATGCTGCTTTAAATATTTGTGTACAAGTTTTTGTGTGAACATATGGTTTCATTTCTCCTAGGTATACATGTAGGAGTGGAATTTTTGGGTCACATGGTAACTTTACATTTAAACTTTGTGAGGCACTATCAGACTGTTTTGCAAAGTAGCTGCACCATTTTATATTCCCATTAAGTTAATTTTGTTTTGCAGTTCTATCAGCTTTTGCTACTTTTATTTTGAAGGTCTGTTATTAAGTTCATAGACCGTTAGGATTGTTTTATCTTCTTAATGAATTCACTGTTCTGTCATTATGAAATGACCTTTATCTCTTGTCATATTTTTGGCTCTGAAATCTACTGTGCCTGATATTAATGCTTCAGCTTTCTTTTGATTAGTGTTAGTATAGTAGCTCTTTTATTTGTAATCTATTTATATTCTCACATTTAAATTAGATTTCTTATCGGCAGCATGTGGCTTGGGATCTTGCTTTATCCAATTTCAGTCTCTATTGAGTTGTTTAGACTATTTCCGTGTAATGTGATTATTGATATAGTTCCTTTAAAAGCTACCATCTTACTATTTTTCTCTTTGACTCATCTGTTCATTCCCTTTTTCCTCTTTTTCTTCCCTCTTTTTGATTAATTTTATTTTATAATTTTTCTCCTTTGTTGGCTTAGTATCCATAAATCTTTTATATTTCAGCATTTGCTTTAGGGTTTATAGTATAACTATTTAGCTTACTGTAGGGGTTTATTAATTAATAATTCTGATGCCTATTTGTATTATATAATTCTAACACATAATTTTAAGTTAGGTATATATGTTCAGAAAATGTCATCACCATTACAGCATAAAATTTTTTTTTATATTCCCTTTAAAGTATAATGTTTTTCTTTTTAAGATATTTGATCTGTAACTGTTTTGAATTTTGGTGCTCAAATGAAATACACACTTCATTATTAATAACAATATTATTATATAACTTCACAGTTTGTCATACACAGCAGTCTGGTAGAAAAAGGTAAGTCATGGATTATTGCAGAATTTTATGGAATACAAAATAGTCTCTTGCTTTTAAGAAATTTCTGAGTCACAACTGGACCCCAAGTTTTATAATTCTAGATCAATGCTATTTTTATGTATACTGTTTATGATTAGAACATAAAGAAAGAAATAATTACTTTCCAGTCAACTGATGATTCTTCTTTTTGTTTGTTTTTAACTTTATAGTCTATGGCAGAAGTTCTTGCTAAAAAAGAAGAGCTAGCAGATCGTCTAGAAAAGGCCAATGAAGAAGCCATTGCTAGTGCTATTGCTGAAGAGGAACAGTTAACTAGAGAAATTGAAGCTGAAGAAAACAATGATATCAACATTGAAACTGACAACGACAGTGATTTTTCTGTGAGCTTTTAGATTTTTTATTTTCTGGGTGATTGAGACTTATACAATAAACAATAGCAAGTCTTTTTTAAAGCACTTCACCATTACTAAATGTTTTTTATATATAATGCAATTGACAAGTTGGAAGTTGTTTTCTCATTTTACAAATCGAGAAATTGAATCTCAGAGTAAGTAAATATGCAGCATTTCTTAAGATTATAATTGTATAGATTGAAGAAGAATCTAAGATATCTTTTTTCCATTCTACTAATAAAAAGCAAATGATACATTGTCTTGCTGTCACTAAGTGCTCAGGTTATATATGTTGATGAGAGGGATTTCTTAAAGAATAAAAGTAACCATGAATGTTTTAAATGTTTTTCTATTAAATTTTAATCCCAACAAATGCTTTTGAGCCTTTCTGATTTGTGCTCTGAATATGTCAGTTTTATGTAGTAATAGTTTAAAGCCAATGCTTTTCTTTTAAAATTACTTGGTTTGTCTCTGATGTTAATGGCAGGTAGGTTAGTCTTCCTCTTAAAATGTATAGGCTATGGTATTTTTAATTGGTGATTATAGTGACTATAAGAGGTATGTAATGTTTTTCTGGTTTTGGACTGTTTGCTAAATGAAATATATAAACAATAGGTAGGAAATTTTCATATATAGTTCATTTTGATAAGGTTATAATTGGTTCAGATATTTGTTTTTCAATTTTTCTTATTACATTTTAGGCCAGCATGGGCAGTGGGAGTATATCTTTTTGTGGTATGTCTATGGACTGGAACGATGTCCTTGCAGATTATGAAGGTATTAACATGTGTGTATGTTTGTGTGTGTGTGTTGTATGTATAGGTAGAGGGGTGTAAAATAGGTTATCTTATTACATGGGGTTTTTGTGTAAAATAAATAATTAAGAGTGCGATGCCTTTTAAAAGTCTGTTCTCAAATGTTGGTTTTATAGAATTATATGGTTAAACAGTAACAGTGGTTTTCTTTTTTCTGAAAACAGCTCGTGAATCTTGGCGCCAAAATACATCCTGGGGGGATATTGTAGAGGAGGAACCTGCTAGACCTCCAGGACATGGAATTCACATGCATGAAAAACTTTCCTCACCATCTCGTAAAAGGTCTGGCCTTTGAAAATGACTTTGAAATGTTTCACAGGAGGGCAACTAGACATTCTTGACTATTAAATGAAGTTACTACATACTATTTTAAGGTACATTATTCAGGACAGTTCCAGATCCATTGAGAAGTGACAATGTTCCTCTGAAATGTTAGGCCAAAATTAGTTTTGTATATTTTTTATATTTATTTTAAGAACTTTGAAGACTAAAGAATATATTTTTGGCGTTATCATGTAAACATTTGTATCTCTTGTCCATTTGTTTGTATTAATAGAACAATTGCAGAATCTAAGAAGAAACATGAAGAAAAACAAATGAAAGCACAGCAGCTAAGGGAAAAGTTACGTGAAGAGAAGACATTAAAGCTTCAGAAATTGTTAGAAAGGGTGAGTTTTTCATTTTTAGGGAAGTATGATTGCCTTAAATTGATGGGCTTATTTTCAACTTGACTTGTTCTTCTGGTTTGAGAAAAGCTAAAAGAACAATAAAAATAAATTTGCTAGGAAACAAAAGCATTTCTATCTACTGAGTTACAGAATGTTACCTGTTAAGAAAGAAAACAGAATTTTTCATTCCTAAAAAAGCTAGTAAGTTGATGTTTTGCAGAGTTTGTATAGATTATTAGAGCTGCGCTTTGTGTTTTGCCATTTCTTTGGGTGTTTCCTTGGGGAGTCTTGTGCACAGTGTTCAGTGACAGCGTTGAGCTTGAGATGATCAGATATGAATACATGGGGCACTAATTAGATTTATAGAAGAGATTCTTGGAGTATTTAGCGCAGTGTAACTTCTGGTCAGTGTGGTGTAGTAGAAAGAATATGGGCTCTGGAGATGGCCAGTCAGGTGAAATCCTGGTTTTAACCACATAATAAGATATGATGCCCTGGGGAAATTACTTAACAATATTGCCTTTCAATTTCTCTATCCATAAAATGACAATTAAAATTGATAACCAGTTGTGATGATGAATGTGGCAAGTATGTAAAACGATAGCATGGTGCTTGGGTGGCTGTTGCTCAGTATATGGTCATTGTTATTGTTAGTTACTTATGGTAGACGTGCGTACTATATTAGTTATGTGTGCTGTGTAACAAAGGACCTCAAGATTTAGAAACTTAAAACAGTGCAGATTTATTAGCTCACAATTTATTGGGCGTGGAAACCAGGAGTGGCTTGTGTTGTGATGTTTTTTTAGTTCAGAGTCTCTCCTGAGGTTGCAGTCAAGCTGTTGGCTGGGGCAGCAGTCATTTGGAGCTGAAGGATCCACTTCCAGACTCTCTCATGTGGTTATTGGCAGGCCTAGAGTCCTCTTTAGCAGTTGGCTACGGACCTCAGTTTCTTGCCATGTGGGTCTTTCCATAGCCTGATGTTCTCCTAACATGGCTGCTAGCTTTCCCACAGAGCAAATCTGAGAGAAGAAGAGAAAGAGGGAGAATGAATATGTGAGCTGCCAAACTAGAAGCTGCACTGTCTTTTATAACTTAATCTCAGAAGTGATATACCATCACTTTTGCTGAATTGTATTGGTCACAATCCTGATACAGTGTGGGAGGGAAATACTCAAGGATCTGAATACCAGGTGGCTGGGATCATTTGGAGCCATCTTGGAGTCTGTGTACTACAAATACCCAACACAGCATGACAAGAGATATGTGACCATTATAGTAGAGGTGAAGTCCTTTGTTACCTTCTGGTCCTAGAAAGGAGGGCTAATATGCCTAGGTTAAAAATATTTGCATTACTTATGTGTATTTTAAAATTGGGAAAAATAATTGGACCAAATAATTTGAATGTAAAAATGAGGCGGTGTATGATTCTCCTTAGTATAATAGAAAAGTTGGCTTGGAAAAAAGAAAATCTGTAATTTTTCTCTTTACCTGAATCTCAAGAATTTAAGTATTTTATCAATATTTTAATCATTTAGATTGAATAGGTCAAATATGAAAAACAGTCTCCATGTCATGGGGTTCTGTAAGAGTTAATGTATTATTTCATTTTCAGCTTTAGAAAGATGTTCTAACACAGTTATAATTTCCCTTCTTACTGTTTTTTTAATACAAATAAAATTATATAGCTTATTTTCTCACTGTATAATATAATCTCCAGATATTCATGGAAACAACATGATAAATTCTTGAAATTGTACAAGACATTAGAGGTTCTCTGGTTTAATTTTCCCATCAATGTAGGTATCCCTTCAATTAATTTAAATGGTAAACCCCACCTTCCATTTATATAACGAGTTATTGTTTCAACACTGTTCTATACACATATGGTCTCATCTGATCACCACAATACCTCTGTGAGGCATACAGAGTTGAACAGATCCTGGACCCCATTTTATAGATGTGAAAACTGAATGTAGGAGAGGCTAAGGACTGTTTCCAGTGTCACATGACCAATAATTTGCAGAGCTAGAACTTTAAGGACCTGTTCTTAGCTCCTAAGCCAGTGCTGTTTCTGCATCATATTTTTTTAGATGGTTAAATAAACTATTATGTAGCTAAAATTCAGCTGAAATGTTAGTTTTCTTCCCATTCATGTTGAGCCAGCATTGATTTTTCTATAATTTGTTCTTATTGGTGCTGGTTCTGATTTCCTGGAGCACAGGACAAGTCTTTTACTTCTCCTATTTGATATTGTTTTGAGGAAGTAAAGGCAGCTTTATTCTTTATTCTTCTATAGGTAAAACTCTCTCTGTTCCTTCAGAGAATGTTTCTTATGCAAGTAATTATTTTTCAGACTTCTTACCATTTTTCAATTTCTAGGATAAAATTACTTATTTGTCTTGAATTTGGGTTATAGAGCCATTAATGTTTATAAGAATAAGAAATATACACTGTTTTCATTTTAAATGTGCTCATAGTGCAGTATAATAATGACAGCAAATATTTCTCTTGAGCAATGTCTAATGTACTGTTTTAAGAGTTTTACATATATTGACTCAATCTTGAAAACCTATGAGTTAGGTGCTAGTACTCTTCTCTTTATGGATAAGGAAACTGAGACGTAGGCTGAAAATGTTGCCCAGTTTGTATATCTAGCAAATGACTGTAGTAGATTATGAACTCATCTGTCTGGCTTCCTAGTCTGTGTTCTTAATCATTAGTCATGATCCTTTGGTCTTTCCAGATTCTTGACTTTATAATTCCTAAGCTGTTTATCTGTTTGCACTTCTTGTCAAATGACTGTATATGCTGAAATTAATGATGTGATAATCCATTGCATGTAGGAGAAAGATGTCCGGAAGTGGAAAGAAGAGTTACTAGACCAACGACGTAGGATGATGGAAGAGAAATTACTTCATGCTGAATTTAAACGAGAAGTTCAATTACAAGCAATTGTTAAAAAAGCACAAGAGGAAGAAGCTAAGGTATATATCTTAGGTGCTTTGAACATTGAGTTAGTTACTTGAGTACTTTTTCAATTGTTACATGAGAAGCACACTGGTTTTTTTTTTAATTTAGTTTTACAATTATTTATTTATTTATTTATTTATTGGCTGTGTTGGGTCTTCGTTGCTGCACACAGGCTCTCTCTAGTTGTGGCGAGTGGGGGATACTCTTTGTTGTGGTACGCAGGCTCCTCATTGCCGTGGCTTCTCTTATTGTGGAGCACGGGCTGTAGGTGTGTGGGCTTCAGTAGTTGCGGCACATGGGCTCAATAGTTGTGGCTCACGGGCTCTAAGGCGCAGGCTCAATAGTTGTGGCACACGTGCTTAGTTGCTCTGCGGCATGTGGGATCTTCCTGGAGCAGGGATCGAACCCATGTCCCCTGCATTGGCAGGCAGATTCTTAACCACTGTGCCACCTAGGAAGCCCTAGAAGCTAATGTTTATCAAGTGTTCTGTGCCAGAATAACAGCATTTTTACAGGCTCATTTGAAACTTATTATATGCAATATCTTATTCTTAGAATAATCCTATGAGATATATATTATTTTTTACAGCTTTATTGAGGTATAATTCACAGACAATAAATAGCACATATGTGAAGCATCATTTTGATGAGTTTTGACATCTCTATTCCTGAAACCATCAGTACAATGAAAATAATAAACAATTCCCTCACTCTGAAAAGTTTCTTCATGCCTCTTTGTAATTCATTCCTTCCTCCACCTCTGTTATCATGCAATTGCTGATCTGCTTTTTGTCACTATGGATGTTACCATTTTCCAGAATTTTATATGAATAGAATCATAGAGAATGTACTCTTTCCTCTGGCATCTTTCACTCAGAATCACTATTTTGAATTTTATCCATGCTTTTGTGTATATCATTTCCTTTTCATTTCTGAGAAGTATACCATTGTGTAGAAATACCATAGTTTGTTAATCCAATCACTTGTTGATGGACATTTGTTTTCATTCCAGTTTTTGACTGTCATAGATATAGCTGCTGTGTAAGTTCCTGTACAAGTCTTTGTGCAGATGTGCTTTCATTTTCTCTGGTAAATACCCAAGAGTGGATTGGCAGAGTCTTATGATAGGTTTAACTTTTAAAGAAACCAGCAGTGGATGAGAGTTCTAGTTAGCCACATTCTCACCAACACTTGACATGGTTATACACTGTAATTCTAAGCATTCCATATTACTCTGTATGTATAGTGTCTGGTGGTTTTAATTTGCTTTTTGAACATCATTTCATGTATGTATTTCCTATCTGCAGCTTTCATTTAGTACAATGTTTATTCAAATATCTTTGTTCATTTTTTAAAGTTAGATTGTTTTGTTATTATTCGAAGTTCTTTTTTCAGCTTTTTTTGAGATACAATTGACGAAATATTTACATGATGATTTGATATACATATACATTATGAAAGGATTCCTCTCATCCAATTAATTAACATATCCGTCACCTCGTATGTTTGTCTTTTGTGTGTGTATGTGTGTGTCAACATTTTTCTACTCTCTTAGTGTATTTCAGTTATATCAATGCCATACAGTGTTACCAACTATAGTTACCATGTTATACGAGAGTGAGTCAAAAATTATCTGTACTATGGCTGTAGAATTTATTTTAATTAACTTTTAGAAAAGACAGACACATCATTTTTCGACATAATCTTGCTTTTCAATATACTTTGTCCATCTGTCAACAAACTTTAATATTCCCTCATTAAAAAATGTTTTAGGCTGAGCTGCGAGCCACGAATGCACCACTGTCTTCACTTCTTCATTAGAAGTGACTCTTCATCCTCGTAGGGCTGCTTTCAGGGGACCAAACAGGTGAAAGTCTGATGGAAGAAGATCAGGACTATAGGGAGGATGCTTTAACAGCTCAAAATGAAGTTTTTGCAGGGTGTTGACAGTGTGTGCAGACGTGCACATCCTCAGACCACAAAAAACGAATCACTGCACACTTCTCTTCTTTTGTGCAGATCACAAGTGGGGCATCCATTTTTGCTTGCACCACAGTTGCAAATGAACTGATGTAATATGTTCATACCTGCACAGCAGTGACTGGGGAGGCAGTAGCCTTGAACGGAAAGCACTGATAAGACAGTGCGGCCAACAGAAGTTTTAATATAACCGGAGTGTGGATAAGTTTTGACTCACCCTCATACATTAGATGCTCAGGTCTTACTTATCTTACAAGGAAAAGTTTGTACCCTTTTACCAATCTCTCCCTATTTCGGTCTGCCTCCCTCTGGCCTGTGGCAACTACCTTTCTACTCTCTTTTTCTTTGTGTTTTTTTTAAATTGAAGTATAGTTGATTTACAATATTTTATTAGTTTCAGGTGTACAGCATAGTGGTTCAGTATTTTTACAGATTATGCTCCATTAAAAATTATTACATGGTAATGGCCGTAATTCCCTGTAATAGCAATATATCCTTGTTGCTTATCTATTTTATACATAGTATTATACATTTGTATTATTTTTTAGATTCCACATATAAGTGATGTCATACAGTATTTGTCTTTCTCTGTCTGACTTACTTTGCTGAGCATAATGTTTTCTACGTCCATCCATGTTGCTGCAAATGGCAGAATTTCATTCTTTTTTTATGGTTGAGTAAGATTCCATTGTGTGTGTGTGTGTGTACATGTGTATGTATATATACCACATCTTCTTTATCCATTCATCTGTTGATGCACGTTTCAGTTGGTTCCATATCTGGACAGAAAATCAATAAGGCAGTGGTGGTCTGAAATGATGCAATAGACCTGTTGGACTTAATAGATATATAGGACATTAGATTAAAAAACAGCAAAATAAACATTCTTTTCAAATGTACATGGAATGTTCTTTAGAATAGATCACATACTAGATCGCAAGTCTCAACAAATTTAAGAGGATAGAAATTATATCAAGCATTTTTTTCAACCACAATGGTATGGAACTAGAAATCAACTACAGAAAGAAAAATCTGTTTTGATGAGTTTGAATTTTTCTTTTATATTCCAAATATAAGTGATACCATGTAGTATTTTTCTTTCTCTATCTGGATTATTTCACTTAGCATAGTACCCTCCAGGTTCATCCATGTTGTAAATAGCAGGATTTCTTAGAGGACTGTATTTATTTTAGATATTAATGTCTATATTTTGCAAAATATTTTCTCTCAGCCTATGGATTACCTTTTCATTTTCTTAAAAATGTCTTTTGAAGTTTTAAAAATTGGAAAGGTCCAACATATTGACTTTTTTTTCCCTATACTTTGTGGGGTTTTTTGTGTCCTGTTTAAAAAATCTTTACATAAAGTTAAGGTCACTAAGATTTTCCCTTAAGTTTTCTCCAGAAGTTTTAAATTTTATGATGAGGTCTATGTTACATTTTGAATTAAGTTTTGTATATGGTGAGGTAAAGCTGAGGTTCATTTTTTTCATATGGATATATAATGTTGCAGTATCAGCTGTGAAAGAGAGTATCCTTTGTGTAATGAATTGCCTTAGACCCTTACTGAAAAGCAATTGGCCATATATGTGAGAGTCTGTGATTTTCTATTTTGTTACATTCATCTTTATGTCTGTCTTTAAACCAGTAACACTTTATCTTCATTACTGTACCTTTATGTCATATAATCAAGAAGTATAAATCCTTAAGTTTTATTTTCTTCTAAAACTATTTTTGCTATTTTAGATTCTTTACATTTCCATGTAACTTATAGGATCAGCTCGTGAATTTCAGCTCTTTTCCCCCCAAAAGAGGCCTGCCTGGATTTTGATTGGAATTGCATCAAATATATAGATTAATCTGGAGGAGACTTGCCATGCTAATGATATTGAGTACTCTGATCCATATATCTGATGGCATATATCTCCATTTATTTTGGTCTTTGTTTTTGTATATGTTTTATTAAATCTATCTGCAGTTCATATTTTTAATGCTGTTGTCAATAGTATCTTGTTTTAAATTTGTTTCTAATTGTTTGATGCCAACTTATAGAAATACAGTTGATTTTAGTGTATTACCTTATATATTACAATCCTGCTAAACTTACTAGTTCTAGTTTTATTTCTTCTTTTCCTGTATGTTTTTCATTTTTTTAATCTCCTTTTATTGCACTGGCTAGTACTAGCACAATGTTGACTAGTTGCAGTGAGAGCTGACATCGTTGCCTTGCTCCCAGTTTTAGGAAGAAAGTGTTCAGTCTTTCATTATTAAGTATGATATTAGTTGTACATCTTTCATAGATGTTCTTTATCAGGTTGAGGAACTTCCTTTGTATTCCTGGTTACTAAAATTTTTTTTACCGTGGACTTTGCATTTGGTTACCTGCTTTTTCTCCAGTTATTGAGATGGTATTATGAGTTTTTTTAAGATTAGAATGGTGAATTTCAGTACTTGATTGTCAGATACCAAAGTAACTGTGCAGTTCTGGGATAAACCTCACATGGTCATGATATAATATCATTTTTATGTTTTAGTGAGCTTGGTTTGCTAAAATTTTAAGAATTTCTGTGTCAGTGTTTGTGAGGGACGTTAGTCTGTGGTTTTCTTACGTGTTGTCTGCTTTTGGTAACAGGATATGCTGGCCTCCTAAAGTGAGTTGGGAAAGGGTTCCATTCCTTTATTTTCTGTAGTAGTTTATGTGGAGCTAGTACAATTTCCTCAAATTTTTTGTGAAAGTTACCAATGAAGCTGTCTGGGCCTAGGGTTTTCTTTGTGGATGATTTTTTTTTAAATTAATAATTAATTAATTTATTTATTTATTGTTATTGGCTGTGTTGGGTCTCTCTCTCTCTCTTTTTTTTTTTGCTGTGCACAGTCTTTCTTTACTTGCTGTGAGTGGGGGCTACTCTTCGTTGTGGTACGTGGGCTCCTCATCGCCGTGGCTTCTCTTGTTGGGGAGCACGGGCTCTAGGCATGTGGGCTTCAGTAGTTGCAGCACATGGGCTCAATAGTTATGGCTCACGGGCTCTAAAGCACAGACTAAATAGTTGTGACGCACGTGCTTAGTTGCTTCACGGCATGTGGGATCTTCCTGGAGCAGGGATCGAACCCGTGTCCCCTGCATTGGCAGGCAGATTCTTAACCACTACGCCATCTAGGAAGCCCTGTGGATGAGTTTTTTGTTTATTGTTTTTTTTGTTTTTTTACTAAAAATTCCATTTCTTTAATATACATAGTTATTCATATTATTTACTTCTTTTGTGTAATTTGTGTCTTTCAAGGAATCTGTCCATTTCTTTAATGACTAACAATATTGAGCATCTTTTTATGTACTTACTGGCTGTTTGTATATTTTCTTTAGAAATATGTCTATTCAGAGTCCATTGCTCATTTTTTTTAAATTGGACTGTTTGTCTTTTTGTTGTTCAGCTGTAAAAGTTCTTTATATATTCTCAATACTAGTCCCTTATCAGATATATAATTTGCAGATATTTTCTCATATTGTGTAGGTTATCTTTACACTTTTTTGTTCTTTGCATAAAATTTTTTAATGTTGTTGAAGTCCCGTTTATCTTTTGTCTTATTGTTTGTAGTTTTGGTGCTAAGAAATTATTGCCAAATTCAAAGTCATGAAGATTTACCTCCGTGTTTTCTTCTAAGAGTTTTATGGTTTTAGCTTTTATATTTAAGTTATTGATACATTTTGAATTAATTTTTATGTATAGAATGAAGTGGTGAGGTCTGCCTTTATTCTTTGGCAGGTGGGTATCATTCGTTCAAGCACTACTTGTTGAAGACGCTATTCTTTCCCCAGTGATGGTCTTGGCACACTTGCTGGAAATCAATTAGCTATCAGTGTTCAGGTGTATTTCTGTTCTCTCAGTTCTCTTCCACTGGGCTGTATGTCTGCCCTATGCTGGTATCATACTGTTTTGATTACTGTAGCACTTTAGTGAGCTTTGAAATCAGAAACTGTAGTCCTCCAACTTCGTTCTTTTTCAATATTGTCTTAGCTATTTGGGGTGACTTGCAATTCCATATATATTCGAGGATAAGCTTCCATTTCCATAAAAAAGTCCATTGTAATTTTGTTATGATTGCATTGAATTTTGACACTGTTTTGGGAAGTGTTGCCATTTTAATAGTATTAGATCTGCCAGTCCATAAACACAGGACATCTTTCCATTTATTTAAATCTTCTTTAATTTCTTTATGTACTCTTTTCTAATTTTCAGAGCACAAGCCTTTCACCTTCTTGTTTAAATTAATTCCTAAGTATTGATTGTACTCTTTTGGAGGTGATTGGAAATGGAATTGTTTTCTTAATCTCATTTTCAGATTGTTTATTGCTAGTGTATAGAAATACAATTGATTTTTATATATTGATTTATCTCCTGCAACCTTGCTTGAACTTGATCATTAGTGCTGACAGCTTTTTATTGGATAGTTTTTCTTCTTTTCCAGTCTAATGGCTTTGATTTTTTTTTCTTGCTTATTGCTCATGGTAGAACCTGCAATACAACATTGAATAGAAGAGTGGACATCCTTGTCTTGTTCCTGATCTTTGCGGGGGGGGGGGCGGCATTTAGCCTTTCATCATAAAGTATGATGTTAGGTATGGGGTTTTCATAGATACCCTTCAAAGATTGAGGCAGTTCCTTTTTATGCCCAGTTTGTTGAGTGTTTTTATCATGAAGGTATATTAGATTTTGTCAAATGCTTTTTCTCCATCTATTGCAAGAATAATGTGGTTTTGTCCTTTGTTCTTTTGATATTTGGTGTGTTACATTAATTGAAATTCATATATTTTATATATTTGTTTAATTTTTTAGTTGTTTAAGGTGGGAGGGTGCATATGGACTCTGTCACTCCATCATAGCTGGAAGTGGAAGTTCTTAACTATGTATTATTTTTATATTTTAGAGGAGCAATTTGAAAGCAGATTGTTGACGGTCACACAGCCAGAATTAAAATCCTGATGTTTGTGGTTCCAAAGCCTATGCTTTTACCACTGTGCTTATTATTGCTTTACTATTCTCATTTTTTTCATATGACTTGAATGAATTTTGATCTAATTGCTTAATATATTTACTTTCATTATAATCTCATTAAGCCAAAGTGGCTTCTATAAACATATTAACACAAGCTATAGTGTAAATAATTTCCATCAAGATAAATGGTCAACTACTGATTATTTTTGCATAAAGATATCAGGTGCCATTTGCAGTTTTAAAAATTCTGAATAATCAAGTTTAACTGAGTTAAGAGCCTGTACTAAAATTTTTGCTAGTGTGAAATACTACTTTAAAACCCTGCTACCAACTGCTGCCATATTGGTTCTCTTAATTTTCATTGCTTTCTTTTCGATAATCTCTGAAATCCTCTTTTGAAATGTAGTACATCTACAAAGAAAGTAAAAATAAATAAGCTAGTTTTTTCTTGTTCTCTCATTCATTTAAATATTTTATGAATGAATTGTTCTTAGTGTAATTACATAAATACCTTAAAAGTTTCAACTTGCATAACTAAAGCTTTGTACATTTGACCAACATCACAGATTGGAATTTTTATCCTGTTTTTGCACATTCTTCCCTCTGAATTTTATTTTATATTATTTTATTTTATTTTATATTTTGTTTGGAGCATTAGGTCCTATTTCTTTTTCTTTCATCTTGATTGTGTTTAACATGTGACCCTTGATACATTATGATGAATTTTCCTTGAGCATACCTGTTTGTCTTATACTTTCAGTATAGCTTGAGAAATGATTATATTGTTAATTTACTTATGAAAGTGGCTACATGACATGGAGATTGGGAAATCTTTGTTAGAACTGTATTCAAACTTTTTTGTTTGAGTTTGTAACATATCTAGTGATAGGTTTTATTTCATCCAGCATGGATTCCAGGAGTCTATACTTCTTTCAGAGAGAGTAGCTCCAGTGTTTACTTCCCTATTTCATTCTGCCTTTTTCACTGTGGCATACCTTCCTTCTGGCTTTCAGTAATGAGAAATTTGACCCCAACTGACATTTTCCAGTTTTTTATCATTAGTTATACTTTATTTATAAAAACTGTACTCTCTAGCAAAACTTGACTTTTAAGAATCAATGTACGTTAAAAAAAAAAAGAATATGTGTGAAGTTGAGGATGAGGTGTATAGTACAGTACCTTGTACCTAATAGTCACTCATTTGGTATATGTTGAAGGAAATGATTTGTTTGCTTACTTTAAGTTTTGTCATCTCCAACTCATTAGAATAAGTATTCTAATATTTAATATTTCAATCTTAATGTAATTTGTATAATTGCAAATTACCGTGATATTAAGTAACTTTATAAAAGTTTATGGTTTCTATAAAAATCTTAATTTGTCTCTTAAAAATATTTCAGTGAAGACCTAAATAGACATTTCTCCAAAGAAGACAATATAAATAGCCAACAGGCACATGAAAAGATATCCAACATCTCTAATTATTAGAGAAATGCAAATCAAAACTACAATGAGGTACCACCTCACACTGGTCATAATGGCCATCATTAAAAAGTCTACAAATAACAAATGCTAGAGAGGGTGTGGAGAAAAAGGAACCCTCCTACACTGTTGGTGGGAATGTAAATTGGTACAGCCACTGTGGAGAACAATATGGAGGTTCCTCAAAAAACTAAAAATAGAGTTGCCATATGATACAGCAATTTCTCTCCTGGGCATATATCCAGACAAAGCTATAATTCAAAAAGATACATACACGCCTCTATTCATAGCAGCACTATTAACAACAGCCAAGACATGGAAACAACCTAAATGTCCACTGACAGATTAATGGGGAAAGAAGCTATGGTAAGTATATACAATGGAATATTACCCA
This sequence comes from Hippopotamus amphibius kiboko, assembly GCF_030028045.1. Classification (NCBI taxonomy): domain Eukaryota; kingdom Metazoa; phylum Chordata; class Mammalia; order Artiodactyla; family Hippopotamidae; genus Hippopotamus; species Hippopotamus amphibius. The sequence goes on from NC_080187.1 coordinate 216,729,078, forward strand.
GCCATAGAAAAGAATTAAATAATGCCATTTGCATCTACATAGATGTGCCTAGAGATTATCATACTAAGTAAATCGGAAGGAGAAGGACAAATACCATATGATTTCACTTATTTGTAAAATCTAAACCATGACACAAATGAACTTATCTACAAAACAGAAACGGACTGGCAGACATAGAGAACAGCCTGGTGGTTGCCAAGGGGGAAAGGTCAGGGGGTAGTGTTGGACTGGGAATTTAGGACTAGCAGATGCAAATTATTGATATTATATATAGAGCAGATAAACATGTCATATTGTATAGCACAGGGAATTATATTCAATATCTTGGAATAAACTATAATGGAAAAGAATATGAAAAAGAATATATGTATATGTATAACTGAATCACTTTGCTGTACACCAGAAACTAACAGAACATTGTAAATCAACTATACTTCAATAAAAAAAAAATGTTTCAGTGGCAGACCTTTATTTACTCTAAATCACTTCTTACTACAGCCTATGGATTTGTTATGTACATTGGATTATTATCCATTTTGGGGTTAAATATGGAAAGAAAAGACTATAAGGCATTCCTTTTTTGTTCCATGCCTTACCATTGATTTATATTATTATATAAAGACTTAAGTTTCTTATTTTTGTGTTGTGCCTTAGAATTAACCTGATTTGAAATTCACTTTCTCTGTTTTTTTTATTGAAGGTAAACGAAATTGCCTTTATAAATACCCTTGAAGCCCAGAACAAACGCCATGATGTTTTATCAAAATTGAAGGAATATGAGCAGAGGCTTAATGAGTTACAGGAAGAGCGTCAGCGAAGACAGGAAGAGAAGCAAGCACGTGATGAAGCTGTTCAGGTAGAGTTTTATTCAGCAAGCATTTATTGAGCACTGGCCATTTCCTAGGCTCTGAGCCAGGTGCTGAGGATGGAAAAAGGAGTAAGACCCAGTCCTTGTTCCCAAGGGTGCATGGTTTAGTATAGCGCAGTTTGGAAACAGGAAATCTGATTGCGAAGACAGCGTGTACTCCTTGAGATAAGATTATCAGTGTTTTTGTCAGTTTGAATCTCCAGTCTCAACCAGATGAAGGACTAAATTGCTCTGGACAGATTATTATCTATTCTTTTCTAATTGGGTTGGGCAAGAATATGTTCCTTTCTTCCATTAAAAATGGATGGTGTTTGAACCAGTGTTTATAGCCTTAAAGAACTGGGCAATCTTTATGCTTATGACAAGGAGTACCTGTCATATATTGGGCAGTGTCATTAGGTACTTTAGCCTCTGTAGCATTCCCTAAATTAGCCGTTCCCAACCTTTTTGGCACCAGGGACCAGTTTCATGGAAGACAATTTTTCCACGGGCCAGTGAGGGGTGGGGGATGGTTTTAGGATGATTCAAGTGCATTACATTTATTGTGCACTTTGTTGCTATTATTATTACATTGTAATATATAATGAGATAATTATACAACTCACCATAATGCAGAATCAGTGGGAGCCCTGAGCTTGTTTTCCTGCAACTAAACGGTCCCATCTGGGGGTGATGGGAGACAGTGATACCGGAAATGTGTTGCTTATGTCCAGTCTACTCTGTAATCTCGTTTTGGTTGCTGTCACTGCAGAAAACCCTGCTTCACAAAGACAGGATGTTGGAAATGGAAGCAGGCTTTTTAGTGCTTTTGTGGCAGTCTCAGGATATTCTGCCTTGACTTTAATCCAGAACTGTATGGAGATTTGAAGTTGTCTCAGACATACTTTTAAGGCCATCATCATTTGCAATCTCAAGCAGTTGATCCTCTTCTAGCATAAAGTCAATTAACCTGGCTTATTCACAAATTGGTCATGGATCCATTCCTTCCCAGTTCAGGGGTCTTTTGTGATTGGGGAGTAACGCTCAAACTTTTTTAAAAGCTAAGTGATCATGCACCAGCTGGGAGAAAGAAGGCCCTTGCTAAGTCTCTTTCAAAATTTCTGCTAATGTTTGAAATGTGTCAAAAATTCCAGTGTTCACTCGTCACCCCCATGATTCCAGTTTGGCTTTGAACGCAGCCACTTTATCTGCCGACTTGTTCACAGTTGTTATTCTCCCCTGAAGTGACAGATTGAGTTTGTTGAGCAGGTTGAATATGTCACACAAGTAAGCAAGTTTTGTGACCCATTCTGCGTCACTGAAATGCACTGCTGATGGTGACTGTTCTTCTAAAAGAAATCTCTGGAGTGGCTCTTGTAACCAGAAATTCTGGCCAGTGATCTACCTTTAGAAAGCCGTCTCACTTCTGTGTATAAGAGAAGATGTATGTGCTCTGTGTTCATCTCCTCACAGAGCTGTGTGAACAGATGTGAGTTAAGGGCACATGTTTTAATGTGGTTGATAATTTTAATCACATCTGGCAAAATGTTGTTAAGTTCAGGTGACATTTTTCAGCTAGCCAGAATTTCTCTGTGGATGACACAGTGCGTATACTCACATTCAGAAGTGCCCTCTTTGACCCAAGTAGTGAAACCAGAAAGCCATCCAGTCATGGCATGTGCACCGTCCATGCATTTACCAATACAAGATGACCAATTCAGTTTTCCTGATATGTAATCATTCAAAGACTTGAATAGTTCTGCAGCTGTGGTGTTGGTTGGCAACAAAAGTGTACATAATATATCCTCATGCACATCCTCCTGAAAAATATATCGCATAAAAACAAGCATTGTTGCCTTGTCAACATCGGTAAACTCATCCACCTGGATTACATACCATGGTGACTCACTAACCTTCTCTAACAACTGTGCCTCAGCATCCTCTGCTATTTCATCAATTCGTCTAGTTATGGTGCTCGCTGAAAGAGGAACATGTGCCACCTTTTGAACTGCAGCCTCTCCTAAAAGTTTATGACAGATGTCCTTAGCAGCAGGCAGGATCACCTCTTCACCAATAGTAAAGGGCTTCTTAGCTTTAGCAATGTGGTTAGCCCTTAAGAATGATGCTCTCAGTGCAGACACATTTGATGAAGTGGTAGCCTTCAAAAGTTGCTTCTGTTCTTTGTGTTCATGTTTTTTTTTTCTTTTGAAAACATCCAAAGGCTTGTCTTTTAATGCATTGTTCTTGGTCTCCATGTGGCGAAGCAGATGTCAAGGTTTCATGGCTTTGTTGGATAGCCAGTCACCACGTGTTATACAAAGTGGGCTTGGAGAAAGTGAATCACCTGTTGTAATGAACCTGTAATTTAAGCAGAACTCTTGGTATTTTCTTTTAAATGCAGTTTTCTTTTTGTTGGCAGTCTTAGAGTCTTCTGCTGTCTCATCATTGGGTCTTTCCCACTTTTCAAAGAAGCTCTCCAGCGACGTTTGTTTTTTACTCATTTTGGCTAGAGTTAGCTTGTGGGCTTACCAAAACTGTGATTGAGACAAGTGTTCAGAATAGGAAAGAGGTGCAGATGGAAGTGGTAAATAAAATAACGGGTGGGCCATGCACAGACTAAAATTGTTGGAGTCGGACTTAAAACCTGTCACCACATGCAGCTGTACAGTTGAAGTACGTGAACTCACTTGCCACTGTAAAGCCTGCCACCAGATGCAGCTTAATTGTCACTTGCCATTCACTGATAGGGTTTTGATATGAGTCTGCAAGCAATTGATTTATTATGGTCTCTATGCAGTCAAACCTCTCTGCTAATGATAATCTGTATTTGCAGCTGCTCCCCAGTGCTAACATCACCACCTCAGCTCCACCTCAGATCATCAGGCATTAGATCTCATAAGGAGCATGCAGCCTAGATCCCTTGCATGCACAGTTCACAGTAGGGTTCACGCTCCTGTGAGAATGCAGTGCCGCTGCTGATCTAACAGGAGGCGGAGCTCAGGTGGTAGCGTGAGCAGCTGTAAATATAGATGAAGCTTCACTCCCTTGCCCACTGCTTACCTCCTGCTTGTGAGGCCTGGTTCCTAACAGGCCACAGACCAGTAGCAGTCCGTGGCCCAGGGGTTGGGGAACCCTGCCCTAAGTTAGCTACCATTTTCAGGATGGGAAGAAGAGTTAACTCATAAACTTTAATGCTGTTTTTAAACTATTTTGGATCTTCTTCAAGATCAAATATGAATGCAGGCATACTTTATTACAACTAATATTTATTTGTTTATTCATTCAGTGATCATTTACTGAATTACTACTATAATCCATATGCTATGCTTTGCTCAAGGACATGAAAAAGATATATCTTTGATCTCAATGGGAAGACATATGTGTAAGTAAATCTTAACCCATTAGGATAAGTGTAAAGGTGTTTTTGGAGGCACAAAGGAGTGGCAAAGACATGAGAAAGTCAGGAAAAGCTTCCTGAAGGAGGTGATGCCTCAACTAAGTTTTGAAAAATGAGACAGTTGCAAATGGTGAGAAGTGGATATTCCATGCAGAAGGAGCTATGAGTGAGTATGGCACGTAGAGTTAGGGACCTGACCATGAAGAGCTTTGTTGTTAGGTTAAAAATAAGGGATGTTATTATATTTCATCCTTCTTCATGTCACTGGTAATTTTAGGAAAGTATACAGTTTTCAAGTTTATTGGTTACTGTATGCTATTTTTGTACACTAGCAAGCAGTCCTGTATTCAACCCAATCTCTATTTGGTTTAAGTTCAGGGTCTTATTTTAATCTGAGTGCCAAGCTGACTTATGATTAACAATGCAGGATGCTACTATAGGAGAAACTTTAGCTTTTCCTCTTAAAGGAGCAGTAAAAATTTCATTTTTGTCATTTAGATGAGTAAGTCAAATAGGATATTTGAATTTTTAATTTGAGCCATTCCTTCAGCTTTATTGGTGTTTTTCTCCATGGGACCATTCTATAAAAATAATTGTTTTGAAAATTGTGTGTTACTTTTGAGCAACCATTATGCATTAATAATTCAGAAATAAATGAGATATGATCTTTGCCTTTATGGGAAATAATACAACAGTGTGAAAGTGTAATAGAAACCAGAATAGGCTACAGTGATATCACACATAGTAGGGAATAATTAGCTCTTTTGGTGGGAGGGGAATGTTAGGGAAAGTTCTGTGGAAGAGGTGACTTCTTAGCTGGATTTTGGGGGAAATATACGAGTAACGTGTATTTTTGAATAGACTACTTTTTCTGCATTTATTTTGCAGTTTTGAAGATTTAAAATATAATAGTTATCTTATGATGACTCATTCATAATTTGTAACATTTCTTAAGGCTTAAAGGAAAGCAGTTCTTTTCTGAAAGTAGTAAGAAATTTTCTGTACTTGCTAACACAAAAATTTTTTTTGACTACTCGGAATTATTTTTCTTTTTAAAAGTTGAGACATTTCCTATGGGTTTAATTTTCAGTGAAAAATTTAAAACCTATATACCTAAGTTTGATCGAGATAAGTGGTACTAGAAAAATTCATTAGTAGTATATAATATATATATAAAATTAAAAAAATTTTTTAATGTGTAGTCATTACTAGATGTGCAAGGTGCTAACACCGAGCATTCTGTAAATACAATAGTAAGGTACTAACTTAATAAAGAATTCAGAGGTCCTCCATCTGGTTTACTTTTACTCTTGAAACATTCCCATAGTTAATTGTTAAAGGCAATTGTGATTCTTGTTTTTTGTAAGTGAAATACTAAGTTAATGCTGCCATTATATATTCTGAATTTGCCTTTTTTGTTGTATATAAATTATTGATGGGTTAGTTTTAAGCCCAAGTTCCTTAGATATTCTGCCTTATCCTCTTGCCCTAATCTTTTGTTTTCTTAGCCTGCCATTAACACATCCTTGAATGTGAAACAAAGTACATGGGAGTCTGAGAGGTTTCAGGAAGTTTGAGAGTTAAATATCTTTCCAGTTCATTTGCTGTAGGTTTTTTATTTGTGAGCATATAGATTTATAATGAATGTTATTTTATAAAGTTATGCTTCATTCATATCATTCATTTAATAGATATTTATCAAACTCCTGCCCTGTACAAGATGCTTTTGTGGGGTACAAAGTTTCCTATCTTTAGGAAACTTAAATTTTAGAAAGAAAAATATAGATGAATTTACTAATTTTACTCATTAGGTATACCATTACCAATTTCCTTTTCCACTTATTACAAACAGAAGATTGGATATTTTTTGAAGTCCACTTATTTTTAATAGTACATTGTTGGAGTATTTCTTATATCCATAAAAATGATCAGCAAGTTGACATCATATTTATGCATACAACTTAGTAGCTACATTGCACATACATATAAAGTAATTGTTTTTATATAATATTAATAAATTTCATTTATAAGGCCAGTTTATAATTTTTAAAATTATATCCCTCTGGGACGGAGAGGGTGGGGGGGGGAGTCATGGGAGGGAGGGGATATGGGGATATGTGCATAAATACAGTTGATTCACTTTGGTGTACCTCATAAGCTGGTACAAGAATGTAAAGCAATTATATTCCAATAAAGAGCTAAAAAAAAGTATATCCCTCAAGATTTTGGTTTTATAAAATATGAAATGACAAGTGTTGGTTTAATTCTTTATATTTAGTGCTTTAACCTTTTGCATTTTAGTGTGAAAGTTGTGTTTTCAGACATAATGAAGATTTTTTTAAAAAACTTTAAATACATTTGAGTTTCAGAAAACTCTTCTGTTCATGTTTTTTATTGGAGAAAATTTTCTGTACCAGACTTGTTTTTTACTCTTGAGTTTTTCATAGAGTATATAGCTAAAAAAGTTTCTAGATATTATACTTAGCAATGAGAAATATTGGAATTGCCAAAAGGTTCTTTGGTTTTTTTCTGTAAGAGGGGTCTAATAGTACTTAGCTGGCTTTAGCTTCACTGGAAACAGTTTTGTTACATTGTATGTGACAGCTGTCATATCAGCATGCATTTAAAAGAAGACATCAAAATTGGTGAATTTTTGTGTAGCCATTTTAATATTGAAGATGGAAGCAAAAAAGCAACACTTTTGGCATATTATACTTCATTTTTTTTTTTTTAACAGAAAAAGATTTTTATTTCAAAACTGAATGTGAAAAAACAACTTTGGCATAGCATTCCTATAATGACTTGTTCGATTGTTATTATTTCTAGTTCCCTGAAAGTAGTAGCTTTTTACAAAGCTTTTTACAAAAAAAATACAGTTTGATATCAATAGAGATAGCGAAGGACAGGTAAGTTTCATAAGACCCTATAAGTATATGCTTCATTATTTTAAGAAAGGTAAAAACGCATCTGAAATGCACAAAAAGATTTGTGCAGTGTATGGAGAAGGTGCTGTGACTGATCAAACGTGTAAAAGGTGGTTTGTGAAGTTTCATGCTGGACATTTCTCACTGAACATTTCTTGCTGGACGATGCTCCATGGTCGGGTAGACCAGTTGAAGTTGATAGCAGTCAAATTGAAACAATAATTGAGAACAATCATCGTTATACCACATGGGAGATAACCGACATACTCAAAATACCCAAATCAAGCGTTGAAAATCATTTGCACCAGCTTGGTTATGTTCATCGCTTTGATGTTTGGGTTCCACGTAAGTTAAGCCAAAAAAACCCTTCTTGATTGTATTTCCGCGTGCGATTCTCTACTGAAATGTAATGAAAATGTTCCGTTTTTGAAACAAATTGTGACGGGCATTGAAAAATAGATATTGTACAACAATGTGGAATGGAAGAGTTCATGGGGCAAGCGAAATAAACCATCACCAACCACACCAAAGTCCGGTCTACATCCAGAGAAGGTGATGTGCATATGATGGGATTGGATGGGAGTCCTCTATTATGAGCGCCTTCTGGAAAATGAAACGATTAATTCCAACAAATCCTGCTCCCAGTTAGACCATCTAAAAGTGGTACTTGACGAAAAGCATCCAGAATTAGTCAACAGGAAATGCATAATCTTCCATCAGGATAACGCAAGACAACATATTTCTTTCATGACCAGGCAAAAATTGTTACAGCTTGGCTGGGAAGTTCTGATTCATCCACTGTATTCACCAGACATTGCACCTTCAGCTTTTCATTTATTTCAGTCTTTACAAAATTCTCTTAATGGAAAATATTTCAATTCCGTGGAAGGCTGTAAAAGGCACGTGGAACAGTTCTTTGCTCAAAAAGATAAAAAGTTTTGGGAAGCTGGAGTTATGAAGTTGCCTGAAAAATGGCAAAAGGTAGTGGAACAAAACGGTGAATATGTTGTTCAATAAAGTTCTTGGTGAAAATGAAAAATGTGTCTTTTATTTTTACTTAAAAAACTGAAGGCACTTTTGGCCCACCCAGTAGCTACAACCAGTTCATCAATAGTATGTCAGAAAGTAAAGACTATGTTTAAAATCTACTTGCATGCCTCCAACAATCCGAATCCGTCAGATATGCTCTCCTGAAATCAGTGCATTCCCTCTACTTCCCAGGACACCCTCAAAAAAAAAAAAAAAAAAAAGAAAGAAAAGAAATAGGGACCCTTTGTGTTACTATTTTAAAAGAGTTTTCTTCCCCTGGGCAGATACAGCTTGTTGTAGATATAAAGTTACTATTGTGAGCTTAGTTAACTACTAGAAATATTAGCGTCTCTCTTCAGTGTTCTCGAAATAGAAACTGCTTTAGCATTTTTTTTTTCTGCTATCATTTACTGAACACTTATGTATGTATTTAACGCTTTGCTAAGTACTTACCTATGTTAATAATTTACATCTCACAACAAACTGGGTCTCTTTAAGGTAAGATGACTTGCCCAAGGCTATGTAAGTAGTAGTTACTAGAGCCTAGATCATTGTAGTGTGTTCCATTCATCATAAAATGTAGGGAGCAGGGAGATGTTGTGTGAACGACCTGGGGGATGGGGATGAATTGAAAGAAGTATATCAGTACATCTAGTAGTATGGTGAAAAGTAGCTGAGTACTCCTAGTAGGCAAAAATACACAGGAAGTATATCACAGTATTTTTTTTTTTTCTTTTTTTTTCTTTTTTTTTTTTTTTTTATTATTATTTTATTTTATTTTTTTGGGGGGTACACCAGGTTCAATCAACTGTTTTTATACACATATCCCCATATTCCCTCCCTTCCTTGACGCCCCCCCCTCGATTCCCCCCCACCCTCCCTGCCCCAGTCCTCTAAGGCATCTTCCATCCTCGAGTTGGACTCCCTTTGTTATACAACAACTTCCCACTGACTATTTTACAGTTGGTAGTATATATATGTCTGTACTACTCTCCCGCTTCTTCTCAGTTTCCCCTTCACCCCCCGCCCCCTCCCATACCTCGAGTTCTCCAGTCCATTCCCTGTATCTGCTTCCCTGTTCTTGTCACTGAGTTCATCAGTGCCATTTTTAGATTCCGTATATGAGAGTTAGCATACAATATTTGTCTTTCTCTTTCTGACTTACTTCACTCTGTATGACAGATTGTAGTTCTATCCACCTCATTACATAAAGCTCCATCTCATCCCTTTTTATAGCTGAGTAATATTCCATTGTATATATATGCCACATCTTCTGTATCCATTCATTTGTTGATGGGCATTTAGGTTGCTTCCATGTCCTGGCTATTGTAAAGAGTGCTGCAATAAACATTATATTACAAGTTTCTTTTGGGATTATGGTTTTCTTTGGGTATATGCCCAGGAGTGGGATGACTGGATCATATGGTAGTTCTATTTGTAGTTTTTGAAGGAACCTCCAAATTGTTTTCCATAGTGGCTGTACCAACTTACAGTCCCACCAACAGTGCAGGAGAGTTCCCTTTTCTCCACACCCTCTCCAACATTTGTTCTTTCCAGACTTTGTGATGATGGCCATTCTGATTGGTGTGAGGTGATACCTCATTGTGGCTTTGACTTGCATTTCTCTGATGATGAGTGATGTTGAGCATCTTTTCATGTGTTTGTTGGCCATCTGTATGTCTTCTTTGGAGAAATGTCTATTTAGGTCTTCTGCCCATTTGTGGATTGGGTTATTTGCTTTTTTGGTATTAAGCTGCATGAGCTGCTTGTATATTTTGGAGGTTAATCCTTTGTCCGTTGTTTCATAGGCAATTATTTTTTCCCATTCTGAGGGTTGCCTTTTAGTCTTGTTTATGGTTTCTTTTGCTGTGCAAAAGCTTTTAAGTTTCATGAGGTCCCATTCGTTTATTCTTGATTTTATTTCCATGATTCTAGGAGGTGGGTCAAAAAGGATGTTGCTTTGATGTATGTCAAAGAGTGTTCTGCCTATGTTTTCCTCTAGGAGTTTGATAGTGTCTGGCCTTATATGTAGGTCTTTAATCCATTTGGAGTTTATTTTTGTATATCACAGTATTTTAATGAATTATCTCCTGCCTTGATGATGATGATTAATTATTGAGAATTCAGTGTATGCCAACCCCTGTGGTAAGTGCTTTTCATGTATCTCATATGTTCTTCACAATACCCTAAAGAATAAGCGCTATTGTTGTCTTCTAGGAAACTAAGTCACATATATAATAAAACTAGACCAGGGTCACCCAGCCAGTTAATAATGTAATCAGGAAACAAAATCCGAGAATCTAATGCAGTGTCCACTCTCTTACCCACTATGCTATATTATAATGCCTCTTTCTCCTTGCCACAAGCTTTTCTTTAGTTAATTCCTATTTGAAAGCTTAGTTCAGAAATAAAATCTGTTAATTATGCTTTCTTCATCACGTTCTGTTATTTCTACAACCATTTCCAAACACAGGGCTTCAGAAGTGATTAGTCAAAGTATTTATCAGGCTCTCATACAACATAAATGACATAGTATCTGCTTAAAAGTAGCATTTATTCTTATAATTATTTGCAGCTCTGATAAATGGCATATGAAAACCAGATAGTATTGATATTTGATTTTTGTTTAGATTCTGAGAAGCATATCTAATGACAAGCCAGGGATCTATTTGGCTTGAATATATAAGTTGTTGTCAGAGCTGTGTCACCTTTAATCATTTTCATCTTACACATAATTCTAACATCTTCTAAATTATTTCTGATATTAGGAACGTAAGAGAGCTCTAGAAGCAGAACGGCAGGCCCGTGTAGAAGAATTGTTAATGAAGAGGAAAGAACAAGAAGCCCGAATTGAACAACAGAGGCAAGAAAAGGAAAAAGCCCGTGAAGATGCAGCCCGGGAAAGAGCTAGGTACTTCATTTACTATCTTGATTTTGATCCTGATGAATATTTTGCAGTGAGTGCATATTCAGATCAAGTCTTAAAGCTATTTACTATCATGTAGATTTTTTTAGAAATAGTTACATATATGGAAATGTACTGAATTTTTATTTCCAGGAATTAAGATATCGTACTCAAAATTGAAACCATTTATGCTGGATGGGAAACTTGATATTTCAAGATATTTTCCATTGTAAGAGATGGAATTTGATTCTAGCTAAGTGAAGCAAAGTAAATTTTAAGGAAAATATTGGAAGCAAAAGTGGTAGGTGGTTAGACAACTAGGCTTGGATATGGTCAAGCGTCAGAGGCTGGGTCACAGGAGCCACAGTGGTGGTCTTTTGATGGACATAGTCTGGTCAGCATGTTGCCACTCTGATTATGATAAATGACACTCAGCCATCCCTACATTTTAAAATCACTTGTTTAAGATTCAGAGACCCAGGAAAAAGCATTTAATTCGTCAAGTTGATTTGTGCTTTTTGATCTTGTTTATGAAATCCTTTTATATCCTGTGTCATAAGATATTCTTCAAAATGTTACAGTTTTTCAGTTTGACACACATTTAGGTTTTAATTCCTTTTAAGGTAACTTTTTTATATGGTATGAAACAAAAATCTAAATTTATTTATCTGCATATAGATATCCATTTATCACAACACCATTTGTTGAAGAGACAAGTTTTTAACCATTGCACTGCCTTGCTACGTGTTCATGGTCAATTGATCATAGATGTAAGCTACAATTATAATAGATGTAAGATGTTTATTTTGGGGCTTTATCCTGTTATTTTGATATCTACATGTCTATTCTTCCTCCAGCACCACACTGCTTTAACTACTGTAGCTTTATAGTACGTTCTGAAATTATATAATGTAAGTTCTCCAACTTGTTCTCTTTCAATATTGCTTTCCAAATAACTTTTTAGGGTAGGTTGCCAGTTTCTAAAAAAGAAGCTTGCAAGCATTTTTATAGTAATTCCCTTGAATCTATAGATTATTGTGGGGAGAATTGGCATCTTTACAATCCATAAATATGGTATGTGTCTCTATATCTGCTTTAATTTCTCTCAACAGTATTTAGTTTTTGGAAAATAGGTCTTGCATTTCTTTTCTTAAAATTATTCCTAAGTACCCTTTTGGAAGCCATTGTGAAAGGAATTATTTTCTTTATTTCATTTTTGGTAGTATTTTTGCTAGTATATATAAATATAATCATTTTTTATATATTTTATTTTACAATTTTATAATGATCTTGCCCAACTTGCCTATGAGTATTTTCCTATTAGTGTTTTCTTTTTTGCTATTGTTCCTTAGGATATTTTACATAAAAGGCTTATGTCATCTGCAAATTGAGATTGTTTTATTTCTTGCTTTCTAATACAGACCCCTTAATTTCTTTTTCTTGCCTTATTGCACTGGATAGATCCTTCAGTATAATGTTAATAGAAGTTGTGACATTGTATATCCTTTGTTCTTGATCTTAGAGGGGAAACATTCAGTCTTTCCTATTACCTATGCTATAGTTGTGGGTTTCTCATAAATCCCTATTATTAGGTTGAAGAAGTTCTCTTCTATTTCTAGTTTATTGAGAGTTTTTAAACTTGAATGTACTTTGAATTTGGTTAAATAAATGCTTCTTTTGGGGCATTCATTGAGATGATCATGTGGTTTTTATTTTTTATTAATGTGGTTTATTACATTAATTAATTTTGGATATTAAAGCAACCTTGCATTCCTGGGTTATTCCACACTTGGTTATAGTGTATAATCATTTTTATGTATGTTGTTGAATTCTTGTTAAAGATATGTTCATAAGGGATATTGGTGTGTAATTTTCTCACGATGTCTTTATCTAGCTTTTTTGTCATGGCAATACTAGCCTCATAGACTGTAATGGGAAGTGTGTTTTCCTGCACTATTTGCAGAAACTGTGTAGGATTGGTATTATTTCTTGCTAAATGTTTAATATGCCAGTGAAGCCATCTGGGCTTGGAATTTTCTTTTGGGGAAGATTTTTAAATTACCAAATAAATTTTTCTTAACATATTATCAACCTATTGAGATTTTTCTCTTTCTTATTGAGTCAGCTTTGGTAATTTGTGTCTCTCTTGGAATTTGTCCTTTTCATCTGAGTTGTATGTTTTTATAAAGTTAATAGTTCCTTATAAGGATTTTAATTTTAATATGATCTATAGTGATGTCCTTCTTTCATTCCTTATTAGATAATTTGTGTCTTTCCTCCCTTTCTCCCTCTCTCCCTCCCTCCTTCTCCCTCCCCCCCCCGCCCTTGTTATTCTAGCTAAAGGTTTATACATTTTGTTGATCTTTCCAAAGAACCAGCTTTTGGTTTCATTGAGTTTCCCCCTTATGTTTCTGTATTCTATTACATTGATTTCCACTTTGATATTTATCATTTCTTTCCTTCTGCTTACTTTGAATTTGATTAGCTTTGCTTTTCCAACTCTTATAAAGTCAAAACTTAGTTGATTAATTTTAGATATTTCTGCATTTCTAATATAAGCATTTGAAATTACCAGGTTTCATCGTAGCATTTCTTTCATCTCATCAATTTTGATATTGTATTTTTATTTTCATTCAATTCAAGATTTTTTCTAATACTCCTTATGATTTTCTGATTCCTCAGTTATTCAGAAGTATGTTATCTAGTTTCCAAATATTTGGAATGTCTCCAGTTTTTCTGTCATTTTCTAATTAAATATTTTGTGGTTGAAGAATGTTTTTTGTATGATTTCAGTCCTTTTAAATTTATTAAGACTTACTGTATGGCCTTGAATGTAGACTAACCTACAGAATGTTCTGTGTGCTCTTGGAAAATATGTGTATTCTGCTGTTTTGGATGGAGTGTTCTCTAAATGTCAGTTAAATAAAGTTAGATGATAGTGTTGTCTAGTCTTCTGTATACTTACTGATTTTCTGTCTAGTTATATTAATTCTTGAGATAGAGTTTTTGAAATCTCCAAAAATAATTGTTAAATTGTCTGTTTCCCTTTTCAGTTTTGACATTTTTTTGCTTCATGTATTTTGGTGCCTCAATGTTAAGGGCATGTAATTTATAATTATTATAACTTATTGGGGTATTGACGCTTTCATTATTATGAAATTTTCCTCCTTGGGTTTTTTTTAGACCTTTTATTGAGATATAGTTGACATGCAATGAACTGCATATATTTAAAGTGTACAATTTGATATTTTTTTATTAGTAATGTACATATGACAATCCCAATCTCCCAATTCATCCCACCCCATCTCCCCCCATTTTCCCTCTTTGGTGTCCACATATTTGTTCTCCACATCTGTGTCTCTATTTCTGTCTTGCAAACTGGTTGATCTGTACGTTTTTCTATATTCTGCATATATGAGTTAATATACAATATTTGTTCTTCTCTTTCTGAGTTACTTCACTCTGTATGAGAGTCTCCAGGTCCATCCATGTCTCTACACATGTCCCAATTTCATTCCTTTTTACGGCTGAGTAATATTCCATTGTATATATATACCACATCTTCTTTATCCATTCATCTGTTGATGGGAATTTAGGTTGCTTGCATGTCCTGGCTATTGTAAATAGTGCTGCAGTGAACATTGGGGTGCATGTGTCTTTATGAATTATGGTTTTCTCTGGGTATATACCCAGTAGTGGGATTGCTAGGTCATATGGTAATTCTATTTTTAGTTTTTCAAGGAACCTCCATACTGTTCTCCATAGTGGCTGTGTCAATTTACATTCCCACAAACAGTGCAAAAGGATTCCCTTTTCTCCATACCCTCTCCAGCATTTATTGTTTGTCGATTTTCTGATGATGCCCATTCTAACCAGTGTGAGGTGATACCTCATTATCATTTTGATTTGCATTTCCCTAATAATTAGTGATGTTGAGCAGCTTTTCATGTGCCTCTTGGCCATCTGTATGTATTCTTTGGAGAAATGCCTATTTAGGTCTTCTGCCCATTTTTTGATTGGGTTGTTTGTTTTTTTGATATTGAGCTGGATGAACTGTTTATATATTTTGGAGATTAATCCTTTGTCTGTTGATTCATTTGCAAATATTTTCTCCCATTCTGAGAGTTTTCTTTTTGTCTTCTTTATACTTTGCTGTGCAAAAGGTTTGAAGTTTCATTAGGTCCCACTTATTTATTTTTATTTCCATTGCTCTAGGAGGTGGGTCAAAAAAGATCTTGCTGTGATTTATGTCAAAAAGTGTTCTTCCTATGTTTTCCTCTAGGAGTTTTATAGTGTCTGACCTTCCATTTAGGTCTTTAATCCATTTTGAGTTTATTTTTGTGTATGGTATTAGGAAGTGTTCTAATTTCATTCTTTTCCATGTATCTGTCCAGTTTTCCCAGCACCACTTATTGAAGAGGCTGTCTTTTCTCCATTGTATATCCTTGCCTCCTATGTCATAGATTAGTTGACCATAGCTTATCTCTGGGCTTTCTATCCTGTTCCATTGATCTATATTTCTGTTTTTGTGCCAGTACCATACTGTCTTGATCACTGTAGCCTTGTAGTATAGCCTGAAGTCAGGAAGCCTGATTCCACCAACTCCGTCCTTCCTTCTCAAGATTGCTTTGGCTATTTGGGGTCTTTTGCGCTTCCATACAAATCATAAAATTCTTGTTCTAGTTCTGTGAAAAATGCAATTGGTAATTTGATGGGGATTGCATTGAATCTGTAAGTTGCTTTGGGTAGTATAGTCATGTTCACGATGTTGATTCTTCCAACCCAAGAACATGGTATATCTCTCATCTGTTTGTGTCATCTTTGATTTCTTTCGTTAGTGTCTTATAGTTTTCTGAGTACAGATCTTTTACCTCCTTGGTTAGGTGTATTCCTAGGTATTTTATTCTTTTTGTTGCAATGGTGAATGGGATTGTTTCCTTAATTTCTCTTTCTGATCTTTCATTGTTAGTGTATAGAAATGCAAGAGATTTCTGTGTGTTAATTTTGTATCCTGCGACTTTACCAAATTCATTGATTAGCTCAAGTAGTTTTCTGGTGGCATCTTTAGGACTTTCTATGTATAGTATCATGTCATCTGTACACAGGGACAGTTTTACTTCTTCTTTTCCAATTTGGATTCCTTTTATTTCTTTTTCTTCTCTAATTGCTGTGACAAGGACTTCCAAAACTATGCTGAATAGTAGTGGCGAGAGTGGACATCCTTGTCTTGTTCCTGATCTTAGAGGGAATGCTTTCAGTTTTTCACCATTGAGAATGATGTTTGCTGTGGATTTGTCACATATGGCCTTTATTATGTTGAGGTAGGTTCCCTCTATGCCCACCTTCTGGAGAGTTTTTATCATAAATGGGTGTTGAATTTTGTCAAAAGCTTTTTCTGCATCTATTGAGATGATCATGTGGATTTTATCCTTCAGTTTGTTAATATGGTGCATCACATTGATTGATTTGCATATATTGAAGAATCCTTGCATTCCAGGGATAAACCCCACATGGTCATGGTGTATGATCCTTTTAATGTGTTGTTGGATTCTGTTGGCTACCATTTTGTTGAGGATTTTTGCATCTAAATTCATCAGAGATATTGGTGTGTAGTTTTCTTTTTTTGTAGTATCTTTGTCTTGTTTTGGTATCAGAGTGATGGTGGCCTCATAAAATGAGTTTGGGAGTGTTCCTCCCTCTGCAATTTTTTGGAAGAGCTTGAGAATGATGGGTATTAGCTCTCCTCTAAATGTTTGATAAAATTCACCTGTGAATCCATCTGGTCCTGGACTTTTGTTCATTGGGAGATTTTTAATCACAGTTTTAATTTCATTACTTGTGATTGGTCTGTTCATATTTTCTATGTCTTCCTGATTCAGTCTTGGAAGGTTATACCTTTCTAAGAATCTGTCCATTCCATCCAGGTCATCCATTTTATTGGCATATAGTTGCTATAGTAGTCTCTTATGGTGCTTTTTATTTCTGTGGTGACTGTTGTAACTTCTCCTGTTCCATTTCTAATTTTATTGATTTGAGTCCTCTCCCTCTTTTTCTTGATGAGTCTTGCTAGAGGTTTATCAGTTTTATTTATCTTCTCAAAGAACCAGCTTTTAGTTTTATTGATTTTTGCTATTGTTTCTTTGTCATTTATTTCTGCTCTGATCTTTATGATTTCTCTCCATCTACTAACTTTGGGTTTTGTTTGCTCTTCTTTCTCTGGTTTCTTTAGGTATAAGATTAGATTGTTTATTTTGGATTTTTCTTGTTTCTTGAGGTAGGATTGTATTGCTATAAACTTCCCTCTTAGAACTGCTTTTGCTACATCTCATAGGTTTTGGATAGTTGTGTTTTCATTGTCATTTGTCTCTAGGTATTTTTTGATTTCCTCTTTGATTTCTTCAGTGATCTCTTGGTTATTTAGTAGCGTATTGTTTAGCCTCCATGTGCTTGTGTTTTTTACAGTTTTTTTCCTGTAATTGATTTCTAATCTCGTAGCGTTGTGGTCAGTAAAGATGCTTGATACAATTTCAATTCTCTTGAATTTACCAAGGCTTGATTTATGACCCAAAATGTGATTTATCCTGGAGAATGTTCCATTTACACTTGAGAAGAATGTGTAACCTGCTGTTTTTGGACGTAATGTTCTATAGATATCTATTAAACAAGCTGCTTTATTGTGTCATTTAAAGCTTGTGTTTCCTTGTTAATTTTCTGTGTGGATGATCTGTCCATTGGTGTAAGTGGAGTGTTAAAGTCCCCCACACTATTATTGTGTTACTGTCGATTTCCTCTTTCATAGTTGTTAGCGTTTGCCTTATGTATTGAGGTGCTCCTATATTGGGTGCATATATATTTACAATTGTTATTTCTTCTTGGATTGATCCCTTGATCTTTATGTAGTGTCCTTTCTTGTCTTTTGTAGCATTTTTTATTTTAAAGTATTTTATGTGATATGAGTATCTCGACTCCAGCTTTCTTTTGATTTCCATTTGCATGGAATATCTTTTTCCATCCCCTCACTTTCAGTCTGTATGTTTCCCTAGGTCTGAAGTGGGTTTCTTGTAGACAGCATATATATGGGTCTTGTTTTTGTATCCATTCAGCCAGTCTGTGTCTTTTGGTTGGAGCATTTAGTCCACTTACATTCAAGGTAATTATTGATATGAATGTTCTTATTACCATTTTCTTAACTGTTTGTTTTTGTTTTTGTAGGTCCTTTTCTTCTCTTATGTTTCCCGCTTGGAGAAGTTCCTTTAGCATTTGTTGTAGGGCTGGTTTGGTGGTGCTGAATTCTCTTAGCTGTTGCTTGTATGTAAAGCTTTTCATTTCTTCATCGAATCTGAATGAGATCCTTGCTGGGTAGAGTATTCTTGGTTGTAGATTCTTGCCTCTCATCACTTGAAATATACTGTGCCACTTCCTTCTGGCTTGCAGAGTTTCTGCTGAGAAATCAGCTGTTACCCTTATGGGAGTTCCCTTGTATGTTATTTGCCGTTTTTCCCTTGTTGTTTTTAATAACTTTTCTCTGTCTTTAATTTTTGTCAATTTGACTACTGTATGTCTTGGCGTGTTTCTCCTTGGGTTTGTCCTGCCTGGGACTCTCTGCGCTTCCTGGCCTTGGGTGGCTATTTCCTTTCTCATGTTAGGAAAGTTTTCGGCTATAATCTCTTCCAGTATTTTCTTGAGTCCTTTCTCTCTCTCTTCTCCTCCTGGGACCCCTATAATGCGAATGTTGGTGTGTTTAACATTGTCCCAGAGGTCTCTTAGGCTGTCTTCAGTTCTTTTCATTCTTTTTTCCTTATTCTTTTCTGCATCAGTGATTATCACCATTCTGTCTTCCAGGTCACTTATTCGCCCTTCTGCCTCAGTTAATCTGCTATTGGTTCCTTCTAGTGTATTTTTCATTTCATTTATTGTGCTGCATATCTCTGTTTATTTGTTCTTTAATTCTTTCAGGTCTTTGGTAAACTTTACTTGCAACTTTTCGATCTTTGCATCCAATCTTTTTTCAAAGTCCTGGATCATCTTCACCATCATTATTCTGAATTCTTTTTCTGTAAGGGTGCCTATCTCCTCTTCATTTTGTTGTTTTTCTGGTGTTTTATCTTGTCCCTTCATCTGATACAAAGTCTTTTGCCTTTTCATTTTCTTTATCTTCCTGTGGCTGTGGTTTTCAGTTCCATAAAACGAAATACTGCTGAAACTGCTTGATACTTCTGTCTGCCCTCTTGTGGAGGAAGCTATCTAGGGAGTTCCTGCGTGCTTCCTGTTGGGAGGGACTGATTGTGGGTTGGGCTGGGTGGGTGGGGCTCAGTAAAACTTTAATCTGCTTGTCTGCCAATGGGTGGGGCTGTGTTCCTCCCCTGGTGGTCATTTGGCCTGAGGCGACCCAGCACTGGAGCTTACAGGCTCTTTGGTGGGGCTAATGGTGGACTCTAGGAGAGCTCACGCCAATGAGCACTTCCCAGAACCCCTGCCGCCAGTGTCCCTGTTTCCTCGGTGAGCCACGGCTGCCCCCCACCTCTGCAAGCAACCCTCCAAGCACTAGCAAGTAGGTCTGTTTCAGTCTCCTATGGGGTCACTGCTCCTTCCCCCTGGGTCCTGGTGAGCACACTATTTTTCGTGTGCCCTCCAAGAGTGGAGTCTCTGCTTCCCCCAGTCCTGTGGAGATACTGCAATCAAATCCCGCTGGCTTTCAAAGTCTGATTCTGTGGGGATTCCCCCTCCCATTGCCGAACCCCCGGGTTGGGAAGCCTGACGTGGGGCTCACAACCCTCCATTTAGTGGGTATAGTTCTGCGATATAACTGTTCTCCAGTTTGTGAGTCACCCACCCAGCATTTATGGGATTTGATTTTAACACGATTGCGCCCCTCTTACCGTCTCATTGCCGCTTCTCCTTTGTCTCTGGATATGTGGTGTCTTTTTTGGTGAGTTCCAGTGCCTTTCTATTGATGATTGTTCATCAGTTAGTTTTAATTCCGATGTTCTTGCAAGAGGGAGTCCTCCTACTCCGCCATCTTGAACCATCCTCCATCCCATAGGTTTTTTATCGTAGTGTTTTCATTGTCATTTCTCTGTACGTATTTTTTGATTTCCTGTTTGATTTCTTCAGTGATCTCTTGGTTATTTAGTAGTGTATTGTTTAGCCTCCATGTGTTTGTGCTTTTTACAGTTTTTTCCTGCCTCTTTGGGTTTTTAAAAAATATTTGTCTTAAAGTCAGTTTTTTTTCTGTTTTAAATGTTGCCATGTTTATTGTTCACATGATATCTCTTTTTCTGTCTAAAAGGAAACTTGTTTTGTGTCTCTGTGTCTAAAGTGTGTCACTTATAGACTAGCTGAGGTCTATAGTTGAGGTTTCCTTTTATATCTGGCCTTCTGATTTCTATCTTTTGATTGAAGTGTTTAGTCCATTCTCATTTAGTTTAATTCATTGATATAACTGAATTTAATGTCTGCCATTTTGATATTTGTTTTCTATATGTCTCAAGTTTTATTTTTCTCCTTTACTATCTTCTTTTTTTGTTAAACCAGTACTTTTTAGGGCATCATTTAAACTTTTCTCTTGATTTTAAAAACTGTGTTCTTTCATATACAAGCAGCTCATACAGCTCAATATCAAAGAAACAACCCAATCAAAGAATGGGTGGAAAATCTAAATAGACATTTCTTCAAAGAAGACATGCAGATGGCCAAGAGGCACATGAAAAGCTGCTCAACATCAGTAATTATTAGAGAAATGCAAATCAATACTGCAGTGAGGTATCACCTCAACACCAGTCAGAATGGCCATCATCAAAAAATCTAGGAGCAATAAATGCTGGAGAGGGTGTGGAAAAAATTGCTTCCATGTCCTGGCTATTGTAAATAGTGCTGCAATAAACATTATGGTACAAGTTTCTTTTGGGATTATGGTTTTCTTTGGGTATATGCCCAGGAGTGGGATGACTGGATCATATGGTAGTTCTATGTGTAGTTTTTTAAGGAACCTCCAAATTGTTTTCCATAGTGGCTGTACCAACTTACAGTCCCACCAACAGTGCAGGAGAGTTCCCTTTTCTCCACACCCTCTCCAACATTTGTGGTTTCCAGACTTTGTGATGATGGCCATTCTGATCGGTGTGAGGTGATACCTCATTGTGGCTTTGACTTGCATTTCTCTGATGATTAGTAAACAAGACTAAAAGGCAACCCTCAGAATGGGAAAAAATAATTGCCTATGAAACAACGGACAAAGGATTAACCTCCAAAATATACAAGCAGCTCATGAAGCTTAATACCAAAAAAGCAAATAACCCAATCCACAAATGGGCAGAAGACCTAAATAGACATTTCTCCAAAGAAGACATACAGATGGCCAACACACACATGAAAAGATGCTCAACATCACTAATCATCAGAGAAATGGCATTATTTCTTTTTAACTAGATGGTCTTCCTTCAGTATTTCTTGTAAGGCAGGTTTGCTCCCATTGAATTATCTTGATATTTCCTTTGAATTATCTTGTAAGCAGGTTTGCTTCCATTGAATTATCTTGGAATATTTTTATTTTGCCTTCATTTTGAGTGGTATTTTCTATGGATATAGAATTCTTGGTTTTTCTTTCAGTACTTTGAATCTTCTTACTTTTGTTGTTTCTGTTGAAAAGTCGACCTTTTAATCATACTGTTTTCCTCTGTATACGGTGAGTTGTTGGGTTTTTTTCCTGTTTTCAAAATTTTCTCTTTGATTTTGTTTTTCACCAGTTTAACTGTGATTTGTCTAGGTTGGTTCTCTTCATGATTATCCTATTGTGTTCATTAATATTTTTCACAAAATTTGGAAAGCATTTGGCCACTGTTTCTTCATACATTTAATTGTCATTTCTCTTCAGGTTCTTCTGAGTTGTAACAGTTTCTCAGACTTTCCATGGTTTTGATAATCTTGACAGTTCTGAGTAGCGGTCAGATATTTTGTAGACTTTTCCTCGCTTAAGATTTGTCTGATATTTTTCTCATGGTTAGATTGAGGTTATGGGTTTTGGGAGGAACACCGCAGAGATGAATGTGAACTACATTTTTAAAATGTCTAAGGTTCATGCTATCACCTTGACTTCTCACTGATTTTGTTAATCTTGATCACCTGGCTGACGTAGTACTTGTCACTTTTCTGCACTGTATAGTTAATAAATTTCCCTATGCTGTCCTCCTTGGAGGCAAGCCACTATAAGCACAGCCTATGCTGAAGAGATGAGGAGTTATTCTCTACCTTCTTGAGAGAAGAATTTCTACATAAATTATTTGCAGTTCTCATGTATTTGTCCTCCCATTTATTTATTAAATTCCTTTTTTATGTCAACATGGACTCATTTATGTTTGTATTACACTGTGGATTATAAACCAGTATTATGGTATTTATTTTGTTGCTCAAATTGTTTCACCTTTGGACATTGGGTTGCTTTTTCATTTGACTCCTGTTTGCCTTTGACATACTTCATCATTTTGTTTTTTGAGTACTTCCTTACTTCCTGGCACTGCAAGATACTGCAAATTCATCTTGTATTTTCCCTGCTTCACCCCTAGAAAGCCATTTGTTTGAGGATTCCTAGTTCCTTTTGTTGGAAAGTTTTAAAAAAAACTGTTTATCTTTGTCTATTGAGATTATCTGTTGAATCATTGTCATGATATTTTTCCTTAGGTTGGCATACTTTCTTTTAATTCTTATAACATATTTATAATACCTGTTGTAGTGCTTGTCTACTAAATCCAACATATGACCAGCAGTTTCATTTGACTTTTTTTTTCCTAAGCGTGGTCATACTTCTTTGTAGGTCTCATAATTTGTTTGTGATTGTTTACTCTCCTATTCTCTTTGTGAGTTTTTGACTTTTCTTTTCCTTTCATATTGTTTTATAGGTTTTTGGAAGGGAAGAGAGATAAATGTGTATTTTCAATATGCCATATTTAAATGATAGTCTCAGAACTAGTATTTAAACCCATTCCTCGGTCCAGAAACCTGTTTTTATAACTAAGAATGTCTGTTTCTTCCCAAATGTTTAATGAGCAATAATATACCTGAGACTTAATAGACATGCAGAAAAAATAATTAGAAAAACTCTTTAGAATATGTAAGTCTGTGTCCTAATTGTATTTTTTAACATCATGAAATTTGTTACTCCAAGCAGTTGAGTTTATAATTTTTAATATCTTCTTACAGAGACAGGGAAGAACGATTGGCAGCACTTACAGCTGCCCAACAAGAAGCTATGGAAGAACTACAGAAAAAAATTCAGCTCAAAGTAGGAATATTATATATTTTACTTCGAAATTTTAGAGCTATTTTAATGTAGCGTAAGATTAAAATTTTATCTATTTAATTAATTGTATAAAAACAGAATTAATTTGTATTCCTAATATCAATATTTGGCGAATAAGACTTACGTGGTTTGGCCATGATCACTTCCAACTCAACTATCTGAGAACTGAAATTATTTTAATAAGATAAAGCAATTGATGGGAAAAAATGTAAAGGAATTTTAGCATTTCTTGATTTAACTAAGTAATTTTTTAATGACTTGAGGACATTGCTACTAGCTTTCCTATGTTCATAGACTTTTGATTATTTAGAAATAAACTAAAAGATTATTTCAATGCTTATGAATTGCACAGATGTAGCTTGGGAGATTATGATAAGCTGATATTTTCTAGAAAATCTTTACCATTAGTAGTTTCTAGCAGTATGAATATTTTACATTGTGTCACAATTATTTACATGTTAGGTTTTCACAGGGGAGTAAATTCCATAGAGGGCCCTATTTTACTATTTGTATAATTGTAGAACTTTATTGTTTATTTAAATTTAATGCAGCAAATATTTATTGAGTCTTGTGGTTGGCATGGGGTTACAGAGATGAGTAAGACATGGTTCTAAATTTCAAGAAACTCATAATCTAGTGTGAGATTCAGATACTAAGCAGATTATTTCCATATGGATAGAGGTATACATGGAATGCTGTGAAAGTACAGAGAAGGATCCTAAGCTAACATGAAGGGTTTCAGAAGTTAGGGAAATAATTTTAGAGGGTAATTTCTGAGCTGAATCTTGAAAGAAAGACAAGTTGCATAGTTAGATGGGTGGAATGGCATCCAGCCATATGAAATGGTATGAGCACGAAGTCAGAAGTCTGATATAGTGTTTTTTAGTTGGTTTATTTTTTGTTTTCTGGGAAGTCACTGGCGTTGATGTTGGTAAAGGTCTGTGTCGTGATGGACCTTGTCTGCTGTGAGGATAAGCTTGATCTTTACCTGTAGGGCAACATTTCCCATAGTGTATTCCAGGAGGTGCCTCTCAAAAGTATGTTTTGGTCAAATAAGTGTGTAAAATGTTGCTTAGTGTACCCTAGGTTTATTGAGTCATAGTACAAAGTGACAAACTAGAGTAAGTAAGTTGCTTTAATTTACTATTTTCCAAATTTACTTGACCATAGAACCTCTTCCACAAAAAAAAAATCAATACCTACTAATAACCCACAGTGTAATTCCATGAAGTACACTTTAGGAAATGTTACTGTGCATGTAGGAGCTATTAAAAGGCTTTAAGTAGATTCTTGTCCTCATTCTATTATTTTAGAAAGTTTAATGGAAATATTACTTTTTCACGTTCTCAGTATAAGCAGAATAAATTTCTGTATTCTCACACTTTGACTTCATTTACAGCATGATGAAAGCATTAGACGGCACATGGAACAGATTGAACAAAGAAAAGAAAAAGCTGCTGAGTTAAGCAGTGGACGACATGCAAATACTGATTATGCCCCCAAATTGACCCCTTATGAAAGAAAGAAGCAGTGTTCTCTCTGCAATGTCCTGGTAGGTTGTCAGTATCAGTATTGTGATGATACATTATAATTTATTACTAAAGTTTATTAAACTATGGAAATATATTCTCCCCATCTTTTAAAAGTCATAGTGAGGCATCTGCTGAGTACTGTGGATTTCTTTCATGATTTTCATGCAAAGTAAGTAGTACAAAAATAGTATCAGCATTTAGGAGACAAAGAATGAAAACATGCAGTTGCTGCTAAAATAGATGTATACCTGCTTAATGATAGCCCAAGTCAGTATTTTTGGATATTAGGACCACAAAAAAAAGGAACATTTTCAGTGCTGAAACTTGATCCTTGATATTTAGAAGAAATGGTATTCTGCTAAGGTTGGCTTTGATGACATGCCTTTTTGACCATGTGTCTTCTAGAGGTTTCTCAGAACTGTATTCTAAAGAAAATATTTTTAAGACTAGTATGTAAATGCTAGAGTAATCACAACTTGCATATAGTGTACTGGATAGAATGTGTAATATTTAAAATATATAATTATGTTCATTACATTGCTTTGATTTTATGCTTTTAGATCTCTTCAGAGGTGTATCTTTTTAGTCATATTAAAGGAAAAAAACACCAGCAAGCTGTGAGAGAAAACAGCAGTATCCAAGGGCGTGAACTTTCAGATGAAGAAGTGGTAAGCTTTAATTTTGTTCATTTATGTGTATTTATTGAGTACCTGCTATGTTCTCTTCTATTATGAAGAAATCCATGTTCATATGTATTTCTGTGATTATCTTAAACTGTATTTAATAACTACTACAATATAGTATAGAGATGTCCTTATTTTAGTATATATATTAAAACAAACATAGAAATAAGAATTTAATACTGTTTACTTATAATTTCAGTGCAGAAAAAGATTTATGGTATTTTGATATTTTAATAATTGTAGAGTTTAGTGATGCTCTGTATTTCTTGAAAAAAGGTCAACAATATAAAAATCATATAAATTGATAATTTTGTATCAGTATAGTACTTAGAAATTTTTCGAAACACATTATTTATCTACTTATAATTGCTATTTACATGGAATTTAGATTTGTATAAGTATTTTTATAAATGTTTTTTATTTGACTGTTAGTGAGATATTGATGACATCACTAATCTCTAAATTTGTTGGTTCTATTTGTAATAGCAAATTTCTAAAGGTACCCAAAGATGAGAAATTCATGTTTGTCAAGCATCTCTTAAGATGTCCAGGAAAGGTTATTGTGGTTCTTTGAGGGTAGTACTTGTGTATAAGTGCACTTGTGTGTTTAACTCTTTTTTTCTTTTTTGAAGTATAGCATATATTAATAGAATACACATATTTAAAGTATATACCTGGATGAATTTTTACATTTGTTCTGCTCATATCAGCACATAAATCATTTCTCGAACCCCAGAAGGCTCCCTCATGCCCCATCTCAGTCGTAACTCCACAAGGTAACTAGTCTCTGAATATCAGGCACCATCAATTAGTCTTGCCAGTTCTTGAACTTCATATAAATATCATACAGTATGTACTTTTTGTGCCTGGCTTCTTTCACTTATCCTTAAATCTGTGAGATTGATCCCTAATAATTATGTGAAGCTATAGTTGATTCTTTTTCTTAGTTTTTTGTCATTGCCCTCCAGGCAAAGAGGAACACATCAGGAACACATCTACAATTGAATAAAATTAGGTTTATTGATTTGTTAAAAGAAGGGAAAATGCACACTATGGGAAATTATAGAGTTTCTCAATAAGGTGTTAGAAGGAACTTATTATAGGATTTGAGTCTTTGCTAGGTGATTTGGAGGCGGGTGGGCAGTGTTCAAGGTTGTGGGACTTTGCTCTGGAATGGATGTTGTCAGGAAGCAGGGGTAATTCTGTTGCTGGTTCTTAATGAATCTTACCTAGGTGGGCGGAACAAAGCTGCTGTTTTCTCCTAAGTTTCTGGATATGACCAATGTTTGAGGGGAAATTGCACATGGTTAATTTGGCTCACTTCTTTATGATTTCCTCCTTTTAAGGATTTTTACCGCTCAAATTCCAACGATTTTGACAGCTCTAAACCAAATTCTGTCTCCTCAGCTCAGTAATACTGCCACTTTCAGCTTATACTATTTTCTCATGCCAAAAATTGACATAAGCCCTTAGGGAAAAATCCAGAGTGAATGTGGAGCTTGCCTTGTGTGCTTTCCTCTTTTTAGGGATCATGGTCTCTCAAGTTCTGGCTGTACTGGCTGTTCTTTAATGCCTTCAAGCAGTTGCTTTGTATATTTTGTGCAACTTTTGCAGTTGGAAGATTAGTCCAGTGTAAGCCAGTTCACTGTGGTTGAAATTGGAAGTCTCTAAATGTTTAATTTCTGTAATATCCATTGTATGACATAATGCTTGACACATAGTAAGGTATTTGATAAAAACTCATTGAGTTGAGTTGAACTGAAAGGTTATACAGAATGGCTTTAGGTACCATTAATAAAGGTGAAATAAAAAATGGCATTAATCATCTGTTTAGATTACCTGAAATAATTTTTTGCCTTTTACTCGTTGTATGGGTATTTTGAGAGTAATATGGAAAGTTTTTTTTTTTTTTTTACTTAAATCATTCATGTGATTATCCCCATTTTCTACTTAAGTTTGCTGTTTAGAACTAGAGTCATGTGTATGTGTGTTCCACTATGAAAAAAAGAATCCTAAATTGCTCCATTAATTAGAATTTAATTATTCCCATTATAAAGGAAATTCTTCCACTTACAAAAGTTGTTTGTAACTAAGTTCTCTTAATAAAAAAACTAAATATAAGAAGACATACAGATGGCCAACAAACACATGAAAAGATGCTCAGCATCACTAATCATCAGAGAAATGCAAGTCAAAGCCACAATGAGGTATCACCTCACACCGATCAGAATGGCCATCATCACAAAGTCTGGAAACCACAAATGTTGGAGAGGGTGTGGAGAAAAGGGAACTCTCCTGCACTGTTGGTGGGACTGTAAGTTGGTACAGCCACTATGGAAAACAATTTGGAGGTTCCTTAAAAAACTACACATAGAACTACCATATGATCCAGTCATCCCACTCCTGGGCATATACCCAAAGAAAACCATAATCCCAAAAGAAACTTGTACCATAATGTTTATTGCAGCACTATTTACAATAGCCAGGACATGGAAGCAACCGAAATGCCCATCAACAAATGAATGGATACAGAAGATGTGGCATATATATACAATGGAATATTACTCAGCTATACAAAGGGATGAGATGGAGCTATGTGTAATGAGGTGGATAGAACTACAGTCTGTCATACAGAGTGAAGTAAGTCAGAAAGAGAAGGACAAATATTGTATGCTAACTCACATATATGGAATCTAAAAATGGTACTGATGAACTCAGTGACAAGAATAAGGATGCAGATACAGAGAATGGACTGGAGAACTCGAGGTATGGGAGGGGGCGGGGGGTGAAGGGGAAACTGAGACGAAGCGAGAGAGTAGCACAGACATATATATACTACCAACTGTAAAATAGATAGTCAGTGGGAAGTTGTTGTATAACAAAGGGAGTCCAACTCGAGGATGGAAGATGCCTTAGAGGACTGGGGCAGGGAGGGTGGGGGGGACTCGAGGGGGGGGAGTCAAGGAAGGGAGGGAATATGGGGATATGTGTATAAAAACAGATGATTGAACCAGGTGTACCCCCCCAAAAAAATTAAAAAAAAAATGTATTTCACAATCTTAAAAAAAAAACTAAATATATTATTTAACTTACAAAAATTACTTTAAATTTTTGTGGAGCACTGCTATTATGTAAACTGAAATCGAAATTTTATGTGTTTTTATCTCAATGAGAAAAGTAGAGAAGGAAAGAATATTTAATTCATGTACTTTGGAAGCAAAAGGTGTAATATTTAACTTTTGTAGCTACTAAAGCATAGTTTGATGTTTAGCTGTTGTGGTTTGAGATTTGATTGATGTTTTCATTTTGTGTACTGTTTCAGTATAAAAGTATTAAATTTTCTCTAAGTTCTCAATTCATATAGTTATTCTTGGTTATAGCCCATTTTTCCTGAAAACAAGTGTGCAGTATAGCATATGAGTTGTGTGATACAGAAAGGCAATTTTATATTTACTCACACACACATTTCATTTTTAATCAGCAAAGGTATCTATAGTAAACATACTTGTTCTACTTAAAGTTATTACTTGTCATCTGTGGTGTCTCTATATTGTATACACCTTATCTGTAACCCTTCTTCTTTGACATTTAAGATTTTATTTATACCACCTCTGACCTAATAAAAATGGACCTTTGACCTTATGCACTTGACATATCAGATAACTTACTCTTGATCTCTGACACATTTTGTTTTAAGCCTGTTCAACATAATAGGTAGCTGCCCAGCAAGAAAGGTTTAATGTTTTGTGTTTTTATTGTAGTTTGACCAGGAAATTTTTCTTGTGTTTCTTGAGACTTCACAAAAAGAGCTGCTGTATGTTTGATTTTTTTATTCTTTTATCATCTTAGAATCCAAATGGTAAAAGTACATGATTTTTAAAAGTAAAAGAAACTGGTGCTAGTTTAAATACATTCCAAAATTTAATTTTTTAACACATTACTAGAGAAATAGTAAAGTATTAGTTTTAATTAAAACTCTGATTTCTTTTCTTGTTCTGTTTTCACAGTCTCTGAAGAAGCTGATAGTGATTTTTGTAGGACTTGCATAAAGTACATTTAATTCTGTATATAAAATGAAATTTAAAAGGTTTAAAATTTTTTTAAATTTATGTATTTCTGTGTTTTTGAGACTCCTTGGCTTTAAAAGCGTATAAATTATACCAGTTTGTCAAAACTGATGTATTTAAATATAGAGAAAATAATAGTTTATTTTCATTTAATTCATGGAAAGTATGAAAAGAACTGTTATGAAGAATCTTAAATTAATTATAAATTTTTGTATATTTACAACCAAGCGTGATTTTACAAATCCCAAATTAGTATTTCTGCTTGGAAAATTATGCTAATTAGATGACTGAAGGAAAAAAATGAAAATTTTAATTGGTAAAAATATAAAGACATCACTGTATGTTATATATATATATAAAAGCTGATCTCCTGACATTGATGTCGAAGAAGTAGTAGATGTCTCCCAGAATTGATGGCAGTCTGAGAAGTAATAGATAGCTCTGTAATTCCTAATAGATTAATTTTTTTTTTTACCTTGGTTGTTAATTTTGTAGAAGCACAAGTATTTACTCTCTTTTTATAATCATGTTAGGAAAACATCTTTTTTGCCTTTCAACAGAAAATCAAGTCAAATTAAAAAACTAGAACTCATTTAGAATGCATCTTCATTTCCCTCCAATACCTCAATAAGTACATTTTATGTTAGTTTGAGAAATGATGTTAAAAATATCTTACCCTTTCATATAGGACATAGTTTCCATTGCCTTCATTTTCTCTTTAATAGGATGGGAAATTTTTTATAGTTGTATATGTATATAATTCACACACACACATATAGCTGATTGTTAATGTGTATATTTCTTCTAACTTTTGGAATTCTTATGGTGGTAAATTAACTCCCATTGTTCCTGGGATGTGCAGAGAATATGTAGCTATTTATCTATAGCTGATTTAGTCTTCTTTGTTGGTTTGAGGAAGAAATTTTAAGTAGGCAACCAGTTTGTTTTAAACCTTAGTTTGATCCAGTAATTTAAATAGTTTCCGTAGTTAGTGCCCAGCCTCTTTTATAACAATCCTCGGTCCCTTGTCTCCCTAAGATGGCATCTTTGCGTGTTGGAGTAAGAGTAGGAAAATGTTAGGAGGAAAAGTTGGGATCTTACTACATAATATCTTCTATCTTTTCTGATTTTCAGTGTGAGTTCCTTGTTTACCTGTTCACTTAATGTACTCAGGGCCACCGAGCCTGAAGGGTGGCTAGTGAACCCTTGATCTGTTCCTTCTGCTTGGACAGTGTTCCAGTGGAGCATCAACCATTATTTACCTCTTCCTGATCAGGCCACCCCTCAGTTCTCTCTGCCTTCATGTCTCTGAGACTTTACCATAACCTCCATTCTGGCCCTTGGCATGCTGACTGGCTTCTACCACATAAGAACTAAGGGCATTTGGGGAAAGCTAAACCACATAGTATGGCCATATTAATGGACCACACCCTATTTGCTGCCAGGGACACCTGGAGAGACAGTTTCTTTTGAGAATCAAAATAACACTTATGGCATTATTCTGATTTAGCTAACACACCTATCTCCCTTTTTTTCTCTCCTTTCATTTCCAAGTTTTTTTTGGCTAGAAAGAAGTAAAATTTACTTTAACCTCTCTCTACTCCTTATTCTAACTTAAGGTTGCAAAAGGAAACTTCCTTCATACTCTGGAGTAAATGCTATAGGAATCCTCCAGGCTTGATTATTGACATGCTAAAGGGCAAAGTAAATAAATTTATTAAATCTCAGGATATTAACTTGGCTTATAAAACTCTTGTCTTCCTGCATACATCTGTTTTGCATATCTAAAGCTGATTGTTATAGAGTGCTTTTTTTCTTTTATTTATTTTGGAGCAAATTCTAATCACCTCTCTAGTTGGGTTGAAATGGGCAAAGGTCCCGTGCTAAGAAAGGTAAAATGGATAATCACATTAATAGTTTTGAAATATTATTCCAGTGATACCTGTTTCTCATGCTTCTTCTGATATCATATGAACCTTGTACTTTTACTACTAATAGTCACAGCCTCTTTACTGTACTTGTTTTCTTTTAGCAAACATTCGTTATTGGAGATAATGTTATTCATTAATCAATGATTCAGGACCAGAACTATAATTTTCTTATGTTTTTTGCAGAGTCTGTGTTATTGGGTCAGTAAATTACAGCTAAATCAATTTTTCTTCCATTGATCTTTGCTTTTAAACAGTTTCTTTATTATAAAATGCATTTTAAATAGGTAACAGATACCTGCAGTTTAGAAACTTTATTTAATTTTTGATAAAATTTTATTCTGTGACTCAGCTCTCAAAGTAGTGTTAACCTATAAAAATGTGAAAAGCCATTTCAACCATATTTTCCTGCTTGAGTCCTTGGTACATATATACTATAACACATGCTAGTTTTCTTTTGCATCATGGTGGTTGCTTAATTTCATAGTTTACTTAAACTAATTAAGATTATTTTTTCCTTTTGGCATCTGTTTATTTGAGGTTTAGAATGGAGTGTTTGTAGCTGATATTTTAAGTGTTAAAAGTTATAACACATTTTTGGCAGTTATTTGTAGCAGGTATCCATTGCCTTTAAGAAGTTAATTACATATCTAAACACTATTGTTTTATAAAAGACAACTCTTAAGCTCCTTAAACTCTTAATCCAGATCATGGTAGCTAGGAATGACTAGAACTGTGGCTAATTCTATAAAATTCCCAGACTATAGGCTGATAGTTTCCCATCTGGCTCTTCAGTGTCAATTACAAGGAGCTGCAGAATTGTGGCCATGGGCAGTATTAGAAGATGGGAGCAACTGTGGTCACTATGTCACAGCTGCTGTCTTTCAGTTGTATGATAGAGGATCAGAAACAGGGTTATGTAAGACAAATTTATACAACTCAAGCTGTTTCTACTTGAATACGCTCTCAAAGTTTTATAATATGTATTTCTTTATATAGAAAGTTTATGCCTGCATAATCTTGAAATCCATAATATGATGATTTCATGTGGGAGGAATAAAGGAAATGAAAGATTTATTGATAGTTTATGAGAGGGAACATTAATGCCCTAATGAAGATAGATGACAAATTTAGCATTTTACCTGCCTAATTTAGATAATTCTTCAAATTTTCCTTAATAAATAAATGACTATAAATGCTTTTAATTAAGGCTTTTAAGGTTCTTTATCTGAAATTCAGTGGCCAGTGTTTTATTTCCAAAGTAGATATTCATAGAGGAGCAGGGAATGCCTGTCTCTGATCAAAGTTATTAAGTTTTAGTAATAGTTATTCTGTCAATTTGGCTTCTCTTGCAATTGGCAGAGTAGGCACATCTGTTGTGTTAGGAAAATCACAAAGCTATAAAGCAGAATTTTCACAGTCCTGTAATTTGGTCTTCTCTCAAGAAAATTTTTTTTAGATTATGAAGTATTTTAGCATAAAAAATTTGAAAAGAAATAGATACATGTATATGTATAACTGAATCACTGCTGTACACCTGAAACTAACACATTGTTAATCAACTATTCTCCAATATAAAAAAAAAATAAAGTAGGCTAGTTTAAAATTACATTACAGGGACTTCCATGATGGTCTAGTGGGTAAGGCTCCGTGCTCCCAATGCGGGGGGCCTGGGTTTGATCCCTTGTTGGGGAACTAGATCCTGCACGCATGCCACAAGTAAGAGTCTGCATGCCTCATCTGAGAAACCCACATGCCACACCTAAGAAGCCTGCATGCCACAACTAAAAGATCCAGTGTGCCACAACAGAGATCCTGTGTGCCATAACTAGAACCTGGTGCAACCTAAATAAATAAATAAATATTTTAAAAAATAAAATTACATTGGAGAAAATTTTATAAAGTGAAAACAATTTTGATAGTTTACTATTATGTTATGTGAAATTTTCAGTCACATGAATTCAATATTTCATTCCTTGTAGACAATTTACATATTTTATGCAAAGATAAAATATATTACCCTTTCTCTCATATTTCACTATTGTTGCTGAATTTTCTTTTTAGATATTAAAATTTTACACCAATAAAAAAGAAAGTATTGTAGTAAACCCCATATTCCTGCCACCTAGATGATAATACTTCTTTTTTTTTCTTTACATTTGGAAGGATGGGGGAATACATGAGATACTGAGTGTGGGTGGTAGCACCAGGTTCCAGGAGTAGAGTTTAAATGCTTATGATCCACAATGAAAAGTCAGTAGATAATCCTAAAATTGAAAAATGAAGAAGTAGCAACACAAAATATATTAAAGAATATAGAGGAGAAAAAATAAAATAATCAGCTAAAGTCATTGCCTCTGGATTGGGGAAAGAAGTGGGGAGACCAGTAGGAAACTACTTTCTTTGAACTATTGATTGTGTAAATTATGTGTGTGGGTAACTTTGATAAAAACAAAAGCATTTAAAAAATTAAAGAAGAAATAGAACAATGGAGATGTGTCCATGTTGCTCAGGAGTCTTCTTTGCTCACCCTACCTCCCATTTTTTTTGTTTAAGGTTAAAATTAGATAAGTGCATGTGTCTGCAACCATAAAAGGCCATTATAATGAAGTTGGGTATTGTG
This sequence comes from Hippopotamus amphibius kiboko, assembly GCF_030028045.1. Lineage (NCBI taxonomy): Eukaryota > Metazoa > Chordata > Mammalia > Artiodactyla > Hippopotamidae > Hippopotamus > Hippopotamus amphibius. The sequence goes on from NC_080187.1 coordinate 216,763,308, forward strand.
GCTAGTTACATCCTTAGTTCTTTATTCTTTTAAATTGGTGCAATATCCTTTGATGCCATTGTAAGAGAAAAAATACTGTATTCGATTTAGGGCCACTTTGGTGAGATTTGCTCAGATAGGTGCATGTATTGTTAATTTCAAGTTGGCTTTTTAGCTTTTCGGCATTATAGAACAAGTGAATTAAAGCATGTATAATTGACTCTTGCTAGGGTTTCATCTGTGTTAACCACGCTATAAGATTTGGGGTACAAAGTGACCTTAGATTTATGATGGTAACTAGTTCAGTACCTTGGCCTTTTAAGCTGAATGAAATTAAAACTTTCTTTTTACCCTGTTTAACTCTGATTTGGAGTTTTAACAATTGATAAGTTTTTATAAATGGCTCTTATTAAGGTAAGGAAGTTCCTTAGTTTTGTAAGATCTTAAAAAAATAAGTAGGTATTAATTTAAATTAAAATTTTTTCTGGATCTTATGCAAAGGTCGCTTTTTCCTTTATTTATTGGCCGCACTGCGCAGCTTCTGGGATTTTTAGTTCCCCGACCAGGGATCAAACCTGGGCCCTTGGCAGTGAAAGCATAGCGTCTTAACCACTGGACCCCCAGGGAATTCCCTCCTTTAATATTTTAATGTAATATATTACATTAATGACTTTTCTGATAGTGAACTTATTTGGTCTTGATTTAAAGATATGTAGTTGAATTTGTTTTGCAAATATTTTATTTAGATTTTCCTAGTTTTCCTTTCTCAAGATTATATTAGCTTCATAATATAAGCTGGCAAGTTTTCCTTTTTTTTTTTCTTTTTAAACTCCTGGGATGCATTGCTTAAAATAGAAATAATCTTTTCTTTGAAGGTTTTGTTTAATGTGTCTATAAAATTGTATGTTTCTAGTATGTGTTTTTTTGGAATTTTTTTTTGCTGTTTTTTTATTTATGGTAAAATACAGGTGTTAAAATGTATCATCCTAACCATTTTTAAGTGTACAGTCAGAGGCATTAAGTACATTTACGTTGTTGTCTGCCATCACCAACATCCAGCTACAGAAATCTTTTCACTGTGCGAAACTGAAATTCTTAACCCTTTAAACAACTGCCCCCCATTCTCCCTCCCCTCAGGCCTTGGCAATCACCATTCCTCCTGTTTCAGGATTTGACTACTGCACATACCTCACATAAGTGGAATCATACAGTATTCTTTTGTGACTGGCTTATTTCACTCAGCATAATATTGAATCATGTTGTACATTTATCAGGATTTCCTTCCTTTTTAGGGCAGAGTAATATTCCATTGTACGTATATACCACATCTTGTTTATCCATCCATTTGTTGATGGACATTTGGTTTGCTTCTACCATTTGGCTATGGCGAGTAAAGCTGCTATGGACGTGTACAAATATCTGCTTGAGTGCTTGCTTTCAATTATTTGGACATATACCAAGAAGTAGATTGCTGGATCATACTGTAATTGTATTTTTTAATTTTTTGAGGACACTAAACTTTTTTTCACAGTAACTGTACTGTTTTACTTTCCTACCAGCTGCTCAAGGGTACCATTTTCTCCACATCCTTGCCAACATTATTATCTTATGTTTTTTTGGTAGTAGCTATCCTAATGAGTTGGTCAGGTGTTAAATTAGCAATTATTTATTTGAGTGTATTTTGATTTTCAGTGATTTACTACATCTATTTTGGTAAATCTTCATTTACTAGGAAATTATATATTTCCTTAAGTTTTCAAAGGTGTTGGCAAAACATTTTTCATAGTATTCTTTGTGATTTTTAAAGAAATCTTTAACTGTGCCTCCTTTTCATTTCTAACATTTTAAATTTGTGCTTATATATTTTGTTAAAATATTTTTATTTATTTATTTATTTGGCTGCATTGGGTCTTAGTTGCGGCATGTGGGATCTTCATTACCACGAGCAGGATTTTCATTGTGGCGTGCAGAATCTTTAGTGCAGCATGCTAGATCTTTAGTTGTGGCACTAGAACTCTTAGTTGCAGCATGTGGGATCTGGTTCCCTGACCAGGGATTGAACCCATGCCCCCTGCATTGGAAGCACGGAGTCCTAGCCACTGGACCACCAGGGAAGTCCTGTGCCTATATTTTTTTTCTTGATCATTCTTGCCATGAGTTTGTCTATTTTATTAACATTTCCAAAGATTTGGTTTTGTTAATCCTATCCTTTGTTTCTTTGTTTTTTACTCATTAAATGTGATTTCTTGGTTTTATTATTTCCTTTTTACTTCTTTCTCTGAGTTTATTTTTGCCATTCTTTTTCTAACTCCTTGAGGTGAATGCTTGCCTCACTAATTTTTAGCCTTTTTTCTAATATAAGTACTTAAAGATTAATTTCTAAGGCCTTTTTTGATACAAAGTATTTTCATTATTACTCACTTCTAAATATTTTCTAATTTCCTTCAGAATTTTCTCTTTTATCCATTGATTGTTTAGAAGGTTTACTTGAAATTTCCAAACATAGGAGTTTTGTCTATTGATTTCTACCTTACTTGCAGTAAGATCAGAGAATGTGGTCTTTGAAATCCTTTGAAATCTGAAGTAGCATAGCACATGGTAAGATTCTGTAAATGTTCTGTGCCAGAAGAGAAAGTGTATTTTCTAGTTATCTATTCTATCAAGCATATTCGTCATGATATTACAATATTCTATATCTATATTGATTTTTGTCTACTTTCAATTACTGATTGAGGAGATTAAAGTCTCTCACTATGATCATAAATTTATTTCTTCTTGTTCCATCCATTTTTGCTTCATATATTTTGAGGCTAGGTTATTAAGAGCATACAAATTTAGAATTGTATATCTTTCTAATGAATTCAGCCTTTTTCTATGCGCAGTGGCTCTGTAGCATGAGTAATGGTATAGGTGAATAGTTTTTTTTTTCTGCAGTTGCTTTCTGGTTTTAACATCAAGTTTATAATAGATTCACAAAATAAATTGGGATTTTTTTCTAATTCTGAAGAATTTTCTTCAAGTCTTTTGTTTGATAATAATATAGATATACTAGCTTTCATTTATTTAGTATTTGCATGGTGTATCTTTTTTTACTTTAAAATATTTTGGTGAAATTCATTATGTAACAGAAGAGTACATAAAATGTACATATACTGTTTGTAGAATGATAATAAAACAACTATGTGCCTACTATTCAGGTTAGTGAAAATCTACCAGTAGGAAATTTTGTTTGTTTGTGTGTGCTTTGTTTATGAAAGATATTTTCACTGGGTAGAGATTTGCAGTTTTACAGTTATTTTCTCCAAAAACTGAGTAAATATCATTTGCTGTCTTCTTGCTTCTGTTCCTAATAGAGGCAGTTTTGTTCTTTTATATTCTTTTTTCAAAATTGCCTTGGCTGTTCCTCTGCTTTTCAATTTCTATGTAACCTTTGCAGTTAACTTGTAAGCTAAGAAAATTCTGTTTGTGGTTTTTTTTTTTTTTAATTTTTTTTCTGTTTGTGTTTTGATTGAGACTGCATTGAGATAAGAGTATACATCTTTTAAATGTTCTTTCTTTCCATTCAGCCACATATTTGCCTACTCATATGTTGTATTTCTGTGTATGTATCGTTTAGTAAAGTGTATAGTTTTCTTTAAGTCTTAAGCGTTTCTTGCTGGGCTTATTTTCTTTCTTAGTAATTAATGGGATTTACAAGTATTTTGAATTTCAGTTTTTGTTTTGTTTTAAACAAAGAGGTATTTCCAAGGTTAGAGATTGGAGTGGTGGCAATGCCTTTGTTTTATTTTATGAGTATGTTTGTGTATGTTTAAAAGTGTGAAATGATTCATGGGTTTGACTATCAGACATTTTGCATAGGAGCCAGGCTAATCTTCGGTACCCTGCTTTAATTTAAAATGTGTGATGCCAAAATGAGCATTATTCTTTTTTTAAATTTCAACTTTTATTTCTTTGTGGTCATAGATTATGGCTTATTTAGGTTCTATTTTGGGAAATTTATTGATTTTCTTTATAGCTTCATACATTGTAAAATTTTAAGAAGAATGTGTTTTTTTCTCTTTGGGTATATATATGTTAGATCAGATTTGTTCATTGTTATGCAAATATTCTTAATTTTTTAAATCTATTTTTGTGCTCATTGATATCCTTTTTTCAAAAATGAAGACTGTTAATATGCTATTATTATTTTTTCATGCCTCTTTATATTTTTAAAATCAATTTTTGCAATATATATGTCACAAAGTTTTATTATCATGGTCATAACTATTTACACATTTTTCATCTTACTGATGAATTATACCTTTTAAGAATATGAAACATTCCTCTTTCTTATTTAATGCCTCTCCTAGAATTTTATTTTTTTTTGTTTTATTATGGCATACCTAGTTTTGGTTCGGTTTTTGATGTGTACTTTTATATTCTTCCTTTTTCCTCCCCTTCCCGTCACAGTTTTATTTTTGCATCTAGATCTATTACTAAAAAATAACTTTTATTTTAGTTGTTTTCTGCTCTATAAAAAGAGTACCATGCTGTATGTGATCTTTTGGACTTAGCTCTTTTCCACTCAGTACTTTAGTGCCTAGCTTCATACAAATTGGAAATTTCCTGCTGTTTTTAAAGCGCTTTGAGGTATAACTGTTATAGATTAAACTGCACTTACTTTAAGCTTACGATTTAATAAATTTTCGCATATTCATACACCCATGAATCCATCACCATGATCAAGATAGTGAACATAATTGTCACCTCAGAAAGCTTCATCATCTGCTATATCCTTGCTGGTTTTCTGCCTACTTTTGTTCCATCAATTTTTGAGTGAGGGATATGGAAATCTTTTATTTTAATTGTTAATTTTTCTATTTCTTTTCACAGTTCAGTTTTTGCTTCATGTATTTCAAAGCTTTGTTATGTCCTCTTGATTAATTGACCGATTTTTATTATCAAGTGACCTTCATTATTCCTAGTGATATTCTTTGCTACCTTGTCTAATATTAACATAGCAACTCCAGCTTTCTTTTATGTAGTGTTAGAGTGGTATATCCTTTTATATCCTTTTACTTTTAACCTGTATATTTATGTTTTTGCATGTATCCTTTTCTTAAACATTTAAAAGTCAGTAGACTTAAAGGAATGTTTATTCTGGTGCTGTTGACTGTCATGTGAAGCTGCTGACTCTCTCAAGCCCTTGTCACCCAGGGCTGTGAAAACTGCTCATAACTAGCGAGTTCCGGTTCTGTCTATGAGATTATTGTCCCTTTGATTCTGTATTGAAAGGATGATGTTATTTGTGATCTGTGGTAATATTATTACTGGGATATTATTGGAATGATTTTTAAGGATAAAGCCTGATACTAACCTAAGTTGCTATATTTGAAATCTGGGAATTGCTTGACGACATCTTTCATTATAAGCTTTGGTTCAATATAACTGAACCATTACCTGTTGCAGTATTGAGCTCAGACCTCTCTCCGTCTTCATAGCGTGATAAATTAATAAGCTTGTTGAACTCTGGGCTTTTCTTTGAGTCATCTGTTAAACTTCAGATTAGATCAGAAAGGAACATCAGAGTCTGAAAAAGAAGCCTTTACCTCATTTATCATCTCCACCAACCAGAAAACTGATGGAGTATTTGTAATTGTCACTGAGTGGCAGGGGAACAGATGGTGGACTATCATTCTATCAGAAGATGGCCTTTTCTCTTTTACATGGTGTCTGTTTCACAGTATTTCATTAGCTTCATTTTTCTTATCTGTCACTTCAAACAATATAATATATAGATTGTAATAGATAAAAACAGAAGTGTATCCTACACCTGTGGAAAGGGACCTTGGCAGAGTTGAATCTTTTGTATAATTAAAATATCCTATCAAGTTTTAAAAATTGTCATTGTCATGTGCTTAATTTTTCAAAATGGTGCTGTCACAAAGGGCATTGTTTTGATAAAAGGCATTACATTTCAGATTTTCCTAAATTTATTGTTTAACTAAATTTAAAATTTTATTTAAATATAATGGAAATCTAAAACTTTTTTTTAAAGCATTTCTTCAGCACCTGCTTGTGTACTCTGCACTAGTCCAGGTGCCAGGGAAATACAAATAAATAATGTCACTTGAGTCTATCTCTTCATTTTATGCTATCTCTGATAAATTTCATAGTTTCGCGAATCTCTAAACACACTCATTTAAATATAAATGAACTAATTTTTGTGTATGATGCTTTTACTCTTGAATAGTGTTTGGATGATAATATACTGTAGATACTTTGATATGGCTAATGCCATCCAAAAAATCAGTAATTACAAATTAGCTTTCCTCTGAAATCTTTCTAGGGGATAATCTGCTAAGAATAGTTTTATGGAAGAGTGATATCAGTCAAAATAATAGTTTACTACAGATTCTTTTGGTCTTATTCTGAGTAAAACTCTGACTCTTTAACTTAAGCTGTTAGCATAAGTCCTTGGCACTTAGCATTGAATTAAATGTTAATAAGTTAAATGTTAATGAGCTAACCTGTCATTTATTATTTTCGATATACTATGTCTGTGAAGGTGGTATTCAAAATATGTGGTAAAAGTACTGTCTAAAAATGTCATGTTTGTGGTTGAGTATTTCTTTATTTCTTCCCTTCTTTCATCTGCTTCTCCCTCTTTTTCTCCTAATTTTCCTTCTTCTTGCCTTCCCAAGCACCTTCATCTCTCCACTCTTCCACCTCTTCTTCACCCCTCACTTTTCGTACCATCATCATCCAGAGAAACAAGGAAAATAAGTTCCAACCCTCCAGGCCTTCACCCTATCCCAGTTTTTGTACAAGGCAGTAAGGAAATATTGTAAAATGCCTCCTTTTTATGTTACTTGTTGTTGTGCCACACAGGCTTAAAAGAGTGGAATGCCTCATAATATTTTTAAGAATTTAAGAGAAAAGATTATTTGGTTCTGGAATTGATTTATATCATTGGATTTTAGATTACAAAGTTGAGAAAGTATAGGATGAGGTTGAGAGAAAAATGTTTTTCCAAACAAAATGTGAAAACCCTTGCATTAATTTCTCATCTATTTAGATTAGTAACTTGGCATCCACCCTGCTCTTGAGAGTAAACTTTTGGCTTTAGAGAAATATGCCTCTTGAGCATGACATTGGGTTTCTATTAAAAAACACTTGATTTTCAAGTAAAAATACATTCATATTACTGTAATGAAACTTTGGTCCTTTTTATTCAAAGGAGACATATTTAAACCCTTTCGATGAAGGAAGAGTAACATCCTTAAAAATTCTCAGTTCTGTATTATAATATTTTTAAATAATGGGAAGCAAATTATTTTCTTCGATGTAGCACATTTTATGAAATGTGTTTATTGTGAGGTAACACTTGAGAGAGTTCTAATAATTATAGTTTAATAAAATACTATGTTGTGTCATTTTTATTTTCCTGCTAATCAACTATTTTTAGAATTTGATTTTCTTTCCCAAAGATCATGAACCTATCCGTGGCTTAATTTTTTCCTGTCTCTTTTAAAAAATAAAGAACTATGAGAACCTTTAGGAGGAGTCTGATAGAATATCAAGGTCATAAACTTCAATTTGAATTATTTCGTTGAATATAGTAAATTATGTTAGAAAGGCCAGAGCTTTGTCTAGTATGCCATAAAAGGTAATTAAAAGAATAAGAAGAGTATAAACTTTGATGAGATCATCTATATAGGTATTAGTTTCCTTATATGTATTACTAGTATTTCATATTATAGCTATGTTGTTTTAAAATAAGAAGTCACAATTGTGACTTTAAAACTGGACTTAAATTTGTGTGTGTGTGTATGGAGTTAGCCATTATTAATTAGCTTTGGGGCTTGATACATTGATTTTTAGAATGTTAGAAAATAGGGGACTTGAGAATTTGTTGTCTAATCCCCCGCCCCCCCCGCCTTTTTTTTTTTTTTTTTAACTAGTGAGGAAACTGAGGCCCAGAGAAGTCATTTAGCCATGAGTTGAAGAATTTATCCTAGTACAGCTATCTTGACTCACAGTTCAGTGCTGTTTCCATTGTATCAATTTGCTGTTTTATTCCCAAGGAAAAACAGTGTCTCCTCCTAATGCATATTTAGAATTAAGTGTCAAATACTGAGAATGGCCAATGAAGACTCATTTCTGACTTGTTAGTAGTAGAGTAGGATTGCACTGAGCAGGATTCCAGGGTAGGAGTTGTGTTTTTTTAATTCTTATAGGAAAGAAGGAGATCCAGGGGCCTTTGGATGATTTTTGGTCCTCATTGATCCATTTTTGGAAATGAGTCATAGGTACTGTGTCTCAAAGAGTATCCTTTGCTTTTCCTTGACATAATAATTAGGATTGTGAATAGACAGAAAAAGATGAGTGTATTTTTATATAGTTTTGCTCATTCTGCAGCGCAAATGAGCTTATAGCAACTGAAACCTTATACAGATCAACCCTCTTTTCTTTAAATAGCTTGCATTTCCTTATAGCATTAATTTTGCAATAATTAAAATATTAATACATATCAGTTGTGGAAAATTTGACAGAAAATAAAGTTTGCCTACTGTTAATATTTAGATCTAATTTTCAGCTCTTTACATGTGAATATATGAATCTCACACATTTATATATAAGCTGCATTTCAAGGATTGAATCCTGAATTTTTATTGACCATTATACAGTGATTGTTTTAATATCATTACTATTGTTTAAAAGTAATCAAATCTGTGTAGTATCATATTAATGCATGTACCATAACTTATGTAATCAATTCCTTACTGCTGATATTTTGTTGTAAATCTCACTGCAGTGACTATATTTATAGAGAAATACTGTTATTTCTATACTTCTATTTACTTATGGTATTTTGCAGAAGTAAATTATTTACAGGTTTTTTTTACTGAGCATTTTATTAATTATTAAGAAGACTGGGCTGTGAAACTGTTTGGTTGTTAATATAGAATGGAGGCAGGAAGATCAATCTCTGAAAAGTTCCATTTTTGGATGACCAGAACTATAGGTAACTTGAAGCAAGCAACATTTCAGGTAAAAGGAGATGAGATTGCTGTATTTTTCTTATCTCAGCCAGTTCCATGGGGTTTTAAGAAAGTATGTCATTAAGGATTATCTTCTGCAGGATATTGTCTCCTTCTGTCCTTACAATAGATTTTAGATTTGGAGCACACACTTTCAGCACTTGAATAGTGCACAAACAAGTAAATTTCAAGTCTAGTTCTTAGATGCTGGAGAGTTAGGAATACAGTGATTTCATTTATTTCTTTTGGCAAGCCAGACGTAGAATTTTAAGATTCATGTGTACAAATTATTTTTCCTTACAAGATTTTCTAAACTGATTATTGTGGAGAATTTAAAACATTTATAATAGTAGTCAGGATAATATGACAAGCCTCCATGTACTCATCACTTAGGTGTAACAATGATAAATTTATGGTGAATCCTGCCTTGTTGGCATTCCATTTACTTTCCACAAATACTGTTTTGAAGTCATTTCCAGATATCATCTCATAAGAGCTATTTTAAAGTGATTTACCTTCTATGTATACATGCTTATTATAAATGAGAGAATTAAAAATCTATCACAATCATCTAGTGACAATTTTTTGTACTTTGATTATTTTCTTGTAGTCATTTTATGCACACATGTAGACACATATAAAATATAGACATAATTATTAGAAAATTTTGTACATAATCGCATTAATTAGGGAAAAGACTAATCTGCTGTATTAGTGACAAAAATACAGTGATTTTAAGAACATAGAAGTTTATTTCTCACAATAAAGTCCTGAGGTAAGCAGTCCCAAGTGGTCGGGGTAGCTTTATGCCATGTGGTTTTTCAGAGACCCTTCTTCTGTCTCTATCATCCCCTAAGATATGCCCTCCCCTTCAGAGTCAGAGCTACGTTATAGGCACTTTTGTGTTCCAGTTTGCAGAAGGGGAAGAAAGTGAATGGGTCTTCAGACATTGAACATGCATTCATGGTCCACTGATGAGAATTCAGTGACATGGCTACCACTAGCTATAAGAGAGACTGGGAAATTCAGTTCCTAGCAAAAGAATTATGTGACTTGCTAAAGCTTTGTAACTGTGCAGGCTGTGGCAGTGCAGTGTGTTCCTCTGTATTGTATTGCCTGCTCATGGGCAGGAGGATCTAGAGGCTTGATCAGACTAAAGTGCAGCCCGTTTGGAAAAACCATATCTGCGGCTGAGTTCTTTCATCAGGATAAACATAATATCTGATTGTCTTTCTTTTTGTGATGTTGAGATTAATGGATACTTAAATCATTAATTCATGGATATGGGGATATTCCAATTATACATTTCATTTTCATTTATTATTTGGAAGACATTTATAAAAAGATGCTTTCCCTCATCTACTATTTGGTTACTTAGTGGCAGGTTAAAATTTTGATTATTTACCTGTTTTCAGTATAAAGTGTTGGTTTCCTATTCTTCAAATGTGTCCACAATTAGTTTTTAAAAAAATATATATATACACATACACACATATATATGTATATATATATAAACTCTGGAATTAAACACTTTTGATGGGTTTCAGTTATTGGAAATTTCCTTTTTTTAAAGCTCAAATTATGCTATCTTCTGGTCAGTGGGATCCTCTAAAAGTTTGCTCTCAAGTTCTTTTGACATGAGCCTAGTTGAATTTGTTAGTTACCTTGCTACTTGGTATGGCAAGATGTTTAGTTTATGATTAGCTATTTCATTAAGAAACCCTGATTACTTGTACTGAGAAATGGTATTTTAAGAGCACAGTTAGGGATGGTCATTGCTACTGGGTGGATCACTATGAGCAGAATTAGAAAATAAAGAAATAAAATTTATGTGTATGTGCGTGAGTATGTTACATACAAGCTCTTATATACATATATATGTGTGTGTATACATTTATTATTTATTAAATGATGATGGACTCATGAACTCTTACAGTTCAAATTCGGGACTACATGGGTTTTATTTAATCTCCTCCATATGGTATCTGTATCTCTTTTTTTCCATACCAAGCATTCAGGGTGTAAAGGACACAGGGAATGATAGAATTATAATACCCATAATCTCCTTTACTTCATCCCACAGTGCGCACACGGCAGTTTTAGAATAACATTACTGATAATCCCACCACCAGTGTTAGTTACTGAGAACAATTTAAAATTCTTCTCATGTTTTCCGCACTCTCATCTTTTTTATTAGTAATTCTGTGACAAATCTGACATACAGCCATTATATAACTGTATTTCTTTAGCTTTTAATCACTAGTGTAGTCTTAGTTCTGTAAATGTATGTGTAATGTTTACCACTAGTCCTTATGTCTGTGTCTCTAGTCATGTTGGTTTTCTGAGGCTTGTTCTGTAGTAGAGTCTCTAGGAAAGTCTTATGAGAATAATATTCTCTGAGGTTTTTTTAAATGTTGATAACAGTTTATCTGTGCTTTTTTATACTTGAAAGTTGGTTTTACTGGATATAAAATCCTTAGCTCACATTTCTTTCTTTGAAAATACTAAATACATTGCCATAGTCCCCTCTTATCCTTGGAGGATATGTTCCAAGACCCCAGTGGTTGCCTGAAACCATGGATAGTACCAGATACTATATATACAGTTAATCCTTGACTAACACAGGTTTGAACTATGCAAGTCCACTTACAAGTGGATTATTGTCAATAAATAAAATACTACATGATCTGTGGTTGGTTGCATCTGCGAACATGGAAGACCAACTGTAAGATTACATGTAGATTTTTGACTGTGTGGGGATCAGCATCTCTAACCCCCATGTATTTCAAGGGCCAGCTGTATTGTTTTTTCCTACACATGAATACCTGTGATAAAGTTTAACTTATAAATTAGGCAAGTAAGAGATTATCTGAATTGCCAGAATCACTACTCCTGTGCTTTGGGACCATTATTAAGTAAGATAGGGTTACTTGAACACAAGCACTGCCATACCACAATCCATCTGATAACCGAGATAGCTGCTAAGTGACTAGCAGGTAGGTAGCATATACAGCATGGAAACACTGGACAAAGGAAGATTTACGTCCAGGCGATGTAGCAGGATGGTGTGAGATTTCATCATACTACTCAAAACAATACTCAGTTTAGAAATTATGAATTGTTTATTTCTATAATCTTCCATTTCATATTTTCAGACCCTGGTTGACCACAGGTAACTGAAACCACAGAAAGCGAAACCGAGGATAAAGGGGGATTACTGTGCCCCATTTTCTTCTGGCATAAAATATTGCTTTCAAAAGGGCTGGTGATCTAATTTTTTTAATAAATTGTATTTTTAGAAATTATAATGCTGTATGACTTGATATTAGCCACTCGGGGTCAATATTTTCAGATATGTGGTATACTCTTTCAATATTTAATTATATTGTTTTTCGAGAGTTTTTTTGAATTATAGTTTTTAATGTTTGATTTGTTCCCTTGTTTTGGTTTCCTTTTCTAGGCACTCCTGTTCTGTTTGCTGCATCTTTGCCTATCTTCCCATATTTCCACTTACTCTCAAATAATTTTTATTTCTTTAAAAATTTTTTTCTCCCTTTTGTCTTTTAGTTATCTGAGGCATTATTTGTCATGTTTATTCACTCTTTTGTCTTCTATTTTATTTTCATTTCTTAAATGATTTATTTTCTTTTGCAGTTTTCATTGAGTTTTGTGACCTAAATGCTGTGTTTTTAAGATGACAGTTTGTGCTGGAACATTTTCTGTATTTGTTTTAGCTTTTTTTTGAAATAGCTAACATTTTTATCTTTTCTGTGTATGGTTTTTTTGGTGTGTTTTCATTGTTTGTAGTGTTGCTATTCTACTTATTTTCTTTTTCTTTTATTAATTTTGGCATTTGACCTTGATACTTTTGTATTGCTTATTTTTATGTGGAATTGGTTTTTATAAGAATTTTTTAATGAGTTGTGATCCACGATATCTATTCTAACTTCTTAGAGCTCCCTCTTTATTGTTTTTGTGAAAAATTTAGTGACTTGCTTTCTAAAATTTCCTGATTCTGTTTCCCTGCTCTGCTTTTATCCAGGCATTTTCCCCCTTTGTCTCTATTATCCCTAGTTTGCTTAATTAAATTCCTTTTTCAGTACTTTCTCTGTGGCTCAGTTTCAAGAGTTCATAGGGCCTGGCCTTCACCAGACTGTTCAGACCTTCTTAATGCAGCCAGTTTTTACTCACCTGCCATTTGAATGGGGAAATCCCTCTCAGTTTTAGATGCTGTTTGCAAATTGGGCTATTGAACTCTCCAGTGAAAAACAGTTCCTTTTTTAGAGTTCTGTTCTCAAGTTCATTATTCACTCCTGTTGTTTCCCTCTGATTTCTCCTTCAAAGACACTGAAACCCTGCTGATCTATTGGTAGTTTGTCCTCACCTGCTTCTATTTGGAGTCTGTGGGGATACCTTGTCACTTAGTTTGTTGTAAATATTTTCTATGGGTTTTTCTTTTGCTGTCTGTTGTTCTTTCTGTTTTATATAATGATTTAGAGAGGATCTAAAACTTTGCTACTACTGCCTTCGTCTTCTCAGAATTCTCATTGTAAGTGTTTTAATGACTAATACTTCATCGTAAAAATATACCGTAATTTTCTCAACCACTTCTCAGTGTTGAAAAGTCTTCTTTGTACATGCTCTCTATCTTTAGAAACCATCTCAAAACCTTCGTATATAGTCTTCATGGTTTTAATGGAAAAATAACTATTAATCACCCTGTGTCACATCCAACAGTGCATTTCTTTTATCATCAAAAGGCAGTCTCTTTCTTATAAAAAGTGAAAACATAATGCAAACCACTAGAAGCAAATCTATAAAACCTTAAACTGTGTTTATAGAAAGCCAGACAAGAGACATTTTAAGTCACAGAACACAAAATACAAACAAATGGTTAAGCATACTAATATCACCTTTTCAGCTAACAAATTGACAGATTTACAAAAAGAAAAAAAAGAGAAAACAAACACTTGTGGGACTTAAATTAATTCTCATTTTGGTTGTTGCAGAATACCTATGAAAAGCCTTAAAAATATGTGTAATCTGTAACCCAGGAGTTTCAGTTCTGTGATTTGATCATAAAGGAATAATATACTATGTGTTTAAAATTTTAACTGTAGGAATATTTGTTGCCCTGGTATTTATTATATTGAAAATAAAAATAAATCCAAATGCCTAATAAAAAAGCATTTAGTAAAATTATGTGTACTATTATACTCAGTAGATTATGTTATTGAACATTATTTAATGGTATGAATATTTATTTATTTTTGGCTGCATTGGATCTTCATTGCTTCACCTGGGCTTTCTCTAGTTGCGGTGAGCAGGGGCTACTCCTGGTTGAGGTGTACAGGCTTCACATTGCAGTGGCTTCTCTTGTTATGGAGCACGGGCTATAGGTGTGTGGGCTTCAATAGTTGCAGCACAGGGGCTCAGTAGTTGTGGCTCATGGGCTCTAGAGCACAGGCTCAGTAGTTGTGGCGCTTGGACTTAGTTGCTCTGAGGCATGTGGGATCTTCCTGGCCAAGGGATCGAACCTGTGTCTCCTGCATTGGCAGGCAGATTCTTAACCACTGTGCCACCAGGGAAGTCCCGTATGAATATATTTGTAATACTAAATTTAAAAAGCAGATTATAAAATATTATAAAAGGTATATGCCATTTTAATAAAAATATATGATGAAAAATGTTTGGATGATATACTCAAACAATTATTTTTAGGTGTTAAAATTATAAGAGATTTTTATTTCTTAGTTTTATTTGTATTTTGTATAATTAATATGTTGATTTTGTTTTAAGAAAAAAATTAGGTCAAACAAAAATATAAATGTACTATCATTTGTTTTTAGTTTTGAGATTTTAAAAAAATTAAGTGTGAGTGCATGATGCGTGTGGTATGTGTGAATGTGTATGTAAATGTAATGTCTTTTTAAGAGATGCAACTTTTTTTGTTAGTTCTGGATAGAATCCAAATTTTTCAATGTAATGTCTTCATTTTTGTATATAAGAATCCTTAATGGAGTCTGTTAGATATGTAAATAACATTTACATACAACTGAAAATAGTATAATTGAACTTTTCACAGAATTGAAGATGTCATTTAGAAGATTTATTTTCCTTCGCGCAGTGATAGAAATTAGATGTCAGAGACTCAGCCCACGTGAGCAGTGTTAGGGGGAGGGAATGTGGAATACTAAAAAAGGTTGGTCTTGTGAAGTCAGCCAGTTGTGGTTTTGACCTTGAGTTTTGTGATCATGGACATAACATTGAACCTATTTGAGACTTTGTTAAATATCTGTAAAATGTAAACATATTGCCACCTGTTCTATGGGGTCGCGAAGATTTTTGGAAATAATGTGTGTACTTTAGCCCTAATACTTAGTATTTAATAAATGATAACATGGATGGTGATTTCACACAGGTGATTTCACGTATAACTTGCCTTGCATCATGTATCCTTAGGAGATATGTTGAGGGTTTTCTTTCTTTTTTTTTTTTCCAATAAATCTATAGTATTATTAAGACAAAAACTGACAGTGTTGGTATGAAGTTTACATTTAAACAAAAGTTTTCACCGAGGTTAACACATGCCTAAAAAGATTTTACAGTGGAGTTCTAGATGCAGGTCTAGATGATGTCAAGAACTAATGGATCTCATGATTCAAGACAGCGTTTTGGGTTTTAGCTAATTCTTAGGATTAAAAAAAATTGTTTTGTTTTAAAGTGAACCACTGCCCCAGTATGAAGATTTAATCTCCTGAGACCAGGGCTTGTGAAATCATTCAAACTCTTGAAGTGATTCAGTGAACTTGTGCTGTCAGTGACTGAACCCTGCCACCAGTGGTTTCAAAGTTCAAAAAACAGAGGCTCCAAGAGTTTTCCATCCTAAGAGCATCGGGCCTTATCTTTCCCTACTCTCCCACCTCCTGTACCACCTTCTACCCTTCCCCAAATACTTCAGCCAGTGGCTTGGATGGAGAAGCTGATATTTATAAATTCGTAATTGGAACAGTTTCAAGAATTAGCACCTCTACGACAGAATGATCTGCCTGTGTATACACTCCAGTAAGACTTCCTCCTCAACCAGTTTCCATCCCCCAAATGGCAGCTTTGATAACTTCTTAACTGGCTTAGCCCTTTGTTGGGAACAGCATTACGCTCAGGCAGGGAACACCTTGGCTTCTAAGTTTCAGGTATTCACAGCTTTTAAACAGTCTCTCACAGTCCTCATTTAGATTACCAATGACATTTTTTGAAAGGATAAAATGTTCTGGACACAGAACCAAATCATCATTAGTTGTTCTTTCCTTTGTTTCACCATGTCCCCAATCAGGCCCCAAATTTTAACATAAATGTTCCCAACTCATCTCCCTTCTTTCCCACCCCATCCCTCCCACCCCAAGTAATACACCAGTAATAGCCAAAAACTACACACATGCTGTGCTGTAAAAATGCAGAGTCAACACTATTGAGAAGAAGGCTGTGGGTTGTGGAGATGCTCCTTGAAGATGTGTGGTATCTTTTGCTCTCCCACATCCCATTCTGCAAGTTTTGTCCTTCTTAGAAGGCCCTTTGCTTTTCTCAGCAAAGTTCAGAGTGGGTTGCCTTGCAACACTGACCCTCCTTCCCCTCCACCGGGATCGGTGTGCCAACTATACAGCATGGAACTGCTTTAAAGCACTTGGGCTGCTATAAGGTACAGAAACTATACTGGCTTTTCAAAGGACATCTTCTCAAGCCACCTCTATGGTGTCAGGAGAAGTAGACCTCCTTCTTTCCCCACCTGAAACCCATAGTCAGATGTGACAGGGGCTGGTACTCAGGAGAGTTCATTCTTGTTATCTTTTTTTGTCATCCTCCTCTGAGGGGTAGGAATGCCACGTCAGCCTTTCCTCATAGAAGGATAATACAACCTGTGGGCACTTGACATTGGCTTCCTTGGCAGGGACCAGGTCAGCCTCATCAGAGTTCTTCCATGTCATCAGGAACGTGAGTTCTCCACTGGAGTCTGTAGCTCCAATAATCTACTCCGGTTCCAAACCCCGGGCAGAGCCCCATGGCTTTTCTGACTCTTCTTTCTTCTAATTTGGTTTGCTCTCCTCCCTCTTGTCTTTCGAATCAGAGTCAGCTTTGCACTTGCCTCCCTCTGATGTATCTGTCTCGTGTGCTGTTTTCTGTGACTGCAGGAACTCGGCATTGAGGTCCGGGCAATCCAGGTTCTCTTCTGGCTCCCATGTGTTCTCCTCATCTGAGAACCCCTTCCACTTTAGGAGGTACTCCACTTTGCGTTTTACCACTCGACGGTTGAGAACTTTTTCCACCACGTGTTCTTCCTCCTCTTCTAGCACCTCCTCCACTTTTCTTCTTGTTTGGTTTTTTCCCCATAGTGCCCACGAGCTTTCTAGTATAAAGGATGGCGTTGCTCACCACAGCGCCCGCGAGCCTGAGAGGAATTGGTGCCTCGCTACTGGCACGTCTTGCCAGGCCAGCCGGGGGAGTGGCGACCAGAAAAGCAACAGGCCCTCAGTGAAGCGGCACCTCAGGCCCCGGCCAACGGCCCTCCCTCAGATGAACAAAAGAGCCTTGCACTCTCAAGAGGGTTTTCTTTATTTACTTATATTATTGCTTTCATTTGACTTCAGACCTAGGTTATTTTCAAGTTGCAGGTATATGTGTATTATATATACTTATCACTCAAGTCATTGCCTTTGATTAGTGCCAAGGTATGAAGATGATATATACAACAGGCCTAATTTTATGAAAGAAAATAATTGTTCTGCTTTTGAGAGAATATTTTCTGCCTTTGGTTGTGGGGTTTCTGTTTTGCTTTTTTGGTAGCGTTATGATTTGAAAAGTTTCTTTTTTTATTAATGTATGGTTGATTTACAATCTTATATTAGTTTCAGTTGTACAACACAGTGATTCAATATTTATACAGATAATACTCCACTTAAAGTTATATATTATAGTTATATTCCCTGTGCGGTACACTGCATCCGTGTATCTTATTTATTTCATAACTAGTAGCTTGTACCTCTTAATGCCCTTCCATTATCTTGCCCCACTTCTCTTCCTCTCCGCAGTGGTAACCACTAGTTTGTTCTCTGTGACTATGAGTCTGTTTTTGTTTTGTTATATCCATTTGCTTGTTTTATTTTTTGGACTCCACATGTAAGGGAGACCATACAGGATTTGTCTTTCTCTGTCTGACTTCAGTAAGCATAAAAGTTGCACAGTGAGCACAACTCTATGACTCAAACTCATTTTCCAGCCATATTTCCAAGGTACTAGTCAAGCATATAGACTCCATAATCATACAGTCTGGGTTTTAAATTTAGGCTCTGTCATTACCTGCAAAGCTGCTTAGTCACGCTCTTGACCTTTTAACTTTGGGAAAGTTATTTGGTTCTGTGTCTGTTTCCTCATAGTTAAAATGGGAATAATAACAATATATGTACCTTTTAGTATAGTTCAAAGGACTAAATGAGTGATCATATGTAAAGTGCTTAATGTATGTTGTATACTAAGCCCTCATAAATACTATTTTTGTCTTTTTTTTATTATGATGTAATTGACATAGAACATGAATTAGTGTTAGGTATACAACATAATGTTTGATATCTATATCGATCTGTGTGTGTGTATATATATATATATATATATATATATATATATATATATAGTGAAATGCAAACTTATTTACCATAGTAAGTTTAGTTAAAGTCTGTCACCACAGATAATTACAATTTTTTTTTTCTTGTGATGAGAACTTTTAGGATCTACTCTCTTAGCAACTTTCAAATATGCAATACAGTATTGTTAAGTATGGTCACTAAGTTGTACTTTACAGTCCCAGGATTTATTTATCTTATAACTGGAAGTTTGTACATTTTGACCACCTGTATTCATTTGGCCACAAATACTATTTTAGGTCTTGTTACATTACTCTCTTCTCATCATTCATTTAACACTTACTTATTGAGTGCCTACCATATGCCAGGCACAGTACCAGACACCAAAACATCACTGAGCAAGACAAAGTCA
Source organism: Hippopotamus amphibius kiboko (assembly GCF_030028045.1). Taxonomy (NCBI): domain Eukaryota; kingdom Metazoa; phylum Chordata; class Mammalia; order Artiodactyla; family Hippopotamidae; genus Hippopotamus; species Hippopotamus amphibius. The sequence goes on from NC_080187.1 coordinate 216,782,354, forward strand.
GTGCCCTCATGAAACTTATATTCTAGTGCAGGAGACTGCAAATGAATATTGATGTTAGGCACGAATATTAGACCAATCCTATGAAGAAATCAAAATAAGAAGATGGGAAATAATAGAAGGTGTTACTTAAGATTGGGTGTTCGTTTTACCTGAGACTCTGCAAGTACCTGGAGGAGAATATTCTTGGCTAAGGAAACAAGAGTCCTGAGGCAGTACCACTTCTGATGAATGTGAAGAACAAGAGCATCCACTCCACTGTGGATACAGTGGAGTGAACAGAGAAGGGAGTAGTGTAAGATGAGTTGAGAGAGGTGGGGCTTAGTAGGCGATGGTAAGGGCTTTGGATTTGACCCTAAACGTGATGAGAATGTAAGATTTTGATAAGAGGAATGATATGATGTGATTTATGTTTTTAAAAATTGCTGCTTTTGTAAGGAAAAGATTTGGAGATCATAGAAGCTGGAAGAACATTTAAGAGGCTATTGCAGTAATACAGATGAGTTCTAATGATGCCTTAGACTAGGTGATTGGTGGTTGGGAGAAGTGATTGGATTGGGATTAATATGGGTATATTTGAAAGTAGAGCTGATAGGATTTACTGATGCATTAGATGTGAGCAATTGTACAAATAGTGGTACCATTTACTGAACACTGTAAGAGCTATTTATATTGGGAGCATAAGAGTTTTGTTGTAGAATATTATTTTGGAAATGCTTATGTTGGAAATACTCTACTTAAGTGGAGATTTTCAGGAGACAATTTGACGTAGTTCAGGGGAGAGGTCTGGACTAGAGAGAAAAATTTGGGAATTGCCTGTGTGAATAATATTTGAAGTCACTGCACTTGATGGGTAAGTTTGAATAGAGAAGAGGGAAGACCTGAGGATGGGTCTGAGGTGTTTAACATTTACCGGTCAAGAAAAGGAAAAGGCTCCAGCAAAGAAGACTTAGAAGGTACAGCTGGAGTTAGGAGGACAATGTAATGTCTAGAAACCTAGTGAAGAAAGAGGATCAGGGAGGAAGAAGTGATCTACAGTTCTAATGGTGCTGGAAATTTTAGGAGAGGGTGCAGAATAATTTCCAGAAAGGAAAATATAGATAAAGTAGGCTAAGGTTGCTTGATTGCCTGGCAATACTAGAGCCCATCTGAGGTGTGATGTCATAAATTTAAAGTGAGAGTAGTTAACATGGTTTGTTGGTACAGAGTACGGAAAGAGTTGGATTTAGGGCTGGGATTTTTCCATGCAAGTGTGAAAGAAGAACAGAGGGACAAGGGAGTTGTGTACGGGCAAGGGAGTTGTGTGCATGCAAGGGAGTGATTATAGTGATGAGCTGTAAAATCCAAGATGGCTAAGGAGGGAAGTGGGGCCAACCTCTGCTGCCAGTGACCACAGTCTGCTTTCTCATCTCTGCCTGTTTCCTGGGATGCCCTTTTCCTTTCTCCTCCTGCCACCTTTCCCAACTACCAGCCCAAACAAATACACACATCCCCAATATCCATTTGTTCAAATTCAATCTGTCCTTCAAGGGATAGCAGACACGGTGCTTCCTTCTTAAAATCTTTCCTCTTCACCCCGAGTGAACAGTGATCTTGTTTTCCCTTTTGGGCTCCTGTAGCACTTTAACTCTCAAGCTTGGTGTTATATATTTGTGTATATATTTTACCTCTCCTACTGCAGTGTGGGGTGCAGGGCACAGGGATATGTCCCTGTCTCCTTAGCATTTAGCACAATTGATGTGCAGCAGAGGTTTGGCAAGTCAATAAAAATCTCAAGTAGAACCTGCAAAGCAATTTTTTAATCCAGTGTTTCACAGAGGTCACTTTTGCTTTCACCCGCATGTTCTCTGATGCTCACTGTGGTCTGTAGCGGTGCTGCTGTTTGCTTAATCATCATCGTCAAAACCATCATTTCATTTGTTTATCTTGCAGGAGCACCTTTCCTTAAAGAAGTACATTATTGACATTGTGGTTGAAAGTACAGCTCCACCAGAGCCTTTGAAAGATGGAGAAGAGCGGCAAAAAAGCAAAAAAAAAGCCAAAAAGATAAAAGCCCGGATGAACTTCAGGTACTATAAATATCCTTAAAAACAAAGAAAAACTCTTAGTGATGTATCTTTTTTAATGTAAATCCAAAGAAAACCCTCTCTCCCTGCCAGAAAGTTTAGACTTGTTTGCTTCAAGAAAGCCTTGAAAATAACACCGATGAGCCTAATTTATAGCCACTTTCTTTGATTGAGAAAGAAAACTGCATATCGATCTAAAGCCCTTGCTTTCACCTGTTAAGAGCTCTTCTTATAATTGGATGCCAAAGCCCTGCCAAACTTGTGCCTCCTTCAGCATACAATAGTACATTTAAGTATGTGTAAACCAAGCCTATTTTTCTTTCCAACTATTGATTTTTAAATGAAGTATCAAAGAAAATCAATAGCAATCAACAAATAGAAGTCTGCTGGCTGTAGTGTCAAATCCCATGACTAGGTTTAATCAATTTGGTTGCCTGTCACAACAAGAAAAAGTTCAAGAAATATCTTGAGTTGGAAAGTGAGTTGTCAGACCTGTAGTTTATCATCCGCCTCCAAAGTGACATCTGAGGATCAGACAGCTATGTAGTACATCATCACCTCACAAGCTTTGAGCATCATCTGATGACTGATGAGTCTTGTTTGAGGACACAAATGTCGTTCCCCCTTAGAAGATAATTCTTTGCTATTTGAAGGAAGGTAGTCTGAATATGTCCTTGTACCTTTATTCCCAAATGGTTGGAACGATAGAGAAGCTTGACCCTTGGGATTACAGAAATATAGGTCTAGAATAATGGTCAACAGGGGTTATCTCTAGTTTCCAATTTCAGGTTTTAATTGAAAAAAGGTGTCCGTTTCATCTTATAGAATGAGTGAAAACTTGAGAGTACTCATTCAAGCAAAGAATAGAAAACGCTTTTTTGACTGTAGGTTTTGAAGTTCCTCCAAGTTTCTAAAATAGTCTTGCAGTAGATACTTCAGGGTATTACTGACCTGCATTTCTAGTTTATGCTAAGAACTTGCTGATGTCCTGAAATGCTACAGAATCCATTCTTTGGACCTTTTTTTCCCTCTATGTACGCATTCCCTTGGCTAGTTGACCTAGTCGTGTGGCTTTAAATATTCTCCACTTGCTGATGACTACCAATTTTATATATCTTCAGTTTTACTCAAACTTAGTATATCCAAAACAATCTCCTCGTGCAGCATTGGTGGTATAGTGCTGAGCATAGCTGCCTTCCAAAACAATCTCCTGCTTTCTTCCCTGGGAAAAAACCTCTTCTTGTCCCATAGTCTTCTCTATCTTAGTGACCGGATACCCTATTTTAGTTGTGATGCCAAAACCCTTGAAGTTGTCCCTGACCTTTTTCTTTCTCCCACACTTCTCATCCAGTCTGACTGCCAATAATGTTAGCCTTGCTTTAAAATACCTTCAGAATTTGACTGTCCTACTTCCCCCCTCCACCAGGCCTCCATCATATCGCACCTGGATTATTGCAGTACTCCTCTGACTAGTCTCTTTGTTTCTATTCTTGCTCCTCACAGTCTATTCTAAACATGCTAGCCAAAGTGAACCTCTTAAAATGTCAGATCATGTCACTTCTCCTCTCAAAATCTCAGGGCTTTTACACGTCAGCACTTCAGTTTTCCTCTTCTTGGACAGCTCTTCCCACTTATATCTATAGAGCTTAGCTCCCTTACCTCCTTCAGGTCTTTGCTCACATGTCACCTTTTCAGTGAGGTCCTTCAGGGCCTGATATCTATAGATATGTAGATACAGATATAGACATAGATATAGTGGTAGTTTATTAAAGAAAATCTTTAAGTTATAGGGAAAAACAAATAATTCTGATACTACTAATATTTTGGCATATATATCCTTTTTATGCATACATACCTGTATCTATAGTTTTGTTTAGACTGGAACATTTAGAACATTTCCATTACTCCACAGAGCATCTTTTTGTCTCTTTCCAGTCAGTCTTCCACCACCCCTGGCGTTTGATAACCACTGATCTGATTTCTATCATTACAGATTGTTTTTCCTGTTCTGGAAATACAAATGAAATCAGATATCTTTGTGGCTGGCTTTTTTAATTAAGTACAGTTGATCATTGGACAGTGAGAGGGTTAGGGTCACTGACTCTCCATACAGTCAAAAAATTCACATATAGCTTATAGTTGACCCTCCATATCTGCAGTTCCTCCATATCCATGTTTCCACAACCATGGGTTCAACCAACCGAGGATTGTGTAGTACTGTAGTGTTTACTATTGAAAACAATCTGTGTATAAGTAGACTCACGTAGTTCAAAGCCATGTTGTTCAAGGGTCAACTGTATACTGTTTTCCAGATTTATCTGTGGTGTAGCATGTATGTAGTTTGTTCTTTTTCATTACTGAACATATCCATTGTGTGCGTGTCCCACAGATTTTTATCTTTTCATCTGTTGATAGACATTTGGGTTTCCAATATATGGTATTTGTAAATTAAGCTCCTCTCAAGTCTTTGGGTGTATACATTTTCATTTCTCTTGGGTAAATACTTAAAATTGGAATACCGCACTGTTTTCTACTGTGGTTGTACTATTTTACACTCCCATCAGCAATCTGTGGGAGTTCCAGTTGCTTAACAATTTGTCAGTACTTGGTATTGTTAGTTTTTAAAATTTTAACCTAATTCCAGTGTGAGCATAGTGATATCTCATTGTTATTCTAATTGGCATTTCCCTAGTGACTAATGATATGTATCGAGTATCTTTCCATGTGCTTTTTAACCGTTCATATCATCCTTTATGATGTGTCTGTTGAAGGTTTTTGCACATGTTAAAAGTTGTCACTTTATTTTTGAGTTGTTTATATATTCTAGCTACATGTTCTTTGTCAGATATGTGTCTTGTTAATTTTTTTCTGAATCTGGGGCTTGCCTGTGTGTTTTTTTAATGGTAGCTTTTGATAAGAAAAGGTTTTTTAATTGTGATGATGTCTGTTTTATCAGTATGTTCTTTTTTGGTGTTGTGCTTTCTGGGTTCTAAGAGTTTTTTGTCTGACCAGAGGTTAAAAAGCCTCCATATTTTCTAGAAGCCTTGTAATTTTAGCTTTGACATTTAGATTTATGATTCATCGCAAACAAATTGGGTGTGATATGAAACATAGGTCCAAGTTTAGTTTTCCACATAGATGTGACCAACAGGGCTTAATTTCTAAAATATACAAACAGCTCATACAACTCAATAACAAAAAAACAACCCAATGGAAAAATGAGCAGAAGACCTAAATAGACATTTCTCCAAAGAAGAAATACAGATGGCCAACAGCCACGTGAAAAGATGCTCAACATCACTAATTATTAGAGAAATGAAAATCAAAACTACAATGACGTATCACTTCACACTGGTCAGAATGGCCATCATCAAAAAGTCTACAAATAATAAATGCTGGAGAGAGTGTAGAGAAAAAGGAACCCTCTTACTCTGTTGATGGAAATGTAAATTGGTACTGCCGCTGTGGAGAACAGTATGGAGGTTCCTTAAAAAACTAAACATAGAGCTACCATGTGATCTAGCAATCCCACTCCTGGGCATATACCCAGAGAAAACCATAATTTGAAAAGATGCATGCACCCCAATGTTCATAGCAGCACTATTTACAATAGCCAAGACTTGGAAGCAGCCTAAGTGTCCATTGACAGAGGAATGGGTAAAGAAGATGTGGTATATGTACACAATGGGATATTACTCAGCCATAAAAAGAATGAAATAATGCCAGATAATGGTTACCAAAGGGGGAAAGGGGGAGGGATAAATTAAGAAGTTTGGGATTAACAGATACACACTACTATATATAAAATAGATAACCAACAAGGACCTGCTGTATAGCACAGGAAACTATGCTCAGTATCTTGTAATAACCTATAATGGAAGAGAATGTAAAAAAAGAATATACATGTACATATATACACACACACATACATACACACACATGTATTCAGCATATATATATATATATATATATATCTGAATCACTTTGCTGTATACCTAAAACTAACACAATATTATACATCAATTGTATCCTGATACATGAAAAGACTTAGAGATATGTTAAATGCATAACTCTAAGTGACAGAAGCAAATCTCAAAGGGCTATATACTGTTTGATTCCAACTGTATGTCATTCAGGAAAAGGCAAACCTACAGACAGTAAAAAAGATTTGTGGTTGCCCGGGGTTTGGGGGAGGGAGTAATGAATAGGCAAAGCAGAGGATTTTTAGGGCAGTGAAACTACTCTGTATACTATAATGGTGGACACATGTTATAGACTTGTCCAAACCCATTGAATACACAACAACAAGAATGAATCCCAATGTGAACTATGGAGTTTGGGTGATAATGATATGTCAGTATAAGTTCATTTGTTGTAACAAATGTGCCATTCTGTTGGGGGATGTTGATCATGCAGGAGGCTATGCATGTTCAGGGCAGCAGGTGTATGGGAAATCTCTATACCTTCCTCTCAATTTTACTGTGATCCTAAATCTGCTCTAAAAACTAGTTTTAAAAAAATTCCTGTATTTTATTAGGCCTGTATGGGCCTATAGTGACATACCCTTTTTCATTCCTGAAAATTGTAATTGCTGTTTTTTTTTTCTTTTTGATCACTCTGTCCAGGAATTTATCAATTTTGTTAATCTTTTCAAGAATGAATTTTTGCTGTCATTGATTTTTCTTTACTTTTTGTTTTCTATTTTATTGATTTATGTACTTAATTATTTTTACCTGTCATTACTCTATATTTATTTTGCCTTTTCTCCTAAATTCCTAAGGTGGAAGCTTAGATTATTGACTTGAACCCCCTTTCCTTTTCTAATATTTGAAATAACACCTATAAATTTTTCTCTAAGCCCTGCTTAAACTGTATTCCAGTATTTTTGATGTTGTGTTTTAATTTTCATTCAGTTCAAAATATTTTTCAATTTCACTTTAATTTCATTGACCCATTGGATACTTAGAAATGTATTGCTTAATTTCCAAATAATTGGCAACTTTTCATGTATGTTTTTGCCTATTCTCCTGCGGAGAGAAGCTATCGTGCACAATTTCAATTCCTTTAAATTTATTGTGGCTTTTATCTTCAGCATCTGTTCTGTCTTGGTCAGTGTTGCATGTTTACTTGAAAAGCATGTATATTTTGCTTGTGGTAAGTGCAGTTTGTATAGTGTCATTTAGGTCTGTTTGGTTGATAGTGTTGTTAAAATCTTTTGTATTCTATCTTTAATATTGTCTGTTTCATCTTGTATCAGTTACATGAAGAAGAACATTAACATTTCTAAATATTATTGTGGATTTATCTATTTCTCATGTTAGTTTTTTCCAGTTTTGCTTCAAATTTTGAAGCTTTATTGCTAGATCTATACACATTTAATATTATTTTATCTTCTTGACAAATTGATCACATTACCATTATAGTGTCCTTCTTTATATCTGGTAATATTCCTTATGCTGAAGGAATATTTTCTAATACTAATATTTCCTAGTAATAATAATTAGCATTTCCACTAGTATTTTCATGATAAATTTTTTCCAGTTCTTTTAGTTTTAAACTTATAAGTGTGTTATTTTATACATTTTGAGCATCTCTTATAGCTGTCGTATGATTTAGTCTTCCCTTTTTATCCACTGTGACAGTGTCTATTATTTGTAGTTTTTAATCAGTTTACATTTAATGAAATTATTGCTGGGGTTAAGTCTGCCATCTCACTATTGTCTATTCATCTGTAAGTATTTATGCACCCAACATAGGAGCACCTATATTAAATATATAAAGCAAATATCAACAGATGTGAAAAAACAGATTGACAGCAATACATTAATAGCATATGACTTTAGTACACCAATTTAGCAATGGATAGATCATTGAAACAGAAAATAAATAAGGGAGCACTGGCCTTAAACAACACATTAGATCAGATAGACTTGACAGATATATATAGCCATTCCATCACAAAACTGCAGAATTTACATTCTTCTCAAGTGCACAGGGAACATTTCTCTAGGATAGATCACATGCTAGGACACAATACAAGTCTCAGTGAATTTAAGAAGATTGAAATCATTTCAAACATTTTCTGACCACAATGATACGAAACTGGAAATCATCTACAAGAAGGAAACTGAAAAAAAAAAACCCCACACACATGGAGACTAAACAACATACAACTAAATCAATGGGTCCACAAAGAAATCAAAGAGAAAGTTAAAAAATATCAATACCTTGAGATAAATGAAAATGGAAACACAACCTTTGAAAACCTATGGTATGCAACAAAAGTAGTTCTAAGAGGGAATTTATAGATATACTTACCTACCTCAAGAAACAAGAAAAATCTCCGATAAATAATCTAACTTTACACCTAAAGCAACTAGAAATAGAAGAAATGAAGCCCAAAGTTAGTAGGAAGAAGGAAATAATAACAATCAGAGCTGAAATAAATGAAAGAGGTGGAAAATACAACATAAAAGATTAATGAAATTAAGAGCTGGTTCTTTGCAAAGATAAACAAAATTGACAAACCTTTTAGCCAGACTTTTCAAGAAAAAGAGAGGGCACAAAAAAATACAATCAGAAATGAAAGAGAGGCTACAAGTGATACCACAGAAATACAAAAGATCATAAGAGACTACAACAAACAGTTATACACAAACAATTGTGCAACTTAGGAGAAATGGAGAAATTCCTAGAAATATACAGTCTTCTAATACTGAATCAGCAAGAAATAGAAAATCTGAATAGACCAATCACTAGTAATGAAAGTATATCAGTAATGAAAAAAAAAAAAACTTTCAACATACGAAAGTCCAGAACCAGACAGCTTCACAGATGAATTCTACCAGATATTTAAAGAAGAGTAAATACCTGTCCTTCTCAAACTGTTCCAAAAAATTGAAGAGGAACGAAGGCTTCCAAACTCATTCTATGAGGCCAGTATCACTCTAATGCTAAAACCAAACAAAGATACTACAAAATAAGAACATTAGAGGCCAATATCCTTGATGAACATAGATGGAAAAAGCCTCAGCACTATTAGGCAACCAAATTCAGCAGTAAAAAGGATCATATACCATAATCAAGTGGGATTTATCCCACAGATGCAAGAATGGTTTAAACTCAAAAATCAACCAGTGTGATACAAAACATTAACAAAATGAAGGATAAAAACCATGTAATCACCACAATAGATACAGAAAAACATTTGACAAAATTTAACATACATTTATGATCAAAACTCTCAACAAAGTGGGTATAGAGAGAATGTACCTCAACATAATAAAATCTATATATGATGTATCCATAGCTGACGTCATACTCAACAGTAAAAAGGTGAAAGTTTTTCCTCTAAGATCAGGAACAAGACAAAGATATCCACTCTCTTGTATTTAACATAGTCTTGGAAGTCCTAGCTATAGCAGTCAAACAAGAAAAAGAAGTAAAAGGCATCCAAATTGGAAAGGAAGAAGTAAAACTGTCACGATTTGCAGATGACCTGATACTATGAATGGGAAACTAAACACTTCATCAAAAATCTATTGGACAAAAAAAAAAAAAAAAAGGTACTGATGAACCCAGTGACAGGACAAGAACAAGGATACAGATGCAGAGAATGGACTGGAGGACACGGGGTTGGCAGGGCGGGGGGCGAAGGGGAAGCTGAGACGAAGTGAGAGAGTAGCGTAGACATATATGTACTACCAACTGTAAAATAGATAGCTAGTGAGAAGTTGCTGTATAACAAAGAGAGATCAACTCGATGATGGGTGATGCCTTAGAGGGCCGGGATGCGGAGGGTGGGGGGGGAGTTGTGGGAGGGAGGGGATATGGGGATATGTGTATAAATACAGCTGGTTCACTTTGGTGTACCTCATAAGCTGGTACAAGAGTGTAAAGCAATTATATTCCAATAAAGAGCTTAAAAAAAAAACCAAAAAACTAAAGTATGGACTTTAGATGATAATAATAAGGAATTTAATTCATAAATTTGTGACAGATGTACAGTACTAATTAATGTACAGTATTAACAATAGGGCAAACTGGATGTAGAGCAATGGGAACTCTACTGTCTTCACTATTTTCTGCAAATCTGTAACTATTCTAAAATTAAATGTTTATTTAAAAACAACAATAAAAAATCTATTAGACCTAATAAATGAATTGAGTGAAGTTGCAGGATACAAAATTAATACACAGAAATATGTTGCATTTGTATACACTAATAATAAACCATCAATCAGAAAGAGAAATTAAGAAAACAATCCCATTTGTAGATGTATCAAGAAGAATAAAATACCTGGGCATAAATTTAAGCAAGAAGATGAAAGAGTGTACTCTGAAAACTGTTCATCATTGATGAAAGAATTTAAAGATGACATGAATAAATGGAAAGTTATACTGTGCTCGTGGATTGGAAGAATTAATATTGTTAAAATACCCATAGTACCCAGAACAATATACAGAGCCAGTGAAATCCCTATCAAAATACAAATACCATATTTCATATAACTGGAACAAATTATCCTAAAATTTGTGTGGGACCACAAAAGACCCTGAATAGCCAAAGCAATCTTGAGAAAGAGGAAAAAATCTAGAGGTATCACACTTCCTGACTTCAAACTACAGTTGTCCCTCAGTATCTGCAGGACATTGGTTTCAGGACACCCTGCAGATACCAAAATGTGGATGTTCAGGTCCCCTATATAAAAATGGCATACTATTTGCATATAACCTATGCACATCATCCCATGTACTTTAAATCATCTCTAACTTATAATACCTAATACAATGTAAATGCTCTGTAAGTAGTTGTAAATGCTTTGTACATAGTTGCTGGCACATAGCAAATTTAAGTTTTTTGGAACTTTCTGGAATTTTTTTCTAATATTTTCAGTCTGTGGTTGAATCCACGAATGTTGAACCTACAGATACAGAGGGCCAACTACATACTATAAAGCAATAGTAACCAAAACAGTATGGTACTGGCACAAGAAAAGACATATAGATCATAATCGAGAGCCCATGAATAAGACCATGCACATGGATCAGTTAACCTACGATGAAAGAGTAAAGGTTATACAATGGAAAAAAGTCTCTTCAATAAACGGTGTTGGAAAAACTGGACAGCTAGATATAATAGAAAGAATCTGGACCACTATCTTATATCACATATAAAAATAAGCTCAGACTAGATTAAAAACTTGAATGTAAGACCTCAAACCATATAACTACTAGAAGAAAGCATGGCAGTCAGTTCTTTGACATCAGTCTTAGTGGTGTGTGTGTGTGTGTGTGTCCTCAGGCTAAGGAAAAATAGCAAAAATAAGCAAATGGGAATACATCAAACTTAAAAGCTTTTGCACAGTGAAGGAAACCAGCAACAAAACAAAAAGGCACCCTGCTGAATTGGAGAAGATATTTGCAAATCATATATCTGATAAGGGGTTAATATTCAGAGTATATAAAGAACTTATTACAACTAAATACCAAAACCAGAAAAAATTTGATTAGAAAATGGGCCGAGGGCCTGAACAGACATTTTCCCAAAGACATACAGGAGGCCAATGGGCACGTGCGAAGTTGTTCAGCATCTCTAATCATCAGTGAAATGCAAATCAAAATCAATGAAATATCACCTCACGCCTGTTAAAATGGCTATTATCAAAAAGACAAAAAATAGCAAGTGTTGGCAAGGGTGTGGAGAAAAAGAAACCCTTATTCACCATTGATGGGAATGTAAATTGATGCAGCCACTATGGAAAACATTATGGAGATTCCTCAAAAAATGAAAAATAGAATTACCATACAATCCAGAAATTCCACTTCTAGGTAATTACCCCCCCAAAAGAAAACTAATTCACAAAGATATATGGACTCCTGTGTTCGTTGCAGCATTATTTACAATAGCCAAGATTTGGAAGCAACCTAAATGTCCATTAATAGATGAAAGAAGATGTGGTGTGTGTGTATATATATATATATAAATGAAGTAAGTTAAACAGTGAAAGACAGATACCTTATGATTTCAGTTATATATGGAATCTAAAAAAAACAAAACAAACGAACAAAACAAAACAGAAACTCATTTATAAATACAGAAAACAAACTGGTAGTTGCCAGAGAGCAGGGGGTTTGAGAGAGGGGAGATATAGATGAAGGGGATACTTTCAGTTATAAAATAAATAAGTCATGGGCATATAATATACAGAATATAATCAATAATATAGTAATAACTTTAAATGGTGACAGATGGTAAATAGACTTAGGGTAGTCATCTCATAATTTATGTAAATGTCAAATCACTGTTGTGCACCTGTAACTAATATAACATTGTATGTCAATTATACTTCAATTTAAAAAAATAGAACTAAAGTTGTTTAACGCATATCTGAGCTGCCTCTTAGTCCCAACTGCTTCTCCTGTCACTATACTTCCACCAGGATAAAGACTTCCACAGTTATACTTTTACAGGAGATAAAGACTTCCCCAGATTTCTGGGAAACAAAGCCAAATCCTAGATTTTGTTTAAAACAGGAAAATAACAATCAACTTAACTTCCATCCTGTGGGAGAGCTGCTGCTACATAGGGCATGGGTTGCATTGCAATACTATGGAGAAAAGTAGGAACAATGAAAAAGATCTTGATTGTCCTAGTGGTTCTCTTCACTCCCCCGCACTTCCTTCGGCCATTCACGATGACTCATCCTTTCTCCTGACATTCACTCTCTTGACTGATCTCAAATGTTTATGAGTATACCTTTTATTTAGTTTATTTCTAGGCAATCAATTTCTAAACTGTCATGATTTTTGTCATTTATAATCATAAAACTTTAAAATAAGCCTCCAAATACAAGTAATAAAAAGATGGTACCAAAACATTTAAGCTAAGGAAAGCTACTGCAGTTGAAAACAAAGCTCAGTTCTGAAAGTGTACATACTAAATAAAATTTATATTGAGTTACTTTGAATAGATTAAAAAAATCTATGTCAGATTAGTTGTATTATGCTGGTGGTACAAGGAAGTAAAGCACCATGTGAGTGAACTTAGTTTACAAATGATGTGAGTGTCTACATATGTAGAAATGGGAGCTACAGAGTAACAGTACAAAAAGTAGTTGAAGAATGTTATTTTTTGAGTCTTCAGTACTAAGTATATTAACAGCAAATTCTTACGTTTCTAAAAAAAGAAATAAAGGTGCTTGTCCAGCATACTGAAGCATGTCTATTTCAAACCAACTAACTATAACTAATTCTATAGTGAACCATTAAATACTTCCCTTTAAAATCAGAAACAAATCAAAAAAGCTATCTCCTTTGGTCTTGAACATTATTCTGTGAGTTCCAGCCAAAGCAATAATACATAAATTTATAAAACAAAGGGTCCAAAAATGAAAAAAAATTATGAAAAATAACTTTTCCAAAACAAACAAGAAATTTAGTAAGAAGAGTCATGGTAATTTTCTTAATGCCTGGTTTAATAAATAGAGCTGGAGTCTCACATCTGCTTCTGTGTTGTAATATCACATGTCATATAGCCTCACCTCCATTGTGTGCTTGTAAGGGAATGAGAATGAATAAGTTTTTAACCTTGTGTACCTCTGAAAGACTCTCTGAGACCCCCTGGTGTTACATCATACTCTAAAAACTACTAACCTAGTATATAAGAGAAAACTCTGTAAATGATGTTGTGTTGTTTTATTAATATGGATCTCATCATGAAACAGGACAATGATTTTCAAAATGTAGTCTTTGACTCCTTACATCAGAATCACTTGGTATCTTATTTAAAAGATTCCTGGGCTTCAGCCAGTTGATTCTGATTAACTTGGTTTTAGGTGAGGGATCTACATTTTAGCAAGCTCTTAACCACTTCTGATCTACCTAACAATTTTGTACCTACTGTTTATAAGAATTTAGAATCATGGAAACTTAGAGCTAGAAAAGATCTTTAAGAATTTAGCTAGTTGGTATCCCCTCATCTTACAAATGGGGAAAACCTGGGCTTACAAAATACAATTTGTCCCTCCCCCATCTTCTCTGTTCTCTTTGGTGACCATAATTTTTTTTATGTCTGTGAGTCTGTTTCTGTTTTGTATATAGATTTATTTGTATTGTTTTTCAGATACCACATGTAAGTGATATCATATAGTATTTGTCATTCTCTGACTTATTTCACTAAGCATATTCTCTGGGTTCATTCATGTTGCTGCAAATGGCAATGTTTTATTCTTTTTCGTGGCTGAGTAATATTCCATTGTATATGTGTGTGTTTGTGTGTATGTGTGTGTCTCTTAAGCCAATCGTCCATTGATGGGCACTTGAGTAGCTTCCATGTCTTGGCTGTTCTAAATAGTGCTGCTATGAACATTGTGGTGCATGTATCTTTTCGACTTAGAGTTTTTGTCTTTTTGGGACATATACCCAGGTGTAAGATTGCTGGATCATATGGTATCTCCATTTTTTGTTTTACAAGGAACCTCCATACTGTTTTCCATAGTGGTTGCACCGCTTTACATTCCCACCAACGCTATTCTCCAGTACCCTCTCCAGCATTTATTATTTTGTAGACTTTTTGATGTTAGCCATTCTGACCAATGTGAGGTGATAACCTCATTATGGTTGTGATTTGTTTGTCTAATAATTAGCAATGTTGAGCATCTTTTCATGTGCCTGTTGGCTGTCTGTATGTCTTCTTTGGAAAAATGTCTATTTAGGTCATCTGCCTGTATTTTGATTCAGTTGTGTGTTTTTTTAATATAGAGTTGTATGAGCTGATTGTATATTTTTGGATATTAACGCCCTGTCAGTCACATCATTTGCAAATATTTTCTCCCATTCAGTAGGTTGTCTTTTCATTTTGTTGATGTGCAAAAGCTTTTGATTTTGATTAGGTTCCATTTGTTTTTGCTTTTTTTTCTCACAAGAAAAGCAAAAGACAAATCTTAGTAGACTGACCAATAATGAATGGGCAAAGGATCTGAGTAGACATTTGTTTAATAAGGTATACAAATGGCCAGTATGACCATGAAAAGATGTTCAACATCATTAGTCATCAAGGAAATCAAATCCATAATGAGACTCCACTTCACACCAAGTAGGATGGCTACATTCAATAAGATAGACAGTAAGAAGGATGTGGAGAAATTAGAATCTTTATACCTTATTATTGGGAATATAAAATGGTCTGTCTACTTTGGAAAACAGTTTGTTAGTTCCTCAAAAAATTAAACACAGAATTACTGTGTGACCCAGTAATTCCATGCCTAGATTTATACCCAAGAGAATTGAAAACATGGTCAAATAAAACTTGTACAAGGATGTTCATAACATCATTATTCATAAGAGCCCAAAGTGGAAGTAACTCAAATGTTCATCAGCTGTTGAATAGGTAAGCAAAATTTGATATATTCATACAATGAAATAGTATTTAGGAATGGAAGGGAATGAATACTGACATGTGCTGCAATGTGGATGAATCTTGAAAACACTATGGTAAATGAAAGAAGCCAGTCAAAAAAAGACCATGTATCTTATGATTTCATTTATATGAAATATCCAAGATAAAAAATGTTACAGAGTTAAAAAGCAAATTAGTGGTGCTTGGGGATGTGAGCAGGAGGAGAGAAATGGGGATTGAGTACTAAAGGTTACTGGATTTTATTCAGGGAGAATGAAACATTGAATTACACAAACATTTAAAAACATTGAATTACACATTTAGAGGGGTGAATTATATGGTATTTGAATTATATCTCAAAACCGAATTTTTAAAAAATGACAGAAATAGTGCTAAACACATCAGTTGTAATGATAAATATGAATTAAGGTCTCTTATTTAAAATTTTAAAACTCCTGAAGATGTGAATAAAACGGTAGGGTAGGTAACTCCAAAAGTCCATATTGCCATAAAAATAATGAATCAACTGGCAAAAACTGTCAGAATCAACTTTTTTTTGAACTCTGGAAAGTGATCAAAGGCTTACTGCTACTGAGGTAAAAGGCAATTAAAAAAATTAGATGAACCTTGTTAAGACAGGCAAGAGAATGGCCAATATGGTGGAGTAGAAGGACCCCAAGCTAAATCCCTCTCACAAGCACACCAAAATCACAACAATCTGCAGAACAAACATCATTGAAAAAGACTGAAACCTACCGGAAAAGACTCTGCAACTAAAGACATAAAGATGGAACCACAGCTAGACCAGTAGGAGGGGCAGACTTGAAATATAATGAAATCCCATACCCTCCAGGTGGGCGACCCACAAACTGGAGAATAATTATATTTGCAGAGTTCTCCCACAGGAGTGAGAGTTCCAGCCCCATATCAGGCCCCCAAGCCTGGGGGTCTGGCACCAGGAAGAAGAGCCCCCAGAGCATTTGGCTTTGAAAGCCAGTGAGGCTTGATTGCAGGAGCTCCACAGGATTGGGGGAAATAGAGACTTCATTCTTAAAGAGCGTGCACAAAATCACACTCACACCAGGTCCAAGGATAAAAGCAGTAATTTGATACCAGCCTGGGCCAGACCTACCTGCTAGTCTTGGAGGGTCTCCTAGGGAGGTGGGGGGTAGCAGTGGCCCACCCTGGGGACATAAGATGCTGGTGGCAGACACAACAGGGAGCATTCATCTGCAAGAACTCTCCTGGAGTCTGACATTTTGGCACCAAGACCTGGTCCCACCCAACAGCCTGTAGGCTCAAGTGCCAAACAGCACACCTCAGGCCAAACAACAAACTGGGTGGAGACACAGCCCTGCCCATCAGCAGGCAGACTGCCTAAAGACTTCCTGAGCCTACAGCTGCTTCTAGACATGCCCCTAGACATGGCCTTGTCCATGAGAGGCTCAGCTCTGCCCACCAGGGGGCAGGCACTGGACCCTCCTGCTGGGAACCCTGCACAAACCTTTAGATCAACCTCACCCACCAGGGGGCAGACACCAGAAGCAAGAAAACTACAGTCCCACAACCTGCAGACTAAGTCCACAAATCCAGACCAGACACTACCCTGGGACCAGCTGTCCCTTGGCCCTTGTGTGATGAGAGGGGAGTGCACTGCTGGGATGCATAGGACATCTCCTACAGAGAGCCATTTCTCCCAGGTTGAGAAATTTAACCAACCTGCCACATACATAAGAATACAAATAGCAATTTAGACAAAATGAGGCAACAGAGGAATATGTTTCAGATGAAAGAACAAGATAAAACCCCAGAAGAACTAGGTGACATGGAAATAGGCAACTGACCCTAGAAAGAGTTCAGACTAATGATGGTAAAGATGATCCAAGAACTTGGGAGGAGAATGGATGCACAGAGCAAGAAATTAAAAGTGTTTAACAAGAAATTTAAAATATAAAGTACAACCAAACAGAATTGAAGAATACAATAACATGAAAAAATGAACTGGAAGAAATCAATAGTAGACTACATGAGGCAGAAGAACGGATCAGTGAGCTGGAAGACAGAGTAGTGGAAATCACTGCCATTGAACAGAAAAAAGCTAAAAGAATGAAAAGAAGTGAGGACAGTTTAAGAGACCTTTGGGACACCATCAAGCATGCTAATATTCGCATTATAGGTGTTCCAGGAGGATAAGAGAGAGAGAAAGGGTCTAAGAAAATATTTGAAGAGATAATAGCTAAAACCTTCCCTAACCTGCGAAAGGAAACAATCACCCAAGTTCAGAAAGTGCAGAGAGTTCCATATAGTATTAACTTACAGAGGAATACACCACAACACAACCTAAATGTCCATTGACAGATGAGTGGATAAAGGAGATGTGGTCTGTATATAATGAAATACTACTCAACCTTAAGAAAGAATGAAATAATGCCATTTGCAGCCACATGAATGGACCTAGAGATTATCATACTGACACAAGTCAGACAAAGACAAATATCATATATCACTTATATGTAGAATCTAAAAAGTGATTCAAACTTATTTATGAAACAGACTCACAGACATAGAAAAGAAACTTACGGTTACTAAAGGGGATAATGTGGGGGGCAGGATAGATGAGGAGTTTGGGATTAACATATACATACTACTATATATTATAAAATAGATAAACAACAGGGATCTACTGTATAACACAGGGAGCTATACTCAATATTTTGTAATAACCTACAATAAAAAGAATCTGAAAAAGAAAAAAATATGTGTATATATATATATATATGTATCACTGAATCACTTTGCTGTACACTTGAAACTAACACAACATTGTAAATTAACTATACTTCAATTTAAAAAAAGAGGCTAGTGGCATTTTAACTTACCCTGATCCTATCTCAACTTCCCAGCATCCCTGTTACAGGTATCTAGTACTAGAGGGAGCAGAACAGACCTTGTACTCAAGGAATTGTAGTTGTTTTGACATGTCTGATGGTTCTCTGAAAGTTTAGTTCTAAGGATTTGTCTTTCTTTTACCTAACTCAGAATTCTCCCAGAGCTGAGGAGGCTACCTGGGGGTGATTGTCAAAAACAATTTAAAGGCAAATGTATTAGTTGGTGGTGCCTGGTGCAAGGGTATACAATTAGTATAAATAATTGACTAATCAAAAAACTCACAGGGAAAGGCTGGGGACTGAGATGCTTTGCAGAACAAGGGCTTTGAAAATCTCCCACATATTCTGAGAAATCTAGAAGGCCACATGCATGCCCAGAGATGGGTACATGATCAGAAAAGACCCCAGAAGGCCCTGACCATCAGGCTTTTATGCAAGCAGGGAGTGAGGGCTAAGGTAGAGTTGTAATCTGCCTGGCAGAGTCTTGTCGGCTTGCCCCAACACACACACAGAGCCCATCTGCAAAGGCTAGGACTTTTGTTGTTATTTTTGTGGTGTTTAAAGAAATCTCTTGGATCACTAATTGATTCCTAAAGTAATGGAACAGAGACTCTAGGGGCCATAATGACAAAGAATATAAACTTTAGAAAATTAGTTCAGAAAAATCACTAAATTAATGTACAGCAACTACATCAGGTAGAAAAATCAAACCCAAGAGGAAGGAGAATCTGATTTCCAGAGTTGCCACATTACAATATTTAGAATGTCTAGTTTTCAAGACAAAGTTACAAGGCATGCAAAGAAAAAATTGATCTATACGCTGGGGAAAAAAATTTAATAGAAAGTGTCCCTAAGGAAGCCCAGACATTGGCCTTATTAGACAAAGACTTTAAAATCTTAAAATATACTCAGAGAACTGAAGGAAACCATGTAAATGATATCTGAGCAACTGGAAAATGTTAATACTGAGATAAAAATTTTAAAAAGAAACTAATAGGAATTTTGTAGCTGGAAAGTACAATAATTGAAGTGAAAAAATTACTTGAAGGGTTCAGCAGTTTATTTGAGTAGGTAGAGGAAAGTGTCAGTGAACTTGAAGATTCTTAACTGAGATTATCCACTCCATGGAAGAGAAAGAAGAAAGAGTGGGGGGAAAAATTGAATACAGCCTCAAAGACCTGTGAGACACCATCTAGCATACCAATATATAAGGGGAGTCCCAGAAGGAGAGTAGAGAGAGAAAAGGGCCGAGAACATTTGAAGAAATAATGGCTGAAAGTTTTCCAAATTTAATGAAGAGCCTGCAGAGCCAAGAAGCTCAACAAAGTCTAAGTAGGAGAAATGCAGAGATCCATGTTATGACACATTATAGTCAAACATTGGAAGATAAAGAGAACCTTGAAAGCATCAAAAGAGAAGCAACTCTTCATATGTAAAACATCCTCAATATAATAACAGCTTATTTCTCATCAGAAACTATAGAGGTCAGAAGGCAGTAGGAAAAACATATTCAGTTTCCTGGTAGAAAAAAAACAAAAACAGAAAAAATTGTCAAGCAAGAATTCTATATGTGGCAAAACTTCAGGAACGAAGGAGAAATTAATACATCCCATGATAAACAAAAGCCAAGAGATTGTCACTAGTACACCTGCACTTCAAGAAGCTCTAAAGGAGATCTTCAGTCTGAAATAAAAACACAGTACACAGTAACTTGAATCAACACAAAGAGGTAAAGAACACTGTAGAATTCTCTCTCCCTCTCCCTCTCCTTCCCCCCTCCATATATATATATATATGTATATATATATATATATCAGTGTAAATGCAGTATTTCTTTAACTCCTCATTTTTCCTATTTGATTTAAAAGAGAACTGCACAAAACAATAATTATAAACCTATGCTGATGAACACACACAATGTGTAAAGAAATGATTTATAATAATAGCATAAAGGAATTAAATTCTATAAAGGAACATTTTTGTATACTACTGAAACTAAGTTGGTATAAATTCTAACTAGATTGTTATGAATTAAGATGTTAATTGTAATTTAGGACACCTGCTAAGAAAACAGTAAATGAATAAATAAGTATATACATGGAGAAATGAGAAGGGAATGAAAATGGTACACTAGAAAATATTTAGCAAAAATAAAGAGGTAATGAAGGAATTGGGGGACAAGAGAGATATAACATACAGAAAATAGCAAAATGGCAGAAGTAAATCTGTCCTTATCAGTAATTGCAGTAAATATAAGTGCATCGAAGACTCCAATGAAAGATACAGATTGACAGAATGAATTTTTTAAAATGATTCAACTATATGCTGTCTACAAGGGACTCACTTCAAATGTAAGAACCCAAGTGGTTTAATGTGAAAGGATAGAAAGAGATATTTCATGCAAAGAGTACCCTCTGCAGGATAATATAGCTGAAGTAACTGTATTGATATCAGGCAGTAAAGACTTTAAGACCAAAATTGTACAATAAAGAAAGAAGGATATTATGTAGTGATGAAAGGATGAATTCGTCAAAAATGTATAACAATTACAAACATGTATGCACCTGAGAAAGCCACAAAATATATGAAGGAAAAACTGGCAGTTGAGAAATAGATAGTTAACCAGTAATAGTTGGAGACTTCAATACCCCACTTTTAATAATGGATGGGACAGCTAGTCTGGGGATCGACAAGGAAATA
The DNA here is from genome assembly GCF_030028045.1 of Hippopotamus amphibius kiboko. Lineage (NCBI taxonomy): Eukaryota > Metazoa > Chordata > Mammalia > Artiodactyla > Hippopotamidae > Hippopotamus > Hippopotamus amphibius. The sequence continues at coordinate 216,803,404 of NC_080187.1, forward strand.
AAAGTCTTGGACAGCACAGACTAACTAAACCTAACAGATGGATAGAGAACATTCCACCCCAAAACAACAGAATACATATTCTGCTCGAGGGTACATGAAATACTCTTCAGCATAGATAATACATTAGACTACAAAACAAGTTTTAATGTTTTAAAATATTGAAATCATGCAAGGTATCTTCTCTAACCACAAGGAAATGCAGTTTGAAATCGAAAAGAAAATATGAGAACTTCTCAAATATAAGGAAATTAAGCAAGACACTCTTCAAGGATTAAAGCAGCTGGAACGCTCATACTTTGCTGGTAGAAGTACAAAGTGGAATGAGCCGTTTGGTAAATATTTTTGTAATTTAAGGTTAAGCACATGCTTATTTCGCTTGGCAACCCCATTCCTAGGTATTTATCCAAGAGAAATTAAGACGGTTGCCCATGCAATGACTTGTCTACAAATGTTCATAATAGCTAGTAGCCCCAGATTGGAAAGAAGTAAAATATCCAATTGGTGATGGATAAACAAATTGTGGTGTCCAAACAGTGGAACACTGCAAAGCTGTGAAAAGGCATTAAATAATAGTATATTCAATTATGAAAGAGTCTCAAGAGATTTATTCTAAATGAATTAATCCAGACACAAGAGAGTATGTATGATTGTAGTAATTTGACATTCAGAAAGCTGTAGTAATAGAAAGTAGATGGATGGTTGCTAGAAGCAAGACGGTGGGGTCAGGGAGAAGAGAGTTATTATCAAAAACATGAGAAAATTTTGTGGGGTGGTAGAAATGTTTTATATCATGATTGTGGTTTCACTTATATTGGTAGGCACAGTTGTGAAAACATCAAATTAGACACTTAAAATTTAAAGTTTTCAGTGTATGTAAATTATACTGCAATAAAGCTGACCCAAAAATGAAAAAAAAAATTATAAAGACAAAAAATTAACACTTTGGAACCAAGGCGTGGGGCAGAAAACATTATTTGAAGTAAGAGTTTTTTAGCAGTAAGACAAAATGGAAATACAAACTGTTTGAAGTTTATGACAGTGAGAACATGAAACTTATGGGATATGGTCAAAACTTTACTTAGAATGAAATTTTAGCCTTAAATTATCTTATCAGTTGAAGTAGTAATGATCTAAACAACTCAGAGATTAGAACAATATTCATATCTCCTTCATGGGGAATAGGATAGATGTATTTATTTTTACTTAACAAATATACATATGGCACTTACAATGTACTATGTCTTTATAAAGATAAAAACAGAAATTAAATACAAGTTGATAAGATCTAATTCTTTGAGAATATTGGTAAACTCTGAAAAGGCTAACAAGAAATAAAATGAAGTAAACAAACATCCCACATTATAGCTGAGAAAGTTCCACCACGCTGACAAGGAGACTAAAAGTGAGGGAGAGCAGTATACAACATGACACTAATAAATTAAAAATATTAATAAAGTGTGTCATTATCTTAAAATGTAAATAATCAGAATTTAATAATAGAGTATCTGGAATAATTCTTTTCAGCATTATCTCTCATTATTCCCATAGTTTAATCTTTTGCTCTAGGAAAAGGGATCTATACACTGTTCCCTAAGCATAAACTCATGTCTCCTCCCATGTGTAGCATTATTTGCTCACTTCTCTCCCCTATTAATGGTATTTTCTTACTGTGTATTCAGATGCTACCTATCTTTCAAGCAGGTATAGTTTCCATTTCCTTGAGGAAACTCCCCCTGGCATCTTCATTGGAAATGAGCACTTGTGACAGTACTCATCTGTCACTTACTCTGCTTTGTAGAATTATGTATCTTTTAATGCTATATTTTCCTCCTCCTTATGGAGAATAAATACCTTGAATATTCTCACTATGTATATACCCCATCCCTGCTATGTATATAACTCTTATTATCCCCCATAGTCTAGTTGAGTTCATACAGAGTAGGGACTCTGGAAATAAATATTTAATTAATTGCTAAAAGTGAATCAAGACAAGATTCAAGTCAGGAAAAAGTGGTTAACTACCATTGGATAAAGTTAGAATTTCTTTTGATAGTAATTTTCTAGTTAGGTACGCAGGAATGGGAGAATGTACTCAGTCTTTTCCACTTGAAGCCTCAGATAAATATATGTTTTCATATAACAGGCATCTTCCTAAGACTCAGTTTCTTTTTTGTGGAAGGGAGACAACGCTATATTGAGTTTTTAGGACTGAGTGAGACAATGAGTGTATAGCTCCTGGCACAGCGCTTGGAATATATTCAATCCTTCACAGTTGTTACTTTTCCCACCTTTCATATGAGGTCACCGTTACTTGCAACTACCATGTGGTTATTTCTCCATTTTGATATGCCATAATGTTTCGGCTGATAGCAATGAGCACACGTAGGTTGAAACAATACATAACTTAATGTTTAATTCTAATTTAGTTATGTCTTCATTCCCAAGCATAACCTATGCTAGATTGCTTTTTTTCTCATTAGGCGTGTTGTAATTTGCATCTTTCAGGTTTTTAATGAAGCAGTTTTTATATGTCATCACTGTCTGGATTGGTGTACGTTGTGACTAATTATTTCATAGGTCACTGGACTAATTATTTGAGACTAGAACGCTTTGGTTGAATGGTTAATATTTAAATTAACATTTTTCTCTTTTTCCTCTGAAAAGAGAAATTGACAAATTAAGTAGTAAATGGCTATAGTGATGTCTGCTTAGATAGATGACCTGTTGATGGCTGTCACTGTTACAGGCAAGGTGGAGCTTCGTTGGACAATGGCAGAGATGTGTTATCTCAGATTTTTGCGGACTTTTGGTATTTAGTCAGTATAAATAACAAAAGCAGAACAAAATAGATCTTTGAGTATCTAGTCATTTCCACTGCCTTTTAAAATTATTTCTGGAGTTAAATGACTATTCTTTACCTGTATTTAATTTTGCATTGTATACCTCTTGAGGTATACATAGATATTCAGCCACCTCAACCACCTTGTAGAAACTTAATATGGTTTCAAATTTAATCATGATTTTAACATTTCTGAAAAATTCTGTACCAAGTCCCTAAACTCAGGAGTGTGTTTATGAAATCTGCCTTATATCCTATGAGGAAGTATGTATTTTTCAGTCTTTTTGAGAGATTTATACTATTTTAAAGACTCAATCTCAGAAATCAAAGTGTTAAATTTAGTGTAGTAGTGTTCCTGATACTGGGAGGGGAAAAATGTAGCCAAAGTTTTATTTTGTTATGAAAATTAGCAACAGAATAACTAACAGTGATAAAACTCTTTTCTCTTAAGGGCCAAGGAATATGAGAGTTTATTGGAAACAAAAAATTCTGGCTCAGACTCACCCTATAAAGCAAAGTGAGTATTTTATCCTACATTTTAGTTCTTTGTCTCTTCAGTCTTTGCCTATAACCAAAGTTTATCTGAACCATCATTGTATGCCTGTGGTCATGGACTTTGTATCTGATGCCTGGAATTTTATTCTGCTAACACAGTGTTATCCAACTGGGGGTGATTTTGCCAGAGGACATTTGTCTGTTTCTGGGGATATGTGATTAATATTTTGGTTATCACAGCTTGCAAAATGGTGCAGCTGCCATCAAGTGCATAGAGGCTGGGGATACTGTTAAACATTCTTCAGTGGGCAAGATAGTCCTTCACAGCAAAGTACTATCACATACAAAACATCAGTAGTGCTGAGGTAAAGAAACCCTGTTCTAGCAAAACAAGTTCTGGCAAGGCTGTACTGATTCTTACTCTGAAGAGATCTCATTCAGGATTGTTGCAAGGACCACTTGACTGATAAGGATTTAGACTACACCATCGGGTGGAAGTGTAATTACTAAGTGTAATAGCTCAGTAAACAAAAACATCATCATTTTACTTCTCTCAAATAGACTGCCAATACAGGTGCAGTGAGAGAAAGGTACTTATATAATAATGCTGATGGGAGTACAGACTGGTGTAGTCTTATTGAAAGGCAATGTGAATCCAGAGCTTAGCATGTCTGCTTTTTTTTTTTTTTACTGTTAAGATAGCTTTTATTCATTATATATATATATGATTAAGTTCTAGCACTTGAAGTTGTATTTTATTTTTCTAATTTGATTATAGTTGATATACAATGTTGTGTTAGTTTCTGGTATACAGCAAAGTGATCCAGTTATACATATATATTTTTTCTGATTCTTTTCCGTTGTAGTTTATTACAAGATACTGAATATAGTTCCCTGTGCTATATAGTAGGACCTTGTTGTTTATCTATATTATATGTTTGTATCTGCTAATTCCAAACTCCTAATTTATTCACCCCCTCCTTCCTTTGGACATCCATTTTGGGCTGCTCAGTGAAATAATGAAAATATGCCCAAATATTTATATACAAAGATGACTATTTTAATGTTGTTTTCAATAGTGAAAAAGTCAAGAAACATGCCACAGGTTGAGGAATATCTATAAGCAGTTGTTGGTGTAGATATGCTATAGCATTTTAATGTAGCTATTATTTACATTCGTAATAGGAATATTCTCGCCTGTCAGAAATAAGGCACCCCTCAGGTAATTACTTTTATTTGTTATTGTTTTGGAACTATTAGCCATTGTCATTTTAAAAGAAAAATAAAATATTAAAGAGGTTAACAAAATTGTCTAGATTATGATGATACTGTATATCTGGAAACCCAAGAGAATCAAGTGAAAAACTAGTCGAAACAAGAGAATCAATTCAGTAAGATAGCTGATTGCCAAATTACTGTGGCAGTATTAATAATAGGTAATATTTACTGAGCCTTTACCTTATGTCAGGCTCTTTACATGTGTTGATTCATTTATTACTCATGAACGCAGTGAATTTCATGAGGAAACTAAGCCCTAAAGAGGGTAACTTGTCTAAGCTTATGCAACAACATATCCAGCATACAAAAAATTAATAGCTTTTCTTTCTGATAATCAGAAAATGTAAATTTCATTTACAATAGCAATAAAAAAGTTAAACTAAGAATAAACAAGAGTATGAAGGCTTTACAAAACTAAAAGCTTAAAATACTAAGAAGGGATATAAAAGATGACTGGTATAAATGGAAAGACAAGTTGTACTGTTGAATAGAAGACACAGTATAGTACAATAAATTCTCTCTAAAGTCTTCTACAAATATAATGTAATCCCAATAAAATAACAACCTTCTTTAAAATAGAGTTAGAATCATTTTAAAGAACATATGGAAAAATAAATGAAAGTTTCCAGGAAAGAAATTTTTAAAGAAGGAAAATGAGATAGGATTCAGCTAACAGATAGGTAGTTTAAATAGTTTTGTATTGGCATGTGAATAATAATACAAATTAATGGAATAGATTTTTTAAAGCAATCTAGAAATAGATCCAAAAATTGAGGAAATTTAATATATGACATGGTATAGTGTTTGCAAAGATGGCCAGAAGTTGTTGAGCCATTCCTGGAGGTATGCCCCTTTGCAATATAACTTTGCCACCTCTCCATCAAGGGGTGGACTCTATTTCCGTTACTCTTGAATTTATTTTGGCCTTTTGACTTGTTCTGACCCACAGTCTACTGCAGAAGCAATATGTGACTTCTGAGCCTTGGCTTCAGAAGTCTTGAGGCTTCTCCTTACAACTTTGCTTTCTTATTCACTGTGACTGCCGTAAGGAAGCTTGGGTCAGCCTCCTTGAGGATGACAGATCACTTGGTCCTGGTGTATAATCCTTTTACTATGCTGTTGAATTTGTTTTGCTTGTTTTATCGAGGGTTTTTGCATCAGTGTTCATAGGGGATATCAGGCCTTATCAAGCCTCTGCTTGTGTCCCATTTGCTTATGTCCCATTGGCCAAGGCAAGTCATTTTGCCAAGTCCATGGTCACTATATGAGGATATAATGTTAGTCATGGCTAGCAAGATATATTTCAAAGGGGGCCTATAATGTAGCAATCTGCTATACAGCTTTCTCTGGATTCTCCTCTTACTCGACCAGCTGCTCTTTTTCAGTATCTTTTGCCTGGTTGTATCTTGTCTCTTTGACCTCTAACATTAGTATGCCTTTGTTCTGAGAGTTCAAGTAGAGAATTACTCCCTTGGTAATCTCATTTAGTTTCATGACTTTAAACATCTAGTATCTGGATGGACTTTAAATTTATGTCTCCAATCCAGACCTGTTCCCAGCACTCCAGAATACTATATCCAACTTCCTATTTAGCACTTCCACCTGGATGTCTCTCTGTTCACTTGGAACCTCAAGTGAACGCGTGCAAAATTAAACTCCTGAAATTTGCTCCCAAACCTTACGCCTTATATTTTTGCTCATCTTAGGAAGGGACAAGTCCATCCTTAAATTGTCATCTAAATCTTTAGAGTCATCTTTTTTCTCACACTCCCCTTTCAGTCCATCAAAAAATTCTGTTGGCTCTAGCTGTAAAATATACTCAGAGCCTGACCACTATTCATTACCTTCATAGTAATTAGTCGTCTCGCCTGCCGTTGTCTCTCATCTGAATTATTGTAGCAGCTTCCTAATTAGTTCTGCGCTGCTTCTGCCCTTGCCTACTAGTCTCTTGGCCACAGAGAAACCAGGATATTCTTTTTAATTATAAGTCTAGTAAAAATGACAGTAGCAATAGAAGCATAATTTTTCAATATCTTCAAATTTTAATATAGACACCAGAAAACTGATAAAGAAAACCAAAAACCCATGGAAGCATTTACAACAAAACCACATTGCCAGAGACCTACCTGAAATCTGAAATACGGGAGGATGGGAACAGATAGCCACAGACCTGCGTGGTAATGACATCAGTGTGAAAGAAAGCAAAGAGAAGCAACTGGGATAACAGATGTAAGGAAAAGATAAACCCAAAGTAACTGACAGGTTTTCACTGCAAGGTTCAAGGAACCAATTTGAGAAAAGCACCTGAACTGCATTCTTAAGTAGGTTCCTCAGGAAGGGCTCACGTGAACAGTGTTGCCTTAGTTCTTACTCTTTCTTATCAATAATTTTATGCCCTCAAAAATCAGTTTTGCCAGTTACAAAATCCTTGACCCACATTTTCTTTTCTTGAGGATCTTAAATACTAAGAATGAACCTTAGACTATCAAAATTATTAGATATCAACATAAAGACTAGGGATGAATATTAAAGTTATAGTTTCTTATAGAACTAAGACTAACTGATGGCCAGAAGAAAAAGAATATGATGTATGAACTGTATCTCAGATGTTTTTATAGTGTAACTGTAAGAAAAATATTGAGGAGAATGGAGAAAAACATATGTGAAAATATTAACCATTCTCTAATTATATTGGTGATGGTATTATTAGTAATGTTATTCTGAGACTGTGTGCATATAATATGGATAAAGTAAAGAAGATTATGGAGACTAGCATTCTTTCATCCCCTGTATTACTGAGAACTTGAATTCTCAGTCTGGATGAAAGCTTATAGATGTAATACAGTAGAGATCAGGTAAAACCCCTGTAGGACTGAATTTGAATTATATGAATTTATGAGATATTTTATCTTTTAAAAAGTGTTCTGTGTATTTGTGTGAATACATATTTTTGTATGTACATATGTAGATACACATGTATTATGTATGTGTGTGTACACACATTTATTTATTTCTTAGCTCTGTCAGTTGAAGAGGCCTAGAAACAATGACCAATGCAGTAGCATTTCATTTCTCACTAAAAGGAGCAAGAACTTCTAGGGAAAATGTCTAATTCTAGATCTGAATGCTCGGTCATACTAGATGACAAGTAAACTCTCAAAGACTGCTAGTGTTTTGTCAAAGGACTCAGGAGCTGACTTAAACAGTTTACTACTAGACAAAAATAGGACAGTCTGAGCATCAAAAAGGATACTTACTGTAACCAATTGAAATTTGTTACCAAATAGCAGTTGAATAGAAGAATCTCCTTATAAAATTATTCTAGCCAGTAAATGAAAATGACTCTTCCTCTAGTTTTCCCTCCCTTTTCCAGAAAAATTCAGTCCTAAAGCCATTAGATGAGAGAGCACCAAGCAACCATCTGCATTGGCTGGATGGCTGGAGGCACCAGTGGCACAGCGGTGGATGTCAGAGCCTGAGGAGGCTAAGGAGGGGTGGCCAGGTGTGGAGGTTCAGAGCCCAAGCAGAGTGCAGGGAGCTTCCATGTGGGGTGGGACACCACGGCCTGGTGTGGTGAGTCAGAGCTGAGTGAGAAGGGCATATCCATGGAGTGTCATCCTGGCACAATCTGTCGGGGCAGCCTTGCCAAGGGTGCGAAACTCGAGCAGGATGAGAAGGGCAGAAGAGCCCCGCATGGGGAGTCAGAGGCCAAGCAGGAAGATAATAGTGTGCATAAACAAAGATAGGTGATATGTTAGGGGGATTGTTCGCATACATAAATATATTAAGGATGATGGAAAACAGGTTGCTCACTGCTAGAGAAGATCGTTAAAAATACACCCAGGAAGAATAGAAAATCCTGTGGTGATGAATTGGAATTGTAGGTGTCAGTGTTAACTCATATTTTCCAATATATATGTAAGTAGAAATAAAAACAGATGTAAAGTGACCCTTGAACATTGGGGGTGGGGGTTAGGGGCACCAACCCACTGAGCAGTCAGAAATATGCCTATAACTTTTACAGTCAGCCCTTCCCCTCCGAGATTCTGCATTCAGGATTCAACCAACCATGAATCCTGTGGTACATATACAGTGAAAAAAATCTGTGTATAAATGGACCTACACAGTTCAAAGCCCTGTTGTTCAAGTGTCAACTCTCTGTGTATATAATTTTATATATATATAAATATATATATAGAGAGAGTTATATGTATATTTTATATTTATTTATAAAATAATATACACGCATTTTCTAGATCTTTCTGCTAAGAGTGAGGGCCTGGGAGCAGCAACACCCTGGTAGCACTGAGCACATCTAGTATACCCATGTAAGTGTGAGGGTGAGGTAGTTCCCTGAAAGGGATGGATGGGTTCTTTTTCCACAAGAGACGATGCTTTTTTTTTGTATTTTTTATATTCCCTTTTTCCTTTTGTTAGATTGAGACTCTTTGTCAATGAATAGTAATAATAGTTGGTCATTTATTGACCAGTGTAGGAGGCAATATATGCGCACTGATTTTTTCATCTCATATGAGGATGTCTTAAGCTCTCACATTTAGAAATACAGGGTTAAGCATGTTATTTAAAAATGGAAGGGGAACCAGTAGCTTTAAATTTAGATATGTCCCTTTCAAATAGAGGAGGTAAAAGAAAAAAAGAAATTAATATATTTATGTCTTCCTGTCCACTACACTGAAGAGCAATGTTATTTCCTAACTTGGACCCAGTCTCCTTTCTTACACTTTTATAAATCTTCCCAGTAATCCTAATGAACCTTCCCAAACTTAACTGTGATAAAAGTTAGGGATGCTTACAGAGAAGCGCTTATATTTCACATTTACCAGTGACAAGTTTGAACTTAGAGTTGTTAGAATTTGTTCAAGTTTTGAGAAGAAAATATGTGACCTTACTACTCCACAAAGCCATTTACCTGACAGATACTTCGCATGTTCTAGGCTAGGAGTTATGAATCCTTCACTTTTTTCTTTCATACTAGAAAAATTATCTGCCAGAAGTAACTCAAATAGCAATTTCTGTATTAAAAAACTTCACCCTCTAAACAGCTCCTATTCTTGCCATGTAGGGAAAATACAGCTTTCAGGGCTTGAGTCCTGTGACATTCTATCATTATTTATAGTATGAATCAAAATCTAATGCTTTTTTTCTTGAGAGGGGCTATATTATTTGTGGTACTTCTGTGGAGGCAGGGAATAAAACAGAGGTTTAGCTCATGTTACCAAAGCATCCCCTTGATTTGGCATTCTTCCTTAAAGGGTAGGTTCACATGAATCCCAGATTTGATTTACCTCAGGGTGAAATACAAGCCTCTTGTATTCTGTGAATTAAAATGGTCCTTGTGCCTCCCTAAATACCCCTGGTTTTCAGTGGAATGTGAGCATTCTTGGTAAGAATAGTGCTAGATTCATATGCGTCCATTGCTATGGCTGGATATTTAGTTACATGGTGTGCAGGCTTTATTCAGCCAAACGCTGAAGTGGCTACTTATCTGTCACACAATGAAGTTCACTGCCAATATTCATCCACATGATAAGGTCAGTAACTTTAATCGGATGGGACTCTAGCCCATTTTCTATTAGAAAGAAAAGAAGTATGTTGCTTTTATTCTATTTTTGTATTTTTTATATTCCCTTTTCCCTTTTGTTAGATTGAGACTTTCTGTCAATGAATAGTAATAGTAATTGGTCATTTATTGAATGTCCACCTTAGTGAATGGTGTTAAGTACATTACATTAATTACCTCTATCTTCAGAAACTCTGAAAGGAAAAAATATATATATATATGTAATCTCCACTTTTAAATTGAAGAAACTGAGATTGAAAATAGTTAAATAACCTCCCCAGGGTTTACATGTGTGTTATGTTTTGAATTTAAGCATAGGTATTTCTGATTTTAGAGTTTGTATTCATTCTTTGACTTATCAAAGTAAATTTCATATGGATAGCTTAGATTTAAACTGGCGTTCACCAGTGCCTCTTTGAGCTGCAATTACTGTTTTATTCTATGAGGAATTAAATTTTTTTACATAATACGTTTTTAGGTGAAATTATATTCTAGAATATTGTTCATTGTGAATAAAATTTCCTTATTTGAATTGACTAATATGGTGTAGAGACAAAGCATGAAATTTGAAGATTAAAAGGCTAGGTTTCTAGTCCCAGTAATACATTTACCATTCATGAGGCCTTGGGTCAGTTGTCACCTAATTTACCTGAGCCTTGGCGTCTTCATTTTTCAAACAGGGATGGACAGTGTTTTTCAGAGAGTTGGACAGTGTTTTAGTTCCTCAGTCACACTAAGTATATTTCAAGTGCACAGTAGGTACATTTGGCTAGCGGCCACCATGTTGCACAGTACAGATATGGGACATTCCCTTCATTACCAAAAGTTCTGTTGTAAATCTCTGTATAGGAGAGACTTGTGATAAGTGAATTGAAGGAATAGTCCAATCAGAGAAAGCAATGTTTGACCTAGAAACTTAGGGATAAGTAGGAATTTTCTAGATAATATGGAGGTGGGGGAAGCATTTCAGAAGGAATGAATGAATAGCATTTGCAAAGACACTGAAGCAGGAAGAGCAGGATTTAGATCCAGAAAGACCTCATGCATAACAGAGCCTGTGTGGCAAGACTAGCCCAACATGGGAGGAGTATTGTGATAGAAGAAGTAAAGGAGAGTATGGGTGAAGTGCTGATATGCTTGTAAGTTTTGTGGCAGAAAGTGAGGATTTTCTTATTCCAGTGGCTTCCATTTTCTCTATAAAATGTAAGATCTTCTTATATGAAAGCAAGGGAGAGAAAGGAAAGGGTGGAATTGTGAAGAGATTGGGCAATATATGAAGCACGTCTTTGTGGGAGAGTGAGCAGACTAGACAAACTTATTAGTAAGATTCTGAGTCTATCGTCATACCCATCTTTTGCATGGTATGACTTTTTCTCAGTATCAGAAATGGAAAAGGCTGGCAGATGTTCACTAATCTAGCTAAATAAATTAATGTATGCAAGGCACTGAGAGGGATGCCTGGCCCACTAAACAATGTTAGTGATTGTTACCATGGCTGGGGGTTAGGAATAACAACAATAGAAAGGGAATATAGCACACGTTCACAAGAAAGTGATTATAGTGATGGCCTATGAATCAATCATAGCTAAAAATGGAAGTAAGGCAACAGAGAGATGATATATAGGGGAGAAGTGGAGAGGTCTGGGAGAGTGTCTGGTGAGTATCTTTTGGTAGGATTCTCAAGCTAGTGGAAAGGAGAGGAGGGCTGATCAAAGAGTGAACTATATGAAACAGAAGAAGTAAGGGCTTCAAAGAAATATTACGTACAGTCCGCTTAGTAAAGAATCCTACAATCTAGGAAGTATGTGTTATTCTTGGCGAAAAGGAAATAATTGCTCTATTGTCTAAATGACTTCAGCAGTGGCAGGAAATCCCCAAATTGCCTTTAAATTGGAACGTGGGGAGTTTGACATTCTGAGAGTTTACAGTGCTTATAACATGGTATCCAAGTCTACCTCGAAGATTTAAATCAAAATATGAAAACCAGCTCAGGCTCTCATTTCCTCTGCCATCATACTCTCACCTTTCCCCATCTCCCGTTCTGTTCTAGTTTAAGGGTCATGCAGAACTGATGGAAGCAATTGCTCCAGCTAATCCCATGGATGGACAGTACTGTCCTCTAGGTCTATTTTGTGTCATGAGAACTAGATTGGTGTTTGTGAATATAGAATAATACCAGATTTAGGAGTGGTTTGTTTTTCTTCCCCCTAGGTGCTCAATGAAGCAGTTCCTAATACAATAATGACAGTAACTTTTGTTTGAAAATATTTAGGAAAATGGAATATCATAATCTAATATATTCATATCATTCTTCTCTTTCATTTTGTGTTCAAGGCTTCAGCGATTAGCCAAAGATCTTCTAAAACAACTACAAGTACAAGACAGTGGCTCATGGGCAAACAATAAGGTTTCTGCTTTAGATCGGACCCTTGGTGAGATCGCTAGAATATTGGAAAAAGAGGTATGTAACTAATTTCTGGCCTTAGTCTTTATGTTTCTTTCTTATTATGATGGGCCATAGGGCTATAAGGCAGACGCTCAGTATTATATGTGTTTTTTTATCATTTCCAAAAGCCGGTCAACCAGTGGTAGGTATTTTTTCTTCTTGTTCTTAATGATATCAAAGTTGTTTTTAGTTGTTCTAATTGAAGACCTCTCTAGCAAAAATATATTCTTAGGTCATGGTTTTCTCAGTCATATATTCCCCCACACAAACAACAAGAAATTATTTTAAATGGAATGAGAGTAATAAAGATATACAGTTTATGGCAGAAAATATAAAACTTTGAATTATGAAGCTCGTAAATCACAGATTTTCACAAAATACCGATTTCCTTCCTGTTTCCAATAGGAGATTTGGTAGTTTTCTTTAATGACTTAGAGTCATTACATGTTTCAGTGACAGTTTAAAAAATCCTTAATGATTTTAAAAGTATTTAATATTCACTGTAGAAAATTTTAAATGTACAAAGAAATAAAACTCCCTGTAATACCCACTACTGACATTTTACTGTATTTTTCCTAATCCTTTTACTGTACACTTTTTACATTACTTTATCTAGCTAACTTCATCATAAATATTTTCTCATATCTTTTAAAATTCTTTTTAACTGAATGAACATACCACAGTTTATACAATTTATATCACTTAGGGGGTTTCTAATTTTTCTATTTAAGGTAATGGCTATCTTTGTTTATTAGCTGCATTTTTTTCCTGGGTTTAAAATGTATTATATAATATTTTATATATACAAAAGAATGTAGTGATAAAAAATTAAATAAATGAGCAGCTGTGATATCATGACCAACCTACGAATTAGATTGATCCCATTGCATTTATGGTTCCCACTGCATTCCTTCCTCACCCTGTCCCCCTGCCTCTGCTCTCTCTCAGGGAGTTACTAAACAGAATTAAAGAGGTATCGTACCCTTTCTTTGTTTTTTAAAGATAGCGTTATTGCTTTATCACATAAATGTATATTTAAATAATATATTTTTTAGTCTTGCTTGTGTTTGACCTTAATAAAATATCACACTGCAGACTTCTGTGATTCTTTTCAATCAAAATTATGGTTTAAGTTTTATTTAAGCTTGTAAATGTAGCTATTTTTCATTTATTTTCTCTGTTGTATAGTGAGTGCTACATTGTGTTAGTAGTACAATTTTTTATATCATTCTCCTGGCAATAGATGTTCATTTTTGGGATTGGATGGGATGGGGAGGGAGATAAGGGACAGTGCTGCTCAAACAATTCTTGTATCAGAGCAAGTGAACAAGAATTTCGCTAAAGCAGGGAGCCTCAGACTTCAGTCTGCATCAGAATCACCTAGAGGACTTACTAAAACACCTTGGGTTTCTCATTCAGTAGGTCTGGAGTGAGTCCCATGAATTTGTATTTCTAATAAGTTCTCAAGTGACACCAATACTGCTGGTCCAGGGACTATACTTTGAGAATCAGTGCTCTGCTCTAAGGAATATGCCTCAGGGGTGGAATTACTGGGTTTTCACTCATATGAACGGCCAACTTCATAAGATAGTGCTCAGCTGCATTTTGGCATCAGACAATACGATCCTCTATAGGAACTGAGAGCAGCATATTCACTGTGACATCATGGCAGAGCCACATAGAGTCAGTTCTTTTGTATAACGTCCTTTTCAGAGAATGAAAGAGTTCAGAAACTGTTAGTTGTCTAACATGTACTATAGATGGAGTGCTCGGAGGTTTTATGTGCCTTGGAAAAATCTCTGTTTTAAAATTAGCAGATACTGATTATGTTTTTGTTTTTATAAAGGATACATATACTTTGAACTAAAAGGCATTTGCTTGATGATACCACCATGTATACTTTATCTCATGAATATTGTTTTAGATTGAAGTAATTGCAGAATTTTTGAGGAAAAAGTAAAATGATCTGTATAAGAAAGGTATTCAGTATGAAAATGCAAGTAAAGTTATTTCATTCACAAAGGGGCAATTTACTGGAATACCACTGATTCCTTATAATTTGAGGGAGAAAAATGTTGTCTGGCTCCCAGTCTAAATGGTCTGTGTCAGGAACCTTGCTGTAAAGCTGTCCTCAGAGTATACACTGCAGGACCACCTAAGAGTCTAAACTTAACCTACAATAAGATCCTTTTGCAACTTTTATAACTAAAATCCTTTTTACCTAGCCAAGACAGACTCACTTTATGTGAAATTCTGTTCATAGAGTTATACTGACATTTCAGTGAAATTCAGCTGATGGTATTTATGATTTCAGTCTAGGAATTATAAATAACCATTCCTTTTTGTTTGGAAAACTGCCTGGAGTAACAAAATCATTAGCGCCAAAGCCAAGTACCCAGTGAAGGATTTGAAGACAGCCTAGAAGTGACAGGGTTGGGACTGGTGGAACTTGGACAAGTACTCAGTGAGGAATGGTGGGAGATTAATCTTGAGGTTAATTTTTCTTAAGTTCTGAAAACTATTTTAGGGCTACCAGTTTAAACGTATGATGCACAAAAGTGCTCTTGTCACAAAAGAGATTTGGCAACTGAGGAGACCTGGGTTTTATAGTACTTACTATGTGTCTCACGTCCCTTCTGGCTTTTTGGGTTCTCTGATTCTGTTCAGAAACAAAATGTTTGTAAGCTTCGTTGCATGTATTTTTAACAAACTGCAGCCACTTCTGTAAGAAATATGGTGCCCTAGGGGACTTGCACCAGCTGTCCTGTCAAAAACATCTAAAATGCTGGAAAAAATTAAAAAGTAATTTTCTTAAAAGCATCAAAGAGCTAAGGAGAAATGAAAGAATTACCAGGCCAAAGAAAAAGCAAGAATTTAGACAGTTGTGCTTATAACTAAATTCCCCAAGCATATTTGGCAGGCTGGCAAATGTGAATTACAGTTTCACAGTCCTCATGGAGTGGGGGTACAAAAGTAAAAGCCTAAGGGCTGCCTAAGGTATGAACTCTAATAGGAGATTTTTCCCTTCACAAAGATGAAACCACCATATCCTACTCCCTGACATAATCGTGAACCCTCTCACCTGACCTATGCAAAGAAAGTGCCTTGGCATAGTGCAGAAGTTATAACCATAATCCAGCCCTGGAGTAGATTTGCAGTCCAAGTTCACATCACCTGTATCAGTTCAAATGGTAAACTGAGTTTAAAGTAGTCCCAGACTGATTAGTAGCATCCCTTAGGAACCTGGCAGATGGAAATGTGAGTCTTAATTGGAAGAAGACAATCTTTATCCTAAGCCTCAGGTAATTTCTGTCAAGTAATTTTATAAACACAAGTAGCCGCAGTCAGAAAACAAACACAAAAGTAGGTAAGTCATCATGAGTAAGAGCAAGCAGAAATTAGAACTGCAAGGCTTTGTAAATACCAGTCACAGATCATAAAACTATGATTTTTTTTTTATATGTTAAGGAAATAAAAGACGAGTTTGAAATTATCTGCAGTTATGGACCTAACAGCAATGACAGAGAAGGTAATTCAGAATAGTCCTCTCACTGATGACAGTTAATAAAGCTAGACAAAATATAAACTGGAACCAAATTGCTAACAACGTAGTGAAGAGTTACTGGTCCAGGATCTGAGAACATGGCATTTTGGGACTGGGTACAACTGGTGATCCAAACGAGATGGATGAGAAGCTGAGTAGTACTTTTGGTAATATTGCAGAACTGGTGGGGAAAAAATGTTGGAGTCTAGGACTGTCAGTGGTAGGACAGTAGCAAAAAACCCATGTTTTGGGTTGGGACCTTAAAGGGCTGAACTAGGAGAGAGGGTAAACAGGAAGTATGTCAGTCATTGCACAGACTGCAGCTAAACATCAGATCATCTGGGTGGCTGGGAAAATCCCAATCACTGGGAAAAAACTTGAATTGCTAATACCCCCAGGTACCTAACAGAAGCAAATGGAAAATCTACTCTGAAGGAAGATGATAATCAATTTAAGTCTCAAATTATTTCAACAAAATAATTTTCAAATATACTTCTGACAGAGATAATTAGACATATAAAAGGCAAGACAACATGGATAAAAATCAATAGAAACAGACCACTAGGGGCTCTAGAACTGTGCTTACTATGTTCAATGATATAAGTATTAATTATTTTTTAAAAAGTATAGCACATTGGAAAGAAAATAGAAATTTGGGAACTAAATATTTTAGTAATTAAAATTAAGAAAACTGTAGATGAGATAGAATAAACCAGCTGTAGAGGGAATTAGTATACTATAAGATAGGTCATAAGAAAGAACCCAGACTGAAACACGGAGAGAAGATGATATGGAAAGTACAGAGAGGAGTGTATATAATATATAGTGAAAATGTATGTATGTATAGTTATTCAGAAGGAGAGGAGAGGAATAGAAACAGTATTTGAAGTCATTATCATTTAGAACTTTCTGAAACTTCTAAATCAGCCCACAGATTCGTGAAGCTAAATGAAGCTCAAGCAGGGTAAATAAAAAGAAATCCACACCTACAGACATCATAGTGAAATTGGAGAAAATCAAATTACAAGCCAATCTCATTCACGAACTTGGATTCAAATTTCCTAAACAAAATTTTGGCACACTGAATCATGCAATGTATGAAAAGAGTAATATATAACAACAAAGTTGGATTTATTCAAGATATTCAAGTTTGGTTTAATGTTGGAAAATCAATCATAGCTTATATTAATGGAAGAAAAAAGAAAACATGATCATCTTGAAAGATGCAGTAAAAACATTTTGTAAATTCAGCAGCAAAACAATTCATGATGGTAAACTAGGAATAGAATGGAATTTCCTTAATCTGACAAATTGTATCTACCAAAAAAAAAAAAAGCATAGCTAACATCATAAACTAATAAGTTTAACAAGGCCACTAGATACAAGGAGAGTATATAAAAATCAATTGTATTTATGATGTCAGAATATTAAGTATGTAGAAATAAATCTATCATGTTCATGGATTAGATTATTCATATCTTATTTAAAGCTGCAGTAATTAGATAGTGTGTTGTTGGAGCAGAGATGGAGAAAAAGAAAATTGGAACATAATTAAAAACAAATAGTCCTACTCAAACGTGTATGCTTGATGCATGGCATGTGAGGGACTTCTTTATGTGTATATGGAAAAAGGCACTGTAAAACATTAGGGCAATGTCTATTTTGTGAATGATGCTATAATGATTAAATATCCTTGTTTTTAAAAAATGAAACTTGACCTTACCTCACATCATATACAAAAAATTAATTCCAGATTGACTTGAATGTAAAAAGAAAAAAAAAAGCTTTTAGGAGATAACAGAAGAATATCTTCTTGACAGTGGGGTTTTGCCTGGACAAGTAGAAAAAAGACATTAACCATAAAGGGAAGTGTTGATAAATTTGCATGAAAATAGGAACTTTTATTTATCAAAAGACACCAGAAAAAAGAGTAAAAAGACAAGAGAAGAGAATGGGAGAAGATCTTTATATGTACAACCCACAAAGAAGGTTATCCAGAGTATATAAGGAATTCTACAAATTAATGAGGAAAAAAAAAAAACCACCAACAGCACAGTAGGAAAATGGTCAACAGAATAGGCATTCCAAAAGGAGAAATTTAAATAGCCAATAAATAAATGCAAAGGTAGTCGATCTGTTTAGTAATCAGGAAAATCCAGATTAAAAACTCAGTGTGATACTGTGATTCACTTTCAGAATGGCAAAAATTAAACACTGAAAATACTAAGTATCAGCAAAGATCTAGAGCAATGGGAATGCCCATACACTGTTTGTGGTGATATAAGTTGGTACTACAACTTTTTTTTTTTAATTAATTTTTATCAGAGTATAGTTGATTTACAATGTTGTGTTACTTTCTGCTGTACAGTAAAGTGAATCAGTTATACATATGCATATATCCACTCTTTTTTAGATTCTTTTCCCATATAGGTCATTACAGAGTATTCAGTAGAGTTCCCTGTGCTATACGGTAGGTTCTTATTAGTTATCTATTTTATATACAGTAGTGTGTATATGTCAATCCCTATGTCCCAGTTTATGCCTCCCTCCCTTTCCCCCTTGGTAACCATAAGTTTGTTTTCTGCATCTGTGACTCTATTTCTGTTTTGTAAATAAGTTCATTTGTACCATTTTTTTAGATTCCACATATAAGTGATATCATATAATATTTGCCTTTCTCTGACATACTTCTCTGAGTATGACAATCTCTAGTCCATCCATGTTGCTGAAAATGGCATTACATTATTTCATTCTTTTTTATGGCTGATATTCCATTGTATATATGTACCACATCTTCTTTATCCATTCATCTGTGGATGGACATTTAGGTTGCTTCCATGTCCTGGCTATTGTAAATAGTGTGGCAGTGAACCTTGGAATGTATGCATCTTTTTGAATTATGGTTTTCTCCGGATATATGCCCAGGATCAAGTAAAGTGGAAGGCATGAATATCATATTTTACCTCCAGGTCTATACCCTAGAGAAACTAATGCATGTATGCACCAGGAGACATGTAAACAAATGTTCAGTGGCAGCATTGTTTATAATTACCAGATATGGAAGATAACCCAAGTATCCATCAACAACTGAGTATATAAATTATGGTAGGTTCATATAATGAAATATTGTTGAACAATAAAAATCAATGAACTACAGTTATGGATAACAACATGGGTGTATCTCATAATGTGTAGTCTCAAGTAACCAAAATATATTTATATACTATTACATTTCCAGGTCTATAAACTTCAAAAATAGACAAGGTAACTTTGTTTCCGAGTGGTAAAACTATAAAGAAGGTATGGAAAATATTTCTCATAAAAATCAGGATAATAATTATCCAGAGAGGAAAGTGAGTGATATGATCAGGAAGATTTACCTAAATGGCTTCTTAAGTGCTTCTGGTCTTCTTTTTTCTTGACCAGATGGTGATGTTATGTTCAAATTATAATTATTCTTTAAATTGTCCTGAATGTTTTCTATTTTTCTGACTTTCTGTATGTTTGTTTCACACTAAAATTACATTAAAGTTCAAGTTAAAATGAATTGCTCCAAGGATACTTATATTGCAGAAATGTTTAATTATTTAAAATAAGAGTTTCTAAAACACTCATATATGCAAAGGCACTTTTGTCATTCTTGTCATTGTATTAAATTTGTTCTAAGTAAATGTGATTTGTATTTGCATTGACTTTCTCAGTACTATGCCATAATGAATATTACATTTAAGTTTGGATATTAACAGCATCCCACAAGCTTTCTGTGGTTTATCAGTAACATGAGACATTTGTATGCTGTTACAATAAGTAAACAGTTTAAGCAAATGGATTGGACGTGGATTTTGTCCAGTTGCCTTTCCTGACTTTTTTAGAATCCTGCCAAATTTAAATAGGGATTCAGCTGTGAATCTCTTGAACCTGAAAAGTAAACCACATAGCTCACAGCATTCATAGTTTAACTGAATTAAGAGATGTCAAATCACATTGACTTCATGATACCTACAGCAGACCCCGCCTTACGTGGGTGTTTTTGAAATTTATCTTGCGAAATTCCAACAAAAAACTGTGAAAGGTAGAAACTCATCCTCACTCCAACCTTTTTTTTTTTTTTTTTTTTTTCTGCTTTTTGCCAGCTGAGGTTTGTGGCTCTTTAATACATGGCTTAGACTTGGAGAAGATAAACCACTAATCCTTAAGAGCTTTTTCAACTTAATTGTGTTCAGAAAATTGTGTTCATGTCTTGCTAGACACTGCCTATCCTCCAAACCTCATGGTTGCATTAGGTTTTACTTCTCTTATTTTCATCTGGAACTCTTCAGTTGAGAGGAACTGGAAAACATTCAGTTGTAGGATCATCTTATTTTGATCCCCTCACTTACTGTGTTCTCGCTTTATGTAGTTGTTTCATCATAGCAGCTGACAAATAACTCTGTATAGCTGTATATGACGCCCATATTTTATCAGAAGGGGACAAGTATATCATATGGCTCAAAGTAAAATGAAAATGTCTCTCATACCTTCTTCAACTAGCTTGTATTAGAAAATTAGTATAAGGACAATGGAGTTAATTGTTCTTTTAAGAATCATACAGAAATTTAATATGTATATGATTTGTATTTTTTTTAAGAACTTTTATTGAGATACAGTTAACAGACAATAAACAGCATATATTTAGAGTGTACAATTGGGTATCCCAATCTCCCAGTTCATCCCCCCCCAACACTCCCCGTTTTCCCCACTTGGTGTCCATGTGTTTGTTCTCTACACCTGTGTCTCTATTTCTGCCTGCATTTCCTCTTTCATAGTTGTTAGCATTTGCCTTATGTATTGAGGTGCTCCTATATTGGGTATATAGATATTTATAATTGTTATCTCCTCTTCTTGGATGGATCCCTTGATCTTTATGTAATGTCCTTTCTTGTCTCTTGTAACATTTTTTATTTTAAAGTCTATTTTATCTGATATGACTATTGCTACTCCAGCTTTCTTTTGATTTTCATTTGCATGGAATATCTTTTCCCATCCCCTCACTTTCAGTCTGTATGTGTCCCTAGGTCTGAAATGGGTCTCTTGTAGACAGCATATGTAAGGGTCTTGTTTTTGTATCCATTCAGCCAGTCTGTGTCTTTTGGTTGGTGCATTTAGTCCATTTACATTCAAGGTAATTATCGATATGTATGTTCCTATTACCATTTCCTTAATTGTTTTGTTTTTGTTTTTGTGGGTCCTTTTCTTCTTTTATGTTTCCCGCTTGGAGAAGTTCCTTTAGCATTTGTTGTAGGGCTGGTTCGGTGGTGCTGAACTCTCTTTAGCTGTTGCTTGTCTGTAAAACTTTTGATTTCTCCGTCGAATCTGAATGAGATCCTTGCTGGGTAGAGTATTCTTGGTTGTAGGTTCTTCCCTTTCATCACTTGAAATATATTGTGCCACTCCCTTCTGGCTTGCAGAGTTTCTGCTGAGAAATCAGCTGTTACCCTTATGGGAGTTCCCTTGTATGTTATTTGTCGTTTTTCCCTTGTTGCTTTTAATAACATTTCTCTGTCTTTAATTTTTGTCAATTTGACTACTGTATGTCTTGGCGTGTTTCTCCTTGGGTTTATCCTGCCTGGGATTCTCTGTGTCTCCTGGACTTGGGTAGCTATTTCCTTTCCATGTTAGGGAGGTTTTCAACTATAATCTCTTCCAATATTTTCTCAGGTCTTTTCTCTCTGTCTTCTCCTTCTGGGACCCCTATAATGCGAATGTTGGTGTGTTTAACATTGTCCCAGAGATCTCTTAGGCTGTCTTCAGTTCTTTTCATTCTTTTTTCCTTATTCTTTTCTGCATCAGTGATTTTCACCATTCTGTCTTCCAGGTCACTTATTCGCCCTTCTGCCTCAGTTAATCTGCTATTGGTTCCTTCTAGTGTATTTTTCAATTCAGTTATTGTGTTGCATATCTCTGTTTGTTTGTTCTTTAATTCTTCTGGGTCTTTGGTAAACTTTTTGATCTTTGCATCCAATCTTTTTTCAAAGTCCTGGATCATCTTCACCATCATTATTCTGAATTCTTTTTCTGGAAGGGTGCCTATCTCCTCTTCATTTAGTTGTTTTTCTGGGATTTTATCCTGTCCCTTCATCTGGTACAAAGTCCTCTGCTTTTTCATTTTCTCTATGTTTCTATGGCTGTGGTTTTCAGTTCCACAAGATGAAATACTGTTGATACTGCTTGATTTTGCTGTCTGCAGTTTGTATTTTTTAAAAAGAAACAATGAAGGAAAAGAAAGGAAGAAATGTTTGTGTATTTTGTTTTAGGTGTGGTTATATGTGTGTCCAATTGCTGAAAGTCATCAAACCGAATACTTAAATCTGTGCATTTTATGTTAACTACGTGTCAGTAAAAAAAAATTTAGATAATCATGATTCCAAAATAGCTCATATTATTTTTCAGATGTTGAGGCCTGCCTTTATAAAAACACACTATTTTAGTCATCTTGTGTGGAATCACTTATTGTGGCTTCTTTATGAAAAGTGCTGTTTTCAAAGCAAATAAATTTGTTATAAAAACTTGGTGATGGGGCTTCCTAGGTGGCACAGTGGTTAAGAATCCACCTGCCAATGCAGGAGACACGGGTTCGATCCCTGCTCTAGGAAGATCCCACATGCCGCGGAGCAACTAAGCCCATGCTCCACAACTATTGAGCCTGCGATTTAGAGCCCATGAACCACAAATATTGAGCCCATGTGCTGCAACTAATGAAGCCCACGTGCCTAGAGCCCGTGCTCCGCAACAAGAGAAGCCATGGCAGTGAGGAGCCCGCGCACCACAACAAAGAGTAGCCCCCACTCACCACAACTAAAGAAAGCCCACACGCAGCAAAAAAAAAGATCCAACACAGGCAATAAAATAAATTAATTAATTAAAAAAAAACAACTTGGTGATGAATATTTATACCGCTAGCTTGTAGTAACCTTTTTTACACAACTTGTGATATTTTCTGATTATGCAAATTAACTCTTTGTGGACTGTTATTAAATTCTTTTTAAAAAACCTTGTCTTTAAGAAAAACAAACAAAACCTCTTGTTCTTATGTAATATAACACACAGAAATTTATGTAAAATACACTTGTACAGAAAAATGAATAATTATAACAGCAAAAAAACTCAGGGACTACTGGTTGAGAAATAGAACATTGCCAGCATCTCAAACCCTCCAACCTACCTACATTTATTTTGCCAGTCATACATTTCTCTTAATATTTGGATAAATTATTACTTTGACTTTTTGGAAATCACCTTTTTTTTCTTTTCTTTTCTTTATGATTTTATCCCCTAAGGGTCCATTCCTAAATAACATATGTTAGTTTAAACATGTCTAGTTTTGAACTGTATATGAATGGAATGCTACTCTCTGTAATTTGGTGTCTTGGCTTCTATCAAGTTTATGTATTTAAGAATTTATGTTATTGTAGAGGGTTTTTTTTTTTCCATTGCTATATACTGTGTCATTATATAAATTTGCCACAATAGCATTTATCCGTTTCACCATTGATGGAAATTCAGATTGCTTTTATGAAAAATATACTTCTAAACATGCATTCTTGTACTCATGTGTAAGAATTTCCCTGGGGAGGGGAATTCTTGGGTTATAGGGTATGTATATCTTTAACTGTTCTTGGTAATGCTGTACTGTTTTCCAAAGAAATTGTACCAAGCCATTCTACTGCCAGCAGAGTATAAAAGTCCTGTTGCTTCTTCCTTTTCTAATACTTGATATTATCAGAGTTTTTAGTTTTTGCTAATCTTGTGTAGTATGCTTGCTGTAGTTTAATATGCGTCTCTATTGGCAGATAGGTTTGGGCACCTATTCATATTGCTTGGCTATTTGAGTTCTTCTTTTGTGACGTGCCCATTCAGATCTTTTGCTTATTTTTCTGTTGATGTGTAGGAATTCTTTTTATGTTCTGGATACCACTTGTAGGTTGTTGAAGTGTATTAAAGATATCCATTTCTATTACTCAGCTGTCTTTTTACTCTCTTTTGGTGCTTTTGATGAATATAAGTTTTTTTTTAATTGAAGTATAGTTTATATACAATATTATATGTTGCAAGTGTACAGTATAGTGATTCTCAATTTTTAAAGGTTATACTCAATTTATAGTTATTATAAAATATTCACTATATTCCCTGTGTTGTACAATATATCCTTGTAGCTTATTTTATACATGATAGTTTGTACCTCTTAATCTGCTACCACAATATTGCCCCTCCCCCCATCCCTCTCTGTCTGGTTTGTTCTCTATATCTGTGAGTCTGTCTCTTTTTCGTTACGCTCACTAGTTTGTTGTATTTTTTATATTCCACATATAAGCGATATCATATAGTATTTCTTAATTTTCCTGTGGAAAGAGTTACCAGTATTCTGTGGATAATAGTTTTTGCTCATCTTTATAAACTGTTGTCCTGTTCCTGAGTCAAGAAGGCTTTTTCTGCATTTTCTTCTTGAAGTTTTATAGTTTTGCCTTTACTTTTAGTTTATTATCCACCTGGAACTAATTTTTCTGCTTATTGTAAGGTTTAATTATGTTTTTTTCCATCTGGGTGGTTAATTTTTTGAGCAGCATTTATTGAAAAGACTAGTTTTCCCTGTTGCTCTTTGGTGCCTTGTCTATCATAAATCAAAGTTTTGTAGATATGTGAGTTTCTTCTAGATCTTCTGTTTTAGTTTATTCTCTCCGCCATTGTCTATGATATACTCTTAAAACTATCCATTAAATTCTTAATTTTAACCACAGTATTTCATTTCCCATTTCTAGAAAGCCTGTTTGCTCTTTTTCACATCTGCTATGACCTTTTTTTATAATTGCATGTTCTTTGCAGATACTTTCAAGCTTATTTCTTATTTATACACAGAAAATATCATTTTACAGTCTATGTCTGATAATCTTAATATCTCACATCTTTCAGTGTGTGTTTCTACTCATTCTTTCTTATAATGTCTTGTTTCCTTTTTAACCCGTTAACTTTTCATTACCTGCTGATAATTGTAATTGTTGAGAACTTTTGCATCTGTATTCATAGAGAGTACTAGTCTAGAATTTCTTGATATCTTTGTCTAGCTGTGATATCAGGATGATTCAGGCCTCATAGAATGAGATAGGAAATGTTCCCTCTACTTCTGTTTTTTTTTGAATAATTTGGGAAGGATTGGTGTTAATTCTTCTTTAAATGTTTGGTGGAATTGATCAGTGAAACCATCTAGTTCTGGGCTTTTCTTTGTGAGAGGTATTTGGTTAGGGATTCAGTCTCTTTACTTGTTACAAATATATTCCAGTTTTCTGTTTCTTCTTAAGTCAGTTTTAGTAGTTTGCATGTTTCCTGGAATTTGTCCATTTCGTCTAGGTTATCTAACTCGTTAGCACATAATTGATCATAGTATGTTCTCATAATCCTTTTTATTTCTATAAAATCAGTAGTAACATCCCCACTTTCATTTCTGACTTTAGTCATTTGAATCTTCTCTTTTTGTTGATCTTTTCAAAGAACCAACTTTGATTTCATTGATTTTTCTCTTTTGCTTTTCTATTCTCTATTTTATCTCCACTCTAATCTTTATTTCCTTCAGGTTTTTTTTCCCAGCTCTTTATTAGAGTATAATTGCTTTACGTTATTGTGCTAGTTTCTGTTGTACAATAAAGTGAATCAGCTGCATTTATTACTATATCCCCTTATCCCCTCCTTCTTGAGCCTCCCTCCCACCCTCCCTGTCCCACCCTCTAGGTGATCACCAATCATTGAGTTGATCTCCCTGTGAGGTAGCAGCTTCCCACTAGCTATCTATTTTACCATTTCCTTCAGTTTTGGGTTAGCCTTGAGTTTAGTTTGCACTTCTTTTTCTAGTTCCTTAAAGTGTAAAGTTAAGTTATTGATTTGTAATCTTTATACTTTTTAAAGCAGACATTTACATCTATAAATTTTCCCCTCAGCACTGCTTTCAGCGAATCCCGTAAGTTTTGTTATATTGCGTTTTCATTTTCACTTATTTCAAAGTATTTTCTAATTTCCCTTGTGATTTATTCTTTGACCCATTGGTTGTGCAAGAATGTATTGTTTAATTTCCACATATTTGTGAGTTTTCCAGACTTTCTTCTGTTGCTGATTTCTAATTTCATTCTTTTGTGGTTAGAGAAGATACTTTGTATAATTTCAGTCTTCTAAAATTTATTTACATGTATTTCATGGTCATTGTATTTGAACGATTTTTAAGAATAATTGAAAACCTAATATGATGGTGCCTTCCTCTGGAAATATTTTCATTTATTTTTGGTAGGTGCTAAGAGTACTAATGTTTCTGGAAGCATCTTAGTTCAAGTTCAAGGTCTAAGGTTCCCCAGGCCACTTGGGTGTCCTGAAGAAGCTGCAAATATGTGGATTGGCTGGCTGACTTCCATTTCAGGCATATTATGAGGATGAAACTTTCAGTCTTGTTTGGAGTGGTTTCACTTATGTCATTTTGTAAATGTTTCTCATGGATCGGCAAAAGCAGCTTTGAGGGCAATGTTTCTATCTCTTGGTTTTTACCTTCTGGATTTTTGACTTGCAGTTTTCTCTGGTAGCTTTAATTTGTTTAGAATAATTTTAAAATGTATTCAGCTTTTTTGGTTGTTTTTAGCAGGAGAGCTTATCTTAATTGCCTAGTTTCCCATTTTTGAATGAGGTAGTACTTCTAGTATCATTTTAAATCATACTTTTAAAATAAATTACAGATGGGAAGGATATTAGAATAATGTCTATAACATCAGCGTTTTGGGAAATGGCTGTTAAGTTAGCTAGTTGTGTAACCGAGGATCAACCTGTTTCATGTCAAGCCATCCTGCAAATCTTGGAAAACCGCTGTGTGTCATCTTCTACTTAGAAAAGTATCACACGTAGAGGATTTAGTTTAAAAAGAGGATGTCTGTCTTTGCTGACTGAAGAGTGCAGGTCCTCATTCAGAAAAGTATTCAGTTCATTGACCAGAACTATAGAACATTAAAGTTGTTTATAACTAAATTCCAGTTATGCATTTTTTGGTGATTATTTGTTATTTCTTCTTAAAAGTAGAGAGATTATGGTGTGCTTAAAGAGAGCTAAGCATGAGAAAGCAAAACCAAGTTTACTACTTACCTAGCTAGGTGAATGCTGATATACTGTCATTAATCACCTTTCCCTAGAGCACTGCTAAGGGAGGCTTCTCCAAGCTATTGGATACAAAAGTACACTTCCCTGGAGTGTCAGTTTTAAAATATTAGAGACAAAAAAAAATCATTGGAAAAAGTTTTACACTCAGGCTTTTGTGAAAAAGACCATTTTAGTATTATTTCTTGAATAAATACTTTGTGGCAAATAATTGGTAAATTTTCACCAAGGCATGTCAGTTATTATATTAGGCAAGAAATGTCATGAAAATGATGTTTGAGAGCCAGAAGTAGGACCATGAATTATTTAATCTTTACTTACATTGCTAAAAATGACAATGCTCCTGATAATATTAAGAACAAATTGTTAGAGTTCTTTCTTCACTAATAAAGTTCTTGTTGAGTACATTGTTGTTATAATTTAAAATAAATAAGTAAATATACAGTACTGTATAAGAGAGCCTTTCAGCCCAGCATATGACATGAGTGATTTTAACTCTCAGTAAGATGTGCTTTTTGAAGCTTCTTCCCATAGCATCCTGACGGTATTCCATCATGCTACCTCTCTGGCAATATTCTGCTTTTGGGCTCACCTTAGTGATTGATTGCTAGATGCAGTGAGTAAACACTTACTGTTTTTAACCACATTTGTAAGTCTAGGTTCTCGGAAATAGTGACACTAAAAAACGAGAAATTGCCTGTATTAAGGACCTTGATACTAGCTGTCTTCAGTTCAGCTCATTTTTTTTTTTACATTAATAGACTCCATGGCAGATACCTTGTGTATGAAGTAAGGCAAGTAGAAAACTATTTTCCTCCTCAATAGTATGTAATATAAAACATTATTTTCTGGTTAAAATAAACATAGATGACATCATGGAAAAGAATGAAAGATTTTTTTATTTTTGAAGTAAGATACTCATAAAGATGTTTCTTGCTGTTACTAGGTGTATACCCCTCTATGTCCCTGGAAATTCACTTTTTTTCTGACATTAGAAATTGTTAAATGGACATTTGGAGAAACTCTGCCTTAGAATAAATTAAATCATCTAGGTTGTCCTCCATTCCATTTTCAGGAACTATGAAGAAATAGAGGATTGTTGAAAGTTGCATGTGATGTGGGTCAAAATTGCACCATAAGTGGGCAGATATTAAGGAAGCAGATAAGAACAATGTTAAAAGCATGGACCAGAACCTGCTGCCTATTTATTGTGTGATCCTGGGCAAGTTAATTAATCTGTCTGGGCTTCAGTCTTTCCTATCAGTAAAAGATATGATATTGACACATCCCAAAGGATTGTGTGGCTATTAAAAGAAATAATTTATGTTAAACTCATGGCAATAATTAGGCAGTTGGCAGATGTTGATACAGTATAATGCAGCTATTAAGACCACAGGCTTTGTAGTTATGGCCTTGAATTCAAATTCCAAATCAGCCATGTAGTAGCTCTGTGAGCTTAGCCAGATTATTAACCTTTGTAGGAAACTTCACTTTTCTCCTTTGAAAAATATGGGTAGGATTGCATATCTAACTCTTTCAGTTGTGAGAATTAAAATTTAGTAGCAACATAATCAACTATTATTTATTATAGAAATTAAAGGATGATACATTTAAAAATAAATATAAACCATCATTTTAAAAATTAAAGGAGAAAAACAGTACCTTCTATAGAAATGGAAAAGGCATAAACTAAAATTCAACACCAGTTCCTAATTTTTAAAAACTTTAAAGATTTAATTTTAAGAAGAGGAGCCTAGTTTACGGTAGTTACCAAAAACCTGCAAAAAACATATTTAATAATAAAACATTGATTCACTGTCCTGGAGGTCCTGGACAGCTCAGTATAACAAGAAAAGTAGTGCTGATTACTGGTCGATGTGTACCAGTACAGCCAAATGGATTGTTTAAAGTCATTGCTTCCTTTTGATTGGTTCGTATCTGTGAAGTATGAAGTTCATATCTGTAGAAGTATGTTGTTAAATAGCGGAACACCATGCCTGAATAAAAGATAAGCAGTAAAGAAACAAAGTTGCATATAGTTGCTGATAAGGTGCTTGCCTATGTTGAGAATCCAAGAAAATCCACAAATTCTTAAAACCAAAAAGAGGATAAAGACACCTGGTTACAGGATCCATTTACCAAAATAAATTGTGTTCTTAAACACCAGTGACCAAAAACTAGAAATGTAAAAAAGAAAACAAAAAGCTTTAATCTCATTCTCAATAACAACAAAAATTATTATGTGTTTAGGAATAACCTTTTTAAAAAAATAAGACTTTTAGGGATAAAATCATAAGACTCTATGGAAAGAGTATTTCAACAAATGGAAATACGAGGGTGAGTAAAAAATTATCTGCACTCTGGCTATAGAATTTACTTTAATTAACTTTTAGAAAAGACAAAGACATCATTTTTCAACATAATCTCCTTGCTTTTCTTTTTGTAATAAATTTATTTATTTATTTATTTATTTATTTATTTATTGGCTGTGTTGAGTCTTTGCTGCTGCACACAGGCTTTCTCTAGTTGCTTCGAGCGGGGGCTACTCTTCGTTGTGGTGCGTGGGCTCCTCATTGCCGTGGCTTCTCTTGTTGCAGAGCACTGGCTCTAGGTGCATGAGCTTCAGTAGTTGCAGCACACGGGCTCAATAGTTGTGGCTCACGGGCTCTAGAGCACAGGCTCAATAGTTGTGGTGCACAGGCTTAGTTGCTTCGCGGCATATGGAATCTTCCTGGAGCAGGGCTCAAACCTGGGTCCCCTGCATTGGCAGGTGGGTTCTTAACCATTGTGCCACCTAGGAAGTCCTAATCTCCTTGCTTTTCAATACACTTTGTCCATCTGTCAGCAAGCTTTCTTATTCTTTCATTTAAAAATGTTTAGGCTAAGCTGTGAGCCACAAATGCACCGCTGTCTTCACTTCTTCATCAGAAGTGAATCTTCGTCTTCATAGGTCTGTTTTCAGGGGACCAAACAGGTGAAAGTCCGATGGAACAGGATCAGGACTATAGGGAGGATGCTGCCAGTAGTCCTCAAAATGAAGTTTTTGCATAATGTCGACAGTGTGGGCAGAAGTGTGTGGACATGCCTTGTCATGCAAGATCACAGAGCCCTTGGATGGCAGTCCTCTGCGTTTAATCTGAAGTTTAGGCGTCAGCTCTTCAGTAAGCATCTCGCTGTAATGAGCACTGTTGATTGTTGAACCTTGAGAATCCCAGAAAACTGTAAGCATCAATTTTCCTGCTGATGGTTGACTTTTGAACTTTTTCTTGGTCAGTGATTGAGGATGTTTCCATTCCACGCTCTGCCATTTACTCTCAGGCTCGTAGTAATGAATCCGTGTATCATCATCAGTAATGATTCTCTTTAAGAAACTTTCACCTTCCTTAAAGTATCAGTCCAAATTTTGTTTGCAGATATCCAAATGCTTCTGTTTATGTTCTTCCGTAACTTGTTTCAGTACCCATCTTACACAAACTTTTCAAAACCTAAGTCTGTTGTGGATTACTTTTTTTTGAGGTGCTAAAGCATCCTCCCTATAGTCTTGATCTTGCTCCATCGGACTTTCACCTGTTTGGTCCCCTGAAAGCAGTCCTGTGAGGATGCAGTTTCACTTCTGATGAAGAAGTGAAGACAGTGGTGCATTTGTGGCTCACAGCTCAGCCTAAAACATTTTTAAATGAAAGAATATGAAAGCTTGTTGACAGATGGACAAAGTGTATTGAAAAGCAGGGATATTATGTTGAAAAATGATGTATTTGTCTTTTCTAAAAGTTAAATTCTACGGCCAGAGCACAGATAATTTTTGGCTCACCCTCTTACTTGATGTTCATGATTGTGAAGACTTATGAAGTGTCAGTTCTCTACAAATTAAACCATAAATAAAATTCAGTTAAAATAGCAATTAACTTTTTCATGGAATATTACAAGATAATTCTAGAAGTCCTTTAGAAAAATAAAGTTGAGAATAACTAAACCAATTTTAAATAAGAAATAAATGAGAGTTTGTGATATCATCAACATCGTGGGATAAATTTGAGATTGTAGACATTGAAGAAGATAAGAGGAAGTGTCACCTTTATTAGTGTCACTTCTACCCCAAGGAGGCACAGTGTAGTGCCATGAGACACCTTCTAAGCCTGTGATTTCTCCCAAGGGTGAACTGTGAGAGCATGTTACGGTTAGTCTTCCCCAGCTGTGCAGGATGCTGCCAAAGAAACCCACTTCTTTTAGCCCCATCCTCAATACTGAGGTGTGCTGTGTGACTAGGAGGTAGGGTATGGCTGGAAGAACAGCAGCTAGTGCTCTTGGAAAATATCAGAGGGTCATGGATCTTACTAACCACATTGTGGACTCCATCAGGAAGCTCACCCATGAGATGCTGGAGACACCTCACCCTCAAATCCCCTCAGTTGGTCCACGAGTACCCCAGCACCTCATCCAAACACACCCACACCTCCTGGCCAGCTCCCAGTGCATGTCCCTGACATCAGCAAGAATAAACCTCTGCAGATGGCTAATGAGCAACACAGAAAGCTGGCTCAGCTCTGGGGAATTGAGAGAAATCACCCAAATGTGAACATTCAGCACCACCTTAGGGAAAGCAAATGGGAGGCAGTCAGCACATGGCCTGCCTTTGCAGGATCAAGAGAGGGCATATAATCTTAACAATTCCCCCAGAAGAGGAACAAGAGATATGGAGCAAGCATATTCATAGAAAAGGTCTGAGAAAATTTAGAATCCTAAACAGGGCTGACCAAATTAATTTTTCTGCTGAAGCCAATCAGTAGAGAGGAGGTGATGGCTTCTTTAAATGAGAAGTCAGCAATGGAACACAATTGTCCAGCAACTGACCCCAAAGAAATGGAGATGTAAGATTTACCTGAGAAAGAATGAAAAATGAAGGAAACCTAACAAGAACCATGGTCTACCATTATGAAAAATAGTCTGTATTATTGGAGTCCAATTAGGAGAAGGGAGGGAAGGAATGATCTCTTGGGAAAGCTTATTTAAAGAAATAATGCCTGGGAACTTCACAGATATGGGAATCTGGGAAGAGTTTTGGATATGAAAATCCATGAAACTCATCAGTGCCCCCAAAATTGCAATCCCAAATGGTCTTAAAGACATATTGTAATAAAATTGTCTAAAGTCAAAGACAAAGAGAATTTTTTAAAGCAGCTAGAGAAAAAAAATTCTTCACATGTAAGGGACCCCCACACAATAAAGCTATCAGTACATTTCTAAGCAGAAACAGTATGGGCCAGGAGAGAGTGGGATGATATTTTCAAAGTGCTGAAAGAAAAAACTGCCAACCAAGAATATTTTACCCAGCAAAGATGTCCTTCAGAAATGAAGGTGAGATAAAGACTTTCCCAGATAAACAAAAGCTAATGAAATTCATCACATTAGCCCTGCCATATAAGAAGTGCTGAAAGGAGTTTTTTAAGCTTAAATAAAAGGCTGTTAATTAGTAATATAAAAATATAAGACTGGTAAAGTTAAGGTCAAATTAGAAATGTGGTGTGTTAGTCACTTAACTCTTGTATAAAGGTTAAAGGACAAAAGTATCAAAAGTATAGCTACAATAATTTGTTAATTATTACACAATATAAAAAGGGGCAAAAATAGGGGGGAGAGATTAAAAGGGTAGACTTTTTGTATGCAATCAAATTTGTTATCAGTTTATAAGAGACTGTTATAAATTGTTTTATGTAAGCATCATGGTAACCAAGAAACAAAACCCCCAAAATAGTACATACCAAAAGAGGAAGAAAGGATAAGGGAACTACAAAGTAGCCAGAAGACAGTAAAAGGGATTTAGCAAGTCCTTACCCATCAATAATTACTTTAAATGTTAACTTATTAAATTCTCCAGTCAAAATGCATAGAGGGGCTGAATGGATTAAAAAAAAAGACCTCAGTATATGGTGGCTATAAGTGACTCACTTCAGCTTTAACAACACATATAGACTGAAAGCAAAGGAATAGAAAAAGATATTCCATGCAAATGGAAATCAAAGGAAAGCAGGGGTAGCTACACTTACTTCAGACAAAACAGACTTTGTCAAAAATTATAATGAGGAAAGGAAGGTAATTATTTAATGATAAAATTATGTCAATCAAGAAGCTGTAACAATTGTAAATGTATATACATCTAACATCAGAGGCCCTAAATATATAAAGTACTAATAAATCTGAAGAGGGATATAGACAACAATACAAGGGAACTGTAATATCCCACTTTCAATATGGATAGATCATCCAGGTAGAAAATAAATAAGGAAACATTGCACTTAAACTATACTTTAGACCAAATGGACTAACAGACACATACAGAACATTCCATCCAACAGTAGCAGAATACATATTCTTCTCAAGTGCATAGGGAGCATTAACCAGATTAGATCATATATTGTGTCACAAAACAAGTCTTAGCAAATTTAAGAAAACTGAAATCATACCAAGTATCTTTTCAACTGCAGTGGTGTGAAACTAGATATCAAGAACAGGAGGAAAACTGGAAAGTACACAAATACATGGAAATTAAACATCACACTCCTAAACAACTAGCAGCAAAAGTGAAATTTTTAAAAAGATCTTGAACGAAAATGGAAACAATATCATAACTTACAGGATGCCACAAAAGCAACTCTAAGAGGAAGTTTATAATGATAAACACTTACATTAAGAAAAAAGTAATTTTAAACCTCAACCTAATTTTATACCTCAAGTACCTAGAAAAGTAAGAAACTAAGCCCAAAGTTAGTAGAAGGAAGGAAATAACAGATCAGGCCAGAATATATGAAATAGAGGGAAAAGAATTAGAAAAGGACAATTAAATTAAAAGCTTATGTTTGGCAAAGAAAAACAAAATTGGCAAATCTTTAGGGAGACAAAAGAGAAAAGTCAAAACCAGAAATGAAAAAAGAGACATTGCAGCTGATAGCACAAAATCATAAGAGACTACAATGAGGAATTACCCACCTAGAAATTGGACAAATTAGAAGAAATGGATACATTCCTGGAAATGTACAACCTCCCAAGACTGAATCATGAAGAAATAGAAAATATGCACAGAAAAATAACAAATAAGGACTTGAATCAGTAACCAAAAACCTCCCCAAAAGAAAAACCCAGGGCCAGATGGTTTCACCAGTCAGTTCTACCAAATACTTAAAGAAGAATTAATTCCATCTCAAACTATTCCAAAAAATTGAAGTGGAGTGAGTACTGTCAAACTCATTTTACAATGCCACTGTTACCCTGATATCAAAGCCAAATAAGGACACTACAAGAAAAAAAGTATAAGTAAAAATTCCTGATGAATATTGATGCAAAAATTCTCAGCAAAATACTAGCAAACCAAATTCAACAGCACTTTAGAAAGGATTTTTTCCCTAGGATGAAAGAATGATTCAACATACACAAATCAGTAAATGTGATATACCACAGTAATAGAATGAAAGACAAAAATTATGTCATTGTCTCAGTAGATGCAGAAAAAGCATTCAACAAAATTCAATGCATTTTCATGATAAAAACTCTCAACAAATTAGTTATGAAAGGAATATACCTCCACATAATAAAAGCCATATGTGAAAAGTCCACAGTGATCAACATACTCAATGAAAGATTAAAAGCTTTCCCTCTAAGATCAGACAAATAAGACAAGGATGCCTACTGTCACCACTTTTGTCCAACAAAGTACTGAAAGTCCTAGCCAGAGAAATCAGTCAAGAAAAAGAAATTTAAAAAGATTCAAATCGGAAAGGAAGAGGTAAAATTGTCTGTGTTGACAGAAGATATGATCTTATACATAGAAAATCCCAAAGACTCCACCAAAAAAAAAGAAAGCTATTAGAACTGATAAACAAAATCTCTAAAGTTTCAGGATACAAAATGAATATGCAAAGATCGGTAGTTTTTCTATACACTAACAAGGAAGTATTTGAGAAAGAAATAAAGCAATCCTATTTACAGTAGCATCAAAAACAATAAAATACTTAGTAATAAATTTCCCCAAGGAAGTGAAAAGATCTATACATTGAATACTGTAAGAAACTGATGAAAGAAATTGATGAAGGCGCAAATAAATGGGGAAAAAAATCTCATATTCATGGATTGGAAGAATTAATATTGTTAAAAATGTCCACACTACCCAAAGCCATCTATAGATTCAATGCAATCCCTATGTAAAGCTATAGTAATCAAAATAGTTTAGTGCTGGCATAAAAACAGACACACAAACCAATGGAACAGAATCAAGAGCCTAAAAATAAACCAACACATATAGGGTCAACTAATATTTGACAAGGGAGCCAAGAAGAGTCAAAGGGGATAGGATAGTCTCTTCAAAAAGTGGTATTGGAGAAGAATTAGAAATGAAAAAGAAGTAACAACCAACACTGCAGAAATACAAAAGATCATGAGAGACTACTACAAGCAACTATATGCCAATAAATTGGATAACCTGAAAGAAATGAATAAATTCTTAGAAAAGTACAATCTTCCAAGACTGAACCAGGAAGAAATAGAAAATGTGAACAGACCAATCACAAGCCCTGAAATTGAGACTGTGATTAAAAATCTCCCAACAAACAAAAAGCCCAGGGCCAGGTGGCTTCACAGGCGAATTCTGTCAAACATTTAGAGAAAAGCTAACACCTATCCTTCTCAAACTCTTCCAAACTGTAGCAGAAGGAGGAACACTCCCAAACTCATTGTACGA
The DNA here is from genome assembly GCF_030028045.1 of Hippopotamus amphibius kiboko. Lineage (NCBI taxonomy): Eukaryota > Metazoa > Chordata > Mammalia > Artiodactyla > Hippopotamidae > Hippopotamus > Hippopotamus amphibius. The sequence continues at coordinate 216,839,472 of NC_080187.1, forward strand.
GGCCACTATCACTGATGCCAAACCCAGACAAAAATGTCACAAAAAAAATTACAGGCCAATATCACTGATAAATATAGATGCAAAAATCCTCAACAAAAAACTAGCAAACAGAATCCAGCAGCACATTAAAAAGATCATACACCATGATCAAGTGGGGTTTATCCCTGGAATGCCAGGATTCTTCAATATACTCGTCAATCAATGTGATACACAATGTTAACAAATTGAAGGATAAAACCATGTGATCATCTCAATAGATGCAGAAAAAGCTTTTGACAAAATTCAACATCCATTTATGATAAAAACTCTCCAGAAAGTGGACACAGAAGAAAATTACCTCAGTGTAATAAAAGCCATATGTGACAAACCAACAGCTAACATCATTATAAATGGTGAAAAACTAAAAGCATTCCCTCTAAGAACAGGAACAAGACAAGGGTGCCCACTCTCACCACTGTTATTCAACATAGTTTTGGAATTTTTAGCCACAGCAGTCAGAGAAGAAAAAGAAATAAAAAGAATCCAAATTGGAAAAGAAGTAAAATTGTCACTCTTTGCAAATGACATGATGTTATACATAGAAAACCCTAAAGATGCTACCAGAAAACTGCTAGCGCTAATTGATGAATTTAGTAAAGTAGCAGGATACAAAATTAATGCACAGAAATCTCTTGCATTCCTATACACTAACAACGAAAAATGAGAAAGAGAAATTAAGGAAACACTCCCATTTACCATTGCAACAAAAAGAATAAAATACCTAGGAATAAACCTACCTAAGGAGGAAAAAGATCTGTATGCAGAAAACTATGAGACACTGATGGAAGAAATCAAAGATGATACAAACAGAGAGACATACCATGTCTTGTATGCGAAGAATCAACATTGTGAAAATGACTATACTACCCAAAGCAATTTACAGATTCAACACAATCCCTATCAAATTACCAATGGCATTTTTCACAGAACTAGAACAAGAAATTTTACGATTTGTATGGAAATGCAAAAGACCCTGAATAGCCAAAGGAATCTTGAGAAGGAAAGACAGAGCTGGAGGAATCAGGCTCTCTGACTTTAGACTATACTACAAGGCCATAGTGATCAAGACAGTATGGTACTGGCACAAAAACAGAAATATAGGTCAACAGAGCAGAATAGAGAGCCCAGAGATAAACCCACGCACATACGAGCACCTTATCTTTGACAAAGGAGGCAAGAATATACAATGGAGAAAAGACAGCCTCTTCAATAAGTGGTGCTGGGAAAATTGGACAGCTACATGTAAAAGAATGAAATTAGAACACTTCCTAACACCATCCACAACAATAAACTCAAAATGGATTAAAGACCAGGCAGTATAAAACTCTTAGAGGAAAACATAGAGCACTCTATGACATCCATCAAAGCAAGATCCTTTTTGACCCACCTCCTAGAATACTGGAAATAAAAACAAAAATAAACAAATGGGACCTAATGAAACTTAAAAGCTTTTTTCACAGCAAAAGAAACCATAAACAAGACAAGAAGACAATCTTCAGAATGGGAGAAAATATTTGCCAGTGAAGCAACTGACAAAGGATTAATCTCCAAAACGTGCAAGCTGCTCATGCAGCTCATTATCAAAAAAACCAAGAAGCCAATCCACAAATGGGCGGAAGACCTAAATAGACATTTCTCCAAGGAAGACATACAGATGGCTAACAAAGACATGAAAAGATGCTCAACATCACTTGCACTAGAGAAATGCAAATCAAAGGTGTAATGAGGTATCACCTCACACCAGTGAGAATGGCCATCATCAAAAAATCTAGAAACAATAAATGTTGGAGAGGGTGTGGAGGAAAGGGAACCCTCCTGCACTGTTGGTTGGAATGTAAATTGGTATAGCCACTATGAAAAACAGTACAGAGGCTCCTTAAAACTAAAAATAGGACCACCATATGACCCAGAAATCCCACTCCTGGGCATATACCCTGAGAAAACCATGATCCAAAAAGAAACATGTACCACAATGTTCATTGCAGCACTATTAACAATAGCTAGGACATGGAAGCAACCTAAATGCCCATCAACAGATGAATGGATAAAGAAGATGTGGCACATATATACAATAAAATATTACTCAGCCATAAAAATGGAATGAAATTATTTGTAGTGCGGTGGATGGACCTAGAGTCTGTCATACAGAGCGACGTAAGCCAGGAAGAGAAAAACAAATACCGTATGCTAACTCATATATATGGAATCTAAAAATCTGGTACCGATGAACCCAGTGGCAGCACAAGAATAAAGATGCAGATGCAGAGAACATACTTGAGGATATGGGGCAAGGGGTTGGGGGGACGAAGGGGAAGCTGAGATGCAGTGAGAGGGTAGCATTGACATATATACACCACCAAATGTAAAATAGATAGCTAGTGGGAAGCTGCTGCATAACACAGGGAGATCAACTCAATGATTGGCAATGACTTAAAGGGGTGAGATAGGGAGGGTGGGAAGGAGTTGCAGGAAGGAGGGGATATGGGGATATATGTATAAAATACAGCTGATTCACTTTGTTGTACAGCAGAAACTGGCACAACAGTGTAAAGCAATTATACTCTAATACAGAGCTTAAAAAAAAGTGGTGTTGGAGAAACTGGATAATCACATTCAAAAGAATGAAATTGGATTCTTTTTTCACACTCACGAAAATTAACTCAAAAAAAATTAACTCAAAATGGAATAAAGACTTAAATGTAAGATCTGGAGACATAAAACTCCCAGAAGAAACAAGGAAAAAGTTCCTTGACATTGATCTTGGCAATGATTTTTTTGGGTATGACCAAAACCACAAGCAAGAAAAGCAAAATAAACAAGTCAGACTATATCCAACTAAAAAGCTTCTGCATAGCAAAAGAAACAACTAACAAAATGAAAAGGCAACCTATGGGATGGGAGAAAATATTTGCAAACCATATATCTGATAAGGCGTTAGTATCCAAAATATATAAGGAACTCCTACAACTCAATAGCAAATAACAATCATCATCATCTGATTTTAAAATGGGCACATGGACCTGAATTGACATTTTTTAAGAACACATGCAAAAGGCCAACAGGTTCTTGAAAAGATTCATCAGGAAAATGTAAATCAAAGCCATAACGAGATGTCACCTCATACCTGTTAAATGGCTATTATCAAAAAGACAACAATTAACAAGGGTTGGTAAGGATGTGGAAAATAGAGAACCTTGAACACTGTTGATGGGAATATAAATTGGTATACCTATTATGGAAAGCAGTGTGGAGGTTCCTCAATAAGTTAAAAATTAAACTATCATATGATCCAGCAGTCCCACTTGTGGGTATAGAGCCAAAAGAATTGAAAGCACTATCTTAAAGAGGTATGTGCACTCCCGTGTTCATTGCAGTATTATTCACAATAGCCAAAACATGGAAACAACCTAAATATCCATCGGCAGATTAATGGATAAAGAAAATGAGGTGTGTACACATGCGATGAGTATTATTTGGCCATGGGAAAGAAGAAAATTCTCCTGTTTGTAACATGTATAGAGGGCATGCTGTGTGAAATAAGTCAGAGAGAGAATGACGAATACTGTATGATCCCATATATGTAGAATCTAAAAAATCAAATGTATAGAACCAGAGAATAGAATGGTGGTTGCCAGGGTCTGGGGGGTAAGGTAAATGGGAAGCTGTTTCTCAAAGAGTGTAAACTTCTACTTATAAGATGAATAACTTCTGGGATCTAATGTATAGTGTGGCGGCCAAAGTTAACAATACTGTATTATATAGTTAAAAATTATTAAGAGAGAAATCTTAAAGGTCCTCACCCCCCACACATACACACAATGGTAAGTACATGAGATAATGAAGGTGTTAATTAACCTTATTGTGGTAATCATTTCATAAAATATATGTGTATTAAGTCAACATGTTATTTGATTAAACTTGGTACCTTAAACTTGTACAGTGTTATGTGTCAACTATACCTCAATAAAACTGAAAAAGAAATTTCGAAAAGATAGTCATTGGGAAAAAAAACAAAGAATTAAACGAGACTTTTTTTTTAAGCTGTAATAAATGTGTGATTTTGGTACAAATAGACAAGTACATTTGTGGAAAATATTAGTCCAGAAACTGTTTTACATATATAGGTGTATATATGTATACCTATGTATATAATACATACATGTACACATATATATATGTATATAGAGAGCATCTTGGTATTTGACATAAGTTGCATATTCAGTAGTGGAGAAAGAATGGACCCTTCAGTAAATGAGACTGGGACAATTATTTTTCCATACTAATCAATCAGTGAATGTGCAAGTGAATGGGATGGAATAAGACCCCTATCTCACAAGCTTGGAAAAAATAGGAAAATTAATTCCAGAATAAGTTAAGGTCCTATATGTAAAAAAGCATAACTTTTATAATTTAGAGGAAATATATCTATATGAGATTAGTTAGAAAATAATTTTAAGATCTCAAAAGCATATGTAATTAAGGTAGCATGATTGACCACATTAAAGTAACGAAGTCTTCAAATAAGAACTCATAAACAAGATTATATGCTATGAGTGCAAAAAAGATATTTGCAACACCTATAACCAGAAATTAGACCAGAAAAATATATTAAAGTTATCCTACAAATCAGTAGGTAAAGGTCAACCCATTAGGAAATTGAATGGAGCCATAGAAAAAGAAATCCAGTTGACCATTAAATATTTGGAAAGATGCTCAGCCTCGTTAATAGATTTCTGTAAATTTAAACAAGATACCATTTCACTCCTAGTCTGGTGAAAACCTAAAATGGAAAATACTAAGTGTTTGAAAGCATATGGGGAAAGGAATCCTTCATATACTGCTGGTGGTAGTGTTAACTGATACACTACTTTGTAGAGCAGTTTGGCAAGATCTGGTAGAGTAGAAGCTGCATGTCCTACCTGACCCCAAAAATTCTATTTCTAGTTTACTTTGGAGAAACTTCTATATCTGGGTGCAGTGAGAGCTATACAAGGAAGTGTGTTCTATTCTCGTTTTAATAGCAAAAGCTGAGAAATAACCTAATTGTCTTCAGTGGGGCAATGGCAATAGGAGAATGAATAAATTGCAGCTCTGTCGTATAATAGAATACTATGAAGTTTATTGAGTCATTTATTTAAGAAACATTAATGAACTTTCAACTGTGCACTAAACAGTTTGGATTCTGAGGATATGATGGTAAACAACACAAAATCTTTTAAGTCATCACTTAAGTTTTGGCAGTTAAAATGAATGGAGGCAGAGTACATTCACTTTGTGAAGTCATCAAGCTTTATACTTATAATTTATGCACTTTTCTATATGTATACTTAAATAAAACATTTACTTTTAAAAACTAGTAAATGCAGTGTTGACCAAAAAAAGGAAAATTGCGGAAGTCTACTTTGCAGAAGTATGCTCCCATTTATGTAACATTTAAAAATGCTCAAATGTTATATTGCTAGAAAGAGAGGAAGGGGATGAGAGAGGAAGGATAAGGTTAAAGTGTAAAAGCACTAATAGGAGGATTATGTGCCAATTCAAGATAGTCATTACCTTTGAGAAGGTTAGGAGGGGAAGTTAACCCTATTTTTTCTGTTTCTTTTTTAAAAATGAAGTCAATTTGAAAAAATAACATTTATTAAATGTGGGCAGTGGGCACATAGATTATATTCTTTACACTTTTGCGTATATCTGAAATATTTTGTAATATTTCATTATTCTGAAAATATGTAAATTAAGGGAAGGAATCAAGTATTTATCCTGGCCTTTTTACATAGAGAGTTTCTTAGGGTAACCAAGTAATTGATATTAATAAATTAATAAAGAATGGTGAACTTAGAAAATCACTACTTTTGTAAATCCCCTAATGAAATGAACCTAGATAATAACCACCAGTAGATACTAAAAACAATCAGGTGTATAGTTAACTGTGGTCTTTTATATATATATATAAATATATATGTAGGGATCTTATAGAGACATAATTCACATACTATACGATTCACCTATTTAAGGCATACAATTCAATGCTTTTTTGATATATTCGCAGAGTTGTGCAACCATCACCACAATCAGTTTCAGAACTTTTCTATTACCCTCAAAAGAAATCCTGTAGACCCATTAGCATTCACTCCCCATTTTCCCCTACCCTTTCCATCCTAGGCAACCACTAAGCTACTTTCTATCTATATAAATTTGCCTATTCTGGAAATTGCATATAAATGGAATCATATAATACATGGGCTATTGTGACTGGCTTCTTGCACTTTGCATAACATTGTCAAGGTTCATCCATATTGTGAAATGTATTAATACAGAATTCTGTCCTTTTTTAATGGCCAAAAAATATTGCATTGTAGGGATGTACCACATTTAATTTTGTTGATAAATGTTTGAGTTGTTTTTACTCTGGAGCTATTATAAATAATATTGCTATGAACATTCATGTACAAGTGTTTGTGTGGTCGTATGATTTCATTTCTTTGGGGTGTGTATCCAGGAGTAGAATTGCTTAGTTGTATAGTATATTCTAGATTTAACTTTTTTAGAAACTGGCAGACTTCTCCAAATTGGCTGCACTATTTTACATTCCCATTAGCAACAAGTGAAGATTTCAGTTTCTCCACATCCTTGTCAGTTTCTATCAGTAGATGCATACACAGACAGAGAGACAGACGTAGATATCCTAATGGGTATGAAGTGGTATCTTGTGATTTTAATTTGCATTTCCCTGATAAGTGATAATATTGAACATCTGTGTGTGTATATTGGCTAGTCGTATATCTTCTCTGAAGAAATGTCTATTCAAATCCTTTGCCCATTTTTTAAACTGGGTTATTTAGTATGATTGAATTGTAAGTGTCCTTTATATATTCTGGATAAAAGTCTTTTATCAGTACTAGGACTTACAAGTAATTTCTCCCATTCTTTGGGTTGTCTTTTCACTTTATTAATGGTGTCCTTTGAAGCATAAAAATTTTAATTTTTATTAAGTCCACTTTATTTTTTCTTTGGTTGTTTGTGGATCTTGTGTCTTAATGCAAAATCATGAGGTTGAGGTCTTAGTTTTCATGGTATTATGGTATTCCGTATCTTTTGAGTACAAGCCTTCCCAAAATAGAAATCAGAAAGCTATTTTTCCAGCCTCCCTTACAGCTTGGCACAGGCATGTGATTTAAGTTCTTCCAGTTAGAAGCACCCATGCCAGATTTTGCATCAGAGTCTAAGGAGGTAAGGAAGAAAGGCACTTACACAGAATCCATTCCAGTAAGGGTAGCAGCAGATACATCCAGTTCTCAGATTTCAACAATGACAGGATTTCAAAGTGAGTACAGTTCCTCATGTCCACAGTGCAAAATACAGTGCTATGCCCAACAATTGCAAGCACAGTGTCTACACTGAAAATCTTGCTCTTACCATCAGTAACTCATTCCTGAAATGAATCCATTATGTGTGAGAATGCTAACTGCAAGTCTGTTTCCCATTATTTTAAATGAGAAAAAAAAAACTGCATTTTAAACTCCAATTTCCTAAACTGTACTAAAACAGTGTAAAATGCATATGTAAATAATAGACACATTATGATGTAAAGTGTATAAAACATCATAACAATTAATATGGTTGTTAATATTTTGCATGCAGTGGCATATTACATATTCCCCTTGTCAGTCAGTGCATTTTTTGAAATGTCTACATGTGATCCTACATTTTATGAGTTCTATTTGGAGTGTAATTCAACTTACATTTCACTGTATTTAAAATGTACTGAGTTTGGGGTACATATAAATTTTTATGTGTACAGATCAACTGAGAAGCTTTGTAATGAGAGACAAGTGCTTTCAAGTTTGGGTATTAAAAACCAAGAGGCATTGTACCAAGAAAATGTTATCCATAGGAACATTCTTCAGAGGTATGCCTGTTTTTATTGAGCACCTGCAACATGTCAGGTACCGTACAAGGGATGCGATTCTTGTCTACAAGCCCATACTTTAAATAAAACGTGGTCGTGTTTCCTAATCCTGTCCTAGATACCCTAAAAGTTGTAGTTAAAAGAAGCAGAATTCTTTCTTGTTTCTTTAACCAGATAAGCTCTACCTATTGTAACTTTATGGAAAATTGTAAAACATCTCATCAGATGAGTTCTGGATTCTGATCTTAGCTCTGTTTGGATATAACCCTGGTCAAGTCACTTCCCTTCCCTAGGCAACAATTTCTTCATAATATGAGAAGTAGTTTCAATTAGAGGATCTCTAGGGTTCTGTCCAGGTCTAAAATTATCTGATGTTTTGCTTCGAACACATATGTAAATCATACAAGCAGAAAATATTCAAATGAGTGAAACAGTTTTAAAGCTTCTTGCTTCTACAATGTTCAGAATTTCCCCGAATAGCTTTTATCCTGTAACTGCTCTCAGAAAAACCCAGGTGTTCCCCTTGTTTAGAAATTGTGTACTGATCTTACAGGGTAGGAAGACAGTGATCAAAAATTGTTTTTATATCTATTTATTTTGTTAATTTAAAATATGTTATCAGCAAGTATTAAGAAAAAGCACATGAACCACAAAATTGATTATTAACTTTTCATCATGTATGTTTCTTGGTGAATGTCTGTAATAAGAAAAGGGCAATGAGAAGATAAATTTCACAGTGTTAATAGGCAAGTCCTCATTGGAATATTTTTTTTCTTTTTCCAAGCATTACTCTGCCACTAGTGAAGTCTCATTATTTCTAAGTGTCCTAATCAATAAGGTCATGAAAGATTGATTTCAGGAGCTGTCACTGTGTTTATGACAAGAAGCATATAGAGTCATTTATACGAGTGGGCAGTAATTCTCCCGTTAACTAGTAAGTCAGGGAATCAGTAAACCCATCTTACATGTCTCTAGGTGGTGAGGAGAATCTCAGTGGTGTCCATCACTGACAGAGGAGGAGACTAATATTGTTAATTGAATTTCCCTAAAGAGAACAAAAATATACCATCATGTGGGGGTAGGGGGAAGGAGCAAATCTATAGAAGTCTCCAATATGTATGAGTTGGCTGCATTGATTTGCCTCTGCTAATGGTATGGGGTGGATACAGAATTGTTCTCAGAAAATAAAAAGTTGATTACAACAGCTCTTTTCCACTTAAGACTTTCAGAAGCAAACTACCAATATTTCAAATAAAAATATATGTATTTTAATATAATTTTAAAATAAAACAATTTAGTTTTATTCTATTAAAGTAATGTGTGTTGGTAGAAAATGTGTAACACTTAAACATTTTCTTATTATTTCTTATGAATGTGATTTTAAGAACCACACAGTTTTCTATCATATGAGAGTACTGTAATTTATTTGGTTGATCATATGTTTGGGGGACCTTTAGGTTCATAAAGCCTTTTTGAAAGAAAATAACCTTTATTACTATAATATATGTTGAGTGTTAAAAACAAAATTAAGCAATACAGAAATATGTAAATAGAAAAGTGAAAGCCCCTTCATTTTTCCCTCCTAGTCCCTCTTCTCAGACATAACAGCTGTTAACAGTTTGGAAAATATCCTTCCATATTTTTTGTCTGTTCATATTCTTATGCATATATATATATATATATATATATACACACATATACCCTTTTTCTAGTTAAAAAATCAAGCTATGTGTATTGTTAGTCCTTTCTTTTCAGTTAGTAGCACATTATGAATATTATTCCATGTGAGCACATGATCTACCTAATTCTCACCTTTTTAATTAGCTGGGCTTATTTTTCAGTTGAGGAAATGGCAGTACATGGCTTAAAAAGATTTAAACCATCCAAAAGGGAATTCAGTGAAAAAGAAATTTCTCTTTTACTTTACCCTGGAAATTCTTTTTAACGACTGCATAGTATTCCATGGAATAGTTGTGCCATTAACTTATTTAACCATTTCCCTATTGATGGACTTTTGTTGGAATTTTGGGATTTTGCTTTTTCAAATAGTGCTTCAGTGTACATCCCTCTACATATGCAGTTGTGGATTTGGGCTTATTTTCCAGGATAGATTTACTAGATATGGAATTGAAATTCTGATTTTAAAAAAGCCAATTATATGTACTTAAGACATGTTAAAAAGTAGTAACCTTCTTAGCCAGTATAACTGAGATCAGTTGTAGTTGATCATTTAAGCCCTAAGGTCAAACTAAGGAAATCATGATAAATGATACCTAAATACTTTATTTTGTTTCAACATATAAAACGTTTAAGTTTATGTTCATTCACCAATCTTCTGGTGTAGAAGCAAGACTTTTCTTGGTGAATAGATCTCTTCTTTGGAATTCCATTTCATTATTCTTACACGAGTATTATTACCTATAATACAATAGCTATAGGTAACTTAGCCAAGGTCACACAGTAAGTGACAGTGCTGAGACTGAAAAATACTTTTAAGCCTTTTTATTTGACCTAATAAGTGTAAAACCATCTGAGTTCATCCTAGTCCTCTAGATTTTTACAGTTTTCCCCTAGTCCTTTCACTTATCTCACTTAGACCTAATTTTCTGGCAGTTTTGTATAGCACTTGCTATTATCGAACCTTCCCTAAGCATTCAACTTAGTTTTCACAGAAGTGTTTTTTTTCCTAATATGTCATTAATTTTCTAGACATTTAGTTAAATTACATAATATGGTAAAGAGTCAATTAGCATAAACTTGTTTGGGAACAGATAGAACCTACACTGTGTGTGATAACACTCATAGGCAAGACGTTCACTGGGATGTAGGCATGTCTGTATGTTTTACAGGAGAAGTGGAGAGCATCACATAAATTATCATTCTGGATGAGTGGAGAACAGCTGAAAGAGTTTTGTACTATACTAATTCACAAACCTATCTATGGTTTGCAAGGGTCCATTTCCACTCATCCTTACCAACATCAGATATTATTAATCCAAAAGGCATTTTAAAGCTGAAAAATGTTTGTTAGTGAACAACAACAAAACCCTAGCATTTATTGAGCATCTACTCTCAACACTTTCCTATGTTGTCTCATTAACTCATTATAGTAACACTATAATGTTATCTAATGTTATCCCCATTTTTAAAGTAAAAACACAGAGAGATTAACTAACTTGGCCAAGGTCACACAGTAAGTGACAGTGCTGAGACTGAAAAATACTTTTAAGCCTTTTTATTTGACATGTTTATTGCATGAATGGGATATTCTGTATTTCAGTGTCATATATTTCATATAAGAAGTTAAAACATTCTGGCAAAATTTAGAAGTAGTCTTTGTAGAAGTATGCAGTTTTTAGTATATTTTCCTTTCATGAAATATTGTTTCAGAATGGTTTATAAAATTTATTCACTAAATATATATTTAGCCTACAAGACACTTTCCTGATATTACGAATTATTGGAAGAAAGTCATAGAATGTTAGAAGTTAAGTAACCTTTGAGTTGTTTAGCAAACTGTCTCATTCTTTTGTCTGTGGAATATGTGAATGAAGTGTGCTGATGCTTTAAGTCTGTAAAGGCTGTATCAGTATTGCTTAAAATTGGAGTTTCCTACACTCAGCAGAAGAAGATAATGTGGTCATGGCATGGGCATGATAAACCAGTCAGTCTATAATCCTAAATGTTAAATTGATTTCTACAAGACTTATTGAGTGTGTCTGCTCTAGCATGTTTTCATTGTATAAATGGAGACCTGTATTTCTCTTTGCATTGAGTTTTACCTTTTGTTATAGTTAACATCCAAATGTAAATAAGAGAGACAGAGACACATACCAACTTGCGAGGCCACAGTTTCTGAAAAATGTTTTGTTTGATAACCTTTTAATTATGGGTTACCTTGAATTTTCACATACTACATCCCCATGATTATGTTTTTGGCATTGCAATTCCAGAGAAGAAAAGCTAATCTTAATTTTACCCTATGATCTTAAATTTTGAGAAGGGAAAATATTAGTAAATGGCAAAGTTTGTTGAATGAAAAAATGAGCTACAGATCTTGCTGAGTACTTGTGTTAAGTATTTATGTAGGACACATTTCTAGAAGTAGAATTACAAATTGCAAGTTGCATCCAGCCATTTTGAGAAGCTTTTCTTCTTTCCCCGTTTTTTGAGATCCCCAGGTTAGGGTAAAGTCCTAAAGCATGTAAACTGATGGTCAACTGAGCAGCGAAGAAGAGGACTGTAGTCCCTTCTCCACTGGGAATCCTAGCCAACCCAAGAAAAGGACAACTGCAGGAAAAAGGAACTGTGGCAGTAATAACAGTGAGTTTGGAGTGCCCATGGTAGATCCCCATTTTTCTGATTAGAAATCTCTATGGCAAAATAAAGGATTGAAAATTCCACTGTTAGAAAACCAGCTGATGTGTCATATCCTCTGGAAGCCTACCCTAGCAGGCTGCCCTTTCTGTACCTGTACACGCACACGCGCGCGCGCGCGCACGCACACACACACACACACACACACACACCTGTCTGTCATCACTCCAGATTAGCTGCCCTTTCTTTATAATCCCATCCATCCATGTTTACCTCTCATAGAACTTATCATTAGTGTATTGTATTGGTCTCAACTCTGTGCCTCAGAAATATTTAGGAAATTTTTTTAAAGCAGATACAGATAACTGGGCGATTCTCTCTTCTTTTTTGTTATGTTTGAAATTTTTTATCATAAAAATTAAGAAGAAAATGATGCTTTGGGTCTAGTACAGATTTACTAAATAAAAATCTCTACCAGTAATTTTGAGATACCGCTAGGGTTGAGAATCACTGCTATACCAGAATAGTTCCTTTGCTTGTTTGTCTTCTTATAAGATTGTAGAGTTCCTGAGGATCCTTTTGTCTCTGAGTTCCTAGGACCTAGCCCAGTGTCTGACATATAACTAGATGCTTAAAAAAGACTTACTGAAGAAACCACAAATTAATGGGTGGATGAGAGTATTCTGTTAACTGGGAAAAAGGTAAAGAGTAAGCTAATGGAATTTGTATACATAATGTTTTTAATAAAAAGGTCTAAGATACACTCTCCAGTTTCTTTGAGGATAGAATGAGAAATGAACAAAAATGTACAACTTCATAGACTATGAAGACTTTCTTGCCTATAAAGATTACTAAGCTATATCAATAAATAGACAATTTATGGAGGGTGTGGACTTCCTTTCATAAGATGGTAGCTAGGCATTTTCTCCTCTACACTGGGAATTTAAGCTAAAGCCATCCATGATGGGCAGTCCTGGACTTTAGGGCCAGGACAAAGTTGGTGGAAAATTTTAGAATTAAACAGTCCCAGGGTGAACCAAACCAAGACAGTAAAGCTTTTACCTGAGGCTATTCTAGTACAGCCTGAGTCTTAGGTATAAAAATGGTGCTGAGCATCTTGATTGATGTAAAAGGCAAATATGGGGAAGAAACAGAAGAAAAAGCAGCAAAGTTTTCCCTGGGAGGAACAGAAGCAGGTGGAAACTGGCATGCAGATTGGTCAAGAAATAAGTTAGAACTAGGCTGTGACTAGAGAGTATTGCTGAGCTGTTGTTTCCCAGGTATTGGGTGTGTTCAGGGGGCAGGTAGGTAGTTGAGAAGAAACCATATAGGGTTTAACATATGACTAATACTCTATAAAAAACATAACTGAGCTAACCAGTGGGAAGAACTACACTAGGTAAACAAATTCATGCTTTGTCTTTGATTTTATAATTACATGATTTACAAAATGAATCTAGTGGTTTTGATTTAAAATATAATGGTACAGAATGAATAAAGCTATGTCAGTTTTTATTTTAACTGATATGATTAAGGTAAAATATACAGATTCTTTTGTTTTCATTTGCATCGTAGGAATATCTCCCTTTTCTAATCTTGAAAAGAAAAGAGGTCTTTGAAACACATTTTACATACTCTAAATATTGGCTGAAGGACTGAAGAAGATTAATCTTAATAAATTCACTAGAAAAAAATTGACTTTAATTTACCATATAGTGCAGCAGTGTAAATTGCCTTATATGAAACGTATAAAATAATTTAGTTGATATTTATGGTGAACCTTAAGAAGCCAAGTCCTTAGTGTTGGACTCTGACTTTATATATTTGTTACCCTGTCTTGAAGTGACCACCATTCCATTTCATAAACACTTTTTTACATATTTAGGAATAAAAAAATTTAGTATGTCTGTCCATGTTGAAAGTCATCATTAAGGTGTAGGTATGTGTAGCCCAGGAATACAGATATAGGAATTGTAAACATTTATAGGCTGTCATAAAAATTCACTCAGCAATATTCTAACCTTATAACTTATAAATATAAATATTTGATTTAACCTTATAATATATAATTATATAATAGAGGAATTTGGTTTTCAGTGCCATCTTAATTAAAAGATAACTTTGAAGTCTTCCAGAGAACTGGGCTGAACTTGCATAACTTTTCAGGAAGTCTGTACAAAGAAGTAATAATAATTATCTCCCATAGAATTGAATAAACAAAACAATAGATTCATTAAATTTTATAGAAAGTTATAAATTTTATTCCATACTCTTCCACTTAAAATCGTTGGAAAAAATAGAAATTAAGATTAATAGATTTTAAAATTCGGCTCTAGTTAAAAACTCCTTTAAAGAAAAAATTTTACCCTTTTACTACTGGTTAAAAACTGTCCTTTAGAGTAAAAGAAAAATTTACCCTTTTTCTTGTGGTTTCTAATTCTTTTGTCTCTCAAATTACTTATTCTTGCTTCAGCTAAGTTGCAACAATACCTTCACTGCATATTTTTTCAAGACTGATGACAACACTTATGACCTCCCAAAGCTGCTCCCTTGGTGACCACTAATGGTTTATCTAGTGTCAAACAAGATCTTTGTTTTCTTGATTTTAGATAAATTTGCAGCCCACTGCTTCACCAGTCATGAAGTCAGTTGTTTACATTTCAACAAAATGTTTGTCGTAACTTTCAAATACAGAGGAACTGTAGACAGACGGTGTTTATCACGTTGTAGAGACTGTCAGAAATGGTTGGCCTCAACATAGCCGAGTCGAGCTCAGTGTTTACATTTTCATCTGCAAACTGTCAGGCCTGCTCACTGTAGTGACCAACTGCAGCATGAGAAGATGAATAGCACAGAATTTTTATACTAGTTGCCATATATTGCTGTGAATTAGTCTTTTCAAAAAAATGTGTTTTACAAATGATAGCTAAAGGATGAGAAGAAGCCATTCCAGTATTTGAAATTATAATATTACTATTTTGGTTAATGACCCTCTTCCAAAAGTGAAATGTGGAAACTCACATGTAGAATGTGTTTCCTGTGGTGATATTTTTTCCTGTCATCTCCAAGTTATGTCCGAAAAATGTGCTGATGAGTAGACAGAGGGTTTTTAGGAAGGAGGAGTGGCCCTTTGCTTGCACTGTGGTCATGTCAGCTATTACAGCCAATTAAAACCTGTTTCTCAATTTCAGGTGTTCACTCAGTCTTTCATTGAGCAACGGGGTGTATAAATAAATTTAATATTGTTTACGATCTGTCCAGAGACTAGACAGATAGACAGACAGACAGACTGACTGAATTTTTAAAGGTACATTTCATTCCTGACTGCCTACATGCTACTTTCTCCTCTGAAACACCTACTCCCTGAAACCATCCACTACTCATTCTTCAAAACTAATTTCAGTAATCTCCACCTTCAGGAGCTTTATCCCAGTCCATTGTTTGACTTTAAAATCCTTACCAAGTTTGGTCATAGCTGCGTAATACAATTTGTCATTTCTGCCTCATAATATGATTACTGATTTTCTTGTTTCTTGTGTTCCCCTACTAAAACTGAATGCTTCTAAAAGGTAAGGGCTGTTTTATTTAACCATGTGTCATTAGTGTAAAGCAGAGTGTTTGGCATATAGTAGGTGCTAAATAAATGTTGAATTAATTTAGGACATCATATTTCTGCTGTAGAACTCTAGCATTCATGGCCTCCCTCATTGGTTCTTCATTCCCACTTTTCCAAGGGCATCATCCCTTCTTAATCAGAACAGTATCCTCTGTATTGTGCCTGCACCATCTTTTCCTTTATGCATTTCCTTGCTTCTGTAATAGGCCCCATTTCCTCTGCTTATCTGTGTCTACTGTTTTCTTCAAGATCACATTAAAGATGCATTTCCTTTAGAAAAGCTATGATTAACTCAGTCCTTGATGCTTTCAAGAGTACAGTGAGCAGTATAGGCCCTCAGGATATTTAATGAAAAAATAAATGAGTAATAGATAAATTGATGAATGGAAAGTCAACAGTAGACTGCAGACTTAAAAGAGAAAAATATGTTCAACAGAAAGGAAAATCAGTGATGGGAAAAATAATGGAGCTTGAATGTTAGGCATATAGTCATCTTACTGCCAGTGTAGTCATCTCTGTGACAAGGGAGCAGTGCCACAGAAATGATAAGCCTCAGTTTCCTACTCCAAATGTGTCATTACCTGGATGTGTGTGCTTGGGAATGACAAAACCTTTTAGCCTCAATTTCCTTGTCAGTGAAACAGTGGTTTTGAGGGTTCTTCCAGCTCTCCAGTCCTGGACTCTTACAGATACATGGAAGTAACACAACTGGGTTTTGGGTGGAACTCTTTAAAAGGCTGGTTGAAACTTAATTAGCATATGTCTCTGGAACCAACTGTGGAAGCTACTTCCCTGCTGAAAGACTTGTATAGTTATGGCAAGGGGAGTTTTAAGTTACTATCTGACTGAAGAAGACACACGTTATAGGCTTTCAAGACAATGGTTACATCATTCAAAGAGAATTTAAATGTAATCTTTCCTCTGACTGCCTCAAAGAACAATTATATAAAGGCAGAATATGAATTAGAAGGTTTTTGGCGAGCATGATCATAAGGTGGTGGAATCTCAAAATAGATGTTCCATCTCTCCGGTCCCATAATATTAATAGTGATACTGCTTATATTTGCAGACTGCATCATGCTTTCCAAAGAATCTTTCTCATTTCATTCTTCATATGAGAAGATCCTCTTACAGAAGTTAGACCAAAGCTGATGGGCCAATAAGAGTTGGAATGAGGATAAGGAAACCAAGGGTACCTAGTGGGGAGTGGCAAGTGGGAGAAAACTTATGTTCTATTTGCTCCATCTTAGAGAAGATGTTCATTCTTGCTGGGGAATGCTTTTGATTATCTGTGTTTCTCTACCATGCCCTGATGTCAAAGGGACAAGGAATCTGCTGAGGAAAAGAGCATGGACGCCACCTAGTCATCCAATTCACTGACTTTACTAAAGATTGATAGACAGGACACTAGCTCTCTGTGGGATGCTGAAGCCTTCCTTTATTCAGAGCCAAAAGATACTGGAATATAGAAGAAAACATCTCTGGACTATATGATTAAATAGGTGCAGACTAATAATTAACACTTATTTTGTACCAGGTACCCATCCTAAGTTTTTAACATAAACTAACACGTGTAATCCTCACAGCAGTCCTGTTGCTTTTATTATCCCTATTTTACAAATGAGGAAACTGAGGCACTTTTCCAAGGTCCCACAGCAAATAAGTGGTGAACCAGGGCTTGAAAACAAATAAGTTGCTGCCTAAGTCCATGCTGTTAATAACTATAATGTACTGAGTAAAGCACGTTGGTACTTATCTTGCTGCCTCTAACTTGCTTGAACATAAATCTGGATGTGACTGTCCCTTAACTCCTTTGTCCAGAGAGCACTTGGACTGACTTCACAATTCTCATAAGCCACAACTACAAGAGTCATATTTCAGTCTCAGATATCTTTTTGGAGGGAGTATATTTCCAGCCCAGTAAGGAAAACAGGCATCTCATCCCAAGTGGTTTGATCTTCTGATTTCCCCCATCAACTTCAGTAGATTCTTCTAGCGAGTTTTCCTTACGGGTCTATATGCCCTGAACTTTTGCTAAAATGTTCAAGAAATACCAGTATCCTTAAAGGCTAACATATTTATAGTCATTTTTTAAAATTCTGTGATTTACAAACTTCTACCGTAAATTTTTGTTGCATTCATCTAAGTCATTGTTTTTATCTGTATAGTTCAAAACTGATTCATAATTATGTTCTCTGTGGTTTGGGTGAAATATATATACACACACAACTTGAAAGACACAGGAAATGTGTCTTCTCAATGTTTTCTTCCATCGTTAACATACCTCTCTCCCCCTCTCTCCCTTCCTTCCTTCCTTTTCACGTTTTCCTTCCCAATGTTGTAGATTATTCTGTGAACAGTGGTACGTAATTAACATATGATGGTGATGATTTCCAGATACATAGCCCGTTCACAGGAAACAGATGCTCCCTAAGTTCCTCCAGTGCAAACTCAGAAACCATGTGTAGGTACACACATTTTTTATTTGGAAAAAATGTAAAAAGAACAAGATCCTCATAAGTAAATTTGACTATGAAGGGGTTGATAAATTTGCCGTAGTGTCTTTGGAACAGATCTTTCTAGATGAGAGGAACCTCATATGTGATGCCTTCAAATTTTTCTCATCCTCAGACCATATTTAGATAATTTGGGTTTGAAAGGTTCAGGACATGGGTTACAAGGAGGCCTACTCCTCTTTCAAAAGAGTACAGTGACCAAAACATAAATAGGATGCCTGAGAGTAGGATTGACATGGTCATTGAAAACCAAGGAGTCACAAGGTTTTTGAAACATAAAGATAAGTTATAGCATGTAGATAACTTAGTTGACAGACACAGACTTTATTGTGACATATCCTGTCTTTCATTTTGGAAGGATATTTCATCTCTCTATTAAAAGGCATATGTTGTTTATTATACAATATGTTCTTAGGAGAGCATGTTCCTTTATTCCTGAAAACTATGTTTAAAAACAGTTCTTCGGGAAGTAGATCATTCTTTCAGTAAATATAAATGCCTAACATATGTGTCAGACTCTGCCCACAAGGTGCTTCAGTCTAATAGCTGACTACAGAAAAGCAAAGAGGCAGTTAAAATACCGTATAATAAATTGCACAATAATAGGTCTCTTTGCTTCCATCTTTGCTGCTTTCAATCTTCTCTCTGCACAGCATCCAGTATGATTTGTAAGTCAGGTCACATCACTTCCCTACCCAGTGCCCGCCAGTGGCTTCCTGATGTATTTGAAGCAAAAGCTAAGACACTTACAGTGGCCTAGAAAGCTGTAGGTTTGCCCCACTCCTTACATCTCTGATTTCATCTCTTACTACTCTTCCCCCTCGCTGACCCTGCTCCATTCCCGCGGGCCTTGCTATTCCTCAAACGTGTCAGCCCTCTTCTGGTTCAGGCCCTTTGCATTTACTCTTCTCTCTGCATGAAAAGCTCTTCCTCCAGATAGCTGCATGGCTTATTCCTCACCTCTTTCAGGTCTTTAATCAAACGTCATTTTCTCAGGGGGCCTTCTCTTACCACCCTTTAAAAATTGTAATCCTCCTTCCCCTCACAGCCCCCAGCTCTACATCTCTGTTTTTCTCTGTAGTCCTTATCACCATCTAACATACTTATTTATGTTGTTAATGACTTTCTACCCCAACTAAAATATAACTTTCACGAAAGTAGGGATTTCTGTCTGTGCTTAATAAATACTTATTGAGTAAATGAATAGAAGTTAAATGCTAGGTGCTATGAGAGCACATAATCCAGTAATTGATATCAGAGGAGACAAATATCAGAGGAGACATTACAACAAAGCTAAGGTTTGACAGATAAGTAGGAGGTTTTTAACAGAGTGTTTCAGGCGGAGAGAACAGCACTTGCACAGACCCAGAGAAGCACACAAGCGTGTGTGGTACTTTAGTCATTTATCATAACTGGAACATAGCAAGGAGGGGGAGTAGCAAGCGGTGAAACTGGAGAGGTAGTCAGGGACCAGACAGTGAAGGGTCAGATAAAGACAGTGGGAGCCCCTGAAGGGCTTTAAACAAGGAGTGAAGTGAGTGGGTTTGCCATTTCTTTTGGAGATATCCTTCAGGCTGCAGTGTGGTGAGTAGATTGCGGGAGGCCAAGCTTGTAGCAGTAAAGGCTTTTAGAAGCCTGTTTTGGATATTTAAGTGAGATGGTGGCAGACTAAAGTAAGTTGACATATGTAGGGATGAGAAATATATGCATTTGAAAAGTATTTAATAGAGTCAACATTGGCTGTGAGTAGTATGGGAAACGAAGAAGCTTAAAATGAAGTGGATAGTGGTGCCTTTTAGTATCAGGTTTATAAAACAAAAAAGAACAGATTCCATTTTCGACATGTTCATGTGCTCATGGGACATCCACATAGTGGTATCTAGTATGAAGTTAATTCTAAAATCAAGAGGCTTAGAAGAAGCACCTGGGCTAGAGATAGAGATTTAGGATCATCAGCCTGGATACAGCAAAGAAAACAATAGAAATGGATAATAATCTATAGAGTAATGAAAGGATAGAGTGGAGGAGAGAAATCTGAAAACTAATATTTACTGCGGAGTTTGGCAAACTAAGGTCCATGGACCAAAACTGGCTCAGTGCCAGTTTTTTAATGGGCTACAAACTACGAATGCTCTTTACAGTTATTAATTATTACATTTTACATAATAGCCTTGATTTTGCCTGTTGGCCTGCAAAACTTAAAATATTACTATCTGGCCCATGAAGAAAACTTGACTCACCCCTGATTGAAGCAAAGGAAGACAAGTGTTCAAAGATGATGGTATATGATAGTGAGAGTGATAAGGAAAATCCAGAAGAGTGAAGTATCATATAAGCCAAGGGGAAAGAGAGGCCTTTCAGATAGTTAGGGAAACTTTGGATCATATTGGCATAGTAAGTTTATATACTGGCACCTCTCTTCTGCTTCAAATTCGTAATAATAAAAGATATTTTAAAAGAAAACTAAGAAGACATAGCGAGGTCAAAAGCAAAATTGGGATTTCTGTGGACCAGAAGTGGAATGAATAGAAACACAAAGTATTAAAAAGGGCAGAAGTCACCATTCTGTAGCACTCTCAGTCCAGAGACACTATGGTGACTGGAATTGGGCTCCGGTGGACTAAAAGGGGGTAAATGTCCCATACAAAGTCGTGTTCACAGCCTGAGGACAAAGCTTGGGCTAGGAACTTTTCTACTCATAAAGAAGGCTGAATAAAAATGCTGCTGACTACTGCACAGTGCATCAGCTTGTAGGAAGTTTCAGGCCTAGGAAGGAAGAGCACACACAGCCTCACAACCAAGAATTGAACCAAGCTGCCTGCTCAGTAACCGAATCTCTAGTATCTCCAGGATCAGGATCGTTGCTGGAGCTCCAGTCTCTGAAGTGCCATTTAAGTGACCTTGAGCCCCGGGTGTCCAGGAGAAGCAACTATGAAACTAGATAAGGGAGCATAAAGGAGTAGATAGAGTAAAACAAAACAGCTCTGCTCAAAATGTGCCTACAAGTCAAAATTTCAGACATGAATAAATAAAATGTTAGAAAAGATAGCCAAACAATTTTTTAAATGGAGCAAGAATTTATAACAGATGAAATTAATTTTATAGGTCTCTGAAAGAGATTTTTAAAGAAATATAGTTAGTATCCTCAAGGAGATAAATGAAAGCACCCATTTAAAATCAATAGGAAAACATGAAAAAATAGGCAGAAGTGAAATAATAGGTAGTATGAAAAAGAACTAAAAGAAATCCAGGAAATAAGAATATAGCTTTTGAAACAGAATATAACTCAACAGGATAAAATATAAACTGAAAGTAGACAGGGAAAGAATTAATCAGTAGCTTGGGAGATGGTATTAAAGAATATATCCCAAACATAGAAGAAAGATAAAAAAGGATGAAAGAATGATTAAGAGTCATGAATGTAGACTGAGGGGATTCCATAGCATCTATTTGGAGTTCTGAAAGGAAAGAATGGTGAGGAAAGTGGAGTTAATATTTCACACTCAACACCTGAGAATTTTCAAGAATGGAAGAAAGGCATGAATTCACACTATAATGAGGCTGCAGAAGATCAAAGAGAAGAAGAAAATATTTAAAACTACCAGGACAGACACAGATTATCTAAAAAGTACAGTTAGACTGAAACGTCTTGTCAGCTGTGAGTGGTGCCAAAAAGCAACAAAACGGTATCTTCAAAATGTGTAATATCAACCAAGAATTTTATCCCCAGTGAAACATGATTCAGGAATAAAGGCAAAACGAAGATATTTTCAAACATTCAAAGGCAAAGAAATAGACGTAGTACAGGCCTTCACTAAAAGAGAAGTTAAAAGATATGTCAGTAAGAAGAAAATGAGTTCAGAGAGAAGGCGAGGGATACATAAAAATGGTGTGCCTAGAAGTTGTAAAAATGCATCGGTTTGCTTCATTACCCACTGGCAATGTTTAAAAAAAAAAACTTATTCACAAAAAGGAAAAGGAAGAAAAACTTAACCTTTTAGTTCATGATAAGATATGAGGAGGGTACATAATTGGGAGTTAAAATATGCAAAGGACTTTATGACAGAAATGTCAAATAAGAGTGGAGAAGAGTGCATATTTTCAATAAATTACTATTCTTTTGAATCAAAATTACTGCACAGGAATATTGTCATAATTGTAAGTTTGGATTCTAGAACAAGGATTCAAAATCAGATAAATCATAGATGAGGCCAGTGATTTCATTAGGCAAAGCTAAAACTTCTTTACCTAACCGTAAAAATCATTAACAGGGTAAACTTCTAATTAAATTTAATTAAAATAGGCATCTATTAAGGGATACTTATATTTTTTTAAGTGTGCGTGGAAAACCCAACTTTATCAAAAAATAAATTCTACCTTACAGTCATGTATTAGCTTAGCATTAATATGGACCAGTAATTATGTTTAATTTTTCACTTAGATATATGGTGGTCTTGTTTCTAATGGAATCATCCATAAAAGCCTAGCAATCCAAGTGAAAATATCTCCCAAAGCAGTAATGATCTCTCTCTTCTTTGAACTCTGAAAACACTTTTGTCTGCACCTCTCTTAGGGCAAGTACCAATTTTTGCCCTGGCTTGTAGCTGCTTGTCCTTTCATCTCTTCTTACACTAGTCTTCTCAAGGTCTCATACTATGGCTGTCTATATTCCACAAGGTAGATGAACACAGGCTATACACACAGTACACAAATGCCACTTGAACCGTGGTTTTGTGTATCTGAGTTTTGTGGCGTTTTTTTGGTTTTTTTTTTTTTTTTTTTTACTATAACAACAAAGCATTTTATAGGAGTATGTTACTGCGTGTTGTCTTGTAAAGCTATGAAAATTTTACAAATTTGCTGGTAAAGTAAGTAAAGTTTCTGTTTGAATAATTAGGCCATTAAGATTAGAAAGATTTGTGTAAAGCTAATTGTGTTGATGTTTTGAAGGAACTTCAAACCATATTTGAATATGAAAGAGTCTTATTTAAGTCCTGACAGTGATTTCAGTCTTATGAGAGTCAGGAATTGATGGCATGTGTGAGGTAACTAAGGTGGGAGAGGTTAAGTGAATTTACCTTGATCATGCACGATAGTTGGAATTTTCGATGGTTGATTTATGCATTTCTTTTTTTACTAAAACACTGAAGTGGAAAGTATATCATCCTCTCCAGCTGTACTTGTTATTTTTCATATATAAAGCATGTACTTTGTTTTTAAAATATAAGCAGCAATTTCTCCTCTTTCTGTGTTCTCAAAGCCCTCTGATTATACTTCTGTTATAGCAGTTACCATGGAATTACAGTGAGTTGTTTGTTTTCCTGACACACTACTTCCCACCTCAGTACTGTCATCGGATGGATACCCAAAACTTATGAGGATACACAAGCCTTAAATGACACAAAAATGTTTATTGAATGAATGAATGAGATCCTGACTATACTTTAATTCCCATGGAATTCAGCTGCTTAAGGTTGTTTATATTATTATGTTTTCTGAAGCACAGAAATTCTGAATGTTTTTGTTGATTATTAGTTGGTTCTATAAGATTCCCATAAAGGGTAATCAGTGACCGTCCTGGAAACCAGCAACTTAGAACTTCTGGCTTCTATGAGAGAGAAACATGTCAGTCCGTATCAGAACCTAGAATCAGAGACTATTGTCTGATTCTAAGTTTTCCTCATTTTTGTGCAAATATATATTTCTGATCTATTACTTAAGACTTTCTTCAGTCCTGTCAACTGAACCTGAATCTTTTGTAAAGTGGAAAATATTTTTTATGTGTTGTTCTAATTTGAATTTTATGTACCATGTTTACTTAAAGCAATGTGCCACTTTTAGTAAAGACGTGAGAATTATGCTAGATTCTGAAATTGCTGTAAATGTTTGAAACCCAATATTTCAATAAATTGTGTGGTTTTTAATTAGACCATTTTGTTAACATTTTAAACCGCTTTATTGAGATACAATTCACCCATTTAACATATATAGAATGTATATGTTAACATAGAAATCACCCATTTAACAATATAATTTACTGTTTTTGTATATTGACAGAGCTGAATATAATCAATATAATCAATTTTAGAACATTTTCATCACCCTGAAAAGAAACTCTGCGCCTTTAATCATTACTCTCTAATCTCCCCCATCCCCCTTAGCATTTTGTTAACATTTACACTTGATATATTTATTTCCTACCCTGTCTTAGTATAATGATCAAAAGTTCACATTGTGTGTGTGTGTGTGTGTGTGTGTGTGTGTATTTCAACCATCTATTTCTCTGTAGAGTCTAGATTTTCACATCTTACTACAAGCTGTCTAAATGAGCTCCAGATTTAGTAACTTGAATATTATCATTTTACTCTTTCTTTTCAAGTATAAAACTTAAAAATTAGTATGCTATTTGGGAAGCAACTATTGCTTTATTGACAGAATTAAAATCATCAATATTTTAACTGACTCACTACCAGTGAATCACTTACTGTGCAGTGATTAAAGAGATATCTCTCCGCCAAATTGAAATGGGAATAAGTCATACTGGGTGAATGTACCTCTTACAGTTTGGATTATTTGTATTCAATTCAGATTTCTTGGCCTAAGTTGTTCTTTATCATAGATTTAGACAATTATGAGAAAATTAAAGTCAGTCACAAAGTATTTTGGATTTTTCAGAATAGAAAACCCCATGTGGATGACAAGTTACGTTATATACTAATAGTCTACTTTGATTAATAGAAATGTTATGTAAATCACTTGTCAGAAACACATGAAATGATCTTTTTATCTGTGTCATTTACACTAAGTTCTTGCTGGCACAGAACATTTTCTGAATTAAAATCTCTGCAGACAAGCAGTAAAATGCATAATGTACTTATGAATAATACATTAACAGCCTTATAGTCAAGATCAGTGATAAACAAATTGGTAGCCTAGTGTCTGGGGACACATTAGACTGCTGACTCCGTTTGATAGAGGACTTTTTGGACTTGTCTACTATCTTTGTATCAAGTGCCATAGAAACAAATTTAATAAATTTCTTGTCTAGATCAAATGAGGATTTAGGTAAATCTGTGATGCAGCTTCTCTGATATCTTTGTAAATGCTTTGTGTACCCTTTTTGTACCCTTTGTATATACTTTACATAAGTTGTATCACATATATATTCTTGTGATGCCTAATTGTAACATTAGGGACAGGAATGGATAACTAAAGTACAACTATGAAGGGTTTTCACTTTGATTTATCAACTAGTAAAATTACTTTTATAGCTTGGTTTGCTTAAAGCAATAAATTTAATTTTGAGTAAAGCGTTTACCAGTAAGAATTGAGTAGTACTTTATAATCTTACTTTCACTGAGTTTATCATCTGTATATATTTGTGAATAGAAACTAATTATACCAGGCTAGAGTGCTAGACTGTAAACTCCATAAAGGGATGAACATGTCTGTTTTATCTTTCCCCAAAACCTAATATAAGAACATAATGTTGCTTGATAAATGTTTGTGAAGTAAATGAATGAAAATGTCAAGCAACAGTGGGCAGTAGGAAAGTACTACCCAGTCAGGAAAATAGTGACTACTCTAGGTATTTCAAAAAGAAGGGTATTTAAAACAAAGATTTCATTATAAAAATTACTGGAGAGGCTGGCGGAGCAAAAAGAGGAGGGTGATGGTATCCAGAGAGTTATAACTTCAGGAAGCTAATCCTGTCTATCCCCACACCACCCAGAGCTGGAGGAGTAAAAGATGGGAATGTAGGATTGCCTAGAACCTACGTCCACACCAACCACTGGCAATGCTGGAGCTCTACCTCTACCTTTTAAAAAGTAATGTTTCTGATTAGTTATAATGTATGCATTGTATGTATGTGTTGTACAATGCAACTTTAAATTCTGATGTAATCTTTATTGGACATAGCAACCTGTATAGAGTGTGATTCTTTTGTGCTGCTTGTGCATTTTGGTATTTCATATGTTTAGGGACTGCAATCTTTTGATTTATTCCTTTGTAGGCTGGGAGCTTTTTTATGTACAAAATGTACAAAAATGTGCATTTATTTAAGTACCTACTCAGTGCCAGGCACTGTGTTATTATAAAAATTGAAGTGCA
This sequence comes from Hippopotamus amphibius kiboko, assembly GCF_030028045.1. NCBI lineage: Eukaryota > Metazoa > Chordata > Mammalia > Artiodactyla > Hippopotamidae > Hippopotamus > Hippopotamus amphibius. The sequence goes on from NC_080187.1 coordinate 216,865,981, forward strand.
AGTTATAATATATAAGTAAATTTACCTGACTTAACACTCACACCTTCATGTAAATATATTCAGGCAATGTGTGTAAGGTGGTTAAGCTTGTACAGAAAATTTTAACATAACAGTTTTGACCTGCCAATTTACTTTGAAATAGCCCTAGTTCTTCCTATCAAGTTGCGTTGTTCTTTAAAAAAAAGGAAGCTGCATAACACAGGGAGATCAACTTGGTGATTGGTGATGATCTAGAGGGGTGGGTTAGGGAGGATGGGAGGGAGGGGTTATGGGGATATGTGTGTAAGTACAGCTGATTCACTTTGGTGTACAGCAGAAACTGGCAGAACAGTGTAAAGCAATTATACTCCAATAAAGATCTGAAAAAAAAAAAGGCAGGATGTAGCATAACTGAATATCTGACACAGTCTACTGACTGTCAGGCAGTGCCACTCAGAGGCCATCTGAAATATGATAAGTGTATTTCTTAGCAGATTAGAGAAAAGGTGACTTGTCAGAAATAGGTTTACTTAATAAAATGCACATTCTGAGAAGACAAAATCGTGTCTGTGGTTAGCTAATAGCTTACAAAGCTTAAATATGCACTGTTTCTGAACTTATGGATATACTGACTGGGGTTGGAAAACAGGAGCACAAGATCATACAAAAATCATAGATTCTAGTCTCCTCTCGGAACTATTCCATGTTCAAACTGTTCCCGACTCTGTGCTTTGGTACAGATTGCAGTGACCGATGATGTAGCCCCCCACCCCTCACTGCTGCTACGTGCATAGAAGAGATGCCAAAACAATGTCTACAGAACGTTTAGAGAACAATAGCACCTATATGGTAATGCCATAGGAAGCCTTATAAGTTCAAATTAAGGATAAAGAAAAGTAGGCTTTTTTGTTCAGAGTCATGGCAACAAATATATGACATCCATTGGAAGAAAAACTGCCTTTCCTAGAAAATGCAGTATATCTTCCATTTCTTCCTTCCCCTCCTCCTTCATCTTTTACTCCTTTATCTTTTCTATGGAATTAATATTATTGAACAAAGAAGGCTGATTAATGACAAATGCAGTAAAAGAAAAAAAAACCTGTCCAATATTGAGTCCTATGTACAAATACCCAATTCGAGCCACTGTTCCATTTACCAGAGTTATATATTAAAAGGTTAAAATGGTTTTTTTAAAAGTGTTTTTCACTTGGCACTATGAAAAGGAGGCACGAGACCACTCTCTCTCTCTCCTGCCTTACGTGAACCCTGTGTGCTGTGACTGTTGCATACTCTTTCAGCATGTAACATTACCTTGAAAATCATTAGATTTTTTTTATGCCTAGTTTACTCAACTGAATTCTAAGCTTTTTCATGGAGAAGAGTCTGATCCTGTGCCAGACCAGTTTGTATCCATTTTGCCTTATTCATAGAAGATGATTGGTAAATCAGCTCTTCTTTCTTCCACATCCAATCAGCAGCCAAGACTGTTGCTTTTACTTGTAAATATAGTTTTTATCCAGCCATCCTACCTCTCTATTTGAATTGTCACTGATGGTGTTGGATCCCTAATCCTTTCTCCTATTTGAGTTCTTTGTTTTTTGTCTTAACCCTCTCCAGCCTATCCTCCATATAGCTTCCAGAACGTGCTTTCAAAAGCGAACATCTGGGTGTGTCACTCTGCCTTAAAACCTTCTGCAAGCTCTCTGTTGCTTTAGAATAAGATTTAGACTCTCTATCCTTGACTACAAGGTCCTCTGCAAAATTTGTTCTCTTCCTACCCCCCTGGCATTATCTCTCAACATTTCCCGTCACTTCACACTCTTAACCGTTTTCAGTGGCTTACTGTCCTTTGATTGGGCCTTGTACCCTTTTGTCTCCATACACCTCATCCCTTAGAACACCTAGCTCTCTCCCATTCAATGCATTTGCCTCCCTCCACCCCTACCCACACATACACACATCCACCCTCACCCCATAATCAAATACTTTTACCTGAACGGCTTCTTTTGAGGCTTAGCTCTGGTATCTCCTCCTCTAGGAAGTATTCCCTGTCATTCTTCTGATCTTCACCCAAGCAGGTTAGGTACCTACTATGTAAGTCCAAGGTATACCCTGTGTCTCCATTATACACAGAACTTATCACACTATGTTGCATTAATCTGTTTTTGAATCTTTCTTTCTCAGTAGAATGTGAGGTCTTTGAAGGCAGGTCCTGATCCTCTGTGTTTCTGTATTTCTGCTGTTTAACAAACACCATGCACATAGCTGGCAGGCAATAAATGTTTGTTCAAATAAATTGAATGGCTTTTTGGCTTGTCTTTAGTCCATTCCTTGCCTTCAGGCAAGCAAATGCCTAGACATTCAAGATAGATGCTTGTCTGGGCCGAATAGCTTACTTTACAGAAGTGGCCAGCTTGGCCTATTTGGTGATACCAGGAAAGAGTTCTGGAAATTACCTCACAAAGTCAGTCTATTCAGAGGAAAAAATTGGTGTTATCTTAAAGAGTTGCAACAGTGACTCTGTTCTATTGTTTTTGCTTTCATTTGCATATCCCAAGTTTATTATACTTATATTAAGGACCAAAGGAAGCTGGAAAATATCTTTATCTTAAAAAGCCCATACATGATTTACATCATTTCCTTTTTTTATCCAATTTTTAAATTTTTATTTATTTATTTATTTATTTATTTATTTATTTATTTATTTATTTATTTATTCTGGCTATACTAGGTCTTCGTTGCAGCGCACAGGCTCTTTATTGAGGCACGTGGGCTTCTCTAGTTGTGGCACACAGGCTCTAGAGCGCGTGGGCTCAGCAGTTGTGGCACACGGGCTTAGTTGCAGTATGTTTGATCCCCAACCAGGGATCGAACCCAGGCCCCCTGCTTTGGGAGTGTGGAGTCTTAACCACTGGACCACCAGGGAAGTTCCCTACATCATTAATTTCTTGAATACAAAATACAAAGTACAGACATTAATTATCTTTAAATTTGATTTTTTTCCTATCCTTCGATTTGGTCTTCTGAAGCACTAACTACAGTTCCTTATGTATTCTGGGTACTAGATAGATTGTTTGCTGAATTGATATAACAAGCTTGTTTGTCTGTAAATCCAAGATAATAAGTTGTAAAATAGGCCATAAAAATCTAATAAGATTATAGAGCACATAACATTTGCCAAACTACCCAAAATGGCCACCTTAAAATATTCTGTGGTGCATCTTTGCCTGATCTAATGTGTTTAATTTATATAAGGGAATTAGATCATTTTCAAGTTTCTTCTTAATCCAAAATTTTTAGTTTCTATAATTATTTTCTGCCTCTTAACATTTACTGTTAGCTACTTGAATAATGGCTCTTTCTCAAAGCTTCAGTAGCCTTATTCTCAAAAACAATATAGAGCCATCCCTAATCTAGAAATGTATAGTTTATTATGTCTATAATGCTGTCTTCCTGTCTAGGGAAACTTCCCAGCACTAATTCTATATCATTGCACTCACCTTATAGACATTTTAGTTCAGTGAAACAACTTTGTTTTTCAGGGCACAGTATGCAGAGAGGCAAAATAGTGTGATGCTTAAAGCTCAGATTCTAGAATCAGATATACCTGGATTTGAGTCCTAGCCCTTACTAGTTACATAATCTTAAAGAAGTTACTTATCTTCTCTGAACTTTAGTTTCTCCATGTAAATGAGAATGGTAATTATATCAACCTCATGCTGTTGTATTATATGAGACACTGCTTGCAAGGCAGCACTTAGGAGAGTGCCTGGTGCATGTGTGCACAAGCTTAACAAATGTTAGTGAATTTTTTATGTGTCAAGCACATGGGAAATAGCAGCAATTAAAACAAATATAGGACCTGCCCTTATAGGCAGTTAAACAGTTAATTACAATAAAGAGTGATGGGTTCTTGAGGAAATGACTGAGGAAATACAGAGTTGTTCATGGAAGTAGTAGGAAGACTAAATATAACCTAGAGGTCAGAGAAGGCTCTTTTGAGGAAGTAATATTGAACCTGAGACTGATGGGGTGAGAAGGTAGACTCAGCTAAAATAAAGGTATTTATTAGATAAATCATATGTTAGAGAAATTTTGAGATGTCAGAAAGATTCCAGGATATGTCCTCTCAAGAACATTAAGGGTCTACTCTAATGGGTATTAGCAGTGAATGAACTGGAAGTAAAATGTGAACTCTAGAAAAAGCAAGAACCCTCAGCAGGTAGGAACTAATAAACTTGTTTGATGACATTATACGAGGTACTTAGCTATAGAGGCAGGGACAATATAAAGAAGATGATGATGATTACTAATGTCTATGCAGATCAATTTATTTCTCTTAATAACCTATTGAGGCAGGAATTATGTGCCCTCATTTGTAAGAACACTGAGGCATCAAGAGGATAAATAACTTTCCTGATGTTATGCCTAGTAAGTGAAAGAGTTGGGATTCAAACCATGGCAGAATTAATCCATAGACCATGTTAGCAGTTTCAAAACAGTAAATGAGACATAGTTGGTGTCTGATTCACATACCATAAAATTCACCCTTTTGAAGAATACAGTTCAGTGGGTTTTAAGTATATTCACAAGGTTGTGAAATCGTTACCACTGTCTAATTCCATAACATCATCACCCCCAAAAAGAAACCCCATACTCATTAGTAGTCATACACCATTTTCCCCTCCCCCAGCCCCTGGCAACCACTAGTCCACTTCTATCTTTACAGATTTGCCTATGGAATTAATTTTTTTGTGTTGACCTTATATTGTGAGACCTCGTTAAACTCACTGTTTACTTTTAGAGCTTTTTTGTGAATTCCTCTGGATTTTCTACCTATATGTTCAAGTTGTCTGAGAAACTGAATATATGACTATACAATAGTCAGCCCATATGTGACAATAGAACAATGACCTGCAACCTCTGCAGCAACCAGTCTAGAAAGCCAAACCACACCTCTGAAGCAGTCAACCCAGAGTGGTCAGAAGTTGATCAGTGACTGCCAGCTTCACTTTTTTTTGATCCTGCTTCTAACTCAAGACCAACCAGAAAAAGATGATTGTGCTCCTCAAACTATCACATAAGATGCTCACTTCTAGTTAACCTACCTCTGGCTTCCCCTTGCCAATAAGCCTCCAAACAGTGCATACTTGAAGCCTTCTCTTTTTTTCATTATAAAGCTTTCCCATCCCTCTGCATGACTTTGAGTCTCTGCCAAATGCAAGTGTTGGTGGCTATCTGCTATAGCAAACTCTGAATAAATAACCTCTGTTCTTTAAAAAAAAAAAAAAAAACGGGAGGGAGGGAAGGAAGGAAGAAAGGAAAGAAGGGAGGGGGGCGGGAGGAAGAAACCATTTGTGCCATAAGGAGCAAAATCTAAAACATCATTTCTGCCTATCTTTCTCAAATCCCTACATCTCCCTGTCCCTGCTGAAAAGGACTCCTAGTGTTGTATGCCTTTTAATATTTACACATGAATGTCCTCAGAAGTATGGACTCTTTTTAGGACCTTTACATTTCTTTTCCATATGATAACTTTATTTCCCCATAATAGGAAGATATGGACTTGCATTCTGACTTAAAGCTAAAACCTCCTTCAGACTTCAGACTAAAGGCTGAGTAAACATCAGCTGATCACCAAATATCTCTTCAAATGAACTTCAGTATTCCTTGTAAAGAGAAAGATTCATATATGCCTTTTTATAAAGAAATAAGATTCTGTAATGGTCTGGTGTTCTCCAGACTTACTGAGTCCTCTGAGTTTTGTTTGCCTTGAATATCAAAAAGACTTTTAAACATTTTAGTTCACCTTTAGTAAAGCACTTATCTTACTCTCACTAGCTAAAAGCCGTAGCACAGAGTATCTCTAATGTTACAATTCAGTGGGGCAGCATTAACTTTTCTGTAAGCATTTGATCATATCTGATTCAGCAAAATCAAGAAGAAAGACCAGATATTCTGAAAAAGCCTTTCACACTGCTCTCTATATAAGAAGGTCTTGTTTGCAATATCTTAATGGGGAACAGAAGCTCTGTATTGTTAAGCAGTTTTCATCCATAACCAAAGTATAAATTAACACAATCACCTTGAAGTCCTAAATCTGAAAGGCTGCTCTTTTTTGCCTTCTTCCTTGCCATATTTTGTATCAGATAGTCTCTTAAGTAACAGACTTAGTGCTGATTTTGTCTCCTCTGTTTTCCCTGTATACTTTAGATGTTAGAGAACAGGAGGGGCTAAACCGGAGTGCAAACTCCAGATAATCCATCTGAGAAAACATTGCCTATCACCAGCTATTTCCCCCATTTCATTTCCTCTAGACTAAATTAAGCAGCCCCGGTGCTTCCTAGCAGGATCATTTATAAAATCAACTGTAGCTGATTTTCCTAGTTCCCTATCAACAAGGTCTTTAACCTAGCTGCTTCTTGGAAGAAAATCTTGCAATAAATATCCTGTCATGGGCACAGGTGGGGAAGGCATACTCTGAAGACTTTGAAGCAGTATCATGCTAAAGTTGGAAGGCTTTACTGGATTTCACCAACATCCATGAAGGAAAGGGTTTTGAAAGCCTGCCATAGGCCAAAAAATTATTGAAGGCCAGTTGGGACTGGAGCTGCAAGGGGACCCATCCTGAGTCACCTGGAGTCCCTTCTAACCCTGGTCCCACATTCCTTCCCTCCTCACCCAAGGCCTGCTTCCCTCCTGCTGTGTGCACATTTCTTCCCATTTCCTGACAGTCTCAAGAAGTGCACCACCAGCTAAAAGAACTACTCATATTTCAGTCCCTTAGAATCTAGTTAGCTCTCATTTCCTTTTTTATTTACTTGTGATAGTCAGACTTGGCATTGCTTTACATTCTCTGAGTCTGGATTACTTCAAGTTTTTTAAAATTTTTAAGTTGCTGGAGCTTTTATAAGAGCTCAGGACCCCCACCCCCCCCCCACCCCTAATGCATTTAGCTCAATAGCATTGAGCTAAGTACAATGTGGTACTCTAGATTTGATCATGGAACAGGAAAAGGTCATCAGTAGAAAAACTAGGGGAAGTCCAAATAAGGCTGTAGCTTAATTAATAGTATAGTTTTAATTTAATCTCCTAGTTTTGGTAAATGTACCATGGTTGTGTATGATGAGGGAAGGCTCAATTAAAGCATATAGGAATTCTCTACTGTACTTGTAACTCTTCAGTCAGTCTAAAATTATTTCAGAATAAAATACTCTTGAAGTTTTAAAATAATATCAAGTCAAAGATTTTACAAAAATTGAGATATTTAGTGATGTGTGCCAAAAGTCAAGCACATTGCTATAACCACACACTAGATTTTCCTACAACTTCCTCGGTGTAGACCCATTATACCCTTGAAAGTCAGATAAACCTGGGCTTAATCCCTGGCTCCATCACTTGCTAGCTGTAAAAATTTAAGCAAGTAACTGACTCCTCTAAGACTATTTTTCTTTAATGGGATGATGATGAGGTACGAATTTTGAGGGCTTAGATGACAGCCTAGGGCCTGCCACATGGTAAACCCTTGAATTGTCACTTTCAGCCCTCCAGGATGGCACTTTGAGAAAATTGCTCTCCCCCCCAGACATAAAAGGGTCTGGGTCATTACTTTCCTTGAGAATAGGGGGGGAAAAATAGTGAATGCCAAGATGACTAAGGCATAAGCAAAGATGACTGGCAAAGGCCTTGCAGTTGGCCTGCACATTCCTGGCCTCTCCTCTCTGGGCTTGTCCCCTTCAGGCAGGCCTAACACCAGAGCCTTCCTTGCCTTATCAACCACAGTTTGTAGCTTACCTGTATCCTTACCTTGACTTTCCCAGGCACATGAGTGTTTCTAAGCCTTTTCTTTCTCATTGCGGATTGATGGGTCTTCTGTCCTTTTAAGAGAATTTCTGATGTTAGAGCCCAGAAACTAGACTGTACTTTTATATTCAGCAACTATGTATTGAATACCTACTTTTTGTTAGATTTATATAAACATAAACCCAGCTGTCAAAGAGCTCACAGTCTACTTTGTGATTAAATAATCAGTTATGATCTAATTTACAATTAAATAGTAGAAAAATCAGTCAAGAAATGCAAGTGTTACAGTGGAGTAAGAACAGAGTGCTGTAGGAACACTCCTTTCCGTTTCATTGCCATCTCAGTGGACAAGAGCCTCTGAGCTCTATGGTCCTGCTCCTTGGGAGCTGCTGGACCTAAGGGACTTTGTCCTTGGTGCATGATGTCCACATCATTCCCTTGCCCCAGACAGACTCTCCTTGGTCTCATGGTCCTGAGTCTCTTTTGCCTCCCAACTTTAAAGCACCCAGGACATTTAAGATGCAGGAACAAAGAAAACAGGGAACTGCTGTGGTAAGACTTCTCAAGTTCTGCAGTAAAGCAGCAGGTAGCCTGGAAGTTGGGAAAATAAGGAGTTGCACAGAGAACTTCATATGAAAGTCCTTGACTTTGAGTCTTTTGTCTTTTAGTTTGATAGCATGATAACTCAGAGAACTGTTCCATTTTATCCGGAAGAACTGGTCCTCTATATGCATACAGCTCTTTGCACATACCCTCATTATAGCACTTATCTCACAGTGTTGCATTTGTCTCTGGTAAGTCTGCCTCTCACTGTGTCTGTGAGTGCTGGGCCTGGCCCAGTGCCTGCCACTTGGCAGCTTTGTGGAGCTTGAGGGTGAGGAAAGATCAAAATGACTTTATTGTGAGTTTTGTTGGATTGCAGTAATGAACTCTATACACTAATCTTTGGTCACCTATCTCATAATAGCTTAAAGAGAAGGAACAAGAGCACTCAGGTCTGTGTCCTGCTTTCATCCTTCAGTTCTTGCACCACCCCCTCTCACTCACCCTGCCCTCATCTCACTTAGTCCAAGCAGGTCAGACATGGCACAGTTCAGCTCCCTCAGGGAGAGCCTTCCAAAGGGTCCACGTTCTGATTAGCATCACAAAGGCATTGTTCCTCTCATCTTGAGAAAGCTTTTCCAGCCTCTCTCAGCCCCACTTACCTTATTACCTAACCCTTCAAACTGTGGATTATGATTTTACTCTTTTGGCAACACAGTCTCACAAATTTACAATTTCCTGGTGCTATTCTTGACGCCAGAAACTGATTCTTTCAAGTGTGAGTGTCTACCGCTGAAAAGCTGAGCCAAACCTTTATATAAGTAGATTACATTAGAAGGCTTAGAAGAGAAAAATCATGAAACAGAAGAAGGAATATCAGTTCATTATGCTTGCTTCTTTTAAGCTGACCATAACAGGTAAAGATAGTAGTTGAGTAGAGATGATGTCCTTTAAGCATTAGGAAAATTTTTCATATGGGAAAAACAACCATGAAAAAAATCACTCCAGAATCTGCTCATCTCTGTAAATTGGGCTACTAAGTTCTAAATTTATGGACTTGCCAAAACCTACTTGTATTATCTCTAAACAGGTCTTAAGGTGCCACCAGATGCTCTAAGCAAATCTAGCCTAGCCTATCCTGCTAATGAACATGCAAACAGTTTTCCCCATCTGCCACCTCTGTCTAAAAGGCTAGGAAGGCCTTCCTCTCTGATCACAAAGAACGTAATTGCTGTCTATAGAGAAGTCAAGTACAAAGGCCACCAGCCTTTGCAGGCCACCAGAGATTAACAGCTGCCTCTCCTTTAATTGAGAGAGGTAATAACAGTTACTCTAGTTAATAATTGAATGGATTCCTAGGCCATGTAATTCAGATTGAAGCTGTCAGTCTTTTTGCTGGCCTTTAGCTAAGCTAGGTTATTATAATGGAGACTCTAATCCTATTAGTCAGTTGTCAGTCTCACAGTGGGAGAGAGCAAAGGAAGGCAGAGCTATTAAGGTGTTATGTCAGGTACACAAGTAAAGCCACATATTTCCTCTTTAGAGGTATTTTTTTCTTGCTCAAATTAGAATGATAAAACTCTCTATGCAAGTTCTAATTTCATAATTTCTGTCTGAATACAGAGTATCTGGAAAAGGGGTAACAGAAAAAAGGAAAAATATCTAGTTAACCTTTCTAGATGAGGTATTTTCAGTCCGTTAACAAACTTTGCTTGGTGTCTGCAGCATGTGCGTCCTGTGCTTGACCCCAGTTGAGGGTGCAGAGGTAGGAGAGCTTAAGCTTCACAGTGTAGTACATGAACACAAAACTCTTTGGGATAATGTCAAAAGTGATAAGGGCCATAAGAGAAATACAGGCAAATGCAAAGACCTTTGACTTTAGTTGAGGGGAGCAGGAAAGACTTTATGAGTGATTTGATCTGGATCTTAAAGAACTGAGAGAGAGCATTTGAACATTACAAGTTGAGAAGAGCGCAGGTTGGATGCAGAGAATAGTTATGGTTAAGCATTTTTAGCATACTTGCTTTTTTCTAGACACCGAGAGGGATAGGGACAAATATATGACCATGTATTTGAGGAACATCCAGCCTCATTGTGGCATTCAGGAATATAAAGAGAGCAGTGTATAGGAAGTACCACGTGATTGGCACAAGAAGCTAGTGTAGGGGGGGATAGAGAGGAAGAAGAAATGAGTCTCTCTATGTCCTTTAAGTCTACCTGGATTATTGTGTGAAAGTGATCTTCGTTTTTCATTTGCATAAAGAGTGTTTAGTGCCACATGCTTAAAGAAGGTGTTTTTTCCCCTTTGTTTTAACATTTGGGCAACCCATCATTGAGCCAGTTTGATTTTCCCTTTCTGTCCCCCTGAGGTGAAAAAGGCATAGGCTATCAAAGGATTGTCTCATCTGCCTTTATGTACAGAGAGGGGGAAGGGCTGTTCATGTGCACTGTTAGGAAATGGGGTCCAGTGTGAGGTGTTCCTCCTTGTTATGCTCACAGGCCCCCCTATATTGTGGTAAACTGTCATAATTCACAGGACCTTTTTGTTGTTTGAAGGAAATCTTTTCATTTGTTCATCCCTTTCTTCAGTCACTCGTCCATCAAGTATTTACCATTTCTGTTCTGTGCCAGCACTGGGGTTGCAGAGATGAGTCCAGCTGCCACTCTTGAGAAGCTTGCAAACAGAGCAATGGGGCCGTGCAGTAGGGCAGAGATGGTGGCATGAATAGGAGTTGATGTGAGGCATGAAGAAGAAGTTAGGAGGATACTGAACAGTGTTTCCATTTGGCCATGCTCTGTGGAAGAGAATCCAAAAATGGCTTGTTGGATCTGTAATCCCGAAGTGCACATAACCAGAACCATCCTTGACTCTGGGGAGAAATTTGTGAGTTTTTTTTATTTCACAGTTGGTTTTGATTTTTTGCTTTAGTTCCTTGAAAAGCTGCAAATGATAAATTAGAACTTCAATTTTCAATAATACTTTAGTAAAAATTTGGCTTTGCATGGCCTTTATCTTACTGAATCGGCTTAATTTTTCCTGCTTAATGTCTGTTAGAGCCCATGTCTTAAGTTTTTCAAAAGGTCACATCCATGTTGTTGGCACTGCATGAAAGGCTTCGAGTTTGTTTTGTTTTGTTTTTAAGGCATAGATGTGTACATTAAGATGGTCTGCTTTCACTCAGTCCTTTTCCACTACACTTTTGCAATCTTGACCCAGTTCTCTTTTGTTGTGGAAAGGTCTACAAGAACAGCAGTGGTGCTGCTTTGTTTCTCTGTGGACACATTGCATCAATTGCTGCATCTCCTTGGCTTAAAGTATGACATACTTTGTATTTGAGTTGAGAAATATCAAAATATAAAGGTTTTACATTGAAATGGAGTACAAATGGAGAATTTAGTTCCTTGATGGTTATTAAGGAGGCTCAAGGTGAACATGTCTTTCAGTCTTGAAAAATTGAATTTCATTCTTTGATCATGAAGTTCAATCCCAATTGAAAACTATTCCACTAGGCACATGCAGTAACAGGAACTGTATCCTAGGATCATACCAGAGCAATTGACCTTCTGTGGTTTCACAGTTAAAATCATGTAAAATACCTTTGTGAGCCTTCTTTTTGAAAACTGTCATTCAGCAATCATTGATGAGCACTTACTGAGTACATTCCCTTCTGCTAAGTGTTGGGGATGTGGTGATGAAGCAGACATGGTCCCTGACTGCAAGAAGCTCTAGTTTAGTGGGATTACAAAGATGAAAAGCTAGAGGATCATCCCTTTCAGGAAGAACAGTATATGTTAAAGCACAGAGGCATGAAAGAGCATGGGCCACGTGGGAAATTTGGTTGAGAGAGAGGCAGGAGCATGGCAGGGAAGGAGGCTGTTAGAGAGGGATCAGATTAGAAGGAGTTGTGCTAAAGAATTTGGGCCTCATTCTGTAGACAGTGTGGAGGAAGTCATTCAAGTGTTTTACCCAGAGTGGCATCATCACATTTACTCTTGAGAATGTTATCTTCATTGCATATAAAGACATCCAGAGCAGGACTACTCAAAAGAGATTCCACAGGCCAGTGCCAGACTACTGTCACTAGAATAGGGTGAGATAAGTACACAAATCAAGAGTAATTTTATATCTTTCATCTAATATTTTAAAATGTGGGCTCAAACTTAGTATACCTGTTTTTCCTCATGTGTTTAGTAATTCATTTATATTATATTTCACAAAAGTATTGGTCACAATGGAGTAAAAATCTTAAAAACAAAGAAACAAACAAAAACACCTGACTTTTATCTTAGCATGTTTGGGAAGCACTGCTCTAGAGAATGGGCCGCTGTGAGTTGAGACTAGTTAGGAGTTTTGCTGCATTGCCTCAAGCAAGAGACCACGAGAGCCTGAACTGACATGGTAAGAATAGGCATGGCTAGAAAAGGCAAGAGTTAAGGGCTATAACGGGAGAGAAGTAATAGGAACTTGGAGCCTGAATCAGTGTGAAAGCTGAGGAAGGGGGAACAGTCTAGAAGGGCAAATCTTCTAAGAGTCTGCTGAAAGTTGGACCCTTGCTCTGTGCATTATTATGAGCTTTCCCATCCCTGTTTTACAGAGACGTTTCACTTTTTTTTAATGTGGTTATTTTTTAATATTATTAAATATTTTATCTATAATTCCTATTTGAGTGTAGAAGAAAGGAGGTGTAGATATGTGTTTACTTCCCTGTCTTGACTCAGGGCTCCTCTGTCATTTTCCCTAAGCTTCAGAGGCTTCCATGATACCCAAGGCCTGGCTGGTAAAACTGCTGGTAAGATAACCAGTCACTACCAAATTAAATATTCATATGTACTATATGATCTCATGTATATGAAATTCTACAGTAGACAGTAACCTATGGTACCATAAATCAAATCAGTGGTTGCTTCAGGGAGGAGGGGTTGACTGTGAAAGGGGGATGAGGGAACTTTCTAGGGTAATGGAAATGTTCAGGTCTTGGTAAGCACTCATCAAAGTTAATTGAATGTATCCTTAAGATACATCTGAGCCCTTCACTCTGTTGTAAAGTATGTCTCAAATTAAAAAAAAATAGCCAATAAACAAAAGGTGTTCAACCCCATTAATATCAGGGAAAGGCAAATAAAAACCTCAATGAATTGCGAGTATACACCCATTAGAATGACCAAAGTTTAAAAAAAACTCATAAAGCCAGGTTTTGGTGTGACTGTAGAATAACTGAAATCATCACTGTGCTGTAATGTATGCAAAATTGTTCTGAATATTTTATAAAGCTCTGTGGCTATAACTAACAACACTGAACCTATGCACACTCTGTGACCCAGCAGTCCCACTTTAAACTTATACTCAACACAACTGCATGTCATATGTGCCCAAATACATGTACAAAAATGTTGAAAGCAGCATTGTCCAGAGTTTCAAAGTGGAAACAACCCAAGTGTCAATCAGTGGTGAAACATTTAAGTAAGTTGAGGTGTACAATTAGACAAAGGAATACTATATAGTAAGGAAAATGAATTAAATACTGCTAAAGGCAGCAATATAGATGAATTTAGGAAAATCGAGCAAGAAAAATTATAGTCTCTGACTGTATTTTATTGTGCACAGAGGGTGAGTAAATGAGTGGTCAAGATATTATACTACGAAACTCCAGGCATGTACTGGAGCCAATAATTGATGATCCACAAGCAGGCAGAGCATTGTGCTTTGAACGTCAGCAGAAGCAAGCAAACGTGCTTGACAGAGCCTGTGAATAACTCATATCTCTCCTCCCAACTACCTCCTCCCCAAAAGCCCCTCAGTATTTCAAAGACATTTCAAGGCTTTATGAACTGTGGAACACTATTAAAATAAACGTAAGGTGGAGTTGTAATAGTGGGGTTGAATATTAGTTCACTAGGGCTGCCATAACAAAGTGCCACAGACTGGGTGGCCTAAATAGCAGAAATTTCTTTTCTCAGAGTTCTGGAGGCTGAAGTCTAAGGTCAAAGTGTTAGTAAGTTTGGTTTTTCCTGAGGCCGCTCTCCTTGGTTTGTAAATGGCCACCTTGTTGCTGTGTCCTCACACAGCCTTTTTACCTGTGCATGTGCATCCCTGGTGTCTCTTCTCTTACAAGGACTCCAGTCATGTTGGATTAAGGCCCCACCCCAACAACCTCATTTTAACTTAATCACCTCTTTAAATTTCTTACCCTCAAATAGAGTTCCATTCTGAGGTACTAGGGGTTGCAACTTCAACGTAAGAATTCAGTGGGTGGTGGGGACACGTCAGCCCCCGTAGCAGGTTGCTGTTCTGTATTTTACGTATTTAATGCAGTGATTCTGTGTTTGCTTAAGAATTCTTGCCCTCCCCATGCCAGAGGAATGTGAAGAACTTATATATCCTTCCCACAAGAATTGTATACACTTCAGAAATTGTATAGAAAAAATCGTAGGTCGAGTTCTAAAGTGGTTACTTAATATTCTCCCTAAAATAGCTGAAGTGGCTTAAAAAAAAAAAAAGGTATAGTTAACTGGATAGATATTAGATTATTTTATATTACTGAAGAAGAAAGTTCTAGCAAAGGAAATCTTTGTGGAAGTCAATTTGTCTTGTTAGGTGGTATTTAACATTACAAAATGATCCAGTTTTTAAAGTGTTACTAAAAACTTCTGTACGAAATGATTTTTTTCCTATGCTTGGAGTGCTTCATACCTTTCCCTCTTCTTTTGCCTGTCTCGAAACCTCAACTTTCTCAGAAAAGCCTATGCTGACCCTTTCCCCAGAATACAGTTGGTTCCCCCACTGTTCTCATAGAGAGCCTTTCCTTTTTCCTCAGAGTACTTATTATAATTGAAATTGTTTTATTTATATTTATTTGATTAATGTTGATCTCAATCACTAAATTTTAGGCTTCATGGGGGACAGAAACTATGATTTTTTGTTCACCGCTTTTGACCTGTAGTTTCTAGCACTGAGTAAGCAGTCAATAAATGTTTGTAGAACAGTTGAACCAACAGAATATTTCATACTACAACTAAATATTTCATTTGGTTATAAATTTATGCCTGGGAAATTGGGCTAATTTCTCTTTGTATTTCCGTTTAGAATGTGGCAGATCAGATTGCATTTCAAGTTGCTGGTGGATTAACAGCCCTTGAACACGTTCTTCAAGTAGTGGTCCCAGTCACAAATGTGAACACAGTTTCACGAATTCCTCCTAAGTAAGTATAGTTTTTTAATCTGTCTTTCACGTTTCATTTGTGAGTCATTTCTACCCTATGGTTTCCATATGGGGGACCACAAGAAAATTGTATGTGTATTCAGGCTTGAATAGCAGAAGCTTACACTCCCCATTAGGGAGAAAAACAGAGGTGCTCAACTTCACTTACAAAACTCAAATTGAGCCTGAAAAGCCTTATGAAGGAAATTTCTTTGGTCTGTGACCTTTTCTAATTCTAAATCAAGAAGAACTGATGAACTCGTGAGAAGTTCTAATTGCTTACAAAATTTGAACAGAAATGAATAGTAATAACAGAAAGCTAAGTTTTTGTGTTGAGTACAAAAGAAGAGGTGAGTAAGTACTTTAACAAAGGCCTGAGCTGTGAAATTTGAAGTCCCTAACATACAGGAAGAGCAGTCTGAGGCCAAGACTGCCATAGTCTAGAGTCCCAGCCAAATACTTGGGAACTAAATTGCAGTTTGGTCATTTAACTGCTCTGTCCTAAGGATCATGTGCAGGTTTTAGACCCAAGATCTACTTTCTTATTCTTTTAAGTCACCCTTTGGTCCCCGGCCATCTAGGATGTAGTAGCTGACAGGATTAGTTCAGAAGTACTGTATTTCTGAGTTGTAACATGCACAATTTTTGGATATTTTGTGAAGACTCTTATTTACAGAGTTTAAACGAGGTTTTGATAAAAGTTCAGTTATATCACTGAAAAACTTAAGTATTTATATTAGCTCGACAAAAGTGATTGCTTCATTTGTCCACCGGATACAACAGGAAAAAAAATTCCAAGAGTATGTTACCTTTTTTCCTGAGAGACATTTGGTAAAATAGAAGTAGCACCAGCTTTGGAGTCAAACAAACCTGGATTCAAGTTTTACCTCTGCTGCTTACTAGTTGGGAGAATTGGGACAAGTGCCTTAATCTTGTTGCATGTGTTTCCTCATTTGTTCAAACAGGGGTAATCATATTCACCTCACAGCGTGGGCATCAGTTGAAGTAATAATGTATGTAAGAGCTCTTTGTAAACCTTGAAATGTTATATAAATGTTAGGTGACAGTGTTTAAAGTAGTAATCTTGCCTGGTTTAAGACAGTGTTATCTATCTGACGTGAGATATTTCTAAGTACAGACTTTGATATTGAGTTGGTTTGTGTTCTTTTGTCCTACTGACAAAGTAGAGATTAATTGAAAGAAGGTACAAATATCCTTTAAAGTCAGGATATCTTTCTGGAGCAGAAAACTGTACATGGGGCAGTTATAGCACACATATAGGTAGTCTAACCCAGAAGAGTTGCTATGCCTTATCCAAGTGGACTTTATTGATAGTGTGTTGCTTGGCATGTTGTCATCACTCAGTGTATATTAATTGGCAGCGAGAGAGAGAGGAAGGAAAGAATGAAGCACAATAAAATATTTGAGGTAAGAAAGGAAATGGCATTTGATTCTTTGGGACAGTGCTTTTCATAACTATTAATAATATTGTTCATCTTAGTATATGTGCTGCCGAAGCGAGCACTAATATTGTTCATCTTAAATGCACCTGTGGTTTTTGTTTTGTTTCTTTTTGGGTTTTTTGTTGTTGTTGTTGTCATTTTGTTTGTTTTCTGGTAGGCTTCAACATGCATGACACTGAGCTCCCTTAATGGTAACCTAGATTAAATGCCTGTTTCCCAGAAGCTACCTTTGTCATGCAACAAAGGGCATGTTCTGGTGCTTATTTGTACCTCTCATTTAGAGAACAGAAGAGGTTTCCACAGTTCCTAAAAAGACCTAAGCAAGAATTAGCACACCTGCTTTGGAGAGGAGCCATGGAATCCTGAGAGTCCAGATCAGTGCTTCTCTGATGGCCACCAGCTGGCCACAATGCCAGGATTGAGATTTTGTTTCTTCATCTCATCTTAGGCCAATAGCTTTGGGTTTTCAGCCTGGTACTGCTTACTGAGTGAGGCCATCACTCAGGGCTCTGGGCATCTAACATTGACTCTAAGATTCTCCTGTCCTTAGCACAGCTCAAGATTATGACTCTACTTTCTAAACTAGCCTCAATTCTCAGGACTAATGGATTAAGGTTATGCTGCTTACTTGGAGACAGGCAAGAAATATGCCACAACTACGTTAGATTTAAATGTAGACTCAAAGCACATTGGTGGGCATGAGTCAGTGACTTAATTCGGAAAGTATTCTTTTTCATATTCTTGCTAACAACTCTCTGGCCTTGGGACTTCTTTTCTCTCAACTTGCCCAGATCCTCCCTTTCCATCCCTGTTGAGCTCCCAGCCCTCGACATCATGAACCTTCTGCCACCTTAGCACATTTTGTTTTCTGCCTCCTGTGGCATTTCATGACTCTAACCTAGAGAGACATTTTTCTTTTAACTATCCTGCATTAGTTCGTTTTTCTCAGCAATAAGCAGGAAAAGATTTGAGAAGTTTCAGCCACTGTCTAGTAACATTTATCATGTGGATCATCTAGACAGTTAACATGTGGATCACCAATGACTGCAAGCCTAATGTGTCACTGCCTCTGCAGCCCAGAGCTCTGTGAGTGGAGAAACCAACTCTCTGATCCTCTTTCCTCACCACTTTGCCCATCTCCCTTTTTACTCCACATGGTACCTCAGCAGTTGTGCTATAATTATTGCTAGGTAACTCCCTCTGAGTGAATATTTTGCTTTCAGCAGATTTTTTTTTAATGAGAAACGGAGAATTATACCCAATTCTGAAAATGTAAATTTTTGAAACCTTTCTGAATCTTTCACTTTTTTTAGAAACAGAGAAAGCCCATAAACCTGGTTGAATCCTTCTCAAATTATCATTGATTAGGTCCCATTTGTTTATTTTTGTTTTTATTTCCATTACTCTAGGAGATGGATCCAAAAAGATATTGCTGCGATTTATGTCAAAGAGTGTTCTGCCTATGTTTTCCTCTAGGAGTTTTATACATTTAGGTCTTTATTCTATTTTGAGTTTATTTTTGTGTATGGTGTTAGAGAATGTTCTAATTTCATTCTTTTACATGTAGCTGTCCAGTTTTCCCAGCACCACTTATTGAAGAGACTGTCTTTTCTCCATTGGATATTCTTGCCTCCTTTGTCATGGATTAATTGATATGTATATGGGTTTATTACTGGGCTTTCTGTCCTGTTCCATTGATCTATATGTCTGTTTCTGTGCCAGTGCCATTCTGTTTTGATTACTATAACTTTGTAGTAGAGTCTGAAGTCTAGGAACCTGATTCCTCCAGCTCTGTTTTTCTTTCTCAAGATTGCTTTGGCTATTGAGAGTCTTTCATGTTTCCATACAAACTGTAAATTTTTTTGTTCTAGTTCTGTGAAAAATGCCATTGGTAATTTGATAGGGATTGCATTGAATCTGTAGATTGCATTGAGTAATATAGTCATTTTAACAATATTGTCTTCCAATCCAAGAACACGGTATATCTTTCCATCTGTTTGTGTCATCTTCAATTTCTTTCATCAGCGTCTTATAGTTTTCAAAGTACAGGTCTTTTGCCTCCTTTGGTAGGTATATTCCTAGATATTTTATTCTTTTTGATGAGATGGTAAATGGAATTGTTTTCTTATTTCTTCTTTCTGATCTTTCATTGTTAGTGTATAGAAATGCAACAGATTTCTGTGTATTAATTTTGTATCCTGCAACTTTACCAAATTCATTGATGAGCTCTAGTAGTTTTCTGGTAGTGTCTTTAGGATTTTCTATGTATAGTATCATGTCATCTGCAGACACTGACAGTTTAACTTCTGCTGTTCAAATGTAGATTCCTTTTATTTCTTTTTCCTCTCTGATTGCTGTGGCTAGAACTTCAAAAACTATGTTGAACGGTGAGAGTGGGCATCCATGTCTTGTTCCTGATCTTGGAGGAAATGCTTTCAGCTTTTCACCTTTGAGTATCATGTTAGCTATGGGTTTGTAATGTACAATGGAATATTACTCAGCCATAAAAAAGGATGAAATAATGCCATTTGCAACAACATGGATGGACCTAAAGATTAGCCTACTAAGTGAAGTAAGCCAGATAAAGATAGTTATGATATGATACCACTTATATGTGGAATCAAAGAAGAAAGATACGAATGAACTTATTTGCACAGAAGTAAGCCCACAGACATAGAAAACATAGAAAACAAACTTACGGTTCCCAAAAGGGAAAGGGGTAGGGGAAGGATAAATTAGGAGGTTGGGATTAACATATATACACTACTATATATAAAATAGATAACCAACAGGGGCCTATGGTGTAGCACAGGGAATTATACTCAATATTTCCTAATAACCTATAAGGGAAAAGAATCTGAAAAAGAAGATATAGATAGATAGATAGATAGATAGATAGATAGATAGATAGATAGATTTATAGATATATAGATAAAACTGAATCACCGTGCTATATACCTGAAACTAACACAATATTGTAAATCAACCATACTTCAATTTATATATATATAAACTATATATATATAGTTACTGAAAGAACTTGGTCATAATGTGGTATTCTAAAATCAACCTTTTTAACAAATGTACCCCAATAAAATTGTTTTCAGTGCCAAGAAAGATGACCCTGAAACAAGGCAATTTTCATTTCATGTTGTATCTACTTCTGGAATGACTCATGTTATTCTGCCTCCTAATTTTACTTGGAGAAAACAAGTACAAAACAATGAATGACATATTCTAACCTTTTCATTGGTTAGGCTAATAGCAGTTGTTTAACATAGCTTTTTTTTTTTTTAATTGAAGCATAGTTTATTTACAGTGTTGTGTTAATTTCTGCTTTATGGCAAAGTGATTCAGTTACACATTTTTTATATTATTTTACATTATGGTTTATCACAGGATATTGAATATAGTTCCCTATGCTATTAGGACCTTGTTGTTTATACATTCTGTATACACTAGCTTGCCTCTTAACATAGCTTTTAATATTTGAAAATAAATGGTAGTTTGTCATTTTCTTTGGGCATAAAGAATGCCGCATATTATGTAAATAAGAAGATGGATCTGCTGTGACTAGAAGCTGTGGCCTAAACTTTGTGTTGTGTTTTTATAGCATATTTACATAGTGGCAATGATAACAAATGAGAGTTGACACTTACTGGCATTCCACATCTCCAAGCCCTTTTCAAGCCGCAGTAAATGTTCATATTTCATAAAGAAACCAACAAACCTTTCGGGCCACCAGAAATGATCAATGGACTGTCTTTCCCAGGTTGCCTTTTACTTACTTGGTATTCCTAGTTTTTGACAGATACTCATGGACAACAAAGGTGCCAAATAGTTAAGCTATTCTAGTTAACTATTCTACTGTCTAAGCTGCTCTAGGTTGTTCTGTTGCAGAACTAACCATCCTGTCTTTCTTCTCCATCAGCCTTGCTTCTCTTCCTCCATTGGCCCTCTGGACACAGTTTTTCTTATATGGGAGTACTCTTATCAGCATGAAGCAGTGCAGACAGCGTGGTATAATGAAGAACAGACAGGCTCTGGAGTCAGATCTGAGCTTAAATCTCTGCTTTTCACTTAGTAGCTGTGGGGTCATGGGCCAAATTACTTGTTATAACAGAGCCTCAATTAAATGGTAACACTACCATGTAGGGTAGGGCTTGTTGGCTGCTAAAAGTATGTGTATTTATTAAATGCTCTGCACAAAGAAAGCATTTATTTAATATCCACGGGGGGGTTTTTTGTAGTTGTTATTGTTTTGACTCCACATTACCCTGCTTAATTACTGAGCTTTAAATCCCTAAGTCTGTGTCACTTTGGATTCTAAGAATCTATGATCTATTAATTTTACTTGGTCATTTGTTTTTTTCACCCTAAGTCCAAACTTCATCCTGGTTAATTTTGGCCCCGCCTGTGAAGATCGTTTTTTGATCCTGATTTGGCCTCTAATTTAGTTTCTTTTTCTTTAATTTTGTGCCACTCCTGAAGTTGATCTGTAGAGGATATATATCTTCATCTAAATCATTGAAGAAATATCAAACAGGTTAGAGAATAGTCCAATTTAGCACTTTATTAATGTTGCCAAGTACTCCATTTGTTGTATTATCTTCTCCTCAAAGACATTATAATTCCTTGGGATCAGAGACTATAGTAAATACATTATTTGTAAATCATATGAAATCTTAATAAATATTATTTGAATACATGAATGAATTATTTTTCTGAGATGTGGAAGTAAAGCCGTAAAAGAGCATACTACATCAAATACTTGACTCTGTGAACTTAAAATATGATCATATCTCAATCTTAGCCGAATAAGGCCCTACTGATTTTGACCACTCTGTTAGATAGACTTAAGGCAATATTTTTTTAGTCCATCTTTAAATTTTTGTGAATTTGTGTATCTTATATCTGTAACTGCTTTACTCAAAAGGTCACAGGGAACGCTAGAGCTTACTCTTGGTTGCCCTTATCACAGTGTTTACACGATTGCCCCCATTTTAATCTGTGATGAAAGATAAATTCTTCCTGCTGCTGTGGCCTTTATAAAGTATACCTATCTATTCATGTCAAATTAACTAAGTTGCTTTTTTGCTTCTTTAGAGTATATACATTTATCTTTCCAATAAATCAGTCTCAGGTAAAACAATAGTCAATGAATATAGTAAAAATAAGTAAATTTAGGATGATGTGAGGAAGCTTTGCTTACTAGGAAGATCACAAATTTATTCTCCGAAGTAAAATAAAATAAACTTGAGCAGTTTATCCACTTGGCAATATTGCATTTACTCGATCCTTTGAAGTTGGTCAGGAGACAGAACTTAACATTTATTGAGAGCATCCTCAGTGCCAATCACTGTGTTAGGTGCTTTGCGTGGTGTCCCTTGTTTACTCCTCACAGTCACCAGCAGCCATGTATGTGGCCACTACCAGAATGAGGGTTGGAAGCAATAATGTTAGGGGCGTGACAGCAACCTGAGAGAGAGCCAGGATACTCTTTTTTCAAAGAGTGTTTATTCTTGCCAGATGGCAGAATGTTCAGAATTACTTTCCCGTTGTTATTCAGGTTTCATCCCTAAAGCTTCTGTTCCTTTTTCTTGGTCTTAGGATGCTCACAGGGTAGCAACTGATGCAATTCATTTTATAGTGGAAAAGGGATATCCCGTTGTATACCAGAAGCAGGTAAATGATGTAGTAAATGATGTATCTGATCCTAATACCAAGGGAAACTGTTTTCTGAGGATTCCTTTCTTGGGATCAGTTGTATGTACATATGGACGTGGGAACGGGATTGCCGTCTCTAGGAACCATTTGAAATAGACCTTGTCCTTAGGGAACTTACAGTCATGGAGAATGAGATGGGTTAAACTCTAAATAGCATTAGTCCTAGCCTGCTGTGTTACCTTTGTGGAATAGCCAGCCTGGTGGTATACATAAGCTCTTCATAAAAGGAATGTTTTGCTGCATATCTGATGTTTGCAAACTCAGTTTCCTCATGTACCTGGCCTATAGCTTGCCTCTGTTCCAGTCTCTTGACTCATCTGTTCTCTTTGGAGCTCCTCTACTGTTAAATCTTTGCCTTTCTCTTCAGTTTGCAACACAGTGCAGACTCTGTTAATCCCGTCTTCACCAGGAGCTTCCTTCCCTATTACCCTTTATCTCTCTTTGTGGCTTGTCATATTCACTTCCTAGTCATCACAACTCCATTCCTATTTGTCATGTCCTCCCTTTTTCTGGGTGTTATGAATACTACATATTCTAGGCATTGCACCTATGCCTCTTCTAAGCAGCTATATTTTATGCCATGGGATGTTTCCCTCGATGGCCATAGCTTGTTAAACCAAGAGTGAACATTTGACTCAAAAGCAACCAATCTATAGACCAGCCAGCAATATCAGACTTAAAACTCATTCCCCAAAATTAAACTGGGCCAGTCAAGTTTCTCTCTCAGGAATTTGCAGTTGGAAAATTGTAAAACCCTGACCCATTTTGTCTGTGTGTGTGTGTGTGTTTGAATTTGAAAAATCATGTAGACTAACTTCTGGGATGGTCGTTACAGGGCTATGTTCACTCCAAGTTTAGCACGACTGATGAAGGCCAGTTGGGGGAAAAAGAGGAGACCAGAACTGCTTCATGAGAGAAAAGGGGGCTGGAAATGAGAGTAGGCCCAGTCCACAGAGCTGGCATTGTTCCTGCCCTCCTCAAGTCTGGTAGTTCATTTTCTCCTGTGTTCACGTGAAAGTTCCCAGTAGCCTTACAGTAAATGCCTCTTTTTACTTGAAATATTTTCAGTAAATTTCTGTCTATTCCAACCTAGAGCCTCATACTTTTAAGTACAGATATTAAAGAGTTTTTAAAACTCTAGATTGGGTTGAAAATATTGGATTATGCTATAGAGCCTTCCTTGCGACCTCATAGTTGTTTTTCTAAATTCTTTCATATCAAGAAAGAGTGAATGAATGCCCACAGTTTAAACTAGAAATAAAGAGAGAAAGCACGTTCTACAAGTTCTCTAGGGCATAGTTCTTTATGAACGTTAAATTTTTCTACAAGCTGGGACTGGCTGAACTTTCCTTTTTTCTCCTAACCCTAGTTTGGAGAATCTGTATAGAAAATTGTATACGTTAAACATTCTGTCCCTGGATGCTAAGATAAACACCCTTAAAGTAACGTACTCTAGAGTGTAGAGTTTATTTTTAGGATCAAAGATTGGAAAATGTATTATATATTATTCTTTAATAACAGTACATAAGTTCTACAAGAACAAGTAACAGTACTACTTATGTTCTCTATAGTCCACAAGTGTTAACTTTCTTGGTGGCCCTTGGGTCCCAGGTTACCTTATTAGTAACTTTATAATTAGGACTTAGTTTGAATCTCAGTAACGTTGTCCAGTTTTTACAAAAACTAAAAAGTATATTTTCTTAGACTCTGTTTTCTCAGACTTGATCATAATGGACTATAGTCCAGCTTTTTAATCAAAAATAAGTTTGTTCATGATGAACTTAATCATTTCACTAGTTATATTCTGAAATTAGAACCAGGTACCTATTTTGAAGTTGAGGTTAAGAATGTTTAGAAGGTGAGACGACTGCAAAAGCAGTTACCTCCCCAACCCCCCGCTCAAATCCTGACAGCATGATGCAGCTCAGAATGTTAATCCTACACTACAAGATAAAGCTTTATTATATTTTTTAAGAACTGAATAATGTGACTTTAAGATTTAACAGTACAGTTTCAACTGCTAGGACAAAGATATAGCATTTGTAAAAGACAGATGGTATTTTTTTGTTAAGTCATTTTTATAGTACTTAAAAGAAGGAAGAAAACGTTGACATATTTCAGTTCAAGTTGTTTTGGGACTTGCAGTTTTGTTCTTCTTAGGGAAACCACACAATATCTCCGTATTATTAAACATCTATCCCAAAGCATGATGCAAGGTTCAGAGCATTATGTCACACTATTCCTCTCTGTCTCTCTTTCCCAATAAGAAATGCAAAACTTTATTCTAAATGGGGTTGCTGTTTTACCAAAATTTCACTGCTAGATGCTGGATTCATGTTTTCTGACAAAATTTGCAGTTTTGAAACTTTTTCCTTAGTCCAGTCTCCATTAAGGCATTTTCTTTTCATGTAGAAAGTTCTCAAGTAAAATATTTTGTTGGTTGAACATATTTTGTAGGTTGAACATATACCTATCTACTTAAGAAAATCTTTAACTTGAACTATCGCTGTTAAATCACTCCTGGGACATTATGCACAACTTATTTGAGGCTCTAACTTGCTTGCTATTTCCTTTACACTAATGTCTTCTCCCGGGAATTTTCATCAAGCCTAGCTATTGGTTCAGAGATTAGGTTATTGCATTACCAAAAATCAAAATTCATATAAATAGTTCTCAGCATTGACATTTGAGTTAATGTAAATACAAATCTTTCTCAGTTTTTCAGATTTATGCTTTCCAGCAAAGATGATTGTAAAGCTAATTTCTATTAAGTGAATCCAGTTTTCTTATTAATTTCCTTCATAAAATCAGCAGTGTATTTCTGTGGGGAAAGTGTCAATGCACTAAACAATTGAGGTAGATTTTGTGGCCAAATCCTTTGGTGTTCTAGACACTGTAACACAGCAGTCCTACTGAAAACACTCTGTAGCACTTTCAGAATTATGAACTATGTAGCACTTTGCTAACTTTGTAACCTCTTTTCTGCTGTTATCTTCTGGGCTTTAGATTCTTGAGAAACACCTAAACAAGATGAAGATTATAATGTCACATTTTACAAATATGTATACAGTCTAATGTATTTTAGGCTAAAATTTACCTCTATAAACATATTCACTTTCCCACTTGATTAGTTCTAGAACTCAAGCCAGGAATATCCGTATTTAGAATTAGAGAAAAGGGAATATAATGCACTAATGGATTAAACTCAGCTGGGATTTGGAGTCAGAGCATTAGAGTTCAAATACCAGCTTTGCCAGTATTTAACATGAGACCTGTCTCTTAAGACCTTATTGTGCTGTAGCATTTTTCCTCTGGGAAATGGGGAAAATATTTCTGTCTCACAGCGTTGTTGTGAAGGTGAAATGCTAATATGTGTGAAAGGGCTTTGTGAATTGTCACACTCTAGCATGGGATACC
The DNA here is from genome assembly GCF_030028045.1 of Hippopotamus amphibius kiboko. NCBI lineage: Eukaryota > Metazoa > Chordata > Mammalia > Artiodactyla > Hippopotamidae > Hippopotamus > Hippopotamus amphibius. The sequence continues at coordinate 216,892,112 of NC_080187.1, forward strand.
AGTGGCACTGGGTCAGAATGCGGGATTGCCCTGCACTCCACAAGGTGTGTAACATCCCTTGGCCCATTAAATACCTCTGCCCCCAGTTCATTGTGACAACCAAATATGTTATCATACCTTTCCACATGTACCTAGGGGGTTGGTACAATTCTGAGTGAGAATTGTGTGCTGAGCAATAGAGTTGTAGAAATAAAACATTGTCCATACCCTCAGCAGGCTCATTCATTAAGAGGTGAGCTGAACAGGCGAAGAGGCAATTTAGTATGATCTGCTAAGTATAACTATAGACGTAGTCACCAAGTGCAGAGATAACATGAAGGATGGCGTAATTAACTGCCCAAGAAGGGCACAGTCTTTCCTATAGGATATGCCATCTGAACTGGGTTTTAAAAGGTAGATTCAGAGTTTTCCAAATTAACAAATCCTTCTAGGCAGAGAGCACAGCACATGCAAGATCATGGAGGCCTGAAATAATAGGATGTGCTTGGGAAGCTGTAAACATTTTCGTATTATTAGGACACAAATGTTCTAATAAGGGGGAAAATATTAGAACACAGTACAATATCAAAAATAATTGTCTGAATTGGGAGACAGGGATACCAAATTGTACACTCTAAATATATGCAGTTTATTTTATGTTAACTGTATCTCAATAAAAGTTCTTAAAAAAAATAATTGAGTGCATTGGACAAAATGACTAATTCAGGGAAAAGTAAAAGAAATTTATTCCTTATTTATTTCACATTTTGGAGAGAAAAGTTCATATCTGTTTTATTCACTCATGTTTCTATTATTGCTGCCGCTATCTTAATTTAAGCACTTATTGTTTATGCTATTTTAACCAAAGAGGAATTCAGTCATTTAATATATACTTTTATTGCCATGTACTTAGTACTTTGTTTAGTATTGTGAGTAAAAGATGAGTGAGAGAGAAAGAAGTTGTTCTGAATCCCTGCAAAACACTTGGCGTTGTCAGAAATACAAGAGTAGTAAAACTGTTTTATAAATATATTACATATATTTAACAGGGTCTTTAGCATGTCTTCACCAATTTATCACATTATATAAATGAAGAAACTAAGGCTTAAGAAGACTAATTTATCATCAGTTATCACACTGGCAGCTAGGACTGAGCATTCTATTCTGGTATTCTTTCTTCTCTACCTTATTGCCTACATGGTATCACCAAAGAGAGATATTATCAGTCTGCAGGTATTCATTAAATTTCTTCTGAGATATGTGTGCTTTTTATCTTCAAAGAGCTTACATCACAACTGGAAAGATAAGATTGATTAATAAGTTATCTATGCAAAAAGTGCTATTTAATTCAAGTTTGAGTCTATAAGGGTCCTCAGTGGATCTCTTACAAAGATGGCATTTAAGGGTAATGATGGCTATACTTTTGTTTCTGATATGTGAGCATTTAACTTTTAAAAATTTAATAAAAATTGAATATTTCATTGGTGTCTTATAAAAAATTACTGTCTTCATTCCTGTGAGTTGCTTGGGGGTTTTTTGCTGTTGTTATTGTTGTTATTTAGTTTGTTTAGTTTTTTACTTTTGGTGGTATTGTTTGGTTGATTTGTTTAAGGTTTTTAAACCAGTTATTGTAGTGGCTTATTGACGTGGGTACAGAAAATGGTTGTGGAAACATTGTTGCCTCCTAACAGGTTAGGAGCCAAAGAGGGACAAGAGGAATGATCTAACAGAAATTGGGAAAGATGAACCAAAACCACTTGTAACTCTTTGTATATATGAGACAACATGTTCAGAGAAGATCTAGCAATGAAGTCTAAAAAAGCAGTGCAACATTTCTGTGTTACCTTAAACAACGTTCTCAGGACTTAAATTAAGTGGCAAATATGGAGTAGATTTATCATAAGGCTTATTTCCCATCAGTAACAGATGTGGATATTATAGAGGTGCAAACCATGTTCCACCTCATGTGTCTGCTACATCATCGCCCCTCATTAAGTGTCAATAAAATGGTATTTGCCAGTGTGGGTGCAGTTTAGGATACAATCCATTGTTAATAAACAATTCCTTATCTCTAGGCAGGATTACTGTAATATAATTCTAAATATCTGTTTCTAGATCAAGGTTTACTAAAAGGGAATAACTTTCCCCAAGACAATAAAAGTAAAAAAATTGTTTTGCAAGCTAATTAGCTGTAGTGATTGATAAATACTCTTCTCCATTTGACATATTGAGGCATTTTGTTTATGTTTCAGAAGGCTGCACAGAAATGGTTACAGTTGACAGCTGTTGTGCCACTAATAAGATTAAAATAAAGAAATTAGTTATGTCGACTTTAATCTGCTGTTTAACACTGCAAACCACCTGGGGTCTTCTCCAGAGCCAACATGTTTAATTGTGACTTTAAAATTACATAACCGGATCCTACTTAAGAACATATCTAAAGACTTGCTAATCATAACTGTCTTGTTATTAGACAAGACAGAGTTTAACACAGCACTTTAAAATTAATGTTTTAATTTGATGCTCATCCTACGTTTTTAGATATATTTTTGTAATCTTTGAAACATAGCACCTTCTCAGTGGGAGGTTAATTTTAGGAAATGCAGAAAGTCTAATTAGGTTGTGCTTAAAATACATATGGTTTCCCATTTAAAATTAGAATATGTCTCTCTGGAATAATTAAATTGCCTATTCTAATTGTACCAAATTCACCAATTAAACAAGAACCCTTGAAATAACACATCTAAGTTGAAGATTTCTTACTCCTACTCTCAGGCATCATTATGCTTAGGAAAATCATTTAATTAAAAAATTAATCTGGGTGTTATTAAAATGTTACATTGCAAAATATGATATGCAATGTAATAATCATTTGTTATTGTTACATTGAGTTTTGATGCACACTGAGGTGTGGGATGCACATGTTTACATCCCGGTAGTAAAGGGTGGTTGGTCAGCAGCATTGTTAGCATCTCTTCAAGACCCCTTGAGCTGTCTTGATTCACAGTTCCTGGATGTCGGCTCCCCTGCTATCCCCGGCCACCATAAGTGTTCTAACATCAAAAAGGAGGGAGTCAAAGGTAGAGAAGGCAGAGTGGATTTACACTAGTCATCACAATGTCTGTAGGAAAAGTTTTCCTCTTTATCCACAACTCACACTGATCCAAATGTCCTAATGTCCATTGCAAAAATACCTCCAGATTCTGTCACAAGTCCACCTTCTCATAGTCACAAAAATATCAAAACTAAGTCATCTCTTTCTTATTAAATTTTCTGCATCATTCTTCTGTCCCCAGATTTCTTGCTGAGAAGACATTTTCTTATTAACCAAGACTTGCTTATCTAATTGTACTAATTCAGTATCTTCAAGTTTTATCAATAAAATAATAATACTTAAAAAGATTTCCGTATATGCAAGACCACATATAGAACTTTTTGCAAATACATTTGCTATGTCAAATACTGTTTTGCTCTGCTTTTATTCAGTTTAGTTTATTCTAATCAGTACTATATGTCTAAAATCTATTTGGTACAGCAGACCAAATGAACATTATTAAAATGACTCCTTTTGAAAAATTTCTCCCTTGCCTCAATAAATAACTTTATAAGCATAATCAGATGGCATTCCCTTTCCGTTAACACTCCATGTTGGCATTCCACATTGTTTTATAATTTTAAATTCACTGGTTCAGTAATATACTGGAGTCTTTCTACTTTCTGTAGAGAAGGACTAAGAGATCTGATACTAAAAGATTTACAAATGAAAGCTGATTTTGTTTTAAAATTTTAAAAATCATGAACTTTCCACATGTTTTCTAAGCTGATAGTGTTCTTCCCTTACCTTTTTTGGTTGAGGAAGGGAGTATTATATTCATTCGCTCTGTTGTCAGTGTTTATTTTCTAGTTCCTGATACATATGGACGAGGAAGTGTTTCAGATGCTTTGAATACATCACAGAATAAAAGGTAATAAATGTGCAAAAGATTTGAATAGATGCTTCACCAGAGAAGATATACAGATGGCAAATAAGTGTATGAAAAGATGTTCTACCTAGGAAATACAAATCAAAACCAGAAGAGACTTCGCACCTATTAAAATTTCTTTAAAAAAACAACACTGATATGACCAAGTGCTGATGAGCATACAGAGCAATTGTAAGTCTCTTACACTACTAGTGGGAAATGCAAAATGGTACAGCCACTTCGGAAAACAGTGTGTAAGTCTCTCATAAAATTAAAAATACACTTACTGTATGGCCCAGCAGTCCCACTCCTAGTTACCCCAGAGAAATAAAAAAATATATGTATATGTGCTCACAAAAACCTGTAAATGAATGTTCATGGAAGTTTTATTCATAATTGCCCCAAACTTGAAACAACCCAAATATTCTTCAACTGATAAATGAGTAAGAAGTCCATAAGCATGGAAAGGATCTATGCAATGAAATACTATTCACAAATAAAAAGGAGCAGACTATCTATGCATGCAGCAACATGGATGAATCTCAGATGCATTGAACTAAGTGAAAGAAGCCAGAGTCAAAGGCTACATATGGAATGATTCCATTTATATGACTGAAAAAGGCAAAACTATAGAATTAGAACACAGATATATGATTGTCAGAGGTTAGGGGAGCAGTTGACTAGAAAGTAGCCACCCAGGGGAATTTGGGATGTGATAGTTATATATCTTTTATTGCAGTTGTGATTTCACTGCTGAATGCATTCGTCAAAACTCTGTACACTAAAAAGGATAAATGGTAACTGTGTATATATAAATTGTACTTCACATTTTAAAATTACATATTGAAAGTGCAAAAAGAGCACATGATATATAAAGGAAAGAAAATTAACTTATCAGACCTTTCAGTATCAGAAGAAAATGAAGTAACATTTTTAATATACTCAAGAAAAGGAGATACATGCCAAGGAGTTTATATTCAGCAAAATTGACCTTCCTTTATAAGAGGCACAGGCATACGTATCTATATGCAAGAACTCAGGGAATATTGGTCCCACAAGACCTTGCTAAGGATGTAGTAGAGAACAAACTTCAGACAAGCAGTGAGCATAGATACATTGACATATGGACTGATAGTGAACATTAAGTATGTAATTATGGCACTAAAACGAAAGAATGTTAAGAGGGAGAGTATAGTATGAAATGACTGTTTTCTGACATTGTAGCTAGTACAGCCTCATTGGAGGTGAGGAATAGGTATGGCATATGCCAAAATATTTTTAACTGTTTTCAGTAATCATTGTTAGTGGTGATACTGTTAATTTTGTTATTCTCAAACTACTGTGTATTGTTGTAGCATAAAGAAATAAGTAATTGTGGATATTCTAACTCTGTCATCCTTGCCGCTCTTAAGGACCAGGATTCTCAGTGTCAGAGAGAGGGAAGAGAGCTGTTATATATTGATAGAAGAATTTGAAGACAAAAATCCCTTCCTCTTGAGTTTGAATCTGAAATATCAATATGAATTTATGAGATACTTGATCTTTAACTGGGGGTTGGGGTTCCTATCCCTATTCATTCTAATGAGTGTTTAAAAAGTAGAATAGTGGAAAATGTGCTTAATTAATGTGGTAGTATGTTCCACAGCTGTACATTATTGTATATTCTGCATGAAACAAGAAAGACAGCTGTCTCTTCATTTAGACATCTCTGTGCTCAGCCAGTTCTGTGCTACACACTATAAGGGCCTCAAAAAGGATGAACCAGGCAAGGACCTTGCCTAGAACTAACTTAGAGTAGTTGTATCACAGAATAGAGTTTTCAGTGCTTTGACACTAGTCTCCGTTTTTAGCCTCCAGAATTGGCATATGCACCTTTCAGGTGGGCCAGTCCTGCAGGGCCAGGCCCATATCACAGGCCCCATTCTGTGAGGGGCCACTCACTTGGTAGGTCCAGTTAGGGCATTAGAATTCTAACTGCAGTTGGATCTCCCTAGTTTCAGATAATTCTTTTTAATAATATCTTTAAAAGTTATTGTAGTTTGGAGCTTTATAAAGACAAAGCATAATTTGCGAATGGCAATGCGTATAAGCTGTATTTATTAAATGCTTAATGCAAACAAAATGTACTTGGTAAGTTTTAATATGTTTGGGAGCTCTAGTTTTGATGTTCATTTCTCCCTTCCCTAAGAAACTGGTATTACTCCAGGGCTGTGTATTCTCGTTCAGTCCAGATAATCTTATTTCCTTAAACTATATTATTTGCTGACCATCCTCTGTGTTTTGTGACATTCTGTCCCTTTCCTACACTTATCCACATCAAGCCAATCCTTTTCTTACATGAGGGCTGAAACAGTAATTGGTGAAAATTCCAAGTTTCTCTTTGCAGCTGTAATGGTGTGACTCTGTTACTTGCTGTGCCTACTTGGCACAGAATTTTGCTCAGCGGGAACTTACAGCCTTCACTCACCTCCATGTGTATAAGCTATGTCATTTATTAAATGCTGAATGCAAACCAAAGGCATTTGGTAAATTATAATTTATAGCATAAGGGCTCTGGTTTTAAACTGCCAATGCATGCTTTCTTGACACTGGTATAAGATATAAGATAGTGGATTTTGGTGAACAGTGTTTCCTGACAAGTCTTAGTCACTATAAACTGCGTAAGGATTTAAACTTACATACTTCCTAAGTTGTATTATCAAGTCCTATTAGGCTGCAACCACCTGGGGCTTTTCTATTTAACTATTTCATAACATCTTAGATACAAATCTTAATGTCTGAGGTGTACTACGCTTGTATTCTATTAGTGTCCTTTTTGAGTATAAATAGGTTCCTGTATTTATCGCTAAAATACCCAGCTTTGTGATGCCTTTTCTGTCCTCTGTTTTCCAGAGGAAACATTTTCAGTGAGAAGACTTACTGACACAAGATTCACTCATGTATTCGTGATTATTTGGGGCAGAAAGCCTTTATCTCAACCCAATCACAGTGTACTTTTGACAGAATGGACAGTAAGATTTTACTGTCTTCTCAGAAGATACTTTTAAAATGTGGGGCTTTCTATTTGATGTTAAAAAGTGCTTCCAGTCGTTTGAGTTTTAAATTACAAGGAAAGCTGCTTGGGCAGACCACCCAAGCTAGGTTCAAAGAAGTGATCTTTCTAAGACAGGTGCTCTTCAAATAGAGGTTGTCTTTCAAACAAGTTCTACTAAGTGGACAAGTTTTTCCTGACCCTGAGATTTTTGGTACCCACCCCCCATCAGAAAGTAGTTTCTTTGTGGAAGTTTCTTGGGAGGGTTTTGTGAGTATAAGATTATATAAATGCACATTCCACACTTTACTAGTAAATGCAGTTTCTTTAATGTAAAGCACAAAGGGCATTAGGACAAATTCCCATACCATGTGCTGTTTGCTTTTTCATGTTTATGTTTATTTATGCCTTACGATATTCCAGAAAAGATTTTAGACAACTTGTAGGGATTTCACTGCATAAGACAGAAAAAAGGGATTAGAAATCAAGACTATAAAAATTATATATCAAAACCAAAGGGAAAAGAGGATACAATTATAGAACTATAAGTTCCACATGTCTTTGTAAATATAGTACCATCATTTTTTTTAAGCCTTGGGGGATCTATAGCTGCATATGTTAGTCCCCCTATAAAGTTATAATACACAAAACGATGTGATGTTGGCACAATACTGAACAAAATTAGCAACTAGACTAGGAAAGCAGGGAATATATCCTGTGTATATAGTTATAGTAAAGGTGGCATTTCAAAGAGAAAAGGTGAATTATTCAGTAATCTCGGAGGGAGGGGGTGTAAATTTAGGCTTCTGCCTCACACCACACACCAAAATAAATTTTAAATGATTCGATAGTAAATTATAAAACCATAGAATTACCACATACAGTGATGATTAAAGAAAAATAAATACAAATGGCTAGATTCAAACATGTAGTTACCTCATCTTATAGTGAAGAATAACTTTTTAAAGGATGCAAGGAAAGGAAGAAAAAATAAATCACAAAGAAAAAATTGTTTGACTACATAAAATTGTTTACCTTCAGTACATAAAAAAATGCCTTCAAAATAATGAGCAAAATTAATGGCAGTAGGTAAACTAGAAAAAATATTAACGACATGTATTAACCCTTCGTTATATTTATAATGAGAGAATCCTTATAAATCATTAAGAAAAAGATAAGAACCTCCAATAAAAATTTTAAAATAGAGGATAAGAATAATTAACAAAAAGATAAGTGTAAGTGGCTACCTACCTTATACCTTATCCCGCAGTCAATTTCATATCTTGTATTTAAATGTAAAATCTATGAAAATACCAGAAGTAAATTTAAAAGAATGTTTTTATAATCTTGAATTGGGAAGGTCCTTCTAAGTCTGACACAATACCCAGATGTTCTACAGGGAAAGTTTGACAGATTTTATCAAATAAAAATGAAAACATTCTGTATGACAAAAACAAAAAATTTAGATAAGCAACAGCCTGGAAAATTTATTTGCTACGTGTGATGATAAAAGGTGAATATCTTTATTATCGGTAAAGGGGCTTATAAATCAATAAGAAAAAGACAAACCCCCCCAAAAGAAAAATGGGTAAAAGGTTCATAGTGATAATTCAAGAAAATATAAATATACATTGCCAATAAGCATGTGAAAAAGTCTTTCATCACACTAGTAATAAAAGAAATGCAACCTTTAAAAATTCCATTTTTAGCTGTCACATCAGTAACAGTTTTTTAAAATGAAATATCCGGTGTTGGTAAAAACATTGGGAAACTCTTTTTCTGGGAGTATAAATTAGTTTAAAATACTTTTTTCTGGACAGCAGTTTAAATTTTGCAGTGTCTATCAAAAATCTTCAAATGTTCGTATCCTCTGACCCAAGTTATCATTACTGAAAATTTATCCTAAGGAAGCGAAGGGATTTGTTCAGTACAGCTGTTGTGAATATGGGTCATGCTGTTGAGCACATCTTATGTTTGTGGCCCTCCTGCTGTCGAGCATGAGGATGCCATGTATTTGCTTCCCAGTATTCCTTGTGTCTGGGATATAGACTTGTGACCTAGGCTTCACGACCCATCATACCCACTCCAGACTTTTATTCTGAGGCTAATGAAGTAAGAAGCATGGACTACTCTTTTGACAGTTGGAGGCAGCTGCATCTGGTGTCCAAAGTCATAGTGTGAGTTCAAGCTGTGGCATATGGTGCGCAGTGGTTTGTTTGGTTTTTTAGCAGATCAGTTTGGTGGTATTTGATTTAGATATTGGTCAGGCAGTGTAACTTCTATGCATGTGTTTTCTAAATCCTGTGATATACCCAATAGCCTGTCAATTAATTTCCTTTCTGTTTAAATCAACCAGAGCTTTCTTCCTGTGGCTTATAACTAAGAACTCTGAATATTAAAACAGCATTTATTTTTAACATTGAAAATTGGACACAATAGTGAGGGATTGATTGAAGTAAAATTTTATATACATTGGAAGACACTGTTCCATCTTTTAAAATCTACAGTATTTCTCAATTTAAGTATTTTAATCAGAAAAGGAACTTAAAATAAGAAATTTATGTTTACAGAATTGTTTGAAAAAGTTGCAGACCTCTTGATTGACTCCAAAACAATACCAAACATATCCACTGGGGGCACTGCTCCCTGTGAGACAAAACACAAGTTAGGAAGGAAATAAGAAGCTAATGCCACACACAACTTTCTCTCACACCCAGGAAACCACAGAATGGGTAGTTGAGGCTGCAGATCAGAGGTTAGGAAATCAAATCAAGTAGTACAAGTTACCCAACTGGTTCTTGACATGCAGAATCTGGAAACTGAAACCTGAATGTTACTACAGGCAAGCCTCACATTTCCAAACATTGCTTGATGACGGCAACAGCCAATAGCACGGGAAGGTGGCCTTGCCTTACTTCACCCTCCAAATCTTGTATGATACTATTTGTGTAGGAGGAAAGAACTCCAGCATATGCACAGACTAATTCTGGAAGGGTATGTAAACTAGTAATCATAGTGATTTCTAAGGTAGGGAATTGAGTGGCTGAGGGACATGAGTAAGAGGGAGATACTTTTCACCTATGTTTGTGTGTGTGTGTGTGTTGTATTGAGTGGGCCAAAAAGTGCCTTCAGTTTTTAAGTAAAAATAAAAGACACATTTTTCGTTTTCACCGAGAACTTTATTGAACAACGTATTTGCCCTTTTGTTCCACTACCTTTTGCCATTTTTCAAGCAACTTAATAATTCCATCTTCCCAAAACTTTTTATCTTTTTGAGCAAAGAACTGTTCCAGGTGCCTTTTACCGTCTTCCAGGGAATTGAACTTTTTTTCATTCATTTTTTCCATTCCATTAAATAAATGGAAACCCAAAGGTGCAATGTCTGGTGATTACAGTGGATGAATCAGAATTTTCCAGCCAAGCTGTAACAGTTTTTGCCTGGTCATCAAAGAAACGCATGTGGTCTTACCTTATCCTGATGGAAGATTATGTGTTTTCTGTTGACTAATTCTGGACGCTTTTCATCAAGTGCCACTTCCAGTTGGTCTAAATGGGAGCAGTACCTGTTGGAATTAATCATTTAGTTTTCCGAAAGGAGCTCATAATAAAGGACTCCCTTCCAATCCCACCATATACACATCACCTTCTTTGGATAAAGACCGGCCTTCGGTGTGGTTGGTGGTGGTTCATTTTGCTTGCCCCATGAGCTCTTCCATGTCACATCATTGTACAGTATCTGCTTTTCATCACCCATCACAATTTGTTTTAAAAATAGAACCTTTTCCTTACATTTAAATAGAGAATCACGTGTGGAAATACGATCAAGAAGGTTTTTTTCACTTAACTTATGTGGAACCCAAACATCACAGCAATGAACATAACCGAGCTGGTGCAAATGATTTTCAACGCTTGATTTGGATATTTTGAGTATGTCGGCTGTCTCCCATGTGGTATAACATTGATTATTCTCAGTGAATGTCTCGATTTGATCGCTGTCAACTTCAACTGCTCTACCTGACCTTGGAGCATCGTCCAATGAGAAATCTCCAGCACGAAACTTCGCAAACCACTTTTGACATGTTCGATCAGTCACAGCACCTTCTCCGTACACTGCACAAATCTTTTTTTGCATTGCAGTTGTGTTTTTACCTTTCTTGAAATAATAAAGCATGATATGCTGAAAATGTTGCTTTTTTTTTTCTTCCATCTTCAATATTAAAATGGCTACACAAAAATTCACTAATTTTGGTGTCTTTTTTTACATGCACGCTGCTATGACCGCTGTCACATACACTCTAACAAAATTGTTTTGAATGAAGTTAAAGACAACTAAGTGCTACTAGAGCCATCTTATGGAAAGAAAATGAACAAACTTTTTGGCCATCCCAATACTAGGGTCATCATTCCTATTCAGAATTTACCAAGTTAAATTTTATTTGTATTAAAGCTCAGTAGTTTTTATTGTACTCCAAGGGAACATACCCCAGGTCTCTGAGGAACCCTTCAAGGCTCTTTGAGAGGAAAACAGGATAGGGCCCTGGGTCCCCCACATCTGCTTCTGTCACAGCAGCTCTGATTTTATCTGTTCTTTGGTTTAAGCTTCTGAAAAAGATTTTGTTAGCTTTTAAGCTTCTGAGTAAGAAAGCACTCTGCTGCTTTTTTAAAAAATTGAAGACCAGTGTTATAGAAGAATATTAAATTTCATGGAGAAATATTCATTATACACATGTTGACTAAGTGAATATTTGTAAGAAGAAAAAACTGGTAGTACAAATACCAAATCACCTCTTGATAGCTTTTTCCTGTTTATTTGTGCCTCTCCTTCCCAAATTTATTACAATTATATTTTAAATTATTTTTATAATCACAAATACATGTTATTTTTTAAATTAAAAAGAAAAGCATTCTTGCAAAATCTAAACATATTATCTAATAAATGCTGTAATGCTGATTTGCATTTGTGGAGAATTTGTTAGGTAGAGCCTCCAGCCAATGTGTCATAAATGAGTTACATGTAGGCCAAGTTTTCCTATACAGTCCTTAGGGATTAAGTCAGCCTGAGGTGAGCCTCCTCCTGGCTCCCTTCAACTAAGAGTCCTTGCCTTGTTCATGCCAGTATACCATAAAAAAATTTGGGAAGCACTGTGCTTTACTATCCTAGAAATAATAGCTTCTATAGCATGCTTTAATTTGATTTGATTCTTTAGTGTTTTATTTGTGCCTTATTCATAACAACAATAATAAGATTAATAACCCTATGCTGGGAAAACTGGACAGCTACATGTAAAAGAATGAAATTAGAACATTCCTTAACACCGTACACAAAAATAAACTCAAAATGGATTAAAGACCTAAATGTAAGGTCAGACACTATAAAACTCCTAGAGGAAAACATAGGAAGAACACTCTTTGACATAAATAACAGCAAGATCTTTTTTGATCCACCCCCTAGAGTAATGGAAATAAAAACAAAAATAAATAAGTGGGACCTAATGAAACTTCAAAGCTTCTGCACAGCGAAGGAAACTGTAAGCAAGATGAAAAGACAACCCCCAGAATGGGAAAAAATATTTGCAAACGAATCAACAGACAAAGGATTAATCTCCAAAATATATAAACAGTTCATCCAGCTCAATATCAAAAAAACAAACAACCCAATCAAAAAATGGGCAGAAGACCTGAATAGGCATTTCGCCAAAGAAGACATACGGATGGCCAAAAGGCACATGAAAAGGTGCTCAACATCACTAATTACTAGAGAAATGCAAATCCAAACTACCATGAGGTATCATCTCACCGGTGAGAATGGGCATCATCAGAAAATCTACAAACAGTAAATGCTGGAGAGGGTGTGCAGGAAAGGGAACCCTCTTGCACTGTTGGTGGGAATGTAAACTGATACAGCCACTGTGGAGAACAGTATGGAGGTTCCTTGCAAAACTAAAAATAGAGTTACCATTTGACCCAGCAATCCCACTGCTGGGCATATACCCAGAGAACACCATAATTCAAAAAGACACATGCACTCCAGTGTTCATTGCAGCACTATTTACAGTAGTCAGGACATGGAAGCGACCTAAATGTCCACCAACAGATGAATGGGTAAAAAAAGATGTGGTACATATATACAATGGAATATTACTCAGCTGTAAAAAGCAGTGAAACTGGGACATTTGTAGAGACATGGATGGACCTAGAGACTGTCACAGAGTGGACTGAGTCAGAAAGAGAAAAACAAATATCGTATGTTAACACATATATGTGGAATCTAGAAAAATGGTACAAATCAGCTGGTTTGCAAGGCAGAAATAGAGAGCCAGATGTAGAGAACAAACATATGGACACCAAGTGGGGAAAGCGGGGAGGGTGGGAGGGAATGAATTGGGAGATTGGGATACCAAATAGTACACTCTAAATATGTGCAGTTTATTGTCTGTTAACTGTATCTCAATAAAAGTTCTTTAAAAAATAAAAATTAAATTAAAAAAAATTTTTTAAAAAGATTAATAACCCTAACAAAGGCTATCATTATTAACTATTTAACCATGTGCCAGGTACTGTCCTATGTATAATACTTTACATCTATTATCTCATTTAATTCTCATGATAACCATGTGAAGCTTAGGTATTATTATCTCAGTCTTGTAGGTAAGAAACAAATTGCTGGGTATAGTCTGCCCCCGAAGTTTCTAGTATTTAGTATATCTGGGGTGGAGCCTAAGAATTTGCATTTCTGAAAGTTCCCAGGTGATATTGATGCTGCTGGTGCATGGTTCACACTTAAAGAATTGTTGTTCTAGAGCGTTGGTTGTAAGGGACTAAATCGGAACATTCATACGTAGGACTTAAGCAGGAAGTTTAGTTAGGCCAGAATCAACATTGATCACCCAAGCAATGCAGGTTAATCACGGATTTCAAAGCACTCAGAAGAATGCCCATTGAGTTTGTTGCTCCAAATGTTTCTTTCAACAATGGCATATAATTTTTTAATCCTTAAGAAAAAAAAAAAAAAAAACATTTCTGTGATGGGTTTGGCCTTAGACTGTTTTACTCTCTAGGCCATCCCCTGCTGAGGCACTCTAGGTGGGTCCGTACAGTCTCTGAGCGGGTGTGGCGCTCACTCCCCAGAACTCTGCAGTTCTTGTCTCACAGGGAAAGCCTCTAGTTTCTCCTTGTGTGTTCTCCCTTCTTCCATCATCTGCCCTTGTCGACCAGGACATCTGACTACAGGAGCTTTGGCAGACCCTTTTTCTGGGTATTATTCAAAAAGTTCTAGGCCCCAAAATTCCTGGGTAATATCTAATCTTACATTATTAAGACATTGTCAGTAGACTGGTAAGTACATTTCCATTGCCTGCTGCTGCAACTAAGAAATAAATAAGAGGCAATAGTTACTAATGAGCACTGGGCTGTGGATAAAAATTATAAGCTTTTATATATAGCTGGTGGACCCTGCACCTAGTAATATTCGGCTTGGTTTTTTTAGAGTGACTTCTATCCCATGTCTGTTGCTTTTATACCATTCATTTTATGTATTTTAAGTTATTTAGAGAAGAGCTGCACAGGTTTTATAAATGGTGTTTTTCTCCTTCTATTAGGTCTCTCTGCAATGCAATCAATGTTTACAACCTCACCTGCAATAACTGTTCAGAAAACTGCACTGATGTTCTGTTTAGTAACAAGATTACCTTCTTAATGGACCTCCTTATACACCAGTTGACGGTATGTAATATTATTGCTTTGAGTTGGAAGCAGTTAAGATTTGAGAAATATCCCCTGTGGAGAAAACTAAAGGAATTCAGCTTATTTACTCTCCAGAGTGGGGAAAAAAAGAAGTGAAGATGATTGGGAGAGTAAAATAGGAACTGGCAGAAAAATCTCTTAATTTGAAAATCTTATATGGCATTCTCCTAAATTCAAGTATTTGACGGCTAATGTACTAGCAGCACCTGCCAAGATCACAAATTTACATGGTTAGACTAGGGCTCTGGAATGAGTTAAGCTCAAAGCCGAACCTCTGAGGCCATAGGAATGAATGCTGTAGAGGGGAAGTAAGCTGGGAGAATCTCAAAACCTCTCTTGCCAGCTCAGTTAAGAGGGTCAATTTAAAAAGGACTTTTTGATGGCCACTGATGTGTTTTTTTTTGAAGCAAGAAACTCCTCTGTCAGAAAGGGGCAAACCTGTTATACTTTTGAAATGGGAACAAGCAGCCGATTGTAGCCTTAAATTTTACTTCAGTTCACAGATGTTGAAAGAGGTAAGCTCAGTATAATATCCAGAGGTTTAGGTCTGTCAACTGCAGTCTCCAGAACACAGCCGTGGAGCCAGAAATTTCCTGATGAAGTTTCTGAGCCCCTGAGGTATTGGCACAAAATCACTCTCAAGCTGCAAGTTTATAACACAGGAGATTTATTTTTCAGAACCGATTTACTTTTACTCAGCACGTAGTTCTAATAGCTCTTCCTAAACTGTGTGCCTTTTGCTCTCTTTCCTTCTTCATCTGGTTAATTTCTACACATTCTGAAGACCTTTACTGAGACATAATGGCATCTTCTTCATGAAACCTTCCCCAACCTGACTCTTTCCCCAAGTCCATGTTAGGTGTTCTTCTTATATGTTCCTGGGCATTATGTCATTCATAGAATTAATCACATTGAATTGTAATTAACTGTTTACTTGTCCACTTCCCATCTAGCCATAAAATCAAGGACAGGAGGTAATTTCTCACTTTCTCCAAGATCCTAATATAGGGCCTGACACAGTAGCTTTAGTACGTTGTTGATGAATATATAAGTAAATAAATGGAACCCCATATGTTTCAAGCTGAAAATCAGAAAGGAAATGATGAGGCCCTTACACGTAGGAATGCTGACAGTGAGAAGGGACCGCAATGAGAGAGAACAAAAACACAGGCCTGGAACTGTTACATAGTGCAGTAACAACTATTTATAGTGATAACACTGAGTCATCATTTGAGGGCTGTTATATATGATTTTACCTATAAAAAAAGGCATTGAAACACAGGTTACACATTTTAGCAAAAAATTCTATCAGATGGGACTTCCCTGGTGGCGCAGTGTTAAGAATCTGCCTGCCAATGCAGGGAACATGGGCTCAATCCCTGGTCTGGGAAGATCCCACATGCCGTGGAGCAACTAAGCCCATGTGCCACAACTGCTGAAACTGTGCTCTGCAACAAGAGAAGCCACCACAATGAGAAGCCCGTTCATCGCAACGAAGAGTAGCGCCTGATCACCACAACAAGAGAAAGCCCACACGCAGCAACAAAGACCCAGTGTAGCCAAGAATAAAATAAATAAATAAATAATCTTTTAAAAAGTTCTATCAGAAATAGTTGAAAGGCAGGGACAAGGAGAAAAGACTTAGCATTTGTTTTGTGGCCTTATGTTCAGGTATTTTAACATATATTGCCTCATTTAATTTTTAAAACAGAAAGTCAGTGTTATTATACCATTTTACAGATGAGGAAAATTGAGTCACAGGTTGGCTTGCCCAAGGCTACATAGAGAGTAAGTCACAGAGTCAAGAGTCCTACCTAGGTCTGTCAAACCCAAATTGAGGGACATTCTACACAAAAATTGACTTATGCTTTTCAGAAGTATCAGTGTCATGAAAGAAAAGGACAGGTTGGAGAATTGCTACAGATTGAAGTAAAGTAAGGAGATCTGACCATTAATGTAATGTGGGATCCTGGTCCAGAAAAAGAATGTTAGTGAGAAAACTTGAAAATTCACATAAGGTCTGTAGAATAGTTAATTTTACTGGCTCAGTGTTAATTTCTTGCTTTTAGTAATTACACTGTGGTTTTGTAAGATGTTAACAGCAGGGATACTAGATGAAGGGAACTCTACTATTTTTACAACATATCCTCTTTCTAAGTCTTCTTGCTTATTCCTTCACATTTCAAAACGATTCTCTTTTGTTACGTGTCCTGGTCAAAGTATATAATTTCTGTTCCTCCATTAGCAATTTAAAATTATTTCAAAATAAGAAGTGAAAAATAAAAAACCAAACCCCATGCTCTCCCACTGTTCCATGCTGCATCATTGGAATAATTTACTCTGAGAAATCTATTCTATATTGGTAATGGAAGAGGATACATATTGTAAATGTACTTTGAACAGAACAAGTAACAAAAAAGAATGGTGTTTGAAATGTGAAGGAATGAGCAAGAAGACTTATAGACGAGATCTTCCATCCAAGCTCTTCATTCTTTTCTGCTCAAAACCTGTTCCTATCATATGAGGTAGTTTGTTTATTCTCTCCCTTAATAATTACAAGCACCTACTAGTTCCATTTTCAGAGATGCATAGGATATGATCCCAACAGTCCAGGAAATTCCTGCTTAGGAGTGGGAACAGATACGTAAATTGCTTATAAAAATGGTGTGCTAGCAACCTGTGCATGGTATGGGGGAGCACAGAGGAAGGAGTTCAGTAGCCTCTGCCTGGGACATCACAAAGGAGGGACATTTGAGCTAGACCTTAGCTCCTCATAATAGCTTTCATTTACTAAGTGCCTACCATGTGCCAGGAGCTTGTAAGTAGCTTGATCCTCCCCCTCTATTTTGAAAGCCCCAATTTCCTTTAAATAATATTCCTTTACTTGTGACCTCAAGGTTTCTTGACACTCGGAAAGCTTTTAATCTCCCAACCAATGGATTTCACCACATTCTCTGTTTATTTCATTCAGTTTAGAACTGGAATCCTGGGACGTTAGTTTGTCAAACACATTTTATCCCTCCTTATACGTGGCACTTCCTGGTTTTTGCAGTTCCTTTTGGCTTTTTATTCTCTAGCTGTCAACTCTAATACTGCTGTGATTGAGTTTGTGATCGTTGGGAGAGGAGGATATGTTTGCTAAGTTGGGGAGGTGGAAGGTGGTAGTGGCTGGTGGTGGTGATTTTTACATTTCTGGAAATCACTTGGGTGCATTTCCATTTTTATTGCTGACTTGTTTTGATACACATGTAACTGAAATATGGATCACTAACCTATTGGTACCCTTTAGGTAAAGGGTGGAAAAAACAGTCATCAATACAGTTTCCAGAAGGATTAGAAAGAAGCATAAAAGAAGCTAATTAATTGAGATCTGGTCGAATTTATATGACACCTGATTATAGGGCCCTTGAGCCTTTCTGGTTCTTCAGCAAACTGAGATGGTTTAGAAGACTTTTTTTCCCCCCAATTTAGTTGTTTGGAGTTTGTTTTAGCACTCTTGTATTTCATCTCAATTATGTGCAAAGCATTGTACAGATGCCAGGGTTACAGAGGTGAAATGGACACAGTTCCTTCACTCTAGAAGCCCACAGTTGAGGAAGGAACTTGCGTACGTTAATATTAAAGAAAAGCTATACGAAGTTCTGTAACATAATCTGAGCTACAGAGTAACCCACACAACCTAAAAGAGTACCTGGCACATAAGAGGTGCTTATTAAATATTTGATGAATGAATGAGTGAGTTCTAACTTGAGCATTGGAGAAGCTCTCAGGAAGAAATTGGATTTGCTCATGCCTTGAGGAAGGGTGGAAATTCTACAGTTCTGGACTATGATTTTTACAAAAGCTAAATTAGCATATGTGGCACTGTAAAAGTATGTGCTTCTTCTTGCAGTGTAGATTCAAAGGAGGATTTTTAGGGTAAGGTCTTGAGGAATTTATTCGGAGCTCTGTAAAAACAGTACATTTAGACAAGCATGATCTAGGATGAAGGCTTACAGAGATGTATTATCTTCCAAGAAGTATGAAAACTTTAAAATATGTTAAAGCAGATTTCTTCCTTCATTCATAAATAATTGTTAAGAGTCTTCTCTGTGGGACTTCCCGAGTGGACCAGTGGTAAAGAATCCACCTTTAATGTAGGGGATGCGGGTTTGATCCCTGGTCAGGGAACTAAGATCCCACATCTGCGGGGCAACTAAACCCACATGCCACAACTACAGAGCACCTCAACTAGAGAGCCTGCATGCTGCAAACTACAGAGCCCACATGCTCTGGAACCTGCGTGACACAACTGCGAGCCCATGCGCCCTGGAGCCTGCATGCCACAACTAGAGAAGAGAAAACCCACACACCACAACTAGAGAGAAGCCTGTGTGCTGCAAAGAAAGGTCCTGCATGCCCCAACAAAGATCCCACATGCCGCAACTAAGACCTGATGTAGCCAAAAATAAATAAATAAATAAAAATTAAAAAAAAAAAAAAGAATCTTCTCTGTGCCTAAATCATTTCAGTGCATAGAAAAGTAGGCCTCCAGTTTTCAAAATTTCTCCTTGAGGAGACTAGATATGCACATTAGAAGGCATAAAAAGACCACCAAAAAAGAGCACACTGGCAAAATAGGAAGTCCCAGTTCTCATTCCCCACAGAGACACTTAACAACTATATACACACCAAAACACCATTATGAGACCTCTGGGAAACATTTAAGATATTGCAATACCCCAAGAAGTCTTAAAGCCACGCTGATGTGGGTAAGAAGAACCATTTTGCTTTACTCACAATCGCCCTCTCTCAAGTTGGCACAGCTCAACACTGGAAGATAATACCCCACCTCATGGGCTCTCCCCTTCAGGAGGGTGAGGAGTTGAGTGTGAGTTTGGCATTCTGGCTTTTTGGAGGGCTGCCCAAGGGACTCGTATCTGTCTCACCTGACTCATGGCACTGACAGGGAGGTGGCATGCTTTGGATGCCTGGCAGCCCCTGAGAACAAGAGAAAGCAGGACAGCTTGCTGCTGAGAACCAGGGAGCTTGCAGTGCTGCAGACAGTCACCAGAGGGAGCAAGAGATTATGATCTCCTGAAAAAGAAACCAGCAAGCCTTTCTAATTGAGAAATTGCACACACAGGCCCAGAGAAGTCCTATCCCCTACAAAAAAGTTTCAGAGAACCTTTAATTCCTGAGTCAAGGTGATTGGTGTCTTCCCCTTTACAAAGCCAGAATGTACAGTGTAAAAGTGGTGCCTGTTTTTTTTCAGAGGTGCAGATCCCAACACAAAGTTACAAGACACACAAAGAAAAAGGGAAACATGGCCCATACAAAGAACAACATAAATCTTCAAAAACCTACCCTAAAGAAACAGGTATATGAATTACCTGACAAAAAAATAAAAATAATCATCATAAAGATGTTCTGTGAACTCAAGAAAATGATATAAGAGCAAAATGAAAATAACAAAGCGATAGAAAATATAAAAAGAAGCAAACAGAAGTTTTGGAGCTGAAGAATGCAATGACTGAACTGAAAAAATTAGAGGAATTCAAGATCAGTCTTGATCAAACAGAAGAAAGCAACATCAAACTAAAAGATAGGTCATTTGAAATTATCCAGTCAGGAATAAAAAGAAAAAAGAATGAAAAAAGCCTAAGGGACTTATGCTGTACTGTAAAGTAGACCAATATATGTATTATTGTAGTCCCAAAAGGAAAGAGAGAGAGAAAGAGAGAATGGGGCAGAAAGCTTATTTAAATAAATAATGGCCTAAAATTTCCCAATCTAGTGAAGGAAAGGGAATCCAAATTCAAGAAGTCCAACATATCGTAACTTTGATGAACCTAAAGAAATCTCACAGAGACACATTATAGTCAACTTATCAAAAGTCAAAGACAGAATTTTGAAACCCTACAGAAACCCTACAGGCCAGAAGGGAGTGGAACGTTATAATCAAAATGCTAAAAGAAAAAAAACGCCAACCAAGAACAGTATATCCAGCAAAACTAGCCTTCAAAAATGGAGAAATAGATTAGTTGACCATAGTTTATCTCTGGGCTTTCTATCCTGTTCCATTGATCTATGTTTCTGTTTTTGTGCCAGTACCATGCTGTCTTGATCACTGTAGCCTTGTAGTAGAGCCTGAAGTCAGGAAGCCTGATTCCACCAACTCTGTCTTTCCTTCTCAAGATTCCTTTGGCTATTCGGGGTCTTTTGTGTTTCCATACAAATCTTAAAATTTCTTGTTCTACTTCTGAGAAAAATGTCATTGGTAATTTGATCGGGATTGCATTGAATCTGTAAATTGCTTTCAGTAGTATAGTCATTTTCACAATGTTGATTCTTCCAATCCAAGAAAATGGTATGTCCCTCCATCTGTTTGTGTCGTCTTTGATTTCTTGCATTAGTGTCTTATAGTTTTCTGAGTACAGGTCTTTTACCTCCTTGGTAAAAATCTATAACAAAGGAGGCAAGGATATACAGTGGAGAAAAGGCAGCCTCTTCAATAAGTGGTGCTGGGAAGATTGGTCAGCTACATATAAAAGAATGAAATTAGAACACTCTTTAACACTGTACACAAAAATAAATTCAAAATGGATTAAAGACCTAAATGTAAGGTCAGACACTATAAAACTCCTAGAGGAAAACATAGGAAGAACACTCTTTGACATAAATAACAGCAAGATCTTTTTTGATCCACCCCCTAGAGTAATGGAAATAAAAACAAAAATAAATAAGTGGGACCTAATGAAACTTCAAAGCTTCTGCACAGCGAAGGAAACTATAAGCAAGACGAAAAGACAACCCCCAGAATGGGAGAAAATATTTGCAAACGAATCAACAGACAAAGGATTAATCTCCAAAATATATAAACAGTTCATCCAGCTCAATATCAAAAAAACAAACAACCCAATCAAAAAATGGGCAGAAGACCTGAATAGGCATTTCGCCAAAGAAGACATACGGATGGCCAAAAGGCACATGAAAAGGTGCTCAACATCACTAATTACTAGAGAAATGCAAATCCAAACTACCATGAGGTATCACCTCACACCGGTGAGAATGGGCATCATCAGAAAATCTACAAACAGTAAATGCTGGAGAGGGTGTGCAGGAAAGGGAACCCTCTTGCACTGTTGGTGGGAATGTAAATTGATACAGCCACTGTGGAGAACAGTATGGAGGTTCCTTGCAAAACTAAAAAGAGTTACCATATGACCCAGCAATCCCACTGCTGGGCATATACCCAGAGAACACCATAATTCAAAAAGACACATGCACTCCAGTGTTCATTGCAGCACTATTTACAATAGTCAGGACATGGAAGCGACCTAAATGTCCACCAACAGACGAATGGGTAAAAAAAGATATGGTACATATATACAGTGGAATATTACTCAGCTATAAAAAGCAGTGAAACTGGGACATTTGTAGAGACATGGATGGACCTAGAGACTGTCATACAGAGTGAAGTGAGTCAGAAAGAGAAAAACAAATATCATATGTTAACACATATACATGGAATCTAGAAAAATGGTACAAATCAGCTGGTTTGTAAGGCAGAAATAGAGAGCCAGATGTAGAGAACAAACATATGGACACCAAGTGGGGAAAGCGGGAAGGGTTGAGGGGGAATGAATTGGGAGATTGGGATACCAAATAGTACACTCTAAATATGTGCAGTTTATTGTCTGTTAACTGTATCTCAATAAAAGTTCTTAAAAATAAAATAAAATAAAAAATAAAAATAAATTAAAAAATTTTAAAATGGAGAAATAAAAACTTTCCCGGATAAACAAAAGCCAAGGAAATTCATCACCACTACTAGATCTGCTTTAGAAGAAATTCTAAGGGGAGTCCTTCAAGAAGGAACAAAAAGATACTAAATAGCAACATTTGAAAGCATATGAAGGTATAAAGCTCACTGGTAAACATAAATATATAGACAAATACTGAATGCTGTAATACTGTATGGGAGGGTTAAATCACTGCTCATTCTGATGTGGAAATTAAAAGACAAAAATGTAGAAATAACCATAAGTATAAAAGTATGTTAATGAATACATGATATAAAATATCTATTTTGTGACATCAATAACATAAAATATTGGGGAGGAGAAGTAAAAATGTAGCATATTTGTATGTGATTTATGTTAAGTTGTTAGTTTGAAGTAAATTACTATAACTGTAAAATGTTTTATGTAAACTTAAGGTCAACCACAAAGAAAATACCTATAGAACATACTCAAAAGGAAATGAGAAAGGAATCCAAGCATGTTACTACAAAAGATATAAAAAATTTAAATATATATATGTGTGTGTGTGTATATGTATATATATATATATATATATATATAAACAATACAAAGGAAGATAACGGGAGAGGAATGAGGGACAAAATAACTACAAGACACAAAATAATTAACAAAATGGCAATAGTAGTTCCTTCTCTATCAGTAATTACTTTAAATGTAAGTAGATTAAACTCTCCATCAAAAAGACATTATAGTGGCTGAATGGATCAGAACACAAGATCCAACTATCTTTTGTCAACAACATACTCACTTTAAATTTAAGAACATACATAAGCTGAAAATGAAAGAATTGAAAAAGATAATCCATGCAAATGGTAACCAAACAAGAGCAGAGGTGGCCATACCTATATCAAAGTAAACTAGAAGTCAAAACCTCTCAGAAGAGATAAAGAAGGACATTATATAGTAATAAAAGGTCAATTTTTAAGGAAGGTAAAACAATTCTAAATATATGTGCACCCATCAGAGCACTCAAATATAAGAAGCAACCATTGAAAGAACTGAAGGAAGAAGATAACAGTAACATAGTAAAAGTAGGAGATTTCAATACCCCACTTTCAGTAATGGATAAACATCTAGAAAGAAAATCATTAAGTAAACAGAGGATTTGAACAGCACTAGGCTGAATGGACCTAATACACATACACAAAATATTCCACCCACCAGCAATAGAATACACATTTTTCTGAAGCATGCATGGAACATTCTTCAGGACAGATCACATGTAGGTCACAAAATAAGTCAACAAATGAAAGATTGCCATACTCAGTATATTTTCTGACCACAGTGGAATGAAAGTACAAATTAATAGCAGAAGGGAAACTGGAAAACCTACAAATATGTGAAAATTAAACAAATTCATGAAAAACCAGTTAATCAAAGAATGAAATTAAAAGAGAAATTAGGTAGTATCTTTGAGACAAATTAAAATATAACATACAAAAACTTATGGGATGCTGTAAAAGCAGTGCTAAGAGGGAAGTTCATAGCAGTAAATGCCTACATTAAAAAGGAAGAAAGATCTCAAACAACTTAACTTTATACCCCAAGAAACTAGGGGGGAAAAAAGTTCAGAGTTAGCAGAGGGAAGGAGATAATTAAGATTACAGCAAACTGACATAAAAACAGACACATAGCCCAGTGGAACAGAGTAGAAAGCTCAGAAATAAACCCACAAATATATAGTCAACTAAGATTTGACAAGACTTCAAAAATACACAGAGGAAAAGGTGGTCTCTTCAATAAATGCTGTTGGGTAATATTCAGTAAATGTTGTTGGGAAATGGTGAATAGCCACATGCAAGAGAATGAAATTGGACCCTTAACTTACACCATACACAAAAATTAACTCCAAATGAACTTAAAACTTAAATGTAAGACCTGGACCAATAAAACGCCTAAAGAAAACATAAGGAAAAAGCTCCTTGACATTGGTCCTGGCAAGGATTTTTTTTTTTTTTGGCTATGATGCCAAAAATACAACAAAAGCAAAAATAAACAAGTGGCACTACATCAGAGTAAAAGGCTTCTGTATAGCAAAGGAAACAGTCAACAAAATGAAAAGGCAAACTTCAGAGTAGGAGAAAATATTTGAAAATTATATATCTGAAGGGTTAATATCTAAAATACATAATATCCAAAAATCAAAAACACAGAAAGTAATAACTATTGGCAAGAATTGTAGAGAAATTGAAACCCTGTGCATTGCTGGTGGAAATGTAAAATGGTGCAGCCACTTTGGAAAACAGTAATGGCAGTTCCTCAAGAAATTAAAAATAGAACTACCATATGGGATTACTTCTTGGTATTTACCCAGAAAGAATTGAAATCAGAATCTCAAACAGATACTTGTACTCTCATGTTCACTGTAGCATTATTCATAATAACTAAGAGGGGGAGATAATCTAAATGTCCATTGACACTTGAATGGATAAAGAAAATGTATGTACATACACTGGAATATTATTCAGCCATAAAAAAGAAGGAAATCCTGCCATATGCTACAACATAGATGAACCTCGTGAAACAAGCCAGTCACAGAAGGGCAAATACTGCATAATTAGTCAGACTCATTAAACTGAAAGTCGAATTGTAGTTTCCCGGAGCTGGGGTGAGGGGAAATGGGAAGTTGCTGTTCAGTGAGTATTGAGTTTCTGTCATGCAAGATGAAAAAGTTCTAGAGATCTGCTTTACAACCATGTGCATTTAGTTAGACTATAAAGTATACTTAAAATTGTTAGATGGTAACTTTATGTTACATGTTTATTACCATAAAAAAGACCAGTGCAAGTACTACTGAGTGCTGTGAAAATAGGTTGATCGACTTTTAATGTTGGACACATTCTAAACTAATCTGTAATTCCGTATTACAGATGAGTAAATTGAGATGTGGCAAAGAGACCATACAACTACCTAGTGATAGAACCATGACCTGGATGCTAGTCTCCTGAGTTCCTGTCCAGGATATCCCCTCCTATAACCTAAATTGATGTGTCCTCACTTTATTGAGTTGACAAAGAAGATAAAGTAGCATTTTTGTGACTTTAATTTTGTACACGTTTAATATTATCACCTGGATAAGATACACTGAAAAGCATTTAATTAAAAGATTTATAATTTCTTGATGTTTCATTGCACTTTAAAAGGCGCTAAATATTTTATTAGCATTCTTATTTTTAATTCAGAGTGACCTGTTCCTCATGGAATATTTAAAGAATACTCTTATAAATTGTGTGTATATATTTTCTGGAGCCAGGGAAACTGTTCATTGAAAAGTGATGTACAAACCTTAAATAATTGATACGATACTGTTGGATCAAAGAGACTGTTGGTGAGCACTTCAGAAGGTAACAAGAAAGCCCTGTATTGAAACAAAGAAAATATAAGTGCAGCCTTACAGCAAGAGGATTGTTTTTCACTGAGTCATGTGCAGAGCCATACAGGTGCCTATTTCATTTTCATTATAGTGGCAAAGGCCTAGAATTAGCCATTCACCACATTGTTTCCTTGTACCAAGGAGCCAGAACATGGACTTCATAGTTAATTACAAGGAGCAGAAATCCTTCAGCTCTCTACAGGTAGCATTGCTCTTCCTGATGCTACTTGCATCTTGTTTCTCCTTTCCTCACTATGTGGCACTTGCTCATCATGTGAAGGACACCCTGCCCTTTTCTTTATCATTAATGTGAATTCTGCATCTAGTAGGCTGTATAGCTTATTGATACAGAGTATGTGAGAACCAGAGAGGAGGCCATCTTAGTATCTAGTCTAGTCTAGTCCTCCTTGTTTTACAGATGAGGACAGTGGAACTCAAAAAAGTAGAAGGATGGGATATGTATGGAATGGGTATTTGCCAAAAGTTTCACAGCCTGTTACCAATTGAACTGGAATTCAAATTCAGATCTCCTAAATCCGAACTTAACCTTCTTTCCGCTATATTACATGACACACTGCTAATTTAAGTTTGGTGAAAGCAGTTAAAGGATATTGTAACTGATGTAGAACTTTACCCTCAAAGCTACATTCAAAATTAATCTAGTGAAAGAATATGGGTCAGATTATAACTCTAATTGCCCTTCTGCTGCAGTGATATTAAATAGCATCATCATCATTATTATTACTGTCACCTAGAATCATTAGTTGACTGCTTGAGGGAGAAATGGACATATCCAGCATCATGGTAGAGATTTTATCACACTGCTTTCAAATGGTAGGTAAAGCAAACAGAATTGTTAAATATGTACAAAGCTGAATAAAACAATTAACAAACTTGGTTTAATGCACATAATTAGAACTGTATGTGCAACATTAGAGAATATACATTGTTTTCTAAGCACACATGGGAAATTTACAAGAATTGACTATACGCTAGGCCATAAAGCAAGTCTTAACATATGTAAAAGAATTAGTATCATACAGATGATCCAGTACTGCTTCAGATATTATTGAATAAGCTCCTACCAGACTGACCTTCCTGCAGATGACAAGTATAATCTCTGGGTAAAATATGAAAAAAACCTACCAGAAGGTACTAAAGACCAGTCAGAAGCAGACAAATTCTGATTGGAATAGACACTTGGAAGAAGGGAACAGCATTCGGTGAGTTTCCTGGTTTACAGCTTTTAGCCTGAGGGCAGGCTGCAGTTGGTACCACATGAGATGACCATAGAAAATCCACAATTTTTCTGCACTGAGGAGCCAGAAGACAGAATCTGGGGCAAAGACAACTGCTAGAATATAAGGATGATATTCAAAAAGGAGAGAGCCAGAAAGAGGGATTCCCCTAAATTACTTATAAATATCTGAATGACCCTAGTACATATATGTGTGGGACAGACTGCAAGTACCTCAGCTAAAGACAAACTGGACTGAGATTTCAGTTGCTATCCGTGAATAGAGTTTTGCAGTTGAGTCCAAAAAAGTCATATGCCTGCTTTAAAAAAAAAAAAATCAAACAAAAATACAGTAACTGAAATTAAAAATTCACCAAATGAATTAATAAATGAGAGGGAATGATGAAAAATAGAAAAATCAACATTAGACAAACATAACAGTAATAATTATTGCAAGAAAGAATCATAAACGGTTGCAAAAATTAGTAAAAGTATGACGAGAAACAGGATATTTTCAAAGTTTCAAAATAACTCCCCATGAGATACTTTGAATTGCAAAGAAGGAAAATAAAAATTTTACAATAAGGAAACTTGGCAAACATTACCTTAACTGTGATCAACACTAACATCACCAGAAACAGAACATGTCAACATCATTTCTCCTCTAATATTATATACTGAGAAGCTCGCACCATCATTTCTGTGCCCTTGCCAAAATGTCATCTAAATATGAGAAAATATCAGACAAATCCAAATTGAGGATGACCTACAAAGATAGCTGATGAAATGCAAAGACAGAAAAACTCATATAGACTAGAGAGATGTGACAACTAAATTCAATGTGGGATTCTGGATTGGATCCTGAAGCTGAAAAAAAAGGATGTTAGAAAACTGGCAAAATTCTAATGAGGTCTGTAGATTAGTGCATTGTTTTACATCAGTGTTAATTTTCTGGCTTTGGTAATTGTGCTCTAGTTATAGGTAGGGTGTTAACATTAGGAAAGACTGGGAAAAGTGTAAAATTATTTACAAAATAAGTATAAATTTAAAAAAAAACAATCACTAGTGGGCTTAACAGCAGAATGGAGGTAACAGAGAAAAGGTTATTGAACTTAAATGAGTAGGAATTAACCAGTCTGAAGAATGTGTGTGGTGGAGGGAATGGGGGAACAAAAACAAAAAAAGAAACAGAACCTTAGGGACTTGTGGGACAATATCAAACATTGTAATATGTGTTGGATATCCAGAAGAAGAACAGAAAATGAAGCATTAAAATATTTTTGAAAGAATAATGTCTAAATTTTTTCCAAATGTGGTAAAATTCGTAAATAAACAGATTCAATCAGAAGTTCAGCAAACTCTCAAAAGGATAAATACAGAGATAATCGTGCCTAAGTAAATCATATTCAAACTGCTAGAAAGCAAGAATAATAAAAAGAGAAAACATTGAAAGTTGCCACATTGCATACAGGCAGATAATGATTCAGATAGTATCTGACATTGTCTCATCAGAGGCCAGAAGACAGTGAACGTCTTTAAAATGCTAAAAGAAGACAAAATTCATTCCAGAATTTCTATATCCAGAAAAAAAATCCTTCAAAAATAAAGGTAAAATAAATACAGTTGACATTTTAAAATACACGCCTAAGACAACTAGTTGACAACAGATTTGCACTACTAGAAATGCTAAAGTTCTTCAGACTGAAGGAAAATGATACCCAGTGAAAATTCCCATCTTTAGGAAAGAATGAAGAACACTGGAAATGAAGATTTATTTCTTCTTTGTTTCTGTAACAAAATTTTTAAATATACATGATGGTTTAAACCAAAAATTTTAGCATTGTCTTATAAGGTTATAACATGTTTAGGTGTACTGCATATGATAATTATAGTATAAAGAATGGGGAGGACAGAAAACCTATAAGGTTACAAAATTTCTGAATTTTACACAAAGTGGTACAATCTTAACTCTAAGTATACTATGAAAAGTTAAGATTGTATATTATAATCCCTTAGAGCAGCCACTAGCAAAATAGCTTAGAAGCCAATATGTAAATTAAAATGGAATTCTAAAATATATCTGAATATTCCAAAGCACAGAGGGACAGACAGAAAACAATAAAACATCAGATCTAACCCAAATACATCAATAATTACCCTAAACAAAATGTGTAAAACTCTCCCTGAAAAAGTTACAAGGCGTAAATTGTCAGAAAATAAAGACCCAACTAAATGCTGTCTACATGAGATGTACTTAAAATATAAAAACACAAACCTATATAAATAAAAGTTGAAAACAAAAGAATAGAAAAAGACAAATAGTAAACATAAGAAGCTTCATTTGATATGAATATCTACATTCATATCAAATGAAGAGAAGTTTAATATATAACAGTGTTAGAAGATAATAAAGAGCAACACTGCAAATTGGTAAAAGGTCAACCAGTAGGAAAATATAGCAATCATAAATGTGCATGTACTTAATAACAGCTTCAAAATACGGAAGTAAATATTAACAAAGTTAAAGGGAAAAATACATAATTCCATTCTCATAGACGGGTATTTTAACACATTTCCTTCAGCAACTGCTAACACAACTTGACTAAAAAAAAGTCAGTAAAAATATAGAGGATACCACCTTGATCTAATTGATATTTATACATCACTACACCCAGCAATTGCAGAATACACACATTCTTTTCTAGCATACATAGTGTGTTCAAGGTAGACTATGTGCTGGGCCAGAAAACATTTTAGTAAATTTAAAGAAACTGAAAGTATATTCTCTGACCACAGTGGAATAAAATTAGAAATCAATAATATACCTACAAAATCACAAGGGAAATTAGAAAGTATTTTGAATTGATGATAATGAAAATATAGCATATCCCCAAAAAGCAATGCTTAAAAGGACATTTGTAGGTTTTAATAGAAGTATTATGCAATCAGTTTGCTCTGAATGTAATACAATTAAGATGGAAATCAATAACAAAAAGGTAAATGTCCATATACATTTAGAAATTTAGAGACGTAACAAACTCAAGTCATACAATAAGTCACATGTTTTTAAACTTAAAATAGAACAATAATGAAAATAATACTACATATCAAAATTTGGAAGATGCAATAAAGCAAAACTGTAAAACATATTTATATACATCTTTAAATACTTATATTTCAAAAGAGTAAAGTGTATGGAGAAGTAGTTGAGTATTTAACTTAAGAATCTTAGAAAAAGAGCAGCCAAATTGATCTAGAGAGAAAACAATGTAAATTATAATAGGTAATTTGAAAGCAAACATTGGAGAATATCAACAAAGCAAAAATTAGTTATTTGTAAAATCTAATATAGTAGGCAAGCCTCTGCCAAACTTGATCAATAAAAGAGAAGTGACACAAATAATGTAAAGAATAAAAAGAATTAACTACAGGAGAGAAAAGATGGCGGCGAAGTAGAGAGACGTGGAGTGCATCCCTCTCCACAGATGCATTGGGAATGCACGGAAGGGCACAGTAATTCCCACAGAGAACCAGCTGAACACCAGCAGACGGCCTCGGACACCAGAAAGGGCTGCGGGGAGCCCGACATAGCCGGTAGGGAGGCATCTACGAGGGCTCAAAGAGGGTGAAGCGGCGGAGCTGTGGCAGACGGGAGGGAGTGAGAAACATACGGAGGGTCCGCAGCGCAGCTCAGCGTTCCCGGACGCAGCTCAGCGTTCCCGGACCGAGACATCGATCCGCGGCTGAATGGAGGGTCCAGGAGTGGGAGCATGGAAACCGGAGAGCTGGTTCAGGGTGAGAAACATTGTTGCCGGTAGGGTGACGGACTGAGAGGACAGGAGGGAGGAGGTCCATGGAGAGGAGTGCCTGCCCCTGAGAGCTGCCCGCCACGATGGTGGCTGGAGGCTGCAGGCTCACGGGCGGGGAGGAGGAGCCACGCACGTAGCCTCTCCCTCTCTTTCGGCGCCTCTGCAACAGGCAGTGGAGAGATGCCCTGCGGGCCACCTAAGGCGCTCAGGGATAACAAGCACCCTCAGGCACTCGGGCGGGGCTGGATTAAAACCCCTTGCCACACCAGCAGCAGGGAGGCTGCCGAGAGGAAAAAAAAAAAACAAAACAGCATCAAAAAGAAAAAAACCAGAGAGAGGCCCAACTCTAAGACTTTCTGTGTACGCCTGAGTCACCAGCGCCCTCTGCAACAGGCACCTCCAAGCCTGACTGAAACAACAGTGCGCCACTGCTCACTCACTCCCAGGAGAAGGAGCCACTATTGTACCCTCTCCCTCCCCACACACCGACGCTTACAGACGAACAATAAAGGAACCTCTGCTGGTCACAGAATAACGCAAAAAAAAACCCAAGGCAAGGAGAAGGACACTTAAAGCTGAGATGCTAAGGAAACAGAAATAGTAGTATCAATACCTATTGAACTGGTCCATTCTGGGATCAGTTATGGATTTTTTTTTTTTTTCTCTCTCTCTCTCTTTTTTTTTTTTTTTTTCTGATTTCTTAAATACGGTCTTAGCTCTAAGGGATCTACAAGTTTTATAACATAATTTTTTAATGATATTTTTTATTTTTATTTTATTTTATTTTTTTTTTGCCTTTTTATATACTTCTATATCTAGCTAAGTTTTTGGTAGTACGGACAAAATATCTCTCATACTTTCCTTTCATCCCTATCTTTTATACATTTCTATTCCTTTCTTTTTCTTTGCATATTTCCAACCACATTACGCTCTTCTGTTCTCCTTTCTTCCAGCCTTTTTAAGTTTATTTTATCTTAACATACTTATAAGCAACACTATCAGTCTGCTCAGACTCCTTGCTCTATTCTCCAGATGATGCACTGCCTTGGTATTTAATATTAGGCTTTTGTCTTTATCTTAGTTCTTAGTGCAGTTGTCTAACTACATTCTGAGAATCTCCATTCTCTCTGGTGGTACTCCAGCTCTTTTCTATATTTGATCCTAGCTTACAAAATCTCCCTGGATTGATGTTTGTATGTGTAGGGTGTTATTTGTTGTTTGTTTGCTTTTGCTTTTGTCTCTGATTTGTTCTGTTTCAGTTGTCAGTTTCTGCTGGGTTTCTCTTTGAATATCTGATAGCACACTGGGGTTCTGTCAGGTCTTTCTAGAGCCTTATGTCCTAACAGATTCAATAATTGTGTGTCTTATACATGTATGTGTTTCCTAGACTGAATATTCATTTAATCCAATACTTGGACATTAGTCTGAGGCTTGGACAGTCTTCTATAAACACGTCTATCGCCAGGACAAGCAACCCCAAAAGTTTGGACAACCATGAGGAAACAAAGAAACACCATGCAGGCAAAGGAGCAGGAAAAAAACCCACAAGACCAAATAAATGAAGGGGAAATAGGAAAAATGCCTGAAAAAGAATTTAGAGTAATGATAGTAAAAATGATACAAAATCTCGATAGCAAAATAGAGAAAGTACAAGAAACAGTTCATAAGAACTCAGAAAAACAAACAGCAATGGATAACAAAATAACTGAAATTAAAAATACTCTAGATGCTATAACCAGCAGAATGACTGAGGCAGAAGAACGAATAAGTGAGTTGGAAGATAGAATGGGGGAAATAACTGCCACAGAGCAGGAAAAAGAAAAAAGAATAAAAAGATTAGAAGACAGTCTCAGAGACCTCAGTGATAACCTTAAACGTACCAACATTCGAATTATACGCATCCCAGAAGAAGAAGAAAACAAGAAAGGGTCTGAGAAAATATTTGAAGAGGTTATAGTAGAAAACTTCCCCAACATGGGAAAGGAAATAATTAACCAAGTCCAAGAAGCGCAGAGAGTCCCATACAGAATAAACCCAAAGAGAAATACACCAAGACACATATTAATCAAACTAATGACAATTAAACACAAAGAAAAAATATTAAAAGCAGCAAGAGAAAAGCAACAAACAACATATAAGGGAAAACCCATAAGGATAACAGCTGACCTTTCTACAGAAACTCTGCAGGCCAGAAGGGAATGGCAGGATATACTGAAAGTCCTGAAAGAGAGAAACCTACAGCCAAGAATACTCTACCCAGCAAGAATCTCATTCAGATTTGAGGGAGAAATCAAAAGCTTTCCAGACAAGCAAAAGTTAAGAGAATTCAGCACCACCAAACCAGCCTTACAACAAGTGCTAAAGGAACTTCTCTAAGTAGGAAACACAAGAAAAGGAAAACACCTACAAATACAAACCCAAAACAATTCAGAAAATGGTCATTGGAATACACATGTCAATAATCACTTTAAATGTAAATGGATTAAATGCTCCAACCAAAAGACACAGACTGGCTGAATGGATACAAAAACAAGACCCTTCTATATGCTGTCTACAAGAAACCCACTTCAGACCAAGGGATACATATAGACTGAAAGTAAAGGGATGGAAAAAGCAATTCCATGCAAATGGAAGTGAAAAGAAAGCTGGAGTAGCAATACTCATATCAGACACATTAGACTTGAAAGTAAAGACTATTAAAAGAGACAAGGAAGGACACTACATAATGATCAAGGGATCCATTCAAGAAGAACATATCACAATGGTAAATATCTATGCCCCCAATATAGGAGCACCTCAATACATAAGGCAAATGCTAACAGCTATAAAAGGGGACATCGACAGGAACACAATAATAGTGGGAGACTTGAACACCCCACTTACATCAATGGACAGATCAGCCAAACAGAAAATCAATAAAGACACACAAGCTTTAAATGACACATTAGACCATCTTGACTTAATTGATATTTATAGGACATTCCATCCAAAAACGACAGACTACACTTTCTTCTCAAGTGCACACGGAACATTTTCCAGGATAGATCACATCTTGGGTCACAAATCAAACCTCGGCAAATTCAAGAAAATTGAAATCATATCAAGCATCTTCTCAGACCACAACGCCATGAGACTAGATATCAATTACAGGAAAAAAACTGCAAAAAATACAAACACATGGAGGCTAAACAATTCACTCTTAAACAACCAAGGAATCACTAAAGAAATCAAAGAGGAAATCAAAAAATATCTAGAAACAAATGACAACGAAAACACAACAACCCAAAACCTATGGGATGCAGCAAAAGCAGTTCTAAGAGGGAAGTTGATAGCAATACAGTCCTACCTTAAGAAACAAGAAAATGATCGAATAAACAACCTAACCTTACACCTCAAACAACTAGAGAAAGAAGAACAAAGAAACCCCAAAGTGAGCAGAAGGAAAGAAATCATAAACATCAGAGCAGAAATAAATGAAAAAGAAAGGAAAGAAACCATAAGAAAAATAAATGAAACTAAAAGCTGGTTCTTTGAGAAGATTAACAAAATTGATAAACCATTAGCCAGACTCATCAAGAAAAAAAGGGAGAAGATGCAAATCAAAAGAATTAGAAATGAAAAAGGAGAAGTCACAACGGACACCTCAGAAATACAAAACATCATGAGAGACTACTACAAGCAACTCTATGCCAATCAATTGGATAACCTGGAAGAAATGGATACATTCTTAGAAAAATACAATCTTCCAAGACTGAACCAGGAAGAAATAGAAACCATGAACAGACCAATCACAAGTACGGAAATTGAGGCAGTGATTAAAAATCTCCCAACACACAAAAGCCCAGGACCAGATGGGTTCACGGGCGAATTCTATCAAACATTTCGAGAAGAGTTAACACCTATCCTTCTCAAACTCTTCCAAAATATTGCAGAAGGCAGAGCACTCCCAAACTCATTCTACGAGGCCACCATCACCCTGATACCAAAACCAGGCAAAGATGTCACAAAAAAAGAAAACTACAGACCAATATCACTGATGAATATAGATGCAAAAATCCTCAACAAAATACTAGCTAACAGACTGCAACAGCACATTAAAAAAATCATCCACCATGATCAAGTGGGGTTTATCCCTGGGATGCAAGGATTCTTCAATATATGCAAATCAATCAACGTGATACATCATATCAACAAATTGAAGGATAAAAACCATATGATCATTTCAATAGATGCAGAAAAAGCTTTTGACAAAGTTCAACATCCATTTATGATCAAAGCTCTCCAGAAAATGGGCATAGAAGGAAATTACCTCAACATAATAAAAGCCATATATGACAAACCAAAAGCCAACATCGTTCTCAATGGAGAAAAACTGGAAGAATTCCCTCTAAGAACAGGAACAAGACAAGGGTGTCCACTCTCACCACTATTATTCAACATAGTTTTGGAAGTTTTAGCCACAGCAATCAGAGAAGAAAAAGAAATAAAAGGAATCCAAATTGGAAAAGAAGAAGTAAAATTGTCACTCTTTGCAGATGACATGATATTATATATAGAAAACCCTAAAGACTCTACCAGAAAACTGCTGACACTAATTGATGAGTTTAGTAAAGTAGCAGGATACAAAATTAATGCACAGAAATCTCTTGCATTCCTATACACGAACAACGGAAGAGCAGAAAGAGAAATTAAGGAAACTCTCCCATTCACCATTGCAACAAAAAGAATAAAATACCTAGGAATAAACCTGCCTAAGGAGGCAAAAGATCTGTATGCAGAAAACTTTAAGACATTGATGAAAGAAATCAAAGACGACACAAACAGATGGAGGGACATACAATGTTCCTGGATTGAAAGAATCAACATCGTGAAAATGACTGTACTACCCAAAGCAATTTACAGATTCAATGCAATCCTGATCAAATTACCAATGGCATTTTTCACAGAACTAGAACAAGAAATCTTACGATTTGTATGGAAACGCAAAAGACCCCGAATAGCCAAAGCAATCTTGAGAAGGAAAAATGGAGTTGGTGGAATCAGG
Organism: Hippopotamus amphibius kiboko; assembly: GCF_030028045.1. Lineage (NCBI taxonomy): Eukaryota > Metazoa > Chordata > Mammalia > Artiodactyla > Hippopotamidae > Hippopotamus > Hippopotamus amphibius. The sequence continues at coordinate 216,928,095 of NC_080187.1, forward strand.
CTTCCTGACTTCAAACTATACTACAAGGCCATAGTGATCAAGACAGTATGGTACTGGCACAAAAATAGAAAGGAAGATCAATGGAATAGAATAGAGAACTCAGAAGTAAGCCCAAACACATATGGGCACCTTATCTTTGACAAAGGAGGCACGAGTATACAATGGAAAAAAGACAGCCTCTTCAATAAGTGGTGCTGGGAAAATTGGACAGCAACATGTAAAAGAATGAAATTAGAACACTTCCTAACACCATACACAAAAATAAACTCCAAATGGATGAAAGACCTACATGTAAGGCCAGACACTATAAAACTCCTAGAGGAAAACATAGGCAGAACACTCTATGACATACATCAAAGCAACATCCTTTTTGACCCACCTCCTAGAATCAGGGAAATAAAATCAAGAATAAACAAATGGGACCTCATGAAACTTAAAAGCTTTTGCACAGTGAAAGAAACCATAAACAAGACTAAAAGGCAACCCTCAGAATGGGAAAAAATAATTGCCTATGAAACAACGGACAAAGGGTTAACCTCCAAAATATACAAGCAGCTCATGAAGCTTAATACCAAAAAAGCAAATAAACCAATCCGCAAATGGGCAGAAGACCTAAATAGACATTTCTCCAAAGAAGACATACAGATGGCCAACACACACATGAAAAGATGCTCAACATCACTCATCATCAGAGAAATGCAAGTCAAAGCCACAATGAGGTATCACCTCACACCAATCAGAATGGCCATCATCACAAAGTCTGGAAACCACAAATGTTGGAGAGGGTGTGGAGAAAAGGGAACTCTCCTGCACTGTTGGTGGGACTGTAAGTTGGTACAGCCACTATGGAAAACAATTTGGAGGTTCCTTAAAAAACTACAAATAGAACTACCATATGATCCAGTAATCCCACTCCTGGGCATATACCCAAAGAAAACCATAATCCCAAAAGAAACTTGTACCATAATGTTTATTGCAGCACTATTTACAATAGCCAGGACATGGAAGCAACTGAAATGCCCATCAACAAATGAATGGATACAGAAGATGTGGCATATATATACAATGGAATATTACTCAGCTATAAAAAGGGATGAGATGGAGCTATATGTAATGAGGTGGATAGAACTACAATCTGTCATACATAGTGAAGTAAGTCAGAAAGAGAAGGACAAATATTGTATGCTAACTCACATATACGGAATCTAAAAATGGTACTGATGAACTCAGTGACAAGAATAAGGATGCAGATACAGAGAATGGACTGGAGAACTCGAGGTATGGGAGGGGGCGGGGGGTGAAGGGGAAACTGAGACGAAGCGAGAGAGTAGCACAGACGTATATATACTACCAACTGTAAAATAGTCAGTGGGAAGTTGTATAACAAAGGGAGCCCAACTCGAGGATGAAAGATGCCTTAGAGGACTGGGGCAGGGAGGGTGGGGGGGACTCGAGGGGGGGGAGTCAAGGAAGGGAGGGAATGCGGGGATATGTGTATAAAAACAGATGATTGAACCTGGTGTACCCCCAAAAAAATAAAATAATAAAATAAATAAATAAATAAATAAATAAAAGATACAGTCTTTAAAAAAAAAAAAGAATTAACTACAGATTGAAGAGGAATTAAAAAGTTGAGAATACTTCAAACAACTTGATACCAGTGCATTTAAAATTTTAAATTAATTTTAAAAATTCCTAGAAAAATATAACTCAACAAACCAACTCAAGAAGAAATAAAAAGCCTGAAAAGTTCTTTAACCATTAAAGAAATTGAATTGATGATTTACAGTCTTTCCACAAAGAAATCACAGGCCTAGATGATCTTATAGCCAACTTCTATCGAACATTCAAGGAAGAGATCATTTCAATCTTAAACTGTTCCAGAAAGAGAAAAAGTGGAACTTTTTCCCAGTCATTCTTTGAGGCCAGTACAACCTTGTTAACAAAACCAAATAAGAATGGTGCAAGAAGAATAAAAAATGCAGGCCAGTCTCTCTTGTGAACTGAGAAGCAAAAATTCTAAAAATATTAGTAAATTAAGTTCACTGATTAATTTTTTCAAGTATTTGTATAAATTCTGAAAACAAGGGAAACTAAAAATTATATTCTTTAGGGACACATATATATGTGATTTAAAAAATACTTTTTTAAGCAAGAGAATGACAAACACAAAATTCGTGATAGTGGTTACTTAAGTAGAGGCATGGAATGGGATAGCAGAAGAACCAAAAGAGTTTAAATCTTTTGGTATTGTTCTAGTTACATTATTAAATTTTTTATTAATTAAAGCCACAATCTCAGTCTTCTTGGCGTTTACAGTGTTGTGGATAGTTCAGTTCAAACAAGCAGAGAAATATGATATAATATTTTAAGGGTTATGATGAGTCAAGACAGGGTGCCAAGATATTCAAGAGTCGGGGAAGTTCCTAGAGGAGGTGATGCCTAAACTGAGAACTGATTGATAAGTAATTTAATCATTATCGAAAGGAAATGAGAAAAAATATCAGCCTTAGTAAGCTTACAGCCCAAGTACAGGCAGAGGGAAAAGGAGTGAGTGCTAAGTGGTGAGAGCTCCAGCTGGACATAAGCCAGGTTCAGGTTAAGATGGATACTGAGTTAACAGTGAAATGACATGGCCTTAGCTTTTACCCTACAAAAGCTTGCTTATTTCTCAGGTTTCAAATGTGAGGAAAGAATAGTTTTATTGTACTGCAACATTTTTGAAAGTAAGGGCCTATATTTTAAATAGATACAAATGGTAATTGATCTATCAGTTTAAGCAGGAAGGCCTATATCTCAAATCCTGTTCCAAATATCACTCTGCCTTTTTTTAACCAGTGAAAGATAAGTGTTTACTTTTTTATGCAGTATTTATGTTGTACCCATTTCTTTAAAAAAATGAATATGTGATGAGGAATAGGATATTACCTAGTTTCAAAGTACATTCCTACAAAGTTGTTATTAATTACAAAATAAAAGTGACTTTGGGGGCTTCCTAGGTGGCACAGTGGGTAAGAATCTGCCTGTCAATGCAGGGGACACGGGTTCGATCCCTGCTCCAGGAAGATACCACATGCCACGGAGCAACTAAGCCCGTGCGCCACAACTGTTGAGCCTGTGCTCTAGAGCCTGTGAGCCACAACTGTTGAGCCCATGTGCCGCAACTACTGAAGCCCACGCTCGTAGAGCCCATGCTCTGCAACGAGAGGCCACCACAATGAGAAGCCCGCACACCACAACAAAGAGTAGCCCCCACTCGCCACAACTAGAGAAAGCCCGTGTGCAGCAACGAAGACCCAACACAGCCAATAAAATAATAAATAAATAAGTAAATTTATTAAAATAAATTAATTAATTAAAAAATAAAAGTGACTTTGTAGTGGGACATCCTGGTACACACCATCTTAGGTGATCAACGTGAACATTATCAACAGTGCAACAAATCAAAATTGTCCGTCACCTGATCGGCTACAACAAATTGTCCGTCACCTGATCAGCTACAACGAGAAGATCACAGTATCACTAGTGTGATATTCCTGCCAAAGATACATAATCTGAATCTAATCGTAAGGAAACATCAGACATACGCAAATTGTGGGACATTCTTCAAAATAACCTGTAAGCTTCAAGACATGATTCTGAGCTATACTTTCTGAGTTTGAGATTTTATATACATATAAAACACTAGGTCCAGCATGATTCTGAGCTATACTTGCAACTTTTCTGAGTTTGAGATTTTATATACATATAAAAACACAAACATATATATGGTATATATACACACACATATGTATATATTTTTAAAGAAGTACAGAAATAAAAGTTCTAGAAACCTGGAATTTGCTACATGCATTGACCCCAGTAACTAAAATACTTGGTAATTTAAGTACCAGGACTTATTTCTTAGGGTTTAAATATCTTGAACTTAAAAAGATTTCTTTATTGGAAAAATGATTGTTTTTATGAAAGGAAAGTGAAGCTTTCATTATAGACTGTATATCTATAGCTATATAGTTGCAACATGTTTTAAAATATCTGCAACAGAATTTTAAAAACAGCTATTTAACTCATGTTTTGAAAATTCCTTAAAGGGGGTGACAGCTATCCAATGTACATTTTGTGCCAATTTGAACACACTATGTTGTCATTTAACGTAGAGATTCAGGAAAATGGGCGATCCCAGTACTCGGACTAGATCTGTAGTATCTAGCTACGGGGAGAAAACTACTGCAAATGAAAAGCACAAAGCCATTATCAACAATTGCAAGGAAATAATTCTATTGTTTTTACGTCTAGTAAGTCTAGATATAGACTTGGTAGCTTTCGTTTGGAAAGAAGAAGAGAGACTAGGAACAGATGCCTGAAATAAACCTAGCAAGGATGAGAATCACACACATGCACATTTGTATACATACTCAGAAAGCAGAGAGATGAGAGAAAAAGGAAGAGACTAAAAGGAAGTCAAGAGTGGGACCAAAGAAGAGAAGGAAACGGAGACAAGAGGAGGTTTAGGGAGGGGAATATAAAATGGAGAGAAAAAGGGACTACTAGTGGGTTAGGTGTGGGGGTTGGGCAGAAATTATGAGTGAATATAGATAAACTCTGTTTCGGCCTTTCTTCACCCTATAATAATTCAGTCTCTCTTCCTGCCCTCCTGTAGCTTACATCCCAAAACCTTTATGTTTGTATTTAGACAAAGCAGGGCATCAAGCAGAAGGCCTTCTGGCTTTTCTAGTAAATGAAAGAAAACAGTAATACCAGATGTTAAAATGGTCATACACACAGTCAAGTTCCTGTTTCTGTGCCCTTTCCCAGTCCTCTTGGGATTTTATGAGATATTGGAAATAGACTAAAAGCATTCTTGATGGTTGGCCTCTGCTCTTGCTCAGTTCACTCTCACCTGTGAAAGCGGTCTGTTTAGAGAGGAAAAGCAGCAATCTTAGGTCGCATTAACACCTCTGACTGCAGTAAATGAGAGTCTTGGAGTAGACCACACTGCAGTATGTAGTTTTGTTCCTTAAAAGATAACTTGCTTTCTCTTGAATGTTGACAATATAATTTAACAAATTCTATTGTTTTAAAAAATGTGGTTTCCATTTTGCAGTTTCTTACAAACATATACTAGCCCTATATCCCAGCAGTGTCACTCCTTGCTGTTTACCCAAGAAAAATGAAAACATTTCTTCACAAAAACGACTTATACAAGAATGACCTTAACAACCTTATTCATAAATAACTAAAATCCCTAAACAACACACATACCCACCAACAGGTGATATGATAAACAAACTGTGGTATATCCATACAATGGAATAATATTTAGCAATAAAAAAGAATGGACTGATGTTACATTCAACAGCATGGATGAATTATTCAGAATTCATGGAAGCATTATTCAAAGTAAAAAAAAAAGGCATATTCAAAAATCTTCCTACTATATGATTCCAGTTATTTGGAATTCTAGAAAATGCAAAATAATCTGTGATACACAAAGCAGAGCAGTGGTTGCGTAGAGCCCTGGGACTTCAGAGGAGCACAAGGGAACTTTTGTGGGGTGTTAAAGATGTTCTCTGTCTTGATGGTTCTTATACAGGTACATAGATTTATCAAAACTTATTAACTTACCAACATCAGATATTACAATGTAAATATATTCTGTATATTAAAATACTTGCCCATCTGCTAAACCAAAATGGAATCTCACTAGTGTTTTAAATTTAGGTAATTTAGTGAGGTTGTATATCTTTGCATATATTTGTTGGTTATTTGTATATTTTCACATCCTTTATCCATCTTAATTGAATTATTTGTCTTTTTAAATTCTGTTCACACATTAAAATTTTTATTTATTATCTTTATATATTTTTATTCCTTTTTTATAGATTTGTTGCTAACATTTTCTTCAAGCATCTGGTGTCTCCTTTTCCTTTAGATTTTGTTTATGGTGCCTTTTTTTGGTATAGAAGTTACTCATTCTATATAAATATATTAATGTTTTGCTTTAAGGATATTAGATATCATGGTATGCTTGGGCAAACATTCTTCTTCCCCAAATGATTAAAAAACAAAACTTTAATATTTTCTCAGGAAAAACAAAAAAACATATTGAAAGTTACACTTAAAATAGGTGCAGTTTACAATAAAATTTATTTTTAAAATGTGCTTTTGCAGATGTAGCAAAATGATGTCAATTGGTGAATTTAGGTAAAGAGTATATAGTTCATTGTTTAGTATTCTTTGGCTTTGCTAACAGCTTGACTTTTTTTTTTTAAAGCCCTTTATTGGAATATAATTGCTTTACACTGTTGTGCCAGTTTCTGCTGTACAACAAAGTGAATCAGCTGTATTTATATACATATCCCCTCCCTCCCATCTTCCCTATCCCAGCTCTCCAAGTCATCAGCCATCATCGAGTTGATCTCCCTGTGTTATGCAGCAGCTTCCCACTAGCTATTTTACATTTGGCAGTGTATATACGTCAATGCTACTCTCTCACTTCATCCTAGCTTCCCCTTCCCCCCCACCCCGTGTCCTCAACTCCATCCTCTACATCTGCATCTTTATTCTTGCCCTGTCACTGGGTTCATCAGTACCATTTTTTTACGTTCTATATATATGAGTTAGCATACGGTATTTGTTTTTCTCTTTCTGGCTTACTTCACTCGGTATAACAGACTCTAGGTCCATCCATCTCACTACAAATAACCCAGTTTCATTCCTTTCTATGGCTCAGTAATATTCCATTGTATATATGTGCCACATCTTCTTTATCCATTCATCTGTTGACAGACATTTAGGTTGCTTCCATGTCCTGGCTATTGTAAATAGTGCTGCAGTGAACATTGTGATACTTGTTTATTTTGGGATTATGGTTTTCTCAGGGTATATGGCCAGTAGTGGGATTGCTGGGTCATATGGTAGTTCTATTTTTAGTTTTTTAAGGAACCTCCATACTATTTTCCATATGGGTGTACCAATTTACATTCCCACCAACAGTGCAGGAGGGTTCCCTTTTCTCTGCACCCTCTCCAGCATTTATTGTTTCTAGATTTTTTGCTGATGGCCATTTTTTAAAACAAAAAAATTGGGGGAAATGTGCTTTTGTTACATGCAGAAGGGCCTTTGGCTTTTGGCATTGTAAGATGAGTGAAATTTAATTTTTTGCCCTAGATTTAGAAGAGGAAAAGTACTGTCTAAAAGGCAGCAATGTAAAGACACTGATTAGTTTATTGAAGAGTGAAACAAGCTAGGGGGCTAAGGACTACACCATCTTCATATGCCTTTATATCGATTCTATTTTTTTCTTGATATGAATAACATAGAGGGAATGGCTATTGATTTTCTTTCCTCCTATTTTAAGTGTACATAATTTATTCCATTTGTGTGCCTTCTTTAGGCAAGAATATGTTATACTAGGCATCACAAGGAATGCAGAGACAATATGACGTGGAACTTGCTCTCAAGAACATTATAGTGTAGCATAAAGGTCAGCAAACTAGGACCTACAGGCCAAACCATCACCTGTTTGTAAATAAAGTTTTTATTGAAATACAGCCACACTCATTTGTTACATATGGCTGTTTTCTCCCTACAGTGGTAGAGCTGAGTAGTTGTGATAGAGTCTGTATGATTGCAAAGCATAAAATATTTACTGTCTAGCCCTTTGTGGAAAAAGTTCGCCATCCTCTGGTCTACTAAAACAAGACATGAATGCCGAAGCAAGGAGTGCTATAAGCAAAGTAAAGATTGGATGTTCTGAGAGGTCAGAGGAAGGAGAGAGTCCTTCCTAATAGGAAGGTTGGAGAAGGCTTCATTGAGGAAGTGTTGTTGGAAGCTGATCCTAAGTAAGAATTAGGCAGGTGGGAAGAGAGTGGTAAGTGGCTGGAGCAGGAGACATGGAAATAAAACTTTGCATATGCTCTTGAAAATCACCATGTGCAGAGAAAAGACTGTCTAATTTAGCAACCTTAGACCCGCTTGTCGACAAATCATAAAATATCAAGAACTGTAAAGAGCTTTAAGGATTCTCTCATACAACTCTTCCAAGTTTCAGGTGAGGAAACAGACTTGAAAAGGTTAAATAACTCATGCAAGGTCACATACAAAGTGGGGGAGCTATACTAAAACCCATTACTTTTGCCTCCACACTTTGTGCTGGGTGCATTGAGGCACTTAAACCAACATTTACTGAATTGAACTGACCTGGCTTCCTAGAGTACCTTTCTAGGGCAAGAAGTGTCATCTAAGGTATGGGAATGCAGATCAGACTATCTACAAGACTTTTTTCAAATCATACATGCTCTCCCTTCCTTTGAGGTTTACTGTGTGCAATAAGAAATGTCAGTGGGGATTTGTTTCCCAAATGAATGCTGTGAAAGAGGAAGACCAAAACCTTTTTTTTTTAATTGTACATTTCACATACAGTTTGATAGATATTTGATAGGTATTTTTAGAAGAACAAATAAATGACGTAATTTTGAAAACTACTTATTGTTGCTGTAAATAACTTGGGAAAATGTGGCTTCTATGTTGGATCAGATTACCCATCCTGAGACTAGCACTTTTGTACTTTTCCCTGTTTTGTTCCTGCATTTGTTTTTGACCAAGTTGCCAGAAATTAAGCTATCATTTGTAAAATGCCAGCATCATCAGCTTTATCGTATTACTATCATTAGGCATCCTTGTATTTCCAGTAGAAAAGAAATGACAGCTCATTGGCTTCCAGTCACACTTACCACCCCTGTCTGTCACATCCAAACATCTTACAGAGCTGTCTGCATCCACTCTTTTCACTTCCACACTGCACATTCACTTTCTACCCACTGTAGTTCTGCTTTTTCTCCCACCGTTCCACTCAGAGTGCTTTCACCAAGATCACCAGTGACTTCCACGTTGAAAATCTCCCCTCCTTTGGTGTGTGTAAAATTTCCCTCTGGACTTTCCTTATAGAGGAGCATCTTGCAAATGTTGATGTTTCCCTTTTGATTTTTTTCTTCCTCTCCCTCAAGCTGTACAGTGTTCCTGGACAGTTTTATGTTTATGACTTCAGCTGTTGTCCACACACGGACGATCCCAAATCAGCATCTCCATACCCAGTACCTTAAACTTAGCATGCCCAAAATTGGGTCTGTCCTCCCCGCTTACCATCCTGGTAAATAACACTACCATCTATGCCAGAAACCTAGGAAATGTTTTAAAAACCATACCTCCTTTCACTCCTCTTCCTCCCCACTTGCCAAATATGCAATTAATCAGATTATTCTACATTCCCCATCATCTCTCATTTGTAGCAATACAGTAGCCTTCTCCCCTACCTTTAGTTTTAATCTCTTCCATGACACCACATTATGACAAGGGTCCTGTTTCTAAAGTGAATCCTCCATTGGCTTACCCATCACCTTCAAGATAAGAACCAAAATCCTGAATGAAGCGTACCAGGCCTGTGTGATCTGACAATCTCATCTCCTGCTGCTGTGGCTACACCCAGCAACATACAGCTCCCTGAATGTCTGCACTCTTTCAGGCCATCTTTCGTGCTGTGTCCTTTTGTGTACTCTACTGCCCCACACCACCGAGACCCACAAAGCTAAGTTCTTCTCTTCCTATGAGACTCAGCTCAGGAGTTACCTCCTCCACACAGAGTTCTTTGTGCCAGTCCTCACAGTGCCATGAGTTTACTTCTAGGATTGTACTTATTACATGGAATTCTAATTACAGTTTACTTACCTGTGAACTTTTGAGAGCAGGACTGTGTCTTTATCTTTGCCCACTGAGCTTATCACAGAGCTCTATGACGTAGTATTGGGAAATGTTTGATAAATGAATGAAAGACAGTGATTTAAGATAATGTGATTTAGAGAATTATACTGTCATTTCAAATATAGTTGAAATGTGAATGACATACAAGGGTAAGTCAAAAATTATCCACACTCTGGCTGTAGAATTTATTTTAATTAACTTTTAGAAAAGACAAATACATCATTTTCGACATAACCTCCTTGCTTTTCAATACACTTTGTCCATCAACAAATTTTCGTATTCCCTCACTAAAAAATGTTATAGTCAGAGCTGCGAGCCACGAATGCACCACTGTCACTTCTTCATCAGAAGTGAATCTTCATCCTCGTATGGCTGCTTTCAGGGGACCAAACAGGTGAAAGTCTGATGGAGCAAGATCAGGACTATAGGGAGGATGCTTTAACATCTCAGAACGAAGTTTTTGCATAATGTCGACAGTGTGGGCAGAAGTGTGCGGACGTGCATTTGTCATGCAAGATTACAACGCCCTTGGATAGCAGTTCTCTGCGTTTAACCCAAAGTTTAGGCTTCAGCTCTTCAATAAGCATCTCTATGCATTCATACACACTTCTTCGCCACAAAACACTTTCTCCATACTGCGCACAAAGTCTTCAATAAATTACGGCACCAGGTACACCCTCAGACCACAAAAAACAAATCATTGCACGCTGCTCTTCTTTTGTGCAGATCACAAGTGGGGCGTCCATTTTTGCTCGCACCACAGTTACAAGTGAACAGTTACACACTCACACCTGCACAGCAGTGACTGGGGAGACAGTAGCCTTGAACGGAAAGTGCTGATAAGACAGTGCGACTAAAAGAAGTTTTAATATAACTGGAGTGCAGATAATTTTTGATTCACCCTTGTACATTTCCTTTTTCATGTGAATTTGTCTACTTCAGGATCTACATGTAACTATTTCTTTAAACTAAAGGGATTACCCCAAAACTTAATCTCCTTTCTATAAACTAAATATCATGGCTCAGTGATTATCCATAACACCTCTCTCCTCACAACTTCTATTTAAACATATCTAAAGAGATTAAACCAAAATTCAGCTCCCATTTCTGTATGTGCAAAATGTAAAAATACCTATGAGAAAATAGTCTGTACATGTGTTTTCCTAAAAGTCTACCTTTAAAACTTTCATTCAGAGGTGCTTTGCAGCTTTGGCGGAATGTGAAATTTATCTTTTGGGTAGCTGTTACGATGGGAAACAGTGTTTAAATGATTCATTAGCATTGGATGAAGCCTGAATTTTCATTTACCTAATCATGGTCACTTGTCAAAGTACTCTGAAAAGTGGTAATAAAAATTCCCTCACACTTGTTTAGTACTTTCTAATTTTCAAGCACTTTCACATGTCATCTTGATTAATCCTCACTACAGTATAGTAAAGTAGTTTAAGGCCTAGGCTTAGCAGTGAGACTGCCTGTATTGAAATCCTGACTCTTCCATAATATAACCTCTCTAAACCCTAGTTTTCGTGTCTGAAAACAGGAGTAGCAATGCCTCTGTGTGGGAATATCGAGTGGGTTAAGTGAGATGAACTGGGTGAAGCTGTTAGCATTGGTATCTCACATTGTTAAGTGCTAAGTGTTAGCTGATGTTATTATCCCTAGTGCCTCTTTCACGACTTCTGTCACCACAATAGGAAAAAAATTCCTGCAGAGTGACAGTGGATATTACTCTCTGGAAGAATCAGAGGCCTTAAGAAGGGGTTAAGCACTCATGCAATGCCCTTCTACCACGGTTTCAGAGAAGGCTAGTGGGAAACTGGGATTTTAATCCTCACCGAGCAGTAATGAGCCCCTCTCCTCCCACCAGAGTCAGTACAGACCATGCCCAGAGCTTGAATTTTCGCCCACCCAGAGGTAGTGAGACTCCGCTCTCTCTCTCACTAGAGTGGTGTCAGAAAGGGCCAAGTAGGATGCCAGGACTTACCACCTTCCTCTAGTAACAAGTCCTGTGCCCTTACCACTTTCCTGTGGTAACAAGCCCCGCCACCCTCCTGTGGAGGCCATATGAGGAGCCAGCAACATCTACCTCTCCCTCTCCAAACCAGCAAGCCAGTATGGGATCAGTGGAGAACTAAGTGAAGAGCCTGACCTGCTACTCTCACCCAGCAGTGATGGGGCACCCTCCCCCACCCAGGATGTCAGTGAAAGCTAAGCAGGGAACCTGCACTTCAGTCCCCACCTGACAGTAACAAGGTAGCACCTCCTACTCCACATCAGCATGGTGTCAGAGAAGGCCTTTTAAAATGCAAGAGTTAAATAAGAACCATAGTCTTATAATGTAATACCCAAGACATCAAGGATACAGTTTTTTAAAAATCAGTCATTGTACCAAGAGCCAGAAAAATCTATACCTGAATGAGAAGAGAGAGCCAACATATGCTGTGATTATTTCACAGGATTTTAAAGCAGCCATCCTAAAAATGCTTCAACATGCAATTACAAATATGCTTACACAAATGAAAAATAGAAAGCCCCAGCAAAGAAATAGAAGATATAAAGATGAACCAAATGGAAATATTAGAACTGAAAGCTATAATAACCAAAACTTTAAAACATACTGGATACGTTCTACAACAGAATAGGGAGGAAGGAATCATGGATTTTTATATGGAGCAATCGAAATTTCCCAATCTAAACAACAGAGAAAATAGACGGAAAAAAAAAAATAACAGAGCTTCAGGAGCCTGATGGGGCTGTAACAAAAGATCGAATATTCATGTTATCAGACTCCCAGAAGGAGAGGAGAGGGAAGACAGAACTAAAAAAGTCTTTGAAGAAATAATGGCTGAAATTGCCCTACATGTGGCAAAAGGCATAAATGTATAGGTTCGGAAAGCTGAAAAGGCCACAAACAGAATAAACAAAAATAAAATGATGGACTTGTGTCCTAACATATCAGTAATCACATTAAATATAGTCTCCTTTATTTGTAATAGCCAGAAATGGAAACAACCAAGATGTCCTTTAATGGGGGGTGGTTAAATTTTAGTACATCCATACCATAGAATGAGCAATAAAAAAGTGATGAACTACTGATACACTCAACAACTTGGCAGATCTCAAGGGCATTATGCTGAATGAAAAAAGTCTCAAAAGGTCGTATACTAAATGATTCCATTTATATAACATTCTCAAAATGATAAAATTGTATATAAAGACGGAAAGTGAATTAGCAGTTGCCAGCAGTGAAGAATAGATAAGAAGGATGTATGTGACTATGAAGGGAAGTTTTTGTGGTAATGAAATAGTTTTGTATCTCAATTGTGGTGGCAGTTACACTAGTTTTCATATGTGATAAAATGGCATGGAACTAACTATACACACGTATTGCACGCATGTCAATTTCTTGGGTTTGATATCATATTACAGTTGCTGATACATAAAATATAATCACTGGAGGAAACTGGGAAGTGTACATAGAATCACTCTACACTTTTATTTGCAGTTTCCAATTACTCTGTAAGTATTTTAAATTAAAGAGTTAAAAAATACTCATGCCAGCTCACCCAGCCTGAACTTATTTCTTCACGCTTCATAATCCAACATTCTTTCAACATCCTGCCTTGATGCTTTGTGCTCCCTTACAGATCATCTTAGGGCCTAATTAGATATGTAGGCATGTGTAGCCCAGCATCCCATTTATGATGCATGTTTATTTTCATCATTGCACCTCACTCCTTTCACTCCTAACACTTTTGTCATAGCAAATGAAATATTCTTTTCTGTTCTGTGAGAATTTTATTTTGGCTGTGTTGGTTTCTTGCCATTTACTAGGCTGTATTCCAGAAATCCTTTGTGTCCGCTAGAAATTAAATGACTTCAAAATACTTGATTCTTATGATCTAGAAACCCCACTTCTGGGTATATATCCAAATAAAATAAGTATCTTGAAGAGATATCTGCACTCTTAAGTTCATTGCAGCATTACTCGTAATAGCTAAGGTATGGAATCAACCTAAGTGTCCATTGGCAGATGAATGAATAAAGAAGAAGTGGTAGATAGATAGGTATAATGAAATATTATTCAGCCTTAACAAGGAAAGAAATCCTGGGACTTCCCCAGTGGTCTAGTGGTTAAGACTCCATGCTCTCAATGCAGGGGGCACAGTTTCGAGCCCTGGTTGGGGAACTAACATCCCACATGCTGCACGGTGTGGCCCAAAACAAACAAACAAACAAACAAAACTTATCATTTGTGACAACATGGATGAACTCAGAGGATGTGATGCTAAGTGAAATAAACTAGGCATACAAAGACAAATACTACATAATCCATTTATATATGGAATCTTAAAAAGTCAAACTCATAGAAGTGGAGACTAGAATGGTGGTTACCAGGGACTGCAGCCTGGGGGAAATTGGGATTTGTTGGTCAAAGGATACAAAGTTATAGTTATATAGGATAAATAAGTCTAGAGAGTTAATGTACAATATATAACTGTAGTTAATAATACTATATTGAATACTGGAAATTTGCTGAGAGATTTCAGCTGTTCTCATCAGAAAAAAAAAGGTACTATGTGAGGAGATATGTTAACTAACTTGACTGTAGTAATTTCACTCTGTATATGTATATCAGTTCATCATGTTATACACCTTAAATATATAGTTTTTATTTAGAAAAATATGTATTTCTGGGATTAACACATTTACAGTGTAGTAAGTCAGCTGACGTAACAATCAGTAATTACAATACAACATCAGAGTGAGAACAGAAATACGTACATAGCACCTTGTTGGAATAGGGAAAGGAGAAAATAATATAAATGTTCTTCCTTTAAAATTGTTCCAGACCAATTGCCTTTGACCCTAAAATTCTCAGCAAATCCCTAGGAAGGCAGCCATCTAGATAGTTTTACTCTACTTGCTATTATTTTCCAACATATTGTGACCAAGAGGGAAGTTTTTCAGACTAGAATTATATATCTTACTTATGCGATTGCATTTTTGTTTCTATGTTATCTTAAAATCTCTCTGTTTCTATGTAATGAAGTATGTGGATGCAGATGAAAAGCAATGGAGATAAAATTTTAAAATGCATGATTCTTAAAAGTGGATCAAGAGGACTTTAAATCAAAAAGGTTACAAGAAAAAGGGCATATTTTTAGAAAGTTTTAATATGGCAAGATACAACAGTTATAACCATTTACATACCTAATTTCAAAATATGTGAAGCAAAAACTGACTAAATTGAAGGGAGAAATAGATAGTTCTACAATAATAGTTGGAAACTTAAGTACCCCAGTCACAATAATGTATAGAACAACCAGATAGAAGATAAGTAAGGAAATAAAGGACTTAACACATTAAACCAGCTAGCTCCAACAGATATATACAGAACACTCTACCTAACAACAACAGAGTACACATTCTTCTCAAGTGCACATGGGGCATTGTCCAGGAAAGACCATAAAGACCATAGGTGACAAAAAAAGTCTCAATAGGTTAAAACAGACAGATATAATATCTTCTCTGAATACAGTGGGATGAAGTTAGAAACCAATAACAAAAGGAAAACTGGAAAATTCACATATTTGTGGAAATTAAACAGCACACTTTTAAAAACAACCAATGGATCAAAGAAGAAATCACAAGGAAAATTAGAAAATACTTAGAGATGAATAAAATTGAAAAAAAAATAGCAAAACTTAAGGGAATCAGCAAAAGTGGTGCTGAAGGGGGCTTTTACAGCTATAAATGCTTATGTTGAAAAACAAGAAAGATCTCAAATCAGCAACCTACTTTACAACTTAAGGAACTAGAAAAACAAGAACAAACTAAACCCAAAGAAAATAATATATATTAGAGCAGGAAAAAACTAAAGAATGGAAAAGCAATATAGAAAATAATGAAGCCAAAAGTTGTTTGTTTTTTTTTCAAAAAGATCAACAAAATTAACAAAGCTTTAGTTAGATGGGCAAAGAAAAAAGAGAATACTGAAATTATAAAATCAGAAATGAAAGTGAGGACATTACTACAATTCTATGGAAATAAAAAGAATTATAAGAGATTACAGTGACCTGGACAAAATGGATAAATACCTAGAAGCACAAAACCTACGAAGACTAAATCATGGAGAAATAGAAAATCTGAATAACCTATAACTAAGGAAACAGAATCTGCAATTTAAAATCCCACTGTTCCAACAGAGAAAAACCCTGTACCTGATGGGTTCACTGGCAACTTCTACCAAACATTAAAGAACTAATACCTATATTTCTCAAACTTTTCAAAACAAATAAAGTAAAATTAAGAGATTCTGTGAGGCCAGCCTTACCTTGATATGAAAGCAAGACAAGACACTACAGGAAAATAAAACTACAGACCAATATCCCTTTTGAATATTAATGTAAAAATCCTCAAGAAAATACTACCAAACCAAATTCAGCAGCAAAGTAAAAGGATTATACACTATGACCAAGTGGAATTTATTCCTGGAATGCAAGAATGGTTCAACATACAAAAATAAATCAGTGTAATACCCCACATTAACAGAATGAAGAAAAGAGGGGACTTCCCTGGTGGTGCAGTGGTTAAGACTCTGAGCTCCCAATGCAGGGGGCCCAGGTTCGATCCCTGGTCAGGGAACTAGATCCCACATGCATGCTACAACTAAAAGTTCAACAACTAAGGAGCTGGTGAGCCACAACTAAGGAGCTGGCAAGCTACAACTAAGGAGCATACTTCTGCAACTAAGGAGCCAGTGATCCGTAACTAAGGAACCCATGAGCCACAACTAAGGAGCCTGCCTGCTGCAACTAAGACCTGGCACAACCTAATTAATTAATTAATTAATTAAATCTCATTAAAAAAACAATGAAGGAAAGAAACACACATGATAATCTCAATTGATACAGAAAAGCGTTTGATAAAATATACCGTTTCCTGATTTAAAAAGAAACAGTATACTCTATAAACTAGAAATAGGAGGAAAGTATCTTCAGGTAATAAAATTCATATATGAAAACCTACAGCAAACATCATACTCAGTGGTGAAGGACTGAAAGCTTTTCCTTTAAGATCAGGAACAGGGACTTCCCTGGTGGTCTAGTGGTAAAGAATTCATCCTGCAATGCAGGGGAAGTGGGTTCAATCCCTGGTCAGGGAACTAAGATCCCACATGCCACAACTACTGAGCCTGTGCATCTCAACTGCAGAGCCCACACACCGTGGAGCCTGTGCACCACAACTAGAGAAGAGAAAACCCACATGCCACAACTATAGAGAATCCCACGTACCACAATGAAGAGCCTCCATGCCACAACAAAAGATCCTGCATGGCACAACAAAAGATCCTGCATGCTGCAACAAAGATCTGACCCAGCCAAAAATATAAATAAATAAATAAAATATTAAAGATCAGGAACAAGCAAGAATGTCCATTTTCACTGCTTAGGTTCAACATAGTACTGGAACTTTTAGCCACAGCAGTTAGCTAAGAAATAGAAATAAAACTCATTCAAATTGGAAAGGAAGAAATAATCTCAGTTTTATCTGTTATGATTGTATATGTAAAAAAGCCTAATGATTCCACATAAAGGGGAAAAAAAACTGTTAGAACTAGTAAATGAATTCAGTGAAGTGGTAGGATGCAAAGTCAACAAACAAAAATTAGTTGCATTTCCATACACAAATAATGAACAATCTACAAAGGAAATTACCAAAACAATTCAACTTACCGTAGCATCAAAAAGAATAAATATTTAGGAATTAGCTTAGCTAAGGAGGTGAAAGAGTTGCACAAGTGAAACTACAAAGCATTGCTGAAAGATCCTAGAGAAGACATGTATAAGTGGTAACACATTCTGTGTTCGTGGATTAAGATTTATATTGTTAAGATGTCAGTATTACCCAAAGGAGTCTACAGATTCCATGCAATTCATATCAAAATCTCAATAATGTTTTTGTGGAAAAAAAACATTTAAAATTCACATGGAATATCAAGAGACCCCTAGACCCCCTCCAGATAACCAAAACAACCCTGAAAAAGAAGAACAAAACTCGAGGACTCACACGTCCCAGTTTCAAAACTTCACTACAAAGCTACAGTAATCAAATAGTGCAGTACTTGCCTGAAGACAGATATATATACTAATGGAATAAAATAGAAAGCAGCAAAATAAACCCTCATATGTATGGTCAAGTGATATTTGTCAGTGTTGCCAAGAGCATTCAATTGTGAAGGGACAGTCTTTTCAACACATGATACCAGGGAAACTGAATATCCACATGCAAAAGAGTTGAATCCTTACCTAATACCATGTACAAAACTTAAGACAAAATGGATCAAGTTCCTAAATATGAGCTAACATAATAAAACTCTTGGAAGAAAGCATAGGACAAATGCTTCATGACGTTGGATTTGGCAATGACTTCTTACATACAACACTAAAGGTACAAGTAACAAAAGAAAATAGGCAAAATTTGACTGAATGAAAAGCTTTTTTTAATTTGTGCATCAGAAGACACTGTGGGGCTTCCCTAGTGGTACAGTGGTTAAGAATCCGCCTGCCAACACAGGGTACATGGGTTCAGTCCCTGGTCTGGGAAGATCCCACATGCCACGGAGCAACTAATAAGCCCATGCACCACAGCTACTGAGCCTGCACTCTGAGCCCACGAGCCACAGCTATTCAGCCCATGTGCCACAGCTACTGAAGCTCGCGCACCTAGAGCCCATGCTCCACAACAAGAGAAGCCACCGCTATGAGAAGCCCACACACTGCAACAAAGAGTAGCCCCCAGTCACTACAACTAAAGAAAGCCCACACGCAGCAACAAAGACCTAATGCAGCCAATAAATAAATAAATTTATTAAAAAAAAAAAGACACTGTGAACATAGTGAAGAGGCATCCTTCAGACTAGGAGAAAATATTTGCAAATTATATATCTGATAAGGGATTAATATCAAGAATATATAGAGAACTCCTACAACTCAACAACAACAACAAAATAAAACCCAATTAAAATATGGTTGAAAGACTTGAATAGACATTTCTCCAAAGAAAATATGTGAATGGCCAATAGGCACATGAAAAGATACTTAACATCACTAATTATTAGGGAAATACAAATAAAAACTACAGTGAGATACTATTACCTTATACTCATTAGGAAGGCCATTGTCAGAAAGAGCAGGTAGCAAATGGTTTGGTAAGGATATGGAGAAATTGGAACCTTTGTGTACTGTGGGTGGGAATATAAAATGGGAAAACCATTGTAGAAAATAGTGTTTAAAGTGTTTTCTTTTAAGGAGCTTATTCCTGAAAAAACTAAAAATAAAATTACCATATGATCCAGTAATTTCCCTTCTGAGTATATGTCCTTAAGACTTGAAATTAGAGTCTTAAAAAGATATTTATACACCCATGTTCATAGCAGCATTATTCACAATAGATAAAATGTGGAAACAACCCAAATGTTCATCACTGAGGGAGTGGATGAGTGAAGTGTAGTGTATCCATACAATGGAATATTATTCAGCCTTTTAGAAGGAAAATTTGCTATATACTATAACATGAATGAACCTTGAGGATATTATACTAAGTGAAAGAAGCCAGTCAGATAAAGACAAAAAACTGAGTGATTCCACTTATGTGAGGTGCTTAGAGTAGTCAAAATTATAAAGACAGAAAGGTGAATGTTGATTGCCAGGGGCTCTGCGAAGGAGAGAATGGGGAGTTGTTTAATGAATATAGAGTTTCAGTTTTACAAGATGAAGAGCGTTATGGAAATGGGTGGTGGTGATGGTTGCACAACAATGTGAACGTATTTATTACCACTGAACTGTGCGCTTAAAAATGGTGAAGATGGTAAATTTTATGTTACGTGTATTTTACCACAATAAAAAAAAAAAGATGTAAAAATGGGTAAGAGGGAAGATGCCTCTTGAAAAGTATCTCATATACCATAGAAGGCATAGAGCCCAGGCTCTGGAATCAAACTACCTGGATACAAATTCTTACTCCATAGTTAGCTAATTTTTAATTTTGAACAACTTTCTTCACTTCTTTAAAACTAAGTTTTCTTACCTATAATATGAGGATAAATAATAGTACCATTTTCAAAGAATTGTTTAGTCTTTTAAAAAATATCTGTTAAGCACCTATGGTATATAAGGAGCTGAATATTAGGTATTAGGAGTAGAGGAGTGAGTGAAATACACTTGTCGTAATCTTTATAGAGCTTCTATTTTACCAAGTGTAAGAAATAGTCATCATGCTATTCATTATGTGACTACTGTTGTGGTACATGCTAAAAGAGTATGTGCAAGGTACTAGGAAAGCATAAATGGTAAGTGACCAAGTTAAGAGGGTCAAGAAAGGCCTTCCTGAAGAAGTGATGTTTAAACTATATCCTGAAGGACTAGTTTTTGCCTATTGGGTTGGCAGAAAGGGAGGCGAGGGGATGATCTAGGCAGAGAGAATAGCCCTTAAGAGAGCTCTGAGGTGGAAAAGAGGCTGTGAACTTCAAGGTAAGAAAATAAAATGATGCCAACCTGTGTCTAATGCTGGAGCCCTTCCACCCTTTTTTGCCTTTTTTTTTCCTATACTCTGACACTGACTTGATAGAAGCTTTATAAACAATCTCCTATTGGTTCTCAGTGAGTTTAATTCATATTCCGACCATTGTGAACACACTGTACAACTTAAAAATACTTAAATCCAACTTCACAATACTGAACATTAGTTGAATAGAATTACCACTGATTACCAACTTAATTTTCTCTCTCATGGAATCATGTTACTGAAGGATAGATTTATACTACTAATAAAAAAAAAACATCTTTCTGGATTTCAAAAAAGAATGTATCAAGTTTTTGAAACTACTCTGGTGGTGGGAGGTAGTGGGGAAGAGAAAGAGGATGAGTTTGTCTTTTAAAAGTGACAATGACTTTTAACTTAATTTTGCTAAAACACTTTACCTCAGGGCTTGGCCCCATAAGTATTGGGTTTCTTCTTGGAGTAGGTTTAGAGAAGTAGCACAGTACTTATTCCAGCCCTAATGGTTTCTTTATTCTCAGCAAAGTCTCTTTCTTCTCTGGACCATGATTTTCTCAAATATAAAATGAAAAAAAAATTGATTCTAAGTTTCTCTAGATCTAAAACTATATGAAATGTCTGCAAATTTGAGAAGGCCAAATTTTTTGAGAGGAAGGAGAAATTTTATAAATAAGAGTATGCACAGGAAATCAGCTTATAGCTTGCTGCTACTGTAAGAGTAAGATAATGACCACACCAGTGTATTCTAAAGAAATCTACTAAAGGAAATACCTTGCATCCATTTAAGAGAAATTGTGGTTTTTAGATTTCTGCCTCAGGAGTGACAGATTCAGAAGAGCCAAAGGCTACATAGCTCTGTTTTTCTCCAGGCCAGGCCTGGTAATACCAGCAGGTGATAGTTACAACACTGCTGCATACAGGAAGGTAACTTTCCCTTGCCCTCCACAGACCACCCACCCCAGGATGGAATGTGTTCCAGACTCAGGTAAGCCAGGTGTGCAGTAGACAGTGGGCAGGAGGGGAGGGGAGGATGTTGCTTGCACACCTTTCCTAAAGGACAGCCCCCTCGACTTGCAATGTGCCCCTGGCCCCAGCAGCTGTGCTAAAAGGAAGTTCAAACTCAAGTGTTAGTCTATAAGCATATATCAGAACTCTAGGTGTGCATTTCATCTACTAAGTGTCCCAAAAGAGCAGGCTGTTAATGAGTTACTTTACCTCTGGCAAGTAACAGTGATACCCAACTCAACAAAAGACAACAGTTACAGAGGACTGCTCTGAATAGAATATCCTTTACAGTGCAGATACCTTCTCCTTAAAGTTTCTCTTTATCAAATCTCACTCTTGAAGACTAGAAAGAACCTTTTGTCTAACTGAAGATAAGCCCCTTCATACCTTAATTCAATCAATTTTGAAATTCTTTCTTAGATGAAACATCAGTTTCCTGTTAAAACATTGGTAAAATGATTTTAAACCAGCAAAAGAAGAGTCTATATAGAAGGATGAGGAGACTTTCTGGACCATTTGAATGCAATGATGTCCTGATGAGATAGACAAAGACTTCACCAAAGGTCACAAGCAAAAGAAAGCTCCATTCTCAGCAGTGAAAGAATCAATATTAAATGAGGGAATTAGAGAGAAAAAAAAAACAAATTTTTTGGGAAAATACGATGAGATGAGGGGCTTAGGAAAATAGGAAATAGGAAATCATGGTGAGAAAATAAAAGACTGTTCAGTACAGTGAGGGCCTTTAGACCGAGGTCTGAGGTCCCAGGGTTCACCATGGCAAGCCCGACAAGGGAGGATTGGCTCGTGCAGGCCACAAGGGTTCTTCGTATAATTGCCAGATTGTTAGAGAAGTTTTTCAATTCCTGTTTACTTTGTAAGAAACTGCCAAAATGGTGTTTCTAAAATTAAGCAGAAAGCCCCAATAAAATAGAAAAGTCAAAAGTTGTCAGCTGTGGACAGAGAATATAAGAATAGTATAAAAATATATTTGATTTATTTTACATTGAGCTTGTTTTCCAGGGGCTGATGAAGTGACATTTGGTCCGTGAACCACATTTATGGTTTCTGAACAATGAGCTTAGTATATTTAACCCATAATTATTCCAACAACCTTTAAATAAAATATTTTCATGCCCTTTGGTCAAGAGTAAAGTTTTTATTAATTAAGAACTTTTAATGGAAGAAACATCAGCAAAGTAATGTTTGGCCCGTGATCAATTTTCACCTCCCTCCACTAGAGACAGTTTCTCCAGAATCCTCAATAAAAGAGATGACCAATGGGAGGAAGTCAATATGGGATAAGAGAAAGCACATGGGCTTTAGAGTCTAATAAGCTCAGGTTCAAGTCCCAACTCTTCTGTTAATTAGCTGTGAAACTTGGACATGTTGCTTGCTATCTCTGAACTTTGATATGTTAATCTGCAAAAATTGAATGTGATAGTATAAGGAAAATGCTTAAGTACCTGGCATAGAAGAAAAACTTAATAAAAAACTCCTTTTTTCTCTGCCCCCCACCAAATAAATGAGGCTTATAATTTAGCCTTTTTTGATATCTTAAGGTTGTCATTTTGAGCATAAAGTTATACTGATTTGTAATAAATAATAATTTCAGTGCAAATAAAGATGAGTCCAATAAAAATAATGAGTCCCACATTGCAGTGCCTTTAGCATCCTTATATCTGTTTTTTCTTGTGCTTCCAGAATTAGTGTCATGTTTTGCTGCTGCCTACCTCTAAAATGGCCACCACTTCTCTCTTTTATATTGTTCTTTCTGTTCTACTATAAACCAGTAAACCACAGCTTTTTATGCTTATTTGTAAAATCAGAGTCTACAGGGTCTAAATGACTCTTAGAGTAAGCAGAGCATCACTCTGTTCCTTTGACCATGGCTGTAGATACTCAAATGTTAGATGAGCAGGTAATTGAGTAAATGACATTAATTTTGGTGTATCAGAAGTCTTTAATTTCTTCATGATTCTCAACTATATTCTTAAAAGATGAGATTACTGGATAAAATACTTCTAGAGAAGTGAAAGATTGCTAAATGCACATGTATAGTGTTTTATTTGAAATACTTAATATCAGTACAAGATTTTTGAAAAGAAAGGAATATGAAAATGTGTACTATATGAAGAACTCTGACATTACCCAGAAAAGTGTTTCTCATATTCTTTCTGTAGTTTGTAACAGAAGACGCAGGTTGTGTCTTTAGGTGATTTATTTAGTTAATTTTGAAATATGGCCAGTTGAACACACAAGTTACATTCTCTCTGCCTGGAGGCCCCCACTAATGTTATAGTAAATAGATAAAGTTCTTACCCCTCAAAGACAAAGAGAATCCAAAGGAAAGGAAAGCAAGTATGTTTTAATCTGGAAAGCCGATGATTGAAAAACAATTGTCTGAAAGCTATAAACCTCAATTAGCAGGAGGAAGAGTACCAGAAGAAAATCTATGCCACGTAACCCCAGAAGGCTCAAAAATTAGAGTTCCTAAGTATCTCAGAAAATTAGGGTACAAGTAGGTCTGGAAAGAGGAGGATTGGTTGAACGCCTAAATAAAAGGCAGTTCAGATGCCCTAGATCCCATCTGCTGCATGTACAACCAAGTGAGTGCCCCTCCCAAACACTGGCAGAAGACAAGAGGTTGAATCAAAATTACTCAGGACATGGGGACACCAGTTACAACCATACAGAAATCATATGAAAACAAAATGATTAAGTGAAAATGTGTTCCTTAAACACTGAGATTCTCAGCCCCTTCTTCTGTGAACCTGAGAAAATGAGCAGGCCATGTTATATACTCCAGGCTTAGAGGATATAGGATTCCATTCTTGTGACATTAACTGTCACAGGAGAATAGACCAATAAATATTGACAGCTGGGATTCCCCAGTGAAAGCTGGGTCTCTGCTTCGTAATCCAAATTGAAGCCCCTCACCCCGAGTTTGTATCCAGCTTGTGATTGGATCAAGATTGTGAAACTCTGAAATCCATCTATGCATCAATCTTAAGTATGAACAGAAATCCCTAGATTACCACATATTGGAGGAAAGCCTACAACCTGAACTATAAGGAAAGAACTCAAAGGAAACAAAGACCATGTAGGAAACAAAAGAAAACCTTAAAAAAGTAGAATTTCACAGAGATGAGAAAATATTGCATCCATGAAGCAAAAACAAAGTACTATAAAAACAAAACATACAGAGAGCCCAAAAGAGCCCCTGAAAATTAAAAATATAATTGGTGAAATGAAAAATTCAGCAGAAGGACTGGAAAGTAAAGTTAAGGAAATTGCCTAAGAAGTAGGACAAAGTAAAAAGAGGTGAAAAGCAGAAAAAAAAAATACGAAAATTCAAGACAATTCAGGACCAAAATCCAACAGAGAAGAATAGAGGAAATAAGCAAAGTGATATAAGAGCTATTTTCACAAGTGAAACACATGACTTTCAGATTGAAAAGACCACTAAGTTTTTGCACAAAAAATGAAGACCTATAACCAAGATGGAAGAAATAAGAGGTAAGAAGTTACTAAAAGTTTCCAGAGAGGACATAATAAGACATGTACAAAAACATTACGAAGTAGATTGGACTTCTAAAGAACAATGCTTAAAGTAGAAAACAATGGAACACTCCTGAAGCACTGAAAGAAAATTAGTTTCAACCAAGAATTCTGTATCCAGCCAAACTATCAGTCAAATATAAGGATGAAATAAAGATATTTTCAGACACACAAGGTCTCAAAATTTTTCTTTCCATGCACCCTTTCTTTGGAAGTTGTTTGGAATCCAAAAAATAAAGGAATCTAATTTGGGGGAGGTGAGTTATGAGGAATTCTTAGGATGAAGATGAAGGGCATCTCAAAGTGAGAGCTGTGTAGTATGCCTAGAGAGCAACCAGTCCAGATTAGAGCAGGAGGATGGTGGTTTCAGGAAGATTGTCTCCATTTGAGAGAGAAAAAGAATCAACAATCCCTGATGTGTTTGAACTTGAGAGGAAATTCCTTTTTAACCAGAAAGATTGACAATGAATTAGTGATACATACATCAGAAATTCAACATGTGAAAAAAGTTATCTGAGTGAAACCAAAAATTTGTACAAGAAAGTAAATATAATCATTTACTAAATAGCTTAACTGTGAATAATATTTGTATAGTCATAACGGAAGAAACAATATTATGCTGTCAGTAGTGCTGTGGACCAGATGTTCTGATTCTCCCCCTCATACCAAGTAATTGGTAGAATGACATTTCTTGGCTCACTTGTGGTCAAATTGGACTATGTGATTAGTCTGGCCAGTAAGTTTTTAGCAAAAATGGTGTGTCATTTCCAGGTAACTCATTTAATGTTGAAGCAAGACCCTCCAGAGATATTTTTTTCTCTCTGCCACTGTGACCTACAGGGCTCTGTTACACTAGCCACTATTTAAATTAAAATTAACTAAAATCATTCAGTCCCCAAGTCACACTAACTACATTTGAAGTACTCAGCAGCCACATGTGACAAGTACAGATGTAGAACAGTGTAGATTGAAACATTTCAGTCATTTTAGAAAGTTCTGTTGGGCAGTGTTGCTGTAAGTGGTGGTTGCTTTGTCACCTAGACTCTGAAGTAAGAACAACAGGAGCCCCAGCCAGTCTGAGATGGACATGTCATATGAATGAAAAATAAGACTTTATTATTTGAAACCATTGAAATTTTTGAGGAATTTTTCACTACAGCATAACCTAGCTTATCCTGACTTATATAGAAATCCTGGATTCAAACTCTACTCCTAATACCACCTTCTGTGTTGGGACAGGCTAGGTTATGTTAGTCACAGCTCGAAGAAGCTCTGTGACTGTTTTATAGAGTTTCAAAGGAAACTTCCATCAAGTAATTGGAGG
Organism: Hippopotamus amphibius kiboko; assembly: GCF_030028045.1. Classification (NCBI taxonomy): domain Eukaryota; kingdom Metazoa; phylum Chordata; class Mammalia; order Artiodactyla; family Hippopotamidae; genus Hippopotamus; species Hippopotamus amphibius. The sequence goes on from NC_080187.1 coordinate 216,954,304, forward strand.
ACACACTGCAGAACGATTCTACTGTAATTACTTTGGCTTAGGAATGGCTCGGTGGTCAGAGATAACTTACGGTCAACAGCCTTAAACAAGGCTATTCTCAGAAAAGTGACTTTCATGGAATGTTTAAACGAACAAGAATAAACAATGGGGGGAATATTTGCTTATGTTTATAAAGATCTTCCTTTTGAGTCCCAGTGATCACTTATTCCTCTACCTTTTGAGAGAACTTGTGCAGGTAAAGAATGAGAATGAGGCAAAGACTAGCTGTTACTAAGTGCATTTGTGAAGTGTAATAATTTACCAAGTGATTTCCCATTCATCGTCTTAATTGAACTTCATAGTAGTCCTAACAGGTAGACAGGTACAGAAACCAGAGTTTGGAAATGTGAGGTATTTACATAAAGTCATGTGGCATGCTGGAGGAGGAACTGGAGCTTGAATACAATACTGTCTGATTCCAAGTCCAAACTTCCTTCCTCCCCACCTTGAGCTTATTGTCTCTGCCCCTTTCCTGGTAGTGAAGCCTTCACAAGCCCCTGTGCTCCCTGGGAAGAGTGAACCCTTATGTAGCCAGCATCACATGCCAAGGCCCAGAGCTCCCAGCCTGGTAGGTACATATCTAGCCATTGTACTTCTAGTCATCCTTCTCTGTGAGAGCTGATGTTCGTACACGGTAGTATTTACTCCTGGTAAAGGTAGGAATCATAGTAAGAGTAGCAGTTGCAGTAGCAGATGACGCTTCTGTGGGATGTACCTATGTGCCAGACATTGTTCTAAGAATTTACGTATGTTGATTCATTACATGCTATGATTGTCCTCATTTAACACTTGAGGAAACGGAGACACAGAAAGGTTAAGGAACATGTCTAAGATCATATAGCTGCAGGGTCAAAACCCAAGCCCATGTTCTGACTCCTTGTCCAACTTTTAACAGCCATATTACTTCCCATAAACGGTAAATAAACAGAGCTCAATATGACCCTATGTACTAGGAAAACAACTATTTTACTATTTTGTAATAAGAAATGCACATTTTTTCCTAATAGAGGAATGTAGATATTTTTAAAATTCCCTTTAACAAGAAATAGTGCTGTCAGTTTACCAATTGGTTTGTTTTCTGAGTTTATACAAAATTTTAATATACTTTATTCAATTGAATAAATAATGTTTATTGAGTGCTTATTATGTGCCTAGGCATGACCTAAGAATTTTGTTATTAGCTCATCTAACCCTCACAAGAACACTGTGTTATAGGTAAATGTCATTATCCCTGTTTTATAAATGAGAAAATTGAAGCTTGGAAGTAGCAACCTGCCCAAGATCACTCAGTTAGTAGGGGCAGAGCTGAGATTTGAACTCAAAAATCCAACTTTAGAAACAATACTCAAATGTTCAGGTAGCACCTCTAGAATTTCAGAAATATTTATGATTACAGAAATTTTCCATATCATCTCTGTTCATTTTTGGTGGTTTTATTGAAACACAGTTACTGTATTTTTTTCCATCTAGGTTTATGTTCCAGATGAAAATAATGCTATTTTGGGAAGAAATACAAATAAGCAAGTTTTTGAAGGCTTGACAACTGGACTTCTCAAAGTCAGTGCTGTGGTTTTTGGCTGCCTGATTGCCAGTCGACCAGATGGAAACAGCCAGCCAACTACACCAAAAATATCAACACAGGAAATGAAAAGCAAACCCTCACAAGGTGATGCTTTTAACAGTCGAGTTCAGGACCTCATCAGGTAAATTTCTGAATTTCTTAAATTTTTGTGTGTGTTAAAAAAATTACATTAAAATAGTTTACGTCTCAGGACCCATGTGATGGCAATCATTCTCACACCATCCACAAATTCCTGATAGAAAATATACCACATTTTGGAGAGAGAAGGAAAATCCTATTAATGAAAAGCATTATAGTTAGAGCTCATCTTTCATTCTTAATATTTAGATATTTGATATTGGAATAGGTAGCATCCAAGCTTTTTATAACTTTTTTTGCTGTCAGCTCTTTCCAACTCATAGAATTTCTAAGAATTCCCATATCTCAGGTCATCTCTGGTTATAAATTTGGTTCAGATTTAAAACAGTAATAATAGCTATCATTTATGGAGCACCCATTATGTGTAAAGTATTGTAGTAGTGGCTTTACAGCCCTATAAGTGTAGGATTTCTAATTCAGACTTTGTAGGTAAGGAAATTGCTCAGCAAGGTTAAGTGCTTTGCCCAAGGTTATGTAATGAATGTTTAAAAGTTAAGTAGGAGAGTTGAGACTGGAACTCAGGTCTAGCTGGGTTCCCAACAGCTGTATGTTTTCTACTACACAAATGTGGCAATTCCTCACACCTGTTTAAGGTCAACCCTGCTTCCTTCCAAGGTCACCTTTTCTCCAGGGAAATTTATTCCTACTTTGACATCTGAATTCTTTTTTCCTCGTGAAACTGGAATCAGGTAGGACATTTAATTTCCCAACAGGGTTCCATCTGGTATTAATCAGTTACCTGCCCCACCTATCAGAAACTCCTCTGTGATCTGCACTGATCTCTGACTTCCAAAACCCATGCAATTTGTTACTCTCTGAAGCTTATAGTAGGTTAATAGGAGAAAGAGAATGCCCTCTTTCTGCATTTGCTTCTTTCACAGTTCATAAATTTCCTCTGGTCTCTTATAGTGCTTTCTTGGAAACAGTTGTTTCATTCAGTATCTTTCTTACCGTTGATTACTTTGTTAACGCATCCTTCCATCTGCCTGCCCTCTTTCCCCTAGCATATTTATTGCTAGAGAGTACTAGGCCCTTTGTGTCCACAACCATTTATCATACAGCACTTGACTTTGACCCTCCTGGCCTTTCTCTCAGTTGCTTGATCCCATTCAGTTTCCCCATGTCCTTTTGGTCGTTGTAGAACCTGGCCCTCTCTGCTGATGAATGCCCTTCAGTCCCAGCATTTTCCCTTGGGCTACTGTGTGATGCGGCACTCGTGCATTCTTGCCATCCAGACAGCTTAGCCACATGCCTCAGCTGTGATGAGGCAGAAGGCCCACACAAGTGCTTCAGTGCAATCCCAGTGGGCCTTCCAGGAGGAAGTACCTACATTTTTACATATGTTATTATAGTTACGAGATCCTTCGTAAAAGAAGGTTATTGGGGGAAAAAATAACAGTGGTAATCTGCCAAACCAAGTAACTCATGTAACTTTAAAAAGATGGTTGACAATTACAGTATTTCAGAGCAAAACCATGCCACTCTATATCTGACTTGAACCACTTTTGGTAAATATTGTTTTCTTGTAGATAATGCATTGTAGCTGGCTTGATGATCCCTATATGCAGAACTGCCAACCTTATCTCAGATCATCCTAATGAAGCAAACAGAACATGTTTAATTACTTTCATGCTTCTCACCTACTCGAATATGAACTGACAGGAAATCTCACTCCACCCCCTGCTACAGCCTGGGCATTTTTTGTTAGTTTATATCTCTAGCATTGTAAAGTTGTGAGTAAAGAGTTCCAACACAATCTTTGGCACTATTTTCTGGCCTGTACCCCTACAGTAGAGCTGGAACAGGGCACATCACCCTGACATATGTCCCTTTTCTCTCCTTATCTGGCATAGAAGAGGCAGGAGGGTGTATAACCAAGATGAGGTAATAACAATATTTATTCTCATTATTTTACATAGTTCAGTCAAGTTTATAGACCTAAGGGATCCTCAGAAATACTTATCACCGCAAAATATGGTCACTTGTACTCACTTTTTGCCAGACACTTCACAAGATCCTGGGATGCAAAAACAAATTAAACAACGACAACAAAAAGAACCTTTACAACAGAACATGCAAAAATAATATCTTTTATCTATCAAACATTGGGATTTTTTTCTATAAGATGCAAATAATGGCAGTCTCAAGTGTTTAGCATAGTTCTAGGAAAGCAGTATGTGTGTAGGATAGAAGCAGATTGCAATTTGAAAAAACACTGGTTTGAAATTTGCTCAGGAAATGCATCAGTCCTGAAGCTGTGCAATTCTGTTTTTTCCCAGCTTTATTAAAATATGGGTGACATATAACATTGTGTAAGTTTAAGGTGACCACGTGATGATTTGATACACATATATATTGCAAAATCACCACAATACCTCTAGTTAACACCTCCATCACTTTGCATAATTACCGTGTGTGTGTGCACGCATGCGCACGCGTGCAATGTTTAGGAGCTACTCCCTAAAAACTTTCAAGTATGTAATACAGTATTGTTATTTTTAGTCACCATGCTGTACATTACATCCCCAGAACTTACTTGTCTTATAAATGGAAGTTTATACCCTTTGACCAACATCTCCCCATTCCCCCTGCCCTGCACCCTCTGGCAACCACCATTCTACTGTCTGTTTCTGTGAGTTCAACTCTTTTAGATTCCACATATAAGTGAGAACATACAATATTTGTCCTTTACTGTCTGACTTATTTCACTTAGCAGAATGCCTTCAAAAGCCACCCATATTGTCACAAATTGCATTATTTCCTTATTTTTTTATGACTGAATAATATTTCATTGTGTGTAAGATAGTGATTCATTTCCTTCCGATATATACCCAGAAGTGGGATTGGCAGATCATGTGGCGGTTCTGTTTTTAATCTTTTAAGGAACTGCCATACTGTTTTTCACAGTGGCTATACAAATACACTTTCCCACAAACAGTGTACAAAGGTTCACTTTTCTCTCCACATCCTTGCCAGTATTATCTCTTGTTTTGGGGGGCGGGTTCATTTGTTTGTTTGTTTGTTTTTTGATAATAGCTATTCTAACAGGTGTGAGGTGGTGTCTCGTGGTTTTGATTTGCATATCCCTGATGACTAGTGATGTTGAACATCTTTTCCTATACCTGTTGGTCATTTGTATGTGTTCTTTGGGAAAATGTCTATTCAGGTCATTTGCCCATTTTTTAATTGGGTTATTTGTGTTTTTACCATTGAGTTGTAGGAGTTCCTTATTTTTTTCGATATTAACCCCTTATCCAGTAGATGGTTTGCAAATATTTTCTCCTATTCTCCAGGTTGCCTTTTCATGTTGTTGATTGTTTCTTTTGCTGTGCATAAGTTTTTAAGTTTGAAGTAGTCCCACTGGTTTATTTTGCTTCAGTTGCTTGTGCTTTTGGTGTCATATCCAAAAAAATATTGCCAAGACCAACATCAAGGAGTTTTTCCCCTATGCAATGCTTTCTTCTAGGAGTTTTATGGTTTCAGGTCTTACATTTAAATCTTTAATCTATTTTGAGTTCTTTTTTGGGAATGTTGTAAGGTAGGGGTCCAGTTTCATTCTTCTGCATGTGATTTTCCAGTTTTCCCAGCACCATTTATTGAAGAGAATCCTTTCCCCAGTGAGCATTCTTGGCTTCTTTGTCAAATATTTGTAGACCAGATACGCATAGGTTTATTTCTGGGCTCTCAATTCTATTCCATTGGTCTGTGTGTCTCTTTTTATGCCAGTACCACACTATTTTGATTGCTATAGCTTTGTAAAATAGTTTGAAACCAGGAAATGTGATACCACCAGCTTTGTTGTTTTTTCACAAGATTCATGGTCTTTTGCTGAAGCACAGTTCTTTTCATCATGGTCAATTAGAAATTCTCTCTCTCTCTCAAAACAGGGAAATCAAACTTTGCAACCAAGAGGCAAATAGATGAGTCCAAGTCACTAATACAAGCCTTTTGGAATCAAAAGTTATCAAACATAAGGCATCTATTTAAGGAGAAGTTATAAAACTGTGCTTTAGCCTAGCACTTTCCTAGCTGCTAGGATGCACTACAGGCACCTCAGGCTCCACAAGTTCAATAATCAGTTTCAGGGAAAGATGTTCTTTACAGTATTATCTTTCCACTCAAAGGAGATACTTTTCCTTTGTCTTCTGTCCTTATCTGTAGTGCCAATATACCATTCAGTTACTTAAGCCAGCAATCTAGGCATTGTCAAAGACTCTTCACAATTCTTTACCAAACTGATATCCAGTCCCTGGTTTTGTTTTGGGTTTGGTATATATATATATGTGGTTATTTTATGGAAAAAAATTTGTAATACTTATGTGCATTGTTTGGTCATACTTTTTTTTAATTTCTTTTTTCCAAATCAACAAAAATTTGCAAATGAATTTTTACTGACTTTCCAAGTATTTAATTATGTAGCAATGATTTGCTTCAGGTAACCTATTATTACTTATACAGGTTTATTCTAGCATTTTACTGTTACAGATAACACTTTAAAGAACATCTTTCCCTACAATTGATTATTGTCTTCTATTAAATGTTGAGAAGTATAATTTGGGGGTCAAAAAATATACATTAATGATTTTGATCCATATTGCCAAATTGTCCTACATAAAGATTACACATGAGTATGTTCTTGTACCCTCAGCCTAGACAGTGTCGAATATCATCATTCTTTTGAGTCTTAGCCAAACTGAGAGGCGAAAATATTTCATTTGTTATATTAGCAGTGCTATTGAACATTTTTAAAATTATTTTGTGAGTTGCCTGTTCATGTACTTTGCCCGTTTTTCTATTAGGGGTATGGACTTTTTTAATTGTAAAAGCTCTTCATATATTAAAATCATTAGGTACATGCATAGAGGGACAGCCATATGAAGAGACAGCAAGAGGGCAGTCATCTGGAGGCCAAAAAGAGAGTCCTCAGAGGAATCTAACCCTGCTTACACCTTGATCTTGGATATTTTTGGCCTCCAGAGCTTTGCTGAGATAAGGGTGGAATGTGCTAAAGAACTGCCAACCATCTTGTACTACGAAATGGACTCCAGTGCTGTCGATGATGCTCCTTTTTGTCGGGATCAGTGTTGATTCCCTGTGGTAATTCTCTGTTTGCAAAGTCTTAGTTCATTTCTTTTGAACTGATTGTGTCATCAAACAGATGGCTTCACAAGAGGGCCAGATAGTCACTATCCATAGACAAGAAACCATTGTGAAAGCTCAGAATGCAGGAGGTGGATGAGACTGAAGCATCCCCCCAGACCTCAGAGACCAAGAAGTACCACGTTAGAAGGGTAAGAGCAGCAGCTACACTCTGACCACAACACCCCTCCCACAGGCCAGCACGATGCTTCATGAGGGCCCCCCCCACCACCACAGGCCTGGGAAGAGGGAGCCAAAATGGACATCCAGCTCCCCCAGCACTGTGGGACACTTCTACTTGGGTCTCACCTCACAGGGACCACTGAGGGGAATCTTCAGGGCTTGACCACTGGGGATGAAGTAGAAAGGTATAGGGGGTCTGACAGCAGTCAGCACTCAGATCTTGGTGGACTGTATTCCTACTTGCAGTGGTGCCCAGGCAGAGATCCCAGGCAGCAGCTCTACCCATCAGGGGAGCTGGGCCGGTAGCCCCATCTGGCCAGGGAGCTCAGCTGGCAGTTCTGCTGATTAGGGTCCCCAGTTTCCAGGCTGTACTGGCTATAGAGCTTGTTTTACCATGCAGTGTGGGCAGGAAAGCAAAATTATCATCCCTGCCCTCTTGCTCAGCATCGCGTTTGTTTCTGACTATCCAGGAAGGCCAGCTGGGGAACCCAGGCAGCTGCAAAGCCCAAACTACAGCCCTGCTCAGGCAGGGAGCCAAGCCATCAGCCCTACCCAACTGTTGAGCTTAGCCTCTAACCCCATATAACCAGAAAGACTGAATAGTAACCATGGGTGGCCTCAGAGCCCAGCTATAGTCCCACTCAACTACAGAGCATAGCCTGAAGCCCCACGCCACAGTAGAGCCCAGACAAAGACTCTTCCTAGCCACAGAAACAGTTTCTAGACCCACCCAACTATGGGATACAGCTGGAGGCCCTTCCCAACCAGAGGCCAGCCAGTGACTTTGCTTAACATCAGAGTACAGCCAGCAGTCAACCTGATCAAGAAACCCAGCCTGTGGTACAACCTTTCAGAATATTGAAGGAAAAAACTGCCAACCAAGAATGCTGTACCCAAAAATGCTATCCTTCAGGAATGAAGGAGAAATAGAGACTTTCCCAAACAAACAAAAGCTGAAGAAGTTCATCACCACTAGACCTGCCTTACAAGAAATACTAAAGGGTATTCTTCAAGCTTAAAGGAAAGGATGATAATTAGTAACATAAAAATATATGGATGTGTAATACTCACTGGTAATGGCAAACATATAGTCAAAATCAGATCCTCTGGTATTGTAATGGTGGTGCATAATTCACTTAGAAGTCTAGTTTGAAAGTTAAACATCAAACATAATAGATGTAACCATGACCACAGTAACTTATTGAATAAACACAATAAAAATATGTAAATTGTACCATGAATAACCTAAAATATGAGGAGGGAGAAGTAAAAGTACAGTTAACTCTTGAACAATACAGGTTTGAAATGTGTGGATCCACTTACATGCAGGTTTTTTTCAATAAATGCTATGGTGCTACACAATCTGTGGTTGGTTATATCTGCAGGTGCAAAACCAAGGATATGGAGGGCCAACAATAGGACTTGAACATCTGTGGATTTTGATATCCACAGTAGGTCCTGGAACCAATCCCCCACAAATACTGAGAGAAAACTGTATAAAGTTTCTGTGTGCTATCAAACTTATCAACTTAAAATAGGATGTAATAAATATATTTTATTTAAGCCTTATGGTAACCCAAAGGAAAACTTGTCGTAGATACACACAGTATAAAGAAGTCAAAGCATACTGCCACAAGAATCATCAGATCACTACAGAAGACAGCAAGAAAGGAAGCAAGGATCACAATTTGAAAAACAGAAAATAATTAATGAAATGACAATAGTAAGTCCTTACTGGTCAGTAATTACTTTAAGTGTAAATGGATTAAATTCTCCAATCAAAAGACATAGAGTGGCTAAATGGATAAAAAAACAATATCCAATAATATGCTGCCTATAAGAGACTCATTTTCGCTTTAAAAACACACATAGACTGAGAGCAAAGGAACGGAAATAGATATTTCAAGGAAATGGTAACCAAAAGAAAGCAGAGGAAGCTATATTTATATCAGACAAAATAGATTTTAAGCTAAAAATGGTTAAAAGAGACAAAGGTCATTATACAATGATAGAGCAGTCAATCCACTAAGGATGTGGCAGTGGTAAATATTATATTTATGCACCCAACATTGGAGCATCTAAATACATAAAACTGATACTAACAGAACTAAAAGGAGGGGACTTCCCTAGTGGCACAGTGGGTAAGACTCCGTGCTTCCAAAGGAGAGAGCCCAGGTTCAATCCCTGGTCAGGGAACTAGATCCTACGTTCATGCCACAACTTAGAGTCTGCATGCCACAACTAAGGAACCCATGAGCCACAACTAAGGAGCCCACTTGCTGCAACTAAGACCTGGTGCAACCAAATAAATAAGTATTAGAACTAAGAGAACAAAACAACAATATAGTAATATGAGGAGACTTTAATACCCCACTCCCAACAATAGATAGATCTCCTGGACAGAAAATCAATAAGGAAACAGCGGATTTAAACAACACTATAGATCAAAAAGACCTAACAGACATATATAGAACACTCCATCCAACAGCAACAGAATATATGTTGTTCTCAAATGCACATGGAACATTTTCTAGGATGAATCCTATGTAATGCCACAAAACAAGTCTCAACAATTCAAGAACATGGAAGTTATACCAAGTATCTTTTCCAATCACAATGGTATGAAATTAGAAAACAATAATATTTTGCAGTATATGCATATATCAAATCATCACACTGTACACCTTAAAACTTACACAATGTGTGGGTAGGAGAGGGAAAGTGATAGATTGTCCTTTCTGAATTCATTATTATAATTTTGATATAATTTCTGAGAATTCCTTTAAGGTGTTTTTCCTTTATTTCCAATTCATACAATTTAGGGGGCTTTTCTATTACAGTTTCTCCAATTAGAAATGATTCCCTTAATAAAATGAATCATTATGATGGGCTTGGATTTAATTTCATCTATTAATGGTGCTGATCTAACCATATGCTCATATTTTGCAACCATAAACACTCTTTGACTACTAGACTCAGAAACCAGGTAGGTTATCAAACATTAACAGTTCTAAGGCACTATATTTCTAGTTATGTTATTACTTTTACTGAAAAAACACAATTTAAAATTATATGTTTAATCCTCTAGATCTTGGGTACCATTAGTTCCTACTTTTCTTTTAACATAAAAGCTAAAATTTAAATTTTATAAGGTAAAATATGGTCTTATGTATTTAATCATTATTAAAAATAGCAACAAATAATGTATTGATCATTAAAATTTGTTGAAAGAAAAAGGATGAGCATAACTGTTTGGTAAATAAAAGCACTGTTGTCCAAAAAAAAAACTTACACAATGTGTGTATCAACTATATCTCAATAAACCTGGGAAAAAATAACAGTAACTCTTCATCTTACAGATTTCAAATGCTTCTTCTGTTTGTCATTATGCATTTTAAAATATTTGTTTTCTATTATTTTATGATGAAGTATATCAACATACACCTAACAAAATGATCAATACCTATGTTCCAACTTGACAGCATTTTTCAGTAACCAATAACATTTTTCCACATTGTCTTAGATCTTTTTTCTTATTTGTAAGAAACCAAATATTGCAGATACTTTCCATCTCCATCCCTTTCCCCTTAGTCTTTCTCAAGAGTTAAATCACTATGTTAGAGTGTGTGTATATAGTTCCCATGCATTTTTAATAAAATTTTTATATATGTGTATGTAATATATATGTATATATGTAAATATATATAAACATATTTGTGTATATAAAATTTATATGTATATATTTATATATTATAAATATCCATAAACAACATATTCTTGCTAATTTTTTGTGTGTATTTAAAATTTACATAAATGCTCTCATACTATTTTGTCAATTTCTGTTTTCACATGTTGAGATTTATTTATGTTGATGCACATAAATCTGATTAATTCATTCTAACTGCTCTATAGATTCTATTAAATGAATAAATTCCCACTTTGTCCATTTTCTGTTGAGGGCAATAGTTTCTATTTTTTCACTATTTCAAGCAATGATACAATGAATATCCTTGTAGAAACCTTCTTTTGCACCTGTATGGGAGTTTCTCAAGTTTATATGCCAACAGTAGGAATTTATGAATGCTATGATAAATACATGTTCAACTTTACCAAGTAACACAAAATTGTTCTCCAAAGTAGTTTTACAGATTTCACTTTCCATCAGTAAAGGATAAGAGTTCCATTTCCTCATATCCTTATCAGTGTTCTATGTTAACACACTTATTGATTTTTGTCAGTCTGATATTTGTGAAATGGTATTTTGTGTTGTCTTAATTTTCATTGTATTTATGACTAGTAAGTGTGCATGCATCTATTTTAAAAATACTGCTATTATTACTACTAGTAACAGTAAAACTAATAATAAAATTTACCAAGTTCTTTGCATGTATTAGCTTATCAGTGACTTATTACAAGAACCTTATCCTAACACTCTATTACATTAAAAAGGAAGCACACTAAGAAGGGCAAGGTAATTTGCCCAAGGTCATCCAATAACTTGTGGGGCTAGGGTTCAATATGTCAATATGTCATTTTCCTTCATTATAAGATAATAGGACTGGTGGTCATCATTTCATACTTTCCAATTTTAAAACTGTACGCAATGCTTAATAACCAGGTGAATACATTTCCTGATGTAAAAGGAGAACGGGAACATTATTTTATACCTTGTAAATAGTAAACTTAGAAGAGGCTCCAAGCATGAATTATTAATCAGATTCTCCTTCCTTTTACAAAAAAGTGTATTAGTAAATGAATAGTGATAGGGATTTTAGTACACTTATGAGCAGAAGCATCAATTCCTTTGCACATATTGCTGAAAATGTGTATGTGTTGATTTTCAGAACTGCTGTATTCAGAGTCCTGCACTTTTCATACATGAGAATGCAGTAGCACTGAATTGGTATAAAATAAGCTAAGGCTGTTTTATCTACAAGGTCATTTATATTCTTCAAATATTTTCAATTATTTCTGCTTTGTGGACTAATAAAAGAGCTACTATTGTTGGTCCAGGTTAATAAACAGCTCTGGAAAACTGTTTAATAGACTGAAAAGATGAAAGTGACTTCTTAAATGTTATTGTCAACTCTCAGGACTGGTACTTTTCATAACAGAGGGCAGTTAAATTCTCACTGTCTGTTATACTCTTAATGGTGATAGGGTTTTAAAAAAAAATAGAGAATCTACAGTAGCAGTAGAAGTTTAGGTTGTAACAGGAGTGTCTGTGTAACATTATCTTAACTTCTGAATCCCTGCATTCTGGTGAATTTAGCTCCCTGGTACTTTAGGAAGTACTGCTTTTCAAGAGCATAGAGATCATTAAAATTATTTCAGTTATTATCAGACTCTTTAGACCGGTGAGAATGATTAGATAATCACTTTCCTGAAAAAAATAGCATCCAAATAACTGAAAGAGAAAAGAGAATCATTTACCGAAACAGCTGATTATTCAGGACTAACTCTAAGGAAATTGTTACTTAAGATGCTGCACTCAAACCTGTGTTTTGTTTGCTTGTTTGAGGGGTCTAAGCCTGTGTTTGTTAAGATTTATCTTTGAAGGTGAAGATGTTGCCAGACTATACAGACTGATAACACATTTCTCCCCACATCTAGCTACGTGGTGAACATTGGTCTGATCGACAAGCTTTGTGGCTGCTTCCTCTCGGTGCAAGGCCCAGTGGATGAGAATCCCAAGATGGCCACATTTCTACAGCATGCCGCAGGACTCTTACACGGATTGTGCACACTGTGCTTTGCTGTCACCGGAAGAAGGTAAGACCACTACTTGATGTCAGTCTGGACTCAACTTTTGAAACATCTCTTGGATTTTGCTCATTTTGGAGTCATTTCATAGGAAAGTACGTCGTCACCTTGGCCTCTTTTCTTCTTTGTCCTTACTGGCTTCCCATATTGAGACTTGTCTAATATTTCTCATTTTCCCTGGCTACATGCTCCTGTCAGAGCCTGTTTTTCTTGTCGGTGTCATAAACTTAACTGTAATTTCTACAAGAGACCTTAGAAGTCATCCAGTCTCTCTTCCACTGAGATCCAGAGGAATCAAGTGATTCTCCTTGAGTCAGCAAGTCAGCGACAAAGCTTAGACCAAATCAAGTCATGCCCTCAGCAAAACAGCCTCACAGTGCCCTGACCATTCACATGCTTTCAGTTATAGCCTCCTAGGTTCTTTATTTTCCCCTTTGTCCCTTCTCCCAAGGTAGCTCCATGAATAAGAGAAAGGAGCCATCCAAAAACAATAGCTCCCTGAAGTCACACGTGACCCATGGGCATGATTATAGCCAGGGTGCCAGTGACTACTACTGGCCTGGTTGGCTCTTTAACCCCTCTCACTAGCTACTTAAAGAAATCTTATCCAGCCATATTCAATGTATACACAATGCTAATGTCTCTATTCAGAATATTTTTAAAGAGAATTTGTTTTCCGAAATGAATTTCAACATTTGTTTCTCTGTTATGTGTAGGACTCTGATACCCACCTATTCTTCCTTATTCTTACCCAGTCCCTCCAGAGCCTACCTTCCAGGGATTTGATGAGAACTCAGGAAGTGGCTATTTGTAGGACTGTGACCTAAGTAAGTTCATGTGATCCCACCCTGCCCAGAGGCTGGCAGCAGTAACAGAGCTCCATCCAGGGCATTGGTACCTGTCAGCTTGGAGGCTGCCATGCTGCCCAGCTAGTTCCTGTGCAGTAGCCAGGCCACTCCCTGGGAGGTATCCTCTCACCCAGGAGACCCTTCCAACACCCGCTCTTTTGTATACACACCATTATGAACCTGACAGCGTCTCAAATCTTTGTCACCTGTAATCTTTCCTTGAATGCAGATGAATATCGCACATATAAACATTTCCATATGTGGTTGTTGTACAGTTTGTGGGCTTCAGCTTTCACTTACACATGGATTCAGTCACTTGAAATCTGTGGAACTTGAAAGAAACTTACAGGTAATTTATAGCCACTCGTTTTTATAGGGAAAGCAATTGAGCCAAACTAACTTGGATTAGGACCCAAGATTCCTCCCTTACTGTTCCCTCCTACACACTTGACTTTTTATATTATTCAAAATATAGGCGCATACGTTTTATTTCTTTGAAAATTTTCTCAATTACATATATGGAAAACAGGATCCTCTTTTTAACACACACAGTCATGTCCTTGTCTAGTAAACATTGACTGAACATCTGTCTTAATCCAGACACCAAGCTAAGTACTAAAGTTACTGACCTCAGGGAGCCCAGAGTCTGGTGTGGGTCAGACTTGCAAATTAATAGCTACAACATAATAGCTGCAGCAGAAGAGAATGTGCCCAGAGAAGGAAGTAAAGCACTTCCAGAGGAGGTCAAGAAGGGCTTCAATGGCCTAAATCTTAAAGTATCTAGGAAGACTAGTGGAGTAAAGAATTCCTTTGGGAGAAAGGAATAATCTAGGCACTGTATGATATGGTAGATATTATTGGTGCCTGTGGCCTATCAGGAGGTCACCTGCAAGTGGCTTCCAGTATTCCTCTGCCTGAGGATATTCTCTGAACAAGTAGCTCTTTGCTAGAGGTGCAAAGGAGTTAACACTCCCAAGAGTGACTCTCCAACAATAAATTGGTAATATCCCAGCTCCACTAACCTTCAGAGGGACAGTCCTGAGGTATGTTCTGTATAGTCTCACAAAGGGGCCCTAGTGGTAACCTGTTCATTAACACATACTTGATTGACTTTTCTCTCTGCCCTCTTTTCCTTCTCTACTTCCTCATAAATAGACTTACACCCATATCTTTGTTTCAGGGTCTGCTTTTGGGGGGCAACCCAAATCAAGAGTTACAGATATACAAGACATTGTCTCATGCTCAGTTTAATGTCGCTCACAATAGGGTGGCTGAAAAGTGGTAGGAGATGAGGTATTTGGTGAGTTCCATTTAAGTTCAGATTTCTGTTATAGGATGATCACTCCTGAAAAGTATAGAAATGACTGGAATGGCATGAGCCTAGAGGCAGAAGGAATAGTAAAAAGTCTCTTGAAATGTTAAGGGCCTATGGAGACAGTGGAAATAGAGAGGAGCAGATACATTGAGGACACAATAAATGTAAGGGAGATGGCATAGAGCTTGATAGTCCAGGAGGTAAAAGGAAGTGAGGAATCTAGAATGACTCCCAAGTTTCTGACTTGAAATTTTTGAGTGGTAGATAGTATAGTCTCCAAATTAGGGGATATAAACCATTTTCCGTGATTCTAGACATGCCTAAGGATTATCCAAGCAGATCAAAGTGTGAGAGTCTGTGTATGAAGTTTATATACAAAATCTTAGTTTATATATATACACTCATAAAATGAAGTATAATTATTTCCATGTACATATACAACTGGATTTTAAATAAATCAATGATTAACCCTTAGTGGTTCTTAAGAATTCATAATCTATTTTTTCCCAGTATAATTTCCTTCTCCAACCTCAGTTACTCAGCAGATTTCTATTAGTAGGCCTTGCTGCAAAAGCAGGTTCGGGTTTCCTTGCTTAATTTACCTAGGAAATTCTTAGCAGTGTCAGTGTAAGCTGCTTCTCCGAGAGAGACAGGAAGAATGATCCCTGACTGCTGTTCCTCCTCTCATCTTCCAGCGTTTCCTGAACACTGCTGAGCTATAGGAATACAGAGAGTTTTTCTACCTCTTCTGATTTGTTTACTTCTAATTATTTACAGACCATTTTGTACTACAGCACTTTCCATTTCTTCGTGGAAATTATATTTTTAAACTATAAACTACAGCGACCTGTTGAAAGCACTTTGTTGCATGTGTTAAATAGAGCTTCAGCACAAGGTCGTAGCTGTGTCTGGGGAGAAAGATAGCGTGGATGTTGTTGTATTGGAGTAATTCACATAATTCCTGTTTGGGCTGCCAGGAGAAGCCAGCCAGAGCCTGAGTGTCCAGGAAGGCTTGTCCTCAAAGCCCTTTTGTGACCAACAGGAATAAAAGACAAAGGGGAGCCAGAGAGGCCTTCAAAAATGGCCTCTTGTGAGCTGGCAGACCCTGAGATAATTACATACACTAATTGATAGCACAGGGCTTTGAGTAAACAAACACTCTGCAGTCTGCTGGTGGCCAGGCTTTGTGATGGTGATTATAGCAGGTCTGCCTTTGCACTACCCTCCTATTGTGCCCTTAATCTTCTAATTTTTCCCTAGGTTTTCTGAAAGACAATTTGGGTGTCAGAATTTACACTGTTAATCTCTGCTTCAGCATGGGGGAGAAAAGTACTAACTGATGATTTTTGTACCAGCCTTGGTTTTGAACAATAAACTTGCATTTCTTTAAGTAAAAATTGAAATTGTGATCTTTTGGTATAAGGATTGATTATATGTTAGGATTATGCCAGAATTTTAATATGGGAATTGTTTGCAAGCTATAATTCTTAATCACGTCAACAAAATTCAACAGTCTGTAATAGGACTTTCAGAAATGCTGTTTGGCCTTAACTGTTATCAGTTTTCCATTCTTGGGCCTACAAGAAGTAAGGAAAAAAGGATAGTTTTCAAATCTTGGGGCAGTGACTCAACTGCCATAATTGGATGAGGCTCACTGAGTCCTCCTTAAAGTGCTGGCACCTTAACCAAACTAATAGAATCAGAACAGTAGTGAGTGATTATAAATCGCAGCCAACACAGGCCTTTCACTTAATCAGCAATCATTTCTAGATTCATAACTATGCGAAGTACTATAGCAAGAGGGCCAAGAAGTAGTGGACCCAAAGTGAAAGAGTTACAGTCCTTACGACCGCACAGAAGAAAGAGAGGCGCTTGTAAAACTTAGCTAATTCTGATTGGTTGGAAAAGACTATTCTGAATTCTAGAATATTTTTACACAAAAAGTTTGTTAGTATGTGTATTCATGGTTTTTATTTTCGCATCCGTAAAGTACACCAATAAAATGGGTTCTAGCCAAGGTCTCTGGAAACCTGTGTCATAAAAAAATAAGAATTATTTGTAATTTAGCCCATTAATTATGTGGATACAAATGAGTGCTTCTCAAGTGTTTAAGGGTGCTTGAAAACCATTTGTTCAAGCAAAGGTAAACTTTACCTCTGCCTGCCTGAATTATTCATTCATTCATTAGACAAATATTTATACAGTGCTTGCTCTGTGCCAGGCCCTGTGCTAGGCTTGGGAGAAAACAAAAGTGACTCAGACATTGATCATGTCCTCAAGGACCTTGTAAGCTAGTAAAGAAGAGGTGTATATGAATATCCATGGTATAAGGCAGAGAGTAACACAGAGGATAGAAGATAACACACAGAAAGCACTTAGCATACTGCCTGGCACATAGTAAATGCTTAATAAATATTGAATTATCACATCATCATCAATGGACTTCAGAGGAGGGAGAGATCACTCTTAGTTGTAGGAATTAGCTGTTTTCTAGAGCAACTAAAATTTAATCTGGGCCTTGAAAGGTAAAAAGGGTTGGAACATTTAGAGTTGAGAAAAACGTAGGCAAAGAAAATAGCATATGCAAAGACATCAAAGCAGAGAAATGTAAAGAATGAACAAGAGTACTTACTTTGACTGGATTTTGAGATGTATGTAGTGGTGATTTTAGTGCCTCCCAGACTGTTATGATGTTCAAATGAGATAATAAATATAAAAATACTGTGTGATATATGTTAAATGACCTGCTGAATGTGGTGGTGGCAGTGGTCTCATTAAAAGCCTTTGATCAGGGCAAGACATGCTAAGAACCATATTTGGGAGTTATCGTGTGAAAATGTATGAGAGAGGCAGTAGAAAGTGGGAAAGACCATGAACAGTCACCTGGGCAAGAAGCAAAAGGAATGGAAAAGAAGAATCTTTTAAAATCCTCTTATAGTCTCTCTTTATGTATGGTATCACTGGTCTCCTGGGCGGCAGGCTCCAAATGTCAAACTCTGTCTCATCTGTCTTCCTTGTACCCCAGATCTAATCTGCTGTCATGTTCCATTGACTGGAAGGAACCTTAAAGTCACCTTAATCCAGTCTTCCATTCAGATTTGTATCTCTTCAGTAACCTCTTTCAGTTTACATTTTAGTATCTTCATTGGCAGGGAACTCATTATTTACCAGGGGAGCCTATTCTGTCATTGATCAATTTTAATGCTTTAATGATCAATTTTAATGCTTTAAAAGCCTCTCCTTATACCAAACTGTAATCTGTCTTCCTAATGCTACCTACTGGTACTAGTCCTACTTGCTCCTTGGCAACATACAGATCATTCTAACCCCACTCTTCTCCCTACACTTCTCCGGTCTCACGCTACCACATATTCTCAAAGGGAGGAGAAGTAGACCTTATCTCTTCATGGGGAATATAAAGTTTCTGGAAGAGCATATTATACCAGAAATATTGCTATGATTATGTTTGAAAAATACAATCTGCCACATTCCAACATACCCTAGAGATAAATGTGTTCCCAGTATCCTGTCCTCATCTGTATTCTTTCCTTTCTGCAGTCTCATACTTGGTATTACCACCCTTCTCTTGGCATCTTTAGCCATTGTCCTTGGACAAAAAGCTTGCTGGTGTTGGGAGATGGGGAATAAAGTAAATAGAATAGGACTAAGCAAGTGTAACTAAAGGAAATAATATTTGTTGAACACTGTTTTTGTGCCCCAGGCTAAGGGCTCCTCATGAGTTGTCTCCCAGAAATCCTCATACTGTCCAAGGAAACATAACAGCCTCTAGACTGATAGGGAAGAGTGACTGTCCAAATCCTTCAGGTCTGCAAAGTGAGAAGAGTACAGGAACAGGAACCTCTGGGGGGTCTCTGTATTCACAATTCGGCAAATGCTAGTATAGAGATTTCTGAAAGCTCTATCCCAGCTGGTAATAAAGCCTTAGTTGACTTGTAGAGACAGAAAGATGATCACTTCATTGCTACAGTTCAAACTGTGTGTCTACTATGTGCTAGGCCCTGTGCCAGAGAAAGGGAACTGTGCGGGCCTTAGCGCACAGGGCCAGCATTTAAGGGCAGCCTTCGCTGACTTACTACTCCCAGAGGGGAGAGGATGTGATGAAGGTAGTCTGTCAATACATATGTAGGCTCATCAGACTTAGGGCAGCAAAATATGTCTGGGATACACTTGCAGTTGAACTCCCACTGGCTCTAGGACTTTGGGGGTCAGGAACTCAAGAGGAATATCCTTTTGTAGTGCTGTGTTGAAGAGCATAGGTTTGGAAGTCAGAAAAATATAAATGCAGTTCCTGCTCTCCTAGCTCTGTGACCAGTGACAGATTCTTTAGCTTCTCAATGACTGTCTCCTCACATTATAAACATGAATTGGATAATTCTCCTTCACAGAGTTGGACGGGGTAGGGGCAAATGGGGACTAACATGTGTGTCACCCTGACCTTCTGCCGAAGGTGCTTTTTTATATATATTTATTATACCCTACCCTGTTCCAAAAAAGATTTGAGATGGCTTACAGAAGTATATATGTCTTTTTATTTTTTAAAAATAGATGAAAAAATTTAGAATAAAAGAAAATAGGGAAAAATAGATCAAGCCAGAAGCAAGTAAAGTTAAGGCATAAATCATATTCATAAACAAGGTGCTGATAGACATTTCCTCTTAGAATTCCTACTGACAGTTTCTACCAGGAACTTATATTTAATATGTCAGATTCTAAGCTCACTGGCTTTCATCCAAAGTTGGCTTTCCTCGTGATTACCTTATTCTGCTCACACTTCTAGTCATATGAACAGATTTTAAGACCTCAAACCTTTATCATCTTTAACTTCTGTCTTTCAGAATCCGATCCAGTCCTATCCAATTAAATCAAAAAGATACTTGCCTCAGAAATATGAGATGGCATCTGTTATTTATACCTATGACTTGATATTTGTCTACTTACAATTCACCAGTTCTTTGTCCTGAGTATATGTTTTGTGTCTTCCAATGAAAAGGTTTCCCTAAGGAGAGAGACTAAATATCCTAGCAGCTCCCCTTCAGGCACCTAGCACCAGACCAGAAACAAAATAAGAGTCGGTAAATAGCTGTGACTGGCAGCATTAGCAAATACCAGTGTGTACCATGGACCTATGCCAGAGCCCCATTTCCTGGGCCTGCTCTTAACATAGGAAGAAGAGGTGCGTGCGTCTCATGTTCTTCTTCCCCTAAGGTAAGAAGGAGACGTCCAAGGCCTTCATGCCTCTGGCATACCTTGCTGAGACTACTTCTCCCTCTCTTCCTTCCATTGTTGTAGCAAATCTTTATTAATTACTGTTTACTGAGCACTTGATATGTACCAGACACTTGTCAAGGTGTTAGGGATGAACAAAATACTCACTCTATGAAGCCTGCAGTCTAACAGGAGAAAAAGATGATAAACCAGTAAATGAATAAGATAATTTTAGCTAGTGGTAGTCATATGAGAAAACAAAGCAGAGTAATACAGCAGAGTGACTTGGGTCGACGGTATGATCAGGGAAGGCCTCTCTGGGAAGATGACCCTGAAGCTAAGAAGGAGCCAACTATGTAAAGATCAAAGGGAAGAGTGTTCTAGTTGAGCAGAATAGGAAGTTGATGACTTCCAAATATCTGAAGTGGGTGTGTACCAGAAACAGAGAAGGCAGCGTGCTGGGATGTGATGAGCAAGCGAGTACTAGGAGATGAAGTCAGAGAGTAAGGGCTAGAGATGAGGACAGAGATTGGAAGTTTGGGTTTTATTCTAAGTGTGATAGGAAGCCACTGGAGGATTTTAAGCAGGAGAGGGGCATGATCTGATTACTTAAAAAGTAATGGATTTTTTTGCTCTGTGTAGAATGGATTATAGGGGCAAGAGTAGAAGCAGGAAAGATCAATTAGGCGGATACCACATCGTACAGCCCAGATATAACAGTTTTTCCCTCCCATTTACTCACCCAGAAGACGTAATTGCTTTCATCTGGCAACACAGCAGAGCCTCTGGCAGAGCTCCTTCAGCCTAACTGCCAAATACTAAAGATAAGAGAAGCCTAAAATGTCAACTAAACTGGCCAAAATCAGCACAGGGCCGTTTTGTGTTTATAGTGATCATGAGAAAACTGAAGATAGAGAGGTCAGAAGTGTCCCATCTGAGAAGCATTCTTGGACGATAGCCCTAGTCAGTAGTTCCAAGATCTAGGACCATATACTATTGTCAGTCATACAGAGCTGCCACATTCTAACCTTTTGGGCTCCTCCCTGCCCTTTCTCCGCTCACCTTTGGTTGTCTCCAGACTGTCCTGAGCTCATCACCTATTTAGCTTCCACTTTCTTGGGCCTCCATTCAGACCTCTGCCAGAGACCAGAGTTTCTTCTTAGGGACTTCACCCTTTACTTTCCATTCTCATTGGTGTCCTCTTGGTCTTCCTCTTTCTCAAGCATGTTCTAGGTTGATCTCCAACAACAAGAATGTCTGTTTTCATCATCTGTCACTTCTGTTCCCAGAAAGGTTTCCTTCTCAAAAGTTCCTCTTTGAATTCAACTGAAACTAAAAACCAGGTACTTTAGAAATCCTCCCAATAATCAGTCCGCCTCACCCTACTTATATTCTCACTCTTGAATTGCCCCTGTATTTTTCTTTTCTCTAACCAAATATCCAGACTATCTTATAGTGCTTATACCTGTATCTTTTCCACCTTGAGTTTTCTCTTGCTCTCATATCTCCACTAAGTCATCCTCACTCCCCTCAACAGGGTTCCAAATTACTTGTAGATCTGCATTAAACAAGCTATTTTCTCCTTCTACTGTATACATAAAATATAGAGTGGCTGGGTCTGTGTGTGTGTGTATGTCTGTGTAGGAAACTATAATTTTTGAAGTAGATTTACCCCAGAATTGAACAGAATTTTAGACATCATCCTGTTCAGTGCTGAGTTTTGAGTGCCCTCTGCGACTTCAGTGAATGTATTCCTCCACTTATTGCAGAATAGTTAAGAATGTAATACCTCACCAACAGCCCATTTAACTTTTGGGTATTCTAATTGTTAGAACATTTTCTTTAAGTTTATCTAATATCTGCTTTCAGGTAGCATCTCTCCTCTGGGGTCATACATAACAGTGTAATACCTCTTCATTTTGAAGATAACCTTTATATCCTCCAGTTCCAAAATAAATTTCCCAGTTCCTTCAGATATACCTCAGGTGACATTGTTTCCATATACTTTTCCCACAGAAATCATTTTCCTTGGGAACTTTCTGATACATCAGTGTCCTGAATGTAGTGCCACACCCAGTGCTAGAACCAGTACTTTCAGAGTAGTTGTTCAGTGCAGTGGAGCAGGATAAACCTTTCTGGTTGTGTACATTGTACTCCTGTAAGCTCAGTCAAAATTGAATTATACTCATTGGTAATTAGGCAAGGCTGTTTCTTCATTTGAATGAATAGGAAGCGAATTTGCTGTGTCTTTTTCCCCCACTTATCATTGAAAGCTATATTTCAGTTCCCTGTCACTTATCTTCTTCCTATCCTAAACATATACAGTTGATTTTTTGTTTTGTTTTTTTTTACACTTAGTTTTTAAATCTAAAAATAGGATTTAGTCATTTCTATAAATTTCATCCTTTTTTTTTCCTTATTTATTTTTAATTAAACTTTTCAATTTATTACTTCCTCCCCCTTGAAACTATCTTCACTTTGCTTTTAGGACACCACACTTCCTTGCTTTTCCTCCTACTCCACTGGTTTCATTTTTCAGTTTCTTTTGATGATTTATTCTCATCTCCCCAACTTGTACACTTTGGAGTATCCCAGGGCTCAGTTTTCAGACTAATCTGTGTTCACTAGCTAGATGAGCTGGCTTTAAATACCATCTGTGTGTTGATGACACCCAAATATGTCTAGTCCAGATCACTCTTCTGAACTCAGACTTGTATATTTATTCATTTATCCAACAATGTCTACTGAGTGACTACTCTATGTCAGATACTATTCTAAGCCCTGGGAACAAAACAGACAAAATTCTCTACCCTTGGAAAGCTTATTTTATCCAACTTCTGATCAGGTATCTTCAATTAGATGTCTAATAGGCATCTTGAATTTAACAAGTTTAAAGCTGAACTCCTTATTTTCCTCCCCAGACATGCTCTATCCACTGTCTTTCCCATTCCTGTAAATGGGAGCCACATTCTTTCAATTGCTCAGGCAAAAACAAAAAACAAAAAAAAAACCACTGAGCCATTTTTTTACTCCTCTTTTTCTCACACCCACATTCACTCTATCAGGAAATCCTCTTGGTTTTCCCTTCTGAATATTTTTCAGAATCCAACCACTTCTTACCACACCCATGACTACCATCCTGGTTCATCCACCATGATCTCTCACTTGGATGATTGAAATAGTCTTTTAGTCGGCCTCTTTGCTTCTACCTTGGCTCTTCTAAAAACTTTTCAACCAATTAGCTATAGCTAATTGTTTTTAAACCAAAGTTGTATTACATCACTCCTCTGCTCAAAACCTTACAATGGCTTTCCATATCATTCAGTAAAACCCTTATAATGTCCTTACAATGGTCTACAACAGGGGGTCCCTGAGCCCCAGGCTGCAGACCTGGGCTGCACAGCAGGAGGTGAGTGGCAGGTGAGCGAGCAAGCTTCATCTGCCGCTCCCCTTCACTCTCATTACCACCTGAACCATCCCCCCCCCCCGCACCAAGTCCATGGAAAAATTGTCTTCCACAAAACCGGTCTCTGGTGCCAAAAACGTTGGGAACCACTGATCTGCAAGAGCCTACCTGATCGTCTTCCTGTTTCCTCTCTGACCTCATCCTTGTTTTTCTCCCACTTTGCTTAACTAGCTCTAGCTACACTGGCCTTCTTGCTGTTTTGAATATGCCATGCATGCTCCTGGCTCCAAGCCTTGGGACTTGCTGCCCCTCCACTTAAAAACACCCTTGCCTCAAGTATCCACATGGCTTCTTTCCTCACTTTCAGTAGAATTCTGCTTAAATAACACTTTAGAAAGGGCTTCCCCAACCACCATATATAAAATAGCATCACACACACGCACACACCCCTACATCTTCATTCCCTACCCATATCCCTTGCTCCTCTATAGCACTTAGCACACCTGACATACTCTATATTACATATTATATATATTTATTTGTTCATTGTATCTCCTACAATAAAATGTAAGTTTTATGAGAAAGAGAACATAGATTTTACTACTGAATTCCAGGGCCTAGAAAAGTGCTTGCCACAAAGTAGGTCCTCAGTAAATATTTGTTGAATAAATAAATCATGAATGAATAGGCCCATTATGGTAGGCAGAATAATGCCCCTCCGAAACAATCTACCCCCAAACAAAATACACATTCTTCTCAAGTGTACATGGGACATTTTCCAGGATAGAATACATATTAGGCCACTAATTAAGTCTCAGTCAATTTTAAAAGACAGACATCATACAAAATATCTTCTCTGACCATAGTGGGATGAAGTAAGAAATCAATGATAGAAGTAAAAGTAGAAAATTCACAAATTTGTGGAAATTAAACAAAGCACTCTTAAACATTACATAATGATCAGGGATCAATCCAAGAAGAATATATAATAATTGTAAATATATATGTACCCAAGATAGGTGCATCTAAATACATAGAGCAGATATTAACAGACATAAATGGAGAAATTATCAGTAACACAATAATACTAGGGGAACACCCCATTTATATCAATGGACAATTCATCCAGACAGAAAACCAATAAGGAAGCACTGGCCTTAAATAACACATTAGCCTAAATGGACTTAATGGATATAAAAAGAAGATTCCATCCAAAAGCAGCAGAATACATGTTCTTTTAAAGTGCACATGGAACATTCTCCAGGAGAGATCACATGCTAGGCCACAAAACAAGTCTCAGTAAATTTAAGAAAATTGAAATCATACAAAGCATTGTTTCCTACCACACTATGAGACTAGAAATCAACTACAAGAAAAAACTGCAGAAATTGCAAACAGGTGAGGCTAAACAAAGTGCTACTAAAAACCAATAGCTCCTTAAAGAAATCAAAAAAGAAATTTTAAAATACCTGGAGACAAATAAAAACAAAAACACAACAATACAAAATCTATGGGACAAAACAAAAGCAGTTCTAAGAGGGAAATTTATAGTGATACAAGCTTACCTCACGAAATAAGAAAAATCTCAAACAACCTATCCCTATACCTAAAGGAACTGGAAAAAGAAAAAACAAAACCCAAAATTAGTAGAAAGAAAGAAATCACAAAGATAAGAGCAGAAATATGTGAAATGGGGTTAAAAAAAAATAGAAAAAAATCAGTGATACCAAGAGCTGGTTCTTTGAAGAGAAACAAAACTGAAAAATCTTAAGCCAGACTCATCAAGAAAAAAAAAAGAGAGAGAGGGCCCATATCAATAAAATCGGAAGTGAAAAAGGAGAAGTTACAGACAACACCACAGAAATATAAAAGATCATAAGAGATTACTACAAAGAGCTATATGCCAATAAAATGGACGGAAGAAATGGACAAATTCCTAGAAATGTACAATCTTCCAAGACTAAACCAGGAAGAACTAGAAAATATGAACAGACCAATTACCAGTAATGAAATTGAATGGGTAATTTTAAAACCACCCAAAAAACAAAAATCCAGGACCAGACAAATTCATAGGTGAATTCTACCAAATATTTAGAGAAGAGTTAACATCTATCCTTTTCAAACTTCCAAAAAATTACAGAGGAAGGAATGCTTCCAAACTCATTCTACAAGGGCCACATCACCCTGATATCAAAATCAGACAAAGATATCACCAAAAGAAGTGAAAATACAGGCCAGTATCACTGATGAACATCGATGCAAAAATCCCCAAAATATTAACAAACCAAATCCAACAATACATTAAAAGGATCACATACAATGATCAAGTGGAAATTATCCAGGGATGTGCAGATGGCTCAGTATTTGCAAGTCAATCAGTGTGATACATCACATTAACAAATTGAGGAATAAAAATCAAATAATCATCTCAGTAGATGCAGAAAAAACTTTTGACAAAATTCAACATCTATTTATGATAAAAACTCGCCACCAAGTGGGTATACAGGAAACATACCTCAAGATTAAAAAGGCCATATGTGGTAAGTCAACAGATAACATCATATTCAAGAGTGACAAGCTGAAAGCCTTTCCTCTAAGATAAGGAAAAAGACAAGGATGCCCACTCTCACTACTCTTATTCAACATAGTATTAGAAGTCCTAGCCATAGCAAACAGACAAGAAAAAGAAATGAAAGGAATCCAAATTGGTAAGGAAGAAGTAAAACTATCAGTGTTTGCAGAAGATATGATATTATACATAGGAAGTTCTAAAGATGCTGTCAGAAAACTACTAGAGCTCATCAATGAATTCAGTCAAGTTTCAGGATACGAAATTAATATACAGAAATCTGTTGCATTTCTATACACAAACAACAAGCTACCAGAGAAATTAAGGAAACAATCCAATTTACAGTTACATCAAAAAAATTAAATACAATATGTAAGAATAAATCTAAGGAGGTAAAAGACCTGTACTCAGAAAACTCTAAGAAACTGATGGAAGAAATTGAAGGTGACATAAACAGATGAAAAGATATACCATATTCATGGATTTGAAGACTTAATATTGGCAAAGTGACCATACTACCCAAGGCAATCTACAGATTCAGTGTAATCCCTATCAAAATACCAATGGCATTTTTGACAGAACTAGAACAAATAATTTTAAAATTTGTATGGAAATGCAAAAGAGCCCAAATAACCAAAACAATCTTGAGAAAGAAGAAAAGAGCTGAAGGTATTATGCTTCCTGACTTCAGACTATGCTGCAAAGTTACAGTAATCAAAACAATATGGTACTGGCACAAAAACAGACACATAGCTCAAGGAACAGAATAGAGAGTCTAGAAATCAGCACACACACTTATGGTTTCTATGATAAAGGAGGCAAGAATATACAAGGGAGAAATAAACAGTCTTTTAATAAGTGGTACTGGGAAAACTGGACAGCTACATGTAAAAGAATGAAATTAGAGCATTTTCTCACATACAGAAATAAATTCAAAGTGGGTTAAAGACCTAAATGTAAAACTGGAAACTATCAAACTCCTAGAAGAAAACAGAATACTCTTTGACATAAATCCAATATTTTGGGGGATCTTACTCCTAAGGCAAAGGAAACAAAAACAAAAATAAACAAATAGGACCTAATTAAATTTAAAAGCTTTTGCACAGCAAAGGAAACCATCGACAAAATGAAAAGACAGCCTGCTGAATGGGAGGAAATATTTAAAAATGATATGAACAATAAGGGGTTAATATCCAAAATATACAAACAGCTTATACGACTCAATATTGAAAAAAAAAAAAAAAAACAATCCTATTAAAAAATGGGCAGAAGACCTGAGACTTTTTTCTAAAGAAGACATACAAATGGCCAACAGTCACATGAAAAGATGCTCAACATCACTAATCATCAGAGATGTGCAAATCAAAACCACAATGAAGTGAAGCTAGAACACATCCTCACACCACACACTAAAATAAACTCAAAATGGCTAAAGACCTAAATATAAGACATGACACCATAAAACTCCTATAAGAGAACGTAGGCAAAACATTCTCTGGCATAAATCATAGCAATGTTTTCTTCAGTCAGTCTCCCAAGGCAATAGAAATAAAAGCAAAAATAAACAAATGGGACCTAATCAAACTTAAAAGCTTCTGCCCAGCAAAGGAAAGTATAGACAAAACGAAAAGACATCCTACAGGCTGGGAGAAAATATTTGCAAATGGTGCAACTGACAAGAGCTTAATTTCCAAAATATACAAACAACTTCTACAGTTCAATAGCAAAAAGACAAACAATCCAATTGAAAAATGGGCAAAAGACCTAAATAGACACTTCTCCAAAGAAGACATACAGATGGCCAATAGGCACATGAGAAGATGCTCAGCATCACTAATTATTAGAGAAATGCAAATCAAAACTACAATGAAGTACCACCTCATGCCAGTCAGAATGGCCATTATTAAAGAGTCTACAAATAATAAATGCTGGAGAGGGTGTGGAGAAAAGGGAACCCTCTTACACTATTGGTGGGAATGTAAATTGGTATAACCACTATAGAAAACAGTATGGAGGTTCCTCAAAAAACTAAAATTATGCTCTATGATCCAGCAATCCCACTCCTGGGCAATACCCAGACAAAACTATAATTTGAAAGGATATGTGCACCTCTATATTCATAGCAGCACTATTTGCAATAGCCATGACATGGAAACAACCTAAATGTCCATCAGCAGATGAATGAATAAAAAAGATGTGGTGTATATATCCAAAGGGATATTACCCAGCCATTAAAAAGAATGAAATAATGCCATTTGCAGCAACATGGATGGACCTAGAGATTATCCTGCTAGGGGAAGTAAGTCAGAAAGAGAAAGACAGATACCATATGGTATCACTTATGTGTAGAATCTAAAATATGACACAAATGAACATTATGAAACAAAAACAGACTTACAGATAAAGAGAACAGATCTGTGGTTGCCAGGGGGCAGGCAGGGTGGAAAAGAGAAGTTGTATGGGAGTTTGGGATTAGCAGATTCAAAACTATTATATATAGGAGGGATAAACAACAGGGTCCTACTGTAGAGCACAGGAAACTATATTCAATATCCTGTGATAAACCATATTTGAAAAGAATATGAAAAAGAGTGTGTGTGTGTGTAAAACTGAATCACTTTGCTGTATAGCAGAATTAAACACAACATTGTAAATCAACTATACTTCAATAAAATTCTTTTAAAAAACCACAATGAGATAACACTTCACACCCGTCAGAATGGCTATCATCAAAAAGACCGCAAATAACAACTGTTGATGAGGATGTGGAGAAAAGGAAACCCTTGTACACTATTGGTATATTGGTGTAGCCACTGTGGAGAGCAGTATGGAGATTCCTCAGAAAACTAACAGTAGAACTACCATATGATCCAGTAATTCTACTCCTGGGTGTATATCCAAAGAAAAAACACTAATTTGAAAAGATACATGCATAGCAATGTTCATAGCAGCATTATTTACAGTAGCCAAGATATGGAAGTAACCTAAGTGTCCATCAACAGATGACTGGAAAAAGGAGATGCATACATACAAACACACACACATTTACACACAACAGAATACTACTTGGCCATAAAAAGAATAAAATTTTGCCATTTGCAACTACATGACTGGACCTGGAGGGTGTTATGCTTAGTGAAATAAATGACACAGAGAAAGACAAATACAATGTGTTTCCACTTATATGTGGAATCCAAAAAATAAAACAAACAAATGAGTATAACAAAACAGAAACAGACTCACAGATACAGAGAACAAACTAGTGATTACCAGAGGAGAGAGGGAAGTGAGGAAGGGCAACAAAGAGGTAGGGGATTAAGAGGTACAAACTACTATGTATAAAATAAACTATAAGGATATATTGTTCAGCACAGGGAATATAGCCAATATATTTTAATAACTTTAAATGGAGTGTAATCTGTAAGAATTTTTAATCACTATGTTGTACACTTGAAACTAATATAATTGTATGTCAACTATACCTTAATAAAAAATAAAATAAAATTTAAAAACTCACTGGACACAGTTAAAGCACTGCTAATGGGGAAGTGTATAGCTATACATTTACACTAAAGAAACAAGAAATATCTCAAATCAAGAAATTAACTATACAACTTAAGGAACTAGAAAAAAATGAACAAACTAAACCCAAGGCTAGCAGAAGGAAGGAAATAATTAAGATTATGGCAGAGATCAGTGAAGTTGAGAATAAAATAACAATAGAAATAATCAGTGAAACTGAAAGTTGTTTCTTTGAAAAGATCAATAGAATTGACAAACCTTCAGCTAGATGAACTAAGAAAACAAGAGAGAGAACTCTCAAATTACTAAAATCAGAAATGAAAATGGGGTGCTCACTTTGACAGCACATATACTAAAATTAGAATGATGCAAAGAAGATTAGCATGGTCCCTGCCCAAGGATGATGCTTAGATTCTTGAAGTGTTTTGTTTTTTTATAGTCGTAGTAAGTATTGCATACTTAAAATTATAAGAGAGAAGATTTTAAGCTTTCTACCAAAAAAAAAAAAAGTTAACTATGTGAGGTAGTGGATGTTTTAACTTGATGATAGGAACATTTTACAATGTATATGCATATCAGATCATCATGTTTTACACATTAAATGTTACAATTTTATTTGTCAGTTATACTTCAGTAAAGTGGGGTGGGGGAGAAATGAAAATGGGACATTAGTACCAATTCTATAGAAATTAAAAGGACTATATGAGAGTGCTATTAACAACACATGGCAACAAATTGAATAAACTAAACGAAATGGACAAATTCCTAGAAACACAATACCTACCAAGACTAAATCACAAAGAAATAGAAAATCTGAATAGACCTGTAACTACTAAGGAGATTGAATCAGTAATCAAAAGTCTCCAAAGGAAAGCCCTGGACCTGATGGCTTCACTGGTGAATTCTATCCAACATTTAAAGAACTAACGCCAGTTGTTCTGAAACTTTTCCAAAAACTTAAAGAGGAGAGAACACTTTCTAACATTCTGTGAAGCCAGCATTATCCTAATTCCAAAGTCAAAGACAATACAAGAGAGAAAATTCCAGACCGATATTCCTCATGAACATTGATGTAAAAATCTTCAACAAAATACTACCAAACCAAATTCAGCAGCATGTTTAAAGGGTTACACACCATGACCAAGTGGGATTTGTTCCTGGAGTGTGAGAATGGTTCCACATATGAACATCAATCAATTTAATAGACCGCATTAATGGAATGAAGGGGGGAGAAAACATGATGATACAGAAAAACACTTGATAAATTTCAACACCCTTTCATGATAAAAATACTCAACAACTTAGAAATAGAAAGAAACTACCTCCACATGATAAAAGCCATATGTGAAAAGCCCACAAGGAACATCATACTCAATGGTGAAAGCAGGAAGGCTTTTCCTCTAACATCAGGACAAGGCAAGGATGCCCACTTCCGCCACTTCTATTTAACATAGGACTGGAAGTTTTAGCCAAAGCAATTAGATGAGGAAAAGGAAAAAAAAGTATCTAAATTGGAAGGGAAGGAGTAAAATTTTCTGCTTGCAGATGATATTATCTTATATGTAGAAACCGCTGAAGATTCCACACAAAAAAACTGTTAAAACCAATAAATGAATTCAATAAAGTAACAGAATACAGCCAACTCACAAAAATTACTTGCATTTCTATGCACTATGCACCATATATTATGAACAATCTGAAAAGGAAATTATGAAAATTCCATTTATAATAGCATCAAAAAGAATAAAATGCTTAGGAATTAACCAAGAAGATGAAAGACTTGTACAATGAAAAGTACAAAGCATTGGCAAAAGAAATTAAAGAAGGCATAAACTAGGAACACTTCCCATGCTCAGGGATTACAAAACAATTATTGTTAAGATGTCATTACTATGCAAAGCAGTCTCTAAATTCCTTGCACTCCCTATCTAAATCCCAAAGACTTTTATTTTTTTACAGAAATAGTAAATCCCATCTTAAAATTCATGTGGAATCTCAAGGGACCCCAAATAACCAAATAACCTTGTTCTTGAAAAAGAACAAGGGAGGACTCAGACTTCTGACTTCAAAATTTACTACAAAGCCACAGTAATCAAAACAGTGTGGTACTGGCATAAAGACAGACATATGTAACAATGGAATAGAATGGAGAACACAGACTTAAACCCTTGCATTTATAATCAAATGATTTTTGACAGGGGTGCCAGGACCATTGAATGGGAAAGGACAGTCTCTTCAACAAATGGTGCTGGAGAAACTGGATATCCATAAGCAAAAAAATGAAGCTGCATACTTACCTAACACCAGAACTTAAGATGGCTAAGAGACCTAAATGTAAGACCTAAAACAATTAAACTCCTAGAAGAAAACACAGGGCAACATTGGATTTAGCAATGATTTCTTTGGATGTGACACCAGAGGCACAGGCAATAAAAGAAAAAGTAGACAAATTGGACAGCATAAACATTTTTTTGATTTGTGCATCAAAATATAATATCAAGATAGTAAAGAAGCAACACAGAGAATGGGAGAAATTATTTGCGAGTCATATATCTGATAAGAGATTAAGATCCAGGAACTATGAAAAACTCCTAAAACTCAACAACAACAAAACCTAATTTTAAAAAAGGGCAAAGGACTTGAATAGACATTTCTCCAAAGAAGAAATACAAATTGGTCAATAAGCACATGAAAAGATACTCAATGTCATTGATAGGGAAATGCAAATCAAAACTACAATGAGATAGTACTTCACATCCATTAGAATGGCTACTATTAAAAAGAAAGAAAGAAAATACCAAGTTTTGGTGAGGATGTAGAGAAATTGGAACCTTTGTGCATTGTTAGTGGGAATGTAAAATGGTATAGCTGCCGTGGAAAATGTTACGGCAGTTCCTCAAAAACTTAAAAATAGAATTATCATATGATTGAGAAATTCCACTTCTGGATACATATCCAAAAGAATTGAAAACAGGGTTTTGAAGACATGTTTATACACCCATCTTCATGGCAGCATTATTCACAATAGCTAAAACGGAAGCAACCCAAATGTCCATCAGTGGACAATGGATAAACAAAATGTGGTGTATACATATAATGGAATATTATTCAGCCTTGAAAAGGAAGGAGATTCTGCCATATGCTACAACATGAATGAACCTTGAGGACATTATGCTAAATGAAATGTCAGTCACAAAAAGACAAATACTGTATGATGATTCCACTTATATGACATACTTGGAGTAGTCAGAATCATGGAGACAGAAAGTAGAATTGTGGTTGCCAGAGGGAGGGAGGAATGGGGAGTTATTGTTTAATGAGTATAGAGTTTCAATTTTACGTGATGAAAGAATTATGCAGATGGTTGGTAGTGATGGTTGTACAACATTATGAATGTAGTTAATACCATTGAATTGTACACTCAAAAATAGTTAAGATGGTAGATTTCATGTGTATTTTACCACAGTAAAAAAAATTAGGATATCCTAATCCTCAGAACCTACAAATGTGTTACCTCACACAGCAGAAGAAATTTTGCAGAAATGATTAAGGATCTTGAGATGGGGAGAGTAGCCTAGATTAACCAGGTGGGCCCAGTGTTATCTTACAGGTCCTTGTAAGTAAAAGAGGGAAGCAGGAAAGTCAGTGTTAGAGAGGGATTTCAAGATGCTCTGCTGCCAGCTTTGAAAATGGAGGAAGGGGCCAGGAGCCAAGGAATGCAGCTGTACTCTAGACATTGTAAAAGGCAGGAAATAAATTCTCCCCTTTAGCCTCCAGAAGGAACACAGCTCTGGTAACACATTTGTTTTAGCTCAGTGAGACTTATTTTGGATTTCTGATCCCCAGAACTTTAAGAGAATAAATTTGTGTTGTTTTGAACAACTAGCTTGTGATAATTTATTCCAGCAGCAGTAGAAAACTGATGCACCTGCCTGCCACTATTAGACTGTAACCTTCTATAGAACAGGGGTCTGGTCTTCCTTGACTTTGTAATACATCACAGGTCCTGGAGTACAGGTACTTTGGCTTTTTAAATAGAGAATATATGACAGGTAATAGTGTCCCTTTTGCTCACTGCGAAGCCTGATTGAATATTACTGGATGTAGGTCAGCTTTCTAAGACTATCCCAGTACATAAGAGCCCACAGCTGGAATAACTAAGAAATAATTCATTTCTCCTTGGGCAGTGAAGTTCACATTCATCATTGGGAGAGACAGTGACTTAATCCCACCCACTCCTATCATTGGCAGAGACAATGACTTAACTCTATCCACTCCCAGCACTATGCAGACCTTTGGGTGGAGTGTTCTGGGTTCAGAAGCTAAAATGGGAGGTTCTGATAAGATGCCTCAGGGATTCCAGATCTAAAGGAGGGAACAGAGCCAAAATCCAAGAAGCTAGGAGAGCAGTCTAGATCACCAGCACTGAAGGGGATCAGGGTGGATGTTACCAAACCAGAAATCTGGAACCAGGGATACAAGAGCAAACAAGCCAGGAACAAATGGGGAAAGGATAAGGTTAGAGTGTCTGCGTCTGTCACAGCTGCCTTTTTGGGCCAAATAAGGCCTGGTACATAAGTGGTTTAAAATACCAAAGATGGAATGGATGACACTCGATTCACGCCCACACAAATTATTGCTTTTGGGGGTTTTTTTTGTTTTTTTTTTTTTGCCGGGCTATACTTTCCTTTAAGGCAAAGCAGGGTTTTCAAGAACTGTGCCAGGAATATTGATGGCCCAGTTATAGTTTTTCCTAATTGCATCTAGCTTTTAATGAACAGAAATGAATATACCACTAAGATCTCTAATCCTAGAGACCAAACAAAAACACTTCAAAATCCAGTAAAACTGAGACGATCTTAGAGTATAATATACAAAATTTCAGATCTAATTTTTCATATCTTCCATGTATTTTTTAAAGAAAACTTTATAACCTGTGCCTGATATGAATAAGGCCTTTTACTCTTTTATTATAAACATTTAGGCTTAAAGCGATTATAGCTGACATTTAAGACCAACAGGAGCCAATGGCCTGTTCATGGACAAATTATCTGTATTTCAGACTAAATCAAAAGTAAACATTTTCTAAAGTCCCTTCAGGTCTACATTAGTCCTGTGGAAGCCAAATGCAGCAGACAAGCTCTCTCCCCTCCCCTCCACCCTGTATATTCTATAGGCTCACTTTAAAATGAATCATCTTTTCTGCAAAGCAATATTATATACATTTTGAACCATTTTCACATCTGAGTTCTTGAATTTGATTGGTTTTTCTGAATCAACATTTTTATTTCATCAGAAGAATATTGCAAAAGATCCTGAGTTACGTTGTTTTATAGTTTAGTATTTTCCTAAATAGGGTGGGGTGGAGAGAAGAGAAACTATTCTGGTGATCTTCACTTGATGGGTTTTTTGTTTTGTTGTTTTTTTTTCTTTTTCTTTTAAAGAGGTAATAGCAGTGAATTCATGCCATTTCATAAATGCTTGCAAAGATTATTACAAGGTGTTCTAAATAATAAAGCTGTATTCCTGAATATCTGCATTTGAATATGCTGATAATCAGTTTAAAAACACAGGCAGTAAAGGGGAGGTCACCACTCTGAATCACAGAGCAGAAAAACTGTTGTCACCATCAGTGAGGTCACTCATCCCCAAGGTTCTGAAAGCCTACTAGAAATTAGCTTTAGGGAAAAATGTCTTCTGACTTGTCACTGGTTCTAAAAGGCAGTCAGTGTTAAACACACAGAGACCCCTTTTTTGGAATCTGTATAATAAACTCAGACACATTAATCTCTACTCATGTCTTTAGCCAGGGTCTGACCCCTAACTCTTATGGCTATAATGAAAAGAAGGAAGGAAGGGCAAACTGAACCGACATTAGCTGACAGTTTGTGTAAAGGTTCAGATGTGCCTATAAGCAAAAAAATATCATTTCTTAACTTTTTGTTTTCACTGAGTCCCATGAGACAAAAAGTGTCTCTCCATGATGATCAGGATTACGTTACAATCTCTGTGTACTTTGTTTAACAGTGTTCAGTTAACCCCAAGATTTGATTTAAGAGAAGGCATGGAGACAAAAGAAGAGGTCACCTCCTGTTTGGCCTGGATGTTTTGGTCTTTGGACAAAGCACTGCCTTTAAAGAGTCAAAAGTTCTTGGTGGTTTCCCTGCCTTTGCCACTGACAAATGTTTATGACCTAAAACATCCCACTGAATCTCTGAGGGTCTCAGTTGCATCACGTGCAGTGAAGAGAACAATACCTTCTCTACCAACTATGAAGAACTACAAATGAGGCGAGGTGGAAGATGCAAAGGTACTTAGCAGGTCCTGCCATGCAAATGAGGTGATAGTATTTCACAAGAGCTGCTTTCTTGAGAAGAGAGCAAGTGTTAAGTGTCATCCCACATTCTTAGC
Organism: Hippopotamus amphibius kiboko; assembly: GCF_030028045.1. Classification (NCBI taxonomy): domain Eukaryota; kingdom Metazoa; phylum Chordata; class Mammalia; order Artiodactyla; family Hippopotamidae; genus Hippopotamus; species Hippopotamus amphibius. Next base: position 216,990,445 of record NC_080187.1, read on the forward strand.
AACATCAGAAATAGTGCACATTCAGGAAATAAATGCTTACCATGGTTATGAACAAAACTCCACTTTGATGAAACTAGCAAATTAGAGTGAATAAAATAATCCCTTTGGAAAAAAGTTGTGGATGAGAAAACTAGACAAGATACTAGAAACTTGCCAGCCAGCACTTACGAATTCCTATTTACAGAGTGGCATCTCTTCAGTGCTCCTGGGCAAGTTTATGGGATGAGCATAGCTCTTAATGCCTCTCTCCCATTCTAGATTCCAGCTGAAAGGAATAATAACCACAACAGGGAAAGGGAGGAGCGGGGGGCCTGTGTCAGTGTTAGAAATAGGGAAGGGCCTCATCCTGGGGCAGAGACATGAAGACACTTCTGCTCAGTATTGTTCAGATCATACCAGGTTAAAGGGAAACCCTGAACAGGGACTTGTAATTTCCCTTCCTAAGAAAAAGCTGTGTCCCGTGAAGAACGGTGACTGACCCACTTGCAACAGCACTGAGAGACCTGAGGATTTGTGCAGTGGTTAGAACAAATGGCTACAGCAGCTACAGACCTTACATCTCAGATTCAAGCCCTGTGGAGGAAAAGCGAGGGCTTCTTTGCAGACATTTCAGCACAAGAATCTCCCTCCATGTGCCCCTTACCTTAGGCCTACACACCCTTGAGCTAGAGTGAATAGGAAGGAGGACCCACCTGAAGCACGTTGGCTGTCAGAAGGGGAGAGAAACCTGGGTATGGTTTCTCGAGGGGGAGGAAACGCTTGGCAGCCGCATTTACCAAAACTGTAGGCTCTTGGTCACTAGATGCTTCATGTATACCTGAGTTCAGGAGTGAGGTGGATTTAACAAACCCTCTCTTTCCTATTGATTTTAAGAATTCGTTTGCCACTGCCATTGCTTCTTGCTCATCCATAGCACTGCCTGCCACTATTGCTAAACTGACTTCAAGGTGATTTGTACAAAGCTAATCCAGCACTAGCTTGTTCTTGGGAGTCTGGCGCCTACAACCTGTCCTGCCAGTACCCCTTGATGATGGAACTGTGCCTTCACAAGCAGTTGAAGTGTCTCCCTGTCACAGTATACCAACACACTACTGGGTTTAGAGGTTTAGAGGCCTCTTGCTTTCCTGGTAACTGCCTCCCCTGAGAAGATTCCCTTGTGTATCCAGAAAGGAAGCCATGGTGTTTTTGATTTCTGAGTTCCAACAGGTCTCACGGACTCTGTCCAGTTCCCCCAGACATGGAATCTATACAGAGTGGGGCTACTTAGGCCACAAAAGGGCCCACAGGGTGTAGCAGCCTCAGCCTGGCTGCAGAGTGTTCATTTGCCACTGCTGCAGCAGCCTGGTCTCCCAGCTGGAGAAAAGCGCAGGCCACAGTGCACTTAGGCGGGGGAGGGCTGTATTTATTCCTTGAGGTTTCTTGTTACCTTGCTACACCACTCACATGGTTTGCTTTTAACGGTCTGCTTGTCCTGTTCCATTTGACCTATAAAAATGCTAACATTCTTTAAGTAGATTTCTCTTAAAGAGTTGAATGTTTCTTTATCAGGTCAAACAGCATATTTGACATTAATCGCCAGGATCCCACAGGACTGACAGCTGCTCTTCAGGCCACAGACCTGGCTGGAGTTCTGCATATGCTCTACTGTGTCCTCTTCCACGGCACAATCTCGGACCCCAGTGCTGCCAGTCCCAAGGAGAGTTACGCCCAGAACACAGTCCAAGTGGCCATTCAGAGTTTACGTTTCTTCAACAGCTTTGCAGCTCTGGATCTACCTGCTTTTCAGGTACCAGGAATTGGTTAACCAACCAAGAGTTAATAATTTTGTGTAGATATGATGAGAAGTTCTTCTGGATTGGGGCATAAGGAATAAGCTACAATACAGGAAATTATAATACATACTATTTATTAAGCTACTGTATTCTAGGAACTGTATTAGGTGCTCTGCAAATGCTTTCTTGTTTGTTCTCATGGCTGCCCTACAAAATATTGTTATACCCATTTTACAGATGGAAAAGCTGGCAGTTAAGTAATTTCCCTGGATTACATGTGGCTGAGCCAGGACTGGTGCCCATGGTTATACTGACCCCAAGCCTATGCCATTCCACTACTTATAAATCTTCAGTCTTGGTTTCTTTAGAAAAGGCATTATCATCCCATAAACGTTTAAATATTAAGGAAAGTAATGGTTTCTTATATAAACAGAACCAAAATTAGATAAATTGTTTTGATTGATATGACTCTCTATGGATGATTTAACTGACTTGTGTCCAATGTAAAGTGCATGTGTAGTTAAATGTGCAAACCCCTATAAATTAAGTTTTTATAGCTAGAGAAAGAAAAATTGCTTTATGCTGTAATACCAGACTGTCAGCTTAGAAACAGATTTTTTTTCATGTAGGAAATTTAATTTTCAAAAACACTGAACCTTTGGAACAGAGCAAGCCCCAAGGAGTAGACTTTCTCTTTCAGTTTATTAACTGTCAAGTGATTTCATTAAAAAAGGAACAAACTTGGCAGATGATGAACCCATAATTTAGATGAATTGCTTTGCTCAAAGGGAAAAAGGTAATGGAGATACAAATGTATGAAAATTGTAGTCCTTGGCCATCGCAAGATGGAAGAAACACTTCTGCTTTGTAGCTGGTGACAAATGTGCAGTTCTTGTCTTCCTGTCATTCTTTTCACAACTGGAAATTAGTAAGTTGTATCATTGAATTAAATATCTTTCAACTTTGTAGAGTTAGTTTATCCATCATAAGAACAGAAATCTCTTCCTTAGGGTTAATGCTTTTCAGTTTTCAAAGCACTTGAACTAGCCTTAGGTGGTAACTACACAATATGTAAAGTTCTGAGAGTTTACAGCCACCCCTAAAACAAGAGAGATCTGCTTCAGAAAATGCCAGCGGTTCTTGCCTCTGAGTTGAACATAACATTTGTGTTTTATGAGACCCAAGCTCATTATGTTCTGTCTGGAAACAGCTTGGAAATCAAGATATGCTAATTTTATGTCCTCAGAATATGGACACCACCAGGCTACCCATCAGCTAAGTCCAACTAGAATGATTTCTTTTGTTACTAGGGATTATGAAAAGCAAATACCTAAAAATATTCCTTAGCTTCTGGTTTTATGGGTCTTCTGACCAGGATTTATATCAGGGGGCTCCACACATACACAAGCATTTACATTAAGTCTGCCATTCCATCAGTCACTCTGAGTGTCAGGGAGCCCCAGGTCCCTGCCCCACCCCCACCCCTCCCTGAACTCACAGCCTATGTAGCCTTACTCAAAAGAACCACTGAACTCCAGCCAGCCCTGCTCCCTCGTGGCCTTTAGGCACCATGGCCAATAATGTTAGAAAAAGTCAAAAATCCATTTCTGGTGCCCCTCTTGCCCAAATAAGATAAAACCAAGATTTCTCCTCTCCAGCTCCTTGCCTTATTGAGCCCAAAGTATATTCCCTACTTGAGCCGCTTTTGCCACAACCGCAGGAAAAACACAAGGTGACTCAAGAGTCTTCAAGCCATCCTTAGAGTGAAATGCTCGCCTCCCCAGTGGAATGTCCTTTCTTAGCTGGTTCTTAACAGTTCTTTTGCTCCTTTCTTCTCTGTCCTTCCTGTTACTCCATATTTCTCTTAATTCTTTCCTGCTTTTTCTTCTGTTCTTGATCTCTGTTCTGACTCTCCTGTCTTATTTTAGTCAATTTTGCCATCACTACTTCTCATTCTCTCCCCAGACATTGTTCCCAGGTACCCTTTCCCCCTTAACCAGTGCATGAGCCAGGAAAGCCTTCAGGGACCTTCCTCCTGGCTGCCATCTTTTTGGTACCCAAAGTCCAGCAGATGTTTTTCTCTTATTCTTCATCAGTGTGTGCAGGGACCCAGATGCCTGGAATTTCTAGCATCAGGGCCTTTAATACATCTACCAGTGATTACCTTATTGTTCCCATTACTTTTATACATTTGAAAAATAAACAAACTTAGTGGGGTAAACAACAACCATTGTGATCACAGATTCTGTGGGTCCAGAATTCAGGCAGGGCTTTTCACAGTGAGGGTAGCTTGTCACTACTTCACAACGTAGGGCTTCAGCTGAGGGGCTCGAATGACTGGGGTTGGGGGCTGTGGAGAAGAGGGGCAGGTTGACTCAAATAGCTGGGAGCTGAAATTATCTGGAGGCTCCTTCACTTTCATGTTTTATGCCTGGGATTACTCAAAGACTAGGTTCACCAAGGACTGTTGGCCAGAGACTCTACATATGGCTTCTCTGTGTGACTTGGGCTTCTCAAAACATCATAGTGTCTGGGTTCTCAGTAGGAGTTTCCTGAGAGGAAGCTTCTGGAAAACAAGTGCTCTAAGAGAACCAGACAGAAGCTGCATGGCTTTTTATAACCTGGCCTCAGAAGTCATATAGTTACATATCAACCATCCTCAATAGGTTAAATCAGTCATAAGTCCTCCAGATTCAAGAGGAGAAGACATAGGACCCATCTCTCAATGGGAGGACTGTCAAAGATTTATAGTCTTTTAACTAACCCCTACATTCTGTTGAGCAAGGTAAAGCAAAACATATGACCACACAGACATCGATGTAGATAGACATCTGATCAAGCATGCAGTGCTCAAGTAAATACCATACAAATATACAATATTTGCATTGTAAAGCAATGGGTGAGTTTAGGAGGAAAGTATTATTTTTAATGATAGATATGGTCAGAGAAACGTATATTCTAGTCCATTAAAACAACTTACTTGTCAAAAGTAAGATTTCAGGAACTATGTTTACAAAGCACAGGAAAGGAGATTTTAGGTACAGTATGGCTCTGACCTCAGAAAAAAATTGGGAGACAATTTATGAATTGCCTGGGAGGATCAAAGGAATTGAAGAAGAAAATTGAAATGAGATAAATGGTCTGACCCTCTGAAGAGTTAGACAAGACAATGTAAGACATGTTGACAGTTTGAGTCACAGTGCATCTCAGGAATGCATCTCTGTAGAGCTGTTATAGAGAAGCATCCTCATCGAGACCTCTGGGTCTGGAGTCAGACTGACCTGACTTTGAGCCATCGTACCACCAAGTTGTATGACCTTAGACAAGTCACTTGAATCCTTAAGATTCAGTTTCTCATTTGTCAAATAGAGATTACAAACACCCCAAAGTGTGAGGATTAAATGAGATTACATAAAGGCACTGTGTTAGCTAGCACATAGTAGGCCCTCAAGAAACGTGGACTGACTCATCTTCTGAAGGTGAAGAATTTACCCAAACCATCTTGCAGATGTTGAATCAGAAGGTTAAGTTTTGAATGCAGCATTCCCAGTGCTCCTGTCCTCTTCTTCAAAGCCATAAACCTATGTGACTGTTTTGTGTGAGAACTCATCGCATAGTGGTAACAAAAGGTTATCCATTAGAGTATTTTCTTAACTGGTTCCATTTCATTGTATACTAATAAGGCTGTCAAAACATTTTTTTCCATTCAGCAAAGAGTCTTGATTTCACTCTGAATTCATATTGGCACAGATGGCCTTGAGATCCTGGATATTGTATATTGCATACACTTTGACAGTTTTTACAATTGAAGGTGGTCTCAAGAAACAAATCAATGTACTGACTTGGCAATTAATTCTGGCTAAAGAGGAAATATGGTTTCCTTGAAAAATTGGTTTAATTTTTATATTCAAACTTACATGCCCCTTGACCTGCTCTTATCAGTGAAGGTTAAACAGAGGGCACTGGGTCACAGCATGCTGGACACAACTAATTAAATAAGGGCTGAGCTGAGAAGGTGTCACTACTTGATTTAAAGGAGCAAGGCCCTCCTGAAATCTCTTTGGGGCTTGAAAAACATTTTGTCTCAGTGCAATGAAACTGAGACAGAAGGCACTCTTAAAATTTAGCAGTAATTTTGTTTCAACAGTATTCATTAAAAAGACTGTGTTTCACCCGCCTGTAGGCAGAGTGAATTCATTGAAACTTCTAAGCTGCAACGTATCTGACCCGGTTCAAGCCAGCCAAGACCTCAAATCAAGAGATGAGTTTAAGACGCTGCCTTTTCCCACAGGCCCGCAGTGGTGCTTCATTCCAGTGTGGGCTGCGAGTGTGTTCTGTGGGCTTCGCCTCTCCCCTTTGCCCTCCTGTCGCTCTGTCTGTTTGACATGTTTATTAAATAGAAGCTTCAGGCTGCACAGGCAGACTCAGGCTCTCCTCCAGCGTCGCCCACCACCAACAACCCTTTGCCTGTCTCGAGAAAGGATCCCAGAAGCCTCATAGCTGAGGGGGCTTCATGATTTGTTTGTTGTTGTTTTTTTTTTGGGGGGGGGGGGCGGTTGTTGGTTTTTTTTTACATTCTTTTGGGAGCTCTAGAGCTGTTTGAATAATAACTAGTTGTTTATATTTCTTATCTATTTGAACGTAAGTAAATAATTAGAATTATATTTTAATCCCTGAATACAAGAAAATATTTTCTCCTTGAGAAACAAAAAAGTATTGAAAGTTAGCTAAATGGTAGATTTACAGGTGAATTTTGGTACTTTTGTATTTTTCCAGATTTTCTATAGTGAGACTGTTTGCTCAATGAGAAGAAAATACCTCATTAAAAATGGGATAAATACCCATGCTTTAAGTGAATAATGTCTTGATCCACATAATACAGGCATTTGACCTGCTGTGCTCTATTTTCTGTCTTTTTTTTTTTTTTCCAGGTTAAACGTTGCATTTAGTACAGTCATTTATTAGAGCAGGAATCCCTGAACTGAACTGTTAAGCATAGTGCTCTAGAAATTTCATATACTTTTCCGGCATCATGGCAGAAAGTGCACAGGGCTCAGTCTTGCTTTGTGATTTGCAGCCCTGGCTCTCCCTAGGCTGGGGAGTTCTAACTGCTCCTTGTCTTTGTCAGTCTATCGTAGGGGCAGAGGGCTTGTCCCTTGCATTCCGGCACATCGCCAGCTCCCTACTGGGCCACTGTAGCCACGTCTCCTGTGAAAGCCTCCTTCATGAGGTCATCGTCTGTGTGGGCTACTTCACTGTCAACCACCCAGATAACCAGGTAAGAGGTCCAGGAAAGTTCCTTAGACTGCTTCCCCAGCACTGAGAGTGTGAGGTATTGGAGTGAGAAAAGGCAGGCTAGCCTGCTGGAACCCATCTGTCCTGTGTGAGCCTTTAACCAGGCTCCAGGGATATGTCTCTGACTTCTTCTCTCCAAAGAGATTTGATCAGCACTAGACCAGCACTAGGACTTCCTCTTAAAGCTATAAAAACAAGATATTTTTAATAGAATATTTTTCTTAAGCCACACAGAAGCATCTGCTCCCTTACCGCATAGATTCTGATGATTTATTCATTATTTTTTGTTGTTGTTTTGATGAAATAGATTACATCTTTCAACTTGGTCACTTTGCAAATAGTATTAGAGTCTGGTGCTTTATGAAACTGCTCTTGGTCTTTGGCTTCTGCCTAGGTGTTTAAGAGGGTGCCAAATGGTGTTGGAGGGGAGCCTGAGGAGGCAGGGCTTGGGCCTTACCCCCTTGAATCACCCAGAGTAGTTTTGCTTTTAACTATTTTGATTATTCGGTTTCTGAGCAAGATTTCATTTGTAAATAGGGTTCTGTTGCTCTAAAAAGTTGGGAAATCTTACAGATTTTATTTTAAAAATAACAATAATAAAGCACTTTATCTTTTTTTAAACTTTTTATTTTATATTGGCGTATAGTTGATTAACAATGTTGTGATAGTTTCAGGTGTATAGTAAAATGATTCAGTTATACATATACGTGTATCTTTTCTTTTTCAAATTCTTTTCCCATTTAGGTTGTTGTCTTTATTTTTAAAGACAGGCTTATGGCATAACTAACATATCAAATTGTAATTCCTGACAACCTCATTTATCTAAAGCCTCCTACTCAGCAACCTTAATTATGTGGATTATAAGTGAGAAAAAGGCCTCTGAACAACCCTTAACCCTCACTCAAAGCTTACTAATTTTTATTTTAGGCAACTCTCTAATAAGTGTGCTTATTAGATTTATTAGCCTGCAGTAAACTAGACCAGGGCAGAAGGACAGGAGATAGTTGTAGTGCCAAAGCCAAATACAAGGTGAGAACCTACACACTAAGAGCTGAAATTGCCTACCTGATACGGAGAAAGAGGATAGGAAAAAACAAGACAAGCCCAAGAACTCAGGAATTGTAGCCATCTGGGACTTCCCTGGCTGTCAAATGGTTAAGACTCTGTGCTTCCACCTGGGGAGCATTGGTTCAATCCCTGGGCAGGGAACTCAGATCCCGCATGCCGTGCAGTGCAGCCAAAAAAGAAAGAAAAAGAAAAAAGAAATTGTAGCCATCTGGTTCAAAGGGACACTAACCCCTGTATTTTATTTCCCTGGATAATTGTTGATGCCCCGGTGCTGACCCTGAGTGAGCATGGAGGCAAAATGTATGTTCTGTGTATTCCCTTTAAGAAGGTTGAGGAATATGCAGTCCATTCTAGAAAGATTTCCATGATTAAGATACAGAAAATGTGGACCCTTACCAGAATAAGTGTCATATATAGAAAAATTCCCTTTTCACAGACCTTGGTGCCAGAAGGGCAGATCTTTCTCACCTTCCACCACGGGAGCATTCACTCAGTGCTCTCTCCCCTAGCCAGCGCCTCCAGGTACCGATGCTTTGTCCTTTCCGTGGACCAGGCCCAGCAGGTTCACAAGTCTCCTACAAGCTACTCAAGGAAGGAAAGTTGAGCGAAATCTCCTGTGTGGTTTTCTTTTCTTTCTTTCTTTTTTTTAAAATAAATAAATTTATTTATTTATTTATTGGCTGTGTTGGGTCTTTGTTGCTGCACGTGGGCTTTCTCTAGTTGCGGCAAGTGGCAGGGGCTACTCTTCATTGTGGTGCGCAGGCTTCTCATTGCAGGGCTTCTCTTATTGTGGAGCACAGGCTCTAGGTGCACGGGCTTCAGTAGTTGTGGCTCACAGGCCCTAGAGCACAGGCTCAGTAGTTGTGGCACACAGGCTTAATTGCTCCACGGCATGTGGGATCTTCCCTGCCTAGGGATCGAACCCATGTCCCCTGCATTGGCAGGCAGATTCTTAACCACTGCACCACCAGGGAAGTCCACCTGTGTGGTTTTCTTTTCTTCATGTGTATGCATTCGACCTATTAAACTGCATTTCATTTCCCTTTAAGAGTTTGTTTTTATTTTTCTGATTACAAAAGTGTTTCTTACTCATTATGAAAAAGATAGGCGGGCTTCCTAGGTGGCGCAGTGGTTGAGAATCAGCCTGCCAGTGCAGGGGACACGTGTTCAATCCCTGCTCCAGGAAGATCCCACATGCCGCGGAGCAACTAAGCCCATGCGCCACAACCATTGAGCCTGTGCTTTAGAGCCCATGAGCCACAACTATTGAGCCTTTGTGCTGCAACTACTGAAGCCCATGTGCCTAGAGCCCATGCTCCGCAACAAGAGAAGCCACGGCAATGAGGAGCCCGCGCACCACAACGAAGAGTAGCCCCCACCCACCGCAACTAAAGAGAAAGCCCGCGCACCGCAAAAAAAGACCCAACACGGCCAATAAAATAAATAAATAAATAAATTTATATTAAAAAAAAAAGGCAAGTGTGAAAAAGGAGGTAGAATCAGTTATTCCTGATCTCACTGTTGAGTTAGTCACTGTTACCATTTTGGCAGGTTCCTTACAGTCTCTTTTCTGTGAATATTTTTGCCAGTTAATATTATTGAGATGTAAATGACATATAACATTGTATTATTTTTGTGTGTACAATGTGAAGATTTGATATATTTATATATTGCAAAATGATTAGCAGAGTAAATTTAGTTAATAGCCATCACCTCACATAGTTACAATTTTTTTGCTTGTGATGAGAACTTTTAAGATCTACTCTCAGCAGCTTTCAAATATACAATACGGTATTGTTAACTCTAGTCACCATGCTGTACATTACATCCCCAGAATTTATTTATCTTATAACTGGAAGTTTGTACCTTTTGACCACCTTTACTCATTTTACCCACTTTCTACCCCTCTATGAATATTTTTACATAGCTGAGGTCATATGGTATATACACTCTATCCTGTTTTATACACTTAACTTATATCAGAATCCTTCTTTGTGAAGACAGTTCTTAATGGCTGCATGGCTTTATCTTGTGTAGATAGCCCATGGTTTACCTAACAATTTCCTGCTTTGTACTTGTCGTTTACCATTTATCATGACACTATCTACTGCACTTGTAAATTGGTAAGTAATTTGTGTGTGTGATAATATTTTGCTATACACTTCTACAACAAAAAGTTCAGTTCCTTCAGCACATCCATGTTTAGGGATGGTTTGAAACTCTTTGCTTAAACCAACTCTGTTGTGATGAATTTACTGAACTTAGAACTGTGTGGGATTTCAGAGAGTTTTTCTGCTAATGCCGAATCACAGAATAACCCTCTCCTATAGATAAAACACACACTCTGAGTATTTGTGGGCTCACCAGAGTTGATGAGAAACGGGGTCGGGGGAACTGGTATTTGGAAATGGCATGTTAGAACTGACATGGACCTGATGGCAAAGACATGACTGGGCATGTTGGACCAAGAAAAAAGCAGATTAAATGGGAAGAGAGAGCAGCAAGCAATATAAGGAGGAGACAGACCCTGTGGCCTCTCAGGTGGGGAAGAAGCTGTGGGGTTTAGAGATAATTATTGAGAAGTAAGTTCACTATGAGGAAGAAATTAGAAAGCAAAAATGGCCAGACCTCCTTTCACAACACCTTGCCTCCCAGAGGGATTGAATCCTAACTGGACATCCACTTCTGATTTGGTGAAAGGTCAGAGAAGTCAGTTGAGTCCAGAGGCAATTGCTGAAATGCAACAATCTGTGAAAAGAAAGAATGTGATAAAAAGTAAAGAAGAAATCAGAAATTGATAGAAATGATAGTAATTGTCCAACACTGAGACATTGCACCTTGTAGCAATGCTTTTCTAAGCATAACCTCTGATATTTGTAAAATTCTTTATGTTACTCCCCCCATCTGTTGTCTCTTGGACCTCATTAGCACTTCACTGAGGCTGTAAGCAGAGGAATTATTCCCACCTCACAGACAGGTGAGGAATTGGGATTCAGAGAGGTGAAACAAGCCCCCTGAAATGACATAAAGAATTGCTAAAATACCAGGACTAGCACCCAGGTCTTGCAAAGCCCAACTCAGTGTGCTTTTCATTTCACATTACTTAAGAAAATCAGATGTGTCACAGGCCTCTTCTACCAGTGATCTCTGAAGTATTTCTTGGGCAGGGTGGAGGGTTTAGAAGATGATACCCATTTACCAAGATAGTACATTGAGAAGCTGCCGTTCTGCAACTCTGAATGCTGACTGGGAAGCTTCTGGGACATATCTGTGCGCCTTACTTGGCGAAGACTTGTAAAGATTCTGGGAAGGTATAAATGAGTGTGTTTTATGAACACAAAATGGACCATAATCTAGCAAATAGAAGGTCTGGGTTCTAACCTCAGCTCTGCAACTAGCTGTGGGATCTTAGATAAATCATTTTCCCTCTTGAGGCTTGAGCATTTTTGACCATATGAAGAGGTAGCTTGGTTCTGGAAATGGATAGTGGTGATGGTTGCACAATATTGTGAATGTACTTAATGCCATTGAGAATGGTAGGCTTAAAAATGGTTAAAATGGTAAATTATATGTTACATATATCTTACCACCAAAAAAAAAGGGGGAGTGGATTGTCCTAGATGATCTCCCCTTTGAGCTCCATGAGTCTGTGATATTTTAAAGGCTGAGATTAGAACCAGAGACCAGCATTGTGATCTTATGGGGACATATTGTGGTTTTTTTAGGCCCTCTTTGCCCTGTTCCAGATTCTTGCAGCACTAGATGGCTTCGTGAGCTGCTTGCCCACTCCATGGCAGCTCATCCTTACAAGCTGAGTATAGCTTGGCTCTCCTGCCTTAATAGAGGGGTTCCATTGGCAGACACAAGCAGAACTTACATGTGAGATGTCAGGGTCCTTGCTGTGTGATGCCCTCTTTAGCCACAGTCATTTCACCTGCAGTAAATGGCCATGCTCACCATCCGTGGCTGGGCTCCACGTCCATCAGGCTGCATGGCAAGGGAAGGGTAGGGGAAATAGCCTCAAGCTTGTTGAATGATAGCTGCTCATATCCCAGTAGAACTGGGGAGTTTTCTATAACTAAAAAGTTGATTATTTATTTTCATTCTAAATCCCCTTTCTGCTCCCTCCAAAACCAAGTGAGCATTTGCTGAGGGATGTGGAAGTGCACTTTTAAGCTCTCATTCCAGTTTCAGTCACAGTTTCATGGAGCCTTCATCCTAGAAGGGCCATGAGATATCTAGTCCGGCTCCCTCACACTGTAGATGGAGAAACTGAGGCTCAGAGAAGGAAAAGGAATTACCAAGCAAGAACTGGCAGAGCCCAACCTCCTGATTGGCAGTCCAGTTAGTGCCCTTTCCACTGCACTTCTGTTCTTATGAAAGTGAATTTATTTAACCTAATGCCACTTTCTTTAAATCAGAGAAATTTCAGAGGAGAAATTATGATGCTCAATTCATTTAATGTTTCCGTATCATTAGTCAAAAGTCAGGTTAATTTGCAGGGCCTGTTTGTCCACAGAGGATCCTTTATTTCCTACTGGGGAAACAGCTTGTGTCTTTATAAGACAGGAGATCCTGAACTCCTGCTGCAGCCTAAAGCTGTTTTATTAGGAAACTGCTTTGCATAAAGGATGGGCATTTTTTATTTGCCACCATTTAGTCTATTAACTTGGAAGACTGAGCCCCATGATACCAAGGATGACTTTAGAAGAGAAACTTGGTAATAAAAGTAATGCCACATCCTTAATAGAACCAATCATCTGTTTCCTATAGGGTTGCAGTTTCTAATCAAAATGTTTTTTTTAATCAAAAGCTTCCTTGTATTTTATGGTACTTTCATGACTCTTTCTAAGTTCCTTCCCATTTAATTATTGTAATGAACATAATTAGTATGTGCTGTCAGCCCTTCACTTTATTTACATTTTATATTGGATAATTAAATGTGGTCTGATAATTAAATTAACTCGAATGACAGATGATTTGACTGCCTGCATATTACTGTATTGGGAATAAGCACCTTTGCATATTCATTTTAGTTAGTGACTGACTTTTTCATTGGGAAAGACCCCATAGATTCCAGCTATCAGAGCCAGAGTCTCCTGTGATGGTTGGAAGGAGGAAGGATCCCACTGGCCCACCCTCCCCCCATCAGCTTCTCTGTAGGGAGTCATGCAGATCATGTAATCATCTGCTCTGCACGGCACCAAAGGTTCCGGAATGCATCTGGGGAGATCAGAAGTTGTGAGTAAGCTGGACAGTGAGGCTCTTGAAACTAGATCCTGCCTGAGCTGTGTGACATGCATTTTCCAAGTCTTTTTTAGTTTAATGACTTAATAAGAAAATCCAAACATTAACTAGCTAAACATTCCTAAAATGTATCCATTGTACTCACCTCAGAAGTTTTCCTGCAAACAAAAACAGGGCAGTTTCCCAGTTGTATACCATCTGCAGGTGAGGGACACAGAATTGTGTTTTTAGAGTGACAGCTTTCCAGAGCTCCATTCTAGCTTTTAGAACTTTTAGAGGTGGCCTAATTCCTGGGCAGACATTCTTACTTTACTCTTTGTTTTTCTCAAAGGCAGAAGGTCCTAGGTTACACCCATTTGGTAAACTCCCCTAGCCCCATCCAAGTCCAAGAATGGAGTCTGCTATGGTGGGCTCAAAGTGGAAACTCCAGCATTCAAGGCTTTTCTGTTCTTCCAGTGTTGGCAGCTTATTCTTTAGCTGTCATACGAACATTCAGCTTTCTGTATTTTCTTTCTTTGTGTGACAGATACAGTTCCTTTCACAAAATAAAAATGTATCATAGGTCTACCCCCCAAAAAATAATAAATAAACAGTAAAAAAAAAAAAAAAAACGTATCATGTCTAAGGAAGAGCCTAAGAATTTCAACAGTTTAACCATTTTGGAGTTACTGTCAATATTAAGGCACCAAAGAAAAATATGAGGTTTTTCCCAAAAGTAGAACAATAGATTTCCTAATTAAAAATAACTTTTGCCTGGGACTTCCCTGGTGGTCCAGTGCTTAAGACTCCATGCTCCCAATGCAGGGGGCCCGGGTTCGGTCCCTGGTCAGGGAACGAGATCCCGCATGCCACAGGGAAGATCCCACATGCCACAACTAAGACATGGTGCAGCCAAAGAAATGAATAATAACGTCTGCGTAAAGATTTATTTTAAGACTTCTAGTGAGTGACCTGGCTGGTATTAGAATGGAGAAATTTGCCAGTTAGCAATTTTAGCTGCTTGTATTAAAAGTCACCAATGTCACAGGATCCAAATAAAAGGCACCTTTTACTTTCCTCATCTCTTTGGTGTCCTCATCTCTCTTTTCCAACAGAAGGGTAGTTTGAAGTACCATGTGTTCATACCAAGTACCTTTTAACTTCAAAAACCACCTGAGAGGTTCTAAGGAACTCCCCCCTCGACCCAGTGGCTGCATTGCCTGGGAATCAGCTGGAGTAAATGGCAGCCTCCGCAAGGGAGCCTCCTCTGAGCCCCTCAAATGGAAACCTTCACCACTCATGACTAACGCTGGCCACGTAGGCTGGTAGCACTTAACTGAGAAAGGAACATTCTTCCCCACTCTGTACAGGACTGTGTCCTGATTTGTGGCTCAGCATAACCCCGCAGATCCCCCTGCCTGTGGTTGGTGCAGCGGCAGTTAAAGCGGCACCCGAATAGATTCACATCTTGAGTCAGTCTGCAGTTGAGGTTTTGAACGTGATCTCTGATGGTACTAAAAATCAGATGTCATGGAGGGTAAACGCATAGGCTCTGAAGTCAGATGGCTTTAAAATCCCTGTTCTGTTCTTTCCTAGCACTGTGACTTTAGTTTGGTCAAGTTACTGAACTGTGAGCCTCGGTTTCCTCATCTGTGAAATGTAGGATATAATACCACTACTTCCCACCACTACTTGTGTGAATTAAGTGAGACAGTATAGGCCCTAACTCATCGTGAATGCTCAAGAAAGGCAGAAGTTGCTATCCCTGATGGCCCTGTTAGCATCATCTTTATGGCACTAAATAACACAGCTGATTCAGCAGTAGGCTGAATTCATAATTATAGCATAGTGATCAGAAAAAAGAAACACAATTATACAGAGAAACTATCCTTCCTTCACCAGTCTTCTCAGTTTCTCATTTTTGGGGAACTCAGATTCAGAACACACCAGTAAAATAACTGTCATGAAATCTAACATTGAAACTTTGAAATGGAAACCTAACCATGGTTTCGTCTGCACTCCACTATAAAAAGTTGGGAGCCCACTAAGCTTCTTTCGCAGTGGCTGTGAGACCATGAGTAGGGTCATTGTGAGGGCTTAGTTTAGCCGCAAGGTGATGTGAAGTTAATCGTCTCCTTCTGAGCTCTCTCCCAAGACTAGGCAGAGCAGCAGAAAATGCACAGGGGAAGCCAAGCAATAAACTGTCAGCACCCTATTCTCAGGGTGCCCAAACCCTGATCCTGTGAACAAGGTCCAGAGCTGAACACTGCTGCCAGGTCAGGTGTGTGCACAGTCCTCAGTCATCTTTGCTCACTTGGAAATCTTCTGATGAGGTGGCAAAAGAGGCCAGAAGGAATATTTTGTCAAAGTTTAACTCATGACCAGTGGTAAGTCTGATTTTTTTCTGGGCCTGCCTTGGTGTTTGGTCATAGAGGGACCTTTTTAATAAATCACTGAGATAGACTGTAAAGACTTAATCTGTAACCATAGCAAAAACACCTCTCGTGAAGTAGAAAGTCATATATAGGATCCTCATCAGTCACACAAAGCCCAGCACCAAAGAACAAGTGCTGGCGCAGCAGTCAGGATGGCTGGGTCTTTTCATAGCTGTATAGCTGTGTGACCCTGGGCAAGCCACTAGCCTTCTCTGGGCTTTACTTTCCTGTCTGTCAAAAGAGTTAGGCTAGATACTCCCAAGGGCCCTTCCGGCTCTGATAGAGGACAAATATATAATTCTTTTTTTTTGGGGGGGGGGCTGCACTGGGTCTTCGTTGCTGCAAGCAGACTTTCTCTAGTTGCGGTGAGCGGGGTCTACTCTTAGTCACGGTGCACAGACTTCTCAGTGCAGTGCCTTCTCTTGTTGCAGAGCACAGGCTCTAGGCACACAGGCCTCAGTAGTTGCAACACGTGGGCTCAATAGTTGCAGCATGCAGGCTTCAGTAGTTGTGGCACATGGGCTTAGTTGCTCCATGGCTTTAATAATTTTCATTTCTAAATGTGGTAATCACAAATATTCCACTCTAGCCATGCTGGTCTCCTTGCTCTTCTACAAACACACCCCTCATGTCAAACCTTTGTTGCTGTTTTCTACGTGGGAATCTTTTCCCTCAGAAATCAGCATGGTATGGGGGCGGGGGGGAGTTTCAAAGGTTTTTCCTCAGATGTCATGTTATCATGAACACAGTAAATAATGTATTAGCCCCATGGTTACTGTGTCCCCTTTACCTTGCTCAGTTTTTATTCATATAGTTACTACCCATCCCTGACATTTATTTATTTTGTCTGACTCCTCACTCCCACCCCATCCCACTAGAATGTTAGTATCTTGAGAACAGAGTTTTTGTCTGCAGTGCCTACAGGAGTGCCTGGCACATAGTAATTACTTAATGTTTGTTGAATGAATTATTGCATGCTGAGACACTACATCTCTTCTTAGGCATAATACTTCAGAAAAGGTTAAAATGGCCGCATATTTTGAAGGATACAGGACTTCTGTTTTAGTGACCAAACCTCCTAAACTGACTTTTAGCTAAAAATTTAAGAGCCATTTCTTTGGCATTATAAGTTATTTATCTTTGAATTTTTCTAAAAGAAACTTCCTAGTTTTGTTTTTGCTGGAGCCAGTAGATCTGAGATCCAAAGGAAACTACTGTGCTTAAGGTTTGGTAAATCCTGTATTTGAGAAAACAGCGGTGTGTGAGCGAAAGTGTTGGAGGCAGACCTAGGTTCACATCCTAGCCCCTCCTCCACTTGAGTGATGAACTTGGGCAGGTTATCCTCAGTGTCGCTTTCCCCAGCTATGACATAGAGCCAAGAAGTCTTAGCTCGCAGGATTGTTGTGAAGTTTAAATGTCATCCTTACTACACAGGCCCCAAGTTTGACTCTCATCTGTGAGAGTGGATGTCTTTGGGGTATTTGCTTATCAAGTTGGTGGCATTGTCACAGCAAATCTACTCTGACTTCTTATGATTTGGTTATAAATAAATAAATAAAGGGCTTTTGGGCAGGTATGTCCCACTCTGAAAGCTCATGCTATGGGAAAATCTACACTTAAAGACCGCAAATCACTATATCATTCATTTTAATGGCAAGTTTCCTGAGGGGATTTTAAAATATTTTTCTTATATTTCTTCATGTGTATGTAGTTCCTTTGGGATTATGCATGTTTGGTCTGCCATCAGATGCTGCACATCTCATCAGAGAACCTAGTGTGCAGGAGGTCTGTCATGGGCTGGGCTCTGCTTTAAGGAGTTGGTAGTATGTTTTTATAGCATGGTGAGAGGATCATGGACTCTAGAGCCAGGTGACCTATGTTCTTGTCACAACTATACCACTTACTAGCTCTGTGATCCTGGTCAGACCCCTTACCTTCCTGGTGCTAGTTTCATCACCTATAAAATAGGGATAACATTCATAACATCTCATAGGGTTGCTGTGCAGATTAGATTAGATCACGTGCATAGTGATTAGCACTTTCCCTGGGCCAGAGCAAATGTTAACTGTGATGTTACTGAAATACCACTGTCTTCCTCCACATTCCCTGCCCTTAATGGGAAAATCCCTGGAGGATCCACTCAGCCAGCTCTGACACTTGATATCACCTTAGACAGGCCATCTCTGCTGTCAGAGTGTGCGTCTCCATCTGTTGAGAAACTGAAGGGTACTCTGTGTGTCTTCGTGGACCCAGAAGATGTAGAAGCACCACGAGGTCCTCCTGCAGGGGTCTCTGGGCTGCCACTCGACGTGCTGTTGCAGCACAGCTGACAAGGGAGGTTGGGAGGGTCAGTCTGGCTCTGGCCAGCTGCCAGCTCCCCTTCCCAAGGGGCATGCGTAGTTCAGCTGGACGTGCCTGCCAGGTGATAAACATGTGCTTGCCTGGAGTGCAGTGAAGGAGAATCTCGACTCACCATTTTGGGCTGCAGAAGGAGGAGGAAGGGAGACCTCACACCCGAATAATTCTCTTCTATGTGGGCAACTGCTAAACTGAAAACACACCACAGAGATAACGCAGAGGTACACTGAGATTGTGTTAGGAAAAGAAACTGGAAAATGCCTCACATGAATCAATGTGAACATTTAATGGGCCTTAATTGGAACCTTATCCTACTGTACTTAGAGCAGAGAGATGAAAGCAAAAGAAATCTGAGAGACCATTTATTTCACTTGAGAAAGCAGTAAACTGAAACTACAAAAAGATTTGACTACTATTATATTTTTATGATTAAATAAAATTGTCATAGACTGGTGCTGGTGAGCCCATAAATGCCCCATGGAATGCATCCTTGCTCTCTGGCTGCTGCGAGGATGTGACCAGAAAACCTATCAGGCTGTGCTCTGCATTTACTAACCCTGCTCTTCTCACACCGCCCAAAGGCTCCGTGGTGAGGAAGGTTTGACCCAAGTTCTCCCACAGGAAAAGTCCAAAGCCCACTTGGAATATTTATCTTTTAAGGGATTATTAAATACTGTCCATCTCCCTACGCCTCACACACATGTCGTGTTTGTCTGTAACAGACATAATCTTGCCAGTGCTTGTGTGTTTGTGTGTGTGTGTGTGTGTGTGTGTGTAATTATAAGTTCTCTTTTCTTAAAGAAGCTGGATTAGAAAATCAGAATAGTTGAGAATGTGGAGATAGCATTTTTTTTAGAATTTTTTTTTTTGATGTTGACCTTTTTTTTTTTTAAGTCTTTATTGACTTTGTTACAGTATTGCTTCTGTTTTATGTTTTGGTTTTTTGGCCCCAAGGCATGTGGAATCTTAGCTCCCGGACCAGAGATTGAATCCACATCCCCTGCATTGGAAGGCGAAGTGTTAACCACTGGACCACCAGGGAAGTCCCGGGGATAGCGTATTTAGTGTGAAGATTTTTCATTCATTCTTAAGGAAAAAGATATTCTGAACTATTTTTTACCATATTTAAATGTAATGTCTGTGTACGTATAGTCAGCAAAAGGTGCTTATGTGTGTGAATGCTCGTAGCACAGGATTATATTACTTCTACAAGTTCACAGGCTTTCAGAGACCATCTAGTCCAACTCCCCTTATTGCCAGACAAGAGAAGGACTTGCTCAGGTCCCTGGAGCGAGGCCTCCTGACACATTATCTAGGACTTTTTATGACCAGCCTTCTACCCCCTCCCCTCCCCCAACCTTGCGGCAGATGGGACAAGATAATGCAAATAAACAAAAAATCCAAAATAAAGTAGTCCCTCAAATGTATGACAGTACGGTGAGTCTGTATCATTTCCAAGGTCCGTACTCTTTAGACAAAGTTCTTTCTCAAACATAAATTAAAATGGAAAAAGCACTTATGGGTATAGTCCCTGACAAATTATAGAATCTGTGACTTTTAGGGTTAGCCAAGTGTTTAAGAGAATCTAGCCCAAACTTCTTGTGCTGCAAGATGTGTTTGAAGGGACTTTAGAACATGTTTCATTTAAAAAATAACTCTTCTCACAAAATAGACAACATGAAAGAAGTAAAAAGAAGCTCTAACATGGAACAGAAGGCTGGAGGTGACTTACTCTTGGGGAAATGCCAGTATCATGAGCTTTGTGTCTATATGAGCACTCATCACTCATTCCTTCTCATTTATCAGCTTTTACTAAGTGCCCACCCTATCTCAAACCAAGTGCGGGGAGATGCAGAAATGAATACCACCCAGATCTTGTCCTTGTGGAACCCACAACCTGGAGGAGCAGTGCTGTCAGTGCTGAGACGCATTCCTTCCTTTCTCAAACATTTAACGAGTGCCTGCAGTGGTCCAGGCACTGTTCTAGACACCCAGGAGACAGAGAGACACAAAATAAACTAAGTCCCTCTCTCAAGTGGCTGACATTCTGGAACAAAAGGGAGAAACAGACACGAAACAAACCTGCATTGATGCTCAAGCTTCCCTTAGAAATATTTCACAGTGAGGGTTGTGCTTGAGCTGATAGCTGAAAGCAGAATAGATACTTAGCAGGGAGCAAGGTAGGCATAGGAAAGACCATGAGCAAAGGTGCCGAGACGTAAAACAGCCTGGCAGGTTTAGGGAGCTGCAGACTGTGCGTTCTGACTGGAGCTTAGGAGGCCTGGAAGGACTAAGAGCTAGGAGAGAAGAAGCAGGCCGGCCCCAGGTCATGAAGAGACCTACGTGCGGGGCCGAGAACTGGGAATTTATCCTCTAGGAGATGATGTGGAGTCCCCAACGTTACTAGCAGGAGGATGATGTGTTCAAACTATGTCTGAAAGTCCACTCCAGTATGTGGAGCGTGGGAAGACGGGCATTGGGACTTCCACACTGAAGCCCCGGGGCTGGACCTGGTGCCCGTGCTTCTGAAGCATTCTTCTCCCCTGCAGGAGCAGAGTGGTGTTGGAGGGGGAGGCCTGCCCAGAAGCCTCCTTTGCACTCCCCTGCTGGTGGTACTCAGCTCACAGCCTATCACCGTAGGAAGCAGGGAACGCAAGTCAGGGGCCTTCTCACCCAGTTTCCCTGGAGGGACACTGCAAGACAGCCACTCAGCCCTTAGTCCGTGAGGAAAGCCCTCATTTCTGCAGGATCACCTGGTTTCCAAAGCCTCTGAGAGGCCAAGCCCCCAACTACTGGCTTTAGCATCTCCTCATGCCCATGGTTACTTTCTTCCCTCCTTCCTTTCTTCCCTCTCTCTCCTTCCTTGACCCTCTGCTGGCACTAGACAGCAGTGAATCCCTGGGACCACCAGGAAGAAGGCTAGTGCTTAAAGGGCCTACCTCCCACACAGTCTGCCAAGATCTCTGCATTTAATCTCAGCCTAGAAATCTATCTTACGGCAGAAGCAAGTTTGGTAGGAGAGGAATTTGTTTGCAGTGCTAGCCAAGGGAATCTCTGTGTTTCTCTGCTCTGAATTTGATTTGATTATGTGTGTGGACAGACTCTTCAAATTTTTCTCGTGTGATATTTAAATAAAGCCACTTCAACACCCTCCCTACTCTACCCCCAAGGCATCAGATTAGAGAAACAAGGTGTGTATGTGTTTGGGGCATGCCATTTCTTTATATGATTTGTAGAGGTCACTGGCTTCAAGGCCCCTCCTGTCATATTGTTCCTTTCCTGGGCCTGGGCTTCAGAGGTGTGATGAGTCTTGTCGAGAGCAATGTGGATAGAGAGGCTTGTGTGCAGGCCTGACCACTGCGGCTGCTGCCTCTTCACTCCAGCATTGTATTGTAGCAGGACCAGTTCTGCAGAGAGGAATGTGACAACTACTTTGTTTCTACTCTGCTGGAAAAATATTCTTTGTTCCAATGATTTACAGGCTCTCTCGGCTGTCTCTTATAATGAATTTAGATGTCTAGACGCCTATTTTGCCCCTTTCTTGAGGACACCTTGTCTCTGACAAGAAAAGGAAAGAAAGCAAAACAAGAATTCCTAGGCATAAAGAATTTGCCTTGGTGAAATTTAACTATTTGTATACATTTCTGTCTGACCCCATATTCCATTCACCCTACCACCCTGGCCTACAGAGGTGGTTTGGCCTTAGGCAAACAGACTAGCTCACAAGTCTTGCTGAAAGACACTGCCCCTGCCCTGCCCCACCTACCCCTACTCTCCATATGGTTGTGCCTAGAGGCTCTTGGATTCAGTAGGGTGCTGGCTGAAGTACTCAGTCAGCTGTTCTTGTAAATCCAAAGACAGTGTCGTCTGAAGACCTTAAAGGCCCTGGGAAGAGTAGGCCTAGGGCTCTGGTGCAGTGCATATAGGTCCCTAGAGTCAGGTTTGAAAACCAAAGCTCAGTGCTCCTTCATTCATTCCCCAGATGGGTTATTGAGCACCTGTAATTTGTCAGGCACTGTGCTAGGCCCTATGCCAGATGCTGGGGACACAGCAGTGAATAAAAGGGACATAATCCCTGTTCCCACAGAGCTTAAGCCTTAAGAGTGTTGAAAACTGGAGATTCGCATCTGCCTGTCTTTGCCTAAACAACTGCTCACACATCTGGAGCCGGGCAGGCCATGTGGTGGTTCTGTCTTCGGGTCCATGGCAGACATGGGGCTGGGGTCCCAGTGGCATAAGTAGTTAGAAGCTTGCTAGAGGGCATTCTGAGAAAAAAAAAAAAAAAACTAATAAAAATAAAATGCAAAGCTTTCTTCTAAATAAGGGGGAAATTCAAGATCACTCTTAGAGCTTAGCAAAATCAGTAGGATTCAGAGTATAAGTAGGTAAGACAGAACATGACCATTTTCTGTTTTGTTTCCTTGAATGTAGGTGAGTTCTAGAGAGATGGAGATTTTACTATAGGACACCATGATTGTGTCTAAGGTGCATGGAGGGAGGGAGGGAAGGATGGATGGATGGGTGGACGGACGGACGGACGGACAGACGGACAGACGGACGGACGGATAAATCTGGAGAGGGGGCAAGAAACTGCCACAGAACATTTTTCTAGTTTATTTCTATTGTTGAGTATCATGGTTTTGGTATGGTCAGAGAATGAGCTGTTCCCATATAGGTGAATTTTGCAGAAGACCAAACTTACCTTTAAAACGATGTTTATTTAACATTAACTGTTTGTGTTCATTTTTTAAATATTACAGTCTCCTGTCTTCTGAAACTTAAGTTATACTTAATATAGTATATGTTTTTGATACCTTAAGAAATGAATACCTACGATAGTATCAGGTACGTGAGGATTATCATGTATGTCAAGCAAATTTTTGAAGTGTAGAGTAGCACTAAGAAAAGGTCTTGGGTTATAATGATATTTTACTACAATACAGTAATGAACTCAAGGCCAGCCATTTATACTAAATGATTCCAGGCACTTTCTGAATTCATATTTCTCCTTGAAGTAATGTGAATTCCCACCCCTTCACTTCTTAGTGTCAGCTGATGCTTCTTCCTCTTGTCAGTTTACCTCTCTCCAGCAGTCTCCTAATTTGCTGACTCCAATCCACTTTTGATAGACTTGCTTCTGAAATGTGAATTGGTAGACTGAGTTGGAGCTTGCAAAACTTTGCTGTGAATAATTGACATGGGTTTTGTGGAGAAACTGGGCACTCTGTGAGGGCAGGGGTGTCTCTGATTGGCTTACTCCCTCACTCCCCAAGCCTCACAGAGCGCTTGGCCAGAGTAGGCGCTCAGAAGATTTTTGATGAATGGACTGATTGGTCCGCTCAGCAGCCTGCTTGCTCACTTCCTGATTCTTGGCTGCATTCCAGATGGTCACAGTTGGAGGAAGGGGGCCTTCTGGGTGAGAAGACTCGGGCTGTTTTCCATTTACATAACATGATAGAGTCTCCATAGCCACTCTCCTAGCCACTATCCTTGGGATCTTTGAACGGAGTACAGCAGTTGTCATTTCACATCTGTGAAATCTGCAAACTCTCCCCAGGCCGATTGCATTTCTAGACCAGACTTATAACTACTCAGTAGCCTATCTCCACTGTCCCTTTTTTCCTCTTTAAATTTAACTGTTGGGAAAAAATATTCAGGTTATACCAGGGATTAACTTTATAAATATAGTATAGATGATAGCAGTTGTTTCAAACACGTAAGATCAGATTTGTAGGCACTCAGAACCCAGAAGGCAGCTGACTACATAACCATCACAAGAGAGTCCTCATTTTGGAGTCACATGTTCCAACAGTTCACTCCTGAGAATCTAGCCCCATCACCAACCGTTCCTCTCTTTCAAGTTTATATGTCTCATAATTTGAGACAAACCCTTGGCACAGCCTAGCACATAGCTGAGAACTGGTTATTTGATACCTAGCCAAGCAGAATATAGGTTTTTGAAGAAAGGCCTTTTGTGTTGGTTTAATCTGTGTATGTCAGTTGGTTTAGTCTGTTTAGAATGGCAGTATGTCATCCTCGCCTTCATCTGGGCTGGCAAAGTTGTGCGAGAAGCTGGCTGGCAGCCAGTCACTGCAGTGAGCTCCGGCTCGGTGACTGAGAGTCCCTCTGCCGAGGAGGAGGCAGCCTCATAAGTGTCTGATAGCCCTGGATGGGCCTGAGCAGTGAGAGAGGAGCCAGCACGTAGAGTCACGAGAGTTTTCCAGGCCCAGCTGCATAAGTGACTGGCTGGTGGACGTGCGACAAGTCTCTCAAACTTTCTGAGCGTTAAATCTCTTCTTATAAAAGAGTATAGTCATCCATGTCTGCCCACCTCACAGGGTGTTTAGAGACTCAGGTAACATAGGTAGAGGAGCCTTATAGACTATTGAGTACTGTCTCTGCCAGTGACAGGCTTTCTGCTGTGTTGGGTATTGCTGAGGTTTTGGCAATGTGACGTCCTACAAGATTTTGGATTCCTTCACATCAAGTGAGAGACCAGTGTCACCCACCACCTACAAAGGTGGAGGATTTTTCCCAGACCTCTCTTTATAACCAGGCCAGGGAGCCCTGAGTCTGTGCCTCCGGTGCCGAGGATCTCAGGCCCAGCTTCCTTCTAGGGTGGGAGACGGATTATCACACATCCACTCTTCAGGGATGTCTTAGTTCGCTAGGGCGGGAGGGGGCGATGCAAACATTCAGTCTCTGACAAGGGACTAGCTATGCAGGCCTAAGGCAACATGACGTGGCGACCATTGAGGCCCCCTGACTCAGAAAATGGCATCTTTACTTCATGAGAAGAGGTTGTGGTATGATTCTCCCCCAAGGTAAGGCACGGAAGAGTTTGTTAACTAGGTACCCTCTGTCGCTTTGATTCATTCATTCCAGTGACTTTGATGTGCCTAGCCCTCTAGCAGAGCAGTGTAGGACAGAAGAGTAAGAGATACAGCCCTGCCATCCTGGAACTAGGAATTAAGCTACACACACTTAAATATATAATAGCTGCTGCCTTGTCTTTGGGTTGAAAAGGAGAGGCATTTTCTGGCTGTGCTGCTTGGGAAGACTTCCTGGGCTTAAAGATTTCCTTAAGTGCTTGGAGGGAAGCTCCTCCTGGGTCTGAATCAGGAGCCCACGATACCAGCCTATTAGCTTTGGCCCTTCCTGCTCTGCTTTCAGATGGACCAGTCTCACACAACAGCCTCAAAACACACACACACACACACACACACACACACACACACACACACACACACACACACACACAGAGTAAGTTAAGACTGTTTCTCGTACCACTTACCCGTATTTCTTGGATCATGCTTATGCTAGGATTTTCTTTTCAGAGCTCTGTCAGAATGCACTTCCTACCCCACCACCACAAGATCCTGGCTGGCATCCCCAGCACTATTTGCATAGCTCTCTCCTGTGCAGGCAGGGCCAGGGAGAGGCCCAGGCAGTGGCTTCCCAGGGGGCATGAAGCTTGCTGATGAGCCCCAACTGAGCAGGGCCTGCTGCTGCCAGACGCCCTGTTGTAATGAGGAGCCCTTATGGAGAGATGGGGGTGGGGTGATGGAAAGCATTCATTAGGCCTCACACTGGGAGGGGACTTCTGGTCCTGCAAGAGTAAGGAAGCCAGATCTGGCAGGAGGAGAGTCAGAGCAGCAGAGCTGGTGAGCTAATCAAAAGCTCATACCTAACATTGTTTTTTCTGTCAATACATTGTGGGCACAGACACTGTCTCATTTGATCCTCATGTAAGCCCTGAAGGCTGCCATCTACCTCTATTTTATTGAAAGAACACTGAGGCTCAAACTGGTTAACTGACCAGAGCCAGGCCTAGAGCCCAGGGCTACCTGACACCAAGCACCCTTGAGCCTGCAGATTCATGGCTTATGGCCACTGAGAGACAATGGACCCAGTCACTTCTAAAATATACCTGGTTAGTGAGGGTAGCCTGGCTAATGAAACTTCTTTCTGGCCGGGGCGATGAGGAGTCAGACCTGAGCTACGGATTGAATTGTATCCCCCCAAAATTCATACTTTGAGCCCGAACCCCCAGTGTGACTGCACTTAGAGATAGGGCTTTTAAGAGTTAATTAAGGTTAAATAAGGTCATATGGGTGGGGTCCTAAAGTGATAGGATTGGCGGCTTTATAAGAAGAGGAAGAGAGAGGAGCCTCTTTTTCCATGCACATTCACTAAGGACAGGCCACGTGAGGACAGAGTGAGGTGTCAGTCTGCAAACCAGGGAGAGAGTATTCACCAGAACCCAGCCATGCTGCACCCTGATCTCAGACTTCCAGGCTCCTGAACTGTGCAAAAATAAATGTCTGTCATTTAAGCCACTCAGCCTATGGTATTTTATAATGGCAGCCTAAGCAGACAAAGACAGGCTGGTATTGAATCTAGGAGTTTCTTCTTTCCACCTAAAATTCCTCCACCTACGATTATAGGTGGGCAGATCTGATCTAGCCTTGAAGGTCCGACCCACCTTCTCAGTGCAGCCTTCCTCACTGAAGTAAGGAGTAATCGCTTCCTCCCATGGGGTCCCTCTCTGCTGGTCTAGGCTCCTCTGTATTATTGTCATTTGTGGACATACTTCACCTCCCTGAGAGCTAAAACTTGATTCCTCTCTGTGTCCCCTACAGCACTTGGCACTCAGCAAATGTCTGCTGAATTTAGAACTCTCTTCTGGCTCTCTCACTTAGCGCACCCAGGTTATACTTCACTGGGTAGGAAGTGCAAAGATTGGAGCCAGAAAGCTTAGTGGGTGGCCAGGGATCAAGAGATGAAAGAATCAACATGTCCACTTGTCTACTCCAGATTCTTTTTATTTTTATTTTTTCCCCAGATGCCTTTTTAATGCCAGCATTCAGATCTTCTTGGCTCTCTTTCCACAGGCTATAGCACACGTTGGCAGCATGCAACTTTCCTTTTTATAAAGCCCCTTCCCAGAATTGTTGACAGTTCCAAGAAGAAAAGGAAGTGAGGGT
The DNA here is from genome assembly GCF_030028045.1 of Hippopotamus amphibius kiboko. Classification (NCBI taxonomy): domain Eukaryota; kingdom Metazoa; phylum Chordata; class Mammalia; order Artiodactyla; family Hippopotamidae; genus Hippopotamus; species Hippopotamus amphibius. The sequence continues at coordinate 217,017,586 of NC_080187.1, forward strand.
CTCTCGCCCACTTCCTCTCTTACCCTCTCCTCTCCTTACTCCCTCCCCCAGCCCCTTGCCAATGATACTAAAGGAAAAGGTGGTGAGTGCCAGGGCATTTGGGGAAAAGGTGCGTGACTGTGGAATTATGCCCACAGGCCTGTGCTTAGAAGACCAAAGGAGAATTCTCTCCAGAGAATGATCAAGACTGGATCCAAGAAGGCCTTGAAGTGCTCTCTCTTATGTTCTAATACAGGCAATTAGTTTCTGTGTGACTTGTCTTAAATTCAAAATGCAGGAATCTAATTTTCACTGAGAAAGAGTATATTAAAGACCCAGACCCCTTGGTCGTGTTCTCGTTCTTTATTTGGGTGCTGTTCACTTCGTGAGAAATCAAGCTGTTAACTTAAGGGGGGGGTGTGTGTTATACTTCAATGAAAAGTACACTTAAAAAAAAAATTAAAACCCATAGCAACTGGGCAGTTTGCTTAGGTCACACAACTAGCTGGTGACTAAAGGCAAGAACTAGATCTCCTAGCTCTTTAGTTAGTACCTATTTTAGAATCACACCTAAGAGCAAGAGGCAAGTTCAGTTTCATTCACTTTTGATCTGAATGTTGCTGGAAATTCCCTTGGTTTCCTTGGAGCCCTGCTCTGCATCTGAAAATGGACATCGTGTTTGAGAAGACGTTTCTCCTGACTGTGGAGGCCACACAGCTCCCTACCTGCTGTCTCTGATGACTGTGGCCACCAAGGAAATCTACAGGCAGGTCACATCCTTCCCGTGGTGCAGTACCCTGGAAAAGGGCTCTGTGAAAAGTTCCTTTATGTTTCTGTTGGCCTATGTGACCTGAAAGAAAGGGCAGGTGGCCTGGCCAGGCTCAGGGTGGTACCACCTTAGGCCTTCCTGGCAGTTCTTCATCTGGACAAAGATGATTTAGTTGCAGCTCCATGAGGAAGGCATGGAGAGAGACATATTTACATCATATTGTACGTCTGAGATTTCTCTTATGTACGTTTCTTTCATTCAGCAAGATGCTCATGTCCCGTGATGACTCTCTGTGGACTTTCTGCTGATTTTGGAAAGCTTAAGCAGTCCAAGGTGACATTTGACCCCCCACCCCTCCACCCCAGGCCTGGGAGTGAGTGACTGGATAAAATAAAGCTGAGTCCTGCCTTCATCCCTTAATCCATCAAAAGCCTCTCAGGCAACTCTCTCCTGGTACCCAAGGCCCTGAGCATTGAGGTCAGGCTGTTTGCATCCCAGCCTTGCTTCCCTGCCCTTACAGGAAGTGCTTAGCCTAATTCAGCTGACTATTCAGCTATGCTCATGACATCAAACGGCCACTGCTCTGTGCCAGAGCCCACCTGCATTATCCAGGAGTAGTCTCACCTACTGAGGCTCAGTGCTACAGGTTGGCCCCTTCCGGAATCTCCTAATCCTGTCTCCCCACAATGTCTGAAATGTTATTTGAGGGACTGTGCCAACCACATGTCCTATTCTGGCTCACAGCCAAGCCCGGGGGTGTGGCTCTCACCACCCCACACGCTCCCCTTGCCTATGATCTGGTTAAGTCCTGTCATAGGCACTCCTGTGGGTAGAACTCCTTACCCCAAGGTAACCAAAGTGCCTACATCCATTTGTGTCTTCTGCAGTCTGGGGACTTAAAGGTAGCAGCCTGTGGCAGGTCATCTCACTACACTGCTTGGTGACCTCTGTAAACTTACTTTTTTAACAGGCAGCTGATAGCCAGCTCTGTTCGCAGAGGGGACTGACCCCCAGGGGGCTCTGTCTCACCCCAGGGAGAATCAGGAGTCCAGGGTAGAATAAGTTATGGTTAAGCTCTCATATTCTGTGGTAATTTACCAGGAACGAGGAATTGTCGTCTTTGAGTTAACATTGTGCCTGTGTGAGCCAGACTGTCCGGTTTAATGTCTTTTCAATTAGTGAGTCTTCCAATAATAGCATTTTAACAGTGAAATTCCAAAGAAAAAACTTGTTCTTAATTTTTGTCCAGCGGGGGAAAAGAGACTTCTAATAATGGTATCATGATAAATTCTAAAGTGATGATCATTTGGCTGTGCTACAGAATTTGTAGCTAATAGTTAAAGATTTAAGCAAATGCTTTATCAATACAGTGGACGACAGGGAACATTTTTCTCAGCCAGTGTCAGAAATGGCAGCACACAGCCATGTGCTGAATTGTCACACCGCAAGTCTTTAAAATTCCCGCTGGATTTGAAGGTATTAACAAGTCCCTATCAACATTCTCTAAAGGTTTTTGATGTCATTTTAGCTATTGAACTAAAATATGTGAACTATTACTTTGTTGATTTTGTTCTTAAACCAAACTGCATTATCATCTGAGAGTGTGTTCTTAAAGTTTTGCTAAAAGTACTCTGAAAACTTGTAAATCCCTGTAATTTATGTTTCTCCTGCCTCTGCTGTTTCATTCTGTCCTTCTGGTTTTAATTTGAATCCACTCCTGTCAGGGTGTGTACCTGTAAAATTGTGTTTTTCCAAGTACAATTTATAGTCTTGACCTTAGATTTCACAGTGTTCCTAACCTTCCATGAGCTTCCTCCTATACCAAGAAGTGGGCTTTGGGTCACCCAGCTCTTTTATATTGGAACAGCCTAATCAAGGTTACTTGAAACAGATCTGGTTTTGACATTTCTTAGTTTATCATGTAAGACTAGGGAGTAAGTTAGGAGGGCTTCCCTGCAAGCCCATTAATTGCATTGCCCCATTTCTTAAAATGTACACAGTTGTAAACCTAGACTCCTTCAAGACAACAGTCTCATTTATCTAAACAATTCTCCTTGTAGACTCAGTGGCACTGACAGAAACATAGATAAGCAGTATGGATTAGAGAAAAGAACTTTTGGAGCCTGTGTTTGCCGAAACTGTTCCCATTCCCTTACAATCCCCTTTTCTTTCCAAGGGCTTGTCTGCATACAGAATAGATCTGTCTGCGTTCAGCATGTGCTGTGAGCTAGGTTAGGGGAGGACCGCAGTGGGCAGGACCATAGGAAAAGGTATCTTTCTTGTGGGTGAGCTCTTTGCAGGTTTTAAGGAATATGGCTGTTTTGCTTCAAGGGGGAGAGTGAAGGGTGGGGCACTCCGTCAAAGCGGTGCACAGCCCAAATCCATTTCAGAGGCATCCCGTCTGCATGATGAATCCATGGTTGCTCGTGGGTTATAAGAGTTTTTAAATGGATGCAGAACTTTTGGAATCTTTTCCTTAAGTTAGGAAATGAGATTTCTTTCTTTTCTGCTCCTTTCAAATATCACTTACGTTAAGCTCTGGTAAGGAGTTAGGAGTCTTTTTTTTTTTTTTCCCTCCTTGCACTTATTCAGCGTGTTCTCCGTGGTTCTTACTGGCCCTACTGGCTGGGGAAGGCGGACACAGGGCAGGCCGGGGCTTTTTGGCAGCTCACCTGGGATTCCTCCTCTGTTTCAGGTCATCGTGCAGTCTGGCCGCCACCCCACGGTGCTGCAGAAGCTTTGCCAGTTGCCCTTCCAGTATTTCAGTGACCCACGGCTGATCAAAGTCCTGTTCCCTTCACTTATCGCTGCTTGTTACAACAACCTTCAGAACAAGATCATTCTGGAGCAAGAGATGAGCTGTGTTCTACTGGCCACGTTCATTCAGGTACCTTCTGTGTTATGCCTAATTCTCTGGCTCTGTGTGTAAGCTCGTGCAGTTGAAAACTAAAAGTGAGCCAGCTGTTTATTCTTGCCATCCACACTGCTTTTGAAAAATTTCACAAATTTCTGTGCTTGAAAATTAATTTCTAAAATATCATGATAGTAAAACTGGGGTTTGAGTGTTGTATAATTTCTACTTGGAGGATTTCAAGAAAAGGGTATTTTTTTCCACTTAAAGACATGGTAAGCCTGCACTAAGGAAATGTTTTTAAAAGACTTCTTTTTAACTGTTAATTCATCTTGCTTTTTGTCTATTTATAGGGAATAGATAATGATTGCTGAAGAGAGATCAATTAAAACTTCAGTTTATTTGTAAATTTTAAATAAATATTTTAAATAAATTTTTAAATAAGTACACACACAGGCTGTGTGTATATAATAAAAATCTATTATGTTGCTTTTTCTTAAATCTAAAAGTTTTAAGTATGGCCTTATATTTTTCTGATCCAATTAAATTCTGTAGGACAGGACTCAAAATTAGTACTGTAGCAAAGCAAGCAAAGCAGTATTTCCACATCTAAATTAACCCAGTCAACTGACAACAGAAAATCAAGTTGGCTTTTCTGTAATATTTGATAATAGCTAATCTTGTGATTGTTTTTCTGTCATTGTATATCATTTGCTGAAAATCTTCCATTTTCTTTCAAATGTTCCACCCTAAAACCAGTGTGTTTTTGTTCCATGATATACACGTGACTAATAGAAAACGTTTTCTGTTCATAATAATGGAACAGAAAGCAGAGCTCTGTACTATTATTGTTCCTTATTCAGGCTAATATACATAGATCACTTTTGAAAAGGTGTAACAGTGCCCAGCTGGTTGGGATGGCTAAAGAGTCCCGCAGCCTTCTTCACCTTAAATGGCAATTAGTGGTTTACATTTCTTAAACTATCCTCTATTAGATATCAATTAATAAACATACTAGATCAATTATGTTTAGAAATGTTTTTATTTTCAGCTTAATTGTTTTGTTTGAGTCTGGATTCCAGTTTCCAAAAAATTTTTCAAAGATATTTAGATCTATAGGTAGGGTATAGATCTTTCAAAAAACATCTCATTATTAATAATTAAAATCTTAGTGAAGTTTTACATAACCATCATATTAACATTTAGGATTCTTCCGATATTCTTACAGCCTACGGATTAAATTAAACAGAAAATACGTTATAGAGAATTTTAAGACTGTGATCTTAAAATTCATTCTTTCATTCAACAGGTAATTTTTTAGTGCCTCCGGTGTGCGGGGCACTGCTCTAGGCACTGGAAATACCTCAGCGAATAACACAGATAACAAATTCCTTCCTTTAGAGATCTTTCAATAGAGCGGGGGGAGTCAAATAAAAAACAAATAAGTAAAATAAATAGCATGTCAGATGGTATTAAGTGCTGTTGAGAAAAGTAAGGCAAGAAAGGGGGACAGGGACTACCAGGGAGGTGATAGGCAGTTTCTCATGGCATGAGCAGAGAGGCCGCAACCAAGACAGTGACTGTTGAGCAAAGACAATTTTGCATCTGTACCAGCTTAGTCCCTCACATTTTCAACTGCTTGGGAAACAATTTATAAAAATATAAATGGTATCAGAATCTAAAGTAAGTATCATATATATTATTTTCATCAGGTGTTGATCTCAGTACTTCTAATTCAACTCTTCTCTTACAGTTAACACGTAATGAAATGTAATTTAATGTAAACGTAACGCACGTAACATACATTTTATTTTAGCACACAGACTTTGTAAATACTACAGAAATTTCTTATAATGCTTATTTGGGATAGCATGTTAGACTGCTGAAGTTAAATCAGGTTTGATTTTTTTCTATAAATTGTGCTCCAGGGAATGAAAATACATTGGATTTTAGTTTATAAAATGGTTCTTCAAGGTCCCCTGTATTAGATTATTAATAGTCACTAGAAAATTATGTTAAAAATAAGAGCTAGCAGTTTGTCCTAGGTTCATGAAATTTTACATATTATAGATGACATTTTTCTTGTTCCATCAAAGAGTAAAATTACTAGACTTTAAGATTTAGCTGCACAATGGATGTACCTGAAGAGTATTACGCTACGTGAAATAAGTCAGACAGAGAAAGACAATTACCATATGATTTCACTTATATGTGGAATATAAAAAACAAACAAACAAAACAGAAACAGACTCATAGATACAGAGAAAAACTGGCGGTTGGGAAAGAGGGATGGGGAGGTGGGAGGTGGGTGAGATAGGTGAAGGGATTAAGAGGTACAGACTTTCAGCTAGAAAATAGATGTCATGGGAACATACTGTACAGCATAGGCAATACAGTCAATAATATAACAACTTTGTATGGTGACAGATGATAACTAGACACATCATGGTGACCTTTTCAAAATGTCTATGAATATAGAATCACTATGACGCATACCTGAAACTAATATGATACTCTGTCAATTATACTTCAATTTTGAAAAAAAGATTCAGCTGCAGAATATGAGGGCTTTTATAGTTGGGCTTTTTAAAGTGTTAAAAATCTGTCAGATTTTAAGACAGTGAATTCTTAGTGAATTTGGCTAAAGAATTCAGTTTGTTAGATATAAACAAAGTTGTACTTTCCACAGCAGGCAACAACCTGGCCCCTGGTGATAACTTTGCAAGATTTCAGTCATCATTATTTGGTATAAACATATGAGAACCTGAATTACATAACGTCAGTTTCTTCAGCTTTTATATTTGGGCTGCAAAGTATTCATGCAAAAATAGTTGCCTTAGAATTCAGAAGCAATTTTAAAGTCACTCTCAGCAAAATTCTCTGTTCATAGAATTGGTATAAAAACACTTTTCTCGTTTCACACAGGATTTTGCACAGGCTCCAGGTCAGACAGATACCCAGTCTTATCAGCCCAAAGGTAGGTCTCTACTGAAATTAAATGTCATGTGTTTGTTAGCTGGACATTTTTCACTCCACCCTCTGAAACTGTTAGAGAAATCAATTTATTACATCACCTAAAATATTTGAGATTCTGATACCGAGTATATTTCAAGGAATAAAGAAATTGATTTTGTCATCAAGCATGAGTGCATCAGAATATACAGAGAAATCTATGGAAGTAAAAGAAAAGCACAAAACATCTTTATGTAATTTATACTCACCTCATGCAAGATATAATAAATGGTGAATAATTACTAAAGAGCTACTTTGTAATACAAGAGACAATAAGATTTAATATCGGCCTACATTACTCACATAAATGCTGAAATCACATACGTTTGGTTCCCTATCCATGTTCAGAATAAAATTGTCATTGACAGTAGCCCGTGTGTCCCCCTAAATTCAAGTACTTGAATTTTTTATTGAGAATAAAATTGTAGGGACTTCTCTGGTGGTCCAGTGGTTAAGAATCCGCTTTCCAATGCAGGGGACTTGGGTTCGATCCCCAGTCGGGATCCCACATGCTGCGGGGCAACTAAGCCCACGCACTCTAGAGCCCATGAGCCACAACTAGAGAGAAGCCCACGTGCCACAGTGAAGAGCCTGTGCACTACAACAAAACATCCCGCATGCCTCAACGAAGATCCCGCGTGCCGTAACTAAGACCCAGCACAGCCAAAAATTTAAATAAATACATAAGTAAATACATAAATATTTTTTGAAAAGTGTAAAGTTGTTCACAGTTCAGGGGCCAAAAGATTTACAAGGTTTTTTTCCCCTGTAGCATTCCTGCTGCGGTGAGTCCTGTGATCACAGCAGAGATGTAGAATTTTAAAGTGCATTTTTACTTTTTGAAATATTCTGCTAACCACACTGTAATTGAGAAGTACAAGTTGCTCTTTGTCTGGCTGTTGTGACAGCATCTCTGATTAATGAGACCTTAATCCTGATTTTCCCCAATTCTTCCATTAGTTTGATAGTCTTTAAAGTGGCCAGAGGTCTACTCCCAGCAAGACCCTCTGGGGCACCCACTCAGTAGCCCTTACTTGGGAGAGGGGGAGGTCACCCTCGGGGGTGTGTGTGTGTGTCACACATTATTTATAGTGGGCAGGTGTTGAAAAGTACATAAAAGAGAATATAACTTAAAATGTAACAATATCATGAAAAAATGTCATGTTTTATTGGCTCAGGCACTCAGAGGAGTAAACAGAAAACTATGCCCCTTTTTAGAAATTCAAGTCAACATCATAGTTGGTACCATTTGTCTAAGCCAAAATTAATGTGGAAGTTCACTTGTGCCCTGAGTTAGTCACAGCCTTTTTTTTTTTTTTTTGAAGCTGTTGGCGGCTAGAGAGAGATCAGCATAATTTACTATATCTTACAAAACAATGTTTAAATTTTGAATTTATGAAAATGCCTAGAAAAATCTTCTAACGCATTTATTTTTAATTGTACAGCAATTTTTTTGCCAGTAAGAGGTATAGACATTCTTTTTTTTCCTCTTTCTCCTGACATAAGGATGAGTCACCATTTGCTGCCTATCTGGCAGCAGGGGCTGCTGCCTCTTTCTGCTTGGTTTCAACCTCCTTTCTTTTCCAAGGGACCATCTTCTCTGACTTTCATACTTTCCCCAATTACTACTGGATTAATCCACAGAACAGCAAGTGTGGAACTGTTCTCTCCTTTGCTTAGAAAAAGTCATCACTGTGCTGGTGACAGCTCATAATATGCTTACTTGATTTTTAAAAATGATGATGCCACACTAAGTTGCCAGTTTGCACCTTGGACATCTGTTCCCTTTTTGCTTAGATTAAGTCCCCCCAGACTGTTTCAAGATGTTTTGAGTTCATTGCCCAGGTGAACCTCTGAGTTCTTAAGTGTGAAGTAGCTCTTGGCAGCGCCACATTCTTATTGCTGCAGAAGAATTCTGGTTTTCAGATACTCGCTGCTAGATGACTGGCCAGCCGTGAGATTGTTTCAGTAGCCGGCAAAGCTCCTGAGAGTTCCCTCTGCCTCATTAGAGGGATGAATGCCAGATTTGAGCATTTTTAAAGCTATGTTTAAAGTCATGCTTTAGACTGTTTTAGAAAACAAATGTCAAGTTTACATACAGATTTAGCCTTTCAAGGCTAACTTAAGGATGGAGTACACAACTGTCACTTTATTTTGTTTACGATGCTTATTTTGCCCTATTTTCTTACTGCAGAGTCCAAAAACAATGTTTTTCAGAATGTTTTACATGGGGGTTAATGTCCGAATAGGTTAGAAGCATGAAATAGATTGTGATTAAAATATATATTTTATACTATAGCTAGATATAGATCAGTTACCTTTACTTAAATTTGCATCATGGTTTATTTGAAGTGTGTCCATTTTGTACTCAGATATCAAAATAATTTTCATTTCTTAAATTTTGAAGAATTTAACTCTTTTTAATTTTACTCTTCTCTTTTTTCTCTCTCAGGAAAATGCCTGGGTTCCCAAGACTATCTTGAGCTGGCTAACAGATTTCCTCAGCAGGCCTGGGAAGAAGCTCGACAGTTTTTCTTAAAAAAAGAGAAAAAATAAATGTTTTGCTTGGTTGTGTATTTGAGTACCCTCATTAGTATTTTAAATTGTTCAAACATTCTAACTGTTCCCTTAAGAAGTTCATTTTCACATGTTTATACTCTGTAGATATGGTATATACTTTGCACTATTTATAAAGACTGTAGATACTTTAATGTTCTTTCTAATTCTGCAAGTTGAGTTTATTTCATTTATGCACAATATTTTGGAGTTTGGTAACTTACATCCTATGATAATATATACTTTGCATTTGTAATATGGGTAAAGTTAGACATAAAATTAGTAGGTCTGTTTTGTTCTTGTAATAAAATAACTTATTCTGTTTGCAATGGTGACTTTTCTTGTTAAGGCAATTCAAATTTGAAAGAAAAACGTTCATTCCAACTCCGGAAGTATCTTAATTAAAGACTTATTACTAAAAGTTAACCTGCTCTAAATTTCCCTTTTATAGATTTGAGTAAAAGATGTTTATAACACTTTTACATTCTAATTACATACTATGTTTTGGGGACTGTTTGAAATGAATTTAGAGCGTTATATTCGTTGGTCTGCTAAACTTCTCTAGCGGCCAATGCCGAGAGTCTCTTACAGAAGTAGCATCGCTGAACTGAGATTCTCCATAATAAAACTTAGGGATCCGAAAAGATCAACCACAGGGAATCAACCTAAAGTATTTTCTCAAATAAGTGCAGTGAAGCCGAAGTAAAAATAAAACAGAAGGTCACAAGGGCTCTGAATAGAAGTTTTCAACTCCTGTGCACGGCTCACAGCTGAACGAGAGGAGTTGTCTGCCAGGAGATGTTGACCTTTTCATATCTTGTTCTCATCGTTTCTCCACCTTAAGCCGATGGTCAGTGCTAAGCCGTTCACTGAGTGACATTGGTAATAATTTCTGTCAGATAAGAATCAAACGTAAGCAAGAAAAAAGATCTGGTCGGGGGGGAAAAATGGTTTTAATACGTATCAGATTCAAGACTGGAGGCGGAGGGGACTGAAAAATACAGACGTTTCATCAGACTGTTAAAAGCAAACTTACCTACCTAATGTTCAGGACACTTCTTTTTGGAGCCACACGAGGCTGCCGAGTTTTGTATATGCTGTTTTTACTCCTTTGCAAGTAGAAAATAAAGGGGTCCAATTTAAAATGGAGAAAAAAAAAAAAAAAAAAGCGAACGCATCCCAGCGCGCTCTGTGCTTCCGCCGCCCGGGCCCGGGCGTCTTCCGCGCGCTGGGGCTGCGCGGCCGAAGACCGGCTGGGCTCGGGGGGCGCAGGCTGCCAGCTCCGAGGCCAGGGGGGCCCACGCTCAGGAAGCCCCTCCGGCCTCGGCGCAGCCCGCCCCCAGGGCTCGGCGGCGGCTCGGCCCGGTTTCCGGACCCCGGACCCTCGCCGCAGCGCGTGCAGAAACCCCTCCAGCGGCGGCCGGGCTGAGCGCCGCGCCCCCGGGAGGCCGGGGGCCTGGGTGCGGGCGGCCGCGCCCTCCTCCCGGACGGCGGCCGGGCTCCGCGGCCCGAGGGCCGGGAAGCCAGGTGTCGGCGGCCGGCTCCCTGCGCGACCCGCCGCCGCCCGGGGCGCCCCAACCAGGGCAGGAGTTCCCGAATCCCGCTTGCCCCGCGTGCCTTGGGGCGTGGACGCAGAATCCTTGCAGCTGAAAGGAATAATCAAATATTTATAAGATTTCCTGCAAGACGCTTCACAATAGAATATACTTCTTATCTGGTCGGAAATTTGCCAAAAAGCCATAAATAATTGAGACAGCTGTGATTAACCTCCCAGAAACCATACCAGAATTCGCAATTAAACATTTAATTGAATGGTCCCATTTGGCGCCCCCGTCCGGGAGGGGAGGGGGTTTACTGGAGACAAACCCCGGCTCCACCTGGCCGGGGAGACGGCGGGGATCGGGCCTGGGGGGCTCCTCGGTGACTCCCGACCCGCGCGGTTTCTGTAGGTCTCAAAGTCTCTCCTTCATTGCGCGCTCCGCTGGGCCAGAGTGATTTAAGCTCTAACTCCCCTGGGTTTTACGACCTCTAAACTCTCCCGGGATGGGGAGAGCACGGCGCCCAGGTGAGCGCAGGCGCATCTTGTTCCAATTAGCGGGGACGAGTGCCACCCGCTGGCTTTCTCCTGGGGCGGGGGCCACGTCCCGGGTCCCCCGAGGCTCAGGGGCCGCAGGTGGACCCACTGAGCCGAAGCGAAGAGCCTCTGCTGGGTCCGGCCCGTAAGCCTGACGATGCGACCGGGCCCAGCCGGAGCAAAAGTAACAATTTCGTCGGGCTTTACAGCCCCAAATTTGAGCCAAATAGGTAAAAGCCGCCCGAGGCCCGGGAGCAGCGACATTCAACGGCCCATGCCACTGCCCAAGCGAATTTCCCGCTCCAGGCGGCAGCTCGCTTCCCCGGAGCTCTGCGGGGCTCGTCACCCCGGACGCCCGGCAGGGTGCCGCTTCCTGCCGAGTTCCGGAGCCTCTCCCTCCCTCCAGGCAGTTGGAGGCGCTGTGACCCCCGAACCCTGAACCTAGGTCCGGACCTCGCCTTCTCTACCATCCTTCCTTCCTTCCCCAGGTAGGAAACCACCTGGGGCCATTTCTTCCAAAGCTCCTTGCCAACCTTTCTAAATTCTTGGGTCTCAATAACCTGGGAAGGGATTACTCCTCACCATCCCTCTTCTTCCACTTCCCTGTCCCTGCTCCGATGCCCCAACACTGGGGTCTCCTGCCTTCCACGCTGAAACCACTGCCTTAAATACCCTGTTTCCCACTGAGGAAACTCTAAGCCTTCCTTAACTCCTGCCTCTCCGCTCACTCCCTGACCCCCTCTCTTACCAGCCCTTGACCTTACTGACCAGGCGGTGCTCCGCTCCAAAAAGATGGACTCACCTAGCACTCTAGCCTTTCTGGCATCATTTCTGCCCGGCGCCAAACTTGCTTTAGAAATTGAACCACTCCCCCACACCACTCCACATCTGGATCCCAATGGAGTACTTCTCCGTGCCCTTTTTCTCTCCCATTACTGCTCTCAGCCTAGCTCCATTTATCTGCATCTTCCATGCGCAGTCTCCATCAACAGGTGCTAGTCTGTAATTGGACACACAATCCTCGTTATTGCACTGAATCCCAGTATCTTGAAGAAAGTTTACCTTTACATCAATCAGACCCATATTTAAAAGCCTCTAATCTTCCCTACATCAGCTTAATAAACTCTCTGAATTTCCTGCTTTTATCACAAGTCCATTGGGAACTCCTCTGCAAAATAGTTTATTATTCATTCATTGTTTCCTCTCTCTAGCATGCTGCTATTCAGCTAATTCTCTGTCTTTCGTGAATACGTCTATGGGAAAACACAGCTAACTAAATGTGTGGCAATTTATGCTCTCCCCCAGATAGCAGTGGCAGAATCTCACATTTTTTTTACAGAGCAATCTTAGACAGTGTCTCATTTAAACCCGCTCTGACAAAACTAAGCTTTAAGCTATTTCATATTCAAAACTGAAAAGCTGATTTCTGTTCCACAACCCATTAAAAATTAAAGTTCATTGGGAATAATGCCACAGGGACTCTGAATTTCCCAGAATTGTGCAGCCTTTCAATATGTATTAAATTTTGTGGTATAATAGCTATAAACTTTTCCATCTCTGGGAATCCCTTTCCTGCCTCAACCATATAGAGCTATCCAAATTATTAGATAAATCTGCTGAGAAAATCTTATTCTAAGGTGAATCTAGTTAAATAACTAACTTCCATTTCCCATCTATGGCCTCTTTTATTGAACTGACTTCTTTTTACTACACAACTGGGTATCTCGCTTTAAAAGTTCAGTAAGCATGAAATGCACTTGTAATTGTTACAGGTAATTTAATTTCCAAGGAAATCCCTACTGTACTACAGAAGATGTTTAAAGATGACCTGGGAACCAGTAAAGCTGATATTTATTAACGTAACTAACTGACCATAGATCTGACACCTCACCAGGCACCACTGTAATAAAGCTTCATAGTTAAACACTTTCTTTGGAAACCCACAAGGAAAACGATGTGCCCCTTTGCGTGGCTAGCAACAAACTGCAGGAGAAAAGCTTGTGATGTTTTATACAGCAATACACATAAATACAGGTATCCTAATACACAGTAAGCACTTTGATCTGGGTAATTTCCCAGTATTCAAAAACAGACACACTCATAGAAATACTAAAAAGAGGAATTAGATTTTTGATGTATGGATGGCAAGGGAAGAGGCGACTGTAATTAGATAGGCAGATGTTTCCATTTGTAGCATTAAAATACTGCAATGTGTCAAAAGCAAAAGTTCAGAGCTAATTAACAACCATCAATGAAAGGTTTTAAATTCAAGAACATGTTTTTTTTCCTTTTTAAAAATGGCAAAACCCAATATTCTGGATAAATCAAAAGTTTTTGAAAGTAAGATTTCTTGGAAGTTTAGCCCCCTATCCAATGGCCAGCCAGAAGGTTTAAAAGGAAATATCTATATTTCTGCTTGGGAGGGAATGATCGAAGTTAAGAGAATGAACCCTCAAAGAATCTAACCCTGATTATTAAAACCATTTCTGGGCACTTGAGAGGTAAAGCTGGTCCTCATTAACCCTACATATCTCTTCCCTTATCTCTAAGTTTGCAGCACCATTTGCTAAATCCTGAAGAAGGGGAATATTTAATTTTTGTGCTAGCATCACCTTGACTTTCCGGAAGTAAAATATAAATGTGGCCCGATCTTCCGACCTCCTCCCACTTTCTTTCAATAATTGCCAGCCAGTCTTTCAACCTCCCATCTCTAATGTGGGGAAGCGGAGGAACTCGGCGACGGAATTCTGCCATCAGTTCAGCTGAAACACCTACAGCAGCCTCTGGCCATCCAATCAGCCCATGGCCTTTTAACAGAAGGCATCGATTCCTCTATCCAGCGACCACAGATGCCCCCTCAGACACATTTTTCCTTGCCAAGCGCTACCTGAGCTCAGACTGCAACCATCCCCTACTCAGTAAGGGCATTGCCCTCTTTCAAAACAATTCCAGGAAAGAAGGATATACTTGTGGGTTTTTTAACTTGGAAGGACAAGGAAATAGAAACCCAATGCCAGAGATTCTTCAAGAGTAGTGGAATCACTGGTAGGCTGGCAGCTTTCTGAGTCCACCAAATTAGGACTGGTCTGGAAAAAGAATGATCCCAGGCTGTCAAAGGGTTAAATATTTGTGGAGGGTAAAACCTGAGCCTCCCGTTTTCTGTGTGCTTGCCCGGGGGCCTGCTGGAGATTCAGTATCTCTCGGTTATTTCCTGCGATCACTAAAGCCAGTTTCAAGAAAACAAGTCGCAGGGGTTTGAAATGTCACACCAAGTGACCTGGGCACGGCATATCCAGCGGCCATTCCCAGCCCCCTCCCACCCGGGCCATCCCCCGCCCCCTGCATTTCGGGTCTGGAAAGAAAATAAACCAAGGACACGCCAGACTGGTTCTGGGTGGACTTATTTTCCCTGGCAGCCGCGATCCTAGCGGGGGCTTGTTGTGGCTCCTTCAGTGTATCGCTTGCAGGTGATGCCGAATGAAGATAAGGCCGCCGCCCGGCCTTCTCCTCTGTCTAGACGGGGGAATTAATAAATGTAGCGAGATTGATCACGTCGCGCACCCACTCTGGGGACAGCGCCGAGGACAAGCCGTCAAGGCCCCCCTGTTCGCCCCGGGGACCGCGGGCTGGCCTCGCTGCTGGGTGGCAGGGACCGGTGGCTGGCGGGCGAGGCGCCCAGGAGTGAAGGCTCGGGGGTCCAGAGCGGAGGGAAAAGAAGCACGGGGGGCGGGGGGTGGGCGAGTGCACCCGGCCAGAAATGGAGCCAAGGTCCAGGGGGCCTTGAGGGACGCCAGGCTGGGCCCAGCTGCAGGAGCTGAGGCAAGGTCGAGACGGAAACCGCTCGCCCTAGCGAACCAAACGGCCACCATCGGAATATTGCAGGTTTCCCGCCCAAACGGGGTCACCCCACCGCCCCGCGGGCTCCCACCGCGAAACGCAGAGGATGGGGAGCCAAGAGGGAGCGCGCAGACGCCCGGGAGGGCCCAGGCGCTTACACGCTCCCCCGGGCCTCGCTGGGCCGCACGCGGCGCCCGGATCGCAGGGAGCCGACCCAGGCCCGCCCCCCGCGCGGCGGCCAATCCCCGCCGGGCCCGCCCCCGGCAGCGCGGAAGCACGCGGGCACGAGCTGTGGGCCCGGCGCCGAGCCCCGCTCTCGCTGAAACAAGCCCCAACCCCCAACCTGCCTTTGTCCGGCCCTCCCGCTGCGCCCACAGCACACAGGAGCAGCGCTGATGGGGTTATGACTTTTTTTTTTTATTAAGATCAAAATATTCGTCCCACTACGAACTGACTGTCCTCCCAATAAATAACAATAACTTACGTTTTGTTCGGCAAAGGCTCACACACTCTGTCCTCCGTCGACTGATAATTTAAAACATTTTCAAAGAAAGTCTCGTTTCAATTGTTTTCCGGCAATCATGCGCTTTGGGGGATTGAGTGTCTGTTCCTTTGGGTCGCCCCGTCCTCTTCTTCCCTGCGAGTGGCTGGGCGAAGCCACCTGGGAGCGCGGGGCCGGCGGGGGGCAGGCGCCTGCGTCCGCGCGGGCGAGCTCGGGGCTGTGCGGGCGCGGGACCTGCCCTGCGCGGTCTCCACGCACAGGTGGGTACCAGGGGGCGGGGGAGGCGCGGAAATAGAGCGGCGGCGGCCACGCCGAGCGAGGGAGAGGAGAGGGCAGAGCTAACGTTAGTGAACCCGAATTCTGGTTTTGTAAAAACAAAAGTCCTCGGAGCAGGGCTCTCCAGTCTGGTGAAAGCAGGTGGCGTCCTGGCGCTTTGGGCTGTCCCGACCGCTTCTCTCAGTCCTCTCTCTTTAAATAACAATAATAATAATTACAAAGGCGAGAGAGTTTTCGGAGCTGGAATGGCCTGAGCATGGGTGAGTCTCATGCAGGGAGCATGCGAGGTCCGTGGGCTGGCGGGGAAGGGTCCCCCTCACGTCTCCACGGGACTCGGCACCATGCTGTTGGGGGTGTCCGGGAGCTGCGAGGACAGGGAGGTCACGTCGCTGCCGGAGGAGTTGCCTAGGGAGCCAGACTCGGAGAAGGAGACCTGGGACAGTGGAGACACCGGGAAGGAGCGGGTGAAGACGCGCCCGAGCTGGTTCTCCCGGGCCGTCTGCTCCCCAAGGTGTCCCTTGGGGACAAGACGCCGGCTGGGAGCAGGCCCTTGGAGAAGTCGGTCAGGTCCCCAAGCGCATGCAGGGGTATTAGGGCGGGGGCTCGGGTTGGTTAATCCCTCGACCTCTCCTGCGAGCGCTTTAATCCAGGGAGACCTGGTTTAGAGCGAATTATGGGCTGGGTGCGGTTGCAGCTACCCACCTCCTGCCCCCCAGCCCCTCATCCCCTGAAAACCCCCCACCCCTTCCGACCTTGGCTAAGTGGCTAAATCCACCCCACCTCCCCCGGAGTCCTGAGTTCCAGGCGGGTAGAGCAGGGCCTCACCAGCTGCTGGAAGGCGGGTTGGTCCAGGTCACTCTGGAGGGCGAACTCGCTGAGCGCTTTCCACGGCGGCTGGTACGTCTGCACCTCGACAGCGCTGCCCTGCACGGCGCTCTCGTGGCGGATGGGGCTGCCCGCCACCAAGGGCGTCCCGGTCAGTCCCTGGAGGCTCTGCGGGACAAGCAGAAGAGGGGATGGAAGACGCTAAAGTTAGGTCTTGCGTTTCCCAGCACCTTTGAGACTGGGGCCCCCGGCACTGGAATGCGATTCGGAGCCTGAAACGGTTTGAGAAGGCATACGCTTGTCCGCAGCCGAGTGAGCCTGCCTTCTCCCCTGGAGATACCTCGGGCCCCAAAACAGCCACTGTAGGCCAGCCTCAGTGCTGGAAGCCAACATGGCAAAGGAAGGGACGCCAGGCCTGCGTTCCCGTCCCTCTCCAGGTTTGCAGAGGAAAAGTGTTCAAACCGAGTCATGCTGAGAGAAGGACACAATCCGCCCCGACTTGCTGGCGCTGGCAACCATGCCGCCTTGGGCTCCGAACTGCGCCCCAGACCCAACTCTGGTCTGTCACTGGAACTGGGGAAGACCTGACCTCAGATACAATAATTAAGGAGCCTTCAACCCCAAGGTAAGCCTTGCTCTGAAAGCACAAACACACGCTATTGGAGACTCCAATTCCCCCTGGATCTCCCGAGAGCCGGCCCAGAAAAGGGTACGCAGATGCCGGGGCGCGAACCCGAGGCTCCACATGATCCGACCCTCCACCTCCCAGTCCCTCACCGTCTTGTCATTGTGCTGCTGCTGCTGCAGCTGCTTCATGAGGATGGATTTCTTCTTGTCCTTGCACCGCTTGTTCTGGAACCAGACGCGGATGACCCGCGGGCTCAGGCCGGTCATCTCCACCAGCTGCTCCTTCATGAGCGCATCAGGCCGCGGGTTGGCGGCGTAGCACGTCCGCAGAGTGTGCAGCTGCTTCTCGTTGAGCACGGTCCGCACGCGGGTTGTCTTCTCGGTCTGCTTGTGCACGTGCGGGCGCAGCGAGGGCTGCCGGCCGGATCCCGGGTCTGCAAGGCAGCGAGAGATGAGCGAGCAGCCGCCACCCGCGCTCCCTGCGCCCCGCCCCGCGGCAGCCGAGTCCTCCGGGGCCCGATTTCGTTTCTCTTTTATTCCAATTATTTCGTTTTATTGTTCATCTTGGGTCCCTTTCCACCCGTTCGCCCTACCCGGAGAACGGTGTGCATTTGCGTCCCTTCCCTAGTTCCTCCAGGGGGCTCCCCCAGCGATCTCCCCGGAGCGCAAGCAGGGAGTGGGAGTTCCCAGCTAGGCCTGGGCCGGACCCGCGTGGCCGCCCCGCGCTGTGCCTCCTCCGCTTACCCGACCCTAGGAATGCCCGCGTGAACCCCGCGGGACGAGGGAAGCCCTCCGGAAGAAGTCGGAGTTTCAGAGGAAGAGGAAGGATGCGCGCCCGGGGCTCTGGAGCGGGAAAGGGGAAGAGGACCCACGCGGACCCCGAGCGCCGCGCTGCCTCGGGACTGGGGGCTTGTCTCCCGCTCCCGGTGGGAGGGGGGGAGCCCTTCTCCCTGATTCAGAGGCCCCCCCGAACAGGGCCAGACCGTGTGTCGCGAAGACCTGCCGTGGGGCGCGGGCGGGCCTCCAGGGCCTGGAACGGTTCTTCTATGCCAGCCCTCGGGCCTCAGACCCCCGGGTCTCCTCCCCGAAGGCTCCAGGTTCCCTGGCCCAGCGGCCACCCTGCCGGCCGCGCGCAGCCCATGGCACTCTCCTCACTCGGCCTTGGGTTCTCTCAACCCCGGGTTGAGCAGAATCGGGTACCGAGGGCCAGATTCCCGCGGCCCGAAACCCGCAACAAACAAAAGGGAGCCCCTCCGATATCCGAGACCAGGGTGCACTCAACATTGGCTTCATCCCGTTTCACACCCCCATCTGAACCAGGTCTACATACCCTTGGGTACAAGTCGCACTGTTTCAATTTATATCCCCTTCCAGGCATTTCAAGATCTGGATAAATATTTACAAATAGCCCATCTAGCCCAATTTCCTCATTCTATATGGGAGTAAAGGGAGGACTAGAGAAAGTGGGAGCACTTCAAATACACAGCACCCAGATGCTCAGCCTCGTCTAGAGACTGGTGCTTCAGGTCTCTGGCTACTTGCTGGTAACCGCTCAGCCGGAGTCATTGTTCCTACCCGATAACCACCCACTAGGAACCCATCTCTAGACATCTGATGAGGACCCAGAGCATCCCCTGAGTCCACTGTGCCTCCACTCCTTCCCCACTGAGAAATGTTTGGCTAAATTGTTCATCAAACTGGGCCTCAAAAGACAAGCGCAGACACTAGCTCTTTGTTGGGTGGTTAGCCTTCTGAGCTGTCTCTACCGGTGGGCTTCTGGCTGGCTGAACCCAGCTCTAGGCTGGGAACTGTATTTCTTACACACATACTCCCAGACAAACCTATCTTTTCTCTCTGGCAACACACACACTGCTGAAATTCCCAGTACAAGCTCCTTAGACAAAGTCACCACTTCAGAGTCCCCGTTGTCATTCACCTTCCTGCTCCTAGTACTGCGTCCCGCACATTTCCTGATCACGGAGAACACAATTCTGCACACTCATACACACAATCCCAGATCGCTTTTACACGCAATTTCCCCCCGTCACACACGAACACACACTCAGCCGCGTTCCTAGCACAGAGTTCTGCACTCACCGCAGAAAGCTCCACAATGCTGGCAAAGGGAAATACACCCAAGTGACAACTCTTCGAGCACGACCACCCACCTACCCACCGCCCCCCCCCCCCCCCCACACACACACAGACACACACGTGCACTCACCCCCGAGCCGGCGGCGCAGTGCCCGGCGCAGGCGCCTTACCTGGCAGATGCAGGCCGCGGGCGCCGGGGAGCGGGTCGGGGCTGCGCGGGCTGCCGGCCGCGGCGCGCTCGAGCAGGAGGCCGTGGTCCGCGCGGCAGAGCAGCTCGTGCTCCCGCAGCGAGAACTCGTCGCCGGGCAGCAGCTGGCGGCTGCACACGGAGCAGCGGAAACACTCGATGTGGTACACGCTGTCCCGCGCCCGCATCACCAGATCGCTGCTGCTGAAGCCCACCTGGCACTTGGCGCACTTGATGCCGAAGAGCCTGCGGGTCCAAGGCACGGGCGGTGTCAGCACCCGGCCTGTGGCCGGCCTCGCCTACGGACTGCTCCCCGCCCCGGGCACGCGCGCCCAGGACGCTTTGTGGCCCGGAGGGAGGCTCCGGGGACCAGCCCTCGAGGGGTTCCCAGGCCGGGAGGTGAGCGGCGGCACGCGTTCGGGGTGGGCGCGGCCTTCTCCCCGCGCGGGGGCGCGCGGGCGGCCCGCCATCCTCGAGCCCTGGCCCCGGCGGGCGGTGGCGCAGCCCCGGCTCTGGCGGGCCTCACCTGACATAGTCCCGCTTGCAGTAGGTCTTCCCGTCTCTCACGAAGCACGTGCACGTCTCGTCCAGGTACTGGCTGCACTCAGCGCACTTGAGGCAGGCGGCGTGCCACTCGAGGTCGGGCGACACCCGCAGGATAAACTGGTCGTGGATTTGACTCCCGCAGCCCACGCACATGGCCGTCCCGGGCTTCTCTGCCGGGGAAGGGCGCGGGGCCCGCGTCAGGCCTGGCTGCCCGGACCCCGGCCGAGGCCGCTGCAGCCCTAACCCAACCCGCTCGCGCTCGCGCTCGCGCTCTCGCTCTCGCTCTCTTTCAGGAATTGCGACCACAAGAAAAAAGGAAATGGGCTTTCCAAAGGTCCAGACAATTGGAAACGAAAAAACAAAATCTTCTGAATTTATGAAGGCTTTTTGTCTCCCCCCAGCCCCTCCCCAATTTTTTTCGCTATTACATTCACTTGGACACAGGCGTTTTATCGACATTATCTCGTAACTGAAAGCAAACAAGTAAGAAGAAAGAGTAAATAGACATTTAAGCCCTGCGGACGCCACCCCATCAATACTGGACGGTGATGTTCCAGCATTTCCGTCCGCACACTCCCTCTCACAGCGACTCCCTCCTATCCCAACACAGACACATCAGCTTTCGGTGGAGTCTCCGCTCATCCTCTAACATTTCTTAGTTTAAATATCCCAGATCCAGCCAGAGAAATCGCCCTCATTCGAAAGGCCGAAAGACAAGCAAACAAACAAACAAAAAACCCACATCCCTAAATTAAACCTATTGCCTTAGCGCAAAACAGAAGCAGATTTCACAGCCTGAGGTCAGCCTAGCAGGCTTGAGAAAGAGTATTTAATTATAAACTAAAACAACAGGATTCCAAAGGATAAGCAGTCCTGCAGGAAAATGCATTCTTTTTTTTTCTCTCCCAGTGTCCTGTCAAATAGAAGCCACTTGTAGAATCCACTAAACATTCTTCTGCATTAGAAATATTGCATATTAAGCGCGCACACACACGCCACACACACACACACAGAGAAAGACTTACTCTTGGAATGATCCCCCATAGTACCCAGAAAAGGATAATGAAAAATAATATCCACCATGCAGAAAAGAGATGTGCGCAAAGCGTGCGGCCGGGGGCAGAAGAACGAGGGTCGCGCGCCCAGCCTCGGCTCTTTGCTAACTAACTCCTCCTGCCCCGCGGAGTTGAAGGAGCGATTCCGCACCGGCCCGCACGCAGCATGACGTCAGCACGCACTCGCCCGGGGCCGGAGCTGGGGGCGGGACCTGTGGCGTCACGAAGCTTCCCCAGAACCGCTGGGGATGCGGGGGAGGTGTTGGGGACCTGGGGGCTAACGGGCGGGGTGGCTTGGGTGGAAGGCGGGGGTGACGGGGGATTGGCTGGAAGGAAATGAGCCAACCCTGATTGGCCCAGAGTGAACAATGGAGCGCAGCCCCCGCCCCCGAAATCTACAAGGATCCTCACTCAGGCCCCGGGTCGGGCTATCCCGGCTGGACCTTGCGTCACCGCTGCGCTGTCTCTGCGGCCGCCGCAGCTCTGAGCTTCCTCTTGGACTTGCGGGGCGGTCTCCCCAGGCGCGCTCGAGAAGGGTGATGGATACATGGGGGAGTGTGTGGGGGGGTCTGTCCTTTAGATGTTCCCTTCTCTCATTAAAAAAAAAAAAAGTCCACTCTCTTGGGAAGAGAGCTGGGGGGAAGGGTGGTCTGTTTGGACAAGACCTTCACCGTCCAGCCGGTCACCGTTCTCCTCTCAGGCGCCTTTGTTCTCAGGGTCCAAGGTAGAGAAAGAGGTTAAGGGTTTGGGTAAACTCTGTTTAGACGTCCCCATCCGTCAGCCTGTGGAAAACTTCTCTGAGTTGGAGCTTTAGGTGGGTAACTCCAGAACGCAGAATCTGAAGACGCTCACCAGATTCAGATTCGAGCCTTGACTTGCATTTGACGTGGACTCCCCCATTCTTTCCCCACTCGAATAGCACAGCTCCTTCTAGGAACGAGGCTGGGGTCGAATATGTGTCTCACTTGCAGAATAAACGATAGTTATAAACTCTTCCGTTTTATTTCGCAAACCAACTGCAACGCAAATAATCAGAAACAAATGTGGCGCGCGGGGTAATTTACTATCTGTGCAGCGGCTTGTCTTTCCTTAGAAAACCCGCGACTTCTGAGCAGAGTCCAGGCATTTCTTTCTTTCAAAGAAATCGCTCTGGGTTTTGTTTGAAAGGGTTCAAAGACTGGCTCATGAATTATAAATAACATTTATTCAACCTTGGTGGCTGTTGTTGTTTTCCCGTTAAAAGGTGTACCAAGAATTTGGTGCACGCCCGGGTGGGGCGCAGGTGGGCGCCTGGAATAAAATGTCTCCACGGGAATCCCAGATCCGGGCCCACGTCGGCCGGAGGGCGCGGTCGAGCTCGGCGGCCCTTCTGCTAAAAACCTAAGGCTGGTTGGCCTCGCGCTCTGGGCTGCTCGCCGGGAGATGGGTGTAGCCAAGAGCGCAGTGAGAGGCTTTGCGGAGAGCTGGGGCTAGGCCCTCAGCGCACACTGAACTCACTTCTGGACGATGTCCCACTGCACAGCCTGCGAGCGCCCCTCCGCCGCCCAGCGCTGTGCTGAGTGCTTCACGTGGTGGCCCCGCCGGTCTTGTAAGGCCCTTCACCACCGCCACTACCTTTGGAACGTCTGGTCTTCTCACCCGTCTGGTTCTTCAGCACAGTTTACCAGCCGCTGTGCCAACAGGCCATGTCTTGCGTCTTTGGCCACTACCGCCCCAAACGGCGCTCACCCGGAGTGTGGGGGGAGAATGCTGCGTGTCTGTGAAAATAAACGCGTTTGAGGAGCAAGGGGGCAGGTATGGGTGGGTATGTCTGCACCGGGCCACTCCGTGACCTCAGGCATTTTATTTTACTTCTCTGACCTTCAGTTTCCTCATCTGTAAAACAGGGGATAAAAATAGTATCTACCTCTACTATTGTAAGAATTAAAACATACTCTGGAAAAGGCTTAGAACAGTCTCTGGCACGTAGTGCAATACAGGGTAACTGGTAATTATCATCCCTGCTGTATCTTTGTGTTGGGAGCCTCTGCGCGCGCTGTGCCTTTCCCGTGTGTGGTGCCTGCATGCTCTGGGTGTGGAGGGCAGCTCTAAGTACATCTGTGTGTGCGTCTTCTGATGATTTCTTTGTGCATTTCCATGTGTGCTTGCTCTGTGTGTGTCTCCTGTGGGGATGGAGGATCAGCAAGTGTGGTCTGAGTGCAGAATTTGTGTACAAATGATGTCCATGTATCTGGGTGCAGTCTAAGAATGAAGAGGGGGTTTGTGGTAGGTGTGCTTCCCTAGTGAACGAGGAGGTGCTCCTGGCCAGTGCTCTCCAGCCACTCTGGGCCTGGCCAGACTTTCAGCATCCAACTAGGAGCAAACAAATCAATTAACTCAATGGTGCAGGCAGCCAGGAGGGGGCGGCTCCGGGCTGGAATCCTAGGTCCAGACTTTTAACACTCTCCTGCCAAGAGGAGAAATTCTTCCTTACCAACCCCCCCCCCAAAAAAAAAACAAATTAAGACCCCATTAGGGAGGAGGAGGGGCGGTGATGATTTCTCCTGGGATGTCAGGTAGCCAGGTCAAGAACTAATATTTGTTCAGTCTGCATCATGTGCAAAGCCCCTGTTATTAGCCTATTAGGTCTTTACAGTCATGTTGTGAGGTGGATAGTATTAGACTCATTTTGTCCCAGAGGAAGCTGAGGCTTAGGGAGGTGACATGATTGCTTCTGATCACAGGGTAAGTCAGAGCTGGCATTCAAAACAGGTCTGCCTGGCTCCATCTCCCTTGCTTCTTTCACTGTGTGGTTGAAGACCCACACGGCTGTGGTTCCATCACTCACCAGCTTCACTCCTCTGGAGTTGTAAAACCAAGCACCAGTTTCAAGATCCCTCCATGTGGGTCTCCTGGGTCACAGCCTTCCTTGGGAGACCAGCACTGGAGTGAGAGAAGAGACAATCCCACCCCACCCCCACCCCGCACAGCCACAAGGCGCCATTGATCTGGCCCTGCCCTGGTTCTCTACTTCCCGGCTGTTCCCAGGGTCCCCTTCTCCACGTCCCAGATTATAGCACACAGGAGCTCTAGGAGACCTCCTTTCCTGCGCTTTAGAAGCACTCTCTGTCGTTACTGGGATTAGCAGCTTGAGCTCCATAGCTTTGTATTAGCCAAGAAAACTAGCCCCGTCCATGACCCCCCTCCTGGGAAGACTCCAGAAGCACAGAGAAGTCTTTCTGGATTCCTTCTTCCCAAACCTCCCCCACTCCATCACTGCTGCCTTAAACTCTACTCACGGTTCCCCTAAAAGATAGGCTTACTGTGCAGAAATCCTTGAGAAAGCTCAGAACAGGTGGTCACTCACAACACAGGGAGAGCAGCTCCTACCCTGGGAATAAGACCTGATAGAAAGAACACGAAAGCATGGGGCCAGGGCCTGGAAGCAGATCACAAAGCAGGCCAGGTCACTGAAAACAAACCGGTCTTTATTATTTTACAATTTTGCTTAGTCAACCCTCCTTTCTTCTTTCCTTCTAGAACTCTAGAACCACAAAGCTGCAAGACCTTTTGGAGACTTTCTCTTTCAGATCCTTGTTTGACAGAGGAAAAACTGCAGCCCAGAGAGGTGGTCATCCTTACCCAGCCTGCCCCTCCTCAAGCACAGAGCCCTACAGCTTCTACAGGCCTGCACATGTGCACACACGCTGCACTGCCTTCCCCACTAACTGCCTTCCTGTGCTTACCCACCAGGAGACCTTCACCTGCCAGGAGATGTTTTGTCTCCTATTTGTCGTGAAATCGCATATATGGGGAGGAATGTGGGGCCTGACCTGTATCTTCAGCAGCAGCGTCATGATACAGGCTGACATACGGGGCTCTCACTTGGGGCCACCTTCACACACAGGATGGCCTGAATGCTCACAACAATTTCAGCAAGGCGTTCCTGTTGGTAAAACTATCCCTGTTTCACAGATGAAGACACCGAGGCTTGGAAATGTTAAGTAATTTGTCCCAGGTTCTATAGCTGGTGGACCAAGACTTAAACCAGGCTCTCTGCCTCTGGAGCTTGCTGGCAGAATCATTACACTATCTTGCCTCTGGATCACTCACAAAGGGCACGGTGCCCACCCAACTCAAAGGAAGCTGTTGCTAGTGATGGGAGCATTAATCCCACCATGAGTGTCAGAGAGGAAACTGAGAGCCAATGACCTGTCATCCAGCATGTAAGTGACAGAAATGGAGCTGGAAGCCAGGTCCCTTGACCCAGGGGTCTTCCTGCAGGAGTCCTTTGGGATGGGATTCTGTCATTGCCCACCTGAGGACCAGGCCTCTCCTCTGGCTCCTGCCTCCATCCCCCTCCCACCCCATGCCCTTGGCCTCCACTTTTCTCCAAAGGCAGCTGGAAACATTGCACAGCACAGGCCACAAAGGGTCCCAGCATCCACTTCATCACCACCATAGGTTTCTGAGAGCTTGACTTTGGGGGGAGTTGAGCACCACGTTTCAGAGACAGCACCTAAGGCCTGGGAAGGGGAAGAAACTTGGCAAATCAGGGTCAGACTCCAGGCCTCCTGATACCCAATCCTGTCCTCTCTCCCCAGGCCCTCTTGCCTGACCCCCACCAATTTCCTTTGAGCAAGCAGGTACCCCGTGGCATCGCCAGGCCCCTCTCCCTCCCTCCTGAGCCCCTTCCTCCCTCCCTAACATCCGCTGAGCACTTGCTGCAGGCCAGGCCCTGGCCTAAGGAACCATAGAAGGTCTCATTTAAAACTCCCAACAACCCCCAGGGCAGGATGAGCTACATAATTTGCAGATACCAGTGCAAAATGAAATGTGCCTACCCCCCTTTCTAGTATGTATTTATTTATTTAGGCTATGCTGGGTCTTAGTTGCAGCATGTGGGATTTTTAGTTGTGGCATGCAGGTTTTTAGTTGCAGCACGTGGGTTCTTAGTTGCAGCATGCATGTGGGATCTAGCTCCCTGACCAGGGATTGAACCTGGGCCCCCTGAAATACAGGGCCCCTTGCTCAAAGATTAGCAAGAACTTCAAGACGGCAGTGGTACAGCATGAAAGCAAGCATGGGGCCCCATGGACTGTACCAGGTGCATCCCATGAAGCCAACGCTGCTTCTGAGACATTGAGGCAGGTCCTTTTACTATCTTCCAGCAGCTCAGAAATGAATAAATTAATAACGTTCATAAGTTAATACAACTAGTAAGATGTGGGACTGAGACTCAAACCCAGTAGTCCACGAGAGTAGTTATGAACTTGTGCTTCATAAGTCTGTCGAGATAGGAGTGAACTTATTTGTTTGTTTGTTACTTTGTTTATAGTGGACATGTGCCAAGGTCATTCTGTATTAAGAAACCCACAGTCTAGAGCGCTCTTGTCCTTGGAGGATAGATACGGTCATTACAAAGGATGAGAAAAATTAATCCTTAAAAAAAAAAACATGGGCGCTTTTGTTTCCAAATCACACCCTGGTAGCTGTAGGGATAACCTGCCAAACCTAGATCTCAGGAGGGGAGGGTCTCATAGGAAGGAGCTGTACTGAGGGCTTTTGGGACAGTTGCATTTTTCCTATCTTTCCAGAAGGGGGAACCCCAGCTGGCTCGGCGTGGCCTGGGAGTGGCGCTGAGCAATCTGGCCCAGGGCACTGGCGTTGCAGGCTGCTTCTGCCAGCCTGCAACCTCACGGGACCTACCTCCTAGAGTTTGTTTTTTTCCCATCACTCTCCCTTCCCTTGAGATCCAGATACTGGGCAAAATGAGAAGGAAAGGGAGGGAAGGAAAGAGGGAGAGACTGAGCTCCAAAAGGAATAGATTAACCAAACCAGGATTGGGTGGTTTTGTAGAGAGGCCAGCCTCTTGCCAAATGGGCCAGGCTTGGGGCTGGGGCCCTGGTTGCCTTCACTGAAACAAGGCAGCCAGGTAGGGAGGAGAGGAAGATGATGGTGGGTGACACAGAGTCTCTCCTTGACCAAACTTTAGCCAGGCTCCTCTGAGCCCTTTCTCAACTAGACCTCTGTCTCACCCTGTAAAGATTTGAGCAAAACACTATCATAGTTTCTAACATCTCAAGGCCACATCTCTAGGGTGACCCCAGCTCTGCTTAAAGTGCCTGCCTGAAAAAAACTCAAGGCTGCCAAAAGAATTTACTTTTTGTTGCATCCAACACCTGAAGATAGGACCCGTGTCTTCCAGCCTCTGTGGGAGGGTAGGAGCCTACCTTGGATAAGCACCAGGATGGATTTCTCACAGACCAACCCCTGCTTCCTGCTTTTTGTAATTTTTCACTCTGCTGACTCTTCTGAGCCCCACCTCACTGCCCTCCCCGCCCCCCATTAAAATACCCTGTCACCTTTGTATAAATCGAAGTTGAGTTCAGTTCATGTGGGACTCTTCTCCCTGTTGCAATAGATGTTACTAATTAAAATCTGCCCTTGCCACTTTAGCTAGTGTCTGGCTTTGTTCACCTTTGACTTTGGGTCAGCACTGGGATGAGGGCTACCACAGAGCTGAGAACCGGAGCTGCCACAGGAACACCAAGGAGGGAGCACGGAACAGGATGACTGGAACGGCCTCTCGGAGCCCATGGCATCTCATCTGAGCCCTGTAGGATGAGTATGTTTCCTCCACGCAGAAAAGGAGCGGGAAGGTCTGCTTGGAAGAGGGAAAAGTCTCAAAGACAGAAGGAGGAGATGAGCGAGTCAAGTGCACTTTGGGGAAAATGTGAGCAGCTGGGAGAGGCAGGAGTGAGTCAGGGCAGTGACATAAGCAAGCCGGAGAGACAGGCACGACCCCGGCAGCCACCCAGGGCAGGTCTGTGTGGCTGGACTCTCGCAGAGGAGTCAGCGTGAGCGGAAGCCTGAAAGGGAAGTTTGTGTCAGCCTGTGGGAAGCCCCACACTTCCACCGAGGAGCCTGAGGGATCCTCTTGGCAAAGGAGAACCTCCGTGATCCTGCTGTTGTGCTGAAGAGGTTCAGATGGGAAAATGGCAGGAACATAGCTATGCTGTGCGTGGACAACACGTGGGTAAGTCAAGCGAGGCGAGAGGTAACAAGAATGTGAGCCAGGAGGGGGTGGGGGGCAGGGGACGAAGGAAGAAACCCTATGGCCACCTAGAAACCTAGAAACAGCAGGTCAGGGGCAGGCTGGTTCGCAGGAGGGGTGGCTGGTGATCAGTTATTCGCAACCATTTCCATGCGGCGAAGGGAAGCATTTCTATTTGTAATCCTGAAGAAGGAGGAAAAGAATACCACTCACTTGGGACTTACCCGTTAAAGATATTGAAAAATACATCTGGTTTGAGATACAGACACCAATATTGCGGGGAACAATCCTGCTTTGGGAGTCGTATCCTTCTGGGGTGGGAGTGACTTCGGACCTTCTCTGCTGCGCCCCAGCACCCGCAGGTCTGAGAACGTGGGCACGGAATCAGAATTGCCCTGACTCATGTGGTCCTAGCACTTCCCTTGAGTGGTATTTCTAGATGCAAATGAGAGGAAGTTCAGAGCTCAGTTTGACTTTCCAGAAGGAAAATGGAATATTATAAAAGGTCCTCCATCCTGCACAAGTGTGTGGATGTGTGTGGGTTTAGGTTTTTAGACTTTTGGGGGCAGTTACAGCACATTTACCAACCATAGATGCTTGCCTTTGATACAAAAACAAACAGAAAAGGAAATATCGTATATCCTCAGTCATATATCCTCAAACGTGTGGATGCCTCCTCAGAAAGCTGTTGTCCAAATCTTTTAAAGGTTTTGAAGGGATATCTTTTATTCTTTCCAATACACATTTGTAAGAAACTGTGTGTGTGTGTGTGTTTTTCTCACAATAAAGACCACAAACTCATGTCCTATTTTGTCTACTCATCACCTGGAAACAAAATAGGAGTCATAAATGACACCAAGTGCTTAGCTCTATTTGAAGCCCATGAAGCGACAGTTTTGCAAAAGAATCTACAGAGCATCCTCTTTCATGGGAAAACATCTTCTGGAGGCTAGAGTTACCGGCAAACTCCAAAAATAGATAATAAATGAGATAATAGAATCTGGGTTGTCACCTCTTGTCCAATGGGATTATCCAGTGTCTAATCACGGACAGATTGTGATTAATGTGATTGCGGATGGGGCATTAATCCGATTCAGTAGGGAATCCAGGCAGATTTGCATCTGCGACGAATGTGTAATTGGTTTGGAGGCAGCAGAAAAGCAGCTTGTACCAGATTTTGCCACATCACTGTGATGAGGTCTATTTTGATCAGCTTGAGTTATGGACAATATAAATTATTTATAGCCACTTTAGACATGACTTACACTTGTAGAGACCTTTAGAACAAAATAATAACACTCCTCTTGCTATTGTAGGAATCTCATTCAGCTGAATCCTGGTGCCCACAGCTTATAAAAAGCAAGGGAGAGAAAAGATTAAAGGCGGGTAGCTTCAGCATCAAGTACTCACTGAATGTTACAAGGGGCAAGAGGTTGATCCAGGCCAGTGCAGGAAGCAGACTGATGCACGCTGAGTGGTCCAGGCCCCAAAGGGATCCACTCTAGATGGGAAGATGGACCCAGACTCAGGAAGGCACAGGTAACCACAGGAGACAGTATGTGATGAGGCACAGACAAGCTGAGCATGGAGGAGAATTGCCCATGAGCTGGACCGCGTTCGTGAAGGAGGTGGGATTTGAGCAGGGTCTTTAAGGGTGAGAAAGCTTTAAATGTGAGTGAGGAGGGAGGTTGCGGGAGCAAAGGCTGGATGCAGGCCTGCACTGGGCAGGGAAGTAAGGCCTGGTGGGCCTGGTTGCGCCGGGGGTGGGGGGTGGGGGGGTGGCGTGGGTACTGTCATCTACTGAGCAGCCCCTATGTGCTGGGAACTGGTGGATACTTTACACATCTCACTCAGTCTGCATGTATCAGCACGGTGCTTTGGGCTAAAGAAGGCTCACGTGAAAGGGCATAAACAAAAAACAAGCACAGAGGCAGGCAGACCCCAGAGTTATATGACCCAGGGGTTCAAAGATGTCATCAGCAGTGTCTTTCTGTTTCTCTGCTCTACTATCCACAAACTCAGCTTCATTCTGAGGGTGGTTCTTATGGTCACACAACGGCTGCCAAAATACACATGCCTCCTAGTCGGTGACCAATGGGAGAAGCTGGCTTCCTGGGCTCTCAGCAAAGAGCAAGAGAGCTTCTTTTCAGAATCCACTGGAAAACCTCTTTTCTGTTTCACTGGCCCAGCTTGGCTTAGATTTGTCCGTTCCTGAACCAATTACTGGCAAGGAATTTGGGATTGCCTTATTGGGTTAGGCTAATCAGCATAGGCACATAGATCCCCTGAGTGGGGTACTAATAAATGTTTAAGAACTGGGTCTCTAGGAAAGAAACTATATATATACACATACAAATATATATATACACACACATATATACACACACACATTATACATATATACACATAAAGCATATATGTTTAGAATAAATTTTACTGATATAAAGGAAGTATAGCAAATAATTTACTAATAAATAATCAAATATGCAATACTCTGAATTGTAAGCCAATTGATTCTCACTGAACACTTTCAATGATTTTTGCAAAACTCTTACTAATTTATGGTTGCATTAGTAAGTAAAAAAAAATCTTTTCTATAATCTAGCAACAAACAGTTATTAAAATATACTAGGGTTAGTATATTTTAAATGAAAATATTTAAAACCCCGTCATTAATTCAATAAGAAATGTGTCAGGTATACACGAATACAGCTATCTTGACGAGGGCCATGAAAAATACACAGAATGCCAAACATGTTCTGGTATGGAATTATGGGATGTCATTTCTCCCCCAGATAATCTCTAAGTGTATAAATCTATAAATGTATTTCGGTATGCTGCAGATACAATTAAGTTGCCAATGGAATTTGGCAGAATAATTCGAAAGATAAAATGAAAGAAGAAATGTGTGAGAATAGAGAGTAAAATTTATAAAAGAGAAATGAAGGGTGATTTTTCCTACTTGATATTCAAATGCATTGTAAAGTTCTAATAATGAAAACAGTTTGATACTAAAGCAGAACATGATGGACTTAATGTAACAGATTGAAAAGGCCAAAATCTGACTTTTGATTTGATATGAATTCAGTTGGAAAGCAAATGTTTATTCAGTAGATATTATTGCTTCATTTGAAAGCAATTCAAGTTGGACTTTTCTGCACCACAGTTTACCAAAACCGTCTTCAGATGGATTAAGGATTTAAATGTAATGACAAAACCACAAAAGTAGTAGACAAAAATGTATATAACCTATAACCTTGGGATGACAACAGGCTTTCCAAGTGGCACAACAAAGGTAGATTCCAGATGGGAAAGACCAATGGATTTGACCACATAAAAATGCAATGGCTGTTTATTATTTATGACAGACAAAGGGGTTGATACCTTCAAAACAAATGTGTTAAGAACTCAAATAAGAAAATGATGAATGCTGACAGAAAAATGAGCTGGAAAGAGGAAAAAACGACGATTAATAACATGTGGAAAAACCATAGTCCTGTTGGTTATATTAGCACACAACTCAGTGGCTTAAGACAACACCCACTCATTATTTCAGAGTTTCTGTGACTCAGAAGTCTGGACATGACTTACCCGGGTTCTCTGCTCAGGGCCTTACAGGGCTGAAATCAAGGCGATGGCCAGGTTGCATTCTCAGATGGAGGTTTGGCTAGGGAAGGATAAACTTCCAAGCTCCCAGATTGGTGATGAAATTCACTTACTTGCAGCTTCATTTCATGATGGTTTGCTTCTTCAAAGCCATCAGCAAAGAGAGAGAGAGAGAGTTTCTGCTGCTTTGAGTCTCTAACTTCAGCGATCCCTTTTAAAGGGTTTGTCCAAGTAGGTAAGGCCCACTAGAATAATCTCCCTTTTGATTAACTGAAAATCAAGTGATTAGGGACTTTAATTACATCCGCAAAGTCCTTCACTTTTGCCATATTCTCTACATTAGAAACAAGTCACAGGTGTTCAGAGGGAGGGAACTACACAAGAGTTTGTATCACCGCGGGTTACCACCACGTTAGTGACTAAAGCATCATAAATGGCCATTTTTGGTCTCTCACATTGGCAAAGATTTAAAAAAACAAAAACCTGATCATTCCCAACGGTGGCAACGTGTGGGAAAACTGGCCCTTTCACAGTCTGTTGGAGGGAGTGTCAAGGGCACAACATTTTGAAAAGGCACAACAGTCTCAGATGCAGTTTGGCAAGTACTGTCAAAGCCTTAAAACTCTGTAATTGCTTTGACCCACCAAATCCTCTGCTAGAAAGTATTCTATGAAAATACTTATGGATAATGTACATAAAGATCTAATCATGAGGTTGTATAGGGCAGCTTTATTTATAATACCAGAAACTTGGGGGAGGAAAAGGAACATGAACAAAAGTAAAAGACTTGTAAAATAAATTGTGGTCAATCCGTATAAGAGAAGTGCACTAAATCGTACTATTACGGAGTTTGGGCTCCAGAGCCAGGCACCCCTGGTCAGAAAGGCTCTACTACTTGGCAGCTCTGTAAAATGGGTGTATATCTTAACCTCTCTGAGCCTCAGTTACAAAGAGGGAATAATGATAGTCCCCACTTTATGGGGTTGTTGTGAGGATTAAGTGGTTCATATAGGTAAACGCTTACTACAGCAGCTAGACCAAGTCAGCACTTAATAACTGTGGAGGGAAGAGGAGGATGGAATATTATGAAATTACCAAAACAGCTTATACAAAATAACCCCATTTTTGATAAACTCAGAAAATGGAGGGCTTCCTGGTAGCATGGTGGTTAAGAATCCGCCTTCCAATGCAGGGGACATGAGTTCTATCCCTGGTCCGGGAAGATCCCACATGCAGGGGCACAACTAAGCCTGTGTGCCACAACTACTGAGCCCACACTCTAGAGCCCGTGAGCCACAACTAATGAGCCTATGCACCACAACTACTGAAGTCTGCACGCCTAGAGCCTGCGCTCCGCAACAAGAGAAGCCACCGCAATGAGGAGCCTATGCACCACAATGAACAGTAGCCCCTGCTTGCCGCAACTAGAGAAAGCCCCCCCACAGCAACGAAGACCCAACACAGCCAATAAATAAAAATAAATTAATTAAAAAAAAAAAGAAAATGGAATAGAAGGGCATCTCTCAGACTAAGTTTATTTTCTCTTGAGAAGTGGGACTATAGAGGATTTCTATTTTCTTCCTTGTGAGTTTTTACATTTACCAGTTGTCCTGCACTGTATACTTATGACTTTAGAGGGAAAATATCCTAACATTTTTTTTTTTAAAGAAAGGAAAAGCGAGCCCTGAAGGATTAGGAAGAACCCAAGAGTGAGTTGGGGGTTGAATTGTTCTTATATGACAGTGGTTCCCAGTCTTTTGGAATTCAGGAACCAAGAGAAAAACAATGGAGACATCGCACAGGACTGCTACTATTCCATGATGCCAAGTGAGGCATTAAAACATCTCCTACCATAATTTCATACAAGAGGTAACATAGTAACACCAAAAAAGAAAAGCCTAGTCTCAGAATAAATATTCTGAGCTTTCTGAAAAACTCATTACATTTTTCTAATTTTTCTCATTTGGCTGCAAGATGCCAAAAACTTCTTGGGTTGAAGATTAGGGACCGCTAGGGTAGAGTCTTGGCAATGAGGAGGGTGCCCCAAGCAGCAGGCACCTGGTAGCAAAGTAAGGAGGCAGGAATGAACCCGAAGTATGGGGACTGTGGAAGGTCTGGCCCCCTGCTTGGCCCCAGTGCTTTCATTATAGTTCATGATGTGTGTGCTTCAGTGTGGAGACACCTGGGGGCCACATGACGATTTAGTTTGTAGGGGCTACCTAACGGAGATTGCCTGAAATTCCTTTTATAAGCGTTGCAAATACAGCTGCGAATAAGACAGACATAATCCATGCCCTTTCTTGTGAAGGAGGAGACTCTGGGACAAGTGTTTTTCATTAAATCTATGAGCTCAGAGATGATATCAATCTCTTCTCCTGCATCCTCCACAGGCCTGGTAGAGGACGGCAGGCTCAGAAAAGAGCTACTGAACCACACATTTTTGGTGACCTGAAAAGGCTGGTCAAGGGCATTAGAGAGAAGGACAGCCATCCAGTGGGACTTGAGTTGGTGTCTCTCAGATACCTGAGGGCTCTTTTGCATCAGCAAAAGTTCCAGTGTCTGTTTCTGTCCATGGGTATATTAGAAAGATAAGCATGTGTTACTAAACTTGGAAAAAGACTTCAATATTTATGTATAAATCTCAAGTTTCACTTCAGCATTACGAAGGCTGGTGAGATGCAAGGCTAATTTGATAATGGAGGCAAATTCCTTTGCCATTAATCCTATGAATCATACATGTCTCCTCTAAGAGCCTGAAATATGAATATTTTAGCACAGGTAAAATATCAGGAGAGTAAAATCTCGCTAATTAGGATAAACCAGGAGGTCAGAGTGCCTTCTAGAAGATGTTAAACTCAAGGTCGCCTCATTATATAGTACATACATTGTCAATATATACATTGTATTAAACATCAACAAAATTGACAGTGGGTGAATCATTGCCAAATAGAGGTCCCACCTTAGCTGCTTTCACATAGAGATAAGGAGCCCAGGACTTCAGAACCTTATTAGTGTGCCTATAGATGCAGCCCATGTCCAAAAAAATAGTTTCGGAAAATAACCCTGTTTGCTAGACTGTGGATACCACCAATGTGCCTAGTACACCTTTCGCTCAAGTATAATGGCTGTCTTTACTTCTGCTAGGGTCCTTAGTGGAAATTCTCAGGCTCTAAACTGAAAACTGCAGAGTCCTCCAACTTGTAATAGTCATATTTAGGGAGGGTTTCCCTACTTTCCCTAGTGCGAATTACTCAGATCATGGCTATACCTCTGATTAGCAAGATAGCCTTTCATGAAGTTTTTGTTTGTTTCTTTCTTTCTCTTGAGGGAAAAAACACATTTCTTGAGCACTCACTATGGGTCTCTAGGATGAGAGTCGTTGGGGACAGGAGAATGTCTATGTTATACCTCCTGGGCCTAGAAGGGCTCAATAAATGCCAGTTGAATTAGTGGTGTCCAGGTGTGCCTGCTGGGTGCTCTATCCATGGGTGGTACCCAGCCTCCACCATGGCCTCCAGTGATCCCCGTCTCCTGTTCTTTTCACCCTGGCGCAGTCCTCTCCCACATTGTATCAGGGTTGGTTAGTGTGACCAATAGAATATGGCAGTCACGATGGTATGTTACCATCGTGTTTAAGTTATAAAAGACTGCAGCTTATGTCTTGGTATCTCCATCTCTGTCTTAATCTCTGATCACTGCCTTTGGGAGAAGCCATATGGACAGGTCCCCGTGGTGAGGAACTGAAGCCTCCTGCCAACAGCCACATGAGTGAGCTTAGAGGCAAATCCTCTGATCCCATTTAAGTCTACAAAGACTGCATCCCTGGCCAGTAGTTTGAATGCAATCTTGTGAAAGATTCTAAACCAGAACCACCCAGCTAAGCCACTCCACTATTTCTAATCCTCTGAAACTGTGTGAGATAATAAACATTGTTTCAAGCTGCTAAATTTGGGGGGGGGGGGGCGGTAATTTGTTACACAGCAATAGATAACTAATATCTAACTAATAATCTAACCAGTAATAGATAACACAAAATGCCATACATTTCTCACCAAAACCCCATGAAGAAGGCATTAACAACACTCTTCACCAATGAAGACACAAAGGATCAGTGAAATTAAAGAATTTGTCTAAGACATCTCAGCTAAAAGTGGAAAAAAATGGATACAAACCCAGGCAAGACACCTGCTGTCTCTCAGGGAACAAAAACATCACATTTCTCTTGCCCAAATAATCTTACCCTTAAAGTCTGTCACTCTGTTATCATTTGGGATTTCAACATCTGGCAATAATAAGAGCAGTGATTATTAAAAATATACCAAAGGAAGCTGTTTGCATAACCCATAAATCTTCGAGGTTTCACGGTCATGACTTTCAAATAGAGAAATGACAACACATGGGAAGGAACAGATACGTTGAAAGGAGAATCTGAAAGTGGCATAGTTAAAATCATCTGCAGGTATTTTTAGCACCAAGAAAGAAGTCCTGTTGGCAGACCCTGCTAAAAAGGGAGGTGCATTTCCATGTGCTGTATTTAGAAAGGCAGAATGTCATTGCAGAATAATTGCTTGTTGGGAACACAGGTGAGCCTTGAAACGATGAAGGAGATTTTAAGAATACAGGCCCATTTCTATGTGGCCCATATTGAAGCAGAGGAGAGGACCACTCAAAAGCAGCACCCTGGGGCCCAAATCTTAACAGCCTCTAAATTTTAAGTGAAAAAGTGGGTCTGCTGTGCATATGCAGCTTCAAGACAAATCCCCAGGCTGTTCCTTCTAACCAGACTGCTGTCCCTAAAATACTCCTGGATAAAAATTCTGGAGCAGCTCTGGAAAGCAGCGAATTCAAGCCATCTAGATGGAGAGAAGAAAGAACTGAAGGGGATTAAGCATATCCCATGAAGGTGTAAAGCAACAGTTCTCATTCATGGAGTCCTGAAACACCGTGGGTCGAGGTTGATGTTTGAGATGTGCTACGAGACCTCTGTAATCATTAATGGTTGAATTACTGACTTTTTCACATGATTTCGTTTTTTAACAGAAAATAAATGCGAGGACTTAGCATAACTCTCTCATCCTCACGGTATGTGGGGGGGGGTGTGTGTGTGCGTGCACTTGTGTGTGTATCTATGTACTGTGCAATTTACACAAAGTGTACAGTGCGATGGTTTTTAGTACATTCACCAAGTTGTGCAAACATGACATCCATCAGTTGTAGACATTTCCATTCCTCCCCCAAAGCCCATACCCATTAGCAGTCCCTCCCTACTCGCCCTCAGCTGTAGGCAACCACAAATCTACTTTCTGTTTTTATAGATTTGCCTATACTGGACATGTCATATAAATAGAACCATACGATATATGGTCTTTTGTGACTAGCTTCTTTTACTTAGCATAATGTTTTCGGGTCTATGCTGTAGCATGTGTCAGTATTTTATTCCTTCTAATTACTAAATTATTATTATTATTGTTTATTGTATAGATATATCACACTTTACTTATCCATTCATCAGTTGGTAGACTGCTGGTGGATTGTTTTCAGTTTTTGGCTCTTATGAATAATGTTGCTATGAGCATTTATGTACAAGATTTGTACGAATATGTTTTCATTTCTCTTGAGCATATACTTAGAAATGGGACTTATGGGTCATATAGTAATATGTTTAACATTTTGAAGAACTGCCAAGTTGTTTACCAAACCAGCTGCATCATTTATGAGGGTTCCAATTTCTCCACATTCTCATCAACACTTGTTATTATCTTTTTTGATTATAGTCATTCTAGTGTGGGTGAAGTGGTATCTCATAGTTTTGATTTGCATTTCCTTGATGACTAATGATGTCAAGTATTTTTCATGTACTTATTGGCACTTGAAGACACTTGCATATATTCTTTGGAAAAAGTCTATTCAGATCCTTTGCCTATTTTAAAAATTGGGTTGTCTTTTTATTATTGAGTTGGAAGAGTTCTTTATATATTCTGGCTACAAAATCCCTTATCACATATATGATTTGTAAATATTTTCTCCCATTCTCTGGGATGTCTTTTCACTTACTTGGTGTCCTTTGAACACAAGTTTTAAATATTGATGAAGTCCAGTTTATCAATGTTTTATTTTGTTGCTCATGCTTTTTATATCATATCTAAGAAGGCTTTACCTAACCCAAGGTCCTTAAATTTACTTTTATATTTTCTTCTAAGAGTTTTATTGTTTTAGCTATTACATTTAGGGCTATGGTCCACTTTGAGTTAATTTTTGTGTATGGTGTGAGGAAGGGGTCCAACTTCACTCTTTCACATGTGGAAAACCTCACAGGGAGAAAGTTGTTTTTTCAAGGAGAGTGGGCTTTTTGATGCTTGACCTTTAATTATAACATTTAAAATTCAAATGATTGGATTCTAACTTTCCCTGTGACCCCAAATTTTTTCCTTCCTTCCTTCCTTCCTTCCTTCCTTCCTTCCTTCCTTCCTTCCTTCCTTCCTTCTTCCCTTCCTCCCTCCCTCCCTCCCTTCCTCCCTTCTTTCCTTCCTCCTTTCATGATTGTTGCTAACTTCTTGTTATCCCTTCAGATAATCAATACATATATACTGAGCACCTGCTGCATGCCTGGCACTTCACCATGTGATGAAGGGGATATAAACATGTACAAGACATGGAATCTGCCCTAAAGAAGTTTACAATTCATTTGCGGTGGGGAGTGTCAAATATATTAAATGTTAAGCATTAACATAACGTCAATAACAATCTAAGGCTCAAACTAGACCTTTGAAATGCAGTGAAATGTTTGTGTTGTGGCAAAATTGCAAAGGTCACATGTAGATCAATGAAATATAATTGAGAGAAGTGGAGATCCGAAGAATCCTACACTGCTGGTGGCAATGTAAAATGGTGTTGTCATTTTGGAAAATAGTTTGGCAGTTCCTTAAATGGTTAAAGAGTGTTACCAATTCTAATCCTAGGTATATACTCAAGAGAAATGAAAGCATGTCCAGACAAAAACTGGTACGCAAATGTTTATAGCAGCATTATTCATAAGAACTACAAAGTGGAAACAACCCAAAATGCTCATAAACTGATGAATGGATAAATAAAATGTGGTATATCCATACAATAGAATATTATTCTGCCATTAGAAGGAATAAAGTATTGATACATGCTACAGTGTAGAATAACCTTGAAGAGATTATGCTAAGTGAAAGAGTGCAGTCAAAAAGGCCACAGATTATATGATTCCACTTATATGAAATGTCCATAATAGGCAAATCCATAGACAGAAAGTAGATAAGTCATGTCTACTAAAGTAGATTAGTCATTAGAGGTTTGATAGCTAAAGAGTATGAGGTTTCTTTTGGAAGTGATGAAAATATTCTAAAATTGGCGGTGGCTTGTATGCTACAAATTATTTATTTATATACGTGAAATGGGTGGATTGTATAGCACATAATTATATCTCAATAAAGCTGTTGTTAAAAATGGAAACAAACAAAAAGAGCAAATGGCAGAAAGATGAGGAAGAGGGAGGGAGAAGGGCAGGCCAGGCGGTCTGAGAAGGCTTCAAGGCAAATAAGCTCATCTGTTCATTTGTTTGTTCATTCACAAAGTATGTACTGATCCTGACATGCACCAGATTTGTTCTAGGGGCAAGGGATACAACAGGGAATAGAATAAAGTCCTTGCTCTGAAAAATAAAACATAGTTAGAAGATGGAGAAAATGGAGAAGGAGCTACTTGTTGGTGGTCAGAAAAAGTCTCTCCTAGGAGGTAGTATTTAAGCTGAGACCTGAATGAAGAGTGGAAGCAAACCAAGTAGAAGGTCTAGAGTAAAAACATTCCAAACAAAGGGAACAGCAAGTGCAAAGTCCTCATGACAGGAGTATGCTCATCTTTTTGAGGAAGAGTAGAGAGATGGAGTACCTGAAATGGAAGGAGAGGAAATAAATTGGAGAGCCAAGCAGGGGCCAGATCGAGTTGGGGTTTGCAGCATGGCAACAGCTTTTTTCCCAGCACTATGGAAGAGTTTGAACAGGGGTGGTACACTGTGATTTATGTTTTAAGAGAATCACTAATTGTTCTGAGTATAGTCTGTGAAGGCAAGAACAGAGACTCAGAGAGTAGTTAGGATGCTGCTTCAGTAACCCCAGGGAGAGATGATAGTGGCTTAGACTAGAGTGGAAGCAGAAGGCTAGAACCAACAGGATTTGCTGATGGATTGAATGTAGGATGTGGCTCAGATTACAAAATGAAATGTTTCAGTTTATGTTTGCATCAACATTTTGATTTTAAATTATATAAGCAGAGGGTTCAATCTGGTGACCTGCTGTATTTGTGTGTAGAAGTATTTTAATTAGCTTTATTGAGGTGAAATTCACATATAATAAAATTCACCAATTTTAAATGTACAGTTTGTTGAGTTTTGATACGTGTACACAGTCATTGATATATATACCACAATCATGATACAGAACACTTTCATCTCCCTAGAAACCTCCCTCCTGCCCATTTGCCATCAATCTCCATGCTGCGTTCCAGCTCCTGGAAACCACTGATCTGCCTTTTGTCCCTTTAGTTTTGCTTTTTACAGTATGTCTTTTGTGTCTGGCTTCTGTCACTTAGCATAATGCTTTTGATACTCATCCATGTTGTTGTGTGTGTTAGTAGTATGTGCCTTTTGTTTTGTTTTGTTTTGTTTTACAATGGAATACAATAGATCATACTCAGCTTGGGCTGCCATTACAAAATACCACAGGCTAGGGGTTCAAACCACAGAAATATATTTTCTCACAGTTCTGGAAGTCCAAGATCAGGGTGCCAGCATGGTAGGGTTCTGGTAAGCCTGGCTGGCAGACAGCTGCCTTCTCTCTCTGTTCTGAAATGGGGGAGAGAGGAGGGGTGCAGTAATCCCATCACTGGGTCCCCACCCTCATGACCTCCCCTGAACCTTATTATCTCTCAAGGCCCCATCTTCAAATACTACAAAACTGGGGGTTAGGGCTTCAATACATAAATTTGGAGGGGAACACAATTCAGTCCATAGCACAGTAGAATACAATAGACCACGATTTGTTAATTCATTTACCAGTTAATAGGCATTTGGGTTATTTTCAGTTTGGGGCTATGATAATAAGCTGTTATATACATTTGAGTACCATTTCAGTCTAGGCCCTGAGCTAAAAATAACAATAAAAACTTACCTCTGCTAAATTGTCAAATGGCTATATAGTAGGACAAGTTGGAATATTCAGCTTCTATTTCTGAGCAAAAAAAAAAAAAAAAATCACAGAACTGATAAGAGTCCATGAGAGTGAATGAATTTTACTGCTGACACTGAGACAATGGCAAATGATAGATTTAAAATATTTTCAGGGAAATATCTGCTGACAAATAACACAATGAATAACTACAGGCTTTACACACCTTACATTTTCACAAGTTTTTAAATTTGTCTGAGCCTTTTTCTGCTTCACACATATTTCTGCCACCATTAGCTGCAATACATCTTAGGAGATTCCAGTTCAGGTTGTACTGATTTGTGTTTTCTCACCTTCTTAGGAAATAGTCTGTTCATTCAGACTATTCACAGAGGCCAATTCTATAGTCACTTCAAACTTGGCATTGACTCCTTGGGTAAACAAGACTAACTGAGCATTATCAGTAACATCTGTTAACTCATCAAAAGTCACAGAAACTACTTGATTTTTAATTGATTATTGATATTTCTTTTCATGTCCTCATTTCTTCTACCCCCAAATCTAATCCTAGTAAACAAGTTAATTTTCTCTGGACACATTTTGTCAGCTGCTACAATCAAGCCCAATTTAATTAAATCACCATTAGTAAAATGGCTTTCCTTGTTTGGCTAACAAATGAACCACTCATAAATTTACTTTGGTTGCAGCTTTGTTTTCATTCTTTACATTTGTGAAGAAATTCTGATGTAATGAGATATTCAGTTTTAAATGTTGCAGATGACACATTTTATTTTTAATTTTCTGATTTTTCTGATGGTTGTTCTCCTGTGGGTTGAGAATAATATGGTCAGTGTTTAGTCTGTTAATGTTGATATGTATTCTTTTAGCACGGTCATAGTGTTATTGTGTAATAAACACAGTGCTTTACCACCAAATTCAATAACAGAATAATTCACATCCCATTGAATTTTTCAGGCCTGCATATCTGCCCAGCTTCTCCTGCTGCCCCATTATGCTTCTGTCTTGTCCTTTACACAGGTGTGAATCTTAAGGCACTTCCCCAATAGTCATCAGGTACTTTAAACTTGTCTCAGAGCCTGCTTCCAACAGAAACAGGAATATATGAGTGGTCTGAGAAAGCAAGT
Organism: Hippopotamus amphibius kiboko; assembly: GCF_030028045.1. Classification (NCBI taxonomy): domain Eukaryota; kingdom Metazoa; phylum Chordata; class Mammalia; order Artiodactyla; family Hippopotamidae; genus Hippopotamus; species Hippopotamus amphibius. The sequence goes on from NC_080187.1 coordinate 217,059,751, forward strand.
GATGAGATAAGGTTTTGGAGCTGTATTACTCTGTAGGCCAGCACTGAGGACCCCCTCACTGCCAGTAGCTGCACTACAGATAGCCCTTGGGACTTCCCTGGTGGTGCAGTGGTTAAGAATCCACCTGCCAATGCAGGACATTGGTCTGGGAAGATCCCACATGCCATGGAGCAAGTAAGCCCATGCGTCACAACTACTAAGCCCGCGCGCATGCTGCAACTACTGAAGCCTGCGTGCCTAGAGCCCGTGCTCTGCAATAAGAGAAGCCACTGCATTGAGAAGCCCATGCACTGCAACGAAGAGTAGCGCCACTTGCCACAACTAGAGAAAGCCCGTGCTCAGCAATGAGGACCCAATGCAGCCAGAAATAAATACATAAATAAATAATAAATAAATCTTAAAAAAAAAAAGATAGCCCTTCGCATAAAGTGGTGGTCCAATTGCTACCACTTTCCCTGGTGGTGAATTGGGATGCTTTGCTTGTGGAAGGGAATATGCTAGACATTTGAGAGATACAGGGGAAATAGTAACTACAAGACAATGGCATGGTGTGGCAATTGCTAAGCTCCACTGATGCCCTAGAAAGAAATATAAAAGACTAGGAGTGATTAACAGGCAATTGAAAACCATGTGTAAAAGTCAGAGGGCCTTCAATCAGTCAATCAATAAATAAAAAAGGGCTTCCCTGGTGGCTCAGTGGGTTAAGAATCCACCTGCTAATGCAGAGCACACGGGTTCAAGCCCTGGTCCAGGAAGATCCCACATGCCAAGGAGCAACTAAGCCCATGTGCCACAACTACTGAGCCCATGTGCTGCAACTCCTGAAGCTCACGCACCTAGAGCCCACACTCTGCAACAAGAGACGGCACCACAATGAGAAGCCCGTGCACCACAACGAAGAGTAGCCTCTCCTCAACTACAGAAAGCCCCCACACAGCAACAAAGATGCAACAGAGCCAATTAAATAAATACATAAATACATAAAAGTCAGAGGGCCTCCTTGGCACCATACAATGAAGCAATCTTTAAGGATCTAAAGGAATCCCATCATTTTTCCGTTCAATTCATCAGTATTGTCCCCACAGAAACCAGACTAAACCTAGAGGATGACAGTGGACTACGCCAAACTCACCTGAGTAGTAGCCCTATTGCAGCCACCACACCAGTTTGGGTATCTTTGCTACAGCAAATGCACACAGCCTCAGGCACATTTTATGTGGACATTGATTTGGTGAATAAGGTCTTTCCTATCCCTATGAGGAAAGCGGATCAGACACAGTATGCATTCATATGGGACATCCACATTATACATTTATAGTTTTGCTCCAAAGCTATGTTAACTTTCAGCTTCTGTGGTAAGACAGCCTGAAGAGATCAAGGCCATTTAGACATCCTGCAAAACATCACACTGATCTGTTACATCAATGACATCACATTAACTCAGTCAGATGGACAAAAGGTGTCTAGCACATTAGAGGCTTTGGTCTGTCACATGTACCCCAGAGGGTGGGAGATAAATTCTGTAAGGGTGCAGGGGCTGGTTGCATCAGTAAGACATTTAGGAGTCCAGAGTTAGAGGAATGCCACATAACCCATCCGAAGAAAAAGATAAATAATTGTACCTCCTCCCATGAAGAAGGAAACATAATGCCTGGTAGTCCTCTTTGGGTTCTTGACACAGTATGTTTCACACCTGGAAATATTGCTCTGGCCCATAAACCAGGTGACACAAAAGGCTGCCACCTTTCATGGAGCTCAGGGCAGAAAAGGTTATATAGCAGGTCCAGGCTATAGTCCCACCAGTCCTGCCATTAGGCCACTTATGTTTCCATAGCTGGTATTAGTGTTATCAGTTGTAGAAGAGATGCTGTGTGGAAATCATGGCAAGCTCCACTGGGAATCACAAAATAGGCTCCTGGGGTGCTGGAGCAAGGCCATGGCACCTACAGCAGAGATTTATGTGCCTTTTGAAAAAGGAAGTGCGTGTAACTACACCAAGTAATCATATGTCAGAAACCATCCATCATAAGCTGGGTTCTATCACACCCACCAAGTCATAACATCAGGCAGGCAACCAACGATCTGTCCTAGGATGGAAGTGGTACATCTGGAATTGAGCACAAGTAGGACCAGAGATTGTGAGCAAGTTGCTTGAGCAGGCAGCCCAGACCCCACGTTACACCAGCACCCAGCTTCAGTTCACACTTACGGCTGTATGTAGCAACCCTCACAACCAGCAAACAAGAGGAGGAAAATCCTATATATGGTTCATGGAGAGTTGGCTCAGTATGTGAGTTCAAACTGGAAACAGATGTCAGTTGCATTCTAGCTCCACTCTGGGGTGAGCCTGAAAAACAGTGGTGAAGGAAATTCTTCTTAGTGGGCTGAGCTTCAGGAGGTGCACCTGGTCATCCATATTGTGTGGACAGAGAAGTGCCTCAGGGTTAGAATATATATGAACTCAGGGGAAGTGATGAATGGCCTTCATGTCCTAGTAGGGGCCTGGAAGGAGAAAGATTGGAAAATTAGGGACAAAGAGGTCTGGGATAGAGACACAAGGATGGATGGGTGTGCGGAAGTTGGTACCAAGTATGAAAATCTTTGTATCACGTGTTAACACCCATCAGAAAGCATTCATCATGGAAGAGGCATTAAATAACCAAGATGACAAAAATCCCTTGGCCAGATGACCTCAGCCAGTCTCTACCATCAGCCACCCAGTGCTGGCACTAGGAGTACATGAATAAAGTGGCTACAGTGACAAGAGAGAGAGCCTAGTATCAACCTAGTAGTATGGGCTCCCACTTAAGAAGGCTGATCTAGCTACTGCTGCTGCTGATTGAGACAGCAATATGGTACCACTCCTCCAGGACACCAACTGGCCACATGGTGATGATATTTTGACTATATTCCAGATAGGAATTAACACATATTCGGGGTACTGTTTACCTTTCCTGCCCCCAAGACCTTAGCCAGCTCCGCTATCTGAGGGCTTATCAAGTATTTGATTCACCAGCATGGTATCCTACATAACATCATGTCAAACCCGGGACCTAATTTATTGCAGTGGAGGTGCCAGAACGAGTCTCTGATCACAGGATTCACTGATCCAGTCACACACTGGACCACCCAGAAGCTGCTGGCCTGATAGGACATCAGAATGACCTCCTGAAGACCCATTTGAAGCACCAGCTTGGAGGCAATACTTTATGAGGATGGGGTTCGTCTTCCAGGATGCCATGTGCGTCTTGAATCAAAGATCTTTGTATGATGCTGTGTCCCCAGTAGGAAGAACACATGGATTCAGGAGCCAGGGGTGGAAGCAGGAGGGGCCAACGTTACCATCACTCTCAGGGAGCTCTCGAGGAGATTGGGCTTCCAGACCTCACAGCTCTGGGCTCTGCAGGGTTAGAGGTCTTTGACTCCAAACTGGGAATCTTCCACCAGAGGACAGAGTAATAGTCCCATTGAAGTACTTAGCTACAGATGCCACCTGGGCATTTTGGGCACTTTGTCTGTAGGGACCAGCAGACAAGAAGAGGAGACATTATCTTGGCCGAGAGTGATCCACTCGGGTGCGTCTCAGCACTCTCCTGCCCGACTGTGATGGTAAATGGACACATACAACAACCCTGGCCGAAGAAGGGCCTGGTGGTCAGGGGCTCAGATCAGCAGGTAAACCGCTGAGCCCAGGAGGTGCCAGCTGAGGGGAAGGGGAGCTTAGCATAGCTGACAAGGAAGGAGACAGTGAGGCGCAAGTGTGCCCCCCAGGGGGTTGCAGCAGCTGGGGCTGTAGTTCCCCCCACTAACTCTTGTCTTTTAAGTTTTCACTGGGAATCCTGGAGAAGCTGCTCCTGAAGCTGGCCTGTGGCGAAGAAAGAGGTGAGGTGAGGTGTTTTTCCAAAGAGACCGGAGTTAAGTCTTCAGGGGTTGACTGTGGCCACTGCTTCCTCCCTCTCCCCACCCTCTCTTACTCCCTTTTTTCTTGGGATGAACTTTTCTACAAACACTCACTAAACATGAACCAGATAATAAAAATCATGGGGTCTTGCCACCAGAGCTGCTCACAACTGAGGGGGAAAGACAGAGACCCAAGTATCTATAAGGCAAATCCTCTAAGTTAGATGTTTTAGTACACACGCTTCAGTGGTTGCGGACCTGCATGTGAATATAGGACTCCCCACCACTCCCCTACAAAGTCCCAAGCAGGTCTGGTCAGTTATCACAGACCTGAGTGATTTTCTGCCTCTTCCTTGGCTCTGGCTCTGCTCTGCCAGGAATCACCCTGCCCCGTGGGCATCGCGCCTCTGTTGGGCTCAGCTGCTGCTGATTCACTGGAGGCTGTGGTGCCAAAGCTGCCTGGTGGATGTGGAGGTGGGGTGGGGGTGGGGAAGCGTCTCTCCTCTTGTGTTTTGCTTTGTCATGGGTGGGGAGGTAGGGAAGGCAGTTGGTTTGTGTACCAATTTTTTACATCATTTTTAGTAAAATACCCCTCTCAGTTTTTACTTAAAGCACCCTTCCCTCTTCTTTCCGCTTCCATAGCACTGTGAGTCCAATTGGGAAATGTGCTGGGAGGCAGATGCAATGCTAAGTGGAATACTAAACGGCCCCTCGCACGTGCAGGCGCACTGAGGGGGTCCAAAGCCCCAGCCCACCACGTGGGCGCACACATTTTCTAAGTGGATGTAACTTACGTTCGAGTTATAGTCACAGAACCAGGAGAGTGAAGAACAGGAAAGGGTTCATTCATCCTGGAGGGTCGGGGAAGGCCTTACAGAAGAAGTGTCAAGTGAGCTGAGTGTTAAAGGTGGAACAGAGGTCTGCGGAGTGGGGAAGGGAATTCCAGACAGAGGCAAGAGCAAAAGCCAAGCACCGGGCCCTGCGAATGGCTCAAAGTTCTTGCTCCAGGGAACTTACATTCCCGTGCAGGGAGATTAGCAAGAAACACAACTGAAGAGAAACGTGTGTCCTGTTAGGCGGTGGTAAATGCCAAGAAGGAAAGTCAAACAAGACGACAGAGAGTGCGGAGGGAGGGGGCCGTTTTATGTCAGGTGGCCAAGGTCGACCTTTATGAAAATGTGGCTCTTGAACAGAGACCTGAATGAAGTGAGGAAGAGAGCCGCATGGGTCCCCAGGAGAGAGCATTTCAGGCAGAGGGAACAACGGAGTGCAAAGGCCAGAGATGGGAGCTCTTGGTGTGTTCAAGGAGCAGCAAGGTCTGTGGGGCATAGCGACCGAGGGGGCAGTGGCAGAAGAGGGCTTTGAGCAGAGGACACTATCAGTCTGCTGTTTGCAGAGGAGACTTTAGGAGGCACAGGTATAAAGAGAAAGACCAGTCAGGAGGTTCCTGCCATGATCCAGGGAAGAGACAATAGGGGCTTGAGGGAAGGTGGAGTTGGTGGAGGAATGAAAACGTGTCGGTGGAAGTTGCTGGATTCTGGACCTCTTTTGAAGGTAGAGCCAATGGGATTTGTTGGCAGACTCCACAGGATCGAAAGGCAGATTGTTACAAAGTTGGGAAGTGAGACAATTTCTGAGTGTATCACTCCCCTCCTTAAAATCCAGACTCCTGAGCAAGTCACTCATTGATGTGCTGATTCATCCAACAAATACTGATTGAATGCCTCCTATGAGCCAGGCACTGTGCAAGATGTGAAGACATTAATAAAAAAAGTAGGACAGACTCTGCCTTTGTAGGTCTTACAGTCACATGGGTGAGACAGACAAGTAACCAGGCGATTACAACCATTGTGATGACTGCGCTGGGTACAGGGGAAGTACAGGCAGAAATAGGGGCATGTGGAAGAGACATCTAATTCAGCTACTGGAGGGAGGAAAGTCCAAGCTGAAATGTCAAGAATGAATAGGTATTAAACAGCTGAAGAAGCAAAGGGGAGCGGAAGGGGAGGAAGGTGGGGACCCGGGCAGAGGCATTAGGACAATGGAGGTTGTGAAGGAGGTTCTGTATGGCCCTGGGAGCTGGAAAGGGTGTAAAAGAGGAAGGAAAGGATCAGCTCACACAGGGCTTATACATCACTTGTTAAGGGGTTTGTATTTTATCCTAAAATCAATGGGTAGCCACTGAAGTGTCTTCAACACGGGAGTAACATCACCGGTTTGCTCTCTTGAAAGAGCCCTTTGGTTGCAGTGGGAGACGGACTGAAGACTGGGAACTGGGAGAACAGTAATGAAGTGACTGCAGCAATGCAAACATACAGCAGGGTAGCAGAGAGTCCTGGATGGGCGTGGGAGCTGTTTTGCGAGTGGAATCGCTAGAATTTAGTGACTCGTAGGATAGGGAGTAAAGGAAGAAACAAATCAAGTATGACCCCCCAGGTTTCTGGCTTGAGCAGCTGGGCGGAGGTGTTCAGCACACTGCAGGTGTTAACACTGATACCCGTGAGCAAATGAACAGGCAGAAGAATAACTGGAGCGAGAGAGGTGGACTTCTTCCAGAGGGCTGGGAAGCCAGGACAGTGACGTCATCAGCTCAGCGGGAAAGTTCAGTCTAGCAAGCGTTGCACACTGGGGCTGGCAGGAAGTCTGGGCTGCTGCCAGCGGCAGCGTGCCCGCTGCGCCCCGTCCTTTCTTCAGCCTAGCTTCACCCGGGGCCTCTCAGAGAACAGCCTCACCTTTGCCCCACTCCCAAGTCCAGCCCCTAACTTTCCGCCCTCCCCATTGGCTGCGCGGCCGCCCAATGGGCAGGCAGAAACCGCGAGCTCGCGCTCCTTGCCCGTGGAGTCCGCTCTCGTTCCCGCGTCTCGCGAGCTTACAGCGACTCGCCGAGGCCGGGGAGTTGGGTCCGCTCTCAGCTCCTGTGAGGCCGAACCCCGCAGTGACCATGTTCCGAGCGGCGGCTCCTGGGCGGCTGCGGCGGGCGGTGAGTCCCAGCGGGGAGGGTCTAGCCTGGTGACGTCCAGCCTCAGTCTGCTGTCCCTGTGAAGGTCTGGGCGAGGGTCACCGTCACCCTCCCCGTCGCCTGACGGGCCCTCGCGCAGGCAGGCCCAGCCCGGCCTGGGGCTCAGGCTCAAAGTTGTGGGGCCTGCGCGTGCCTCCTCCCGGGCCGCCTGCTGGGGGTCGAGGTCAGAGGTCGGGGTCCCGAGCCTGCGCTCCCGCTGCCCCTCCTCCCCGTCCTGCTCCCAGCCCCTTTCCCAGCCTCCAGCTGTCCTCTCTGCGCTGCCCGGCTGCCCGGTTCTCCGCCTTTGGCGGGGAGCGAGCAGCTGCGTCCCCGGGGAATCGTTCCCCGAGGGAGGAGAGGGTCGCCGCTGGGATGTGCTCTTGGAAAACCTTTAAAATCTGAATTCAGCGTGAAAGGTGACGTTTCTGCAAGAATTTAGACATTTTCCCTGGGCACATGGTGGCTGCTCGAATCCATCCACTGTCGAGAGCTGGGGGCGAGCGAGGGGCGATGTGGTTTTGGAACTTTGCTCCGCTCTCTGGGTGATGGGGCAGTGCTGAGTTTAGGTGATTGTATTGACAGCTCTAGCCAATTTTGAAAGGCAGGCGTCTTTTTACTGCAAGCTGACCTGCTTTTAAACCAGCAGATTGTTGGTTAAATAGCTAGGGAACTATCGGTAGCGGCAAGTTTTCGATGCTTTCATGACTTACAAATCATGAGTTTGCCACATTTTTCTATTGTGGGAAAAAGACTGAGAGAAAATGTTTTTTGTCCTAATGCTATGGGACAATATTATTTGGAGGTTGACCAATTACAAGTCAAGTAACAATATCGTAATTCTGTAGATTTTCTAATTTACAATTAGGTTAAGTGGCAAGATTGCTAAACTTGGGTCAGAAACTTTCCTGACGTTTTGTACTTTTTCTGGAGTTTTTCTTGCGCTTGTATGTTTTCTTATCCGCAGCTGGGATTTTCTCCCTGAAACATAGTTGCAATCTTTCTAGATGTCCGTAGGCCCTTTTCTTGTGTGTTTCTTGTTCCATTAAAAAAAAAAAAAAAAAAAAAATCCCAGCCTCCCCTCCACGGAGTTCAAACTCACGTTCTTTAGGTCAGTGTTCAGTCTTTACTCCAGAAATTTTCCGAGGAGGATCCAGGCATAAAGTTAAAGTCATGGATTTGAGGAAGTTCCAAGTATCAGAGCCAGGCTCTTACTTATACAGTAATTGGGAGGTAGTTATGTGGACAGGTTAGAAGTCTGGCATAAGTGAAAAAGTTATGGAGGGGGGATTTAGGACTCAGTTATTTTGTAGAACTAACAGAAAAAAACGGAATGATTAGATTAAGTAATTGTTATAAACACAGTTTGCCAATATACATAGACAGTATTTCCAAATCTTTATTGTGGTTTGCCAAAGACGCTGACCTTGACTTGTGTTCAGAATTTGAAGTCGTGCTAAAGTAGAGTAGCTACTCTAAAGTCATTCACAACGTTTGAGAGATTTGAACTTCAAGGGTATAGGAAAATGGCAGAAACACTTCTAAAATGGATACATAAATACACAAGCATATTTAACTTTAAAAATTTAGAAATTTCAAGCCTACAGAAAAATTGCAAGAATAGTACAAAGAATTCTCACAACCTTTTGCTGAGTTTCACCAACTGTTAAGTTTGGCACATTTGCTTTCTCTCTCTTCATATGTACATATTATTATTTTTCTGAACCATTTGAGAATATATTGCAGACATGCCCTTTACTCCTAGATAATTGAGTATATTTTTTGAACAAGGAGGTTCACCTTTCATAACCACAGTATAATTGGCAAAATCAGCAAGTTTAACAATGATACAATACTGTTATCTGATATACAGATATTACTCAAGTATTACCAATTGTTAATCATTTGTAACAGTATTTCTCTTTTTATTGTTTTTTATTGAAGTATAGTTGATTTATAATGTGTTAATTTCTGCTCTACAGCAAAGTGATTCATTTATACATATATGTATCTTTTTCCATTATGATTTATCTCAGGATATTGAATATAGTTCCCTGTGCTCTGCAGTAGGACCTTGTTGTTTATCCATTCTGTATGTAATAGTTTGCATCTGAGGCAGTATTTCTTATTCTGGTCTAGGATAGTCCAGGATCATGCCTTGCATTTAGTTCTCATGTCTCTTCAATCTTTGTTAGAAAACTCCTCAGCCTTTCTTTGGATTTGATGTCATTGACATTTTTGAAGAGTACAGGCCTTCTACTTTGTTGACTGTCCCCCAATTTAGGTTTGTCTGGTGTTTCCTCTGGTTAGTTTCAGGTTGTGTATTTTTGGCAGGATCATCACAGAAGTGCTATTGTGTTCTCAGTGCATCCTATTAGGAGGCTCATAGTGTTGGTTTATCCCATTATTGGTGACGTTAATTATTTGGCTAACGTGTTGTTCACCAGGTTTATCCACTGTCTATTTACTGCTCATCTCTTTGTGATTTTTTAACTAATTTGTGGGGAGATATATTGAGACTATGTAACTCTTCTGTTTCTTATCAGACTTTCACCGGCTAGTATTATCTGTTGATTCTTGCCTGAGAAATGATTACTGTGATGTAAAATTGTGATTTTTCTGATTCCATCATTCCTTCTACGTTTATTAGCTTTGTGTTATGAGGAAAAGCATTTCCTTCTTGTTTATTTATGTATTTATTTATGGACTCATGTATCCTTACTTCATCCAGTAGGTTATAATCTGTTACTACTCTTAAATGTTTTGGTGCTCAGGTTGTCCCAGATTTCTAAAATGCAAGTCCCTTCAGTCTGGCTCCTGTTTATTTATATTTATGATACAGTAAAGGCAAAATGGCTTACCTGAATCCCTACTCTTGAAATTTAAAAAAATTGTTCTGTAGCTAACCATGAGTAAATTTAGGAAGATATGTTTCTACAAAACCATATTTTTAATAATAGATTAATCTGTTAAAAGATTAAAAATGACTTAACAATGTGAATTTAGCTATTAAACTGTGCCTTTAAAAATAGCTAAGATGGTAAATTTTATATTTGTTTTTTATTGCAGCTAGTGAAAAGAAAAAAGATACCTTAAACTGTTAGAATGTATGTTAAGTGACTCACATTTGCTAAGTTCCATTTCCATTTTGACTTATTTGTAGCCTTGAGCAAAGTCCTTCATCTTTTGTGGGGGGGCTCCTCCATGTTATCTGTTAATGAAAGTATGTTGCATAAAGAGCTGGGGAACACAGTAAGAGGAAAATAGGTAGTTAACATTCTTGTAGGGATATTAACCTGAATTATTACATTATTTTATTCATTTGCATTTGAAATTGATTTGTTGACTAATAAGATACCAAGGAGATATTTTACATGAAGAGTGAAGCAACACTTTTCAAGGTTAAATCTTCCTGTTACTGTATTCATTGCCAGACAGGAAGGCATATCTATCATGATTAAGAAGCTAGGAAACTGGTATGAAGGACCATGACAATTTTCAGTCTATCATTGATGAATGAGATTGAACTCTGTAATTCACATGCAAATTTTAATTTCTTTTGAAAGAAGAAAGCCAACTTTGATGTCGTACTAAAAGATTTATTGCATAAGGTGAATTCTGTAAAATTATGCTGCCTGCCAATGTGTCTACTTAAGGGACTTGTCTATTTTTAAAGTGAAGTAAATTGACTGTGTTTTTAATAATATAATCAATGTCATATGACATTTCTAATCATGATTAAAAGCTACCATATTTTATTACTAAAGAGGTTAAAGTAAGTTATTTAGTTTAAGTATAGAAATGTAATATACATTTTTTAAATTACAGAATATATGTTAAAATAGGGATGGGTAACTCTAATTGTGCTATTTATCATTTTCAGTAGATGTTGGAAAGATTTTGTAGTTTATTCCTGCTTTTTAATTTTGGAGTTAAGCAAAAAGACCCTTACCATTACCCCACTTACTTTTCAAAGGTGGTGGGGGAGGTAGATTAAACTTATTCTTACTACTTTAGGTTTTGAGTGGGTTTGTAAGGATAAAGTAGGGAATTGGAGTCCAATTTTTTTTTCTTCCAGCACCTGTGGTAGTTTACTACATGAACATACAGTTAGGAGCTCCTGAGCAGTGAATCTCCTTGGTTGCTCCTAAAAAGACTGAAAAGCAAAAGTAGTGTCAAAACTGTTAAGGTTGAATAAGAGAAGGACCAAAATGTGTTCATTGGACTTAGCTATCCCTGGTTGTTGGTGACTTTGAAGAGACTGGATGCAGTGTTGTAGTGGAAGGGAAAGCCGTTTGCTGTGGGTAACGGAGAAGGAGCGAGGTGAGGCAGCAGAGTTTGTATGTGAGGATGTTATTTTCAAGAAATCTGGCTTTGAAAGGATGGTGAGAGGATGATGACCCCTTTAAACCCTATTCTCAAGAAGAATACTGTCTCATAAAGGCCAGTCAACTTAATAACGGTATGTGGCTGGTATGCAAACAAAAACTTCACATTTTACTATTTGGAACTAAGTCTGGTCAGTAGTCTAGATAAGTTCTCTAAAAGTATAATGGGGTATATCTTTAGTGGTTTAGCAAGTTTGTGTACTGTTCTTGGTAGATACACATATTAAGTGCTTAGATAATTATCAATGAGAAAAAAATGGTTGCTTTTTAGTTTTTGATCATTTTGGGGGAAACTTTGCATTTAGTGGCTAAACATTCGCTGAATGCCCACTATGTGTCAGGCCACTATGAGACAGACCTAGTCCCTGCCCATGTGGTGCAAACAGACTGAGGCAGACAGACACTGAACACATTAAGTGTGATCATTGTGACAGGTGTATAGGGTGTTTGGGGAATATGTAATGGGGGAGAGGATTATCTAGTTAGGGGGCTGGAGGAACCTGTGAAATTACTTTGTAAACGAAGGTGCTTTATAACTGTTGTTATTGGGTGATGAAGTAATAGCAATGGTGAAGAATTTTGTTTAGATAAAAAGGTGACTTCATTTTTCAGTTTTGGCTATCTTAAATCAGGGCTTTCCAACCCCTGGGCTGTTAGCAACCTGGCCGCACAGCACGAGGTGAGCAGCCGGTGAGCTAGCAAAGCTTCATCTGCCACTCATCGTGCTCCCCATCCCCAAGTTTCCCATCGCTTGCATTACCACCTGATCCCCCCCCCCACCTCCCTGCAACCGCCATCCGTGGAAAAATTGTCTTCCATGAAACCGGTCCCTGGTGTCAAAAAAGTTGGGGACCGCTGTCTTAAATCACCTGTTTACCATTGTTTTAATTCTGTACATATTGTATGTGTTCTTATTTGATACATATCTTGCCTTTTTTTTTTTTTTAAGCATGGTGTTATTTCCGGGGTTGAATTAGAAATAAAAGAACACATCAATCATGTTAGTTTGATTATTCCAAAAAAACCAAGAACTACCCAAAGTCTACAGGCCCCCTTGCTTCAATTCTGGACAACTCTGAAGGGCCATCCTAGTTCCAGGATTCCTTGTGAGATCAGCTAAAAGCTTTGTAGTGACTGCATTGCAGTATTGCTGTTCAGCCTCTTACACTGCCCAGTCATATTTCCTTGATGCCTTGTAGATGTTGTTCGCAAGAATTCTCCCAAGTAAATTTCTTTCACATCCCCTCACACACAAGGAAGATGTAAGTGTAAGGTGGTAACAGACACATGTAATCCTTAAGCATCCACTGTATGTAATGAAATAACTTTGTACCTATGAGTTTGAAATGGTCCTAGCTATGTTCGTTCTCAGGAGAATCAAGAAAACAGCTATTTGCATCATTTCCTGTGGTTCAAATGAATAACCTTGAGGAGTAACTAACCTAAAGTCTTAAAATTGTTTTTTATAGCTCAGTGTGTAAAGTAGAAGTATAAAAGTATGTTTTTTAAGCAACAGATTTTTTAAAAATAACTGTTTTTTGGAGCAGTTTCAGATTCATAGCAAAATTGAGCAGAAAGTACAAAGCATTCCCATGTTATCCCTCCTTCCTTCCTTCACTGTCAGCATCCTGCAGTGGAGCGGTACATTGGTTACAATTGATGAGCCCACATCAACACATCATTATCACCCCAAATCCATAGTTTACATTAGGGTTCACTCTTGGTGTCATACATTCTATTAGTATGACAAATGCACAGTGATAAGTACCCACCGTTATAGTATACAGAATAGTTTCACTGCCCTAAAATCCTCTGGGCTCTGCCTGTTCATCCTTCTCTCCCTGCCAACCTCTGGCAACTACTGATCTTTTTCCTGTCTCCAAAGCTTTGCCTTTTCAGCATGTCATATAGGTCAGACTGTATAGTATGCAGCATTTTCAGACTGTCTTCTTTCACTTAGTGATATGCATTTACGGCTCTTCCATGCCTTTTCATGGCCTGATAGCTATTTATTTATGTATGTATGTATGTATGTATGTATGTATTTAAGAGCACTGAATAATACTCCATTTGCTGAGTGTACCATAGTTTATCCATTCACCTACTGAAGGATGTTTTGATTGCTACTAAGTTTTGGCAATTATGAATAAAGCTTTCATAGATATCCATGTGAAGGTTTTTGTGTGGACATAAGTTTCCAGCTGATTTGGGTAAATGCCAAGGAGTGTGACTGCTGGATTGTATGGCAAGAGTATATTTACTTTTGTGAGAAACCGCCAAACTGTCTTTTAAAGTGGCTGTACCGTTTTGAATTTACAACAGAGTTCCTATTACTTCATATCCTCACCAACATCTGGTGTTGTCATTGTTTTGTATTTTCACTCTTTTAATAGGTATGTAGTGGTATCTCATTCTTGTTTTAATTTGCAGTTCCGTAATGACATATGATGTAGAGCACCTTTATGTGTGCTTATTTACTGTCCGTATATTTTCTTTGGTGAGGTGTCTTTTCAGAACTTTTGCCCATATTTAAATGTTTGTTTCTTAATGTTGAGTTTTAAGAGTTGTGTATTTTAGATAACAGTCCTTTATCAAATATGTCTTTTGCAAATATTTTCACCCAATCTGTGGCTTGTTATCCTTTCGATGAAGAAGTTTTTAGAAGCAATGTTCAACTCATTTATTAGACATCTACTCTGTGCTCGACACTGAAGTAGAGGCTGGAGTTGTAGTGGTAAGAAAATCAGACATGGCCTCTGTGCTAAAAATCAAGTAGGGAAGACAAAATAGTCAGGTGAGTGTAGTTGAGTGCTGTAATGAAGTGGATTCAGGGTACTGTGTTGGTGCGAGCAAAGTTAAGCAGTCCGAGGAGATCAAAGGAAGCTTTTATGCTGACGTTTATTGGGCATTTATTATGTGTCAGGAACGATCCCAAGAGCTTTACATTGACTAATGTAATCCTCCCAGCAACTCTGAGATTGGTACTGTGGTTGTCATCCCCATTTTGTGATCTGGGAACTGAGGCACAGAGAAGTATTGGTAGAGGTGGGATTTAAACCCAGGCAGGAATTCCCTGGCGGTCCAGTGGTTAGGACTGTGCACTTTCAGTGCCAGAGCCCAGGTTCAATCCCTGGTTGGGGAACCGAGATCCCTCAAGGTGCGGCCAAAAAATTAAAAAACAGAAAAACCCAGAATCAGGCAGAGGGGCTTCAGAGCCTATGCTCTTTACCACAGCACTGTACTAACGTTTCTTGGAGGGGTTAGCATTTAAGCAGAAAATCTAAGGGTGTTTAACTGGAGGCTAATCCAGTAATGAGGAAGAGGTCTTCTAGGCAGAGGGAACAATGTGTGGACAAACTAGAGGTCAGAGAGAGCAGGGCAAGCTCAAGTTATCTGAAAATAAGATATAAATAGAGCAAAGGATATATGGCTAGGGTGGTAGATCAGGCCATAGAATAAATGCTTGGTAGTCTAGTTCAGCATATCCTAAGGAGGCAGGAAGCGGTTGACTTGTTTTAAGCAGGAGAGTAGCATGTTGGACTTATATGGTTGAAAGATGACTGAGAGAAATGGATTGAAGGGGAGTAAAGTTTGGGTTGGGAGTCAGTTGGAGTAATAAGAGAGGGATAATGGCCTGCACTAGGTAGTGGAATTGACGATGGCGAGAAGTGAATGTAGTTAGGAGATACTGTATTTAGAAGGAAGAATTGTTATGACTTTGGTGGTTGATTGGCTGTGAGAGTTGAGGGAAAAACCCAGATATGACTCGCAGATCATGGTTTGGGCAGCTTGTTAGAGTGCTGCATCCCCTGAAGAACTCCAAAGAAGCAATATGAGAGGGGACTGGAGGAATCAGGGGAAAGATGAGTTAAGGTTTGATTTGCTGAGTTGGTGAGTGATGAGACAAGTTAAGCGATTGGATATGCAGGTGTAACCTAATTATACAGGCCTAGCTCTTAGGAGGGAGATTTGATACCTCTGCCTGTATGTCTGTCACTTTTATATAGATGGTAAATTATAAATTAAGCAATGGAAGTAAGCATGGACTAGTCAGTAATTTCAGACATTGCTGAGAGAACAAGTAAGCATGAAATATATTTGTTGATAATTTTAGTGAGTGCAGAAGCTAGGATACAAGTATAGTAATTGAAGTGTGAATGAGAGGTGAGGAATTAGCTGGAGTGAAAGGTGGGTTAATGGATTTTTAAAAATAATTAATTAATTTAATTATATTTGTTGGCTGTGTTGGGTCTTGTTTGCTGCGCATGGGCTTTCTGTAGTTGCAGAGAGCAGGGGCTACTCTTCATTGCAGTGCACGGGCTTCTCATTGTGGTGGTTTCTCTTGTTGCAGAGCACGGGCTCTAGGCATTTGGGCTTCAGTAGTTGCAGAGTATGTGCTCATCATTAGTTGTGGCTCATGGGCTGTAGAGCGCAGGCTCAGTAGTTGTGGTGCACGGACTTGGTTGCTCTGCGGCATGTAGGATCTTCCTGGACCAGGAATCGAACCCATGTCCCATGCATTGGCAGGCGGATTCATAACTGCTGTGCTACCAGGGAAGCCCGGGGTAATGGATTTTTTTTTTTTTTTCCTTTTCTTATTTATTTATTTATTTTTATTTTTATTTTTATTTTTGGGGGGTACACCAGGTTCAATCATCTGTTTTTATACACATATCCCCGTATTCCCTCCCTTCCTTGACTCCCCCACCTCGAGTCCCCCCTACCCTCCCTGCCCCAGATCCTCTAAGGCATCTTCCATCCTCGAGTTGGACTCCCTTTGTTATACAACAACTTCCCACTGACTATTTTACAGTTGGTAGTATATATATGTCTGTGCTACTCTCTTGCTTTGTCTCAGTTTCCCCTTCACCCCCCGCCCCCTCCCATACCTCGAGTTCTCCAGTCCAAGGGGTAATGGATTTTTAATTTTGGGATTCATTAAAATTGGGAGAGCCTCAAACATGTTTAAAAGTTGATGGGAAGGAGCCCACGAAAAGGGAGAGGTGGGAGAGGTTGGAGACGCTACTGAGAGGCGAATACAGAAAGAAGTCTTTGACTGCATCTGAGAGGATGGAATCCAGAGTCCAGATAAAGGGATCAGATCCAGGGGGAAGGACCTGCAGCATCTTCCATTGTGACAGGGCAGGGGCGGGAATTTCTGTGTTGGATATCAGGAAGGGGAAGCAGGTCTCTTCTGATGGCTTCAGTTTACATTATGAAGTAAGAAGTGAGGCTTTCTTCTAAGAGTAGGGAGCAGACTGTGTTGGCAGTTTGAAAAACATCAGAAAGGGATATTGGAGGTATAGTTGCTGTGGAGAGTGAGCGAGAGTGCCAACAAGGATGCCATAGTAACATTGCCAGGCAGTTTTGAGGGTCCAGATAGGGTTGATGACTGAGAATTTATGGTGGCACCAGTCTGCATTAATTAATTTTAAGCAGCACTGTTTTGAAGAGGTAGAGATTCTTTTTTTGAGCACCTACCTTATTGGGTATTTCAATAGTTATCTTTAAATGTTTAAGATTTGGCTCCTTTTTTTCCCATAAAAAAGAGGGCCCTAAAAAAAAAAAAAAAAAAAAAGAGGGCCCTAAAGTCTATAGATGCAGTGGGTCATAAGATAAATAAAATGACTTTCATTTGAAAGCTTTTTCAGTAATGGGACCTGTATTTTTTTTGAATCTTTTGTGATATTCTGTACCACTTCTATTTAAAATAAGATTTTAAGGTTATAGAATTCTTACAGCTGGAAAAGAGGCCTTTGACATCATCTTTTTGTTTCTTTTTAACCAGTGCTATTTTCTTTTTAAAGAGTAGCAGAATATTTGTTAAGTGAAATATTATGGTAATGACCCATATATAAAACAGCTAAAAATGATGGTGCTTTGATGAGAGCTGGTAATTAAAAACCCAAAATCTGGAGTCCAACTACCTGGACTTTAACCTGGCTCTGTTTCTTAGCTGTGTAGCAACTAAGCTCCAATTCCCTCATCTGTAAAATCAGGGTAATAATAGTACCTACATTATAGAGGTTTGTTGAGTTTTAAATATGATTTTATCTTAGTACAGTGCTCTATAATATTAGTTTGGTTTATTTGGTTAAAGCAAAGCTAGGGACCGTTGGCAGCCCTACCTTCCTGGTTCTCACTTTATTCTGTGTGTTGGTTCCTGAGGTGCCTCCATGGATGGAGTATAGTTTGAAAACCACTGATCTAGTTTGTCTCCCTCAATGTAAAGATGAAGAAACTGGGGTTTGGATTGAGGGATAACAGTTTTAAAGGCCACAGACGAACTTCTGCTGTAGGCTACACACAGCTATTATTGCTGAATTAAGCTACATAACCATGTTTAGATGCTGCAGCTTCTCTTTAGGTGGTATCTGAGAAATAGAAGATGGAACATTGAATTAAAAGAAAGGTTAGCATTAAAAAAAAGCTATAAAGAAGTCAATTGATAAAGTAATATGCAGTGCCTTTGTGATATCTGTAGTGGTTAGTAAAGATTGATCAGATAGATGGACTGAGTAGTTTATTATATGTATGCTTTTGTTGTTTATTTGTTTATATTTTTAAAAATAAACTTATTTATTTATTTATTTTTTGGCTGTGTTGGGTCTTCGTTGCTGCACACGGGCTTTCTCTAGTTGCGGTGAGCGGGGGCTACTCTTCCTTGTGGTGCGTGGGCTTCTCATTGCGGTGGCCTTGTTGCAGAGCACGGGCTTTAGGCGCATGGGCTGCAGTAGTTGTGGCACATGGGCTCAGTAGTTGTGGCTCATGGGCTCTAGAGCGCAGGCTCAATAGTTGTGGCACATGGGCTTAGTTGCTCCGTGGCATGTGGTATCTTCCTGGGGCAGGGCTCGAACCCGTGTCCCCTGCATTGGCAGGCGGATTCTTACCCACTGCACCACCTAGGAAGTCCTGTTGTTGTTTATTCTTACAAATGTAATTTTGAATAGTCTTTTAAAAAGAATATGCAGTGTTCCCTTTGAAGTTCTAAAAAGCTTGACAATTCCTTAGGAAATTACTTAATTTATCTTATGATAGAACTATAATTTATAGCAAATATGGGCCTTCTGCCACCAAATCTTGGATTTATTCTTTAAATGGTGATGAAAAGCTCATAATTTTTATGGTAAATGATGTGTGAAGCATAATCAAAAATATGGTGTCTGATATATATTGGTAATAAATATTTTGTTACTGGCAGTTCTTGTGAAATGTGATTTAAATCATAAATTATGCCATTGGTTCCTAATTACAAAGTTCTTTACAAGATATTGTGCTCTTCTGATTAAAAAAGAAGTACCATATAATTCTACAGATGTATAGAATTGTTCTAGATTCTGGAGATAGAAAAATGAACAGCCTTCTAAGAACTTTCATGCCATCCCAGGAATTGTGAATTGTTGTGAATTGCTAAAATTTTCTGGAGAACAGTTTGCGTCAATCAGTATTAAAAGCCTTGAAAGTGTGTCTCTCTTTTGATCTAACACATCTACTTCTAGGAATTTGTCACAAGAAGAGAATCTTAAGATGTGCATGAAGATTTCTGACCTTAACCATAAAGAATCTCACCTACTGTGAGAAACTCTTGTTTTTTTTAATTGTGAAAAGGGAAAAGTTACACAGTGACTTGATTTGGTAAAAACAGAGTCTCATTTTCTCCCCTTTTCTTACTCCGTTTGAGTAAACAAAAAGGGGGAAAAGATATGAAATGTCATCCACTGATATACAATGCAGCGATTCCTTCCTCTGGCATATTTTTCAATGCTGTTCCTCTTTCCATCCTCATTCTGTGGCTCTGGAAGCCTTTTTACCCCTGAAGGCTTGCCTTGGAGTCCCTGGCCCCTAGCTCTGGAATTGGGTTCATCAAGGATAGAGAGGGTTTAGAGGGCTGAGGAGAAGGAAGGGGTTGCAGTGGTAGAAGTAAGAAGCTTAGGGGAAGAAAGGCCCCTGCCTTGTTGAAGGCTGCACAGAATCTGACTTAGAGATGCGGAGATTTGGCTATGAGGATGGTTGTCTCTGCATTGTTTATAATAATAAAAAATTACTAATAACCCAAGTAATTATGGAAACTAGTTGAACTGGTATGCCCATATATTAATAAAAAGGTGAAGAATATAGCAATTGATACGTACAATATACTAAACGAAAAAAATGTGTATTTTGTCAAGTTACTTGTGTAACCAGCATTGTAGTCCTGTGCCTGGCTTCCCTTCATTCACACCGTCCTTGTAAATTTCTGGCTCTGGGTAAATTTCCAACTGGGGATGTGAAGGTTATTGCTGAGTTCAAAGCCACAGAACCATGACATTTGATGGTGCCTCTTTTTCTCATTTCTCATTGCCATTTCCACAAGGATAGTTCCAAAATTTTCTCCTTTCCTCATGCCTGTGGTGTGCTTCCTTATCCTTTCACATGGCAGGGATACCTAAACTTCCTTGCATTCTTCCTGTTGATTCTCTACTTCATGATCTGCAGCTGCTAACCTTTTGGCTCTCTCTTCATTAATTGAAAACTATTTTGTCTTATAATTGTATGTGAACAAGTCTTATTTCCCTTGAAAACTTTGAGTGCAGGGACCATTCTTGTTCTTCTTTGTGTTTCTGGTGTTTGAAATTATTTTATGACCATGACCTATTGGTGGTCTCTTGATAGTCCACAGTAGCTATGGATGGACTGATTGGATCCAAGATACTGTCCAAAAGCTTTTTTGAATTTGGAAGCATATTTAAACAATTGAAACTTTAGCAAAATTGCTGTGTAGTGTTGTATTTTAAAGACAGATTTACATTATCAGTTATTTTGGAATTCATTTTGCATGAAGCGACAAATTTAGTAAATGATTTCATAGTCATTATTTTTGAATATACTGTACTCTTTAGCAATATTGCTGCAAGCAAATGTAATTGGTAGCAGTTTGATTCCTAGTTGGATAGTTAGTGTGTTCTAAGGATTTAAAATCTAGGTACATTTATCAGTTTCTTGTTGAACATAGATTAGTGGGAATGTTGCTTGGAAATAATAAAAAAAATTTTTCTAACAGTAGAATACTAATTTGTATTTTCTGTTTTTATTAGGTAAGTATCAGTAATAGAGTGGTAGACACAAATAGCCCAAAGTTTTGCTATTAAGCAAGTATTTTATAAATACATTTATAAAACTGAGTATTGCATATAGTTTTCTTTAAGCACACATGCTTACCAAGTAGAGTTAAAAAAAAAACTTTTGCATTACAACATTCTTTTCCCTTTTTTTCCGTCTTTTTAGGCCTCATTGCTACGATTTCAGAGTACCCTGGTAATAGCTGAGCATGCAAATGATACCCTAGCACCCATTACATTAAATACCATCACAGCAGCCAAACACCTTGGAGGTGAAGTGTCCTGTTTAGTAGCTGGAACCAAGTGTGACAAGGTGAGAAATTTTTAAGGTCAACCATAGCAAATATAATCTCCATCAAGAGACAGGGAAAGATGGCGACAGAATTTTGCTGAGGACTGTAACCCAGACTGGGTTTTAATACCTCATTAAACGGTCAATGTTTCAACCGTTACTACGAGTGAAAAAGGAACTAAAAGGTTTGCTCAGTAGGCGTTTTATCTTTTGAAATGAGGTAGAATACTTGATTTAGTTCCCCTGGCACCATCATGTGCCATCAGGTACCAAGTAGAGTGATAATATTTGAGTCCCCTTAGAGGTTAATAGCCGATCCCTTTTCTGTATTGATGAATATACTTGCTAATTGCTTTGAATTCCTGAAAGTGGTAAATCTGGAAAAAGTATCATGGGTGTTAATTTTTAATTGGTATAAGAATTCAAGTGTAAGTAGTATGCCTTCCAAACTATAGCTGGTACTAAAATATGTTCTTTGTTTTGATTGTTGAAGTAAGATGGCAGCTCTGTAAACTAACCCCCTGGAAAGGAGCTCTAATGTGGTTTGCAGAGTCTGTACCTCTGGGCTGTAGTGTAGTTGAAATGGTGCTTCACTTAAGCTTACCCAGCTTCACTTAAGCTTACCCAATTCCCTCTCACACTACACAGGAGTTGCTGATTGTGTACTTGGGGGCTTGGACCTCAGAGGAAGAAATCCAGAAGAGAGCATGTTTCTTTTTAGAGGATTTATTTTTTATTAAATGGTATTGTTGCAGGGCATATGATATAATGCAGGTTTAGAATGTTAGTGTTTCTTCTGTCCAGTTTCTTAAGTGAAAAGGCTATCTTAAAAGAATGTATTCAAGCAGGTTTGGGGTGATGTGGATTTCTTAACCTAAATCATCTAACAGCTGTTGAATCTTGTATCGTTATTAACCACAACGCATGATGATATGGCACAAATATCTTTTTGGTTGCCCTACTTTCAGATATACAAGTTCTGGATTTGATTATTTATTTTACTGTAATTTTAAATAACTATTCTAATATGACTAGAAAAATATCTGATGCTATTTTATTTATACTATTTTGAGAAAAATCAGAACAAATCATCTTTTCTTCAGTTACAGTCTTACTCTGTCACATTTTAATCTTAAAGAAAAATAATCAGTACCTGTATACAGAGACTGTTAATAGCCTAGGCAGATTTCGGTTTTATACTGTTTTCTGTAGCTATTTATCATAAACAGCAAGTGACTCTTCTGTGTAGTGCCTGAAGTTTTTGCTAGTTAAAAAAAAATGTTTTTATAGTACAAGATCATCTACCAGTGAATA
Source organism: Hippopotamus amphibius kiboko (assembly GCF_030028045.1). Lineage (NCBI taxonomy): Eukaryota > Metazoa > Chordata > Mammalia > Artiodactyla > Hippopotamidae > Hippopotamus > Hippopotamus amphibius. Next base: position 217,081,738 of record NC_080187.1, read on the forward strand.
CTTGATTCAGAAGAGGTGCTTTTGCACTTCGTTCTTTCTTCAGTGGCTATTGTTGCAGCCTTACTCTCCATGGAGGGAGGAGGCAGGAGGCACAGGCTTTTATGCCTGCTCATCAGTGAATCAGCATGGAGGTAAACAAGAAGACAGAAGACCGTAATATGATTGCCATGTTTCTGCTAAAGCAGAAACCAGTCATGCTGTAATTAAAGAGATTTAAAAGAAGGAATTCTAATTGCCTTCTGTATACAGGAAGTCTGAGTGGTCAGAAAGCTTTCCCAGAACCCCATCCTGATTCTAAACAGGCGAAATGTGGAATTAAAATAGAAAATATTTTGCTTCATCATAGATAAATATATGTCAGCAGGAACTCAGGGGTTCACAGTGGACTGTTATATAAGATTTTCTGTGTTGCCCAGGTTAACTGATGGTAAAATCAGTAGAAATTGTTATTGCCAGATAAAGTGCAGTGGTCTGTATACCAGTATGGTTAAGTCCTGTTCTTTAGCTCTAGGAACTCTAAGTCTGAAATGTGTTGGCTGTGTTGTTGTTGTGAGAGAAAGAACCTGACCATTGCCTCATTTTCACCATTTCTAAAACGATGAACTTAACATTTGCATTGAGCGAAGGGAAAGAGCACAGTGTACAACTAAATTTGAGTAGACAGCTGTGTTGATTTTGGTTTATCAATTAGTACTTTTCTTTTTCAAGGCAGGAATTTTTGTTTAAGGTTAGTGGACAGTATGATCAATTGACTTAAGATTTTCTTTGTTAAATGACTTTTTTTTATTCCTAAGTAGCCCTTTTTCTCATAAGAACAGTTTTTACAGTTGGCCATTAAGATTTTATGATCTGTTGATATTTGTAGTGGTGGCTCTGTTAGTATCTTTCTGTTAGATGGATAATTAAAAACTTTTATTTATAGCTGGCACAAGATCTCTGCAAAGTAGCAGGTGTAACAAAAGTTCTTGTGGCTCAGCATGATGCGTACAAAGGCCTCCTTCCAGGTGAGCTTTTCCAGTGGAAATAAATAAATTTATGAAATTTATGAAATAAATAAAATATTATGAAATGTGTTTATCAAATGTGTTTAATTCTCAGAGGAACTGACACCATTGATTTTGGCAACGCAGAAGCAGTTCAATTACACACACATCTGTGCTGGAGCATCTGCCTTTGGAAAGGTGAGAAGATTGAGAATGTGGAATCTGATGTCACTACTTGGAAGGGTTAGATTTCATTGTGCTGAAAATGTACAAAAGACTTTGTTTAGATTTAATCTTGGCTTTTAGAATTAATGTGATAGTTTTGCTAAAATTTATTCTTTCAAGATTTTGTTATAATTTCTGTTAAAATGCTATCTCCAGGCTTTCAGCTTTTGTCATAGAGACAACTGTTCCTTCAAGATTTTGTCATAATCTATTAGGATGCCGCCTCTAGATTTTCAGATTTTGTCATGGAGAAAACTCTGTTTAAAAAAAAAAAATTATTTTTCTTTAAAAACAATGTTGAACCGTCTCATTGTGTGGATATCATTTGTATTAGTAACCCATCATAAGAGATGGGTTTATTTGGATGGATGATGGGTATTTAGAAAGGTCAAATTTATCTACTTGGGGGATTTGGGAAGGGCTGTGCGGTGTTTGAAGACATCCTTAAGGTAAAGAAAGGTGTAATCCGATCATGCGCATTGTGACATGTCTGAAGAAAGAATGTGCTATGAGATGGGTAGTGGTCTGTGTGAAGTTTGAAAAAAAGGGGAGGGGGAATGTAGGGGGAGCCCAAGAGAAGGAATTTGTCGATGGGTCTTTCTTGCTCTCCCTGTGACCCTAGGTATTAACCTAGCTCCCTTTCCTTTTATCCCATTCTTAATAAGCTGAAGCTTGTAGTTTTTATTTTTACCTTTAAAGATGGTAAAGTAAGTTGTACATAAATACATTCTTATTATAAGGGATGCATACAGTAAAGCAGTATGCAGAGCAGGGTATCACAATTCCGCTTTCTTATTCCCAACTCTCTTCCCTCTTCCAAAGTACTGGTGTTAGCAGTTGTACATTCTTTTAAGCCTTTTCCTATGGATTTTCAAATTATAAATGTACAATTTTTTTTTTTTTTACTTCTAGAATTGGTTGATGTAGCATGAATTGTTTTGTGACTGGTGGTTTTCACTTGAGTGTATCTTGAAAATATTTGCTCATAATGTGTCCATCTCTTTTTTAAATGGCTGCATAATATTCCATAGTTAGCCAAGGATGGACAGTTAGGTTGTTTCTAATTTTTTGTATTTATAAACTTTGCTGTTAAGAAACGTCCTTGTATATACCTTTGTAAACATGTGCTGGTATTTATTTAGCACAGAGATCCAGAAGTGAAATAGCTGGGTCAAGACTATGTGCTTTTAAAATTTTGATATGCAGTACATTGCTAAACTGCTCTCTTGAAAGGATGCCTCAGTTTATACTCCACCGGTTGCATACCTTGCCAACACTTGCTATTGTACCTTTTAACATTCCCCCCCCCCCCCGTCTGATGTGTGAGAAATTATATCTTTAGTAATTTTGCGTTTCTCTGATTGATAGTGTATCAAATATCTTTTCATATAATTCCTGGTCATTTAAATTTTTTCTTTGAATTGTCTTGATTTGACTGTTTTTTCCTTTTACATTCACAATTCTGTTGTAATTGATTTTTAAATATGAGTTTTGGAAATAAGATATGAGCTCTTTCATCAACTAACCATGTTGGGTGGCAATAGCAGTGACTTCCCGAAACATTGATCTTTTTTCTTGCAACATGAATAGTGTTTGTGAATTTTTACCTGTAGTGCAATATTGCTTCTAGACATGAATCACTGCGAACGTGTAGGAATTTTGCACAGTCACCCATGTAAATTACTCTAGTTTGTTTTTTTAACCTCAGAATTATCATTTTGAGCTCGTTAAATTTTTTCTTTTAAGATTAGTAGAATTTCTAGGCAGTAACAGAATTTGTAACCTACAATGTAAATACATGAGTTTAATGAACAATTGTTCTTTTTATTAGGTTGTTACATTGCAGACTATCATAAGTTTTCCCATTTTTGTGTGGGGTTTGGTAATTGATAAGTAAGATGGTTCTACAGAGATATATGACTCTGGGCTAGTCATTTACCTTCCTCAAGTCTGTTTTCTGATGTGGAGAATGATGCAGTTTGGCCAAGTGATGTCTATGATCTAACAACTAGAAATGTTACTCTCAGCAGGCAGAGGCTTGCTTGCTCTGTGCAGATTTTAATTTTCTTTTTGGGCCCTAGGCTGGTTAGGACCTCTACAGCTTCATCCTTTCACCATTGAATAGTGGCCTTTTCAGTGTTTTCCCCTTCCTGTTTGTAAATTGCTAAAGCCACAAAGCACAATTTTGGGGATCACAGAGGGTTGGGATTCCAGGAAGGCATTCGTGTGTTGGTTCCATTCACCATGGGGTTTCCTGACTTGCTGTATTCTCAACTTCTAATAGAAAGAACCAAATGGAAAAAACAAACAAACAAAAGGAATGGGTTTTCTCTATAGCAGGTCTCTATAGCAGGTTTCACTTCCCTTGGAAATGATTAAGTCAGAGGCTTGACATCCAGCTACTGTACTTTGGGATGTTGTAGATGAGCACTGAACTAAAAGATCTTTGTGGACCATTCCATCTCTGAGAATTTTGGTTCTGTGTTGAATGATTTAAACAGTTTCATGAGTCTTCAGTTTCTACAGTGACAGTTTACCTAAAAGATTGTTAAACCCAGAAAGGGTATTTGTTGTATCTGATTAGCTAGATTTTGATACGCTCTTCTTGATTGCTATGTTGTTACATATGGGAGTTTGGAGAACAAAGGTCACATAATAGTAGCTGGTGTTGCAGCCTCCGATTGGCTTTGGAAATGAGAAAGAGTCCATCAGATGAAGCTAAACAATTAGCTCTATAATAGTTCTTCAGCAACTGTGTTTTTAAGACAGCACACCTTTATACTGGTATGTTAGAATTTAAAAATCTGTCATCTTTTTGTGCTTCAAAAGAACACTCTGTTAGTTATTGCCTCTCCTTCCCTGAAACCATGTGGTTGAGTCTGTTGGATATTGTGGAGATGAATGTTTACCATCCATCCTCTCAGGACATTCAGACAGAAGATCAGACCTGGAAAAACATGTGCCTTTAAGTACTGTGGTAAATTTTTTTTCAGGATGTCCTAAAATAAAACAAGGGATAATAGAAGTACAAAAGATATTAAATTTCAAGTTTGGAAAGTTCTAAAACTTTAAAAAGAAGCACAGTCTGCATATCATAAAATTTGTAAGAGAATCTGCTCAGCCAGGTAACAATATTCTAGCAGTATTTCCTGAACAGTTAAAGAAGGTGGCTCAGGAATACTGAAGCAGGCTTTAAATGCTGACAAAATTGGTTTGTTTTAAAAGCAGATGTCTTCTAAACCTCTTACTTACCAAGTTAGAACTATGTTTAATGGCATTTTAATTATTTTCCCAAGCCCTTTATTTCCTATGAAATCTTAATTTTTTCTAATTGTAGATTTATAAACTATGATACTTTTCAGTAGCTCTTTTATCATGGTTGAAAGAAGATTACTATATAATATAAATAACAATAGACTGAAAATTAGAAAATCTTTATAGTTGGAGATGCAACAGGAGGAAATTTGATTCAGGCTTACAACACGGGGGTTAACGTTGATTTACATAGAACTACTTATTAGGTACTTGGTAGAGGCACGAGAGGTAGAAGACACACAACCTCTGCTCTCGGGGTGCTTTATGAATTTAGTTGAGGGTCATATAGTATGTATATTAAAAATTGTTTTAAAACAAAATACATGTCAGTGTCAATTAAATAGTATAATTGTACATGCATGTGAGAGGATGCAGAATAAAGGCATGATTAGAGGATAATCCTGAGAGAATTCTTAGAGGAACACGGAGGGTTTGGGGATGGAATGAGGAGAGAAGCTTGAGTACTATTATAATGAAAGTTTGCCTGCTGGAGGTAGTATCGTGTACTGAGTTTAGGAGAGGCCATGGAGTAAGCTCTGTGTAGAAAGTAGTGTAGAATTCACCTTTTCTATTTATGTGATAAAAGCAACACTTCACTTTTGAAATTACTCTTAGATGGTGTCATCATCTAAGAGAACCTCTGAGTCTAGAAAGTATGGAAAATTATTCTTCACTAACTGATTTTGTGTTAGAGCCTGAGAGTCATAGAAATTTAGATTAGAAGCATAGAGATTCTCTTCTTCTCGTTGTGAGGTGAAGTAACTAAGCCCTGGGGATATTGTGGCTTGCCCAGTGATCCCTGCTAGTGGGAGCAAAGTTATGACATGTATCTATTCCAGACATGTTATATGCATATACAAGGAAAAGCATATATGTTAACTTTTGTTGAGATGTGTATATATATATACATACACCTACATACATACACAAGAGTCTGCTTTCAGGGGACCAAACAGGTGAAAGTCTAATGGAGCAAGATAAGGACTATAGGGAGGATACTTTAACACCTCAAAACAAAGTAACCCACGAGAGACTTTAAGTTTTGAAAAGTTTGTGCAAGATGGGTACCGAAACAACTCACAGAAGAGCATAAACAGAAGCGTTTGGAGGGTGACAGTTTCTTAAAGAGAATCATTACTGGTGACGAACATGGATTCATCACTACGAGCCTGAGAGTAAATGGCCGAGTATGGAATGGAAACATCCTCAATTGCTGACCAAGAAAAAGTTCAAAAGTCAACCATCAGCGGGAAAATTGATGCTTACAGTTTTCTGGTATTCTCAAAGGCCAGTATTGGAACATTAGCAGGAAAAAGGTTTAGCGATCAACAGTGCTTGTTACAGTGTGGTGCTTATTGAAGAGCTGAAGCCTAAACTTCAAAGTAAACGCCAGAGGACTGCTCTCCAAAAGCGTTGTGATCTTGCATGACAATGAACATCTGCTCACTTATGCCCACACTGTCAACACTCTGCAGAAACATTGTTTTGAGATGTTAAAGCATTCTCCCTATAGTCCTGATCTTGCTCCATCGGACTTTCACCTGTTTGGTCCCCTGAAAGCAGACCTACGAGGATGGAGATTCACTTCTGATGAAGAAGTGAAGACAGCCGTGCATTCATGGCTCACAGTTCAGCCTAAAACATTTTTTAATGAGGGAATACAAAAGCTTGTTGACAGATGGATAAAGTGTATTGAAAAGCAAGGAGATTATGTCAAAAAATGGTGTATCTGTCTTTTCTAAGAATTATTAAAACAAATTCTGCAGACAGTGCGGATAATTTTTGACTCACCCTCATAAATAGGGGGGAGAGAGAGAGCTGTGCTTTACTTTTTCATTTTTTAAATTATGTAGATGAACTATAATTTATAAACCTATCCACTATTGACGGACACTTAAGTTAGTTTTGATCTTTTTAAATGCAACATCACTTTTTAAAAAAGAGGAAAATGTCTCTTTGAAATTTTTTCTTATACATTAAGTAAACATGTACAAGTATGTTCTTTTTCAGTATTTGAGAATTTTACTACTCTGTTTTTCTATCTTAATTCAGTAATCTATAACTGTCACGCTTCATAAATGATGATCATTAAAGCAAATATTGTATCTCATAATTCAATATACTGAGTTAAGGTCATTTATTGCTATAAAACTCTTAATGTAGTTAGAGTAATGGTGAACCCTTACTTACACTCAAAGACTATCCAAAAAGTTGTGTTTGAAGTTGTGGTATGTCTAAAGATGCATATGAAATATATTCAAATTAAGATTTCTACAGTATTGCTGGTATTTTACAGCCTTCCATCAGCACATATGTGTGTAACTCACTACTTATTTTGCTTTTAGAACCTTTTGCCTAGAATAGCAGCCAAACTTGATGTTGCCCCTATTTCTGACATCATTGCAATCAAATCACCCGACACATTTGTGAGAACCATTTATGCAGGTGAGTATGAATACCCAAGGAAAATAATCAGTGTGTTAAGTTTTTGAAAATTTTAAAAGTAGAGATTAATTTTGAAGATAGGATTTTGAAATATGAACCATCTTAAAGATTTCTGAGGAAAATCTTAGTCTTGGAATTGCTGCTGTACCATGACATGACGTTCTCTCTGATAGATCTGGAACATGCTCCTTTCCTTCCTGGTCATTCAGTGTACAGAGTGAGATTTTTTTCCAGTGATCAATAAAAATTAGAGTTATTGGGTTGGCCAAGAAGTTTGTAAGTGACACCTGGGAAAGAAAATTTTCTATTTTTTTGAAGTAGTATTTTCAATCTTCTTCGCTGCTTCTACTCATTTCCATCTGCATTAAGAAATTCATTTCAGTGTGTCTTTAGCTGATTAATCTTTTGCTAAGCATGCTGGTCTCTAGTGGGGCTAGAGAAGGCAGTGAACTCTTTGTTCTTTCTGACCGAAGTTGTGTGTTTCAGTCTAAGTGGTCAGTTCTCAAATCAGATCTTTTATCTTTGGTAGTATTTAAAGGGAAATATTTGGTCATAGTCGAGGTCACTCTTAATGTGATTGCTAATCCATAAAAAGTGTCTCAAATCTTTAACAATCTTGGTACATCTTACTTCCTGTCCTTTATGCCTGATAATCTTTTCACTTATTTTCCTCCAGGCATGGTAGCTTCGCTCTTATTAAGTTGTTGCAGCTTATGTTGCTGAGTTACTGAATATGTTGTTTTGGGAGAAGGAAACTTTTGTTTATATTCCTTTTAGGAAGAGTGTACTTAATTAGCATGACTGCCTTTTCCAGTTTGTTTCTTCCATACAGGTCAGCACTTGTTCTATTTTTAAAGTCATTCAAGGTTATACAGAGAGCGGCTGATAGGTTTCTTCAGTATTATAGTCCTTTTTCCTATACTTAGTAAAGGTAGAAAACAAGTAACTGGTCTACAGTTATTTCTTCCTTCTCTTTGTGAAGTAAATTCTGAACCTCAGAGGAATACTTAGGAGATTTTTTGCCTTTCATGGTTGTTTTTTAAAAATAAATTTGTATTTCAGGGAATGCTTTATGTACAGTGAAGTGTGATGAGAAAGTGAAGGTGTTTTCTGTCCGAGGAACATCTTTTGAAGCTGCAGCAACAAGTGGAGGTAGTGCCAGTTCAGAAAAGGGTGAGTGTTCATTTGTATCTGTATTTATTTTCGTTTCTTGCTTTTTAGTTCATAGATTATATTAGAATAAGAGGTGGCTTCTAGTTAAATTTCTAATGCAGAGTGTTTGAGAGCTCAATCTCAATGATAATCCCAAGTTTATACAAAAATAAGAAATATTTGTATCATTTTTGGAACTGGAATAGTTGCTTTGGTGTACATCAAAGGGGTAGGAGAGGGGGATGCATTAAGATTAATCTGTTATATTGATGTAAGGATTTTTTACTCTCCTCTCACTGTTGCCTATTATAATAGAGATTCAATATAATGGAAGAAGAATAATAGTAAATTTATGGAAGGTGTTATACTTTAACATATGCAGTGTCTTATTGAACCCCATAGAGAGAGCGTTATTGCAGTTTTATAGGCAGACTCAGAGAATTAAATGACTTCTCAGAAGTCATACAGCTAATGAGGTGAAGGCTAGAATCTAGTCCCTTTAAGTCTTTACAAAAATCGGAGAGAATGAAATTAGTAGCACAAAAAATTCACGGTAACTAACAAAGTTAAATTTCCTGGAATTCTTTGTGTATTTCTCTTAAAAAATTATTTTTACTGTAGAACTTGAACTCATACTCTTTGTTTCGTTATATGTATCAATATACGCAGCATCAAGTCCTTCCCCAGTGGGGATATCAGAATGGCTTGACCAGAAATTAACAAAAAGTGATCGACCAGAGTTAACAGGTGCCAAAGTGGTGGTATCTGGTGGTAAGTGGAATACTGTAATTTATTGATTTTAAAAAATGATGTAAACATAAAATACTTTGCTTTTATTAGTGCTTATTTTAGAGGAGCACAGGTGGTTTTTCAAATGTAAGAAGTAAATTGCGAGGTGTTTGTCCCACGTTACTGATTAGGAAAGTGAAATGATGAGTTTAATGCCCAGTTTGGACTTGCTGTTGCAAATCTGTGTCGTTGGCACCAGGGGGAGCACGGTACAAATCTCAGCTCCACAGCTTTGCAGCTTGGTGTCTTCGTCTTTTTGACTGACTTCTGTGTTATTCTGAAGAGTATGGTTGGCTTCTGAGTCACAGAAGGAACTCGTTGAAATCTCAGGGCTGTGTTGTTTGATTCCCACCCTTCACTCTGCTTTGAAAGACCTCCAGTGCAGTCCAGGTCTCTGTGGATAACTCTTTGAAAGTTTTTTTGAATTTAATATCAAAGCTGTTAATATTGCACAACACTTGCTTCTTTTTGTATATCATGCTCCTTGTTAAAAAAAAAAAAGACTGAGAAACAAAAGGACCCACATTTTATAACGTGCTGGCTTTTTTAAAAAAATGACTGCTGTCATTTAAAAATCTTTCCAAACTAAACATCAAATGAAATCATTGTGTCCAAACAGCCTCCTACTGCAAGTGTCATTGAGAGGAAATAATATTTCAAAAGGTATATCTGACTAGTTTATTCACTTATTTTTTTCAAGAAATGTTTATTGGATATATGTTCCCTGCCAGGCCCATTGCAAAGTGCTGGAGAAACAGAGGAAAAGGCAGATTGTTCTTGCTCATGAGGAATTGAAAGTCTAGTGGAATGACTTCGATGCAAATAATAACTTTTTTCATTTGCTCAGTTAAGTATTGCTAAATATAGCAGTGACCAAGATAGGTATGGATCTTGTATTTAAAGAGTTTTTGTTCTAGTGGGGAAGACTGTTTTTGAAGACTAATTATATGATTAGTGAACCAGTTAGTTAATTACAGTTGTGTTGAATCTATAGGAGAAGTGCAGGATTATCATTGGAGAACTCAGGAAAGACTTTATAGAGGAGATGGCAGTTGTGTAATATGAAGATTCACTCATGTATACGAAGTTCAAAATTTTTACGGGATGAAGTTTATATTTGCTTAATTTTTTTTTTCTTTTCATTTTTTTAAATGAGGTCGGGGTTTGAAGAGTGGAGAGAACTTTAAATTGTTGTATGATTTGGCAGATCAACTACATGCTGCAGGTAAAGTTACCTTCCTTAGTAGAAAAATGTTCCCATTTTGTTGGAAATACTTTTTCTTCATTATTTCTTTTGTATGTATATAAGTTAATCAAAGCTGCAGATTTTTGCTTTCTCTGGTTTTTCACTTTTCTCTCTGAAACAGTTTTTCTTAGTCTCCAAGTAAATGATGTAGCATTCAGCAAAGAGAGGTTGTCCTTGTTCTTTTTCATTCTTCATATGACACTTTTAACATTTGCCAAATTTTAGTAGTTTTTTCCATTAAAAAAAATTAAATATCAGCTTCATTGCCTACTTCAGATTCAGGAATGCCCTTGTTTGTCTCCTTATTGGTGGTCTAATGTAAATCTGTCATACAAATAGAAATTAACATTTAACATTATTTTAAAAATTTATAGGGAAGATAAATCTTGTTATTAAAAATGTATTGAGAATGGAATGATATTTTTTAAAAAATCAGAAAACTAAAAATATTTTAGTTTTTAATTATACAACCATTAAATGAATATACTCTTCTTTTTATAAAAATGTCTCAGTTCTGTTCTCCCCCTTTTGAGAATTTTGTGTATAACTTTCTAGGCTTTTCCTATGCTTTTATACTACCTAATATGTGTACCCACAGAAACAATTATGGTTTTGTCTGAATAAAGGCATGATGTTGACTCTTTATAATCAGATGGTGGTATTTGAGCATAATTCATTCGTTCATTGATTGAACAAATATGGCAGGCACTATTTTAGGAGCTAGGTAAAAGCAATGAACAAAATAAGCAAAATTATTCTCTCACAGTTCTAGGGGCCAGAAGTGTGTTGAAATTAAGGTGTTGGCAGAGTCACGCTGCCTCTGAGGGTAAATCGGTTTGTTTTCAGTTACCAGAGGCTGCCTTGGCATTCCTGGGCTTATGGCCGCGTCACTCCAGTTTCTGCCTCTGTCTTCGTATTACCTTCTTCTCTCTGTATCTGTATCATATCTCCTTCTGTAACCCTCTTACAAGGATACTGTGATGACATTTAGAACCCACCTAGATAACGCAGGATAAGTGCCTTCTCCCAAGATCCTTAACTTTATATCGTATCTGCTGCCATACAGGTAATATTCACAGGTTCTGGGGATTAGAAAGTGAATATATCTTTGGAGGGGCCATTTTTCTGCCTACCACAGACAGTAAACACAATAAATTAGTAGATAATATAGTATGTTAGAGGGTAGTAAATGCTGTGAAAATAATAGAACAGGAAAAGCAGAAGGATTGGAGGGGGAGGATTGCAGTTTTAAATAAGCTGGTCAGAGTATGCCTTAATGAGAAGACATCCGAATAAAGGTTTGAGGAAGGTAAGGAAGCAAGCTGTGAGGAGATCTGAGAGAGTGTGTTTCAGGTAGAGGGACCAGTAAAGTGCAGAGGGCTTTGCTGAGGCAGGAATATGTCTGCTTCCGTGATGAATAGCAAGGAGGCCAGTGTGGCTGGAATGAAAAGTGCAAAAAGGGAGAGTGGTAAGAGATTAGATTGGGAGTAATAGACCAGATCACATAGGGCTTGTAAGCATTTGTAAGGAGCTTGGTTTTCTCTGAATGAAATGAGGAGCCATTGAAAGGTTTGAACAAAAGAGTCATATGATCTGACACATATTAAAATGATCACTCTGGCTACAGTTTTGAGAATAGGCTACAGGGTGATAAGTGCAGTAACAGGGAGATCAATTAGGAGGCTGTTTCAGTCATTAAGGTGAGAGATGCTCAGGGTTTGGACCAGGTTAGTAGAGGTAGACATGGGGAGAAATAGTTTGGGGATATATATTTGGAGGTAGAACCATTGGGATTTCCTGATAGATTGAATATAGATTATGAGGAAAATTTTTTATCTGGCAACTGGTAGTTGCCACTAGCTGAGTTGGAGAATACCCCACGTGACACAGTTTCCAGGGAGAGATCAGGAGTTCAGTTTTGGGCATACAGTCAGCCCACCATATATGTGGGTTCTAAATCCATGGATTCAACCAACCATGGATCAAAAATATTCAGGGGAAAAAATTACAGAAAGTTCCAAAAAACAACTTGAATTTGCTTTGCACTGGCAGCTATTTATTTAACATTTACATCATATTTATAATTATTTACATAGCAGTTACATTATTCAGTATTGTAAGTAATTTAGAGATGATTTAAAGCATAGGCAGACTTCCCTGGTGGTGCAGTGGTTAAGAATCCGCCTACCAATGCAGGGGACATGGGTTCCAGCCCTGCTTCGGGAAGATCCCTCATGCTGCAGAGCAGCTAAGCCTGTGTGCCACAACTACTGAGCCTGCTCTCTAGAGCCTGCAAGCCACAACTACTGAGCCCAAGTGCTGCAACTATTGAAGCTTGCGTGCCTAGGTCCATGCTCCACAGCAAGAGAAGCCACTGCAATGAGAAGCCTGCGCATCACAATAAAAAGTAGCCCCTGTTTGCCACAGCTAGAGAAAGCCTGCACTCAGCAATGGCCCAATGCAGCCAATAAATAAATAAATTTAAAAAAATAAAGTATAGGCCTTGCACTTTGCAGATATTACGTGTTTTACAAATTGAAGGTTTGTGGCAACCCTGCATTGAGCAAGCCTATTGGTGCCATTTTTCAAACAGCATTTGATCACTTCATGTCTCTGTGTCACATTTTGGTAATTCTCGCAATACTTCAAACTTTTTCATTGCTATTATATTTGTTACGATGATCTGTGATCAGTGGCCTTTGATGTTACTATTGCAAAAAGATTATGACTTGCTGAAGGCTCAGATGATGATTAGCATTTTTTAGCAATAAAGTATTTTTAAATTAAGATACGTACATTTTTTTAGACATTGCTATTACACATTATGTCTAATAGATTTCAGTATAGCATAAACATAACTTTTATGTGCACTGAGAAACCCAAAAAATCCATGTAACTTGCTTTATTGTGGTTTGGAACTGAACCAGCAATATCTCTGAGGTATACCTGTATACAGGAGGATATGCATAGTTTATATGCAAATACTATGCCATTTTTATTGTGTATAAGGGATCTGAGCATCCTTGGATTTCGGTATCCTTTTGGGGGGTGGTCTTGAAACCAGTCCCCTGCGGATACCGAGGAATGACTGTACTAAGTTTGAGATGTCTAATAATAGACATCCTAATACAGATGTCAAGCAATTGGTATAGGAACGTGGAGTTCAGAAGTTTGGACTGGAGATAGAATTTTGGAAATCAGTTGCATTTAGATGGTATTTGGAGCCATGAGACCAGATGAACTCACCAAGGGGATTGAATGTATATATAAAAGAGCTCACAGGACTAAGCCCTAGACACTGCAAGATTAAGAGGTAGGGGAGAAGGGGAGAACAAAGACTAAACGAAATCAGATAGGTTATGATGTTTTGGAATCCAAGTGAAGTGTTTCAGTAAGGGAAAGAGTGATCACCTATGTCAAATGCTGCTAATAGGTCAAGGAAGATGAGGACTGAAAAGTGACTAATTGATTTAGCCACTTAGAGGTCATTGGTGACTTTGAGCAGTGTTAGTAATGGGGGCACTGGGTAGTGGGGGCAAAAACCTGATTGGAGTGTGTTTAAAAGAATGGTCCTGGGTAGTGGTTACATGGTTATATTCACTTTATGATCAGCCATTGAGCAGTAGCACATTTGTGATTTGTGTGCTTTTCTGTATGTGTGTTATATATATATTTTTAATTTATTGGCTGCATTGGGTCATCGTTGCTGCGTATGGGCTTTCTCTAGTTGCTACGAGCAGGGGCTACTCTTCATTGTGGTGCATGGGTTCCTCATTGCAGTGGTTTCTCCTGTTGTAGAGCACGGACTTTAGGCACGTGGGCTTCAATAGTTGCAGCACATAGGCTCAGTAGTTGTGACTCATGGGCACAGGCTTGGTAGTTGTGGCGCACTAGCTTAGTTGCTCTGCGGCATGTGAGATCTTCCCGGAGCAGGGCTCGAACCCGTGTCCCCTGCATTGGCAGGCGGATTCTTAACCACTGCGCCACCTAGGAAGTTCCTGTGTGTGTGATATTTTAATAAAAAAAGGTGTTAGAAGTAGAATGGGAGGCCTGGCATTGGAGACAATGAATGCAAACAACTTTTTAGAGGTTTTTAACTATATGGGCAAGCAGAGAAATAATCAGCTAGAGGGGGAGCAGGACGAACAGAGGGGCTTTTTAAAGATTAGACAAATAATAGTGTGTTTATGTGCTGATGGGAATGCTTCAGTTAAGACTGAGAGATTAATCATACATGAGATAGGAGAGTTACTGGAGCAATGTTTTTGAGTAGATGAGAGAGAATACGAATACAGCTGCAGGTTGATGGGTGAATGTGGAGCATGTGGAAGTTCTCTTCTGATTGTTTCAGTTTTTTCAGTGAAATAGGCAGAGTGTTAAAGAGTATTGAAAGTTTGAAGAGAGAAGGAAAGATACAAAATTATATCAATAATTTAGGAAAGACTGAGAGATTTAAGGCCTGTTTATTTAAAGTGAAACCCAATTAACATGGCTGAGTATTGGTGTTTTTCTCCAGTCATGCTGAACTATAGTAGGACAGGTATGGAAAAGGTGGAAAGATTGCTTAATCAGTAACCAGAGATGGAGGATTTCCACTTGAGTGTGAAGATATAAGAGGAGGACAAGGAAATTGAAGACATATGCAAAGGAGCGATTAGAGTCATTGATGATAGAAATTAAGCTGGGTAAAGAAAGAATAGAGAACATGAGGAGAGAGAGGGACCATGAATAGAATTGTGGATCCCAGTCAGAGAGTTGCTGGAGTAGGGTTCTGAAAGGAGTCAGCTGGAAAGGGGAAGTCACACAGAGACTTTGGAAATTGAGATTATTGAGGGATGTTGCTAATGGACAGGTTGGGGGTATGACCATGGGTAGAGTGAAGGACAGGGTGACTGGAGGAGAGTTACTTAAGGAACTGAGAAGCCAGGCTGTCAAAGTCTTCGAGAATTAAGACAAGACTACTATTGGAGAAAATGACAAAGACCCGGAAGCTAAAAATCATTGAGAAATGAAGGGGATTGACCTGCTGGTTGATAGATGACAGAGCAATATATGGGTGACATAATCTGATGACGTGAGATTTGAAGCTGAAGACTTTTAAGGAGGGAGGAGGGAAACTATCTGAGAGTGGCAATAAGGGCCTGGAGTACCACCTCTAGGCCCAATGGTATGAAGGTGGTGGCAGACAAAGCATTATCTGCTGGGGAGGGCTATCTGCTAGGAATTCTTGTCCTCAGGGAACATTTAGAGAGATAGGTGAAAGGTACAGAGACTTGTGATTTGCTGGTATCAGGCTGTGAGTTCTAGAAATCGTAGTGTAAGGTTTCAGGAATTGGGGAGCAGTGGAAGATGGGTGCATTTTCAGGAGCATGCAGGACAATGTATGGGTTATGAAGGATAACCTTTGAGTCTGGGTCTTGTTTCAGTGACTGATGTAAGTAAAGGGCAGAACGTGATTAGTCCCGACTGACTCATAATAGGTAATGGGGGTGAGTCTGTGAGTGTTAGGAGGTAGTGAGTATTCTCTAGGGCTCCCCGTTTTGTTCTCTCTAGATGGAGATGAAGAGGACCTGAGGCTCATTGTTGGCCCTTGCTGGAAGAGGGGTGCCTTTCCTCTAAGTACGGGGCTCCTTGTTGACTCCTGCTGAATGAGGATAGAAGGCTAGTTAAATTCTAATTTTTATTTTTAGGTAGAAAATACTGATTAAGTCTTTACCTTGTGTTATATGTAACTCTTTTCTTCATCTGGTCCTAGGGGTAATGATATTATAATACCTTTCTTTAAAACCTGTGAAGTTACGGTGTAAAGGAGCATTATATTAGTATAATGATGTCCCAAACAGGTTATAATGTATGTTTTATGTATGTTCTATATTGATGTCTTTTTTTAGCGTTATCAGTGAATATTCCAAGTAGTTGAGTAATAGAGCTTAAAAAAATGACGAATATTTTTTCCTTAGTTGGTGCTTCTCGTGCTGCTGTTGATGCTGGCTTTGTTCCCAATGACTTGCAAGTTGGACAGACAGGAAAAATAGTAGCACCAGTAAGTATTGCAATAAAATATGCTATGCAGAATTCTGTGGGGATAAGAATTGTATATATTTGTGGAATAATCATCTCATTGATTGATGTCCTATTCAGTGTACCTAAGCCGTTAGCCATTACCATGGTGAATGTGTCCTTCTCACAGATCTGTGGATTTCTTGGCTTCAGTAAAACACATAGCTGTTCTTAAATCCAGCATTGTTTTTTGAGATTTTTTTAAAGCAGTGGAATACTTTGTCAACTTTGTGTCACAACGCTAAATATAAAATTGATAGAAGCAGCATTTTATTATTAAATAGATTTTATAAATTCACATTAACATTTATTTACCATAAAGCCTATATATTACAAAATCTATCAGTAAAACTGATGAATCTATATTAATGAACACAGAGTCTCAAAATTGGGAGCTGTGAATGATAACTGTAGTCTTATATCTTCCTGAACACCTGGTTTATTTCTGTATTATGTGTGGTTGCATGAAATTCAAAAAATTCTTATCCATAAGGGTAAGTGATACTAGACTATTCAGTTAAAACTATTCAAAACTTACAAAAGGAATACTTTGGTTTCAAAATTGAATCACTAACAATATCTAGTGATCACATTTCTTAGATGATACAAGTTTTCAGTGAGTGAAATTCTCAGCCAGTTTAAATCTTTATTGTGTGGAGGAAAATGAGGTTTTTTTTTTTTTTTTTTTTTTTTTAAGCCCTTTATTGGAATATAATTGCTTTATACTCTTGTACCAGCTTATGAGGTACACCAAAGTGAATCGGCTGTATCCACACACATATCCCCATATCCCCTCCCTCCCGCAACTTCCCCCCACCCTCCCTGTCCCGCCCCTCCAAGGCATCACTCATCATTGAGTTGATCTCCCTTTGTTATACAGCAACTTCCCACTTGCTAGACTATTCAGTTAAAACTATTCAAAACTTACAAAAGGAATACTGTGGTTTTCAAAATTGAATCACTAACAATATCTAGTGATCACATTTCTTAGATGATACAAGTTTTCAATGAATGGAATTCTCAGCCAGTTTAAATCTTTATTGTGTGGAGGTAAATGAGTTTTTTTTTACATATTTCAAAATGTGTTTTTTAATGTATTTCAAAACAGGAGATTGTCATAACCATTTAAAAAAATATCATGTCTCAGTGCCCTGTTCCATTCAGATGTTCATTCACAGTTTCAAAATAAGCAAAATATTTGTCGTCTTTGAAGTTTGTTTTGAAGAGTGTGCAATCTTCTGCCCATTTTAAAATTGGATTCTTTGTCTTTTTATTGCTTCTTTATTCATTTCTTTTGAAGAGCTGAAATTTTTAATTTTTAGTAGATCTAATGTATTGATGGTTGTTAATACTTTTTGTGTTATTCAGCTTAGTTGAAATCAAATAAGATATCAGAATGTAAAATAGGTAGTAAAACTGTAAACAAAGTCACAAAACCATGTGACTTGTTTGCTTGTGATACCACATTAGTCAGGCTATGAGAACATTTATTGAGCAGGTGAGCTCGAGCCTTCCCTGGCATTTAATGAGGTGTGGCACGTAGGTATTTTTTTGGTAGAAATCTTGTTTGTCCTAGTTTACATGAATATATATCTTTAGGCTTGAATTTATTTACAAAAGATCAGACCTACAGCCTTCCTAATCAATAATACTTCTACAAGAAAGTATGGTGGGAGACAAACTTTTATTTACATTGACTTTTCAGTAACAATGTACTTGTTATTAAGTAGGATAGCAGAAGGACAGGGAATGACCAGTGGCATCCTTACCTGTATTGTAAATAAATGTCATACAGTCAGCTTTTTTTCAACATTACAATCATTAATATAGGATTATTGAAAATTTTTCATAAGGAATTTAAATATATTAAAGGCTTTGAAGACTTTTTTTTTTTTTAACATAAATCATATAATCCCCGGAGATTCTGATTCATTAACTCTGAGTTAGACTTTGACATGTATATATATATGTGTATATATTTATTTGTGTGTGTGTGTGTGTGTATTTTTCTTTAAGGCTTTAAAGCTTTTTCGAGGTAATCTCAAGTTTACTGAAAACTTTCAAGTACAGAATAAAAAGCTCTAGTTTTGTGGACTATTTGAGAGTAAGTTGCTGAGATGATTCCCCATCATCTCCAGATATGTAGGACATTCTCCTGTAACACCACAATACAACTTTTAAAATCAGGAGATTAACATCAATACATTAATACCATCTAATCATCAGACCCTGTTCAGGTTTTGCCAGTTGTCCCAGTAATGTCCTATATAGCAAAAGGATGTAGTTCATAATCACATGTTGCATATAGTTGTCATGTGTCCTTCCATCGCAAACAATTCCTGTCTTACTTTGACTTTCATGACCTTGACACTTGAAAATTATAGGACAGCAATTTTGTAGAATTGAATGTCCCTCAGTTTGGGTTTGTCTGATGTCTCCTCACCATTCAGTTCAGGTTATATATACATCTTTGACAGGAATATCACAAAAGTGATATTTCATCCTATCAGGTGGTACACAGTTTCATTGTGTCTCATTAGATTTTCACTTTGACCATTTGGTTAAGGTTTTCATGAGGAATTTAAATATGTTAAAGGCTTTGATATCTGTCACTATCAGTTATATACATTGAAAGCCATGAGTTCACAGTGATATCACAAATTCCAGTTCAAGGTCAATTCTAATTCTCTCCCTTTCCCTGATTGTAATGCCTTTGATTGGCAGTGAAAAATCTGGACCCTGCCAATACGCTACCCTGCACAGATGCTCTCCTTGACCCACTCAGGCTCCCACACCCTGCACTGAACATTC
The DNA here is from genome assembly GCF_030028045.1 of Hippopotamus amphibius kiboko. Taxonomy (NCBI): domain Eukaryota; kingdom Metazoa; phylum Chordata; class Mammalia; order Artiodactyla; family Hippopotamidae; genus Hippopotamus; species Hippopotamus amphibius. The sequence continues at coordinate 217,100,764 of NC_080187.1, forward strand.
AGCCCTCTTGTGTAGATAACCCTCCCTGCCTTGCTTGGACTCTGACACCCCTCTCTGGGTCATTTCTTCCCAAGGTAGTTGTACAGTTTTATATTCCCACCAACTATGTATTTGGGTTCCACTTGCTCCTCATTTTCACCAGCATTTGATAATTTAGCTATTCAGGTGCATGTGTAGTGGTGTACCATATTGTAGATTTAATTTTTATTTTCCTGATATTCTTGATAAACACTGTTGTGTTATTGGCCACTCAGATATCTTCCTTATGAAGTATCTGTTCAGATCTGTGACCCTTTTTTTTTACTGAATTGTTTGTCTTTTTGTTATTGAGTTGTAGAATTTTTTTTACTGTATTCCAGATATGTGTTACTTATGAGATATGTTTTGCAAATATGTTCTCGCAGTCTGTGGCTTGCCTATTTATTTTAATGGTATCAAGTTGAAGAACTTCCCTTCTGCTCCTGATTTGCTGAGGATTGACTAATATTTTGTTAAGGATTTTGGGGTCTGTCTTTATCAAAATAATCTGTAATTTTCCTCCTCCCACCCCAATATCTTTGTCTAATTTTGGTATTGGCATTATGCTGGCTTTGTAAAATGAGTTGCAAGATTTTTCCCACCTGTTGTATTTTCTGAATGAGTTTGTATAAGATTGGTGTGTGTGTGTTTCTTAAATGTTTGATAGAACTCACCAGTGAAGCCATCTGAACTTGGAGTTTTCTTTGTTGGAGTATTTGACAACTCAATTTCTTTAATAGATTTAGGGCTATTCAGATTTTCTATTTTATTTTGAGTTTATTTTACTAAGTGGTGTGTTTCAAGGAATTGGTTCAGTTCTTCTAAGTTATCAAGTATACTGGATAAAGTTGTTTATAATCTTGCCCCGTTTTCCTTTTGTTGTTTAAAAAATCTGGAGTGATAGCTCCCCTTAAATTTTGCAGTTTGTGTCTTCTCTTCTTTTGTTCCCCTTTTCTTCATCAGCCTAGCTAGGAGTTTATAAAATTAAAAAAATTTTTTTAATGATCTAGCTTTCTAAAATAACAAGTTTATTGAGATGTAATTCATATACCATACAATTTACCCAATTAAGTATTTAATTCAGTGGCTTTTAGTATATTTACAGAGTTGTACAACCATCGCCTGTCAGCTTTAGAATATTTTCATCACTTCCAAAAAAAACTGCATACCTGTCTTCTTCCCAATTCCCCCATCCTAGGCAACTGCCAGTCTACTTTCTGTCTATATAGATTTGCCAAAAAAAAAAAAAAAAAGACATAATAGTAAAAAAAATAAAAATAAAAAAATAGATTTGTCTATTCTGGACATTTTATGTAAGCAGAATCATAGAATATGTGGTCTTATATGATTTTTTTTCAATTTAGCATACTGTTTTCAAGGTTTATTCATGTCGTTTTATTCCTTTGTATTGCCAAAGAGTATTCCACTATATGGATATACCACGTTTTATGTATCCTTGCATCATCTTATGGGCATTTGGGCTGTTTTTACTTTTTGGTTCTTATGAATAACACAGATGGGAACATTCACATACAGGTTTTTGTGTGGATATGTGTTTTCATTTCTCTTGGATATATACCTAGGAGTGGAATTGCTGGTTCCCATGATAACTTTATATTTAACCTTTTGAGGAACTGCCAAACTGTTTTCCAGAGCAGCTACACCAACAATGAACCAACTCTTAGCTTTGTTAATTTTTTCCATGGTTTTCTTTTTATTGATTTTTGCTCTTAATTTCCTTCCTTCTGATTACTTTGGATTTACCTTGCTCTTAAGGTAGAACTTTACTTCATTAATTTTGTATTTTGCTTGTTTTTAAGTGTAAATATTAAAGATATAAATTTCCCTCTAAACTGTGCTTTAGATGCATTCCACAAATATTGATATATTTTCATCATTTGTTAAAAAATATTTTCTAATTTAGAAAATTAGAAATGTTTAATTTCTAGATATTTGTGATTTTTTTCCTAGATAGCTTTCTATTATTGATTTCTAATTTAATTTTGGTGAACCTCTCTTTAATATTTCAGTATTTACAATTCATTAGTCTTATTTTATGGCCTAACAAATGCTCTCTTTTGGCGAATATACCTTATGTGCTTGAAAAGAATGTATATCCTTCCATTAGACACTGCAAGAATAAAGATTAGTGAACTTGAAGATACGGCAGCAGAAACTGTCCAAAATGAAACACATAAAATTTTGAAAACACAGGAAAAAGACAGACAGAGCCTTGGTGAGCTGTGGGACAACTTTAGGAGGCCTAATATATGTGTAATTGGAGCAGAAAAATTGTTGGAAGCAGTAACGTTCAGAGAATGTCCAAATTTGATGAAAACTATAAATCCACAGATCTCAAGCTCAACAGACCCTAAGAACAGGAAACAAGAATGAAACTGCAAGGCATGTAATAGTCAAATTGTTTAAAGAATGATAAAAAGAAAAAAAAAATTTTATTGAAAAAGGAAGTCATTTTATTTTTAGTACATTTGCTTTGGAGGGAGAGCCAACTAATTGGAAAGAGTCCATAATGTAACCAACATCAGATCTCCTTGCTGCATTCCCTATTGAAACTTTATTTTTTCTTTTTCAAATTCTTTTCCCATTTAGGTTATTACAGAGTATTGAGCAACATTTCCTGTGCTATAGAGTAGGTCCTTGTTAATTATCTATTTTAAATATAGCAGTGTGTACATGTCAATCCCAAACTCCCAATCTGTCCATCCCCCTCACCCTTTTCCCTGTAACCATAAGTTTGTTCTCTAAGTCTGTGAGTCTGTTTCTGTTTTGTAAATAATTACGTTTGTATCTTTTTTTTTTTTGTAGATTTTGCATATGAGCAATATCATATGATATTTGTTTTTCTCTGACTTACTTCACCTAGTATGATAATCTCCAGGTCCATCCATGTTGCTGCAAGTAGATTCTTTTTAATGGCTGAGTAATATTCCACTGTATGTATGTACCACATCTTTATCCATTCATCTGTCAATGGACATTTAGGTTGTTTCCATGTTTTGGCTATTGTAAATAGTATGGCATTGAACATTAGGGTGCATGTATCTTTTTGAATAATGGTTTTCTGCAGATAAATATGTCCAGGAGTGGAATTGCTGGATCATATGGTAGCTCTATTTTTAGTTTTTTAAAGAATCTCCATACTGTTCTCCATTGTGGCTGTAGAAATTTATATTCCCACCAACAATGTAGGAGGGTTGCTTTTTCTCTACACTCTCCAACATTTATTGTTTGTAGAATTTTTCATGATGGCGTTATGACTAGTATGAGGTGATACCTCATTGTAGTTTTGATGTGCATTTCTCTCATAACTAGCAATGTTAAGCATCTTTTCATGTGCCTGTTGGCCGTCTGTAAATCATAAATGTTAGTTTCCATATTCACTGACTTTACAATTTTCTCCAGTTAATGATCAGAAAACACCTTTTATTACTTTAAATGAAAACAAAATGAAGACCCGAAATCTCATGATCAAGAATTGTTTTCTGGTGGACAAGCAAAATTGGTCTATTTTTATGGTTGATATAATTGTATTCAAAACCCATAAACAGTGTATATCCACTTCAATACTGATAAAAAGAAGTTCTGAAAAGCAGTGAGAGAAAAGTATAAATGAACTCAATATTCCAATCAAAAAGCAGAGATTACTAGATGTATAAAAAGCAAGACTCAGTCATATGCTACCTATAAGAAATATATTTTAGATAGAAAAAGATACACCATACAAATAGTAAGCAAAAGAAATCTGGTTGTCTTTATTAATAACAGATAAAGCAAACTTCAAGACAGTGAATACTGCCAAACATAAAGAGGGCCATTACATAATGATGAAAGGATCGATTTATCAGAAAGACAGAACAATCATGAATGTGTAAGTGCCCAATAACAGATTTTCAAAATACATCAAGAAAAATATGACAGAACTAAAGTGAGGAATAAACAAATCCATAATCGTAGTTGAAGGTTTTAATAGCTTCTCCCAGTAATTGATAGAATAACTAGACCAAAAAATTCAATAAGTATGTAAAACATCTAGACCAGGGGACAGCAAGCTGTCTGTAAATCACATAGGAAGTATTTTTGGTTTTAGCCATAGAGCCTCTGTTGTAACTACTTAACTCTTCTGTTGTAGAGCAGAAGCAGCCATAGACTTACGAGTAAGTGAATGAGTTATATTGCGTTAAAACTGCTTGTACAAAAACAAGTGGCAGTCCAGATTTGGCCTGTTGACTTAACATTTATAGAACACTGTGCCTCATTTTTTTTCTCTACTTTTATTCCAGGACTCTAGTTGCACATATTTTAGATAACCTTTATATTCTTCCATAGGTTACTTAAGTTCTATTCATCCTTTTTCATCTTTTTCCCCCTCTTCTTCTGTTCTTCAGATTGAATAATTTTTATTGTTCTGTCTTCAAGGTTACTGATCCTTCTATAATTTCTAGTATGCTATTAAACCCATCTAGAAAATTTCTTATTTTGTATCTTTTAGTTCTAGATTTTCATTTGGTTCTTTTTATAGTTTCATTTCTCTGCTGAGATGTCGTAAATGTTCATTCATTACAGATATCTTCCTTTACATCCTTGACCATACTTGTAATAGCTGCTTTTAAATCCTTGTGTACTAATTCCAAGTTCTGGGTTATTTCAGAGTTGATGTCCTTTGATTGTATTTTCACATTTTTCTGTTTCATTATATGTGTAGTACAACGGTTCTCAAATTTTTTGTCTTAGGACTCCTTTTAAAATTTATTGAGGGCTCTCAGAGAGCTTTTGTTTATTTGGGTCATATCTATTGATATTTATTGCATTAGAAATTCAAACTGAGAAATTTTTAAAATATTCATTTGACAATAACAACAATAAAGCCATTTATTTTAATATAAGTAATATTTTAGTGAAGGTAACTGTCTTCCAAAACAAAAGAAATTTAATGAGTAAATAATGGTATTTTTTTACATTTTTGACTTGATATCTTGCTTAGTAGAAAACTGCTAGATTCTCATTTATGCTGTGTGTTGTTTTATATTGCTTTGATTAAAGTATATGAAGAAAATCCAGCATCACAGAGATATATAGTTAGAGAAGAAAGTATTTTAATAGCGTTTTCATAAAATTGTAGATGTTCTTCTTTTACACTACATTAGAACTTGACAAGTAGTAATTTCATAAAGGGTATTGGCAGTGTGGAATCTGAAACCATATCAATATTCATACTCTTACATTAAAATCTGTTGGTCTCTATTGTGCTTCGAATGGATCTTTCACCATTCTGTAACATTTAGAAAATAAGCTTGAGTGAATTTTGTAGATCTTTCAAATGTTGACACATTTCATCAATATCAAAACATTACCTTCATCATTATTACCACTCATCTTGTTAGAGAAGGCTTTACAACTCATATTCATGGATAGAAGCTTTTAAAAAATTCTAATTATCACTTAAATCTCAAATTTTGTCCATGGCAGCAAAAACTTTTTTTCCTCAGAATTGATAATCTCACTTCATTCAGTTTCAATAAAATGTCTGCAGAAACTTCAAATATCTGTCATTGATACTTTGAAGAGAAAATGGTGATCCATGAAAAAGTGGCTGGTTTACCTGGTAACTGAAGCCATCACATGAGTGATGGCTTTCCTCAAGACAGTATTGTGCTTTCATATGCAGTGGAAGTACTTTGCACACTTTATGATTTGTCACACAGAATACTAAAAAGATGTGTACCCAAAGGTTGAGATTTAGTAAAACTAATAATTTAATTTTTACTGCTTCATCAAGGGCATTCTTAAGTGAAACCAGGTTTTTCCTTCCTCCCTCCCTCCCTTCCTCCCTTCCTTCCTTCCTTCCTTCCTTCCTTCCTTCCTTCCTTCCTTCCTCCCTCCCTCCCTCCCTCCCTCCCTCCCTCCCTCCCTCCTCCCTCCTCCCTCCCTCCCTCCCTTCCTTCCTCCCTCCCTTCCTTTCTTAACTCTATGTGGCCATGAAGAATGCACTGACGACTATGTACAGTTTGGTGCAACTGTCTTGATTAATGCTAAAGCAGCAGCAGTTATACCCACTGTTATTTTTACATCATCAGTGCAAAAGTCAACATAGTTTTTCTAGGATAAACTGTGAGATCCAAAAAAGTTATTTAATACTTTGAGTTTTTCAGCGCCACTTTTGTTTGTTGCCAAGCGATCACATAAAGGAATTCTTTAATGTTTAGTTGGTATTGATACTGCACAAATACAGTTAAAACGCGAAACCCAACTATGTAGGTTTGTCTGTTAGTCAAAAGTACAATTTTGCAGATGATTTATGAACTTAATATTCATGTTTATAGTTAAATCATTTATTCAGCAAGTTACAGTTAAATCGTGTATTCAGCAAGTTATTGGAATGTGGCAGTGCCATAGTTTCTTTCACTGATTTTTCATCTAGCAGGCATTTAGCAAGGTCACTTTTATTAGTCTTTCAGCAACTGTTCTTCTCTAGCCAATGATATCCAATAACCCATATGATGCTTCAATGACTTTATCCTTTCTGGTTTGAAAAGCTAAACAAGTTTTTACTTTTAAAGTCATCACATCTATTTTAAAAATAAAACAATTTTTCTCTAAACTGAATTATTTTCAAAATGGCCATCATTTCCATTGCAAAAGACACAGTAACATAAATTATTAACATCTGTGAAGCCAAGAGAAAGATAACTTTCATCATATTTTCACTTACTTTTAATTTTACACATTATTTTTTAGAATAGATTCCTCTTTTCCATAATTTAAAGATCTCTGTTACCAGTTTCATCTTTATCAGCATCTTTTAATGTACGAGGGTAAGTGAAAAATTATCCGCACTCTGGCTGTGGAATTTGTTTTAATTAATTTTTAGAAAAGACAGATACATCATTTCTTGACATAATTTCCTTGCTTTTCAGTACACTTTGTCCATCTGTCAACAAGTTTTCATATTCCCTCATTAAAAAAATATTTTAGGCTGAACTGCGAGCCATGAATGCACGGCTGTCTTCACTTCTTCATCAGAAGTGAATCTTCGTCCTTTTAGGGCTGCTTTCAGGGGACCAAACAGGTGAAAGTCCGATGGAGCAAGATCAGGACTATGGGGAGGATGCGTTAACACCTCAAAATGAAGTTTTTGCAGTGTCGACAGTGTGGACAGAAGTGAGCGGATGTTCATTGTCATGCAAGATCACAACACTCTTGGATAGCAGTCCTCTGGCGTTTAATCTGAAATTTAAGCTTCAGCACAAACTTTTCAAAACCTAAGCCTGTCATGGCTTGTTTCATAGCCAGAGCTATGGCTGATTTGCAAATGATTTGCCACTGTCACTTGTCTATTTGACAGAATTATTTCACGTGTACGCTTAATGTTGTCATCAGCCATGGATGTGGATGGGCGTCCAGCTCCTTCTTGATGGCTAACACTTGTGCACCCTTCCTTGAACTTCTCTATCCATTCATACACACTTCTTTGCAACAAAATACTTTCTCCATACTGTGCACAAAGTCTTCAGTAAATAATGGCACCAGGTACACCCTTAGATCACAAAAAAACAAATCTGCACGCTACTCTTCTTTCGTGCAAATCACAAGTGGGGAGTCCGTTTTTGCTCGCACCGCAGTTACAAGTGAACTGATGTGACACATTCACCTCCGCACAGCAGTGACTGGGGAGACAGTAGCCTTGAAGGGAAAGTGCTGATAAGACAGTGTGGCCAACAGAAGTTTTAATATGACCGGAGTGCAGATAATTTTTGACTCACCCTCATAGATGCTGGAGCTGTGGGTTGCAAAAGTGAGTCTCCTGTATTTTAGTATAAATATTAGCAAAATCTAAAATAATAGTTTTATATAAATTTAATTTTTAAAATTTTTAAATTTTTAAAAAATTTATTTATTTTGTCTGTGCTGAGTCTTCTTTGCAGTGCATGGGCTCTTCACTGCCGCACATGGGCTTAGTTGCGGTGTGTGGGATCTTAGTTCCCTGACAGGGATCGAACCCGGGCCCCCTGCATTGGGAGCACAGAGTCTTAACCACTGGACCACCAGGGAAGTCCCTAGATAATTTTAAACTATATAAAATTTCCCAAAAATTTGTTACTGCCACGTAAGGTCACCAAATGTACTTGTCACTGTGTTTCCTTGTAGGCACAAGGAAATATTTGGGATTTCAAATATCAATTTATTGGATGATAATGAGATTACAGAAATTATAGCAGTTGTAAGAGCACAAGCTACTGTGTTGAGAACAAACAGTTAATCTCTTTAAACATACATATTTATACTTAAAACCTACTACTTTAGACATTTTTAGGAAACAGAAATACAGATGCATACTTTCTAGTACATATCAAAGTGATGATTTCTTCAAAAAGTCATGTAGCCACTGGAGAACTCCACTATAGAATTGTGATTGAATGAGAGAGAGAAGGACAAATAACGTTTTAATATTTCTGTGGAAATATTTTTGACTTTGCAGACCCCGGAAAGGGTCTTGGGACTTACAGGAATGTGCAGACCACATAAAGAGTCACTAGCCTAGTAGTTTTGGATCATATTATACACACTGAATAATATGTGTAGAGATTACGGATTCTGTTATGTTTCTATTGAGAATATTCATTTTTGTTTTAGCAGATAGTTAATTACGTGAACTCAAACTTCAAATTCTCTTCTCTTTCAGCATAGCCAGCTGGCTTAGAGGCTACCTTGCACATGTCCAGTGAGGGGGTGGTGGGAGTGGTGTCAGCCAGAGTTTTGAGCAGAGTATGTATGCAGAGTTTGTGGTTGTCCTTCTGAAATTTTTTCCTTACCTTCCAGCTAATGTCGCAGCCATAAACCATCTTCTTTGTTTCCTCCACTAATGAGACTGCAAGTTTCTCTCTAAAGTGGCTGCTTTCTGATTGGCTTTTATTCCCCTTGTGGGAAATCTGCAAACGTCCCAAGGGAAGAAGTAGAGGTATATGGTGGGCTCTTCATTGTGTATCCCTCCCCTACAGAATTCTGGCTTCTCAAATGTTGCCTATCTTGGTTGATCTCCAACGTATTTAAACAGTTGCTTTCTTTATTTTAACCAGGTTTCACAGTTTTTCTCTGCAAGAGGGGGTTAGTCTGATATAAACTGTTCTCTCAGGGCCATAAGCAGGAGTCCTGAGGCCCAGAATTGAGCTCATTACTTCATGTGTGCTCTGAGTAATACAGAGTTGGATTATTATCTTCCTAAATAATATTTTAATTAATGCTGCTTAATATTGCATTAGGTTCTTGGCAGCCAGATCCTACTGTTGGCATTTATTCACTTGTAGACATCCAAAATCTCTATTTTCTCCTTCCTCCATGTTTTATTGCCTGCTATTAAAACTTTGTCTCCCTTGTCTAGTAATAATGCAATGTTTCTTAGTGTTTAAAGCGGAACAGAATACTTTCATTTATCTTTATTAAATTTGTGTCTGTGTTGTCTACCATTGAAACCACCTGAATCTTTTAAAGCTTTTTTTTTTTTTCATATTCCTTTTAACCTTATATTATTGGAAGATCCTGTGTTCTATTTTGTTGCCATTTTGTTATAGCTATGGAAAGCATCATCATAGTTCTCTCTGATGATGAATAGTAAGAAGTTCCTTACTTCAAATAAGGGGATACATAAAGGCAAATTTTGTTATTTCACAAAATAATTTTACTTTTATTGTTAATTTTTCAAGAAAATATCTAATACCCCAGAGATGCCATGAATTTAGTTACACTTTTAAATACATTTTTATATTATCATTCACAGCAGTTGACATGTACATATGGAAGATTATCAAACATTTATTTATATGGAACAATTCAGTATGTTTCTGGATTCATGCTCCCTGCAAGAATTCAGACCCAGTATGGGGATCCACTAGTCTATAGCTTACTGTTGCAAAAAGACTTCTGTTCCTTTTTTTTTTTTAATTAACTTTTTATTTGAAAATAAATTAAAACTTATAAAAATTTGAAAATTGAAAATAATACAGTATGTGTGAATGTGTACACATATATACACATTTTTTTTCTGAACTATTTGACAGTAATATCAAGAGCTGTAAATACTTAAGTGTGTATTTCCAAAGAGTAGAAATAGTCTCTTACACAAATGGCAATGAAAACACAACCATACAAAATCTATGGGATGCAGCAAAAGCAGTTCTTAGAGGGAAGTTCATAGTGATACAGGCCTTCATCAAAAAACGAAAAAAATCTCAAGTAAACAACCTAACCTACCATTTAAAAGAATTAGAAAAAGAACAAACAAAACCTAAAGTCAGAAGAAGGAAGGAAAGAATAAAGATCAGGGAGGAAATAAATACAATAGAGATTAAAAAAACAGTAAAAAAAAAAAAAGTCAGTAAAACCAAGGGCTGATTCTTTGAAAGGGTAAACAAAATTGACAAACCTCTGGCCAGGCTTACCAAGAACAAAAGAGAGAGAACCCAAATAAACAAAACAAGAAATGAAAAAGGAGAAATCTCAACTGATACTGCAGAAATACAAAAAACATGAGAATACTATTTAACAATTATATGCCAACCAATTTGACAACCTAGAAGAAATGGACAACTTTCTAGAAACATACAGCCCACCCAAAACTGAATCAAAAAGAAATAGATGATTTGAACAGACCAATCACTAGAAGTGAAATAGAATCTGTAATAATAAAAAACAGACAAAAAAACAACACACACACACACACACACACACACACACACACACACACTTCCTAGAAACAAAAGTCCAGGACTAGATAGCTTCACAGGAGAATTCTACCAAACATATAAAGAAGAACATACTGATTCTTCTCAAACTCTTCCAAAAGACTGAAGAGCAGGGAACACTCCCAAAGACATTCTATGAAGTTACCATCACCCTGATACCAAAACCAGAAAAAGACACCACCAAAAAAGAAAATTACAGGCCAATATCTTTAATGAATATAGATGCAAAAATTCTCAACAAAATATTAGCAAACTGAACCTTAACAGCACATAAAAAGATTATATACCTCAACCAAGTGGGATTCATCCCAGTTTCACAAGGATGGTTCAATGTATGCAAATCAATTAATACACCACATTAACAAAGAAAACTAAAAAAAAACACATGATCATCTCAATAGTTGCAGAAAAACGTGTTTGACAAAATTCAACATCCATTCATGATAAAAACTCTTACCAAAGTGGGAATAGAAGGAGCATATCTCAACATAATAAAAGCCATTTATGACAAACTCACAGCCAGTATGAAACTCAATAGTGGAAAATCGGAAGCCTTCCCACTAAAATCTGGAACAGGACAAGGATGCCCACTCTCAACACTTCTCTTCAACATAATATTGGAAGTCCTAGCCACATCAGTCAGACAAGAAAAAGAAATAAAAGGTATCCAGATTGGAAGGGAAGAGGTAAAATTGTCACTATATGCAGATGGCATGATACTATATATAGAAAACCCTAAGGAGTCCACACAGAAACTACTAGATCTAATAAATGAATTCAGCAAAGTCACAAGATACAAGAATAACATTCAGAAATCAGTTGCAGGAACTTCCCTGGTGGCGCAGTGGTTAAGAATCTGCCTGCCAATGCAGGGGACTGGATTTGATCCCTGAGCTGGGAAGATTCCACATGCTGCAGAGCAACTACTGAACCTTGTGCCACAACTACTGAAGCCCGCATGCCCTAGAGCCTACATGCCACAACTGCTGAGCCCGAGTTCTGCAACTATGGAAGCCCATGCACCTAGAGCCCGTGATCCACAGCAAGAGAAGCCACCACGCTGAGAAGCCCATGCATTGCAATGAAGCAGTCCCTGCTCGCCACAACTAGAGAAAAGCCCGCATGCAGCAACGAAGACCCAATGCAGCCAGAAATAAAAATAATAAATCAATAAATCAATAGTATCTATTTTAAAAAAAGAAATCAGTTGTGTTCCTCTACACTAACAATGAAATATTAGAAAGGGGATGTAAAAAAACAAATCGCACCACACACACACACACACACACACACACACACACACACACAAACCAATTAGGAATAAACCTGACCAAGGAGGTGAAAGAAGTATATGCTGAGAACTATAAAAGATTAATAAAAGAAATAAAAGAGGATTCAAAGAAATGGAAAGATATCCCAGGCTCTTGGATTGGAAGAATTAATACTAAAATGGCAGTACTACCCAAAGCAATCAACAGATTTAATGTGATCTCTATCAAATTATCCATGACATTTTTCACAGAACTAGAACAAATAATCCAAAAATTTGTGTGGAACCATAAAAGGCCCAGAATTGCTAGAGCAATTCTGAGGAAAAAACAAAGCAGGAGGCATAACTCTCCCATATTTCAGACAATACTATAAGGCTACAGTAATCAAAACAGTGTGGTATTGGTACAGAAACAGGTGTACGGATCAGTGGAACAGAATAGAGAGCCCAGAAATAAAACCACACACTTACGGTCAATTAATCTTCAACAAAGGAGGCAAGAATATAAAATGGGAGAGTCTCTTGAGTAAGTGGTGCTGGGAAAGTTGGACAGCTGCATGTAAATCAATGAAGTTAGAACACCCTCACACCATGCACAAAAATAAACAAAATGGCTTAAAGACCTGAACATAAGACATGATACCATAAAACTCCTAGAAGAGAACATAGCAAAACATTCTCTAACATAAGTCATACTAAAGTTTTCTTAGATTAGTTTCCCAAGGCAATAGAAATAAAAACAAAAATAAACAAATGCGACCTAATCAAACTTACAAGCTTTTGCACAGCAAAGGAAACCATAAGAACAAAACAAAGCAAAAAAACAAAAGGCAGCCTACAGAATGGGAGAAAGTATTTGCAAATGATGCAACCAACAGAGCTTAATCTCCAACATAGACAAACAGCTCATACAACTAAGCAATACAGAACCAAACAACCCAATCGAAAATTAGGCAGAAGATCTTAATAGACATTTCTCCAAAGAAGACTTACAGATGACCAGTAGGCACATGAAAAGATGCTCAATATCATTAATTATTAGAGAAATGCAAACCGGAACTGCAATGAGGTACCATCTCACATCAGTCAGAATGGCCATCATTAAAAAGTCTACAAGTAACAAATGCTGAAGAGGCTGTGGAGAAAAGGGAACCCTCCTACACTGTTGGTGGGAATGTAAGTTGGTACAGCCACTATGGAGAACAGTACGGAGGTTCCTCAGAAAGCTACAAATAGAATTACCATATGATCCAGCAATCCCATTCCTGGGAATATACCCAGACAAAACCATAATTTGAAAAGACACATGTACCCCTATGTACATAGCAGCACTGTTCACAATAGCCAAAACATGGAAACAACCTAAATGTTCATCGACAGATGAATGGATAAAGAAGATGTTGTACATATATACAATGGAATACTACTCAGCCATAAAAAAGGATGAAATAATGCCATTTGCAGCAACATGGATGCAACTGGAGATATCATACTACATGAAGTAAGTCAGAAAGACCAAGACAAATACCATATGATATCACTTACATGTGGAATCTAAAATATGGCACAGATGAACCTATCTACAAAACAGAAACAGACTCATAGACATACAGAACAGACTTGTGGTTGCTAAAGGGGAGGTGAGAGGGAGAGGGGTGGACTGGGAGTTTGGAGTTGGTAGATGTAAATGATTATATTTAGAATGGATGAACAACAAGGTCCTAATGTATAGCACAGGAAACTATACCTCAGTATCCTGCGATACACCATAATGGAAAAGAATATTAAAAAAGAATGCAAACTGAGTCACTTTGCTGTACAGCAGAGATTGGCACAACATTGTAAATCAACTGTACTTCAATTAAAAAATAAAAAATAAATTAGAAATAGTCTCTTACATAGCTGAAGTGCAGTTATGTTACATATTTGGGTTTTTGTCACTTTATATTCCAATTCCAATTTTCCATATTCTAATGGAATATTCCTATTTTATCAGCATATTGATTTTCATGATAGTGTATTTCCCCTCTCAGTACAGCATCTAGTGTAGGGCCAAATATTGCATTTAGTTGTCATATCTATTTAGTCTTTAATCTCATGGTTGTGGCAAGGGGTGGTTCTCAGTTCTTATTTAATCTCATCTTAGGCAGGTCCTCTGCATCTGGGCCTCAGAGATAGGGATTTCTTAGTGTTCCTGCTCCAGCTTTCCACTCCCATACCTGTCACAGCCAAACTCTGCCTTGTATTTCTTGGGTGGCTGGTGGAGAGGTGGCTGGATAGCAGTTTGAATGGTCTTGAGAAAGTTCAGGTGGAGGGTAAACAAAGGTTAGAGATATATGTTGAAACTAGGAGAGAAATTTTAAAGAAAATAGATTCTGTATGGTCCTGTCCATTTGTCAGACCAGGGCTGCAAGTTTGGCACCTAGGTTTTCTTAAAGCCAGTTCATATTGGGAAACAAGTTCAGTGTCCTGATTTACAGTGTCCCTAAGGTAAAAACAAACTAATTGCACATGGGAAGCATAATTTGGCCTGCTATCAAGACCAGAGAAATATTTTTATCCCTTGAGCCCTTATAAAGAGGATACTGTTGATTAACATCCTCAACAATATCTTTATTATAAATAGGACAGTGGGTTCACAGGGCAGGTTTTAAAAAAACATACTGTTCTTCAATGTTGGTCAGTTGTCTAATATTTAAGTGTCAAACTATAGGAGCCAAAATTATTTGCTTTTGGGCCTGTTAGTCTGGCTTATCCTAGGGTAAAATTTCAGGCTAGTGGTTTCGTTGTAGAGCCCTTCTTCATATGAAATCTTATCAGAAAGCTCCATACATAACATAAGAAAGGGGGAATTGAGGTGAGGCAGTGTACCTGGAACACTACTAACTCAGCTCTCTCGCTTTCTCATTTTTCTCGGAGATTCTCTATGGCACCTCTGCAGAGTGATTTTGAAAACCACTTGTCTAGAAAAAAATGATGGACTGCTTAGCTTCAGACAGTTTTCCACAAGTATATCTACCTGAACTGAATTTTGATTTGTTAGTATATATCAACTACATAATTTTATGTTGTACCAATTTTTTAAACCCCTTATTTAGTATCATTTCCCTTATTCTGGGCATTGACCTGTCCTTCAGCTTCACAAGTCAACTTGTTGTCCTCTCTATGAAAAAGCAAAAAACAAATACAAATCAAAAACCCAGTTTACCTATCTATATCAAAGGAAAAGGTGGCTCTTTTCTTATTTAATACTAATATCTCTACTTGTCCTTGGATCCCATCACTACCTACCTCCTTTGAGATGGTATTCCATTAATCACCCCCATACTCTGGGTCCAGAGCACCTCTCTCTCTACTGGCTACTGTTTTATAATCTTAAAAAAAAATGACCCCCCCAGCAACTCTTTTTTTCCCTGCTAGCTACCACCCTGTTTCTCTCTCTTGCTAGGCTAAACTTGAAAAAGTAGCTTATGTTTACTAAATTCACTGTGTTTCCTATTCTTTTCTTTTTATTTAAAAAAATACATATATATAAAATAATACAGTATACACCTACGTTTTTACCACCAAATGTAAAAAAGTTTTAACAATTGAAAACCTCTTCATTTAATGCATATCCTTCCCTCCCCTCAGAAGTAACCATTACCCTAAATTTGATGATTATTTTTTTCAATACATTTCATTTTTACTTTTACTATCTACCTGCAGATCCCTAAACAGTATATAGCTGAACTTTTCAACTTGAGTACCATGGATGATTTGCAAGTGTGCCAAGATGTTGATCCTCTCAGTCTTTGGAAGAGTAAATGTTATGACTAGCCTTGTTCATTTAGCCCAGTGTACCATACAAATATTACCATTTTCTGTGTGCCATGATATAAATAAGTTGGGAAGCAGTGATACATAATACTGTTTTTTATGTATTATTAAAACATTGTGTTAATAGTAGCATGTTGTCTTTTTGTTAACATCTGTCACCATATATTGTTACAGAATTTTTTTCTTCTGGTGAGTACTTTAAGGATTTAGTCTTGTAGCAACTTTCAAATATGCAACATAATATTATTAACTATAGTCACCATGTTGTACATTACATCCCTGTGACTTATTTATTTTATAACTGGAAGTTAGTGCCTTTTTGACCCCCTTCACTCATTTCGCCCACCCTCCTACCCGCCGCCCCCCCCCCCCCCCCCCCGGCAGCCACCAGTCTGTTCTCCATATCAGTGAGCTTAGGGTTTGTTTGTTTTTTTAGATTCCGTGTTAAGTGAGATCATATGGTATTTGTCTTTCTCTGTCTTATAATGCCCTCAAGGTGGCAAGATTTCACCCTTTTTTTATGGCAGAATAATATTTCATTGTATATATATATATATATACACACCATATTTTGTTTATCCGTTTATCTGGTGGACACTTAGGTTGTTGCTGTATCTTGGCTACTGCAAATAATGATGCAATGATATCTTTTTTTTTAATTAATTGATTTTATTGGCTGTGTTGGGTCTTTTTTGCTGTGTGCAGGCTTTCTTTTTAGTTGAGATGAGTGGGGGCTACTCTTCATTGTGGTGCGTGGGCTCCTCATTGCCGTGGCTTCTCTTGTTGTGGAGCACGGGCTCTAGGCGCTTGGGCTTCAGTAGTTGCAGCACATGGGCTCAATAGTTGTGGCTCATGGGCTTAGTTGCTCTGTGGCATGTGGGATCTTCCTGGAGCAGGGCTTGAACCTGTGTCCCCTGCATTGGCAGTCAGATTCTCAACCACTGCGCCACCTAGGAAGTCCGATGCAATGATGTCTTTTCAGTTAGTGTTTTTATGTCCTTCAGATAAAAACCCAAAAGTGGAATTGCTGGATCATATGGTAGTTCTGTTTTTAATTTTCTTTTCCATGTGGCTGTGCCAATTTACGTTCCTATCAACAGTGCACAAGCATTCCCTTTTCTCTACATCCTAGCCAGCATTTGTTCTCTCTTGTTTTTTCTTTTTATTTTTTTTTTTGGTTTTGTGTTTTGTTTTTGCTTGTTGTTTTGATAATAGCCATTTCTAACAATGTGAGGTGCTATCTGGTTGTGATTTTGGTTTGCATTTCTCTGATTAGCAGTGTTAAGTATCTCTTCATCTGTATGGCTTCTTTGGGAAAAATGTCTGTTCAGATCATCAGCCTTATTTTTAATTGGATTCTGTTTTTTTGCTATTAAGTTGTTTGAGTTGTTTACATGTTTTGGATATTAACCCCTTATTGGATATATGATTTGCAAATATTTTCTCCTATTCAATATGTTGCCTTTTCATTTTGTTGATGATTTCCTTTACTGTGCAGGAGCTTTTCAGTTTTATATAGTCCCACTTGTTAATTTTTGCTTTTATTGCCTTTGCTTTTGGTGTCACATCTGAAAGGTCATCACCAAGACTAATGTCAAGGAGCTTACCACCTATGTTTTCTAAATGTTTTATGGTTTCAGGTCTTATATTCAAGTCTTTAATCCATTTTGATTTGATTTTTTTGTAGGGTTTAAGATAGTAGTCCAGTTTCCTTCTTTTGCATGTGGCTGTCCAGTCTTCCCAGCACCATTTATTGAAGAGATTGTCCTTTCCTCATTGTATGTTCTTGGCTCCTTTGTCATAAATTAATTGACCATGTGTGAATGGGTTTATTTCTGGGTTCTCTGTTCTGTTCCATTGATCTATATGTTTTTATGTCAGTACCATACTGTTTTGATTACTATAGCCTTTAATATAGTTTTAAATTATATTACATATTTCTGATATGGTGCCTCCAGCTTTTTTATTCTTTTTCAAGATTACTTTAGCTAGTCAAGGTCTTTTTTGGTTCCATACACATTTTAGGATTGTTTGTTCTATTTCTGTGAAAAATGCCATTGAAATTTTGATAGGGATTGCATTGAATCTGTGCATTGCTTTGGTTAGTATGGATGTTTTAACAATATTAGTTCCTCTAATCCATGAGCACAGAATATCTTTCCATTTATTTGTATCTTCTTTAGTTTCTTTCATCAGCATCATAGTTTTCGGTGTACAGGTCTTTTACCTCCTTAGTTAAATGTATTTCCAGGTATTTTATTCTTTTTGATGCAATTGTAAATGGGATAGTTTTCTTAATTTTTATTTCTGATTGTTTGTTGTTAATGTGTAGAAACACAATAGATTTTTGTATATTGGTTTTGTATCTTGCAGCTTTACTGAATTCATTTATTACTACTAACAATTTTTCGGTGGTGTCTTTAGGGTTTTCTGTATAAAATACGTCCTCTGCAAATAAAGACAGTTTTACTTCTTTCCTAGGAATGCCTTTGGATGCCTTTTATTTCTTTTTCTTGCCTAATTGCTGTGGTGAGGACTTTTAATACTATGTCAAATGAAAGTGGTGAGAGTGGGCATCCTTGTCTTGCTCCTAATCTTAGAGGAAAAACTTTTGGCTTTTCTCTGTTGAGTACGATGTTGCTTGTGGGGTTGTCATATATGGCCTTTATTATGTTGAGGTATATTCCCTCTAAACCCACATTGTTGACTGTATGTGTTCTTCATCCTATCTTTAGTCAATTTTGATTGTGAGATTCACTCATTTAATGCAGGTAGCATTTTTTCCCTTGTGTTTCATTAATGTATGGTATATTCTATTATATAAATATATCACACTTCCACCATTTTCCTGTTAATGGAGGTTTATTTAGATAGTCTATAATTTCTTGCTATTACAAAAGAATCTTGCTGTAAAGATTCTTAAATGTCTCCTTGTATGTTAGTGTTTCCCTAGAGAAGTAGGCCTAAAAGTGAAATAACTTAGTTACAGTAAATATCTAGCTTTACCAGATATTGACAAATTTTTTTCCAAAGTGCTTATTTACACTTAAAATTTACCTTTATTCTCATCCTTTCTGTATTTTGGTATTTTCAATTTTTTAAGGTTTTGCAGTTCTACAGATAGATGGTAGTTCTGAAGCTAGGTAGTGGTGATGGTTGCAGAACAAGGCAAACGTACTTAATGCCACAGAACTACACTTAACAATGATTAAAATGGTGACTTTTATGTTAGCTATATTTTACTACAGGTTATTAAAAGTTTTGCTAGTCTGA
Source organism: Hippopotamus amphibius kiboko (assembly GCF_030028045.1). NCBI lineage: Eukaryota > Metazoa > Chordata > Mammalia > Artiodactyla > Hippopotamidae > Hippopotamus > Hippopotamus amphibius. The sequence continues at coordinate 217,119,901 of NC_080187.1, forward strand.
TGGGCATGAAATCTCGCTGTGTTTTTTAATTTGCTTTTCCCTGATTACCATTGAGGGATCTTTTCATATGCTAAATGTCCAATCACTTTTTTCCCCCTCTGAATTTCCTGTTTATATCTTTTTTGCCCATTTTTCTATAGAATTGTCCGTCTTCTTATCAATTTTTTTAAAGTTCTTTTATATATTCTAGATACTAATCTTTTGCTACTTATGTGTGTTACATACATTTTCTCTCAGTTATGGCTGTCTTTTCCATTCTTTAAATCATATTTTTTTGATAAACAGAAGCTTCTGATTTTAACATTGTTGAACATTTTTTTCTTTTCAGTGTATACTTTTTGTGTCTTATTTAAGGAACATTTCCTACGACAGGGTCTTAACAATATTAACCTGTATTTTTCTTTCTTAAAAGTTTTAAAGTTTTGCTTTTCACATTTTGATTTATAATCTACTTGATTTGATTTTTTGTTTAGTATGATGTAACTAGTTAATTTTTCCTCATGTAGCTAATCATTTATTATGTATTTCCTTTCTCCTACACTGATCTACAGTGTTAGCTCTTACATATCAAGTTTACATATATGCACAAATCTATTTCTGGGTTCCCTGTTCTGTTCTATCCATCAGTTCATCATTGTACCATATTGCGCTAAAGCTTTATAATAAAATTATCTAGTTGGGCAATATCCCCTCCCTCATTCTTCTCCAAAGGTGTCTTAGCTATTCTTGGCTTTCTGCTGTTCTCCACAGTTTTAGAATTAATTTGTCAAGCTCCACAGTTGGAGTTTTGATTGATAAACATCCCTATCTCTTATTTTCAAGGAAATTCTAGTGTTTCACCACTAGGTATGTTGTTAAAGCAGTTTCCTACAATAGACAGTGTCATATAATGGTTAAAAGTGGTTAACAGTCCAGACTTTGTAGCCAGATTGCTTGAATTCAGTTCTTAGTGTTACCACTTGCTTGTTGTGTGACCTTGGACAAATCACTTAGCTTCTCTGTGCCACAGTTTTTTTCAGCTGTGTAATGGTGATAGTAACAGTCTTTGCTTCAAATGGTAGTTCTAAAGATTTGAGGAGTTAGTATGTATAAAACACTTAAAACTGTGCTCAGCATATAGTATGAGTACTATAAATTAGCTGTTTTTAGAATTACTATTGTAAATCCTTTGCTAAGTTTTTTTTTGTTTTGAAATCATGGACAGTTACTGAATTCTTTAACTGATATCTGATAGTTTCATTGGATTTTGTTAGGACATTAATTAACATGGGTTGAGCTTAATAGAGTGTCAGATTTATACTATGATTAGAATTTAATGAATGTGGCTTTTAAGCCTTGTTATAGTTAGTGGTAGTTCCCATTTAACTTTTTTTCCTGGAATGCCTTTTAGAAGCCCTGTGATGACTTTACCTTCCTAACCATCCAAACGTATAAGCATATTGCAGTCATTAAGGAATCTGTTACTTCCAGGGAAATGTGTTTTTACACTTAGTGGAAGTAGATTACTTCGTATTTTGGTATTTTACTAACAGATTAGTGGTTCATTTATAATTCTAAGACTAGGTGAATAGTTATTAGATGAAGAAACAGTTTTGGGGAGGATTTACCAAGACAAGAAATTTTGTTTCTGGGTTCTTTTGAAAAAATTCATTAATGCTGAAAAGTCTGTGTATGAACAAACTTTATGGAGTTATTTGTACACAGCTGGGACTGAATTTATGGACTGCTTTTCTGACTTGCTAAAAAGCTAAAGATTGACAGCCCCTTTCATACTGCATTATCCAGCTTGGCTTTTAACTCCAAGAGAACAGTGTTCACAAATTGATGCTCTATTCCTTTGGGGTTGGTATAGAAGCATTAAATTGTACTAAAATATTCATATGTGAGTGCATTTAGCTGAAAGCAATTGATGTTCTTTTCCCAAGAGGACAAAGAGAAATGCTGTACAGACCTGTAGTCCAGAAAACACCCTAAGCATGCTTCTTAAAGGTAATTACATGGCCTGGATGATCAAAGCCCTTATAGTGAAGCTGAAAATGACAAAGGAGAACTTGTAGAACTAATAAACTGTGGTTTTGATTATAGATAGTTTGGTTGTGCAATAGTTAAAAACTTATTTGATAAAAGTTAGTTGTAATTGTATCTTTGAGCTCTGATTATATCTTTGCTTTCTTAGCTAATTGTTATGACTGATTGTTTTTATTTAAACATTTATTTCAGAGGACAAATAGCCAAGTTTTTTTTATCTATTACCATTTTATATATGAAGTTAAATTTTTAAGTTTGGGAGAGACTTGAAAGTTTTTATGTATATATTGGAACTTTTAAAAAAGATTCCACTGATATAATTGGCATGTCTTATAAGTGGTCAGTCTAATTAACAGCTGGCATAAAAATCAGTAAGAGTAGGCAGCAAATCTTTGTTGTAGCTGTCTTGGTGTGGCAACTTGAATAAAACTATTTTAAATTTTTATTCTTCTAACTGCATTTTTGGTTCTTTCATATAAAAGCTATTTTTTTTCCCATGTGTAGGTCCAGATAAGATAAACATGCACATTAATGTCAGAGAACATAAGGCACTGTACTAGAAGGAAATGTTTATTCATTGATGGTTGATCCTTGAGAGTATGTAATTCAGTCCTTGTGTTTACTTTGGGGCCAAAGATATGAGTACTAAAATCTTGTATAAAAGAACATTTTAATGACTTAGTTTAATATAATTATATATTAATATTAACTAAACTTAGTCTGAAAAAGAATAGGGGAAATGGTATTTGGGACAGGGGAATGTTTTCCATTTCCTTAAAGTAAGATTACTTAGAAGGTCTCTAGTAAGGTTGGATGAATAGTAAATTTATTATTCTCTTATAGTCACTCCCCTTTTCTACATTAATAGCTCTACTCAAATTCTTATAACTTTAAAGGGTGCTTCAAGGAGTCTTTGTGTCACTTGGGCTGAACTTCACAAAGAACTCGTTTCTTTTTTTTTTTTAAATAATTTTTTAGAACAGTTTTAGATTTACAGAAAAATTGCAAAAATAGTACAGAGAATTCCCATAAATCTTTTACCTAGTTTCCCCTATTGTTATTTATTTAATGTTATGTTGAGTTATTTACTTTTGATAGTTGCCGAAACCACAGGATTCTAGGATTAAGCGTTTTGAAGATGGAGAATTGTGTAAAGGATTCTGACAAGGAGATCACTTTCTGATGACTTTATTGTGGTAAAATCTAACAGAATTTACTGTTTTAACCATTATTAAGTGTACGATTCAGAGGCATGAATTACATTTAGAATGTTGTGCAACCATAACCACTGTCTATACCCCCAAATTTTAATTGCTCCAAACAGAAACTCCATACCCATGAAGCAGTAGCTCCCCATTCCCTCCCGCAGCCCCTGGTAATCCCTAATCTACTTTATGTCTCTATGATTTTGCCCATGCTACATATTTCATAAAAGTGGAATCATACAATATTTGTCCTTTTGTGACTGTCTTCTTTTAGCATGTTTTCAGATTTAACCCATGTTGTAGCATGTGTCAGAACCTCATTCCTTTTTATGGCTGAAAAATATTTCAGTAATTTTCCATGAACATTTTGTTTATCCATATATCTGTTGATAGATGCTCGGGTTGTTTTGTTTTCACGTTTTGGCTATTGTGAATAATGCTGCTATGAACATTCACATACGATATCTGAGTCCCTGTTTTAAATTCTTTTGGGTGGTATACCTAGGTGTGGGATTGCTGGGTCACACGGTGATTCTTTATTTAGCTTTTTGAAAAACCTCCAAACTGTGTCCCTCTGGTTACTTTGTAGCTAGCATGAGCTCCTTGGCGTAGAAGTTATCTTAATAATTTTAGATTAAATAATCATCAAGAAAGGCTCTGCACAAACAATGGCCTTCTTAGTAATTTTGGGAAAGAGAGAGCTTGGTGAGTGAAAAGAATAGTACTTGGAAGTCAGGTTCAATTGCCAGATTTGGTTTTTGGGGCCTCTGTTTTTTCATTGATTAAATAAGATTAATCATAGATAAGATTAATAAAGATTATGCATAGATAATCTTAGAGGTTCCTTACTACTCCAGAATGCTATACGGGAATGTATAACTTAGCATGATCTAACTAATCAGATCAGTTAAAAAACCTTACTGATAAAAAGTTTTATAGTCAAACTTTTTATTTGATCTGCTAAAATGCAGAGCTATGTAATAGACTCATTATATATCTAAGTATTTTGATGTCATACACCCAAATACTTCAGTGTAATTTAAACATCTGAATAATTTTGTATAATAATTTTATATAATATACTTGGCTTTCTATTTTTCTAGGTCTACTTAAAGAATATACAATAGAAAGTCTATGAATTAGTATAGAAACTACGTAAATGCTAAGCATTTAATTGGAAAATAGTTAAATATTAAAAATTATATTTTATTGTCAAAATATTCTCTTAAGAAAAACTTATTTCAGGGCCTGTGCATCCCATGTAATTAAAACCTACATTTAAAAACATTACTAAAAGGTCAAGAGCTGAAATTTCACCTTTTCTGGTTTACATTTAAACTTTTAAATTGCTAATCACGATATAGTTGATGTCCTTTAAAAAAAATCTTTTGTCTTTGTATTTGAGCAGCTAGGTTATTAAACTTACATTTTGAATAAAAATAATGAGATACGTAATGAAACACATGCTAGTAGTCTAAATTACCATCTGCTTTGGGCCTGTTATAACTAGGCTGGCTGTGAAGGCGATGTTTAATTGGCTTCTCCTGGGGGAAACGGTAGGCCAGTAGAAAGAAAATGGAGGAATTCATATCTATGGATGAATTTAGGATTTTAAAGAATCTTTGACTAAAAAATCCAAGCTATGTATTCTCTGCCTAATAAGCACCAAGCCCATCTACTGAGCCATAGAATATCCATTCATATGAGAAGCCTACAGAGGCTAGATAAAGGCTGCTGCTTTTTCTTCTAAATGAGTTTTCTGGCTTTGCTTCTAGACCTTTTCCATTAATAGTTACTTGGAACCAGATATTGACTTCATTGAGAGCCAAGTCAAAGTTTTTATCCAAAGTGTGTGTTAGTTTTCTGTACAGATTACATAAGTTAAAACAAACAAACATCAAAAGCAACAACAAACAAATAACATCTGAGTCTTGCCTCTTCCGTGAGTCAGTCTCCTTGATGGCCTTGTAGCTAGTGCATTTGAGTGGAGGGTTTGTATTAGAGGCATTCCAGTTGATGTGCTAGTGGTCATTAGATAAATCTAAAGAGTGTAGCTTATGTCCTTATTCAGGATAAAGAACTCAGAGCTAATGTATCAACTGGTACTTCTAGTAACATGGGATTAAAAATTAATGTTAGCTAAAATTGATGACACTTTATGTATAACCTTATGTTAGCTGTTCATCTCATTATAGTGATTTCTCTCTAAAATAAATATATTTACTGGAGTTTTAATAGACTAGTGACTTAAGTTAAAGCATATTACCAGTACTATCACAATATTGAGTTATTTGTGGTGTAGTAGAAAAAGTACTGAATTTAAAATCACAGGTCTTTGGTTAAAAAGCCTGCCTTTTACTAGGTGTATATAACAGTTTGAACAATTCATCAAGCCTGCATGAACCTGTGCTTTCTGTTCTGTAAAATGAGAAGAATTTCCACCCCTTAGAGTTATTGTCATAGTTAAGTGAGATAATGTATGTAAAGTAGAATATGGTTACTGGCATATCATAGACAATTCATGAGGTTATGATGATTAGGATGCCATCTTGAATCCTGATAAAACCTGAGTTAGTCCTAGTATAGGAGCATTGTCTGATGGATGGGACATACCTTCAGCTTCAAACCAGGAGTATGGGTAAAGTTCTCTATATATGTAAAACTCAATTTAGCCATAATCCTGCCTGAGAATTTCATAATATAGACAGAGAACTGTTTGAGAAAAGAGCCACAGATAGTTGTGCTTTGCGTTTTGGGGCCTCTTCCAAAAAGAGAAGAGACTTAAACACAATTTGGCAAACAGAGGAAATAGTTTGGCCTTTTAAATGAGCAGCAGGATGAAATATAGCAATATTAATGCACAGGAGACTTGCAGTAATTAGAAAATATAGTTCGGTTAATCTGCTTCTCAAAGAGACATTCATTATTTGCTATGATGAATTCCATTTAACTGCTAACCTGGCATTTGTCCTGCGTATGTGTGTTGTGTTTTAGCTGTAACAGTTGCTGTTTAAGTTTATTCCTCTGTAGTCTGAGAGCATGTGCCATTCTGTAAAATTTGTCCTGTCTGAGGCAGTCATAGGGTATTGTTTAAGCACATTAACATCAGATTGCTGAACTCTAGTTAGAACTACTTATATGACATCTTTAAGATTTTTTAATCTTTGAATAAATGTAGTTTTTTATGTTCTATCCCCAACTCTATCTGGAAAGGGAGACTTGGTAGGAAAGAAATTTTAAACCTGATTTTTAAAGAGATGACGTAATATTGGCTTGGTTTTTCTGCTCTGAAAGCTCCAGATTTAACCACTCCTCTCATAGTCATATTTCATATAAACAAAAAAGTAAATGTTTAAATCTTTCCTTTCTACTTTGTTTAAAGTAAAGCAGATCTGAAATTGCTGCAGGCAGAATACTGTTCCAATTCTAGAAAAAAAAGTGTAATTTCAACTTGATAGATGTATTTTTTGTGTGACCAATTTGATATGTCTTGGTACCTGTATCTGGGATATATGTCCCTGTACAAAGACTGTGTTAGAATTTTGTAAAGAAACTCACCTCAACTTCCTAGGCCAGCCAGCACTGTCTAGAAAGTTGGGCAGAAATTCAAACTTTACAGCTAGTATTAAATGCAGAAAAGAAACTAACAAGTATCAATAAAAAGAAATTTTACCAATAGTATATCCCAGAAGAATTATATCAAGTTAAATAACAGTTTCCCTTGAGATAGTAATAGTTACTATTACAGTAGTAGACTATTCAAGTAGTTTAAAGTGGAAGTTACAGGGTAGTTGGTTGTCTAATGCTTTCTAGTTTAAAGATTTCATGATCATCCAGTGGTAATAATAATAGCATTAATAGTAATGTCTAATATTTTGAGCACTTCACATGCATTGTATTATTTAATAATCACAACAATCCTATTAGCTGCAGGTATTTATCTCCATTTTACACATGAGGAGATTGAGCCTTTGAGAGATTAAGTAACTTGCCCGAGAGCATAGATAGTAAGTGGAAGAATCAGGATCTAAACCCATCTGTCTCTGATCTTGTTATATTTGTTAAGGTGATCTGTGATCAGTGATCTTCGATGTTACTACTACGACTTGCTGAAGGCTCAGAGGATGGTTAGCATTGCTTTTTTTTAGCAATACAGTATTTTTAAATTTAGGTAGGTATTTTTTTTTTAGACATAATGCTATTATTGCACACTTAATAGGCTACAGTATAGTGTAAACAACTTTTATATACATTAGGAAACCCAAAAATTCTTGTGAGTTGCTTTATTACGATACTTGCTTTATTGCAGTAGTCTGAAATGAGCAGAATCTCCAAGGTATACCTGTACCCTTTTTTGGGAATTGTGAGCTTTTTAGGATAGATTTTTCAGCTTTTTCTAAAATTTTAAGGAAAAATATCTTACCAGAGAACAAAATTTGATAATTAGTTTCAGAGTATAAATTTACTGTTTTAAAAACAGTCATTTTCACCTGCTTTTGGTTTTCCCATAATGGTCTACTGTGCCTGAAAATTGATGGGTTTTTGTCATCTATTTGTGTCTCTCTGTTGGCTATTCCCTTGTTTAATCTTGCTGTCTTTCTTGCTAATCTTCAGCTTTGTCATTCTGCTGACTTTTTGGCTCTCTCTTACAGAGTTTGAACAACCTATAAATGACCTTGTTCTGAGCCAATACAAGCAAAGCTGACATAAGTGACTAATGTCATTCTATCTTGAGGTCTGCTATCAAACTGTGCTCTACAGTACCTTGGGAACCTACAAGAAGGCTCTTTTTTAGCTTGGTCTTTTTTGTTGTTGTATATTTGCTTGTTTGTTTTGTTTTCTTGTTTTTTTTGTCCGTGCCTCATAGCTTGTGGGATTTTAGTTCCCTGACCAGTGATCAAACCAAGGCCCTTGGCAGTGGGCCCTGGATCTCCAGGGAATTCCCTTTAGCTTGTTCTTGAATCATCTTGGGTATGTACTGTCCAGCACAGTAACCACTAAGCTACATGTGGCTATTGGGCACTTGAAATGTGGCTAGTCTTAATTGAGATTATATTATTAAAATTGGTTTTGCCTGTTTCATTTTACTTTATTTAATGAGGCTAATAGAAAATTTTAAATTATGTAGCACACATTATATTTATATTGTATATTTCTTGGATTTAATAATGTTAGGCAGGGACTTCCCTGGTGGCGCAGTGGTTAAGACCCCACGCTCCCAATGCAGGGGGCCTGGGTTCCATCCCTGGTCAGGGAACTAAATCCCACATGCATGCCGCAACTAAGAGTCCGCATGCCACAACTGAGGAGCCCACTTGCTGCAACTAAGACCCAGCACAACCAAATAAATAAGTAAATAATTTTTTAAAAAATGTTGGGCAAAAATCAAATTGTGCAAGTAAGAAACGGTTTTCTCCTTAGCTTTTGCACCAAAATCCTCTGGAGAGTGGGACTCAGAAATAAATACCTCTTGGAATTCCAGATTTCCTGTACAAGTTTTGGGTAAAGCAGGAGAGTGATGTTAGCACATACTTTCTGAAGAAAACAGCCAAAACCCAAATCATCCACCAGAGAATACTCTGACCATATTGGTTCCACAGGTTGGTTAGATTTCTATAAAACTATTAAGATTTCATTACAGTCTTTCTGTTCTCAGACATACAGATTTATCATCAGGCTAGGACCAGTGAAACCTCTTCTAAAAAGCTTATTTTGTTTGAAGGACTAAGGGAGCAAGAACAGATGGCTGTAAAAGTGGACTCTTATTTGGGAGAGGATAGAGATGACTACAGAGGACTACCATCCCGCAAACTGCTTCCTGCTTGTGAAGGCCTTTCCACTTCTCAGTGGCAGGAACAGAAAGTAAGGGGCTGCATGAGATCAGAGCTCTATCACACCTTGATATTTTCCTGTAATGAATTACAAATTTTTATGATCTTACCTTAACCTACGTTGTTAGACCGTGAGCTTCTTGAGGACACAGGACAAAAAATTAGTTGTCTTTATATCTGTGATGTATAACAACTGTACCAACAACATTAAAACCATGCTACGGCATTCTTAGACAATGATAGTGTTTGACCACAGGGGATTCTTGCTGCCCTGCCCTTCTACTAGTCCATACAACTCTTTTGTATGAATTAGGAAAAAAGTACCCCTTTCTCAAGTTACTTTACTGCCATCTGTTGGGAAATTATTGTAATAAAATGCAGATCTTTAATGACTGTGATATGAATGATGCCTCCCTTTAGAGTTGTTTAGTATACAGCCTGCTCAGCTGTACATGGTAGCCCTGGGACCACCCCAGGAGTCCACTGGTCACCCATTGGGCTGAGAAAATCAGTGTTTGAGCAAATCTCAATCCGTGAGTGGCACACCAGTGTCTTGGGAAACCAGATACTATGCTAAGGACTGAAGCCTTACAGTAACCCTATGATGTGGGGATTCTTATAATCCTGGTTTTTCAAATGAGCAAGCTGAGGCATAGAGAAGTGAAGTAATTGTCTCACGGTCTCGTCTGTTAGGTGGCTGAGCTGGCATTTAAATGCATGCAGTGAGATTCCATAGCCTAGATTCTAAACCACAACAATATGCTCCTCTTGCAAACCTCTGTTAACCACACTGGATGCTGCAGTTCACTCTAAAGTAGTTTAGACATCTGCCCCTGAGTTCTTTGGGTGAGTCTACAGCAATAAGTCTTTTTAGGTTTTGGCAAAGGAAGAGGGATTTGTGCTTTCTTCTGCCAGAACTTGTTTGTATTGGAGTAGGTGCTGTCCCTTCTTTATATTTCAGAATAACCCTTGGTTCTCTTACCACTCTGTGGCTTTACTTCTTCCCACCAGTCTCCATCCCTGAATTGCAGGATGATCAACCCAAACTGCTACCAGCTGTGTAGTTTGTCCTGGTCTCTCACTCTTCTAGATTTCCCTCCCTTTGCAAATGCTACTAGGATTTTATCTCCAGGACTACCCCCTCCTTCCTTTTGTGTCTGTTGCTTTCTTTAATCCCACCTCTTTTTGAACCCTTAATTGCTGTGCTCCCCTCCTACATTGCCTCTCATTTTCTCTCCAAATTATCTTACTTACTATCTGATTTAGAAAGAAGGTGCCTCAGGGCAGGGATTGCCTTGTTATGTTGTGAAGCAGTGTCTAAAGTACTCCATAAATTAGCATCTATGGAGAGTTTTGTACATGCTAATTATTATTATTGAAATACAAAAATGCTTTTTGAACCCCGAGGAAGCATCCTACGACATTAGTCTAATTGCCTGTACATGTTTTTTAAAAAAGAAGAAAAAAGCCTTTCTTCCTGCCTTAGAGAGCTATCAGATCTCAGAACAGCAGCCAAATCTCAGGACTCATTCAGGGCTATTGTTTCAAAGATTCTATATTTATTCAGAGAACCATGTTTGCAAGATAGTATGAAATAAGGTCCTGTTGGTCATGTGGACCTGTTTGGTCAATTTATGCTGTTCAGAAAAGAGGGAATGATCCTGGAACCACCTGCCTTTGGTTTCCTTTGGCCCGGAGTCTTATTTCCTTAGTGACATTTATGGTTAAAGCCAACAGTATTCTTTTCTCAGAAGGTTTAAAGTTAATTTCATTTATATCATGTTTGTGTTGATGTGTAGTGCCAGAGTGAATCAACATTTTTATTAGCATTTTATAATGCAAATGGAGAGGCTTTTAAGACTTGCTGAATTTTAATGTAGACACGTATGTCAGAAAGACTCATTTACAGAACTATTGATCCTTTCCAATACTTGCTTTGAAAACATACTTAGAAGAGTGGTTAGTGAGACAGTGTCTGTCTATATAAGTAACCTAATTTTAAAATCTTTACATTAGAACTTTTTGGCCTGGTTTTCATGAATGTAAGATTTAGTATATTTTGATTTAAAATGTGATGAATGTTTTTTTCTTGAAAGAAATGCTAGTCAGAATAAATTGAAATGATGTTAAAATTATCAATTGAAGTTACCTGTAAAATCTTCAATGGAAAATAGTGGTACTTTTTCAAAGTAATGGTGCGTGTTTGTTACTCATGTGAGTGTCCATGTCTGATAAGACAGTATAACTACAGGGCCTTATTACATTGTCCAGCTGTGTATGGTTATACCTGGTGCATTGGATTATGTTTAAGATAGAGTCATGGAGCATGGGATTGCGTTTTATCCTCACCCATCCATTTTACTTTTTGCAGTGTACGCCTTACCCTAAAACACCCGTCTCTTTAGGCCAAATTAATCTTTCTTATCTTCAGGCTTTTGATGGTTAAATATAGAGCAAGTTGAATTGAAAAACAAACCCAGCTCATTTTAGATTTTTAGATGATTAACTCACATTGAGGGCTAGGTTGTGTCCTTTCCAGGGTACACAGGGGTATCTTGCTGCTCTAGAAGCAGTGGACACTTGATGCCTTAAAGATAAGACCCAGAGATATGCTGTCGATGTGTGCTGGGTCTGGTTACAGGTTTCAAGCTGTACAAGAGCTGAGGATCATCTGTTTACTGGTCCTCAGCTCTATCTGTACATTAGGGCATCCTGGGGAGCTTTGTTAGAAAGGTCCAATGCTGGAGAGCTTTTTTAAAAAGCTCCAATGCTCATAAATTAGATTATGAGCAGTGCAGAAAACAAAGCGGGATCACCTGACACTGTCATTGACTTTGAAGTATTTGCCCTGTATAAAACTGAGTGTGCGTGGAGAGGGGGCGGGGGGTGAAGGGGAAGCTGAGACGAAGCGAGAGAGTAGCACAGACATATATATACTACCAACTGTAAAATAGATAGTCAGTGGGAAGTTGTTGTATAACAAAGGGAGTCCAACTCGAGGATGGAAGATGCCTTAGAGGACTGGGGCAGGGAGGGTGGGGGGGACTCGAGGAGGGGGGGAGTCAAGGAAGGGAGGGAATACGGGGATATGTGTGCAGTTTATCATATGTTAACTGTATCTCAATAAAAGTTCTAAAAAAAAAACTGAGTGTGACAGAGCCACCTTCAGTGCCTTCCATGTTATTCAGATTGAGGAGAGACTTTACTGTCAGTTGTGACAAAAGTGTAGTGTCAGTCTGGTTACATGGTAAGGGTATCCCCTACCCAAGCTAGGACTTGTTAATTCAGTTTATATGTGGGAAAAGCTTTTCGGTTGAAGCTTTAATTATCCCTGATAGACAGAATAGAGCAGCTAAGCTCTTTTAATTAAGCACTTGTTAAATCAGTTTTCTATGATGATAGTTTTAATTTTCAAAACGTGGACACTTTAAAAGTTTTAGAGAAAGGGACAGAGAGCAGCAGTCAGTCATCTTCTCTCTGTAATTAGTAGGGTTAGCGTTAGAAATACAAAGCTTCATTCTCTACCTTTGAGAAATTTGTTATTTTTTTAGTTAAAGTGATTGTGTGTGTGTGACTCCTGACACTGATTTGTATTTTTGGTTTTTCTAAATATGAAGCTTAATAAATATACCCTAATTACCACTTCAACAAATATCCATGAAGAGGCAAACAACTAAGTCAAAATATATATTTAATTTGTGTAAGTCTATGTGTTTATATGTTAATATACAATGTGTGTATATTGTGAATGTCTGTATACAGAGTGGTGAGTTGAAGTGTGTTATCCAAATGAGTAGCACAGACAAAAAGTGCTACCTCACAGGAAATTGTGAGATTAAGTGAAACAGTTGATATCAAATGCTTAGCACAGTGGTTGACACATAGTTAATGCTCAATAACTCTCATTATCCACATATTTATTATTATACCACCACAACTATAGGAATTCAGAGGAAAACGAGGATTATGGGTTAGGGAGATCAGGGAAGGAGGAAAGCATAAATTAAGTAACGCATATTGCATCTGTTTTATTTTAAATACTTTTGGCATAAGGCTTGAATTGCTAATAGAAAATACTTTGGAAGGTATAATATAATGTAAATACATATTAATGGTATGGTCTCTTTTGTTTCAGGAACTTTATATTGCTGTAGGAATATCTGGAGCCATCCAACATTTAGCTGGGATGAAAGACAGCAAGGTAACTCACAGCAATAATGATGCTAAGAGGAAGAGTTTTCATATTTTAAAATTGGGTTTCACTGGTGTGTTTCCATGTAGTTATAGTGTATGTATTGGAACTGTTCAAGGTAACACAAATCTAGGAATGAAAGATATATAAGCTACTTCACCCTGCCTGAAGATGTACCCTTGGTAGGAGAAGCAGTGCTGTGTCATGGAAAGAGGTGTGAACCTGAATCCCAGCTGCACTGCCAGCTTACCACGTGATGTGTCCTGTTTGTACCTTAGTTCTTTGTCTGCCAAATACAGGTGTTGGGTGATGATCTCCTAGATCCCTTTCAGCTCTGATAATCTGTGGGTAGAAAATGTGGGGTGAGGGACTTCCTGATGGTCCAGTGGGTAAAACTCCGCACTCCCAATACAGGGGGCTCAGGTTCGATCCCTGGTCGGGGAACTAGATCCCACGTGCATGCTGCAGCTAAGAAGTCCACGTGCTGCAACTAAGACCCGGAGTAGCCTAAATAAATAAATAAATATTTTTTAAAAAAGAAAAAGAAAGAAAACGTGGGGTGAAAACAAATTGATGAGGTTCTGACTGTCTAGTTTATGAGGTTCTGATGCCTGATTCTCTGCTGCTTCACCCTAGTCCTCTAATGGTCCCACCCTCATATGTCAGCAAGGCCCCTCTTCTTGGGTTGTTGCTAAATTGTGACTGACACCTTTTGGGTTGGAGCGTCTCAAAACCTCAGTAATTGTCAAAAAATACAGTGTATAGAGGAAACACTTGATTTTAACTTGCTACTTGGACTCTATGTGGAAGTCCTGTGTGATGACTCTGTGAACATATATTTCAGAATATGACACATTAATTCATGCATAACAATGCACAGTTTGAATTATGAACTTAGTCTTTCATGAAGTCAGAGATGCCTCTGACACTCCTGCTTTTATCCATTCAGATGGCAGTTTGATATAAAAGGTAATAAAACTTTTAATAGATTTAACTTCTAACTTGAAAAGATGCATGCACTACCTCCTTGTAACCTCTAAATGAATTGGCCCAAAACCAGTCAGATTTCACAGTTGGATGGCAGGTTTCTTTACTGAGCTCTGAAAACAGCAGTGTCAATGGGGAAAATGTTATTGCTGCATTAGAGAAAAAAGCCACTCCAACACCAGTAACCTTAAAAAATTTTTAGCTGGGCCAGTTTAGACATGTCTAGAATTCTGCTTCTCTAAAATAAAAGACTCTGCCTGCCTAGAAGATCTTGGTGAAAGTTCTCGCTCCATGTCAACAGGGCTGGATTGGGAGAAATGGACTAGATAGAATATGTCAAAGCAAAAAGGGAGTAATTGAAGTAAGGAGATCAGTGTTGGGGAATAAACAGGAGCCAAGAATTTGTCTCTCCACCTAGTCAACAAATATTTATTAAGCACATGTACTTTGTACTAGATGCTGGAGATACGTAAATGAAAAAGACATAGTCTCTGTCATCACTGTCTTGTGTGGGAGACACAGCAGTCTTAGGTTGTAATTTTGGTTAAGCTCTAAAATGGAATATTAAGTGATTGGTTTAAATCTGATAGTTGCATTGCATATAAGCTGCAGTTTTAATTAGCATCAGGGTATAGTTGAAAGAATATGAAATTTGGTGGAACTATATACATATTAATATGGTTGAATACAGTCTGCTCTTTAAAAAGGTCTGTAAGGAAGAGAGCATGAATTGATACGAATGTATTAAAGGAGCTTTAGAGTGCAAGCAAGATTTTACCATAGTGATTTACAGTTGGTAATTCAGGGATAGTCCTTTGGTAATCTAAAAACTGTAATCAGCCCAAATCTTTTTTCTTAAATACTATAGTAGTTCCTTGCCCACAGTTACATGCTCTTTCTTTAAAAATAACTTTTATATAGTGGGATGAAAAAGCTTTCAGATGATTAAACTGTCAGATGTTTGACTAGGTGGCCTCCAGGAAAATCATTAACCATCGTCAATTAAATAAATCTCTGCTGGTAGCTGTGAAGCAGGCTACGTATTCCCAGAAGAGAAACACCTCGATGCAAATCAATGCCTGTGATTCAAAGTGTTTGTCCTTGTGACTTTGGATTTGAGGCTCATATTGAAACCATCGTTTATTGTGTCTGACCACACTTTAATATATATGGCATGTTTCTCTGGATCAGTAGTTATCTGGACTACAGTGTATGCCAGTTTCAGATATTCTGGAATATTCCACCTCAGGGCCTCTCTAGAGCAATTACATATATGTCATGTAGCCTATATTTTAAGTCAAACTATATCAAAATACTTCAAAAAGGTGTTCCAGCTGTTTTCATGAGATGGAGTAATAGGCAGGAAAGTACTTAATTTTGCTTCTAGAGATTCAAATTATTATAATCTTTCTATTAAAATAATACCATGTTAGAGTCAAAACTCTAATTTTACTTTAATTGCCATGGCATTAGAAGCCTCTGGGGAATATCAAACTATTTGTAATATATAAATCTTTTGTTAATAGAATAATTGTGTAAACATAACACCTTTTTTAGTGACTCTTTCTCCTTAATCTGTTACTGATCTGCCATTATAACCTTTTTTTTTTATAAATTTATTTATTTGTTTATTTTATTGGCTGTGTTGGGTCTTCGTTGCTGCACACAGGCTTTCTCTAGTTGCGGCGAGTGGGGGTCTACTCTTCATAGTGGTGTGCGGGCTTCTCATTGTGGTGGCTTCTCTTGTTGCAGAGCATGGGCTCTAGGCACATGGGCTTCAGTAGTTGCAGCACATGGGCTCAATAGTTGTGACTCACGGGCTCTACAGCACAGGCTCAGTAGTTGTGGCGCATGGGCTTAGTTGCTCCATGGCATGTGGGATCTTCCTGGGGCAGGGCTCAAACCCGTGTCTCCTGCATTGGCAGGCAGATCTTACCCACTGTGCCACCTAGGAAGTCCTATAACCTTTTACATTTAAAAATTTTATGTGAAATAAGAGAAACTTGTAGTTTTTGTAGGAGATGGAGTAGTTTACTTATTTTATTACATTTATTTGCTGCATACGTAAGGACTTAAATTTTTTTGTTTTAAAGTTCATCTTTACTTAACAGGTTGACTAGATAGTTAACTTTTCTATTTTCATAATAGACCCAGGATAGTAATTTTAAAATACTAAATTGAATGCAGTATATGGAGGATAAGTAGTTTGAGCTACAAAGCCTATGAATTAGGATATGGATTTGTTGCTTTTTTTTAAGTTGAAATCTAACATTTGTAGTCACAAGTTTAAATGTATATATTTGATAATAGGTGATAGAAAATACTAATCATTTTATAAGTGAAATAAGCTGAAGATTGACTCTAATGATACATATCTCATGATGATTTGATAAAGTAGACTTCTGTCTTATTGAATAAAGTACACCAAATATAAAATAAGTTAATTTTCCATTCATGGTTTTTATTCAATATATCTAAAATTTTTCGATGACCTAAAAAACTTTCCAGTTATATTTGGTTTGTTTGGTTTAAGTCATGTTATTGAGGTATAATTTATATACAGAAAATTCAGCTTTCTTAGTACACTTAAAAAAGGTTTTTTTGCATGGTAAAATACACATAATGTAAAATTTACCATCTTAACCATTTTTAAGTGTAAAATTAGATCTGTACACACTGTCAATGGTATTAAACACATTTATAATGTTGTGCATCCATCACCACCATCCAACTCCAGAACTCTTTTCATCTTGTAAAACTGAAACTCTATACCCATTAAACAATAATTTCCCAATCTCCCCCTACACTCTCCAGATCCTGGCAACCAAAGTTCTACTTTTTGTCTCCATGATTTTGACTATTCTAAGTACCTCTTAGAAGTGGAGTCATCCTTTGGTATTTGTCTTTTCGTGACTGGATTATTTCGCTTAGCATAATGTTCTCAGGGTTTATCCATGTTGTAGCATATGTCAGAATTTCCTTCATTTTTAGGCTAATAATATTCCATTGTATGTATATTCCACATTTTGCTTACCCATTCATACGTTGATGGACACTTGGGATGCTTCCAGGTTTTAGCCTTTGTGAGTAAGGTTGCTATGAACATGTATGTACAAATATGTTTTCAAGGCCCTGATTTCAATGTTTGGGGGTATACATCCAGAAGTGGAATTGCTGGATCATATGGTCATTCTATTTTTAATTTTTTGAGAGATGACCATAATGTTTTCCATAGCAACTGTACCATTTTACATTCCCACCAACAATACACAAGAGTTCCAATTTTTCCACACCCTTGTCAGCACTTGTCTGGTTTTTAATAGTAGCCATCCTAATGGATCTGAGGTAGTATCTCATTGTCATTTTGATTTCATTTCCCTAATGATCAGTGACGAGCAGTTTTTCATGTGCTTATTGGCCATTTGTATATCTTCTTTGGAGAAGTGGCTGTGGAAGTCATTTGCTCGATTTTTGAATTGGGTAGTTGGGGGTTCTTTTGTTGTTGAGTTTAGTAGTGTTTTGAATATATCCTGTGTATTAATCCTTTATCAGATATATGATTTGCAAATATTTTCTCCCATTCTCTGGGTTACTTTTTTACTCTGTTGATAGTGCCTTTAGATCCACAAAAATTTTAAATTTCCATGAAGTTCAGTTTGTCATTTGTTAATTGCCTGTACCTTTGATGTCATAGCCAAGAAATCATTGCCAAAACCAAGGTCGTACAGCTTTTGCCCTGTGTTTTTCATCTGAGAGTTTTGTAATTTTAGGTTTAATGTTTAAATCTTTGGTCTCTTTTGAGTTAGTTTTTGTATATGGTGTTAGGTAAGGGGCCAACTTCATTCATTTGTATGTGGATATCCAGTTTTCCCAGCATCATTTTTGAAAAGGCTATCCTTTCACCATTGAATGATCTTGACACCCTTGTCAAAAATCATTTGACCATATATGTGAGGGTTTGTTTCTGGGCTCCCTGTTCTATTTCATTGGTTTATAAGCCCTATTTGGGGTCCCTTGTGAGTCCATAAGAATTTTAGGATGAGTTTTTCAATTTTTGCAAAAGTCACTGGAGGGACAGTTTTGATGGATATGGGATTATTGGTTGACAGTTTTTTTTTTTTCTGTTAGCACTTTGAATATATCCGCTCACTGCCTTCTAGCCTCCAAAGTTTGTGATGTAAAATCTGCTGGTAGCCTTATTGAGGATCCCTTGTGTTTAGCAAATTAATTCTCTCTCTTTTCAAG
This sequence comes from Hippopotamus amphibius kiboko, assembly GCF_030028045.1. Lineage (NCBI taxonomy): Eukaryota > Metazoa > Chordata > Mammalia > Artiodactyla > Hippopotamidae > Hippopotamus > Hippopotamus amphibius. The sequence continues at coordinate 217,138,389 of NC_080187.1, forward strand.
ATTGTTTTTATCTTCAGCTTTTGAAAGTTTAATTATGTGTCTCAGTGTGGGTCTCTTTGAATTCATCTTACTTGAAGTTTGTTGAGTTCCTTGGATGTTTCTATTCATGTCTCTAATCAAATTTGGGGAGTTTTCAGCCATTATTTCTTTAAATATTCTGTCTACTCTCTTCTTTCTCTTGTCCTGGGACTCCCACCATAGGTGTTTTGGTCCTCTTAATGGTGGTCCACAGGTCCCTTATTCTGTGTTCACTTTTCTTATATCTTTTTTCTTTCTGTTCTTCAAGCTTGATAATTTCCATTAGCCTATCCTCAAATTTGCTGATTCATTATCCTGCCTGATCAAGTCTGCCTTTGGATCCCTCTAGTACATTTTTCATTTCAGTTTTTGTACTTTTCAGCTCCAGAATTTCTTTTTGGTTTCTTTTTGGATTTTTTCTTCATCACCATTTTGTTCATGCATTGTTTTCTTGACCTTCTCCTCATCTTCCTTTAGTTCTTTTAGCATCTTTAAGATGATTGTTTTAAAGTACAGTAATCAAAACAGTATAGTGCTGGTACAAAAACAGAGACATAGATCAGCGGGACAGAATGGTGCACCCAGAAATAAACCCACAAACTTATGGCCAATTAATCTATGACAAAGGAGGCAAGAATATACTATGGAGAAAAGACATTCTCTTCAATAGGTGGTGTTGGGAAAACTGGACAGCTACATGTAAAAGAATGGAATTGGAACATTTTCTAACACCACATACAAAAATAAACTCAAAATGGATTAATGTCCTAGGGGCTTCCTAGGTGACGCAGTGGTTAAGAATCCTCCTGCTGCGCGCGCTTCCTCGGGCACGCGCGCACGGAGGGGGCGATGGCCGCGGTGACGCTGCTTGCGCCGGCGGGTGGCGGCGCGTGAGGCGCGCGATTCCCGGTGTCTTGGGAGCAGTGCCCCGGCCCCCGCCGCTCCTGCCGCCGCCATGTCGGGCCGGTCGGGCCGGGCCGAGACCCGCAGCCGGGCCAAGGATGCCATCAAGAAGGTGATGGCTGCCATCGAGAAAGTGCGGAAATGGGAGAAAAAGATGAAAATAGCAACCAGAGTTCCGTGTCTGATGTCTATCAGCTCAAGGTGGACAGCAGCACCAACTCGAGCCCCAGCCCCCAGCAGAGCGAGTCCCTGAGCCCAGCGCACACCTCCGACTTCCGCACAGATGACTCCCAGCCCCCCACCCTGGGCCAGGAGATCCTTGAGGAGCCCTCCCTGCCTGCCTCAGAAGTTGCTGATGAACCTCCCACCCTCACGAAGGAAGAGCCGGTTCCATTAGAGACACAGATTGCTGAGGAAGAGGAAGACTCAGGTGCCCCTCCCCTGAAACGCTTCTGTGTGGACCAACCCGCAGTGCCGCAGACAGTGTCGGAAAGCTAGCACCAACCTGGCGCCTTTCGCCTCCTGGCCCCATGCCTCTATTTATTGCATTCTGGTTCTGGCTGTGCTGTGTTGCTGGGGTGAGGGCAAGCACTGGGGTCCAGAGCCTGCACATAGAAGCCTTCTGGGCTAGAAGGCTGACATAGGACTTGGGGTCGTAGTAGCATCTTCCCGTCCCTGGCACCTGTGTCTGCTTGATCCTGAGAAGAGGAGCACTCCTGTCCTTTCTGCACCCCAGGTGGCTGGAGCACCAGCCACTTCAGGGTTCATCTGTCACCTCCAGGTAGTAGTCTCTGCTCCAGAACCTTTGGACCGAGCTGCTGGTGCTTCTACAAGAGGAAAGAGATGTGGAAGGCACCCTCTAGAGAAGAGAGTGCCCAGGGCTTACTTGAATGGAGACTGTAGATTCGTGGACTTTCCCATAGGGCTAGGGGCCCTGTAGGCTGCTGTTGGAGAATGCCTGAGTAGACTCTGGAGGGAAGGGAAGGGCTTTTCTCCACACGAGGGAAGAAAAGTCCACGTGTATTTCTTGCTGTCCTGACACTTCTGCCCATTTCTGAGGTTATCCTGCCTCTCATGGGCTCTCTGGCTGCTGACAGTCCTTTGTCCCCCACTGTAACCATCCCCTTCCCCCAACACAAACACGCACGCAGCTTTTGCTGTTTCCACCTGGACATTTCATCACATCCCCTGCCTCCCGCCATGGTCCCCAGCACTCCTGCCACAAACTCTGCCCCAGCGAGAACTTGAGGTTCTGACAACAGTACCCATCCCCACAGTACTCCTTCAGCTCAGACTTTCTAGAAAGTTCCCTTTTCTTTGAAATCTGCATGTGTAATTGAACCTTGTGATTTTATTTTTTGTTTCAAAAAAGTTTAAGAAAATGGAAATGGGCAACAGTGAGTGAAGACATATTTTAGCACTGAATAGAATATTTTTTAAAATTAAACTATTTGAAATATGAAAAAAAAAAAAAAAAAGAATCCTCCTGCTAATGCAGGGGACACTGGTTCGATCCCTGCTCCAGGAAGATCCCACATGCCGCAGAGTGGCTAAGCCTGTGTGCCACAACTATTGAGCCTGCACTTTAGAGCCCGTGAGCCACAACTATTGAGCCCATGTGCTGCAACTACTAAAGCCCATGTGCCTAGAGCCCATGCTCTACAACAAGAGAAGCCACAGCAATGAGGAGCCCGCACACCACAACAAAGAGTAGCCTCCACTCACCGCAGCTAAAGAAAGCCCGCACACAGCAAAAAAAAAAGACCCAACACAGCCAATTAAATAAATACATAAATAAATAAATAAACACATAAATAAATAAATAAATAAATTTATTTTTTTAAAAAATGGATTAATGTCCTAAAAGTAAGGCCAGAAATCATAAAAATCCTAGAAAAAATATAGGCAGAACACTCTGACAAAAAAAAGTAGCAACATTTTTTAAAATCTTCCTCCTAAAGCAAAGAAAATAAAAGCAGAAGTAAACAAAGGGAACCTAATTTAACCTAAAATCTTTTTCACAGCAAGAGAAACCATTGACAAAACAGAAAGACAACCTACTGAAAGGGAGAAAGTATTTGCAAATGGTATGACCAGTAAGGGGTTAATATCTGAAATATGTAAACAGCTTATGCAATTCAACATCAAAAAAAAAAAAAGAAAAACAACTTAGGTTAAAAAATTGGCAAAAACATGAATAGACATTTTTCCAGAGAATATATACAGATGGCCAACAGGCACATGAAAAAGGTGCTCAACATCGTTAAACATCAGAGAAATGCAAATTAAAACCACAGTGAGTTATCATCTCACACCTCTCAGAATGGCTGTAATCAAAAAGAACCATAAATAACAAATGTTGGTGAGGATGTGGAGAAAAAGGAACCCTTATACACTGGTGGTATGAATGTAAACTGGTACAGTCAGTTTAGAAAACAGTAAGGAGGTTTCTCAGAAAAACTAAAAATAGAATTACCATATGACCCAGGAATTCCAATCCTGAGTATTTATCAAAAAGAAAACAAAACAAAACTCTGAAAATACTAATTCATAAAGATACACAGCTCCCAATGTTTATAGCAGTATTATTTATAATTGCCAAGATATGGAAGCAACCTAAGTGTCCATCAACAGATGAATGGTTAAAGAAGATATATACAATGGAACACTACTCAGCCATAAAAAGAATGAAATTTTGCCATATGCAACAACATGAATGGACTTGGAAGGTATTATGCTTAGTGAAAAAAGTCAGAGAAAGACAAATACTGGATGATATCACCTCAGGTGGAATCTAAAAAGTAAAACTAGTGAGTATAACAAAAAAACAGTGTCAGATATTGAAAACAAACTAGTGGTTACCAGTGGGTAGAGGGAAGAGGGGAGTGGCAAGATAGGTATGGGGCTTAAGAGGTACAAACTACTAGATATAAAATAAATAAGCTATAACGATACATAGTACAATGCAGAGAATATAGCCAATATTTTATAATAACTTTAAATGGAATATAACCTTTAAAAATTGTGAATATGTTGTACACCTGAAACATATAATATTGTACATCAACTGTATTTCAATAAAAAAAGATATCAACCCTTTAAAAACAAAAAGATGATTGTTTTAAAGTCTTTGTCTAGTAGATCTGCCATCAGGTCTTTTTCAGGACGGTTTCTTTTGATTTTTTTTTCCTTTGAGTGGGGCATACTTTGTTTCTTTGTATGCCTTGTGATTTTTTGTTAAAAACTGGACATTTGAATCTAATAATGTGGTATCTCTGGAAATTAGATTCTCTTCTTCCCCAGGGTTTGCTGGGGGATTTTAATTGTTTTTGTTTATTGTTCTTGTTTTTCTGATTGTTGTAGGCTGTCTCTGTGCCAAGTATTAACCTGAGGTATAAACTTACGGTCTTCTTGGGTCTTTTCAGAGCCTGTGCCTTTCCCTGGGCATGTGTGGTCACTTTGTAATTTTCTCCTGATATGCACTTGCTTTCAAATGTCCTAGTCTTTAATGTCTGGCTCCCAAAAGGGGAGAAAGAGAAAAATGAAGAGCATTGATTCTTTAAATCCCCTGGAAATAACTTTGACTGGAGGGGGAAGGCATGAACAATGGTTGAGGTACAACAACAATAGCCACCCTCCTCTTTGTTCACACCTTTGTGTTTAGAAACAGCATTCCATGATCAAAGCACAGAACCCCAATTTTTGGAGCACAGGGTCCTTTTTGCCCACTCTGGCTCCTGTAAGCTGTGTGCAAACTGCCCCAGGAACATGTGCACAGCTGCCTGCCACCAGGGATGGGAGTTGGGGGTTGGATAGCAACTATTTTGCTAAGAGCTACAGCTTAGTATTCATGTCTTCCCCTGGAAGTTGCAAACCTTTAATAGATTCCAAAGTTCCAAAATGGTTACATTAGAAAGATTCTGCCAGTTCAGTTGTTGTGTAGGTGGGGAGATGGATATCTGATGCTTCCTACTTGGCCATCTTCCCAGAATCCTCTCCTCTGATTTGTTACTTATCTAAAACACTTTTTTTTCACAAATGAAAAAAAAACTTTAAAAAATAATAGTTTAAAGCCTTTTTTTAATACTGCAGTGGGCTAGTCGTGGGGGGTGGGAGATAATTTTATGTTTAAAACAAATTTCTAAATTGAGAGTATTGGCACAAATGAATCAAGCTAATCTTATTTGGTAGACATTTTTAGGAATACAGATTTGTTGATAGGGAAGTTGGAATAGAACCATCAATCTGTGTGGTATGTTTTCTTAGTAAAAGCCAAACTCTTTGTTTTTGTTTCACAGACAATTGTGGCTATTAACAAAGACCCAGAAGCTCCAATTTTTCAAGTGGCAGATTATGGAATAGTTGCAGATTTATTTAAGGTAAGTTGCCCTTGAGAGTGATGGCTGTTATCTAGGTTGTCATCCAAGCCCCTCTAGGAGTTGTTCAGGGAGGAAGCTATTATAGGAAAACATTGTGTGTTTGTGTATCTGTCTGTGTATGTATATATTAATATATTTATACAATTTTGAACTACTTAAAGTGAAGAGTTGTTCTGCTTAATATATGATGTTTATATAGAACATTATAACTTTCCCTTTAAAAAGTCCATATTGTCTTTCAGACATCCACATGGCTCTTGGCATCTCATATGCTAAGTTAGTACGCAATGTGAAATGACTCAAGTAATTATAACCTAGAACAATAGTAAAGAAATTCACATCATAATCCCTCATTCAGAGATTTACTAGTGATGCTATAGCTTTTCAGGGGATGAGTGGGCACTCAAGTCCACTTTATCAGCTCAACAAATATGCTCTACTTGCTGTGTTTGAGAGTCAAAGGCCTTCCTAATAGTGACAACTGTAGGGAAGAACACTTATTTCCCGCTCCTCACACTCTTCATTTTTTTTTGAGTGTTCTTTCTACTATGCTACCACCCCTGTATTTGCCCTGTCCGTGAGAGAATTACTTTAGTGATATTGTTGAGCACCTGATATTCATTTGGCCACATTTAAAGATCATAGCTTATTCATGGCCTAGCCTCTTTTTTGTCCCTCAGGGCCTGTCTACAAGCTCCCAGGTTAACTTGTGCAGAAATCACTCGTGTAGGAATTGAGGCTCTGAAAGTGGCATCTAACCCAGAGTTTACTGGAGTGAGGAACCCCTCGCATAGAACTATAGCGAGCTACTGTGGGCCTTAATGGAGAGGCTGCAGCCTGAGAACAGAGCCAAGGGTGGTCTCCCCAGCCAGAGGATTGGCCCGTTACCATGGCTTCTCTGGCACTGTGTATGGCCCAGATGGACTAATGAGTGCACTTTGAGAGCACATCTGTATTTTGAAGTGTATTGTGTTCATGCTCAGTGAAGGATGGGCCCTTCAAATACTCAGTAATGGCCCAGACTGTATGCAGAGACTAGAATGGAACTATTGCCCTGGGTCAGCATACTGTCTTTCTCTTTGAACCTCCCCCTCAAAAGAGCCTATATCTTGCATAGGAAAAATACAGCCCCTCTTCTGTGTTCTTGGGGTTCTGTATCTGAAATTTAGGGTTTAGGTAGGTTAGCTGCTCCTGTGACCTGGCCCAGCTATGTAAGAACAGACAATAGTGGCAGTCATTTGACCAAGATATCCCAGTGCAAAGAAAAGTTAGTATGAGAAAGGTAAATGTTTTTGTATTTCTGTAAATAATACCTTTGTTCAAGTAGAAAGCCTTTGGTTCCAGTGAGATAGATTTAATTTAAAAATGAAATTAAACACATTCTGAACCCTAACTGTGTATCACATTGACATGTTTACAAACAGATATCTATTGTAGTTGCCTTTTGTTTCCTGAAGAGAATATTTTATTTAATTAATTTATTTACTTTAAAATATTTATTTATTTATTTATTTATTTATTTAGGCTGCTCCGGGTCTTAGTTGTGGCATGCAGAATTCTTAGTAGCGGCCTGTGAACTCTTTAGTTGTGATGTGCATGCAGGATCTAGTTCCCTGACCAAGGATCAAACCCAGGCCCCCTGCATTGGGAGCACAGAGTCTTGCTCACTGGACCACCAGGGAAGTCCCAAGAATATTTTAATAAGTTTATAAGTAATTTTGTTTATTTTAAGGTATGTTTTTCTGTCTGCTTGTGTACTGTGTATTGCTACTCACATGCAGGGCTTACTTGATAAAAGAATGGAGTGTTAAACAGTTGGAAATTTGTGATGTTCATACTGTGGACACCTGCCTTGGGACAGAAGCATCTTTGTAGCAGAAATAGATGCAATGGTGTCCCATGCATAAGGGCAGTTCCCAGGTTTAACATGGAAGAGTGTATGTGTCTATGTTTGTGTGTGTGTGCGTGCATGCATGCATGTGCATGCTCAAAGAGATACCTTATTGAGAGTCCTAGGGGAGTAAAAGTGGAAAGGGACCTCAAAAATCATCCAGTCAGCTGATTTCTAACCTGAGATTCTCAAGCTATTTTTGGTATTTTAAGAAGTGCACTTTTGGGACTTCCCTGGTGGTCCAGTCGTTAAGAATATGCCTTCCAATGCAAGGAACGTGGGTTCAGTTCCTGGTCAGGAAACTAAGATACCACAGGCTGTGGGACAACTAAGCCTGCGAGCCACAGCTACTGAGCCCGCGTGCCCTGGAGCCCGTGTGCCACAACTAGGGAGAAGGCTGCATGCCACAACAAAAGATCCTGCATGCCACAACGAAGATCCTGCATGCCACAACTAAGACCTGACACAGCCAAATAAATGAATATTTTTTAAAGCACACTTTTAAATTTTTTTTGAATTTTTTTATTGCGATAACATTGGTTTATAACATTATATGTTTCATGTGTACAACATTATATTTCTACTTCTGTATACCCTACAGCATGCTGACCACCAAAAATTTAGTTTCTACCTATCACCATGCAGTTGATCCCCTCTCATTGCACCCTACCCCCAGCCCCTTCCCCTCTGGTAACCACTACTCTGTTCTCTGTGTTCTACGTGTTTGTTTTTATTTGGTGTGTTCATTTACTTTGTTTTGGGGGGAGGGTAGTTTTTTATTTTCCACGTGAGTGGAATTGTCTTTCTTCTTCTGATTTATTTCACTTAGCATAATACTGTCAGGGTCCATCCATGTTGTCACAAATGGCAAGATTTCATCTTTTTTTTATGGCTGAATAGTATTCCATGTATCTGTATACACCATCTTCTTTATCCATTCACCCATTGATGGCCACTTAGGTTGTTGCCATATCTTGGCTATTGTAAATATGGCTGCAGTGAACTTAGGAGTCTATATATATATATACATATATATATTTAAACTTTTAATTTTATATTGGAGTATAGCTGATTAACAATGTTGTGATAGTTTCAGGTGCACAGCAAAGCGACTCAGCCATACATATACATGTATCCATTCTCCCCCAAAGTTCCCTCCCATCCAGGCTGCCACATAACATTGAACAGAGTTCCCTGTGCTATACAGTAGGCCCTTGTTGGTTATCCATTTTAAATACCATGTATCTTTTCAAGTTAATGTTTTTGTATTCTTTGGAATACAGGAATAGGATAGCTGGTTCATGTGGTATTTCTGTTCTTAATTTTTCAAGGAATCTCCATACTTTTTTCCATAATGACTCTGCCAGATTACATTCCCACCAACAGTGCACAAAGGTTCCCTTTTCTCCAGTTCCTCACCAACACTTGTTATTTCTTGCCTTTTTGATAATAGTCATTCTAACAGAAATGAGGTGATACTGCATTGTGGTTTGGATTTGCAAGTCCCTAATAATTAGTGATGTTGAACATCTTTTCATGTGCCTGTTGGCCATCTGTATGTCTTCTTTGGAGAAATGTCTATTCAGCTCCTCTGTCCATTTTTTAATCAGAGTGTTTGTTTTGTTGTTGAGGTGTATGAGTTCTTTACATATTTTGGATATTAACCTCTTATCAAATATATGATTTGGAGATATCTTCTCTTGTATCATAGATTGTCTTTCCATTTTGTTGATGACTTCCTTTGCCATGCAGAAGCTTTTTAGTTTGCCATTTGTTTATTTTTGATTTTGTTTGCCTTGCCTGAGGAGACATCTGGAAGGTGTTGCTAAGACTGATATCAGAGAGCATACTGCCTATGTTTTCTTTTAGGAGTTCTATGGTTTTACTTCTTACATTGAAGTATTTGATCTATATTGAGTTGATTTTTGTGTGTGGCATGGTCTAATTTCATTTTTTTGCTTGTGACTGTCCAGTTTTCCCAGCACCATTTATAGAAGAGAGTTCTTTCTCCATTGTATGTTCTTTGTTCCTTTATTACAAATTAATTTTCTATATATGTGTGGGTTTATTTCTGGGCTGTCTCTTCTCTTCCATTGATCTGTGTATCTGTTTTTCTGCCAGTACCATGCTGTTTTGATTACTGTGGCTTTGTTATATAGTTTGAAGTCAGAGAGTGTGATACGTCCAGCTTTGTTCTTTTTTGTCAGAATTGTTTTGGCTTTTGGGCTTTTATGGTTCCATGTAAATTTTAGAATTTTTTTTTTCTATTTCTGTGAAAAATGTCCTTGGGATTTTGATAGGGATTGCGTTACATCTGTAGATTGCTTTGGGCAGTATCAACATTTTAACAATGTTAATTAGTCCAATCTATGAGCATGGGATATCTTTTCATTTATTTATGTCTTCTTCAGTTTCTTTCAACAGTGTCTTACAGTTTTCAGTGTACAGGTCTTTCACTTCCTTGGTTAAATACATTCCTGGGCATTTTGTTCTTTTTGTTGTGATTGTAAATGGGATTGTTATCTTAATTTCTCTCTCTGCTAGTTCATTGGTAGCACGTAGAAACGCAGCAGATTTTTGTATGTTGATTTTGAACTCTACAGCTTTGCTGTATTCATTTATTACTTCTTATAGGTTTTTGGTGGAATCTTTAGGATTTTCCATATATCAAATTATGCCATCCAGAAATGGTGACATTTTTACTTCTTCCTTTCCAATTTGTATGCCTTTTATGTCTTTTTCTTGTCTAATTGCTCAAGCTAGGACTTCTAATACTATGTTGAGTAAGAGTGGTGAGAGTGGACATCCTTGTCTTGTTCCTGATTTTAGAGGGTTAACTTTCAGTTTTTCACCACTGAGTGTCATGTTAGTGGGTTTGATATCTATGACCTTTATTATGTTGAAGTACATTCTTTCTGTACCCACTTAATTGAGAGATTTTACCATAAATAGATGTTGAATCTTGTCAAGTGCTTTTTCTGCATCTACTGAGATGATCATATGGTTTTTATCCTTCATTTTGTTAATGTTGTGTGTCACGTTAATAGATTTGCAAATGTTGAACCATCCTTACATTCCTGGAATAGCCCCCATTTGATCATGGTGTGTGATCCTTCTAATGTATTGTTAGATTTGGTTTGTTAATATTTTGTTGAGGATTTTTCATTTATATTCATCAGAGATATTGGCCTGTAATTTTCTTTTTGTGTGTGTTGTCTTTGCCTTGGTTTTGTATCAGGATGATGTTGGCTTCATAAAATGAGTTAGGAAACATTCCCTCTTCAGTTTTTTGGAATAGTTTGAGAAGGGTGGGTATTAAATCTTCTTTGAATGTTTAGTAGAATTCACCTGTGAGACCATCAGTTTCTGAACTTCTCTGTTTGGGGGAGCTTTTGATTACTGTTTCAATCTCTGTACTAGTGATTGGTCTAGTCACAGTCTCTATTTTTTCATGATTTAGTCTTGAAAAGTTCTATGATTCTAAGAATTTGTCCACTTCTTCTAGGTTGTCCAATTTGTTGCTGTATAGCTGTTCATAATATTCTCTTATAATCCTTTGTATTTTTGTGGTACCCATTGTTATTTCTCCTCTTTTGTTGATTTTCTTTATCAGAGCCTTCTTTTTTTCTTGATGAGTCTAGCTAATAGTTTGTCAATTTTATCTTTTTGAAGAACTAGCTCTTAGTTTCACCAATCTTCTCTATCATCTTTTTAGTCTCTATTTCATTTATTTCTGCTCTGATCTTTATTATTTCCTTCTTTCTACTGACTTTGGGCTTTGTTTGTTCTTTTTCTGGTTCCTTTAGGTGTGAGATTAGATTGTTTGAGATTTTTCTTGTTTCTTGAAGTAAGCTTGTGTTGCTGTAAGCTTCCCTCTCAGTACTGCTTTTTCTCCATTCCATAAATTTTATGTCATATTTTCATTTACTTTTGTCTTCAGGTAATTTTTTATTTCTCCTTTGACTTCCTCATTAGCCCAATAGTTGTTCAGTAGCATGTTGTTCATTCTGCACATTTTTTGTGACTTTGCAGGTTTCTTCTTACAGTTGATTTCTAGATTCATACCATTATGATCAGAAAAGATGCTTGATATGATTTCAGTCTTCTTAAATGTATTGAGACTTGTTTTGTGCCCCAGCATGTGGTCTATCTTTGAGAAAGTTCGTTGTACACTTGAGAATAATGTGTATTCTGCTGCATTTGGATGACATGTTCTATACAGATCTATCACATCAAGTCTAATGTTTCATTTAAGGCTTTTCTTTCCTTATTGACTTTCTGTCCGAATTATCTATTGGTTGATGTAAGTGGGATCTCCTACTATTACTGTGTTACTGTCAGTTTCCCCCTGTAGGTCTGTTAATGGTTGTTTTATATATTTTGGTGCATAAATGTTAATAAATTGTGTCTTCTTATGAATTGTCTCTTTTTCATTATATATTGTCCATTTTTGTCTCTTGTTAACTTTTTTGTCTTAAAGTCTTTTTGTCTGATATGAGCATAGCTACACTTGCTTTCTTTTGGCTGCCATTTGCTTGGAGTATCTTTCATGCCTTAAGAAGTCATAATTTTTATTTGTCTTTAGCTAGAATTAAGGTAGTGTCTATCTCATGTTGCTCAGAAGTTCTGAAGCACGATTATATATGCCTTTGATTAATGCAAAGTGAGAAAGTTAATCAGCCCTTAAAAATACAGTCTGGAGAAAAACTAGTTAAGAAGATACTAAAAATTTTACTTGAGTTGCAGCCTCCCATTTATTACTGTATGAGTAGCATGCAGGGTATATCCTTCTTAAGTTGTCTGTTTCCCAGGGAGATGTAATTCGGGGAAGTTGCTCAGCAAGTTATTGGCACGACTAAACCAGGCTTCTGATTTTGTTCTTTTTCTCATCACTCTGCCTTTCTAGCTCATCAGGTACCACAGCTGGGTGGTTCACCACTACTCCTGTACCTTAGATAAGTTGCAGTAAATAGAACCACATCTTTGACAGACTAGCAGCCAAGGCAGAACTAGACAGAAACCAAATTGTTTTCTCAGTTGACATCAGAATGAGTGTAACGCAGATGAATATTATAGTAATTCTGACAGAAGAGGAGACAGGGTGGCTTAGTGAATAATACTTCTCACTGGAGCCACCCTCTGTCTTTAAAAATTAAATATTTAAAGGTATAACAATTTTAAAAATACAATTATGCAAATTATGAAAGAAAATTATTATCTATTTGGGATTATGATCTTAAAATAACATCATAAGTCAAATAATAGCTGTGTAAAAAAGGGTTTTTTAGACCAAATTTTTAAAAATTGAATATTTCAAACTGTATCACATGTGAATTTAGCTATTAGACTAATAATTCTCTAAGGGATATTGTGTCCACCAAATTTCATCATGTCTGGAGTAAAAAATGTATATGCATAACTTTTTTTTTTAATATTCATCCTTTCACTTTACCCTGTAACAGTCATATGCGTGTTAAAGGGTGAAGAAAATATTTTTTTTCTTCACATGACAGAAATGACATGGTACGATAATTACAAGCTTCATTTCATATTCTGTCTTGAGCACATACTAATTAAATTATCTTAGCCAAGTTATTTAATCTTTCTGAATATAAGCTTTCTCATAGTAATATAAATATTACACTACCTTATAATGAGAATTAAATGAGATTATACTGCACCTAGTATAGTCTGTGTTAAATATTAGCCCACCTGTTTGTATTTCCTTCCATTCAGGTACATAGTAAGTGCTTATTTAATGGTAAATATTATAATCATAGGTAGAGTGGTAGGGCAGAGGACACCACCTGACTGGTAGTTTTGGTTTGCTTTTGTAATAGCTTTACTGAGATATAATTCGTATACCATAAAATTTACGCTTTTAAAATGTACAGTTTGGTGTGTTTTTTTTTTTTACTATATTCACAGAGTTATGCAGCCATAACTGCTGTCTAATTCTGGAACATTTTCATCACATTGAAAAGAAACCCCATACCCATTAGCAATCACTCCCTATTCACATCCTCCCCAGCCCCTGGCAGCAACTAATCTACTTTGTGTCTCTGTAGATTTGCCAGTCCTGGATATAGAATCATGTAATATATGGTCTTTTGTGGCTGGCTTCTTAGCATAATGTTTTAAAGGTTCACCATGTTGTAGCAGGTATAAGCACTTTATTCCTTTTTATTGCCAAGTAATACCCATTGTATGGATATGCCACAGTTTGTTTATCCATTCACCATTGATGGACTTTTGAGTTGTTTCCACTTTTTCTCTGTTGTAACTAGCACTGCCATGGGCATTCATGCATGAGTTTTTTGCACAGTTTCATCTTGTTTGGATATATATCTAGGAATGGGATTGCTGGTTCACTTTATAACTCTATTTTTAACATTTTGAAGACTGTCAGATTGTTTTATAAAGTGGCTGCCTCATTTTACCTTCCTACCAAATAATTTACAAGGGCCCCAATTTCTGCATGCACTCACTAACACTCGTCATTGTCTGTCTTTTATTATAGCCATCCTAATGGTTGTGAAGTGGTATCTTGTGATTTGGATTTGCATTTTTCTGATGACCAATGATATTAAGCGTTTTTCACGTGTGCTTTTTGGCCTTTTGTATATCTTCTTTAGAAAAATGCTTATCCAAGTCCTTTGTCCATTTTTAAATTGTCTTTTTGTTGAGTTGTAAGATTTCTTCATATATTCTCGTTGTTAAAGCCTTGTCAGACATACGATTTCTAAATATTTTCTTCCATTTCGTAGGTTGTCTTTTCACTTTCTTGATAATGTCATTTGACAAAAGTTTTTAATTTTGATAAAGTCCAATTCACCTAATTTTTTCTTTCATTGCTTATGTTTTGGACATTGTATCTAAGAAGCCATTGTCATGATCCAGGGTCTTCTAAGAGTTTTATGGTTTTAGCTCTTATAATTAGGTTGTTGATCCATGTTGAATTAATTTTTGGGTATGGTGTGAGGTGAAGGTCTGTTGTCATTCTTTTGCATGTGGATATCCAGTTGTCCATCTCTGTTGGAGAGACTTTAGTGTTCCCTCCTGTCTTTTTAAGAAGCTTTTTCACCTCTCCCAGCATAGGTATTCACTAGAGTCATTCTGATCCCATTACTGTCTCTGGAACCTGCAGTGTTTATCTCTGTTTGCCTCCTTGTTTTTTGCCCCAAATCTTTTTCTTCTCTTTGGTAATGTTTTGATTTTTCTTAGTCTGCACCAGTCTCAACTTTCCTCAGGACTGCTGAATTTGGAGCTTTTAAGTGATGTTTTTCTCATCCTCTTATGTTATGGTATAAGATGAGCACATTTCCAATTGGGTGGTTCATAGGCCTCTGGCTCTTCTCTCCAAATAGTGGGTGAAACTCTTTGTGGCCAGGAATCAGGCCTGAACTTCTTTATCTTCCATAGTGCTTATCCTGAGGAAATACTAGGTAAATGAGTGAAATATAGTCGTGCTGTGACTTTTATCAGTAGATTATCTTATTTTAAATATAAATTCACTCTCATTTGGTCTTATTGAATAGGGAGCTGCCTCTGCAGTATCTAAAATAGAATAAAAATAAGAATCCAGATCTTTCAGTGTGCTAAGACCATCAGATACTCAGTAAACTGAGTTGGCATGTTCTTTTTCTTAACTAAGGCATTGTGTGGTATGCTTGGAAAGTCTGAGGTTGATCTAATAAGAAGGGTATTCCAAAGGATGGAGAGAGAAAGACCCCTCAACCCTTTTGGGGGGAGTGTGGCAGGGGAACATTCTGTAAGGTTTTTAAAAACTCTGTGTTCTAAACCAAATTAATGTTTTATTTAAAAGAAGTTGGGCTCTAGCCTATTTTTCATGAAACACATAGGTCCCATATGAGGCTCGTTTAGCATGTCATCTGTGTGACTGGCATAAGCTCATGGTCTCTCCACCGAGGAAAGCTGGGAGAAATGGTGCCAGCGCTTAATGCTGCCCCTGAGCTAATGCCTGCTGGCTCCATGGTAAACATGGGCCTTTTAACAGGCTGGAGACAAAGTGACATTCGGAAGAAACAACATGTCGACAATTTCCTTAATAAATTTTGTACGAACACATTATTTCCACCTAATGGAAATGTAGCTCTCTTAAATAATTGAGAGGCTGTATTCATCAGTGGTGAGTTCAGCTGGGATCTTTGTGAGCTAGGGCAGTCGACAGCCCCTTGGAAGACAGAGTAATTGATATTTTACACAAGTGGCTCAGCGTGTTTTCAGGTGGGCTCTGTGTGACATTCCCCTGCAGTCCCCTCACGTACACTCCTCTGTTGTCCAGGCTGTCACAAAGCAGCTCCATACCGAAAGCTCCAGTTGCAGCCACTGGACTGCCAAGGCCAACGGTTAGCAATTAATCCTTTTTAAGATGGGAGCTAACTCGCCGTTTCCCTTACTGTGGTTTCTTACTGTGTCTGCTGACCAGCCACTGCATTAGCATAAGGCCTTGATTTTAATAAAGAGTGATGATGGGTAATATTCAGCATGCAGCCCATTTTTATGTGCCAGAAGATAGTAACATGTGCTAAGGAACAACAGCTACAGTGTTTGTTAAATAAATGATGAATGAACAATGAGAAAATAAGTACTAGAGGAGGTTGACAGGAGTCATGACTAAGCAAGAGACTCTGGTGTGGACTTTGAATGAAAGGCAGGAATGCAGTGAGGGAAGGAAGAATGCCAGGAAACACGAAGGTAAAAAATATACACTATTCTCAGCACAGACATGAAAAATTAGACTTCCTGTTTTCTGCGCTGCCTTTCTGAGGTTTAAAGTGTGTCAGCAAGGCTCCTAGGCCATGAGTGGGCTCTTGGCCCTGCCAGCCAGGTGTCCAAAGTGATCTCTCCCTCCCACAGTTTGTAGTTTGCCCATGGGTGGGAAGAGAGACTATAGGCGAATAGGGAGTTCCTGGGTGGGGGAGAGAAGGGGGCACTTTGTACCTCCGTAGTGATTCACCCTGTTTCTTTTGGCCTCTTTGTACTTCTTAAGGAGCTGTGACCATATTACAATGAAGACTCAAATTGCTTAATTACTTTTTTTTAAAATTTGCAGGTTGTTCCTGAGATGACTGAGCTATTGAAGAAAAAATGAGTCATGACCATATCTTAAGAAGGAAAATTGTATCAAAGTATATTCAGCTGAAATCATAGATTCAAGGCTAATATAACAATCATTGGAAAGCGTGGAGAGCTACATTTCATAATTTGAGGAAAAATTCTAACAGATGCCAGAATGCTTTTTTTATGGGGTTATTATTATGTTTCTTTTTAATTATTTGTGATTCAAAACAGTTATTTTTTGAACTTTTCTAGTTCTGTAATAAAATATATAATAAAACCTTTCCACAGCTTTGAAACTATTACCAGAAATATGCCTGTCTTGTAAAGGAAGAGAGAAAATTGAAAAAAAAAGAGCAAAAGTTAATTTATTATTTTTTCTTCGCCTGTGTTGTTCATGGAAGGCTCTGTGTTTTAGGCAAAATTGTAAACATGAATGTTCCCACCACCCTAATCAACATAATCTAGTTGTTAAGGGAACTGGATTGGGAAACTTTGAGTTAAGAAAGCATGGCCACAGAGTATGAATATTACCTTAACTATATGCTAGTCTTCCAAAAATCATAGCTAATATGACAAAAGTTGACCTGACTTACACCTGAAGCTGCTGAATGTATTTAGCTGGTCTGAGTTAATTTAATTTTCCATTTCATTTTAAGGTTTTGTCAGCTGATGGGACTTTTTGTCTATAAAGGAGAGGGAAGTAGAGAAGGAGGGGCTGCTTGGAGACAGTATGGCCTCTTATGCTAACAGATAGTTTGATACTATTGTAAACGTTTAAAGTCCTGCTCAGAGAATGCTCTGGCTTTTCTTTTACCCTCCTGGTGGCTTCCTTTGGGCTGTTGCAGAAAGCAGCCAGGCATGCAAGTTGGCCACATATGTGGTGAGCTCTGGCACTCTCCCTCTGCTGCCCAAGGTCATGGCTGAGGTTGAGATGTCACAAGGGGCCAGAAGCCAGTGTGAGTGCAGCCCCAAGAACAGAGGCTGGTGAGGCTTTGGCCAAGCCTGCAGGAAGGCGTGGGCAGGTATCTAGGGTCAGAGAAAGGCCAGGAGTCATCAGGCACGTTGAATGAAGAGAACTGCCACCCTGAAGCTGATCTGCGGAAGGTATATAGTTGACAAGGAAAACGGCAGGGAAGAGATAGGGAGTGACTAGTGATGCATAAGGGGAGGGAGCAGAGGGGCCAGCCAGTCCCTTTGTGTGGCCAGCCTGGGGTTGACCAGTCGAACCCTTTTTGATGTGTCATAATCACTTGCTGTGAAACAGTGGCATGTCTACCTTCTTTTAATGAGGTGAGAGGCGCAGCCAGGTGACGCTGTGTGTTAGAACTGCAGAATCCTAGATGCAGAGCTGGCTCAGCCCTCGTATACAGATGGGGATACTGAGGCACAGAGAAGAAGTGAAGGAGGTAAAGTGCCTTGCTCAAGGCCACCTAGTTTGAATCATCCTTGCATAAGTAATTCCCGTATCTTGTTGCTGTCTTTGGGTCTCTTCCGAAGGAAGCTAACCTTGCTCAGGGCCTTTTCCATTTACTCCTCCTCCCTGTTGGACACTGTAACTGGGGGACAGGAGAGACAGCAGAGGTGGTAGCTGCAGCGGTACCCCCAGTATGTATAGGCTGTGCTGGCTCATGGGGGACCATCCCAGGGGGTACCTGTTCGTGGCTCCTTGCCTCAGGGTTGTCTGGTCCTTTTCCCTTTTGGCTGCCTCCTACTGTGACAGCTCTCCCCCAGCTGTTCACTTAACTTACTGGGTACAGCTCCTTACCGTCATAATAGCATTAAGTATGACACTTATTCTATGTCAGGCACCATTCTGACACTTGACACGTATTAACCCCTTTCAGTCCTCATAATACCCTGTAAGATAGATGCTATTATCATCCCTGTTTTACAGATGAGGAAGCTGAGGCACAGAGGTTATATAACTTGCCCAAATTCAGACAGCTTATAAACGCGAGCCAGGATTTGAAAGCAGGAAGTTTGGCTTCAGAGCAGTGAGTTCACCAGCGTGTGCTTCTGCCTCGGCTCAAGGAACAGGGAGTCGCTGCACAGTTACCTCAGGTAACGGGCACTCAGTGCTTGGTGCTGGGTGGGTGGGACACACACTCAGGATCCTGGTTGAGGAGGAGAGTTGGTATTCTGGGCTTGTCTTTCCAGCAGGAATTTGTTCAACTCAAAAGCCCCTCTAAATGCCCCCTTAAAGTTTATCTTAAAAAGGCAGTTGTGTGAGATGGGGGCAAACTGTTAAAACTACCATACATGCCAGAAGGTGCTATTTGACATACCCTTTTTTTTTCTTGTGTTTTGTTGGAAACCAAGCTGTTAGTTCCAAATGACTGCCCCTGCATCTGGCTTGAGAACTCAGAATAGTAGCTCTGGAAGCAGTGTGGGGAAAGGTGTTAGGAGTAGCTTTCTTTCCTCCCTAGTTTTTTTGAGGTTTTTGGTTAACCTCATACAGCCCCTGGGAATTTGGTTAATTTGGCAGAACACAAAGTCCCTGAGAGGACAGAAGAATGCATGTAGAAAGGCAGCCCTGTGAGGGCAGAGCTGAGTAGGTCCTGGAGGCCATTTAGATCAAACAATCAACCTCCTTACTGTAGGACTGAGGCCCAGTGTCTGCTTTCCAGTAGTTGAGAAAGTACAGAGCCCAGCTTTTCCCTTGGTTCCGTGGTTTCTCAGCAGTACTGTGGGGGTATATTCCCTTCTGGGTTCCCTGGCTAACCCACCAGTTGTGCTGTGTGGGACTCTGGAGCAAACACCTGGAAATCTGGCCCAGCCACTGCTCTGAAGTAGCTTGTGGTCGTCTCGGGGGGAATACAAGCTGTTAGAGGCACAGCCCCTGCCCTCAAGATTTGTAGCTGCCAGAGAAGATGAGATGGGACACAAGTGGTGAGAAAAGCAGAGAGCATGTAGCCAGCATGAAGAATATGTATGGGGGGGCTCCCTCAGTGGGCCAGCTATGCCTATTCCTCGGGGGTGGAGGGGTTAATATTAGCATGTGGGGCAGAAGTAGAACAGATCAGAGCTCACATGGATGCTTGAGGCAGTGATGGGCGGAAACACAGGGCATCAGGAAAGGGGTTGAGGGTGGTAGGAAGTTAAGGGCAGATTGTGGAGGACACTGATAGGCTGGAGAGTTTGTCCTTTTTCTTCATTGGTCAGTGGTTCTCAAACTTTGCCCTCAAGGAATACTGCCATTTCAGGAGCTGGGCCAGGGATGGTACTGTGAAAGGTCTTTTCCTGATTTGCAGGAAAAATTAATAGAATTTCCCAATCCAAGTCCTTCTTGCATACTTTTTTCTAAAACTTTGGTTGCTGCTACATCTAGTCTTAAGAATATAAGCCGATTCCAAAGTGAATGAGCAGGTAACAAGTGGATGTTCACCGAGGAGGTCAGCAGCCACTGCCCCTCACAGCTTTTGTTTAGTGGACGTGGGTTGAATACTTTAAAAATGCTCTCTGCTAGTCGTGACTGTTCCTTGTTTATATCTTAGAATGGAACATGTCTGTATACCCAGTATGTTCCACAAAGAGCTGCATGACATCCTGAGGCCCTGCCACTTGAACAGGTCTTAAGAAGCATCCTCCTGGCAACAGCGAGACATTGACACATGTTGAGGAAGGCCTGTAACCTGATCTGGAGGAATAACGTAACCTAGAGGAATAAAATAACCTGGCAGTGTATTCAGGGCGGATGGAGGGAGGAGGAGAAGATGGAAGCGATTAGGAGGCTGTTGCAGGAATCCTCTGGCCTCATGCCCCGGATGGGTTTGGCCGAAAGCTCTTTGGGTACACAATGGGTCCCCTGAGGCTGTGGGAATGGGTCCGGTGCCGTGGGCGAGGCTGGCAGAGCGTGGGGCTCTTCCTCCCAGGATAGTGTGGGAGCCATGCTGCCGGCAGAGCCTGGGTGTGTCTGTACTGGGCTGGGGGGCTTTGAATGAAACCTCAGCTGTAAGTGCTCTCTTTGCTGTCTTTCTGAAAAGGATAGCTTGGTTGCGTTTCACGCTGCCTTTCACAGGGGTGAGAGGGGTTTTTGTTTTGGTCCACATAAAAGTGTACTTAAGAGGCTGGGAAACCCAGAGAACACTATTGATTATAACAGATGGATTTGGTTAGCTGTTGCTGAACTAAAGGAGACTTGACTGATAACCTTGTAAAAAGCCCATATAGGGTGATATATTGCCACAATTCATATAGCCCTTGGGTTTTCAAAATATTTTGTGGGAAACCCAAATGAAGAAGAGTTGCTGATAATCCTTGGTTTATAAAAGCACTTTCATGTAAGTTACACCAACAGAGGTGAAAAGGGTAGGAAACAGTGAAAAAGTCAGGCTCTCAGGAGAGGTGATTTGCCCCAGGGCGCAAAGCAGATGGTAGAGCTGGAACATAAACCAGAATTTTGGCAAATAGTACTTGTTAAGAACCTCGTAGGTGCGTTGTATACCCTTCTCTAATACAGTGATCCCCAAAGTGGGTACCATTACCCCTACTTTCTGGATGAAGAAATGGGCTGAGATTGGTAACCGAGCAGAGGCAGTCAGTGAGATGTGGAACCTGAGCAGACTCCAGGTCTGGAGAGCTTGGCCTCTGCACCGTACCGGCTGCCCCCCAGCATCTTCCAGCTTCTCCAGGACGCGATCCTCTGGTTTGCATTGCCTCAGAGCAGCAGGGTTGTTGTCAGAAGCATGGAAGAGTGATGGGATTAGGAATTTATTGGGAAGGAAGCTGGCGTTTACTTTCTTTGGTGCCCAGATTGGTGAGCAGTTAGGCCATGGTGAGGTTTTACTTGTCTGGGCTTCACTATCTACCTACCACAGCTGGTCACATGGTTAAAGGCAGCTTACTGCTGCCTTCTTGTGCACTCACGTCCAGCTTGGAGGGCTGTTTCCCTTCCCAGTGTGGGGCTGCATGGGGAACACTGGGGTCTGGGACCTGGGGACCACAGGAAGGGCTGAGCACTGAGTGGGCTGGTCACCAGGGCACTTGGGTTCTTGTCCTTGTTCTGATATGGTCTCAGAGGTACCCTGGTCACATTCCTTCTCCTTTTAGGCTTCATTTTCCTCATCTATAAAACGGCAAATTGTACTTGCTAATCTTCCAAGCTATCTTCAAGCTTTAACCTGTGTGAATGTGTTGGCAGATATCAAACAGCTTTGGTAAATGGAGACAGTAACCACTTTTGAGAGATTTTTATGCCCAAGATGCTATGCTGAGCACTTTACAGACATTATTTCATTTAAGCTTCATAACCCCACAAGGTATAGGATTATTCTCCCTTCTCCAGATGAGAAAACTGCAGCCTACAGAGCTTAAAACACTTTCCAAAGGATTCACAGCTGGTGAGTGGTGACCTTAGGCCAAAGTTGACTGTCAACCACATGCCAGTCCCTCTGAGTCCCTCTTTGGGAACACAGAGGATGTACCTAATCCTGCCTGACTGGGGCAGGCTGAAGTGGAGGGTAGCAAGATGAGACGGCTGAGCCAAGTTCAGGAGGACCAGGCAGAATCAACCCATCAAGAAATGTATCCCAGGCAAAAGGCCCAGCATGGACAAGAAGCACTAAGAACATGACAGACTCTGGACCCTAATCCCTCAGTCCCCTTTTAGCCTGATTCCTCCATTCTAAAACATTCCTTGCTGAGGGAAGCAGGGGGGTCTTTGTACTAGAATCTGGATTTGTTTTGCACACTGGCTATCTTTTGTGGCGCTTAGCAAACCCAGGTCCAAGAACCCCATGCCTCTTCTTTATGCAGTGGAGGTGGAGGTGAGCCTACCTAGTTATAAGGCCTAATTGATGTTGGGGAGGCTCCTAGAACACTTCGTGAAAGGTGCCCCGTAAATCTCAGACACTGAAGAATTCTGCCCCATTCATCACAGTGTTTAATGTCCTGATTGATCTCCAGGGTAGTCCATTTCATTTGCTTGTTTCAGGATGAATAGGCAGCCTGCTCCCCTATGCTATCGCCTGGGGCTCTGCATGACATTATGCCAGCCCTGTCTCTTTGGTAGCTTGCAATAAATTTAGCAGCAAATGTTCCATCATTTTCTTTGGATAATTAAATTAACTATTCACCAGGAGACAGTACTAAACTTTTCAGTGCTGGAGCAAAAAAAAAAAAAAGTGGTTATGAATTCATCACTCAGTTTATGCGATGGAAATGTAGGTTTTTGGCTTGTACTGGAGAAGGGAGAGGAAGGCAGATAAGGTGCCTCCTGTCTGGGCAACAACAGTTCTGTAACTGAGGGTGACTCCAGGGTCGTATTTACAGGGGAACCAGTGGGGATATACGAGCAGGATGAGCTCAGGAGGAACAGACAGTGCCTGGGCTGGCTGCTGGGGCTGGGGGTGAGGCACATGTCCTCTCAGCACCCATCTACCACCCTCCCCCCATCAAACAATCAGCAGCAACAAATGAAATAACTGAGCGTCTCCTGGGCAGCCTTCCCCAGAAGTGCTGAACGCGGGCAGGCAGCGAAACACCCCGGGCATCTATTATTAATAAGGATGGTTTCTGTTTGTGTCTCCCTTGAAACATTCTCAAAGGGCTTTCCCTTCCATTATGTCATTAGCTATCCCAGCAACCCCCATGGGGGTTGGGGAGGAGAGGACAAGAGTTATTATTCCTGCAGTACAGAGTGAGGAAGCAGGTCCAAGGATTCGCTTGGAGCCGTATAGCAACCCGGAACAGGGCTGGGCTGAGAATCCGGGGCTTTGGCACACCCTGTATGCACCATGGCATTTGAGGCGGAGGGTGGAGGTGGATGGTCCAGACTTTTCTCTAGCCCTGAGATGTCCTTTCAAAACCTGGGGTTAACAGCCCCCAGAGTTGTTGGGTATCCTTGTTAAGCAACTCTTTGCAAGTGTCCTACTGACTTGTTATAAGATACTTTCTTTTCAAGAAGGCTTCCTGAGACTCCTTATTTGAGGCTCTCCCCAGCTCACAGAGTGTACAGCCCCGCCTTTAGTCTCTTTAGAGACAAGGAAATTACACCAGAGAGGAACGCAGAGGTAGCCCCCGGACAAGAGCTTCAGTCAAGAGCTTGCAGTGTGAAAGGTGTTCCTGAGCTGAGAGTCATGGATGGAATGAACACCCACCAGCTGAAGAGAATTCCAGGCCACCAGCCTCTAATGGTACAGGGTCTGTGAAAAACTCCAGTCTGTGTGACTTGCTTTGAAAAACCAAGGGCTGGGTTGGAGGACTTGCCCAGGGCTGACTGGAGAAGGGCCAGTTGTGTCATTCAGGGAAGGCCTTACAGCTCCCCAGTCCTGGGTGGCTCTGGCCAAGCTGCCCCGGGGGCCGGCCACCAGCACCGCTGGCTCTGGGCCTTGTCTTTGCTGCCAGGTTTGGCATGTCAGGGTGGCACCCTGGCCACTGGATTGGCTCCTCTCCAGCGTGGCAAGGCAGAGCCTGGAGGCCGGCCCTGCGGGAGGGGCCACAGGGCTCTGCACAGAGGGTGGGCGGGTCCCTCCAGCCTTAGGGGCCTATATAGGCTTATTTTTCTCTCTCTGGCTCTCCCAACTGATGCCTGGTTTAATTCCATGCAGGTTGTTTCACCATATCCAGCATGGCATCTAACCCAGACAGACCTGGGTTTGAATCCTGCCACTAGTTTAGCTGTATGCCCTTTGGCAAGTCATTTAATTAGTCATTCTATGTCTGTTTTCTCCTCTGTGAAGCCGGGAAAACAGCACCCACTTTGCAAGGCTGTGATATAGAGGGAATGCTGCAGAGAGCACCCATCACAGCAGGAAATGAATAAATGGGAGACATTATTGTTATCAGCCTCTTGTTGGCTTATAGGAGACAGCAGCTGCTACCAGACCCTCCTCCCTTCTGGGAGAGCACCAGAGTGGGCTCTCTGAATGGGCTGATGAGCAAGGGGGAGCTATTTCCCAGAGCTGCAAACCTCCCAGGGGGTGCTCGGGCTCCATCTCCACCGGCCCCCAGCTGCCTACCAGCCATAACTCTGGACGGTGGCACCCGGGGGAACCGTGAAAGCCAAGGCTTTTACTCTCCACCTCCTGCACTCCAGGCTGTGAGACGCTGCCCCACACCTTTCCTCAGGCAGGTGAGTGGCTTCCTCTGTCTGTGTGACCCTCTAGCTCGGTGACTGTGGACTCTGTCCTCAGAGAGGTGGGACCACCTCTTGGCATCTCTGCCCCCAGTCTTATCTGCTTGTGTGTCAGTTCTAACACTGCTACTGCCTGTTCAAGCAGGAAGGCAACGGTGAGTGCTCAGGCAGAATTTCAACTCACAGCAATTTGTAAATACTCTAAGAAACCAGCTTTTAAAAGTGGAGCTCTTCAAGGTGGGGAAACTGAGGCAGAGAGCAGGGATCACTTGCCTAGCATCTTACCCCATTGCTCTCCTCCCTGTCCTGTGATCTTCTCTGGAGTAGGAGTCCACAGCAGAGGCGACTGCCAGCTAGCAGCTGGGTCCCACCTCTGCCACAGGACTGGCTCATTGGCCTGTTTGGGTGGCCAGCACTAGCCCAGAGCTGGGGGGATGGGAACTCAGTAAAGAGGGCATCATAGCTCAGCAAGCCAGGCCTGGCCGAGGAGGGTAGCTGTCTCTAGTCCAGCAGATGCAGACTGCTAACAACAGACCCCACTGGCTCCTACCCTAGAGATTGTAAAGCATGTGATGCCCTCTAGCCCATCATGTGCCAAAACCCAAGAGTGACTACTTTGCTTCCAAAGGCTCTAAAACTTCCAGCACCTAGCACACTGCCAGGAGGATTTGGGCTCCAGTTTCAGTGCCTCTCCGTGTTTGACCTCAGGGAGTTTCTTAAACCTCTGAGCCTTGGGTTCCACACCTGTAAAATGGGCCTCGTGATACCACCTCACTGGGTCATTGGAAGGGTTAAAGGAGCTCAGGCGAGTAGAGGCTTTCAGAGTGCTCGTAATGGAAGCTGTACCTGTGCTGCTGGCAGCCAGGATGCCTCCGATTACACCCCGAAACCGCTCGGTTGGACACCACTCCCTTTAACATCTTTTGTGACAAGTGCTGGTCTCCCCACGAATCATGAGGGTGTTCATTGCATGTGGTAATTTCCCTCCCTTTTTTCCAATTCAGCCATCTTTCCTGAGTGACTCTGTGCCTGTGGCCTTACGTGGGGTTCTGGGGTTCTGATGGGACTCGGGCTTGGTCCTGCTCTGGAGGACCGAGGGGAGGCAAGCAGGGATGCAGATGCTGAGCACACCAGGGGGTCACTGCGCTGTCAGGGTGAGTCCAGGGGGCCACAGGAGCTGAGAGGACACCCCGACCTACTAGTGAGACCCTCACGCAGCAAGGACAACCGGCACAAAGAGGGAGGGGAGAGAGCAGGTCAGGAGGGCGGCTGGGGGCAGGCAAGCCAGCTCATTTAGGACATGTGACCCCACCAAGAAGTTCAGTTGACACAAAGGGAGCCTTTGAAATGAAAAAAATGATCTTCCCTTTTTCTTCTGGACATTTTAAACGAAACAGTGGTCATAAAATCCCTTGGAGGCTTTTCAGCAAGGGAGACACTGATCAGGCTCAGCAGCCTGCGTCAGGGGTGGGGGTGGGGACACATTGATTGCTGGGGGGGGGGGGGGGGGGGGGCGGGCGGGGGCAGATGCTGGGCCTGGGCCTTCGCAAGGCTGTGATGGGGTCTGGGGCAGGCGACTTGGATGGCAGAATGGCCAGCACGCATGACTGCTTGTGGGTGTGAGAAGGGAGCCAACATTCACTCACATTCACGGCTGGGTGGATGGTGGTACCCCAGCTGGGAACCCGGGAGGAGGAGCTGGCTGCGGGCAAGGTATCAGGCTCCGCTTCGGACCTGCTACGTTCAAGATCCCTGAGAGATGGAGGCCTGGGTCAGGGAGCTGCGCCTGGGAGTTGTCAGCAAGGACGACAGAATTCTGAGCTCCATTTTGGTGGGGAGACGAGGGGAGGGAAGGTGCTGTCGATAGTCACCCAGCCAGGGAGTGTGAGCGCCTCCCACCCGGGGTCCAGGGCTCCTTCCGCTCTGTACGGGCCTTGGGGACACCAGAGAGGACCTGGGGCTCCCTGGGTTGGTTTTCAAGGCCAACCCGAACCCAAACGAGCCCCTCTGGGCTCCTCACCTGGACGAGCGACCAAAGGAACACCTCTGCCGACTGGACATCTCAGTGCAGGTGGTTTTTATTATTAAAGCCAAGATTGGAAAATGGCCGTCCCCCCACCCCCGGACCCTCCCACCCACCTCCAGAGCGATCCCTTTATGTCCCGTGAAGGTGAAAACGAGATTTGTCTTGAAAAGACTCAGAAACGCCCATGCCTAGATGAGAATGAGGACAGATGAAACAGGCTCAGATGGTGGGGTGTGTGTGTGTGATCGTGTGGGCTCCACCCAGGATTCCTGGAAAAGACGGCTTGGGGGTGGGGCTGGACAGCCCCTGCTCACAGTGCTGTTCCCGCGGGTCCCGGGTGGGCATCAGGAACAAAGGCAACAGAAGAGGCTGAGCTGGCCCCCGCGCTCTACCCTGCTGAAGCTGGGCCACAGGCTGGTTTTTGTAAAAGTGGTTTAAAAAACCCCCAGCCACGAGCACCACCCTCCCCTGAGCAGGGTGAGAGGAGGCGCCAGCTCTGGGCTTTGAGGTCTGAGGCATGTGGCCTCCTGGCCTGGCGTCACCTCCCTGGAGGCAGGCAGCACCCTGAGGGAGGCCAGGAGGGCTCCTGGGCCCCTCGTGTGGCCCTTGGTGGCCTCCGGGGCCCCGGGAGAGCATCGAGATGGCTGTCTCCGCCCTCCCCCTCCCCCCCCCCCCCCCCAGCCTGCCTGGAGGCTCTAGGCTTCAGGGACCCTGTGCAGCTTTTGCTCTTTGGATTCCAAAGATCTGAACTTCTCCAGCACAGGCACAGCAGGCTGGAAATGGATGACAGGCTTGATCTGAAAGACAGTGAAGCCCTCCTGGTTCTTCTGGTTGAACAGACTTACCCTGTGCTCCAGCTCAGGGCTGGTTTGGGCCGAGCCCGCTGGGCTGGGCCGGGCAAGGGGGGCTGGGTCCAAGGCCCTCCGGGATGGGCAGGGGTCCTCCGACAGGGAGGACAACAGGTCCTGGACGGTGGCCTCTGCCGTCTGCTGCTGAGGTGGTGGCGGCGGCAGTGGCAAGGGAGAGGGGCTGGGCTCAGAGGATGGCTCCTCGCGGGCGGTGCTGCAGTCTGTGAAGGAGCCCAGCGTCTGGCTGCTGTCACTCTGGGCCCGGGTGACGGAGCTGCGCGTGGAGCGGGAGGCGCTCTCAGAGGTGGCGCTGGCGCGGTTGCCATCGCTGCTGGGCTTCAGGGGCACATCGACGGAAAAGAGGTCAGAGGAGATGTTGGGCTGGTGGATGTCTATGGCAGCCGTGGTGACCACACACACAGCTGGCTCTGGGACACCGCTGTCTGCAAGAAAGGAAGGGATGCGGGTCACACTCTACCCTTGCCACACCTGTGCGTGCCCGGATGGGGGTGGGCCTAGGAGTGAGGCTGGATGGTGGGCAGTGAGTGTGAATAGGCCTTGTTGAGAGAGGCCTCAGTAGATGGTCCAGTTCTCCAATATTCACCCCCCGCCCTGAGGGAAGATCAGGCCTCCCCATCTTGTTGAACCCAAGTGCAGACATGTGACATGCCTTGGCCAAACATCTGTAAGAACTGACTGGTGGCACTTCCTGGAGACGCTATATAAACCAGCTGTGCTTTTGCCCTGGCAGTCAGCGATGTTCCAGAATGGATGACAGCTGTTCTGCCCTGTTGGGTGCTAGAGGAGAGATGACAGCTTGGGCATAGAGCCCCTGGCCAGTGCGCCTTCGTTGGTTTATTTGAACCACGTAGACGTGGGGTTACTGCCACTGTGCCGTAGCCTAGCCCACCCTGACGAACTCAGAAAGCATGGTGTGCCACGACGAGGAGTTTGAATTTCATGGAGTCACAGTTTTAAATGGGTGCGGTGTGCGAGGGACATGACCCGAGCTGCGCCTTCAGAAGACTGATTAATCTCTAGAGGATGCACTTTAGGGGGAGGGTGGAGGACACCTCAAAACGTCTTTGCTCCAAGTGAGAGGTGTCAAGGGGCCGCGGCGCAGTGGCTGTCGTGTGGTTCCCTCTCAAGTGGTGGGGAGAGTGGATTGGGAAAGAGGTCCAGGCTAGAGATGGTGGTCTTTGAGATTAGCAGGTTGGATAAGGCTTTGGAAGAGGAGAGAGAAGAAGGAAAGAGACTAAATTGTGGAAAAGAAAAAATCCAAATGTATTCAACATGTCACACAATATGACATTCTAGCCTTACAATGGCGTTTACAAGGATTTAAGGGCTGGGAAATGTAGACTCCAAGATTCGAGACGTTGGCTAAGGAGAAACAAGAAGTTGAAGGACCGAGTATCATTTTAAAACTCAACCTTTCCCATAAGTGAAAACCAGTAGGTCCCCTGAGACTTTCTGAAGTGCAAGAATGACGCATAAATCAAGCAAGGACATGCCCAATGCCTGCTGCTTCCCAAGCCCAGTTACGCTGCTCTCTCACCCCATCACGCTCCTCCTGAAAGGTTCTCAGGTTGGGAGGCGCTGAGGTCATTAGTTTTCTAGATTCTAGCGCTTTTCCATTCCAGGGTCCCCCATGCAGCTCTCTTTGGTGATCCCAGAGCGCTCCCACCCCAGCACCACAGCTCTAGTGCTAGAGTTTGCTGGCAGCCTCAGACTCTGCCTGCAGTTATGGGTCACAGGTGCCGGGAGATGGACAGCCAGGTGAGCTGTCCCTAGCCTGGATGCCAGAGGTGGCCAGGGCCACCTCTGGCGTGGGGCCACACAGGGGTTCTGGTACCCGTAGAAGAGCCGCTGACGCAGACTTACCACTGCTGGGCCCATTGTAGTACTGGCTGATGTAGCTGTTCATGTCATCTTTCACCACGGCTTCTAGGAGGCGGGGACAGAGAAGGGTGAGTGTGATGGCGAACCAGAGAGCCCAAGAGGCAGGGGCTGTGGCCAGTTCATGCGCCTCCCCCGGTACTCCTGCCCCTACACCCCCGTCACCACGAGAGGAGGCGCCTGTCTCCCACCAGCTCCCTGCCACTCTGATCCTCCATGGGGACCGCACGTCTCATCTGCCCCAGGGGTGGGCTGGACTGGGGATCAGGGACCCAGGTTCTGATGAAGTATCCAGCCTGCTGTATGATAAGGACGGGCCCTTTCCTTCTCTGTCCTCAGTTTCCCCTTCTCTGAGTTAAGGGGTGTGGAAATAGTTCCTCAGGGCGTTCCCTGCCTGGATGGCCTGAGTCTCTGATCCACCTGAGGTTCTCAGGGTCACCGGAATGCTGTCCTCAGTGCAAAAGCCTCAAAGCTCCACCTGTAGCCACACACAGCCAGCTGCAGAGGCTGGTCACCGACGACAGCCCCCTCAGTCTTCCACGCTATACAGGAATGGACGTGGGCGCTGGGCCACCCCACCCCCTACGCTCTTCCTAGCACATGGTAGGTGCTCAGTTATTGAATGAATAGTTATTGAATGAATAACAAATGAGAAGGTGTAAAGCTGTCCAGATCAAGGGAGACGGCATGAGAACAAGGTCTCAAAGAAATGTTGGTTCACTGTCCTGATGGGGTGGGGAAGGAATGCAGAGAGGAGAGGTGAGAACCGCAGAGAGGCCTGAGCGTGGGAGGAAAAGCAGATGACAGGAGACCCCAAACGCCATCCCAAGGAGCTTAATTAGCCTTGCCCCAAGCACAGTGAGGAACCACGGGGAAGTGTGAACATAGTCAGGTGTGAGCCACTCCCAGTGTTGTGGGGAGAGCGGTTGGGAAGGTGTCAGACTTTAAACGGGAGAACAGAGACCGCGATGCCCAGGTGAAGGAGGCTGGGTGGTGCCTGATGGGGCAGAAGGCAAGGATGAGGGTCCACACCCCAAGAAGCCATGGTCTGCAGGCGACTGGACCTGATGCTTTCTGTGGCCACCTTCCTGGGCCCACCTGAGATCGCTGCAGAAGCCAGTCTGCCCTGACACTGGGAG
The DNA here is from genome assembly GCF_030028045.1 of Hippopotamus amphibius kiboko. Classification (NCBI taxonomy): domain Eukaryota; kingdom Metazoa; phylum Chordata; class Mammalia; order Artiodactyla; family Hippopotamidae; genus Hippopotamus; species Hippopotamus amphibius. The sequence goes on from NC_080187.1 coordinate 217,168,650, forward strand.
GCCGCGTGGCAGCACACCCAGCAACCTGGCTCTTAAAAGCTTTTTTGGCCTCTTTTGATCTCTAAATGCCTGCGGCCAGAGGTGTGTTTTGCATTACTGCCTGAGCTAAGGGAAGGGCCCCAGGCTGGCTCCAGGCCCTGCTTCAGGATCACCCAGCAACGCTCGCTCAGAATCAGGCAGCAGCACTCCGCTCTGTGGCCCTTCATAATTTATGTTGTAAATGCTGTCTAGCCCTGCAGGCTGCCCTGGGAAGCGGGAGGTGGCTGGTGTGACTGCTCCCAGCAAGCAGTGCAAGGCGGAGGGCCACCGGGTCCACCAGGCCAGACAGGAGGTTCTGATCACTTATCTTGGTTTTATACTGAGGCCACGGCAGAAGGGACCTGTGATGTGGCTGTAGAGAGCCATGTGACATGGGCAGGATAATGAACTCAGCTGAAGTATCCACAGACCCATGAATCCCAAAGGGGCCACTCGCAGGAGGCGGCCCGGGGTGAAAGAGAAGAACCCAGAGCCTGGGTTCTTGTGCTGGTGCTGCCACTGGCCACCGTGGGAACTTGGGCAGGTCCTATCCCCTCTCTGGGCCTCCATTTCTTTACCTGTCCCCTGAGGGAGCCAGCAGGGCTCTTAGAGATGGTGACAGCTGGCTCCCGACCCCTCTGCAGTCCTGAAGTTCCAGTAGGTGAGTCAGAGCAGAGTGGGATGCGACCAGAGGCAGCTGAGTTACGTCCCGAACCCCCAGTGCGGGAATCACCTCAGCGCCTGCCTGAGCGGGGCTCCCCCAGCCATGACCTGCACAACCTCAGGGAAGGGGGCGCCTACCCCCTCGTTGAGCAGCTCTAATAATCAGGTCCATCTGTGCTCAACAGGTCCGTGTGCCTGTCCCTCTACCTCCAAGGAGCAGAGTCAGGGCCTCCTGGGGACATCCACCCCTTGGTCAGGCGGCCCGTCTCCGTCTCCTCAGGAAGGGCCCACTATGTGAAGCCTGGGAATCCTGGTCCTGTCCCCACAGGTACCAAGGATAAGGCCATTTCGACTCACAATCTATGAGCCAGACCTTCCAGCACTTAAAAAGCCCTCGCATCTCTCCTGATAAGTCTCTCCTGAGAAACCCCTGTCCATTTTTCACCCCTCCTCAGTTTCCCAGCCTCTCCACTCTAAAGGCTTCGCTGTGGGCTCCAGATGTGACCAAAACTAGGGGAGGAGGGGACAGGAGGGGATTAGTGTTTATTGTGCCTTTCAAAGCTCCAGGCTGCAGGTTCGGTGCTTCACACGCCCATCTCCTTTAATCCCCACCTCCATCCTGCAAGGCTGGGATTGTTTAACAGGTGGGTCCTTCCCAAGATCTGGTGTGATCATTCCCCTAAGGCAGCCTAACATCCTCCAGGTGGGTTTAGCAACCACCCTACTCTGCTGACTCATGAGCTTGTGGCCAACACTGACGCCCAAGTCTTCTCTGCAGGAGCGGGGCCAGGCCAGCCAGGCCTTCTCCATGCCGTGGCCATGTAACCCCCCAGAGGACTTCACGTTTATCATCTCAGGCAAATGTCAGCTTGTTGGTTTTAGCCCAGAGCCTGCTGAAAGCATTCTGAATCTTGATTCAGTCTACTAAGGTATTCTCTCTCTCTCTTCTGTCTGTGTTGACTATTTGAGGATGCTCACATCCTCATCCAATCCATAGATAAAAATAACCTAGGCCAGGTGACCTTCAGCCCAGACATCTCTCCTGAGCTTCTGACTGGTCTGGCCAACTGGACAGCTTCTCCTGGATGACCTCCAGCTACCTCTGATTCAACATGTACAAAACAGAACTCAGTTTCTCCCTCCGCCTCTGTCTTGGTGAATGGTTCCCTTGCTCACCCAGGCTGAGACCCTGGTCACTGCTCCATGCTCCTCCTCCATCCTGACCAACAACCAACTCCTGCCAAATCCGCGACCAGTTGAGGCACCCCAGATGCCCTCTGCTATGGTCCATAGCCTAGCCTTAGGTCAGCCTCGACATGGGGCTACCCACCTTCCATCTAAGAATAACGCCCTGCCTCAGGGTTTGTTTCAATTAGGCACCAAGGAGCCCAGGGCCAAGTAGGAACCGTCCCACAGGAGGACTGGGTTGGCTGACCCTGGAGGAGTGGGAAAGATGGGTTGGTACAAACACAGACTCCAGGACAAAACAGCGCAGGTGCCAACCCCAGATCTGCAGACGTTTGCTGTGTAGTCTTAGGCAAATCCCTAGCCACTCTGAGCCTCAGCTTACTCACCTGTAAAATGGGAATAAGAAATATCTACATGCTGGTGAGCTGTACGTTTCCCTGAGATAATGAAGGTCAAGTCTAACCTGGGGCTGTCCCTCACCTCCCTGAAACCCCAGGCCGTGGTTCTCCCTACCAGCCCCCAAACCTTGGGTCATTTCTGTGGCAGCTGCTGCAGCTGCGCTCGGCTGCCCGGCGCCTTTCTTCCTAGGGCGTGAGTGTTCTGCAAAGCCACCCTGACTAATCCCCCTAAAGCCGGTCGAGTGCTGTGGTGGCAACACTCGTTATGTGGGTTTTGCTCCTTGGGCAGAGCCCCAACCTGCCCAGCGAGGCAGAGGTGGAGCAGAGGGGCAGGGAGTCAGATGGGCCTCCCACAGGCGGCAGGACTGGCCAGGCTGGGGGTTGGTGGGGAGCTCAGGACTGCACACCCACAGGTCCTGTGCAGATCCAGGCCCCAAAGCCCAGAGGAAAGCCCTGAGTCCTGGCTGGGGCTCCCACTCCCAAGCTCCAACTCGCTGCTCCACGGCTCGGCGGCCCTCGCTGAAGGAGGACACTACTCTTCACTGAGCACCTGCTGTGGACCAGGCTGAGGGCCGTGCATATGACTGAATGTTCAGTCCTTCTCAGTGAACATGTGCTTCTGCTACTGTTTGGAAGGATTAGGGTTCAGACACAGGACCAGCTGCATAATTTGTGGGGCCTCTTGTTTAAAAAGCATTAAGGCCCAGAAATAAACCCACCCATGTATGGTCGATTAACTTAAAACAAAGGAGCTAAGAATATACAATGAGCAAAGAACAGTCTCCTCAGGAAGTGGTCCTGGGGAAACTGGACCCCTATCTTATACCACACACAAAAATTTACTCAAAATGGATTAAGACTTGAATGTGAAACCTGAAACCATAAAACTCCTAGAAGAAAACATAGGCGGTAGGTAAGCTCCTTGACACTGGTCTTGGCAATGATTTTTTGGATTTGACACTAAAAGCAAAAGCAACAAAAGCAAAAATAAATAAGTGGAACTATTCAAACTAAAAAGCTTCAGCACAGCAAACAAAATGAAAGGCAATGTACTGAATGGGAGAAAATATTCGCAACTCATATCTGATAAGGGTTAATATCCAAAATATATAAAGAACTCATACAACTCAATAGCGAAAAGCCAAACAATCCAATTTAAAAACTGGATCTGAATAGACATTTTTGCAAAGACGACACGCAACAGGCCAAAGGTACATGAAAGATGCTCAACTTCGCTAATCATCAGGGAAATATAAATCAGAACCACAGTGAGATATCAGCTCACATTGTTAGAATGGCTGTTATCAAAAGGACAAGAGATAAGTGTTGGCAGGAAGGTAGAGAAAAGGGAGTTCTTGTACACTGTGGGTGGGAATGTAAATTGGTGCAGCCGCTGTGGAAAACAGTATGGAGGTTCCTCAAAAAACTAAAAATAGAGCTACCATATGATTCAGCAATTCTGCTCCTGGGGGTGGGGGGGTGGGTGTGTGTATCTCTGAAGAAAACAAAAACACTAATTCGAAAAGACACATGCACCCCAATGTACACAGCAGCACTATTTATAATAGCCAAGGTATGGAAACAAGTGCCCATCAACAGACGAATGGATAAAGTAGATGTGGTATACACATGGACATACACACACACACACACACATACAATGGAATGTTACTCAGCCATAAAAAAGAATGAAATCTTGCCATTTACAACAACATGGATGGACCAGAGGGCATTATGCTTAAGTGAAATAAGTCAGACAAAGACAAGGTATGATCTCACTTATATATGGAATCTAAAAACAAAACCAAACCAAAACAACTGCTCCCCAGTCTACTCTGCCCCGCCCCCCGAGCTCACAGATACAGAGAACAGACTGGTCGTTCCCAGAGGCAGGAGGTGGGGGGTGGGTGAAATGGGTTGGTGGAGGGTGTCAAAAGGTACAAACTTCCAGTTATAAAATAAATGGCATGGGGATATGATACAGTATGGTCACTATAGTTGATACTGTCGTATATTTGAAAGTTGCTAAGAGAATAAATCTTAAAAGTTCTCATCACAAGAAATAAAATTCTGTAACCATGTATAGTGATGGATGTTAACTAAATTTACTGTGATTCCTCAGTATATACAAGCATCGAATCATTACCTGGTATACCTGAAACTAATATGTCAGTTATACACACACACACGTCAATTATACCTCTCTGAAAGAAAAAAATACTAAAAATTTCAAGAGAGTGATAGCAGAGCAATGAACCAAGTGTGAGGCCCTCAGTGACTGCATAGGTCACCACCCGCCATGAAGCCAGTCCTGCTCAGAGAGGTTAAGTGACTCGTTCAAGGCCAAGTTGAGATTCAAATCCAGCCCTGAGTCTTAAACTCACGTCCTTCCTTCAATACCACCTACACCTCTGGCCCTGTCAGCTGCCTTGCTGCTTTGTGTGAGGCCGCCCAGGTCTAGTTCTACGGCTTTGGGGCTCCCCCGGGGTCTCCAGCGCCCCCACAAGGCACACACAGCAGGAGGCCAGTGATGGCAGAAACCCTGACTTGCCTCTGTTGGCACACAGGCCTCTCCTCTCCCAAGGTTAAACACCGGTGCCAGCTCTGTGGGCCTGGTGCACCTCTGCGGGGGTTTCTCTGAGTGCTGGTGCTGCGGGGGACGCCGAGGTTCACTGTGATATATGGTGAAAGCTGTGGCACTCCCATCAGGGGTTGTAACTCATACGTTATGGGTGAGCTTCAAGACTAATAAATTTGGGAGGGAAGTATTAATGATTACACTGGGGCACTGTGAACTTGGCAGGCCCCAAAGCCCGGAACTTTGCAGCCTGGGTTTCACAAATGATTTGTGCTGGAGCAAGTTTAAACAGAAGCTGGTCGGCGTTACTCTGACTGTGACCTGCTGGCAATTGTTGAGACTGCAGGAGCCGCTTCTCCTGCCCCAGGCTGAGGCTGGCACTCCCACTCTCCCGGGCTGCCCTCCCCCCCCCCGCCCCGCGAGCAAGACCCTCTCCTGAGGCTCTTGAGACTTATTGCTGATGTCTGCAGGTTCACCCCCGGTTGTGCACTAGTGGACACGGTGAGCCTCAGGGCCCTTGCTGGCCTGAAGGTCATGGTGAGCAATGAACGATGGCCCTTTCTCCATCTCCAGTGTGGCCCAGGGCGCCCTTAGCTTGTTTAGCCATAATTTCTAATGTCATGGAAACCCCTCCCTGGACACAGCTCCTGGTCAAAGAGAGATCAGCTGGGGTGCCCTGTCTCCACGGCCCATCCGAGCCTGTGAAGCATGCATGCCACTGGCTAGGCCCCCAGGCTTCTGCCTTCTGCCTCAGAGGCACTGCCTTTTCTGTTGACAGCTCTGGAGGCCCACCACCAAGTGGCAGATGGGGAACGCACTGTGCTCTGCTGAGTGGGCGGGGGCAGGTATGCATCTGGAGAGCTGGGAGGTAGGGGTGTCACAGAGGAGATAAAGGAGAGCAGGGGTGGGATTCCAGGGCTAGACAGGAGGGGCATTTCAACTGCTCCCAGGGGTGCATATTTGCCATCTCTATGGGAGGCCTGAGTGCCTTGCTCAGAAACGCCTCTAGTTTCCAGGAGGCTCAGCACAGACCCCATGATTCCCTGGCTGGCACATGCAGCTCATCACTTTCTTCTGATTCTGCCTCCCTGCACTTTCTTCTGGAAGTTGCCCCCTATGGGGACTGCAGAGAGAGGAGGAACAGGGTGGAGAGGTAGGGAGTCAAAGCGTCATAGCACTAGAATGTGTGGGATTATTTTAAAGGCTTGGTTTGTTTGCAGATTCTCTGACCCCAGATCTTGACTCCTGGTAAATCCAAATGTGGCCTCTGGTGTCCAGGGTCTGGAGGTCATTGGCTGGAGGACAGTAACGGCCATCCTGTTATCTCAAGAGCTAAGGCTCCAGATGAGGGAGAGGTGCTGCAGAACATGTGGCTGGACTGGAGGTGCTCAGCTGAGCTCAGGTGTTTGAAGGTGGGCTCAGCTGAAGGCAGAACAGCACCAGGCATGCTCAAGCACCAGGTGAGCTGCAGCCTCCGAATGGGGTGTGAGCAGCCGCCATGGGCAGAGCAAGGAGGCTGACAGGAGGGAGAGCAAGGAAGCGCTCCTCCAGCTCACGCTGCTCCATCGGGAGGACATCCTGGGATGGGCCAGGAGATTGTACACCTGCTCCTCCCATCCCTGGGAAGTAAGACCAAATGGGCAAAAGTGGCCACTGACTTCCAGGAGAACTTTCAAAAGGAAGATTCTTAAATTCTTATATTCTGAATTCCACAAACACCTGCATGGGGAGCTGAAAGCCAAGAGTGGGGTTTCTGGAGTGGGCTATTGCCAGATGCCCCCTGAGCTCTGAGAGAAGACCCAGGGTCGCAGGACCCAGAGGGAAACAAGTGATGTCCACAGGCCTTATTTTGTTCTTTGATCAGTTATGGGCTTGCAGAGTACATTCCACACAACAGACTCTATGGGGAGCCTGCTGAGGGCCAGGCACGGTGGGCCCTGAGGATAAAGTGTGGGAGCGACCTGGCACGATTGGGGTCTAATGGGAGTTCATATCAGGTCTTGAGAGAAGGGTGTGGTGACTGGGAGCTCACTCCAAGATGGGGTTTAAGGATGAAAAGGAGTCTGGCCAGCAGGCCTGTCCTGCCAGTGAACAGCATGTGGAAAGGCTCAGAGACTTACTACTGCGCAGAACACTTCCCAAACGCAAAGATGTTTCACTCAGAGTGAAAGTGAAGACAGAGTGCAGAGTGGAAGGAGATGAGATGGTGGCAGGGCGGGGGGAGGGGGGACAGCCTGGGACAAGACCATCAAGGGTCTTCTATGCCACCTGTTATAAGTTGTCATTGTGTCTTCCCCGCCAAAGTCATATGCTGAAATCCTAACCCCCAGTATTCAGCATATGATCTAATTTGGAACTGTGACTGTTGCAGATATAATTAGTTAAGATGAGGTCACATGGGAGTGAGGTGGGCCCCAGACCCAACATGACTAGGGTCCTTATAAAAAGGGAAATTTGGATACAGACACACACACAGGGAGAACGCCATGTGAAGAGAAGCAGACATCTGGGTGATGCTTCTACAAGCTAAGGGATGCCAAGGATTACCAGCAAAGCACCAGAAGCTTTGGCTCTCCACAGGGAGAGGCTCCCTCACAGCCCTCAGAAGGAACCAACCCTGCCAAGACCTTGATCTCAGACTTCCATCCTCCAGAACTGTGAGACAGTAAACTTCTGTTGTTTAAGCCACCCAGTTTGCAGTACTTTGTTTCAGCAGCCCTAGCGAATACCAGCCAAGGTGTTAAGTCAGGAAGTGACATGAAAGCTGTATGCAGCATCACTGTGTGTGTGTGTAGTGGGGACACAGGACTGAAGAGGGCACTCATGGAGGCAAAGCTGAGGTCAGGGAGCCGGGCGAGGTCCAGAGATATGGAAGGCTGAACAGTGCAGACGAAAAAGGGGAATGGTTCGAGATACATGTAGGCAGTAAAATCAGCAGGAATTGGTGATGGGTTGTGAGTCAGGATCTACAAAGCCCTAGAAACCTGGAGTAAAGGCAGGAATCAGACTACAGCTGAACACAAATGAATGTCAAAATCTGCTCAGGGGAACAGAAAGCCAGCTGCCCAAGGATGGGCTGCGGGGAACACGTGGGCTTGGGTCGTCTGTGCGCTGACGCCAGGCAGCCACCACAAGGCTCAGGAGCCTTCTGGCCTTGTCACAGGAATCTTGGGTCCAGAACAAAAAAAGCAGGGGTGCTCTCAGCACACTGCCCTGATCTTGCAGCTCCCCAAGAACTGTGTTTAGATGTAGATGTCACTCTGAGAGGGACTGAAACATTGGAATGCTCAGGGAGGGGCAGGGCAGCAAGAACTTGGAGAGCTTAACCCTTGAAGATTGGCTGTGGGAATGCAGGTGACAGTCTCTGGAGGAGAAAACACTCAGAGGCCAGTCTCTGAAAGGATGCCTCAGCTGGGAGGGCACCCACAAGACTTATACATAAAAGCTTCATCCAAGTGGGAGAGGTGGGTACCGGGGGGCAGACCTCAGCTCAGTCTGAGGAAGAATTTTCTAACAGGCAGAGCTGTTTGGTGTTGAGTTGGCGTGGGCTTCCCTGGGAGGTGTGGGCTACCTGTTCTTAGAGGAAGGTAAAACCTCTTGGCAGAGGTTATAGATGGGATTAGTATATCAGCTGAAGAGCTGGACTCAGAAGTCCTTCCTGGCCCCCAAATTCTATAGTTCTAAGGTTGGAAGGTTTCTCAAAAGGTCATAACAGCAATCACCCCACTCTCCAAAACCCGTTCACTGTGCTTTCTCACGTCCATCAGCTCCCCAGACTTCTTGTAAGGCAGACAGAGCTGCAGTTATGAGCCCACTTTACAGAGGGGAACCCTGGAAGCCCCAAGTCATAGAGCTGGGGAGTGGCAGAGTCTGGAGCTCTGGCTTCCTGCCTCCCAGCTTGCCCAGCTCTGCCTGGCTGTTGCTGCCCTGGCAAGGAGGACACAGCACGCCAAGGTGAAGTGGGCCCTAGACCAAGCTGGGGTCTAGGGTCCCACAGCCTGGGTTCCAAGCCCAGCACCTCCATTCCTTGTGTGTGACCTCATGAAATTGTCTTGACCTCTTTGGGTGAGAGTTTCCTCCTCCTTATGAGAGAAAGGAAGTGTGAGGATGAAATGAAAGAACACTAAAAAGCTTCTCTCAGAGGAGTTTGATGAACTAAAGTTCCCTTAACTTTAAAAAATATGGACCCAAAAATGTATTCTTAATTATTTGGGGAAGTCAATATTTTTAAAAAAATCTTAGTGAAGTGAAGAAATCCCTTAACCATCATTTTAGTGATAATATTTTCAGGTGCAAGTTGGGGCAGGGAAGACTCAGATACGAGCAGGAAAGCAGCCTGGAGAGGGCAAGCTGCATTCAGGCTCCCAGGCTCCCCTCTGGGCTCCAACGAGGCCACAGATCTCCCCTTGGACTCCTGGGCCCTGTGAGCTGGGGCCGATTCCTGGCCTGAGCCCATCAGAACCCAGTCTCCCCAAACCCTGCAAAGGCCCACACCTGACACAGCTGCGTCACCAGGTGAGGATATTTTCACTCCCAGTCACAAAATAATACCACCTGACATTTGCAGGACTACTTTGCAATTCTGGAAGCCACTTGCACCTGCTTCCTGGAGCCTCGCAACAACCCCGTGAGGAAGGTTCAGCACTGTTCCCATTTGGCAGGGAGTAAAACCAAGACCCAGAAAGGTTAACTCCCCTCTACGAGGGGACACAGCTGGTCTTCTATAGAGGACTCTGCCCTAGGGTATAGCCAGTGCTCCCATCTCCACCAGCATCACCTGCCCATCAATTTACTACCAACCCCAAGGCTTAGGTTCTGAGCTCTCCTGGCCCCAGGCCTGGATTTACTATCTGCACCCTCGTGGGCCGGGCAGTCCAGTAGAAAAGTCCTAGGCATCCGGCTGGAAGCCTCGCTCTGCCATCTATTAACTAGTGAGGCACCTTTGGACAACTTTTCTGGGTCTCAGTTCCTTCATCCACAAAGTAGGAAAGTCAAGCCTCCCGCGAGCGGCTGCCGCGAGGGCTGGGCAGACAGTGCTCACGCAGCGGCCAGTTGCCCACAGGCACGAAATGAGTACACGTCACTGAGGTCGTGTCGAAGTCGGGTCAAGGTAGCTTGCCTCAACGCTTTCTCCCAGGCTCAGAAAGGTGGTCACAGGGCACTGATCTGAGGGTCCCCACCCCCACCCCCACCAAACTTGTGGGCCGAGCTGGGGGCACAACCCTGCCAGGCGGCGCACTCCAGCTCCAGGAAGCTGTGCGCACGGCCCAGGGCCGTGGGTGCGGAGGGGGGCTCCCCACGACGGGACTGGGGAGGCCGCGGGCGGGCTCACCTTGCGCGGGCTGCAGCTCCTCCACGACGCCCTCGGCCGCGGTCTCCTCGGCCCACGTGCCGGCCTCCACCACCTTGTAGCGGCTGCGCGGCTGACTGAGCACGTGAGGGGCCTGCAGCGCAGCCTCGCGCTCGGCCGCCAGGTCCAGGTCCTGCTGCGCCAGGTGCGCCCGCAGCTGCCGGATCTCAAACTGCAAGAAGGAGAGGGGGGCGTGGATCCGGCCCGGCCAGATGTCTGGGCGCTTTGCTCTTGGGGGAGCGGGGAGGAATGGGCTGAGCATCCAAAGGCTGGAGGGGGCATTCCTTACCAATCTCCTAGCGACACTCATCTCAAGAGCCTCTGATGTTTATGGAGTCTTTTCCAAGTAATAAAACGTGTTCCTGTGTCTCATCTCTGATACTGTGTAGTCTGCCCCCACAGTGAGGACAAGCTGGCCATGAGAGGAAACACAGCTGTGGTTTGCGGGAAGAGCATCGGAGGAGGAGTCAGGGAAACCAGATTTCAATCCGGTTCTAGTTACTTGCCTAAATGTGTGACCCAAGCTGTGGGGTGTCAAAATGAGAGTTGTTGTTTTAGTGTTTATTTATTCGGCTGCGCTGGGTCTTAGTTGCAGCATGCAGGATCTAGTTCCCTGACCAGGGGTGGAACCTGGGCCCCCTGCATTGGGAGCATGGAGTCTTAACCACTGGACCACCAGGGAAGTCCCAAAATGACAACCTTATTCAGCTGTCCTACAGTGATGGTTAGTGGAAGACTGGAAGTCCCACAACATTCAGGGCCAGTGTAACCAGCCATGGGAGCCTGCTGTGGCATCACTTGCTTGCTGGGCTGTGCTTGACTCATTTGTCTTCCAGCAGCGCCCACATCCCTCTTCTAGGAGGTTACGAGGACTGGTCAGACTGGACTGGGCTCTAGTCCCAGCCCTGCAGCTTACTGCCGTGTGGCCTTGGTTTCCTTATCTGTAAAATGGGGGTTAATCGCCCCACAGAGCTCTTTGAGGACTTGCATGCTTCATAAAGGCTTTGTAAAAAGCTGCACACATTTTTATTTTGGTTTAATTTTTTGTTGTTGTTGGGGAAAGTTTCCTAGAGAGGCTTCCAGATGCCTCTTGAGTTTGTGGCTGAGAGGACTGTTCACACTCTAGGGCCTTCCTGGGCCATCTGGGTGAAGGTAAAGTTTGGGTCTGACTCTGAAGGGCCTGGCTGTGGGCTCAGAAGGAAGGAGAGCCTTCGCTGCCACCTAGTGTTCCACACACACATTGCATTGCTTCTGCACAACTCCACAACCTCCAGTCAAACCCTTAAAGGCCCAAAGCAAGTAGAGGGGTGGACGTGTACCAGGGAGGCCCCGGGCCTGACCTCCCTACCTAGGAGATTACCTGCTTGCTCACGATCCCAATCTCCAGCCCTGGTTCCTCCCTGCAATGTCAGATCACACCTCCAACTGCCTACTTGACAGCGACACAGAATTGGGTCACAGGTTTCACAAACTTAACCTGGTCTAAACAGGACTCGTCACTCTATCCCCACATCTGCTCCTCATGTGTTTTCATCTCACTTTAGCTGGATGCAATGTCCTCCCTTGCTTCCTCACTTTCCCTTATCCCTGCCATCCAATCTGCCCTCAAGTCCAGCTCCCTACATGCTACCCCACGTCTGCCCACCCGCCTCACCTCCACTGCCAGCTCTCACCTGGATGACTACAGCCCTGCAGCCCTCTCCCATCCAATCCTCCAACAAGGGTCAGAGGGATTCTCCTAAACCTATATCAGATCGTCACCCCTTGTCCATAGACCTCGGGTAGGAGAAAACCCACATTTTATGTCCTTGGCTTACAGAGCAGGTACATGTGCTGGCTCTGCTTACCTGGCCCTTTACTTCCCACTGTGACACAGGTCTTCTCGTCATTCCTTAAACACACTAAGCGTGTGTTGGTCTCAGGGTCACTTTCCCAGTGACCTCTGGTCCCATGTTATATGGCTGGCCCCCCTGTTGGAGGCCTTCCCCGACCCCCAACCTAAGGCAGCCACCCAGGCACTCCATCACATCACCCTGCTTAAATTCTCTACACTGCGCTTAGCACCTTCTGATATCTTTATTTATTTTAATGTTTTATTATTTTTCTTTTGACAAAAGTGAAATGCACAATTAAAGCATTCACTAACACTAAGGGTGGCTGGGTAGAAGACTGGCATCGGGGCAACTTCTCAATGTCAGTGTCCACAAATTTCGTCTCCAGGAGCACTCAGGTTTTCGGAGAGTTCATCAGCCTCCTGCCTGGGGACACACCTCTAGCTGCCTCTGTGCTGGGAGCAGGGCAGGGAAATGAGGCAGAGGGTCCAGCCATTAGATGAAAGGACTTTCACCTGATTCTCATGTTCAGCCCTGCACCTCTCCCCAGGCCTCTGCCCCACCCAGTGCCCACGTGCAGAGCCCTCTGGTTCAGTCTCTCCAGAGGACAAACCTCTTGCCTCTTGTACAATGAGGGAGTGTGTTCTCCTGGCTGTGCAGGATTTGGAAGGGGACCTGGAAGGTTCAGATACTATGTGTACAGACTTCTAGCCACCCCCCTCCCCTGTGGTCAGCTTCACATTCACCCCCTTCCTCCCTAACTCTCAAGGGTTCTGAGGGGGGAATTAGGCCACTTCCCTCAGTATCTGTCTCTTTAGACACTTTAGGGATAGATTCTCCACTCTGCTGGATCAGTTATCACATTCTCGTCCGCTCTCCATTTGCCCCTAATCCAGTGAAATCTCTATCCTCTTTGTCCTGATGGACAGGACTTCAAGAGAGTTTAATTCTTCTGTGTTTATGATTTTTTCTTTACTATCATCTTCGTGGGAGTTGGGGAAGGAGATGTGATAAATACATGTCGTCACTTCACCTGCAGTCGTGTGCTTGTACATAAAAAAAAAGAGGCCTGATTTATAGTGCACGCTAATCTCTAGTATAAATACTCCCACCGTGGCCCATTTCAGACTACCAACATGATGCCATGCAGAACTGGGAAGAAATGTATACAGCTAGCTCTCATGAGCTAGTGAGAGCTCCAGCACACCACTGCCACCCTCCCCCCTCGGTAAGAGCAGGGGTATAGAGTATAATCTACATAAGAATAGAATATAGAACATAATCTCTGTAAGAGCAGGGATCTTGTCTGTTTTGGTGGCTGGTACACAGAAGGAACTCAGTAAAAATGGCCAAATGAATCAATAAATGAATGCGTGAAACTAGTCAGCTTTGCTCAATTCTGTGGTTTCAGGCTGAGCCTTCACTTCAGCCCCTCCTGCCCAGGCTGATCCAAACTTCCCATGGGCACACCCAGCCCACTTTCTCCAGTCCTAACCCAAAACTGAGGCAAAGCCTGAGCCCCAACCCTGAGCCCCGATCCTGGTCACACATTGCGTCCTGACCCAAGTCACATACTGAGACCCCATCCTGATCACACGCTGGGCCCTCACTCTGGTCTCAGACTAGGCTCAGACCTGGATTTCAACAACCTGGTCCTCAAATGGGGCCACCAGTCTCAGAAAGTGAGAAAGCGAGGCTAGCTTATTAGAGGGTGGCCGTCTGTGCAGCGGGAGAGGGCTCAAGCCACCCTTCTCGCAGCAGAGTCTCAGATGTCAGGCAGGACCCATTAGGCAGCCCTCCTTAGCTCTGCTGGGGCTGAGAGCCCCTCCTGCCCAGGCTGCTCTGAACTTCCCACGGGCACACCCAGCCCACGTTCTCCAAGGCCGCTCATCAGGGCTGGCAGCCCTAGCTAATGGCCTCCTCGGCCACTCTGAGCAGATGCATTATTGATAACTTGTAATTGATACAGAGCTGCCCATGAGTGTCCCACTGGAATTCAGGCCAGACAGCCAGAGGCCAGGGCTTGCCCAGCCCCAGGTCCACACGTGCAGACATAGGCTTGTACTTGGAAATAAGTTTTAGGGTAGAAATATGAACCCACGTGTATGCTAGTTCCTCCATTCACTCATTCATTCATTCACTAAGAAGTCAGGTAAAGCATGGTGAGGGCTGCGTTAAAACTCTGTTATATGTATGGGGATGAAAATGCCTCTCCCAGCTTTGAGGTGAGTGCTGGGTGGCCCCGGTGACAGGGGCTGTCTGCTGCACTGCAGGGAACAAATCTCCCAGGAGAGTTCTAAGGGCTAGCTCTGGGTGGCACTTGTGGCAGAGAAGGCATGATGCGTCCGGCCAACGGACACTGGGAGGTAAGAGGGGTTGGGGAGTTCGGCAGGAACCACACCAGGCAGAGACCTGTAGCCATGGTGAGATGTTTTAAGGACTTCAGCCCTTATTTAAAGAGCAACAATAAGTCACTGAAATCTTTTGAACAGAACAGTGCAGTGGTGGAGGTGGTGGTGTGGTGATTCAGGTGAGCATCTTGAAAACACTGTCCTGACAGCCAAGTCGAGAATGGATGTGATGGGGATAAGCCAGGGCAGACATGGCAATACCAGCTGGTGGGCTACTGCAGCAGTCCAGGCCAGGGATGGCCAGAATTTGGACTAGGGTAGAGGCAGTAGAGATGGAGATGAGAACTATTTAGGAGGTAAAAGTGTCAGCATGGGCATGGATTACAGTAGGTGTGAGGGAGAAGGCAACCTGCTTTGGGGACATATTTTTACAAGCTTCATACCCAGAGGATATAGGGTGGCTGGATGCTCGGAGCCCTTGCCCTGAGGAGGAACGATTGACTCCTTACAGAGACACTGCAGACGGGCTGTGGCTCTCAGCTCTGGTCACTGGCTGTGACAGCCCAGGGGACTGTCTGGATGTTCTAGCTGGGATGCTCAGAGCCTGGCCCCTGGTTCCCATATACTGAACGTGGCCAGGTGTGCTTCCCCAGTTGATGAAGGGTCATCAAAAGGTCCTAGAATTATCAGGGCCTCATTTGTCAGATGGGTGAACTGAGGCCCTGAGATGGGAAGGAGGCTTCTGTGCTGGGCGACAGGGTGGGTTAAAGGCTGGGACCACATGGTGCATCAGAAGCAAAGCTGGGCCCAGAATCCATGTCCCTTCCAGCCCCAAAGACCTTGTGCCAGAGAACCTGAAACCTTATGGGAGAGGTGGAAGTAACTCAGCTCAGACAGAATATGCGGGAGCTTGATAGTAACAGGGCCCAGGGAAGAGCAGAAGGCCCCCACGTGGGGAAAAAGCCAGGGCTGGAGGCAGCAGCCTGAGCTCTTGGTCCATCACCCCTCCCTCACTCTGACTTTGGTAAGTCTCCTTTCCTCTTTGGGCCTCAGTTTCACTGTGTGTTCAACAAGGCTAATGGAACAGCTGAATTCTGGTCTGTAACAGGCTCTGTGCTAGCTCCAGGACTCTAACTGGGAGGAAACAAAGTGCGAGAGCCAGGTGACTCTTGGTGCTGTCTTCAGGGCCATCCCCTGCTCCTATGGAAATGCCCCTTTGCCAGAGAGCCAACTCTTTAGAGAAAGATAACATAACCCACAACCTCTAAAATGCGTCAACAATGTGTAGCACACAATAAGAATTACTATTCATGCAAACAAGCAGGAAAAAGTGACTGATTATCAAATCATAAAGCAGTTAAGAAGCTGCTTTAGAACTTTCATAGAAGCTGACCTATAGAAATATTTGGATTAACAGACAAGGGCTTCAAAATAACTGTGATTAATATGTTAGAGAAAGTAGGAGAAAAGATGGACAAAACAGAGACAGCATTTCAGTGGAGAAAGAGAACAATAAAAAGAATCAAATGAAACTTTTAGAACCTTAAACTTTCAGAACCAGATGTACAGTATCTGAAACTGAATGCTCAGTTGGAGGAGTTTAACAGCAGACTGGACACAGTAGAAGACAGAGATGTTGAACTTGAGGACAGATCTATAGAAGAATATTAAAAGTTACAGCCAGAAAAAGAAAAAAAGAGAGAGAATGGGGGAATGGAATAGGGTACAAGAGAAAAGTGAGGCACGAGCAGAAGGTCTAACATGCAGTTAGAGCTCCCGAAGGAGAAGAATGACAGGACGGGACAGAAGCAATAAAGAAATGATGGCCAAAAACTTTGCAAATCTAATGCAAAACACCAACCCACAAATTCAAGAAACTCGGAGAACCCCAAGGAGGATAAATAGAACCCCCCCACCCCTACATACCATGTAGTCAAAGTGCAGATAAGGAGGAACACCCGTAGCACTGAGGCTCTCCAGGGCTCACGTGGGCCTGGGCCTCTGGGAGAGAAAGTGCATGGTGGCTTTGAGGACAAAAGGAAGCAAATTCTCCACTGGCAAACTGGTCCCGTGGGAACAAAAGACCATCCTGTGACTTGGGAAGAATGAAAGTGCAATCACGGCCCTTCTTAATGCACATTAGCTGAGAGTATTTCTAATCAGATAACCTGACCAGATCAGCCGGGACCCACAGGGAAGCCCTCAGTGTGCATTACTGGAGTGAGTCAGGCCCCTTCCATTGGGCTGGGCTTTTAATGCACGCCCAGGCGGGGCCAGACCCCCGGGGCGGCGGGGCGGGCACAACCAGCGCATCTCTGCCTTTAATGGTCTGGTTTGTGGAGTACAACTGACGCGGCCTTGGCCTGATCAATGCACACTGTGTCCAGGAGCGCGATGGTATCTAATGCAATAGCAATCATTTTCTTCCATCCTATTAGTGCTGTCTGCACAGACTGCCCTGCCTTCAAACCCATCTGCTATTGGGATGGCATCCAATGTTTATTTCCATTAGTTTCGCCATTGTTGGTAACAATAAAACTCAGGAGACAGTTGCAAACTCATGATTTAGGAGCAGGGTGAAGCTGAATTCGACCTTGGCCCCTTTCCATCCACTGGGAAGATGACTGGTCGTTGGCCATAAATTTAAATTATGGCAAAAGGATAACATAAGTTATTCCTCTGATGGCTAATTTTATCAGCTAAATAGGCTTGTCATTAAAGCTATCGGCTGTTTTACAAATCACTTCCCATGTTTAAAAAAAAAAAAAAAACACTTCACTTCCCACAGTGGAGATCTTGACTCATCTAGGTAACAAAGACTATTGTGCGGAGCTGGAGGTGCGTGGTCCCTGTGAGAAAAGAGGGGGCTCTCTGGAAGGAGCCAGTATCAAGTACCACCCCCAGAGCCAGAGCAGAACCCCTTTCCTGCTGTGCTTGACCTGCTGAAGGGGCTGCTGGCCCTCGAAGGATAGTGGCGTGGACACCACCACCCCCCAACCTGCCTCCACCAGGAAGGCCTGTCGTCAGGGTCCAGATTATTATCCCGTTCCTTCAGGAAACAGGCCGGGGAGACGCATCATCCCAGGAGGCTTCATCACTGTGGTTGTACCTCTTGCTGCTGGGAAGAGGGGAGCGGCAGTAGGAAGCGCTGTGAGCCTCTTAGGGGACGGCGCAGGTGACTGTTTTCTTCCTGGGCACACAGACTACTTTTGTCAGCATCTGGTGCCTGAGGTGTGACTGTGGAACCGAGTCTGCCCATGGAATGGGGGCAGGAGAAATATCACAACTTTCAGGCCCAGCCAGTAAAAATCTTTTATGCACCATTCTCTAGCCTCCCTTTCTTATCCCCTGGCTGAAGGGAGTAAACGCCAAACACTTAGAATGAGAAGGAGCCAGGACCTGGCAAGAGCCTGGAGGCCAGAGTGCCTGTGTGGAACAGAGCGTCCCTTTACCTCCCCACCAAGGTAATTTCACTGGGCTGCGGCACGGGTGGCAAACACGCGCCTCTCGTGTTAGGCCACTGAGATGTCTGGGTTTGTCTGACGGAGCAGCTGGTGTTATTCACTGTAACAGTAACTTGTACAGACGCCCTATTTCTGGTGTAGGAAAATGGACACTGCAGCCCTGAGTTCCACCCCAGCCCTTCCTTCCATGACAAATGGTGAGACACTGGGCAAGCAGCAGCCTCTCTCAGCCTCAGCCTTTCCCTCTATAAAAGGATTAATAATGCCTAGCCTGCCAACTTTGACCATCAAAGTCAAAATGAGCTAAAACATGTGGCAGTGCATTTGTAAATGGTCACCATTATATAAAAGATTTAGTATGATTTGCGTTCTCTCCCTCTCTTTTTTAACTTTTACTGAGAGACTCCAGTGGGCCAGACTTTACATATTACTTGAATTAATCTGATCTTCACAGCATCCTCGTGATGTAAGCCTTGTTTCCTCCATTTTTCCAATGCAGATCCTGAGGTCCAGGAGTTAAGGGGGTTATTGGTGGAGCTGAGGTTAGAATCCCTCTTGCTGACTCCCAGGGTAAGGGCATGCGCTCCATCCTCCAAGCTGCCCCGCACAGGACTCTTCTTTCAGAGACTGCCGCTTGCCCTAAGTCTAAGGCTGACCTAAGGGGCTCACAGAGTTCCACTGGCCTCCTTGCAGCCTGGGCCTCAAGTCATCCTAGACTGAGCCCGGCCTCCCTGGGTCTTTTGCCAGTGGTCTCAGGGTGGATGGTGCTGAGGAAGAAGACCTCAACTGGTCCCACAGGGCCCAGCAGGGAAGAGAAACAAAGTTCGACAGTGGGCCAAGTTGGATCGAATTATTTTGGGCCAAGAGCTGATGCAAGGCTTATAGAGCAAAGAGCAGGTACGATGGGGACTTCAGAATATGTTTTGGAATTAGAGCAAGATCCTGGGCGGGGATGTACTAAAACCTCAGAAGTGGTTTCTTAAGACAAGTCGGAAGAATATATCATTGCATTGATTTAACCACTGCATCTAAAATAGCTTTGATTTCTGAAGCAGCCAGTACACAGAGAGAGACAAAAAGTTCACACCATCTCTCTGAAGGACACTAACTAGCACCCCGCCTCTGGAATCTACCTGCGTACCAGAGAGATGAATGCCGAAGAAAATTCCGGCCGGACAAGCAGAAAGCAAAATCCAGATATTGAGCAAAATGAAAGGGAAAGGGAATGACCTTCCGGCCGAAGGACTGTTGAACGCAGGCGTCGGGGGCGACGTGCTTCCATCACAGAAATGAGCCCTCTGGAAGGAGGCTGCAGAAGGCCAGTCAGGGCTTGGGAAAGGTGAGACTGACCCACAGAGTGTCCCCTTCCCTCCCCCCGTCTCCACCCTGGCCCCTCTGGGCTCCTCTTTCCCACAGGAATCTGCTAAGGATGAGGTGAGCCCAGTAGTCAGGAGGGACCAGAGAATGAGGGAAGCACTGGGTCCTGTCTCCCCGTGAAGAACCGAGGGCCAGCGTGATCTGGTGGGGAAAGGACTAGGATGAGTCGTAAGAGACCCCTGTTCCATCCTAATTGCCTAACTGGCCTCAGATTCCCCCACCTGCCAAATCCAGGGGCCCCTCATCTATAACACAAGGTGTTTCTGGGGCACCTGGGGCATGGCCTCTGGTAAGAAATGAGCTGCCGCGTGGCACAGAAGATAAAATGTACAATACACTCATGCAAGAAGCTCGCAAACCATGTCACCCAAGAGTCTCCACAGGGTCACGGTAAGAAGCAATTTAAGCTTTCTAGAAAGGCTAAGATGAATTTTAAAAAGAGTCGCTTTACAGCGGAGAGACCTGACAAACACTGCCTCAGCCAGGTGATCAAGGTCAGCATCCACAGTGATGTCACAGGGACAGTATGTACCTTTGGTATGATGGGATGAGAATGGCACGGGACCTCTGTGGTCTCCCTCCCCAAAACCCAGAACTCCAGTCTAATCATGAGAGAAACATCCGTCAAATCCCAGCAGAGAGCCACCCTATAAAATACCCGACCGGAACGCCTCAAAACTGTCAAGGCCATCACAAGGAAAGTCTGAGGAAAGTCTGAGGAACTTTTACAGCCAAGAGGAGCCCGAGGAGACATGATGACTCAATGTCATGCGATGTCCTGGGTGGGATCCAAGGACATTTGATAAAAACTAAGGAAATCTGAGCAAGGTGTAGACCTTGGTAATAACATATCAATATTAGTTCATTAATTTAACAAATGCATGATACTAATGCAAGAAGTTAATGAAGGGGAAAGGGGTACAGGGTATATCGGAACTCTGTACCATCATCACAAGTTTCCTATAAACCTACAACTGTTCTACAAAATAAAGTTTATTTTTAAAAAGAGCTAAGATGAGTGAAGTGATGGCAAAGAGTTAGACAAACACATGCCGGGGAGAGCAAGGTGAATGCAAACTAAATGTTTCATGTAAACTGAGATTCTACACATTTCATCTGACCTTTGGGTGAATTTCAGTTTCTTAGGTAGCGTGTACAAATTCCGTTTGGAAGCTGCGTCATTAAGCCCTAAGAATTCCAGCTGGGAAACAGAGTTTGTGGCGAAGGTGAACCGAACGACCCGGAATGGGGTTGGGTGGGGTATGGGGTGGAGGCAGCCGCAAGAGACTCTTTGGAAACACTATTGAGGCAGCTGAGGGGAGCCGGGTCCGTGTCTGCAGAGAGAAGAGCTGTCCTCAGGCTGTGGTTTAAAGACACCCTGGCGTATAATCTGATCACTGTTTTCACTGAGCCTTGAGAACTGCACGGGTAGGAAAATGTCATAGAACATGACCCTAAGCAAGGTGGGCTGGGGAAGAACACCTTTCACAGATAGGACACCTGGATCTATTCCTGGCTCTAAAAGCCCTGACCTAGCTGTGGGCTCTTGGGCAAGTCACCACTTCTTAATTTTCTTATCTGTAAAATGGGTCTATGTGGGGAAATGGGGGGTAATTCCCATAGAGTCACCATTTATCATGTGCCAGGCTTCAGGCCAAGCAATCCCACAACCACCCTTCAAGGATTGTATTACCAGCCCCATTTTTCAGAATAGGAAAACCAAGGTCCACAGAGGTCCCCTTGATACCCAAAGCCATAAATAGCCAAGCTGGCTTTGCGCTCAGGTCTGTCCCTAACATCTTAACCATTCCAGGGACTATTCTCTCAAAGGGTCTGGTCACCCCTGATATTCCACGAGCCAGCACTCACATTTCTTTAAAGGCATTTGTTGCACAGTCAAGTCCCAAGCCTGGTCTCAAAATCCAGCTGAAAATGAGGTGTCTATTTGCTCTGGGAGAGCAGCGTTCCTGGTTTCTGTGCAGAGCCCAGTGTGTGGCTCTAGCCAGCCCCTCCCGCCTTCCTGGCAGCCTGCTGGGATTCCAGCCTGTCTGGCCCTTTGTTGCTGTCTTAACTAAGATGACAGGCTTCAGGTGTTTTTTAAATTAAAATGGTTTGTTTCTGTTCATCTCTTTTCCAGATGTCGCTACCTAGAGGGAATTTGTCTTTATTTATTGGCTCTTTCCTGTGCAGAATCCAAGGGAGTCTCCCTCCGGCTCAGACCCCCGGGGAAGGAGGCCACATGTAGGGGGTGACGTGAACCAGGATGGCAGGAACGTGGGGTCCTGGGGGGCTCAGCACAGGGTCACAGGGGAAACCAGGAGAGGTGGGCTGCCATTAGGGCTTCCCCTCAGCCACGTGGCACACGGGCTGTTAACGTGAGGCGTGCCTGGGGCCAGCTCGGAGGCTGTGCATTTATGGAGGGCAGATGCAGCACTGTGTCTGTGTCTTTCATGTGGCCAAATGCAGCAGAGCAGGGCGTTCATTGTCCTATTAGACAGCAGACTGACAGCTGCCTGCCCACGCTCCGGCCAGGTCCTGTGACACTTGAGCTACCCTCTCCCTGACCCCTCCACCTCCCTCTGCCCCAAGCCCAGACCCTGCTCCTCTTGGCGGTTCTACAGCCTCTCCAGGCTTCCCAGCTCCACTCCTCCCTCTCCCATCTGTCTCCCAATGGCAGCCAGAAAGATCCACCAAAAACTCAGATCTGAGCAGATCCCTCCGCCCCAGCTTCTCACACTGCAGGCTTCCTCTCTCCCAGAGGCAGGAAGCCCAAACTCCTTGGTCAGCCAAATCCAAATCCCTCTACTCCCTCCAAATCTGCCCCTCCTCCCCTCCGCTCACACCCTCGATGGCCTTGATTCCCCCAGCACAACGCCCACTCTCATGCCTCACCTGTCCCTTCTGTCTGGAGCCCTTCTCCAGGGGGCCGTGGCTCCATGTCAGTGCCTCTGGAAACCCATCCACCCCTGCGGCCCCCGGCACACAGAGCCCCCGACGCGTCCCTGCTGAAGCATGCATCCCACGGGACCACCACTGCCTATCTTGGACCTGCCAGACTCCCTGAGCCACCCACAGCCTCGTGAGGGCAGAGGCCACATCCTGTCCATGCCCCTGGCTGACCAGATGCACGGGTGACCACCACGACGCTGATGCCCACTGCTTAGGGACGTCAGCGCTTGTCTTCCCAGCCTAGTACCCCACGCAGACGGCCCGGCTCCCGGGACCCCGTGGAAGATGTGCCCCAAGGGCTGTGTCCCCTGATGCCCCCTCTTGTCACTCATAAGCATTTTGTGTCGAGGTGAAAGGCCGTGGTGTTCCCCAAGAGGATCAAGAGATCGGGTTCCTGGACAGACGTTCCAAGGGGATGATTTTGAAGATGCCGTGTGCGTGTTCCTGTGGGGACATTCCACAGACTCCCCACCCCCACCCCCCAGCACCTCCTCCAGCCGGGACAGCCGGGGGCTGGGGAGCCAGGAGACCCACACGTCTGGGGTGCCGGCCGGGCACAGACATGAATCTGCCCCGGGGGAACAGCCAGCTTAGTGGGAGGAGCGGCCTCGGGTGCAAACACTCATGGCCCACGCAGTGCGTGGCCTGCGGAGGCCGCCAGCAAGGGCTGGGCCCGTCCTCCCCCACGTTCCCTCTGTGGCTCTCCCGCCCTGCACATCTGACACTAGAACATTCCCTGCACTTGAGGCTGTGTTTCTACAGAGCTCTGCAGGTTTACTGCAGGGCCATGATGTCCTCTCACCTCCTAAACACCAGTCCCCTCCCCTAACCTCCTATACAAGGGGCTGTCTGTCCCACTCACATGGGAGGGCCCCCTCATCTTAGGGAGGAGGGAACTGAGGGCAAAGAAGTGGTGTCAGGACTTCCCTGGTGGTGCACTGGTTGAGAATCCACCTGCCAGTGCAGGGCACATGGGTTTGATCCCTGGTCCGGGAAGATCCCACATGCCCCAGAGCAACTAAGCCTGTGGGCCACAACTACTGAGCCCACGCACCACAACTACTGAAGCTCACGTGCCCTAGAGCCAGTGCACTGCAACTACTGAGTCCACACACCACAACTGCGGAGCCCATATGCCGCAACTACTAAAGCCTGTGTGCCTAGAGCCCATGCTCTGCAATAAGAGAAGCCACCGCAATGAGAAGCCTGTGCACCACAACTACTGAGCCCACATGCCGCAACTACTGAAGCCTGTGTGCCTAGAGCCCATGCTCTGCAATAAGAGAAGCCACCGCAGTGAGAAGCCCGCACACCACAAGGAAGAGTGAGGCCTCTGGATTCACAGATAAACCCTCTCCTGGGCCCAGCTGCCCATCCCCCTGGCTCTGCCCAGCACAGCCTCACAGGGCCCATCCCTGTCTCTGAGTCTTTACCATGGTTCCTAGAGAGCAGAGGGCACTGCTGAAGCAGCCACTCTGGTGTGTCTGGGGGTCCTGGGTGGCAACTAGCCCACAGCGGTGCCCAGCAACCTCTGCACACAGAATCCGATCCCTGCTTCAGAGACCACTGTGCCCAGAAAACCCTGATAACTGAGAGGGTGACTCAGCCGGTTCAGCTGGAGAGCTGACTGGTCACCATGGCGAAATGAAAAGGAGCCTGGCCTGGGAGCCAGGGCCAAGTCCAGGCCCGGCTGGGCAGGGCACGAGTGACCTTAGAGACGTGTCTCCCCTCCTCTGGGCCTCAGGCTCCCCGTGTGTCTGTGAAGGGGCTGGAGGAGCTCGCTGGCCACAGGGCCCCCATGGCTCTGGCACCCTAGGGGACTTTAGGCACCACTGGTGTCCTCAGCCCTGGACAGAACTGGGCAGAACTGAGCGTGGCCGTGCATTACCCCTTGCTCCTGACAGATCTGCGTCAGTCTCTCCAGCTGCTCATCTTGGATGACCTTGGCCTTCTCGTACTGCTGGATGACCATCTCCATCTCCACCTTCACAGGCAGGACGTAGGCTGGAAGACAGAGATAGCCCCGTGAAGACCTTGGCAGTGGCAGGGCTGGGCGGGGAGGGGCCGGTCAGTGTCCAGCCACCAGCAGGCTCAGGCCCAGGTGTGGTTCCTGGAAGATGGGGGTGTGTGGGTGTCAGGTACCCAACAGCACCCAGAAAGTATAAGAGGGCTAGACCCCTAACCCATCATGACCAAGATACCTATTTTTCTCCTCTTCCATAGTGAAAGAAGAACCCTAAATTTTGGCTGTGTGCACAGCTGCCTGGTCTGAGGACTATATTTTCCAGTCTCCTTTGCAGCTGTGAGCAGCCATCAGACTGCATTCTAGACAATGGGATGTAAGTGCAGGTGTTGTGCAGCAGCTTCCAGAAGCCTTCCTTAAAAGGCAGCTGGGGTTGATGAAGAAATGGAAATATTAGAACCCTCCCACAATGCTGATGGCAATGTAAAATGGGGCAGCTGCTTTGGAAAACAGGAGTTCTTCAAAATATTCAACAAATAGTGACCATATGGCCCAGTAATTCCATTCCCAGGAATCTAAGAGAAATGAAAACATATGTCCATACAAAACCTTGTACAGCAGTGTCCACAGCAGCCCAAAGGGGAAACAACCAAAATGGCCATCGGCTGACAAATGCATAAAATGTGGTATATCTAGACAATGGAGTACTATTTGACAATAAAAAGGAATAAAGCACTGATGCATGCTGCAACATGGAACAACCTTGAAGACTTCGTTAAGTGAAAGAAGCCAGACACAACAGGCCACATATCAAATGATTCCATTTATATAAAATGTCCAGAAGCGGCAAATCTACAGAGACAGAAAGTAGATTAGTGGTTGCCTAAGGCTGAGGGGGGTATGAGGGGTGAGGCTAATGGGTACGGGTTTCTTTCTGAACTGATAAAAATGCTCCAAACTTAGATTTTGGTGATGCTTGCACAATTCTATGAATATACTAAAAAACATTCAATCACGTACTTTAAATGTGTGAGTTTTATGGTACGTGAACTATATCTCAATAAAGACAGGTAAAAAGAAAAGGCAGCTGGGGGCTTTCCTTTGGCCTCTTTTGTCTTCTTCCTCCCTTTCTTCTTCCTCTTGGCTGAAATGAGGATGTGATGGCAGGCACTGAAGCAGCCATCTTGGACCGTGGGGGTGACTTTGGAAACTAGGCTACGTGCAGCAAAGCAACAAAAAGTGAGGAACCTGGGATCATGACTACAGAAGCTCCTTATTGGCCCTGGACTGCCTGTCTGCAGGCTTTAATGTGGGAGAAATAATCTTCTGCTTTAAGTCACTGCTATTCTGAGTCTCTGTTACTCACAGTGGATCCTGCTTATGAAAGACATACATTGAGACCCAGAGAGAGAGCCTGGAGTCTGGGTTAGAGGGACTCATGATCTCCCAGCCAGTGGCAGCCCCATGGACTCCTCCTTTGGCAGTTCTCTGGGCTCTTGGGAAGTCTCAAGATCAGCTCCTGACCTGACCTTGGCCTCTGCGTTTCACACTCCTCCCACACCTCTCAGAACCCAGCCCTTCCAGACCCTTCAGGAACTTCGGTCACATGCCTCCCTTGCCACTATGTTCTAGAACTTTCCACATCTCAACTCTCCAAGTCCCTTTCCACCCACAGACTCCCAACCTCCAGATGTTCTCTGGCTGCTGCAGGAATCATGCAGAGGAGAGAAATCAAAATTTTTCTGTTTTCTTCCAAACTTGAGGACAGCCCATGAGACCCTGAGACCTGTCTCCAGGCCCCAGAGGCTGCCCCAAGTGGCTGCTGCCTCCCTGGATCTCTGCTGAAGCCAGTTCACACCCAGGGCGAGGGTAGCAAATTAACACCCATCCGTTCACACAGCACATCTCTATCGTGATGTTCCCAGTGGCACAGCAATGCCTGATGTGTCAGGAGAAAGGGGGGACAGCTGGGAAGAGCATTCACAATGGGGGCTGTCAAGATCCATCAGCATGAGGGTATCCAGCTGTCCACAGCTGGCAGAGAAGAGCCAGAAGGCGCTGTTCCTGCCCTGAAGGGAGCGGATGTTCTCAGGGTCAGAGCCAAGAGCAAAGCCTGTGCAGATGGGGGGAGGGTGAGCAGCGGAGAGAGCACTGGCGGGCGTCAGGAGTCATGGGCTGCACTACTGGCTCAGAGCTGCTTTGCTGTTTGACCCTCGACCCTCTTGGCTTCAGTTTCCCCATCTGCGAACTGAGAGGAATGGATGAGATGGTCTCCCAGCGCCTTTCCTGGGTGGGCCTTCCAAAGCTGGACCTGATCACATCCCAGTTCGATAGGGACTCTGGATTAGGGGCTTCCTGACAAGACGTCAAACCCCGCAGTGTTCACAGGGTGGGACGTGGGGCTGGGGACCAGGGAGAGGGTACCCCGCCAGGGGGATGAGAGACCCCAGAGGCCATCCTTCCTGCCTGGGACTCACCATCAATGACCCTCTTCACCCGCCAGATCCGGAGCATGATGATCAGGCTGATGGCATCCCAGGGGCTCCTGGGCCCGTTGGCCACGGTGGACGCCACCATCGGCGCCAAGGACAGGATGATCACAGCCCCGTCAAACACCTGTGAGAGGAGGTGGATTTCAGTGCCCTGGGCCACTTTCCTGAATGTCCTGGAACCAGAGACCAGAGCAGGCAGAGCAGCCGGTGCTGGCCAATGACCCCCGGCAGCCCCTTCAGAAGGTCACCGCTATCTCTGGCTGCCTCTCCTGATCCTCCTCAGTCTTTAGGGGCCTCCCACCCTGGATGTGCTCCTGCGCCTTGTGTCTCCTCCACGTGACCTCAGCCCATCACCGGTCTTGGTACAGATAGCCTCGGGCTGTTCCAAGCCTCTTTTTCAAGCATATGTCTCCAGCATCTTGTCCCTTCTCAGGATGGGGCTTGCACCCCGTGTCGCAGGGTTCCTGCGCCAGCCTCACTGAATCCCTCATTGGCAGTGGGGGCTGAAGGCAGGCCCTTTCCCCCGAGGAAGCAAGAGCCCAGAGCCCACGTCTCATCTCCATCTGGTGTTGGTGCTGAGTCTCTAACTCTGCGTGGAGGCAGAGCTTGGAGAGAAGGGGACCTGGCCTGCACTTCAGCTCTGGGCCCTGCCCTTCCATCTGTTTGTTCCTGCCTTGGTCTGAGACTTCCACAGCTCAGGCCTCTGTGTCTGCTACCAGCATTTGGCCAAAAGAGGCTAAAAAGTGTGTGTGGCGGGGAGCGAGAGTGGTGAGGAAGGAGTGGGTACCAGACACTGCCTGCCTTGCCATGTCCTGGGTGCACCAAACTCCAGGGGTCAGCCAGCCTCCCCAGCACCTCATCTCCACCCACCATACTCCACCCATTTTTACACAAAACAGAGCAACCAGTTTGCTCTGCAGAAACTCAGGCTGAGAAACACTTTTATGGTTTCCCCACTCAGCTCTCTGATCATGGGGCCATTTTAGAGTGGATTTGTTTTAAAACACACTTCAAAAGCTTTTCAAAATTATTCAAGGATAACTTTTGGGGATTTCCTTCGTGGTCCAGTGGTTAAGAACCTGCCTTCCAATGCAGGGGACTCGGGTTCAATCGCTGATCGGGGAACTAAGATCCCACATGCCACAGGGCAACTAAGCCCGTGCACCGCAACTACCAAGCCCACACACTCTGGAACCCGTGCTGCAACGAAGAGCCCGCGTAAGGGGAGGCTGGAATGTAGTGAGAGAGTAGCACTGACATATATACACTACCAAATGTAAGATGGATAGCTAGTGGGAAGCTGCTGCATAGTACAAGGAGATCAGCTTGGTGCTTTGGGATGACAGGGGGGTAGCTTGGGGAGGGTGGGAGAGAGGCTCAAGAGAGAGGGGAAATGGGGATATATGTATACATATAGCTGATTCACTTTGTTGTACAGCAGAAACTAACACAACACTGCAAAGCAATTATACTCCCATAAAGATGTATTTTTTAAAAAGGTGTAAAAAAAAAAAAAGATTCCGCGTTCTGCAACACAGACCTGATGCAGCCAAAAATAAATAAATAAATAAATACATTTTTCTTTTTTAAAGAATAGTTTTTAAAATTTTGCAGAACTTCAAGGAGATGTTTCAGACGGTTCCTTTGCTGGAAGCTGTCTCAGTTCGCCACCCTCCCTGCCCACCCAAAAGCACAGCTAACAGGCTCCCGCGTCCCCTGTTGGGGGAGCCGGCCTCTGTGATGGCTCCCGCCCAGGCATGGGTGGGACGGTGACATTTTCCCGCTGCCAGGGTGGCTGGCTTGGGGGGTGGGGGTGGACATTGGCCTTTACCTCTATTTTGTTTTCAATGTAATCCCAGATCCCGAGCACCACGATCCGAAGCACAGTCTGAGGAGAGGAAGTGAGAAAAGAGGTCACGGCTAGTGCTCTCCCTGCCCCCACCCCCAGTGGAGACGATTCCAGAGCTCAGAGTCAAGGGCTCTGCTTCCTGGTCAATAACGGGCGACGTCCTCACCATCCGCCAAGTGGGGTCCTCACCATCCCCGAAGTGTTTCTCAGCCCACGGGCCCTCTCCTGCCCCGCCTGTGCCAGCCCCCGGCTCAGCACCTGCACTGCTGCCACTACAGACAGAGACACTTTGAGTCCTTGGAAAGAGGCTCAGGACCCTGTCTCCCTCTCCAGTCATCTCTTGCACTCCCATCATGCCACAGACCACTTGCAAATCTACAAACACGCACGCTCTTTCTCCTTTGCCTTGTCTCTGCGTGCGGCTTTGACTCCCCCCACTCCCAATCCCTCTACTCTCCTTACACAATACTTGGAATGTCAGCATGGACACCCAGAAAAAGACGACATTTCCCAGCCTTCCTTGCGTCTGGAGTAGCCATGTGACCACGTTCTGGCCAAGGGCTTGTGAGGAAGGGAAGCTCTGTGTACCGCCTCCCGGTTGTGACCTTTAAGGGATTAGGCTCTTCCTCCCCTTTCCCTCTTCCCAAAGACTAGAACGTGGGTGTGTGGGTGTGGTGGGGAGGTGTCTTCCGTTAGGGAGGGCTGGGCGGCAAGCATGCTGGGTCCCCCCCAGCCCCAAGCCACCGCCTGAGCCTTAACTGCCGACCCCACCCGTCCTTCCATGCGAGAGAAACGAACCCCACCTGTTTAAGCCCCTGTGGTTTTGGTTTTCCTGTTACAGCATCTTGGCCTGTGTGCTAACCGACAGGGCCTTTTTCCCTTTCTCTTCTTGGAAAGGCCTCCTTCTCCTTCTGGCCGCGGCTCAAACGTCACTTCCATGAAGTTTTATATACTCCCCAGGCTGGGTGCCTCCGTCCTGGGTGCTCCCATAGTCCTGGGAACGTCAGTCACCACCCTCCCCCCACAGCACGTCATCTTACCTTGTGGTGACTGCCTGCCTCCTTCCCCCAACTAAGGCTCAATAGACACTGTCTGATTTATTTCCTTTACCCCTCCTCCCTGGCATCGAGTGACACTGAGGGCTTATGCGCTGTGAACGAATGAACAAATGCACGCCCGACTGATGCCTTAAAACCCTCAGTACCTCACTCCACCTTCTGCGGTGGTTTCCTCACCAAGAGTACCTCTTTCTTCAAAGAAGATACTTAAAAGCTGGTCTCTGTAGGACCCTGGTACAACTGTTACAAGCCCTTCCTTGAAGCAAGATGAGACGTTCACAGTAACTCACACTAGGTGGCATCCCTTCTCCCACACGCCTAGAGTACGAGGCCAGCCATCCCAACCCGGCAAAGCGGCAGAAAGCCGAGGGATCTCTACCCACACTCATATCACAAAAAGGCTTGGCTGCTAGAAATTACCTCTTCCTCATAAAAGACTACCCTGATTTCCTTGAAGGGATAAGGAGGGATGCTGGTGGCGGCCAGTTATGTCACCATCTTTGAGAACACAGAGGGACATATGGCAGCCGGACGCCCGTTCCACGTGGCGTCCCAATCTCTCGCTTAACTGCACCAGAGCTCCGGGTGGGTGCAGAGAGATCTGGGTTGAGGTCCAATATCTTGAGGTCACAGCTCAGTAATGGGCCGGTTGTGTGGCCTTGGGCAAGTCAAATAACATCTCTGGGCCTCACTTTCCCCTTCTGCTGAAGAGATGGGTTAGAAGATGCAAATCTTCCAACTCTTTATGAGACTAATATTTGCCATCTAGTATAAATCAGTGGGTTGTAGATGCTGGGCCAGCCCTCCTCATCTTACAGAGGGGGAAGCTGAAGCTCAGAGAAGTCAAGGAAGCTGCCCAAGGTCACTCAGGCACTGGGAGGTGAGTTGGCATTTGGACCCAGAGGTTTTTGACTCTGCGTAGCGTACTCAGGCTGTATAAGAATGCCAGATATTGTCCTATTTTCGTTACTGATCACTCCCTCGAATTGTGCTGACTTTGAAACTCAGCATTTGTCTCCTCTGAAATGATACACCAGCCACATCCATCCCCAAATCCCAATTCTGGGGCTCCCGAAGCAAAAAGCCCAGGCTAGCACAGAGGGGAGCAGGGCCTGGCCCAAATAGGATTCCTTGTCCTCTCGTCCTCCTCCTGCTGCTGGTCCTTCTTTTGAAATTGTGGTAAAATACACATAGCATGAATTTTACAATTGTAACCATTTCTAAAAGTGCACTGTGGCATTACGTGCATTTACATTGTTGTGCAACCACACCACCATCCACCTCCAGAGCTTTTTCATCACCTAAAACTGAAACTCTGTGCCTATTAAACATTCACTCCCCATTTCCCCCTTCCCACAGCCTCTGGAAACCACTATGCACTTTTGTTTCTCGGTTTGACTACTCTAGGAACCTCACGAAAAAGGAATCATCTTGTTTCTTTATAAACAAAGCAGCATTTACTGAAAAGTCAGTGGCCCGGGTGGTGTGGGGTGGGGGGATGAGGAAGGGAGCTGGCCAGGCTGAGACTCAGCCAGGAACCCCAGAGAGGAGAGGAGCAGGCAGCAGACAGCACACACAGAGCCTCTGTGATCTAGGAAGGGATGGAGGTTGGATGGGCTTATGGGCCAAGGTGGTACCGGGTAGGCAAGAGGAGTAGCAGGAGCACTGGCCACCTGCCTTCTCTCCTTTCTGGCCCATCCACAGGAGACCCACCCTCCGAGGGAGCCTTTCCTTCCTAGCAGAGCCCATGGAAACAGAACCGCCAAGAGGCAGCTGCAGAGATGGCTTGGGAAACAGCTTCTGGGCCAGCCTCCCGCTATAGATGGGAAATGGGCTGGAACTGGCTGTTCTGAGTCAGGGTCAAAGCTGGAATGAGAAACCAGCTCTGAAATACACCATGCAGGGGCTTTCCCCCTGTAGCATCCTTTGCCGTCCACAGAGGCAGGGACACAGCCACGCTGCCCTTCTGCTTCATGGCCCCCAGCACCTGGTCTCACCCAGGCTGACATTGATGGCTTGTGATTCTCAAAGTGCAGGCAAGGACCCCCCGCTTCAGCATCATCTGGAGGTTGTGTTTAAAAGGAAGATTCCTGGGCTCTCATGGAGATCCAGGATTTCAGGCTCTCTGGGTGCAGGGCCCAGGAATATGTCTTTTTAACAAACTCCCCTGGGGTACCTAACAGAACAGCGAGGACGTGTAAAGTGACAATGCCCTGGGTGAAACCAGGGAGGCCACAGGCCCATGTGCAACAAGGAGAAAGAGAGTTAGATCAGGAGTCAAAGGTCAGGTCCCCTTTTTAGGCTCTCACTATCCCTTACTAACCCTGTGATATCGGCCAAAGCCCTCAGCTGGCCTGGAGGAAAGTGGAACTAGTGCCCCCATGCTGCCTGCCTCAGCCGGTCAGCTGCTACAGAGCTCCGCTGGAAAGAGTTTTGTTAACAGCACTGCAGGAGGGCAAAAAGAAGGGTTATTTTATCACCCATCCCCACCCCCAGGGTCTTCAGCCTTGCAATCCTTCCCCTAAGATTTGCAAAGGGCTTTGAGGAGGGTGGGACTGAGGGACCTGGACCCCCAGCTCCACCTGCCTCTGTCCCACCTGGGACTAAGGGTTTTCAGCCTCCCTCATTCCAGTCTTGCCTCCCAGAGACGTGGATGCTCTGACACTCAAGATAGGCTTGGCAAAATCTCCAGGATGTCACTATTTATTATTTACTATAAACCAAATGCTTGTGCCATTTTTCAGATGCAGAAACTGAGGCTGAGAGCAGCAGGGAAACCTTCTGGTCCCCAGGCCCCTCTTCCTTCCCACCCCAGAAGCCCTCATCTCTTTCCTTGGCAAGCCCTGCTCTCAGGAGGGACTCCCCTCATTTCTCCCAAGGGAAGGGGCTCAGGCTTCAGGTAAATGAGGGCAGGGTGGGAAGTCCTGAGCCTTGCACCTGCTCCGGGCCCTGCCTCGCTCAGGTGGCAGCATGGACTCCTGGCCTTCTGCTCCCCAAGTCCTGAGCCCCTCCCCTAGGGGAATCAGCCTCTTTTCCTGGGATGGGGCCTGAGGAGGATTTGGGACCCTTGAGAGATGCAGGCAAAAACATCTGCTAGTCTATCAGATGCCTTTAAGCAAATTTTTCCAAGGCTCCCCTTTTCCAGGCAGAGGGAGATCCCCTGGCTCACCGGCTGGTGAACAGAATGGGGGCTGGCCCCCTTGCCCCCTGCAGAGCCATCCCCAAAGCTGGGCCCACCAGCTGGGGAAAAGGGAGCAGAACACATCTCGCCCTGAGCCTGTGCCCTTGCAACGCTGCAGCCGGCGGGGTTGGGGAGCAGGTGTTGCATGGCTCGGGGGAGCAGCCTGGCCTAAGGAATCCCCACGGTGGGCACCAGGCCGCTGGCAGCTGACCCCTGGTGCTTCCTCAAGAGGCAGACCTACCCTTGGGCAAGGTTTTGCTGCTAAGATGGTTGCAGGCTCTCTCCCCTGCAAGCCCCCTGTTAAACCAGAGCAGCGAGTGCAAGACGTGGAGTCGGGATCCAGCTACAAGAACTCAGGAAATGTGAGGAACGTTTGCGGGGGTTGAAAGCCCTCTGGAACTGGTTTGCAGAAGAAAGGTTTGCTGGGTGACAAACCTTTCGAGGGGTGATTGCAGGGCGGCAGAAGGGCGCCCCCTGGGGTTAGGCGTTGATAAAACAGGAGCAGAGTAAGCCCCTCCCCTTCCCTTCTCCCCACCGTCTTCCAAATCCGCGCGGCTGGCGATGGTGAAGGGAGACTGCGTCCTCCCTGGGCAGCCACCTCCTTAGCGGTCTAAAAGTGAGCCCCCTCCGAGACGCAGTAGCCGACATCTCCAGGGGACCTGGGTTCCCAGGCACACTGGCTGCGCTGCCTCCTGCCGTGCTGGGTTCATTTTGGCAGGCGGTTCCCAGCTATCTTAAAAGAATGGGTTCAAGGCCTGCACGGTAGAGCAGGGTGGCGACAACGTGACCAAGTGGCAGTGACTTAAGCGCTAACATGACCCGGCTGTGTGCTCCCTGTGCAGGGGGCCCCTGTGCTAGGCTTGGGTGACGAGGAGAGAGACTGGAATCCACAAGCTGTGCGAGGTTTGTTCCAGAACGCCCTGTGGGCATGTGAACGCCTCCACTTCCCCCATCCTGAAACACTCCTCACTGACCCCATGTCTTCCTTAGGCCACTGCCCTCTCTCTCTTTGCCCAGGTTTCTGCAGAGGTGTTTCCACTAAACCCACTGCCATCTGACACCAGCCCTCACCCCTCCAGGAAAACTGCTCTCACCTGGTTACCGCTGACCCCTCGGCAGCTCCAGGTGCCCTGGCGGCTTCCTTGCTCTAAAAAGCCTCCTACTGTTTCCAGGATCCCACACTCTCTGGGTTCTCCTCCCACCTCCCTGGCTACACCTTCTGGGTCAGCTTTCCATCCCAAAATTGTTTCCCAGGGCTCCACTTCCTCTCCTCTCATGCTCCCCCACTCCCCGACAATTGCCATTGCACCCCTGGTTTCAACTCCCACCCGACACCCTGAAGCACCCCCCCCCCCAAACTGGCCCACAATTCCAGCTGAGACCTCCTCCTGCAGCCGTTCCCGTGCGTAGCAAAGGGCATCCCCACCCCCTCTTAGGAAGCCAGTCCCCCGCTACCCCCTGCCCCCGCCCCAAAAGCGTGCTCGCCCTCCCTCCTGCTCACACGCTACCCCCAGGACGGCCAGTCCCCAAGTCCTGCAGAATTTAGCTCCTTCAACTCTCTCCAGCTTGTCCCTTTCTCAGTCCCACTTCCGCTGCTCTGGGTCAACCCTTTCACCCCTTGCAGTTGAACCACACCTCCTAAAAAGTCTCCAAACTCCAGACTCCCCACCCACCTCCAACCTCAGCTCCTCACCAGCTGCCAAGGCGATTTCTCTAAGAGGCCAGTTTCATCACACCCCTCTCCTGCTTGGAGTCCCCTCCCCACTGCCTTCAGAACAAGACCCCCACTCCTGAGCAAGACATGGAGGGGACTTCATGACCTGGCCTGGTCGCCAGGACACCTCTCACCATCTCCCCTGCCGTAGTCAACAACCAGACATGCTGTGGTCTCTCGTGTTCTGTCTCTTGTCCGCTCTGTGACTGCTGCCTGAAGGTCCTCCATGCCCACCACCTACCTAGCAGCTTACACATCTGCAAGCAGCTTGCTTCGCCTCTGAGGTCTCCCACTGACGGCAGTGGGAGATTTAAGCTCCGTTCCCGGTTCTCTCATTATACACGTCTGGTTGGCGGCTTCCCAGCAGACTGTAAACACCTGAGCTGGGCCTGCGTCTTGACGATCAGGGCAGAATCCTCACACCCAGCATGGGCTACAGCATCTGGCGCGGAGACACTCAAAAATGTGGGCTGAATGAATAAATAACCAAGAACTTCCATTTATCGAGTGTCTCCTCTGTGCCAGGCTCTATATTAGGAACTAGGAGTTTAATTTTGTGTGTCAGCTTGGCTGGGCCTCAGGGATCTGGCCAGACAACCTTTGGGGTGTGGGGGGGAGGATGTTGTGGATGATGTTAGCGTTTGACCCGGTAGACTGAGTTAAAAGTTGATTGCCCTCCCCCATGTGAGTGGGCCTCATCCTATCCAATCCACTGAAGACCTGAAGAAAACAAAAGGCAGAGGAAGGAAGGATTTGCTCTCTCTGCTTGATTGTCTTTGAAATGGGACATTGAACGGGGTGGTCTTCTGCCTGCGGATTCAGACGTGCACCCGAGATGTACATTGTCAGCTCTCCTGGGCCTCCAGCTTGCAGTCTACAGGTCCTGCATTCTCTACCGCCATAACAATGTGAACCAAAACTTACAAATCTCTTTATATTATGTAAATATATACGTCTGGGTTATATCTGTTGGTTCTGTTTCTCTGGAAAACCTAGACTAATAGAGGAACTTTATGCACATTATCTCATTTCTCACAAAATCCCTCTAAGACGGATATTGTTAACCTCCTCTTAAAGATGAGAAAGGCTGATGCTCTGAGAAGCAAAGCAACCTCCCCAGGACCAGAAAGCTGGCAGGAGGCTGAACCAAGAGGCTCAGACGCTCTATGCCACTGGCCCACATGAATGAACTGTGGTCGGGGCGGGGAGGACAAGCCATGACAACCAGGAACACCTGGAAGTGGTGCCAGGTGAGGGCAGAGGGGAGAACTTTGGGCAGGAGAGGAGCCAGGGGTAGGGTCCCATGGGCTCAGTGGTCATTGCTTCACTAGGGAAGCGCAGAATGATGGCTGTGCGCCGAAGGCTGCAGGAACACCGATACGCCTGGCTGAGAATCCACTTTCCTTCCCGCTTCTAGGAAGCTGCTTTTGAACCCAAGCTGGGGGACACTGAGATGGGGTGAGTCTTCAGGGCTGCTGCTGTTTATAACAGTAGAAAACGGGGAGAAATCCTAAAAATCCAAGAGGAGGGTTAAACTGGGGGCATCCAAATGTCAGGATTTGACAAAGCTGGGTGGTGGGAACACAGGTGTGCATTAAATGACTCGCTGTGCTTTTGATGTGTTTCAACTATTTCCTAATTAAAGAAAAAATAAACTAGGCAGACTCCCCCTAAACGTGTGGCTGTAAAAGTATGTACATGACAAGACATTTACAAAATCTTAATAGACAAACAGTGGGTTCTAGAACATTTTGCTTAAAGTGTGTACGTACACACACTTTATGCTAGACCTAAACTAAGGTAATAACTATTAACTTAGTTATGAAGTGCCTGTGCGCGATGAGAATATGGGCGATTTGTGTCTCCTGATTTTGTCTTGTGTGTATTTAGTTAATTTTCTGCACGGGGCAGACTTTGCCTTGTAAACATGCACATTGTTGTCACACATCAGGGTGATGAGATGGAGCCTTGTGCTTACACAGCGGAGTCACCAGGGACCCAACCTTTGGACTGTCTGCACCGTGGCCTCCCAGCGCCTCCTGAACGTCACCTTGATGGCCCGGCAGGAGGTCTTGGTCTGTGTCTGAGGCCAAGGGTCATCGTGCTTCTTCCCTACGAGGTCCCTCCTCCAGGAGGAAGAAGTATTAGCCCAGCTCTCCCCACTTGCACAGATCAGGTGTTGCTGAGAATGTGGTGGTAAGTGGAACATTCTGGGCCTGGGATTATTTCTAGAATCTCAGAGCTGGAGGGAGCCTTAAAGCCTTAAAGGTTACGTTGCGTGGCCCCACCACCTTCCAGTGTTTTTTCATCCCTTGTCTAGTAGCCCAATGAGTTGGTCATTTAGCCTGAGCTTGCAGGCTTCCACCAATGGTGAGCTTGACACTTGTGTAAAGCAGTATGTTCCAATTTGTCTAGAAAATTCATCTCTATATCCAACTTTTCATGCTCCCTAAGATCACTGTCAAGGTCATGGCAAACGAAGAAGTGAAAATGAGATTTTGAAAAAGAGTTTCTCACATGTTTAATTTATTCACACCTTCACTGGTGGGTGTCAGATGCCCAGGCCCATGCCAGGTGATCCAGAGAGAGAGAAGAATATACAGGCACACCTCAGAGATTTTGCAGGTTCAGTTCCAGACCACCTCAATAAAGCAAATATTGAGTATGGGGTGGTTCCTCAAAAAACTAAAAATGGAGTTGCCATATGATCAAGCAATCCCATTCCTGGGCACATATCCAGACAAAACTATAACTTGAAAAGATACATGCACCCCTATGTTCATAGCAGCACTATTTACAATAGCCAAGACATGGAAACAAATGTCCATCAACAGACGAATGGATGAAGAAGATGTGGTACGTGTATACAATGGAAGATTACTCAGCCGTAAAAAAGAATGAAATAATGCCATTTGCAGCAATATGGATGAACCTAGAAATTATCATACTAAGCGAAGTAAGTCAGAAAGAGGAATAGCATATGCTACCCCTTATATGTGGAATCTAAAATACAACACAAATGAACGTATCTATGAAACAGAAACGGACCTGCAGACAAAGAGAACGACTTGTGGTTGCCAAGGGGGAAGGGGTGGGGGAGGGAAGGATTGAGAGTTTGGGATTAGCAGCTGCAACCTATCATATATAGGAGGGATAAACAACAAGGTCCTACTGTAGAGCACAGGGAACTATATTCAATATCCTGAGATAAACCATAATGGAAAGGAATCTGAAAAAGAATATATATTTGTATAACTGAATCACTTAGCTGTATAGCAGAAATTAACACAACACTGTAAATCAACTATACTTCCATAAAGTTTTTTTAAAATGTTTAAAAAGTGAATATTGCAACAAAGCAAGTCACATGAATTTTTTGGTTTCCTAGTGTGTATAAAAGTTCTGTTTACACTATACTGTAGTCTATTAAGCGTGCAGTAGCATTATGTCTAAAAAAATTATCTATATACCTTGGTTAAGAAATACTTATTGCTAAAAAATGCTGACCATCTGAGTCTCAAGCAAGTGGTAATCTTTTCACTGCGGACGATCTTGCCTCGATGTTGACGGCTGTTGACTGATCAGGGTGGCGGTGCTGAAGGCTGCGTGACTGTGGCAATTTCTTCAAAGAAGATAACAAGAAGTTTGCCGCTTGGATTGACTTTTCCTTTCATGATTAATTTCTCTGTAGCAGGCCATGCTCTCTGATAACATTTTACCACCATATGACTTCTTTCAAAATTGCAGTCAATCCTCTCAAACCCTGCTGCTGCTGCTTCATCAGCTAAGTTTATGTCATATTCTCAATCCTTTGTTGTCATTTCAATAATCTTCACAGCACCTTCACCAGGAGGAGATTCCATCTCAAGAAACCACGTTCTTTGCTCACCCATAAGAAGCAACTCCCCACCTAGGAAAGTTTCATCATGAGGCTGCAGCAGTTCAGTCACATCTTCAGGCTCCACTTCGAATTCCAGTCCTCTTGCTAGCTTCTACCACATCTGCAGGTACTTCCTCCACTGGAGTCTTGCACCCCTCAAAGTCATCATGAGCGTTGGCATCAGCTTCTTCCAAACTCCCGTTCATGTTGCTATTTTGACTTCTTCCCATGAATCACGAATGTTCTTCACGGCATCCAGAATAGTGAATCCTTTCCAGAAGGTTTTCAGTTTACTTTGCCCAAATCCATCAGAGGAATCACTATCTGTGGTAGCTAGAGCCTTACAAAATGTATTTCTTAAAGAACAAGACCAAAAGTCAAAATTACTCCTTGTTCCATGGGCTGCAGAATGGATATTGTGTCAGCAGGCATGGAAACAACACGAATCTCCTTGTACATCTCCACCAGAGCTCTTGGGTGACCAGGCACGTTGTCGGGGAGCAGTAATATTTGGAAAGAAAGTAGGTCTCAACAGTGGGCTTAAAATATTCAGTAAACCATGTTGTAAACAGACGTGCTGTCATCCAGGCTCTGTTGTTCCACTGAGAGCACAGGCAGAATAGATTTAACATAATGCTTAAGGGCCCTAGGATTTCCAGAATGGTAAATGAGCATTGGCTTCAGCTTAAAGTCACCAGCTGCATTACCCCCTAACCAGAGAATCAGCCTGCCCTTTGAAGCTTCGAAGCCAGGTATTGACTTCTCCTCTCTAGCTATGAAAGTCCTAGGCGGCATCTTCTTCCTATAGAAGCCTGTTTCGTCCACACTGAATATCCTTTGTTTAGTGTAGCCACCTGTATGCATGATCTTCGCTAGACCTTCTGGATAACTCTTCAGCTTCTACATCAGCACTTGCTGCATCACCTTGCATTTTCATGTTATGGAAATGGCTTCCTTCCTTAAACCTCATGAACCAACCTCTGCTAGCTTCCAGCATTTTTTCTGCAGTTTCCTCGCCTCTCTCAGCCTTCACAGAATTAGGGCTTTGCCCTGGATTAGGCTTTGACTTAAGGCACGGTTGTGGCTGGTTTGATCTTTTATCCAGACCACTACAACTTTCTCCAAATCAGCAATAAGGCTGTTTCCCTTTCTCATCCTTCGTGCGTTCACTGGAGCAGCACTTTTAATTTCCTTCAAGAAAGTTCTCTTTGCATTCACAACTTGGCTGACCATTTGGCACAGGAGGACTAGTTTTGGGCCTATCTCTGCTTCTGACATGCCTTCCTCACTAAGCATCATCACTTCTAGCTTTTGATTTAACGTGAGAGACGTGTGGCTCTTCACTTGAACACTTAGAGGCCGTCATAGAGTTATTATTTGGCCTAATTTCAATATTGTGTCTCAGAGAATAGAGAGGCCGAGGAAAGCGAGAGAGACTGGGGGGCAGCCGGTGGGCAGAGCAATCAGAACAGACACAACATTAATCGGTTAAGTTCACCGTCGTACGCGGGTGCTGTTCTTGGTGTCCCCAAATAATTACAAAAGTAACATCAAAGATCACTGATCACAGATCACCACAACAAATAAAACAATAAAGAAAAAGTCTGAAATACTGCGAGAATTACCAAACTGTGACACAGCGACACGAAATGAGCAGATGCTGTTGGGAAAATGGCGCAGATAGACTTGCTCAAGGCAGGGTTGCCACAAACCTTCAATTTGTAAAATACGCAG
Organism: Hippopotamus amphibius kiboko; assembly: GCF_030028045.1. Lineage (NCBI taxonomy): Eukaryota > Metazoa > Chordata > Mammalia > Artiodactyla > Hippopotamidae > Hippopotamus > Hippopotamus amphibius. Next base: position 217,208,689 of record NC_080187.1, read on the forward strand.
TATCTGCAAAGTGCAATGAAACGAGGTATGCATCGTAAGGCATACGAGGCTTCTGTTTCCCTGCTTACAGCTGGGGACAAAACTGGTGCCCAAGGAAGTGAACTAACAGTGGGTTCAAGAGTCCAGAGAAGGGGAGGGCCGTGTGGGCTGCTCAGGACGGGCTGCCTGAGGTGGGGAGGGGGGCCTGTGCCGAGCCTTGAAGGAAGGGAAGGACTCAGGCCGTGGAAGGTGGGACAGTCCTTCCAGGCAGAAAGCACAAGCCCAGCCACTTCCAGAAGTAAACAGAGTTTGTCAGGGCCACCACTAGCTCGTGTGGCACCTTCATGAACACTGGAAAGAGGTGTCCCTGCCCTAGGACACTTGTATCTACTGGAAAACTGCTGTAATATAATACACTCATTTAAAAAACTAGACATTTGATGCCATCTTCCAGGAAACTGTTCCAATAAGCAAATCTACAGTGTGAATCGAACGCCCTTTTTCCGTCTATGTGGACTTGCACAGTGGGGCTGTTTTCTTCTCTCTACACAGCTCCAAGGAGGCCTGGTTGAGGCGTTCAGGACAAGGTGTTCAGGACTCCAGGCAGTGGCAGAAAAGCAGGCTTGCTCTAGGGCTAATGCCACAGGGGCAGGGCAATGACATGGGCTGGGGGTGGCAGGACCCAACCTTCTAAAATCAAGCCTGATCCTTTGATGAGTCCACTGCCCTGGGATCTCACCCGCTTTTTCCTCTTGCCCTTTTCAAGGCACTTTCATGATCCTACCAGCCTTGTCCTGTGAGGTGGTAGGGCAGCTATTCATGTCATGGATGGGAAACGTGAGACTAGAAGTGAGATGATGTGCGGGGACTCTGACAGCCGGACTGACACAAGTCTGGAGCCCCAATTTCCCTCCACTCTCTGAAACTTGGAGGAGACAGAGAATAACATCTCTCTCCTAAGCACGAGCAGTGGCTCCACCTCCCATAGAGCCAAGAAAACAACCCCGAGGATGGGTCCAGTTCCCTCACGTTAAAGCTGGGGAATCTGAGGCACAGAGAGGGCCAGTGACCTGCCCAAGGCCACACAGCAACTAGTGGCCAAACTAGCTCCCTTTTCTCTAATTCTCTTCAGACACTGAGCGGAAGAAAATGCATCCTCATCTCTCAGAAGTACAACTTTCTTGCCTTCCGTCTGATGACTGAGGCTCACCAGGGCCCTCCCGAGAGGAGGCAACAGGCAGGAAATGGACCCCTCACAGATCCAGGATCTTGGGGTGGCTCATCGTTGCATGTCAGCAATGGCCCCTGCCTGGCACATGGCACAGGTAACCCAGGAGGCCAGGCTCCCTGCAGACCCAGGGCAGCCCGGCACAACTCTGAGAGGCGGCGCTGGGGAGGAGATGGCCCTAACAGCTGATGTTAAAGGAAACCTTGATCACCTGATGGGTGGATATACAAAATGTGATCTATCCATACAGTGGAATAGTACTGAGACATAAAAAGGAACGAGACACGGATCCGCACTACAGTGTGGATGAACTTGGAAACACGCTGCGTGAAAGGGCCAGATACACAAGGTCATATATCATACGATTCTGCTGACATGAAATATCCCGAGTAGTTTAAGTTCACAGAAACAGAAGCAGATTAATGGTCGGCAGTGGCTGTGGGAAAGGGGGGGCGGGGGAGTGGCCACTTAATGGGGGCAGGATCTCCTTTGGGGGTGAGGAAGATGCTTTGGAACTAGGAAGGGGTGACGGGTGCACAGCACTGTGTGTGCTAAATGCTACCCTGATGCCACTGAATCTTTAAAAGGTTCTGTTATGTACATTTCACCTCAATAGAATCCTAATAATAATAAATAGGAGGAGGAGGAGGAGGAGGAGGATGTGACAGCTGCTGCCACCGCCTTGAGGCTCCCATCCTAGAAGGCCAGCCATGGGTCAGCTTTCCCCTCTTCCAGGAAAGGAGTTGGGCCTCTCTGCATCTGCATCCCAGTTAGGGGATGGGGCCAACATCCCATGACCTGCACGACGGCCCTGCTGCAGGGTGGCCCAGCCTGGCCAGGCCCCAAGGCCTCCTGCAGTCTCAGGAAGAGAAGCAGCTGGCCTCCCTGGTTGCAAGTGGCCACTGGGCCCGGTCTCAGCCAAGGGCGGGGCGGCCCTTTGGAAACACCGTTTGCACAATTCTCCATCTGGATTCCGAAGGCTCTGCCCGGTCTCGGTGCTGCAGGGCCCCGTGGAAGCGGGATGACCCCGCCTGACCTAGCGCGGCAGGGCCCAGGAAGCCTCCCAGGCACCCATGTCACCTCGGGCCCCTGCAGGGCCCCCACGCGGCCTGACGGACTGTGCAGGGTGCCTATGCTCACTGCGGAACAGCTCCGCCTGTTTGCACAGATGTCCTCACACGGAGCACAAGCCAGCCCCGGACTTCCCTTCTTTGGGCCTAACTCTGTGCTCTGGGGAGCGGCCCCCGGAGCAGCCCTCAGAGCTCCGAGGTGGGCAAGGGTGGGCTGGTGCACTGCACGCCCGCCCGGAGCCCTGGCTCTGTCCCACCCGTGTGCCTGCAGGCCTGGCAGGGCTCTGCTCCTCCTAGGCCTCCGCTCCCACCTCACAAAGTGTCCCGCCCCGTTCAGGGGCTGTCCTAAAGCTCCGCTGAGACGAGGCGCAGGATACCGCCCGGGACGAGGCGGAAGGCTGCCTGGCGTCAGGAGTCCTTTGAGTCGGACCTGCCTGGAACGTGCCTGTGACACCACACCCGTGTGAGGCCAAGCAGGCTCCAAGGGACCCCCGCCCTCGGCCCACAGCCACGTCCCTGGGCACGACCCAGAGGAAGAGGGGCTATAGCCCTGAAGGGCTGGCACCCGCCTCCCCCGGGTCTGTGGTCAGAGGTGTGGCCGGGCCGGGCTTCGCCTTTCTCACTTGCTGGCCCAGGCCCTCCCCCCAGATGCTTGGCCTGCTCCGCCCCTGCCGGCACCAGGGCCGCAGGGAGGAGGCCGTGGCGACAGACCGGAGGAAGGGTCCAGAGACTTGGGCCCGGTTGTGGTGGGAACTGGCTGTGGGACCCTGGGCTGCCGTCTCCATCCGTGTGGTTTTAAAGGGACACCGCGGGCGTTTTCAGCAGCCAAATATGCAGGCCTGCTCCGTGGCTGAGGGATGTTTGGCTCCCCTGGCCCTTCCCACTAGAGGTTCCCCAGCCACTGTGAGAAGCACAGACACCTTTGCGCATTTCCAGCCCTCTGGGGAGCAGGGGTGGGAGGCCTCTGTGGGACTGTCCTAACCTCTTCCGATGCTAGGTTGTCCCAGGAGCTCCGTGGAAGCCCAGGCTTGCTGGCTGGGCTGCCTCCTTAGGAGATCATTGGGTACGAGCCCCTCTGCTCAGGCTGGGCTGGGTGTACTAGGGGAGGTTACTTTCCTGATATCCCTCTGTTAGTCCTGTTACCCCTCTGTTACTCCCGTTACCCCTCTGTTACTCCTCTGTTACTCCCGTTACTCCTGTTACCCTTCGTTCCTCTCACGTTACAGCTCCGCCCCCACCCTCGCCATCTCCGACAAGGTCCAAGGTCGCAGTCATTCTCCCCCAGCCCCCAGCTGAGCTCGTGGGAAGCCCTGCCCCTTCCCTGCCGTAAGGGTGGGGCGGGGCGGGTGGGAGGCTGACGCCTTGATTCCTCTGCACAGAGCCTGTCTGTTTCAGGTGGCTCGTCTCCGGCAGTGACAGGAAGGGAATGCCAAATTAACGCTGGGTAATAAATTCTGCAAAGCCAATAAAACCAAAGCAGAGGGATAGATGGAAGAACCGCAGCAACTGATTAAACATTTTTGTTGGCAGTCACAGACACATGGCACATTTTCCAAGGTCTGCATCAAGGAGACATCTGGCCACGGCCCGTGCGTGTGTGGGAGGCAATCCCGGTGAGCGGCGACAAGGGCGCCAGGAGGGCGGGACCCGCCCTCCCGGGGGCAGCGGGCTGGGGGCCGGGCACTATTTGGGGGTCTGAGGCACCTCCAGGGCAATGGCCTCAGCACGCTGTTCGGGACACTTCCTAGGAGGGGCCGTGTTGCAATCTGCCCCGGCCCCAGTCTGAGCCTCAGGCCCAGGCGGGCCTGCCAGCGCTGTGGGCTGCAGAAGCCGAGGCCTGGGAAGAGAATGTTCTGTGCTTGGAATGCCTGCTCCCCAGCCCACCACACCCCATGCCCAGAATCAGGATTCTGGACTCAAGGCCTGAGGCCCGGGCGTCCCCTGAGTGTGAGGGAGAGAGTGCGTGCCATTAGACTGGGTCAGAGCTGGCCCACAGAGGGCCCTGGGCACAGGAGGACCCTGGGCCGCTTGACGCCTCAGGACCCCGATCACATCGCAAAATACTCTCCACCTCTGTTACCTCCACCCACATCACTGCTCTCCCAGAGCATCCTTCCTCCCTCCGAGGCCCCGCTGTGCTCCGGACGCAGAGCCCCCTCTGCCTCCTGGTAGCGTCACCCTTGCTGGTATATGAGCTGCGCGTGCCCATGTGTGCGTGTGTGTGTATTTGCACATGCACGTGTGTGCACGTGTACGCGTCTCCCCAGCAGGTTCTGCACCGCATTCCTTTCTGACTTTCTCCCCACGCTGGCCGACCACGCTGAGAGGCCCTCCTGGGGCTCTGCACGGGCTCATTTGGACCTGAGGACACACGGAGGGAGCGGGCCAGTGGCTGCTGACTTGGGCCCGTCTTCCGTGAGGAGGAACAGGATTTTTACACAAAACTCTTCAGTTCTTCAAAGACCCGCCGCTGCCCACAGGACGAAGCCCAGTCTTCTCGGCTTCCCCTGGAGACCCTGCTGGGAGCGGCCCCAAGTCGATGCCCCTGAAACGCAGCCCAGGGTGCCACTGTGACAGGCTAGGAGCTGCTCAGAGGATGCCCCACTCACCCCCCACGTCAGGCAGAGGAACTGTGCCAAGATCCTGGTTCCCACACATTCCAGACCCTCTCAGGGCCATCAACTCCCACCAAAACCCAGGCCCATGTGCTTCTAGGTGCTTTTTACCTCTTACCACACACAGAGATACGGGCTTGGCTTCATCAGCTGACTCCAGCAAGGGTGGGGGCATCCATGCTCCCCGATCCCAGACATGTGTCCCTTTGCCCCCACAGAGGGGGCACAGCTCAGCCTAGCCAGACCCTGTACCCCCCGAAGCACCGGGTCAAGTCCACTGCCTGGCCCTGTGACTCCGTCCTCTCTGCCCCCTGGGCCTCGGCCCCGAGGGGCAGGTCACCTATGTACCCAGGACCACGGCCACCGTGTTCTAATCCGTCAGCCCACCTCCAGGACCCCGGGCTTCAGCCCGGCCTCTGCCTGCTCCCTACCAGTCACACGAACCATCTGCTCTCCCTCAACTACCTCCCACTCAGTCTCACCTTCACAGCTGTCAGCATCCACCCCTCACCTGGACGACACCTGAGCACCGTCTCGGTCTCCCGCCGAGGCCCAGCACAGAACTCAGTTCCCTGTATTGTGTCCCCCTCTTTGCAGCCTCGAGGGCTGGCAGGGGGCCTGACACTAGAAAGCCTTTAGAGAATAAATCTTGGTCTCCCCGGGATGGGAGCTGCCCTAAAGAGACGGTCACAGGGCCCACGTCTTGACATACCTCTGAGAAGAACACCGAGAGGATGGCCAGGCTGATCCAGTGTATCACGCCGGCAAACTGGAACGCACTGGAAACTGCAAACACAATAACAGGGGCCAATTTTAGGAGCGAGGAATTAGGTGCATCAGTAGAGGGGCTTCACAGCGTGCAGGCGGGCCTCTGGGAGCCCGGGGTGTGAGCATTTAGGTCTGGAGGCACCCAGGCCAGGGAACGTCAGGCAGCTTTAAGGGGTGTCTGCGATGGAGGTGGTGGGAGGTTCGTGGCCCCGTGATGCTGTTTTCCCCTCCATCCGAGGGGCTGCCTCTGTCTCCCCACAGGCTGCCTCTCAGAGTTTCAGCTCAGTCCCATCAGCCACCATGGGCTCTGTGCCCAGAAAGGAGCCTTCCACAGGGGGCTTAAGAAGACATCCAGGGCTCTCGGACCCGGGTGGGCGGCTTCAGTGAGATCTAGATGAGCTTCCAGAAATCCCCACCACAATTCACCCCCAAAGCACTGTGCACTGTGAGTGGGACTTAAGGCAAGCTTACTTTGACCTCTCATTCTGAAAACTGAGTGGCTGAGACAGTGGCGTCAGCCAGGGTGTTCTGGGGAGAAGGCTGGAGCCAGGACTGGACGGGAAAACCAGGGGTGGGGCGGGATGTCAGCCTCCTGAACGTGGTAGAGTGAGCAGCTAGGGTCTGCTACACTTCCGGAGTGTGAGCGGCGAGAGCTACCAGCCGCTGAAAGCTCCCACCCCACCTTCCACCAGGCAATCTTTGGCATTAAGGCACCACCTCTGGCCGGCCCTTTCACAATACAAGAGCCACGACCAGCCTCTAAGCTGTAGCAGAACATAATTTATCAGAGAGCGAGGCCAAAAGCAGAGTGCTGTGGCCCAGGACAAGGGCAGGTGGGCTTTGATGGAGAGTGGGGGTGGGGTGGGGAGATGACCCCCAGAGGGCCAGCCTAAAAGAGATACTGGTAGGACATCCCCGAGCAGTGGGGCAAGACCAAAGCAAGGTGCAGGAACGCTGATGGGAGCACGCTTCCCTACTGGGCTCTGGCCAGGCCCGCTCAGCACGCAACTCAGATCCCCTGGGGGCTAAGGAAAAATGCCCAGAGCCGTCGGGGGGTGGGCTGGCCCAAAGAGAGGAACCCATGGCCTCCCCCAAAGTTCTGAGCCTGGCAAGCCCTTGGGGTGGGTGGAAACGAGGTCCTGGAGCATCTCCTGGAGGAAGGAGGCTGCAAAGCCAGGTTCCAAGTAGGGGACTTTGGGGTCCCTGGCTTTGGACCAATATGAGCCTCAGAAGACAAGCCCTGACACTGTGGATTCTTTCCGTCCTGGGTCACATGGGAACCAGGAGGCAGAGGCCTATGTGACTCTGAAAAGACCTCCAGATATTCTGGAAACATAAAATCTCTCCCCATTATTTCTCAAATGAATTCCTGTGCCTTTTTTTACGGTTTGCTTTAGAAGAGCAATAAATCTCTGTGCGTTTTATGGAATTTAAGATGCCTTTTATGAGCTGCTATTGGATCTCCCACCAAAATCAATCTCCCGGATACTTAATTTTAAGCAAAATTCCAGTGTCGGCCATGTTCTCCGTTCTACTCAATGCCTGAGTGGCCCAGGGCCCGGAGTGTAACCCCCAATAGGGAAAGAAAGACTCCGTTATGGTCAGACCTCGTAAAAAGCAGACATACGGATGAGTGGGAGGGAGAGTATACAGCATGGTTTAATTGAAGACAGGTTGAGTGTAAAATCAGCGCTGGTCACTTTCTGCTTGAAGATACTTTGATTGGAACCCAGGGGCCACCAGCTGTACAGAAGCCAACGAGGCTTATCAGACAAAAGCAATTCTGCGCTCCCCACCATGCTCTCTCTGAGAGCAGGGAAGGCTAATAGGACTTGGAAGAAGCTTTGACAGACCCTGAATACAGAGACTCCAGGGAAGGATCTGGGGGCATTTGAGAAAACAAGCCCAAGGTGACTGAATGGGTGTGGGAGTGGCCAGAACTATAATGCTCGAGTCTGCCAAAGGCAGGAAAGGAAATTTCTCAGGGGCCAACCAATTTCATTTCTTTTTTAAATTTGTACTTGAATGAGCTGTCTTCTGACTAGGGGACCTCTGGGGAACCAGGAATCTACCAGAAACCACTCACTCACTCAAAGCCAAGAGGGTACCAGGTACCAGGGGTCTACGCCGGTGGGGGACAGGAAGAGGGTCCTCCCCTCTGACAGCCATGCTGCCAAAGGACACTCAGAAGGACACAAGAGGTGGCAGACGAGCCATCAGCTGCCGTGTACATCCGGCTCCCATGAACGTGAAACTCGGACGAGAACCAACAGGACCGGGGTGGGAAAGAAAACTGGCCTGATGGTCGGAAGTCCCAGCTCCGATACCTCCCTCCTAGGGAGAGTCTGACGTCTCCCAAGCCTAATTCCCGAATCCATCAAAAGGGATAATGTCCGTCTCGCCTGTCTCACAGGGCTGCTAGTAGGGTCAAACGTATGGAGAAATGCTTTGAAAACGATCACGCTGTAGATCAAGAACACTGCCAACTTACAGCTGGATAAAAATACAAGGACTCAGAGCATCACTGTGGCTGCTGTCATTATTAGCTTACTACAAGGTGAGACACCTCCACACATGGGAACTCTCTTTAAGCTACAGAAAATTCCAACCTGGAAAATTCCAAATGGGAACAATAAAAAAAAAAAAAAAAACAAGGTGCCTACAGGGGTCCCCAACATGTTGGATCTCATCCGTTTCTGATCATGGAATGCTGGGGAGGGAGAGTGAAGAGGCCACACTGGCTGGAGGCGGGCAAAGGGATGCCGGGGGAGGCAGAGAGCAAAGCCGCCAGACGCTTTCCCCCCCGGGGTGGTCATCCCCACGAGCCGTGGGGCCCGCGGGGGCGGCGGGGGGCAGTGCCGCCGGGCGGGGGCAGATCACGGTGCTGGTTGGGGACCCCTGATGAATGCACATGAAATAGCGACATCATACGTATTTGCATACGTCCGTCTCTTGCTACTCACACTGGAGAAGCTTTATATCTATTAGGAGTTCCAGAGTCAGGAGAGTCACCACCAATATTACACAGGCTACCAGGAAACTGTTGACACTTGCACTGAGCAAAAATACCTGCCACACGGCTGCCCTCTTCCCACAGCACGGCTTCAGCCAGGTAGACCTGCAGGGACAAAAGTGGGAGAGGAGGCCCTGAGAGGGGGTAGGGTCCCCGCCACAGCCTTGCTCTCAAACCACCCCCCCCAGCCCCCCACCCCCGCATCACGCCTCCCCGGCTCTGTGCTTCCTGATGAAACACAGCCTTCTTCAAGGGGCCACTGGGTAGAACGAGCAAAACCAGAAACATCTCATGAAGAGGTGGCGCTCGGTTTACAGGCCGAGCTGGGCAGCTCACGGCATCTCCCTGTGCTTCAGGCTCCTCATCTTTACCGTGGGTGCAGAACCACGCGTCCCAGGCTCGTTGTAGAGAAGGAAGATCACAAGGGTGAGTGGCGAGCCTGGCTATGTGGTAAGTGCTGCATGAATTATTATCATTATTTTTATTATTACACTTTCTATTATACTTCTGCATAGTCTCAGACCCTAGCACAGGATCGGCGTCTAGGGTACCCTCAGCCCACTTCTCATAAAGGCTCAGTGAATTCCTAAGAGAATTTTCTGTTTTCTCAGCTATACAAGGAAAGATGTGAACTGATTCCTGCTTCTCAGCGTAGGTTGTAAGGAATGCTAGTTCCACAGAATGTTAATGGTTGTTACTCAATAAAAAGTTTCCAGGGCTGGGTAAGTTTTGGAAAATTTGGGTCAAAGGTAAATGGATACTTTTCTCTGCGGGACATTTTAGTGCCACGGATATGCTGTCATTCATCATTGTGCCCCAAAGGGATTACAGGATCCGTTTTTCCCAAACTCACTGGCCCGCGGCACCCTTTCTTCACGCAGCATCTGGAGGGACTGGTGTTCTATGCACCATCTTTTGGGAAACCTTTGACTGGTTGATTGTGAACATTCATACACAGACATGAGGCCACTGAGGAGGAGATCTCTCCTGAGCAGGTCTGAAAGTGGGGAGAAGGCACAGAACCTCAGAACTGGTGGCTCTCGTCGGGCATCTGATCCACTCCCTTCAGGAACAGAAGATCCTGGTGAAAAGGGGGTGCCTCTACGAGGGCATGGGGCTGGTAAGGTCAAACCCCACTGCCGTGGTAGGTTATTTACGCACCGGACCTGCCTGCCTGCCTTGAGGAGGAAGCATTAGGTGTCCCGGAGCACCAGAGACAGCACTGGCTGGGGAGTCCTCACTTCTTGCCTGGCCTTCAGCCTCCCGGGACCGTGTCAAAGGCACTCTGGATTTCAGCCTTCCCATGTGTAAAACGCCTTAGCCTTCAGGGTTTTGAAAGTTAAATGAGAAACTGACCTGAGTATCTGATCTGTAAAGCACCATGTAGCTGATGGTGATGGTGATGGTGATGGTGGTGGTGGTGGTGGTGGTGGTGGTGGTGGTGGTGATGATGACATGATCTGATGGCCCAAAGATGTGGCCACCACCCCCTGTCCTGCCTGTCCAGAGGGAGCAATCGGCTGGAGCCTGCTGCAAAGCGGCCGGTACCCATCCCCGAAGATCTCGCTGGTGTCGCTGGAAAGGGGAGCTCTGCCTTGAGGTGCTCCCTTCTCCCCGAAGGAATAGTGTGGTGCTTCAAGGAGATTTCTTCCTCACAGTCCATCCGGGGAAAGCTTGAAGGAGGCCCCAGCTGTTGGAAGGTGGGACAAAGCTCATGGCTCTTCAAGGAAATTTAGCTTTCAGGTGATGGGGGAAGAAGAGGAAGGCATTTTTGGACAGGTGGAGGGTGACGGATGTGACACCCTCCGCCCGTGGTCAGGAGTGTGGGGCAGGAAGTGAGGAGAGCTGCCAGGCAGAAGAGGGTTCTCGCTGAGGACAAGCAGGAGACAGTGCGACAGAGGTGAGTGGGGGCCAGACTGAAGGTCATTGGCGAAGGCCTGCTTCACCCGCTGCAGAGGGGTTTCAAAGTCCCCTACAGAACCACTTCTCTCCACCTTCCTGTAGGTTCACAAGGGCCACCCACAAGCAACAGGCTACAGGGTAAACCCCAAAACTGACACCATGCGGAGCTCAGTAGGGTTGCCAGATAAAATGAAGGACACACAGTTAAGTCTCAGATAAACAACGAACAATTTTCTAGTATTAGTATGTCCCAAACATTGCATAGGATAACTTATACTAAAAAAAAAAGTTATTCACTGTTTATATGAAATTCAAATTTAACTGGGTGTCCTGTATTCTTATGTGCTAAACGTGACAGCCCTACAATCAGAGCAGAGGGGTCTTGAGGGGGCCTGGTGAGGGTGGCTGGGATTTGGTCAGAGGAATGCACAGGAAGCCTGGGATACAGGTGAGACGACAGCGTCAGGGAAGGAAAGACCAGGAGAGGGACACCGGTGGGAGGGCCGAGCGTCTGTCCAGGAGGCCAGGAAAGAAGGACCAGAGTGCTGGAGGGACAGCCGTGCCGCACCTGCTGGAGATGCAGAGCAGCCTGGAGGCTCCGCCCACAGGTGCTATCAGCTGTGTGTGCTTTTGAACGTGAAAGACCCTTTGAACTGTAAGGTGTCTTTGGCCGTCATTCCTTGCTGACCTCCCCTCCTCCTGATCCATCCCGAGAGCGTCACCCCCCCCTTTCCCCACAATGTGACATTCCCGCCCCTTCCACTAGGCCCTATTTTAATCTTCTGCACCTCTCACCCCAGTTCTCGCCCAGCCTCCAGCTGCCCCTGGAAGTTTCCTGCTGCCTCCTGCCCTCCTGTTAACTCCTCCCTGTGGCCACAAGCACTGTCACCGCCGGGTCCCAAAGGAGACCCAGCTCCAATTTCACATCGTCTCTAAAACCCAGTCCAACTGCCTTTGGCCTCTGAACTGATGCCATTTCACTGTCACCTGAAATCTGAGGCAAGCACCCTCCGCAGTGATAAACGAGAAGGGCCGCGGTTTGCCTGGGCTGGTGCCGCGCCGAGCGGCCAGAGGAAGGCTCAGCTGCACGTCCCGTGGGAGGAGCGGAGCGCCGGTTCTCCTCTGCGCCTCGTGCATCCAGAAATGTGGGGTGCGCCCCTCGGAGGCCGGGCCTTCTACCCGGAAAAGAAGGCCCCACAGGGAGAAAGGGATGAAACAAACCGTTTGTTTCTTCAAGTAGCAGCCTTTCCCTCTAAAAAGGAGACTCCAAGCTTGACCTGCCTCCGTGGGAAGGAAAAGTCACGTTATCTGGCTGCTTCAAATGCTAAGATGCTGCTGTGGGGACTTCCCTGGCGGTCCAGTGTTTAAGACCCTGCCCTGCCAATGCAGGGGGCTGGGGTTCAATCCCTGATCAGGGAATGAAGATCCCGTATGCTGCAAGGCACAGCCAAAAAAAAAAAAAAAAAGATGTTGCTTGTTTGGTTAGAAAAACTTCGTAAGCAGACCCAGGTTTGGTTATTGGGAAGTGGTTGGTTTAACGTGGGGACCCGTAGTCTGAAGCTGGCAATGTGGGCCTGGTCCTGCTACCACAGCACCCCTTTCAGCCTTGGGGAGCAGCCAGGGAGGGGCCAGACAGGTGGCAGGACTCAGAAACCAGGCAGGGGACGGTCTGGAAGTCAAATGCATGCCAGACACCTCATGTGCTAGGTAGGCACTGTGATCAAAACAGCTCACGGCTCTCAGGCAGCTGACATTCCAGTGGGTGAGAGCCAAACAATAAACATAACACATTAGGAAATTAGATGGTATGCTACACGGTGGTGGGTACTGTGGGGGGGAAATGGGGGCATGAAGGGTGACATTTAAAAATATGTGGTCAGGGTGGGCCTCACCTGCAAGGGCTTCCCTTCAGGGCTGGGGGCCGCTGACCTAACCCCACCCTGAGCAGGTGCTGCTGGAGTTCCCGCAGCCCTTGGGGCACCCAACACAGTTCCCAGAGAACCCCAAGGCAGCTGCAAAGTGGAGCCAATGCCCACTGCCCTGGTCCTGTGCTTCCCCTTCTGCATCAGTCCAGGGGTCCCCCCGCCCCGCTCTGCCTTCAACTACCAGCCCCTCAACCATGCCAGTCTTGGGGTGACTTCCTGAAGCCCCCATTTTGCACAAGTTTGGGGGGGGCTATTTTCACACACTCTATGTGAACCCTAGAACAATACACATGGGGGTGGACTCAACTGAAGCAGATGGAGGGAGACCACCCATCAAAGAAAGGATGATATCCAGAGACACAGTAGCTGCTGAGGAGTGGCTGCCTGGGGCAGGGAGGCTGCGGTCTGCTTCCTGGTCAGTGGTTCTCAACCCTGACTGATTTGAGGAACACTAAGATTGCTTTTAAAAATCCCTGTGCTGGGGGCTTCCCTGGTGATGCAGTGGTTAAGAATCTGCCTGCCAATGCAGGGGACACAGGTTCGAGCCCTGGTCTGGAAAGATCCCATACGTCACAGAGCAACTAAGCCCGTGTGCCACAACTACTAAGCCCACAGGCCTAGAGCCCGAGCTCTGCAACAAGAGAAGCCACTGCAATGGGAAGCTTGTGCACCACAATAAAGAGTAGCCTCTGCTCTCTGCAACTAGAGAAAGCCCGCGCACAGCAACGAAGACCCAACGCGGCCAATAAATAAATTAATTAATTAAAAAAAAAAACAGACGGGGATTATTCTGGTGGCCCAGCAGTTAAGATTTCTCCTTCCAGTGCAGGGGATGGGGGGTTCAACCCCTGGTCAGGGAGCTAAGATCCCACATGCCTCGCAGAGCTAAGATCCTACATGACTCGCAGGCAAGAAACCAAAACATAAAACAGAAGCAATATTGTAACAAATTCAATAAAGACTTAAAAAAAAAAAAGACACTATCAAAAAAATAAAAAAATGAAAATAAAAATCCCAGTGCCTGGGCCACACACCAGGCCATTTAAACCACACCTCTGGGTGGGACCCAGGCCTTAGCGTTTTATGATCTCCTTAGGTGATTCCAATATGCGGCTGCGACTAAGAACCACCATCCTTGGTCCCTGAGGCTCAGTGGGCTCCGTGGGCCAGCAGCAGCAGCACCCAGGAACTTGTTAGAAATGCACTCTTGAGTGTCTGCAGTTCAATGAGATCCAGGGTGATTTGGGTGACAACCACCACTTTGGATCTAGCAAGAGGTAACGGGTAGCTCAGGAGGTGGGTAGGGCATGGCAAAGGGAGTCTGGGTGCAGGAGAGATGAAGCAGTGAAGGCAAGTAGGTCTCCAGCCAGTCCCTGGGGCTGGGGCACAGGACCCAGCACTGAGGAAATGGTGAAGCAGGCAGGCCCCCTGGGGAGCAGAAGGCAGCACTGACACTCACTGAGACTGACTGCGTGTGTTTGGGGGCGTCGAGGGCTTCCTTAGCACACACCTGAGGCTGAAGCCAGAGTCCAAGCAGACTCTGGGCTTCCAGCTCCTTGAAGAGCAGGACCACGGACTCCAAGGCTCCAGGGCGGAGGCTGGGCTGAAGCAGCAGACTCTCTGGCTGCCCCAATGTTTGGAAATCCCAGCTGCTAATAAATTCCTCTGAAATTCAAATGACTCAGACATTCCTAGGAGACTGGGTTTCAGCAGAAAAATAGAATCTTTCCAGCTTCAAAATATCCCCGAGTGATTAAATAATGACTCAAAGAGTTTAATGGGCCAAAAGGGAACTCAGCATTGACTCTTTAATTAGAGAAGGTACTTTCCTCCATCTCCTGAGCATCCAGCCCATCAAAGCCCTAGAGCTGGTTCTCGGGGTGGTGTTATTCCCAGAATCACCACCAGAGGGCAGGCGCCCCTCAACATCCTATCTGGGTGCAGTGACAGCAAGGGGACAGCTCCAGGAGGCCAGCTGAGGCTGCCAAAGTCTGTAAATACCAACAACCAGATGGCATCTCCTGGCAGGCAGGCAAGCGTTCTACAGTGAGGGTGCACCAGTCACTCCGGAGGCCTCAGAGAAATCCTGGCGCAGGAGGGGAGGCTGAGTACCCTTAATGTTTCTGCTTTATATACTTAGGTGTCTTGAGAAAGTTTGGGAGAATAACTTTTAGACTATTAAAATGAAGTCTGGCAAGTTTCTGATGAGTCCTTCATATGCGGTCAGGCCACACGAATGGCCCAGAAGGAGGCGACTCCAGGTCACTGCTCCATCAGGCAGCGTTCCCAAGCCTGGCACTGAAACAGCCCCGTTCTGAAAGGCAGAGCAGAATTGTGCCATGCAGGATGGCAGGGGCTGTGTTTGCTCCTGTGGGGTCTGGCTTCTCCCACCCTGGCAATCCATGGGCTGACATGGCTGGAAGGATGCACGATGCGGGGAGGGGTGATGGTGAGGGTATAAAGGATTGCGGAGACCCTCAAGGTGTCTGAAAAGTCCGCAGGCAGTGGACATTCATGGTGTCCCTGAAGGAGGTGGAAGATCACAGAAGAGCCTATTTCCCAGTAGGTGGACAGACCAGATGGCCTGCCAGTCCTACTGGATGGAGATTTTCATCCATTAAGTCCCTCAAGAAAGGGGTTGAAGTGGAAGCCTTAATGAAGTCGGGGGCACTGAGCCTCCCCACCCTGCCTCAATTCTGACCCTTCTGGGTTGCAGAGCTTTCCAGGGCATGAAAACCACGGCCCTACACCCGAACAATGCACAAAACCACAACACTGCGTAACATTCCAAGGGGTGCATGGACCCCTTGATTCTCACTGGTAGGTCTTCTAAGGACACCTGGGGTCCAAGTTCAAAGCCCGAGACAGGGCAATTGAGACCCCTCCGGGCCCTGAGATGCTCTAGTTCTGTAATGCTGAACACCTGTGGCCTGGATGCCACAGACTTGGCAGTGGGCTCGTCAGCAGAACGTCCTGTGGTCCCACTTTCTTTACTGTGTTTATTAAAACACTGTCAGAGAAAGCCACGAAACTGACTTAAATCCAACTTCTGGCATTGACTTGGGTTTTATTTTTATTGATTCAACAAATACTTATAAGGGGTTTACTATGTAGGTCTGTACGCCACTCTGAGCACTTTACAAATGTTAACTCATCTAGTAGTTTTGTTTTGTTTTCAGCTGAGCTCTTTGGCATATGGGATCTTAGTTCCCCAACCAGGGATCGAACCCACACCTCCTGCCGTGGGAGCGTGGAGTCTTAACCACGGGACCATCAGGGAATTCCCTCATCTAGTAGTTTTAAAGGACAATTCCTTCCATTTTTTTCTCTGTTCACAAACAGTGGGAAAAGCCAGACTTCTCCATCTGTCTAGGTTTTGGTGGTAACTGTAGCCCCACCACTGCCTGAACTCTGAGCGCAATCTTTGAACCTCAGTTTCCTAAGATCCCAAATGGGAATAAGTACCATCTTATTGCAGGATGGTTGTTCTAAAATATTAAAAATAAAATATGTAAAGCCCATAACATAATGCTTTCTGCACGGCTACCATTCATCTCTGCTATGATCATTTAGGCCTATCGGCTTTAGAAAAGGGATTAATCATCTAAATACGGGCAGTTTCAACCTCCCTTCCATTCTGCACGTAGTTATTACATGCCCACTAAGTGCCAGACACTGTACTGGGTACTAAACACATGAGGGTGGTCAGGGCCTTCTTCCGCATGAAGCCTGCAGCCTTATAAGTGAATTCTGACTGTGCAATGAGCTCTTAGCCCTAGACTACCCTGAAAAGCTAAACACATAAAGGGAGAGGAAAAAGCAGGAGAGGGAAATGAGTTCACATGTGTAGAACTTCTCCAAAAAGACAAATATCCACGCATGAGAACCATCAACCCAAAACCCCCAGGGACACCCTTGTACTTCTCACTCTCGCAGGGAGAACCAGAACAGCAGGAAAAGCACTGTCAAGCATCCCCTTTGTTCCTGTACCCAATTCCAAGAGGCACGCCACAGTGGCACACACCCAGAAATGCGAGCACGCAACACACTTGCAGTCATGGGGACTCTCAGGTTGAAGGTGAGAGGTACCTCTCCCAGCCCTTGGGGGAACTGAAGAAACTGAAGCTCCCATACAAGCAGCTTCAGTTCTGCAATCAGAGCTAAAGGTTAGCCCCACTGCCCTGGGGCGGAGGGAGGGAGGAGGGCTGTGTGCAGCTGGGTTCACGGGAGTCTGACATGTGCTTGTTCCAGAATCTCAGATTTCTTGCATCTTGGGAAGTGCCAGCTCCGGGAAAGACAGCAGGGTGCGGTGGCAAGAGCCCGGCCCAGGAGCTGTCACCCCACTTGGTGAGCCACCAACCCCCCTCTGGGAACAAAAGGGCCAGCACACACCATCGACTGGCTGCCCATACTTGGGGGGACCCAGGGTTTTGTCCACACATCTCTGAAGGACTGCCACAGGGTTCACGCCTACTCAGGGGAGGGAGTGGGGCACGGCTGGACCAAGTGGCTGGCTACCAGACCCTCTCTCACCTCGAGTCCCCAATTCTGGGACTTGGCCAGAACTCCAAGAGTCTCTTTTGTGCTATGCTTTGTGGGCAGGGCTGCCTGGATGCGGTCAGCTTCCTACCCTGGTGGGAACCAGTGGGCTGCAGCTTTCAGGCAGCCCCTACTTCTCTGCCCATCTCTCTCTGATTCGGAGCTGTGGCTCGGCAAATCCTGCGTTGGCCAGCTCCCTCTTCTTCTCTTTGGCCAAAGTTCAGATCTCAAGCACTTCCACAGATGGACCCCCCAAATCCCATAAATTCAGCTCCCTTTCCTTGGGGGGCCTGGCCTTAGGTTTATGTGCCCCCCACCGTTCCGGGCTGTGTTCAGGCACCCTTGCAAATGCGGTCAGAGGCGCTCTGCCGCCACCTCGTGGTCTCCAGCGGCTGTACACCCTGGCCCTCTGAGTAGGTGGGGACAAGAGGTTTATTTTGCGGAGAAATAATTTATCTGTGAACGTGTTGCCTTCTTAATCAA
Source organism: Hippopotamus amphibius kiboko (assembly GCF_030028045.1). Lineage (NCBI taxonomy): Eukaryota > Metazoa > Chordata > Mammalia > Artiodactyla > Hippopotamidae > Hippopotamus > Hippopotamus amphibius. Next base: position 217,226,211 of record NC_080187.1, read on the forward strand.
TATAAAATCTTCACAGTTCTTGGAATGCAGGGAATAAGCTAACCTGTGCTTACCAGAAAATACTTTTTTGATCTGAATTAAACCTATATTCCCTGGTTGGGGCATGAAGAACCCTCATAGAAGCCTGAGCCTATTAAAAATATAGAGTTGTGGGTCACAGGGTCAGCTTGGGTCCAGGGACAGCTGGTGTGCCAGAGGAAGGCACAGAGTTTTATTATAGACAAATCTCACTGGCATCAAGAAAATGGGTTAAGGAAGCTCTTAATTTTTTTCTTCCTTGAGGGAAAAATGACTCAAGGACGTCACAAGCCACGTGATGCAGAATTTCTGGGCTTTGCACTTACAAGGTCACGGCAGGGAGGGACCTGCCTCTTAACCCTGAACCCCCCAAAGCCCTTCCTTCTTCTAAAAGGACGCTAAGATTGTACTAAGTGAAGTGGGCATGTTCCGAGGTAAATCTGATCTGTTTCTTTTAGGATGACGTTGTGGAGAGGCTGTGAAATTAGCAGGGATGCTCAGAGGTGGGCCAGCCACAGACCACTGCCTTGAGATTTGGGGCATGAGACGTCTGGTCCCTTCCTGTGGTTCTTCCCGGACCCCACATCGGTCTGGGACCAGCCACGTGGAACTGGCTTCCGCTTCTCTTCTGATCCTTATCTTAACACAGCCTTGCACATCCACTCACTCACTCAAGTCATTCCTTCATTTAATCGACACCTCTCTGTCTGATCCCTGCCTGGAGGCAGCCTTGAGAACAGAATAGAGCCCAGTGTCACAGATGCTGAGATAAAGGTAGGTCAAGGGCTATGGGTGCATGGAGGTGAGGCCCTGGCCTGGGTGAGGTGGGGGACAGAAGACGTTCTGGAGGGGTTGGTCCTTGGGCTGGACAGTATGGGAAGAGAGGAAGGAATTTGGGGTCATGGCTCAGTGGGAGCCTCCCCTCCTCCCTCTTTGCCTCCAGCCTTTGTTTGCTGGCATATCTAAAATTATTTCAGTCTTTATTTAAGGATGTTGCTATATTGGACCTGTCTTCTTTTCCTAGCCTGACATCTCGTAAACCGTTAAGTTTTCTTCCTCTGACTGTGAAGTTCCAGCAGAAATGTGCCATTGGCATCGTCCCCAAGCAATGACAGCTCTTTCTGTCTACCAGCCCTCCTCCAAGCTTCTCCCATCTGGGGCCCCGGCCCTGACCAACCAGGTCAGACCGTTTAAAACCCTAAAATATAAACAATTACAAAAGGCTGAATATCTTTCATTTCTTACTTTGTTTTTATATTTTGACAAAGACTATCCTACCTACTCTTCCATGACCCTCTCTGCACCCTCTTTTCCACAAAAAGATGCAGACCACTCTCTCTACGCAGCCACGGAGTCTCCTCTATAAAAGGGGGCAATGACCCGGGCCTCCATCACCTTCCTCACACATATGTTGTCACTATCATTTTTCCTACAGGTTGTGGGCCTCCTGAGGGGGGAGACTCTGGGCTTCTCTGAATTTTCAGTCTTTTGTGACCTCTCGTCCAGCCCAGACCCGGCAAACCAACCAGGCCTTCAGTGTAGTGTCGCTGGTTGAGAAAAGGTAGAACTCCCAGTCTGTGCCATGAGTCATCCTCCTGCAAACCCAGTGTCCTTCTTCCGAAGGTGCACAGTTGGTGCACTGAGAAGCTGTTCTGTATCTCACTTTCCCACTGTTGAATGGGGTGATGTCCAAAGGCAACCAGGCAGAAGGGGCTCTGGTTACGTGGAAAGAAACACAAAGTTTTGTCCACTGGGATCGCGGACACAGGTCAACCTGCATCCGAGTGAAATAACAGAGTCAACCAAGCGATGCAAGAAACGGTCTGAGAAGGCAGACATGTTTCTAGATCTTTTCCAAATTGAACAGTGACTAGAAAGGAAAAAGGAAACTTCTAATCTGCACCAAAAGCTATGAATGGAGGCTTGGCTTTCTTAGAGGCTGCAGTGTATTGTGGGCAATTCTCCAATATCCATCTCACCCTTGGCCCACTGAGTAACAGCAGTGTGTCTTGGGAAATGACACAGTACAAAGGGTGGCCCTGATTGGGCTGGGGATTCCTATATCCCTTACCATGTGACCCAATTCTAGCCAATGAGACATGAGGAGAGAGCAGTTAAAGGATTCTGGGAAAGTTCTTTGTTGCTCTTAAAAGAGAATGATGGAACCTCCCTGGAGGTCCAGTGGTTAAGAATCCGCCTGCCAATGCAGGGGACACAGGTTCGATCCCTGGTCCGGGAAGATTCCACATGCCACAGAGCAACGAAGCCCATGCGCCACAACTATTGAGCCTGTGCTCTAGAGCTTGCAAGCCTCAACTACTGAGCCCACATGCCACAACTACTGAAGCCCGTGCAGCTAAAGCCCATGCTCCGCAACAAGAGAAGCCACTGCAATGAGAAGTCCGTGCACCACCTCAAAGAGTAGTCCCCACTCGCTGCAACTAGAGAAAGCCCACGCACAGCAATGAAGACCCAGCACAGCCAAAAATAAATAAATAAGTAAATGAGAATAATGGGTAGTCATTCTCTCTTGCCAGACATGTATGAAGAAGGATGTGGCCGGATTACCACCGGCAGCCCTCTCACAAAATACGCGGAACCTCACAGCATCAGGATGAAGCCAACACTGTTGACAGCAGAGCGGACAGATAGAAGGAATCTGGTCCTTGTTGCTACTGTTGAGGGGCTGGACCAACCTCAAAGCTGCCCTAGCTCTGTGCTCTGACAAAAAAAACCTCATTGTTTGAGTCTGAGATGAGTGTTCTGTTGCATGCAGTTCAAAGCACCTGGCTGACAGGGTTTCCAATCCTTAGTGAGGAGGATGGTGCAGTGAAGAGACATTAAGGCAGGAGAAAGGTACAGGACTTGGAGATGACAGAACACGAGGATGAAGGAGAAGGAACTGAGCTGATCTCCCAGGGTACTAACGTAGTGGGGCATTGTGGCCAGCTCAGCTGGGGCTCAGACATGTCAGGTACCTCCTCTGTTCCCCTCCCCACTCCTCTGAGTGTCTGTTACATCTGCAGACATGCACGGAGATTTGTGTTTTATCACTGTTGAAGGAGGAGGTGCATGGCTTGGGGGAAGACGCAGGGAGGGAGAGGATGATGTAGCTGGCATGATGTGTCAGTGCAGCCCCTCAGATTGAATTGGAGACCTGGGTGTAGAGAAGTGAAGACCAGGAGCAAATAGAACCACAGCAGTGGCCATAAACAGAGCCACTTCTGGGTACAGAGTCTGGGGGGAGGGGAGGCTTATCGTCCCCACCCTGCATGGGTATCCTATGGCCTTGTGGTTTCTGAAGCCCTTGAACTGGGCACTAGCATTCCCACAATGGACAAGGTCAGTGGCAGTGGCTTTGTGGGCAGTGACATGGACAAGAGGGAGCCAGGGCAGGGGAGGAAGAAGGACACAGGTTCCAGTGGTGACTGTGCCTGACTGATTGGCTGCATGGAGCTTTGGTGTCTTGGAAACCACTGGCTCCTCTTGAGGCAGGAAGGAGGCTGAGGGCCATTGTAGATAAGCAAAAATGCACATGTGACTCACTCTGGTAATGGGTTGGGGAGGCCAGCCAGGTAGGTCTAGATCCACTGACTGGGACCAGACAGAATACGTGTTGGGAAAAGACAATTCAGTTTTGGGCCCTGTTGGGTTTGAGATGGCCAGAAGTCCTGGTTGGGGAGGTAATGGTTCCTCAGGCTGGATTTAAGTGCTGTCACCAAAAAGGCTATTTTTAGCAATGACTTGGGTGGAGACAAGAACATTTCTCAAATATGCAGCCAACACAGAGGTAGAAAAACAGATAATTCCACAGACACTTGTTAGGATTCTAGGTGTGTCTGGGATCCTGTGAAGATGTCCAGGAAGTAGTTGGATGTGAGCCAGTAGTTTGAGACAGCAGCAAGTGCTGTGCTAGAAACATGGCTTTGAAAGTTACAAGTTGAAGAACCTTAATTTCAGTTATGGGGGTGGATACAATTACCCAGTGAGTAGAATTAGAGCAAAAATGGCCAAAGACAGAAAATGAAGTCCAACATCTAAGGACCAAGCAGAGAAAAAACAAGTTTTAAAAGGTCTAGAATGGACAGCCAGAGGGGTAGGAAGAAAATCCGGAGAGTGCGATAGAACAGGAGACTGTGTTTCAAGAGGGGGCGAGTGGCTGACAATTTCAAATGCTGGACAGAGGACGAGGTAAGGATCACAGCAACATGGAGGCCACTGGTGACCTTGAGGAGAGCAGTTTCCACGGTGTGGATGGGGCTGAGGCTGGACTGCAGCGGGCTGAGAAATGAATGGGAGGGAGCAAAGCAGGCATGGCAAGTACAGGTGAGGCTTTTAAGAAGCTTGGCTGCAAAGAGGAAGAGAGAGAGAGTGGCAGCAGTGAGTCGAGGGAGGATGTGAGAGACATGAGCATGTGATGAGTCAGGGTGAAGATGCAACTGATGGAGCAAAGTTCACGAGAAGGTGTGAGGGGAGGGAAATCAGAACTCAGAGGTGAGGAGGACCCTAGAAGGGAGGAAGCATGGGACTGAGGGGTGGGGTACAGCTTGTCTGTGACTGTTTCTACCTTCCGAGGGAAGGAGGAGAGGAGGTCATCTGTGGGGGGCAAGAAAAGACTTGGGAGCAATGGAAACAATCTGAAATGGCCACCTGGGGACCAGGAGTGAAAGCTAAGCAGGACCACAGAGAACTGTCAGGCAAAACTGAGAAACAAGTTGAGACGGGAGACCCTGAGTCTGGGGAGGTGCTGTTATAGACTGAATGTCTGTGTCCTCCTCCCCCACTCCCTCAATTCATATGTTGAAGCCCTAACCTCTGCCCTCCCCATCTCGATGGTATTTGGAGGTGGGGCTTCTGGGAGGTAATTAGGTTTAGATGAGGCCAGGATGGGGCCCCCATGATGGGATTAGTGCCCTTTAAGAAGAGGAAGAGACTGGCGCTCACTCTCTCCACTCATGCACAATGAGGAATGGCCATGGGAGAAAGCAGCTGTCTGCAACCCAAAGAGAGAGCCCTCACCAGCCATTGACCCTATTGGCGCCTCGATCTTGGACTTCCCATTTCTAGAACAGTGAGAAAATGAATACCTGCTGTATAAGCTGCCCAGTCTGTGGTCGTTTGTTATGGGAGCCTCACCAGACTAAGACAGCGCCAGTCTGCACAGTTGTCTGACTTTCCTCCCTGAGCTCGCAGCAGTCTGCATGTAGAAGCAAAGAGGGTAGAAAGCAGATAGCTGTGCAGTTTAAGCTCTGCTAGGCAAGCATGAGAAGGACAAAGGGCTGTTAGGGAAGTCAAGGAGCTTGACAGAGATGAAATTCTTCCACCTGTGCCTAGGGGTTTACCCGCACCTCAGTGACTGCACACCAAAAAGTTAAGGGCCTTTGACAGTATAGCCTAACAGTGGTATCACATGTGCAATGTATACTAACCACAGTCACAACTGTGATGATGTAAAGGGACAGGTGACAAATGGAAGCCCAATAATGCCAGCCTGGATTAGGAGCCAGAAGCCAGGGCTCTATTTTTGTCTCTGTCACTGTGTGACCTTGGGCAAGCTCCTTCCACTCTCTGGACTCTGGTATCCTATCAGAATATTTAGAGTACATACTTCGTAAGGCTTTTTCCAGCTCTACCATTCTCAGATTCTTGGAAACTTAAAAGCACTGAAATACCACTGAGCTCAAAAGAAGTGAATGGCGGGGTGGCTGGGTCCCTGAGGTCCCTTCATTTCCTACAGAAAAGATTCATTCCTATCTCACACTTCGCTTAGTAGGAGGAGGTGTATTTGACAAGACTTACAGCAAAGCTTTTCGGAGACCTACCAGAACTGTAAATCGTGTTGTTTTGCATTGTTTCAGAAAAGGCCAGGTTGGAAATTTTGGGAAAACCACAGGAAATGCAGCAAGAGCCAAGAAGCTTGTGAAGAGAGGCTTCTCCCCCTTCACAGTGTGCTTTTGTTCTGCTTCCTTGTCCCCTGGCTTGAGTCCTGGGCCTGCTCTTCCTTCCTCCAGGAAGCCCTCTGGCTGCCAAAGGAGCCACCCTGCCGAGAACTCAAGCAGCGTAGCAAATCCCTTCAGCGGGCTGCTTCCTATTTACCCAACAGGAGCAGCTTTCCAGGGCACACCTGGAGACTCAAATCAAATCAAGAGACTCTTTGCTTTGCAGGCATCCCATTTGTATTCTCCCTGCTCAGAAGAAACCTTGTAGGGGCCTGATCGGGAAGCAAATGGAATGACAAAGCGGGGATGGCCTTCTCCAGTTCAGGCTAAGGGGTGGTGCCCCCACCGCCTGGACCACTGGCGGTGAGTGTGCCCACAGGGTGCAGACGTGGATATGGCCCAAAACCAGAATCCTCCAAGGCCTTCCCGCTTCTCTCCTTGCCTTCTGACTGTAAACTTGAAAGATGCCTAAAGCTTGCACTGGTGGAGCGGGAAAATGGCTGGGGTAAGACACCTGGTTGCACTACCAATTTTGACCTCCAGAGGGCAGTGACACAGTAGCCGGGTGCTCAGGGAAGGCTCCACCGCCAGCATCACTGGCGGAGCTTAAGGCCCTGGAGACCCGGAGAAGCTGGTCATGTGGTCAGATGGTGCTGCCTGTGCTCAGGATGGCGCCACTCTCCGCCAGGCATCCCTGAACTACTTCCAAGCCGTTTGCCTATCCTTGTTTCCAGTGTCCTGCTGACTCTAAGCACAGTACTTGGAGAAAATTGTAATATTTTCAGAGAAAGCCACTGGGGTGAAATTTTTGCAAAAGGTGTATGGTTTCACAATTGTTAGGCAATTTATCTGGGGAAGGCAGGGAGCCCCTTCGGAAACACACACAGGGAATCCAAGCCCTGCAAATTTAACTGTAGCTAAGGCTTCTAAAATAACCTGGCAACCCTTCATTTTTATATTCAGGGCAGTCAGCATGTTCCAAAATATTTACCAGCAGCACCTGAGGAAGGAGAGTAGCCCAGAACAGGCTCCCAAGCGCCTGGCCAAAGTTTAAAAGTCTGTATCTAAGAGCAACAGCGTGGAGCTGGGGAAAGTCTGACCTGCCCTGTGACCCAAGGACCTGTTCCTGCCCTTCTCTGGCCTTCAGCTTCCCTCACGTGAACGGAGGGTGTCACTGCTGTGTCTCCCCGGCCCAGATTGAACAAAGGAATCCAATCTGATCGACCAGCTAAGTAGGAGTAGGTAGGGGCCACTCCTTTGAATCAGGGGCCGGCTGATATGCTACATGTCCTCCCCGGGAAGGCAGCAGCTAAGGTCCGCAAAGCTTCCGGCTGAATGCTGCCAAATTCCCTCCTGCCCTTAGCAGGTTACTGCACACAGAATGCTTTCTTCCTGATCTCGTCCCTAGTGAGAGAAGACCTGATGAAAGCCAAGTACGGTCTACATCCACTCCTTATGGGCTCTGAGACCTCGGCTGAGTCACTCATTCTGTGCGTCTCCTGATTCCCAGGTGTCCAGATTGGGAGTTGGATGGGCCATTACGGAGTGTGTCAGCCTTTAAATTTTATCATTCCCTGAGTTCCAAGCAAATGTCACTTAATAGGTTGTCTAGCAGTGACAGGTATTTTCTGTGCTCACAGCCTTTTTCTGAGGAAGCAACGTCTGAGGAGGAGAAGGGCCTGAGTGGCCTGATGTGAACTTCTGGTCTCTTACTATTTAGCATCTCTCATCTCTGGGCTGCCGCACTGGAGGTACCCGTGGAAACCCAGGGAGTTACGCAAGACTTAGCTACTCAACGGTCCCAGCACCTACCCTTCTCTTTGGTAATCTTCGTCCAGGTTTGACAGGAGCTGCGAGCCCGCCGTGGAGAGGTCGACGGCAGCCAGGGGCAAGTCCCGATAGGCAAAGTTCACCAGCTGCACGGGAGCAATGCTCTTGGTTTCTTCGTCTACTTGTTGGGAGATGATCTCAACTTCGGAAATTCCTCCTTCTGTGGCAGGCCTGAGTCGGGGAGGATGACAACAGGGCAGGGTCATCCCTCAAGAACAAAATGATTTTTCCATTCCCCAAGGAAAAGAGGGAGGATGCACCAGAATCTATGCTGTGCTGGAGGAGGGCAGGGGAAGCGTGAGGTCACCATCCTTCCCCGCTGGCCACCCCAGGCACTGGACTGAGGCCCTACTAGCCCCATCTTCCTCACCCGCTGGGGAAAAGTGGAAGCATGCTCAGATCTGAGGGACAGGGTCCTTCATCAAGGGGAGGTAAAGACCCAGATAACTCTGCCAACCAATAAAGCCAGGACTTAGACTTTTAGGCTTCTCAGTCACTGGACTTTATGGTAGAGTAACACATTCTTTTACATTGTCTCCTGCGTTTCTTTGTAAAGGTCCTTGGGAATGTTTCTACCATCTGTACCACAGTAGAGAAGAGAGGTGTTTGTTCACAACTGGATGTCCTGATGGTGCTTGCGGAGCCCACCTGGAGGCCCGGAGGGACTAGGTGAGCCTTGGGGCGGTGAGGACAGGAGGTCTGCTGTCCTGGGTGCCATTCCCTTCCTACTTGAGCTGGTCCTACTACAGCTCCCTTTTTAAGGTTGAGAGTAGGAAATGGGGGTCACTCGATCAAATGTCTGAGGGGCTGTGGGTCTCCTACCAGGTTACCGTCAGGCTCACCTAGGGCACTGCAAATACCCCATAACTCCACTGGCAGTACCAGTACAGGGCATCTCAGCCAGAGGCAGGACCACCTCCCAACCCAGCAGGGGTCGTTGGCAATTGGTGGAGGCATTTGTGGCTGTGGTCACAATGACCCCAGGAGGTCACTAATGACACAAATAGGAAAGGAGACATCACACATCCTGCAGTGTGTTCAATAACTAAGAACTCTTCTTCCCAAACACCAACCGCTACCCCGTGAAGAGACGGTGGGCTGGAACATTTTGCTTTAACTTCCTGAAGGGCCATCTTTGGTTGCCCCAACACACCCTTGACCCTTTCTCATCCCGTAGAATCTGAGGGGCTGGATCTTGTGCCTCTGTCCAAATAGTGCAGAGGAGTAAAAATTAAATATGAGGGAACCTGGAGACGCCCGTTGTCATGCTGAAGTGGGAGCCCAGTCTGCGATAAACTGTTCTCGGGCCCTGGTGCCGATTCCAAGGCTGATTTCTGTGGGCCTCCTCCAGGGCCTCAGTTTCTCCAGCTGAAGTGTGAGGACGTGGATTAGAGGCTCTGTTCCTTCCCTATGATCTGACATGGGTATGGGGAATACGGAGCAGGTGGGAGGGGCTCTGGAGTGATAAGTTCCTATGCTTGGCTGGACAGTTCTGAATTCTAAACTTTTCCAACCACCACTGAAAGCTAACCAATAATACACGGTGGTAGTTATCCAGAAAGCTTAGAGCTGAATCTCCCTACTTCTCTTTGGCTTGAATCATCCAGATCATTGAGGGAAAAGTGAGATTTTTCTTTGAACACCATGGGTTGGCTGCCTAAACTACCTGAATTCACCAAGTAATCTCCGAAACGCCCCAATTCTCTTCTGTAGGCCTGGTTTAAACCTTAGCTCTTTGCTACCTGTCAAGCGCAGATAACAGTATTCATCGTGGTGTGACATTTACAAAATGACTCAAGATCTTCAGACAGAACAGTCACAGGATGTGAAACTTCTGTGTTTCTCAACAGTTGAAATAAAAGTGTGGGTGTTCATGGGGGGAATCCTGGCTCCTCCAGATGTTTCCCCAAAAGTTGATGCTGGGTTGAATCTGTTTTTTTGGAAAGTGCGGATTGCGAAACTGAGCAAACAGAGCGTTCTGATCAGTGAGATGGTGGTGGAAGGCTGGGGTGTTTCGGAAACAAACAGGCTGTGGCTCTGAGAATCATGGAATAAGCTACTCCTGCCTTCCTGCCCTCTGTTTCCTCTTGCCAGTGGTCACAGTGGCCCAGCACCATCTCTGGCCACGGCTCCCCTCCACAGGAGGAGATAAGGCCTCCTTTAGGGGTGTGAAGGTATAGCCTGAGTATCGGGACCACTCCCTGATCTTGAATATGACGAACAGTACGGTGGATGACAGGTGGCTCTGTTCTTCACCCCTCGCTTTGCTGCCTGACTTTGTGGCTTCGCATCAAAAGGAAGAGCCTATCGCCCCACCCTCGATGCTGTGTTCAGTCACGAGACTTGTTTTGGCCAATTGGATGTCAGTGATCCCACTGGATTAGCAACGGGATTACAATCCCAGTCGCGGTTTACAGAATTCCTCTGCCTTTTTGAACTAAAAAATGAGATGATGTGAGGAAGGCAACTCAGAGAAAAAGTAGATTTTAACAAGTTATTTTAATGTCAGCCTCAAGGACAAAACCACCTGGAGCCCCTCCATCCCTACAGGGCTGGGGAAGGAGGTATTGGCTGTACCCCAATCCTTATGTGCCAACTCAGCATCCTTGGAGAGTAGACTGCAATGCTACTTACTGTGGATTGGTCATGTTGAAAGATGCAACCAGGGCCATGGGTTTTCTTGGTGTCTAGTGGGGACCAGCTGTCTTGAAGCCTGATGTCAGCATTTCCAAGTGTGGATTCTACAAAACTTACAAATGTGGTGCCCTGCAAACAAATAATTAAATAGTAGGAATTTATTACACTCAGGCCAAACCAAAGTCCTCCTAAGCTCATCTAAAAATGGAAGCCCTTAGAACTTTCTTCTATATAGACTTTCCTTCAAAGTAACAGTAAACAGATTCCTACCATTATCCATGGAGGATAACAATAGGTAGAATTTCTCTTTTAGAGATGAAGACGCAGGCCCGGAGTGACAAAGTGACTTTTCTGTGTCACACACAGATGGCAGAGAGCCAGGTTGGACCACAGCTCTTTCTACTAAACAGTCAAGGAAAAACCAGAGTAACTTTATACCTCAGCTTTAGCAAACGCAAAAATCAGGTTTGTCTCAAAAATCTCAAGTTGTTTTCCCACTAATTTCTTTCTCCCGAGATTTCCCTCTCTTGGTAGTTTTGTCTCTCCACTCTTCCAGGCTTTCCTCTCTTCTTCCGAATGGGGTCTCTCCAGGAGAGAGGCGGCACGCCCTGGAGCCAGGCTGCCCGTGGTCATGCGGGAGGAGATAGATGGGCGCCTGGGCCGGACAGCTGGTGTTTGTCAAATGGAGTGAAACTGAAGCTTTGTTCTCACCCAGACGCTCCAAGGACAAAGCTAGTGGCAGAAGCTGAGCTCTGCTGAAGGAAAGAGATAAGATGACCGCTCCTGAGGCCAAGGAAAACGTCCCTGTGTCTGAACACGAGCAGGAAGGCTCCTTGGGGGTCAGAAAGGGAGGGGCGCCACCCCATAAGTGTGGACACACCCCCACAGGCCTCTACGGTGGGATCCATCTTAGCAAAACGTCGCGCACGCATGTTGGGGGGGGGGTGCGGTGGTGGTCCTAGGACCAGTGAGGTGTGAAACAAGAAACAAGATAATTGGCCAAAGGTAAACAAAGACCCGGAAGGACTGTCCTGCGTCAGTGATTTAAATCACCTCTGTACTGTGCTTCTCCTTCAGGACGCCTGCACGCCTCTCTGGGTGTGTATTTCTCCCTTGCTTCTGACTTAAATTGTTTCTCTGTGGGCTCTCCCATACCGTTGTGCTGTGTCTCTAACAATAGACTTTGTGCCTGTTTTGCAGTTTTGGCCTCCTTGAAACATTTTGGCTTTTAAACGGGGTAAGAACCAGGGCACTTTGCTTTTAGCCTCTAGCCTCTGGTGGACTAGCGGCTAGGTTAAATCCCTGGGCAGAGAAATAAGATCCTGCTTCAAGACTGATGTCCCTCCAGAAACAGTCAGGGCCTGGCTCCCACTCCCTAGCCCTCTGTCTTCAGTTTCTCCACCTATAAAATGGGACTAATAATAGAACTAACTAAATGAGTTAATGCACGTAAAACACTTAGAATAGTGCCTGGCATGTAGTATTGGCTTTTATCAACATAGTCATTGTTTTATAAGTTTAAACAGCACAGTCTGTTGAATCTGAGCACATTCCAAAGCATTTAGATGGCTGAGTGTAAGATTTCCTCTTAAAGACTAGGTAAATAGAATATACTTTTCTATAAATGGATGCTATGCTACCACCTAGAAGTCTTCTGGGAGAGAGAAACAACCAGGCAGAATGTACAAAGACAAGGAGACAGACCCATGTTCTGGGTGATTTTGAAGAAGTTACAAGTGAGGTTACTCAAATGGGCGGTCCTTTTGTAAGTTATATTCCAATTGCAAACTGCTTTTCCTACAAGACATCGACCCAGGATAAATACCCTCTCCCAATCCTGAAGTTCTGTGGAGGGACAAAGGATAGAATTGTTACATCATGCAAAAGGAAAAGGTGCCCCTGGAGTCAGCACTGATGGTAGATTTACAAAGTAGGGGAGTGCTTTTAAGTTCTATGTAATTAAGAAAAGTGAGAGCTCAAGCTAAAGGAAATTGAGGAAATCTTGGGAAAGTCTGAACTTCGAGCACCTGGAAAGAAGAGAGATGGAGAGCTCTCTAAAATCATAAGAGCTTTAAGACAGGGGACCACTGTTTTCACACTAGATGTTTCTGGGGCAAAAACAATAACAACAGCACCATGAGACCAAGTACCAGGGACACCAACAAGGAGAATCTGGACAGACATTTTGTAGCCCACCTTCCTGGGGGTTTCACTCTACCTCATACCTTCATAAAGAGGGTCTAAATGTAAAAGTCAGAACTCTCATGCAGTATTTGCAGTATTAACTATATAGTAAATTTATAACATTCTTCATTCCATAACACGGATTTAGCCAGTTTCAATCTTTTCTGTTCTCTCTACAAAGCCTCAAGCTAACCGACTCCTCCCCGTGGTAGGACTGGTCATGTGGACTGTCCGTCCTCCACTAACAATGAAATCAGGATGGAGGTGTCCACAAACGGGAGACCAGGTGAGCAATAGTCCCTTCTGGAATGGTGTTTTATTTATATACTTTTAATTTTTAAAATTAATTTTATTTATTTATTTATTTGCTGCACTGGGTTTTCCTTGTTGCACGGGCTTTCTCTAGCTGCAGTGAGTGGGGGCTACTCTGTTGTGGTGCGCGGGCTTCTCATTGAGGTGGCTTCTCTTGTTGCGGAGCACAGGCTCTGGGCACGCAGGCTTCATTAGTTGTGGCACATAGTCTCAATAGTTGTGGCTCTCAGGCTCTAGAGCACAGGCTCAGTAGTTGTGGCACACGGGCTTAGTTTGCTCTGCAGCATGTGGGATCTTCCCAGCCCAGGGATAGAACCCTTGTCCCCTGCATTGGCAGGCGGATTCTTAACCACTGCACCACCCGGGAAGCCCTGGAATGGTGTTTTAACAAGTTTTTCCAGGTGAGCACTCTACACGCTACACAAGTTATCAGCTCTGTAGAGAATATACTAGGAAGGTCTCTACTTCCATGGACCTTCCAGTCCAGCTGGGCAGGCAACTGTGAAACACACAAAACCCCAAACTTTCGGGTACCCTTAGGAGTGAAGAACAAGTAAAACTTGATAAATCTATATTTACAAATAATAAACATGAACTCCTATACTAATATATTATGGCCAATATAAAAATGGAAATGAAAGTGATTTTATTTTAATTTGATTTTTTTAGGAAGGAAAACCACATATATAGAGTGGTAAAGAACTGTATAGTGACTTTCTAGTTACTCATCACCCAACTTCAACAGTTAACAGCTCAGGGACAGTCTTGTTTTCTCTGTATCCTGTCCATTCCCCACCCCTCAAGATTATTTTGAAAGAAATCTCAGATGTCATTTCATTCATCTGTAAATGTTTCAATATGTACCTCTAAGAATAAGGATAAGGATTCCTTTTAAAAGATGTAACCATGAGACTGTCATCACTACTAAATCAACCATATTTTCTTTTTTTTTAAACAAGGACAGCTGTTTTTTGTTTCGTTTTGTTTTTTTAAAACTTTATTTTTGGCTGTGTTGGGTCTTCATTGCTGTGCACGGGCTTTCTCTAGTTGTGGCGATCAGGGTCTACTCTTTGTTGCAGTGTGAGGGCTTCTCATTGCTAAGGAGCACGGGCTCCAGGTGCTCGGGCTTCAGTAACTGTGGCACGTGGGCTCAGTAGTTGCAGCCCGCAGGCTCTAGAGCGTAGGCTCAGTAGTTGTGGTGCACAGGCTCAGTTGCTCTGAGGCATGTGGGATCTTCCCGGACCAGGGATCAAACCCATGTCCCCTGCATTGGCAGGTGGATTCTTAACCACTGCACCACCAAGGAAGTCCCCATATTTTCTTAATATTATCAAATATCCAGGAATTGTTCACGTGTCCTTTTTTTTCCTGTAGTTTTTTAAAGTTAGTTGAATCAGAAACCAAACAAGGTCCACATACTATGATTGGTTAATATGACTCTTAAGTCTAATTTAATCTGTAGGTTTCCCCCATGTCTTATTTTTTTCAATGCAATTTGATGGAAAAACTGGGTCATTTGTCTTAGAAAGTTTCCCATAGTCTGAATTATGGTGATTGTAGTCTTTTGGTTTTATTTAACATGCTCCTCTGTCCTCTATATTTCCTGTAAATTTTAGTCTATAGACTTTAATCAGATTCAGGTTCAATTTTTTTTTTTTTTTTTTGCAAGACTATAGGCAGTGCCATGACTTTCATTCAGAGACACAAAATGTCTTTTTCTTTTCTGTGACATGACAGCCATTGATGGTCACTTCCTAGATCCATTAACCATTAGGGCTTGCAAAAGGGTCATATTATGATTTAATTTTTCCTTCTTCATATATCAGCTTCTATGAAGACAAACTCCCCTTCATCAACTATCTGATTAGCCTAAGGTACAGTTCACATAGAAAAGGAAGGATAAATGCTTAACTTTTCCCCCTTTATTTATTGGTTTTCAAAATAATCTTCCAAAGTCGATCAATGAGATATTTTTGTTGTTTATTTTCCAAGGTGTCATGGGTTTAAACACTCACTCAGCAGGGGTTGAGTAGGGTAGTAGGCTCCCTGGAAAGGGCGATGGCAGTTTTCTGGAAGGAGACGTGGGAGTGGGGAAGAAATGATTGACATCTCCAGCACAAGGCAGAGACGAGGCAGGAGAGAGGGTTAAAATCATATTTGGATGGACAGTGAGTAGGCTGCTTCAGAAGTTTTGATCCTTAACAAGTAGCACAGTTTAGAAGGCAAGATCCCTTTAGAAGATGTTTTTTTAAAAATAATATTTTCCAAATAAAATAACGCTCAAAGCACAAGCCTAGCACCAAGTAGGTGTAGTCTAGCACTCTATAAATGAACATCTGAGGTGCAAACCTGCTGTCTTACAAACCTGGTAAGAGCAGAAGAGAAAACCTGTTTTGGATTTACTGGGTCTGGCAGTGGTGGGGAGTAAGGCTGCTTTTTAAACTTTAGTAAAATTCCAGTCCTTTCCACTTGTTGCTCTCGAGTCTGTCTATGTAATTTGCCAAGACTGTATTTGCTTGTTTCAGCCAGATCTGCAAAGTTCAAGCTGGCATCCTAGGAAACTTAGAGGTGAAAAAGGTTTCTAAGATCAAGTAGTCAGTTTCCTTACCTACCAGGTGAGAAAACCCATAATTCAGCTCACCTGTCCCCAGGGGCAGCCAGGTCTATTCCTCATCTCTTACTCGAGTGGCAGCCCCTTGACATACGTGACCTGCTTTCATATGCATTCCACTGGTTACCAAACCTGGTTTTACTGCGAATCACCTGGGGGCCTTCTGGGAAATATAAATTCATAGGCTACACTGCAGAAATGCTGAATCAGAACTCTACAGGTGGAGTCTGAGAATCTTTTTAAAGTTCCCCAGGTGTTTCTGACATGCATCCATTCCAGTTGACCCTCAATATCAGTGGTTCTTAAACTTCCCACTGCACCAGAATCACCTGGAAGCTTTAAGAAAACAGATTGATAGCCCTACCCACAGAATTTCTAATTTAGTATGTCTGAGGTGGGAGCTTGAGAATCTACATTTTGAAGAAACCCAGGGGATAATTATTTGCTGGTCCACAGACCACACTCTGATCTCCCAATTCAGAAGGTTTGCTTGAGGTAATAAAGAAGGGATTTTTATCCCTACATATTTTGCAGATGAAGTTAACTGGTTACAAAGCTACTGTGGTAGAATTTTCAGCAAACCCTACCCTGGCCAGGCTGAAGACGACCAGATATATCAGTTGGGAATACTTTCATTTGCCAGTAACAGAATATCTGACTAACAGTGACTTGGGGCAGTGAAGACTTTTAATTATCTTACATAGCAAGAGGCCTGGAGGCAGTGGCTCAAAGATATCACCAAGGACCCAAGCTCTTTGCATCCTTCCATTCCCCCATCCCCTGTGTGATGCATTATTCATACTTGTTGCCTTGTGGTTGCAGAATGGTTGCTGCAGCTCCAGTTTGCACATCCTCACACTAGCTCCCAAACAAGAAGAAAGAATCAGAGGCTTTCTCCTCACAAAGCTTTGATCTTTCATTCAGCTGGCATTCTCTCTCCACAGCCTCTAGTCAACATCTGATGTCTCTTGTGCAGAGCTGGGTCACATGGCTGCAAAGGAATCGAGGACAATGCACAGCTGGCCAAGGAAGTAAGCAGTGATATGAAAGCCTAGACCAGTCGTGATTCATCCTTTGGAGCAGGGCAAATTGTTTCCATAAACAAATCTCAGTTCTCTTAGCAAGCAAGGACAGGAAGAGGCTGTTGTGTGTATAACCAATTGTCTGCCAGACCAGGTTGGGACACTTCTGAGATGGTTCTGAGGCTCTGCTAAGTCTCCTGGGTCTCCAAACAAGACAGGCCACATGTTGGAAACCGGTCAGCAGAAGATACGAAGGATGTGTTCTTACCAAACCTCGGGGCTCTTTTACTTAGAGAGCATTGTGTGTGGGGTTCAGTTTTGACATCCTAAAGCTCACTGTAGAATCTGCTTCCTGGGGAGAAGCCACTGTTCACAGACATCATGCTCTACACCCCCAGGAGGAGAAGGCTGATGCTCGTGCTAGAAGAGAAAGGTGTGTGTACAACAACACGAGGTCATCCTTGTTGTTACCTTGACCCCCTCACACCTTGCTCTGTTAACAAGCAGCAAAACTGAAGAAAATCAATCATGTCCCTGGACATCCTCCCACTCTAATCTCCAGTCCACTGCACAATCCTTAGTGGCTAAACAAGTGGGCAGGGAGCCCACAGCGGCTCTCTTCTCTATGGCGCCGCAGTCTCCCGTGGACCCCTCTGACTTTGTATTGTTTGCCTCTCTTCACTTACACAGTAATGCAGCCTCTCAGCTATCACCAGTCTCATAAAGCAGGGGAAACACAAAACGAGATCACACAAAATGAGATCTGAATTTACTCAGGTATTCCGAGAAGAAAACAAAGAAGACCATTATTCGAATCCTTCCCTTCCTCTCAATATTTTTTCCCTAACAAACACTTCCCTAAGTTGTCCCTCCTGGGACAAAGGATCCACTGGTTCCTCACCCCTGGCTGACCTGGGCAGAAAGGGACGGCCCCCGCAAGGCATTCCTTAATCCCAGCCTGATGTCATTTCCCCCCCACAATTCTGCAGAGCTCCTGGGGAACTCAAATATCTATGATTTGGGGAAGCACCAACAAGGAACTGGGGCTGCAGTGGCTGCCCTTTTACCCCTACCTTCCCCCTCCTCCATCCCAGTCAAGCAAATCTTAAGAGCAAATCCCACACTTTGCAGATCTCTGAAGCAATCTTCACCTGTACGTGGTATTGACTACACATGTTAAGAACCCAGATATGATTAACTTTGCCATTGAATTCTACATGGGACCAGGCAAGTGACTATGCTTTGGTAAATGGAAGGAAAAAGTCCTCCTTCTTCAACACTTTTTGTACTACCTATGTTATAATGCAAAAATGACTCCATTCTCACCCTCCCTGTATTAATGCCCCCTCTGTCATTGTTACAGACTGAATGTGTCCCTCAGAACTCGTCTGTTGAAATCCTAATCCCCAATGTGATGGTATGAGGAGGTAAGGCCTTTGGAAGGTAATTAGGTCATGGGGAAGGGGCCCTCACAAATGGAAGTAGTACCCGTATAAGAAGAAACACACGAGAGATGACTTCTTAGCCCTGTGAGAATACAACCAGAATACCACTGACTGCAAACCAGGAGGAGAGTCCTTATCAGACACCAGATCTACCAGCACTTTCACCTGGGACTTCCCAGCCTCCAGAATTGTCAGAAATAAATGTGTGTGTTGTTGAAGCCCTGCGGCCTATGGTGTTCTGTTACAACAGCCCAAGTGGACCAAGACAGTCACATAAATTTCCATTGCCCCTCACCTGTTGCTGGGCTTGGCCGTATGACTCGCTTTGTCCAAGGAGATTGGAAACGGTTGTGGTTAGTTTTAAGTGTCAACTTGACACATAAAGGGATATTTGGTTAAATAGTATTTCTGGTGTGTCTGCAAGGGTGTTTTTGGATGAGGTTAAAATTTGAATTGGTAGTCTGAGTGAAGTAGGTTACCCTCCCCAATGTGAGTGGGCCTCGTCCAATCTGTCGATGGCCTGAAGAGAATAAAAGGCTGAGTAAGGAAGAACTCTCTCTCTCTCTGCCTCACTGACTTTGAGCTGGGGCATCAGCCTTCTGTTTTCAGACTCAGGCTCGCATTTATACTATTGGCTCTACTGGGTCTGGACTTCTCAGCTTCCATAATCCTGTGAGCCAGTTCCTTAAGGTAAATCTTATTCATACACACACACACAGAGGGAGAGAGGGAGAGAATACACACACACACACACACACACACACACATCCTATTGGTTCTCTATAGAACCCTGATGACCACATCTGCCAACATGAAAGGCATTCAAGTGATTGGGATTGCTCTCTCTCTTACACATTTCCATGACAGCCTGCATGCCCGGTCACCCCAGCCAAGGACAGCCAACAGCCAGCTGCCCATCCCCCCCAAGGCATGCGAATTTGGCCAAGACCAGAAGAGTCACACATAGCTGTACCCAGCCTAAATTGCAGACCCAAAGACCCAAGAGCAAAATACAATTTTGTGTTTTTTTAGAATCACTTTAGTCATTTATTAGCACTTGCTGTGTTCTAGGAAGTATACCAAACATTATCAAGATAAAAGAGATGCATTCAAAAAACTCATGGGCTAGTGATAAAGACAAATGTATAGATAGAAATTAACATTCAAAGAGGTGAGAAGAATGAAACATTACAAAGGAGTGTTTTGAAAGCTGTAAACTTCCTTAGTTAGATAACTAGTGACTCCTCACACTGGCAGGTACAATCCTCCTCTTCCTTCAGCCATCTGTTAGGAAAGGTTTGTTTCTTTAAGCCCACCAAGTTTTCAGGGTGGTTTGTTATGTGGTATTATTGTGGCAATAGATCACTGATACATTATAGATAAATGTCTGCTGCAACATGTAAAATAATACAAAGATCTATATTTTAAAAAAGATAAACCTCTCTCCAGCCTCCATCTTTACCCTCCACTTCTCCTCTGAGGTCCTGTGTTAAAACCCAGGTGTGGAAACCCTCACTCAGAATTATGCAAGCATGTACTCACATTTAGAGGCTAATTTTTGTGGGTCTGTGTTTAACAAAATAAAACCAACTCTGCAATTTATTTTATCACTTAGCCATATATAAATGGACATCCTTTTTTGGTCAACAAAGATTTACATTTTTTCTAGTTTCTTAATTCATATATATACACTCAGTACAATATATAACTTTATATAAATTGCTTATCATAAAATTTGTGTCTTTAGTGGCACCTGTGTTTTCTTTTTTGCCTGCTTCCCCCTCCCTTAATATACATATGCACACACACCAATGTGAAGCTTGTGCATATTTTTCCTTACTTTTCTTTGTGCTTATATAATTATGCACAAATAAACATCTCACTGTTTGTTTTATTACAAAAATACGTTATTCAAACTTAACTGCTCTTCGCTTTTTGCACTCAACAGTGGGAACTACCAAAACTGCCCTCTCCCAAGTCAGGTAGTAAAATTCGAATTCATTCTTTCATTAATGGTTGCATAATATTCCGAGGTATGAACGCACCATAATTTAGTTAATGATGTCCCTGTTGGTAGGCAGTTTTGGATTTTTTTGTTTTGGGCCACTGTGAAAAACACTACAATAAAGATCCTTGTATTCATTTCATTATGTACTGGTATTTTTATTTGTATGGGATAGATTCCCAGGAGTGAGATGACTGGGCTAAAGAGTATGTATCTTAAATTTGAGTAGTTAAAACAAGACCGCTTTGCAAAGGGCTATAGCAATTCACACTCAGCAACGTATGAACGTTCCCTTTTGAGGGAGCATCTTAATCATTTGCAAGCTGTTGAGGGTGGCTGTGGACCAGACAAGTCCAAATACTTGCTTAGTTATACCCTCTTCCCCATGGGCACTGGAGTGAAAATAGAGGACAAGGGTGAAACCAGAAATAGCAATAGATATCCTCATACCACAAGAAAAGACTTAGTTGATGGAGGAACTAGCCTGTCACAGAATTTCTATGAGTTGTTTCAGCAACAGTCAATGCCTGAGGATCCCGTTTCCTTCCTTGTGCCATAAACCCTAATCTCTCCCAACTAAACCAGCCACATAACCAGTTCCTGGGTTCCCGCCCGTGCCCGTCTCCTGCCCAGCTCTAGGAGTTATAAGCTGCGATCTATGGAAGGAGATCTGACTTCGCTGGGAATGAGGACAGGAGAGCAGCACAGTGGAAGGGGCAACTATAGGAAATTCTGGTGCCACTCCCTAACAGTTCCCAGTCATTTGAGGGGCACTAACCTATATATTGATATACCTACTTGTTAAAAGGAGAGTGACTCTTGCTAAAATTCTTCTCCTTGATCATGATGTTTATCTAGTTGGTCAGGGACTATACCTAATTTAAGCCTGCTATATTTCCACCCACATGTTCTGCCAGCTTTTAAGTCTAAATGGCATGGACCTCCTCAGGTGTACCTGTAGGGGCAGGTCCACTCATGGGAGAGATGAGGACCAACCCCATCCCTGAGAGGCTTTCTCTGAAGTGGCTGTTCAAGGGGAGGTAAGAGCTGTCAGGAACCAAAGGGTGACCTTTGTCCCACTTCCAACAGGACAGGATGTCCTTCCAGTTCAGTGGAGAGAGCCCAGCCACAGCTTCACTCTGAGAGGTGAGGTCAAGGGAGTCTGGCTCCTGGGGCTGTGATTTCCAGAATAAAAGTCACAGATGCTAAGTTGTTCCACTTCATCAGTAAGCAAAGACATAAATTCAAACCATTTTTTCTCCTAATGGACTGGGAAAGATTTATAATCCCTAGTACTGATGCTGGTGTGGGAAAATGGCCATTCACGCACATTGTGGATAGAAGTGTAAATTGCTGCAAATTTGCTGATGGGTAATTTGACAATATTCATCAAAATTATCTTAACGTGCACACTTTTTGACCCAGTAATTCAACTGTTATGGGATATACTTTAGGGAAATAATAAATGCATACACACATATACACACACAGAAATTTGTGGAGTTGTTATAATAGTACCACACACAGAACATAGTAGGTGCTCCACAAATATGTGTTAAGGAATCAATAAATAATAAATTGAAAGCAATATAAATGCCTACCAATAGGAGATTGGTTAAATACATTAAGGAACTTCTATATTATGGGCTTGTCATATAGCTATTGAAAAGGATGAAGTTGAATGGTTGCCTAGAGCTGAAGACTGGGAAGGACTGACTGCAAAGGGGTATGAGGGAACTTCTGGGAATAATGACAACATTCTAAATCTTTATTGTGGTGATGGTAACATGTGTGTATTTAAAATGGGTACTTTTTATTGTTTATAAACAGTTCTTTCACCAATATGGCTGATTTTTTTTTAAAAAATGGATGAATTTGTACTGTTCTCATTAACATGGAAAGTTGTCTACAATGTAATGTTAAGCAGAAAGCTTACAAAATGACAAATAGATTAGATCACGAATTCCACTTACACAATATAGAGAGAAACTCTGTGTGTGACAGGGTATGGAATGGGACTTTTCCTATTGTCTCAGAGTTTTGCAGATACCCAAAAGTTGAGGACAAAGATGGTAAGTGCTCACATGTTCTAAAGAGAGATGTCAGACCATCTATTTGGAACATACTAACAGATGGCCAAGCTGGTCCCGTAACTCCTGACAGCCTGCGGGAAAGAAGGCTAGAGAAACCCATGCCAGACTCCTGGGCTGGCTAGGGCATGGGAGATGGCCAGGTGGGAACAGAGAGCATTGGTGGGAACAAACTGCCCTTAACCGCCAGGCTAAGCAAGCATGTGGCATCCGTCAAGGATCTTAGTGAAAATTAAACTCAATAGTTTAAGCAGAGTATGCATTTTTAAAGGATGCTGCATCCCAGGTGGGCCAGAGAGCCAGGCATCAAAACTCTATGATCAGGACCAGTGACTGGACCCTGGTGCCGCTCCAGCAAAAGCATCGCTGATGCCACTGCACCACACCAACATCCTCTTTCCCAGCTTCCAAATCCTAGGTCCCATCTCCATCTGATGGGCAGAGATAGATCACACAATTGTATCCTGGCTGCAAGGGAGTCTACCACCTTGCCTGGGGGTGGACTCAGTATGGGAATTTCCCCAGATCTAGAAAGGCCACGGAAAGGATGGGAGATGATCACAGAGATGATCACAGATATGGCCAGTGCCCTCTATAGTTATGGATTCCTGTGGACATCTTGACAGGCCACCACCCAAGAAGGCCAGAGGGGTCCCGGGGCACAGTGCCAAAAGCAGGAACTGAGGGTAGCTCTCCGCAGTTAGGCAAGTATCCAGTGGAATAGTGCATGCAACTCCCCTACTGCCCCCAGAGGGGTTAGAGTGGGCAGAGCACAGTAGGAACTTAAAAAGCATCCCTGGACCAGGCTGAGTGAATAGAGGGAATGGGGGTGGGGGGTGGGGAGTGGGGTGGGGTGGGAGGGAGCAGAAGGGCTGATCTGCAGATCAGGCTGTGTGGACTGGACAGAAGTTTTGATTTACATGGGATATTTTAACACCTAAAAATGAGCCTGTCCTAAATCCTGAAAGTGCACACTAGAAAAGCTAAGGCATCTTCCCACATTCATGTCAGGTGATGGGAAGGGAGAGACAGCAGAACATGTTGGAAAGAGGCACCATTTGATTATTCCTATCAACACCCATTCATCTAAAAGGTCCAGATGGCTGTATTCAGAATTATCAACAGGTAGGGAGGTAGGGAAGTGATGTTCTTGAGGAGAGGTCTCGTTTCTCAGTGCTTTTTTGTTCATGAGCATCTTTTGTTTAAAAAAAAAAAAAGACAAGTATAATCTAGATATGATGAACCTTGAAAACACGATGCTAGGTAAAAGAAGCTAGACACAAAAGGCCACATGTTGTAGAGTCCATTTATATGAAATTTCCAGAACAGATAAATCTCTAGAGACAGAAAGCAGATGAGTGGTTGCCAAGGACTGAGGAGAGAGAAGAATGGGGAACGACCGCTTAATGGGTACAGGGTTTCCTTTTGGGGTTATGAAAATGTTCTGGAACTAAATAATAGTAATGGTTGCACAACATTGTGACTGTATTATCAATAACAGTACATTTCATGTTATGCGTATTTTACCACAATTTTAAAAAGTGGGAAAGCAAAACCAAAAATCAACCAAAACAACAACAATCTAGAAATACTGATTGACAAGGAAAGATGTCCACTATAAGTTAATTTTTAAAAGTAGGCTTTAAAATTATGTTCATATTTGTAAAAAGAAAAAAAAAAGCCAGTGTAGTGTGATTTATATATAAAGCGATCTGAAAGGACAGACCCATAATGTTAACAGTAGTTACCTCTGGGTGGTGGGACTACAAGGAAGTATTTACTTTATATGTTTCTATATTGTCCAATTTTCCTCAATAATGAACTAAATCTACTTTTAAACTACAAAACGTACATAAGGTAAACACTGATAAGTGCATACAAGAGATACAGGTCAAGGGCTATGGGAATTCAGAGGCAGAAGAGACAGCTTCCAACTTGATATTTCCTCAGAGTAGTCTCCTGACAAATATTCTTACCTCCAGGCTTCTTTTCTCCAACACATCTTATATGCTGCCACCACAGGACTCTTCTGAAGCACAGCTGGGGTTTGCTCAGTCCCCGCTGCTTACTGAAGATGGTCTCAATTCCTTGGCCTGTGATTCACCATCTGGCCTCAACCTTTTAAGCCATCCCTCATCCCCTTCATATGCTGTGCTCCAGCCACCTTGTCTAGACACCACTGTTCGCAGTGCACAGACACACACACATACATTATCCACCTCTCTGCCTCTGCTTATGGAATACTCTCTGCATGGAACATGGATTCCCCTATTCCACAAGCCCCAACCGTAATACCTGCTCTCCCATCCAACCTTCTATAAGACAGTGGGGTAAGGGCATCTCTCTCCCGCTCACTTTAATGGTACCTCACTTAGTGCATGGATCACTTTTCTACCTTGTGTTATAGTGGCTTAGGCTCCTTTACCATCCACTTTAGACTATAAGCTCAATAAGGTCAGAGTTCATATTAGTGAATTAAAAAAAAATCTCAAAGCACTTGAAAAGATGCTTAATGTCGCTAATTATTAGAGAAACACAAATCAAAAATACGAGGTACCACCTCACACTGGTCAGAATGGCCATCATCAAAGTCTACAAGCAATAAATGCTGGAGAGGGTGTGGAGAAAAGGGAACCCTCCTACACTGTTGGTGGGAATGTAAAGTGGTACAACCACTATGGAGAACAGTATGCGGTGCCTTAAAAAAACTAAAAATAGAACTACCACTACCAGCAATCCCACTCCTGGGCGTATATCCAGAGAAAACCATAATCCAAAAAGATACATGCACCCCAATGTTCATTGCAGCACTATTAAACAATAGCCAAGACATGGAAGCAATCTAAATGTCCATTGACAGAGGAATGGATAAAGAAGATATGGTACATACATACAATGGAATATTATTCAGCCATAAAAAAAGAATGAAATAATGCCATTTGTAGCAACATGGATGGAGATTATCATACTAAGTGAATTAAGTCAGACAGAGAAAGACAAATATTGTATGACATCATTTATATGTGGAATCTAAAAAGATGATACAAATGAACTAACTTACAACATAGAAACAGACTTCTAGACTTCAAAAACAAACTTATGGTTACCAAAGGAGAAATGTAGGGGGAGGAATAAATTTGGAGGTTGGGATTAACATACACACACTACTATATATAAAATAAACAACAAGGTCCTACTGTATAGCACAGGGAACTCTACTCAATAGTATGTAATAACCTATATGGGGAAAGAATCTGAAAAATAATAGATGTATAACCTGAAACTAACACAACACTGTAAATCGTCTATACCCCAATATAAAATAAAAATTAAACCCTCAAAAAAAAAAGGAAAATCTCTCAGGCACATTTCTATGTGCCATATTTAGTTCAGCATCATTTCTAAAGGCAGAAAAATAATGCAGGGCCCTTAGATGGCCCCATGAGTGTGCTTTCTGCACTCAAAAAGTATTCTTGGGACTTCCCTGGTGGTGCAGTGGTTTATCTGCCTGCCAATTCAGGGCACACGGGTTCAATCCCTGATCCAGGAAGATCCCACAGACCTTGGAGCAGCTAAGCCCATGCACCACAACTACTGAGCCTGTGCTCTAGAGCCCTTGAGCCACAACTGCTGTGCTCACGTGCTGTAACTACTGAAGCCCGTGTGCCTAGAGCCCGTGCTCTGCAACAAGAGAAACCACCGCAATGAGAAGACCGTGCACCGCAACAAAGACTAGCCCCCACTCACTGCAACTAGAGAAAGCCGGTGTGCAGAAGACCCAACGCAGCCAAAAAACAAACAAAAAACCAAAAAGAATTCCTCAGTAACCCATCAAACTCGAGGACAGTTCTCATCAGGTCAATGCTATACCGGGGGCAGCTGGTGGAGGGGCCATCAGTGGCGAACGTGCAAGGTCATCTTTGCGCCTAAGGAGAAACATGGCTGAGCACCCAGCAACTGATCTCCCCATGGAATTCAGGAGCATATTAAAAAATTTTAGTAGACTTTATTCTTTAGAGCAGTTTTAAAGTTTACAGAAAAATTGAAAATACAGAGCATTCCCATGTGACCACCCCCATAGCTTCCAGTGGTACATCTGTTGCAATTGATGAACCAGTATTGATTGTCAGGGTACTCTTTGTGTTGGACACTCTGGATTTTGACAGATTCAAAATATCATGTGTCCACCATGACAGTGTCATACAGAACAGATTCACTGCCCCCAAAATCCCACCCCCCATATCTGACAACCACTGCTCTTCTCACTGCATCTATAGTTTTGTCCTTTCCAGAAAGTCATATAGGTGGAATCATACAGTATGCAACCTTTGAAATGTAACCATATCACTTAGTAAGATGCATTTAAGGTTCCTCCATGTCTTTTTGTGGCTTGAAAGCTCATGTCTTTCTATTGCTGATTAAGTTTCACTGTCTGGGTATACCACAGTTTTTTATCCATTCACGTATTGAAGGACATCTTGCTTTCTTCCAGTTTGGGGCAATTATGAGTAAAATTGCCATAAACGTTCAATGTGCAGGTTTTTGTGTGAATACAGTTTTCAACTCCTTTGGGTATATACTTAAGAGTGTGATTGCTGGATCATGCGGTAAGAGTATGTTTAGTCTTGTAAGAAACTGCCAAACTGTCTTCCAAAGTGGACGCACCTTATTGCATTCCCACCAGCAACAAATGAGAGTTCTTTTTGCTCTACAGCCTCACCGGCGTTTGGTTTTGTCAGTGCTGTGGAATTTTAATCATTCTAAGGGTGTGTAGTGATCCCTCATTGTTGTTTTAATTTGCCATTCCTTCATGACATATGACGTGGAGCATTTTTCATCTGCTTATTGGACATCTGTCTAGCTGTTCTGGTGAGGTATCTGATGTTCATATCTTTTGTCCACTTTTCAACTGGGTTGTTTATTTTCTTATTACTGGTTTGAGAGTTCTTTGTACAATATGGACACAAGTCTTTTATTAAATATGTGTTTTACAAATGTTTCCTCCAAGTTTGTGACTTATCTTTTCATTACATATTATTTTATACCTGAATGAAAATAAGTACCACCGCAGACGACAGACAGACTGGGGCCATCTTTGACCTCTAGCATTTATTGGGCAACTCCACTTGGCCGTCCAGGTCTATGGGCTTATACTTGGCTCTGTGTGCGTCCTGAACAGACCTCAATTCACAGGGGTCAAAAGAAAGACTAATTTTTAAGTCAAATAGAAAAACCTGCCATTGCCACTTTTGAAGTGTGCCAGGAAATGTGTAAATCATTGCTAAGCGTGTGGAGTCTTTTAATATGTTTAATTATTGCTGCTGAATCTTTTTTGACCTTCATTTGTGCATTTATTCACAAACATTTGAGCTCTTGGAAGAACTTGGTGCTGGGCCTGGGTCCTTGCTTGCAAAGCAGCCACACTGCTTCTGCCCCACGCCCTGGGCACCACATAATGAGCTGAGCCCGCAGCCTTCCCTCTCTATCCAGGGACTGTGTTCAGAAAGACTCTGGGCCTCTGCACCTCTGCTAACTGCCACACTACACATTTCCCACTTCCATCCTCTCCTTGCCCTTCAGGTCTGGTACCTGCGGAGGTCTTTCTAGTTCCAACCTGGGGTCCACCTTGCTGTGCCTCTGATCCCAGAAATACCTGGTATCAAGACCCTCCAAGGCCCAGGCCCAGGTACATGGGCTTTCACATCTCATGTGGCCTCTCAGAGGGGACTCCAAGGGAGATACACAGAAGAATAAGATATAGCCTTGCTTCTAACAGTCTAATTGGAAGAAAAGGATATTAATACAAAGTAGTCTGTGATAAGTGCCAACAAATTCTGCAGATAGCAAATACAGTTGGTAAGTACAGTTAAAATTTAGGAGACTTGTACTGTGAGTTTAATCAATCCCTCTGCCCTTAGTTTCCTCACCAAAATCCTAGCTTTTTTGAGTGTGGTCCCTGGACCAGTAGCAGCACTGACATCCCCTGAGAGCTTGCTAGAAATGCAGATTCTCATCTCCTCCCAGACCTACTGAATCAGAAATATGCATCTTAAGATTCCCAGGAGACTTGTAGGACATTACAGTTTGAAAAGCACTAGGATGCAAGATGTTTAAATTCCCTTTCAGTTCTAAGCTTCTACAATCTGTGACCTTTACTATGACCTGATCAGGAGGGAGGCTGCTAGGAGCTTCCTGGGAGGATGCTGACTGGCTGGACCTGAAGTGAGCCCGAGGGTGCCTCCCCAACCAGGCTCAGGGCAGGCGTCCAAGCACGGCAGGCAGCTGCTGGCGGCTAGTCAGCGTGACCCTCTTGGAGATTCGTGCTGCCCTCCAGCCAAGGCAACAGCTCAAATTGTCACGACTCGACGGAGCGTGACCCGAGATGAAAGCTGGGGATGGTGCCCACGTGTAGTGAGCTCTGCTGGTTTATGCAGCTTCACTGGGAGACCTGGAGCCCCGGTCAGGGAGCAGGCTCAGCTGCTCTGCCTGTCCTCTGGGCTGCTGGGTAGGTGGAGTTAAGGGAAAAGAAGGGAATTGCAAGGAAGATTTATGGCAAGTTCTGAGGCCATGGACACGGGGAAGAAAATGCCTGCTAAAATCCACCCTTGCAAATACAAAGAAAGCTTCAGAAGTCAAACACCCATGGTTTCTCAGGGCTGATCATCTGCATGACAGAAGGACATAGCATAAGGGCAGTGCAGTGGGAACCAGCAGCATGGGGTCCAGCCCCTGACTTCCCTCTTTTGATTGATTTGGACAAGTCTCCCCGCATTTCTCCATTTCCACATCTGTGAAGTGAGACCAGATTCACTCGTACAAACATCTGAGCTCCTAGGATGAGCCCGGAGGTGCTGAGAACACAAGTGATACTTATGCAGGTGACAATTTGGATAATTTTCTAAAGAAAATTCCAGCTTAAATATTCTATTTTAAGGACAGGCTTTGGACCCAGAGTTGGGTTCAATTTTGAGCTTTGTGACTTAGCAGCTGGGTACAAGCAACCTCTTAAATCTCAGTTTTCTCATCTAGAAAATGGGATAACAGTTCCTCTTTCATATGGTTGCTGTGTGTGAAGCACTTCACAAGGAGGACTCAGTGCAGTCACTTACTAGGCATCTACCACATGCCCTGTATGAACTACATACTCTACTGTGGGAGCCACTAGTCACATGTGTAGCTAGCCCAAACTGAGATGTTCTGTCCAAGCAAAATACACACTGGACACTGAAGACCTAGTATGAATAAAATCACTTTTATATTGATTACATGTTGGAATCATATTCTAGACATATTGGTTATATAAAATACATTAAAATTAATTTCACCAGTTTAAATTTTTTTATGTGCTACTAGAAAATTTTAGAATTGTCTATGTAGCTTACATTTCTATTGGACAGTGCTGGTCTCAAAGAAACAAAAGCACACTCTGCTGTCCTTGTGCTCTGTTAGTTTACATTGTGATGGGGAGGTGATATTTACACATGAATCCATACCCAAGAGAACTCCAGTGTAGTGCAGAACCACGGGATTGTAAAAAAGTAGAAAGGAAGGTGGAATCAGGAGGGTTGGGGTGGCTACGGCAAGCTTTAAGGAGGAGCTCAGGAGTGAGTATGATGTGTGGGTAGGCAGAGGGCACTCCCAGAGGGATGCTCAGACTGTGAGTGAGCTTCTTCAGGGAAGGACTATGATTCTCCCACGGTGCCTTGTATATGGCAGGCACCTGATGACTATTAATTCTTCATATGGGCTGAGAGGTGGTGGGCTGAAGGGGGACACAGGAACGATGCAAAAGGAGAGTGAATACAGAGGGCTTGTTTGTGAAGAGGCTGGTCCCTCTGAACTGGGGGCTGTGCACCTGGGAACAAGTAGGAGTGAGGTTGGCTAGACTGGGTGGGGGCTTAGCATTGATGCAGTGGATGGTGAGGCCAACTCTGATCTTTCCTGGGTATCCAGGGCTCATGCTCCCATGTGTAATCCTTCCCTAGTCACAGGGTGACTGTAACGACAGATCACTGACAAATAGACTAAAACCTGCATGTCCCAGGGAGCACTGTCCTGTAAGCTAAGCACTTCGGCAGGCTATTTATTCCAGCACATCCATTCATCTTTCATCCATTCAAACATTTCCTGAGCCCCTACCTGGTACCCAGATCTGACACCAGGTACGGGGGCCACAGAGATAATTGAGACACCACGTCTGCCATTCCCTTGAACAGGGGTTGGCAAACTATGGCCCGAAGGCCAAATTCAGCC
The DNA here is from genome assembly GCF_030028045.1 of Hippopotamus amphibius kiboko. Classification (NCBI taxonomy): domain Eukaryota; kingdom Metazoa; phylum Chordata; class Mammalia; order Artiodactyla; family Hippopotamidae; genus Hippopotamus; species Hippopotamus amphibius. The sequence goes on from NC_080187.1 coordinate 217,256,557, forward strand.
CACTGCCTGTTTTAGCAAATAGCGTTTTACTGGAGCACAGTCAGGCCCAATCTTTTATGTATTGTCTGAGTGCTTTTGTGCTACAATTTGTGCAGACTGAATAGTGTGAAAGAGACCAAACAGCTCACAAAGCCTAAAATAGTCACTATTTGTCCCCCTGCAGAAAGTGTTTGCTGACCCCTGCCTTAGAGCAATAGCCACGTAAGCAAATAATGATAACGTGACATGACCAGAGTTCTGGAAGAAGGATGCGCACTGGTGAGAAGAAAGAGAAGGAGGTGTCAGAGGAGCTGATGCTCAAGCTGTGCTTTGCAGGACCATGGGTTTGCTGGGCAGACAAGGGAGTATAGAAATGGAAAAGACCCTCCAGTGAGAAAAAGCTGCAGATGTGACCATGCAGAAGTAAAACAGGGCAAATTTTGGAAACTGGCTCTGGCAGGACCACAAACTTTAAGCAAGCCCTTGGTGCAGCCTGGCAATCCCACATTTGTCCCCTAATCCCACCACTCTCCCGCATTCCTGGATGACTACTTGATGCCTTCCTCTCTCTCCCCACACCTCCTTCACACTTGGCTGATGAACTCCTTCTTATTGCCCTGGGGGAACAGAGGCATTCACAAGAGAACCTCCACATGCTCTCCCTGCACCAAGCCTCCCTCTTATCTACACCCCTGCCACCGACTCTGCCCTCCCTCCATCCTCCAGGTGAATGTCCATATCCTAGCCAAGGACCATCCTACCACCAGCGGAGTAGATCCCACTGGCTCTTCCTCACTCAAGGCACAGTTTTCTCAGTTGTCTCTTGTATCATCAATCTCCTTCTCCATTAATTAATCCCAAGTACTTCAAACATGCTACATCCCTCCCTGCATCCTGAAAACTTCCCTTAACATCATCATCCCCTGCCTATTTCTCTGCTCCTTCACGGCACATTCATCTGAAAAGGTGTGTACGTGTGCTGCCTCCAATTCCAATCTCCTCATTCTCTCTAGAATCTACCACTTCACTCAAGCTTTCACCTCTACCTCCTCAAAATTGTTCTCACTGAGGTCCCTGATGACATACTTGTTGTTAAATCTGCTGGTCAATTCTTGATGCTCAGTCTACCTAGACTAAGGAAAGCATTTGACCTCTTCTTCAATATACTTTCTTTACTGGCATCTCGGAATCTATCCTTTTCCTGGATTTTCCTTGTCCTATATAGGCCACTCCTCCTCATCTTCCCAACTGATAAATGATCATGTTTCTCCATTGACTCCCCTGGGAATCTCATCCAGACATATAAGCACTGTCCAATGAGCTTGCTGTGATGATGGAAATGTTCTACACTTGTGCCATCCAGTATGGTAGCCCCCTGCTCACATTGGGCTATTGAGCATGTGAAATGTGGCTCGTGTGACGGAGGCACTGAATTCTAAATGTTACTTAGTTTTAATTCATGTTAAATTTAAAAAGCCATTCAAGGCTAGTGGCTACCATATTGGACACTGCCAGTCTATTTACTGATGACTCCGAAATATATCTTTACCCTCAACTGCTGCCCGTAATTCCAGACTCGTGGACCTAACTGCCAACCAGACAACTCCACTTAGATGTCTCACCTGCCTCACCACAGTCTTCCCCATCTCTGTGAACAACCCCATCCTTCCAGTTGCTCAGGCCAAAGAGCCTTGGAGTCATCCCTGACTCCTTCCTTTCATGCCTCACATCCAATCTGTCAGCAAATCTGTCAGTTCTACCTTCAAAATACATCCCCAATCTTAACACTTCTCACCATCTCTCCACTCAGGTCCAAGTCTCCATCATCGCTCAGCTGGACTACTGCAGTAGACAACTCACCTGTCCCCCTGCTTCCTCCTTCGCCTGTCCTTCACACAGCAGAAATCCTTTAAGTCCCAAGTCAGATACATCACCCCACTGCTCACCACCTCTAGCGGCTTCCTGAGTGATAACCCTCAAGGTTCTATACTCTGCCTCCCGCCATCTATCTCCTCTGCTCACCTCTCCAGCCATGCTGATTTTGTTCTTCAAACACGCCAAGCACACTCCCTGCTCTGGGCCTTTCCTCTGCTGGGATGCTTCTTGTCTGCCTGGGATGTCCCAGGGCTTGCAACCTTACCTCCTTCAGGTCTTTGCAAAAATGTCACCTTATTAGCAAGGTCTTCCAAGACCATCCTAATTCGAATAACATGCTCTGGGGACTTCCCTGGTGGTGCAGTGGTTAAGACTCCATGCTCCCAATGCAGGGGTCCTGGGTTCAATCCCTGGTTAGGCTCCCTATATGCACACTGCAACTAAGAGTTCGCATGCCACAACTAAGGAGCCCACCTGCTGCAACTAAGACCCAACACAACTAACTAAATACAAAAAAAAAATAGCATGCAAAAAAATAATAGCACGCTCTGCCCACATTTCCTATCTCCTCTACCTGCTTGATTTTTTCCACAGCATGTCTCACCATCTGTATAATATACTATACGATCAGTATTTATTTATTAAGTACCTCCCCCACTAGAACATAAGGTCCTTAAGAGCACGGATTTTGTGTCTCTCTCATTCACCACTGTATCCTCAGCACCCAGAATAATAGGTGTTCAAGAAATATTTACTGAATGAATGAAGTATAAGTGGCAATGAGCACAGGAAGTTGGAGAGGCTCGAGAGGTAGATGGCTCATGAAGAGGCTGAGGGACACGACCCTCCGGGACTGGGCATGGATGGAGAGTCACCACAGGCTGTCCAAGCACCTTGCCCCCTCCACCCAGGTGGCTTCTTTATCCTCCCAGTACTGCTCCCAAAACTGCTGACCTCCTGCCAGCCCCATCTTCGTGGAGTAGGAGACACACCCCTGCTTCCAGCCAAGGAACCTGGCTCCTTGTTTATCACGCTAGTAGCTGGAGTGGTTCCCGAGTGCCTCCTCCAAAGGGAGGCAGTCTCTGAAGAAGAGTACCTGCTCTTGACCCTACTCCTACCTCCACTGGAGTGGGCAGCTGGCCAGGGCCGGGGAGGCTACCTGCCTTTGGGCTGCCCTCCCGCTGCTCTGGCTGGCTGTCAGAGGGGAGTAGAGTCCGTGGGTGACAAAGGGGTGCGGGGAGGCATATCTCCTCTATGTGGGTCTGAGGCTGGAATCCCAGCCTTTTCTGGATTCTGACGAGAGATTTTGCAATTGGTGTGACCAGCAATTGCAAAGTATCACGGCATTTTCATACTGCAAGAGCTGGTGGACCTCACCCAGGGACCAGTCCAACTACCTCACCTCAAAGGTAAAGAAACCAAGGCCCAGGGAGGGGCTGTGACCTGCCCAAAGTCACTCAGTGAGTTAGTATCTGAGCCAGGATTGGAATCTGGGTCCACCTCCTGTATCTCTTCACCACATGGTGCTGCCTGGATAACAGTGTCTTTTGGATCCATTTCCCCTGGCCCCTCTTTCAGACCAGGCCTGGTGGTTTCAACAAAATGCTGATTCCTGAGTCTAGCCTGGGCTGTGCCATCGCAGCCTGGGTGAGGAGCATCATCTTTTGGGCCTTAACCTCTGTGCCTGCACATAAGGGTCTGACCCTGATCCTCACACACTCTGATGGAAATGAGAGGACTACTGTAGTTGTCATGGCAACTCAGAAGTGCTTTTGCGTCAGGTACTTCAGCTGCTTGGCATCCCTCAGTGAGATGGTTTGCTAGGTCTCAGCTCTGTCACAAACCAGCTATGTTATCCTGGGGAAGTCACTAATTCATCCATCTATCCACCCATCCATCATTCACTGACATCCAAAAAGAATCTGTGCCAGCTTAAAACATCACATACAAAGCATAACCATATAAGAAAAATAAAAGCTCAAAACTGTGTTCAGGTAGAAATATAGAGAGATTATAGTGGGTTAAAAAAAAAAAAAAAACCCAAGCTAAACATTGAACATGTACTGCTTTTGTAATTAGGGAAAAAAACTTAAGAACCTAAGCTGATACAGCTATTACAATTTAACTGTGGATTTTCAAGTCCTTTCTGCTCCCTGGCCTTAGTTTCCTCATCTGTAAAATGATGGGGTTGGACATAATGACCTAAGATTCATTTCAGCATTGTCATTTTGTGACTTTGTGTTTATAGAAGGATGGGGCAAAGTGTCCACTCCACACCTCTCTATCTTCCCATCTTCCTCTTCCCCAGTGGCAGCACAACTGACACATAGACATATTTAAGCTACATTTTCCAAGTTCCCCAAACTGAAGGAAATGGACACGATCTAGTGTTAACAGAAGCCACTCATCCAGTTCATTCAATATTTACTGAGCACAGGCACTTCCCTCGTGGTGCAGTGGTTAAGAATCCACCTGCCAATGCAGGGGACGCTGGTTTGATCCCTTGTCCCAAAAGATCCCACATGCTGTGGAGAAACTAAGCCTGTGTGCCAAAACTACTGAGCCTGTGCTCTAGAGCCTGTGAGCTACAACTACTGAAGCCCGCGCACCTAGAGCCTGTGCTCTGCAACAAGAGAAGCCACGTACTGAGAAGCCAGCGCACCGCAACAAAGAGTAGCCCCCACTCGCGGCAACCAGAGAAAGCCCGTGCACAGCAAGAAGACCCAACACAGCCAATACATAAATTAATTAATTAAAAATAATTTACTGAGCACATACCGTAGGCAGGGCATGGAGCCAAGGCTATGAAGATAAGTCAGATAAAGCTGACAAAGATGCTGTGCTCAAGGCATTTTCAAAGGCAACTGTAGTAAAGTCAGAAGTAATGGGTCCAACAAAAATTAAAAAAACAAAAAATTAATAAAAAAATAAAGAAGTAGTGGGTTATAAAGAGGGCTAAGACAGAGACAAAGCTCTACAGGAGCTCAGAGGATTGAGAACCCGTTTTTTACTGAAGGAATTAGGAAAGCTTTGGGAGGAAACTTTTGAGCATGACATTGGAGGAAGGTAGGATTTTTTAAATGATGAAAATAATCCATGCGTATAGTGATAATAATTCAAATGGTTCTTAAGTATATAAAATGACAGAAAGTAAAAGTTTTCTTCTCAGCCTCCCACCCCCCCGTCCTAACCTTCAGAGGCAACCACCTCAGGTTACTTTCAAAAATATATTTTAAGTTTCCTGTCCGCTGCATCGACTTGGGTCAGTTTCTCCTACCCCTCCAGGATGTGTGATGAGGTCATTGGTACCTGGGCACTTCTCTCTGCCTCTCCTGAGGACACAGGACAGTGGAGTGTATGTCAATGTAGACTCTGGAGCCAGACAGCTGGGGTGCTAATCTCATTGCTTCCATCTTCTAGCTGTGTGACCCTGGGCAGGTTATTCACCTCCAGTTTCCTTATCTGGGAAACAGATATTAGGATAGCACCTCGGGACTTCCCTCATGGTCCAGTGGTAAAGAATCTGTCCTGCAGAGAAGGGGGTACAGATTCCATCCCTGGTCGGGGAACTAAGATCCCACAAGCCATGGAGCAAGTAGGCCTGTGCTCCACAACTACTGAGCCCACGTGCCACAACTACAGAGCCCATGTGTCACAACTAGAGAAGAGAAAACCCATACACCACAACTAGAGAGAAGCTCACGTGCTGCACTGTGGAGCCTGCACGCAGCAGCAAAATAGCACCGAACTCATAGCTTTATTCTGAATTCAATAATGTATAATAGGCCTAGGATAGTGACTGGGACATAGTGGAGAGCTTACGAATGTTAGCTATAATATTACTAATACTCTTCTCCACATTCCAAATTTTGATTAGCGGTACCAGTACTACTTTACATGTCAAGGTTTAAATCATTCAGATTCTGCTTTGGAGCTATGTGAATTTTTGCATGCTTTGCAAATTGCTCATAAATTGAATCTAAAACTTGAAGAGCAATAAGCAACATTTATATTTATGATTATATCCACTGCAGAATCAGGTAGTGTGGTTAAATCACAACAGAAAGGGATATAACACTATTTCCATCCAAGTTGCTGGATGGGAAAAGTTCAAGTATATAGGTTTGTTTTTCTTCTCTTACCTGCCATCAAAGGGCTCAAAATCATGCTATACTTTAGTTTACTTCATGTTTGGCTCAGACGTATTCCACAGGTTTTTCTTTATACTTCTGAGGCTTCTCATTGCCCCTTTTCTTATAGAAGTGGAACTATACGTCTTCTTCACCTTATGGTAAGATTGTCAATATCCCTAAATTCCTGGTTAAATGGTCAATTTTGGACACATTACTCTATGCATCTGCTGCACAACGGTCATCCTGGCTTGATTCCATTTCCCCCCCCCTTCAGATCCCATGTCCTCCTCTTTGTTGAATTCCTTTTATTTTTGCTGGAGCACATCCTCAAGTAATTTTCCAGAGTAAAAATTATGTGGAAAGGAAATGTTCTGAGCATTTGCATGCCTGAATGTGATATTATTTTACATTATGCTTTTCTAATTTTTTTTCTCCTACTTTAACACTATGCTTTCCACCCCTGCCCTCCAATAAAAATGATCTTGATATGTTAGTCAGGGGTCTCCTAATTACCAAACACAATGGACACTTTTAGTCCTAAACCCTTCTGTGAAATTTGACATTGTTGATGACCCGTGGATTCTTAAAACTCTTTATTCTCTTGGTTTTGGGGATTCTTTGTTCTTTTCCTCTCTTTCTCTTTTTATCTCCTTTAAGATTTCTCCTTCCCTTCATAACTCTTCAATGCTGATATTCTTCAGTGCTCCATCTCTGCCCGATGATGGTCTCTTCTACATGGGCTTTCTGAAAAGGTGCATCCTACACCAGGGCTTCAGCCACCATCTCTGTGTTGAAACAGAGCTCTAACTAAACGTTGCATAATAATTTCAAAACTAGTATGTCTAAAGCCTTTTTTTTTTTTTTCTTGGCCAAGCTGCGCAGCTTGTGGGATCTTCATTCCCCCACCAGAGATAGAACCCACGCCCTCAGCAGTGAAAGTGCAGAGTCGTAACCACTGGACTGCCAGGGAATGCCTGAGTACATCTAAATCTTAATCATTAGCTTACCTCCATTCAAAGGCTGTTTCCATTAGTGTGGTTTTAATTTGGGGTCATGGAGTCACCACTGACCCAAATCTTCCTATTTAAGGACTGTGCAGCCATCCTCAACCTCTCCCTCTTTCATGTCTCCCAATCAGTTGCTTAACCTATTCAAGTCTATACCAGAAATACCTCTGTAATTACATCATCTTCCCTATTCTCACTGCTACCCTAATTCAAATCCTTATCATTTCTCACCTGGATTATAGAAACAGCCTGCTAACTGGCCCCTCTGCCCCCAACCTCCACCCAGTCTCTCTAGCCTTCATGCAGCAAGTTATCTTCCAAAAAAATGTTTTTTGGTGTGATTATACCTTTCCTCTATTTAAGACCCCAGCTGGCCCCCTACTGCTTATATATAGAACAATCCTTAAACGCCTTAGCATTATACACAACACTTTGCAGTTTACCTCTCCACATTTACATCTCCAACCCTCCTCTCACCCTTCACCCCTACATTTTCTACATACACTTCAGCCACAGAAATTTCCAAGGATCCCATCCCTCCCTAGACACTATCCCCTTCACGGCTCTATGCATTCTTATTTACCGTTTCATTCCTAACTTTTCCGGGCTCAATTGTCCTTCGACATTCCCAGAGAAGCCTGCTAATAACTTTTTTAGCATACGACATTGTTGAGATCTGTTTTCCTCTTCTTCTGTGGCTATGCTGTCAACTGCTGGGAAGCCAGGCCTATGTTATACTTACTGGTATCATCGGCACCTGGCACAGGGCTAAGCACGAGAAGATGCTTCAATTCGATGTGGAGGGAAGAAAAGAAAACAAAACCTCAGGGAGTATGTTCAGGAGCAGGAAGGGGGGGCCATGGTGAGGGTTGAGTGAGGGAAATAGGGGCCCAGGAGAGTCACAAAGGCCTAGGGGAGAGCATTTCAAGGAGGAGGAGATAGTTAGCAAAGTCGAATGCTGCAGGGAGGTTGATGAGGAGGCTGGGAATAGGTCACTGGATCTGGAGACTTGGAGGTCTCTGGCCACCTTCAGGAAAAACATTCCAGTAGCATGAGAAAGGAGCTGATGAGATCTGAAGGGCTTAGAAGAGAGAAGGTGGTGTAGCAGCTATTCTTTTCTGACCCTACTGCTACGGCATTTGATATCAGCCCTCCCTATTTATTGAATCACTTTCGCCTCCTTTGGCTTCTATGAGGCACATTTTTCCATCTCTTCAAATTCCTTTATGGGCTCCTTGTTCTCTACTGCCCTTTAAATGTCAAGGTTTCCAAGGTTCTCTTTTTAGATCTTGCCTCTGCTTAATCCTTAAACTCTCCCGTTCACGATGATTTCAATGATGCCTACCTCTTGGGGTCCCCACATCCTTATCTCCAGTCCTGGATGGTCCCCAGGCTTCAGATCCATATTTATCTCTGCCTTTTGGATGTGTAGATGCCCCAGGGGCACAACAAGCTCATATTTCTGGATATCAACTCATCTCCCACCATCAAAAATCTCCCCCCCCCCCAAAATTGGTCAGCTACATTTAAAAGAATGAAATTAGAACACTCTTTAACACCATACACAAAAATAAACTCAAAACGGATTAAAGACATAAATATAAGGCCAGACACTATAAAACTCCTAGAGGAAAACACAGGAAGAACACTCTTCGACGTAAATAACAGCAAGATCTTTTTTGATCCACCCCTAGAGTAATGGAAATAAAAACAAAAATAAATAAGTGGGACCTAATGAAACTTCAAAGCTTCTGCACAGCAAAGGAAACTATAAGCAAGAGGAAAAAACAACCCTCAGAATGTGAGAAAATATTTGCTAACGAATCAACAGAAAGGATTAATCTCCAAAATATATAAACTGTCATACAGAGTGAAGTGAGTCAGAAAGAGAAAAACAAATATCGTATATTAACGCATATATGTAGAATATAGAAAAATGGTACAAATCTACCAGTTTGCAAGGCAGAAATAGAGACACAGATGTAGAGAACAAACATATGGACACCAAGTGGGGAAAGTGGGGAGGGTTGGGGCGGAATGAATTGGGAGACTGGGATACCAAATTGTACACTCTAAATATATGCAGTTTATTGTATGGTAACTGTATCTCAATAAAAGTTCTTAAAAAAATTAAAATAAATAAATAAAAAAAATCTCCCCCCAAAATCTGCTTCCCAATTTTCACCAACTATACCTACCTACCAAAGGGTACAACACAAAGTTTTCTTAACTCTTTCCTCTCATCGCTTTTTAAGTTTTGTTAATCCTATTACCTCTATTTTATACACTAAAAATGAACCATCAGAAAGAGAAATTAAGAAAACAATCCCATCTACAATTGCATCAAAAAGAATAGGGGCTTCCCTGGCAGTCCAGTGGTTAAGACTCCGAGTTTCCACTGCAGGGGACATGGGTTTGATCTCTGGTTGGGGAACTAAGATCCTGCATGCAGCATACTGAGGAGCGGGGCATGATGGGGGGTGGGGGGGAGGAGAAGGAGAAGAAGAAAATGCCTAGGAATAAATCAAACTAAGGAGGTAAAAGACCTGTACTCAGAAAAATTGTAAGACATTGAGGAAAGTAACTGAAGATGACACAAACTAATGGAAAGATATACTGTGCTCATGGATTGGAAGAATTAATATTGTTAAAATGAACATACTACTCAAGGCAATCTACAGATTCAATGCAATCCCTATCAAAATGCCAATGGTATTTTTCACAGAGGTAGAACAAATAATTCTAAAATTTGTATAGAAACACAAAAGACCCTGAATATCCAAGAGTCTTAAGAAAGAAGACAAAGCTGGAGGTCTCACATTCCCTGATTTCAAACTACAAATCTACAGTAATCAAAATAATATGGTAGTGGCACAAAAACAGACACATAGATCAATGGAACAGAATAGAGACCCCACAAATAAACCCACACTTATATGGTCAATCCATTTATGACAAAGGAGCCAAGAATAGTCAATGGGGAAAAGACAGCCTCTTCCGTAAATGATGTTAGGGAAACTAGGCAACTACATACAAAAGAATCAGACTGGACTGCTCTCTTACACCATGTACATGAATAAACTCAAAATGGATTACAGGCTTAATATAAGACCTGAAACCATAAAATGTCTAGAAGAAAGCACAGGCAATATGCTCTTTGACATCAGTCTTAGCAACACTTTTTTGGATGTCTCCTCAGGCAAGGGAAACAAAAGAAAAAATAAGCAAATGGGACTACATCGAATTAAAAAGCTTTTGCACAGTGAAGGAAACTATAAACAAAATGAAAAGGCTGCCTACTGAATGGGAGAAGATATTTGCAAATGACATATCTGATAAGGGTTTAATATCCAAAATATACAAGGAACATATTTATCCAAAGAAAATGAAAAGATATAGGTACCCCCATGTTAATTACAGAATTATTAAGAATAGCTAAGATATGGAAGCAAGCTAAGTGCCCAGCAATAGAAAAATGGATAAAGAAGTTGTGACATATAGATACACACACACACATACATACACACAATGGAGTATTACTCAGCCGTAAAAAAGAATGAAATCTTGCCATTTGAGACAGCATGGATGGACCTAGAGGTGCTAGGTGAAATAACACAGAGAAACACAATACTGTATGATTTCACTTACATATGTAATTTAAAAGCAAAATAAATGGGACTTCCCTGGTGGTGCAGTAGTTAAGAATCTGCCTGCCAATGCAGAAGACATGCGTTCAAGCCCTAGTCTGGGAAGACCCCACATGCCACAGAGCAACTAAGCCTGTGCACCACAAATACTGAGCCCATGTGCTGCAACTACTGAAGCCTGCACACCTAGAGCCTGGGCTCCACAACAAGAGAAGCCACTGCAATAAGAAGCCCACACACCACAACAAAGAGTAGCCCCCGCTTGTTGCAACTAGAGAAAGCCCACTTGCAGCAATGAAGGCACAATGCAGCCAATAAATAAATAATTATAAAAAGTAAAATAAATGAATGAATGTAACTAAACAACACAGGCACTGATACAGACACTTAACAGGTGGTTGCTAGAGGGGAGGGGGTTGGGGGGAGAAGAGAAAAAAAATCCTATCACCTCAATAATCCAGAAATTCATCCCTTCTTTTTCCAATCCCATAGCTTAAATCCTAGCCCTAAAAATTTTCAGCTGCCTTGTTACAATCTCCCCAATTCTCAGTCCCTCTTCCAGCATTCTTCACACTGCTTCCAAAGAAGTCTTTTTCCTCTGGTACTTAAAAAAATGGATGCATAATTTACACACAATAAAACACATTGTTCGCATTTCACAGTAAACAGGCAAGGCTCTCCATTACCTGTGTCCCAATTGTCCAGACTCATCTCTTGCTACTTCTCCACATGTTCCCTTCACTCCAGTCATACTAACCTCACTCAGTACTAACCTTCCCTCAATTCATGAAGTTCTTTCACTTCTTTATATAAGTCCTTCCCTCTGCCACAATGCCATTTCTTCCTCATTTGCATAGCGAATGCCTCCTCATCTTTTCAGAAGTGTGTGCTGATTACTTCACACCTATACCCACACCCTTATGAGTTAATTACTGCTATTCTGTGCTCCCTTAACATACAGGGTATAACTCCATTAGCATACTCTGCTCAAAGCATTAGAACACATTATTTTCTTGCTACCTAACTAGCTCCTGGAAGACACTTGTACCACTGTCTCATGATGGTCTGCCAGCAGATACTATCCTAGCAGCTGTGCATGGAATGAGTAAAAACAGTCATATTCCCGGCCCCCCTAGGGCTTAGGCTAGGGTGGAAAAGAATGCCAAGTAATCACTCTCACAAATGCAGAATTAGAAACTGAGTTAAGTGGTCTGAACATAGGAAGAGATGAGCCTATGAGCATGTAAAAGAAGAATCTGTCCTAAATAGGGTGGAGGAGGGGGCATGGAAGGTTTCCCGGAGCAAATAATGCTTGAGCTGGAATCTAAAGGAGACACAGGAATTAATCAGGAAGAGAACTTGAGACTGTTCAAGAAACTGAAATTGAGCCGGTGCAGCTTGAGAGCAGAGACTCATGGGCCCCGTGTGAGGGAAGAGAGTTGGGCAAGCGTCAGACCAGAAGCTGCTCAGTTTTGGTCACCACCTTGCTCAAGACCAAGCAGCGGGAGGCCTGGTAGTATCATCCTCTGCCAACAGCCACGATGGCTCCCCACTGTCCATCACTGTACCCAGCCCAGGGTCATGTGAAACAGACATGTGCCAATTACTCAATTTTAGAAGTGTTCAAGAAGTTTGACAGCTAACGGAAAGAGAGACTACACATATCCTGAGTGGGCTGCAAAGTTGGGGGAGAGTGTTTTTAAGCAAAGGCACAACTTGGATTTGTAGAGGGAATACAGCCAAGAGAGGTAAAGGGATGAAATATGTAAATACAGTTCTGCCATAGGTGGCAAGGATGGAATCATGAATACAGAGATTATTAGTTTTGAAAAGGAAGAATAATTCTTCCATTGAGGTAAGAGAAAAGGGCAGGAAAATGGGGAAAGACCTAAAGAAAAGACACTAACTCTTGGCAGAGGCCTTACTACAGTCACATGGTTTGCTGGACACCTTCCTGAATCTGCATGGTGCTATCTGACAATCATGTTTTATCAGCTGTGCTGTGAATTCTGCCCACAATCACGGTAGCAGATTTATGGAGTGGTGACTGTGCAAGCAGCACGATGCCGGGAGTTTTCACATACATTTGCCATCTCACTAAATTTTTGTTGTTTTCCAAAGTATATAGTTTTAGGCCCAATTTACAGATATATTACAGTTTACAGAACTTGGGTTCAAGGACGTTAAACACCTTTCCTGGATCTACACTGTCCACTCACTGTGGATGACCTGGAATTGGAACTCAAGTCCTGTGGCAACTTGGGAGCCACGGGACTTGAGTTGTGTTCCCTTCTCACTGGTTTCAGATGTTCTGCTCCAATATAGCTGGAGCCTAGGCACAGTGCAAGGTGGTAGAGGCAGTTTTTGCCTATAGAGCCGGTTTAATTTCCATAATGTGCCCTCTGGGGTCTCGTATGAGTGAATGAAGAATAAGAAGACAGTTTGGGAAGCTAGAATGTATCGCTCTGGCATAGAACACATTGTTATTGAGCTGGGAAGGATCAGAAAGAAACCAACACTGGAGTACATCACAGGTTAACCCAACTAAAGATGAGGTCAATGACTTCTCCACAGAGCCCCACGGAGTCCAAGAGTGCCATGGAGACATATCTTTATGTGGCCTTTTGAACTCAGGGCACAAATGCCAAGACGGCAATAATCTGGGTGATAACTAGAGAGGCTATGGGTGGAGCAGTCCTTAGAAGACAAACCTATCCCAACAGGAGAAAAAGAGCCTTTGGAATAACTGCCAGAATGTCCATGGAAAGCTACAAAGCTGTGAAGACCCTGGGCCAGGAGACAGGTGTCCACAACAGAGAACAGCAGGTGATGTGGGAACTAGCTCCATTTGTAGAACGCAGTATGGCTGGAGTGATCTGAATTAGAAAAGAGAGCCAGATGGGTAGGCACCACCCCGTTTGGAGTGGTGCCTTTGGGGATCTTAACAGGAGACATCATTGTGTATCACTGCTGCCACCGGAGAGGGTGGTCTCTTGATGATTACCAAGCTGCCTTACAGCCCATGCACTTACAAACTGGAATCTACTTAATGTGTGTTGTAGTTGACCCATATTTATTTTAGCATAACCTAAGACTCATTCCAGCCTCAGCAGCTTTTCCAACTTGAGATAGTCAGTTGAATAGTGTCCCTCCAAAATTCAGTCCACCCAGAACCTTATTTAGAAATAGGTCTTTGTAATTAATTAAGATAAGGTCATACTGAGTAGGGTAGGCCCTAAATCCAATGACAGATTTCCTTATAAGAGACAGCAGAGGAGAAGACAGAGAAGGCCATGTGAAGACCGAGGCAGAGATTGGACTGATGCGGCCACAAGCCAGTGAAAGCCTGAGTCCACCAGAATCGGCAAAGAAGGACTCTCCCCCAGAGCCTTTGGAGAGAGCGTGGTCCTGATGATTCCTTGATCTTAGATTTCCGGCCTCCAAAATTGAGAAAATAAATTTCTGTTCTTTTAAGCCACTCAGTTTGTGGTACTTTGTTACAGAATCTCTAGGAAACTAATACAGGAGCTGACGTCATTCTCCCTAAAGGGCACGTTAAGGAGCTCTCCAGCCCCATGCAGCCCCTTAGTTCACCCCTATATGTGAGCGCCAAGAAAAAATGTCTGCTGAATAAATACATTTCCCAGATTTTAAATTGAGGAAGAAGCATGATGTCCCTTGAGGCAGCATGGAGGGATGAACAGTAATAGCAGAGAGTCTCTGCAAGACCCAAAGGCTGTATATCAAAAAGTCTCATCATGTGGCTTTAGCTGGCAAATTCACTGTCAGGATGCAGCCTCTAGTTTTGTCAGTCTCAAGGTTGAGTCAACCTTAGCATGATTAGCTAAATCATGCTAATCAAACTCCCAAGAAATAAAAACGAGGTTGCAAATGTATTCATCTGTATGTGTGTGAGAAAGAGAGAAAGCTTCTCTTTCAGGATCCAAAATGCTCAGGTGCACTAGCAAGGACCCAGAGTCAGCACACCTGGAAGCTGACCAGTGACTGTGAGTTGTATGGAATGGAAGCAAGGCGGAAGGACACCACCCAGCAAGCAAAGAGGACGGGACTCGATCCAGGCCAGAGAGCGGCCCAGTGGCCTTCCCCATACCACGAGGCACCAAAAAGTTCAGGCCCGCCTGTCTGCAGCATCCACTGCAAGTTTCTGGTTTTCTGGCTTCTCTTCTCAGTGGTCTGGGGTCAGCTGCCCCACTTCCACTCTCGTAGCTGTCCCATAAACAAGCTGTTAAATGATTATGTTTAAACTTGCTATATTACAGTTATATAGCAAGATCACAAAGCAGGTGACCTTAACTAAAGTACTGGGTTCTTGCAAACCTACATTTACAATTTGTTTATTACCACAATAACTAATATCACCTGCATTAGTTTCCTGTGGCTACTGTAACAAAGTACCACAAACGTGGCAGTATTCTTTTTAAAGAATAGAAATTTATTTTCTCACAGTTCTGGAGACCAAAGGTCCAAAATCAGTGTGTCGGTAGGGCTGTGCTCCCTCTGAAGGCTCTGGGGGAGAATCTGGTCCTGGCCTCTTCTGGCTTCTGGTCACTCCAGGTGTTCCTTGGCTTGTGGTCTCATCACTCCAATCTCTGCCTCTATGGTCACACTGCCACTTCTTCTCCATGTGTCTAATACTGATAATCCAGAATTATCTCATCTCAAGATCCTTAACTTAATCAGATCTTTTTCCAAATAAGGTAACATTTGGAAAAATGGTTCCAGGGACTTGATGTGAATATATTTTGCAGTTGGGGGGTATTTAGGGGGCCACCATTACAGGCTTTTGAACACTGGGACCTATCTATCTTCATATATCTTTGGTGTCTCACACATAAATGAGACTGAATAGCTAAATTAAGGCAATCTTATTCCTAAATTCTAAGGCACCTCGCTACCACTATATGCCATCGATATCCCTCTGAAGGGTAACCTAGAATCTTTATCCCACAGGCCTCTCAAGCACAGGCCAGTGTGAATGGGTTTCACAGGTTCATGATTCAATGTGAATTATCTCTGACAGTCAACCCAACTCTTCAGGCCAATCTGTCAGTATAAACTGTAAATCACAATCAGCATTAACTTTGACTATGATATCAAAAATCTTGCATGATTACCTTTTGCTTTACCTCTTCAAATCCCTCCTACCTTGTGAGGCCCAGCTAACACCCCACTTTCCCAGGGCATGACATTTTCTTACCCTCCATATTTTTTCACAATCCTGGTTTCCTTTGAGGTCTTTCTGCCCTGACCGTGGGAATCACTTCTGCCTGGGACTTGATAAACTCTTCCTGAGAGTTTCTTTCTCAAATTAGACTCAATGCATATAATATAGTATATTGTTGAAATTTTGTTAAATAACAGTTGATGAATGTAAGGGTAACTAGTGATGGTTAAAGCACAGATCACACCGCAACAAGACTGTTCTGCATTGTGAGGCAGGGAAAAAAAACACCTGTTTGCTTGGAAGGTCCAAGAGAGGAGAGAATACTGGTTTTGTGTCAACTGATTTAGAAAATTAGATAATTATCTTCTGGAGGATGAGATGTTTAACATTCAGCTAAAAGGTAAAGTTCTCTTACATAAGTGGTAACTGTTAGGACAGACAGTAAATGTGATTTTCTATCGAGAAGTATGGCATAGATCTTTCAGGATGGAAAGTTAGAGGGCCCAAAGTGTCTTCCTCTCCTCCCAGACAGGATTTGGTGAAGAATCTGTGTAGACAAAAGATAGCTCCAATTTCAAAACATATGTGAACATATGACAGAAGAACACTAAGAATCAGAAGCACTAAGAGGAAGGAGAACTGCCTGATTCAGGAGTCCCCGACATCATCAGTTAGACACAGACCCTGGTGATGGGAGCCACATCCCAAGTATGAGCCATGACCTTCACATTGCTAAATACAACACTCAGTCAGATGTGTTAGACACCACGGACTACTCATTCCTCCTTCTTGAAATATTTTATTCTCTTTTTCTTTGCCCTCATTGGATGTTCCTTCTCAGTTTCCTTCGCTGGGTCCTCTACCCGCTCTTGACCTCTAAATGTTGATGTGCCCCAGGGCTCATTACTCAGACCTCTTATCCATCTATCCTCGCTGCAGGGCCTAGGTGAGCTCATCCAATCTCATGGCTTAAAATATCATCCATACATGCTTTCTCCAAAATTTCTATCTCTGGCCCCATTCTTCCCCTGAACTCCAGACTTGCGTATCTGGCTGCCTACTTGACGTCTTCAGTGAGACATCTAACACACTGTAAAGCTTAACATGATTGAAACAGAACTCTTCATTTCCCCCCACCTAAAATCTCCTCCTCCTCCATCTCCACTTCAGGAAATGGCAATTTCATTCAGTTGCTCAAGCCCAGAACCTTGAAGACAGCCTTGACTCCTCTTTCTCTCCCACCCCACATCCAATCTATTAGCAAATCCTACCGGCTCTACCTTCAACATATATCCAGAATCCAACCACTTGCCTCTGCTTTCACTGAGAGCAACCTGGTCCACGCCATCATCAACTCTCACCTGAAAGAGCCTCCCCACTGCTCTCCTGTTTCCTCTCCCATCTCCTGCCAGTCAAGCTCTACAAAGCAGCCCAGTGAACCTTCTGAGACAAACTAAATCATGTTACTCCTCTGCCCCCAATGATACAAAGATGTCCCAGTACATTTTAAATGAAATCCAAATGTTCACCATGGCCCACAAGGCCCTGCAAGCTCCCTTTGTAGTTTTATTTCCTACCTGCTTCATCACAGCACTTTCGTTACACAGGCCACCTTGCTGTCTTCAGCAAGTTATTGAACTGAACCTATCACACCTAAAAATATAAGATATAAAGAGAAGATTTGTGACATCAGTAACAAATTGTGTGTGGGGGGGGTGTGGAGCTGTAAAGGAGTTTTTTTGTTTAACAGGTACAGAGTTTCACTTTTGCAAGATGAGAAGAGTTCTGGACATGGATGGTGGTGACGGCTGCACAACAATGTGGAGGTACTAAATCACAGGCTCTGTTTTGTGCAGTAGATCTCCAGAACAATGTCACTGAACTGTACATTTAAAAATAGTCAAAATGGTCAATTCTATGTTATGGGTATTGTGCCAAAATAGTTAAAATGGTCAATTCTATGTTATGGGTATTTTACCAAAATAATAAAAAGATCATTAATATATGTATCCATGCATAACAAGTCTGAAAGGACAGGCACAAAAGGCAATAACGCTTGTCTATAGGGTTGTAGGGTTACATATGATTTTCTTATTGCAAGAAAAGTATTTCCAATTTATGCATTACTTGTGTGTGATTTTTACATATTACATATATAATAAAATACATAAAGAGCAATGTATAAAACTTACACCTAGTATGGTGATAGTATTTAACTACATACACACTCTGGAAATAAATACATGTCACTAGCTATGGGCCGCAAACTTCCTACTGAGTGTCATTAATTTCAACAGACTCATCTCCACAGGAACCAGACAAGAGGCCTTTAATCTAAATACAGGAGCCCTCAGGTTTTCAAATGCAGACTCAGGTGAAAACTACCTGTCTGACACAGACCAATCATGCTACAGGTGAACAAGCTGTTGCAAAAACTCTGAATATCTCTACAATGTGTCATTTGATAATGTTGCATCTTTTGACACAGACCAAGCTACAGAGCTGCCTACCGTGTATAATTAAGGGTTTCGGATATACTAAGGTTTTCCTACCAAATGCCATTCATCTATGCTTGACTCTTCCAACAAATATAACCGAAGTACAATTTGTAAAGCAAGTTCACTGTGTGAATTACTTTGTCCTGCTGTTTTAAGTCACGGCACGGTTCAGAGGAGTAAAGAAATTATTCTGGGATCCCTAAACCACAAAGCACAATCCCATCATTTGGGGAGAGGATGCCAAAACGTAGAAGAGCAAAGTGACTGGTCCAGAGTTACCCTCCTAGTGTACGGAACAGCTGGGGCTGAACTCCAGAAATTCTAATGCCTTAGTCTGACACTTCTTTTCAAAAGCTGGAATATTATCTTTGAAAAGGAGAGTAACAACACTCTGAGTGTGGTTACAACTAGAAATAACTTTATTTCTCTCCAACCTTTGTTTTCAAACAGACTCCATAGCTTTCTGGTTACACTTTCAAGAACCACCTTATTTCAGCAATTAAGATTAACTTTCAGGTGTTTTAAAAAACGTACCTGGTCTAGATCAAGTCTTCAGTCTCACATCCAGCTCAAAGCTCTTCCCCTCCTCATGGCTAAGACTGACCCATAGCTTGAGGGCTTGTGATGGGAAGGGTATGAAATCTGCTTTCTCTCCTCCTCCCCTTCTTCCATCACTCTGGCTTCCCAGGATCACTGGTGGGCCAGGGCTGGGGAAGTTGGCAAGGACTGAAGTAAAGGGACTAAAGCACTTGACTGTGTGTAGATCTCCCTTGGCTGACAGCATTCTCTGGGTTGGTTTCCAAATTCTGAACATGCTGTGGGATGCGGCTATGGCTTCTGAAAAGGCCTTATGGGAATCTCCATAGGATCTGAGTCAGGGGCACCAGACTGAGGATGCTCTGGGAGCCCCCTCCCTTGGCTAGGAGGCATCAAGGCTCCCCTGCCCCTTCCCATTGCACTGTCCCTCATACTCTGCCTAGTGAACCAACTCTCCTTGAATATCTGATCTTTTCTTCACACAGGCTATAGGTGGGTGATGGTGGCCAGAGAAGTTCAACCACCTTTATATAAATCTGAGGGGTTGTACCTAGCTGGTCCTCTTTAGAACGTGGGGATACTTACCACCTTGTATCTTCATGAGAAATCCCATTCAACATTCTCTTATAAGAGTCCTAAATGTTGTTTGCAAGGTGGGGGGGGGGGGGGAGGGGATGGGGGAGTGTACTTCTTGCTTTTGGAAAGGAAGACTTTATACAAAGAGGAAGCAGCCGCTGGGAAGATCCTGGGAGTAGAAAGGGAACTCCCCGCGGACTGCTGGGAAACGGAGGGGCTGTCTCCAAAGACAAACCCCCTCACCTCAGGGAATGTCATGGATTCTGAGAAGACTCTGAGGGGAGCTGCCTCCCTGGGAGCAACCAGATTGCGTGCATCAGGATAAGACAAAATCCTGCCTCTGCCCTTCACCCACTCAGTAGCACAGACTGAGCCCTTTCCTCCTTCTGGGCTCCAGGTTCCCCATCTATAAATTAGGGGGATGGTGAATATTTGTCCTTCATGGCTGCATAGCATTGAAGTATCCTCTCTATTTGGAGGAATTCCAAGATGGGTGGTGGGCAAACTCCCCCCTGGCCCACCATGGAAGCCCGAGAGGCGGCCATACAGTCTCACTCCCTACCCCTCCCATATACTACCGCATGGAAATGCGACCCAGGCTCAGCCGAGGACTTTGAATTCTTAAGAATGCAAAAGGCCAGCTCTGGTGGAATGAGAAGTCCAGGGATATGGCATGAATGTTGACTGGAAGTGCCCAGTCCAGAGCAGTACAGGAGTGCCCAGTGCCCTCGAGCTGTGTAAGGCCACCTTGCTTATTTTCTGAGGCTGACTCTCTAGCCCCCTATGATTCTGCAGAAATGCCATGTTCTCCTGTGAGAGTTATTTTTAACTTGGTTTACAAACCCTATTCAATCCTTTTCTCCCTTGTTTCCCTCTACATTAGAAGCTAGAAAGCAAATACTTGAATTCCCAAATGCCTCTGTATTAAGAAGTGGTCATGGGATACAGTCCTGATTAATAAAACAAAGGAATAAGTCCTTTCCCCAATATGAAGGCAAAATCTGGAGTGGAGAAAGCTTTTGCGCTTCACCTTTGTCCCTCTCCTTCTTCCTGCCTGGAATACAGATGAAACGTCTGGAGGTGAAGCAGCTGCTCATGACCATGAGGAACAATGTGAAATAGAATCCTAGCCTCTGATGATATCCCTGAGCAGCAAGACAAGCCTGGACCACCATCTTTATACTTCTTACACAATAAAAATAAGTTATTTACCTATTCAAGCCACTGTTTTTCAGAATTTCTGTTACCTTCAGATAAGCATATTCTTTTATATCTTCAATAAATGCAATAAAAGTTGAGAATGGTATTTACATTTGTATAATATTTTGTAGTTTATAAACTGTTCTGTTATTTACCACTTGGAACTCCAACTGGTGCCACAGGCTCTCTTCTGGCTTTGATATTCTGTCCTTATATGTGGGACATTTCTCTTACTAGGCAAACTCACCCGCAGCTCTTACAACTCAACAAGAAAGAGCAGTTGTCTTGCTCTCAGCTTTCTTTGAAATGGTAAGCCACTGAACCAGGTGCCCTAACTCCTCCTGCCTTCCCTCTCTTCTGATTCATTCCCTAAAGCCAAGGGCCAACCCTCTTATCTGAGACCTCCTAGCCTAATACTACCTCACAAAGGTTCCAACTTGACTAGATGGTCAACTTACAATTTTCAGAGCCAAACAGATTCCTGCTACCCAGGCAAAATCTGAGCTGAGTGTGATATTTATATTAGTAAAATATTTTGTAGTTTAGAAACTTAACCTGTCTTTTTTTGTACCATCTCACTGATTCTCACAACAATGCTGAGATAAGCAGGGCAAGTACAAGGACTGAGATGAGCCAAAGGTTCTAGAGATAATGAATAGAAGTGCTGCATCACCCGAGGCAGTGGAGAAAGGGGAACAGACGTTGGACTAGGGGTCAGGAAACCTAGGTTTTGTGTTCCAGTTCTACCACTAACTAGCAGCGTGACCTTGGGAAAGGCATTTACCTCTCTGGGTCCAGTTTCCTCATCTGCACAATGAGGATGCTGGATGTATTAGTCAGTTCCAGCCACCGTAACAAAACACCATAGACTGCATGGCTTAAACAACAGGAACTTATTTTCTCAGAGTTCTGGAGACTGAAAGTCTAAGATCAGGGTGCCAGTATGGCCTAGCTCTGGTGAGACCTCTCTTCCTGGCTTGCGGACAGCTACCTTCTCGATGTGTCCTCACATTGGGGGTGAGGAGAGAGAGGGAGAGACGTGGGGAGAGAGAGAGAAAGAGAGAGACAGAGCTTCCTCTTCTTATAAGGACACAGTCTTATCAGATGAGGGCCCCATCTTTATGACCTTACTTAATCTTAATTACCTCCTAAAGACCCTATCTCCACATACAATCACATTGGGGGTTAGGGTTTCGACATATGCATTTTGGCCGGGCACAATTCAGTCCACAGCACTGACATGACATTTGGAGTTCCTTCCACCTTTTAGCACAAGTCTGGAACATTGAAGATGCTCACAATTATCTGTGGAATCAGTAATTCTACCTGGTCTCCTTGATTCAAGAAACTGCACATGGTTTATTTCTTGATTCTTGGGTAGTAAGCATCTTGGGGTCTGCAGTGTACGCTTTTCTTTTTCAAAGGCAATTAACACACCAAAGGTGATCTCTGGACAAAGCAGGTCTCTCCTAAAGTTGAAATCTTAATGTTTTTCAGAAGGCCGTATGTTTAACTGTTATTTTCCATTTTGGGGTGTGGCATGCAAATTAGCCACTGCATTTAGAAAGAACACAATGCTGACTTGTCAACTGGAGATGGGTTTCAAATCACAAGTATACAGTTCAATTTTCTAACATCCATGAATATTACTGATCATTTGTGGCCCTTCACCAAAGCCCAAAGTGCCTTGTCATTCCTACTTTACCCCTGAAGCACCTGAAAGTGTTGTTTTCAAGCAGCTTTGTGGTCAGAAGCAGCCTCTGGTGAAGACAGCCAGGCTACCTTAGGTCACACATAATTTCCTCCAATGGTAATCAACCAAGATTTCTCCAGAAATATTTATTATTTTTGGTTAGCATACTTACTGTCAAAGCCTAAAAGTATTTTGGGCACTTCAATACAATTCCAACAACATACTCCAAGGATGATTGAAGCGTTCCTAGAATGTGTTGTATTTAGACCCGAGAACTTCAGGAGTAAAATGGTCTCAATTTCTGTAACTACTTTATCTGTTTACTTCTCCTTATTTATGATGAAATCTATAACTGTTTATTGACACTAAATTTTCTATTTCTGTATTAGTAACTTCAAACCCAAATCTACCTTTCATGGCTATTAAAACCTTCATCTTCAATTGCCCCAACCATCCAAATTCTGGTAATCTACAAAATGGTAAGATACTGAGTTTTCTTGATTGAGTCTCTAGAGTAATGGTTCTCAATTGGGAGATGCCAAATATTCCCAGGGGGCATTCGGCAATGTGTAGAGACATTTGTTATCACAACTGGGGGAGGGTGCTAGTGCATAGGACAGCTCCCCACAGCAAAGAATTACCCGGTCCCAAAGTGCTAAGGTTTAAAAACCCTGCTTTAGAATCTGAAGATGCAAAGAACATGGTGCTAAAGGCTTCCATGGTTAGAGAGGGAACGTTTTTATTGGTAGCACAACTCTATGACTGTACATGACCTCAGAGATACAGCAGAAACGGAGGGAATGTTTGCCATGCCAACGAAGGATGTCAAGAATGAGATTCGCTTTTTGTTTTTAAAGTAGGCAGCCCCTCCTTTGATCTTCATTCAACCTCAATGTCCTCTTCACCAGGCTAGTAAAGGGAAAGAAAGCAGGACTAGAACACAGTGGCTCAGGAGCAGGCCTGTGACAAGGTCTGAAGATTTGCCACTTACATGCTCAGAGCTCATTTTACTTGGGAGGGATGGTGTGAGGACAGAAAAAAGCTCCACACTTTATAAAACCCTAACAGCTTCATGGGTTGGTAGGATTTCAAACTCCTTTTAAAAAGCATTAAATTACTCCCTGTGCTCCCATTATTTTAATGATTTCTATATATCCCTCCTCATTCCAAAAAGGTTGAGGTGGTTAACTCGCCCTGTGGTGTTGACTCAATGTTTCCCATATAAAGCTTACATGGGCTTTAGGGCTGATCAATAGAAGTTTCAGTGTAGGAGGAAAAAGGATTTTGGAAGGACCAAGAAAACCTATAATGTTTTGGCAGTTCAAAGATATGAGTTAAATTCCTACTATGTGTAAAGTACAGTGATAAATACTAAGGCACATATTTTTTTAAAGTGTAAATCACAGCCGGTGTCCTTAACTAATTTATCATCAGCCAGAGAGAGACAGGCTTGGTGCCCAAGGGAGGATGTCTTTCATTACAAGGCGGTCTGTGCTCAGAGCCTCCAGGCAGGCACAGCCCTCAGCAGTCTTTCCCTCCTCTGGCCAGGGAAGGAGGGGCAGAGCAAAAGGCTTGAAAGCGGGCACACAATGGAAAGGGGCAGGGGCAGGAAGTAAACTAACCAGGTGCTACAGTTTTATCCTCCAGCTAAAAGGGAGTCTCCAAAGGCATCCAAACAAGAAGTTATGATGATAAAAGATGACATTTACTGAGTGCTTACTGTTTACTAAGCACACTCATTTCCTCCTTTTCCTGACAGCCCTATGACTTGGCTCCTCTTCTTCTTCCCATTTTACTGATGAAGAAACTGAGGCACAGGGTTGTTCAATTGTCACAAAGTCACACAGTTAGCAAGTACTAGAGCCAGGATTCATCCCCTGGGCAGAGCTCACACTCTTAACTGCTTCTCGGGACTGCCTCCTGATAGAACAGGAAGGATGAGAGCCGAGGAAAGACCAGACTCGTTAGAAAGAAAGTGCCAGCAGAGAGCATTTCAAGGAGTGGAAGTCAATGAGGTCAGATGTTGCTGAGCCATCAGGAAGGAAATCTGAGAAAGGGCCATTGGGATTGGGATTGGGCAATCAGGGCTGACCTTTAAGAGTTCTGTTTCATAGAAGGGTACGGACAGGGGTTCCTGGTAGGACACAGAGTGGGGGAGTGATAATGGATAGAGTCTCGGGTAGAAACTGACAATGAAAGGACATGGAGAGATGGGAGAGAATTTTCCAGGCTTTTCTTTGAGGCTATGCCCCTAAACAATGGAACATCTTCTTTATTTGAGGGATTACAATAAACTCCACCTTGTTCCTTTGTTTTGAAGGGCAAAACCAACACATTTTAGTAGTCCTGGTTAATGGAGAAGTAGCATGGGTCACAGAAATTTTTTTTAAACACTGTATCAAACTCAGGTAAAAATCAATGATTTAACTGTTTGAAGGGAAATCGTTATGGGAGAAAGGTTACTTGACCATATTCTATACCACATTGGTTGGACATGATGGCAGTTCTGTAACTGGGGTGCGAGATTGTCAGAGAATCACGGATGATATAACTCGCTTCGGACTTGTTTCGAGCCAAGAGTAGCAGAAAGCATTGCATGCGTTATGGCCTGAGACTGAAATCCAGAGAACAGCTGCCTGATCGCAGCCTGGACTTCCAAAAACCTGGGCTGCAAAGGGCAGAAATACTCATTAAAATTCTTTGTTTTAATGAGCTGTGGGAACTGAGTTATCAGCCTCTGTCCTGGCTACTGAGTAGTTTCCATTACAAATCAAAAGCAGTTTTAGGGAGGCTGCATTTTCTTGGAGGGGAATTCTCTCCTGGCAGATAATTCAGACTGCCCAGGGCAGCAATTAAAGACACCATGGAGGAGGAGAGAAGGAGAAGGAGGCTTCCCTGTGGCTGAGGAGCCGTTCCACGGAGACTTCATTCCATAACCATTAACTCCCTCCAGCATCCCAGTGTACTCAGTTCTAAAGTGTTCTGAGGTTGTATTAGTGCCCCAAATGCCCATCATTTTGCTACAGCCCAAGAACTACTGCAAACAATAGATGAATGAAAGGGAACTTGGAGCTGGGACTGCTTGGGCCAAAGGAATCTCAGGCTGTGATGCTGTTGGTGCAAGCTTTCTGCAAAACTCAGACACATGGGAAAAGTGCTTTGGCAATGAACTTTGACACCCTGGCTTAAGCAGAGAAGACACCAACAGGTATTTAATCTTAAAAAAGACAAAAGCAAGATGCTGATGCTGGTAGTGCAGTGATTAACCTGCCTGTAGCAAGTGTCCATGGATTGCTTTTCCTTTCCAGTGACTCAGGCCATGGGAAAACTGGTGGAATCTGGAGCATCATTCTATGGAAGTCTTCAAAAACATTTTGCACTCCAAACAGAGGGGAACCCACACAGGTCTCCTCTCCATCCCAGGCCATCTCCCCATGTACCTTTTGCTGCCTTGTTATACACCCCAGCTCTCAGGAGGCTTTCTTTTCATCTTTACAGGAGCTGACTCTGCCTGGGAGGTTCCTCTCTTCCTAACAGTGACTCAAGAGAAAGACAAGATCTCTCCCGATTCTTCTCTATTTTCCTCGCTGTTCCCCTCCATGCCAAAACACATATAAAGCCTTTGCATTTGAGAGGTTTCACTGCTCACTATGGAGAACGGTAAGGGCTACAGAAAACAAGACGTGTGGGAGGCTGGAAAGACGCAAGGATGCCACAGTGACTTGTCAGTTCTTTACCACAGCACCAGGGTTAGGGGAGTGAATAAAACAGACAAAATCCCTGTGCTCTGGAGCGTTCATTCCTTGGGGGAGATTTATACAGTATGCTTGGAAGGGCTATGAATAAAAGCAAAGCAGGAGGGTTAGGAATGCCTGTGGGAGGGTGTGTAGTTTTAAAGGAGAGGTGAGACTTTGAGCAAAGCCAAAAAGAGGTGAGGGAGCAAACCGTGCAGGAATCTGTGGGAAGGGCAGTCCAGGAGAGGGAAGCACTAGTGCTAAGGCTCTGAGGCAGGGGAACAGTAAGTAGGCCTGTGTGGATGGGCAGGAGCAGAAGAGGACGGGAGGCCAGAGAATGATGGGGCACTCTCCAGCCTGCAACGCGAAAAGAAGGAAAAGGCCCAGATTTTGAGACACACTGAACCTCAGTTCTGCTCCTTATGTCATGCACCTTGGGCTCTTCTCTCTTAATCTAGAAACAGCTGACCACAAAGGGTCATTGCAGAGGGTTAGAGGAGATACAAAATGTGAAACTACCTACTCCAGGACACAGCTCATGCCAGGTTCCTATTCGGTACTCATTAGCTCCCTTCCTCTACCCTTGGTTACAGGGCTCCTCTCATCTAGCTCCCATTGTGGCCATGTCTGGAAGGCCATTCAAGGGCCTTCTAGAGGTCCAAAGTACACTACCAAGTGCAAGAAAAGAAACTGCAAAATAACGTGCATCTATGTATTGTTGGCAAACACTAACATTTTAGTATCCACATTCAAAAATCCAGAGAAATCTATACCAAATTATTAATAGTGGCCTCACTAAGGTGTAAGAATATCAAAGATTCTAATCATGAACCTCTACTTTCTATATTTATGTAATGATCAAACATTTTATAATAAATATATATTTGCAAGAAGAAATCACAATATAGACTAGTGTTGCTACAGGAGAAGTGATTTCCTGGCCCTTTCCTTTAAGTAGCCTCCATCCTACCTTATACCCAAGGCCCACATGTGTGAGCTCAGTTTAGGAGCCCTTACATCTTCCATACAGGGAAACTGAGCACATACAGGTCCAATAGGAGGTCCAGGGTTCTCATATGAGACCTGGGCCATTGGAGAAGGTCCTATGGTGGGTGTGCCTGGCCAGCATTTGTGAACTCTGACTTGTTCAGTTTGGAAAGGGGATGGATTAACTTGTAGGTTGTGAACTGCTTTCTAAATGAAATTAAAACCCTTGCTATAGCTTCCACCAAGGAGAGAAAAAGAAGACTGGTGAAAATCAAGTATTTCAGAGTAAGCTGACCGTCAACTTTTGTGAGTCAAGATTGTTGACACTGAAAAAAAAAATCTCATCTTAGAGAATACTAAGAAATACTATAAGAAAACAAGACATTTCACAACTAAGTTGCCTACAAGGTCAGTCAATGAAAGACAAATATGCCTGTTCCCAGGGTCTTACTCCACAATGCATTAAAAAGTGCATGACAGTCACTGCAATGCATGCCAGTTATATAGCTTGGAAAAATTTTAGTTGCTTCCCTGCTTCCAAAAAAAAAAAAAAAAAAAAGAAAAAAAAAAAACCCTTGGTGAGGGGAATAAAAAAAATAATAAGCATCCACAGTTGCCCACATGGCTTTTCCCAGTGTAAACATACATTTCAAGAAAACAAACATGTAGTCAGAAACATTTTAACATTCCTCAAATTGACCATTGCATCAAAAAGGGTGCTCAGCTCTGCAGTAAATAAAATCCTGTTTGAACAGAAGAAAGTAGACTTCTTAGATGCTTTTTAATGATGAGACTTCTGACTGAAGACAGTGGTGCTCCTGATAGGAAAACCCCTTTGCTCCCCAGAATCAAGCAATACCTCTCTTTGCTTTCTGCTTTCCCCCCAGTAACATCAGGACTCATCTTGAATTTATCTGATCATAGACTGGAAATCCCCAGGGCAGAAAGACTCCATCTCAGCACTTCCATAAGCACTGGGGCTGCACTCTTCCAAAACCAAGTGATTTCCATGAGGCAAAACGGCTGTAACAAATTGCTTTACTATTAACAGAATATAGTATAATGAAAAACGTAACATCATTGTGTCCTAAAACCAGTCACGTTGCCCAAGAAAGAAAACAGAGCTTGTAGAATTTACAAGAGAGTCTTTTATTTCTGACCTAATATTATTCATCAATTTATCATTAAAGCTGTAACTTTCATAGGATATAATTTTCAAATAATCCCTTATACTTACCTATACTTTTCTCAGCACCATCTCAAATATGTGACCTGCGTATAGAACTTCGTAGCCCCCCCGGGTGAATTTCCCACTGATGCAACTACAGTGATTTCTAAGTCGATAAGAATTGTTAGGAATGTGTAGCAAAATCCAATACCTGCATTATAATAATGCATTTACAAAAACAGATTAAATTTATTTCCACTGTTGAATGTACAAATTCCCAAACTTTCAAAAGAAGAGGGGCTACAATCACAGAGACCGGATTATGGTCCTCGGCTTGTATGGATTCATGCACCTGGTTAGGGCACTCTCACACAAGTGTGACAGACAAAGTTGTTCTAATGACTGGCAGTGAGACCAGAAGACAGTGTGCAGGGAGGCAAGAATTTTGGAGTGGGATGTGATAATGAAAAACGTGAGTGATTCATTCTACCTGTGCATATACATTTTATGGATTTAAACCTGAAGGGAAACAACTTTTTGAATTTAACTGCTTGTTTGGGAGAGTTAAAAGGAAACATGTCTTGAACCCCATATTTATAGGCTCAGTGCCACCTTAAAAAATTCCACACGAACCCATTCTGAAACAACAGTTTCTCTTACTGGAAAGCCACAAAGGTTGATGTGAAATCTATGAAATGGAAAATCAGATCCAAGCCTGCATGCTCATGCATAAGCTTTGATCTGAATGAAAATGTAGATGGAAGAGCAAGCACCAGGGTTAAAGGCTACTCCCATCCCCCCCCATCGCCTCCCCCCCCCAGCAATCAGATGCACTAGAATTTGCATCCTTATCCTGTCCCTGACTGTGTGACCTTGGGCAAGTTAGCTAACCTTTCTAAGTCCTAGCCTCTTCATCTTAAACACGGAGATAATAGGTTTGTTACGAGGATTAAATGAGATCATGCACCAATAGCTTGTTAGCTCAGTACCTGGCACATATGAGCATTTAAGAATTGTGTTCTCATGATTAGATGTGGCACTCTGAGCACTATATATTTTAGAAGAAATTACAGTCCTGCTGCCCTATCTCAACATCTTGTGGTAAACATTTTCATTCTATTTGTCTAGATTTTACTATTTTTTTTCACCATAGGATTTCAGGGGAAAAAAAAGAAAGGTAATCAGTTACATACATCCCACTTTTTGAACTGTTTCTTGAAGCAAGGTGAAAAGCTGGGGAAATAGGTAACATATACACTGAAGAGAAATTTACTCATTAGGATATGATGTTATATGTGTATGAAATGTAAACAAATCATGTAATTTCAATCTATAACATATGGGACATCAAATCATAGGTAGGTTTTATTTTAAAAGAGACAAAAGCCAAGCAGTATTAAAGAATACAGAAGGAATCAATATAGGCCTATTGCTATCTCAGTATTAGAGAATGAAACAGGGATTGGTGGGCTAGATTGGTGGGGATTTCATGGGGTCTAACTTCCAACAGGTGGCAAGCTTTAGTCATCTTCAGATACAAAACCTTAATGAGTTTGAGTATGCAAGTCTCAGGGATTCTGTTCAAGGCCTCCTCTCGGCAATCAAAGGAAACAATTTTCGGGTTTTAAGCCACCCTGGCAAGTTAGCAAGCAGGGAACTGTATGCCGTAGCTTGCACCTGTCCCTAGAACAGGATTCTGGCCTGACGGTGAAAACCCACCATCCTTTCCTATCAGTTCATCCTGCCGCTGTGGCGCCTCCAGACAAATGGGGGAAGCCCACTAGGAAGTGGTCATGACCAACCAAGCCACAAATCCCCAGGTTGTGGGATTTCCACCTCAATACCACGCCTGAAAACCGAAAATAGGCGCCCGCTCGTTATACTGCAATGGGATTCCCCCCAGCAGCAATCCCCCCCAACCCCCAGCTTGCATGTTTTATTAATAAATGCAAGATGGCACACAGAGGCAAAGAATGGGAGGTAAGGCATCTGCAGCTGGACCCGAACCAGGGCAGTTTGCAAAAATAAATAAGAAGCATGTGACAAGAAGCAGATCCCCAGGCTGGAGCTGAAGCCCTGGGCTGCCCCGGGCACCCTCGCCTTGCTACCCCGGCCAGAGGGGATGAAGGTCAGTGGTAAGATCCCAGCCCTCCCGGACACGTACCCTGCAAACCCTGACCGGCACCCACCCCCGCCCCGGCCACAGGACCCGGGCAGAGCGGCAGGGGAAGCCCCGGCCGTGGCCGGCTGCGGGGACACATACCTGCTGCCGGGACTGGGGATTCGCGCGGCTCTGCAGCGGAGCCGGCCGCGGCTCGCGCTCCCGGGGCTCCCCTCTCCGCCCCCCCGCGCCCCCTCGCGGCCCCGCCGCTCCCTCCGCTCCTCCGCCCACCGCGCTCGGGGGCGCGCGCGCGCGGCCACGCGCCGGCGGCTCGCCCGGGCCCGCGCCTGCGCCCTCGCCTCCCGCCGTCGGCGCGCGCGCCCCGGAGGCTGCGGAGCGGCCGCGCGGCTGTCTAAGAAACGGCGGCCTCTGCGGGCTGGGCTGGCGGCGGGAGCTGGGCCGGGGGCGGGGGCTGGGGACTCAGCCGGCGCCAGGGCCCGAACGGAGTGCGCCGGTCTCGTGGCGTGGGTGAGGGGGTCGCGGGGCCGGGTGGCGGGAGGCGGGGGGGGGGCTGCGCGTGCGCGTGTGGAGAGGGGAGAGGAGGGGGTCGCGGAGAGAAGGTCTGAGGAGGAGGCCGGCGTGGCGGCGAAGCAACAAGTGAGGAGGCCGAGGGGGCCCCGCCCGGGGGATTTCGTACAACCGAGAATAGAAACCTCCTCTGGCTTTGGTGCAGCGCTTTGCAGTTTCCAGAGCTCTCTGCCAGTCGTTGGTCACATCCACACGCGGCACCCCGTGAGGGAGCAAACGGCGGGCATTGATTGAGGTTTGAGGCACGGGGAGGAAAACACTTCTTTCTGGCCGAGGTCGAACCAGAATCAGAGACCCCTGACCCTTAGGCTGCTGTCTGGGAGAAAATTACCTTTCAGGACCTTCCTTTGATGTTTTTAGCTCAGGACCCTTATAAGACAGTGTTAGCCTTTTTTTTTCTCCTTTCCATTATCCTTCTCTTAAGAGAAGCCTTTTTAAACATTTTGTTCACCAATCCCTTTCTCCCCAACACCCATGAAATTATAATACCATTCGTATACTGTATAGCTGTTCATGTACCGTACGTGTATCTGTGCTTTACGCATGAAGAGAGTAAGATTTCGCCCCTTGGAGATAATATCGGCCCCGTGGAGATTGCTTGCTTTATAAGGACCAATGCTTGCTTGGTTTCAGTGGGTGGGGCAAGTGGAGTAGGTGAGGACTCTGGATGCACCCATAATCTCTGTAGGTTAAAGTCCTCACGTACGACTCTTTCTAATGTCTGCAGGTGCTGTTGTGAGCATGGAATACAATCACTTAAGCAGCTTCTGGATTCGGAGTCGCTTTTGTTACTTGTAGTCTCAATTCAGGCTAAAAATCTAACCATTTCCCGATAGGGTTCTGATATTTTTGCTAAAATACTTGAAAAGATTGGAAACCCTCTTTTCTAGGACGCTGAGTTCCAGGATGGGCTCTAGCTCTACAGACAGCCTTGATTTCCGGTTCTCATGCCTCTTCCAAAGTGGGTTTTTGTTTGTTTGTTTTTTTGCTTAGGCCTATTTGGTCTCCCAGGAATGTCTTAGTCATTCTTGCCTCTTCCTCCTCCCACCTCAGCTTTTCTAGCTAAAAGATGGAAATTGCGGAGTTGAAAGACTTCAAAACCCAGGTCACAGAATTGCCCCAGGGTCTTGGATCATACTTTTCTTAGACACAGGAATATCTAGCAATGGAATGAGTATCTAATTTTGGCAAGCTGGGAAATAAGTAAAATTCCTTCTTCGGGTCCTCCCTCATCTTTCAGTGTTTCTTAACCCAACTCTAATGGAATTTCAGAGGGACACAGAGCCCTTGGAGGTGATATTTGTAGAAGCTACCTGGGTTGCCAGAGGATTTTTCTTCTACATTTAGTGTGGACTGGAAAAGAGAAAGTGGGGGTGAGTCAGTAAAACTTGGGAGGGTGGATGGGGTGGTGGGGTATAGTTTTCTGACAGGTGGTGGCAACATTTCAACTACACTTGAAGAAGTGTTAAAAAAAAAAAAAAAGGCCTCAGCATAGCTTGCTCACGTTTTTATCCACTCCATACCCCCCACGCTTAGTAGAACTCTAAAGACTTGATTAAAATCAATGAAAAGCATGCAGTTACAATGCTAGTTAAAAGAGTAGGACAAGTATTTTGAAACTTGCAGACAGAAAAATTGGAACACCACTTGGGTTTACCTGGAATCTTTGTGGTCCAATACCAGTTTTGGATTCAGGTGCAATACTGCTTCAGCGGAACTTCTTTCCTATGACAGCTGTCAATGAAGACCCTCTAGAGAGAGAAAACTGTGGAAATTACATGCTAACATCTTTTACCTGTGTCTTTTAAGTGTGCTGCTTTGGTGTTTTGTTTTTTTGTAATCTGAGTTCATGGAAAATGTGGGTGCAACCATTTTATGTGGTAGTGTGAAGTCAAGAATCCCCAAACATGTGTAATTTATCAGCTCTGTGCTGCTCCCTGGTGGTGTCCTACTTCACATCGCCTAGCCAAACTAAAATCTCCCTCTTTAATTCTTTAGGATGTTGGAAACCTAAATCAGAGGTGTAGACAAGATTGGTATTCTGTTTTCTCCAAACTTTTCCTGCTCTGTTTTCAAATACCCTAAGCCCTAATACCCAGAGGAGGATTAGCCCTTGAAACTGATCAATTTGGAGGAACTGTGAAGATCTCTGGCAGGCATGTTTAGCTTATTCTTAAATGTGTAAGAATCTCTTGAGGACACTTGATGAAAATCAGATTCCGGAGCCTCACCTCAAACCCATTAAAATCTAATCTACACCAAGTGTGGCCTGTTAGTTTTATTTTTAACTGCACCAGGTGATTCTTATCAGTGGGAGAGGTTGGGGAATACTAGAGCTGTAAATAGAACAAGTGCGGATTTAGTGGACTGTAGGTGACTAGTGAGAGGGATTTTGTGGGTAAAGGAGCCCCACAGCAAAAGGAAAACAGGACCTATACAGGCAGAGTAGGAGAGATTAACTGTAGTTTTAAGGCTTGTGTGTCACTTTCTTGCCAGATATATCTGCTTCTAATGTGGCTGTAATTGGCACGCTATCCCATACCAAAATACCTTTTGAGATAAGTCAGATTTTGTTTTAGTTAAAAAGACTATCTTTTCAAGAGTACCAGAATCACATAATCAGAAAATTTGTGCATGTGTGCAGCTGCAAGATTATGAGAAGGCAGACTGGAGATTACGTTGATCCTATGAATGTCTGAAAAACATTGCTCTCAGAGTTAAAATTTGTTCTCTTGAGGTAGCTGCTTGAAAAAGTAGAGCATATGAATCTGATGCCACGTGATTTTTGAAATTTAAATAATATCAAGAGATTTTAAGTTGTTAATGTTTATGTAAATGTTAATATTTTAAACCCCTTATGCGTGTTGATTTGTGAGGCAACCACACTTATTTGTAACACACAGGGAGAAAGCCATCTGAGTTCATGAAAAGTTTGAAAAATGGATTATATGTGACTTTGTGTGATAATTATTTAAAAATTTAAGTATACTTAAATATAACTGCCAAGAAAATAGATTTAAAAAGTCCTTCTGAGAGGGCTTTAATGAATAGATGTGATTGAATTATAATTAGCAAAATTCATGTGCATACATTCTATGTGGATAAAACAGAGCACAGTACCATGCACTGAATAGGTCCTCAATTAACTTTCGTTTTTCTTTTTTAAAGATATTATTTTATTTTTAAATTTTTTTTGGCTGCCTTTGGGGCTTTGTTGCTGCGCACGGGCTTTCTCTAGTTGTGGCGGGCAGGGATTGTTCTCTGTTGCAGTGCACAGACTTCTCATTTCGGGGCTTCTTTTGCTGCGGAGCACAGACTCTAGGCACATGGACTTCAGTAGTTGCAGCACTTGGGCTCAGTAGTTGTGGCACACAGGCTTAGTCGCTCTGTGGCATGTGGAATCTTCTCGGACCAGGGCTTGAACCCATGTCCCCTGCATTGGCAGGGGGATTGTTAACCACAGTGCCACCAGGGAAGTCCCAGTTAATATTCTTTTTGAAAAGGTTTTCTCATTAGTAGGTTAAATATGCTTAATGTAGCAAGCCCATCTTCAAGGATAGTACCTCCGTGGCAGATTTCACCTTGAGCAGTGGCACACCAAAAGTGGGGCAATGAGAGCATCACTTGGGGTGCAGGCAATAAAAATTCTCATTGTCTGTAGGGAATTTAAACTATAATAAAGGCACTAAAAGTCTTTCTGATTTTTATTGCCAGCATTTTTTATGTACCTGAAATTCCAAACACTGTCAGTGATAAAATATTCCTCCCTGAAAAATTTCTTATGAATCTAGGTTCTAAACAATTTGTGTAGTTATCATTAAGTTTTAGTAATATATATGTAAGCCTCAAATTAACATGTTTTAATTATTGATCCTTTAATAAATATTGTGTTCTACATAGAAGTTAAATCAGAGAACTCCCAATTATACAGTTGGCCTTCAATAAACCTAGACTCAGCTCTACCAATATTTTTCCAAGTAAATTAATAAAAATTCAAGGTAACTCAAGGCTTCAGGTGCAGTTCATATCTGCAACTCCTTTGGTCCATGTCCCTGCATTTATTTATTTATTAACTGAGGATTGTTAATTTTATTTGTTTTTGTTATTAATGAAACATGAATGCATATACAAGTATACAACCAGCATTTTTTAATTGTTGTAAGAGTCAGTATTGGTAAGAATTATCTATTGATAGTTGTTATAGTAATACTTAGAAGAACAAATAGGGCATATCCCTGTATTTAAATAGTAGATTCTTAAAGCAGTGATATCACAGTGACTGTAAGGATGAAAAAAACAGAAATTGATTACTTCAGTGTTGTCATTCTGTGGGACCACTGAAGAGTTTTCATTTTCATGTAACATTTAAGAGTGAAACAAAGTGCAAATTTTGAGGTGTAATATTTTTGGCTTGTAAGTACAAATTTTAGTTAATATTTGAAATTCTTTTGAATAATCGAATTCAAAAAATATCTTTTAACTTTGAAATTTATTCTTTTTAAACTATTATTGTTTACTTCAAAACTAAAGAAGGAATTAAGACAATAGAGGGTATAATGTAATTATTTAGTACTACTACAAAACAATATGTAGGTTTAAGTTTTTCCTTTTTTCTAAAACATTAATTCTGTTGCATTTTCCCTTTTTTGTACTATAATATATATTTTATATTGGCACATAAGTGGAGTTGAGTAAAAGAATTTTCACTGTTTCTTTCCTGGCCATTATTATTTGTTTCATTTCATGGTCATTAAATAATTTTGTCACATAGAGGAGGGTGTATTAAAAAAGATCCCTTTGGGTGTCACATTCTGAGTATACTGCTGGGCTCAAATGATCACAAAATGAATGGTATTCAAGTTAAGTGAGCTTTATTATGTGTTTAATATCTGGAATTTTGCATGTACTTCATGAGGCCATTTTTGAGCACTGTCTATATGCTAAAATGAAATATCAGTAATTGTATATATATTTTAAAACATAAAAATGATCTAGTATTCCAATTCTAGTATAATTAGGCTACTTTAAAATTTAGTGAGTACATGTCCATGTGTTTATCAATAGACTCCTAATGATTACTGACATTTATTAAATGCTTACAATGTGTCAGACATCATTCTGTGAGCTTTATTTGTATTAATTTTTTCATAACAGTCCTATTGGGAAGGTATAGTTGTTATCTCATTTTACAGATGAGAAAACTGAGGCACACTGGGATTAAGTAATTTGCTCAAGATCACCCAGCTAGTTAGTAGAAGAACCAAGAATCAAACCTGGACAGTATGATTCAGAGACCTCAAGTTCAACCCTGCTGTCTCACTGCCTCACATATATACACAAAGTCGTGCCTCATTAAGTTTGAGGAATCATTATGTAGTGGGAAGAGCATTCTGGATTCCAGGGTTCCACCTCCAGTTCATTCTTTAACTTTGAAAAAGGCAATTGAATGAATGTCTGATTTGGAGAGGATTGAACTTACTACATCTAGAAATTCTCTAAATTTCTTTCTAGCTCTACATTTTTATGATTCTATGATTATTTTTACGTAAAGAAGAAAATTTGATTTTCCACTTATCTAGAGGACTGAAAATGAACCAGAAAAAATAAAAAACTAGCATGATTAAATTTGAAGGTAGATAAATTTTTGGTATTTTGTAGTTGCAAAATTATGCTACTATTAAACCTTTCCTGTTCATTATTTGTGCACCTACAGAAAGACCATAAACTTCTTTTTTTAAATTGAAATATAATTGATTTACAATATTGTGTTAGTTTCGTATGTACAGCATAGTGATTTTATTTTTTTGCAAGTTATATTCTGTTAAGGATTATTATAAGATACTGGATATGTAATTCCCTGTTCTGTATAGTAAATCCTTGTTATCTCTTTTATGTATAGTAGTTTGTATCTGTTAATCTCATGCTCCTAATTTATCCCTCCCCCTCTCCCCTTTGGTAACCATGAGTTTGTTTTCTATGTCTGTGAGTCTGTTTCTGTTTTGTATACAGATTCACTTATATTATTTTTTACATTGCACATATAAGTGATATCATGTAGTATTTGTCTTTCTCTGACTTATTTCACTAAGCATAATATTCTCTAGGTCCATCCATGTTACTGCAAATGGCAGTATTCCATTCTTTTTACAGCACTGTATATATGGTATTATATACACACACACACATATATACGTTCCACAACTTACTTATCCATTCATCTGTTGATGGACATTTAGGTTGCTTCCATGTCTTGGCTATTATAAATAGTGCTGCTGTGAACACTGAGGTGCATGTATCTTTTTGAATTAGAGTTTTCGTTTTTTCCTGGATATATACCCAGGAGTGGAATTGCCAGATCATATGGTAGATTTGTTTTTAGTTTTTGTAAAGGAACCTCCATACTGTTTTCCATAGTAGGTTGCACCAATTTACTTTTTCACCAACGGTGTATAGGTGTTTCCTTTTCTCCACACCCTCTCTCTAGCATTTATTTTTGTAGACTTTTTGATGATAGCCATTCTACCAATGTGAAGTGATACCTTATTGTGGTTTTGATTTGCATTTCTCTAGTAATTAGCAACGTTGAGCATCTTTTCATGTGCCTGTTGGCCATCTGTATGTCTTCTTTTGGAAAAATGTCTATTTAGGTCTTCTGCCCATTTTTTGATTGGGTTGTTTGTTTTTTTGATACTGAGTTGTATGAGCTGTTTGTATATTTTGAATATTAACCCTTTGTCAGTTTCATCATTTGCAAATATTTTCTCCCATTCTGTAGGTTATCTTTTCATTTTGTTGATGGTTTTCTTTGTTGTGTAAAAGCTTTTAAGTTTGATTAGGTCCCATTTGTTTATTTTTGCTTTCATTTCTTTTGCCTTGGGAGACTGATCGAAGATTATATTGCTATGATTTATGTTGAAGAATGTTTTGCCTATGTTCCCTTCTAGGAGTTTTATGGTGTCATATCTTACCTTTAGGTCTGTAAACCATTTTAAGTTTATTTTTGCGTATGGTGTGAAAGGATGTTCTCATTTCACTGTTTTGCATGTAGCTATCAGGCTTTCCCAACACCACTTGTTGAAGAGACTGTCTTTTCTCCATTGTATATTCTTGCCTCTTTTGTTGTAGTTTAATTGAACGTAGGTGAGTGGATTTATTTCTGGACTCTGTTCTGTTCCGTTGATCTATGTGTCTGTTTTTGTGCCAATACCACACTGTTTTGATTGCTGTAGCCTTGTAGTGTAGTCTGAAGTTTGGAAGGGTTATACCTCCAGCTTTTGTTCTTTTTTCCCTCAGGATTGCTTTGGCAATTCTGAATCTTTTGTGATTCCATATAAGTTTTAGGGTTTTTTGTTCTAGTTCTGTGAAAAATGTCATGGATATTTTGATATGCATTAAATCTGTAGATTGCTTTGGGTAGTATGGCCATTTTAACAATATTAATTCTTTCAATTCAACAGCACAGGATATCTTTCCATTTCTTTGAATTATCTTCAGTTTCTTTTATCATTGTTTTATAGTTTTCAGTATGTGGATCTAGAAAGACCATAAACTTCTGAGGGATTGATTATGCATTCTGATAATTGGCTTGATATAAAAATTTATATTATTCATATATGCCACTTTTATATACTTGAGGTGTTCTGAGCCTTGGTCTTCTTCTCAGTGCCATGTAAAGTAAAGCTCTTTGGGAAAATGAACTTTTTTTTTTAGTTTTTAATTTTAGCATGTAGAGTTTCTTTTTTTTCCCCCTCAAATCTTTATTGGCGTATAATTGTTTTACAGTGTTGCGCAGTTTCTGCTGTACTTACACATATGTCCCCATATCCCCTCCCTCTTGAGCCTCCCTTCCCTTCTCCCTATCTCACCCTTCTAGTTCATCACCAAGCATGGAGTTGATCTCCCTGTGCTATGCAGCTGCTTCCCACTAGCTATCTATTTTACATTTGGTAGTGTATATATGTCTATCCTGCGCTCTCACTTCCCCCGAGCTTCACCTTCCCTCCCCCATCCCCCTGTGTCCTCAAGACCATTCTCTACATCTGCATCTTTATTCTTGTCCTGCCCCTAGGTTCACTGGTACCATTTTTTTGTTGTTGTTGTTCTGGGTTTTTTGTTTGTTTTTGTTTTTTAGATTCCATATATGTGCCTTAGCATACAGTATTTGTTTTTCTCTTTCTGACTTACTTCACTTTGTATGACAGACTCTAGGTCCATCCACCTCACTGCAAATAACTCAGTTTCATTCCTTTTTATGGATGAGTAATATTCCATTGTATATATGTGCCACATCTTCTTTGTCCATTCATCTGTCGATGGATATTCACGTTGCTTCCATGTCCTGGCTATTATGGGAAAATGAACTTTTAAAGTGGAAGATAGATCATATTGTATACCACTTTTCCCCCTTTTTTCTCATGAAGTCTACCACTTTATTGAAATGACAATCCTAATTAACCTCTATTCATAATATTGCATGTAAAATTTTTTCTTGGTGGAGACATAACACAAAAAGGTAACTTTCATAGAGGAATAAAATTCCTTGTCATCCCCCAAAAGTCTCTATTTGAAAGGGTTTTTTTCCTTCCACCCAATAATCTTTTAATAAAATTCTGTTTCCCTCTTAATCCAACTTCTAGCCTTGTATTTAGAAGTATTAACAGTAAATAGTTTTCCTGGGGCTTAAAAAAAGGGGAAGGAGGAGAAATTAAACATATTAAAGTTCCTGTTACTTATGAAGTTCTCCAAGGGTATCACTAAGTAAAAGAAAAAGCTCATGAAATTTGTAAACAGATTCTCCTTTCCTTCTCTCCATGTGTTACTAAAATTGTTATATAAAATATTTTATTTTTTATTTTTCTTTATGGTGGCCACAATTTCTATCAAAAGAGAAGAAATAGAGGTGAATTATAAAGTGAGAGCCAGTTTCCTCTCAACTCTGCAATCTAGGAGAAAAACTTTCACCCAAGGACAGATCAGGTAAATAATTATTTGTTAATTCATTCTTTGTAATGTTTTGAAGCCATATGTAGAGCCATAATTTGTCAACTCTAGCCATAGATCATTGGTTTAATTCAACTAAGAGATAATAGGGGTAGATTCCACAATATGGAAAGTTCTTTAACTTTTAATTTACAGGAGCTTGGGTCTCAATTCTAATGTTGGAGAGGCCTATGTGTATAGAACCATCTTCAAGTATATGTGAACTATTCATAAAAATGTATTAAAAACAACAAAGTTGTAAGCTGCTTAAGTCTAAGTCTGGTTGTTGTAATTTAAAAATAATATGAATAGAAGTAAAGAAAGTTAAAGTCTTGGAGAGCAAGAGTCTGGAAAATGGTTCAGGTTGTTGAGTTTAGAAAAGTGAAGGCCAAGGGATGATATTACTTTTCAAGTAGATGAGATGCTGATTTACTGAGGATGGTGCCTGTCCTTTTCCCATCTCCACAGAGGAAAAACAGCAGGAGAAATTGATTAGAAAAGTCAAAGCTTTGAAATTAAGTATATTTAAGATTAGAATGATTTACCTTGGGAAGTTGTAGAATCCTCTTTCTGGAAGGTCTTCTAAGTAAGTCTTATCATCTGCCAAGAATAGCTTGTATATCCATCATAAGGCCTTCTAATTTTATGTTGCTGTGGTTTATTTTGACAAACAGATGGTGATTTATGTCGAAGGCAGTAGCTAACATGATATATTTCTAATGATAGAATATATAAACTAGAAGAACTTGATTTTAAGAGTATTATGGACAATTATAAAGTTATTTTATGAGCACAGAAGTAGTCATGTGTTTTTTCAGTTTGTTCCATTGTTGATCATGTGACCATCATTAACGTGTTTAATTTTTCTGGTTCATAAAATACTCTCCAAGTCATATGTTAATGTCCACAGAAATTGAATTGTGGACTCAATGAATCACCTCTATCAAGACTAGAGAGAAGGATGGGAGGATAAATTTAAAGATGAGTGTGCTCAGATAGGATTGTTGAGGACAGCTCTCTGAAATATGAGATAAGGTGGAGATTTCAAACAATGAAGAATGCACCACAATGTAATAACCTGAAAATGGCATTTGGGAGCAAGGAAGAGGCTGTTCCTCACTTCTTCCCATTGATTCAGAGAAGGAGCGGAAAGTAAGGACTAAATAAGGTATATTGGAAAAGGTACCTTGTTATCTAAGGGGGAAACCAGATTTTTATTAAGAATAAACTGCAGAGAAGTGAAAATAAATTTGGATAAAAGAGATTTTCCTCAAGTAAATGGACTCTCTAGTAGATGGGGAATAGGGCAGAGGGTAAAGAATGACAGAAGTTGAAGAATTGGGTGAGGAATGAGCATGGTTGGGAGAGTTTGAGAGTTAAGATGTGCCGGTCAGAGGTAAAAGGGAAAAAAAGACTTATGCTGAAGGAGGTGAGTAAATAAAACAGAAGTGGAAGAAGTATTTGAGTAGGAGAGAAAAGTAGACATAGGTTAAAGGAAAATCATGGCCATTAGGATAATATTTCTTTGTGAGCAAGGAAGTACTAAAGATGACCAGTTATGTATACTAAGGAAAATGGGAGGGGACAGCAATTACTGCAGGTCTGAGAAGGGCACACACATGTGAAAAATAACCAGGCTGACTGATGCCTTATTTCAGGAAAAGTTTTCTGGGGCAGTGTTCAGAGACTTCATTCTGTTTGGATATTGATTGTAGAGTTTCTAGGCTCCAAGGACATAGGAAACCTCTAGGAAGACCAGGATCAACACTGAGAGGTCATTGGGGTTGGGAAGAGCTATGATATTTATCTCCTTTACATCTCTGTGTAGAGCTGTAGCCTTTTGTAGGAGACATGCATAATTCAAGACTATTCCTGGCAGCAAAGAATGGAAAGTTTGCTATTGCCATGTGGCAGTAGCTTAAAAGAGTTTATAAATCACTCACCAGCCAGCTTTGAAACTGTGATTCTTGATGAATTATTAATTGGGGGGAATTTTGTGTTATTTCATATTTTGCATATGGAGTGAATCTTTATTATCAAATCATTTTACTTTTGCATAAAACGCAACCATATACTATTAGATTTTCCAGTGAAGAGTGACAGCTAACACTTGTTGAGTGCTTCTTATGTTCCAGGCACCTTATATGTATAAATTCATTTCATATTCAGACAACTCTTTGAAGTAGGCACTATTATTCTGTCCCCTACTACCTCAAGCCTCATGTATGGATGAGGAAACTTGGCAGAAAGATTTTTGCTCAATTCTTTGGTAGAATGTTCTAACATGGAACTAGGATTTG
Source organism: Hippopotamus amphibius kiboko (assembly GCF_030028045.1). Taxonomy (NCBI): domain Eukaryota; kingdom Metazoa; phylum Chordata; class Mammalia; order Artiodactyla; family Hippopotamidae; genus Hippopotamus; species Hippopotamus amphibius. Next base: position 217,298,744 of record NC_080187.1, read on the forward strand.
CACTCTAGCCTTCTGGCTCCAGAGCCCATGCTCATAACCCCTACATTACATATCTTTTTGTAAATAAAAATGGAGATTTGAGGGTTGCTTGGAAACTGTTATACTTTGAAGGGTTAGTGACTTGAGTATTTTTAGGTGACATAATTTACATCAAAGAAAGTGGCTCTTGTGAGCTGCTACATAGAATGAAAATTGATTTATTGCTTCTGTAAATGTTTTAAAGACGTTCATGCCAATACACTCAGTGATGTGAAGGGCTCTTGCCTGGGGCAGGCCAGCTGCTGTTATTCAAAAGATCACATTGGGTGGTATAACCTTAGTGAGTTTACCAGGGTCTGACTCTCAGTCTTGTGGTCTTAGAAATCTGATCTGGACAGTAAGTGTCTCAGAGAGAATTAAATTAGTCTAACGACCTCATCAGCCTAATATGTAAAGCCAGAATGCAAATTAATTTAAATACAATAAGATAAAACTGTTACAAAAACCTGTTGTACCAGTATGATCAGTGTATTTTCTTCCAGGTGGTGGATATATGTGGGAAACCAAATTATAAGAGGTTTCTTGGTGAACAACAGGTACCATGAATATTTCTTGTTTTTTCACAGTATTTATCTATTTCATAAATTCCTCAAGGATTTCATCAATAATAGCTGCTATTGGCATGTACTGTCAGTCCTTAACTTATAAATAGCCTCCACCCCTGTGCCCCTCCACCAGGGGCTCTGCTGCCATAGAAACAGTTGTTAATAAACATGGGTATTTTAGAGAATCTGTGGGTTCAGAATTGAAGGAAGGGAAGAGTCTGTGAAAAGCAGAGTTACTAAAGGGTGTTAATTTCTGGGATAGACTCCTAAGTAGGGTGGGTATGTCTGAGCAGAGATCTCTTTACCTAAAGTGTATTTCTGTAGCACTGCCCGTGGGGCTTCCCCCCCACTTCTGTTACATCGCTTGAAATTTCACCGAATAGAGATTGCTTTTTATTTTTCAAACATTCTCTTAAAACTATAAATGTCTATGTATGGCAGATACTCTTAGTGACCTCCCTTATACCCATTCCCTATTACTTACCTTCATTTTGCTAGGGGCAACAATGTTCCCAGCTTCAAGCAAAAAACCCGGACTAGTTGAAGCCGGTCGCGACAATTCCATTCTCATTTGCCAGTGACTGTGAAGGGAAGGTTGCTGAGTTCAGGGATGGCTTTTGCTTTCCTGATAAAGAGAACAGAGGTGGCTGGCAGTCTCCTCTTTCCCCCTTCTTTGTGACTTAAATGTAGACATGAAGCCTGGAGATATAGCAGCCGTCTTTGCAACCATGACATGACAAGTATGAAAGTGAAAAGATGATTCTAACAAGCTGAGGACCATGGAGGAGAGGATTGAAAGAGTCTGGGACATTGCTGAACAGCCCTTCCAGTCTTGGACTGCCTCCCTCCAGACTTATTATGGAGAAAAATAAGGAGAGGAAAGTTGTAACCCATGTTATATGGTAGCAAAGCATGGAAGGCCGATCATGCAAACTGAGACTGTAGTGTTAGGAGAAATGAAAGGTAGAATTTGGAATATTGTGCTATATTGGTTACTTCTTGTGGCTTTTCAGTAGGATCCTATAGAAGGGGTGAACTCAAATTAGTGCTCCTCAGCATGAAAGCAGAGAGGGCAGAAGAATACAGTTTTATTATAAAGGTATTCTGCCTTTAGCTTGCACTCTAAATCGACAAAGAGCCTTGTAATTTGGAATTCTGTAGGGATTAAGGGTAGCACCTTCTTACCTAAGACTATTGTTGGAATTGCCTCATCTATTGTGAGAGTTCAAAGGCCAGCCGCTGAGAGATGAGAATCTCCAAGCCTAAAGATAATTTCTAGAGATGTTTTTTTGGCTGTGGTTACTCACACAAGGAATTGGTCTGAAGCAAATAGACCAGAAGCTTGATCATGTTTTTGAGGGCACTGTAGTACAAAGCTGGCAATTAGTTGTGAGTGTTTTTACTTTCCAAGCAATCCTCATCCTTTCCTCCCTAAGTTAAACCACTATGAAGTAGGCTACAAAAGCTGTGGATCCCCTGGGAAGCACCTCTACTTCAACACCTACCTTAGATATGGCTACAGGGAACAATGACAAAGCAGATCCTCCTGAGACTTAAAGTAGGTGCTGTCAGATTGGCTGACCAAGGGATTTACTTTAAATTAATTTATTTTATTGACTGTGTTGGGTCTTTGTTGCTGTGTGCGGGCTTTCTTTCAGTTGCGGTGAGCGGGGTCTACTCTTCGTTGTGGTGCGCAGGCTCCTCGTTGCTGTGGCTTTTTCTGTTGTGGAGCACGGGCTCTAGGTGCGTGGGCTTCAGTAGTTGCAGCACATGGGCTCAACAGCCGTGGCACACGGGCTTAGTTGCTCCGCGGCATGTGGGATATTCCTGGAGCAGGGATCAAATCCGTGTCCCCTGCATTGGCAGGCGGATTCCCAACCTCTGCGCCACGTAGGAAGCCCCTAAGGGATTTACTTTATTGCCTGCCCGGGAATCTGTGATTTCTGTAAGTGAAATCTGTGATTTCAGTAAGATATGATATGGATTGTGCATAGTTGACCACTGTGTACTTCCTATTATTTCCCTTTCGTAATGGAATTTTTATTGAGGTCACTCTGTTCTTTCTTTTTCATCATTGCATACATGTGCAGGGAGTGGTTTAGAGATAGCTTCTCTTTTAGCCATATAAATGGTCAGATAAGAGTTGTCATATTTGGACTCGATAGAGCAGGCAGAAAATCAACCAAAGATCCTGCAACATGTAGTAATTGGATGAGATAGTGGAGTTGTCTTCCTTGAGGAGAGGGTGAGTATGTTGTGTTTAACACACGTGTAAGAAATGTGTGTGTGCATATTGAGTTGAGGACTGGCAGACACTGTTGGCTGTTCAATCCATTGTATCCATTTCTTACCTCTACCAGAAAAATTAGAAAAGTTAAATATTTGATTTTCAAATCTTCCTTACTGCTACAGTAGTCATGGAATACAGTTCTAGCCCATAAACCTGCTGGGGGACTTCATTGAAAGTCTTCCCTTTTTCTGATAAAAGGGTCAGACAGGGCTGGGCTAACCTTTTTCTTGCTTTGACCTTAGATGTGATGCTTGGAGCTGCAGTGACCATCTTAAAATCATTAAGCAACAAACACAAATATAAAAAGTAGATACATTAAGGATGGTGGAGCAAAAATATTGAAGATATTGATGACAGCATTGATTAGTAAACCAACCTTAGCAATCACCAAGTTCAAGGTTTTTTGTCTTGTGAGAGAAGTGAATCCATATTTGTTTATGCTGTTGTGAAACAGGTTCTCTGTTGTCTACAAACCAAAGCATCCTAAACTGATGCAGTATAAATGTCTCTTTTCTATACTCCAACCTCAAGGGTAGTTTTTGTTTGTTGATTCATTTTTAGCATGGAGTCTTATTAGTTATATGAAGTGAGGAAAATATTTTTTAAAACTTAGGCTGATTCACACATAAATTGTTCTATTGATGTGTTACTATTGACAAGACATATTCTCAATATGTGGCCTAGCTTACCTTTTTTACTTTTTGGAATAGAATATTGGCATAGCTCAGCACTGCACGTGAATATAATTAGGGAACACGTTTTGGAAATTGGTTTCTCATGCTGAGGTATACAGCAAGAAAAGCTAAAAATTGTTACAACCAAGTAAAAGTCTTCAAGAAGAAATTGCTGACTGAAGTAGAACAGGTTCAAAATAAAGTCTTGGCTGTTATATAGAACAATCTTTTAGTTCTACATCATTGACTACTAGTAAATGTTTACTACTTCTGAAGTGATGTTTTACTCTAGATGCTTTATCTCAGAACATGTACTCTTTCTTCCAGTGTCCTTTTACATGTTTTTGTTCATCATTTCAGAAACATTTTTTATTCCAATTGTTGACTCAACCATATGAGGTTCACAATTGTACTTTTCTGTTTTTGCCTTTCTTAAAATTAGTTAGCAGTAATAGCCATGTGTGCCAGCTTTTTATATCAAAAGGAAATGCTTGAACGCCAACCAAAGGTAAATATGGAGTTAAGGAGAACAGACATATTTCTTTGGATGTATTTTATAGAAAAATTATATTTGGCTTCAAGAAAAGCCAGCTTTTAAATTTGTGTTCACATATTGACAAAATGTGATCCAAATCATTTTTTTTCACTTTCTAAAAACGTACTTTAATTGGAAGGGTTTTTTAAAAATCCATTAAATTCTAAAGCCAAAAGCTTTTAAAATTATGTTTTAAATAAGCTAATAAAAGGTAATAATGGTAATAATAGGTTATTACCATATCTAAATATACATGAAGTGATTTGGGGGTATTGAGATGTATTGGTCTCCACTGTGATTTTCTTGCTTGCTGGATTCATACATAATATTTTGCTTTCTTGTTTTTGTTTTTAAAAAAATTTTTTATTTATTTGGCTGCGTCAGGTCTTAGTTGCGGCACACGGGATCTTCATTGCAGCATGCGGGATCTTTCGTTGCAGTGCCCGAGCTCTCCGTTGTGGTGCACAGGCTTCCCTCTAGTTGTGGTGCTTGGGCTCTAGAGCATGTGGGCTCAGTAGTTGCGGCGTGCGGGCTTAGTTGTCCTGCAGCATGTGGGATCTGAGTTCCTGGACCAGGGATCGAACCCGAGTCTCCTGCATTGGAAGGCAGATTCTTAACCACTGGACCACCAGGGAGGTCCCTGCTTTCCTTTTCTGATGTACCCTGGGTCAGGCCTGACAAAAAACTGCTAATATTGTAAGACTAGCAGGCTAACATCTAAGTGAGAAATTCTTAAATATATATGATAAGGATATTTTTAACCAACTGATGAAAACTTTTTGATCTATTTCTACTGAGATTTGAACACTCTATAGAAAGAGTTTGAAACAGAGTTTAAAGCTTGGGGCATTTTCTTGATTTAAATTACTTTTATTCTTAAGCATGTATTGCTTTTGGAGTGGTGGTTTTTATGACTATCGGATAAAGTTTTTCTGCTGGGTTATTCTCTACATACTTTTTCATGGTTACCCTGTTGGCTGGCTTTTCTTAAATTGTATATGACGTACACATGCCCATCTTCTTTCTCTATGAGAGGCAGCATTGATAGGTGGATACCTCCCTCTCTGGCCTCATCTTATGCCATTATCTGTTCAAACTGCACAGGCCATCTTTTAGTACAGGTACCCTAGTTATCTGACTATTATCTAAGTCCCCACAGTTATGAGAGTCCAAAGGGAAGCCAAAGTTATAATAATATTCACTAACGAACAAACCACCTATAAAATTGGTTGTCCCTCATACATGCATCCCTGTCTAGCTTAGAGGCATTGTTGGCCATCATTTTATGATTGTTGAATACTCCTATAAAACACAAATACAATACAAGTGACTTTCAGGCAAAATTGTGAATTTGAAAAGATGTAGGAGAGTTGATGAAGATGATGTTGGTGAATTCAATCACAAATGAAACCAATGACAAATGAAGATTTGGCAGAGTTAGCCCACAACAGTTGAAAAATAGAAAAATTACAGTGATGATGATGACTCTCTCATCTCTTAAAAAATCAGATATCAGGATTAAAAAAGAGGGCCTCGGGGGCTTCCTAGGTGGCTCAGTGGTTGGGAATCCGCCTGCCAATTCAGGGGACACGGGTTTGATCCCTGCTCCAGGAAGATCCCACATGCTGCGGAGCAACTAAGCCCGTGCACTACAACTATTGAGCCTGCGCTTTAGAGCCCGTGAGCCACAACTATTGAGCCCATGTGCTGCAACTAATGAAGCTCACGTGCCTAGAGCCTGTGCTCTGCAACAAGAGAAACCATGGCAGTGAGGAGCCCATGCACCACAACGAAGAGTAGCCCCCACTCACCACAACTAAAAAGAAAGCCCACGCACAGCAAAAAAAAAAAAAAAAAGACCCAACACAGACAATAAAATAAATAAGTTAAAAAAAAAAGAGGGCCTTGGGAAAATTGTCAACAGTGTCAAAATTTTTTACAACCTTCTTACAACTCTATATGGAAACTAGGCACTAGATGAAGTCTGTTTATATATAACACAATTTTGTCAGGAAAATTATGCTCAAATCCCCATGTGATTTGTTCATCCTAAGAATTAGCACACACTGATATCCCTTATATGTGGAATCTAAAAAAATGGTACAAATTAACCTATTTACAAAACAGAAATAGAGGCACAGATGTGGAAAACAAACTTATGGTTACCAAGGGGGCGGGGGGAGGGGCGGGAGGGATAAATTGGGAGCTTGGGATTGACATATATACACTACTATATATAAAATAGATAACTAATAAGAAGCTACTGTATAGCACAGGGAACTCTACTCAGTAATCTGTAATGACCTACATGGGAATAAAAGCTAAAAAGAGTGGATATATGTATATGTATAGCTGATTCACTTTGCTGTACACCTGAAACTGAAACAACGTTGTAAATCAACTATACTCCAATAAAAATTACTTATAAAAAAAGAATTAGGGACTTCCCTGGTGGCGCAGTGGTTAAGAATCTGCCTGCCAATGCAGGGGACATGGGTTCGAGCCCTGGTCAGGGAAGATCCCACATGCCACAGAGCAGATAAGCCCGTGCACCACAACTACTGAGCCCTCGTGCTGCAACTACTGAAGCCTGCATGCCTAGAGCCTGTGCTCTGCAACAAGAGAAGCCATTGCAATGAGAAGCCCGCGCACTGCAATGAAGAGTAGCCCCCACTCACTACAACTAGAGAAAGCCCACATGCAGCAACGAAGACCCAACACAGCCAAAAATAAATAATCTTAAAAAAAAAGAATTAACAGATAATTGCAGTTATAACCCAAATTTGTTAAATATAAGGTGAAATAAACATCAAAATTCTTACCACTATTTTTATATGAAATTTTCATCTCTGTTTTAAGTAGACTAACTTTTTGCTGCACCTCGCAGCATGCAGGATCTTAGTTCCCCAGCCAGGGATCAAACCTGTGCCCCCTGCATTGGGAGTGCAGAGTCTTAACCACTGGACCACCAGGGAAGTTCCTAAGTGGACTAACTTTGAATGACTTTTTTTTTTCTAATAGCAATTATCTTCAGAGAAAGAGGATCTCAGGTACATTCTGTACCTGGGATTTAAAAGAATTTTATATATCTTATATCTGGGATTTTGAGAATATATTTACACATTCCATTCATAAATAAATTCATAAGACTAAATATGTATAGTCTATTTACCATGCCAAATTCTTTAAAATTCTGCCACTTACAAGCTATATCATGGGAAAAGCCACTTCACTTCTCTTAGCGTCAGTTTCCTTTGTAAAATGAAGATAATCCCTACATTGTAAGACTATTGTTAAGGACTGTATAATGTATATGAAGTTATATTATTTTATCTGGCATACTGTGAATGTACAGTAAACAGTAGCCATTATTATTAACTCACATGGATATTAATGTCAGTCACATTTGAACATTTTTTTGGCTTTGATTTTTATATCCGCAGGTCTTGTTCATAAAAGACTGAGAGGGCACAGAACAATTCTGTGACAGCCAAAATATCATAGCTCTAATTTAGATTCGTTCTTGAATAATCTGTTGTATTATCTGAATCTGCCTCACATTTGGGGGCCAACAAAGATTTTCTTCTTGACCAATCTCTAGCCAGGGTCCTCTAAACCCTCTTCTCAACTAGGCCTCAACATTGAACGAACAGTAGCATACCGCCTCACAGCTGAAGGCCACATCCCTAGAATGACCCTGCAAAGTGCCTGCCTGAGGAAACTCAAGGCTGCCAAAAGAAATTACTTTTTGTTCCAGCCGACACCTGAAGATAGACTCCTATCTTCCAGTCTCTGGGAGCCTAGGAGCCTACCTTAGATAACTGCCAGTTAACAAACCCAGATGGGATTCACATGGAAAAACCTCCCCACCTTCTTGCTTTTTGTAATTTTTCAATTCCTTAACTCTGCTAAACCCCCACTCCTCTCCCCTCCCTATTCCCTCATTCTCTTTTTAAAACACCCAGTCACCTCTGTACAAATCAAAGTTGAATTCAGTTCATATTACCTTTTTATTATGTTGATGATTTCTTTGCTCTACAGAAGTTTTTTGGTTTGATACAGTCCTACTTCTTTTGGCTTTTGTTGATTTTGATTTTGGAATCAGATCCAAAAAGTCATTGCCAAGACCAATGTCAAGGTGCTAACTGCCTAAGTTTTCTTCTAGTTTTATGGTTTAGATCTTACATTCAAGTCTTTAATCAATTTTGAGTTAATTTTTGTGTATGCTATAAGACAGTAGTCCAGTTTTCCCAATACCACTTATTGAAGAGACTGTCCTTTCCATTGTATATTCTTCCCTTTGTCATAGATTAATTTACCATTTATGCATGGGTTTATTTCTGGGCTCTCTGTTCTATTCTATTGGTCTATGTGTCTGTTTTTATGCCAGTACTATACAGTTTTGATTACTATAGCTTTGTAATATAATTTGAAATTGGAGAATATGGTGCCTCCAGCTTTGTTCTTCTTTCTCAAGGTTGCTTTGGCTATTTGGGGTCTTTTGTAGTTCCATACAGATTTTAGGGTAATTGATTCTATTTCTGTGAAAAATGCTATTGGAGTTTTGATAGGGCTTGTCATATATAGCCTTTATTATGCTGAGGTACATTTCATCTACATCCACTTTGTTGAGAGTTTTTATCATAAATAGATATTGAATTTACCACATAGTGTTCTTTATTTTTTCTTGTGGAATCAGGCTTCAGTCTGGGATCATTTACCTTTAGCCTGAAGAAATTTCTTTGTTGTTTTTTGTAGAGTAGGTCTATTAGCCACAGATACTCTCAGCTTTCTTTTTAAAATGATTTTATTTTGTGGCATCCCTTAAAGAATATTTTTGTTAGGTATAGAATTCTAGGATAGAAGAAGTTTTGTTTTTCCTTAAGCACTTGAAAGATGTTATTATTCTTTTCTTCTGACTTACTTTGTGATAAGAAATTAGCTGTTGGTTTTTTTTTTTTTTTTTTTAACAACATCACCCCATTTCCTACACCCCCCAGCTCCTGGCAACCACTCTTTCACTCCCTGTCTCCATGAGTTTGACTTTTCTAGATTCCACATACAAGTAAGATGATATTGTACTGTCTTTGTGTGTCTGGCTCATTCAACCCAGTGCTATATCCTCCAAGTTCATCCACATTATCACAAATGACAGGATCTGCTTCTTCCTGAAGCTGAATAGCATTCCATTGCCTGTATACACCACACGAGCTCCAACCATTCATTTGTGTGGGAAGACGTTCGGGAACCTTTCTGAAACCTTGAAAATGTTTAAGTATGTGGGCCGAGCAATGGGATTCAGAATGTCCTGCTTGAGCAGTGGAGGAACTGAGGGTGCGGGACGTGGAGACTAATATCACCCTGTTTGGTCCTGAAGGATGGCTGGTTAGCCAAAGACGGGTAAGATTCCTCAGAGGAGGAACAACCTAAGACAGGCACAGCCGTAGAGGGGCCAACAGGGGTGGTGCATAGAGCCTTCCTTATATCACCGTGTTTGGCCCTGGAGGATGACTGGTTAGCCAGAGACGGGTAAGATTCCTCAGGGGAGGAACAACCTAAGACAGGCACAGTCGCAGAGGGGCCAACACAGGTGGGGCACAGACCCCTAATATCTGAGAGAGGTCTCCTGCCCCCGGGCTGTTTTGCTCTCCACACCCAGCTCAAATCCACACCTGCTCAACTCGGACCCAGGAAGCAAAGATAATTGCCTCAGTCATGTGAGGCCTTTGATTGTTTATGGGTGTAACCTGAGAATGTTAGCCCAGGAACTCAATAAAAGCAACCTGGGATGAGTCAGCAGGGCTCTTAATCCGAGAGGTCTTGAGCCCCCCGGTCCCACTTTTCTCTTCAGTCTGTGTCTGTGTCTTCTTCATGCTTGTGGCACCCATCACTCACCTCGAGTCGCCGAGCTGGTCTCGGCAAATTTGTTGACGGATACCTAGATTAACTCCATATCTTGGATATCGTGAATAATGCTGCAATGAATGTGGGAAGGCAGATATCTCTTCAAGATTTGATATCATTTCCTCTGGATGCATACCTAAATGGGGGACCACTGGATTACATGGCAGTTCCAATTCCAGTGTTCTAAAGAACCACCATACTGTTTTTCATAATGGCTGTACCAGTCTGCATTCTTATCAGCAGTACACAAAGGCTCCCTTCTCGCCACATCCTCACCAACAACACTTGTTATTTTTTGGTTTTGGTTTTGTTTTGTTTTGTTTTGTTTTTTTTTGATAATAGCAGTTCCAACATGTGTGAGGGGATGTCTCACTGTGGTTTTAGTCTGCACCTCCCTATTGATCATTGATGTTGAGCATCATCCCATATACTCATTGACCATTTGTATGTCTTCCTTTGAGAAATGTCTGTTCACGTCCTTTGCCCGTTTTTTAAAAAAAGGTCATCTATTTCTTGCTGTGGAGTTAAGTCTCTCATATATTCTGAGTATCAACTCCTTACCAAATGTATGATTTGCAGACATCCTCTCCTACTCTGTAGGTTGCCTCTTCACTCCACTGAGTGTCTCCTTTGCCATGCAGAAGATTTTAGTTTGATGCAATCCCATCTGTTTATTTTTGCTTTTCTTGCCTGTGCTCCTGAGGGTTATATTCAAAACATCCCAGACCAGTGTCAACAGGCTTTCTTCCTATGCTCTACTGTACTAGTTCTACAGTTTTAGGTCCTATGTTTAGGTCTCTAATCCATTCTGAGTTGACATTTGCATATGGTGTGAGGCAGTGGTCCAACCCCAGTCTTCTGCATGCTGATTCAGCCTTCCCAACACCATTTATTAAAGAGACCATTTCATCCCAGCTGTGCACCCCTCTCAAAGATCAACTTACTGTAAATGTGAGGATTTATTTCTGGGCTTTGTATCCTATTCCATCAGTCTGTACATCTGTCCTATGCCAGTAGTATGCTGTCTTGATTACCATAGCTTTATAGTATATTTTGAAATCAGACAATGTGATGCCTGAAGCTTTGTTATTCAAGATTGCTTTGGCAATTCAGGGTTTTTTGTGGTTCCACAGGAATTTTAGGATTTTTTTTTTCTATTTTTGTGGAAAATGCCATGGAATTTTGATAGAGATTGCTTTGAATCTGTAGATCTTTTTTGGGTAATACAGAGATATAACAATAATAATTCTTCCAATCCATGAACATGGAATATCTTTCCAATTATTTGTGTCATCTTCAGTTTCTTTCATTAGTGTTTTATGGCTTTCACTGTATATCTTGTTCACCTCCTTGATTAAATTTGTCCCTAAGTATTTTATTCTTTTGTAAATGGGATTGTTTTCTTAATTCCTCTTTGGATAGTTTGTTTTTAGTGTATAGAAATGCAACTGTTTTTTTGTATATTAATTTTGTATCTTGCAGCTTTACTGAATTCATTGATTAGTTCTACAGTTTTTTGGTGGTGTCTTCAGGGTATTCTATATGTGATATCATGCATCTGCAAACAGAGAACTTTATTTTTTCCTTCCTGATCTGGATGCCTTTTATACCTTTTTCTTGCCTAATTGCTCTGGCTAGGACTTTTCACTACTGTGTTGTCTTGTTTCTGATCTTAGAGGAAAAGCTTTAAGCTTTTCACTGTTGGATATGGTGTTAGTTGTGACCTTTTCATATAAGGCCTTTATTTTGCTTTTTAAGATTTATTTATTTATTTATTTATTTTTATTTTTGGCTGCATCAGGTCTTAGTTGCGGCACGCAGGATCTTTGTTGAGGCACGCAGGATCTTTCGTTGCAGTGTGGGCTCTTCCTTGTGGTGTGTGGGCTTCTCTCCAGTTGTGGCTTGGGGGTTTCCTCTTCTCTAGTTGTGGCACGCAGGCTTCAGAGTCTGTGGGCTCTGTAGTTTGTGGCACATGGGCTCTAGTTGAGGCACGTGGGCCTGACCAGGGATTGAATCTGCGTCCCCTGCATTGCAAAGCAGATTCTTTACCATTGGACCACCAGGGAAGTCCCAAGGCCTTTATTATAATGTTGTGGTACATTCTATCTATACCTAATTTGTTGAGAGTTTTTAATCATGAAAGGATGTTGAATTTTGTCAAATGCTTTTTCTGTAACTATTGAAATGATGGTAGGATTTTAACCTTCCCTTTTGAAACCACACTCCTTTTTAGGTGGGACTCGAACCCAGCCAAAACTCAGATTGGGACTTTAGCCCACAATCCCTGGCTTAGGAGGGGACTTGAACCCACTGTCTTTGATTAAAGCCGCTCACCTGGTATCAGAACTTATTGAAGCTCAGATTCTTTTGAATTCAGCGTGAGGCAAAGTGACAGGCAAAAAGTGAGTTTATTAGCATAGGACACTTGTGAGAGATACAAGCAGGCTGGCAAGGGAGCACAGCAGCCCCAAGAACAAAGAGAGCTACATTTTTATAATCAAAGAAAAAGTGGAGAGGGGAGAAGACCACCTTCTTCCTCATTCTTGGGCAGATGTCAAGGCTTATGTCATTAGTTCCTTCTTTGGCCCTAGGTGGTTTAACTGGGACTGTCGTGGCACTATTTAAATCATATGTATTTAGCAAAAGGGTGGTGATACATACTAAAACATGGTAATTCATCTAAGGTTTTGGTATAATATCCCCTTTCACCTATGTTTCTGTCTTGGCTACATGCAGAAATGCTACTCTTCAAGGACTATTAACTCTCTGACTTCATGTAACAGGATTCAGACCCAATATCTATTGTCTTGTATTTTAACTATCAGGTTTTGTGGTTTGAGTGTGTTTGGTGCTTGGATGCACCTGGTCTTCCTTCAAGGTAGTGTAGATTGTTGTTAGGTTACTGAATGCTTTTCTTGAGTGGTTATTAGTTTACAACAGTCTTGCAAAATCCCTTAAAATTCTCTTTCTGTCTTTAATCCCCTAGTGGGATTTCTAAACTGACTGTTTAATTATCCTACTCTATTCCTATCACTTTTGATGATATAGTAAATCACATTAATTGATTTGTATATATTGAACCACTTGCATCCCAGGAATAAATCCCACTTGATCATGGTGTATGACTTTTAATGTGATGTTGAATTGGTTTGCTAATGTTGTGTTGAGGATTTTTGCATCTATTTCATCAGGGATATTGGCCTGTAATTTTTAAAATTTTTTCTTGATCAATCTCAATAAATGTTAGTCAATTTTTCTAGTCTTTTCAAAGAATCAACTTTTGGCCTTGTTAATTCTCTCAGTTATATGTTTACTTTCTATTTTATTGTTTTTGCTCTATGTTTCCTTCTTTAAACTTTGAGTTTTTTTTTCTATTTTTAGTTGAATGTTTATCATTTGTAGGCCTTTTTTCCTTTAACATATGCATTTAAGCATGTAAATTTTCCTCTAAATGTTGCTTTAGTTTCATCCACGTTTTAATATATATTTTCAAAATTGAGTTAAAATATGTTTTTAATTTCTTCATTGACCCATTTTAAATTTCTAGTTTATTCTCACTAAGGTCAGGCAACTTACTCTTTACGATTTTAATCATTTAAATGTTTCTGAGACTTGCTTTTCAATAATGATGTGTTTTTATAAATATTGTGTATATGCTTAAAAGTATATTTAGCAGTTGTTAAGATCGTTGTATATATCTTCATTAGATCAAGTTTATTATGTAGTTCGAACCTATATCATTGTTCAAGCTTCTTACCTAAAAGAAATAGACTGCCAGTTACTTTCCTAGCAACAACAAAAAAATGGGTTTATTTGGGATCAGTAGAGAATTTCAGTTCGGGGTCTGCAAGCATGGTGAGCTACGTGCAAGTCCCCACACAGCAAAGGAAGAACACTTTTATAGCGGGGAGAAACAAGTTGTAAGGGTTATAATAAACACATTTTCATTGGCTGAGTTCCTAAGTAGAGAGGGGAGAAGTCTTCTTCCTGTTTACTCTGTCTCATCTGTTTCATATTTATTTTCTGTTCTTTTGCTTTCCTTGGGATTTTTTTTTCCATTTTCCCCTCTGCTAGTTTGACTTAAACCCTATGTCTAGTCTGCTGGTAGCTACCCTAGAAAGTACAGCATACGTTCTTAACTTGTCAAAGTCTAACATGGTTCAATACGTGTGCTGTCATCCCAGAAAATAAAAGGACCTTAAGACACATTTAACTTATCCCTTCCTAACTTTAATGCTTTTGTTTTCAGGCGTTTAAAGCTACGTCCATATTACTTAAACCAAAAGCACATTTCTACTTTTTATATAGTGTTTATTTAGATTTACCACCATATTCACAGCTTTCTTTGCCCTTCATTCCTTCTTGTGTCTAGATCTTTAGCTAGAATCATTTTCCTTTCCTGCGTTCATTCTTTAGTACTCTCCATGCATACTTTAATGCAGCTTTTTTAGTGGAACTTTTTTTATTTTTGGTTTATCCAAAAAGTGTTTACATTTCAAAAAGTAAATCTGCTATGAAATTTGTGTACAAATCTTTGAGTAGACATATGTTTTTATTTCTTTTAGGTAGACTCTTAGGAGAAGGATTGCTGGGTTGTATGATAAACTCATGTTTCAATTTTTAAGAAACTGCCATACTTTTCCAAAGTGGCTAGCTACCATTTTACATTTCCACCAGCCTTGTATGAGGCTTCCAGTTTCTCCACATCCTTGCCAAAACTGTATTGTCAGTATTTTTTATTATAGCCATTCTAGTAGGTATGTAGTAGTATCTCATTAAGGTTTTTTTTTTTCATAATTGAGATTTATTGGGTGTTCTGAGGATCAGTACACAGACATTTTAATTTGTCACAATTCTTAACATACATACCAAAAATGTAAAAAATCATGTAGTCATGATTCTTTTCTGAACAGTTATTCCAGTGACTTTCCAGCTTAAAATCTGGAGGCAGATTTTCCTTAACAGTATATCAAGTACCAATATCTTCAAATATTAATATGCTGTTACATCGTTAAGTCCCACTAATTCACAATTTAATATTATATACACTACATACTCAAATGGTCAGTTTTTCACGGCACACTAACAGAGTTACTAGAAGAACTGGACTACCATGACCAAAGATGTTACATTACAGAGTGCAGGAAATTCTGACAGAAGAGTCAAGATCGAGGAGTGAGTGGTTTGCTTTAGGAAATAATTCCACTGAAAGCAACTTGGGAAGAGAAGTAATTTGAAGTGTTCGAGACATTAAATGCACAGGTGACTCCAAACTGCCATTCAGTATGCTTTGTATTGTAGGATATAAAAGCTACTCCCCGTCTATGGAATGTTAAGCTGACACCCAAGGCAATCAAAGCCTCCCATATTCAATATCCCACTATTTTCTGGTTTGTACCAAAAAATAACCAGCAAATGCTTTCACTTCTTAAAAAAAAAGCATTTACACTTAAAAAATGGGATGGGGTGGGATTCCCTACTCTTTAAAAATGTTTCTAGAGCTACTAAAAAACTTGCATTTATAAAATAGTTGATAAAAATATTCCTCTGGATTGTACAGCAAGGGAGACAGGGACTACTGATAGGACCAGGTGTGTGATATTAATCAGACTTGGCTTCTTTCTCTCCTGCTTCATCAGAGGCTGGGCTGTCCTCATTTTCAGTTTCTCCATTTTCTGCAGGTAAGTCCACTTTAGTTTCTTGGTTAGCCACTTCAGCCTGTTTTTTCTTTGCTCCCCTTTTCCCTTTTGTTTGCACTTTTTTGTCTGAAGATTTATCCTTTCCTGCCGCCTTTTATTGGGTTTCGCTTCCACTTTTGTGGGAGCCGGTGTAGCTGACAACCTTGCTGATCTCCTCTTGGGCTCTGCCTTAGCAGCTCCCTCTGCAGGAGCTGAGCTTCCTCTTAGGCATCCTGGTGGTGGGGCGGGTGGGTGCTGAGTGCCATTGAGAAGCTGGGCTGCCTGGTTGCTTCTCATTGAGTTATTTTTTGTTTTGTTTTGTTTTGACTTTTTAAAAATTATTTATTTATTTATTTGGGCTGAGGTGGGTCTTCGTTGCTGCACACAGGCTCTCTCTAGTTGCCACGCACGGGCTTTCTCTAGTTGCCAGGAGCGGAGGCTACTCTTCTTTACAGTGCTCCGGCTTCTCATTGCGGTGACTTCTCTTGTTGCAGAGCACCGGCTCTAGGTGCTCGGGCTTTAGTGGTTGCAGCACGTGGGCACAGTAGTTGTGGCTTGTTGGCTCTAGAGTGCAGGCTCAGTAGTTGTGGCGCACAGGCTTAGTTGCTCTGGGGTGTGTGGGATCTTCCTGGACCAGGGATCGAACCTGTGTCCCCTGGATTGGCAGGCAGATTCTTAACCACTGCACTACCAGGGAAGTCTGTCTCATTGAGGTTTTAATTTCAATTTCCCTAAGTTGAAAAAAATGATTGCCCATTTTTTAATTGGGTTGTCTTTTATTTCATTTGTAAGAGTTCTTTATATAGTCTTGATACAAGTCTCTAATCAGATATATGATTTGTAAATATCTTCTCCCATTCTGTGACTTGCCTTTTCATTTTCTTAATGTTTTTTAATAATATCTTAACGTTTTTTAATTTAAAAAGTTTTAAATTTCGATAGTCTAATTTGTCACTTTTTTCTTTTATGAATTGTGCTTTTGCTGTTGTATATCTAAGATATCTTTGCCTAACCCAAAGTCACAAAGATTTTCTTTTAAAAGTTTTATAGTTTTAGCTCTTAAATTTAGGTCTGTGATGTATTTTGAGTTAATTTTTTGTATGCTACAAGGTAACGGTATAAGTCTGTTTTTTGCACGTGGATATTCAAATATCCTAGTACCTTATGTTGAAAAGACTAATCCTCACTGAATTATCTTAGTGCTTTTGTTAAAATAATATAAGGGTTTATTTTCAGTGTACAGTTCTTGATTTTAGATTTAGTACATTCCTTATCAGTATCTCAACAGCATTTTAAAAATAGTAATTTGCAATAATTCTAGAATTTATGTAGAAAGGCAAAGGACCTAGAATTGCCAAAACAATTTAGAAAAAGAAGAACAAAGGGGAATTCCCTGGCAGTCCAGTGGTTAGGACTCCGTGCTCTCACTGCCGAGGGCCCAGGTTCAATCCCTGGTCAGGGAACTAAGATCCCACAAGCTGTGCAGTGTGGCAAAAAAAACCAACAACAACAAAGCTGGTGGACTTAACACTACCTGATTTCAAAATTTGCTGTGGTAGTAATCAAGGGAGTGTGCTTATTTCCAGGAAGAAAAGAGAAATGCCAATTTTAGGCCACTATATTTTATTTTTGAATTATTTTCCATTATGGTTTATTACAAAATATTGAATATTGTTTGTCTGTTTTATCTGTAGTAGTTTGTATCTGCTAATCCCAAACTCTTAATTTATCCCCCCCACCTTCCCCTTTGGTAACCATAAGTTTGTTTTCTGTCTGTGAGTCTGTTTCTCTTTTGTAAATAAGTTCATTTGTATCTTTTTTTGGATTCCATATATAAGTAATATTATATGATATTTGTCTTTCTCTGTCTGACTTCACTTAGTATGATAATTTCTAGGTCCATCCCTTTGTTGCTGCAAATGGCATTATTTCATTCTTTTTTTGTGGTTGGGTAATATTCCATTGTATGTATGTACTACATCCTCTTTATCCATTCCTCTGCCATTGGACATTTAGGTTGCTTCCATGTCTTGGCTATTGTAAATAGTGCTGCTGTGAACATTGGTGTGCATGTATCTTTTTGGATTATGGTTGTCTCCAGATATATGCCCAGGAGTGGGATCACTGGATCATATGCTAACTCTATTTTGAGTTTTTGAGGAACCTTTATACTGTTTTTCATAGTACCTGCACCAATTTACATTCTTACCAGTAGTGTAGGAGTGTTCCCTTTTCTCCACACTCTCTCCAGCATTTATTATTTGTAGACTTTTTAGTGATGGCCACTCTGACCAGTGTGAGGTGATACTTCATTGTAGTTTTGATTTTCATTTCTCTAATAATTAGTGATGTTGAGCATCTTTTCATGTGCCTGTTGGCCATCTGTATGTCTTCTTTGGAGAAATGTCTATTTAGGTCTTCTGTCCATTTTTTGGTTGGGTTTTTTTTTTTTTTTTATATTGAGTTGTATGAGCTTTTTGTATATTTTGGAAATTAATAGGCCACTATATTTATTTATTTATTTTAATTTTTATTTATTGGCTGTGTTGAGTCTTCGTTCCTGCAAGCAGGCTTTCTTTAGTTGTGGAGAGTGGGAGCTACTCTTCCTTGTGGTGCTTGGGCTTCTTATTGCGGTGGCTTCTCTTGTTGCGGAGCATGGACTCTAGGCACGTGGGCTTCAGTAGTTGCTGTGTGTGGGCTCAGTAGTTGTGGCTTGTTGGCTCTAGAGTGCAGGCTCAGTAGTTGTGGCGCACGGGCTTAGTTGTTCTGTGGCACGTGGGATCTTCCCGGACCAGGGATTGAACTTGTGTCCCCTGCATTGGCAGGTAGATTCTTAACCACTGTGCCACCAGGGAAGCCCGTAGGCCACTATCTTTAAAGCAAAAGTTTCTCTGTTTAATTTTTTGTTATCATGACTGTAATCTGTTTTGGATATTGCAAAGGCGTCACCATCATAGGCACTGAAAAATTTCAGGAAGTTTTCTGATTGGTGGATTTTTATCTTTTTGAGATAAGACCAGTGGCAGCTAACATTCTTTTCTTGTGTTTGGAAGGTGAACCAGAAGAACTTGTAGAACCTGTAAGAATGAGATTTAAAGGTGTGTCACTGGCCAGTACATTCTTTTGGGCAGTTCCAGGTCATTCCATACAAAATTATTTTTTAGAGTTTATGAAACACACAGTTCTATTCAGCTTATGTTTAAGAAGATGAAGATTGAGGTGGTGATCATTTTTCTGCCTTATTCATAAAAATTAAAATGAAATATGGGAAGATTGATATGCTCTTTCAAGAAAACCCCTTGATAATTATTAAAATTTTGTAGTTTTTTAGTAAAACATAAATTACAAGTCAGTCTAGCAGTCAACTGGCAGCAATCAATTCATAACAAAATATTTGTTAAACATCTACTGTTAATAAGGCAGTAGGCCAGATTTAGCCTAGAAGGATAGAGATAAATAAGACACTATTCCTGTTTTAGGAAACCTATAGTCTAGTTAAGGAAATAAAGCATATTCATATAGAGACTAAAGAGGAATCCAGGATAATAAATTAAGAAAGTTATTGAATTTCTCCTTTTTATCTTTTCTCTAGGTGATTCCCCCAGTGAATTCCTTATGGAATTTTATTTTCTTAATCACCCTAGTTGAACCCTTTGGATCTGTTTTAGTTTCAGTCCTAGAAGATATTATACAGCACAGAGTACCATAGACATTCAAATTGTAGATTAATATGATGGTTCTCAAAGTGTCAAACCGGCACCATCAGTATTGTCTGGGAACTTGTTGTAAATGCAGATTTTCAGACCCCACACCATATCTACTGAATTAGAAACGCTGAGGATAGGACTTAGCAGTCTATTCTTTAACAGGCCTTCCAGATAATTCTGATGCTTGCTACTTTATCCCTTCACCTGTTGATGAACATTTGGGTTGTTCCACTTTGGGGCTGTTATGAATAACGCTACTGTGAATCTTATGTACACGTCTTTGTGCAGACTTGCTTTTTTCTTCCCTTGGGTAAATATGTGAGAGTGGAATTTCTGGGTTATATGGTAGGTTTATTAGTTATCTATCGCTGGAAACACTCAGAGGCTAAAAGCAACAAAAGTTTATTATCTCACAATTTCTTTAGGTCAGGAATCCAGGAATGACTTAGCCAGATGGTTCTGGCTCAGGGTCAGTCAAGGTGTCAGAGAGGGCTTGTGCTCATCTCAAGGATGACTGGGGGAAAATCCACTTCCAGGCTCACATGTATAGCTGTTGTCAGGCCTCAGTTCCTTGATGTGTGAGCCTCTTTATCAGGTCTGCCTCATGACATGGCAGCTGGATTCCCCCAGAGTAAAGAAATCTAAAAGAGGGAAAAAGAAAAGAACATCTAAGACAGAAGCCACAATCTTTGTAATCTAGTCTTGGAAGCAGCATGTCGTTAACTTCTGCCACGTCTGCTCTGTAGAAATGAGTCAGTAAGTGCAGCGCACACTGAAGGGGAGGAGATTACACACAAGCGTGAGTGTCAGGAAGTGGTGTGGGTTGGGGTGCACCTTAAAGGCCTTCCACATAACAGGTGTTTGCTTAAATTTCTAAGAAACTGTCACACTGTTTCCCAAAGTCTTTATACCACTTTACACTCCCACTAGTGATCATAGAGTTACAGTTGTTCTGCATCCTTGCTGACATCTGGTATGGACAGCCTTTTTAATTTTAGGCATTCTAACAGGGATGTAGATTTTTATTGTGCTTCGTTGTGCTTAAAGTTGCCTTTGTCTGGGGATGAACGATGTTGAGCATGTGCTTATTATTTATTCATATATCTTCTTTGGTAAGATGACTTCACGTTTTTTGCCCATCTTGTTGAGTTGTCTTATTATTGAGTTGGAAGAGTTCATTTACATATATGTAAATATGTATACATATATACAAACATAAAATATATAAGTATAAAATGCAAATCTTTTCTCAGATACATTTGTAGGAAATATTTTCTCCCACCTTGTGGCTTGCTTTTTTTTTTTTTTTAATAAATAAATTTATTTATTTATTTATTTATTTATTGGCTTTGTTGGGTCTTTGTTGCTGCACACAGGCTTTCTCTAGTTGTGATGAGTGGGGGCTACTATTCATTGTAGTGCACAGACTCCTCATTGCCGTGGCTTCTCTTGTTGCGGAACACGGGCTCTAGGCGCATGGGCTTCAGTAGTTGTGGCACATGGGCTCAATAGTTGTGACTCATGGGCTCTAAAGCACAGGCTCAACAGTTGTGGCTTACCAGCTTAGCTGTTCTGCGGCATGTGGGATCTTCCTGGAGCAGGGATCGAACCCATGTCCCCTGCACTGGCAGGCGGATTCTTAACCACTGCACCACCTAGGAAGCCCTGCTTTTATTTTTTAATTAATTAATTAATTTTAATTTTTGGCTGCGTTGGATCTTCGTTGCTGCATGCAGGCTTTCTCTCCTTGCAGAGAGTGGGAGGCTACTCTTTGTTGTGGTGCGTGGGCTTCTCAGTGCAGAAGCTTCTCTTGTTGCAGAACACAGGCTCTAGGCGCGGGCTTCAGTAGTTGTGGCACATGGGCTCTGTAGTTGTGGTGCACGGGCTTAGTTGCTCCACGGCCTGTGGAATCTTCCCAGACCAGGGATCGAACCCATGTCCCTGCATTAACCACCATGCCACCTGGGAAGTCTGTGGCTTGCTTTTTCATTGCCTTAATAGTGTCTTTCAAAGAGCAAAAGTTTTTATTTGATCATGTCCAATTTACCCACTTTTTTTCTTTTATGGTTCATACTTTTTATATTCTAAGAAATCTTTGTTTTCTCCAAAATTGCAAAGATTTTTGGAGATTTTATTAGTGTGAACTGATGGAGATTGGGAACCTCTCAATAATGTTATAGCAAAATACTATAACAACTATTTGTATAATTCATGTATGTGTAATATATAGAAACTGCTTTGTATGGCTATAAATTTGCTGTTGAACTTTTCCTGTTTCTCACTAACTAGACTATATGCTTCTTAAAAGTAAGAAATGGTTTAATATCTTTTGTTGTCTGATACAAAGTAGTGACTCAGTAAATATTTGTTAGTTTGAATTATGTATTTTGATTTTAAATAGAAGCAGGACATTGATGTTTAAGAGTTCAAAAGTGGAGCTTAAGAGAATGATTAGGGCTGTAAATAAAAAATGTGTTTTTTCCTTGGAGGAGTAATTGAAGCCATGGGAATGGATTCAATCTCCAAGGGAGAGAATGTACAGAAATAGAGTTGGACCTTGAAGCATAGCACCTTTAAGATATAATCAACAAGGATGCTTTATTTGATCTGCTTTTAAGAGGAAGGGTGAATTTGGATCAGTTATTTGTATTATTTTGACATCTCTGCTTGTACTATATCTATGTCGTTGAATATTAAAATAATATTTTCAGTTTGAATAGTAAAAATAAAACATTTCAATAGTCAAAACTTCATCCAATTCAAGTACTGAATTATGAGTCAGCTTTAATTTGGCCTTAACAAGGACAAATTTTAGCAATGTTTTCAATTAATTATAAATATCTAATTGGTAATAGTATTGAATTCAGAATGCTGCTTTTGCATTGTACATTGTTTTAAGTTACAAACCCAGTGCTTCTTAATGTAGACTCTGGGTATTTGGATGCTATTCTCTTTCTTTAGGTGTTTCATCCTTGAGGTTTTTAGTGCTGTAATTTAAGTTCCTTAAGAAAGAATGCTAGAAATTGTCTGCCCTTTTAAAGTTGCAGGTATTTCTAGCCCTCTTGCAAATCAGAGATTAGGTATGACTTGGAGAAAGAAAAGACAATGTCTGATAAGAGCTAACTCCCTTGTTCCAGTTGTAGCCTCCTCTTCAATTACTTTTTTTAAAAAAATAGACTTTATTTTTTAGAACAGTTTTAAGTTCACAGCAAAATTGAGCAGAAAATACACAGGGTTCCTATATGTTTCCTGCTTCTACACATGCATAGCACCTCCAACTATCAACATCACACTGACACATCGTTATTACCCACAATCCATGATTTACAGTAGGGTCCACTCTTGGTGTTGTACATTCTCTCAGTTTTGACAAATGTATAATGACATATATCAATCATTATAATATCTTTAGAATACTTTCATTGCCCTAAAAATCCTCTGTGCTCTGCCTATTCATCCCTCCCTCCCCTAGAACTACTGGCAACTGCTGATCTTTTTACTGCTTCCATTATTTTACCTTTTCCAGAATGTCATATATTTGGAATCATACACTGTTTAGCCTTTTCAGGTTGGCTTCTTCCACTTAGTAATATGCACTTAGGGATCCTCTCTTTCTTTTCATGGTTTGATGTTGCATTTCTTTTTAGAGCTGAATAATATTCCATTGTCTGGATGTACCACAGTTTAATTATCTGTTTTCCTACTGAAAGACATCTTGCTTGCATCAAAGTTTTGACAGTTATAAATAAAGCTACTATAAACATTAATGTGCAGGTTTTTGTGTGGACATAAATTTTTAGCTCCTTTGGGTAAATACCAAGGAACGTGATTGCTGGATCTTGGGGTAAGAGTTATGTTTAGTTTTGTGAGAAACTGCCAAATTGTCATGAAAATGGATGCACCAGCAGTGAATAAGAGTTCCTGTCATTCCACTTCCTCAGGGGCATTTAGTGTTGTCATTGTTCTGGATTTTCACCTTTCTAATAGGTGTATAGTTGTATCTCATTGTTTTAATTTGCAATTCCCTGATGACATGTGCTGTTGAGAATCTTTTCTTATACTTATTTGCCGTCTGTATATTTTCTCTGGAGAGATGTCTGTTAAGGCCTTTTGCCCATTTTTAATTGGTTTGATCATTTTCTTATATGAATTTTAAGAGCTCTGTATATTTTGGATTACAGTCTTCTATCAGGTATGTCTTTTGCAAATATTTTTTTCCCAGTCTGTGGCTTGTGTTCTCATTTTCTCAACAGTACCTTTTGTAGAGCAGAGTTTTCTTTTCCAGCTTTATTAAGGCATTATTGACAAAATTGTAATATACTTAAAGCATGCAATGTGATGATTTGATATACATGTACATTTTGAAAGGAATTTCATTCGTTAACACATCCATCCCCTCATATCATATTTACATTTTATAAAACTGAGAACCCCTTAAGTTCTACTCTCTTAGCAACTTTAAGTTATACAATACTGTATTATCAACTATAGTTGCTTTCTTATACATTAGATCCTCAGACCTTATTATCGTACAGCTGAAAGTTTGTACCCATTTACTAACCTTTCCTCATTTCCCCCACCCCCAGCTCCTGGCAGCCACCATTCTATTCTCTGTTTCTGTGATTTGGAGTTTTTAATTAAAAAAACTTTTTTTTAGGCTTTACATATGAGTGATACCATGCAATATTTGTCTTTCTCTGTCTTGCATATTTTACTTAGCATAATGCCCTCCAGGTTCATCCTTGTTGTTGCTAATGGAAAGATTTCCTTCTTTTTAATGCTGAATAGTATTTATATATGTGGTGTATATGTGTGTATCATAATTTCTTTATCCAGTCATTATCAGTGGACATTTAGGTTGTTTTCATACCTTAGCTGTTGTGAATCATGCTGCAATGAACATGGAGTACAGGTATCTCTTAGAAAGATTTTGTTTCCTTTAGGACATATGCTCAGAAGTGGGATAGCTGGATCATACAGTAGTTCTATTTTTAACTTTTTAAGGAAGCTCCATACTCTTTTTCATAGTGGCTGCACCAATTCACATTCCCACCAAGCATGTGCAAGGGTTCTCTTTCCTCCATATC
Organism: Hippopotamus amphibius kiboko; assembly: GCF_030028045.1. Classification (NCBI taxonomy): domain Eukaryota; kingdom Metazoa; phylum Chordata; class Mammalia; order Artiodactyla; family Hippopotamidae; genus Hippopotamus; species Hippopotamus amphibius. The sequence goes on from NC_080187.1 coordinate 217,323,203, forward strand.
CTCACCAGCATTTGTTGTCTCTTGTCTTTTTGATAACAGATATCCTAACAGGTATGAGGTGGTATCAAAAAATGTCTTGGATTTGCATTTCCCTGATGATTAGTAATGTTGAGCACTTTTTCATGTACCTGTTGGCCATTTGTATGTCTTCTTTGGAAAAATGAAGAATTCATTTTCACTTCCTCTGATGATATAAATTGAGTTATTTGCTTTTTTGCTCTTGAGTTGTATGAGTTCCTTGTTTATTTTGGATATTAACCCCTTATCATTTACGTGGTTTGCAAGTATTTTCTCCCACCCCATAGGTTGTCATCTTGTTTTGCTGGTTTTCTTTGCTTTACAGCAACTTTTTCAGTCCCACATGTTTATTTTTGCTTTTTGTTACATTTGCTTTTGGTATCAAATGCAAAAAAATCATTGCCAAGACCAATGTCATGGAGGTTTTTCCTTGTGTTTTCTTCTAGGAGTTTTACAGTTTGGGGGTCTTAAATTTAAGTCTTTATTCCAATTTGAGTTGTTTTTTGTGAGTGGTGTAAGATAGGGATCAAGTTTCATTCTTTTTATATGTGGATGTCCATTTTTTCTTAGCACCATTTATTGAAGAGACTATTTTTTCCCCATTGCATATTCTTGGCAATGCTGTTGAAAATTAATTGACCAAATATGCATGGGTTTATTTCTGGGTGCTCTAATCTCTTCCATTGATATATGAGTCTGTTCTTATGCTTATCCATACTGTTTTCATTACTGTAGCTTTGTAATATAGTTCAAAATCAGGAAGTATTATGCCTCCAGCTTTGTTCTTCTTTCTCAAGATTGCTATGGCTATTTGTGGCCTTTTGTGGTCCCATACAAATTTTAGGATTATCTGTCTATTTCTGTGAAAAATGCCATTGGAATTTTGATAGGGATTACACTGAATCTCTGTATCTCTTTGAGTAGTATGGACACTTTAACAATATTAATTTTTCCAATCCATGAAAATGGAATATCTTTCCACTTATTTGTGTCATCTTAAATTTTTTTCATCAGCATTTTATAGTTTCCACTGTACAGCTCTTTCACCTCCTTGGTTAAATTTATTCCTAAGTATTTTACTATTTTTGATTCTATTGTAAATGGGAGTATTTTTAAAATTTCTCTGTAGATAGGTCATTGTTAGTGTATAGAAGTGCAACTGATTTTTTTCCCAGATATAGCCTATCATCTTATTTCTGTTCTGAGACAACACCTTTTGAGTATAAGAATACAATCCTGTGTATATATTTTTTAACTGGACAAGAAGAAATGCTGAAAGTCACAGTTATTACTGACAGTTAAATATGACTTCTGTTCAAAAACTTGAACAAATTGTGACTTAAAGTGTATATTTGGGACAATATTTAAGAATTTGATGTCACTCTGTTTCCTGAGATTTGTATACTGAGGAATTTTGGCTGTAAATTATGGCAAATAAAATAGTAAGTACCCAACATAAATCTGTTCTGTTTCTGACTGTGTGTAGCATTATAGCACAGTGCCATCAAAGTGTGGTTCTTGTCTGGTAGCATCTCAATATCTGGGAGCTTTTTATAAAGACAACTTCTCTTCAAAAAGGGAAAATTCACTTAAAAGAAATTTCCAAACAAACCCAAGAAAAAAACTAGAAAATTTGAATAGCCTTATAATTATAAAGAAGTGCAACTGATTTTTGTATATTGATTTTGTATCCTATAACTTTACTTGATTTTCTGATTAGTTTTAACAGTTTTTTGTGGAGTCCTCAGGGTTTTCTATCTATAGTATCGTGTCATCTGCAAACAGAGAGAATTTTATTTCTTTTATTTCTTCCTTTCCAATTTGGATGCCTTTTATATCTTTTTATTGTTTAATTATTCTGGATAGGACTGGCAGTACTGTGTTGAAAAAAAGTGGTGAGAGTGGTCACCCTTATCTTGCTCCTGATCTTAGAGGAAATGATTTCAGCTTTTCACCTTTAAGTATGATGTTAGCCATAGCATTGTCATATAAGGCCTTTATTAGGTTGAGGTACATTCCATCTATACCTAATTTGTTGAGAGTTTTTAATCATGAAAGGATGTTGCATTTTGTCAAATTCATTTTCTGCATCTAATGAGATTACCATATGATTTTTATCGTTCATTTTGTGTGGTGAAACACATTTATTGATTTGTACATGTTGAATCTTCCTTGCATCCCAGGAATAAATCTCACTTGATCATGATGTATGATGTCTTTTAATGTGCTGTTGAATTTGGTTTGCTAGTGTTGTGTTGAGGATTTTTGCATCTGTGTTCATCAGAGATAACGGTCTGTCATTTTCTTTTCCTGTAGTTTCCTTGTCTGGTTTTCATATCATGGTAATGCTGGCCTTGTGAAATAAGTTTGGAATATTCCCTCCTCTTCATGTTTTGGGAACAGTTTGAGAAGTATTGGTTAACTCTTCTTTAAGTTTGCAAAACAAATGTTTGGTAGACTATACCAGGAAAGCCATCTGGTCCTGAACTTTTCTTTGTTGGGAGGGTTTTGATTACTGTTTCAATCTCCTGACTAGTAATTGTTTTTTTTAAGATTTGCTATTTCTTCATGATTCAGTTGGGTAGGTTTTATGTTTCTAGAAATTTATTTCTTATAGGTTATCTCATTTGTTGATGCATATGTGTTCTCAGCTGTAATGTCTCCTCTTTCATTTCTGATTTTATTTATTTGAGTCTTCTCTCATTTTAAGTTAAAAGTTTGTTTTGTTTATCTTTCAAAAAAAACAGCTCTTGGTTTGATTTTTTAATTCTCTTTCTAGTCTGTACTTTATTTCTATTCTGAACTGTATTTCCTTCCTTACTAATTTGGGGTCAGCTTATTCTTCTTTTTCTAGTTCCTTGAGATGTAAAGTTAGGTTGTTTATTTGAGATCTTTCTTTTTTCTTAATGTAAGTGTTTATTGCTATAAACTTTTCTCTTCAAACTACTTTTACTGCAGCCCATAAGTTTTGATATGTTGTGTTTCAATTTTCATGTGTTTCAAGACATTTTTTGATTTCCCTTTTGACTTTTTTGACCTATTGCTTGTTCAGGAGCATGCTATATAATCTTCATGTATTTGTGACTTTTCCAATTCTCTTCTTGTATTTGATTTCTAGTTTCATACCATTGTGCCCAGAAAAGATGCTTGATATGATTTCAGTCTTCTCAAATGCCTTAAGACCTTTTTTTTTTTTTTTTTTTTTTGTGTGTTTGTGTGTGTGGACTAACATATGATACATCCTGGAGAATATTCCATATGTACTTGAAGAATGTGTATGCTGCTGCTGTTGTATGGAATATCTGTATGTATCCGTTAGGCCCATCTGATATAATGTTTAGTTTAAGTCCTGTGTTTCCTTAATGATTTTTTGTCTAGATGATCTGTTCATTGCTGAAAGTGAGGAAGTGAAGTCCCCTACTATTATTGTATTGCTGTCTATTTCCTCCTTCAGATCTGTTAATATTTGCTTTATATGTTTAGGTGCTCTGATATTGGGAGCATGAATATTTACAATTGTTATATCCTCTTGATGAATTGATCCTATTATTATATGAATTTTCTTTGTCTCTTGTTACAGTTTGGCTTAAAGTCTCTTTTATCTGATAAGGATAACTATCCCTGCTCTCTTTTGATTCCCTTTGCATGGGATATCTTTTCTCATCCCTTCACTTTCATTCAACGTATGTTCTTAAAGCCAAAGTGACGGTCTTGAAGGCAACATATAGTTGAGTCTTGTTTTTTAATCCATTCAGCCACTCTGCCTTTTGAATGGAGAATTTAGTCCGTTACATTTAAAGTGATTATTGATATTTGTTTTTGTGTGACTTACTTAGTATGATAATGTCTAGATCCACCCACGTTGCTGCACATGGCATTATTTCATTCATTTTTATGAATGAAAAGTATCCCATTGTGTGTGTGTGTGTATATATATGTGTGTGTGTGTATACACATACCACATCTTCTTTACCCACTTATCTGTCGATGGACATTTAGGTTGCTTCCATGTTTTGGCTATTGTAAATAGTGCTGCTGTGAACATTGGGGTTCATGTGTCTTTTTCGAGTTAAGAGTTTTCTCTGCAATCCCAGGAGTGGGATTGCTGGATCATATGATAACTCCATTTTGGGTTTTTTAAGGAGCCTCCATACTGTTTTCCATAGTGGCTGCACCAGCAGTGTAGGAGGGTGCCCTTTTCTCTCCACACCCTCGCCAGCATTTATTATTTGTAGACTTTCTAATGATGGCCATTCTGGCCAGTGTGAGGTGATACCTCATTGTGTTTTTGATTTGCTCAATTAGTGATATTGAGCATCTTTTCATGTGCCTGTTGGCCATCTGTTGTCTTCTTTGGGGAAATGTCTCTTTAGGTCTTCTGCACATTTTTTGATTGGGTTGTTTGTTTTTTTGATATTGAGCTGTGTAAGCTGTTTGTGTACTTTGGAAATTAATCCATTGTCAGTCGCATTGTTTGCAAATATTTTCTCCTGTTCCATAGATTGTCTTTTCATTTTGCTTATGGTTTCCTTTGCTGTGCAAAAGCTGTTAAGTTTAATTAGGTCCCATTTGTTTATTTTTGGTTTTGTTTTCATTACTATAGGAGGTGGATACAAAAAAATATTGCTGCGATTTGTCAAAGAATGTCCTGCCTATATTTTCCTCTAGGAGTTTTATAGTGTCCAGTCTTATATTTAGGTCTTTGATCCATTTTGAGTTTATTTTTATATGTGGTTTTAGAGAGTATATGCTCTCACTTATATGTGGAACCTAAAAAAATGATACAGATGAACTTATCTACAAAACAGAAATAGACTCACAGATATAGAAAACAAATTTATGGTTACCAAAGGGGAAGAGAGGGAGGGATAAATTTGGAATTTGGGATTAATCAATACAGACTACTTTATATAAAATAGATAAATAACAAGGACCTACTGTATAGCACAGGGAACTATATTCAATATCTTGTAATAACCTATAATGTAAAAGAATCTGAAAAAGAATAGATACATATGTATGCAACTGAATAACTTTGCTGTATACCTGAAACACTGTAAATCAACTAAACTTCAATAAAAAAAATAAAAGTTGAAAAATAGTGATTATTATTGATATGCTGGATTTGGTAGTAGTTCTAGATTTGAGCAGGAGCTAGAGAGAGTGTTAAAGGGAATGCCTAAGAAAATGAAAGATGACTACGTGCAATAAGTAGTATGATTAAGAAGCTGAATATTTGAGGGCTGGGGCTGTTGCTGTGCAGGCTGGGCACCAGGCAGTGCTGTCAGGAAGAACATCCTTTGGGTTGTCCTGAGCCCAGGTGAGGACTCATCCAGGTGTGCCTTATGCACCTAGGAAAAGCTGCCCTGTCCCTGCCTTCCACTTTGCCCAGGAGGGTGGGTGGATATGGACATTGCAGTATACTCTGGAACTGCCGCTTGAGCCTCTGAATCAGGACCTGGTTGTGTGCCCACTCTGGTGAGCACTCTGTGCTCATTACAGCCCCAGGGCTGGCTCCTCCCACACTCCCATATCACACACTTGATGCAGTAACTTCCTATGCCTCCTTGGGCTAATATTAGGTCAATCCAAGACTGAAACTCAGGTTTCTGGCATCCTAAAGGAAAGCATAACTAATCACCACTGTTTGCATGTGCCTCCCAAGGGTTGGCCTTGAGGCCCAGCAGGTGTGGCAGCTCTTAAGCTGAAGCAACTGCCACAAAAACAGAAGACGACTCCTTTCTCTCATGGTTTCTGCTTCTCATTCCTGTTACTGCCTTTGGCCCAGGGACGGTTGCAGGTCCAATGTCGGAAGTGGAAGATAAAGTTGATCTCAGAGCTAGAGTCTAGAGTGATGGCCAAGCCCATCTCTCTGCCAGCAGACCCAGTGGAACTGAAAAATCCAGAGTATAGGCCAGTGAGGGTCAAGAGGCACTTTGACCACTCCAAGTTGCTGTACGTGATGTCTCGGGCCATGGTGGACCCTGTTTGGGAGGCTGGCCTACTGGCTTTCTTTGTTCGCTGGTTCCCACCTTGTCACTCCCATTCAGTGAGCCGACCTGGGAATTACCTTCCTGCTAAACGGGGTTTGTGCCCGGGAAGAAAGTGAATCCTGAAACACGATATAAAGGCCAGATTGAGGGAGAAGTGGACCTAGTCATGGTGGTGAGGCTGACAGAAACCAGGAAGCCCTTTGTCTCTGAGAATAATCCAGACAGGAACCACTGGTATTACCAGGATCTGGAGGCCACAGGCAGGCTCCCAGGTGCAGACCCTATTTTTATTGATGCTAACTTCCAGAGCACAGTTCTTGAAAGGCTCATTGGAGGGCAAATCAGAGTCACTCTGAGGAAAGAGCACCTGCAGTACATCATCACCTGGTACAGACTCTGTGCAGCCATGTCATACCTACCTGTGGTTTAAGAAATCCCTACCTTGGACTCATGGTATGTGAAGAGATTAGCTGATGTAGCCCTGTCCCAGAATAATTAGGAAGTCATGGAATAAACATTTCAGGAATTTGGCTTTATGCTGGATCATGTGCTATTGGTATAAATGAATCTCTACACTGCAAAAAAAAAAAAGCAGCTGAATATTTGAGATGTTATGATAAAGCACATTTTTCTTCAATTGTCCCACCAGTCCCCCAAAAAGAAGGCAGCTCTAAACTGTAAAGCTGTGCAAGAAAAAGAAGGTACAAATAAGATGAAAATTCAAATATAGCATGATTTTAATCAACCTAGAGTTTAAGAAAAGAGAATGTATCTTGCTATTGGGAATATTATCTTATGAATAACCCAGGTTTTGTGACACTGAAACAAAAGAAGGAAATTTTATTCTTTCACAGTGTGGATCTGCTGTGAATACTATATACAGTTATATTGATAAAACTGTTGTTTATTGGTTTTCAACTTTTACATCTAGAAGCAAAGTTATGAAACACTTCATTAGGGTCACAGACAAGAATGTAAATGTTAAAAACCTTCATGATATAAGAGTCAAAGTATAACTACCAAGGCAGAAAGAGGAAGGGAGGAGAGAAAAGGTGGAAGCTAAGTTAGCAGCACAGTTACTTATTTTACATGTTAAGAAGTCAGTCTGTAAATTGACTCAAGTTCATTGATGAGGACATAGAAGTATGAGTACATCTTGGTACAGATGTAACCAAGAGAAGAAATAGAGATAGTTTAACTTATCAAACATTCAAATTAAAGAGGTAGAGGGTAATGTAAGAGAGCTAAAGCCTTAATCTTTTATCACTGGCTGTTAGATGTCTAGAGTGCTAAATCTAGAAATAGAGAGGATAAGCATTTTGAATTATGAAAGAAGAGCTTGCTATTGGTCACATTTGTTCTTCTCTTATTTCTCTGATAATTTCTTAATGGGCTCCTTCTCCAATCATTATTTAATTGGTATTTTCCAGGGATCAGTCCATGGCCACTGTCTCACACAACACATGCATACTGTGAACTAATTCATTCACATAAATGACTTCAGCAACACCTGTGGGATTTAAGTCCCAAATCTCTATCTCTATCCTGATTGTATCCTGCATGCAAGATCTGCATTTTCAGGTATTTCCTTCTCATGTCCCAGTAGCACTTTAAATTTAACATGTCCAAATAAAAATCATTATCTTACTCATGAAATCTGTTTTGGTGTCCCTTCATTTGTTTTTTTAACAGCTTTATTGAAGCATAATTTATATACTATAAAATTCACCCATTTTAGCTCTATCAATGACTCTTAACAAATTTGCAACCACCTCAACAATCCGATTGTAGAATATTTCCACCATTCTAAAAAGATCCTTATGCTCATTTGCACCATTTCCTTTTCCCAGCCCCAGTCCCAAGCAATTATTAATCTATTCCTGACTCTTTTTTGATTTGCCTTTTCTAATCCGTAGTCAGACGCGTTATCCATTGCGCCACTGGCCCCCCCTTGATTTGCCTTTTCTAAAGATTTCATATAAATTGAACCATGGAATGGTTTTTGTGATTGGCTTTTTTCACTTAGCATGTTTTTGAAGTTCATTCATATTGTAACATGTACCAATGCTTCCTTCCTTTTTACTGCTAAATAGTATTCCACTGTGTAGCTGTACCACATTTTGTTTATTTATTCATCAGTTGATGGACATTTGAGTTGTTTTCTAGTTTGGGGCATTATGAATAATGTTCTGAACATTACACTCCTGTCTTTGTGTAGACCCATACTTCCATATCTCTTGGATACATTTATGGAAAATTTATGTTTAAGTTTTTAAGAAACTATCAAATTATTTTCCAAACTGACTGTACCATTTTATAGTCCCACCAGCAATGTATGAGAGGTCCAGTTTCTCTTTGTCTGTCATTTTTATTATAGCCATTCTAGTAAGGTGTAAAATGGTATCTCATCGTGGGTTTTCTTTTTTAAATTAATTTATTTTTTATTGGCTGTGTTGGGTCTTTGTAGCTGTGCATAGGCTTTATCTAGTTGTGGCAAGTGGGGGCCACTCTTCATTGTGATGTGCAGGCTTCTCATTGCCGTGGCTTCTCTTATTGCAGAGCACAGGCTCCAGGTGCGGGCTCAGTAGTTGTGGCTTGTGGGCTCTAGAGCGCAGGCTCAGCAGTTGTGGCACACAGGCTTAGTTGCTCCATGGCATGTGGGACCTTCCCGGACCAGGGCTCGAACCTGTGTCCCCTGCATTGGCAGGTGGATTCTTAACCACTGCGCCATCGGGGAGGTCCCTCATTGTGGTTTTAATGTACATGTCTCTAATGAATACTTGAAAGTTAGCCTTGATTTTTCTTTCATTTGTACCCTGCTCTCCCATACTGTGGGTGTACCTATTAAGTATATCTATAATTCTCTCCTTTATCCTCATTCCCATTGCTTTATTTCTTCACTATTCTTGATTATTAAAATGACCTCCAAATGGTTTTTCTCTGATACCAGTTCCTCTTCAGGTTGCAATCTATTTTCTGCACCACTATCAAAGTGAATTTTCTAAAATGTAGATGTGATCATGCCACTTCCTTGCTAAAAACCTTTCAAAACATCCCCATTGCCCTTCAGACAAAGTCCACTATCTGAACCCTGCTTATTTTATAAGATCTGTTCTGGCTAGTCCTTCCCCCACCATCCTATCCTCATGAAACCGCACACGCTCCACACACATTCCCTGAACATGTCATGACCTGTGATCTACCTGCAATTATCTGAATACATTAGCATTTACTTTCTTCTGTGCCTTTGAACATGCTGTTACCCCTGTCTGGAATGTTTATCCATCTCTGTTTACAAACTCTTACTCATTCTTCAAGGCTCAGCACAAATAAAACTCCCTCTTGGATCTTTCTCTGATTCTCCTTAACAGTTAAGCTTTGTTTTGGTGTGTGTTAATGTAGTGACATAAATAGGTGTCTATGAGACTATATTAGGTTGAATTGCATGAAACTGTCATTTTTGTAAGCCCAAATACGGTTTATATGTCATCCTAAAACATTTTTGTTATTACTTGTTCTTGTTTACATGTCTATTATTTGTTAACGATAGCAGGCCAGTTATGACATGTTTGTTGATAGATGCATGAACAAATAAATTATTCTTAAAGACCATGGCTTTTAATTAGAGTGAAAAGTTAACTCGAAAAATGTTAGGTCTTCTTCTTTAGAATCATGTAGCCTCAAAGGTTAAGTTTTGTATTGTGTGAAAAATTATTAATACCAAACCAACTGCCACTCTCTTAATAAATGTATCTTGAATATCCTGGATGAAGTCACAGATTATTATCTCTCACATACAATTTAGTAGTCATTTTCATGTTTCATCATAGTTCCATAGTTCAAATTAAATAATAAAGGTTACTGATTTTTCATAAAAATATCATTTTAAAATCCAAACACTGTAAGCTAACAAAATTTTATGTGTGTGTGTGTATATATGTATGTGTATGTATATATAAGACTGTAACTGTGTAAAAATTACCTTTGAATGTGGGAGGTAATATTTAGTAATGAAAAGAAGTGTTCTCAGAGTATGAATTATATGAATTTATTTTAAAATTTTCTTAAAAGAGCAAATGTACTAGTTTCTGTGTTTTACATCAAACAAGTAGTCATGTCTGAATTGTGGTTTTAGAAAAGATAACCATCTGAATGGTTGGCATACATTAGGAAATTACTTGCTAAAGAACCCTGTACTTCATTTTAAACAAAATTATAGTTTTCATCAATATTTTAAGTTATTTATGATTTTTAAACCTCATAGCTTCCCTTAATGCATATATTACAACTTTGTTATAGTTTGCAGATAGTTATATTGCCATCAGTATTAATCATGTTCAGTGATTACATTCACTTTGAATTGCACATGGTGTTGTATGTATGTTGTGTGGTAACTATTACCTTCTTTCAGTTTTATAAGTACTTCAAATCACCACTTATATACATGTTATGTGTTTTGTAAGGAAATTCCTTTTTTAAAAAAAACCCTGGGAACACTTGTCCACTAACTCCATATTAAAATTCCTCTTCTTCACAAAGAACACTTTGGAATTATTCAGACATGCAAAGATAAATTAGGAGTCTAAAGAATGTGGTTTACTTTATAACTTAAAAAAAATTGGACAGTGATTTGAGAGTGCAGCTTAGGACAACTTCTTTTCTAAATAAAATTCTGCTTCATTTGCAACTCTGAACATGTGGACTGAAAGGGGTGGTTCCCTTGGCTGGTGCCTGACCCCAGTGCACACCTTGGTCTTTGTCTCAGCCTCACCCACACTGCACACTGCAGCCATATAAATCAGATTTTTGACGTGTCATAAAGGGCAAGGCACAGCTGCTGCAGACTGCATTATTCAAAAACTTTTGAAATGCTGCATATCCAACAAAATTTATTGTTTATATGAGTGTGATTTTTTGTTGAGGTAAGCCTTGTTTCTTTAGATAAAGAAACTTATACGATGAACCAGTGATTATTTCAAATTAAGTAGGTTTAAGTTCCATCTTTCTCTCTTTCATTGCTTGTCTGTTTAAGAAAGAGTGACTGGCTTTGAGAGAAGACCTTGATTATTACACCTGTGTTAATAGGAAGTTGTTGATTGAGCTTTCTGTTAGTAAGTCTCCTTTATAAAATGAAACTGAGAGTATGTAATCATAATGTAAATATAAATGTCATCTTTTCAAATGTATTTTATAATTCCTTTGTTTCTGTTATAGCAGATAACTTCATACATAGCTACTTTACTTTGCCAGATGCCAGATATTTTTTAAAAGAAAGGCATATGTAGATTGGTAAATGTAATGTGCAGTCTACAGTAAATTTAAAAGTACTTTTATATAAGTTTTAAAGGTTCTACAGAAATGCAAACCTTTTAAATGCTGTTAGTTTTTTCTATAGTGTGTTTTTGGCCATTTTTAATAAACTGAAAAATTGGAAGTTGTTCTGTTGAAAAATCAAATTAGAAATAGGCTTTATGAAAAAGTTAAAAAGTCAATTCAGGTCATTCAATTTCATTTACTGACATATCTTTCATATATAATCTCATATAGTATACTACTAAATTAACAATGTTAATTAAAAGTAAAACATTAGACTTTTCTTCAGAGAGAGATTTAAGAGTACATTATATTATTTAGGCAGTGATTTGTATCTAGTGCATTTATACTGCTTGTTGATCTTTTAGTTTTATCTGTTCAGATTTTTTTTATTGATATGTGATAAGTATCTAAGAAAATGGATGATTTAACCAAAGAATTTTGTCCCTAGCCTATAAATGTCTTAATTATTTTCATCATTTAAAAGAATATTACTGTTATAGTATTTGACATTTTTTAATGCTCTCAGAAGAAGATAACTTTTCCTAAATTATCCATTTTAGGTGCTGTTTTTGAACGCTAAACTTTTGACCAAGAATGAAACTATTTAAAAATTAAGATGCCAACAGGTAATTTCTTGTAAGTTTATACTTTTGTCAATGTGTGTCACATGGAAATAGAACCAAAAAAAAAAATGTATATTAACACAAGGCTATATTTTTCCCCATCTAAAACTGTCCTAGAAATATGAAATACCTTGGTTTTGAAAGATCTTCCTTTATAACATGAAACTATTTTATTTTAGACCTATATTTTATCACCTTTTACAAACTGACAAATTCTGGCTTTTCTCTAATACCAACTTTATAAATAAGTAAATGAAATCAGAATATTCATAGATTCAGAGATAGCAATTCAGGTTAGATGAGTATTCTTTACTGATAAAATACCAGGTGTTGATTTATGACTGGTTATAATCTTATTTTAAAAAAGAACATTAATTTCAGCTACAGGAAGCATTCTGTGATAAAGGTGACACTCCACCCTCAATGGAAAACCCTGTGATGACGTCCGTGATTCTAGCGTAATGTCAACTGGGGTTTTATTTGTTAACCAAATTATTCCTGAAAAACTAAGAATTATTAAAAGTTGTTTGTTTGTAAAGAAGCATAACATTGTGTAAAAAAAAGAAAAAATCTAAAAGATTAGTTCTGGTTGGTTTACTTTCTTTTTTTCCTTAAATTCTTTGTAGTTCTGTTTTCCTCTTCACATTTTTATACTTTTATGATTGTATTGTGATGGTGAAACAGAATCTTCTCAATTCTAAAGTGAAAAGAAAGTTTTAAAATTTCAAATTCTGATAGTGAAGACGTCTGGCTCTACAGCAATTATATCTTAAGGGTATCGACATCTTAGGGCAAATAAATGCTAGATAATTTTTTTAAACTAGTATGCTATTTTTTGAAATGCCAAATTGGAATAATGCCATTTTATCCTCCACATAAGATTCTTTGTCACTTTCTCAACAGAAACAATCAGGGACGAACAATGTACGATTTTAAAGCAATGTGATTCCCCTTTCAGAACCAAAAGATAAAACATTCAGCACTTTGCTTTTCTAATCATAAATAATAGTATACAGTAGTATAATGACTCAGTGAATTCTACTATGGTTATTTCTAAATTTTTCTGTTGGGTTTGGTGGGTTTTTTTTTTTTTAAGGGTGCAGGCGGTGGTAGAGGCTGGAAGGAAAGTGAGGTAATGAGAGAAAGGGAAGGCAAAGAGGAAGAAGCATAAAGGAAAGGTCAAAGAAGGAAGGAAGAATGGAGAAAGAGGAGGAGAGAAAGGAAGCGAGAGAGAAATGGAGGTTTATTTTCTTAATGTTCTGAAAATTTTTGCTATATATCAGACGATGACTTAGGTTTTCAGTTTTACTGAGAACTTTAGATGTGCTTTTATAGTTACTAGCTATTACCTAAAGTCCCCTTGCAAATCAAAACCTAGTAGTATTTTTTGTTTGTTTTTTGATGTTAAAATTGTCATATATAGGTATATTTGAGGATGATTTTGGACATCAGAATTAATTTAATAATCTAAATTTTTTCCAACAGCAATTTCAGACTTTAATGTATTTGAGACCTTAAAGGAAAGAGAGGAGTGCAAATATAAACTTGGGACAGAAGAACTCTAAGCAAAGCTGCAGAATCTCTGTACTAAATGAGAAAAGCCACTATTTTAAGATCCTAATTGCCTCCTTTTAATCTATTATAGAGATTCCCTATTTCTGTAATAGAGCTTTTAATTCCACTATAATTAATGACCATATCCTCAAGACAGATTAATTTTTTTCCTCAAAGGGATAGAAGTCCCTGCTTACCAAATAAAAAATAAGATTAAGTCCTTCGTTTTAAGAAACAATTCTTCATTCAAATTTTTAGAATTACTACCTCAGTTTAAGGTACTTAGTCCCTTCCCTTGTTTTATAAGAAAAACTATAATTTGTCTTTCTCTATTTTATTTATGTATGTTTTAGATCACGAAGAGCCCTGTGGTCCCATTCACAGGTCATTTTGCCTGAATGGAGGACTTTGTTATGTGATACCTACTATTCCCAGCCCATTTTGTAGGTGAGTGAAATGGACTGCGGGAGAGGCTAATTTTAATTTTTATCATCTACTAACTTCTTTGAGAAGTGATAAAAACTGAACAAAAAGTGTAAGATGAAAAAGCGTGAGGATCACTCTTCATATTTATATAGAACAAAATTATAGTTTTAAAATAAAAACAAAGCAAAGTGGCAAATCACAATTGCAAAGTGTTTATTTTGAAAATTGGTAGCCGCAGCTTCAAGCCTACTCAGATTTTTTAATAATCCATTTTAGTGAACTTTCTATGATGTTAAATTTAGGGAAGACAGTCTATACTCAATATTACTGGTGAAACAGCTAGAGAATTCACTAATGTAAGAAAAGCAACATAAGATATTTTGCTCTGATTTAGAACACATGGTAACTGTTGGTACTAAGACTTCATTTGATATATTAGAAAGAAAATGAAGAGTTAAGTTTTCTAATGAAAAAAGAAGGATGTCTTAGCCATTACTGTTTTAAAATATTATGATTCACTTTGGGAGTATAGTTATAGCCAGTGATCAGTAAAAGACTTGAAAATAGTACTTGTATAGCTGGCTTTGTGTGAGTTTGGTTGAATAGGATTTAAGGGGATTATAATAAACCTCTCTTAATATGTGAACGAACAACATAGTACTACCAATAATGTCCATAGATTTTAGCAGAGCTGACATCTAAAGAGACTTTGTAGCATGTGTATCAATTACTCTGTTTTTATTTAACTGAAGTGAGAGGTATAGAATCTAGATTTAAGATCTTATTAAATAAAGGAATAGGAAAGTAAAATTCACAGGAAAAGTGAAGGATATTGGGATTTAGTGTGGAGGAGGAGAGGCAGAGAAATAACCTTATAATTATGTCAGGAAGTTTTTAGATGTTTTCATGGAGGGAATAGTGAGTATTTTTGAAAAGAGGTATTTTTCTTCTCAGGTGAAAAAGGAAGGGGATAGAGGAACAAATTAGCAATTATTTCTCACCCACCAGGTGCTTCTACATTATTTTACATTTTTAAATCCATTTACTGAGATAAAATGAATGTAGTTTATCATACATAAATGATGAGTCATAACTGATGAATTTTGACAAACGTTTATACTCGTGAAACCACCACCACCACAAGTAGAGAACATTTCCATTATCCCCTCAAATTTCTTTACTGACCATTGTCTTTATTTACATTTCCATATTTCATTCTCAGAAAAACCTTAGAGAAAGGGAGGAGAGGAGACCTAAGGAAATAGAAAAATAAGGTGAAAATGAAAAATTAACTGACTTGCCAAAAGTCTTAGAACTAGGAAAAAATGAAAGAAATGGCCTTTGAGTACAACTTCCAAGGTTCACTTAATCTTATGATATATTCATTTTGGATTCTTTATAAGGGGATGTGGCATGTGACATTCATCAAACAAAATCAAAATGCTTATCAGAACAAATACATTTAATAATTAAAAAACACTAACATTTTGTACCTTGATCTTGGTGGTGGCTACATGGGTGAAAAGGCCATCCTTCCACCTTTGCATCTTTGTCAAGTATTAATTGACCATATATGTGTGCGTCTGCTTCTGAGCTGTTCTATTCCATTGATCTGTATTTCTGTCTTTCACCAATTTCTATCCTTCACCAAACAGTCTCAATAACTGTAGCTTTATAGTAAGTGAAGTCAGGCATTGTGAGTCCTTAACTTTGTTCTTCAGCTCATTGATCTTTAGCCCTCTTTTTAACAGACAGTTTTTAATGTTAAAAATTTTCCAAATACATTTTAAAACTCAGTCCTACAAATTTTATAGCCTGTTATTCAGTATTAAGTTAAAAAATTTTTCCATTATGATTTCTTCTTTAATGTATGGGTTTTTTTTGGTTATCCCTTAATATTTATATCTAATTTAATTGCATTGTAGTCAGAGTATGTGTTCTATTAAGCTGTGTACTTAATACTTGTCTGTATACTGAGTGTCTGTTATACTGCACTGAATAAGTTGAAAGAAAGAGTTGAGTACTGAAATTTGGAGAATCACTGAAATGGGAAGAAATCTAGTGTCTTAGTTCAGGCTACTATAGCAAAATATCACAGACTGGGTGGCTTATAAACAACAGAAATTTATTTCTCATAGTTTCGAAGCCAGAAGTCTGAGATCAGGGTGCCAGCCTGGTTGGGTTCTGGTGAGTGCCTGCTTCCTGGTTTGCAGATGTACCTGGGTAGGACTTTTGACTGAGAGATTTATTTTCAGAAAGAGCTGGTAAGGAGCCAGCTATTAGAATGCAGAGACAACATGTGACAGGAATGAGGAGGAGCTTCTTGTAGATGTAAGCAAATTACACACCACAGGCCAGATTGTTTTTGTATGACCCTCGAGCTAAGAGTATTTATTTATTTATTTGCTTTTTAAAGGGTTGTGAAAAAAAACATGCAAAAATATGGACAATTAATGCCATACATGGCAGGAAGAGAGAGCTCTCTACAGCCTCTTTGGACTTTCTTTCAAACCAGCCTCCTCTGGTTTTTCTTATCCAGTTTCTTTGTTTATTTAGCACAGTGCTTTTCTTTTCTTAACCTAATATTTTAAAGTTGAGAACTATATGACATCAGTTCGTTAGTGTTTGTTGAGATTTGCTCTGGAGCCTGGTTCATGTACAGTATTTTAAATGGTCTGTGTCTACTAGAGAAGAATGTAGATTCTTTAATTAACAGATGTAGGGTTTTATATATGTACCTTAGATCAAGCTTGTTATAATGTGCTGTTCAGATCTTTTATATCCTTACTAATTTTTTATCTTTTGTTTTATCAATAACTGAAGTTATGTCAAAATTTATCACCGTTTTTGGATCTTTAATATCACAATTTCTGTTAATTTTTGCTGAAAATATTTTGAGGCAATGTTATTAAGCTTGTATTAATCTAGAATGATTATGTCTTCTGGTGAAGTATCCTTTTTGTCATGATATAGTGACCTTCTTTATCTCTAATAATGTTTTTTGCCTTAAAATCTCTGTATCTGACATTATTGTAGCTATACGAGCTTTCATTTTTCATTATTTGAATAGTATACTTTTTTCTTTCAATTTTTCAACGTGTGTCTATAAAAACAGTTGAACTTTGGCTTTTCTGTCTTTATTGAAGTGGTTGTTTTATTTTTCCACCCTGCATTTGATTTATTTTCATTGACGTCTTGAAATTAATTTAGTTGTCTGTCTTTTTTTAATGAAAAGAATAGAAAAAATATTAGAACAAATAGTGCATAATGAGTGTAAGTATTGTTTGTGAAACTTGTGTTTCAGGTATGTGTGTGTGCATGTGTTTGGAGACATCTATTATTTATTTTTTTGATTCAGTGGCTCAATATTATTTTTTTAAATTGGAGTATAGTTGATTTACAATGTTGTGTTACTTTCTACTGTATAGCACAGTGAATCAGTTATACATATACATATATCCACTCTTCTGTAGACTCTTTTCCCATATAGGTCATTACATAGTATTTAGTGGAGTTCCCTGTGTTATACAGTAAGTCCTTATTAGTTATCTATTTAATATATAGTAGTGTGTATATGTCAATCTCAGTCTCCCAATTTATCCCCCCCCCCCCGCCGCTGGTAACCATAAGATTGTTTTCTACATCTGTGACTGTATTTCTGTTTCGTAAATAAGTTCATTTGTACCAACATCTAATTATTTACAAAGTCCTGGATTAAATGGAATTTATCTTTACTTCTCTCTTTGCTCTTTCGTTAGTATTGTTTCTCTCCTGAAGTATTGCAGTAGCCTTCTTTCTTCTATCCTAATTTCATTCACAATACTGCTGTAGCTGTCTTTCTAAAAGGTAGATCTGACTTTGTCTTTTCTGTTCACAAAATATTTCAAAGGATACAGTGTACCTCTAGATTTCTTAGCCTGGCATTCAGGGCTTGTCATCATATCTGTCTGTTCTTTTGACATCCTGTCCTATAATTTCTTCATGCATACCTTGAATTCTAAACATCCTGAACAATGTGCAGTTTCCCAAACATTGCTAAGCCTGATTCCATGCTTTAGCATATGTCAGTTCGCCTGCCTGAAATGCCTTTCCTCCCTTGTCTTTGAAGTGAGCTAATTTATCACCTCTTCTGTGGAGCTTTCTTTGTCTTAACCAGGCAGTTTTAGGGGCTCTTTCTTTTGTACCCTATAATACCTTGCACATTTCATGCATACTTTTATTATGCCACTGATTAATATTTAATTGTTTATTTATTGCCCTCCTCAAAATTGTAAATGCCTTGAGGGCAGAGATTTGCCATCTTTCTGCTTTTTGTGCCTAGCAAAATAACTAAATGAATAAATAAGTATAATGAAGGGAAGAATGGAACAAATTATACCTACATATTGCTCCACGTGATTGCAGAAAACTCAAATTTTAAAGTTTTTAATAAAATGTACTATGTTATCTTAGCCCTACAAGATCAGTAAATAATTTTTATGCAGTGATTATGAGTGGGTTTTTTTTACAGCTTTTTTTGTAGTTTTCAGTATATTTCATATGAAAAAGAAAATGAGGCAGTATAAATGGCAGTATAAATATATTTTACATACTATTTATTAACTGAAGTCGTGAATTTTATTTTATGAAAGTATGAGTATTCACCATAATTCTTAATTTAAATGTTTAGGTGAATTCTGATATTTTTTGGATTATTTTTATTGTAGTAAAAGATATATAACATAAAATTTACCATTATAACCATTTTTAAGTGTATAGTTCAGTGACATTAAGTACATTCACATTGTTATGCAACCATCACCACTATCCATCTCCAGAACTGTTTCAGCATCCTAAACGGAAATTTATACCCATTAAACAATAACTTCCCATTTCCCCTCTTTCCAGCCATGGTAAGCATTGTTCGATTTTCTGGCTCTATGAATTTGACTATCCTAGGTTCCTCAAATAAGTGGAATTGTAACAAAACTTAGCTTGTATGTCTGTCTTACTTTATTTAGCATAACAACTTAGGGTTCTTCCATGTTATTGCATAGTATAGAATTTCCTTCCTTTTAAAGATTAATGATATTCCATTGTATATATATATATATATATATATATAACATTTTGTTTATCCATTCATCCTTTGGGAGACATTTGGGTTGTTTTTACCTCTTGGCTATTTTGAATAACGCTGCTATGAACAGAGATATACAAATACATCTTCAAGACCTTGCTTTAAATTCTTTTGAGTATATAACCAGGAGTGGGATTGTATGGTAATTCTATGTTTAATATTTTGAGGCACTGCCTTGCTGTTTTCTACAGTGGCTACACCATGTTACATTCCTACCAGCAAAGCACAAGAGTTCTAATTTCTCCACATCCTTATGAACACTTGCTATTTTCTGTTTTTTGATAATAGCCTAATGGATGTGAAGCTGTATCTCATTGTGGTGTTTTTTTTTTTTTAATTCTTATTGAAGTATGGTTGCTTTACAATATTGTGTTAGCCTCCACTGCACAACAAAATAAAAATATGAAACGCTTCACGAATTTGCGTGTCATCCTTGCGCAGGGGTCATGCTAATCTCTGTATTGTTCCAGTTTTAGCATATGTGCTGCTGAAGCAAGCACTCTCATTGTGGTTTTCATTTGCATTTCCCTAATGATTAGAGATGTTGAAATCGTTTCATGTGCTTCTTGGTCATTTGTATGTCTTCTTTGAAGAAATGTCTATTTAAGTCCTTTGCCTGTTTTTGAATTGGGTTGGTTTTTATTTCTTGTTGTTGAGTTTTAGTTCTCTGTACATTCTGGGTATTAATACCTTACCAGATATGTGGTTTACGAATATTTTCTCCCATCTTGTGGATTAGTTGATAGTGTCATTTGATGCTCGAAAGATTTTAATTTTGAGTCCAGTTTGTTGGTTTTTTCTTTTGTTGCATATGTTGTTGGTGTCATATCCAAGAAATCATTGCAAAGTCTATGTCGTGAAGCTTTTGCCCTATGTTATGAAGCCTTTGCTCTATGTTTACTTCTAAGAGCTTATATAATTTTAGATCTTATGTTTAGGGCTTTTGTGTTTTTAGTTAATTTTTATATATGGTGTAAGGTAAGGTCTTTTGCATGTGAATACCCAGTTTTCCTAGCACTATTTGTTGAAAAGACTACTCTTTCCCCATTGAATGGTCCTGGCACCCTTGTTGAATTGACCATATATGGGAGGGTTTATTTTGGGGCTCTCTATTCTATTCTATTGGTCTGTGTGTTTGTCCTTATGCCAGAATCACATTGTTTTGATTACTTAGCTGTGTAGTAAGTTTTGAACTTGGGAAGTGTTAGTCCTCTAACTTTGTTGTTCACAATTGATTTGTCTGTGCAGGGTCCCTTGAAATTCCACATGAATTTTAGAATCAGTTTTCCTGTTTCTGTGAAAAACATCTATTTGGTCTTTAATCACGTTGTCCTGAGTACTTATATATGTAGTTATTTTTTAACGTGTCAGACATTTTGT
Organism: Hippopotamus amphibius kiboko; assembly: GCF_030028045.1. Taxonomy (NCBI): domain Eukaryota; kingdom Metazoa; phylum Chordata; class Mammalia; order Artiodactyla; family Hippopotamidae; genus Hippopotamus; species Hippopotamus amphibius. The sequence continues at coordinate 217,343,632 of NC_080187.1, forward strand.
ATGAAAACTGTAGAGATATTTTAAGGTTCTTGATGGTATTATCTTACTTTTGAGAAGATTTACATAAGATTCTGACAAGTGGTTAGAGGCACTAGTAATCATAGATTACCTCATCCAATGAATGATTGAGATTGTTCAAAGCAGGGCTTCAGCTGCTATTTAAATTTTGGGAACAGCTTATCAACTTCCAAAAAATCCTGCAAGGATTTTAATTGGGATTGAATCTTTAGGTCAGATATGAGACTTGACCTCAAATAAAGTTGAGGACTTCCAATTTATGAACATGTTATGCACCTTGATTTTATGTCTTCTTAAATTTCTTTCAGTGATATCTATTTTGTAGTTTTTGTGTTGTGATCTTGCATATATTTCATTAGTTTTTAAAAACAGATATTTTAATGTTTTTGGATGGTATTTTCAATGGCATTAAAAAGATTCATTTTCCAAATGCTAACTGCTTGTGTATGGAAATAAAATTATTTTTATACTAATTTTATATATAATGATCTTGCTGAATTTGCATATAAATTATAATTGTGTCTAAATAGTCCTAAAGAATCTGCAGTCTTGTGATCTTTGAAAATGGCAGTTATATTTCTTCCTGTCAAATCTTTATACCTTTTATTTACTCTTTGTCCTGCTGTATTTTACTGGCTAGAATCTGTAGTATAATTGTTGAATAGAAGTGGTGAGAGTGCTCATCCTTGTCTTATTTCTGACCTTAAGGAAAGGAAGCTCAATATTTCATTATTAAGTATATCAACTGTAGGTTTTTTGTTGATAAGAAGTTTCCTTCTTTGCTAAGAGTTTTATCATAAAGGTGTTTTATATTTTATTAAATGCTTTTTCTTTGTCTATCAAAATGGTCGCATGATTTTCTTCTTTTATTTGACTAGTGTAGTAAATTATATAAATTTTTTACAGCTTGATTATGGTATGTTTAAGGCATATTTTATACCTGTATTAAAGCACATTTAAAGAATACATATTTAAAATGTACAGTGTGAGTTCTGACACATAAGTATGGAGCTATAAAACCACATGCATAATTAAGATAATGAAAATATTCGTAGTCTCAAAGTTTCCTAATTCTCCTTTGTAATTCATCTCTTCCTACCATCCCTGTGTTCTCAAGTGAATGCTGATTTGCTTCTTGTCACTATTGATTGATTTGCAGTGTCTAGAATTTTATATAGTAAATGTAATTATGGAACTCTTTATAGGGTAACGCTAGGGTCACAGAATGAGTTGGAAAGTGTTCCTGTTTTCTCATTTTTCTGGAAATTTGGGTAGGGTTTGTAATATTTCTTTCTTAAATATTTGGTTGAATTTAAAAATGAAGCCATCTGGGCCTGGAGTTTTATTTGTGGGAAGATTTTAAAGTATAAATTCGATGCCTTTAATAGATGTAAGGTTATTTAAGTTATCTGTTTCTTCTTGAGAAATCTTTGGTAGTTTGTGCCTTTCAAGGAACAATTCCATTTCATCTAAGTAGTTAAAATGTATTGGCATAAAGTCATTCTTATTATTCCCTAATTTAGTATAAAAAGTTTAAATTGATAAAGAGGATTCCTATAAAGAATACAGGAATAGAATATGCAGGGAGCAACACTACCTCTAAGCTGAGGGAGAGTACTCAAGAAAGGAAAAAAACTTGGGGGATGCTCCATCAATGCTAAGATTCAGATCTTGATGGAGAGTTTGGCTATGGCCTACTAGATGGTGGGGAAATTCTCAGGCCAAGGCTATTAAGCAGAAATCACCCTTTGCGTTTCTGGTGAGTCTCACTGGGAGGCTGCTTGCTAGTGTGTGAGCAAGACCTGCTGGGGTGCTGTTGAAACTTTCTGGAGGGTATGTATAACTGAGGTTACCACCAGAAGCCTCCAAATGGCCATCACACCATAGGAGCGAGAAAAAAACCTTTGTTTAACAGTGTCCCTCCAGTGCTCTCTACTGACAAGGCCTATCTTTATGCCAGCTGGCAAGGGAGAAATAGTATACTTTCAAGCCCAGGTTTCACAAAGCTTGGACAAAGTCTACATTTAGAGGTGAGAGGCAATAAATTGATAACTGGCATACCCTCTTTTGGCTACCCAGCTTCTGTATGTACCTTTTACATTCATTTGATCTTTCACACACCAAGAAGTTCTCATACTTTCCCCAAATGAAGAGGCATTCATTCCCAACAGTAATTGTTTTTATAGCTGGCAATATTAATTACTCCTCAGATTTAGTCTTAGTGCAACTGAATATGCTGTTATAGAAAGACTAATTGCCAAGTTTAACCTCCAGTAATGACAAGATGGAGAATGGAAAGAAAATGGTTAATATCTCCAAATAAATACATACATAAACAAGCGGAAAAAATACATATTACAATCTTTTTTGTAATTAATTTGTTATAAGACCATAGGTGATATCTGTGGCTTCCTTCTCCATTACCCATTCCATATTCTGCTTGTTTTCAGCCATCACATCAATGGATTCCTTACTAAGTGGAGTAACCCAAACCTTCTTTCCTAAAGGATCTGAGTCCTCAATACTCCAGCCTTTTTTTGATTGCTATAATTTGCCGTTAACCTGCACTATTGAGAATTGACATAGAGTATTCAGAGCCCAGAGACTTCCCTGGGTTCCAGGTATAGTCTTACTTTTCCCCATTACATGCCAACAGCCCAATTTCCTCTTGGTAGTTGGGATCAACCACTAAAGCCAACAGAGTAACCCCCCTTCTTCCTTTTGGTTCAGTCGCATGTGGAACCCAAAATGACCATGTGAAAGTCTTATCTTTCAGTTCAATACACCATTTGTGTATTCCTTGGTGGAATCATTATCCTCTTTGGGTCTAGCGTCTCTGAACTCCATAGGCATGAAGTTTAAAATTGTTAAGGTGAGAATAAAAATTTCAGCAAGCGGGTTATTAGATATAATAGTGACTGAAGCCACTATCAGTTCCATCTCTTGATTTCCAGACCCGTGCATTCTCACTGGCGGGGGAGACAGCACCATATACAATGATCTCTGTCTGATTGGAAGCATGTAACCAAATCCTGTAAAGTGGAGCCTTATCCTTTCAGCTTTTTTTTTCCTCATGTTAGTTTTATTTCATTTTTAATTAGGCCAGATGCTTCTAAGTGATAGTATATGTGGTAAAACCAGTTTCATTCCATGGATGTGAACTCAGAACGGCACTTCCTTAGAAATGAGTTCCGTGATCACCATCCTGTGCTGCCTCTTGTCCACTATGTGTAAACATTGTTTTATATTTTTGTTTTTATTTTTTAGTTGCTTAAGAGACTAAATTTAGTACCTTTTACTCCATCATGGCTGAACAGAAGTTTCTGCATTGATTTTTCAATGTTTAACCAGTCTTGCATTCCTGCAGTAAACCCTGTTTATTTATGTTATTCTTTTTATATATTGCTAGACTTGATTTTCAGGTATTTTGTTTAGGGTTTGTACATGTGTATTCAAGAGAATATTGGACTGTAACTTTTTTTTCTAATACCCTTTCTGGGTTTTGGTATCAAGGTTATACCAGTCTTATAAATTGAATTTGATAGTATTCCCTTTTTTTCTCTAGTCTCTTGACAGAATTTGTATAAAATTGGTATTATTTATTCACTAAATGCTTAGAAGAATTTATAAGTGAGACCATTTGACAATAGCGTTTTCTTTGTAAGACAATTGGGTTTTTTTTTTTTTTTCTTTTGTGATACAGTTTTCAATTGTATTCTTAGTATCTTTAACAGAAACAGGAAATTCAGCTTTTCTATTTATTCAAATGCTAGTTTTGGTAAGTTGTATTTAAAGAATTTTTCCTTTTTATAAGATGTCAAATGTGTTGGCATAATGTTGTTTATATTATTCTCTTATTACCTTTTAAACACCTGAAGAGTCTGTAGTGATGTGCACCTTTTAATTTCTGATATAGACATTTTGTGTTTTTTCTTTTTTTCCTAGAGGTTTATTTATTAATTTCCTCAAAACCAATTTTAAGCTTTGCTGATGTTTCTCAATTGCATTTTTGTTTTGTATTTCATTGATTTTTTTCCATTGAAACTTTTAAATTAGAAATTTACCTCAATCCCCATCCCAAATCACATAACTTCAATTCAGCTCAGCCCTTAAACTGAGCCTTATGACCAATTGTTTTTACACAGAAGAATTCAAATGGTGTAGTCAAATCTTTCCATTTAACATTATCTCATAAATGCTTTTTTACATTGCATCATCTTCTTGAAAGTGATAATTTTAATGTCATTTTTAATCAAGTATAGTTGACGTACAACATTATTCGTTTCAGATGTACAACATAATGGTTTGACATTTCATATGCATAAATCTGGATGTCTGTGTCCTTGCTTAGGTTAGGGGAGTTTCAGCCATTGTATCTTTGAATAAACATTCTGTCCCTTTTTCTCTCTCTTCTCCTTCTGGGACCCTATAATGTGAATGTTTTTCTACTTGATGTTGTTCCATTGGTCCTTTAAGCTGTCTTCACATTTTTAAATCTTCTCTCTTTTTGCTGCTCTGTTTTGGTGAGTTCCACTGCCCTGTGTTCCAGACCGCTGATTATTTCTCCTTCATCTAGTCTGCTATTGAACCCCTCTAGTGTATTTTTTAGTTCATTTATTGTATTCTTCAGCTCTGTGACTTCTGTTTTGTACTTTGTTATATTTTCTGTTTCTTTGTTGAAGTTCTGTGTTTATCCATTCAACTCCCAAGTTTGGTGAGGGTCTTTATGACTGTTACTTTTAATCATTTAGCAGGTAAATGACTTCTCTCCCTTTCACTTAGGCTTTTTTGTTTTTTGTTTTTCTGGGGTTTAGCTTGTTCTTTCATTTGAAACATAATCCTCTGTTTCCTCATTTTGCTTGACTCTGTGGTTGTTTTGATGTTTTAGGCAAGATAGCTATCTCTCCCATTCTTGAAGGAATGGCCTTGTATAGGAAATGAACCTTATTATTTAACTTTGCCCAGGTTCTTCATTGTCTCAACTGTCTTGCTATTGTTTCAGGCTTGCAGGGCTCAGAAATGCATTTCCCCCTGGTCACCAGAGCCTGGCACTCAAGGGGCATCCCCTGGGTGGGCTGCACATGACTGCTGGCTTTGGCGGGGCCTCGGGAGAAGTGCAGGGAATGGGGCACTTGCCTGTCACCTCTGTCTGGTTAATGTCTGCATTTATTTCTTATAAGTTGCTTAAGGGTGTTTCCTGACATATAATGAACAATCAACAAATATTTGTGGAATAAATAAACAACTTTGTACATACAGAGTTTTCTTTTTTGTTTTTTCTAAGGGTAACTTTCTGGGCCTAAAATAAATTAGTCAAAGAGTATGAATCATCTTATTGCTCTTGTTACATATTTTCATGGTAGACAGTGTTGAGTTTTGCTAAGGAACACAGGGTTTGGACTTCAACATAGCTGGGAGGCTGGCTTTGCCCATACAAGCTGTGTGCTGGTGGACTAGTTGCTTTACCTCTTTGAGTCACAATTGACTCATCTCTGAAATTGGAGAAACAAAATCCTCCTGCACAAAGATGTTATGAAAAATGTAAGCACAAGTAATGTTGGCTAATATCTGCTCTTTGTTTCCTTTCTTCCACTTTCTTTGGGTTTGATTTTCTCTGCATTCTTCAGCTTTTTGAACTCATCATTGGATGTTATTGCTTATACAGTGCTGAAGTATAGAAACTTGTGCATAAATCTGCACATGTGTGAAATTATTTATCTGTAAAATAAATTCCTGGAAGTGAGATTTCTGGGTTAAAGATACATATATTTGTGATTTTAATAGGTGTTGCCAGATTGTTCTCTAGGGGGATTATACTACTATTTTGAGTACTGTAAAGTATTTGAGTACTTGTTTCCCTTGCAACAGAGTTGTCAAACTTCTGGATTTTTGCCAATATGATAGATAAAATCATGGTATCTCAGTGTTCTTTTCATTTATATTTTCCTAATTATAAGTAAAGTCAGGCACCTTTCATTGTTTAAATACTGATTATCTTTTTTGAAAAGTATTTGTTCACTTATTTGCTTATTTTTAATAATTGGGTTATTGATCCTTTTTATTTCTACAACTTATATTAGGGAGATTAGCCTTTTATGCATAATATTAATTTAAAATTATTTATAGTTTATATAAATATATAATATGAGGTATAGTTTATAAACTATATCATATATAAAATAATGAGAAATATTGTCTCATAAATGCTTTTTTACATTGCATCATCTTCTTGGCAGTGATCATTGTGAGATATAGTTTCTTTTTACCTAGCCTATGGTGTTTATTTTTCCATACAGTAGGTTTCTTTTTTAAGTTCTTTATTGGAATATAATTGCTTTACACTGTTGTGCCAGTTTTTGCTGTACAACAAAGTGAATCAGCTGTATTTATACATATATCCCCATATCCCCTCCCTCCCGCGAATCCTTCCTACCCTCCCTATCCTGGCCTTCTAAGTCATCACCCATCATCGAGTTGATCTCTCTGTTTTATGCAGCAGCTTCCCATTAGCTATCTATTTTACATTTGGTAGTGTATATATGTCAGTGCTACTCTCTCACTTCGTCCCAGTTTCCCCTTCACCACCCACCCTGTGTCCTCAAGTCTGTTCTCTACATCTGTATCTTTATTTTTGCCCTGTCACTTGGTTCATCAGCACCCGTTTTTTTAGATTCCATATTTATGAGTTAGCATAAGGTATTTGTTTTTCTCTTTCTGGCTTACTTCACTCTGTATGACAAACTCTAGGTCCATCCACCTCACTACAAATAATTCAAATCTGTTCCTTTTTATGGCTGAGTAATATTCCATTGTATATATGTGCCACATCTTCTTTATCCATTCATCTGTTGATGGGCATTTAGGTTGCTTCCATGTTCTGGCTGTTGTAAATAGTGCTGCAATGAACATTGTGGTACATGTTTCTTTTTGGATTATGGTTTTCTCTGGGTATATGCTGCGTCATGTGGTAGTTCTATTTGTAGTTTTTTAAGGAACCTCCATACTGTTTTCCATAGTGGCTGTACCAATTTACATTCCCATCAACAGTGCAGGAGGGTTCCCTTTTCTCTGCACCCTCTCCAACATTTGTTGTTTCTAGATTTTTTGATGATGGCCATTCTGAGTGGTGTGAGGTGATACCTCATTGTGGCTTTGACTTGCATTTCTCTAATGATTAGTGATGTTGAGCATCTTTTCATGTGTTTGTTGGCCATCCGTATGTCTTCTTTGGAGAAATGTCTATTTAGGTCTTCCTCCCATTTTTGGATTGGGTTATTTGCTTTTCTAGTATTAAGCTGCATGAGCTGTTTGTATATTTTGGAGATTAATCCTTTGTCAGTTGCTTTGTTGGCAAATATTTTCTCCCATTCTGAGGGTTGTCTGCTTGGCTTGTTTATGGTTTCTTTCACTGTGCAAAAGATTTTACGTTTCATTAGGGCCCATTTATTTATTCTTGATTTTATCTCTATTATTCTAGGAGGTGGGTCAAAAAGGATCTTGCTTTGATGTATGTCCTAGAGTGTTCTGCCTATGTTTTCCTCTAAGAGTTTTATAGTGTCTGGCCTTACCTGTAGGTCTTTAATCCATTTGGAGTTTATTTTTAAGTATGGTGTTAGGAAGTGTTCTAATTTCATTCTTTTACATGTTGTTGTCCAATTTTCCCAGCACCACTTATTGAAGAGGCTGTCTTTTCTCCATTTTATATTCTTGCCTCCTTAGTCAAAGATAAGGTGCCCATATGTGTGTGGGTTTATCTCTGGGCTCTCTATTCTGTTCCATTGATCTATATTTCTGTTTTTGTGCCATACCATACTGTCTTGATCACTGTAGCCTTGTAGTATAGTTTGAAGTCAGGGAGCCTGATTCCTCCAGCTCCCTCTTTCCTTCTCAAGATCGCTGTGGCTATTTGGGGTCTTTTGCATTTCCATACAAATCGTAAGGTTTCTTGTTCTAGTTCTGTGAAAAATGCCATTGCTAATTTGATAGGGATAGTGTTGAATCTTTAAATTGCTTTGGGTAATATAGTCATTTTCACAATGTTGATTCTTCCAATCCAGGAACATGGTATGTCCCTCCACCTGTTTGTATCATCTTTCATTTCTTTCATCAGTGTCTTATAGTTTTCTGCATACAGGTCTTTTGCCTCCTTAGGCAGATTTATTCTTAGGTATTTTATTCTTTTTGTTGCAATGGTAAATGGGATTGTTTCCTTAATTTCTCTTTTTGATCTTTCATTGTTAGTGTATAGAGATGCAAGATATTTCTGTGCATTAATTTTGTATCCTGCTACTTTACTAAATTCATTGATTAGTGCTAGTGGTTTTCTGGTAGCTTCCTTAGAGTTTTCTATATATAATATCATATCATCTTCAAAGAGTGACAATTTTACTTCTTTTCCAATTTGGATTCCTTTTATTTCATTTTCTTCTCTGATAGCTATGGCTAAAAGTTCCAAAACTATGTTGAATAATAGTGGTGAGAGTGGGGACCCTTGTCTTGTTTCTGTTCTTAGAGGGAATGCTTTCAGTTTTTCACCATTTAGAATGATGTTGGCTGTTGGTTTGTCATATATGGCTTTTATTATGTTGAGGTAACTTCCTTCTATTCCCATTTTCTGGAGAGTTTTTATCATAAATGAATACTGAATTTTGTCAAAAGCTTTTTCTGCATCTGTTGAGATTATCATATGGCTTTTATCCTTCACTTTGTTGATATTATGTATCACATTGATTGATTTGCATATATTGAAGAATTCTTGCATTCCAGGGATATACCCCACTTGACCATGGTGTATGATCTTTTTAATGTGCTGTTGGATTCTGTTTGCTAGTATTTTGTTGATGATTTTTGCGTCTATATTCATCAGTGATATTGGCCTGTAATTTTCTTTTCTTGTGACATTTTTGCCTGGTTTTGGTATCAGGGTGATGATGGCCTCGTACAATGAGTTTGGGAAAGTTCCTCCTTCTGCTATATTTTGGAAGAGTTTGAGAAGGATGGGTGTTAACTATTCTCTAAGTGTTTGATAGAATTTGCCTGTGAAGCCACCTGGCCCTGGGCTTTTGTTTGTTGGGAGATTTTTTAATCACAGTCTCAATTTCAGTGCTTGTGATTGGTCTGTTCATATTTTCTATTTCTTCCTGGTTCAGTCTTGGAAGATTGTACTTTTCTAAGAATTTATCCATTTCTTCCAGGTTATCCAATTTATTGGCATGTAGTTGCTTGTAGTAGTCTCTCATGATCTTTTGTATTTCTGCAGTGTCCGTTGTTACTTCTCCTTTTTCATTTCTAATTCTGTTGATTTGCATCTTCTCCCTTTTTTCCCTAATGAGTCTGGCTAATGGTTTATCAATTTTGTTTATCTTCTCAAAGAACTAGCTTTTAGTTTTATTGATCTTTGCTGTTGTTTCCTTCATTTCTTTTTCATTTATTTCTGCTCTGATCTTTATGATTTCTTTCCTTCTGCTCACTTTGGGGTTTTTTTTGTTACTCTTTCTCTAATTGTTTTAGGTTTAAAGTTAGGTTGTTTATTCCAGAGTTTTCTTATTTCTTGAGGTAGGATTGTATTGCTATAAACTTCCCTCTTAGAATTGCTTTTGCTGATGACCCAACCCATAGGTTTTGGGTTGTTGTGTTTTCATTGTCATTTGTTTCTAGGTATTTTTTGATTTCCTCTTTGATTTCTTGGTTGTTTAATAGAGTATTGTTTAGCCTCCATGTGTTTGTATTTTTTACAGTTTTTTTCCTGTAATTGATATCTAATCTCATGGCATTGTGGTCAGAGAAGATGCTTGATACAATTTCAATTTTCTTGAATTTACCGAGGCTTGATTTGTGATCCAAGATGTGATCTATCCTGGAGAATGTTCTGTGCCCAGAACATTCTTTAGTTTTGGGATGGAATGTCCTATAAATATCAATTAAGTTGAGATGGTCTAATGTGTCATTTAAAGCTTGTGTTTCCTTATTTATTTTCTTTTTGGATGATCTGTCCATTGGTGTAAATGGGGTGTCTTACTATTATTGTGTTACTGTCGATTTCCCCTTTTATGGCTGTTAGCATTTGCCTTATGTATTGAGGTGCTTCTGTGTTGGGTGCATAGATATTTACAGTTGTTGTATCTTCTTCTTAGAGTGATCCCTTGATCATTATGCAGTGTCCTTCCTTGTCTCTTGTAATAGTCTTTAAAGTCTAATTTGTCTGATATGTGTATTGCTGCTCCAGCTTTCTTTTGACTTCCATTTGTGTGGAATATCTTTTTCCATTCCCTTTCTTTTAGTCTGTATATGTTCCTAGGTCTGAAGTGGGTTTCTTGTAGACAGCAGATATAAGGGTCTTGCTTTTGTATCCATTCAGCCAGTCTGTGTCTTTTGGTTGGAGCATTTAATCCATTTACATTTAAGGTGATTATTGACATGTATGTTCCTATTACCATTTTCTTAATTGTTTTGGGTTTGTTTTTGTAGGTCTTTTCCTTCTCATGTGTTTCCTGCCTAGAGAAGTTCCTTTAGCAATTGTTGTAAGGCTGGTTTGGTGGTGCTGAGTTCTCTTAACTTTTGCTTGTCTGTAAAGCTTTTGATTTCTCCATCGAATCTGAATGAGATTCTTGCTGGGTAGAGTATTCTTGGCTGTAGGTTTTTCTCTTTCAAGACTTGAAGAATATCCTGCCACTCTCTTCTGGCCTGCAGTTTCTGCAGAGAGATCAGCTGTTATCCGTATGGGTTTTCCCTTATATGTTATTGGTTGCTTTTCTCTTGCTGCTTTTAATATTTTTCTTTATGTTTAATTTTTGTTAGTTTGATTAATATATGCCTCAGTGTGTTTCTCCTGTATGGTTTATTCTGTATGGGACTCTCTGCACTTCCTGGACTGGAATGGCTATTTCCTTTCCCATGCTGGGGAAGTTTTCCACTATACTCTTCAGATATTTTCTCAAATCCTTCCTTTTTTTCTTCTTCTTCTGGGACGCCTATGGTTCGAATGTTGTTTGCGCTTAATATTGTCCCTGAGGTCTCTGAGGCTGTCTTCCATTCTTTTTATTCTTATTTGTTTTTCCTGCTCTGTGGAAATTATTTCCCCTATTCTATCTTCCAACTCACTTACTCATTCTTCTGCCTCAGTTATTCTGCTGTTTATATCATCCTGAGTATTTTTAATTTCATTTATTTTGTTGTTCATTACTGTTTGTTTGCTCTTTAGTTCTTCTAGGTCCCTATTAAATATTTCTTGTATTTTCTCTATTTTGTTTTTGAGATTTTGGATCATCTTTACTATCATTACTCTGAATTCTTTTTCAGGCAATTTGCCTATTTCCTCTTCATTTATTTGGTCTTGTAGGTTTTTATCTTGCTCCTTTGCCTGAAAGGTGTTTCTTTGTTTTCTCATTTTGTCTAATTTATAGTAATTGCTGTCTCCTTTCCCTATGCTGCCTAATAGTAATTCCTCTTGTCTCTGTTCTGTTTGGCTTGAGGTATCCAGCACTGGAGCTTGCTGGTCTTTGGTTGGATTTGGATCTTAGTGTTGAGGATGAGACCTCTGGGAATGCACTTGCTGATTATTGTTCCATGGGGTCAGGAGTTCTCTGGTGGTCCAACGTCCTGGACTCAGCTCTGCTGTCTCAGAGGTCCAGGTTTGACCCCCGGCCAGGGCACCAAGACCCTGGAAGCTGCACAGCACAGAGGAAAAGGAGGTAGAAGGAAAGAAAAGAAAAAAAGGGGAAAAAAAAGGAAGAAAGGGAAAGGACAGACAAATCCCCAAGACTGGTGGTAAAAGCATCTCTAATCAGTCAAAATCACACAAGGAGATGTGCGCACTTGCACTTGCAAAAAGGGAATAAGAAGAGAAAACAGAGAAAAGAGAGAGAACAAAGAAAACAAAGAAGGGAGTAATCAAACCAATAAACAAACAAATCCACATACGAATATACACAGTAAAGATTAAACTAACAAATACATAAAACCAGGAACAAGTCAAACATACCAGGGAGTCCTCCAATACTTCTAGGTAGGGCTCTGCACCTGCTGTGTGGAGGACTGTGGAGAGCTCAGACTGTGATCTGGTATTAGTCCTGTGCATATTTGCCCCCACAGTCCACAGTTACCCTCTTAGTCTACAGCCTCTATTGTAGAAACACTCGTCTATTCAGGTGATCCACAGATTCAGGGTCTATCACGCCTATTGTGGGTATTAAATCTGCTCCTCCTGTGGCTGTTTCCCTTTCTCTTCTTTGGTCCTGCAGTCCCTGGGGGTCAGTTTTGGTTTTGGTCCCTTCTTTGCATGTGGGTTGCACTCAGGAGTTGGTTCCCCACCCAGGCAACAGAGGGTGAAAGAGGGTCATTGGGGCTCACTTGCAAATTCAGGTCTCGGGGAGGGAGGGGTATGACAATCTAATTGAAATTTGCGGGAGTGCTAGCAGCCGCAGAAGTCGGCGTGAGCCTGAGGCATGCCATGCGCTCTCCCAGGGAAGCTGGTCCCGAATGCAGGACCTCTGGTGCTGGCAGGCTGAACCCGCCACGGGGAGGACACAGTCAATGACCTGCCTTACACACAGGACCCTTGGCGGTGACAGGCACAGCGGCAGCGGCAACAGCAGGCTCTTCGTTTCGATTTACCAGCCACGAGTTGTGGGTGGTGCTCACACAGGTGCCACTCTGCAGCCTGTGAGTTCACAGAGCAGCAAGCTCCTCTTGAGCACCCCGAAACAAAGGTCTCCTGCCAGTCCGTCAGGCCCAGGCTTTTCCCCAAACTCCCTCCCAGCTAGCTGTGGCGCGCTTGTCTCCCAGGCAGTTTTCACGCAGCCAGCCCCACTTCTCTCCTTGGTGTCTGTTCTCTGAAGCCCAAGCCTTGGCACCCAGCACCCCCCCCCACCACTGCGGATGAGCAGACCAGCATTTTTGGCTGGGGAATGCTGCCTGAATCCTCTGTGTGGGAATCTTTCCACTCTGCCCTCTGCACACCTGTTGTTGCTCTCTCCTCCAAGGGCTCTGAAGCTCCCCCTGTCCGTCCCCGCCAGCAAGGGGGCTTCCCAGTGTGTGGAAGCTTTCCCCTCTTCACAGTTCCCTTCCAGAGGGGCACGTCTCCTCGAGAGTCCTTTGTCTCTTTTTTTCCCTTTTTTCTTTTGCTACCCAGTTACATGGGGATTTTCTTGCCTTTCTGGAGGTCTGAGGTCCCCTGCCAGCATTCAGAAGGTGTCCCAGAGAAGCTTTTCCACAAGTAGATGTATTCTTGATGTATTTGTGGGGAGAAAGGTGATCTCCACATCTTACTCCTCTGCCATCTTTTTTTGGTCTATGCAGTAGTTTTTTTGTCTGCAGTCAAAATTTTCAGTCTTTTTTTTTTCTTAAACTTCGAGTGTGAGTCATACTTAGAAAAGCCTTTCCTACTCCAAGGTTATAAAGAATTTTCCTATGTTCCAGGTTCTTTTTTAATTAAATTTTTATTCTATTTGGAATATGTATATAGTGTGAGGTATGAATCCAGATTTATCTTCTTCAGTATAGCTACACAGTCCTCCCAACATGATTGATTTAAATGTCATAATTCCCATTAGAATGTCATCCTCTTGAGGGCAGGAGTTTTTATGACTACTAGAATAGTGCCTGAAACATAGTGGGTACTCAATAAGTATTTATTAAATGCATGAATTCCCCCACTGATTTGAAATGCCAACTTTGTTATATACTAAGTTTCATATGTATTTAAATTCTTACTGGAGTTTCTTGCATTTTCCATTGGTCTGTCCATCTGTTCATGTGCCAGTGGCAACCTCTTTTAATTGCTTTATCTTGATAGTGAGGTTTAATATATGGTAAGTCTGGGTTTTACACCACCACACCCCTAACCATCCTTGCTTTTTAATTTTTTCATGTGAACTTTAGAATTAATTTATCTGTCTAGAAAGAAAAACTGGATTTTTTGAGGGGATAATTGCATTAAATTGACACATTCACGTAAGGAAAAATTTTTTTTATAGTGCTGAGTCTTTTTATCCAAGAACAATACATACCTTCTTACTTATTCAAGTCCTCTTTTGTGTCCTTCAGGGGTGTTTTAAAAACATTTTATATAGGGTTTGTGCATTTTTCTAGTTTTTCCTATAGATTTTATTTTTTTGCTACAAATGTAAATCAATTTTTATACATAAACTTAATAAATATCATGTTACTTCTATGTTTAAAACTCTTCAGTAACTTTCCATCTGACTCAGATAAAGACCGGAGGCCTATAAAATCCTAATGATATGGCTGCAGTATTTCTCTACCTTCATATCCTACTCCTCTCCTGTTGTTCAGTCTACTTCAGCCACATGGGCATCTTTGCTGTTCCCCAGTGCCAGGAAGGCTCCTGACTGTAAGATAATGTCCTGGTTTTTCATTCTGTGTGGAATGCTCTTCCCCAGGATATCCTTATGGCTAACTCTCTCACATCCTTCATGTCTTCATTGTCAACTTCTGAATGAAGCCTCCCAGACTGCTTTTTAAAAAATGAAACCATTTCTTCTCCCACTTCCACTCTTTCTTTCTCCAAATCTCTTATAATTTACTAACATGCTGTATGATTTTTTATTTCTTTATTATTTACTTAGTATCTCCCAAAGCTAGGTTATACATTCCATGTTTTTTTAAATTTAAAAATTTAAGAATTTTTATTTTATTCAATGGTGTTTCCCTTGCATCTAGAACAGGCTTAGAGTAAGCACTCAATAATTATCTATTGAACGAATGAATGCCCAACTACTCTTCTGACTTCTGTATTGTTTGTAATATTTTTTTTCAGTTGATTCTCTTGGCTTTTCCATCATGTATGGTGGAAACTGATAAAATAATCTGATACATAACTCGGGCATTATATTTTCTTTGAAACTTTTCGAAGTAGAATTAACTCTTCTCCACTTTACACCCTGTGGCAGAGCCTGTTCGTGTTCAATAAATATATATGGTTCTCTACATTTCCCAGCCTCACTTGGCATTAGGTTGGGTCCATGTGATTGAGGTCTGGGACAGTATGTTATGGGAAGAGATTCAGGCTACTTCCACACCTGGTCCCAAACAATCATCTCCTGAAAAACTCCAGCCTGTCTTTTTCCTACCCAGTGACCTTGGAGGCTATGTTTTCCAGGTAACAAATTTAAGAGATGGAGAAGTGCTGCCTGTCACTGGGCATGAGACTGTAATGTAAGCAAGAAATAAACACTTTTCTTGTACTAAGCCACCAGTATTTGAGGGTTTACCTTAAATGGCAGCTAGTATTAATTTTACTATTACATGCTCACACTGTACTCAGCCATGTTCAGACATCTTTATAACTCTTTACTTCACTTAATGATTTATGTATATGCTGCTCCCTAACAGAATACAAGCTCCTTGGAAGAAATGCATCCTCTTATTTGTCTTTGAATTGCCTCCATCCAGTATAGGTCCTGGAATGTAATAAATGCTAAAAGAAAATGTTTTTTGAGTGAAATGTTGAGGAGGAAAACCAGAATGGAAAAGAATTTGGAAATCTTATCACTGAAAAGTAGTAGGATATTTAATACAAACAAAGCTAGATATAATAAGAAATTCCTTGAGAGAGATCTTTGCAATAGAGTAGATTTGAAAATAAAAGTTATTTGTAATTTTCTACAGAGATGTTACTGAGTTGTTTTTTGCCCTTCTTTTTTAGTTTACTTATTGCCTTCTCTCATTAAATTTATAACAAACCAGCACTTCTGAAAATCTCAGAAACTTTTATTAGTCTTAATAGAGTATTAGAATGGGAAAGGGCTCAAATTGGGGGAGGGCTGTGAAAAAAAGTCTTAAAAATATCATTAAAATAATTTCCTCTGTTTTACACCTGCCTCATCCTTTTTACAAAGCATCTCAACCAATATGTGTTAAATGGAAATTCAAAATATAGAGCTAATTCTGGCCATCAAGAAGAAATGCATAATTCTGGTATTTATAGATCTTTATGATGCAATTCTCATAACACATTTCACTGGGAATATCTGAGGTTTGATCTAGGACCAGATCATTTTCACATTCTGATACAAGCATTTTGTCTGATTTCTACCAAGACAGTACAAGCAGATGTAGTAATAATAAATATGATATTGAGATCTAGCACTATCATTATGTAGACAAATGGTCTAAGCAATTCAGTAGTTGCTGTAAAAATAAATTATTATAAACAAGAGTTGGGCACTAATTTCCAGTTTTATGAATGAATCTGTTTTCTGTTACATCTAAGAGATAGCTTATGTTAGGGACTATGTCTAATTTCCTGACCTTTCACCAATGTTCTCTTTCGTCAACAGTATCTCTTTATTCCACTGTCTTATGTAATCAAGCACATCTGTTAAAAAGCAAAGCTGTTTTTTTAATAATATGAAGATTTAATTTTCAAACTCTTGTAATTAAAAAGAAAATGATCTGAACTACTCAGTGAAGTTCGTACACCTAGGAAATAAATAACCTCATGAAGTACTGTGTGATCATGGCATTGTCATAGTCTGGAGATCTCCTCTCAGCTTCCATGCTTAAGAACATAATTAAGCACATTGTGTGTGTGTGTGGAGGGGGGGGGTGTCTCATCTCTCATGAGCACAAACTGGGCTTACAGAGACTAATGTCTAAAATAACCATTCCAATTTATGAGTGGTCATTTACGCAGACTTGAGTTAATGTGAGTCAGATATTCTCTCTCTGTGTAGACTGTCATAGATGGGAAGTCTAGTTTATAATTAGAACATTGTATAGTGAACACAGAGTGGAAACAAGAAAAGTTATATAAATTGAATTTGTCACTAGCCTGATGCATTCATTTCCACAAGAGGAATAATCTTGCCTAGGACTGTAATACTTGAAGTCTTCGGACCATAACTTCTTCTCTCTTAGTGCTTAGATGAGCAATGCTAAGGTTTGCCTTTTTTTCCCTTGGTTTCTTTTGCTGACCAGCAGCTCCTCAGATTGATGCACTTTTTCTTTAGCTATGTTAATATATATTCAGCCATTCTTCATTTTTTAAAGGACCTTAGCTTTGTTCAGCTCTGATTCATAGACTTTATAATTTAGTTTTCATTAAATAACCTTGTTTCCTTCATTTGTCAGTAGTATAGAGCATCTTACAGTTGTACCCTTGTACTTAATACACAATCTAAATGTAGTTGAGGTGTGTTGCAGGTATTACATATTCTTGTATTGCTTATTTTTCTTTAAGTGTCCTTTAGCCCATGACTGTCAACAATATGATTTTTGTGGCTAGTACCATTCAAAATGACTAAACATGAAGGTAGAATTTTATTTTAATTTATCTATAAGCCTTTTAACTACCTCTGTATTATATTTTTAGTTTTTGCTCCAAGGATTTGAATATACAGACTTAACTTCATAGTTAATATAATTATATTAGTTTTCATGTAATTTTCACTTCATATAAGATGCAGAAATCTTGCAACCATATTGTTCCATTTACTCCCCTGTTGTTTATGCTGTCGTTATCATAGGTATTGCATCTGCATAAGTCTGTAAACTCCACAATACAATGTTATTGTTTTGGGTTTAAACAGTCATGTGTATTTTATCTAAATTGATGTTTAAGCAACACTTTTTTTAACTGCTTCCAGTGCTCATCATTCCTTTCTGTAGATTCAAGTCTCCATCTAGTTATTTCCCCTCAGCCTGAAGGACCTTCCTTTTACATTTCTTACAATGCAATCTTGCGGACCATGTTACCTCAGTTTTCTCACATATAAAAATGTCTTTATATTGCCCTCAGTCTTTTTTTTTTAAACATTATAGAGACGTAATTAACATACCATATAATTGGTCTATTTAAAGTAAACAGTTCAGTGTTTTTTCATATATTAAGGGTTTTGCAACCTACTGTCACTGTAATCTCATTTTAGAACATTTTCATCCCCTCCTAAAAGTACATCACAAACATTAATAGTTAATCCTTATTCCCCACCACACAATTAATCTACTTTCAACCTCTATAAATTTTCCTATCTTGGACATTTAATACAAATGGAATCAGACAATAAGGGTTATTTTGTGAATGGCTTCTTTGACTTAGCCTAAGTTATTTTATGTTGTAGGGTTATCTGTGTTGTAGCATGTCTCAGTACTTAATTTGTTTTTATTGCCAAATAATATTGCATTGTGTGGATATTCATTTTTATTTATCCACTATCAGTTAATGGACATTTAGGGGTTTTCCTGCTTTTTGGCTATTATGAATAATGCTGCTATTATTGCCTTTATATTTAAAGGATATTTCTGCAAGATATGGAGTTCTGGGTTCAAATTTTTTCTTTCATCACTTTAAATATTCCCTTCTACTATCTTCTGGTCTCTATGACTTCTGATACATAGTCAGCTGTTATTCATATTACTGTTTCCCCATATGTACTGTTTCATTTTCTCAGATGGCTATCAAGATTTTCTCTTTTCTCCCCCAGCCATTTAACTATGATGTGCCTAAGTTTGCTTGGTGTATGCTGAGTATCAATATGTGAATTTGTTTTTCGTTGAAGTTGGTAAATTTGGGGCCATTTCTTTAAATATTCTTTTTCTGCCCCATTCTCTTTTCTCCTTTTGGGTTTCCAGTTACAAGTATGTTGACCTTTTAATACTGTTCCACAGATGATAGGGTTTTCTTTCTTTTTTAAATTTTTTTTCTGTATTTTCAACAGATAATTTCTACTGATCTGTCTTTAAGTTCACTGACTCTTCTGTTATTTACAATCTGCTGTTAGGCCCATCTAGTCAGTTTTTTATTTCAGATATTTTATTTACTAGTTCTAAAATTTCCGTTTTAATTTTTTTTCATATCTTCTCTTTTCCTGCTGAGCTAACACATTTCTTCATTAATTACAAGTATATTTTCTTTTATATCCTTGAGCATAAAACCTTGAGATTTAAAATTCTTGTCTGCTAATTCCAACATCTAGGTCATCTTGGGGTCAGACTCCATTGTTTTTCTTTACACTTGAGTGTAGTCATTGTAAAGTATATATCCTAGTAGGCAAGAAAAATCTCTTTTCTCTACCCATCTTAGATTCCTTGGTTGGGGCCTTGCAATTAGACTGACAAAAACAGATTAAAAAGAGAAAAACAGAAGTTTATTAATGCATGTGTTGTGAAAAATACATGTGAGTGTTTGGTGATGAGTAACTCAAAGGGTTGGTTTAAACTTGGGGCTTACATAGCATCTGAACAAAGAACAACAAATTTGTAGAGAAGTGACAAGATGAGAAGGGATTTAGGCTTTCAAGGGTGGCAACCTGTGGGAAAGTAAATATATGAGGAAAACTAATGGAAGATAAGGACTAGTTAGTAAGTTTTATTAGATTCCTCTGGTGTCAAGCTACAGGTTGATTAGAATCTAGAGTGGTCTGGCAATGAAGAATTGTCCTGCTCTTCCTGGTAGAGAGGAGAAGGACAGATGGTTTTTCTTATGTCTGGTTCTTCTCACATTCCTTCAGCTGAAAATAATCCTTATTTCAGAGTGGCACGTTTTGGGGCAGCATATTCTGCTACCCTTCATCCCTTGTGAGGAGTACACAGTTTTCATAGCCAACTCCCAGCTGTTTAGATTTGGAGGTCTAGAGATTGCTTTAAGATTTAAACAAGACTTTGGCTTGTGATTTGTTTGGTAATGTGGTTCACTTAAAAACTTAGTGATGCCAAAAGCTCAGCTTCTCTGTACACTGGTGCCGAATCAAATCTCGGAGACAGAGTTTTGGATGAAGTAGAAAAGGATAGCTTTATTACTTTGCCAGGCAAAGGGGGACACAGCGGTCTTCTGCCTCAAAAAACTATGTGTGCCCCCTTGAAGAAGATAGTGAGAAGTTTGATAGTAATGGTTCAAAGAAGGCGTGATCAACTCATGGACAGTCTTCTGATGGGTTGGTGGTGAGGTCATTAGGAGTCAGCATCATCAAACTTCAGGTCCAGCTGGTCTTGGATCTGCGTGCTTGTGGGCAGCATCTACTCGGTATCATCACTCGGCTTTAGATATGTCCCTGTTTCCACTCAGTTTTCTATGCAAGTAACCATAGCTAGAGATCTAACATGAACAGTTTTTTTAACTTTAAATTTTAGGTCTTTCACTTAATGTCCTCTTAATTTATCCTTTCCTTTCCAAGTTTGCCTCTGAGCTGGCTGCCATTGTCTGGGGCATGATTTTTTTTTTTTTTTTTTTTTGGCTGCATTGGGTCTTTGTTGCTATGCATGCACTTTCTCTAGTTGTGGTGAGTGGGCTACTCTTCATGTGGTGTGGGGGCTTCTCAGTGTGGTAGCTTCTGTTGCTGCAGAGGGCACTTGAGTAGTTGTGGCTTGCGGGCTCTAGAGCGCAGGCACACGGGCTTAGTTGCTCCGTGGCATGTGGGATCTTCCCGGACCAGAGATCGAACCCATGTCCCTTGCATTGACAGGCAGATTCTTAACAACTGCACCACCAGGAAAGTCCCTGGGGCATGGTTTTATCCACGCTAAGATTATTCCTTAGCAACCCATTCCTAAGGTTGCTTAAGTTTTGGTTACACAATACATTGATGTTTTAAAAGTTTGATAATAAATTTACGTGGTCCAACAATTAAGCAGTGATAAAAGATATATAGTATAAATTTTCACCTATTTCCCTATTTTCTACTCACAAGTAACTAATTTTTATATATTATTTATCTTCTAACATATATTTACACATATATAAGCCAAAACCAACCTGAAATCTTATTTTCAATCAATTTTAACACTTTTCTACTTTGCTTCTTTCACTTCGTAGTACATTTTAGAGATCTTTCCATGGCAGTACACACTGTGCTGTACTAAAATTGCATAGTATTATGTTTTATGTAAGTATTACAGTATATTTAACCCTTTTGATGGACTTTTGGGTTGTTTCTCATCTTTTGCTAATGCAAATAGTGCTGCAGTGGATAATAACCTTATATGTATATAATTTTATGAAGTGCAAGTAAATTCCAAGAATTTGACTGGGTCAAAGGTATGTGCATTTGTAATTTGGGTAGATGTTGCCAAATTGTTCTGCGTAGGTGTTTGAATTCTTACCAGCTGTGTTTGAGAGTGCCTCATTTCCCAGCAGAGTATATTGTCTAACTTTGGACTTTTACCAATCTGATAGGTGAGATATGGTATCTGAGTGTTGCCTTAATTCACATTTACCTGTTTTTTAAAATTAATTTTTATTGGAGTATAGTTGATTTACAATGTTATGTTATTTTCTGCTATATAGCAAAGTGAATCAGTTATAAATATATCCAATCCTTTGACCTAGAGTCTGGCATACAGAGTGAAGTAAGTCAGAAAGAGAAAAACAAATATTGTATGCTAACTCATATATATGGAATCCAAAAAAAAAAAATGGTACTGATGAACCCAGTGACAAGACAAGAATAAGGATGCAGATGCAGAGAATGGACTGGAGGACACAGGGTTGGGGGGGCGGGGGGTGAAAGGGAAGCTGGGACGAAGTGAGAGAGTAGCATAGACACATATATACTACCAACTGTAAAATAGATAGCCAGTGGGAAGTTGCTGTATAACAAAGGGAGGTCAACTCGATGATGGGTGATGCCTTAGAGGGTTGGGATGGGGAGGGTGGGGGGAAGTCACATGAGGGAGGGGATATGGGGATATGTGTATAAATACAGCTGATTGACTTTGGTGTACCTCAAAAGCTGGTACAAGAGTGTAAAGCAATTATATTCCAATAAAGAGCATAAAAAAAATAAAAAGGAAAAAAAATATATACACTCTTTTTTAGATTCTGTTCCCATATAGGTTATTACAGAGTATTGAGTAGAGTTCCCTGTGCTATAGTAGGCTCTTATGAGTTATCTATTTTATATATAGTAGTGTGTGTATGTCAATCCCAATCTTCCAATTTATCCCTCCCCTCATTTCCCTGCCACAGTAACCATATGTTTGTTTTCTACATCTATGACTCTATTTCTGTTTTGTAAATAAGTTCATTTATACCATTCTTTTAGATTCCACATATAAGCGATATTGTATGATATTTGTCTTCTCTGACACATTTATCTTATGATAGCTGAGAAGGCGAGATTGAGCCATTTGTATTTGTTTTTCTGTCAATGTTTTTTTTATTTTCTTCTTGGTTTTTCTATTAAGTTAGAGTCTTTTTAGGATTCATTTTTAGGGGCTTTTTAATGTAATAAGGATTTATAAAAAGATACAGTGTCTTTTTTGTCTGAGATATGAAGGGTAAATATTCTTTCTCAGTTTCATAAATTTTCACTTATCTGTAACTTTACGCCTAGTGAATTTTGGCCGCAAATAAGATTTTAAAAATTTTTTGTAGTTAATTCTATCAATCTTGTATGGTTTTTGGATGTTGACTCATAATTGGGCTTTCCATATTCAGAATGTGCAGAAAACATAGCAGTCCTGAGACTGCTGTCCTTAGAAAGACATGTTTGTAAAGTTGACCCTTGCTGGGTATCTGGGAACTTGGCTGGTAAACAGTTCCATATGTTTACATATACTCCTTATAATAATGTAAAACATTCCCTAGATGATAAGGATGTTTCACAGTGACTAAGTTGTTTCTATAAATAGTGTGGTTTATGTTGAATACTTGCTTTCCTTTTGGGAGTCTGCAGTTCTGGTGTGGGCTAGGCAGAGGAAGCCTATATAACCAACTCCCAATAAAAGTCCTGAGCACTTAGGCTCTGATCAGCTTCCCTGGTAGACGAAACTTCACCTATATTGTCACAGTTCATTGCTGGAGGAATTAAGTACGTCCTTTGTGTCTCTGCTAGGAGAGGACTCTTGGAAGCTTTTGCCTGATTTCCTCTGGACTTCACTCGATGTGCCTTTTCCCTTTACATGTTTTGTTTTGTGTCATTTTGCTGTAATAAAGCATAGCCAGGAGTACAAATATATGCTGAGTCCTTGGAGTCCTCCTAGCAAATCATCAAACCATAGAATTTACCTATGTTTTCCTTAGGAAGTTTATAGTTTCTGTCTTTGAATATTGGAATAACATTTACATTCATAAATTAACTTAGAATTTATGCTTCTGAAGTTGAGTCTGTCTTACTTAGAGTATCTTTTATAGTTTTCCTCATATAGATTTTGCATATTTCTTAAATTTGCTCTTAGTTATTTCATCATTTTGTTTCTATTGTGATTGAGGTCTTCCAATCTCTAATTATTGTTTATATGTAACAAAGCTGATCATTTCTATGTATTAATTTTCCTCCACTCATATTGAATTATGTTACTATTTGTGGGAGGTTTTCATTTGATTCCCTTGGGTTTTCAAGGTATACAATCATAGCATCTATAAATAGTAATAATTCCATTTATCTCTTTGTAACTGTTGTGACATTATTTCTATGTAATTATGTAATTGCACTGTTAGGACCTTCAGTACAATATTAAATAATAGTGACGGTAGTGGTGTCCTTTTTTTGTTTTGACTTCAGTGGGAATGCCTTTAGTATTTCCCCCAGTAAACCTGATGCTAATGTTTGGCTCTGAGATAGATAAATTCTATCATATTAGTAAGTACCCATCTATTTCTATTTTGTTGAGGTGTTGTTTTTTTTTTTAAATTCCAGTTCTTGGATTTCCTTTTTGTTTGCTTTACTGCATTAAAGATAGGTACATTAGTGGCTTAAAAAATTCTAATTTTGGGACTTCCCTGGTGGTCCAGTGGTAAAGAATCCATCGTGCAATGCAGGGGATACAGGTTCCATCTCGAGTCGGGGAAGTAAGATCCCACATGCCACGGGGCAACTGAGCCCACATGGCACAAACTACAGAGCCCAGGCGCTCTGGAGCCTGTGTGCCATGTGTGCCACAACTAGAGAAGAGAAAACCTGCACGCCACAACTAGAGACAAGCCCGGGCGCCACAACAAAAGATCCTGTGTGGACTTCCTAGGTGGCACAGTGGTTGGGAATCCACCTGCCAATGCAGGGGACATGGGTTCAAGCCCTGCTCTGGGAAGATTCCACATGCCATGGAGCAACTGAGCCCGTGTGCCACAACTATTGAGCCTGTGCTCTAGAGCCCGTGAGCCACAACTATTGAGCCCATGTGCCGCAACTATTGAAGCCCACGCTCCTAGAGCCCATGCTCCACAACAAGAGAAGCCACTACAATGAGGAGCCTGTGCACCACAAAGAAGAGTAGCCCCCGCTTGAAGCAGCTAGAGAAAGCCCGTGTGCAGCAACGAAGACCCAACACAGCCAATAAAAAAAAAAAAAAAAAAAAAAAGATTCCGTGTGCCACAGCTAACACCCAACTCAGCCAAAAGTTAAAAAAATAAAATCAATCAATAAATTATATATATATAAAGAGTCTATTAAGAAATTCTAGTCTTTTAAGGACTGCACTTTCATTGCTGAGGGTGTGGGTTCAATCCCTGGTCAGGGAACTAAGAGCCCACAA
Organism: Hippopotamus amphibius kiboko; assembly: GCF_030028045.1. Lineage (NCBI taxonomy): Eukaryota > Metazoa > Chordata > Mammalia > Artiodactyla > Hippopotamidae > Hippopotamus > Hippopotamus amphibius. The sequence goes on from NC_080187.1 coordinate 217,368,079, forward strand.
GCCACGCAGCACAGCCAAATTAAAAATAAAATAAGATAACGTTCTCGTCTTTTAGTTCCAATATATGATTCATCTTAACTTTGAACTCAGTTCATCTTCTTTTCTCTTGAAAATGTTCTTTTTTTTTTGGCGGGGGGAAGCAGTTGGTTCTCTGTATGCTAGGTAATTTGGGATTGTTTCTTGGACATTATGAGTGTTAAATTGTGGAGATTCTGAATTCTATTATTTCACTCTGATGAGCATGGTTTCCTGTGTTCACTGCAAACTCTGTCTCTTATTTGATAGCTCCAGTCTCTGTTCTGATGTTTTGTTTTTAGCTAGGTTGTTTTGAATTTGTTCTGAACATGCATGGTTCAGGGGTCAGTTTGAGCTATGTGTAGGCAGAGTTTGGGGATCCCCTCTCTGGCTTTTTCTCATCTAGGATTCTCCCACTCTTTCAGCAATTGTACTTCTTAGCTTCTTTTTTCTATTTTCCCAGACCAGAAAGAGTTTTTCCATGCAAAGCCCCCACTGCTGCTCTACTCACCACTTAAGCCACACTTGGCCCCTGGCTAGAAGCTGCAGAAATAGGAACTTACGTGTATCTTATTGCCTCTCTTCCTCCAGCAGAGCATGAACTCCCCAGAAGGCTCTGTAGTTACTTTTCATTTTTTGTCCAGATCTTTATAGTTTTTTGTAGGGGCTGGGATTGGTGGTCATCCTATAGCATCTTAGCAAATCATACCCAGAAGTGAAACCTCTCACATTCGTCAAATATTGTTGTTGTCAAGGATGGTTGTTGAATTTTATTAAATACCTTTTCAGAGTTTATGAACATGATTGTGTTTTTTGCTTTTAACTTTACTTACATGGTGAATTATGTTATTAGATTTCCTGATTTTGAACCATTTTTGTATTCCTAGAATACAACCCACTTATTCTTTTAATGGTCTGCTGATTCTTGTTACTTATATTTTATTTAGGATTTTTGCTTTGATATTGGCCTATTGTTTTCTTGTTTGTAAAATCTTTGTTAGGTTTTGGAATCAGTGACATCCTATTTCATTGAAAGAATTTGAGTATTTTCTTTTTCTTTCTTCCTTTTTGTTCTTTAACTGCTTTGGAATAGTTTAGCATCAAAATGATCTAATCTTTAAAGTTTGGTAGAATTCTCTATGAAACTGTCTGGGTCTAGTGTAGGGATAGCTCCTTGACAAATTTGTTTTTATGGAAAATGATCTGTTTGGATTTTCTTCTCTGGAAATCAGCCTGTTTAGAATTTGTATTTCATCTGGGGTCATATTTGGTAAATTATATTTTCTTATACAATTTTCCAGTTCATCTAGGTTTTCAAAGTTATATGTAAAGAATTTATTAAAAGGCTCCTTTATGATTTTAAAAAACATTTTTCATTCTTGTGGTTACATTTCCTTCATCATGTCTTATGTATGCTTTTTTAGTTTGGTTATCTATTTTGTATAACAAACCATTCTAAAAATCAGTAGCTTAAAAACAACCATTTTATTTTCTCATAATTTCATGGAACAGGAGTTTGCACTGGTCTTATGTAGGCAGTTCCATTCCACATGGTATCAAATGGGGTCACTCATGGGGCCACATTCAGCTTGCAGTAGCATTTCTTCACCATACTTGGAACCTCTACCAACAGTCTCTGCCCCTGAGGCTTCCACCTACTGTTGGTTCAAAATCTAATGCCACACATTTAGGTTTTTAGTTACACCAACATCCTACTTCTAAGGTTATCTGTTTCTGTGTAACATCCTAAAACTCAGTGGCTTAAAACAACAACCATGTTATAATTTGCTCACAAGTCTAGGGATTAGGAATTCAAGCAGAGTGATACTGGGTTTTTCCCCTCCTCTATGTGGTATACGGCTGTATTCAGCTGGGGGCTTGGTGGTTTCTGAAACATCCAAAGTGAATTCAAGTCTCTGTCCCAACAGGGTGGTCATACTTCTCACATAGAGATCAAGAGGGAATGTTCCAACAGGTGCAGGCAGATCTCTGTTAAGGTGTAACTTTGAAAATTATGAAGCATAATCTCCTACATTCTGCTTGTCAAAACAAGTCATAGGGTCAGCTCAGATTCAAGGGAGGGGAAATAGACTGACACTCAGTGAGGGGAAGGACAAAGATTTTGTAGACATCTTTAATCCACCACAATGTGCTTTCTCCCAAAGTTACTTTATTTTACTGAGAACTAGCTCTTAGATTTATTTATTGTTTTTATTTTCTGTTCTCTAACTCATTTATTTCTGCCTTTATCTTAAATTCTTTTTTCTTTTTCCCTTTGAATTATTTTATCATTCTTTTTCTTTTTAATCAAGAGGACTTATTAACTTGTTTTTAATTTTTCTTTCCTATTAATGTATTTAGAACTAATGAACTTTGCTTTGAACACTGCTTTAGCCATATCCTATAGGTTATAATATTTGTGATTTTCTAGAAATGCTACATTTTGCTCTTAATTTCCTCTTGACCCAAGGAATTTCCACTTGGAAAGACCTTTTGTTTTCTGCTTTTATTTATCTCCATTTTTTCCTGCAATATTATCAGGATGGTCTCTGTAATATTTCTCCCTTTTAGAATTTATTGAGGTTCTGTTTTGACTTTTAGTGGTTTAATATTTAGTATTTTTAGCTATTCCTCGGGCATTCATATAGAAGGATTACACTATTTTTAGGGCAAAAAGTTTAATGTATCAATCAAGTCTATCTTAATTATATTATTTGGTTCTTTATTCTTACATATTTTTTGTCTATTTCATTTGTCATGGACTGTGAGAAGTAAATTAAAGTCTTCTACTACTACTGTTGTTTCTGACTTTTTCCATTATCTCCTGCAATTTATATTGCATGGTTATTGTTGCTGTGTTATTTTCTGTGAAGATATTAATAACTGTTAGGTCTTCATTGTGAATTAGATCTTTTGGTACTATGGGAAGTACCTTTCTTCATCTAATTTAATGCTTTTTGGCCTGAATTCTACCTTGTCTGATATTAAAATCATGACTCCTGGTGTGCCTTTCCTCTATCTTTCATTTGCTTCCTTTCCAATCACTTTATGCTGGATATGCTTCATAGCTGCAGCATGGAATTGAATCTAGCACTGTGAGCAACATGAGCATCTTTTTCTTTGAAACCCTTTTTTATTGATTGATGCAGCACGTGTTTGGTTTCAGTTCAATCATGTTATTTTTTGTTCCTGTCATCTTTCCAAATGCTCCCACCCCACTTCTTTAGGTAGCATCTATTAATCCCCAACTCTGAACAGTGATAAAGAGGAGCCTCTATTCTCTTCTCCTTGCCTCTCCCTTTAGTTTTAGACAGTGATCGTCTTTTTCACAGTTTTTTAAAAAATCTTTAATGTGCTTATACTTCTCTACTACTTGATGTTTCATTGTTAAATACATGCTTGACTGCCAGCCAACGTATGCTTTAGATCTCAGTCTTCACTCCACCCCTATCTTCTTTACTCTCTTCCCATTTCTGTAAATGGTACAATTTCTACTTTGTCAGAGTATATGACATTTTCATTGTGTTTTGTCACCATTCTCCCTCATCTGTTTTGGTCTCTGTTCTATAGCTGCATATATTTGGAGCTCCTTGCTTGCTCTTTTGCCAGTGCCTCTGCGAGCACGTCATGATTAGCTGAAGTTTGTCCCCTAGCTGCGTTCCAGAAGTTGAGCTCACAGGTGCAGTATTTCCTCCATGCTCTGCGTACTTGCACATTTCTGCTGCTATGTCTCACCATTCCTGTGCTTCTGGTTCCTTCTCAGGCCACTGCAAACAAGAAACCAGATTCCTGCAAGTCAAAATGAGCCTCTCACCTTCCAGGAAGCGTATGGTGCACACGGAAATCCGCCTCCTTCATAATCCCTCAAGATCTTATTTTGTAGCGTCTGCCCAATCTCAGCTTCTTTTGATATTTCTCACAGATATTTCAGAATCTGTGGATTACATCTTTTCAAAAAGTAGGAAGGAAGAAAAGGAGACACTTCTATTCCTTTTAAGGATAGCTTCTCGAAGTTGGAAGTTGCACCCATCACTTTTCTCACACTCTATTAGTTGGAACCTAGTCACATGGCTATACCTCAGTGAAAGTGGGATTTAGAAGTGCCATCTTTATTTCATGCAGCCCTGGGCCTAGCTAAGGATTCTATAGTTGGAGAAGAGAAAGGGTGAAAGGATAATGGGGTTAGGGGGTATTTAGCTGTTTCTGCCATATTTCCAGTCTTATTAAGGAAAAGGAGCACTATTGTCTAAATACACACAATTACACGATGAAGAATAACGTGTATAACATTGGTAAGGATTTAAGGATAGATGTGTGTTTCTCAAGCTAGAATATGAAATAGTCCTTCTTTTCTAACAATGATCCAAATTGAGAGGAGCCTTAGTTGTCTAGGAAGTTTTTCTTGAGGGTGTATAAATTTTTTAGGTGATTAATTGCTCCACTTCCCTTTAGTGGGAATAAATGTAGCCAATTATTATTACCTAAGCCTAGCTAAATGTGTAAAGATTTTGATTGGTATAACGATTATTTTCTGTAAATTGTGAGGTTTTCTGTTGTATGCACATAATACTCTGAGGATTAACAGTTTGGTCATAGTATTACTTAGTATTAGGAATCAATTTATCAGGACTGAGTGAAGTGTCTCTGATGGAGGGGGCAGAGAGTGGTCTGGAACATGGGATCTTTTCTAGATATCACTGCACTAGGATGTCCTAAGTAACTTTTAAGACTCAAGATTTTGGGAGTGGGTGCCATGTGGCAACAGAAAACTGAGAAGTGAGGTGAAATGATGCCAGAGATAACCTTAAAACACTGCCATTTTAATTTGGAAATACCCCAGATTGTGTCTGATGTTCATACGGGGTGTACCCTTCCTCATACTTTCTGTTGGTTTGCTGTATTTGATTATACTAATTAACATCAGTTTAAAAAAAAGTTTCCAAAGAAAACTTTTTTATTTATTTTGAATTTATCCAATATTCTTCTGTATACCCCCACTATTCCTTTCACTAATCTCTATTTTCCCTTTTACTATCCTCTGGAGTCTAGATATTTTGGGAAAGCTGACAATTTATTATGTGCTTGCTGAAAAAATCCTTGAGATGCATTCTTTTCAGTTAATGTTTGTTCTGAAACTAATTTGTTTTATTACTGAACAGTTGGTTCATGTTTTCCAGTTCTAGATTGTGGACTCTTCTGAAGCAAAATTCCTTCTCATATATGTGTTTTAAAGGGGTTTTAAGATTATCAGATGAAAAATAGTAAAAACAATTAAATTTAAGCATTTTGATCTTGACAAATAATATTTCCAAAATGGCACCAAGATAGAATTGTTTGTGTTTCTCACATTCAGGTAAACTTCATTAAAACAGAAAATTATATTTCCCACATAATACATTGCTTAGAAACATAGAATTAAGATATATCTGTGGGTATATATAAATGTATTTTATATTCATAGAGAGAGAGAGAGTTAGCCCAACTACAAAAAAAGGGGGGGGGGTGTCTAAATCCATTCAATTTGGAGATAAGAAAAGAATAATACAGAGTTTTGCTGATACAAGCACAGGCTAATGCTATTACTGCCTAACTATAGCTATGCTGAGCTGTTCCACTGTTATTCAGTGTCAGCATTTCTATTATGGACTTATGTCGTTATAAGAATTTACTGTAATTTATAGTCTGGAATAAAAGGATACTATTGTTTTTAAACTTCAACTGAGAATGTTAATACAATAAGAAGAAAATATAGCACAGATTTTAGATTTTCAGTCATATTATTAGCTTTTTACTTACTTTTACAGAAAATCTATGTGTAACTATCTCAAACTTTTTAAAGAAATTTCAGAAAACTGAGTAGTGTACATCTTCATAGATTTGTGTGTATATATAGTGTATTTTGTAGTTAATCAGATACTCTATATAATTTACTACAGTTTTACAAATAAATTTCAGAAATCCACATACCAGGCTTTTGTTTAGTGTGTCTAATTTGCATTATCCCCTTTTCCATTTACTTAGTCATTTCCCTCTCAGACTTTCTCTGCTAACACCATGTATAAAATTAGGAAAACAACAAGCAGTCAGGCCACAGATTATATTCCAGAGTTCGTTGGATCATTTGTTCATAACCATTATTGATCACCTTGAGATACCAAGTGCTTTGAAATAGATGATCTCATTGGATTGTCCCAAGGTCCCTTTTAGATGGGGGTGAGGCCCCAAGTTTGAGTAACTTGCTGAGGCCACTAGCCCTTTCTACTGTTGTACACCTTCTTACCTTTGTGTACCCAGGACTTCTCTTAGGAACACATATTCTAATCTCTGTCCAAGAAAAAGGTGGTTGTCATCAGGGGCCAAATGTGAAGTAACAGAATTTTATCTTTTTACCTCTTTTTGTGTCATGACTCTTTTCCTTATGCTATACATTCTTTCCACGTTCATTCTGTTTTTAAAATTCTTCCTGAAAATTTCCACACACACGGAGATTTAAATGACAGTGTAGCTTAATGTATTACTTTTCCCAAAGATACTGGCATTTTAACCTTTTCTGCAGAAAGAGAGTTAAGAGGAGACACTGAATCTCATGGCACCGCTTGCCTAGCTGTTAGGAAGTCCTTTACCCATATCTCATCAAAGGTGCCACTAAATTTGTTAGGCCTAATCCAAATGGATTTTACTAATTTATCATTTAGTTCTTTGTAAAATAAAAGAAATTACAGTTGCTTTATTGCTTGATATTCCTTTATTATTTTTGAGATTATTTTCCTATTGTATTACAGTGTACAAGTGGCAGGAATTAACCCATGGCATGTTGTGATTCTGAGAGACATTATATTTGTCTTTACTTTTACATACTTAGTTGTTAAAAATAGGGTGGTAGATAGAAAAAATTGCAAAAGTGTGGTTCTTTTCTAGTAAAAGAGTTTGATCCAAGGTAGTTTGTTTTATCATGACTCTATCTTACCTTTAATTTTCATATATAGTATGTTCTTGAAAACATGTTTGAAGATCATTGTTTGAAAGTCAAATGATAGTGTGGTGTAAGTTACCCTATAGGTCTATATGTCATAAAATTCCCAAATATGATCATGTAGTTTCTTCTTCGCTCTATCTTGGCAATCTAATTGAAGGGGTAAGAATCTTGCCAGGCTCTGGAGCCTTGGGTCAGCCTTCCTAATATTATAATTTTTTTTGAAAAAAGGTAAGGGCCTGACCTCATACAAATATAAATGAACACATCAAAGACAAATTTCTATGGGAAAGAATCATTTGCATTAGTGTAAGTTTTCTATAATTTACAGAGTTGTAAAACAGCTGGAAGACAGTGAAAGATACAGGCCCCTAAAGAATCAGATCATCCATAAGGATGGATTGGACTGACCACCCAGTAGTCTTTTTTTTTTTTTTTGGACCATTTCAAAGTCTTTCATAATTTTTCATAATGATGTCCCCCCACCTTGTTAGTTATATAATCCCCCAAAATTATTCTTGGTGTAGATAATGCTGGTACAATAAGAGTGTTAATTAAATATATAGAATTGCTGAATTTTGCAATTCAGTATTGAACATCCATGACAGTTACAAAATTAACTTATATCTGAAAGTTTTCATAAAGAATCTTGGAATGGACTTTATAAGCCTCTATTATTTCTAGTTCTGGGGATAGAAAACCAAGCCTAAGAAACTAACTATACCAGATTTCACTTGTAGAGTACCTGTATATTTGGTGAGTTTCTCTTTTCTTTGAGTCCCCCAAATTTGCTAAGTTTCTTGGCCTGCCAGTAAGTGACTTCCTTACCTCCTGTGAGTGAGCTTGAACCTATAAGCCAGGTACCAGGCCATTTTTACTGCTTTGTAGATTTTGGATCCATCTGTAAAGTCAGCTTTTGTTTTGTAAAAATGACTTGACTTACCTAATTCAACGAGAGTCATTCTCAAATATGACAGTCCATGGAAGGCCTTGGTTGATCAAATGATTTGTCCAGTTTTGTCCTAATGAAAAGAACAGGTTCTTGTTGGACATATGCAAATAACTATATTGCCATGAAGAGTAAGGAGACTCTAATAGTTTCTGAATTTGGGAGTGAGGGGATGCTTAATCAAACCAGATATCATTTCAAAATATTTTGTTTCATTTTACAGAAGTACTATTTACTAAATTGTTGTGGGTTATAGATAGCTTAAGAAAAAATAGAAAGTTTTTTTATATATATATAAGAAAACAGATCATTACAGTAGTAACAGTATCCTAAACAAATAACCAATAAATTCTCATCAATTCATTCAGTCCTGTGTTCCTTGGGATCTTGGGTTAGCAGCCTGCTTTCATGAGGCTGTCTGATTTTCAGCTATAAGAATCCTGGAAATCCTGATTCAGTCCTGTCATCTCAGAAGCTTTTTTTTTTTTTAATGTCAGAAATTTGCAGTACCTGGTACATTCTTTGTCCATGAGGCTCTGGAACTGTCCTTTTTGGTTCAGATACGAACTCTGCCTTATAGCCTGTATCAGTGCCTTCTGACAAGCATCACATTAAAACGAAACTACATAGATGATAGATACTCAATGCCTGTGGGTAATTTGTTTCTCCAGTTAATAATATCAGGGTGAATAAGGGTAAAAGTCTCTGTTGGAAGTATAGTGTATAACTATTTCATAAGAGTTTTGATTGGCATTTGCCCTCAGATTAAAAACATTATGGACCAGGAATTTCCTGGCAGTTCAGTGGTTAGGACTCTGTGCTTCCACTGAAGGGGGCATGGGTTCGATCCCTGGTCAGGGAACTAAGATCCTGCATGCTGCGCGGTGTAGCCAAAAATAAATAAATAAAATAAATAATAACAATAATGTGCAGCAAAGGCATTGACAGATTTCCAGGAAATTTCATAGATTTTTGTTGTTTTACTGTTATAATTATTTCTATAATCTCTATATTTAAAAGATAAAAGGCAAAGAAAATTCATGATTTTCCAGGGGTTCACTGGGAAATCTCAAATATAGTTTTGGGTGTACAAGATATCCTGACTTTTTATTTTATTTTTTCTATATTTAGGATCTAGTTTTGAGAAGGCAAGATCAAAAAAGTTGTCAGAGGAGATTTGGGCACTTGGTTAAGATAGGTGCCTTAGAAGTAATATTTAATTACCTCTTTAGTCAAAGGGACAAAGTAAAATTTATTTTCTGAGTTCTGTTCTTCATTATACTTTTTCATATTCTTCATAGAACAAACTGCCCTGGTTCTCTTTCAGGGGTTTTACCCCTTCAAGCCATTTTTATGATACTGAGGTGTTATTTATAACACACTCTGTGTTCCTTATTATTATCTTCAAATGAATCAATAAATAAGTTTTGTAAATTTACATTTCACTTTCCAATTTAGTAAATACCAATAGTTCTTAACCCACATAAACAAAAGCTCTCTGGAGTCCTCAACAAGTCATAGAGTCCTTTGGAATGGAGACTAAAAAGCCTGTGAACTACTGCAAACTGCTGCTTTCAGACACATCTACTCTTGGAAAACAAAAGTACACACAGAGTTGTATTTCTCTGTCATAATTGTTCCAAGTATAGTCTCATTACTCATATCAATTACAGCTTTCAGTCAAGTAACTATAACTTCTATTTTACAGAGAAAACTGGGGTAGTGGATAATTTAGAACTGTTTGGCATACATAAGCAATTTAGTAGACATGCAAAGTCATGAACTCACATAGTACAACTTTCTACTGCTACACACATCTCTTCTATGACTCCTTAAAATGGCAAAAATGAATATTCATTAACATGACCAAAGCTGTAACCTTAAGAAGCAAAATTATATAAACTTAAAATTATACTTAGTGATTAATGTTTCAGTATTCTTACTTAAAACTTATCTGTGTCTAGTAATATCCGTTCAATTTAATATAAGTTCAAGCTTTACCTTGGAAATTATCTACTACAAAACATAAATACTACAAAACATAATTATGGTTGAAATAAAGGTTTGTCAGAATAGTGATTGAATTTAATTGAATATACTTTTCATTTTTCATAGTTTTTAATAATATGTAGGAGTAGTATTAGTTTAATTGATCAGTAAACCTGTATAATTTTAGAAAAAACAAACCCAAGTGGCAGAAAATGTATGGTCCTGTTATACTTAATATTGATAAATCAAAGATATAGCTGTTTTATTAAGCCAAAATTATTAAGCTAGTATTGTTTACTAAAGAGTTACTCTTATTAATGTGAACTTGGATTCTTAAAATGTTCCTTAGTTTTAGCAAGAAGAATTTTATTTAAGTTTAGTACATTTAAAGCATTAAAAGTTCGAACAACAAGGTCCTACTGTATAGCACAGGGAAATATTAGTATATCCAATAAACTGTGAAATAATGGAAAAGAATATGAAAAAGAATATATATGTATAACTGAGTCACTTTGCTATATAGCAGAAATTAATACAACATTGTAAATCAACTATATGTCAATGAAATTTTAAAAGATAAAGCATTAGGAGTTGAATTTTCTATTCTGGGAATTTTAAGAATATTGATTTTATTTAAGAGCTTATTTATCTCTGTAAGTCAGTCAGAACAGAACTTCTTTAAGACACTTTATACTATCATTTTTTTAGTATCCTCTGGAGAAAGGAAGAAATTTCAGAGTGAGAGGTAAAGAGCTTTGTGAGTTTGACACATAGGCACAGAAAGGGCTTATAGCTTCAGATCTGTAACTTTGGCACAGATCAAGTAAACACAGAAACATAAAATCTCACTGGAGCAAATGTCAAAGAGGCATTCTCCTTCCCAGTGGACATGTAATTTTTAATTGAGTTGAACTAAAAAAAAAAAAAGACAAATTTTTTATAAGAATCTAACAAACCAGTTTCTCTGTCATCTTTCACCTAATTGAATAGATCCCTCTCATTGATTTACAGAGATCATCAGATTATAAAACTATGAAACCAAACTTCTTATCATTGCTCTTACTAATGGGAAAATAATTTATCAGTAGTAGTAAACCCAACAACAAAAAAATAAAACATAAAATTAGTGGCTAGGGAAAAAAAGCTAGAGAAACAGAGAGCCAGCAAGTTTTAAATTTTATTTCTGCTTGGGATTCACCTCTGGGAGCCAGGAAAAGACATGCCTGGGCTTAAACTACTCAGGAGGTGCACTGCACTGGCAACTCCATTTAACTAGCTCTGTCAGGTGAATCCATCTCAGCTGGGTGACCTTCAAGCTGGTAAAAGATAAATTTATATATAAGGGAAAATCATGATTTTCATACAAATATAAAATGAACATGTGTCAAAGACATATTTAAATGATTCATAAACAAGGGAACCGGTAAGATGTTACAACTGACTCAAAGGTGAATTCAGACAACACACACTTGGGAATTCCCTGGCTGTGCAGTGGTTAGGACTCCAGGCTTTAACTGCTGAGGGCCCACACAGCGTGGCCAAAAACAAAGAAAACAAAAACGAAAAAACCAACAACACACACATGTAAGTATAATAGGTGATCAGCCATGTTGAAATGAAATACTAAATACTTACCAATATCCACAAGGAAATCTCTTGTATTATACTGGACAAAATCCATTCACATTAGAACAGGTTTTCTACAATTTACAGAGTTGTAAAACAGTGCAATGACAATGAAAAGCACAGGCCCCCGTAGAATCAGATAACCCAGAAGGGTCATTAAACAGAGCACCTAACCATCTTTCTTGTCTATTTCAAAGTCTTTCACTAAGAACACTCCAGACAGAAGCCCTTTCTAGCCCTTGTCCTCTCGGCCAACTTGGGCCAAGCCCCTAAATTTTCAGCCTTCCAACTAGAACTTTCTAGGTTCATGGAGCAAGGATGGGGGAAGGGTTTGTCTTCACCTCTGTTTGCATCACTAGCTAGATGAGGCCTTTCCTTGCTGTCTTACTTTCCTCCAGGCTTCTTGTGATCACCGCAGAGACAACTATTGCACAGTGTGGAGGTGGAGTTTTAAGACATCAGACAAAGGGATATCTGTTAGTATAGTTACCCAGAGTGACTTAGTAAACATTGGTTCCCTGAGCCTTATCACCAGAATTCTCCCAGAGGGGCATTCCTAAGAATCTTCTGCCTACACAGCCGCAATCTCAGGCCAAAGAAGGTCCCTGCTGCCTTAGCTGAAGCCAAGCTTTGTCCTCTATCCACAGCAGTCACAGTGTTGGCTAGGTAGAAATCATCATTTGTTAGATGATAAAGACTGAATTCTATTTAAGAGAGGCAATTTAAGAGTACAAACATGTAATATATGACAGGCTTATTTTATGAAAGTAAAATAATTGAGGTTGGGAATCACATTTGGAAAAGTTTAAGAAAAATCAACATTTACTGTGCTTCATTTGATATGTTGCCTCTTTTAATTGTATATTTTGTTTGTGTCTGTCCACAGTTTTGCTGGACCTCAGTGTACTTTTTACTAAACTCAATTTCCAAAAGGAATTATCTGGGTTTTATGAGTTGTTTTATTAACCACATAAAATCTTAAAGTTTTCTTGAGGTCAGTTGGTTACGATAGGCTAGTTCTTGGCACTGTTTTTTGTTGACTTCTGTTTTTTCATCTGTAAATTTAGTAGAAGGTTATAGTTCAAAGAAAAAACAGTTCAAAATGCTACTGTGATATTAATCACAACAAAGTCCTCTTTGACTTTTGACACTATACCATATGCTTTATTAAACATCAGGATTTAGATTGATCTTTAAAACACCTTTACAGAAAGGAAATCACAGCCTTGAAGCTGATAATAGAAGAACAGTTGCAAAAAAGCACGAAACAACTGCTCTATTTAGCTATGCATTTTGTTAACACTTTTCATTTTAGTAACCTTACTTCTGATAAAGATTTTTCATTAGTATTCTCAGCAGAAACAACTGATATATCTTTCTTGACCTCACCATGCTTAGAACAAAAACTTAAAAGAGGATAAAATCTTCTTGAAACTTTTTTTTTTCCAGATCTTCTGCTTGTCAAACATAGCAGAATATGGTTTTGAAACAGTGGAAACATACCTACTCTCTTAGGTCTACTTGTCTTCCACCAGTATTGGTCTTACTCATTTGTGTCCAAGAATAGAAACCACCCTTCAGAACTAACTCAGGTTAGCACATTGCTGTTCTAAGAAGCAGAGTACCAGTGAAAGAAAATGAATATCCTCCTGTAAAGCTCCTTCATTTTCTTCTTATTTGTTGCATAATAAAGTTATATCGGATTATGCATTTGCTTCTGAATTTTGGTTATCCTTTTAGATAGTGTCTTTTTCATCCACTATTTCCTTTGAAAGGCCACTGAAAAATATCCCAGTTTCTCATCAGTAAGATTTCATTTTCAACATAGGAATACCATGCAAAGTGACAATTGTGACTTTTGCTCAGCTCTAATACTTAACTTCTTTTGTCAGGAAGTGAACTGATGCTGGCTTCTCTTTGTCTTATTCCAAGTTGGGGCATGAGATTTTCCCTGCATTAGAAGGTTGTTGAGACCTGAAGCCTGGGAAGGTAAGATGCCAGCATGAATACTGTCCATTTAGAACTGTGGTTTAATTGAGTGTCTGGTAATTTAAGAGCATAAGGCTTTCCAGTTGTTCCTGGATTTATGTTCTTAACCTTTTAAGTTTTACCAAAACATGTGAAAAATGTCTACAGTTGGAAGTCCCATTAGTATAATTTATTATTTATAAATTTTAAATATAGCTTTATCTTTACTAAAAGTATTCCTTAAAAGAAAGAAAGAACTGACATATACCAATTTTTATGTATAAATAAATCTTTGTGTGTTTACAGATATATTTGTATTTTTTACACCAAGGATCATAACAAAATAGACTACAAAAATTATATATGTATCTTCTGCTTGTAGTATTACTTTTCCTCCCTGATCATTTTTTAAAAACATACCTTATCTTTCAAGAGCCGTTTTGGATTTCCTCCCTGATCATTTTTTTTTTTGAGGAAGGCAAAATAGGGTGAGAATTGAGATAGTTTTTCTCACATGGAGAAGGACAACACAAAATTTTCCCCAAGTACTCTGGTGAACCAGGCAGCATTCTATGGGTGTCTCTCCCAAAAAAGTCTTAACTGGAAAAGACTAGCCAGTGCATGGATTCAGTAATGAAGGCTGTGTTCTAAACTACTGTGTTGCTTACTCTCATCATTTGTTTATATGCTTCCTTCATTCGTTGTGCTTCAGCTTGTTCCAGTAAGTAAAATGTTTCAAATTCTCACAGTGAATTACTTAAGCAAAAAAATTATAACCCTTCACAATAAAACTGTAACAATACAGTACAGAATGACAAATCTGAATTATTCTCTATGCAGGATGTTTTATCCATCTATATACAATCTGTAGCCTATTTCAGCACATGAATTATCTTGTTAATAGTCAATCTTGGAAGAACCTAATAGATTTTGCTTTTTTTTACTGGACTTAGATTATACTTACACATTTGTAGCATAATAGTTATTGGTTTCTAATGGTGCTAATGTCATATAAATATTAAACAAAACTTTTGCAAGATTGAATATTAGCTAAGTATCCCTAGATACTATTAAGAATCTAATAAATGATTAGTGAAGTTCCATTTATGGCACTAGCAAATAAAAGAGTCAGCTTTCCCTGAATTCTTGGCCTATAAAAATCTAGTAGGAGTGTCATAGGATGTTGGCATGTTTGTGGTATTATTATCTGGCCCTGGAATGCTAAAGGGATTTAAGTCCATGTGGTTAGTTCATGTTTCTTAAACACTCTAATCTAATAGTTTTATTTTGGTTTTGTTTTTACCATTTTTCATGGGTTTCAGATTGAACTTTGATTACTATAGAGTAGGAATCAAACTTGGAAGTCAGTTTTGGCATATGTCAATATTATACTTTTCCTTTCCAGGATAGATTAGCCCAAGTGAAGTGGCATTGACATTGAGTCTCTGTTTGGTTAGTGAACTCTTATAAAGTTGTTTCTTGTAGCTGAAAAAATATTTAATAACAATAACGCATTTATTGATCTCCATGCTCTTAACTTTTTCTGGCTATAATTTTTCTTAAGCACTTTATTCTCTGTAGTCCTACAAGAGATGTAAACATGGCCTTTGTAAAGTAATTACTTTAATTTCAGTTTCACTTGTATAGTGTGTTTCAGTGTTCAAAGCACTTTTAGACATTATTTATTTGATTCTGACAATAGCCCTATGAAATAGCTACAGCAGGTGCTATTTTGATTTTACAGAGTTTAAGTGACTTGCCCAAGGTTACACAGCCAACAATTTTAAGTGTGGGATCAAGAAATCAGTTTTTTTCTAGTTCACAGTCCAATACTCTTTCTTGAAGCTAAATGGCACTGTTTGTTTACGTGATTAAAAACTTGGTTCTTACAACTTACCTTGAATGCTGTAGAATCTAATGAATTTATTTCATGTCTAATGTACTGAACATAGCTTCTGGGTTTAAGGACAAGTTGTTGGTGGTATTCACCCAGAAAACCAACACATATGACTTGGATTCTGAGTTTGGAATTTCTCACCTAGTTAAGCATTTATACCAGTTCCAGCATTCATCTTTCAGTTCTAGGAGAAGGTATGTGATCCTAGTGCTTGGTATATACCTCATTGGCGGTCTGTGCAGAAGTGATGTCCAGAAATAATTTAGTAAGAACGTTACATAAAGACTGAAGGCTACTTAACTCTGCATAAAATGGTGGTACAAATGCCTCACCTTTCTGTTTTCCTTAACTAGTACTACCATTTACTTACCTGTCTAAATCTTCTTAAATCACCCTTCCTTATCCTTAAAGAAGCTGACTTTTCCTGAAGTTTGATATTTGTTTCATAACTGGGTCATAACATTTTTAAAGAACTTTTATTGAAATATAATTGACATAAAATAAACTGCATATATTTCAAGTGTACAATTTGATATTTTTTTTTCTTATTAGTATTGTATATATGGCAATCCCAATCTCCCAATTCATCCCACCCCAACCCCCCTCCCCCTGGGTCATAACATTTTCATAAATGAGCTTGAGCTTTAAAAGTGGAATCCTTGTACATACTCGTTAGTAGTCTGTGTTTACTTTTTTGTATGATAAATATCTGAAAAATTTAATTTTTAGGTTACCCATTTCTACTTCTTAGCTAAAAACATAATATTTAAATTTCTCTTTGCTTTCCTCTAAATTCTGATTTGACTAGTTAAATAATAACAAGGTGTGTTTTTTCTTGACTTTGCTTTATTTAAAGATACCATCCGCTTTTGACTTTCCCACAGGAGCATGTGTTTGCTTGGCGCAGCTGTAAGGCAGCAGAACAACACTGTAGTGTTGATTGGTTTCCTTTGTATGTTTGTTTGCTTACAACCTGATATGACCACTCAGCTTATATTTATACCATTCTCTTGACTCCTTCCAACTCAAAGTAAACACATAGAGTTAGTTACATCAGCTAGTTTGTCATCTTCTTCCTTGAAGTTCAGTCTTTCCTAAACTTGAACAGCCTTGAGTAATGAGTTTAGAGCTTTTTAAGAAAGAAATCTTCCTTATAAAGAGGAATTATACTGTCTCATTTTAGAATTTATTTCTTTAGGGTTTTAGTTATATTCAGATGGAAACTGAACCCAATTTTAACATCATTTCAAAACCTGAGAGTTATTTTAAAACTATGACAGTAACTTTTTCAATGGCTAAGTCTTTTCTTTAAAAACCTTTGGAAGTCACAAATAATTATTATTTATTGAATTCTATTTTTGAAAAATTTAGAATTTTTTTTCTAGCTGTGTGGAATGCCCCTGTCCTTTGTGATAACATATGTATTGATTTTTTTGGTAGTCTCTCTATTAATTTTCTTGGGGGAGTTGTGTGTGTGTGTGTTATTTATTCCCTTTTGGGGAAGTGGGATGTGGGGCTAGAGGAGAAAGAAACAAATTATTTTCATTTAATCTTTTTTTCTCCTCATACTTGTGTAACTGACTTAACCTATGGAAAAAATAAGTATTTTTTTATTTAGACTTTAGGTAAGTGTGTTTTGTAAAGCATTTTACTTCTGTTTCAGTTTGCCACTCATACGCTGTCCTTTCTTTTCCTTTCTGTGTCTCCTCAACTCCATCTTTACAGTAGTTTGAGAGAATCGAAACAGCTTCTTTGCTCAAACTGACGTCCCCCCTTCCCCCGAGTGGAAGCTGTAACCAGTAACACCACTGCCTCACCATGAGTAGGGCTTGAGGTTCAAAAAATATCTTTCATATGCTCATTGAAGTAAAACTGATCCCTTGTGCTATAACTTGATATCTTTTTCTCTTATTTATTTGTATACTGCTTTATTAGCCTGTTGCATTAGTTGCCAAGCTTTGTTAGTAATTAATTCAGCATTTAACTTTCTAGGCCTACATCCTAGTTATTCTGTGGTGGGAGAAAAGAAGGTAACATTGGTAAATACTCCTAAACTGGAAAGAGATGAGGAGAGTTAATAGAACAGATATTTCTATTTTTAGTAATACTAGCTTAAAGCATATATATACACACATATATATACACACAAATACTTTTTTACACAAAATTATTGCTAAGTGTAGTTTACTCCATAACTTCGTGGGTTGCTTTATAAACAAACATTAGTGTATATTAAAATACTATTCTTTATTTTAACTGCAACTATGGAATAATGAAATTGATCTGGTGCCAAACTCATTTATCAATCTCAGTTTTATAATCTTTGAACATATTAAGAGGATAAAAGGAACTGATTGATATTACCAAAGATTATGGTTCTCTGTCACATAGTTTTAAAGAGCTGAAAGTAATTGCCTTTAAAATATAAATATAAATAAAATGAAAATATCAAAAAATCTCTAGAAAAGGAAAGTAATAATGTAAGGAATAGAACCACCAGACACTAAAACATATTATAAAGCAACAATACTGAATCAATATGGTAGAAGCCCAAGATTAGATGTATAGATCATTGAAGAATAAAGAAATGCTGTTACTTATACAAATTTGACATACATTAAAGGAGGCACTGTTAAACAGTAGGAAAGGGAATGATTATTTAATAAATGGGGTTGGAATAAGTAGTTAGCAGTGTCGAGGAAAAATACACTTAAAACCACATCTATACCAGAAATAAACTAAATTTCATATAAACTTGTGTGTGGATGATTACGTATTGAAAATCTAGAAGATAAAAGGACTGAACATCCTATAATTTCTCTGGAGTTTCTAAACAATTTGAAAACTGGAAAAGGAAGATAGCAAAGATTAGACTGCACATGCTAATTTGTTTTATTATAACCGTAGCTCTGTGAGCATTATAGGAAAGCATGCCTATTTTGTGTTCACAATCTGAAAATTGGTCTTCTTTTTTTTATACCAGCTGTAAACCTTATGCTTTTTATATTAGTTAATGGAACAGAGAATGCAATTCTTTATCTAAAATTTTATTCTGTAGATGCATTGAAAATTATACAGGAGCTCGTTGTGAAGAGGTTTTTCTCCCAAGCTCCAGCATCCAAAATAAAAGTGACCTGTTTGCAGCTTTCGTGGCATTGGCTGTTCTTCTAGGAACTCTTATCATTGGAGCCCTCTACTTCCTTTGCAGGTAACCAAAATAAAAACATGCTTTTGAAAAGAAAAAAGTAATGCATAAAGTAGTTATCCTACTAAATAATCAATATGCCCTTTAGCTCTGGATTATTTTCCCAGATTGTGTTTTCTGTTTCGAGTTATTTCTCTAATACAGTTATTGTTATTAAATTTTATTTTTTATTTATTTTTGTTATTAAGTCATTTTTGAAAGGATCTTAAGCAGTCTCTATTTGTTCTTTGTTACTGTCATCATATTTACCTTGACTTTTCTAAACTAGTAAGGTAGACCCACATTCACTAAAGTCATCATACCCAAAACACCTAAATATTTGGACTAAGTCTATTTAAAGTAGATTTTGAATGTGAAAGAAAAGAAACAATGTATGCAACACACTGTAAATATAAATTTAAGACATATAGTTAATATCTAGGGTCAGCTCTTTATTTAGTGCCTACTATATGCTAGACATTGTGCTGGTAAGCATAAAGGATATAACAGTGAAGAAAATAGACATATTCCCTAACTTCATAGAGATTTAAATCAATTTGGAGAGAGAGACGAATAGGCGGGCAATTAATTTGAGAAGACTAGTAATTCATGAGAAAGACAAAAGGAAAATGTATTCATATGAAACAATGCTATGCACTGAAGATCACTTTCATTCATTAGTTTTGGTCTTCAGCTTTTTCTGAATTTTTGTGATAATAAGTGAATATAGAATTTATTAAATTTAGGAGTTATCTGGTATCACAACTCTCATTATTAGTTAATGTTTATTAAATGCATACTGTATCCTATCATTGTGCAAATGGAAAATGGAGCTGAGGGTGGTCATAAAAGAGATATAAGTGGTCTTGAGAAGTTTATATTCTAAGAAAAGTAACACATATGTAAAATTATATTTCATAAAACCCTCATTTCTGAATTACTTTACACCGTGGAGTAATTAAAAATTGGAGAGAGATTGTGCTTTTAAAATATGTGGTATTGGTATTATATATTTTATTCTAAAATATATTATTTAGGCAGTCTAATATGTTTTATCTCATAATTTTAGCATCATACCACAGATATATAAAAACTTAAATACAAGCTCCTTGTGTCAGATTATATTTCCCAAAGATAGCCTCAACAATATCGCTCATTCCCACATGATCTTCTGCAGTGTGACCTTGCCACTCTTACATCAAGAGGAAGAGTTTATTTCTCTAAATCTTTGAATCTGGGCTGGCATTCAGACTGCTTTGACCATAGAATATTATGGAAATGGTGCTGTTCTAGTTAAGGGCATAGCCTTTAAATGGCTTGGCAGCTTCTATCTCCTGTCACTCATACTGGGGCTGCTTTCTCACATTATCAGCTACCGTGTTGTGAGAACAAGCAGCACAAAGAGCTAGCCTCGGCTGGTCTCCCAGCCAACAGTGAGTGACAACTACTAGCCATTTGAATGAGTCATCTTAGACATCCAGCTCAGTTGAACCTTTAGTTTATCCAGATTTAGCTGGCAATTGACTGCAACCACAAAGATCCCAAGCAAAAAATGCCCAGCTGTCAATCCACAGAACCATGAGAGATAAATTGCTTTAATCCACTAAATTTGGGTTGATTTGTTATACTGTTATAGATAACCAGAACACCCAGGTTTGGAATTAGGTATAGTCTTGACTTTAAATCATGTTTAGAAAAAAATGAATAATGATTTCTTATTTTATTCTATCCCTCTAAATATTTTATTAGTCTTATATGCTAAGGAGAAGACCAACTGACTAATTCCCTCATTAATCACTCTAGTCCTAGGTTAGAAATATAGCATTTCATCTGTTATTGATTGGATGTAAATACCTTTGTAATACCAATCAGGATAGGTTAGGTAACTATCAATCCTAACAGTTTAGTGGCTTAAAAAAAATAAAAGACTACTTCCCATTCATAGTATATAATTGTTATCATTTGGCAGACAGGGCTTTGCTAATCATAGTTACTTAAAATCTCAAACTGATGGAGCAGCCATCATCCTGAATGCTGTGGGTTGCTCTGCCAGAGGGAGAAGAAAGCTCTGCAGGGTTTCATATTTGAGTTGAAGTGACGTGTCTGGCCATGATTCATTGCCCAGAATGAGTTGCATGGTCCTACTTAATTACAGGGGGTACCAGGAAATGCATGTCTACCATATGCAGAGAGCTAGAGATACAATGTCCTACATAATGACCAAAGGATGTATTAGGAAATCTAATATTCATTCCACTGGGGATTATTAAGAGGGATTTTTTTTTTTATTCCATAGAGCTTTAACATTGCTGTAATTGACTAAAAATGAAACTCCTATGCAAACCCATTGAACTTGTGCCATGGTATGTTGTACCCTACAGGTGCTTAATGCCAGGAAGTTTCAGAGGAGACCTTCTAGAACACAGTAGCTCTGCAGGCTTGAGCTAGAATTTAGCAATATTGCTAGTCTGAAGTACCCTAGAGCAGGCTAAACAATACCTTTTTGGTAGAAAGTATAGGTAAAAGAGAAATGAAACTACAGTTGACCCTTGAACAACACAGGTTTGAATTGCATGGGTCCACCTATATGCAGATTTTTTCCAGTAAATACTACAGTACTGCATGATCCACTGTTGGTTAAATCTCTGGATGTGGAATCATGGATATGGAGGGCCAACTGTAAAGGGTATACATGGATTTTCAGCTGTGTGGTGGTCAGCACCCCTAACCACTGCATTGTTCAAGGACAAACTGTATAAAAGAACAAGAAGTGGTATTTAATGAAAGGACAAAAGGAACCTCCAATCACAAATGTTATATAGGTTTGCATCCTAATGCAGTCTGAATGGGGGAAAAAAGCTACGAATGTTGAATAATCCAGGCTGGTGGTGCCCCAGGTGGTTGACAGAAACAAATGCAAATTAATTCTTGAAGAACCCACTTTCATTCTTTACCTTAAAAAGTATCTCACAGTATAAAAAGATTATGAAACATGTAAGAAAAGAAGCACCATGAGTTAGAACCCACAGAAACAACTGATAGTAGAATCAGATATTAAAAATCTTCATTTATTGGAAGAATCAGATACATAATATAAAATACATATGTTTAATATATATCAAGAAATAAATGAGAAGCTTGTAAATAAGAAAATTTGAACTCAAATTTGAACTCCAAACAGAACTCTAATGCATAAAATATAACTGTAATTTTTAAAAGCCAATACGTCTTAGTTCAATAAAATTTTTTAACTTAGAATATGCTTTTAATAGCAGATTAGACACAATAAAAGACAGATTTAATGAAGTGAAAGATATAGATAAGAAATTACCCAGAAGGTAATTCTGAGAGGAAAAGAAATGGAAAATGTTATAGAGAAGTCAAGAGACATCAAGAAAAAGGGAGACTGGAGGGAAAGTATCTAGAAATATATGCTATTTGGAGTTAGTTCCACAGGAAGAAGAAAGAATGGGATAAAGGCAGTGTTTGAAAAGGTAATGGGTGAGACCTTTGCAGAACTGATGAAAATCAACCACAGATGCTAGAAGTCTGACAAATTTCAAGCAAGATAAATAAAAATAAATTTGCATATATGGGCACAGCCCAGTAAAACTGTAGAACATTATTCTCAAAGAGAAAGTTGCAAAAATGTTAGAAAAGAATAACAGATTATCTTTAAAAAAAGCAACAATTTTACTGAAAGCTGGCTGCTCAATAGGAAAGAAGCAAAACCAGAAGACAGAGTGAGCAATGATATTTTCAGTATCCATTGACAACAACCATCAACCCCAAATTCCTGTATCATTGAAAACATCTTTCAGGAATGAGGGTGAAATGAAGATACTTTTAGGTAGGCAAAACTTGAAAGAGTTTGTCCTCTCATATTTTCAAGCAGAAGGAAATGGATCCTGTATGTACACTGAGATGCAAGAAGGAAGAAAGATCAGAGAAAGGTATTATGTGAATAAATCAAAACAAATATTGTATAAATTTTAACAATACTATACTACGTCTTTGAAAAGAGGAATTAAAACACATGATAGCAATAGCAAATCAGTTGAAAGGATTGTAATTAATGTATACTAAAGGTTTTTAAATGGGAGGAGGATAATATATAGGTTAATGTGAGACCTTGATATATTAGGAATGAGCACTAAAATGTCTCGGGTGACAATTGAAGAAAAAAAATCAAAACACATAATTTCCAAATTAGAGGAAGGACAAAAAGGACTAAAACAAAATCAGTTGATTTTAGAGAAAGAAATAAAGAAAAATAGAGAAAAAATGATAAATAGAAAGCATAATATAACATGGTAGATTTATATCAGTAATTATATCAAATATAATTGTACTAAAGATTCCACATAAAAAGTAACTCATACAGCTCAATGTCAAAAAAAGAAACAACCCAATCCAAAAACAGGCAGAAGACCTAAATAGACATTTCTCCAAAGAAGACATATGGATGCCCAACAAACACATGAAAAGATGCTCAACATCACTAATCATTAGAGAAATGCAAATCAAAACCACAATGAGGTGTCACCTCACACGGGTCAGAATGGCCATCATCAAAAAATCTACAAACAATAAATGCTGGAGAGGGTGTGGAGAAAAGGGAACCCTCCTGCACTATTGGTGGAAATGTAACTTGGTACAGCGACTGTGGAAAACAGTATGGAGGTTCCTTAAAAAACTAAAAATAGAACTACCATATGACCCAGTAATCCCACCACTGGGCATATATCCTGAGAAAGCCATAATTCAAAAAGATACATGCACCACTATTTACAGTAGCCAGGACATGGAAGCAACTTAAGTGTCCATCAACAGATGAATAGATAAAGAAGAGTGGTATGTATATACAATTGAATATTACTCAGTCATAAAAAGGAACAAAATTGAGTTGTTTGTAGTGAGGTGGATGGACCTAGAGTCTGTCATACAGAGTGAAGTAAGTCAGAAAGAGAAAAACAAATACCGTATGCTAACGCATATATGTGGAATTTTAAAAAATGGTACTGATGAACCCAGTGGCAGGGATGATTAAAGACGCAGATGTAGAGAATGGACTTGAGGACATGGAGGCGGGGGAAGGGGAAGCTGGGATGAAGTGAAAGAGTAGCATTGACATATATATGCTTCCAAATGTAAAACAGATGGCTAATGGGAAGCTACTGTGTAACACAGGGAGATGAACTCAATGACTGGTGATGACCTATGACTTAGAGGGATGGGATAGGAAGGGTGGAAGGGAGGCTCAAGAGGGAGGGGATATGGGGATAAATACAGCTGATTCACTTTGTTGTGCAGCAGAAACTGGCAAAAAGGTGTAAAGCAACTATACTCTAATAAAGAGCTTAAAATTTTTTTTGAATTAAAAAAAAAAGATTCCAGGTAAAAAATGAAGATTGTCATAATACACATATTTTTAAAATGCTAAATTCTAGATGTTAAATCTTTCTAGATAAGGATACAAAAAGGTTAGGAGTTAAAAGGTCATATAGCTATCAGACAAAATAAATTTCATGATGAAAGATTTAGTTCACTAGGAGGATTTAACGATTTTAAAAGATATATGCTCTTATTAGCAAAATGTTAAAAAGTATAGATCAAAAATTGAAATACAAAGGAGAAATAAGCAAAACCACCATCACAGTTAAATTTTAATGTATGAGTCTCAGAAATTTATAAGGAGATAAAAATCAGTAAGATTTTATAAGATTTTAACAATATAGTTAACACATTTGATCTAGACTTATTCTAGAACACAGTACAAAATTCTTTACAAACTCATATAGTATATTTATGAATATTATTCTGTGATGGGCAATAAAACAGTTTTCAACACATTTCAAAGGTTTGGTATTATACCACATGTAGACCACATGCTCAGTCTTCAGTGTGATTAAGAGGAAAATCAGGGACTAGAATAACTATAAAAGACTTTCACATTTGGAAATTAAGAAACACACATCTGTATAATTCATGGATCAAAGAGCTCACAATGGAAATTGGGAAATATTTTGACTGAAACTGTAGTGAAAATACTATATAACAAGTCTGAGAGATGCTAATAAACCAGCAGAGGAAAATTTATAGCCCTAAATGCTTATATGAGAAAAGAAGAAAGCCTGGAAATAAATAAGGTAAGCATTCATTTCACTAAGAAAAAGGATAGCAAAATAAATGCCAGGAAACTAGAAGCAAGTAAAAGTAGAGACTAGGAGTTAAAGAAAATAAATGTATAATAGGTATAATAGAGGGGAACAACAAAGCCAGAATTTGTTTCTATGAAAGGATTAATAACTTTGACAAATCTCTTTCAAAGAAGGAGGCGAGGCACAAATGAATAATATTAGGAATGAAAAAAGATATAACTCAGGTGCAGCAGACATTAAAAAGATCAAATGGGGGAGAAAAAGATGGCGGCGAAGTAGAGGGACATGGAATGCATCCCTCTCCACAGATGTATTGGGAATGCACCGAAAGACGCAATAATTCCCACAGAGAACCAGCTGAGCACCAGCAGACGGCCTCGGACACCAGAAAGGACCGCAAGGATCCCGACATAACCGGTAGGGAGGCATCTACGACGGCTCAAAGAGGGTGAAGTGGCGGAGCTGTGGCAGACGGGAGGGAGTGAGAAACATATGGAGGGTCCGCACCGCAGCTCAGCGTTCCTGGACCGAGACGTCGATTCACAGCTCAACAGAGGGTCCGGGAGTGGGAGCATGGGAACCGGAGAGCTGGTTCAGGGTGAGGAAAATTGTTGCCAGTAAGGTGACGGACAGAGAGGACAGGAGGGAAGAGATCCACGATGAGGAGTGTCCGCCCCTGAGAGCTGCCCGTCCATGAGCCTGCAGGCTCACGGGCTGGGGGAGCCGAGGGCATAGCCTCTCTCTCTCTTTCGGCGCCTCTGCAACAGTCAGTGGAGAGATGCCCTGCGGGCCACCTAAGGCGCTCAGGGATAACAAGTACCCTCAGGCACTCGGGCGGGGCTAGATTAAAACCCCTTGGAACACGGCAGCAGAGAGGCTGCGGAGAAGAAAAAAAAAAACACAAGAGAGGCTCAACTCTGAGACTTTCTGTTTACACCTGAGCCAACGGCGTCTCTCTGCAACAGGCATCTCCAAGCCCGACTGAAACAACAGTGCGCCACTGCTCACTCACTCCCAGGGAAAGGAGCCACTATTGTACCCTCTCCCTCCCCACACACCGAGGCTTACAGACGAACAATAAAGGAAGCTCTGCTGGTCACAGAATAATGCAAAAAACCCAAGGCGAATAGAAGGACACTTACAGCTGAGACTCTAAGGAAACAGAAATATTAGTATCAATCCTATTGAACTGGTCCATTCTGGGATCAGTTCTGGATTTTTTTTTTCCTTTATTAATTATGATCTTAGTCCTAAGGGATCTACAAGTTTTATAACATAATTTTTTAATGCTATTTTTTATTCTATTTTTATTTTTTTGCCTTTTTATATACTTCTATTTCTAGCTAAGTTTTTGGTAGTACAGACAGTATATCTCATACTTTCCTTTCATCCCTATCTTTTATACGTTTCTATTCCTTTCTTTTTATTTGCATATTTCCAACCACAGTACGCTCTTCTGTTCCCCTTTCTTCCAGCCATTTTTAGTTTATTTTATCTTAACATACTTATAAGCAACACTATTGATCTGCTCAGACTCCTTGCTCTATTCTCCAGATGACGCACCGCCTTGGTATTTAATATTAGCTTTTTGTCTTTATCTTAGTTCTTAGTATAATTGTCTAATTTCATTCTGAGAATCTCCACTCTGTCTGGTGGTACTCTAGCTCTTTTCTATATTTGATTCTAGCTTACAAAATCTCCTGGATTAGTGTTTGTATGTGTAAGGTGTTATTTGTTTGTTAGTTTGCTTTTGCTTTTGTCTCTGATTTGTTCTGTTTCAGTTGTCAATTTCTGTTGGGTTTCTCTTTGAAAATCTGATAGCATACTGGGGTTCTTCTGTCAGGTCTTTCCAGAGCCTTATGTCCTAATGGATTCAGTAATTGTGTGTCTTATACATGTATGTGTTTCCTAGCCTTAGTATTTGTTTAACCCAACACTTGGACATTAGTCTGAGGCTTGGACAGTCTTCTATAAACACCTCTATCGCCAGGACAAGCAACCCCAAAAGTTTGGACAACCATGAGGAAACAAAAAAACACCATGCAGGCAAAGGAGCAGGAAAAAAACCCACAAGACCAAATAAATGAGGAGGAAATAGGAAAAATGCCTGAAAAAGAATTCAGAGTAATGATAGTAAAAATGATACAAAAACTCAATAACAAAATAGAGAAAGTACAAGAAACAGTTCATAAGAACTCAGAAAAACAAACAGCAATGGATAACAAAATAACCAAAATTAAAAATACTCTAGATGCTATAACCAGCAGAATGACTGAGGCAGAAGAACGAATAAGTGAGTTGGAAGATAGAATGGGGGAAATAACTGCCACGGAGCAGGAAAAAGAAAAAAGAATAAAAAGAATAGAAGACAGTCTCAGAGACCTCAGTGATAACATTAAACGAACCAACATTCGAATTATAGGCATCCCAGAAGAAGAAGAAAAAAAGAAAGGGTCTGAGAAAATATTTGAAGAGGTTCTAGTGGAAAACTTCCCCAACATGGGAAAGGAAATAATTCACCAAGTCCAAGAAGCACAGAGAGTCCCATACAGAATAAACCCAAGGAGAAATACACCAAGGCACATATTAATCAAACTAACGACAATTAAACACAAAGAAAAAATATTAAAAGCAGCAAGAGAAAAGCAACAAACAACATATAAGGGAAAACCCATAAGGATAACAGCTGACCTTTCTACAGAAACTCTGCAGGCCAGAAGGGAATGGCAGGATATACTGAAAGTCCTGAAAGAGGAAAACCTACAGCCAAGAATACTCTACCCAGCAAGAATCTCATTCAGATTTGATGGAGAAATCAAAAGCTGTACAGACAAGCAAAAGTTAAGAGAATTCAGCACCACCAAACCAGCCTTACAACAAGTGCTAAAGGAACTTCTCTAAGTAGGACACACAAGAAAAGGAAAACACCTACAAATACAAATCCAAAACAATCAAGAAGATGGTAATTGGAACACACATGTCAATAATCACCTTAAATGTAAATGGATTAAATGCTCCAACCAAAAGACACAGACTGGTTGAATGGATCCAAAAACAAGACCCTTCTATATGCTGCCTATAAGAAACCCACTTCAGACCAAGGGATACATATAGACTGAAAGTAAAGGGATGGAAAAAGATATTCCATGCAAATGGAAGTCAAAAGAAAGCTGGAGTAGCAATACTCATATCAGACAAATTAGACTTTAAAGTAAAGACTATTCAAAGAGACAAGGAAGGACACTACATAATGATCAAGGGATCCATTCAAGAAGAACATATCACAGTGGTAAACATCTATGCCCCCAACATAGGAGCACCTCAATACATAAGGCAAATGCTAACAGCTATAAAAGGGGACATCGACAGGAACACAATAATAGTGGGAGACTTGAACACCCCACTTACATCAATGGACAGATCATCCAAACAGAAAATAAAGACACACAAGCTTTAAATGACACATTAGACCATCTTGACTTAATTGATATTTATAGGACATTCCATCCAAAAACGACAGAATACACTTTCTTCTCAAGTGCACACGGAATATTTTCCAGGATAGATCACATCTTGGGTCACAAATCAAACCTCGGCAAATTCAAGAAAATTGAAATCATATCAAGCATCTTCTCTGACCACAACACCATGAGGCTAGATACCAATTACAGGAAAAAAACTGCAAAAAATACAAACACATGGAGGCTAAACAATTCACTCTTAAACAACCAAGGAATCACTAAAGAAATCAAAGAGGAAATCAAAAAATATCTCGAAACAAACGACAATGAAAACACAACAACCCAACACCTATGGGACGCAGCAAAAGCAGTTCTAAGAGGAAAGTTTATAGCAATACAGTCCTACCTTAAGAAACAAGAAAATTATCGAATAAACAACCTAACCTTATACCTAAAACAATTAGAAAAAGAACAAAGAAACCCCAAAGTGAGCAGAAGGAAAGAAATCATAAAGATCAGAGCAGAAATAAATGAAAAAGAAAGGAAGGAAGCAATAGCAAAAATTAATAAAACTAAAAGCTGATTCTTTGAGAAGATAAACAAAATTGATAAACCATTAGCCAGACTCATCAAGAAAAAAAGGGAGAAGATGCAAATCAACAGAATTAGACATGAAAAAGGAGAAGTCACAACGGACACCTCAGAAACACAAAAGATCATGAGAGACTACTACAAGCAACTATATGCCAATCAATTGGATAACCTGGAATAAATGGATAAATTCTTAGAAAAATACAACCTTCCAAGACTGAACCAGGAAGAAACAGAAACTATGAACAGACCAATCACAAGTACAGAAATTGAGGCAGTGATTTAAAATCTCCCAACACACAAAAGCCCAGGACCAGATGGGTTCACGGGCGAATTCTATCAAACGTTTAGAGAAGAGCTAACACCTATCCTTCTCAAACTTTTCCAAAATATTGCAGAAGGAGTAACACTCCCAAACTCATTCTACGAGGCCACCATCACCCCGATACCAAAACCAGGCAAAGATGTCACAAAAAAAGAAAATTACAGACCAATATCACTGATGAATAAGGATGCAAAAATCCTCAACAAAATACTAGCTAACAGAATCCAACAGCACATTAAAAAAATCATCCACCATGATCAAGTGGGGTTTATCCCTGGGATGCAAGGATTCTTCAATATATGCAAATCAATCAATGTGATACATCATATCAACAAACTGAAGGATAAAAGCCATATGATAATCTCAACAGATGCAGAAAAAGCTTTTGAGAAAGTTCAACATCCATTTATGATAAAAGCTCTCCAGAAAATGGGCATAGAAGGAAATTACCTCAACATAATAAAAGCCATATATGAGAAACCAAAAGCCAACATCGTCCTCAATGGGGAAAAACTGAAAGAATTCCCTCTAAGAACAGGAACAAGACAAGGTTGTCCACTCTCACCATTATTATTCAACATAGTTTTGGAAGTTTTAGCCACAGCAATCAGAGAAGAAAAAGAAATAAAAGGAATGCAAGTTGGAAAAGAAGAAGTCAAATTGTCACTCTTTGCAGATGACATGATATTATATATAGAAAACCCTAAAGACTCTACCAGAAAACTGCTAGCACTAATTGATGAGTTTAGTAAAGTAGCAGGATACAAAATTAATGCACAGAAATCTCTTGCATTCCTATACACTAACAACAGAAGAGCAGAAAGAGAAATTAAGGAAACTCTCCCATTTCCCATGGCAACAAAAAGAATAAATGCCTAGGAATAAACCTGCCTAAGGAGGCAAAAGATCTGTATGCAGAAAACTTTAAGACATTGATGAAAGAAATCAAAGACGACACAAACAGATGGAGGGACATACCATGTTCCTGGATTGGAAGAATCAACATAGTGAAAATGACTGTACTACCCAAAGCAATTTACAGATTCAATGCAATCCCGATCAAATTACCAGTGGCATTTTTCACAGAAGTAGAGCAAGAAATCTTACAATTTGTATGGAAACACAAAAGACCCTGAATAGCCAAAGCAATCTTGAGAAGGAAAAATGGAGTTGGTGGAATCAGGCTTCCTGACTTCAAACGATACTACAAGGCCATAGTGATCAAGACAGTATGGTACTGGCACAAAAATAGAAAGGAAGATCAATGGAATAGAATAGAGAACTCAGAAGTAAGCCCAAACACATATGGGCACCTTATCTTTGACAAAGGAGGCACGAGTATACAATGGAAAAAAGACAGCCTCTTCAATAAGTGGTGCTGGGAAATTGGACAGCAACATGTAAAAGAATGAAATTAGAACACTTCCTAACACCATACTCAAAAATAAACTCCAAATGGATTAAAGACCTACAGGTAAGGCCAGACACTATAAAACTCCTAGAGGAAAACATAGGCAGAACACTCTATGACATACATCAAAGCAAGATCCTTTTTGACCCACCTCCTAGAATCATGGAAATAAAATCAAGAATAAACAAATGGGACCACATGAAACTTAAAAGCTCTTGCACAGCGAAAGAAACCATAAACAAGACAAGAAGGCAACCCTCAGAATGGGAAAAAATAATTGCCTATGAAACAACGGACAAAGGATTAACCTCCAAAATATACAAGCAGCTCATACAGCTTAATACCAAAAAAGCAAATAACCCAATCCACAGATGGGCGGAAGACCTAAATAGACATTTCTCCAAAGAAGACATACAGATGGCCAACAAACACATGAAAAGATGCTCAACATCACTCATCATCAGAGAAATGCAAGTCAAAGCCACAATGAGGTATCACCTCACACCAATCAGAATGGCCATTATCACAAAATCTGGAAACAACAAATGTTGGAGAGGGTGTGGAGAAAAGGGAACTCTCCTGCACTGTTGGTGGGACTGTAAGTTGGTACAGCCACTATGGAAAACAATTTGGAGGTTCCTTAAAAAACTACAAATAGAACTACCATATGATCCAGTAATCCCACTACTGGGTATGTACCCAAAGAAAACCATAATCCCAAAAGAAACATGTACCATAATGTTTATTGCAGCACTATTTACAATAGCTAGGACATGGAAGCAACCTAAATGCCCAGCAACAAATGAATGGATAAAGAAGACATAGCATATATATACAATGGAATATTACTCAGATATAAAAAGGGATGAGATGGAGCTATATGTGATGAGGTGGATAGACCTAGAGTCTGTCATACAGAGTGAAGTAAGTCAGAAAGAGAAAGACAAATATTGTATGCTAACTCACATATACGGAATCTAAAAATGGTACTGATGAACTCAGTGACAAGAATAAGGACGCAGATGCAGAGAATGGACTGGAGCACTCGAGGTTTGGGAGGGTGCGGGGGGTGAAGGGTTAGCTGAGACAAAGCGAGAGAGTAGCACAGAGATATATGTACTACTAACTGTAAAATAGATAGCCAGTGGGAAGTTGTTGTATAACAAAGGGAGTTCAACTCGAGGATGGAAGATGCCTTAGAGGACTGGGATGGGGAGGATGGGGGGGACTCGAGGGAGGGTTGGGGGGGGAGTCAAGGGAGGGAGGGAATACGGGGATATGTGTATAAAAACAGATGATTGAACTTGGTGTACCCCCCCCCAAAAAAAAAAATCAAATAACCTACACATATCCTCCCATATACTTTAAATCACCTCTAGATTACTTATAATATCTAATATAATGTAAATGCTAGGTAAATGGTTATAAATATGATATGAATACTATGTAAATAGTTCTCAGCATGAAGCAAATTCAAGTTTTGCTTTTTGGAACTTTCTGGATTTTTTTTTTCTTTTTCAAATATTTTTGATCCAAGATTGTTTGAATCCACGAATGTAGAACCCTCTGATACAGTAGGCCGACTGTATAATAGAAATGGTATACAGTGCAATTGGGAAATAACAGACTTTCCAATAAATGGTATTGGCATTATTGTTTATCCTCATGGAAGAAAGTAAAGTTGGATTTTGCCTCAGTGCCTACATCAAAATCAGTACAGGTGGACTAAAGACCTAAATGTGAAATGCAAAATGAAAACTCTCAGAAGAACGTTTAAAGAATGTCTTTGTGTGCTTGGGGGTAAGGATAGATTTCTTTAACAAGATTCAAGAAGTACAAATTACAAAACAAATGGCAGATAAATCTGACTATATTAATATTGAAAACTTCTAGCTATTAAAAGACACTATTGGAAAAAAAAAACCCTAGCTACAAAGTGGGAGAAAACATTTGCAACATGTGAAAATAGATGTATATACATCTTGACTATATCATGATCTCCTACAAATCAAGAAAAAAGTAAACCTGTAGACAAATGGGAAAAATTAAAAAAACTTATAAAAGATGAAGAAAATTCCATAAAGTAAACATGAAAAGATGCTCAATTTTATAAGTCAGGAAACTTGCAAATTTAGCCTACAATTATCTCACTCATAAAATTGGAAAACTTTTTTTAAAAATTCAAAGAATATAAAATGTGAGCTTTTAGACTTTGAATCAGTTTTGAACACTTTTGATTCAGTTTGCAAATATCTTATAAAGTTAAACAAGTATGTGTGCTACAACCAAGCAGTTGCACTTCTGGGTCTGTACCTTACAGAAACTCATATGCATATACCAGGATTTATAGTAGAACTATTCATAACACCAAAAAACTAGAAATTACCCAAGTACCCATCAACAAAAGAATGGACAAATAAGTTGTGGTATGTTACTATAAAAGAGTAATATATAAGCAGAAATGAATTACAGTTACACAAATTGCATGGGTGAATCTTAGAAACATAATTGTACGTGAAAGAAGCAAGTCACCTAAGAAAACATAACGGTATGATCCCAATCACATAAAGTTTAAAACTAGACAAAACTAAATGATGTGTTGGTTAGGGTCATATATATATAATATATAATATATAATTTGTAAACATGTAAAAAAAAGTAAGACTGTTTAGCACAAAATAGAGAATGATGGTTACCTCTGGTGGGGAGAGAAAGGGAAGCAATTAGAGAAAGCACAAAACATTAATAACCTGTTTCTAATCTTGTGCCATGTACATAAGTGTTTATTACTGATTTTAAAATTGGACATAAATATTTTTATCCACTCTTTTTATATGTATGCTTTATTTAAAAATAAAATAAGAAACTTTTTGCTGTATATAAAAGTTAAGCATTTTCATTTAAAACATTTGGAAAATGAATGTAAATTTAATAAATAAGAAAAATATTAACATTCACAAAAATAATATTGTTGAATAATTTTCAGATAGGGTTGCAATATTCTTCAGATTTTATCTTTTCCTTTTTTAAATGACAAGTAGAGGTATTTTTACATGATGATATGTGTCTTGTTAATATCAAGAGCAGAATTAATTTGAAAAACAACATGAGTAGCTATTGCTTATAGAATCTAGTCATAAGATTTAGGCTCGTGCATACTGAGCACATGAAATGTATTTGTCAGAAATGTGGTGCTTTCAAGAATTAAAACAAGTCACTGTTTGCTGTAGTAGTTTTTAGGTCCATCAGTGGTTGAAATTGTTTTAAGCTGAGGGCCTTTTGAAATTTAATAACTAATTAATGCCATATTTGAATGAGGTTCAAAATAATAACCCAGTAATGCTGAACTCTAGGCTAGAATCAATAGTGTTTCATGAGGAGGAATCAGTGTGTTTTTAGAAAACACTTTCATTTTGCTATGGTAAAAGTGGTTTTGAATTCATTTTCATTAATTTAATACTCTAGGCACTAACTTACTGAAAAAAAATTGAAAGCAAGTGTACATTCCAAAATCTTATTTAGTATTAAAAGTAGTTTTTTAAACTTGAGCACCTGCATACAGTTAGAACCTATATTAATTGACTAGATGACCCAAAAGACTGATGAACAGCAGCCTTAAAAAGGTGCAAATGATCCAGAAAGAGAAAAACAAATACTGTATGCTAACTCATATATACGGAATCTAAAAAACAAATGGTACTGATGAACCCAGTGACAGGGCAAGAATAAGGATGCAGATGCAGAGAATGGACTGGAGGACACAGGGTTGCAGGGGGGAGGGGCGAAGGGGAAGCTTGGACGGAGTGAGAGAGTAGCATAGACATATTTACATTACCAACTGTAAAATAGATAGCTAGTGGGAAGTTGCTGTATAACAAAGGGAGATCAACTCAATGATGGGTGATGCCTTAGAGGGCCAGGACTGGGAGGGTGGGAGGGAGTCGTGGGAGGGAGGGGATATGGGTATATATGTATAAATACAGCTGATTCACTTTGGTGTACCTCAAAAGCTGGTACAGGAGTATAATGCAATTATTTTCCAATAAAGAGCTTAAAAAAAAAAGTGCAAATGAGTTTTTCAATAGTTGACTAAAGCCACCCCATGTCACATAAGGGTCCCAACTAATAATGAAAGCTAGCCACTTTAAGAAGAGCACAAAAACATTACACTAAAATGCAACAGCCCTGCTGTCTTAAAGGAAAAAGACTAAGTGGCACCATCAGCATCTGAAGTCCCCACAGATGAGCTACCTGCCCTGGTGGGTTTGTTAAATAACGGGGCACAGTTTTAGGGAAGCTCTGGCAGTTTCAGAGAGTTGTGGAAAAGAAAATGAACCTCCACGTATTCAACTTTAAACTTTCTTTCCTCTTTTCCACTTACTCATTTTCCATTTGTGTGTTTCTTTCCTCTTTACTGTCAGGAAGGGCCACCTTCAGAGGGCCAATTCGATCCAGTATGATATCAGCCTGGTAGAGACAAGCAGTACCAGTGTCCACCACAGTGAGTAAATTCAAAATGAAATGCTTATTTTAAAGCCCTAGATTAGATGGTGGTTGTTACATGGGATTTGGATCTATCCAGAAAAGGTTGACCCAAAAAATTTTTCTATGGACTTTTCACTTGAAGATGAATTTCTTATTAACTGTATGACATGTCATCTTTTTTCCCCAAAGAAAACCATGTTATCTCAGTATGTGGAATTACGACGTTAGCTATAATATGTTACACAGATTACTGTAAGGGACTGATTTCTCCAGAAGTAATTTGAAGTGGGCTGCATATAAGGAGAAGGAGGAGGAGGATTTTTATCTATGAGGATAGGCAAATCTTTGGGCAGCTTGTAGGTCAGTTCATGTTTTAAAAGTATTACAAGACATCTGCTTCTGACCAAGATGGAGTAACAGGAACTGGATTTACCTCCTACTTGAAACAGCTGAAAAATGAACAATTATACATTAAGCAAGGGTTTTCAAGACATTGGACAACAGGAAACAAAGGATCGTGATCTCTGAGAGACGGGGAACAGTTGAGATGAGCCAATGATTGCCTCAGATTATTGCCTTTAGAGAGTTTCCAGGCTGTGGCACAGGGTGTTGGGGGATGGCCCAGGCAGATTCCCTGAATTGAGAAGATGAAGATGAGAGTCCAGAAAGACCAATGTGGCTGTAGTTCACTGAATGGAGTACTGGAAAAGAGAGAGCCGCACAGAGAGAAAATTTCAGAGATCTTCAGTTCAGGTATTCAGCTGAGTAATAATCAGCACATATATAGTAAGAAAATACTTGAGGTTAGGGAAAGAATCACTTTGAAGGATTAAAAGTACCCAGTACACACACAAGGCTAGGGAAAGTGCCTGTTCCCAATAATAAGACTAGAAATCCAAATTATTCATTGGGTAATAGGTAGAGTACACAGAAGAGTGTTTCCCCAGTAATGGGGAATAATCAGCCCTAGATTGAGCATGGCTGCAGTCCTGCCTAACAAACCTTAAAAGCAAGAACTGAAAGAATCAAATTGTTTCCAAGTAACTGCATCAGAGATCAAAGCTCAATAATACAAAAAAAAAAAAAATCCAGTACCCAACAGGTAAAATTCACATATCTAACAACCAACCAAAAATTACAAACCTGTTAGTTTAACATTGAAAATCAGTCAGTCCTATACACTGCATTAATAGAATGAAAGATAAAAAACCACATCATCACAGTAGATGCAGAAAAAGTATTTGACAAAGTTTGACATCCATTCATGATAAAAACTCTCAACAAAATAAGTATAGAAAGATACTTCCTCAACACAATAAAGACCATTTATGAAAACCCCACAGCTAACATCATTGTCAGTGATGTCAATGGTGGGAAAACTGTAAGCCTTTTCTCTAAGATTCAGTATAAGGCAAGGATGCCCACTCTCACAAGTTCTAGTCAACATAGTACTGGAGGTACTAGCAAGAGCAATCAGACAAAAGAGAAAAGAAGAGAAAAGAAAAGACATCCCAATATGAAAGGAAGAAGTTAAATGATCTGTTTGCAGATGACATGAGCATATATGTGGAAAACTCTAAACACTCATTAATAAACTGTTAGAACAAATAAATGAATTCAGTAAAATCACAGGATACAAAAATCAGCATATAAAATCAGTTGCATTTCTCTATACCAACAGTGATCTATCCAAAAAGGAAATCAAGAAAATAATCCTATTTTCAATAGAGTCAAAATGAATAAAATACTTAGGAATAAATTTAACCAAGGAGATGAAAGATCCGTACACTGAAAACTATAAAATTCCAATAGCGTTTTTCACAGAAATAGAAAAAACAATCCTAAAATTTATATGAAACCACAGAAGAGTCTGAATAGCTACAGCAATCTTGCAAAAGAGAAGAGTTGGAGGCAACATACTTCCTGGTTTCAAGTTATATTACAAAGCTATAGTAATCAAGATAGTAATGGTACTGGCATAAAAAGAAACACGTAGATAACGGAACAGAATTGAGAAACCAGAAATAAATCCCATCATGTACAGTCAATGAATTTTTGACAAGGGTGCCAAGAGTGCACAAAGGATAGTATTCTCAATAAGTGGTGTTGGGAGAACTGGCTATCCACATAGAAAAGAATGAAATTGCACATCATACACAAGTATAACTCAGAATGAATTAAATACTTACATATAGGAGCTGAAACCGTACAACTCCTAGAAGGAAATATAGGGAAAAAGCTCCTTGGCATTTGCAGTGATTTTTCCACATGATACCAAAGCTCAGGCAACAAAAGCAAAATAAACAAGAGAGACTACATCAAACTAAAAATCTCCACATGGCAAAAGAAATAATAAAATGAGAATGTAACCTAAGGAATGGGAGAAAATGTTTGCAAACATATGTCAGATAAGGGTTTAAAACCCAAAATAAATAAGGAACTCATAAAACTCAATAGCAAAAAATAACCAACCCAATTTAAAAACAGGCCTCTCCAGCATGCTAAGCTTATTCTTTCTCTGAGTTCTCAGGAAAATGTGTGTGGAATGCCTTTTTACCCCTATAATTCTAGATATATGAAATATTAAAATAATTTTATAAAGCAGTCAAATAGGATTTTAAGTGTAGGATTTCTTATGAGTTAATCACAAGTTTTATTTTTTTTAAACCCTAAGTTCAAATAAGATTCCTCTCTCTCCTTACTGAGTGCCATAGGACCAACTGCACCTTAATACATAGCCCACAAGGGAGACAAAAAATTTCCCAGAGTTTCCACAAATTGGTGTTTTCCTTTGTATATGTGACCAAAAAGGGGAGAGGAGCAAAGTCCCTGAATGGACATTTTTCCAAAGAAGACATACAAATCACCAACAAATATATGAAAGGTATTCACTATCACTAATCATCAGGGAAATGCAGATCAAAACCCCAGTGAAATATCACCTCATGACTATTAGGGTGACTGTTATCAGAAAGATACAAGGTAAGTGCTGGCAAGGATGCTGGAGAAAAAGGAAACTTTGTACACCGTTGGTGGCCATGTAGATTGCGTAAGCCATTATAGAAAATGTTACAGAGGTTTCTCAAAAAATTAAAAATAGGACCGCCACATACTTCAGCAATCCCTCTTCTAGGTATACACCCAAAGGAAATGAAATTAGTGCCTCAAAGACATAGCTGTGCTTCCATGCTTATTGCAGCATTATTTATAATAGCCAAGATATGAAAACAACCTGTTTCCATCAGTGGATGAATGGATAAAGAAATGGTGGTATATACAGTGAAATATTATTCAGCCTTTAAAAAGGAGATCCTGCCATTTGTGACAACATGAATGGACCTGGAGGACAGTGTGCTAAGTGAAATAAGCCAGACACAGAAAGAAAAATACTGCATGACCTCGTTTATATGTTTTTTGAAATCTTTTTTTTTCTTTCTTTTTTTTCTGGCTGCACCATGCAGCGTGTGGGATCTTAGTTCCCCCAACCAGGGATGGAATCTGTGCCCCCTGCAGTGGAAGCGCAGAGTCCTAACCACTGGACCACCAGGAAAGTCCCGCATTTATGTGTTTTATCTACAAAAAGTCACATAGAAGCAGAAAGTAGAAGAAGGGTGATTACCAGGGGTAAGGAAGTGGAAGGGATGGGGAGATGTTGGTCAAAGGGTACAAAGTTGCAGTTATGTAGGGAGGAATAAATGAAGAAATCTAATGTACAACATGATGACTAGCTAATAATACTCTGTTATATACTGGGAATTTGTTAACATGTGTGTTTGTTACGTGTATATGTAAAAAAATGAAATTGAGTAGCGGAAATCACCCAAGCCTAACAGAAAAAAGAAAAAAATATTTTAAAGTCAGGATAGTTTAAGAGATCTTTGGGACAGCATCAAGAGTTGGAACATCTACATTCACATTTTAGAGGTCCCAGAAATTGAGAAGAGAAAGAGAAAGGGGCAGAGAACTTATTTGAAGAAATAAAAGTTGAAAACTTCCCTAACCTAGGAAAGGAAACACATCCAGGTCCAGGAAGCACAGAGTCCCAAACAAGATGAACCCAAAAAGATCCACACCAAGACACACTGTAATTAAAATGGCAAAAAATTAAAGATTAAGAGAGAATCTTAAAATCAGTGAGGGAACAACAACTAGTTATGTACAAGGGAACTCCCATAACACTGTCAGCTGACTTTTCAGTAGAAACTTTGCAGGTCAGAAGGGAGCAGCACAGTATATTCAATGTGATGAAAGGAAATAACCTACAACCAAGAATACTCTACCCAGCAAGGCTATCACTCAGATTTGAAGGAGAGATAAAGAGTTTTACAGACAAGCCAAAGCTGAAAGAATTCAGCACCACTAAACTGGCTTTACAAGAAATGTTAAAGGGACTTAGCTAAGCAGAAAAGAAGAAACCACAACTAGAAATATAAAAATTACAAAAGGAAAAATCTACAAAAACAGACTCATAGATACAGAGAACAAATGTGTGGTTGGCAGAAAGGAGGTACAAAATAAATAATTTACGGGGATGTAACATACAGCATAAGGGATACGATCAATAACATAATAACTTTGTATGGGACAGATGGTTACTAGACATGGTGATTATTTCATAATGTATGCAAATGTCAAATCATTATGTAGTACACCTGAAACTAACATAATATTGTATATCAACTATATTTCAATTTGGAAAAAATAAAAGAATAAATGGTATAGCTACTTTGGAAAACAGTTTAGCAATTTCTTAAAGAGTTAAACATAAATGTGTCTCATTATCCAGCAATCCCATCCCTAGATAACTACCCACAATAAATGAAAACATATGTCTGCACAAAGACTTGAACCTGAATGTCCATAATGGTGATATTCATAATAAACCCAAAGTGGAAATAATCAAAATATTCATCAATTAGATATGATATGTCCATAAAATGGAATACTAGTCAGCTATAAAAAGGGACAAAGTATTGAAACCTGCTCCTACATGGATAAATCTCCATTGTGTTAAGTGATATCAGCCACAAAAGACCACAGATTGCATGCTTGCATTTATATTAAGGTTGATGCTACAACATGGATGAACCTTGAAGATACTATGCAAGCAGTTGCCTAGGATTGAGTTTGGAATGGGAACTGACTGCAAGAAAATTAAACATAGAATTACCATATGATCCAGCAATTCCACTTCAGGGTATATACATAAGAGAATTCAAATCAGGAGCTCAAATAGTTATTTGTACACCGCTGTTCACAGAAGCATTGTTCACAATAGCCAAAAGATGGAAACCACCCAGATGTCCATCGAAGAATGGATTGATTGGACAGCGCATGTAAATCAGTGAAGTTAGAACATACCCTCATAGTATACACAAAAATAAACTCAAAATGGCTTAAAGGCTTAAACATAAGACATGACACCATAAAACTCCTAGAAGAGAACATAAGCAAAACATTCTCTCACATAAATTGTACTAATGTTTTCTTAGGTCAGTCTCCCAAAGCCATAAAATAAAAGCAAAAATAAACAAATGGGACCTAATCAAATTTATAAGCTTTTGCACAGCAAAGGAAACCATAAACAGAACAAAAAGACAGCCCACAGAATGGGAAAAATATTTGCAAACAATGTGACTGACAAGGGCTTAATCTCCAAAATACAGGAACAGCCCTTATAACTCAACAGCAGAAAACCAAACAACCCAATCAAAAAATAGGCAGAAGAATTAGACATTTCTCTAGAGAAGACATACAGATGGCTGATAGGCACATGAAAAGATGCTTAACGTCTCTAATTATTAGAGAAATGCAAATCAAAACTACTAGGTATCACTTCACACTGGTCAGATTGGCCATCATCAAAAAGTCTACAAATAATAAATGCTGGAGAGGGTGTGGAGAAAAGCAAACCCTCTCACACTGTTGGTAAGAATGTAAATTGGTGCAGCCACTATGGAAAACAGTTGGCGGTTCCTCAAAAAGCTAAAAATAGAGCTACCATATAATATAGCAATCCCACTTCTGGGCACATATTCAGACAAAACTATAATT
The DNA here is from genome assembly GCF_030028045.1 of Hippopotamus amphibius kiboko. Classification (NCBI taxonomy): domain Eukaryota; kingdom Metazoa; phylum Chordata; class Mammalia; order Artiodactyla; family Hippopotamidae; genus Hippopotamus; species Hippopotamus amphibius. The sequence continues at coordinate 217,409,168 of NC_080187.1, forward strand.
CGAAAAGATACATGCACCTCCATGTTCACAGCAGCACTGTTCACAATAGCCAAGACATGGAAACAATCTAAATGTCCACTGACATGAATGTAAAGGAAGATGTGGTACATATATACAATGGAATATAACTCAGCCATAAAAAAAAGAATGAAATAATGCTATTTGCAGCAACATGGATGGACCTAGAGATTATCATACTAAGTGAAGTAAGTCAGAAAGAGGAAGACAGATAACATATGATATCACGCATATGTGGAATCTAAAATATAACACAAACGAACTTACCTACAAAACAGACTCACAGACATAGAGAACAGACTTGTGGTTACTAGGGGGTGGGGGTGGGAGAGTGATGGAGTTTGGGGTTAGGAGATGTAAACTGTTATGTATAGAATGGATAACAAGGTCCTACTGTATAGCACAGAGAACTATATTCAATATCCTGTGATAAACCATAATGGAAAAGAATGTTTAAAAAAAGATTGTATATATATGTATAACTGAATCACTTTGCTGTACAGCAGAAATTGACACAACATTGTAAATCAGCTATACTTCCATAAAACATTTTTGAAAAAAGGAATGAATTGACAAGCCCTATATGGTACATAAATACAATGGAATATTATTTAGCCTTAAAAAGGAATCAAATTCTGATTCATGCTACACTGCAGATGAACCTCTAAAACAGTATGCTAAGTGAAATAAGCCAGTCACAAAAGGTAAGTATTATATGATTTCACTTATTTGAAATATCTAGAGTAATCAAACTCATAGAGACAGAAAGTGAAATGGTTGTTACCAGGGGCTGAGAGTAGGAGGATGGGGAGTTGTTATTTAATGAGTACAGAATTTCAGTGTGGGATTATGAAAAAGTTTTAGAGAAGGATGGTGGCAATGATTGCACAACAGTGTGGATGTACTCTCTGCCACCGAACTGTACAGTTAAAACTGCACAGTAAATTTTATTGTGTATATTTCACAGTAAAAAGTACAAAGAGGCCGTTATTAAATGATACTATCAGACAATTCATTTTAATATGCTCAAAATTAACTTTCGAGTTACCAAGAGATTGAGATGTATTCCTCTACTTTGTAATTGACTGAAATCATGTATTTTAATGGTTTGGTGAGTTTGTTGATTTTTGCTATATTTATAATAATGTCTGGAACTACATTCATTTGTAAAGTGCTTGATGGTAAAATAGTGAGGAAATTCTCAGAGAGCTGAAAATTTATTATTGAGCATGGTTTTAACTGGGGAGATTAACTCAAATAAGGCCAAATCTCTCAGGAAAAAAAGTGGGGGAATGGTTGACTGCCGTTAACACTTGAATGCACAAGTACCCATGTTTATAATTCACCAGTAGCATCTCTTCTCAAAAGGTTTGCCTCTTAATTTTTTTTCAGAATGTTCAATGGATGGTCAAAACTCAATTATTTTTTAGAAACCATATACACATAAAAAACAAGTCAACCTCTTTATAAAGACATGTTTGTAATAAAATGGAAACTACCTTGGAGCCTTTCTACACAGGGGTTACTCTGGTTTCACTGGGAAAGAGTTTTGGAATTCAAGTATTAAATTGCTCTTTTCTGTTTAATGGAGGGAAGGAAGATGTCACAACAAAGGCTAAAACTCTGGATAAGGTATTGGGCATAGCTCACAAAATTAGCTCACTGACCACTTATTTTTTCAAGGTCAAACAGTCTGTCCGTAACTGCAAGGCCATTACTTTAAGAAAAGGAAAAGAAATGCCTTTTACCACACGTGACAAGATCTGTGTCATGAAATGAAGTTGATCATGGGGAATGGGAATTGCTTAGTGCTATTAGCTCATATTTCTTATGAAAATCACAGCATGATGGTCATTCTATTTTAAAATTTATTAACGACTTATTTTTACCAGGAAACTCCTCTCGCCACCACACCATAAAGCTTTATTCAGTGTATCACTCCCTTCTGATAGGTTTGTTTGTGTCACCTTGTGTACCTGTGGAATATAAATCTTCCTAGGCAGTCTTTCCAGTTTGTTCATTAAGTAAACCTACAGCCTAAATCCTAGCATACATTTAGATTGTGATTATGTGTCCTTATTGCAAGAATGCACTAGTTCTGAAAGTACAGCTCTTCAGATGAAAAGAAAGCACTGTAACTATATAGTCATGAACGCCAGGTTAGGTGCCAGGCACTGTGGTGGATACTTCATATCAGAGAAATCTTATACGTCTTAACACCCATTGTGAGGCAGGTGGTATTATTCTCACTCTACAAAAGAGAAAACTGAGGCTTAAGAGAGGTTAAGATCAAGATCACACATCAGAAGGTGATAGGACAAGGATTTAAACCCAGGTGAATCTAGCTCCCAAGTCCAAGTTTTTCGTACTGCACTTATGCTTCCACAGGTATGGGTGGCAGACTCAGGGCTCATCAGCTATGGAGGGAATTGTCCCTACATTAAATCATTAAATAGCCCTGGCTAGCCACAGGTTTGTTTTTTGTTTTGTTTGGTTTTTGGGTTTGTGTTTTAGCCCTGGTTTTTGTTTTGTTTTTGCTTTCTTCTGTTTTCTTGCCATCAGTTATTAACTTTTATTGCTGTTAGGGTAACTCACTGTAGCTATCTTTTGCCTTTACTCTCTTTATCATTTGTAATATCTTTTAAAAAAATTCAGCAGGCTTGTTAGAACTTCATGTAACAGCAAATAGGCAGTGAGGAAAGGCAGGGACACTTGCTTCTGTGAGATCTGAATGGAGGTGCTGACGCAACTCTTCTGTGTTCTGAGGAGCGTTATGGGGCTTATTTGGATGTTCTAGGCTAGTTCATGTCAACTCTTCACATCACAAACATGGATGTACATGTGTGAATAAAATAAAGGCGTGTTGGCAAGTGTGCATATAAAGAAAAATTGAGATGGAGAAAACATCTTAATTCTTATTTTCCATAGGTCATGGAGAACATTGAAGAAATATCACAGTGAACCCAAATCATTGCTTCTTTGTTACAAAGGCAGAAAATGAAACACCAAAAGGTAAAAGAAATTAAAGTTAATCCTTCTTTGTTCTCTAAATAAAAGACTGAAAGTTATCATACCCCGAAACACAGTCCATCCTGCTGCAAGGTGTGTATGTTTCTGGAACCTATATTATTAGCTGATTTGCAGTTGGTAAATAGGAGAGTAATATCAATCCTATGTGAAAGTTGCATTGGTTCAAACATGATTTTTCCCAGCAAGATAATTTGTTGAAGCAACCAAAGGCAAACTTTCTTACAGCTAATGAGAAACTCTTAGCAATGTATGAAGACCCTAAGAGAAAAGATGAAAATCCTTTAAGGGCAAGGAGCGGCTACTTTAGTGGCTTTCACTGTGTTAAGCTGTCTGGGGAAGCTGCGAGTACAGGTAAGCCATGAAGACATTTCACCTGGTGATTAGAAAAAAAACATTGATTGATGAAGGTGAAACCGCACAACTCGTCTCAGGACTTAATGAATTGCAGGTTCTTTATGTCTCGGTGCAGAAGCAATTCCGTGAGGGACAAAGTGGGAGGTAAGAAGTGGATCTGTTAGTATAGGATGCGTGTGAAGGAGACAGGCAGGCAGGCAAGAGAGCTCTGCCCCAGAACTAAGTGGGCTACGTTTTTGTTTTGTTTTGTTGTTAATCATTTTTAAAATCTTAATTTTATATTGGAGTATAATTGATTAACAATGTTGTGCTAGTTTCAGGTGTACAGCAAAGTGATTCAGTTACACATATACATGTATCTGTTCTTTTTCAAATTCTTTTCCCATTTAGGTTGTTTTGTTTCATTTATGTTAGCAAATGTAGCATACTAAGACATTTTACATAGATGTTTAATAGTAGGGAAAACTGTGTGGGAGAGGGAAGTGTATGGGAACTCTGTACTATCTTCTCAGTCTTTCTATAAATCTATAACTTTTCTAAAAATAAAGTCTGTTAAAAAATTCTATGAGGGTTTCTCATTTTGTACACTCTAGTACCTCAAGCTCATATATATTAGTTACAAATGAGTGATGGGTAAATGAGTGAGTGAATGAACGAATCAGTGGCTCGTGACAGATTCAACATGCAGTGCCCACACTGGGCTAGAATACTGGGAAAAGTCAGTGTGTACCAACTGAGGGGCTAATAACCAGAATACTTGAAGAACTCCTAAAATGCAACAACAGCAACAAAGACAACCTAATTCAAAATAGGCAAAGGATTTGAATAGACAGGTATCCAAAGAAGATATACAGATGAAAAGATGCTAAACGTCACTAATCGTTAGGGAAATGCAAATAAAACCACAGTGAGATACCACTTCATACCCATTAGGATGGCTATTAAAAACAAAAACAAGTGTGGGCTATATTTTTATAATCAAAGGAAAAGTAGGGAGGGGCAGAAGACCACTTTCTTCCTCATTCTTTGAGTAGCTGTCAAGCCTACGTCACTAGCTCCTCCTTCAGGTCGGGCAGAGGAGTTTTTGACCCTATATGGTCAAACCAGGATGGTCTTGGTGCTATTCAAATCAGCACAAGGGTGGTAACGTAGACTAAACTATGTTAAATCATCTCACATTTCAGTATAATGAGGGTCTTCTACTTTGGAATGCCACCTTTGCCCTGTATTCCTGTCCTTGGTACGTGCATGTCCTAAGGATCATTATCTTGCTGACCTTTACCAGCAGGATGCAGGCCTCATTTTTTCACTTAATGGGCTGGGGCATATCTTGTGCTTTTATTGCATAGTTTCATTGTTAAGCCGGCCTGTTTTCTTTCACAGTGTTCTGATTGGTTTCTTCAGTGATCATTAGCTTACAGTGGTCTCCTGAAGTTCCTTCTCTATAATCCCCAGTGGAATTTCTGAAACTACTCTATCCCTATCATTGGCAGCAACCTTTAGATCATATTTTTAATATTGATGAAAATGATTTCTATGAGAAGCAATTGATTTCAAGGATCTATATCTGAAAAGAAGAAACACAAGCCCAAACATTTAAGTATACAACAGATGGACTAATTCTCAGTGTAGATATTAGTGGAAATTTAGGATTCTTGTTTTTGTTACTGCTCAGGTTACAAAATTCCATAAGAATTTTCCCCATAAGACTTTTAATTTTAGGGCATGATTTTGCAGAATGTGAGATTTTCATCTTATTAGGAGCAAATTAAAGAATTCATTAGACCAAAACAGTTTCTCCCGTTTTTCCATCTGTGTAGTTACCCTGAAACATAATAGAAAAAAACCAATAGCAACTTTCATGATGTATGAAAATTGTTGTGGAGTAGCTTGGAACAGTGGGAGTTCTGAACCAAAGGTCTATGTCTAGTACATAGTTGAGGCAGAGAACCAAGCACTGGCCAAATTTAACAGCCCACCTGTGAACAACTTCCCCTTCAAACCAATTTCTCTATATCCTTGCCAACACTTGTTTTTGTTTTTAATAGCCATCCTAATGGGTATGAAATGGTATCTCACTGTGATTTTATTTGCATTTCCCTAACGATTAGTGACGTTTAGCATCTCATGTGCTTATTGGTCATCTGTATATCTTCTTTGGATACCTGTCTATTCAAATCCTTTGCCTATTTTGAATTAGGTTGTCTTTGTTGCTGTTGTTGCATTTTTAGGAGTTCTTCAAGTATTCTGGTTATTAGCCCCTCAGTTGGTACACACTGACTTTTCCCAGTATTCTAGCCCAGTGTGGGCACTGCATGTTGAATCTGTCACGAGCCACTGATTCGTTCATTCACTCACTCATTTACCCATCACTCATTTGTAACTAATATATATGAGCTTGAGGTACTAGAGTGTACAAAATGAGAAACCCTCATAGAATTTTTTAACAGACTTTATTTTTAGAAAAGTTATAGATTTATAGAAAGACTGAGAAGATAGTACAGAGTTCCCATACACTTCCCTCTCCCACACAGTTTTCCCTACTATTAAACATCTATGCGAAATGTCCTAGTGTGTGACATCTGTTAACATAAATGAAACAATAATGACACATTAACAAAAGTCCATAGTTTACATTAAGGTTCCTCTTTTTGTTATACTTTTATGGATTTTGACAAATGCATAATTTCATGTGTCTACCACTACAGTATCATATTGAATAATCTCACCATCCTAAAAATTTCCTGTGTTCCATCTACTCACCCTTCCCAATCTCACAGTGGCAACCACTGATCCCCTTACTATCTCTCTAGTTTTGCTCTTTCCAGAATGTCATATAGTTGGAATCATACTGTAAGTAACCTTTTCAGACTGGCTTCTTTCTCTTAGCCACATACAAATTAAACTTCCTTTGTGTCTTGGGCCTTGATAACCTTTTTTTTTTGTTTTAATAGCTAGGCTATATGATTTTTTTTTTTGATGGTTTAAAAAATTTTTTATTGTGGAAAAATGTACATAAAATTTACCATTTTTACATATGCAATTCAGTGGCATTAAGTATATGCACGATCACCACCATCCATCTCCAGAACCCCATACTGAACACTATATGCATTAAATAACAACTCCCCATTCCCTCCTCCACTCAAGACCCTGGTAGCCAACATTCCACCTTATCTCTAAATATTTGAATAGTCTTAATACTTCATATAAGTAGAATCATGTATTTGTCCTTTTGCGTGTGGCTTATTTCACTTACCATGTCTTCAAGGTTCATCAACAGTATAGTATGTATCCAAATTTCATTCCTTTTTATGACTGAATAATATTCCACTGTAGGTATTTACCACATTTTGCTTATTCATTCATTGATTAGTGATCATGAGTCATTTCACCTTTTTGCTGTTGAGATAATGCTTCTATGAACATACATGTGCAAATACCTGTTTAAGCCCCTGTTTTCTATTCTTTTGTATAAATACCCAGAAGTGGTTTTGCTGAATCAAATGCTAATTCTGTATTTAACGTTTTGAGGAACTGCCATACTGTCTTCTACCGCAGCTATACCACAACGCAGAAAAGTTCCAGTCTCTCCAATATCCTTGTCAGCACTTTTTTTAAATAATAGCAATACTAATGGGTGTAAAGTGGTATTTCATCATGGTTTTGATTTGCATTTCCCAAATGGTTAGTGATGCTGAGTATCTTTTCATGTGCTTATTGGTCATTCTGTATCTTCTTTGGATACCTGTCTATTCAAGTCCTTTGCCCAGTTTTGAATTGGGTTGTCTTTTGTTGCTATGGTTGCATTTTAGAAGTTTTTTATATATTAATAGATATTAATCCCTCATCAAATATGTGATTTGCAAATATTTTCTCCCATTCTGTGGATTGCTTTTTTCACTGTTGATAGTGTCCTTTGATACATAAATGTTTAATTTTTGATGAAGCCCAGTTTGTTTTTTCTTCTGATGCCTAGGACTTTGGTGTCATATTCAAGAAATCACTACCAAATCCAATGTCCTGAAACTTCCCCTGTTTTCCTCTAAGAGTAGAGTTTTAAGTCTTAGGTTTATGTCTTTGATCCATTTGAATTAATTTTTGTACATGGTGTTAGGTAAGAATCCAGCTTCATTCTTTTGCATGTGGATATCCAGTTTTCCCAACACCTTTTGTTGGAAACACTGTCCTTTCCCATTAAAGGGTCTTGGTGTACTTCCCCAAAATTATTTGACCATATATGTGAGGATTTCTGGATTCTTTATTCTATGACATTTGTCTATATGTCTGTTTTTATTTTGTACCACATTGTTTTGATTATTGTAGCTTTGCGAAAAATTTGAAATCAGTTAGTGTTAGCCTTCCACCTTTGATCTTTTTTAAGATTGTTTTGGCTATTTGGGGCTCCTAGATATTCTGCTGAATTATTTTTCTATTTCTGCAAAAAATGTCATTGAGATTTTGAAGTGGATTACGTTGAATCTGTAGATAACTTTGGGTAGTATTAGCATCATACCCATATTATCAAGTCTTCCAGTCTATGAACGTGGGATGTCTTTCCATTTATTGGTATCATCCTTAACATCATTCAGCAGTTTTGTGGTTTTCAGTGTACAAGTCTTTCACCTTCTTTAATTCCTATGTATATTATTGTTTTTGATGCTATTGTAAAGGGAATTATCCAAATTTATGTTTTGGGTTGTTCATGTTAGTGTACTGAAAGGAAACTCATTTTGTGTGTTGCTTCTGTATCCTTAAACTTTGCTGAATTTCTTAGTTCTAACAGATTTGGGGGTGTGGGGATCATTCGTGTTATGTACATATAGGATCATGTATTCTGCAGAGATAATTTTACTTCTTCCTTCCTAATTTGTCTTTTTCTTGTCTAATTACTCTGTCTCAAGCTTCCAACACCATGCTGAATGGTAGTAGTAAAATCTGCTTCCTTGTCTTGTTCCTGATGTTAGGAAAAGCTTTCAGTCCTTAATTATGATGTTAGCTGTAAGATTTTCATGTGACCTTTATTATGTTGAGGTAGCTTCTAGCTTCCTTCAATTCCTAGTGTATTGTTTTTGGGTTTTTTTAATCAAAATGAATTTTGTCAAATTCTTTTTCAGCATCAACTGATGGGATCCATGTGGGACCTTCATTCTGCTGATGTGGTGTATTGTACTCAATTGGATTTTCATCTGTTGAAACATCCTTGCCTTGCAGCAATAAACCCACTTGTTCAAAATGTGTGAAACTTTTAGTGTGCTCTTGAATTCAGTTTGCTAATAACTTAAGATTTTTACATCAGTATGCGTCAGGGATATTGGTCTTTAACTTTCTTTTCTTGTGTTGTCATCGTCTGGCTTTGGTATCACGGTAATGCTGGCCTTATACAATGGATTAGAAAATGTTCCCACCTATTAAATTTTTGGAAAGTTTGAGAACTGGCGTTATTTCTTCTTTAAAGGTTTGGTAGACTTGAGTAAAGCCAGAGGTTGCCTTTTTTCCCCTTTCTTGGGAGGTTTTTGACTGCTGATTCAATCTCTTTTCTAGCTATAGGTCTATGTAGATTTTTTTTTTATAATTTTATTTATTTATTATTTTTGGGGGGGTACACCAAGTTCAATCATCTTTTCTTTTTTTCATTTTTTTTTTATTATTTTTTTGGGGGTACACCAGGTTCAATCATCTGTTTTTATACACATATCCCCGTATTCCCTCCCTCCCTTGAATCATGAATCAGCCTTGGTATGGCTTTGTGTTTTTAGGCATACATCCATTTCATCTAGGTTATCCAACTTGCTGCTGTTCACAGTACTCTTATGATACTTTTTATTTCTGTAGACTTGTTAGTAATATCTCTACTGTTATTTCTGTTTTTAGAAGTTGAGTCTTCTCTTGTTATTGATCTAGCTAAACGTTTGTCCACTTTGTTAACCTTTTCGAAGAACTAGCTTTTAGTTCAAACTTTTCTATTGATTTTCTATTCAGTATTTTGCCTATCTTATTCTCATCTTCCTTCTACTAGCTTTGGGTCTAGTCCATTCTTTATTTAGTTCTTTAAGTTATACAGTTAGAAAGTTGATTTCAGGTTGTTTTTTTTTTTTTTTTTTAAAGTAAGCATTTACAGCTAGAATTTTCTCTGTTATGGGATGCAGTGAAAGCAGTGCTGAGGTTTGGTATGTTGTGTTTTGCTTAATGTACTTTGAGGATGTTATTAGATGTGTGTTTATCATTGTTACATCTTTGTTGCATAAAACCTTTTAACATATACTGTTCTTTTCTTTAAATCCCAAAAGGTTATAAGTCTATTTGTCTGACGATACTATACTGTTCTCTTTTGGTTACTATCTGCATGGAATATTTTTCTTCCTTATCTTTGGTGTTAGTCTTTTCATGTTGTTTTTTTGTAGTGAAATATTTAAATTCTCTTCTTTCCTTCTGTGTGTATTCTATAGCTATTTCTTTGTGGTTACCATGGGGATTCCATTTAACATCATAAAGTAATAACACTAATTTGAATTTATAGCAGCTTAACTTCAACAGTGCATAAAAACTTTGCTCTTACATAACTTCATCCACACTCCCTTTCAACTATTAATGCTACAAGATTGCATTTTTAAGCACTGTCTAAAAACATAAACCAATAAATATATTTTATCATTAGTTCCTAAACTGTGTGGAACACAAAGTTATAAATCAAAGTTATAATACTAGCTTCTGTAATTGTTCATGTAGACCTTTACTGGAGAGCTTTACTTCTTCATATGGTTTCCCATTCCTATCCTTTGTCCTTTCATTTCAACTTGAAGAATGCCCTTTAGCATTTCTTGCAGGGCAGGTCTAGTTGTATCAGTCTCCTTCAGCTTTTATTTGGTAGTGTTCTAATTTCTCCCTCATTTCTTTTTTTAAATTTTTGGCTGCATTGGGTTTTCGTTGCTTCACACAGGCTCTCTCTAGTTGTGGCGAGCAGGGGCTACTCTTCATTGTGGTGCACTGGCTTTTCATTGCAGTGGCTTCTCTTGTTGTGGAGCACAGGCTCTAGGCACATGGGCTTCAGTAGTTGCAGCACACAGGCTCAGTAGTTGTGGCACATGGGCTTAGTTGCTCCATGGCATATGGGATCCTGCCAGACCAGGGATCAAACCTGTGTCCCCTGCATTGGCAGGTGGATTCTTAACCACTTCGCCACCAGGGAAGTCCCTCTCCCTCATTTTTGAAAGACAGTTTTGCCACATAGATTTCAGGTTGACATTTTTTTCAAGAAATCTGATCATCTTATTGAAGATCCCTTTTATGTTATGTTTCTTAATTCTTGCTGCTTTCAAGACTCTTTCTCTTCATATAGCCTAATTATGCAGATCTTCCTTGACTTACAATGGGGTTGTATCTCAGTAAACCCACGGCTAAGTTGAAAATATCATGTCGAAAATGCATTTTATATTCCTAACCTGCAACACCATAGCTCAGCCCGTCCGACCTTAAATGTGCTCTGAACAATTGCATTAGCCTATAGTTGGGCAAAATCATGTAATACAAAGCCTGTTTTGAAGTGATGTAATTTATTGAATACTGTACTGAAAAACGGAACGGTTGTAATTAGATGTTTACTCTCATGATCATGTGGCTGACTGGGAGCTGCAGCTACCACAGCCAAGCATCATAAATGCATATCTTACTGCATGCTGCTAGCCTGGGAAAAGATCAAAATTCAGAACTTGAAGTATGGTTTCTGCTGAACACATATCACTTTTGCACCATCGTAAAGCTGAAAAATCCTAAGTCAAATTGTCCTAGGTCAAGGACTGTCTATACTGTATCTTGGTGTCTCTTTTGACTTTGCCCTGTTTGGAGTTCATTGAGCCTCTTGATATGTACATCCACACCTTGCATCAAATTTGGTAAGCTTTTTGCCATTATTTCTTCACATAATCTTTATATAGCTTTCTCTTTTTCTTGTGGGACTTCTGTAATGTTTCTTTTTCCATTTGGTGGTGTCTTACAAAGCCCTTATATTATTTACTTTGTTTTCTTAGACACAGTATCTTCAACTGTCTTGAACTGTCTTCAGCTTTGCTGATGAGTTATTTTGCTTGCTCCAATCTGTTCAACCCCTCTAGTGAAAATTTTTTTTGTAATTTTCTGCTCCAGAATTTGGTTCCTTTTTATAATACCTCTCCATTGGAATTCTCATTTTAGTCAACACTTTGATTTCCTTTAGTTCCTTGAGCATATTTAAAGGTCTTTTCTAGTAAGTTCAATGTGTGGGCTTCCTCCAGGCCAGTCTCTGTTCCACTGAATAGGCCTCGTTTCCCTGTTTCTTTGTATGAATGCCTTGCAGATTCTTTGTTGTTGAAAATTTGGGCATTTCACTATTACAATATTGTAATTATGAATATAACATTCTCATCTATTCTGTTTACCAGTTGTTGCTGACTGCTGAAGGCTGTTGTTCATTTGTTTTTGAGACTTTTCCAAGCTATTTTTACAAAGACTATTCCTTGTGTGATCATTGAAGCCTCTGTTCTTATTATCTCTTGTTCAGCTGTTTTTAGAGATTTCCTTCAATGCCACTTCTTTTTGCATTTTAGCTGTGTGCTAAGGCACTCCTGCAGTACTTAGCTAGGCTTGCTTCTCTCCTAGGAATCAGAGCAAGATGAAAGCCTAATGCTCTCTTAAGTCTTTTCTGAGCATGTTTTGCCTGTGCCTGCATTTGGCATTCTGCATCTTCCCCTGGGTACAACTGCTTTTGAATGTCCTATTTCTCAAAAATGTCACCCCAACTTCTCCTCTGGGCCTTACACAGCCTGTTTTATGTCTTCACCCATATCCAGGTGCCTGTGATTCTGTAGTCATCCTGCAGCTTTCACAAGCAGTGGCCCATCTTTTCTTGCCTGATTTCCAAGTTATGCAAAACAATGATGAGGACCTTGAGTCAGTCCTTCTAATCCCCCAGACAGATTAGAAAAGACAAAAATGATTTGAAAAGTCTATTCTTCCTCTTCTGGCTTGAGGGAGGGAACTGGATACTAGGCTTGTCATTTTAAGAATAAGACCACCACTGCATGGGTGAGTAAAAAGGTCACAAAGCCTTCCTTTTCGTGGATGGGTTTTCCTCACTGGGCACTGTGTTAGTTGCTATAATCCTTCGACTGTTTTCCAAAGCTTCAACAAATTTGGTTCATACAGTTGCTACTTTCTTCCTTTCCTCCCCAATGTCTCTGTGGAGGAACAAAAGTTTGGAGCATCGTAGTTCACAATTTTGCTAGTGTCACTCAGGTCAACTGTTTATTCCTATCTATAATTCTAGTATTCCAACTAGGCCTTCAGCAGTTTGTTTTAGATACATGTATGGTGACTGAATTTTGGTTAGACTTGGAAGTATTGTGTAAATGTTAAGAAAACGGTCTCAATTATCTTCATTCATTTACATTTAAAATTAATGAATATATATATTTTCCAATTTCTTGTAATTATCAATCTTGTTTTTACTGGCTGTGATGTCACTAGAGAACAGTAACTTTTATGAGAACTTCATGAAATGCTCTCTACACTTTTAGTACCAGAACAAAACATTAAATGACATTTACTGGCTTCTGCCAATGTTTCCTACTTTATAGTAGCATATATTCTAATTGGTCTCCATCATGGCATAGGGCAGAAATGAAATAAAACAAAAATAACATGTCTTGTAAATATTTGACTATTTTTCTCTACATGGGCCAATATTAAAATAACTTTCTGGTAACATTCTTTACATAGTATAGGTATTAGTTTTATTTAACAAGGATATTATTACTAATACTATGTTTTGTTATTTTAGGATTTTCATTAAGCAGACTCATACCCTTTCTACAAATGAAAACCAAGTCAGTCATCTAAAATCTCAATTTCAAATCAAGAGGATTTAGAGTCTTCTGTTTTCATTAAAATGGAATTTATGGTGGTGTTTAAATGGGTTAGATTGTGTGGGCACAAAATGATAAAAGTAGGTTTATTTTTTTCTCAAAAATTTCTGCAGAATGCATAGGAAATTCTCAGACTTGTAAAAGTTTATTTTACATTCTTTGCATGTTCATTGTGTTCAATTTGCAATATAAATTCGTGGCAAAACTTGTGCTGTTTGGCTTCTCTTACTAGGTTAAAAAGTTATTTACCAATGATCCAGGTTTAAGCAAAGCTGAGAAATATAGCAGTGAACTGGCCTTCTGGACTCCTTTCATTAGTCTAGATCACGGACTGTTATAACAATGTGTAGGGTGTCTATTTTGAGGTCTTAATCCCAAGCTTCCCTACTCTTCCTTATACTGCTACTTGGCTTTTCAAGTTTATTCTTTGAAGTAGCCTTTAACAGGGCAAACTAGCTGCAGAAAGAGTCTGCTTTTGAAAGCACATAAAGGAAATCAACATTTTTTAAACATCTTGATTAAACTATCCTATCAATCTTGTCACTTGATAGAAGGCAGCTCAGTATCGTGAAGAAAACACTAAGGGTACATCTTTACTTCTTTTTGTGCTCATGTCAATTTTTTCACATGATCATTTTTCCAATTTCACAAGTGACTACAACAGTTGCCATTTCTATGAATTGAGTATGTTTTTAGCTGAAACAGTAACTTTTCCTTTAATGGTTACTTTTAAGACAAGCCTTTCAAAATTGCAAGAAATTGTTTTAACTTTGGTGGTTACATTATCATTCCTGTTCCATGGAATGTCAAAGCCTCTGAGAGGCAGGGCTGATAACTTTTGTTTTCAATCAGTACTACTCTTTCTGTTGGTTCAACTTCTTCCCTTTCTATTCTGCACCAGGGTTACAACCTTGTAGCCAAATGAATTTATTGTTCATAACAAGCTCCAAAGTCTCAGCTATAAAAGGAGCTATATATTAACCTCAAATATTGTATAAAATGACCTTGCAGCAGACTCTCCTTTGAGAAATAACAAAACATTTTATATGAGTATTAATTTGAAAAACTAAAATAATTCATTCAATCAGGCACATTTTGTTCATGTTTCCGGTTTTCGAAATCCTTTTCCTCTACTAGTCAGTCAACTGTGGTTAATATCAAGGACAAAGAAATTTTACAAAGTATTTTCCTTATATGCTATTTAAGCATAACCAAGGACTCAAATTTTGAGGTATTGTCTACTTGATAATGGGTACCAATGTCAAATAATAGAGGAGTTAATAGCTAAATAAAAACAGCTAAATATTAATATTCACAGATTAAAAGTTCTATGGCAATCATACTTTCCTTTGGACTTTCTTTAGAAACTAAGATTGAGGCTATCCATAAATTAAAGAAACTTTTAAGTATTTTTTATCATTCATATAAACAGCATGAAAAAAATCTTTTGAGGTAAAAATTGGTTTAAAAAAGTGATTAAAAACAGGAAAGCAGGAATGTTAATATATTTGATTTCACTTACCTTGCAAGTTTTCTTCTATCCCGTTAGAACCACTGACTATCACAAAAGTGCCATACATTATATCATACTGTATTACAATATGCTAATACAGATATCCTGTAATAAAGACCTGGAAAAAAACAAGTGACTTAGGCAAGACTGATGCTATTTCTGCCATGTAAGACAGTCTGGAAACACACAGTCCAAATCAGTTGTGGTAGCACTTCAACAAAACTATATGGCAACCTAGGATGGTTCTGTGTGGTTCTCTTCCACAAGAGAGCATTGCCTCTTCCGTAGAGTCTCAGAGGGCTAGCTATCATATCCACTTTTAAGCAAAAGCATCAAAAAAAGGCAAAAAACCCACAAAAAACAGGCACACTGTTTTAAAGGACACATTATCATTTCCCCTCACATTTCACTGGCCAGAGCAGTCATACTTGCAAGGGGGACTAGCATGTAGTCTTTATTCTGATGTGCATGTGCCTAGCTGAAAATCAAAGGTTTTATAACTATGCAAAAAGGAAAGAATGGATATTGGTGGGAAATTGGTATTCTCTGTACATATCTCATTTTGATATTTACATAATTAGAAATTTAAACCTGGAAATCATTTTACTAGAACTATACCAAGATTTGCTAGCTGACAAATACTATTCTGGGTTTTCTTTTCCAAAGGATTAGTTTCTTTCATTCATTCACTAAAAGCAATGAAGTACACAACTATCTGAGTTTCCAAGGTATGTTTTATTGGTATAAAACCAAAATAAAGTGATGTAATTGTGTGATCTGCCAATTAGTTATATAGAAGTAGGTGAAAAAAAGAATTTTGTTGCAATTTCTTTATTGAGGGAAAAGGAAATTTTTTTTCCTTACAAAGTAATAAAATACTGATTAGTCTTGGCAATTTATCTGTATAAGCAATTTTAGAGTACTAAAACAAAAAAAGTTCCTTAATAGTCATCAAATAAGTAAAAAGTCAGTAATAATTTTAACAGCTTCTAAAAAAAATGGTAAAATTGTAAAGCAGAGAAAAGTCTCCCAAGCCATCTGTATATTTTTCTCCTTTATTAAGGGAGAAAAATATCTTCATGCTGAAAGATCACTAACATTTTAGAGGTAGTCATGGAATGTCTTAAAATCTCCTTCCTGCTGATAAATCCTTTTTCAGTCTTCCTATGCAGAAGACTAAAGTCCTGTCACACAGCAGCTACGTAATCTGGTGCAACACAGCCATAATCGGTTAACTTGTGCCTGATGCAAAAGCTCTCAACTCTCAGTCCTGCATTACATTATGTACAAAGGTTTCCATCTATTAAAAACTACCAAATAATCTTTAGAGTGTCAAAGTTACAAAACAGATACATATAAAGTTTTTTTTGTTTGAAATGTACATATCCCAAGTTTCTGCTTTCTGGAAAAGGCAGAGCCCAAAAGTTATATATTGTGAAAGCCACTGTACAGGTGGCTTTATTTAGATGACCCAAGATGAATTAGTGCCATTATTGTTGTATAGCTATGAAACAGATCATCATCCTTTACCTCATTACATTTCTTCAATATAAAGTTTCCAGTGACTATGCGATCACATCCAATTTCTCCATTTCCAAAGAAGCCAAATAAAGGAACACTAGGAAAAAACTTTCTAAATGCATCAGCCTCCACATTCCCCTTGGCTCTATAATACTGAAAGCCCCTGCCAACACATGCAAACATGAAGCCAATGGTGTTCTGCTCTGGAATGCTGGCTGCCTTCAGGCGCTGCATCGCAGCCTCAGCAGTCTTCTCGTCACTGACATCCTCGTTGAGAAGCACTGTGGCACTCTGGATTCGGCGTCCGCTAAATGATAGTCCAACCACACCAGTGGCATCAATATCCAGAGGGTTCCTAGAAAATTAAATTAGAAAAGTGGCAATATATCATGAAATTCAAATTTACAGTATGAAAGAAAAGAAAAATCCTCCTGATTCACTGGTTGGAAAATGCTGCCTTGGTCTACAGTTAGTCTGAGGCTGCACCCACCTCCCCCCCATCAGAGGAGTGTATTACGGGTTAAGCTATTGAGATTAATACATTATAAGAATGCAGAAGGCAGATCTATGGAGAAGAAAGCAACTATTTCTTCCACCACAGATATAAGGAGCAAATGCATCTCCACAAAGGTTTCTAAAATCCAACCTAGTTTTAGAAGGGTACAGAGTATCCTTACCGTTCTTACTTCCTTAAAAAGGAATTTTATAATTTTATTCATATATACAATGATATCTATTAAAGCTTTCGGTATTAACATCCTTGGTATCTTTTCTCCCCTACTTCACCTGACAGATTCTAAAAGAGGTGTATTAAATATTCAATCATGGAGGATAATTTTATTACAAACCCATAATTCCAGAAGTTTTAGCTCTATGCTGTTTGGTCCATAAAGAAATAAATTACATTGCTGTGTCTTATTTATTGCTTTGAGCCAATAATTTAGTTTAATCTGAAGGTAAAATCATACATTTTGTTTCTATTTGCCTGGTATTTTTTTAAATGAAGTATTTTATGGTTACTAAAGAAAATATCAAGTGTCAATAAAGTTATAAAGCATAATATAGTGAACACTCATTGGGGCAAAAACCAAGTAAGTACCTTACATTTCTATCAGGTTTACCAACATGTGAATCAATGAAATGGGCAGGATTCACTGGGTTAACAAGAAACTAAGACTTAAAAAGCTTAAGCACTAAATGACTTAAGGCTAACTACTGGCAAAACCAGTTTCTGAGGGGCAGGATCCATCTTCTGAAGTCCTCTGCTGCTCCTTTAACTTTATATTTCCTCTTTGGTATACAGCTGCAACGTGTGTCTCCTGCCTCAAAGAATTATTCACCTTTTTTTTGGAGGGAAGGGGGCTCATATCTGGACACCATTAAAATGGAGCATTGATTTACTCAATGGCTTCTCTTACTCAATGACACAGTGTAAAGACCACATTAAAATTAATGTCATGAAAGAGGTAATTAATGACTGTTGAGGAAATATTTCCCATATTAGGTATAAAGTGTAGATTATATACAGACAGCCATGCTAACAGGCTAGCACCTCAGATGGTATATGTCTGAGTTGGCATTTCAAAGATAATTTGTTAAATTATATATAGATAGGGCAGTGGTGATTTAAAAGTAAAACCAAAGACAATAATGAAAATTCAGCAAAAGGAGAAATAACCCACAGTTACCAAGAATCAGGTATACTTATGCATGAAATCCAGTGCTTGGAGTTCAGTGCATTGGGCTCTCCTCCCTTCTTCCTCAAGTTCCAGGGAACTCAGCTTAGCTATGTGCTTTCCCTGATCCATCAGTGCAGACTACCAGGAGGGAGATTACGACTGGGATGATTTAAATTGCTCTTAATGATATTGATCTCTAACAGTCTGTCTCCATGTCACCAGTCTAGGATCCAAATACTAGACACAAATATAGAGAGAAACAAATAGTAGTGTTTGCAGGAAACACTGGGGGGCGGGGGGGGGGGTCCTCATTTTCTTGTTTTTGGAAACAGCTGATATTTATGTCTACTTAATTAGCTCAAACTCAAAATACTACATACTGTCACTGGAAATGGAAAAGGAGTAATGGCTCAAGATAGAAGAGCAAATATTTTTTATGTTTGAAAACAAAAGCCTTAATAATAAAATCAAAGATGCATCACTTTTGAGCTTGAAAAAGCCTTTCAAAAGATCTAGTACAGTATTTCTAAAAATCTGTGCCAAGTAATATCACTTATATGTGGAATCTAAAAAAATGGTAAAGGGACTTCCCTGGCATTCCAATGGTTAAGATTCCATGCTTCCACTGCAGGGGGCACGGGTTTGATCCCTGGTCAGGGGACAAAGATCCCACATGCCAAAAATAAATAAATATATAAATTAATCAAATAAAAAGTTTAAAATGGTACAGATGAACTGATTTACAAAACAGAAACAGAGCCACAGATGTAGAAAACAAACTTACATTAACAAGGGGGAGGAGGGAGGGGATAAACTGGGAGGTTGGGATTGACATATACACACTAATATATATAAAATAGATAATAAGGACACACTGTAGGCACAGGGAATTCTACTCAGTACTCTGTAATGACCTACAAGGGAAAAGAGTGGATATATACATATGTATAACTGATTCACTTTGCTATATAGCAGAAACTAACATAACATTGTAAATCAACTATACTCCAATAAAAATGAAAAAAAAAAAATCTAGTACAGTATTTCCAAAAATGTACGCCAAGTAATATCAATAGGCCTGCAAGATGCTCCAGGGACAAAGAGTTTTGTGGCGAAACAGATCTCTAAGAACTGCCACAGGTAGTAGTATTCCCCCTCCCTCTAAAAGACCCAAAGTACTGCGCACATTATTAGAGGCTTTGAGAAGTTTTACCATAAAGATGTGCTGCTGAACCATGTATTTCCTTTAGAGGAGGAAAACAGACCCAGAGAGGAAGTGACATACTGTAAGTCCTCTACTACAAACGCGTTCCATTCCAAGGGCATGTTCGTAGTCCAGTTTGTTCATAAGTCCAACAAGGTTAGCCTAAGTACCCAACTAATACAATCAGCTATATAGTACTATAACAGATTTCTAATACTTTTCACATAAATACACAAAAAACACAAAAACATTTTTAATCCTACAGTACAGTACCTTGAAAAGTACATTAGTGCAGTACAGCAGCTGGCACACGGGCTGGCATCGAGTGAACAGGCCAGAAGAGTTACTGACTGGAGGAGAGGAGGTGGGAGATGGTAGGGCTGAAGGATCACCAGCAGTAGGAAACGGAGGGCGAGCTGCAAGTTCACTCGTGCCTGATGTTGATGGCACACTTCTGGTTCCCTGCTGGATTCAATCTACCCTCTTGAAAAAATGATCCCGTAATGTCTGGGTAGTAGCTCTTTTTTTCTGGTCATAGATGACACAGTAGCACTGGAGTGCTTTCTGAACAGCTGCTGTGACCTTCATGTACTGTTTTACGTTCACATCCTGTACTTTAAAAACTAACAGTGCCTCCTCAAATAAAGAAAATCCCCTTGCCACTTTCTGTGTCGTGAATCTCTTTGGTTCAGTTACTTCTCTCTCTCGTCTCTCCTCATCCTTTCTCTGGGCCCCCAAGTCCATTAGGTCTTCATTAGTCAGCTCCTCGTGTTGCACAGCAAGGAGTTCAACGAAGTCATCCTCTTGCAGATCTAGCTCCCGCTTCTCTCTGAGGGTCACTAAGTTGCTGAAGACCTCTTTGGACTCCTCATCCACCTTCTCAAATCCACGAAAATCGTGAACAAACTGCGGGCAAAGGTCCTTCCAAACCCCATTCATGGTGACAGCCGAAACCTCACGTCAAGCAAAGTCAATGTTATTTATGGCTTTGTAGATGTTACAGTTCTTCCAAAATTATCACAAGGTTGTTCCTGATTCATCACTCACCTTTACTGCCTGATGAAAAATGCGATGTAAATAATATTTCTTGAAAGTCGCTGTAACTCCCTGGTCCATAGGTTGGATGAGTGACGTAGTACTTGGTGGCAGGTGCACTACTCTGACGTTGGGATGAAAGTCGTCTGTGAATGGAGGTGGCCCGAAGCATTGTCGAGCAGCAAAAGAATGTTGAATGGGGCTTCCTTCTCCAAGCAATATTTCTCCTCTTCTGGGATAAAGTGGTGGAAAAACCAGTCCTGGAAAATGGCCTGTGTAACCCTGGCTTTGGGGTTACTCTTCCACACAACAGGAAGAGAGCCCTTGGCTATGTTTTTCAGGGCTCTTGGGTTCTCTGAATGATAAACTAAGAGAGGCCTCAGCTTCTTACCTCTGGAAACACTGGCATCAAACAACAGAGTTAGCCTATAGCCTGGCATCAACTTTTCCTCTTTCCCGATGTAACTTCCATCTGGCATCCTCTTCCAGTACAGTCTTGTTTCATCCACATTAAAAACCTGCTCGGGTAAATACATACCTTCATCAATAACTTCTCGAAGTGTTTCAGGAAATTCCTGGGCAGCTACCGTATCTGCACTCGCTGCCTCGTCACTTACTTTTACATTGTGAAGGTTGGCTCTAGCCTTGAACTGATGAAACTAGCCATGGATGGCATTAAAAGATGTGCCCTCTGATTCTTCGTTGTGTTTCTTCCTCAAGTCTTCACAAAGGCTTTTAAGCTTTCTCTTGAATCAGCGTCAAGCTGAGCGGGACTCAACACTGATGCTGACCCTGCATCTCACACTGAGAAGTTTCTGCATCTCCTCCATCACTTTTCCATGCTTCTTCGATATTAAGGTCGATCAGCACAGCAGACTTCATAGGTTCCATGATCTTGTTCTTTAGAATCGTGCCAGTGGTCGAATGATTCATGTTATAAGAACTAGCAACGTCTACCATCTTTTCACCTCGCTCCACTCTATTATTTTTCACTTTTGTTTCCATCGTTATTGCTTGGCGCTTCTTAGCAGTACCAGCTACGTCACCACTGCTTTTACGTTTTGCTTCCAGACAACCTGGGCTTGAAATAAAGATACTGCACTACTGTACTCTATACAGAACTGTACAGTAAAGTACACAAAAGCACAACCACTTACAGAGGATGCACACACGTGCCAGACACGTGTACTACTTATGTGACTGGACATGCAAGCACATGTTCTCATCTTTGAAAGTTCGCAACTTGAAGGTTCGGATGTAGGGGACTTACTGTATTGCAGTTACAGACTACAGAGCTGTCAAGGGAGCTCAGTAGACAATGTTGAAAGTCAATTTTGAGGAGAGTATAAGTCCAACTAAGAATAAGTTCTTAAAGGATAACATATATAAATTTCATTCTTCAAAGATAAGAATTACGTTATGTAAGCCCCTCAACCTGTATCTACTGCAAAATGGAATGAACTATTAGCAATTCTTTAAACATGTTTTTTAAAAACCCAAAGTAATATAAAGCTGAGAACATTTCGCATCATTTGCAGAAGAAATCAGAAGCACATCAGACATACTTCTCAGAGGTCAGCGATGCCAGGTTGTCCACCTGGCCTCCAGCCAAGATGACATTCATATCACTGAA
This sequence comes from Hippopotamus amphibius kiboko, assembly GCF_030028045.1. Taxonomy (NCBI): domain Eukaryota; kingdom Metazoa; phylum Chordata; class Mammalia; order Artiodactyla; family Hippopotamidae; genus Hippopotamus; species Hippopotamus amphibius. Next base: position 217,431,054 of record NC_080187.1, read on the forward strand.
AGTGCTGACTACTCGCTGCAGATAATTACTGGATCCCACCTTACAGCAATTATAGCCAAATACAAGGACCACACGAAGCTCGGGGTTATCTAACAGACCTGCAGAGAAATGAAGAGCACAATTAAAGATAGACTTAAACAGAAATCCTTAAAAAGGAATTCTTCATTTTATTTTATTATTTTGCAAACTGAAATGTTACTGCTAATGTCTTGTATACCTAGTTAAGTGCAATTTAGTGCTTAAGCTGGAAAGTCTTCCATTTTTTTTTTGCATACTTTACCATTACTCAGAATCTTTGCTAAATTAATTTTTCATCATTAAGAAAACTAAATGGCTATTTGAATATAAAACAATCAACACTCAATGCAAATAAGGAAGCAGCTACGTAAATGAGCAGCACCCTTGGTGGACCATGGTGCAAGCCATCTCCATACAGGCCACCACCTGGAATGGAAGGGAACACTGGTTTACTAAGAACCGAGTTAGATAAAATGGGAATTTAAACATCCAGAGGAAATGGAGAGAAACAGCACTAACCACCTGCAGTGGGTTGAATGTGGTCTCCCAAAAGACATATCCACACCACATCTCTGGGATGAAGAATGTGACCTCACTTGGCAAAAGGGTCTTTGCAGATGTAATTAAGGATCTTAAGATCATCTGGATTATCCAGATAGGCCCTAAATACTACACAAGTACCCTTATAAGAGAAATAGAGACAAAGAGGCAATGTGACCACAGAAGCAGAAACCAGAATGATGCAACCACAAGGAATGTCTGTGGTACCAGAAGATGGAAGAGACAAGAGATTCACCCCTAGAGCCTCCAGAGGGAATGCAGTCCCATCAACACCCTGATTTCAGACTTCTGGCCTTCTGTTCTGTGACAATAAATGTTGTTTTAAGCCGAATTACCAAAGTTTGTGTTAATTTATTATATCAGCCTCAGGAAACTAGTACACCATTAAAATACAGGCCTTATCCACATATTCCAGGAAAGGGAGTGGGAGTGAAGGTGGATTAATCATTGGAAACTCATTCCAAAGCAGGAAAATATTCGATTCTGCAGCATATGGATGAAAAGCAGCTACCACTAGAGGGCAGCATAGTCTACCCGGACGCAGGCAGTCCTCATGCACCGCCCTGCAAGCTCCCAGGCTTGTATATGTGCCTCCAGCACCTTGTTTATATATACACTATTGACTTGAAATTTGCTCTGGTACAGGAAAAAGAAAGAAAATCAAATACCTGACCCACAGTCAAGTTTCCACTGACTCAGCCACATGACTAACATCTTCACAGATGGAAGGGTAATGGTTGCCAGAACAAAGGCCCACTTAAGGAAACTGGGGTGGGGTGGAGGTGAATGACCAATTCCTAACACCAAATAATGACAATCTAGGGAGACTGCCTCTGGTCCATTTCTAATTCTCTATACAGTACAACACTGATTTGGAGAGCAAGAAGAAGATTAGTATAAGCCAGTACTTTCAAGATACCATTAATTATTAAAGGCTCTTTTTCTCCACATAGACCATCCTAGCGAATTTTCAGAGAATGTTTTTTCTTTTTTAGAATGAATTTTCAGAGTCGGAAGAGCCCTGTGTCTAGTCTTATTTTATAAATAAGGGCTGCTAATCCCAGAAAAGTGTCTGGCCCAGGACAGCATTTTGGGAGACTCTAGACCCACATCTCCTGACTCTACATTTTAAGTTTTAGAAAAGTAGACTTCTAAATCTTTCCCTCTCCTACTGTTTTCTAAGCTCTAGACCCTTTTTACAATTGTCTCCTAAAATTTTCATCTGAAAATTCTATAGGCACCACTGTCATTCATCCAACACACCCAGTGCTTTCAATATCTTCCTCCATTGGTCGTGTTCTACCGCAGGACCGCCCCCCCCCCCCCCCATCTAGAAACTAAACACTCCCCCCCACCCAAATAAGAGAACAAATCTGCCTTAGCCCAGGCTGGCTGCCTGACAGAGCAGACAGGTCTGTATCATGTACCAGAAGGAAGGTACAATTCAAACTCCTTACCACACAAAATTGAGAGGCCTATGATACACGAGCCTGAGAAGATGACCACCCAGCTCATTTTGAGGTAAATCCTGGCACTGCCTTCAGTCCTGCCTTTGTGGGGAGACAGAAGGCCCCTCTGCTCAGTACAAGTATCTCAGGACTTTCAACTTCAAGAAAGCATGCCAGCCACGTTCCCAGCTCCGATGTTCGCAGGGCAGATGACGTACTCAACCAGCCCAAATACTAAAAGGTGCAATCTCCGGTTCATTGTTACTTGAAACCCAGCGTGAGATCTAAATCACAGCAGACTGTCTGAAGAACACTTGGGCCATCCATTCCTTTAGCAGCTCTAAACATTCCTAGATTACAGAGAGAGCTCAGTAACCAGACCTTGTTGGTTTGGATGCTACAACTGATTTTAAAGAGTCATAGTTGAGGTGATGCCACTGGTGTTCACAGAGTGACATGGTAAGAAACAGCTTGAAAAACTTAAGCTATTTACTCTAAGGGCATATGGATCCACTAGGATTTATCTCAGTTCTCAGAAAACTGGGAAGAGTTATGCTGCTTCTGCCTGGGCTCATCCAAACCTGTGGCCCACGTCTAGCAAATGCTGACGGTCTGCATCTCGTGTATTACCCTCCATCCTGGCTGCACTGTATTCCTGTTACACGTCCCTCAACTCAGAATTCCTCCACCGACAGTCTATGTATCTTTGTAAGCTGCCTTACATTCATTTTAAAACAAGGCAGAATATAAATTCATTATAGCTATGCTCAAGCTGGAAGGTTAAAAGGAAAAAAAAAAAATCAAATCTAGACACCAAGACCAGCATCAGATTCAGGAAAGCCAACTATGAAGAACTATTCCAAAGATTGGCCAGGACTGCTTGAAAAGACTTTAGGTCTGGGTGTTCAGATTTCTATTCTTTTGAGAGTAGCCTCTCTGAAGACAACTGCTTGATGACCTATGTAAAGGGATGTAATCTAAAAGCATGTAGAAAACCTACTTCAAAGAAAATGTCTACTTGAAATGAGAGGCTAATACCATGAACAATTCATGGGCAGTCGCTGGGTTCTTCCTCACAACCTTAGTTTTAGCATCACTTCCTTCCCTGCATCTTTTTTACAGTAAACATGTATAAATATAAGTCAGCACACTAGGACGTGGCTTTTGGAGTCAGACCTGGGTCAGAACTCAGGCTCAACCCCTTGCAGTCATCTGATTGAACAATTTACTCAACTTCTCCACGTGCAGAGTCCTCCTCTAAAAGTGGAGCAGGAGCAAATCTCAAGAGCGGTTGTGAGGACTAAATAAGATAATGTCAAAAAGAAGCATCCAACCCTGCCCAGTGCCTGGCCCCCAGCAAGGGTGCAATAGAGGAGAGCTATCAAAACACAGTCTGGCTAAACGGAGGGCCCCGACCACAAGTTATCAAATAATGAAATGACGCTCAAGACACTATTTCCCCCTGAATCAAATGAATCTGAAGTAAACATCAAATTTAGAGGGAGAAGAAAGAAGCCACGCATCCTATCTTCCAAACCAGCTGGGGGTCACCTGTGCTGCTCTCCAGGTTTCACGTAGTTATCATGTTTTTTGAGATGCACCTTATCCCAAAATCTCTCTAATGTCATACAATCAGAAGCCGTGTCGCTTTATATACATGGTAGGGGATTAAAAAAAAGAGAAGCGCCACGCCAGTCAGCTCTATGAACACGAGTCTGCGGTTTGGGGGCTATATCCTGTCACCATCGGGAGCTGGAAGCAGGCCCCCACAAGGCCCCTTATCGCTGGCATTTCCTAGCTTTCTGCTGCTGGAGCTGAGTGAAGTCCACCACAAAGGGCAGGAAAGCCTAACAGAACACTGGCACCACCCTCCTGTCACCTTCCTGCTTTAGAAGCTTCTAAAGCTGCCCAGCTTTTTCAAGCGTTAGGCAGCTTCTAAAGCAGAGCAAGTTCCATCACCTAACTTTTAGTACTATTTTCCTCTGCTTTGCACCTGATCACTGCCTGTGGCCCCCTTTAAGATTCTCTATGAAATCTCCAGATAATTTAAAAAGTTAATCCCTTAAATTGTTTTTGGAATCTGACAACAAATAATTAAAATTTAGTTTTTACCCCTCTCAGTTGCCGGCAGAGTAGTCATCTAAAGACCAAAAAGAAGTAAGCAGAAAGGACCTGAACCACCCACAAGGTTCTGAGGTCAACAATGTAACAAGAAACAGCACTTGTGCTAGGCGCCTTTCCAAGCGCTTCACAGAAGTTAACTTATTTAATGCCCGTAACAACCCACTACTTACTGTTTAGCTCCTATAAAAGTCTAGGAGGGTTCAACGTCTTCAAAATTCACATTAAAACATGCAAACTGTACCCCCTATTACAGGACCTAACTCAGACCAGAGAGGTAGCAATAAATACACACTCCAGAGGTGGCTGCCCAAAAGGAACTGGTACCCACTGGGCTCTGGGAGACAGACACGTCCACTCGTCTCCTTGCAAGCGCAAGTCTCGAGGATTCTTCAGGACTTCCTCTGGTGACTGAAAATATAAAATTCAGTGGAAGATCTTCTCTAATGTCAATCTTTACAAATAAAACCAAAGCCTAGAAAATCACTACGCCCCAAGGGGCACTGTTACAGATTTGAGCTTTACTTAAGAGGATGTCAGAGGATGTACTTGTAAAAGAGAAAGGCAGAGAATCACAGGTGTGTGATACCTGATATACTGATGTACTAGGTACCCACCCTCCAGCATTCTCCAAGGAGGAAAAGAGCCCTGGCTCTTAAGCTCAAGCTCATCTTACAAGTAATCAGCAGACAAGCAATCTGTAGACAGAACATGGGCCACCACACACTGCTTTGATGCTAGGGCCACTTAACTGGGTAACTCAAAGCCTTTAAGGAACAAGTGTAGACCACCTCAGGGCAGGAGGCTCCTCCCCTCCATTACAGACTACGCTCTGCTGGGCATAGGGTTCCACCAGTGCCCAGAGAAGGCAGCTCTGCTCTGCTTTATTTTTATGCTGGTTTCCACGTGAGATTTTACTTAGAAACAAGCTGCTTAAAAAAAGGTTAGGAAATTATTGAAGACCTCCTTATTGAGGAGTCTCAATGAAGTCTTCAACATAAGCCTAAGGGAGCAACACGATGGCATCCTGTCAGCGACAACCCTGGACAAGCAACAGCAACTGCCACGCCTCCTTCCCGCTCCCCCTCCAATTACTGCGCTCGTTCCTTTTTCTTCAATCACCATTAATTACCTGACATTCCTAAATCTGTATCTGTGGTCGAGACCATTCTCCTAAGCTCCAGACCCACATATGCAACCGTCTATTCAATATTCCCATCTCAGATTCAACGTGTCCAACCCAGAGTTGATAATCTGCCTCCTCTAACCTGCGCCCTCATCTACTCCTCACCTCAGGAGGAGGTACTGTGCACCTGCACTGGCAGAAGCCTAGGTGACAACACGGCCACCCTCCTCATTCTCAACCCCAACATCACCTCATCCTGTTGATTCCACCTCGAACCTTCATCCTGAATCCATCCGCGTCTCTACAACGTCACGTGCCACAACCACAACAGCACCCTGTTTTTCCTGCATCCTCTCTCGTGTTCCTCCAAGCCACTCACACCACAGCCAGAGGGGCGTTTTCAAAAGACCTATCTGGTTGTATCACTCCTTTGTTTAGAATCCTGGCTTCCCGCTGCCCTTAAGTGTGTAAAAATCCTTAGTGTGTCCTAGGAGGCAGAGCCGGCCCCAGCCTGACTCCCAGCTCCGCCTCACACCACACTCCCCCTTCCTCACTCTCACCATTCTCCAGACACACTGGAACTCCTTCTATTCCATAAATGAGCCAGAGAATGAATCTACAGCATCTAAACCCTGAAGGTGAGTTGCCAGGCCCTTTCTATTTCCTGTCCTTTCATCTATTTTTGTCAGTAACCTCCCAGCTCTACATCTGAGGGACCTCTCCCCACTCCAGCTCACTTCTACTCAGGGCTCTGCCCAAATGTCACTTTCCCGACACCCTAGAGTGAATTAAGTCCCATGGTTAAGTTTCCTAGCACCTCTTCTACTTGGTAACACTTACAACCCTATGGTACTCTATTCAAAGTCGGCCTGGCCTGACAGACTGGAAGCCCCAGGAGGCAGGACAGTGTGTCTCCAACAAGCTTCTGTACAGCCCTGCACATACAGTGACTGGCATATAACGTGAGCAGTTTTTGAATGAATGGACACTGGCTTTTATGGAACTTAGGAAACAGAGGTATTTTGCCTTCATTTTTTAAGAATTGTGCTGGCATATATACATATTTTTTTTTAACATTTTTTTTCATTCCAGAGACTATTTTTAACACGGGATACCATACAGACCTTAAAATAACCTATGCCTCATTCAAAAAATGCACCACTTTGGTAAATTCTTCAAAAAGAATATAACAGAAAGTGTGTATGTGTATATATATTATATTATATGTACTGTGACGCTCAGGCTGATTACAACACCCTATACACAAGGTCTAGAATTACTATAATGTCACACGCAAGGTCCCTGCCCGCAGAGGCACTGCCTATTTCACAGGAGGCTCAGCTGCTTTGCTCACACACCACTTTCTAGTCAGAGCAGCCAAGTGAACAATGCAGGGGAAGACAGACCAGAGCCCAGGGGCCAAATCCACACCCCCTGCTTTTGTATATAAAGTTTTATTGGAACAAAGCCGATTTTTCACATACTGTCTATAGCTGCTTCTGCTCTCCAATGGCAGAGTTGAACAGATGCAACTGAGGCTGTATGACTGGGAAAACCTGAAATATTCACCATTGGGCCTTTACAGAGAAAGTGTGCTGAGCCTGAGGGACACTACCAGGAACAGTGTGCCTTTCAACGTCACAGAACAGAGAAGAGTTGCTCCAGGTGTCTGGTTCAGGAGTGCAGGCTGAGAATCTGTGGAGCAGGCATGTCCCACATCACAGCCTCCAACCACTCATTCCTTGCCCACCTCCAATGCCTGCATCTTCTTGTCCACATAAAAGACAACGGTCCAAGTTTAGAAGAAAACAGTATGGGAAAGAATAGAGATTATCATCTCAGTCTAGGCAACACCTCAATTTCCAGAAGGCCATAAACAGGATGAAAACGATGCCTTGGAATAAGCCAAAATTGTTGAAAGCAAACAGTTTAGGCAAAGGACACCAACAGAAACACTTCACACAGCAGAAACACATAGGGCTCTTTTTCCTTTCAGTTTTCTGATTCCTATACTTAGCACTGTACTGCAAACAAGGTCTAAAGCAAATCTAATAACTATTTTATCATAAAGTACATGGTTTCTTCTACTCAAGATTTTGAGTCTTTCTTGTAAATGGACAAAAACTAAGCTTCTAGCCTCAAGCAGTTGCTACCATGAGGACCTCAATCATGATTCTCCAGGCTGCCACAGGACAGAGGAGAGCATGCCCAGGAGGCACCATACTCACTTCTGGTCCAAAAAAGAGAGCACAGAGAAGGCTTGGCGATATGACCTCCAGCAAAAGCACTGACTCAAAGGCCACACAAGCTTCTCTAACAAGTTAACCCCAATCAATTCACCTGCAGAGGCAGATGAAAGGCCTTAACATTGCTTTGCTTAAATCATTAATTTGTTGCTTACTATATTAAATTAAGCTTTCTCATCAAAGCTTAGAAACTGAGCCAACCCTTCACCTCTTCAAAATCACCTCTCATGCATGACCTGTCTACTCCAGCCAAGCTTTCTGCCTCATATATTCTACTAAACCTTTGTTTGATAGACTCTGCCTTAACTGCCACTATTTCTACAACTTAGCAAGTTCATTACACTTATTCCCATCTTTCTAACTGGTCAATATTGAACTAACTTGTATCTTCTAATTTTTTTAAAAAAGCAAATGCTTATTACTAGCGTAAAAGAGATATAAAACAAACTTTTCAGCTTCAAAAAACAAAACAGAGCAAAGTGATAAGAAAATATTCAAAGAGGAAGAAGTCTTTCAAAATTCAGAATTAAATGCAAGTAGGTTTATTACCAACAGAGTATTTATGGAAAATTCATCTCTGGTTCTCTCAGGCTTTAATATAAGTAAAATAACTTAAAAAGTAAATCCATTCTACCTAAAAACTATTGCACTAGCCTCTGTTAATCACTAATTTGAACTAGCCACATGTGCAGTAACTTGTACCCAATTCAGACGCTCTCAAAGGAACAAAGTCAATCAACAATACAGGCAATTAATGGTAAATAATAACAACTTACCTACTTCAGTGAGCTGATGCCTTTCTAGTGTTAATTTCTTTGGATCCTTAATAAAATGAAAGGGTTTTATTTTTATTCCTTCAATTTGAGGGAATAATAGAGCAAAACCAGATTCTCCAATTTCTATTTCCTGAGGTCGATTGCTACTTGATCCCATTGGCGTCACTACAGAAAAAGTTAAACAGTTTTGTGAACAGATTCAATAAAAACAGAAGTTTCATCTGGTGTAAATTACCCAGGCACACCTGGGTAACTACAGTTTCGGTCACTAACATAATCAATAAAATAAGCCAATATCTGAGTTTCTCAGCTTTGAAATTTTTAGGGGTATAAGGTCATGATGCCTACAATTTACTTTCAAATTGTTCAGAAAGAAATGTTTTCATAAACAAAGACAGAAAAAGCAAATGTTGCAAAATTTTCTGCAATCGTGAATCTAGATGAAGGGTATATGGGCACTCCTTTTCTACAGGTTTGAAGTTTTTCTAAATAAAATGTTGGGGGGTGGGTAGTAATTACATCTTCACAGCAATTCTACTTGAAAAAATTTATCATAGAATATTTGACAATTATATAAAATGTATGTATATACATACACACACATATACAACTGTATTTGGAGATAAGGCCTTTAAATAAAGAGGCAATTAAGGTTAAATGAGGTCACAAGGGTGGTGCCCTAATCCAATAAGATTGGTGTCCTTTCAAGAAGAGGAAGAGACATCAGAGATGAAGGCATACAGAGAAGAGGCTATGTGAGGACTCTTACATAGAGATGGCTGTATGTAAGTCAAAGAAAGAAGCCTCAGGAGAAAGGAAAAATACCAACACCCTGGACTTCCAGACTCCAGAAATGTAAGAAAATATACTTCTGTTGTTTAAGCCAACCAGTCTATAGTATTTTGTTACAGCAGCCCTAGCAGACTGATACAATTACCATAGATTAACAAGTTCACTGAAAACTTTATTTTATATAAATACATGTATTTTATGCACATACATACACATACATATATACATATATCTATTCTATATGTCTAACCGTATCTATATCTATACTATATATAATATAATCTGGAAAGTTATGCACCATAACATTAACAGAGTGGTTAACTCTACTTAAAGCTTAAAGTTGCTTATCTTCTAATTTTTTTTAGAACAATAAATGGTTATTACTAGTATAAAAAAGAAACTTAAAAAAGTGTTAAGCCTTTTGGAAACCAAAGATAGAGAAAAATGGAAAAAAAATATTGAGAGAAAATTTCAGAATCAAATCAAACCCCACATAATACATTCTGAATTAAAAAACATGAAAATAAAATTTCAGAGCATATTACGAGGCCCTCTTCTCCTACAAAAAATATCAAAACATGAAAGCAATTTTTTTGTCTGTAGCAGGCCTCAAGACAATCTGAATTAAATCCCAACAGGCTTTTTATAGAAATTGACAGGATGATTCTAAAATATGTGGAAATGCAAAGGACCTAGATAGCCAAAGGAATTTTTAAAAAGAAGGATATCAAGATCCAATGAGAAGGGTGAGGAGCAGATCCAGAAAACACAAGAGGACAGGTCCCGACGAAAGGGAGTTGGAACGATACTCACTCCCAACATGAAGATCATAAGAGATCTCAGGGAGAACTGCTCTGGGACACGGCAAGCATGAGAGGAAGGCTTCAGGTAGACTGCACCCCTCACTACAGGGTCACAGAGGCAAGAGGGTTGCCCAGGCTGGCCTGCCCTCTCCTGTCCCTGACCCCAAGCTGAAATTGTAAAGAGGAGAAACTTGGTCATGCTTTGAGGAAGCCATAGCGGGTAGGGTGGAGAGGTCTAACAAAATGATGTAAGAAATGAAAGCCATGTTTCTACAGAAGCACTTGTTAATACTAATGGCAGAAACTAGATCACTCATTTAAGGAAAATTCAGAAGTTAAAAGAAAATCAGTCACTGCTGTCATTTTTTTAATCCAATGAAAAACGAAATTTGTGGTGATGTGGCTGATGTAATAGCACAGGTGTGGGAGCCCATAGTAGGAGAGATGAACCAGTCCCCCATCAATCATACATTTACCCTTATTCGTCTGTAAACACTTGAAATCCTTGGTAGTTCATTGTACAAGACTCCTCAATTCCAGTGAAAAGTCTCTCAGTAAAGATTAAAAATGCCATCTATGGAGTACTACTGAGTGCAACAAAGAAAATAATAGCGGCTAACATTTACTCACTGCTTACTGAATATCTCTATTCTAAATGCTGTACATGTGCTAACTCATTTAATCCTCAAACCCTCTGAGGACGGTGCTATCAATCAGCCCCATGTCACAGACAGGGAAACTGAAGCCCCATGAGGTCAGCTAACTTGCCCAAAGTCATACAGATACTAAAGCGGTACAGCTGGGGTCTCAATCCAGAGATCTGAACCTCCCACAGTTGGTATTCTCTCACTGCACCATGACAGCCTCAACAGGATCTTGCCCCCCATTAGCTACAGAACAGAATCAAAAATAATTAAAACCAGCAAAAATTCACCAATAGCAAACTTGGCAAAAGAAAACTTCATGCTACAAACTTCAATCAGTGGCAGCCAAGCAGAGAAAGAGAGGTTTCCTACTAAAACCTACTGCAGCTCCTGATCCCAGCCCTACCTCACCCCTACCCACCAGAAACAGTTCTGGCTGAACTAACCAAAGTAAGAATGCTCACTAATACTTTCTAATTTGTAGAGAGGAAGAATGAGACCTTTGTCCTCTTATGAATGGCTCCTAGAAAGATATGAATTAGATTTGGTTTACATGGACAGCCCAGAGATCTGAAATACTGACCATAATAACCTAAGGAAAATTAATATAAGTCAAATATAGTACAATGGTATATATGACCAATTTTACTGTATTTTGGATGGCCAAAAACATAAGCATTCTTTAAGCTACAAATAACCCACCATTTTACAGGATCCCACATTAATGCAAAGCGGGAAGTCAAGTTGGTATTCTCTCACCTACAATTCCTGGGGTCACAATCCCAAGAACTTGGCATTGTTTTGGGAATAGCTTCTCAAGGGCAAATGCTGCTTCCATAGTAGTTCTTTTCCTGGCTGTAATAATACAGAAGAAAATTATTCAATGTCATCCATTTAAGGTTAAATTTGATGAGGAGGGGGAAAAAAGCAAATATTATTTTACACCAGACCACTCTGCAAGGAAGTCGGAAAGCTCTGATTAAAAACAAAAGTTTTTCTGTTTTGAGCCTCTGTTTTAACATGTTGAATTCTAAATCTGACCTTCAACTGACAGTTTGCCTTTTTCCACTTGTTCACATACTGCTTTTGCCTCAATGACATCAGCAGCAACAGCTGAATTTCAGATGTACTATTATACCTTTCTGTTCAGCTGATATTAAAGCATAATGACTTTTCTCCTGCATAGTCACCTGGACTCAGATCAATGACAATCCACTATCTGAGTCTAACCCCGGGCCTCAGTGTGTGCATCACGGGACACAGTCTGCTTCTTTGCTGAGCAAGCCAAGAAGATTGCACAGTATTTCCAGATAACCTTGGTAAATGGTCATCCAACACAATAACAGACTTGAAAAGCCAAAGACAGACATCCTGTTTTAACAGTTAAAAAGAAGTGCCTGGAGGATTAAAGTATTTCAAAAAGAGAAAAACACCTTTCTAAAGAATTTGTTTCAATTGTACCACAAGGTTTAGATATCAATCTTCAAAGCAAAAGGGTCCTTAAAGTTCAGACAGTATATTCATGCATTCTGCAGGGAGTAGGCCCATAGCATCAGAAAGTCAGTAATTCTCAGGATGAGAACAATATTCATCTCCAAACAGATGTACATCAGGGAATGAAAAAATCCAGAACTTTTCCCTTTGATATTCACCTCTCTTATGGCCACGACACTCCTCCAGACTAATGAAAGTTTCTGAATCAGCCATGTAAAGAACTGTCCGTGGTAAGATATGGACATTCTGCAAAGGAATAAAAAAATTCAGAATTTGATCATACAAATCTATGAATGCTTCTGTGGTCCCTTAAAGTTTCGCCCTGGTGGAAACTACTGTTGCCCTACCCTCCCTTCAGGTCAATATTGGCATTCTGAGTCTATCCGTTTCTCATTTGTTTTTCACTCATGTTCTTTCATTTTCAGTTCATTTGTTGAGCATCTATTATTTCTTCAAGTCACACTCATTCCACCCTGATGCCAGAAGTTCATTTTCACAATAATTTAAGGTCGTAAACAAAAACTTTAAGTACCAGCAAAAGATTCCACTTGCTTTATGTGAACAGGTATGTCGGCAACAGAAACATCTCAGCAAAAGAGAGAAGGTATACAGACTATCACTCCTCTTTTCATTGCCTATTAAATTAAATAATCCAGGCCTTCACTTCCAGCTTGCCAACTAGTTTCTCACAGGAATCTATTACTCACTATTTTCCAGATAAGCTCACTTCTGTATATATTCTGCAGCTCTCTTCCTTTCGTATTTGATTTAAGATTGTTTCCCTTAAGTGCCAGACCCTCTATAAAACCTTTTTCTAGAATTCCTTAGGACCTCTGACCTCATCTGTGACATCCCTGACATCCTAGTCATTCTTATTTGTGTCTTATCTCCACTTACAAGGGAGGTTGTAAGCCCTTACAACCTGGGCTTATTCACTCATGTTTCCCACCAAAATTCATAACAGACAAGTGGCAAAGTGGCTCAACTAAATGCAAAGGATGAACATATTCTTCCTCCTAAGCTGGTTATCTTCAAAGAGTTTTACTATCAAATTGGAATGAAGAAGTTAGCATAAGACAAAGCCTCAACACTGATTAAATGAAAAAGAAATGTCAATTGAGGGAAGTTAAGATGTTTCAGAATAGATTCCATACAGACAAACTCATAAAAGATACTGAGAAAGAATGATGACTCTTGAGGTTGCCTCAGGGCTGGATAAGACCTACGGATGTAGTCTCCCTGATCCACAAGGCATTTTCAAAGAATATAATTTGGGGAGAAGTGGCCAAGATAACAGAGTAATAAGACCTTAACTCACATCCTACCACAGGCACTTCAACAAAAGTACAACTATTTACAAAGGAACTATTGATGAAAACAACTTCAAGACTAGCAGAAAAAATTTTCTGCAACTAAAGACATAAAGAAGGAACTACCATGAGAAGGGCAGAAGGGGGATACTGGAGATATAGTACAGTCAAGACCCACACCCCTGAACAGGTGACCTACAAATGGGAGGTTAATCACAATTGCAGAGGTTCTCCCCCAGGAGGGAGGGATCCAAGCCCCACAGTGGACTCCCCAGGGGTCCTGCGCCAGGAAGATGAGGGCCCAGAACATATGGCTTTGAAGGCCAGTGGGGCTTGTGTACAGAAGAGCCAGAGGCTGGAGGAAACAGAGACTCTATTCATAAAGGGTGCATGCAAAATCTCATATGCTGAGTCCCAGCTCAGAGGCAGCAAGTTGAAAGGATCCTGGGTCATACCTACTTCCTGATCTTGGAGAGCCTCCTAGAGAGGCAGGAGGTACCTGGGACTCCCCCTAGGGACAGAGACGCTAGCAGCGGCCATTTACGGGAGCTTGCTCTAGCAGGACACTGATGCTGGCGAGCACCATTTTGGAGTCCTCCCTATTAGTGCCAAGAGCTTAACTACCCACTAGCTCCAGCCCCTCCCCCAGGCCACACAGCCAACTTCACTGGGACCTAGCCCCACCCACCAGCAGCTGGCAGCCTTCACATGAGGAGTGCCTGGCAGCCAACCAGGCTGGGGGACCAGCCCTGCCTACCAGCACACCCAGCCCTGCCACATCAGAAGGGCCCTTGCAGCCCACATAAGGGGCACCCCTAGAGGATACAGCTCTGGTGACCAGAGGGAACTGTGCTCCTGGGCATAGGACAGCTTCTACTTCTCCAAGATCAGGAAGCATAAATGACCCACCTAATACAAAGAAATAAAAACAGAAAATCAGGCAAAATGAGGTGACAGAGGAATATGTTCCAAACAAAGAAACAAGACAAAATCCCAGAAGAACTAAGTGAAGTGAGATAAGCAATCTACCTGATAAAGAGTTCAAGGTGACGATCACAAAAATGCTCAGTGAACTCAGGAAAAGGATGGATGAGCCCAGTGAGGAGTTTAACAGTGAGCGATAGGGAAGAAGCACACATGTCTGAAAAATACAACACCTGAAATAAAAGCCACACCAGAAGGAACCAACAGCAGCTTAAATGATACAGAGGAATGGATGAGTGAACTAAAAGACAGAGTAGTAGAAACAAATTAAGCTGAACAGAATAAAAAAAAATTTTTAATGACAATAGTTTAAGAAACCTTTAGAACAACATCGAGAGTACTGACATTCACATCACACAGGGGTCCCAGAAGTTGAGGAGAGAGAAAGGGGCAGAGAACTTATTTGACGAATAGTAGCTAAAAACTTCCCTAACCTGGGAAAGGAAACAGACACCCAGGTCCAGGAAGCACAGAGTCCCAAAGGATGAATTAAAAGAGGTCCACACCAAGAAACATGGTAATTAAAAAGACAAAAATTAAAGATTAAGAGAGAATCTTAAAAGGAGCAATGGAAAAGCAACTAGTTAGGTACAAGTGAACTCCAATAACACTGTCAGCGAACTTTTCAGCAGACACTTTGCAGGCCAGAAGGGAACAGCACGATATTTTCAATGTGATGAAAGGAGAAAACCCACAACCAAGAACAGTCTATCTGGCAAGGCTATCATTCAGATTTGAAGGAGTGATAAGAGTTTCACAGACAAACAAAACCTAAGAGTTCAACACATCTAAACAGCCTTTACAAGAAAAAGAGACTTCTCTAAACAGAAAAGACCACACCTGGAAATATAAAAATCTAGTAGGAAGGTTAAAAGACAAAAATAGAAAAATCATCTATATCCACAAAAAGTAGTTAAGTGATACATGAACAAAAAAAAAAAGGAAAATATGTCAAAAACAAAGGGTCAAGGTGGATGCAGGTTTGTTAGAATATGTTCAAACTTAAGAATCATCAACGTAAAATAATCACAAATATATACATGGGCTGTTATACATGAACCTCAAGGTAATCACAAACCAAAAATCTATAATAGACACACACACACAGAATCCAAACCTAACACTAAGGATAGTTATCAACTCACAAGGGAAGCAAGCAAAAGAAGAACAAAAGAACTACAAAAACAACCAGAAAACAATGAACACAACAGCAATAAGTACATACTTATCAATTATTACCTTAAATGTAAACAGACTAAATGCTCCAATCAAAAGACACAGATGGACTGAATGGGTAAAAAAACTAGACCCATATGTATGCTGCCTACAAGAAACTCACTTCAGATCTAAAGACACACACACTGAAAGTAAGGAGATGGAAAAAGGTATTCCATGGAAATGGAAATGAAAAGCAAGCTGGGTGGCACTACTTTGATAAAGGGATTGATCCAACAAGATATAACAATTGTTAATATATATACACCCAAAAAGGGAGCACCTAAATACATAAAGCAAATAGAAACAAAAGGAGAAAGTGCCACTGATACAATTATAGTAGGAGACTTTAACACCCCACTTACATCAATGGACAGATCATCCAGAGAAAATCAATAAGGAAACACTGGCCTTAAACAATACATTAGGATAGATGGACTTAACAGATATAGCAGAGAACATTTCCTCCAAAAGCAGCAGAATACACATTATTTTCAAGTGTACATGGAACATTCTCCAGGATAGATAATATGCTAGGCCACAGAACAAGTCTTGATAAATTTAAGAAGACTGAAACCATATCCAGCATCTTTTCTGACCACAAAACTATGAGACTAGAAATTAACCACAAGGGAAAAAACTGCAATAAAACACTGGTAGGCCAAACAATAAGTAACCAACAGGTAACTGAAGAAATCAAACACCTGGTGACAAGAAAAAATACGAGGTGACAAATTAAAGTAGAAACACAATCCAAAAATCTGTGGGATGCAGCAAAAGCAGTTCTAAGAGGTAAGTTTATAGCAATAGAAGCTTACTCCGAATACAAGAAAAACTCAATTAAAAAATCTAACCTTACACCTAAAGGAACCAGAAAAAGGACACACAAAACCCGAAGTTAGTAGAAGAAATCATAAAGCTCAGAGCAGAAATAAATAAAATATAGACAGCAAAACAATAGGAAGAAAATTAGAGCTGGTTCTGTGAAAAGATAAACAAAATTGATAAACCTTTAACCGGACTCATCAAGAAAGAGCCAAAATCAATAAAATAAACAAGGAGACATTACAACTGACACTACAAAAATACAAAAGATCTGAAGAGATTACTATGAATAATTATACACCAATAAAATGGACAACTTAGAAGAAAGAAATAAATTTGTAGTAACATAATCTCCCAAGACTGATTCAGAAAGAAACAGAAAATATGAACAGACCAATTACCAACAATGAAATTGAATCAGTAATTTTAAAACTCTCAACAAACAAAGTCCAGGACCATAGAGCTTCACAGGTGAATTCTACCAAACATTCAGATTTAACACCTACCCTTCTCAGATTATTCCAAAAAAATGAAGAGGAAGAAACGCTTCCAAACTCATTCTTATGAGGCATCACCCTGTACCAAAACCAGATAAAGACACCATAAAAAAGGAAAATTACAAGCCAGTATCCATGATGAATACACATGCAAAACTCCTCAACAAAATATAAGCACACAAAATTCAATAATACATTAAAAGAATCATATACCATGATCAAGTGGAATTTATCCCTGGGATGCAAGGATGATTCAATATCTGCAAGTCAGCCCATGTAATACACCACATTAACAAACTGAAGGATAAAATATGATCATCTCAATAAATGCAGAAAAGGTTTTTGACAAAATTCAACATCCATTTATGATAATAACTCAAGAAAGCGGATATAGAGGGAACAAACCTCTACATAACAAAGGCCATATATGTCAAACTCACAGCTAACATCATACTAAACAGTGAAAAACCAAAAGAAAACACTTCCTATAAGATCAGGAACAAGACAAGGATGCCCAGTCTCACCACTTTCATTCAACATTGTAAGTTCTAGCCGTGGCAATCAGACAAGAAAAAGAAATAAAAGGAATCCAAATTAGAAAAGAAGTAAAACCCTCTGTTATCTGTTTACAGATAACATAATAATACAGATAGAAAACCCTAAATTCACTACCAAAAAACTATTAGAGCTATTAAATGAATTCAGTAAAGCTGCAGGATACAAAATTATTATATAGAAATCTGTTGTGTTTCTATACACAAACAATGAACTATCAGAAAGAAAAATTAAGAAAACAATCCCATTTACATCAAAAAGAAGAAAAAACCTAGGAACAAAATAACCAAGAAGGTAAAAGACCTGTACTCAGAAAATCACAAGACACTGATGACAGAAACTGAAGACAACACAAATGGCAAGATATGCTGTGGTCATCGTCTAGAAGAATTAATATTGTAAAAATGACCATACACCCCATTGTAATCTACAGGTTCAATGCAATCCCTATTACAATACCAATGGCATTTTCATAAAACTAAAATTTGTATGGAAACACAAAAGACCCCAAATAGCCAAAACAACCTTGAGAACAAAGAACAAGGCTGGAAGTACCATGTTCCATGATTTCAAACTATACTATAGTAATCAAAATGCCGTAGTACTGGCACAAAAACAGACACATAGATCAATGTAACATAATAGAGTCCAGAAATAAACCCACACTTATATTGTTAATTCCCCTATGATGAAGGAGGCAAGAACATACAATGGGGAAAAGACAGTCTCTTCAATTGTTGGGAAAACTGAACAGCTACATGCAGAAGAATCAAACTAGCCTACTTTCTCACAATATTCACAAAAATAAACTCCAAATGCATTAAGGATTTAAATGTAAGACCTAAAACCATAAAATTCCTAGAAAAAAACATAAGTGGTATACTCTTTGACATGGATCTTTGCAATACTTTTTTGGATATGTCTTCTCAGGAAAGAGAAACAAAAGCAAAAATAAACAAATGGGACTATATCAAACTAAAAAGCTTTTGCACAGTGAAAGAAACTATCAACAAAACCAAAAGGCAGTCTACTGAATGAAAGAAGACACTTGCAAACAATGTATATCTGATATAGGGGTTAATATCCAAAAGTTACAAAGAACTCATATAACTTATCAAAAAAAAAACAAACTACCCAATTAAAAAACGGGCAGAGAACCTGAACAGATTCTAAAGAAGACTTAGAGGAGCAACAGACACATGAAAAGATGTTCCACATCACTAATTATCAGAGAAGTGCAAATCAAAACCATGACAAGATACCACCTCATACTAGTCAGAATAGCTATTATCAAAGACAGTTAATAATAAGTGCTGACAAGGATGCAGAGAAACAGTAACCCTGTTTGTACTGCACGGCTGATGGGAATGTAAACTGATATAGCCACTGCAGAAAACAGTATAAAGGTTCCTTAAAAAATTTAAAATAGAACTACCATACAACCAGCAATTCCACCTCTGGGTATTTTTCTGAAAACAAAACAGAACAAAACAAAAAACACTAATTTGAAAAGATATATACACAGCAGTATTATTTACAATAGCCAAGATATGGAAGCAACCTAAGTGCCCACAAATAGGTGAATAGACAGAGATGTGGTATACCTATGCAATGGAATATTAGCCATAAAAAAGAAAGAAATCTTGCCATTTGTGACAACATGGATGGACCTAGAGGGTATTAGGCTAAGTGAAATAAGTCAGATAGACAAAGGCAAATATCACATGACTTCACTTATATGTGGAATCTAAAAAACAAATGAACAAACATAATGAATCAGGAAGAGCCACAGATAAAAATAAATAGGTAGTTGTCACTGGGGAGGGAAGTTGGGAGATGAGTGAAACAGGTAAGGAAGATTAAGAGGTATAACTTCCCTGTCACAAAATAAATCAGTCCCAGGAATGAAATGTACAGCATGGGGAATATAATCAATATTATAATAACTATATGGTGAGAGATGATAACTAGACTTACGTCATCACTTTGTAATGTACAGAAATACTAAATCACTATGTTGTGCATCTGGAACTAACTTAGTAAGTCAATTATACTTAAATTTTAAAATAAAAAATTTTCTTCAACAAAACAAACCAGACACACCACACACAAATGTATTTTGGTTGCCAACATTTAAAATTCCCACATATTTACACAAAACATGGATTTCTTTTGAAAAAGCAGACATTCTGGCAACACTCATTAGACTGCATTCCCCTTGACTGGGGCCAAGGAGAAGCAAGCACTATTTGGTCTGCCATAGCCCTATCACTCTTTATGATGTTACACTGAGCCATCTGACGCACCTGAGTTACCTAACTCTGGAGTCATTTGAGTTTGTGATGCCTGATGTAGTGAAAAAAGGAGAGTGAATTTAAGAGATTTAGGTGTTAGTGCTGACTGCCATAAACCAGCAAAATAGTCCCTGGCAGTGCTTACTAGGCCTTGGGTTTCCTATGCTTAAAGTTTGGAAGTCTAGACCTGAGGTTTTATGATTCTCTTTTCTGGTACACACTGAGAAGCAATTGCTGAATTTTCCTTCCCAAGTCTCACTAGAAGCAGTGACAATGGCAATCTTCAACATGAAATCTTCTCAAAGCACAACAGAAGACAACTAGAATCTCATTTAAAGAAGTTCCAAATGCCAAGATGTTTTATAAAATTTTTGGTGGATTTTAATATTTCTAGTAAAAAAGCTAAAGCAACTTTCTTTATGGCTATAAAGTATCACATCTACTAGATAATTTGGCAAACATAAAGGAAACAGTGTGAATGATTTGGACAAGGTTTTCATGTTTTTGTCTCCACACTAGAGTTTTCTACAATGTACAAATTTCTTTAAGCGTATTAATGTATGAATTTTAGTAATGATATTAATAGAGAATAATAATTTCAATTATTGAAAACATCATATTCCTGGTATTGCAGGTAATGTTAGGTGCGTTACCATTTCATTATTTAATCCTTACAACAGCTCTGTAAGAGTGGAAACAGTATTATTTTCTTTTCATTTTACAGGTTCAGAGAGTTTAGGCAACATTTTCAAAGTCACACAGCTAGTATGTGCCAAAGCTGGGTTCACACCTAAGTCTGCCTGGCTTTAACAGCCATTACAATATATAAACTTTTAAAGCTAAATAAAAATAATACTTGCAGTAGTATACATTTGAAGAAAGAAAAAAAACAGAAAAGTTTTTATAAACACAACACACACACACACACACACACACACACACTTTCTACCCCCAAAGGAAATTTTTGATACCGTTTTGGCTTATTTCTTTTCTATTCTTTTTTTGCTTTTAATAATTTAGATTACTAAACATATAATTTTAAACAGGACCGGGGATTGAAATTTTTGGGTTTAAGTATTGGTTCTTGGCATTTTTACGTGACACTAAACAACAGCGATCCTTCAGTTACCATCCCTGCAAAACAGTGACAATGGAAGCAGGTAAAAGATTCTAAACAGTATTTTCATAATAGTGAAAATCTGGATATATGAAATGCCCAGTATGTGAAGAACGGTCAAAAAAGACATGGTACATCCTTACAATACAGTCATTAAAACTGATGTTTACAAAATATTTTTATGTTACGAGAAAAATTTCCCTAAATTACAGAAAGTAAGGCCACATACAAAATTGCTGTATTTAGTTCTCAACGACTGACCCAACAACCCTGCAAAGGACGGCACACGACACCCCTTCTTACTTGCCTCAAGCTCTTCGGCTACGACGCGGACCAAGCAATGCTCCTCCAGGTGGCCGGCATCCGCCGAGCCCGCGGAGATCCAGGTGACGCTCCGATGGGTCCGCAACACTCTGCGCACACACTCCCTCCACAGGCGACACACGCTGGGGACGCAGACGCACAAAGGGCTGTGAACGGACGTTCACTTCCCTCTCTCCTGCGGCTCACAGCCCTCCGCCTCCCGCCTACCCATCGGCGCAACAGCAGCCGACTCCGGCGGGATGCAACGTCCCCGGGAGGGGGAGGCGTCGGGCGCCGGCTCGGAAGGAGAGCCGGGGGCGGGGGAAACCTCTGAGGGAACCGGCTCCTGTGGGAAGGGTCCCGGGGGGCGCCGCGGCACGGCACCTAACGCACGGGGGCGCCGCCCGGGGCAGGGCGGGGAGCCGGGGTCAGCTCTGGGTCCCGACGGGGTCCGCCCCCCCCGCCAGCACAGGCAAGTCAGAGGTAAGCTTCCCGCCTCCTCTCCGCTCACCCGGCCACCCGAAGCAACGCCTTGGCGGGTAGGAAGGAGAGGACACGCTCCACCACCTCCGCTAGGTTACTCAACACGAAGGTGCTTCGCGGGCCTGCGGAGGAGGAGCCGCGGCGATCGGCGCCGCCGCCGCCGCCGCCCACCCGCTCCATGCCTCAGCAACCTGACGGGGAAGCAACACGGCGGCTCCGAGGCAGCAGCTTCGGCCCGGTGGTGCGCGCACTGAGCAGGCGCACGCGCCACTTCCGGCCGGCCGGGGGAGGCGGGGCTGCGGCGGAGGCGCCCACGTGACTCCAGGCCAAAGCGTTTCCGGCGCTGGTTTTGGGGCGCCGGCAGGTGCGCGGAGGTGCTGGCGGCCTCGCCTGCTGGAGTCCTCCTCGAACGCTGCAGCGGGCTTTACGCAGGCAAAGCATATCCACCTCCTTCTGTGCCTCTCACTGCACTTGCAGCGGCATTTTCTTTGTCGGTGCACGTCTTTCTCTAATTCATGAGTTCTTGAAGGCATAAAGTAGATAATATATCGGTCTTCACTGCCCCAATGCATGTTAACAGCATGAGTCCAATTTCTGAACTGACAGTATCTGCTTTAAAAAAAAAAAGTGAAAAGCATCGCCTTTGTTCAACCCCGTGTAGCCCTCAAGTTCTGAAGGTGTAAAACGGCTTAGAGACCACCTACCATTGCTGTGAAAGCACGTCCCAAACAGCAGTAGTTTCCTGCCAGTAGCATGATTCACCTGGGAACTAATTCAGTTTGGCCCATTCTCGGCCCTCATCCCAGGTCTACTGAATCAAACACTTGGGCGTGGGGCCCAGCAGTCTGAGTTCTCTCTTTACGGTGACATGAGATTTTCCGTGATGCAAGCCCAGGTTGAGAACCACAGATAGAATGTAAGCACAGCGGATACTGCTGTCTTCCCAGCTAAATCCATTCCCCCCCGACGCTTCCTTGCTAACAAGGCCCTGATCTGGTAATTTGGTTGGTCTAAACAAGCAGGTCTTAAATATTTTCGCCTCAGGACTGTTTCACATTCTTAAATATTGACAACGCCGAAGAGCTTGTTTACGTGGGTTATGACTATATTTACCATATTAAAAAAAACATTCACTTAAAATAATTCACATATAAACAAAATAACTTCTGAAAAAGTACTTTTACCAAATCTCCGCCACTCCCCCCCACTCCCCCAAATATTGAATAGTGTAGCAACTCTGCATCTTGCAAACATCTAATTTCTGCCTTAATAGATAGCTCGATCTGCTTCTGAATTCAGTCTTTTGCAATATCACGTCTATCACATCATGTAGCCTTTGGCAAACTCCACTGTACACTTGTGAGAGAATGAGAGTGAAAACAGCAAATAATGTTTGAGTGTTAAGAGAATTGTTTTGACCTTAAAAACCTCCTAGAAGGGTCTCAGGAATCTCCAGGGTTCTCCAAATCATACTTTGAGAACCACTGGTCCAAAGCAATCATGATGGCTTCATTCTTTCCACCAGCCATTAGTTTAGGGGCAGACACTGGCCCTAGTTCTAGCCAAGGAAAAGTGAGAGGCAGTGATGCTTTTGGAGGGTGGGAGGGACTTCTAAAGATTTCCTCACTTCCTAAGGAGACACTAGACGACAGGACCATGATCTACCTCTGGATGGATGAAGGTGGCTGCACATCCAAGACAACAGTCTATATCCAAAGACAAAATCAACATGGAAAAAGCACAAAGAAGCAGAGGTATCATGCCTAGAATTTTCCTACCTCTGCACTTCCTATATGCGAGATAAATTGACAATTGTGTAAGGAGACTGTGGGGTACACTAAAGAGAGCAGATTACTGTAACTTGGGGAACTAGGGACAGCCATGAAGAAAGCAGCACTTGAATTTATATTAAGGAATGAGCGTGGGAGAGGGAATATGCTGGGGAAATCCTGAATATGCGAAGTTTATATACACCAATTCTGGGTTCTCTAGCTTTCTCTTGTGAAATCAATCTACCTCTCTTCACCTTAAGCCTCTCCTTACCCCATCCCACCATATGTAATCCTATTCCAAAAACCCAACAGAGCCTAAGAAACTTGAAGCAAAGAGTATCTTTTACGAGTGAAAAGCGACAGTTATTTTTAAATGGTTCTTTATTCATAAACTTGATGCAAGTTTACAAAATTTACTGTACATTGCCAAATAAATCTGCAATGAAAAATAGTCAAAAAAAAAAAAACCCCCAAAACCAAAAAAAAACAAAGCATGCCAAATGTGCAGCTGTCAATCTGCTAGCCATTGGGATATTAAAGAATTCAATAATGTATTCAAGATTTAGCCTTAGGTTTAAGGAACTTTAATGCTTTAAAGAATTCTGCCTTGTCACTTGTTATCTGAGCAACCGGCAATCAGAACTTTATACAAATGTAACCAAGTGAACAAGAATGGCAGAAATTTTTTTTCTACTGTACTCTTAACCAAAATAGAAAAAAAAAAAGAGAGAAAGAAATTAAACACAATAATGCAGAAGTGCCAAGTCTCTCAGATGTGGTTTACAAAGTTAAAAACTGGGTCTTAAAGCCTAAGAAACACTTTTGAACTTTGTAATTGGTTTGTGCAGAAAAAATGTGCTTCTGGATTTCTTTTTAAAAGTGCTTAATAACTAGATTTTAAATCAAATTTGGGTATATAAAAAAATCTATTACCAACCCAACAGGACTGATTCAGGGAAGGCAATAAAATGGAGAGTACACTGATCTGAGTCAGGTTTTATAAAAGAATTAATATACGTAGAGTTCCCATTAGTCTTTCAATGTAAAAGCCATTGTTATGACTATAGCAAAAACTTTAAGCCTCCAAATTAGATACTTTTTGTACTTAACTGTGTGCAGTTTTTGTTCAAGGAGTCTTTGTGCCAATCACTTTATAAGTTTATTAGTTTACAACTGATTGCAACATCCCGTTAATAAAATGGAAACGTAAAATGACTTAGTATTTTAAATAACTTCAAGCTCCATACTTCAAGCTCTTCTTCATAAGAAATATTGAACCAACAAGAAGCAGATTCAGCCCAGCAAGACTCTGATGCCCCAGTGGAAATTACTACTTACAAGCCTTAATTGGCACAGCCTTGCTCACCTAAGTACAACTCACTTAAGAGCAGATCTTCAGAAAACAATTCAGATCTTCATAGCCATAAAAAAGAAGTTTAACCAGTTTAATAAGTATGTTTCCTGTCATTATTTTGGCAATAAAATAAAATGGTTTTAACCTGAAAAAGCTACTGTGATTTAGAACAGCTTAAATTTTCTAAACCAATATTAAACATCAATTAAACTTTTATTGGCTTTAAATGGAACAATATATTGCAAATCCTTGTAACGCATGAGCTCAAAATGGGAAAGTTGCCCTCAAGTTGCAACTTCAGTAACCTGATGCTGACTTGTCTGCTTAACACATTTCACCTTTCAAGAAAGAGATGATAAAGAGTGGCCAGTATGTGTATTTATCAGGAAAAATACAGTAAAGGCCCCACTGCTCAGTCCAAGATACCTAAAATGAGAAAAATGGAAAGGCTGTAACTTATACTGGATCAGTTGACAGATTATCCACTAAAATATCTATTAGCTAACATCTTCGGTACTGCTGTTATAGGGGCACTCAAAGCTTGTGTCTGCATGTTGGAAAGATTTTCTTTAAAGCAACATTGGTCCAAACATACAAAAGTCAACACATTTAGCCATCTTCCTTTGGAGGGGTGTACCAGCCTGAAAAAGAACAGGGGAAAAAAAACAGTTAAAATACTTTAATTCTTAAACCAACTAGGAGAAATGGCATTTTACTAAGGTTAGATACTTTCTCTACCCATATATTTTCCTGTTTAAACCTACTATAAAAATTAAACTTACACTTGGGTTGGTAACATAGCATTTTGATATTTATGTTCACAATATAAAGTTATTTTCTATGGATAAATTGTACTTGAGTTTTCAACATAAGATCTCTATACGGCATTTCTACCTATAGAGGACAGTGTGGAATATTAAACAACAAGCTAGGTTCTATATTTTGTTTCAATACTGTATTTGAAAGGAAAATAACTATCCTCCAAACAAAATCTTGGTATTTTAGAATAAGAGGAACTTGGACTGTCATCAGTGCAGTGATGTCATTTTACCAGTGAGGCTGCCATCTCAGCAGGTGCAGCGATTAAGTGACTAAGCCCAAGATCAGATTTAGTAGCAGAAGGTACTAGAATCCATCTCTTGAATCTGAATCTATTGCTCTTCCTCTGTAGCTAATTATACACACGCCCACTCTTTCTCAAATACAGTGCTTTCCATAAACATTTTTGAATGCTGACTTCAACATCTAACTTAACAAAAAATAAAAGAAAAAAAATGTGTTTCTAAACTCAACAAAAATATAAACTCTCTCTAAAAAGCATGAGATTAAGTATTGTTTGGTACAAAATTGCCATTGGAACAGTATGAATATACCAAGATTTGTGGAGTGTCCACGTTGTTAATGAAGTAGCATACAAGAGTCTCTGGGTCTGTTAATTTAGGGTGCTGGAGATGATTATTAGTATGAAAACCCAGCTTTATCCTCAAGTTTTATCATTTCCCTCTTCAGAAGCTTGAAAAATGATTTGGATACTATCCTTTCAGAAGTAAGCAGTCACTGCAAAAGTGACAAGTTTGCTCTGTCATTAAAAGTGAGCGCACACAAAACACAAATCTTAAGTCACAAACTACCACATTCCAGCAAAGTAAAGAACATGTTACTGTAAATACTCTTGAAGAAAACTACTTCCTATCAATTTACTTACTCTGCACAGAAAAGCATCAACTCCAGCTACCATGAATATCAGCACTTGGTTATAAAGTGCTGTGCATACACTACTCGTTTTTTCCTCATGTTTGGCAAGACAGACATCATGCCAATTTTAGAGATAAGGAAACTCAGGCTGAGAGGTAATAGGACTTGCTCAGGGCCACAGTGCTAGCGAACGATAGAAATGGCACTTGATAGGAGGTCCTCTCGATCCAAGTCTACTTGTTTGTTACTTCACCGTTAGAGACAAAAACTCCAAACATGCATTTAAATATAAGCAAATTTTAAAGTAAGGCCAATAATATTTTGAAAGCTATTTTAATAATTTTTTAAAATTTACAACTCAAAATACTCATAAGTATAGACTGAAATTAGAACTTTTTTAGTTGAATAAATAATGGTGTACAATTGTCAAAAAGCATTAAGTAGTCTGAAGAAGTTTCAGAAACTGGTTCCTGATCCTGATTGCATTTACTCAGTATTAACAAAGAACTCCACCTTTAGAGTTGCTTTTAACTCAATTTCCATCTCAATACCACACATTTCAAGTGAGTAAAGTGATCCATTCATTAATCTACTCAGAAATCTTGACTCTGACTCAGAAGTTCCCAGGTCAAGTATTTAGGATACAAAGATTCTGAACGAAGCACAGTGAATTCTCAAGTTGAAGTTTTTCACTGTGGTAACCACATTTTGTAAGAAGTTAAAGCAAAACCAGAAGAATAAAGCACAATAAATATCAACTGTACATTAGGTACAATTTCATAAATGGCAATAAATACCTATTGAATTAAACATACCATTTTTCTCATGTATCTGTACAATGGAATTATAGGATTGTTGGGCTCGTGCTAGATTATATTGATTCTGAAAGAGAATTATACATTTTATATCAAAACTGTAAGCAGACGAAAATCATCACAAATAATTTATGGATGTATCACCACTGTACTTAAAAAGAACACAGGAAACTAAATTATATTTCCATTTCAAAAATAAATTTGTTTCATTACTCTCTACAATTTTAGAGGGATAACAATACTGAAACTGTTCTCCAATAAAGAACTACCAAATTCACAGTTCATTTGTATAAGTCCTCCTACCACTGCACAAGTACAAGGCTTTATGAATAAAGTTAAAGGATGCTATTTGGATGCAAGTAGAAATACTCTCTTCCTCATAACTTCCATCAAAAGAAAAAAAAAGAAGAAAGGATGACAAACTACTACTTTCAGGGAAGGAAACATTAGGCTTTAAGGACTACACATATGAATGACATTTTGAGTTAAAAATCTAAAGAATAATGTCCAAGTGGCACCAAGCCATTACTAAAGGAGTCTTCTTTTGTTAACCTCTAGATTAGAACCTGTTTTAAGGGGCCAAGTTTAGGATTAATTCTATCCCCATGAGTACAACTGCCCTACATCTTAACTTCCAATTAATATATCATAAGCATTCTCCACAGTGGTACACAGCTATTTATGTTATGTCATATAATTTTTTAATAAATTCACACAGCACAAGAATAAATGTATGAACACATTCTAAGGGACAACTCTCCTTCCTACCCATCCTGCAACCACCCAGCTCTTCCCCTCATCCACCTTCCTTCTTCTACCCAAATTAACTACTGTTATTAGGTTCCTTGTATATCCTTAAGGTTATATAAGAAAATTAATGTACAGCCTATTGTTATTAGTCACTGTCCCCTGCTTTTTCCCTCAACAAATGATAGGTAGCATGACAAAGTAAAAAATTATATCCTCCTGCTTAAGTCAGACTTTTATCATTAAGTAGTCATTAATACTTTCTGTTCCAAAATCACAGTTTGATACTGCAGCTACATCAGCTTTTTGTCAGTATATACAGGCAAACCTCATTTTACTGCACTTCACTTTACTACACCTAGCAGATAGTGCAGTTTTTACAATTTGAAGTTTTGTGGCAACCCTGCATCGAGCAAGTCTATAGGCTCCATTTTTCCCCAAGAGCACTGGCTCACTTTGTGTGTCTGGGTCACATTTTGGTAATTTGAAATACTTCAAACTTTTTCATCGCTACATTTGATACGATGGTCTGGGACCAGTGATCTTTGGTGTTACTACTACAACTCACTGAGGGCTCAGGTGATGGTTAGCATATTTTAGCAATAAAGTATTTGTTAACTAAGGCATGTACATTGTTTTTTCAGCATAGTGCTAGAGCACACTTAATAAACTGCAGTATAGTGTAACTTTTATATGCACTGGGAAACCAAAAAGTTCATGTGACTTGCTTTATTGTGATATTGGCTTTATCAAAGTAGTAGTCTGGAACTGAACCCATAATATCTCCAAGGTATGCCTATACTGGCCTATCTTTATCATCCATCCTTCTTAAAAAACAATTTTTTTTTCAATCTCTTTGTAACCTCACATTTTAAATACAGTTCTTGTAACAAACCGTAATGGAAAAGAATATGAAAAAGAATATTTTATATATGTATAAGTGAGTCACTTTTCTATACAGAAAACATTAATACAAAAATTAACACAACGTTGTAAATCAACGATACTTCAAAAAAATGTTTTTAAGTAAAAGTAAAAAAAAATAAACACTTCTTAAAGACCATTTCTTAATTCAAACTGGTAACTTTAGTTCATTTATATTTGTTATGACATTTATTTAGACTTGCTTCAACAACTTCACTTTCTGATTTCTATTTCTCATTTTTAACATAATTTTATCATCTCCTCCTGGGATTCTAATAAGACATGTTTTAGACCTCATTCTGAGCTCTACCTCTTAACTTCTGCTGTACTGTCTATCCCCAGGTCTCTCTGTGCAACAGTCTGAGTTATTTCTTCTAATCAATTAATTCTCTCTTCTGATGTCTAATCTATTGAGTTTCTCATTTCAACATTTTTCATTTCTACAAATTCTATTTCATTCTTTTTCAGATCTGTCTCATCATTCTTGGTCTTATTATTTGCTTAATTTTATGATTCTTTTTTCTTTACACTAGATTTTACATATAAGTATTCATTTTCTCACAATTTTAATAACTGCTAATTCCAAAACCTCAAGTCTTTGGTAAAATTTCTTATTCATTGTTTCTGCCAGTTCTCATGAATGTTAGGTTGTCTACTTATGTGACTGTCATCTTTCACTGAATTCATATTTGCTTGATCTTAATCTCTGAGAATCTTACAGGCTGAAATCAGAAATCCCTTCCTCAAGTATCTGTGTCTGCTGCTGATGAGAACTGTGGATACAACTAACATGAGACCACTTTAGTCCCTTTGGAGAACCTCGGGATTATTCAAGGTTCCCAGATTCGGCTCCCCAATCTTGCTCATTTATAAACAGAAGACAGGACTGCTTAGTATAGGTAACAACTTCCCCCAAGTGGGGGAAAAAAAAAAAAAATCAGTCCTCTCATCTGAATGTGATCACTGACTAGGAGACCCCATAGGTAAATAACTGGAGGTCTATGGGCTGTAGAGAAGACAGGTGCCTTTCCTGATTATAGAAATAGGTTAAGGCTCTGTGCTCTAGGACTTCATTATTCAGCTGAACTACCATTCCCCTCCATATAGTGAATGGAAGCTTCTTAGAAGGCACTATATCTTGCCTACCTAAACCACCAATTCCTGCTAAAAGTCATATGATCAGACCTCTACTTTAGAAGGCTTTCTCACTACTATAGCCTAGAGTTAATGTTACAGTCTCTGTTCTATTCCATGTTAACTGAATAAGAAAACCAGCCTTGCCAAGATCCTTCTGTCCTACCCTCTCTTAGCTCCACCAGCTGAGCCTAGAGGAGGCTAATAACACAGAGTTGCAGATCCTCAGCTCTATCAATCTGAACCTATTTCCAAACTTCATGTGTTTGGATGGCCAACTTTTTCTGTTTTCCTGTACTTATGTATATTTATCTCATTTTAATATTTTTAGGGGACAAACATTTATTTTGAACCAATAGCTGATAGCATTTTTTTAATATTTTAAATATTTCTGAAGTAATAGTTGTATTGCAAAAAGAAATTCAAAGAGCACAAATGATTTACAGTAAAGTCTCCCTCCCAATTCTAAGCTGCCCCCCTCAATATTTCAACACTGCCTTGTCAGAAATAATCGTTAGCATTTTCTTGAGTATCCTTCCAGAGGTATTCTCTGCTTATAAAAGCACATCTATAACGTGTCCTTGTATATCTCTCTTATACAAATGAGAGCATATTTTGAATACCATTTAGCACCTTACTTTTTTTGAACTAGTATTTTTAAAGTTAACATTCAGACTATTCCCTGCTGAGTGTAGAATGCTGGAAAGTAAAAACCATATTACATCATGCAAAGTTCCTACTTGTTAACTGACAAATTTCTTAATAAGAAAAAAATAGAAGGGTAAGATTTCACCTTAACAATTAAAAAAAAATTCACCTTCTAAGACATACTGTAATATGCAAACATATTTAGCTGACTAACTTGGCACTCTATGTAAAATGGTTATATTTACTTGCTAACAAAACAATTATGAAAATGTAAAGGTTTAAGGCAATTATATTAAAATTGATTGATTCCAAGGGAATTACAGCACTGAACAAAAATAGAGTATTGCTCTTATAGGATTTTAAAACTGGAAGAAACTTAAAACATCCAGATCAATTGTATTCCAGGTGGAGCTACAGATGCCCAAAGAGGTCAGTTTACAGAGTTAGTTATTGGTAAAAATGTTCTTTCAATTACTCAAAAAGATCACTGTTCTAAGCCTTTTGTATTTTCCCCTAATAAGAAAAACATGCTAATGTTTAAAAAAACGATGAAATTTAACATCAAGTTTTACATATAAATAAATGCCAGGAAGAAAATTTAAAAGACTGTAAGTACACCAAAATGTTAATAGTATTTCTAGATAGTCGAATTACAGATGACTTTTTAGTTTGTATTTGTTTCCACTTTAGAAATTGTATAGTGAGCATAAACTGTCATTTAGAAAACCAAAGTTTTCATGTTCTGATACATCATTCTATTGCCAAATTTAAAGCACCTAAAATATATACACTAAGAAACTCTAGTTAAATGTAGTTATAATCTACTTACCACTTTTCAGTTAACTTCTAGATTTTATACAAAATGATATTTTGTTCTAGTGCAAAGAAATAGCTGTTTAAAAAGCTAAAAGTAAAAATAAGTTATAATATTATCTCAAATAAATAATTTTTGTAAAACAGCCTTTTCAATTTTTGCTTCCTCTGTGAGCTAAGATTCTAGTAGGTTCACAGTTTGATGTGCAATACAGTTATAAATACCTATCTAGATTTAATACTATTTGGATAGGCATTTAATACAAAATTCACAAGAAATTTTAGGAACATTAAGATTTTTTAAAATGTCAGGTCAGAACAATTTCCATCACATATTTTTCCAAAACATACTAACTTCAGAGTACATCCTTAAGTGTCCACTTAAGTGTTGGCAGATAACTACAATTAGACATGAAAAGGTACTTCTGATACAGTAAGTGAATGAAGAACAGAACTTAGTGGTTCAGAGCAGAGACTAACAGCCAGAATGTCTGGTTCCAATTCTCAGTCTGCCACCTGTGACCTTAGACAAGCTACCTAACTTTTGTGTGCTTCAGTTTCCTCATCTACAAACTGAGGAAAATAATAGTACCTACTTTTAGGTTATTAAGAGGACTGAAAGTTAATACAAATAAGAAGTTTAGATTACAGCCTAGCATATATATGCTCACTGGGAATTAACTATTAAAACATGATCTCAATTTTGGGAAACTTACAACTACACAAAATTTTTTTTACCTATTAGTATGTATAAACTAATAATAAATTTTAAATTATAGACATATTTAACTATAGTAGAAATAAATACTAAAAGAACAGAAAGAAGCCTCATAAAGATATAAAGAAACAAATATCTTATAGTTTATGTGACATTCTTAATAAAAGTACCTTATTTGCACCAAACTGCACTCTGGCTTTGCCTTTGACTAAGGTGGCATTGATTTGCATGATGACCGATTCTATTGAATAGGCACTGCTCCAGCCCTACAGAAAGAAGAAAATACTTTTTTAAAATGCAATGGGGGCTTCCGAGGTGGCGCAGTGGTTGAGAATCCACCTGCTAATGCAGGGGACACGGGTTTGATCCCTGTTCCAGGAAGATCCCACGTGCCGCGGAGCAAGTAAGCCTGTGCACCACAACTATTGAGCCCATGTGCTGCAACTACTGAAGCCCATGCGCCTAGAGCCCGTGCTCCGCAACAAGAGAAGTCACGGCAATGAGGAGCCTGTGCACCACAACGAAGAGTAGCCCCCACTCACCACAACTAAAAAGAAAGCCTGCGCACAGCAACGAAGACCCAACACAGCCAATAAAATAAATAAATAAGTAAATAAATAAATAAATAAATAAATTTATTTAAAAAAACAAAACAAAAAAAACAAAAAGACAAAAAAAACGCAATGGTATGGGACTTCCCTGGTGGCGCAGTGGTTAAGAATCCGCTTGCCAATGCAGGGGACATGGGTTCGATCCCTGGTCCAGGAAGATCCCACATACTGCTGAGCAACTAAGCTCGTGTGCCACAACTACAGAGCCTGCACTCTAGAACCCGCGAGCCACAACTACTGAGCTGAGGTGCCACAACTACTGAAGCCCAAGCCCTAGAGCCTGTACTCTGCAACAAGAGAAGCCACCACAATAAGAAGTCCATGCATCGAAAAAAAGAGTAGCCCCACTCGCCACAACTACAGAAAATCCCACGTGCAGCAACGAAGACCCAACACAGCCAATAAATAAATAAATAAATATTTTAAAAAATAAATAAAACACAATGGTATTCCTGACTCCCACTTAGGAAAGCTTAACAAAATGGCATATAACTCAATGTCATTTTACTGGTTTAAACAGCTTTCATTATTAAAAGTAGGTCCTATTAGCAAAAAACAAATTACTTTAACGTAGGTACTACTACAAAGAGCTTTAACCACTGAGAATCTAATTTACACAGTTAAAACACTCTATGGAGGTTGAAAAGCATGCGTACCATATGAAAATAGTCACCTGTTTCGTGAGCAGTTCCATGCATAATGCTCCACCACCCAACACGTACCTTAAAAAGAAAAAGGAATCATACAAAATTCTCTAGATCTTGGTATTCCTTCTTCATCAATTTTTAAAGTACCATTACTAAGAAAGTATACATATAAGATTAGAAGATAACATGCAAAAATTAAAATAGTTGTTAGGATTACAGGACTATAGGTAATTCTAAAATTCTGATGTCGTCGTCTAAGTGTCTTTTTTTAAAAAAATAATGGTTCTTAAGAACAGAGGACTTTTAAGGTATCAGAAACTAAGAACTTAGCCCTAAGTAGTCCAGAGAATGGGGGCAGGAGAAGTTTCCTTCAGTGGCCTTTAACTGTTCTACTCACCCAAAGATTTCTCCACCATCATGTTATACAGCCAAGAGTTTTTCCTCTGACAGTAGTGACTTTACCCTACCTATTATAATGAACATCTGCATTTATATTTATAGTTCATTTTTTTTTCTTTCTGTTTGGAGAATCAAATGGTTCTGACCATGGACCCCCTCTCTGGGACTCCCCTACTTCTCTTTCTGAACCTGAGGACTGTTCTCTGAACCAAGGACAATTACTGGGGATTTCCCAGATCTCCCTTAGGAAATCATTATTTAGATCAGGATTCTTCAGCCTTTTAACACTTCTCTCAAAGTGTTTAATCTTGAACTTTAAAACACATTAAATATCATGCCTAAAAATAAAATCAAAGGAATAGTAACTACAGAAGAAAAACTGTGGTAATCTTGAAAATACATAAGGTAAGGCCACTGATTAGAACTATGTGAAAACAGTCTACCACAGATTTTTTTTGTTCTCTGGGGCTTTGCCCATGCCTTTCCCTTGCTTGCGATTCCCACTGCTGCCTACTCTTCCAAACGCCGTATTCCCTCGGCCCCGTAAAGCTTGCCAAGACCACTGCAGCCTGCAAATTTTGCATTCTGGCTATCCTTGTGTTGACTAAACCAAATTACAGAGAAGTAAGGAATCTAAAAACTTCTACTGTAGATCACCAGTTAAAACAGTTACAGTGAAATTATTCACTAACAAAAATTAGCCAATAACTGCCCCCATCCTGGAGAACTGAGATAACTGTCTCTCTTACTTGCTTGTCCCAACTTCTGGGATCTTTCAGTGTAAAAGTTTAATAAGAAGGAAAGAAAAACACTTCAAAAAATTAAATTAGCGAGGAGAATCATGGGATTTTAAACTTTGTATAATTCTCTTCTGTTCCTGAAACTCAGAAATCTGTCTCCAATTCTTTGAATCTCCCACTGGGCTCAAAGTATACCTTGTATATATAGTCAGCTTTAAATAAGCACTTGCTGATTTAACAGAATTACAAGATCCAAGTTCCATTTGGATTTTGGCTCCTCCAAAACTGTGCAAAGTCTAGTAATCTGTTAATGAGTTAACACCATTCTTGGTCCTTACAGAAATGCTAAAGATAAATTTATTTTAGGAAAAGGAGGTATGTAGATAACACTGAGTTACCAATTATCTAACCACCACCTTTCCTTTTAGCACCCTACTCTTCATTTTGTGGGTGGAGAGTCTTGTCAGAAGGGAAGAAGGGAAGTTTCCATACATGTAGATCAAAAGAAAGCACATTTTTCTACAAGCACATAATAGCTACAAAAATATGTGTTGGATGTCTAAACACAAGGCAGAAGTAGTTCTAGTACTTATACAAAAAGTGAGCTAAGTACATATTAGTGCATATTAAACTCTTCCTTAATATACACTTACTAAACTTTTCTTTAATATATACCATCAGCAGCATTTACACCCAGAAGTAGCCAATTCTACTTTTGTATTGTAACATTTTATTAATGTGTTCCAAACCCTTATTGCTCTTTGCCTCCAAACAGAGCTCCTGCTGAATATTGAGACAATGTAAGAACACTAGAAAAAGAATAATAATCTGAGTCATCTGAAGATAAAATGCCATATACATGGTCATAGTAATATTTTCAACTAAAAACAATTTTTAGTTGCCAAAGTTGTATAGCAAACACTATCCTAAGCGCAGCCTCTTTAGGCATTCAATTTATAAAATTTTGGTTTCAATAGGAGGTTCTTGCAAGAATGTTTGCCAGCTAACCTCCCCACCCACAATCTAGGATGATCACTTAATTGCTTTGAGGGGACAACAGATACCATTAATCAGTACTTAAAGGGATGACAAATAACATTAATCATACAACATGATTCTTAAAGGATCCAAAATCAGAGATGAGAAATAAGTTTTATATTATAGTCAAATTCTTGATAATGATCATTTAAAAAACAAAAACAAAACAGGCTGATCAGCCCACATAAAACAATCATGATCCTCCCCTTTCTTGAGGTTAGGAAAGGGGCCATGGATTCTCAGAACAGAGCC
Source organism: Hippopotamus amphibius kiboko (assembly GCF_030028045.1). NCBI lineage: Eukaryota > Metazoa > Chordata > Mammalia > Artiodactyla > Hippopotamidae > Hippopotamus > Hippopotamus amphibius. The sequence goes on from NC_080187.1 coordinate 217,466,973, forward strand.
CTAAGAGAGGGATAAAGAAAATGCTGGCATTTAAAACCAGATTCTTAAGATAACGTTCTCTCAATACAGACAGAAACAACCCATGCTTATCTAGAAGTAGAAGTATTCTCTTTGTGGATGACTGGGACACAAAGAATACTTATTATTTCAACCAATAAAGCATCTTCAGTTGCCTACAAAGAGCTCTCTCACAATGTATTGCACTGTCATCAATCTTTCTGATTCTCACCACACTACACCCTAGACTAAGCAAGAAAGATGGCCAAGTTTCAACGGCTCAGTAAAATAGCTCATAAAAATACCAGTGGACTGAGAATTGTATATTACCCTAAACTGCCTACATCTCACTAATTTACTGTATTTTCCTCTCATTCATTCATTCAGAAATACCTACTGCATATATAGTATGTATGCTAAGCACTGAACCAGACACAGAGTATACAATGAAGAAAACTGACATAACCCTACCTTCATGATGTTTACAATCTAGTAAAGATTACAGATGTTAAACAATAAAGTGGGGGAGGGGGGCCCAGAGTTCTGTGAGAAGGAAAAACCAGGAGGCTTATTTTAAATTTGGTGGTCAGGAACAGCATATCTAAGAGTGACACACAAGCTGAGGCTTGCAGGAATTGAAGTGTGGATAGGAATAACATTCCAGGCAGAGGAAATGTATATGGAAGTCATGAGGAGAGTCTGCTGGATACTAGAGGCTGAAAGACAACCAGTGGAGCATTAGCTCAGAGAGGGAAAGTGCTGTAACAAGAGGACTGAAGAGGAAAGCAAGCGTAAGATCACAGATGGTGTGTAGCATACAGTAAGGACATCAACCTGTAGGAGCAGTGGGAAGACATGGGAAGAGCTTAGGCAGGGGAGCAACATAATCAGAACAAATCTGTAACAGCTCACTCTAAAGAAGCTTTAAGAGGGAACAGAGGCAGCAGTCTGATCAGGAACCCCCTGAAGCGATCCAAGTGAGAACTGATGGTGGTAGCAACAAAAACAGAGACAATTAACTGGATCTGAGAACTCTTTTTAAAAGGAGAATCAAAAGAAAATGAGGAAACGGTGATGTAAAGAATGAATCCTAGGTTCATTAATTGAGATAAGGAAGGCTGGGGAAGGGAAACTGAAAAGAAGATGGGTTCAAGTTTTGGTCCTGAAGAATTTGAGGTGCCTGTATAAGAGACATTCAAGTAGAGGTGTCAAGAAGACAGAAGGATACTGGAAGCAGGAAAGACATAGAAATGTGAGATACGAACCTGGGAGTCACTGGCACATAGACATATTTTAAAAGCCATGGGAGCTTTTACAACAAATTGTGCTAGAGCAATTGGACATTAGGCAAAAATCTATGACCGAAAACCTCATACCTTATACAAAAATTAACTCAAAATGATTCAGATTTATCTGCAAAATGTAAAACTGTAAAACCCTGAGAAAAAAAGGTAGGAGAAAATCTTTGGGATCTAGGACTTAGGCAAAGAGTTCTTAGATTTGACATCAAAAGCATAATCTATAAAAGGAAAAATATCTATAAATTTGACTTCACCAAAACTAAAATATTTTGTTCTACAAAAGATTCTGTTAAAAAGACGAGATGAAGCTACATACTAGAAGAAATTTTAAAAAACGCATATACAAAGGAGTATTATGTAGAATATATTTTTAAAACTTCCAAAATTCAACAAAATAATCCAATTAGAAAATTGGCAAAAGACATAAACAAATATCTCCTGCAAGAGTATATAAAGCTGTCAAATAAGCAAATGAAAGATACTCAGCATTTGGGAATATGAGGGAAATGCAAGTTAAAACCACAGTGAGACATCACTACACACCCAACAGAATGGCTAAAATAAAAACAAGTGATATCGCCAAATGCTGGCAAGGATGCAGAGAAAGTGGAACACTCACACATTCTTGGTAGGAATGTAAAATGGTACAGCCACTCTGGAAACAGTTTGGTAGTTTCTTTAAAAACTCAATATGCAATGACCATATGACCCAGCAATTGCATTCCTGGACTTGTATCCCAGAGAAAGGACAATACATTCATTGACCAAAAAAACCTTGTACACAAGTATTTATAGCAGCTTTATTTGTAATACTCAAACAATGAAATCAGTCTAGAAGTCCTAAAGAGGTTACTGGTTAACCTGACTGTGGTACACGGTGTACCACGGAATACTACTCAGCAATAAAAAGGAACAAACCAGTCAGACACTTAGATGACTCTCCGGGGAATTATGAGTATTAAAAAAAAAAAAAACAAAAAACTAATCCCTAAAGGCTGTAATCCAAAAATGTATGATTCCATTTATGTATTTTTTTTTGAATGACAAAATATTAGGAATGCAGGACAGATTAGTGGTTGCCACGAGTTAAGGGAAAAGGGTGCATTAGAGGAAAATGGGTGTGGTGTAAAGGAGTATCAAGAAGGATCCTTGTGGTGTTGGAACTGTTCAGTACCTTGACTGTGGTGGTAGATACACATATGTACTCAATATAGAACTTAATACACACATACGTATACATGATTTATAAGGAAAATCTGAATCAGCTCTACTTACTGTATCACTGTCTCACTGTAATATTATTCTACAGCTTTGCAAAAATGTTACCACTGGGGAAACTAAGCAAAGGGTACAGGTATTTCTATTATTTCTTACAACTCTGTGCAAATACACAATTAACTCAATTAAAATTTTAATTTAAAAAATAAGGCAAAGAACTCCAAAAGGTAGAAGTTAAGTGAACAAGCAGTTGCCAGCAAAAGAGACTGAGAGGATGCAGTCAGAAGCCAAGGGAAAAATGTTTCAATATTGCTGAGAAATCTGATAATCAAATATGACAGAGCCTGAAAAGGGACTTCTGAATTTACCAATATCAAAGTCTCTATTAGCAATACTAGTTTGGGAGGAACAGTAACAGCCAATGCCAGACTACACGGGGCTGAAAAGTGAACAGGAAGTGAAGGACATTTGTTGTTTCCACCTTTCGGCTATTATGAATAATATGAATATTATATTATGAAAAATTATTTATACTATAAATATTACTATGAAACAAAAAATGTCCACAGATAAATAAAATGGAATGAAGTACTGATATATGTTACAACGTGGACGAAGCTTGACAAATTTTGTTAAGTGAAAGAAGCCAGTCACAAAAGGCTGCAATTTGTTTGGTTTCATTTAAATAAAATGTCCAGATTAGGAAAATCCAGAGAGACAGAAAGAAGATTAGTGGTTGCTGGTGGGTGGGTCGTAGCTGGGAGGAATGAGAAGTGATTGCTAATGGGCACAGACTTTCTTCTGGAAAGTGATGAAAATGTTCTGAAATTGGTGGTAAATGTTGCACAAATCTGAGTATACTGAACCACTGAATTATATACTTTAAAAGGGTGAGTTTTATCATATATGAAGTGTATCACAATAAAGCTGCTACTTTAAAAAAATATTTTGACTATGACAAGAAACAAGGGAGTAGCTAGATGTGGGATATAAAATGCTGGGAACAAAAATCGCTTAATAATCTGTCCAGAGTCACAGTGTTTAAGCTTTAGCCTTATTCCGAGATCGCGAGCTCTGTTTTATCAGGCTTCACACTTTTTAGTTCTTCCCACGTCAGCCAATAAATAAGTCTTCCTCTTTACTTAATAGTTGACTGTGAAGACCAAGTCATTTTGATTCTGCCTCAAATTAGCACTTATGTTTCCTTCATCTTTCCATTCCCATTACTACTGTACCGATTTAGGCTATCATCACTTCACTCTAAGACACTGGCATTAGCTCTAGTTAACCAGCCTTGCATTCTTCCAAGTTTTGGGAATATAGTTTGCCCTGTAGTCTCTTCTACCATCACCATATTTATCTTTCTAGAACATTCTCTTTGCTATTTCGCTTTTCCTGAACCAGTTAAAGAAAGATAAATTCAATATCCATGGGTACTAGTTTGCTCATCAATCCAAGATATTGTCAACACAATTTCTTATAATTCTTCTATATGAATTCTACCCCTTTTGTGTTACAGCTCAAACTTGTCTGGTACACTCTGAATACATCACGCTCTTTCCTAAATTTGTGATTGTGTTTACTTTTCAGCTATGTAGACAACTTTCCTTCAACCTCCATCAGTTGACCAAACCCCACCCAATACTTCAAGGCCTAGCTGAGATCCCACCTACTTGTCCAAGTCTTCCCAGATCACCATTGCCAGAAGCAATCCTCTTCTCCTTTAACCTCAGAGAACTTAAGTCCATACTTAACATTTGACAATCGATTGAATACTCAATACTTATAATCATTTATATTATTATTGGCTTTTGATATAATGGAAAAAACTTTATTAGAAGTTAGATTTATTTGGATAAGACACCAGCTGACTGATTATTGGAGTTATTTATTTGAATAATGGGAAAATAACCCCACTTGGTAAAAGGAATCAATGAAGAGAAACTAAATATATGACAGATTTTAAAACTGAAAAGCATTATTCATAACTTCATGTGTTTGTCTCTACAAGGTGGTAAACTACTAAGATCATAAATTCTTAAAATCATTGGGATTATTCACAACAGAATGTGAAAAATCTCTGTCAAGTTTACATCATATTTCAAAATGATCCGATAAAAATATTTTTATACATTTATCCTGAATTTACAGAAAGTTTCCAAATATTTTCCTCAATCATTTTTCGCCACCCAGATTGTTTTAATCTAAATGAAACTATTACTATCTCAACCACAGAGATGATCAAAGGACTGGATATTTTTAGATTTTGATCACCAAAATATGATTGTCTTACAAAGTGGGATTAGCTGAGCATATCAGAATTCTCAAATTAGTTTAACTGCTCTTACTTTGAGGATTTACAGACTATTTCACACCTAATCCAGGTGTGAAATTCTGATCTTTTTTCCATCCTTCATATGACTTCTAATCACAAAAAAGCAATACAAGCTTCAATTTAAAAATGCATGACAATTATCATTTGGTTCTACCAAACTGAGACAACCACCTTTTGAAGATCAAAGACCAGCTCCATAGGCCCACAGATTTCCTGTGTTTATTCCTGCGATCATAGGCATGTGGGAATCACTCTCTAATCCTAAACCGTCTCTCAACCCTCAATCACAACTCACATTTGAAAAACATTTTTTTTTAAGGTGAAGTATATACAAATAGGGATCATTAAAAACTCTACCTATACCATTGCAACAAAAAGAATAAAATACCTAAGAATAAACCTAACTAAGGAGGTAAAAGACCTATAACTCAGAAAACTATAAGACACTAATGAAAGAAATCAAAGATGACATAAACAGATGGAGAGATATACTATGTTCTTGGATTGGTAGAATCAACATTGTGAAAATGACTATATTACCCAAAGCAGTCTACAGATTCAATGCAATCCTTATCAAATTACAAATGGCATTTTTTACAGAACTAGAACAAAAATTCCTAAAATTTGTATAGAGACACAAAAGATCCTGAATAGCCAAAGCAATCTTGAGGGGAAAAAAACAGAGCCAAAGGAATCAGACTCCCTGACTTCAGACTATACTACAAAGCTACAGTAATCAAGACAATATGGTACTGGCACAAAAAGAGAAATATAGATCAATGGAACAGGATAGAAAACCCAGAGATAAACTATGGTCAACTAATTTATGACAAAGGAGGCAAGGATACACAATGGACAAAAGTCAGTCTCTTCAATAAGTGGTGCTGGGAAAACTGGACAGCTACATGCAAAAGAATGAAATTAGAACACTTCCTAACACCATACACAGAAATAAACTCAAAATGGATTAAAGACCTACAGGTAAGGCCAGACACTATAAAACTCTTAGAGGAAAACACAGGCAGAACACTCTATGACATACATCAAAGCAAGATCCTTTTGGACCCACCTCCTAGAATCATGGAAATAAAATCAAGAATAAACAAATGGGACCTCATGAAATTTAAAAGAGTTTGCACAGCGAAAGAAACCATAAAAAGACAAGCAGACAACCCTCAGAATGGGAGAAAATACTTGCCAACGAAGCAACAGACAAAGGATTCATCTCCAAAATATACAAGCAGCTCATGCAGCTTCATACCAAAAAAGCAAATAACCCAATCCACAAATGGGTGGAAGACCTAAATAGACATTTCTCCAATGAAGACATACAGATGGCCAACAAACACATGAAAAGATGCTCAACATCACTAATCATCAGAGAAATGCAAGTCAAAGCCACAATGAGGTATCACCTCACAGCAGTCAGAATGGCCATCATCAAAACATCTAGAAACAATAAATGTTGGAAAGGGTGTGGAGAAAAGGGAACTCTCCTGCACTGTTGGTGGGAATGTAAGTTGGTACAGCCACTATGGAAAACAGTTTGAAGGTTCCTTAAAAAACTAAAAATAGAACTACCATATGATCCAGTAATCCCACTACTGGGCATATACCCAGAGAAAACCATAATCCAAAAAGAAACATGTACCATAATGTTTACTGCAGCACTATTTACAATAGCCAGGACATGGAAGCAACCTAAATGCCCATCAGCAAATGAATGGATAAAGAAGACATGGCATATATATACAATGGAATATTACTCAGCTATAAAAAGGAATGAAATGGAGCTATATGTAATGAGGTGGCTAGACCTAGAGTCTGTCATACAGAGTGAAGTAAGCCAGAAAGAGAAAAATATCGTATGCTAACTCATAAATACGGAATCTAAAAAAAAAAAAAAAAAAATGGTACTGATGAACCCAGTGACAGGGCAAGAATAAGGATACAGATGCAGAGAACGGACTGGAGGACACGGGGTTGGGGGGCAGGGGGCAAAGGGGAACCTGGGACGAAGTGAGAGAGTAGCATAGACATACATATACTACCAACTGTAAAACAGATTGCTAGTGGGAAGTTGCTGTATAACAAAGTGAGATCAACTCGATGATGGGTGATGCCTTAGAGGGCCAGGACAGAGAGGGTGAGGGGGAGTCGCAGAGGTGGGAGGGAGCGGGTGTGGGGATATGTGTATAAATACATCTGATTCCCTTTGGTGTACCTCAGAAATTGGTACAAGGGTGTAAAGCAATTATATCCCAATAAAGAGCTTAAAAAAAATAAAAGAATGAAATTAGAACACTCCCTAACACCATACACAAAAATAAACTCAAAATGGATTAAAGACCTAAATGTGAGGCCAGGCACTATAAAACTCCTAGAGGAAAACATAGGAAGAACACTCTTTGACATAAATCACAGCAAGATCTTTTTTTGACCCACCTCCTAGAGTAACCAAAATAAAAATAAATAAGTGGGACCTAATGAAACTTCAAAGCTTTTGCACAGCAAAGGAAACTATAAACAAGACCAAAAGACAACCCACAGAATGGGAGAAAATATTTGCTAACAAATCAACAGAAAAAGGATTAATCTCCAAAATATACAAATAGTTCATGCAGCTCAATATCAAAAAAACTAACAACCCAATCAAAAGATGGGCAGAAGACCTAAATAGTCACTTCTCCAAAGAAGACATACAGATGGCCAAGAGGCACATGAAAAGCTGCTCAACATCAGTAATTATTAGAGAAATGCAAATCAAAACTACAATGAGGTATCATCCCACACCGGTTAGAATGGGCATCATCAGAAAATCTACAAACAAATTCTAGAGAGGGTGTGGAGAAAAGGGAACCCTCTTGCATTGTTGGTGGGAATGTAAATTGATACAGCCACTATGGAGAACAGTATGTAGGTTCCTTGAAAAACTAAAGAGTTACCATATGACCCAGCAATCCCATTGCTGGGCATATATCCAGAGAACACCATAATTCAAAAACACATGCACCCCAATGTTCATTGCAGCACTATTTACAATAGCCAGGTCATGGAAGCAACCTACATGTCCATCAACAGATGAATGGATAAAGAAGATGTGGTACATATACACAATGGAATATTACTCAGCTATAAAAAGGAATGAAATTGGGACATTTGTAGAGACATGGATGGACCTAGAGACACGTCATACAGAGTGAAGTGAGTCAGAAAGAGAAAAACAAATATCGTATACTAACACATATATGCAGAATATAGAAAAATGGTACAAATCAACCGGTTTGCAAGGCAGAAATAGAGATATAGATATAGAGAACAAACATGGACACCAAGTGGGGAAAGTGGGGGAAGTTGGGGTGGGATGAATTGGGAGATTCGGATTGCCATATATATATATTACTAATAAAGAAAAAAATACCAAATTGTACACTTTGAATATATGCAGTTTACTATATGTCAATTATCTCAATAAAAGTTCTAAAAAACAAAACAAAAACAAAAACACCTCTACCTATAAACATAACGGTTTATGTCAATGATTCTCAAATTATGGTTCCCAGCCTAGAACATCAGCTTCACCTGAGACCATCTAAGACATGCAAATTCTCAGGCCCTACCCCAGTCCTACTGAATCAGAAACCAGAAACCAGAGGTAAAGCCTAGCATTTTAGGCCTCCTAGCATTTAACTCTCCCTGCAAATGATTCTGATGTAGACTATCAAAGAAAATAATCACTTAAACTTACCCTCCTGAGAGAACAGGTAACACCACTCGAACAAATGGAGGATCAAATGGAAAGTTATCCTAAAAAACAAATAACCAAGTTTAATTTTAAGAATACCATTAACAGTGTATTATTTAGAAGATTTTAAAATCATCTATAGAATGTGTACATTTATTATCTAATGATGAATGAGGGTCATAAACATAAAAAACAGTCCCCCAAAACGAAGCGAAATGAAAACCAAAGCAAATAAAAATGAAGTTAAGATCAGACCCAAACAGGACAGTATATTGGTAAACTTATAAAATACACAAAGGAGTTCCACTTCCAATAGAACTATATAAAGGAACCATTCCAATAATGATAGACTAGGTAATTTGCATCAATCTTCTGGCTAAGAACTAGAAAATGTAGACAAAATGTATACCTATAGAGCTAAGATCAGGAAGAGAAAGGTAACCCCAGAGAGTGGGGCCTATTTTTTCCCTTCAGCTTTTCTTCCAATTACAGGAGAGGAAGATAAGAGGTTAACGAATTGAATAGAACTCAGACTCACAGAGCTAGGGAAATGAAAACTGGGGCTCAGGGTCCACCAAGGGAAGCCTTCACAAGTCTCCCACACTTTAGGTTGGGACCCTGAAGGACAAACCACAAACTGCCCTCACAGGGAATGAAGTCCACCTTTACATCAACTCAATGCCTTTTTGGATTCAGTGATCCTGAGTTGCTAGTGCCCACGCACCTGACGGGGGCAAGTGTACATCTTCTCTGTAGAAGAATAGCATCCAAGGCTTCAAATTAGCTCTCCAATTTTTCATATATAATGTCTATCACCAAAAATAACCAGTCATACAAGACTTAAAGATGACATGATCAGAGAGTGAGAAGCAAACTACAGACAAAACTACAAGGGGTCAAGATAAGCGTTATCAGACACAGATTTTAAAGTAACTATGCTGGGACTTCCCTGGTGGTCCAGTGGTTAAGAATCCGCCTTCCAGTGCAGGGGGACGCAGGTTCCATCCCTGGTCAGGGAACTAAGATCCCACATGCCACGGGATAACTAAGCCTGTGCTCTGCAACTACTGAGCACACCAGCCACAACTAGAGAGCCCACAGACTTTGGAGCCCACGTGCCACAACTAGAGAGCCCATGCACAACAATGAAGAGCCCACATACTGCAACTAAGGCCTGATGCAGCCAAAAATAAAATAAATACTTTTAAAAATAAATAAATTAGATTAAACAACTATGCTGAATATGTGCAAGAAAAGAGAAGACTGAAAACCCTGGCAGAAAGCTAAAATCATAAAAGTGAACTATATAGGAATTCTGAAGCTTAGAAGTACAATAACTGAAATTAATAACTTAATGGATGAGTTTAACCGCTGTGGAGGCCTGGAAGAGAAATTCAACATACTGGAAAAATAGATCAGAAAACATCCCAAATGAAGCGGAGAGAGAAAAGTGTGGAAAATGCAGATAATAAAAAAGACATAGGGAAATGTATTGCAAAGCTAATCATATATGTAGAGTCCTAGAAGAAGAGAGAATGGGACAGAAGCAATATCTGAAGAGATAATGTCTGAGAATTTTCCAAAACTGATTAAAGAATTCACAAGATTTACCCACTATGAATACTTCAAGAAAAACAATGGAAGATGTAATAAAGGAATGATATCTTTAAGATGCTGAACGAAAGGAATTTCCAACCTAAAAATCTATAGCCGGACTTCCTAGGTAGCACAATGGTTAAGAATCTGCCTGCCAACGCAGGGGACACGGGTTTGATCCCTGCCCCAGGAAGAAACCACGTGCCACGGAGCAACTAAGCCCGTGATCCACAACTACTGAGCCCATGTGCCACAACTACTGAAGCCCACGAGCCCCCACTCAGAAATGAGAGGCTACCACAATGAGGCGCCCGTGCACCGCAATCAAGAGTAGCCCCCACACGCCCCAACTAGAGAAAGCCCGTGTGCAGCAATGAAGACCCAGCACAATTAATTAAATAAATAAATTTTAAAAATTAACTTAAAAAAGAATCTATACCCAATAAAAATACTTTCCAAAAATTAAATCCAAATAAAGATATTTTCCTGTAAGCAGACCCACACCAAAGGAAACAGAAAAGGATATCCTTCAGGCAAGAGAAAGAGATCCTAGAAGGAAACCTGGAAAATAAAGACCATGAAAAGAGCTAATATGTATAAAAACCCAAATGAATACTGATGAATTATGTAATAATGATGTATAAGGTTTTAAATAAATATAGAAATAAAATGCATGACAACAACAGCACATATTTGGCAGGAACATGTTCTAAGGTCTTTGCATTGACAAGGAAAGGAGCAACAAAGTAACAAATTTATATTATACTTTGACAAGCTAATGTACTGTAATCGTAAGGTAGTAAAGAAGAGTAAGGGATGATAAGTACCAAGCTACTACAGGTGGGAAACTGGAGTAATTAAAAAAAAAATAATCCAAAAGAATGTGAAAAACAAAAACACAGAGCAAGGAGAAATAGAATGAGACACTAGATTTAAACCCAAATAGTAATAACAACATTAAATGCAAATAGATAATTGCTCCAATTAATCTAACAAAGATCATCAGACTTGATAACAATACATACAGGCAAGATGAGAGAAAAGAATCTCAGCTAATTCTCAGGCTGCACAATTCTCTTTTTCAAATTTTCAGTCCTGGAAACCAAGGTTTCCAGAAGAACAAAACTTCTTCTCTCAATGAACTGAAGTAAAGATGGTAGCTGAGGTGGCCAAGAGTGTTAGAGGTCAGTCTCTAGTGGCAAAGGGGCCAAGAAGACTACCTCACTTTCCTACAACAGAGGAGCAGAGTAACAGCATACTGCCTCCCGTGAAGATATATGTTAGGAAGTCTAAGAGAAATTACTTCCAATTTCTATGTTCAAATAAAAGAGAATAAGAAACAAACACGTCTTAAAAAAATCAATCTGCAGGTAAAGCAGCTAAGCAAACGTTTCATTTGGTTATTTCTAAGGAACACAAAAATACAGTTTTAACTGGAAAAATAACCAGCATAATTCCAGTACCTTACTTTAACTCCCTATCTCTATCCATCCTCAATTAAGATTCTGAGGAACAGACTTCCTAGGTGGCGCAGTGGTAAAGAATCTGCCTGCCAATGCAGGGGACACGGGTTCGAGCCCTGCCCTGGGAAGATTCCACATGCCACGGAACAACTAAGCCCGTGCACCACAACTACTGAGCCTGTGCTCTAGAGCCCGTGAGCCACAACTACTGAGCCCATGTGCCACAACTACTGAAGCCCACGCGCCTAGGGCCCGTGCTCCACAGCAAGAGAAGCCACTACAGTGAGGAGCCTGAGCACCACAACGAAGAGTAGCCCCCACTCGCAACAACTAGAGAAAGCCCATGTGCAACAATGAAGACCCAACACAGCCAATAAATAAATTAAATTCTGAGGAACAAGTAAACTATGAAAATTCAATCCTAATAGGAGGACTTCCCTCGTGGCGTACTGATTAAGACTCCACCTGCCAATGCAGGGGACACGGGTTCAATGCCTGGCCGGGAATATCTCACATGCCTCAGAGCAACTGAGCCCGTGCACCACAACTATTGAGCCTGCACTCTAGAGCCAGAGAGCCACAACTATGGAGCCCGTGCTCCACAACAAGAGAAGCCACTGCAATGAGAAGCTCTCGCACCACAATGAAGAGTAGCCCTTGCTCGCGGCATCTAGAGAAAGCCTGCGCATAGCAACAAAGACCCAACTCAGCCAATAAATAAATAAATAAATTAAATTAATTCTAAAAAATCCTAATAGGAGAGGGAGATAAAAAGCATACTTCTGGACGGCTAAAACAGATAATCTTAGCTATCTACTGCAAGGCAGAAAAAAAATAGCTACCCACACAAGAAACCAGCTTAATGATAGTTATTAAAATCCATTTCCAAATAAGTAGCTCACCTTTCATCTACAATTTAACAGATAAAGAAAGGCATAGACGTAAAGCTTGGTAAAGTACAACTTCATTTAATTTCCTGTATTTCAGCTCTTTAAATGTTACCCCAAATAAGTGACTAAAAAACCTCTTTTAACTGATTATGTGATAGTGAGAATTGCTTTCATTTTAAGTAATCCTTCAGATTAACTACTCTACATCAAAACCCAGAGATTCTAATCCATGAACTCTCTACCTTGGAACTCAGTAATCAAGATTTTACAGAAATAAAAAGGCATTGCGGGGGGGGGGAGGTACAGGCATTGGAGGGTGGTGGGGGGGAGGGGAGAGGTTTCTGTTAAAATAGATATGCCAGAGGGAATTCCCTGATGATCCAGTGGTTAGGACTCCGTGCTTTCACTGCTGAGAGCCCGGGTTCAGTCCTGGTTAAGGAACTAATATCCTACAAGCCATGTGATATGGCCATAAATACACACATACACACACATGCTTGCGTGAGTTATTGTGGGACACTAACTCAGAAACTAAGAATCTCAGGGTTTACAAGGATCTCATAAAGTTATTCAATTTCCAAATCAACATCTTGGGCTTTCAAGCTATTCTTAGAAATGAGGAACATTCTATTTTTAAAAGACTACATCACTAGATGGCTCTAAATAATTATAAATCACCTCCTTATATTGAGTTGAAAATTGTCTCTTTATGGTTTGACCTACTAATTCTATTGTCATGCCTTGTGTTCATCAAAAACAAAATCAAACTGATACTTACACATACACAGCCCTTCAAATAGCTGAAGACAAGCTCTTGTGAACCCCATGCTCTCCTCTCCAAATCTACAATTTCACCAGCTATCTTAGGACATGGTATGGAATCTTTCTAATCCTTGCTACTATAAACTCAATTTATCTAAATAAACCCTTTTTAAAGTACTACCTCAGTCTCATCATAAAGTACTACCTCAAAATTCAACTCAGTAATTCAGATGTGGCCTGAAAAGCCAAACCACCACTTCCTTACCAAGCTGCTGACAAATCTAACAGGTTCCATTCCCTCCTGCCCCTTTCCGCTTTCCCATACTTCTGTCGTACTATATCTCAAGTTTCATTTTCTTACTCTCCATGACTCTCAAGTTGTCACCATGGCCATCCAAGGCCCTAAATACTGTTCATGCTCCTTCTGTGAATCCTTCTTTTGAGTCATACCTGCTAATCCTCCAAAGTCTACGAATGCCAATACTAATAACTTGGCAATTGAGTTTAAGGTCCTCTTAGTAAGGTCAGTTAGCTCAGGGCAATCACATTCTTCCCAGGCCTCTTAAGAAATACTTCAACCCTAGCAAAGGCCCTTCTTTCTGGTACCAGGAACCATGGTCCTGAAACACAAATCTAACAGAATTTCAACCATTTACCTCCCAGATCATCCACTCCCTGAAGTTCTACTTAGAGCAGGAAAATACAATGAAAACACTATCTGCAGTCACAAATTCTTCAGCTTCCTGGTCAAGATTTCACATTCCCTTAAAGATATCCCTAAAGGAGGAAGTGAGAGAGGAGGTGCCCACATCAGGCTTCAAAGATATAAGGTTCTATTTCTTAAGCTTAGTGTTGGGCATATGGGCATAAGGTTTAATGTAACTGTTTAGATTTCAGGTTAAAAATACTCTGCATGTATTTTTTAAAAAGATACATTCTTAGGTTTTGGGTTTTTTTCACTGTATGAATCAGTAAAAATACAGTCACTAGCAATTTCAGTAAATATATACCAGATTCATGCTCTAGGAAGACAACCCAGTTGATAGCCACAATAATTTCTACAATAACAAAGATGTGGGAAAATGATGACATTTGACATTTGGGCTATTTGAAGAAAGTTTGATCATAAATGAGGATATAAGCCCAAACAAGAATATACACACACAAAAGCTAGGTGAGCAGCTTTCAGAAAATTACTCCTTTTTGCAAGTATAAAAGTATCCTTTCATGTCTTTTGTTTTCTTCCTTCAAAATATCTCATATCCATCTACTCTGACCTATTCCTACCACTACCAACCTTCATTACTCTTTGCCCAGATTAAAATCAAAGTCCCCAACTAGTCTCTCAGAAATCTACTCTATCCTATCCAAACTCCACTCTGATGCTGAAGGCATACTAATTGTTTTTCAAAAATAAAATAAAAAGCCTAGGGACTTCCCTGGTGGTGCAGTGGTTAAGAATCCACCTGCCAATGTAGGAGACACGGGTTCGATCCCTGGTCCAGGAAGATCCCACATGCCTCGGAGCAACTAAGCCCGTGAGCCACAACTACTGAAGCCCATGCACTCTAGAGTCTGTGTGCTGCAACTACTGAAGCCCACACCTGGAGCCCGTGCTCTGCAGCAAGAGAAGCCACTGCAATGAGAATCTCATGCATCGTAACAAACAGGAGCCCCTGCTCGCCACAGCTAGAGAGAAAGCCTGCGCACAGCAATGAAGTCCAACGCAGCTCCCCGCCCCCCCCACCAAAAAAAGGCCTAACAGATCAATCATGCCCCTGCCTAAAGACCCCTGTTGGCTTTTTCCTGCATTAAGGTAACCTCCCAGACTCTTCATCGTGATCTCCAAAGCCCTACAGTTCTCATCACAGATTTCTCCCCAGAAAGACTACAGGCTTTTGAAGAACAGGGATTATATTTTAGATGCCCCATTGTCCTCAAGCCTTCTATAGCACCTAATGCATTGAAGTCTACCTAACTGAAATGGGAAGAAAAAAAAATGTTTATCTGTAAGATAACTTGTCACACGATTTTTTCTCAACTTCAAAGAACAGGTCAAAAAGAAGCTCCAAATAATTAAAATACAACCCCTGAGAAACACTTCCTAGTTTTTTTAACCAAAGATTTAAAACCACTACATTTATCCAGATTCCACAGTAAATCAATACATTTTATCTAGATTCCATTGTTTTAACCTTTACTTTTTTAGCATCTTTTTAAAACACTTAAATATAACACATAAATTTCGAAAAGTGCATTAAATATAAAGGTACACCGTTACACATTAGCATGAAATAGTACCACACAACCACCACCCTGGTCAAAAAACAGATGATAGCCAGTAAACAAGAAGCCCTCAGGTGTCCCTTTCAGCTCACAACTCGCTCCCTCTTACCTAGATGCTATCCTAAACTGTGTGGTAATCACACCTTCATTTCTATTGATAGTTTTATTACCCAAGTATGAATCCATAAATGTTTCTCAGCCTTTTCATTTTTGTTCCCCTAAGAAACCTTTTTAGAATAATCTGTTCCCAATTCCTCCCTGTCCTGCTCCCCCACAAAAATTTCTGTGTATCTATTTACGTACTGTGGCCCCTTGAAGGGCTACAGACCGTCGTAGAATCTAAGACTTTTTCACTCCAAGGGCCAATTTTCACCCCATTTGGGGGGATACTGCCTCCAGTGAGAACGCATGCCCTAAACAATACAATTTAGTTTTACCTATTTTTTGAGCTATATACATGAAATTGTACAAAACATGTTTTGGGGATCTGGTTTCTTTTCCTCAACACTGTGTTTAAGATTCATCTATCTTGCTGCACATAGCTCTATTCCATTTTATGAATACCACGGTTCTCCATTCTATTAGAACACTCAGGTTATTTTTATTTGAGGCTATTATACACAGTGCTGCTTTGAACATTCTTGTGTTTGTCTCCTGGTACATCTAAGTACTCATTTTTTTGCAGGTTATATATCTAGGAGGAGAATTCCTGGACCAGAGGGTCTGAGTATCTTCTGCTTTACCAAGTTATACCAAATGGTTTTCCAAAGCAATTGTACAAATATACATTGCCAATAGAAGCATACGGAGTCCCCTTACAATTTTCTTACCTTAAAAGAGAAGTTAAGCAAAATATATTCTATGCCTTCTTTTTCTTTTAAGATTTGAAGATCACTGTGCAAAGGACTATCAGGATCAACCCTAAGAATTACAAAACAAAAAACAGTTCAAACAAAAAGTCAGATTTTTTTTCTCACTAACCTCAAAAATGAACCATTCATTTTAGAGCTAAAACAGAGCCCCTAGCGTAAGTTCCAAACAGAGACGGTCTAAAGCTGCTCTATGGTCCCCAGAAAAACAAAATTACTATAGCCTCCAACTCCTTGGGACTAAATGTCCAAAAAGAGATCACAGTATCTATTCTTCTAAGGGTATGAAAAGTTAACAGTTATTCTAAAGTAAAGGGTCATATGTACATAATCTTCTTAAGAACTCAAAAAATTTAATCTCCTTCTCTAAAACTGTATTATTAGACAAGGGGTTCGAGGAGAGAAATTTACCATGGACAAGACCAGAAAAAGTGAAATCACTAACAAAACCTAAATTTGTCTACAACTGTTCTATATTCAGGTCCTACTCGAATTTCTTATTTCAAATATAAACTGGTTGTTACAGTCAATCTCATCAAGGTATTTATACACTTTTGTCTGTACAGTTCCTAGCTGTCTCACTAGCTCCATGAAACATCAACCCACAGAAGGCCCTTCTTTTTCTCCTCCTCCTTTCTCACTTTACTTACTTAGCCCAAGAAACAGCTCATTGTAACAACTTAAGAACTATTTCTACAGAAACAGGGTCTGAAAAGTTTTAAGTAAAAGCCATAGTAAATAAGTATCAAATTAAGGGGGGAAAAAACCTCCACTGTGATATGCTACCACTAAAAAGAGTAGGTTAGCATAAAAAAGCTAAGATTTGAAGATCTTATATTTGAAGACATAAATATATACAGTTTATTGTATGTTAACTGTATCTCAATAAAAGTTCTAAAAAATAAATTAATTAAATTATCAAAAAAAAAAAAAAAAAAGCACTTACTTCTGCAGTTTAACATGCCAGTCATATAAACTGTCATTTATGAGTTCCACTGAATAAATCCCTGTAAAGGTATAGGGCATGTTAGTTACTCTCATTTGATCTCATAACTATTGCTCTGGTGTAAATGTATACACTAAATAGCCAACAAAAGCTACAAATTTTGCTATTAAAACATGGAACAACTAAGCTGTATAACAAATATTTGGATGCTGGAGCTGAGTCTCTTATGCCCTTAACAGATAGATAACTAAAGCCAACAATGAAGAGGATTTTTTGGGTTGAAAACTGTTTACCATTAGTTGTAAGAAGGAAAAGAAAAAAGATTATGCAAAATCATATGTATGTAAGACTTTTCTCCTATGCATATGCAAACATTTCTTTTAAAATGGAATCCCGCTACACATAGTTTTATAATCCTTCTTCAACTTTTTGGGGCATTTTCCCAACTTAGTACATGGAAATTTATTATCAATCTTTTCAGTAACCCTGCAGAAATTTATTTTATGGATAAGCCATAACTTAATTCCACCATATATCTATTATTAATTTAATTTTTTGCTACTACAAATAATGCTATAACAAACAAGTGATGATTGAACATTTTAGGATAAACCAGTATTCAAATATTTAACTTTACTACGTTTCTACACACAAACTTTTAGACTTCTTATAAGAAGAACCATTAGGACACCAAAACTTCTAATAATCTCAGAAACAAGTCTGACTTATCTTGGGCTCTATAAAGCAGGGGGGGTTTGCTTATCTGTTTTGAGTAAGCGCTAATGACAGATCTGGTCACTCCAAAACATTGTGAATGGACCACAGTGCCACCTTTGCTAACAAACTAAAGTCTGGCTCTTTCCCTTACTCAATACTGTTAAGACTCTCTGCAATAAATGAGGGAATTTTACTTCAAGTAGAGAGAGGTTCCACTATATTTAAGTCTTATTGGATAAGAAAGAACTCTTAAGTCAAATTATAAATTTTTTTTTAAAGCCTATTTTAAAAGTAATACCATTAACTATCTCTACAATGAGTTGATTATGTTGTTTTCAAAAAGAGGAAAAAAAGAAACAAAAACAAAGATCAACTTAGCAACAGTTCTTTGTTTATACAATAAAACATATTCATCTTATTTACTTTCCAAAGTAGATATTTCTTGTACCTCTTCCAGAAGATAAAAATCTTATGAGAGTTAATCCCTGTCAGCAAGAAGACAGAAAATTATGTGTCTGTAAAATCAGTTTTTAAAAAATCCAAACAAGTCAACTCATCCTATTTTACCCCTGACATCTTTTGGTAACTTGATCAGTGTTTCACATTCCTAAAATAAAGTTAATAAACATTTCTGTTTCTTTCCAGTTATGCTATAAGAAATGAAGTTACTATCTGAAAATTTAAAAGGGCATAAGGACAACAGCAGAGATCCAGAGGTCCTTACCTGTTTTATAACTCTGTGATCTGTATATGTCCCTGAGCTCTTTCATAAGTCTATCTGAAGCTTGTACAGACCCAGATACTGCACCCTGAAACATAAAATTTGCTGTTTACCAGGATCTATTGATTCAAATAACTAAAGATTTAAGGTATCTGAACCTGAAATAAACATTTACAATGAGATTGTAAAAATGGATCACCATGTAACAGTTTAAGAAGTCAAAAAAGTTAAGTTCAATTAAATCAATGATCATAAAGTTTCAACAGGAATATACATTTGGGGCAGGTCTAATTCATTTACTATTTCTCATCTGAAAAAAAGAAAAAGGCTAACCTATGTCCAGATCACTGTGGCCACTCCAATAGCCTAGAACTATTAAGGGTCTATTTCAAATTCCATCAATTAAAAAAAATGTCTTATTAATCTTTTCTTCTTTACAATTTTGTTTGGCATGGGCAGTTTTAGGTTCATAGCAAAACTGAGAGGAAGGTACAGAGCTCCCATATAACTGCCCCTCACACTGCACAGCTCCCTCACTATCAGCATCCTTCAGAGGTACACTTCTCACAGCTGATGAACCTATTTGGCTACATCATTACACCTGAAGTCCATAATTTACCTTAAGGTTCACTTTTGGTGCTGTTCATTCCATGGACCTGGACAAATGTATAATGACACATATCCACCCATCATAGTGACATACAAAGTCTTTTCATTGCCCTAAAAGCCCTCTGTGCTCCACCTATTCATCCCACCCCCACCCCCAAACCCCTGGCAATCACGCATCTTTTTACTGTCTCCATACTTTTGCCTTTTTCTGAATGTCATATAGTTGAAAACGTAGTCTGCAGCCTTTCAGATTGGCTTCTTTCACCTAATAATATGGATTTAAGGTTCCTCCATGTCTATGTCCTGTCCTTGAGAGCTCATTACTTTTTTTTTAAGCAGGGAATAATATTCCATTGCCTGGATGTACCACAGTTTATTTGTCCATTTTCCTACTCAAGTTGTTATCTTGGTTGCTTCCAAGTTTTGGCAATTATGAACAAAGCTGCTATAAACATCCATGTGCAGGTTTTTGTGTGGACATAACTTTTCAATTCATTCGGGCAAATACCAAGGAGTTCAACTACTGGATTGTATGGTAAGCATGTGTTTAGTTTTGTAAGAATCTGCCAGGTTGCATTCTAAAGTGGCTATGCCATTTTACATTCCCATCAGCAGTTAGAAAAGTTTGCTGTTGCTCCAAATCCTCACCAGCATTTGGTGTTGTCAGTGTTCCAGATTTTGGCCATTTTAATAGATGTGTAGTGGCTCCATGCATTTTTTAAAATACTAGAAGACCCTCAACATGATACATTAACTGAAGCACTTCCCTTAATCAGACTATAAACAAGAATGTTATATTAATGATTTAGTTTACATATTAAGAAACAGAGAAACATGTCCACATACATGCAATTCGTTTCAGTTCTTTTCAGCGTTCCAACTTCTCTGAGGATGAAAATGCACCTGTCTTATCCTAAGACTGAATATGAATGGAACTACTTATAAGGCAAAAACATTTAGAATGTTTTCTGAATTAAAGAAAAACCTGACCTTGGGAAATTTTAAATGTTGCACCTTTACAAGTTGCACTACACTTTGAGGTAGGGTAGAAAATCAGGTCTATAAAGGATATTACTTCCTAGCTGTGTAACTTTGGCTATGTTACTTGATGGGTTAAAACCCCAGTTTCACATCTACAGAATACGAAGAACATTTCATAGAGTGGTTATGAAAATTAAATGGGAAGGTAAAGTTTAAAGGACTTAGCTTAGTGTATGTCACAGTGTTTGATAATTCATAGTTGTTTTGACTACACCACACAAACTGGAAGCAATCCCAAGATACAGAAAGTATAGTAAATATCTTTAACTTGGATACCACAAGCTTTATTTATTTATTTTTTAATAATCAAGATAAGGGCTTCGCTAAATTTCTTTGCTCTCTAGAGAAAGATGTGCCAATTACATTAACACAGTAACTGAAGAAGTGAGAGTAATCTACCTGTTTACAACACTCATCATCTCCTTGCCTAACACCTCATTCCCTGTGTTTGAGAACCTATGCTCAGGACAAAAGAACTGGTCCTCAGATTTCTTGAGTTTGATAAAAAGCTCTAACACAAAGGCAGTAAGTGAATCGTTAAGTGCGGAGATGGATAGCTAGACTTTCATTTCATGTTCCCCTACTCTGGGCATTTTATATACATCATTCTTATTATTTCCAGGAATCATCTAAATGGTATATAATGTCCACATTATAGAGTTGAGGAAACTGAAGCCACACAGCTGTGTTTGTCACCATGCTGCTTCACATAAAAGATGTTAAGTCAAAAGAAAAAATTACTTCTGGTTCAGTCAGGGCAGGACAACCAGATGGCAGCTTCATGAAGAAGAAAGAATTTGAATTATACTTTGTAGGAGAGGCTGAATTTAAATTTACAGATCCCATAGGAGACAGATAAGAAGAGAAAACAGGATAAACAGGTTGGAAAGTAAATGATTTCAGATGAACAGAGTCGAAAAGCTGATGAATAAGGTAGAAAGTGGCTATCAATAGATGAGAAATGTTAGAAAGGAAAAATCAAAAAAACAAAAAAGCACCAGGGCAACAAAACATATGGCTGACTCTACAACCAAGGCAGGGATGGCGGGGGTGGCCGAGATCGCTGTCTGATTGAACTGCCCTGTATTCATATTATTCCTCCACAGCTGACTCTTGAACACCACAGGTTTGAACTGCATGGATCCGCTAATATGCAGATTTTTTCAATAAATACATACTACACAAATGTAGTTAGTTGAATCCTCGGATGTGGAACCATGAATATGGAAGGCTGACTGTAAAGTTACACGTGGATTTCTGACTATGCAAGGTCAGCACCCCGAACCCCAGCATTGTTCGAGGGTCAACTGTAATTACTTAACCACAAAAGTCCAGATTCTAGATATTTACACATACTCACATTTAGATGGTCTTGCCTTTGAGTCTTCCTAATTTTCTCTAATATTGCCAAATTTTCTTTTTCAATTCCTTCATCCTCTGACTTTTTCCCACTAATAGGCTCTTCTTCCTTCATCTCATAATGATCCAAGTCTTCTATATCCTACAAAAAATAAAAAATTTAGCTTATTCAGGCTTACGCCAAAAGCTAAACTATTCTTGACTCAGAGAACAGAGGAGAGAACACATGTATCCTATGGGGAGGGGGGGAAAGGCCTTCACATTCAATTCAAAAGGTTCTCTCCTTTTATATCCTATATTTTAAAGCTAGAATCTGAGTAAAGCATATTTAATAGTTTTACAAAGCCATAACTATTATCAAATGAGCCATCTGAGGTCTCCTATTAAGAGGAACTTTCGAAACAGTTTAGCATGAGGTACCAAGAAACTTAACTTGCCTTCTAGAAATCTATTAGATTTAGTTAAGAAACTAGTTAAAATGTGAACACAGATTCAGGCCTAAAGACGCCTATTTCGACTTTATAACTACAAAAACAAAATCTTCATGTGCAAAATACCAGAAGGGCTAACTTACTTCAACAGGATACCAGAAGACCATTAAAATGCCAACACAGCATAATGGTTTCTTCTGTATCAATAATGAAATGAAAAATATAGAACACAAAACTGAATATACAGAATCTTAATTATGCCAAAATAAGCATAGAAAAAAAGAGAATAGAAGGACACATACTGAAATACTAAGAATTATCAAGAGACATTTAGCGCTTTTCCTAGTTTTCTGTAGTGATTTTTATAATTAGGAAAAAAGTTAGAAAAAGAATTTGAATATCATCACTAGGCTAACATCTTTAATCAGCACATCATTCTCCTCCCACCTTTTCCTTATCATCTGCTCTTACACATTTAAAAATTCTGCATAGATTTGTATAAATCCTAACCTTTTTCTATGATCTTACTTCTAACTTTACTTCAACCATCAAAATCTCTAAAGAAGTAGTTTATACTTTATCTCCACCTTATCAAGCAGACTAATTCACTGTGATTTCTAGACCAGGTTAACTTAGATGACTTTCATTCAGACTCAATGGTCTTTTTCTTAGACTGTTACCTCTTCAATCCCTATTACATTCATTTCTTACTCACACCCTGTCTTATGACTTCATGGAGCTCCCTTCCCCTGGTTTGCACCTTTCAGCTACAATTTTCCATCCTACACTTGTTTTTGTCAGAGTTCCCACAAATACCCTTGGCCTGTATCTCCTCTTCCTCCTCCAACTTCAACCTCAGCCACGTCCCAACCCACAAAATTTCTCCACTCCAGTATGAATCAACACAGAACAGAATCCATCATTATCATCTTTTACAAAACAATATTCACAGTACCCAATTCTCTGCTTAAGGCCTTATCAACAGGCACACCAAAGATAAGCATGTTTGTCTCGAATTCAAGACTTAGCCATCTGCCTTTTCTAGCCAAACTTGCTTTCCAAGACCCCAGCACAGCAATCTTCATCTCCCGAAAGGACAGCCTCCAATGTACCCAAACACACAATGACCAGGGTTGTTCTGGGCCTTTTTGCCACATTTTAGTTGCCTATAGTATCTTTTCACTCATCCTAATCTGACATCTCCAAAGTCCATCCTACCTTTCTAGATTTCCCTAAATGTTACTATCCTTTCTTTATATTATCTTGTAAGGGGAAAAAAGAAAGGTACATAAATTCTGAGTACAATGTCTACTTTATTGTACACTGGATCCATGGTAAAGGTATAATGTTTTAATGCAGTTTATTCCTAAATTAAACTGCATGAAAACATTAAAAAAAAAAAAACTCCTATCCCCCCAAAAATCATTCTAATTGAAGAATGTTGAGAATTATTTTACTTCCAGACTCACAAAATAAACCTACAACTACTTTAGTTCTAAGACATTCTAAGAAGTATACTTTAGATTTAAATTTTTAATCAAGAAAAATAAGGTAATAGCCTGAATTAATTATAAGATTCAAAACAGAAAAATGTTTTAAAACCAAGACTGTGGAACTCAAATACCTTTTATCAGGTCAATGTAGAGACACATATCTTCAATACGAAGTCTGAATTTAAACACAAAGCTTCAGAGCCTGAAAACCTCTAAAATTTTATTAATGGCTGGAAACTAAATTGATGCAAGCTCAGTGTCTTTGGAATTTCCTCTTAGATATTCTTAGATGATTTTTCAACATGAGATAGTTTTCATTACTTCTAGTGAATAGTCTCTGAAATGTTCTCAAAATTCTCCTTTAATTCAAACACAAAACTTTTGAAACTTAGTAGTTCCTATTCTTAAACCAAATCAGGTTAAGTATTGATTACTATTAAATGTAAATATAATTTTAGTGCTAAATGTTAAGAGCTCTTATTTTCCATGAAATCAAATTCAAGGATATTAGATAAGCAATTTGCTAAAAAGCATACCATGAATTAGAGGTAAAGCCAGATTTTAGAAATTGTATTAAATTCCAAATACAATGTGCCTATTATTATTCCATATTAACAGTGGTTTTATAAAGGAGATTAGCAAATTGCTAAAATGTTCAAAAATGAAGATACTTATGAAATGTTATTCTTAATAAAATACCTACTTCAGCCATCTCTTCCTCTTCCTCCTCCTCTGAAGTCACTTCTTCTGTTGTCCCATTCTGAAAAGAAGAAAAGAGTTTGCCAGACCTACACAGAACAAGTAAGTACACACTGAGTACATTAGAAGACTTTAGGGACAAACTATCAATCATCGGTCACTGCAGTTCCACTAACAGAGCCTATTAAAGTTGAAATCATTTACTTTTAAATTCAGCTTTGATTTGACAATATTTATCAGCTTTTTAAGACGAAAGAATTTTGAAAAATTCAACTTAAGATGCCTTAGAAATTAACAAAGGCAATTAGTCAAATATAAAGCAAAACAAAAAAATTTTAAACATATTCTGCTTTAAAATAAGAAAATATTTTATCCATACAGCTATGTGTATAAGGCCAATGACCTTTTGCTTAAAATACCCCAAACCATGGGTTCCTTAAAATACTTACCTTTTTAGCTTTGAAAAGCCCAAATCTTTTCATAAATTCTACTCTTACATTTTAAAAGGTCAAATGTGTTATAAAGGTAGAGAGGCTATACAAAACTAAAAGTTATAAAATGATCACCATTTCACTAAAGAGCTGTTTTTTTGTTTTTTTTTGTTTTTTACAACATGTCATTTACCACAACATTTCTGTATAAAACACAATTTAACACTCATTCACAATGAATCTTATGGGTTTTTTTTAAGAAGGGCCTTCATACCCTGTTTTGTCAGAGTTCATAAAGACAAGCTTCCTAGACCAGAGCACAGTTGTCTAGGACACACTATATAAACTCAGTAGGATTTTCCTCCCCCAGAAATTCTTACTGTATTTGTTCCAACTATAGCTGGTAAGGATCACACTTATATGAGGCCAACCCTGCTGGCCTCTCAGTGTGAGTGTCAAAACCAGAGAGAAAAGATAATTTTTTAATGTAACTCAATGCAACAGCAAAACCTCTTAATAGGTTTATCTCCTTTTTTTACTCAGGAGTTGGAAAGTCCACCTGCCAGCACTTCCCCGTTCACATGCCACAGGCAGAGCACAGGTAAGTAAAACCAGAAGGGTGAGGCCACAGTAGATAAGACTGACAATTGCCGAGGACACTCATAACAACTGATACTGATCAATGGTATACTTCATCTATAAATGAGCAGATAACCAAGCACCACCAGATATTTGAAGAAAACTAGCGATCTGAAAGAAAGACACCAAGTGGAACAAGCAGAAGCGACCTGAAGCATTATTAATGAAGCCAATAAAACAGAATTTAAAAATCTAATAATTGGAAACTTTAGCGGTAATTGAGAAGATAATGCATCCACAAAACCTAAAAAGATTACTATATAAAGAACAAGAGAGTTCTGGGAAATCAAAAAGATCTGCCTTCAAAGAAAAAAAAACAAAAACAAAAACTCACAGGGGCCAGAGAGTACAATGGACCTGAATGAACAAAATATTTACGACTAAAGTAGACAACCAAACTGTGACATTCTGACATTCCCCTAAAATGTGGAGAAACAGGAGATTTGGGGTAGGGGGTGATTAAAATAAGAGAAGAATCAAGGGAAATGGAGATAGGAATACAGAGATCTAATATTCATCCACCATTCATTCAGAAGATGAGGGAAAGACACAGACAAATATTGCCAACCTAAAGAAGGACTTCATAATATCAAGTGGCTCTGAATGCCCCAAAGGAATGTTGAAAAGTAAAACCCCATACTTCACAATTAAAGAAAAAAACCATACTGACTTCCAGAAAGAAAAAATAGTGAGAAAGAACTAAGAATCAGACAGGCATCAGACTTTTCATCTGTAACAACAAATACCAGAAGAAAAAAGTGTAAAGAACTTGGAAGAGACTCAATTATGAACTTAGAATTCTATATCTAGTTCCATCAGGATGGGAGGCATACCTGTGTGTGTTCAGCACCGGATCCTCAGCACTTACATAGAGTACTTTACACAGAGTCAAATAAACATTCATTAAATGAATAATAAAAACAGACATTGAGTATTCAAGGAACACTCTCATACACATCCCCACAAATCCTTTCTAGAAAAGAAGACATTAATCACAGATGTATTTCAGAGAGGGGCAACCATGAGACATAAGAAACAGCAATAAGCAAAGACAACAGTAACATCAATGGTTAAGTCTAAGCAAATGCAGCTAAAAGGTTACAGGCCTTATCCTCCAAATGCAGTGAAAAACTAAAAACCTCAAAGCTGCCTGAGAATCTTTTACAAAATTTTTTCTAAGTAATTCTTGAATTTAGGAAGAAATTGACCCTTATGCCCCAGTAATCCAGCTGCTAAATACATGTCCAGAGATATACCTACACAGGTGTACCATGTA
Organism: Hippopotamus amphibius kiboko; assembly: GCF_030028045.1. Classification (NCBI taxonomy): domain Eukaryota; kingdom Metazoa; phylum Chordata; class Mammalia; order Artiodactyla; family Hippopotamidae; genus Hippopotamus; species Hippopotamus amphibius. Next base: position 217,493,797 of record NC_080187.1, read on the forward strand.
CTACAGACAAGAATGATCACAGTAGCACTGTTCCTAACAGCAAACTGGAATCAACCCAGATGTCAGTAAACAGTCAAATGGATAAGCATGTTATGGTACATTCAAACAACAGAATAACTACAGCAATGAAAAAGAACTACAGCTACACACAATATAAATATACTCACAATGTTAAGCAAAAGACAGACACGAAAGAATACATAGATAGTGTAACTCTTAACATGAAGCTCAAAAACAGGCAACACTAAACCATATTGTTCAGGAGCGTATATATGAGTGATAAAACTAGAGAAAAGTAAGGGGAGGATAAGTATACAGGGCAATGATAATCCAGAAGAAGCCTGCAGAAGATTTCTGCAGTGTGGACTTCCCTGGTGGCACAGTGGTTAAGAATCCACCTGCCAATGTAGGGGACACAGGTTCGAGCCCTGGTCCAGGAAGATCCCATATGCCAAGGAGCAACTAAGCCCACAAGCCACAACTATTGAGCCCATGTGCCGCAACTACTGAAGCCTGTGAGCCTAGAGCCTGTGCTCCACAAGAGAAGCCACCACAATGAGAAGCCTACGCACCACAACAATGAGTAGCCCGCACGCAGCAACCAAGACCCAACTCAGCCAATAAATAAATAAAGGGGCGGGTGGAGGAAAAAAAAAACCACAACAGATTTCTGCAGTGCTAGCAATGTTCTATTTCTTTATCTGGGTGGTGGCTAGGTAATAGTTGCCAGGTATTCACTATAACTATTTGTTATACTAAACTTACGTTTATATGCTTTCAATACATATTATTTAAAACTTTTTCTTATAAAATATAAGAAGAGTAATACGAACAAGAGATGGAATAAAACTACTTAGGAAATATTTAGAAATTTTAGACAAACTAGAAAATAAGCATACCACATTTCAAAACCTGTGCAATAAAGTCAAACAGCACTCAGAAGAAAACAAATACCCTTAAGTGTTTGATAAAAAAACAACTTAAATCACATTGATCCAGTAAACCAAAAAGAAAAAGGAGAAACGATTACGACTGGAGCAAAAAATAAAAATGTTTGATTTAGCAAATAAAACTAAGGGCCAAGTCTTTCAAAAGACCATCATAACAAAGCAGACAAGCCTCTGACAAGCAATCAAGAGGACTGTAGAGAAGAGGGTCGTAGCCACAGAGGACGGTGACGCAAAAAGTGGGTACTTCACACATCTTTCCAACAGCTTCAAATGTACAGGTGAAGTAACCAATTTTTTAGAATCTAAAATTACTAAATCTGAGAGAAGCAATGGAAAATCTAAATAGACTAATACGCAGAAGAGAAAAATGGATTGGGCTCAGATGTTCATTTAAAACAGGGTTTCTCAACCTTGGACCTGTTGATACTTTGGGTCAAATAATTCTCTGTTGTAGGGAACTGTTCTGACATTGTAGTATGTTTAGTAACATCCCCTCTACCCACAAAAAGCCAATAGCACATCCTCCCACCCAGCCCGTTGTGACAATCCAAAATATCTCCAGATATTTCCAAATGTCCCATGGGAGTCAAAACTGCCCCCAATTGAATATTAAACTGTTCTAAATCTTAGGAAAAAAACACACAAAGCTTGTCAAGTTATGAGACTGCTTATACCTTGATACCAAAATGAAACAGGAAGAGCCTAAAAGGAAACAGACTATATTGCAATCTCACTTAAAGTAGAAAAATCCAAAAATAAAGTATCATATCTATTGTGTTCCACCCCCAACAACCAACCTATGTAGCTGCTGAATGTTTATTATGGGAATGCAAGGATGATTCAAAATCAGGAAATTTCTTCATGTAATTCACAAGCTATAGCCCTGCATGTAATTATATGCATAGTCATGAAAAACAAAGTAGATCTGTATGTATTGTGTCTGTGATATATTGTTAAGTGAAAAACCTAAGCTGCAGACATTCTAAAGAAGTAGAGTTGAACACAAAATGTGTTTTTCTACCATCTCTTTCCTGAGGCTCCACTAGAATTACAATGAAGACGTACAATGAAGAATAAACACTGCAAATACACAATGGTAACAAAAAATAAAAGGGGGCTACCAGCAGAAAGAAGAATTCACTTATGCTGGAAGATGACAGCGAATGGAAGAACAGTAATTAATAGAGCAAACAAGTAAAGCCATAGGTTAGGGGATAATCAGGAGGCTAATTTGTCCCACAGCACCCTGGACAGGCTCTTGACTCAGACGCCAGGTACACGCAACAGCAGGAGTGGTGGATAGGATTGAAAACATAGATTAACCAAAAGCAGATATACAGAGCAGATTGTTCAGCCACCAAAACACACTGCTCTCCTTAAGTAGAACTCAGGCATACATATCTATCTCAAGCAAGAGATTATAAGGTTTCATTGTCCAGAGAAACCAAATAGCTCTAGTCATCATTTATGATTATATCTGGAAACAGGGTGTGAGGGATAGGGGGTTGAAGTCAGCTTAAATTCCTCCTAAAAGCTATCAGTTGACAAGTCTTGGCCACAAAGAACTGCCAATCAGCCTTTAGCACCTCTCTCAAATATGAATGGAAAAAAAGAAAAAATATGAATGAGCAACACAGAATAAGATATGAGGAAAGTCTTCAAAAAGAAAAAAAAAAAAAGACCAAGATAAACTAGAAAAAAGTTATTAAACACGTATTAAACTTATTAAAAGAGTAACAGAGATGCTTGAGGGAGAGTATCAAAGTAACTCCTTAAAGACACTTATGAATATATTACATCGATAAAACAAAAATAGAATGCTATGAATAAGGAATAATCAGCGAACAAGAACTTATGGTTCATCCTTGGAGAGGACCCGCAATGAACCACACCTCCCAGCATTCACCCCTTATATGGACCCCTCCCACTGTCAATTTGGGCTGGCCCTGTGACTTGCTTTAACAAATACACATGGTAGAAACAACACTGGGCCAGTTCCAGATCTAAACTTTAAGAAAGCCTAGCAATTTCCACTTTTGTGCTCTTAGAAGCCAAAAATAAAAATCCGGAAAATACCTTCTTAAAAAGAAAGAGAAGCCACATGAAGAGATCCTGGAATGATGAGATGCCATGTGGAGAGAAGGGCCATTTGAGGAAACAGCAAGGCACCAGACATGTGAGTGAAGAAGCCATGTTGGGCATTCCAGTGCAGTCACATGTCCAAATAACTACGAGTCCCAGCCACTAGTTGACTGCACAGTGAGGTGAGCAGAAAAACTCCAGCTAAGTCTAACCAACCCACACAATCGTGAGAGAGAGATTAAATTGTTGTTTTAAGCCAGTAAGTTGGGGGGTAACTGGTTAAGCAGCAATAAATAACCAAAATAAAACTTAAAGTTATGACTGTTCAAATAAAATTTCCAAAAATTGAAAGATAATTTCAAATTCTGGAACATTTTTCTTAACACAAAGGGACGGAATATAATGATAATAAGAGATACAAAGACTCAGGCGAAGAGGTCTAAATTCCTATTAGTATGCATTCCAAAATGAACAAATAAAGAATGGAAAGGAGAAAGTTACCACAGAAAAAAATACAAGAACATTTACCCAAGAAGAAAGTCCAAATTCAACAGTCCATATTTGAGAAGGTCCATCCATACTGAGTGCCCAAAAACAACAGAAAAACAAAGAAACCACAACTCAGGACACCGTTATGGTATTTCAGAACAAGGAAACGACAAAGCCCTAAAAGCTTCCTGAAAGTCATGCAGAGATGACTAAGATTCAGGACAGCATCAGGCTTCAACACCACCCCTAACTAGAGGACAACTGCACAGTCTTTGAAGTTCTGAGGGGAAATTATTTTCGACCTAGAATTATATATTCAACCAAACTACCAATCAAGTGAAGGCAGAATATAACAGCAGTTACCATTTATTGGGCATTTACTATGCATCGGGCACTGCTCTAAATGATTTACAAACACCAACTCATTTAATCTTTATAATTCTCCCCAAATATAGGTATTACTACCATTTCCCCCATTTTGCAAATGGGAAACTGATGTATATACTGCTAGGTAATTAGCTCAAGCTAATTATATAATCAGCTAATAAGCAGTAGAACCAAGATGCAAACCCACAGTGGTCTGGTGCCACAGATATAGATATATATAGAAATATAGATATTTTTTTAGAACTCAGGAAATGTACTAACCCTTCATGTTTTCTTGAGATTTTACTTGAGTAAAATCATTTTACTCAGGCAAAATGAGAAGAGGTAAGCCAAGAAAGATAACACGAAATTTGAAAACAATGGGTCTACTACTTCAGCAGAGGAGACAAGAAAAATTTCAAGATGACAGCTCACTAGCCAGCCCAGAAAACAACCTGCCAAGACTGGTGCAGAAGAACCAAAGGCTCCAGAAGAGAGGGAGATCTCACAGAAAAGAGGTACAACATAACTTTTTTAAACTAAGAATTATTATTATTATAAGGAAGACATTGCAAAACAAAACACTGTACAAAGGAAATATCATAATAGAAAAGTCCTATGATAAGTGGTGATTATTCATATGACTAAATATAATGATATTTTAGGAAGGGGAGGTGGGTAGGTAAGTGGGTGGTATAAGAGCTAAATCTTTATTATAGTACAAATCAATAAATTATGCCTAAATAGGTAAATGCAGAAATCCAGATAAGTTAGAGGTGGTGGTGAGGTAGTGAGTACTTCTGCTGCTTGAAGGAGACAACATTTGAGTTAGGAGTTAAGAAGCACAAATGGGCATAGAGAGATGGCATTCCATGTGAAGGTAAACGAATAAACAAAAGCAAACAATTGCAGAAGCAAGGAACAGTTCTCGAAACCAGAAATATTAACAACAAAAAGGTGGTGGTGGGGAGGGGGACAACTGTCTGCCCGTCCTAGTAAATGCCAGCAGCTCCCAAGAATGAAAAGGTTATTTTCAGTATCTAAAACAAACAAAACAATTTAACAGGAAAACAAAAACTAAGTTCCAAATAAGTTGTATAATACTGAGAAATCATCTTAGTTTTATTTGTGCTTGCAACAATTTATTTTAGCTCTTGAACACTAGAGAATTTTTACTTTACCTGACCCGTGGGTAGTGGTTGATCTAGCATCTCAACATCCAGGTGCTTAGGAAGGTTATATAATCTGCAGAGTTCACATATCAACCACTTCAATTGCTGACGAAGCTACAAAACACATTTCAGTAAATAAGCATCATGTTAAAGAGCCCTTAGACAACATGAATAATGCTACAACGACTGTAACTAATCCAGTAGGAAAGGAAAAAAGTTTATTACTGCTCAGTTATAGCCTACAGATAAAATAACAGTCTTTAGAAAATATTTTAGGGGCTTCTAGTGTAAGAAAGTTACTATGGCTTTAGTGCAACCTCTATAACTGATATCCAGCAGGATGACTTCAACAAAATGGCAGAGGAAGGGGAGCTCCAGACATTGTCTAATTTTCAGCTGTTAACTTCTTTTCTTAGTAACTTACAAGAGTACATTAATACATTAATAAGGCTACAAAAAACAGGCAGTATTGTTGCACATGGGTTACAAAATTATATATTTCACAGTCATTCATTTAAAAGTACAGAGGCAAATGTGGTCTAGCAGACAGAGCCTTGGAATTCTGGTGACCAGGATACAGTATCTAACACCCTGAGTTTGAGTCTCCCTATCTGTAAAACCAGGAAATTAAAACCATCTCATAAGGGCAAAGATTAAATGAAATCTTCTGTGAAAACGCTTAGTAGGCTCTTAAGTGTTTGTCTTAAAAAGACCTCACTAGGAAAACTGCAAAGAATAACTCACTTCCATTTTTAAATCCGGATTTTTTTTTTTAAAGCATATTTACTTTAAGCAAGGTAAATCTGTGCACAAACATGTTTTTCATTGTTTAAAGAGCTGTTTTCAATGTGTAAGTTTACCAATTATGGCTTAAGAAGAGTGGTAGACTATCAGTAGATTTGACTGGCAGCAAGTAAGGCAACCTACTTCACTTGGTCAGGAACAGTTTCCTGGATGTCTCTAACCAAGAAAAGAGATGAAGAGAAAGGAGCAGGTTTATGAAAGACTAAGGAAAACAGACACAGAATTAGAATGGGCAAAGCAAAGAACAAGCCTTTCCAAAATGGATAATGGAGGAAGTAAAAATGAGGAAAGTTGAGCAGTAAATTAGTATCAAAAAATATCCTCAAGCTTAAAAATCAGTAAAGCCCACCATGGATTTGTTATCCAACCAATAAGTTCTGTTTAGTGCTCAGTACACAATGATGAGGCAGGGTGAGCTGGACACAGACCTGACACTCCAACCCCTGGTACAGGGAGAGCTACAGGAGCACTGTGGGAGAGACAGCAGCGTGGTGGAGGTGCACCCTGCAGTAAGAAACAGGGCAGCACACCTTCCAGGAATTTCAACTTCACACTCCCCTCAAAAAAGTGTTTGAGGAATTGGAGGAAGAAACTAAGACCATGGGAAGAATTTAAGAAATATTCAGAAGGTAGATGGATAGGTCTTAGAAATTTACTAGTTTGGGGTTAAGCGGGTGCAGGTCAGGAAACACTGGTATAAAAAGAACTCTAAGACAGTTTCCAGGTTCAGGCACAGGTAACAAGTTTCACCATTTCATTTTGCCCCAGTCACAATCACAGAGAGAATTTTTGAGGGGAAACATGATGCGAGTGGTGGAGTACTAAGTGGTAGATGAGTTTAAATCTAGATATAATTATCTTGAACAGCCACAGCACATCCTAAATGAAATTCCCTGGATCTATGTGATAGACAATGGGTTTCAAACTCAGGAGATAAACTTTATCTAGAGATAGATTTAGGAATCACTGGAATATAGGCCATGATTTAAGTACTGGGGATAGAAGAGATTACTCAGAGAAAGCACAGAATGAGAAGAAAGAGGCAGACCAAAGAATAAGAGCTCAGAGGAGACCAAGGCAATAAGAAGAGATAAAAACAGGAGACAGTGATCTGATGCAAATCCTCATTAGATTATCAGTTCCCAGAGGACAGGGATATGACTTGTCTTTTATACCCACCACTTATCACAAAGCCTGGCATAGAAGCCAGTTGATTTTTTTAAAAATACTTTTCTGCGTTCTACTACTAATAGTTTCCTGTATCCACCCAAGGTAAAAACAAAAAAAAGGTATGTATAATCCAGCATTGATATATAAATATATATTTTTTTACAACATTGTATACAAAGGGACCAGATTATAGACAATATGCTATGCCTTGCTTTTTCACTTCAGTATATTTTGGAATGTTACATATGTGCTCTTGTGGAAAGACGGCTGCATTCTTCTTAACTTCAACATGATATTCTATCATAAAACTATACAGTAGTTTTTATTTAACCAGCTCTTTATTGGTGGACAATAAGGAATATGTTTGTTGAATGGAGAAGTGTTTCAATAAGGAAAGAATCAACAGCATCAAAATGCTGCAGAAACTTTAGGACTGGATTTGGCAACTAGAGGTAAAAATTTTAGTACAACAAAGATGACAGAATGCAGATTACAGTGAATTACATGAATTAAAGGTAAGGAAATAGTTTATTCTATCAAGAAACTAGGTTATAAAATAACTGGCAGAGAGTCAAAGAAAGAGTGGAGGGTGAGTTTTGGTTTTTTTTCTTTTATGTAAATACTCATTTGTAAATTTCGACCCAACTTTACATCCTATGTCATTTTACTTTATGAGCATGTTTTGATGGAATATCTTAGACACCAAAAAATAACCTCACTCATTTCTACTATCACAAAACTCGCACCTTTAGATCTTTAGAGGCGACCTCCTCAAGGGAAGCAGCAGTTAGGGAGCCAAGCCTGCCACTCTTCACCCGTCCTGCTGGCCCTCCTCCGCTGGGGATGTAAACGCGTGTCTGTCCAGCTTCTAATTTTTCCCTCTAACCTTTACAGCTTTCTTATTACTCTTACAATACTCCATCAACCCATGTTCTTCTGTTCTTAATTTTAAGAATAGATGTGTTTAAACCACCTATAACTTATTTTGACAAAAATCTGAAGTAAGTCTCTAAATTCCTCAAATGGTCAGTTCTCTCAATACTATTAATAGGATAAGCTATCCCTTCTTTATTGGGTATTTTGGTTCAATTTAACTTAATCTAAATTCTCAATTGTATAACTCTGTTTCTAAACTTCTAACTGCCTTTATCTGTCCAGCTCAGTGCCAATAATCAATATTTTATTTAATATCTGGTCAGACAAGTCTCCCCTTATTTTTTTTCAACTTCATTATTTTCTTTTATTATTTACTCTTCAAAACAAACTTCAGAGTCACTTTGTCAAGTTCCAAAAATAAATCTGCTAGCATTTTTACTGGAATTGCATTCACTTTATAAACTAACATGAAGTTATCTCTATAACTGACATACATATAATACGGAGTCTGCCCACCTAGGAACAGAGTAGAGTCTTTCATTCCACTCAGCAAATCTTTGTAGTTTTCTTGATACAAAACCTGCACACCTAAGCTTATTCCTAGGTATTTAATTTTTTTTTAATAAATTGTAGTTGTCAATACTTGTCCACCATACTTTCTGATTATAGCTGATATTTGGGAAAACTTGATTTTTATATAATAGATCTTTTAACTGTCATCTTAAAAACTGCTTTTTCAGCTGACTCCTCTGGATTATTCTTTAAGGTAAACAATCTTATCACCTGCAAATAATGACTGGTATTATTCTAAAAGGACCTTGTGACATCATGGAAAAATGCAATAATGTTAACTTTAAAAAAGGAGATAAAATTATACGGATTATAACCTCAACTACTTAAACATATATACAAGTGTATATGTATTTTACTAGCAAGAGAAAAAATACTGATAAAAAATAGCCATCATATCAACAATGGTTATATCAGGTAGAGAAAATAAGATTTCTATTTTCCTTTTTTTGTTGTTTTTAATTTTATTAGTTCTCTCACAATGGTCACTTATTAGATTTATAATCAAAGAAACTAGGTTTTTAAAAATTTTTGTAAGATATAAAGTTAGATCTCTTTACATATTAAAAAATAGCTTTATTTATATACCCTTGACTTTTACTGCAGAGCTATAGACTCTTGACAGAAACAGCAACTGGTGTCAGTCTATCTTTATTTCCCCCTCACATCTACCTTGGTCTTTTTCCTTTTTTCTACTTCCTACCTTGGCTAGTGGTCCCAAACAAAAATGCTTGCTTAGTTTAATGATTAGGATTCATGGTAAAGAGACCACCTAATTCCTGATCTAAATTAAGACTATACCTATGGGAAATAAAAATGAGAAACCAGGTATTAACAGAATTTGAAAGACCAAAAAAACCACAAAAAACAAAAACTAACAACAAAAACAAAACAAAAAAACTTAGAGGAGCTAAAGACCTCATTATCAAATAATCATTAATCAGGCTTTTATATAGTACCTCTTAACACTTAAATTCTATATATTCATGAGTTAAAAAAAAAAAAAAGCAGTGTGGCTTATTTTCTCACCGAATTGTTGTTCTTAGTGTCTTCTAGGCGTTCCAGAACTGATGTCAGATTTGGGTCATCAGAGTCCACAAACCATATTGGTGAAGAAGATGGATAAGATTCCTGTTACAGAGATACCTATGTTAAAGACATTTACATACAGGCTAACCTGGATATGCAATTAAACCTCACCACTAAATGGTAAGATGATCACAAATTTAAGTAAAACATATCATGGAAAGAAAAGTAATCCATGTGTGGCGAAACAGAATTTTTAATGGATTTTTTTAAACAAAAATTAAGTTTTATGGTTTAATCTTGCCTGCTCCGTGTTACATAATTTGCCTTAAAAAAAAAAATGGGGACTTTACCCAGTAAACAGTATGATTTAAAACAAACAGAAGAGAATACACTGCAAAAGTTTTGTTTCACCAAAAGCAGAAAAAAATGGTATGCAAGCACCAAGGAAGACGGGCTTCCTTCCTTTACAAAGAAGGTTCTAACATGGCCTGGATTCTCCACCTTTAACATTTAAGGGCTTTAAAATCTGGAATCATAATAAATCCCTCAAAAAGCAAAAACAAATTAAATTCAAAAACAAAAAAACCCCAACTGTGAAGTAGTCTATAGAGTTAAACCATACTACTTTTTGCCTTTTAACATAATAAGGCTACATTTCTAAGCTTTATCTAGATGAGATCTAACCCTGAATTTTTTCAAATAAAGCAAAGGAATACTTATCTAGGCACCTGTTTTTAAATCCTTACCAATGCTAAAAAGGATTTTTTAAATCTTCTACTCATTATACTCCTTGCCTTCTGAGTAGTGTAATTACAAAAGTTACTTTGAGATTTTTCTCCATTAGAAAATAGGCCTCTAAAAATCAATCCCATTTAATTTTGCCTTTTTCCTAATAACTTTCCATCCCTTCTTAGATTGCAAGGAGGAATGTAGTTTCTAAAGGACAGATTTCTTAAATGAGGTTAAGATTACTTCTTAAATATAGCAGGTGTTAGAAAGACAGAACAAACAGCAACATAGCTGTCTTAGGGCTACATTCAGCACTCACTTGCCATGGCAGTTGGGCTCTGAGATAGGCATTCTCCTTGTACAGCTACTGTCTCTGTGCTCCAGCTCATCTATGTCAATGATGTTCTTCAAAACTGTAATAGGCTGCCTCTAAAATGGCCCCAATAATGGCCTCCTGGTATTCATACCCTTGTACAATATAATGCCCTCTCCTAGACCTCATGACTCACTTCTAACAAACAGAATACAGTAAAAGTAATGGATGTCACCTCTGAAGTTAGGTTACAAAAAGATGAAAAGTTCTGCCTTGCTCACCCTCCCCTGCTCTTTCATTTGCTCTCCCTGATGGAAGCAGCTCCCTTCAGAGAGGCCCAAATCTACTCTGCAAGGGATTGAGAGAGGCCTCAGACCAACAGCCTGTGAGGAGATGAATGCTACCAACAACTGCATGGATGAGCTTGGAGGCGGAGTCTCTCCCTGCCTAGCCTTGAGAAGACTGCAGCATCAGCCAATACCTTGACTGCCTTGTCAGAGATCCTGAGCCAGGGAACACAGGCAAGTCATGCACAGATTCTTGACCCATGGAAACTGTGAGATGTTTGTTTTAAGCTGCTAAATTTGTTGCAGAGCAACAGATAACTCAAACACCATAAAATTCCAATATTTTATTCCACCACACAAACGGAGTATTACCAAGAAATGCTATTACTATATGTATATATACACATACATGCACACATATATACACACAAACACACATACTTTTTTTTTTTTGGCCTCACGGTGCGGCATGTGGGATCTCAGTTCCCTGACCAGGGATGGAACCCATGCTCCCTGCATGGGAAGGCAGAGTCCTAACCGCTGGACCACTGGGGAAATCCCTACATACATATTTTTAAAAGCACAATTACATGTGTTGATTTTTAAAAGTTAACGAACTAAAAAAAAAAAAAAAGAAAAAAGTTAACGAACTAAGCATTACGTTTCCACCTACTAACAGACATTTACTCTGTTTGTACTGTTTTCTATAATATATTAGGGAAAAGCCGACATTATCAGTATTAGCTACAGTGAGGTTCTAGTTATAGAAAAACAATTTTGCAGAAACAGTTTTAAAGAAGCACTGATTTGAGAACTATACTCTCAATTATAATATAGTTGGAGCCATAGAAACTGAATATTTTTAAAGCATTTTACCAAATGTTCTTTAAAATCTGTATTGAAGTAGGACATCATTATATCCATTCAGTAATGGTTTATTTTTGTATTCTCATTCCTCAAACTCTTACTGTGTCCCAAACCTCTTTAAGGCTAAAAAGTAGACTATATTCAAAATTAATCCTATTCTTAAAGAGAATTACTTATTGAATATTACATTTTCTTCAAATTCTTCAGCCTAGTTTGAGAACACACCATCTCAACCATTTTTATTGTTTTAGAATTTTTTTGAAGGCTAAAGAAAATACAAAACACTAAATTTTGAGCTTTATTGTGTAGATTAAAATTCTGCATAAGCAAAAGAAAATATATGAATTGTTGCTCTGGACTAACACCCCTCAAAACCATATTATGCAAATTGCAAAAAAAAAAAAAGGAGAAGAAGAAGAAAAATACTGAGATCAGTTCCTACCTATGCCATATTTTTCTAATCCTGTACCAAAGATGACAGGATACACAGTAGGTCTAAGCATCTATGTTAACAGTTCTCCAAGTGGGGCCCTTGGACTCCTAGGTCCAAACTATTTCTACAAGAATACAGAGATAATTGCCCTTTTCACATTGACATTTGTACCACTGATGCAAATATAATGGTGGGTAAAACTAACTGCTGGTACCCTAGCACAGATGAAGCCAGTGACACCAAGCTATACTTGCAAAGTCATGGTATACACCACCATTCATTCAAGGTGTTTAAAAGAAAAAAAAAAAAAAAAAAAGCATTTCACTTATGAATGTCTGATGAGGCAGTTATTTTACTAAATCTCAATCCTTATATCTTTTTAATACTGTAAGTGATGAAATGGAAGCACACATGAGCACTCCCATAGAATACATGAGAAAAAGGACTTGTGTGACTGAGTTCTGAGCTCCACTAACCACTTTCACAGGACACAATTTTCACTTGAAAGAATGACTGACAAACAATGGTTATTCCAGCTTAGGTTTTTGAAAGATGTTTTCTCAAAAAAGAATAAAGAGAGTCTGTCATTTCAAGAAAAACACAAGACAGTATTTACTGCCAATAATATAATTCAAGCTTTCAAGCAAAAATTAGAATTTTGCAAAACCCGTATCCACCTCTGTGAGCCTGACAGCTTCCTAACAGTATTCTGATGAGGTTGATGGTGATATTAATGAATATAATGTTTTCATGTTATATAACAAAATGCACCACATTTAGAAGATTTCAGTGAACCAGTATTTTCCAAATGACCAATGCAGGATGTTGTAATATCATGCAAGGGTTAAAGATCCATTCAAAGTTCAAAAAAAACCCAAGTTTCAGCAGAGTATCCAAAAAGAATATCTACAACTATCTAAAATGGCTGTTAAAATAATCCTTTTTCCAACCAAGTATCTGCATAAGGCTGGATTTTCTTCCTATTATTTCAACCAGAACAACATATCACCACAGACTGAATGCAAAAGCTAATGACAGACCAGACATCAAAGTGATCGCCCCCCCACCCCCCCAAAAATGTAAAATTTTGCCACTATTCTCATTAAAACTTTCTAGTTTAGAAAATAAGGTCATTTTTCACACACACACACAAATTATATTAACATGTAATGAGTTCATCTTAATGAATATTTTAAATATTTGTTTTAATTTCTAATGATAAATATTAACAGATAACCTACATAAACAAAAGCTCCTTGGGACCTCGATATATTTTTAATAGTATAAAGGAGTCTTGACTCCAAAAACCTTGATAACTGCTGCCTGCCTCCATCCCCCAATCTTTTACCATTCTATATTAATGTGGTTCCACTGAGGCTAGTTTTTCTATCTCCTTCCCATCTTCCTACCTCCCTTCCCTTGACCCAAAACCTGATCACAGGTCTCTACCAGCCTATCCTACTCCCAGTGGTTAGCTGTCAGATGAGCTAAACAGGCAAATCTGGGTCTTCTCTGGGACTAGAGCCCTCTTTGTTGGGATCTAGCATCACAAGGACAATGCTGGCTAACCAGGGTAGCCAGCACTTATCTTGCCAAAACAGAGAGGGTTAAAAGAAACCAAACTGTTTTCTAGAGGGTCATAGATATTTATACCTTGTGCCATGACTGCGAATGCCCATTTCATTTCACACTTGCTAACATTTTTACCAATCTGATAAATAAAAGTTGCTACCTGGAAGAAAAAATGTTCCTATACAATATAATTTGTTACAACATCTCCAAAAACCAATTCATCAAGAATGGAAAGCTATCACTTCTAGGAAAATTTCAAAGGATATCAGGTACATGCACAAGGACTTAACTATAGCTATTAATGTTCAAAGCATTATTTAGAATAAAAAAACAAAAACCACCGAAAGTAGGAGACATGACTGCCTCAGTGCTATAGTCATAACAGGACAGCACACGATAGCTGAAGACACTGTAGCGGAATAAGTTATGACAGAGGTCCACAATATTATTGAGTGAAAAATCAGATTACAAAATACCCTGGTTTTTTTTTAAAGGAAGAGAAAATCTACATAAACATAAGAGAAAAAAGATGACCAGATGACAAGATATGTACCAAAATTCTGACAGTGGTGTCTTCTGAGTGGTAGGACTATAGGTGATTTTTTTCTAGTTTTGCTTATCTGGTTTCTAGATTTCTTAAATAAGAATGTCTTAATTTCCACATTGTAAAATATCCACTACCACCACCTCTGGAAACTGAACCTTCAGCACAAGTTCTACATCATGGTCAAGGCTTGTTCAGTGTAATATTTAGAAGACAATCTACATACTTTGAAAGGCAACTAAAATTATTACAAATATTTATACCTAAGCATTAATGCTTTCAATCTCTCATATACTTTAACCTTTCACATTTTTACAAGGTTAAGAACTAAGCTTTGTATCTATCTTGAAAAGATAGTTTCCTTACTATTTCTCTTTAAAATGACCCATGATGTACAATTTTTAAACAACGGATGGTGCTCAAAAATCCCAATATAAGTTCAAGCAGCTTTCCTTATGTTAAATGTTTAAGTGCTTCTAACACCGCTCTTTCTCACCACAGCTATGAAAATTTTAGACAGTTATCTAAGCATCTAATTACTCAGGGACCCTGTTTTTCCTCAATTCTACTATTAGTTTTATAGTGATTTTCACACTTGAAGGATGAAGTTGTCTGTGACCACCACTATAAAGGTTACCCTAAGTAGACAAATTCCAAAGAAGTTCACTACCACTGCCACCATAAAATGTTGTATTGTCCTAATCTAAGGCAACATAACTCAAGGTTAATCAAACCAACCTCTTTGCTTGTCATTGCTTAAGGAGTTTGTCTTGTTCAAAAATAGCTTTATCTATTTCCACATAAATTCACTAAAAGACCGATGTGTGGCTCTATATAAAGCACCAGCCAGCAAACCTGCCTGCCAAAATGCTCAGCTTCTGGTATTTTTCCAAATGATATGAAATCCTTGGAGATGGCTGCATCCTAACTTTTTTGAAAATTGATGCATGTACTTCTTGTTGAAGGTTCAGAGGTGTAACAGTTATAATTCTTCAGGAAAACAGTTATGGGACACTATTGTCACACTTTGCTGTTCAATAAATGTGGGATAGAGAATGAAATAAACTGACAGAATTACCATATGGTACCTTAATAAAATTCTAAATGACCTGACAACATAAAAAAGCTACAAAAGAAAGAAAGGAAGGAAGGAAGGAAGGAAGAAAAGAAAAAGTGATTGTTCCCTGATAATCATTTTACAAGTAAACAACGTACAGCTAAGTATATTACATGACCAGAGCCCAGAGAAGCAGAGTAAAAACACTAATACTTGGTAAAAGAAAAATGCATACACACACCCCTGTGATCTGAAAACAATTCCTAAGTATTTGAGTAGCAAACTACAGCTAATCAAAACATCATTCTAAATGAACTGAGGCAGAGAAAACAAAAGTGCTGAAGAGAATTCAAACCACCTAATCTGCAGAAACCACTGGTTTTCCTTGGTTCTGAGTCTGCTTTGTCTTCAGAATGATCTTTCAGGAGAGAACTCAGAACACTTTTACAATGGCCTTGGAAAAAGGGACCTCTGCTTCACCACTCTTGTCTGGCTCTCCAGTAATGCTTTATTTGGCAGAGACTATTTAAATTCAATTTCTCACCCCTCAACTAGCTGACATTTATCTAATACCATCCTTTTCCAGGTCTAAGGAAGTTTAACAACAACAAAGAAACTCCAAGTTACTAAAGCATACACCATTCACAAAATGGAAACCTAAGTCTCCTCTTCATATATCTGTTCCTTTCAAGGAAGGGCATTAAAATGGTGATGTGGGAGGACAGATACTGACCAGGAATTTGACTCTATATTATAAATTGGTCAAATGAATGGAAACAATGATTCCTCTTGACTAAAAGTACCACGCAGGTACCTAACATGACAGTTTTGATACTTCCAAAAGATTCTCCAAGAGTTCAATTTGGAAAAGTAATCTGTCCCAGGAGAATAGACCAAAGGAAAGGTCCTGGGCTCTTTAAACAAGTTTTGTTATTTTCTTTGTATAACCTTGTCTGGGCTACTTTTTATCAGTGTAAAGACTAGAAACAGGAAAAGTTAAGAAATTAACAATACTGGTTTATTTCTGGTGAAAAGCTATTAAAAATATTTTCAAAATAGTGTTATTCAGCCACTAATGACACCATCACTTTTATATTTGTAGAGTTCATTATCACTGTTAAAGAGCTTTCTTATATATTCTCTCATGTGGGGCAAAAGTATTACCCATTTTATAGAAAAATACAGTAAAAGTAGTAATTTGCTTAAGGTCCCAATGACTAAAGACAATCTGTCTCCTAAACTCCGAGCGCTAACATTTTTAACTTAGTATCTTGCTGTTTCCGTGGGGAGGGGGTAGGCTTTTTGGCAATGATGAATAGAAATTTAATTAAACAAAAAAACGTTCCACCACAAATAGCCTGGCAAATAGCAACTCATGCAGAAAGAGCAATGATTTATGCTACACAAATAATAAAGTAGTATGAGGTTTTATTTGTTTACCAGCTAATTTACTTCCTGGGGGGGATTTCTCACTCTAAAACAGCAATTCCCTACCATGAGTTCCCAGATGCCAAGAAGTCCATAAAAGGAGTAATGACCTGCCAAGTTATGTTAAATATTTGAAAGGACTAAAAGTCCTATACTAGCTCCGAATAAGGCTGCGCAGGTCATTAAAACGAGCTGCTTTGCTTTTAGGTGTGACCATAACAAGTGGATGTTAGCACTCACTGGCAATTGTATCTACTTACTGAAAAAGGAAAAACAATACTTTAAGTTTGCATGACAAACTTTCATATCATGGGTTCACAGAAAACAAGTAAAAAAAAAGACAAAGTTGAAAACAGCACTCTTTCCCCTTCATATTTTTTTGACATACAATCAACTGCATATATTTAAAGTGTATAATTTGATATTTTCTTTTCTTATTAGTAATGTATATATGGCAATCCCAATCTCCCAATTCAACCCCCCCAATCCCCTCCCCTTCATATTTAAGATTCAGACAAATTTATAAAACAGAAAAAAAAAATTTAGCTCCACTTCCTCGGCCTAAAGAGTAAAACATCTATGCATAGTTTTTGTTTGTTTTGTTTTTTGTTTGTTTGTTTTACTTCTTAGGACACTTTCATATTAAGTCAAATTGCAGGATTCCTATCCAGCCCTAAGTGGCCTTTTAAATATTTATGCACTACCCATGACGTTTTCTTGATGTTTTCTCTGCCCTTTTGACCAACTCTTGGCAGTTAACCTACGCAGTAAAAATTTTGTTCAAACAGAATATAGCTAAAATGGTGGCCATATGGTCAACAGTACAAATATTTACTGAGCATTTACTGAATGGAAGGTGAAAAGCATAACTACAGAAGATTCTCCCCTGCCACCATAAAAAACTTTTTAAAAACTCCACAACTATTATAATAGAATGTAAGAAAACAAAACCAAACCAGTAAACATTAAGGACTATAGAAGGCAGGAAGGGAAACAGATATCAGCATAAACAGCATGACTAGTAGAGCCTTGAGGATGGTCAGACATGTCAAGACAGATTGGGGTGGGGTAAGGGGCACATTCCACGTGGGCAAAACTGCTGATGCAGAAGCCTGAAAGAAAAAGGGGGCACAGTGCCTTTAGAGAATTACTCAGAAATTGACATGCATGTGTGTAAGGAAACATCTACTGAGGTACTATTCACTCAAACATTACAGAAACTGCCTAAGGATGCTTCTTGGTAAGCATGGAGAAGACAGGGCCTGGCATGTAGAAGAGCTCAATAAATATTTGGAAATAAGAGGAAACATTTTTTAAAAAAATAGATCAAACATTACTTTTTTTTTTTTTTTTTTTAAGAGCTAAAACTTTTTAGAGGATAGCAAATCAAATACAGCAGACAGGTCCTGGCATTTGAAATCCATCCCCATTTTTTCCTTGCTCCTTCCCCTCCAAGAAAATGGCATCAACAAGAGCCAACCACGTTGATTTTAGCTCATCACTCAGCCATGCTTAAAGAGTCTTTACCTTTTTAGAGATACACACTGAAACATTTACAGATGAACCGATATGCCTGGAATCTGCTTCAAAATAATCCAAGGTGGGGTATAGATGAAATAAAACTGGCCAAAAGTTTATCACTGTTGAGGCTGGGTACGTGGAAGTTCTCCACACTATTCAACTTTTGAATATGTTTGCTGTTTCCCCATAATCATGTTAACACACACTCGTATACACTGAGAATCTAACATGATAATTATCTTCTGATAATGTGTTTTAATTCACTAACATCTCAATTTGAATAGTCTGTACTAGTGGTACCATTATACTAGTCCCCATCAAATCCTCTTTCTGCCAGGTGCATCTAATTCACTTCTTGCTCCATTCCCTAATCCAGGTCATCACTCTATCTTTGTATGCAGCTGACTCCATCAGCCTCCAGTATGGTTCTCAATGGGGCACTGCTGGCATCTGAAGTGGGATAATTCTTTGTCGTGGCAGACTGCCTGAACGTTACAAGACATTTGGCATCCCTGTACCCCTGCCACTAAATGCCAGCACAGCTCAACACCACGACCCCACCCCCAACTGGGATTACCAAAACCACACATTTCCTAATGCGTGTAGAGAACCACTCCTAGTCCTGGATGACAAACGCATCTTCCCATTTACCTGAGTAACTCAGCAGCTCCCCACAAACCTTTAAGTTCAGCCTATCATTCAAACCAGCCCTACTTTTTCCTGACCACACCTGAATTTACACCAGAATAATCACTATTCAGATTAGCCAGTCTCTTTATTATCACCTATTTCATCCTCACTACTACTTCCTGTTTTCCATTCTTGTATAATCTTCTCCTTCACCAGCCTATATCCTGGGCTTCTCAAGTCTCATTATAACTTCTCTACTCCTAAGCATACCAAATTTTCTCAAGTTTTACTGTCTTTTTTGGTTGGAGTCTCCTCTGCCTGAAACGTCCTTTCGCTCCCTTCCCAAATTCTACTCACCTGTGAAAGCCCAACTCCATAATCAGCCTCTCTCAAGGCCTTCTCTGAAGCGACCCCCGCCCACCATAGTCAAAGTCAATTGCTCTCTTTGGCTTTCATAATGATACCACAGAACTTGGGCACACTTTGTCGTGTAAAACTCTTCCCCCCAAGAAGACTGAGTTCTGAAAGCAGGGACTGCTCTACCCAGTTTTGCAAAACCAGCGCCCAGAACGGAACTTCAGTACAGCTCTTTATCGTACTGGGCTTTGGGGGGGAAGGGGGGTCCTGAAATATATACCTGCTCCCCAATATTCTTAAAACTATTTTAATGTTAACTATCACAACTTCAAGGTCTTTACAGACTGCGGAGTACCAGGTATGTCGTAGGTACTTAAGTACCTACTGACTTAACAAAAGGGCGTTTAAAGACGCCAAGTCGGTTTTAGCCGTATTTACAGAGAAACATGAAACCACCACCTTGACTCCCGTTATAATAAGAGGCATATTCCGCAGTTTGGACCCATACCCTAAGTCAATTTCACAACGAACAGCCTCATCATACACTTTTACGAGGAAACTTATTTAACATTTTCTTTTTTTTTTTTTTTTTTTTACGGGTTTCTCACGAGCTTTCCGACGAAGTGAAAGAGTGAGCCTGAAAGGGTCTCTTCGGCTTTGTGACATAAAGCGACCCTTCTGGGCAGTGGGCTTGGGCACGGATCTCCCGTCGTCCGCTCCTGATTTGAACGGCTTTCCCACGGGCTGGGCCACAACAAACAACCCCCCAGAACACCTGCCGCATCCAAGGTCCATGCGCCCTCGGAAACGCGTTAGCGCGAAGCCAGGCAGGCAGGAAGGGGATAATTCAAACAGTGCCAGCGGCTGCATTCTAAACTTTTTTCCCTCAGACGCGTCCGTTTTCGATGTTAGTTTTGCCTTAAACACAAACTCAATAACTGGGGGAATACGCGGAACCAGGGAAGCCTGACTGGAAAAGGACGCGCTCAAACTTGAAGGCCTTTCGCCTGACCCGCCGGGGCTCAACCAACAGCCGACCGGCCGCGCCGCGGCCCCCGGGGCAGGCCCCTGGCTGCGGGCGGCCATGGCGACCCAGCGAGGGCCCGGCCGGCCGCCGTGACGGGGGCCGAGGGGGCCAGCGGCCCCAAACCCAGCCCCGCGGGGAGAGCCGGGGCAACGTGCCGCCCGCCTCCTCCCACCCGAGCCGCGCGCAGTCTCGGCGGGGATGGGCCGGGCCCTCCACCGGGGAAAGGGGCGGACCCGCCGCGCCCCGCCCCGCCCGGGGGTCCGGGGGGCCTCTCGGGGGCCGGCTCCCCTTTGTCCGGGGGCGCGGAGCGCCCCTTTCCTCCGCGGCCCGGCCCTGCGGGGCTGCGGCCGGGCGCCTCACCGTGATGTTGCAGTGGAGTGTGAGCGGCGGCGGCGGGGAGTGCGGGCTGCCCGGCGACGCCGGTGGCGGCACCAGGAACTGGCAGTGCAGCTCGTCCAGCTTCCAGCTGACGATGCGGAACAGCTCGTGGTTCTTGTCGAAGATGGACGCCAGGAACTTCAGCTCGGCCTTGAGCCCTGACACGGACATCTTCCCCTCATCTCCGGCGGGAGGGGTGCGGAAGGGGAGCCGGGCCCGGAGCCGCCGTCACGGCCGCGACCGCCCCGCGGGGCCGGCCCGGGCCGCGCTCTCGCGGCTCCGCCTCTCCCCGCCGCCGCGGCCCGCGTCGGATCGGGGCTGGAAAATGGCGAGGGGCGCCGAGGCCTCGGCGAGCGGCTGTGTGGCGTCCTGGGCGGCTGCTCCCTTTGTAACTGACTCCACCGGCAGGAGGCGGCGGCCCCGCGGCTTAAAAGGGCAACAGCGACACCACCCCCGCTACCGCTCGGGAAAGGGCTGCCCCCACCCCGCCCCCATCCCTCCCCGCCCGGGCGCTCCCCGCGCGCCCCCGTTCCGGCGCGTGCACGCGGCTGGGGCGCGCGGCCGGCCGGCCGCCCCCTCCTCGCCGTGACCCAGCCCCCTTCCGCCCGGCCCATCTGCTCTGCTCGCGCCCGCGGAAGGCAGGCTCCGGCCGGCTGGCGCCCCGGCCCCTGATCACCGGGAGGAGCCAGAGACCCCCGCGCGGCCCCGTCCCCCAACCTGGGACCAAACACGTGCGCGGCCTCTTGCGCCGGCCACGTCGGCGGGGCAGCGGACGCGCGCCGGCCCCTGGGGGCGGTGCTCCGCGAGGCCCGCAGCGGGCCACCCACTCACCTGACCCAGCCAGGGGCCCTCCCTGGTGGGAGGCTGTGGGCTCCGGGCAGCACTCCGGACCCACGTAGGCCTACCTAGCTTCATCTCCGCTACTCTCATCCTAGTCCCCTAGCCACCACTTTCTCTAGCCTGAGTTCCTGCCAGGACCTTCTCGCCGGACTCTGCTCCTTCCTTTGCTATCAAACAATCCTTTTTCTGAAAACGGTAATTTGGTCCCTGGCGTCTGTTCCCTGCCACCTCCCACAGTTTCATCCTTCCCCTTACCCACTACCTCTGTTCCCTCTGGCATTCATTTCTCTCCCTCTTTCCTGCCTTGAGCTTTTGTCGGTTCTCAAGCTGAAGATAACTCTCTCCACCTCCCATGGAGGCAGGGCTGGCCTATTTTCAGTAAAGTCTTAGTTCAGATGGCATCTCAGAAAGGGCCTCCCTGACCACCTAATCTAAAATAGCCACCTAGTTACCCTGTATCACATCATCCCATGTTAATTTGTGGCTCAGCACCTATCACTATCTGATATTTTTCCTGTTTATTTATTGTTTATGCCCAGCATGAATGTTTTATTCAGAGCCATAGTCCCAGGACCTAGAACAAGGCCTTTTATGTAATAGACACCCAATGTTACTGAATGAATGCTCCTATCTGGAATCCCCAGCACTTAACACAATCCCTGGCATATTCTGTGTGCTCCCAAAATGGATGGAGGACTTCATGGCAATCCAAAGGAATATAACATAATTGGACAGGTAATTAATATTGTGTTTAGTGATATGTACTAGAGGCAGGACCAGTTTCATGGACATGCAACCTGTAGTTGCATAGGGCTCTAGCTTAGAAGGGCCTTGTGCTTGGTTTAACGCTCTGCTGTAGCCATTTTGAAAGTCTTAATAATTTTCCAACAAAGGGCTCTGCATTTTCCTTTTGCACTGGTCCTGACTAGAGGTACCTAGCCGTCTCTGGTGCCTAAATGTTTCCTACTTGATGATCTACAAGTGGTCCCTGGTCTACTGGTCCTTTAGATAATGAAATACAGAACAACACAGGGAGGTAATAAGTCCACTGAATGGAGAACATTTTTAAAGTTTTTACTTTCATTTACTTCTGAGATATTGTATCATGTTATATTGCTTCTTAACCTTTCAGGGGGTCACAGACCCCTCTGAGAATCTAATAAAAGCTATTATCTATCTTCCCAGGAAAATACCCCTTCATATGAAATGTTGTATTTATGGGGATTCCTGGCCCTGGCACTAGAGGTACCACTATGAACTGGGACTGGGAGAAGGAGTTCTAGTCCTGAGCTCTGAGACAGAAATAACTAGGATGCTGTATTGGAATTATTGCTGGGTTAAGCACAAGTGTGGCTTGCTGCTTTTTTTCCCTTCAGTCCCCAGTACTCTTGGGACCCTGACCGGCATGGCAGTCACAGACAAGGAAGGATCTGAGACAAAGAGGAACAAACTGTTCAGAACTTGGTAAGACTTTGAGAAATAAAATTCCCTGAATAAGTTATTTAATCTATCTAAACTTTAGTTTGTTATTTCTGAATTTCTATGAGAGCTTTATAAATTGCAAACACTTTTACTAGTTATATCTCAGAAATATATGTATATATTAATTTCACAATCATTTTTTGAGCATCTGCTGTGTTCCAACCTCTAAGAGGGCTAGAAATGTAAATAAATATAGTCCCTGAATTCAAGAAGCTAAAAATCTAGCATTGGAAACAAAACACTGTTTCCTGGTGCAAATAACAGAAAATGTGACTTAAAGTGGCTTGAACAATAAAGAAATATATTACTTCACATAATAGGAAGTCCAGAATTGGGGCAGGCAGTAGCATTGTTTGATTAAAGCCTCAATAATATCAAGAGCCCAGACTCTCTATCTCCTTTGTCAAGCTGAGAACAAGGTGGCTGAAGCTGTTCTTGCAGGTCACATCCAGACATAACAATATCCAGAATCAGAAAGGACTATTTCTTCCATATCTCCTTCCAAGACATGGGACTTTTCCAAGAATATACCAAACTAACTTCTGTGTCATTGGCCAGAAATGTGTCCAAGCCTACCCGTAAACCAATCACAGGTAAATGAACGGGATCACTCATTGGACTTCCAGTCATCTGGGGATGGATACTGGGGAGTCAACCACAATGTCTACTACAGACTCATAAATAAAGATAACATCAGATTACATTTGATAAGAGGTTCAAACTACTGAACTATGACATATCAGAGGAGGAAGAAATTAATTCCAGAAATTATTTGCATAAAAGTACGGCTGTGTTGAGAGAAGATCCCAGAGTCCAGCTGATAATATAGTACAGCAAGGGACGGGAAAAAAAAGATATAGTTGAGATGTTATTTGAGCCTGATTTTTGGAACCCTGAAACACCATGCCAGGAACTACTACAGTTTCATTTAGTGAGAGTCATCGCTTTTAAGAAGATTAATCTGGTATTAGTGCACAAAATAGAATACAATAGGTTTAAAACTGTTTTAGCCACGAAAGAGAGGCAGGAAACCCAGGTTCTAGATCTGTCATGCCATTAATTCCATGGGGCAAGTCACATCCAACTCAGACATTCTCCGGCTCCAAACAACAGAGTCTTTTGGATTGGTCCAAGTCAAGAGTGAGAAACACCAAAATAGAAATGGCAGTGGGCATGGAAAGGACTACGCTGATTCTAGGGATATTTCTGAGGTAGAACTGCTAGATCTTAGAGCTGATTGAGGGATAGAGGAAGAGACAGAAGTATTGTTTAAAGTAACAATTTGAAATTTCTAGGGCAGGTGGCTGGGAAGGAGTGATGCTATTAACACAACCAGAAAAAGATGAATTTGAGGTACTGATGGGACCTCGCATAGAGAATTGTATTATAGGCCTGGAATTTATAAGGGAAGTCAGAGCAAGGGACATATAATTGTGGATCAGCCAAATGGGATGATGGCTAAAGTCGAAAGTCAGAGGATGACCCGTGTGTCAAATTATTTGCAGAAAGGGCAAGAAAGATCAGGACCAAGAAAAAGTCATGGGCTTTAGGGATTAGGAGGTCAGTGGTGTTTTCGAGAAAACAATAGAATGGTGG
This sequence comes from Hippopotamus amphibius kiboko, assembly GCF_030028045.1. Lineage (NCBI taxonomy): Eukaryota > Metazoa > Chordata > Mammalia > Artiodactyla > Hippopotamidae > Hippopotamus > Hippopotamus amphibius. The sequence continues at coordinate 217,518,366 of NC_080187.1, forward strand.
GCATGGGGTGGAAGTGGAGACAGTGTATATAGATTACTACCTTGAAAGCTTTCAGAGTGATGAGAAGGAGAAATGAAGTCATTTGTAGTAGCATAGCTTTGGGGTTTTGTACTGTTTTCTGTTTTTTAATTTGTTTATTTTAATTTTGGCTGTGTTGGGTCTTTGTTGCTGTGTGCAGGCTTTCTCTAATTGTGGAGAGCAGAGGCTACTCTTCGTTGTGGTGTGCGGGCTTCTCATTGTGGTGGCTTCTCTTGTTGTGGAACATGGGCCCCAGGCACGAGGGCTTCAGCAGTTGTGGCACATGGGCTCAGTAGTTGTGGGCATGGGCCAGTTGCTCCAAGGCATGTGGGATACTCCCAGACCAGGGATTGAACCCATGTCCCCTGCATTAGCAGGCAGATTCCCAACCACTGCACCACCAGGGGAGCCCTTTTGTACTGTTTTTATTACAGTATGGACAGAAGTGGATTTACTGTGTCGCTTAAGATTTAGGGCCCTTTACACAGGCATAGGCCCACTTCTGTATAAACATTAGCTTTTGTTTTTAAGTTGGTATTTGTAATTTTGCATTCTTTTTCTAAAAGAGAGCTCTCAAGATTGAAAAGCTTCAGGCCCTACAAAACCTGGATCTGCCTCTAGGGAGAGAGCCATTTACAGGCAACAAAAACTGAAGACACAGAGGGGAGATAATGCTTCAAAATAGGTTCTGGAAGAGTAGGAAAAGGACAGGATAAGGAATTACTCATAGAGAGGAATCCCCGCTCCAAGGAGGATGGGGGCTGGGGAGAGAATTGGGGAAGACACAAAGAAATGTTGAGTTAGAGTGGAGGGTTGTTGAGAAACCTCATGCTGAATAAATGACCTTGAATATAGCAAGGCAGATTTGGGGATGGGCAAGAGAGATAAATATAGAAGCCAGAGGACAAGGGACCGCTGACAAAAATGAGTTGAAAACTCTGACCGTGGAATCCCACCTGGATGCGCATGAAGGACGATGAGAAGAAGATGGGGTTAAGAGTTTGGAAGTCTCCAGAGAGACAGAGCAAGTTCAATATGAAAGAAGGAGTGAGAGAAGTCACAACATGTGCAGAAGAATTTCAAACATCAAGAATGTAAATGTGGAATAATTCCTAGTGACAGCATATTCCATGCTGCTCTGTTTCAGCATATCCTGTAGGGCTACTCTCAAATGCCTTTATCCTTTTTCAAGCCTTCCCTAGTCCTCTTAAGTTGAATTTAATCTCTCCTTTTCTCCAGTTTTCCAGTACCTTGCCTGTTCAGGCACTTACTTCATTGGGTTTGCCTTGGTTATGACTAGCTGGTTTTAGGTTTGTCTCCTCTACTAGATTATAAACTTCTTGTCTTAATCGTCTTCATACCTGTAGCACATAGCCCAATCCTTGGGACATAGAAAGCACCCAATAAGTGATCACAGAGTGAACATAGCCTGCTGGAAGTGAAAGCCATGTAACGTCTTCAATTAAAGAAACTGCAAGTAAGCTGTGAGAGAAGTGATCTAGTTTCACTGAAATCTCAGGGAAGCTATGAGGACCTCTCTCCCTCTCTCCCTGTCTGAAGTGTGCACACATCAGCATGTGGCTGCGTATGCCCAGACAACCACAGGGCTCCCCACGAAGCACAGGAAACGGAGCCCATCCCTGTTGAAATGAACAAGTGACTCATTATTCTGCTGCAGCCAACTCAGCCAGAAACTGTTCTAAGCTGAAATTTTCACAAGTTTAGGCTCTGGCTTATAATAAACCTCCTATCTTTGATTTTAGTTTTTAGTTACCAATCCCCATCTCTTGCCTGTATTGTAAGGGGTTTTCAGACCAAGGTGCAAACACCCTGAAATTGCATGACTTTGAAGTATATACGCATATTAATATTTTTCTGGGGAGAAAGTCAAAAGCAGCACTATCCTGTAGAACCTTCTACTGTGATAGAAGTATTCTGTATCTGCACTGTCTGCTAGCCGTATGTGGCCATTGGCCACCTGAGACGTGATTAATGTGATGGAAGAACAGAAATTTACTTTAATTGTAAGTAAATAGCCACATGTCACTAGTGGCTACCATATTGGATAGCACAGCGCTAGATAACTCTATAATACCACGTTAGCTCGGTCTAGCACTGTTTAAAACATGTCTATCCTTCCTTACTTGTTGAAAGCACCAACCATCTGTTGCTAATTATCATATCTTCAGTGCCTGACAGACGCAGTGCTTAATAAATGTTTGTTAAATGAATGACTGAAAGACCAAATTTCACATTTTCTCTGAACATAGTTTTCTTATTTCTAAAATAAAGAGAATGTGCACTAAGATTTCTTCTAGCTCAAAAAAACCAAACCAAAACAACAAAAAAACCCTAAGACTCTAGCTGAACCTGTGCTCTAGAGCCCACGAACCACAACTATTGCGCCCATGTGCCACAACTGCTGAAGCCCGAGCACCTAGAGCCTGTGCACCACAACAGGAGAAGCCACCGCAATGAGAAGCCCGCGCACCGTGGCAAAGAGTGGCTCCCACTCACCACAACTAGAGAAAGCCTGTGTGCAGCAATGAAGACCCAATGCAGCCAGTTAATTAATTAATTAATTAACTTTTTAAAAACCCCCTCAGACGCTAGTAAGCAAATATTCATTCAACAAATATCTATGGAAATAGTCAAGTTACTTCATCCTCGTAGCAACCTGAGGAAACTATTATTATACTTCCAAATAACTGAATTTCAGAAAAGGGAAGTAATTAGCCCAAGATCATGCAGCAAATAACTGACCAAGTCAGAATTTGAACCCAGGTCTGTCTAGCCGTTTCCACTAAAATCCTGCTTCTATATAAATTATAAATATAAATTGAGATAAATATAAAATAGTAAATAACTTAGCATTGAGAGGGCAGGGTGGCACAGAATCTTCACTGGAGTGAAATACAGACCTTCCTGTTAAGAAGATAGCAGGTTCTACAGATAGATTCTTGACTGCTGAGTGGGAACTGCCAGCTCGTTCAGGAAGACCACCTGGGCTATTGAGAAGGGACACATGCTCCTCCAGAGAGGCTAATTAATTCAGTGGGAGGAGCTCCTGACCCCACTGATGCTGATGAAAGGAGGCAGGAGGGAAGTCAGCCTGGGGTTTATTACAGTAAATCCCTGGAAACCTTTCAGAGCATTATCTTCCCTCCATCATCAGCACAGGAGAGCCTCAAATAAAAAGATTCCCTCCTTATCCCACCCACAGGCACATTTTTACAAAATGTTCTTTTGGAATGTTTAAGGCTAATGAGTGAGAGCATCTTTCTAGATCTAGGCATAATATACCTTTGACCCAGTAATTTTTCAAATCGAAGCATTTATCCTAAAGAGCTACTTAAGCATGTATGTCAAGATTTACTTACCAAAGTAAGGGAATGTTACTACCATTTAGGAGCCAACTGGAGAAATCTGAGCATTAAATATTTGATGATATTATGGAATTATTTAATTTTTTAGGTGTGGCAATAGTATTGTTATTACTATTTTATTTTTTAAATGAGAGTTCTCATCTTTTGGAGCTACTTATTGATGAAATAAAAAACAAAGATTTGGTTAAAATATTTATTCCAGCTCTTTTTATAATAGTAAAATACAAGGAAGGCCCCAGTGCTTAGAACTGGATGTATCAATGTAAGTTTTTGTCTGTCCTCACAATGGAATAATGTACAGCAATTAAAATCAAGCTATGTGTATATATCTGGAAAGATACACCAAAATGTTAACAGTGGTCCATTCTTGGTGGTGACTTTTTTTCTTTCTCTTTCTTTCTTTTTTCTTTTTTTTTTTTTTTTTTGGCTGCATTGGGTTTTCGTTGCTGCGTGGGCTTTCTCTGATTTTGGTGAGCAGGGGCTAGTCTTCGTTGTGGTGTGCAGGCTTCTCACTGTGGTGGCTTCTCTTGTTGTGGCGCACAGGCTCTAGGCACACGGGCTTCAGTAGTTGCAGTGTGTGGGCTCAGTAGTTCTGGCTCTCCGGCTCTAGAGCACAGGCTCAGTGGTGCACGGGCTTAGCTGCTCCGCAGCATGTGGGATCTTCCTGGACCAGGGATCCAGTCCCCTGCATTGGTAGGTGGACTCCTAACCACTGCATGACCAGGGAAGTCCTGGTGGTGACTTTTCAAGCGATTTCATTTTTTTTTCCTGCTTATTTGTATTTTCTGAAATAGTTTTATTGAACATGTTATATATATAATAAAAATAACAACTTTAAATTGATTTATAGATATTTAAGGTGGATAGAAGTAAAGCAGAGAAGGATTTTACAAAGAAATTTTAAAGGGCCAGTGAATATGTGGCTGTCTGGTTTTTTTCCATCACAAAAGGACACCTGACATAGAGGCAGCTGAAAGGCTGACACAAACTTTAGGCCCTAGGATAAAACAACCAATACAACTGACACTTTTGAAGTTTTATCTCCTTCGGATGAATTCCTCCTCCCCAGACCAAGAGGAGTGATGCTTTTGATGCTTTGAGTTCAGGTTATGGGTCTTCCATACGCCTCTCTTCCTCTGGCTGACTTGCTGTCAGGCTGTTCATGAAGCCTTTGGTCTTTCTTCTCTGCAGAGCCACTGAAGGGCGAATTGAGCCTCACCCTGCCCACACTCCAGCGCTGCAAAGTGGTGCTGTTTCCAGGAGGAACACATGGAAACACAGACTTGATTCTGTGTTTAGGGTTTGCCATAATCAATTAATGCATTACATGACTCCGAATAGCCCAAATGCCTAGAATCTATAGTCTTCTCCTTGGTTACATTTAGGTCTCATCTTGCAAGATATGAAAAATTAAGCAACAGCAAACACAGTCCTTCAGACCTAATGGGCCCAGGGGAAGAGGCCCTGGCTCACTCAGGACGGGTATATCTTTAACACCAACAAACATACTTCTCCTGGTAAAAGCCTCCGGCTCCACTCAGATAATGAAACGAAACCTGGGAGGAGACACTGTGTTTGTGGTAGAAAACCAGAGGAGTGGTCAGGAGACTTGGGAGCCAATTCTGGCTTCCCTGGTCACTCTCCGTGGAACATGCGGCCGGTCACGTCCCTTAACCAAGTGTCCGTTTCTTTGTATGTTGGACAACGTTCATATTTTCATTATTCAAATGCTTACTTAGTTTCAACTATATGTGAGTCACTTTGCCAGTTATAAAGGAAATAAAGTGTCAAGGAGCTTATAGGCCTGAAGGCAGTACCAACATGAACACCATGGATGGTAAGTAGTGCTTTATTTTGGGACGGGAGGCAGGGGAGGAAGAAAAACTGTCTCAAGTGAGGAACTGATTTATTTTCTCCTCTCTAAATATGACAGTTATGTTATTTAGTTTCCCTCTGGATTTCCAGGAAGTCCAGAGCTGGTCTTCGTTGGGTTCTTCCAGAAGTAAACTCCGAGACAAAGATTCCAGGGCAAGCAATTTATTTTGGAGGTGATCCCGGGAAGCACTCACAGAGGTTTGGGGCAGTGAGACAGGGCAGGGAAACAGGTTGCCATGTAGGCAGCTATAGCTCATTCCCCTCCAGGGAGCTCTGAGAACATTACAGAATATGCCTCGAAGTTATCCTGCCCGTGAGGGGGGACACGGGTGTGTTCATTCATCGACTCCCCGTTGGCTGTTGGTCATGGGCGGCATACACTGTGCGTGGCAGGACAGCCCCCCACCCCTACCCTTGACGATAAAGGGTTGCAAAAGCTCACAGATATTTAAATTTGGGGTATTCGTGTTCCCTCTGTGACAGACTGTTAGTTGTCCACCCTTGCCCCACCCCAACCCCACTCCTCTTTCAGAATAAGAATTTAAGTTGGACATAGGGCTACCTAACCAGAGATGACTTTTCCAACGTTCCTTGCAGGTCAGTGTGGCCAAATCGTCTAGTTATGGACCATGGGGCATGCCTGGAAGGATGTACACCACTTCCAAGTCTTGCCCTTAAAAGAATGGGACAGACACAGTATTGCTCCCCCATCCCCACTTCCCTCTGGAGGGGATGCTGAGACAGGACAGCCAACCTGGCCTCCGTGACAGAAGCCACATGTTAGTGATGGAGGAGCTACCCTTCCAGCTCTTGAAGGTATCTCCTGATTGTTATGTTAAGAGACAAACTTTCTAGTTTAAACATTATATTTTGGAGTCTCTTTATTATATCAGCTTAGCCTGTACCCTAACCAAAACACTTCCTTTCTCTCGGGACGTTTACTTTCTCCTTTTTAGCCTTATTTTATGACTCTTATTGGAGATTGTCTTTTAGTATGATTCCTTACCTCCTCCCTGGCAAGAGGCAAGTAATTTAAAAAAATTAAAAAATAAAAAATAAACCAAACCCCTGTGATATTTGCCATATCCATGGCTGCCAATCACGCTTTAAATCATCTCTTTATACTTGGGAAGGTTCTGTAAAAGGTAAATACAGCTGGACATGAGTAAGAGTGACTTAAACATATTTTATTCAGTAACTATTGACAGCACAGGAAATGCTGGGCTCTGATTTGTACAGAGGTGACGGGGCATTTTAAAAGGAGAAGGAAGGAGCAGGGAGGGGGAGAGAGCGGGAACTCAGAAAGTTACAAAAGGTTGGCGGGTGTACATGTGATTAGCCCAGCTGTGTCTGATAGCGCGCAATTATGGAAGTTAGGATTCTCTCCTCCTGCATAGACTGGGAGACAGAGGCCCTATCCCTCTTGATGGTAACAGTTTAGAGGAATTGTCTTCAGGGTCTTGAAAAAGACACTCCTGACTCCTAGGAGATACATAAACATCTTGGGGGCACAGAAAAAGGATTCACAATTGCAAGTCCTTTCTGATAAATGCTCTAAGAAAGGGAGATCAGAGGCCTTTCATCAGGAGTTGGCTAAAACAGACCATAAATTCCTTTGACAGCCCTGAGCTTTTCCAGACAGGCACACAGAAGGGGGCTGGGTTGTCGCAGGCATGCAGCCTTAGGCTGCTAGAAGCTGTGTTTTTGCAGTTCTCAGTTCCACATGATGCATTCCACCCCCTCAATGTAGGAGTCAAAACTCACAGCTCCAGACTCCCTTGCAGCTAGGGTGCAGGCACTTGACCAAGTTTCTATCATATTCTTGGATGGTAACATGTGAGTAATATGATGAGGATTCCAGGCTCAGGGACAATGATCTTCAGATAAGCACAGTGGTGAAGATATTGGGATTTGGGGGCAGCAAAGCTGATGTCTCTGAGGGGATGTGTAAGACTGGGTCTGAGAGTGTATACATACTGCAGATGGAATTGCTGCTGTTCCTCAAGACAACTGCCACCACCAGGATGAAGGACAGCTGCTGGGGGGATGCTAACAGGAGCAAGAAGCAAAAACAAGGAAAACACAGATCTCTTCTCCAGCCTTTCAGATGCTTTCCAGCAATTCCTACCACCCAACAGGCAAAAGAGGAATATAGTCTGTAGCCCTAATACCCCAAGCAGAATATAGCAGGGTGGGTTTGAAACAGAGAAACAATAGCTTAATAATCAGCAAGGATCTTAAAAACAAAGGTATTATATATTCTTAGGGGTACGTTATTTCTTGGAATGGAATCAACCCTTTGGTTGTCCTTTATTTGTCTCTTTTCTTCTTGTCCTCTCCTCTCTTCGTAAATGATCTCCTCCATGGTTTCCATTACAGTCTCTATGACATTACCCCCAAATTTCTGTTTCTAAGGCAGACCTCTTGTCTTCACCACAGTCCTATATATTTAACTGCCTTCTCAGTATCGTCTACTTTTGTCTCCCAGGGCCCTTAAACTTTAACGCATCCAAAGTCTTGGTCTTTCCCTGGAGCCTGCTCCTCCTGCATCATTCCCTAATTCCATGAATACACCACCATTTCCCCATTTCTTTTCCTTTTCCCTTTCCTTTTTTTTTTTTTTTTTTTTTTTTTGGCCACACTGGGTGGCATGCAGGATCTTAGTTCCCTGACCAGGGATTGAACCCGTGCCCCCTGCATTGGGAGCATGGAGTCTTAACCACTGGACCACCAGGGAAGTCCCACCATTTCACCATTTCATGCTAACACCTGAGAGCTACTCTTGATACCTTCTCTCTTCCCTCATTTTTCATATCCAATGATACTATACTAAATAGCATCAAGTTCTGTGGGCATACCTCCTCAATATCTTTGAATGTCTTCTTCACTTCTCTCTGCATCCACCCCTGCCCTGGTCCAAGCCACCATCTTCTCTCACCTGAACTGTTGCAATAGCCTCCTAAGTAATTCCCTGCATCTACTTTTGCTCCCCATGAGTGCAGTCTTCTCAGTGATCTTTTAAAAAGCTGATCATAACTCTTTAACGTTTAAAACCCTTCACTGGTTTCCCGTTACTCTTAGGATGAAGTCTAGAATCCTGACCATGGCTTGCAATCTGCCTGCCTTCCCAAACCATTTTATAGCCCTCTCCTTCTGACCATGTATATACTAGGCCATGGATCTGTTTTCAGCTATTTCAAAGTTCCATTTCTGCCCTGCCTCAGGACCTCTGTACATGTCTTTCCCTCTGCCCAGATTTCTCTCCCCATCTCGTGGGCCCTTCACCTCACTATCTTCTACTCGTCCTTCAAGTCTCAGCTTAAATGTTACTTCTTCAGGGAAGCCTTCCCGGATCTAACTATTGTCACTGCCACCTGGGCTAGGTATGGCCTGCTTTTATGAGCTCTAACAGTACCCTCAAATTCTTCGTGGCGTTCATCACCCTTGTAACTGTTTATTTATATAATTATTTGTTTAATATGTCTTCTCACTATACTTAAAGTCCGTGAGGACGATGTCTCTCTTATTCATTGCACATAACATTTATCTATCCCAGCATCTATATCACAGTGTCAGGCACATACTACACAGCGAATATTTGATGAATCAATGAGTGAGTGATAAGAAAGCTATTTTGAAGGACTTCCCTGGTGGCACAGTGGTTAAGAATCTGCCTGCCAATATAGGGGACACAGGTTCGATCCCTGGCCCGGGAAGATCCCATATTCCATGGAGCAACTAAGTCCGTGCACCACAACTACTAAGCCTGCACTCTAGAGCCTGCACGCCACAATTACTGAAGCCCGTGTGCCTAGAGCCCATGCTCCGCAACAAGAGAAGCCACCGCAATGAGAAGCCCACGCACCACAATGAAGAACAGCCCCCACTCTCTGCAACTAGAGAAAGCCTGTGCACAGCAACGAAGACAAAACACAGCCAAAAAAATTAAAAAGCTACTTTGAGAAGCAGCTTTCAGCATAGCAGAAATCACACTGGACTAATAGATACAAGACCTGGGTTCTAACCTTGGTATCATCATTTCCCAGGTAATTTTCAGTGATTATAAATTTCATTGAGTTTCAGGGTCCTAATCTTTAAAACAAAGAGATAATGAATGGTCTCTGAGATTTCTTCAGTGTCCAAATGCAGTATTACTTTCTAGTGATGACTCCAGTGGCCGCATGAAAGGGTGTCACTATGTTGACTCCATAGTTCTGGAAAGGAAGAGCAGTATCTTTCCCGATTCACCTTTCCCAGGTCCTCCCCATCTCACCACTCTCAATTTGATTCCAGAGTAAATATCCCTGTCATCACCACCAAACTGACACCTGACCCATCTGTTCGGCAGATTAAGAAATAAGAGAAGTTAAGGTGTGTCAAGCTTCTAGCAAAGACAGGAAACTGGTTCCCCTGAAAACAACTTTTTCTCTCAGGCTTGAGAATTACAGAGTTAATTTAGTACAAGTACCTGAACTTTTCCCCATACCCACAGCTCTCAGCGAGATTTCCAATCGGAAAATGCTGCTCAGCCAGGAGTGTGGAATGGTGCTGAGGGCAGAAGCAGCGCAAACCCCGGCGCATTCACAACAGGCTCTGGGATGGGTTTGGGCCCGCTTGCATGTGGGTGTGTCAGGTATTCTGGGAATTCATGTCAAACAAAATCACTTCTCTACAAGAGGAAGGTCTGAATCACAAGACACTAACAAGTTGTCTGGTTTCCCCACCCTGCTCCTTGAACTAGTCCTCCCCTTCCCCCCAGCCCACCCCAGGGATCAGTGCACTCTCTGAGTGGTACCCGGCTCCAGCCTGAAAGAGCAAGTTCAGAACACTACCCTGACCTCCCCCCCGCCCCCCCCCCCCCCCCCACCCCAGGCTACTCTCAGTCGCAAACCATGCAGTTTGGGGTTTTAAAGGCCTCTCAGGAGCAAAGCAATTATATCCAGAACTGCAAGAAGCATTTGCCCCCAGAGATTCTGTGGCCCAATTGCATTATAATACACCTTTTTGAACTCTGCCAGCCAGGGCTCTCCTCCCACATTTAGGAAGCTAGGGAGGAAATGTGAGAAAAAGATCACCCTGCAAACAAACATATCGCATTTCCACAAAATCTGAGCTGTAGCAGGCTTCCTCAGAGAATCATACTTAATCGCTCACATTTCTAAGATGGAGTGACCTGCCAGCTTGCTCAGCATAAGGTAGACCAGTTGTGAGTGGATGTTTTGTTCAAGCAGAGTACCTGGTTTGGGAGGCTGAAAGCCAGTTGACACTCAGTGCTTCAAACCCTGTGTTTTGGAAGCCACTTCCCTCCAGAGCCTGTGCCTTCACCTAATTTGCACAAGGGCAGCATAGGAGCTAGTGGCAGCTCTGGCCCAGGACTCCAGATCTGGAGGGGTTAATGGCCATCTCAGAAAGAGACACACATTCATAGTGTGGCTTTGCCCCTCTCCTTTTCTGAACCTTCTGCAAAATACTATCTTACCTCTTCAAAGCACTACCTTGTCATTTATTTAGGAAACGTGTATCTTCTCTGGGTTGGGCAGACTGTTACATTAGGAGGTTGTATCAGAAAACATTTCCCAAGAGAAAACAGATGGCACTCTTAGATTCAGATAATTCAAGAAGGAGGTCTGTTAACAAAATAATACTGTGTAAAGGTGTATGCGTGGAGGACTCCCAAGGAATAGCACAGTAACCTAAAGCAACAAAGCTGTTACCACTCCTAGGCTTGAGGGGAGGCAGTGAACCCTGGGAGTTGGAATAAGTGAGAATCGTTACCACAAGTGTGATTTGGGGACCTGTGCCAGTCCATACACTTTTACCAGTCTATGAGAGACAGGAATGGCAATTTAAAGAAGACATTTAGAAAATTCTATTGCATTATAACACTGCCACAACATCAAAGTATGTGATTAGTATCAGCAATTGTAGTTTGAAGTTTAGGTTTTGTGAAGGAATGTGTTCTGCTGATGCAGCTGCAATGGCAGGAAGACATCCTGGGGTACTTATTAAGAAGCTTGTCTCAGAATGTAAACCAACATGCCACGTCCTTCATTGAGAAAGTCGTGCTCTCCTGCCCGCCATCCCTCCCTGCAAGAAATAATTAAGAACAAAGTCAGCGAAATTTTCTTGCGCTAGGTGACACAGGAAAAAGTGTTCATTCCTTAAAGGCTAGCAAATGTGTTCAATTTGAGACTATTTATTCTGCGATAATATGGAAGCTGATCATAAACAACTGTAATTATACCCTGAAGTATGATGGTTATCTACGGGAAAAAATTCTGTCAAGAATGTTTGAACTACAGATTCGAACTCTTACTATTTCTGCAAAATAAGATACCAGTTTGATCCCAAATCTTTCAGGTTATGACTTGGACAGCCAGACCTGCTTTTTTTTTTTTGATATCTTGAGTATTTCTAATGATCCTAATACTTTCATACGAGGCAGGAATAGAAGCTGGAAGGACAGGGTTTCTACAAATTGGAATAGCATATTCCGAAACTTAACAATTAACCGCAAAGTTGGTGAAAATACTGATATTGCATATCTGTGAAAAGTTAACACCAAATGCCTTACAAATTTGATAGAACATTTTCAGTTTTATTTTTCATCAAAAGAAGCTCCATGCGTAGGAAATGAATAGATCCAGAACTATATGGGATAAATTGTTCATATTGGCTATTGATAAAGGAATAGAGATGACACTTTAAACATAGCATCACTTGTCTCATTTTGTATTGAAGTAAAAAGTGAATAGTCTGAGCCTGTTGAGATTGCTTAAAATCTCTTCTATACCTGTAGACATATTTTGTTGAGACCGACTCCTCTAAATTGTAATTTTTAAAAAACACTGAAACCGTTTACATATACATCGTACCCTGTTGTATCAATGCTGTTGATCCAGCCTAGATTAGATAAATTAATAACAAGCAAAAAGCAAAATGTCTGTCACATTAAAAACTTAAAATTGATATACACATTGTTCTTTCAAAGAACACGTAGGCATTTAACATGGGCAATTACTATATCCTCCAATTCTGCGTTTAGATACCATTGTAGAACGGTAAGAATTTGTGTGTGTGACAGCAATTCTTTATACTAACCACCTGTATGCAGACTTTCAATAAGCATCATGTATAGTTTTTGCAATTCTTTTCTTTTTTTCCTCTATGTTTCTTCTGATTATATTTCTTTTGAATATAACTTTATGACTTTAAATCTAGTAATAAAAATCTAGTCTTATATTTTACAAGTCATTGCTTTTTAATTTTTCTAATAATTCACTTTTAAATAATTCATTTTAATTGTATTTCACAAAAGTATCATTCTGCACGTGATGGAAAATAAAACAAACTGACTCTTCACCCCAGACAGATTGAGGAGGAAGAAGAGGGCAAGAAGAGTGGTTGTGAACTTCAGGGAGGGACGTAGCCAGCCCGAGGCCATCTCCTAGGGAAGGAGCCAGGAACAAACCCTAGGATCTCACTCCCTACCCTCCAGTCTCCTGCTGGGGCCTCTCCCAATTGGCCCAAACCAACCAGAAGCCAGAGGGCAAGGAAACGTATAGAAGCAGTCCTTTGGCGTCAGCCTCCAGGGCAGAGGACAGGATGGAGGACAGAGAAGGTACATTTTGGCGGGGGATGGGGGTGGGGTGGGAGGATGGGGGGTGGAGAGAGACACAGTCTGTGTCCCAAGGTGTGTATTGGCTTTGTGGTACAACAGGCCGGCAAACAGACAATCACAAGGCAGTGCAATCGGTGCCAGGCTGGAAGGAAAACTGGAATCCTATGAGAGTGCACATCTAATCCTGGAATCCTATGGGAGTGCACATCTAATCCTGGAATCCTATGGGAGTGCACATCTAATCCTGGAATCCTATGGGAGTGCACATCTAATCCTGGAATCCTATGAGAGTGCACATCTAATCCAGGGCACACCTAACCAGCCTGGGCATTCATGTGGGGCCAGAGGTGGTCACGTCTGGAGTGGCTTCCACGGGCACGTGATGTGTGAGCTGAGGAATGAAGAAAGAACAGTAGTTATCCAGGAGACACGGCCAAGCAGAGTGAGGGTAAGGCTGCCCCAGAGGGAACAGCCCACGCAAAGGCATATATGCTGAATGACAGGAGCAAGGAACAAAGAGGGTGAGGCAGGAAGGGTGAGCCTAGTCAGATCATGGGGTAGTTTACTCTTGTACAAGGAATTTGACTTTACCCTGAAATAAAGCAGGTGTAAAGTTTATGCTGCAGAAAGAATGACAGAGAAGGTCTTGAATTCGAAAAGCCACAGGGAAAAGCAAGAAGCCTCAAAGTCTGGATTCAGGAAGGAGCAGAGATGATAATAAAAATAGCTAAGGCTTAAGAGAGGGTTTACTTGGTGCCACATACTGTTCTAAGCTCTTCATATGCGTTCATTCATTTAAGACTCCCAGCAACACTGCCAAAGAGATGCTGTTATTACTCCTAGTTTGTAGATGAAGAAACTGAGGCACAGAGAGTTTGGGGAACAGCCTGAGCTCACACTGTTAATAAGTAAAAAGAGCTAGGATTTGAACCCAGGCCGTCTTGCTCCAGCATCGGTGCTCTTAACCACCATCCTGGGGCAGCGGAGGAAGCCAGAGGAGGGCAACAGGGGGCTGGGGGCAAGGCGGGGAGGGGGCTGGTGTTAAAGCTAACATCAGCCTTCCCCTGTTTCCTGTGTGGAGAGCCTGGTGAGCAGGAAAACCATGGCTACTCCTCCTTCCAAATCAGCTGCTCTTCAGTACCTTGTCTGTCCTCGCCCACACCCCTAAGATGCACAAACCTATCATCTGTACCGGATGAGCTTTTCTCATCTCCATTTGCATCTTGGCTCATGATATAATGGCAAGAACACAAGAGATGGAAGACAGAGACTCAAGTCCCAGGCTGATCCTACAGCCCTGTTCAACCCATGGGGCTCCTGGGTAAAATGATTTTCCTTCTTCCACTGGCTCCCCTTTTGTCTTTTTGTACAATCTGATACAAAGTTGCTGTCTTTGCCGCATTCCCTCCCATTCTGGGCATTTTGGTGATGGATAGTTACATTATGTTATTACTGGTCTCTGACTATGAGTACTTGCTTTTTCAGTTGATCTGTGTTGCTTCTGGTGCTTTATCATCTACTAATGCAAGGTAGTTCCTGGGTTCCTATCAGCGGCACAAACAAGCAACTCAATGTGCGTGCGCATGTGTGTGTGTGCCTGTGTGTGTGTGTGTGTGTCTGTCCTAAGGGAACAGGGCACTGCTGAGTTCAGGCTGATTATTAGCTCATGGTCTGTCAGCAAACTATGTTCACAGGCAAGCAATTTGCTGTGATGTCTCTTGCAGTGACGTCATGTTGCTCGTTTCATGTTTTTCAGAGTTCATTAGCTTTTATGCGTCCTCGGTTAACATCTAGCTCAATGGATTTTTGGAAGTAGAATGCCCCCAAACACAAAGTCACCCTCTTAAAAATATAATTGAACAAACGTGCACATTAACTGGGTATTATGATGGCTAAGGGCACGGGGTCCTGGAGTTAGACTGCTGGGTTCGAATCCTGACTCAGCCATGGCTAGCTGTAAAATACTTAACAGCTTTAAGCTTCAGTTTCTTGACCTGAAGAATAGAAATTATGAAATGAGGCAGTCTATGTGAAAACTTTCAGCACACTGCCTGGTTCAGGGTAAGTCCTCAATCATTACTGCTGTGGTTATTACCACGCCAACTACACTTGCATCAGTGAGACAGGAAAGTGCTCAAGCTCCACAGCCAAGCTAGGAGGGGTACACGTGTGCATTCTGGTGTTTTAGCTCAGAGCCCTTGGTCTAGTGGGGCTCTTGGACTCAGAGGCGCCAGCAGCATCAAGTTTACTTTACAGGTGAGCCATCACTTCTGCTGATCAATGAAACTGACATAATGCCCCATTTTCTGAGCACCAGCCATGTGCCTAGAGCTGTCTGTGCGCTTCGATTGGCTGGAGTAAGCAATCCAATTAGGGGAAGAATGAGAAATGATGATGAGATCAGGAATACAAACAGCCTGGGCTGGGGATCACTGAAAGTCAGGAAAAGGAAATGGGGTGCAGTATCATGTTAGGACAGAGCCAGTCATCCTCTGGTCCTACAGATGGCTCTTTGGAGAGGAAACTAAGCCAGGCCTGAGGCTGCAGATCCTAAGGGACCATCAGCAGCCTAGGCTAAGTAAGAGGAGCAGAGGGGTGGCTATTGGGTTGGAAGAGGGGGCTGGGGTACATGGCTTGAGTCCCCTGAGACTGGGAGAGGAGATTGTGCTCAGAACGAGAGACCTCACATTAGAACTCTGCCCACTCCCCAACCCCCTCCTCAGGGCTTCCTTGACCACAAACAATAAATAAACTTGTTGGAAAGCCAAGCAGACTCTCACAGGGATGCCTGCCAGGCCAGACCTTGCTGCCCTTGACCTGTGACTGAGGGTGCTGCTTGACCCTTCCACACACCTTGGAGAATCTTTCCATCTGCAGACACACCGTGCCCACAGAGACAGCTGTGAAGGGTTCTCTTGGTTTGGGGAGCTGCCCCAGCAGTTGCCTTGCAAATACGTGGGATTAAAATGGGATGCCCTAGAGCTTAGTTAACTTTTTTTTTCCTCTAGAATGAAGGGGCTCCTGGTTCTGTTTGCTTTATGAAAAGCGGATCTAGGGTTGAGTTTCCAGAACATTTGGAGAACGATTTGTCAGAAAGCAGCTAGCCTGAGCCCCCAGAGATTTTTCTCTCTTCCTAGAGCACCAGATTGCGAGTCCTGGCTGGTCATTCTGGCTCAGCCACTCTCCAGACACATGGCCTGCATGATGTTGCTTGACTGTGCTGAGTCTTGGCTTCCCCACCTGTGGCTGGAGGTGAGACTATGAGGTGTACGTATGAAGCACCTACCACCAGCCACTCTCATAGGTTAACAGTGAGAATTAAATAACACACGTGAAGTGCTTAGTACACGTACATTATCAGGCATCTGGTAGGTGCTTGATAAATGGTAACCCCAATAAACTTCATAGTGTTTTAGGGGAACCCAATGGCAGAAGTATTTGAAAAGACAGACTTAGAGGTGTGAACCTCCCCCATCCATACCCCGCAGAGACCCTCGGCATTTGCTCAGTGACGCCCTTCATCCTCTCCACTCTTGCTCTGGGCTGAAGCGGTTGCCCTAGGGCCGAGCAGGACTGCCTCCACAGCATTTGTTGCTGCAAGAATCCTCTCTCCCCAGGCTAACCACAGGTCAGCCGCTTGCATCATATGGCTACAGGAACTCAGAGAGAACGAAAAACGTTAACACCAAACCACAATTTATTCGTCTGCTCTTCAGTTGATTGGCAGTAGGTTTTTGCCACTGTGCACAGAACTGTCAGGAATCTTTCTCGTACAAGTCTCCTATTTCACACGGGCAGGAATTTCTCTTGGACGTAGAGTAGAAACGCTGGGCTGTGAGACAAGTGAATCCTCAACTTTACGAGATAGAGCGAAACTGTTTTCCAAAGTGATTATACCAATCGACACTCCCAGCAAGCAACACATAAGAGATTTTCAGGCTCTGCATCCTCTGGTTGTCACACGGCAGTCGAAAAGGATGAACCAGCTACCAATGTTGTTTATGTGAATCTTAGCAATATAATATTAACTGAAAAAAAGCAAATCCCACAAAGATGCATGTGGCATACTTTATATAATTTGGAAAACAGCTAAAAATAAAATATGTATATATATTTTGGATTATATAAAGGTAAAACAAAATAAAGCTATAGCAAAAACAACTCAAGAGGAAGAGGTATTTGTACACCCATTTTCATAGCAGCATTATTTACAACAACCAGAAGGCAGAAGAAACCCAAGTGTCCATCTACGGATGAATGATAAACAAAATGTGCTATATTCATACAATGGAATATTATTCAGCCTTAAAAAGGAAAGAAAGTCTGACACATGCTATAACATGGATGAACCTTGAGGACACTATGCTAGGTGAAGAAAGCCAATCACAGAAACACACACTGTATGATTTCACTTAGATGAGGTACCTAGGGCAGTCAAATTCACACAGACAGAAAGTAGAAGGGTGGTTGCCAGGGGCAGCAGGGAGGAAGGAACGGGGAGTTGTTGTTTAATGAGTACAGAGTTTCTGTTTCTCAAGATGAACGGCGTTCTGGAGATTGGTTTCACAACAGTGTGAATATACTTAACACTACTGAGCTGTCCACTTAGAAATTATTAGGATGGTAACTTTTACACTGTGTGTATTTTAACACAGTTAAACAAACAAAAAAAGAAAGTCAAAGGAACCAGGAACATGAGATTCAGGAAAGTGGTTTCCTGTGAGTAGGTGGGGTGGGAGTGGATATACTGAGAAGTACCATGTATGTAGCTCTAGGTTGCTGACAAGGTCCTAACTTTCTGAGTCGTAAATTCCCTCAAAAAAATATAATACTAATTACATTTTAAAAATAAACAACAACAAAAAAATGCTCCTGCCTGCACCAATGATGACAGTGTATCATCAACCAGGGATTATATCAGTCCAATTCTCTACAATCAAGGTACAAAAATATTTATCCTCAAGGTCCTCCATAGGAAATCATACACTGTTTTTAATTTTACAATAAGAGCTTAAACTTCTCCCACTAAAATCTTCCTCTAGTCATTTTTATAAAGTCTTGAATTAAAGAACACTTCCAGGTCTTGTTACAGATAGAAGCCTGAACCAGGCAGAGCCCCACCTGGCAATGTCAGTCAAAATTCTGGCGCCCAGAAGAGGTAAACAAGGTAAGAAGCTTGCCCCTACAAGAAGGTATATTTTAAAACAATTCAACAGAATGCTAATTTATTAATTAACCCAAGTGAGAATTTGGTTGCAAGCTGGCTAGTCAGTATTTCTAATTTTTCTATAAGATTACTCCATTAAAAATTTGATAATTGACTAATTCTGACCTAAATTTGTTATAGGATGCTGATTTAACAAGGCTTTGTTCAGGTCTGTTTATATCACAGGGTGTAACAACATGGATTTTAGAACTGAAAGTGACTGTAGAGATCATCTTGTCTCTTTGCCAGACGGCACATAGTTGGCACATGTGCCACTAGTTCCCAAACTCACGCCCATGGCAGACATTGCTAATCAATCATGGCACACTCTCCCCTTAGGCCTGGTCTACCTTAGAATCTTTTCTAACACAGTTCCCTGCATGAGACGAAACCTATGTGGCATCTCTGATCTAGTCCAAGCCTCTGCTTGTACAGATGGAGAAATAAGCAAAGGAGGTGACTGTCCAGGTCACATAAGTCCAGGGCCTTTCCCGCTACACTTGAGTCATCCTTTCCTTTCGGGCTCAGACAGAAACCAGACACTGTCATCACAGGGATCCCAGCCTTTGCTGCTCTTTATGAGCTGAATCCAGCCCCCGTTATTCAGCACGATCCGCAGATGATTTTCCTTCTGAGATTTGCAAGCCTCTCTCTCACTCCCTGTCCTTTCAGCTGTGACTGTTGCTGTTGGCAAGGCTTTCCACGGAGGAGAAAGCATCCTTCTCATCTTTCATGATGTTCTATTGGCACCTCCCCAAGCTGAGTCTTTACAAACAACAGTGCCAGGTCTGGGGCGGATGTAACTTGTCACGTCACTCAGCGGGGACATCTTCCCTCCAAGGCTGGCTTGTCAACATGGAGCAGGTTCCCTTCATGGCATGAGATGACTTCCCCTCAGTAACTCCCTACTCACTCCACCTCACCCCCACAAATGACCAGAGCACTACTTCTCTAAGAAAACCTACAAGCTTCAAGTTGTTGGGCAAATGAAATAGAGGTAAAATTGTAGGAAGAGGTAAATTGGAGAAAGGCAGGCAGCAGCTAAGGACCTTTCCCTTTGAAGTGCCACAAAATAGCAGCATGAAGGCCTTATTCCACTGAAAGGGGCACCGGGGCAGGTAAGGCATCGTCACCTTCCCTTCAGTCATGTAAGGTCATGTCACAACCTTGGCCAAAATGCTGGATTTGAATTAAACTTCAAGTGGTTTTGCCAGATCCTCTTCCAACTGAGAAGTGAATACTTCATCTTAAGACCACAGCAAAGGCTTTGGAGATAACTGGTCCAAGTGTCTCATTTCAGACCAGAGAAAGCAGAGCACAGATCAGACAGGGGCCAGCCTCAGGCCCCACCCAGGGAGTCAAAGCCCAAAGTCAGAGGCCACAGCGTCTGCCTCTGACCCAGACTCTTCCTCTGCTCCTGTTTCCTAACCAGTGGGCCTTGCTTGGTGCCCTGGGAAGGGGACGTATCAAAGCAAAGAAACTCACATCTGAAGGCTAGCCTCCATAGGTGAGCAGATGAAATTGAGGGCTCTCTCAGTGGGAGAGTAAGGCTGACACAGGCAGGGGCTGGAACCAGCATGGAGCCTGGCATGATGCCAGGATTTTTCTCTTTTAATCCTCTCAGCAGATCTGGGCAGTTTAGACCCATTTCATGGAGGAGAGCGTAGGGGCTCAGTGACAGTAAGCAACTTGTTTAAGTTGTCCTCATCAGGAGAATTGGCTGTGCCATTTGAACCCAGGTCAGCCCCGAGAGCCTGGGCCTTCCGTTGCAACACCCACTCAGGATCACCCAGGGCACACAGAGTCGAGCCAGTTCCCTTGTGGATTTTTAAGAAATTAGAGTTAAGTAGAGGTATATTTTGTTTTGATGATTCCAAGGAAAGCCCTGGGTATGCAAACCAGATTATGGGTAGAGTGTGGGGAAATTTTATTTTTTGCAAGTGGGAGATATATAATCCTCTTAGGAGGATAAAATGTTCTCAAGCCACTTGGCAGTAGCTATATTTATAGATCCATTCTATTATAAGGTATTACTTCTAGCTCACTGGCCTACATCTTCCAGAAAAGAAAACTTTACATTTGATATTTAAAATGAAGTAAATACTTGTTTGTATAAGGCATACTGTTTACACCTTATTACAAACTTGGGGAATGCAGGAAATAGGGGTCTGTTATAAGCTCTGTAAGGGCAGGAAGACTCATAGCTTCAAGTGGGAGCTCTTCTGCACATGCTATCTCTTAATGGGAATGTTTTTTAATAACTCAGCTAAAACCTTATTGCTGGACATTTACAGTCGGCCCTCTGTATCCATGGGTTTCATACCCGTGGATCAAAAATATTCGAAAATGTTCCAGAAAATTCCAAAAAGCAAAACTTGAATTTGCTGCATGTATTTACATTGTATTAGGTATTATGATCTAGAAATAATTATAAGTATACCGAGGAGAAGTTGTGAGTAAGTTATACGCAAATACCACTCCATTTTATACAAGGGACTTGAACATCCGTGATTTTGGTATCCGCAGGGGAACAAATCGTTCACAGATACGAGGGACCACGGTATATTGTTCTGTTTTTAAAATATCAACTACACTGTAACAAATAACCCTTAGTTAAGTCATAGCTGATATACAGTATTTCTTTATAATTACTAAAAATTACAGGTCAGATTTAAGACTTTGGATAGATATTGCCAAACTGACCCCATAAAAGTTGCTCCAATTTACATTCTCAGCAGTAAAGGCCTATTTTCTCAAATCATCAACACTGGGCTGACTTTTATTATTAATTAATTAATTAATTTTTATTTATTGGCTGCATTGGGTCTTCGTTTCTGTGCACGGGCTTTCTCTAGATGTGGCAAGCTGGGGCTACTCTTCATTGCGGTGAGCGGGCTTCTCTTGTTGTGGAGCACAGGCTCTAGGTGCATAGGCTTCAGTAGTTGTGGCACTGGCAGGCAGATTCTTAACCACTGCACCACCAGGGAAGTCCTGGGCTTACTTATTTTTTATTGCTAGTGAAATTGAATATTGTTTTATATATTCGTTGGCCATTTGCATTTTGTCTTTTCTGAATTACACTTCGTTTTCTTGTCTCGTTTTTCTTATTACTGTGCTTGCCTTTTTCTCATTAGTTGACAAGTACTTTTATATACTGGAAATACTATTTTCACACTTTGATATATTTCATTATGTAGAAATCAAAACTTCTGTATGTTGGGAGACACCAGAAAAACAAATTAAAAGACAAAAGACAAATGGAGAAAAACAAATTTATAACAATGTAACACTTCTTTTTTTAGTTTCATGCTTAGAAAGTCCTTAATCATCCCCAAGGGTATAGGAAAATCCATTTTTGTTTTCTATTCATTTGTTTATATGTTTATAGTTTTCATTATTAATATCTAAGGCTTTACAAGAACTGGAATTAATTTTTGATATTAGGTTTAAAGCAGTAGTGATCTAACTTGATTTTTTCTAGGTAGGTAACTAATTGCTCTAACATAACTTATTGAATAATCCTTCCTTTCCTTGGGGATTTCAAGTGCCATTCTATCACGTCCTAATGAAAATTTTATCACATCTCATGAAAATTCGGGTTTGTTTCTGGACTTCCTATTCTCGTCTGTGAATGCTGGTCTCTTCTACATTCTAAAGCTATGCCTGTTCCAACAAGGGCCCCCAAAATTCTCAGAAATGGATTCTGCATTGCTTTGGAGGTTTCTGTTTATAGTCTTGTCTCTTACTCTAGTCTGTGAGTTCCCTGAGGGCAGAGGATCTGCCTTGTTCCTCTTTGCACCCTGAGTGCCTAGTACGGTCCAATGAAAGGAGCACACAGCAGCATCACAGAGAAGGTGGACAAGTCCCAGGCGGAGGACTGCCAGAGTCAGCAAATGAAAGTACAGGATGCCCAGTTAGATTCAGATATCAGCTCAACAATAAATAATTTTTGTATGCAATATTTGGGACATACTTGTCCTAAAAAATTATCCATTGCCTGTCTGAAATTCTAATTTAAGTGGGAGTCCTATATTTATCCGGCACCCCTACCCAGACTGGATGTCAAGAGATCTGGCTTCAGTTCTGTCTCTGCCAGGACTGGCTAGGAGACCTTGGACAAGCCATGGAACTTCCCCAGACCTCAGTTTGTCATTGTGAAATTAGGGACTGATTATCTATCAGACATTTATTTATCAAGGACCCATGACACACCAGGTTCTCTAAGGCAGCTGTGTGGCAAAAGCACAGGTCTGGGAGGCAGAATTCGTGGTTCTGATTCGAGTTCCCCACCGCCAACATAAGACACATACCAGAGAAATTGGGCTAGGTGGCCTCTCCTGTGCCTCCCACCCTGCATTTCAAGGGCCCGCCCAGACATCCCCATTGGAACGCTCACCCTCCTAGGACCTTGAACTTGGCCTCAGCCCTTGCTATGCACTCTGTGTTGGCCAATAAGGAATTCATCTTTTACGAACCAAACGCGGCAACTGACACAGGCTCAAGTTAGAAGCACCCAGCTGGCTGAGTATGAGCGTGTGGAAGGCAGCCTTCAACACCTGCAGGCTCAGAGCCTGTCCTCCAAAAAGCCCCAGGGACCTTGACCCGAAGGGAGTGGGGCAGAAATTCTATGATCCTGCAGCTGACTATTCATGTTCTTTAACCCTTCCTTTGCCTGCGAAGGGAAATACGGCTCTTCTCCTCTGATACCACCCAGCACATGATAGCAAAACCTGAATTTTGTCTGCCCGAGCAGACACTCAGGCAAGTTGATCAAACTTATTTAATTGAAAAAGTATAAGGAGATATGAAGGCATATTAGTAGGAAATCTGATTTGATGGGATGGGTAGTCGATATCTCAAACACAGGATATTTGAGTAGGAGTTCACTATCTGTTCTAGGAGAGGTTCTTCTGGCAGAAAGAACAGTATGTGCAAAGGTCCTGAGGTGGGAGGGTGTACCCTTAAGGATCTGAGGTGAAGGAGGGAGTAACAGAGAGAGTAAAGCAAGAGGAGGCTGCAGAGGCAGGGAGGAGCCAGATCCTGCAGGCCAAGGGTGAGTCAAGGCCATCGAAGGATTAAGCAAGACAGGGATTTGATGATATTGGGTTTCTAAAGATGAGTATGGCTGCAGTACAAGAATGCGTGGTTGGAAGGGGTCGAAGTGGAGACTACTGGGAATGTGTCTGTGAGGGCTAATAGTGACCTAGCAGCGGAAATGGGAAGGGAGAGAAATAGACTGTATTTGGCTTGGTCATGGTTGAAAGAGGCATCAGTGAGATGGTGGCACAGCATGGGGAAGACTTCCGTCACCTATGGGAGGAGGTGTGTAGAGAGAAGCAGGAGCCTTAGCATGGAGGGGGCGGGGGAGGGAGGAAGCAAGAGAGAAGATACAGGAGCAGGAGGGCTGAAGTTGAGAGCTCAGAGAACCAGGGAAATCACAGAGGTGGGGCAAAGGGAACGCTCATCTTTCCCAGCTTCATCTCATTTTATCCTCACAGAAATCCTGCCAGGGAGGGACCCTCATCCCCCATTTTGCACAGGAAGCAAAGGCAGTTCAGAAATTTTCCCAGCAGGCAGAGCTGGTGCAGGGCAGAGTTGGATTTGAATTCATGTCTGTTTAACTACACTCTTTCCTCTGTACTAGGAGCCCCCTCCTGCTCCCTGATTCACGGGCTGATGATTTACCAAGGTCCAATAGTTAAAAGGGAGAGCTCACAGATTCTCCAGCTGGGGAGGGAAGCGGATTGGTGGGGGAGCTAATTCTCATTTCCTGTAGTTCAGAAAGATAATCACCCGGGAGTCTGGGAGTCTGGGGCAGTATGGAGGAACCAAGGCAGCCACAGAGTGGACACAGCAAAGGGCAGTGGTTCTCAAGCCTGCCCACACACTACAGTCATCAGAGGAGCTTTGAAAAGTCCTGGTGCCTAGGCTACCCTCCAGCTGTCACCCTTTCCAGGTGATTCCAATGTGCAGCCAGATTAAGGTTGTTGGTATATTAGCAGCTTTCAGCCCCATCCTCTCTTGGCCCCTCAGGCTGGAGAATCTTAGAAAGGCCCCCCACAGCTGTATCTGGGAATGCACTGCCCAGGATCCCAGCCCAATCTGAGCGTAGGGCCTAATTAAAATCTTTAAAGGCCCATGATACAGCAAACATTATTATCTTGCCTCCATCTTTTAAGTAATTCAAAATAAAAACAAGACTAAATCATAAAATAAAATTTCATATTTTGGGGGAAATGACACTTACATGGCAGCTGAAATTAAAATAGCTTATTTCTAGATTTTCTGGAGTGTGTGTGCGTGTGCATGTGTATACCCCATCTTGGCTCGTGCCCTACATGTGTAATTGCTCTGTCTACTGGGTCAATCTGCATAGTGTCTGAATGCTCAGTTTCCAGCAAATGGAAACTCTACACAGTCCAATTTCCGAGCAGTGGAGATGGAAGCAGCCTTCTCCATTTGGGTTTGATTTCGGTTAAACTGCCAGGCTGTACTTGACGCAGGAAACTGACCATTTTCAACAAGAAATTTTCAGATGAGGCCTGTCACCATGAAGTGTAACTCTAGAGCCTGCTTGGTGAGGGGACCAGCTTTGGCTGGAGACCGAGTCAAACAGGTTCCCCATCAGGAGCATGCATGAGACAGGCCAACAAGCCCTGTCCAGTACACAAGTGACCCTTGGTCTGTCCAGTTTTAACAGAGGAGAGTGCTTGATGCAATGACCAGTTCTAATGGGGGAATTAGGGACATAAGACACTGTCTTTTCCACTTGGACACCACTGGGTGCCCATGCCTGAGGGGTGAACAGTTCCTAGAGATGGATTAAGAGTGATGTGCACCTGTCAAACTATCATCAAAAAGTCTACAAATAATAGATGCTGGTGAAGATGTGGAGAAAAGGGAACCCTCATACACTATTGATGGGAGTGTAAATTAGTGTAGCCACTTTGGAAAACAGTATATGGAGGTTCCTCAAAAAACTAAAAGTAGAACTACCATATGACTCAGCAATTTCACCATAAATAAGATGAAAAGACAATCCTCAAAATGGGAGAAAATATTTGCAAATGAAGCAACTGACAAGGGATTAATCTCTAAAATATAAAAACAGATCATGCAGCTCGATACCAAAAAAACAAACAACCCAAACAAAAAATGGGTGGAAGACCTAAATAGACATTTCTCCAAAAAAGACAAACAGATGGCCATTAGGCACGTGAAAAGCTGCTCAACATCACTAACTATTAGAGAAATGGAGATCAAAACTATAATGAGGTATCACCTCACACTGTTCAGAATGGCCATCATCAAAAAATCTACAAACAATAAATGCTGGAGAGGGTGTGGAGAAAAGAGAACCCTCTTGAACTGTTGGTAGGAATGTAAATTGATACAGCCACTATGGAGAACAGTATGATGGTTCTTTAAAAACTAAAAATAGAACTACCATATGGCCTATCAATCCCACTCCTGAGCATATACCCAGAGAAAACCATAATTCAAAAAGACACGATACACAAGCAGCTCGTGCAGCTCAATATCAAAAAAAACCAAACAACCCAATCCAAAAATGGGCAGAAGACCTACACAGACATTTCTCCAAAAGACCTACATAGACATTTCTCCAAAGAAGACACAAAGATGGCCAACAGACACATGAAAAGATGCTCAACATCACTAATCATTAGAGAAATGCAAGTCAAAACCACAATGAGCTATCACCTCACACCAATCAGAATGGCCATCATCACAAAATCTAGAAACAGTAAATGCTGGAGAGGGTGTGGAGAAAAGGGAACCCTCCTGCACTGTTGGTGGGAATGTAAATTGATACAGCCTATAGGGAAAATAGTATGGAGGTTTCTTAAAAAACTGAAAATAGGACTACCATATGATCCAGCAATCCCACTACTGGGCATATACCCAGAAAAAAACCATAATTCAAAAAGATACAGGTACCACAATGTTCATTGCAGCACTATTTACAATAGCCAGGACATGGAGGCAACCTAAATGTTCACTGACAGATGAATGGATAAAGAAGATGTGGCACATATATACAATGGAATATTACTCAGCCATAAAAAGTGATGAAATTGAGCTATTCGTAGTAAGGTGGATGGGCCTAGAGTCTGTCATACAAAGAGAAGTAAGCCAGAAAGAGAAAAACAAATACCATATGCTAACACATATACATGGAATCTAGAAAAATGGTACTGATGAACCTAGTGGCAGGATAGGAATAGAGATGCAGACGTAGAGAACGGACTTGAGGACACCAGGGGGAGGGGAAGCTGGGATGTAGTGAGAGAGTAACATCGACACATACACACTACCAAATGTAAAATAGATGGCTAGTGGGAAGCTACTACAGAGCACAGGGAGACCAGCTTGATGCTTTGTGAAGACTTAAAAGGGTGGGGTAGGGAGGTTGGGAGGCAGGCTCAAGAGGGAGGGGATGTGGGGATATATGTATACATGTGGCTCTTTCACTTTGTTGTACAGCAGAAACTGACACAATACTGTAAAGCAATTATACTCCAATAAAGATTAAAAAAAAAAAAGACACATGCACACCAATGTTCATTGCAGCACTATTTACAACAGCCAGGACATGGAAGCAACCTAAATGTCCATCGACAGATGAATGGATAAAGAAGATGTGGTACATATGTACAATGGAATATTACTCAGCCATTAAAAGGAATGAAACTGGGTCATTTGTAGAGAAGTGGATGGACCCAGAGTCTGTCCTACAGAGAGAAGTAAGTCAGAAAGAGAAAAACAAATATCATATATTAACACATATATGTGGAATCTAGAAAAACGGTACAGATGAACCTATTTGCAGGGCAGGAATAGAGATGCAGACATAGAGAACAGATGTGTGGACATGGCGTGGGGAGGAAGGGGAAGATGAATTGGGAGATTGGGATTGACATATATACATTACCAAGTGTAAAACAGATAGCTAGTGGGAACCTGATGTATAGTACCAGAAGCTCAGCTTCGTGCTCTGTGGTGACCTAGATGGGTGTGATGGGGGGTAGGTGGGAGGGAGGGGATATATGTATACATATAGCTGATTCACTTTGTTATACAGCAGGAACTAACACAACATTGTAAAGCAACTATACCCCAATTTAAAAGAAAAAGAAAAAAAATTTGTTGAATCACCTACTTAAAAAAAGAGTGGTGTGCACCTGTCAGACTATCTATCATCAAAAAGCCTACAAATAATAAATGCTGGCAAAGACATGGAGAAAAGGGAACCCTTGTACACTGATAGTGGGTATGTAAATTGGTGCAGCCACTGTGGAAAACAGTATGGAGGTTCCTCAAAAAACTAAAAGTAGAACTACCATATGACTCAGCAATTCCACTCCTGGGTATACATCCTAAAAAAACAAAAACACTAATTCAAAAAGATACATGCACCCCAATGTTCATAGCAGCATTATTTACAATAGCCAAGATATGGAAGCAATGTAAGTGTCTATCAACGGCTGACTGGATAGGGAAGATGTGGTAAATATATATACGATGTGATACTACTTAGTCATAAAAAAAGAATGAAATTTTGCCATTTGCAGCAGCATGGATGGACTTGGAGGGCATCATGCTAAGTGAAATAAGTCAGACAGAGAAAGACAAGTACTGTATGATATCACATGTGGAGTCTAAAAAATACAAGAAACTAATGAATATAACAAAAAACAGACTCACAGATATAAGAGAACTAGTGGTTACCAGTGGCAGGGGTGGGGGGTAGGCAGCAATACAGGTCACAGAGGAGGGGGAGGTACAAACTATTGGGTGTAAGATAGGCTGAAGGATGTATTGTATGACATGGGGAGTATAGCCAATATTTTGTAATATAAATGGAAAGTAATCGTTAAAAATTGTACAAAAACAAAATAAAAAAACCAAAAATGTTTCCATTAAAAAACAAAACAAAAACAAACAAACAAAAACAGAGTGGTGTACAGGTCAGTGGTGCCCAGGTTGGGCTCCTCCAACCATCCCTTGATCCTAACCTCTGGAACCCTGGGCAGGCTGATGGAGAGGCTCCTTGGGATCTTAGCTTCTGACCAGGATACCCAAGTCTCCTAGCACCCCAGCAGGGAAGCCTGGTTTGAAGATCCTGGGACTAGGAGAACAATTGATCAAGTGAATCCAAGATGTGGCCAAAACTCCCTTTGATAGGTAGGCTTTGAGGAAAAAGAATCTCACCCATGGAGAGATGGCACCTCTCACCAAATCCTCATTCTGCCCTGCTGAGACAATGAGCCTAGCCTCGCTCAGTGGGGTCTGGAGGAAGCTCTATCGGCACCTCCTGTGTCCTTGTCACAGCTGATTCCACCCATCCCATTCCTCTGCCTGAGCTAGACCAGCCTGCCACGTCCTGACATTTCGGTCAGGGCTCCTTTGCTGTGAGTGACAGAAAATTCACTTGAGTTAGCTCAGGCAAGAAGGGAAGTGTATTGGCTCAGTAAGTAAACCACAGAAGGCCAAAGGATCAGCTGGGCCTGGGGAATACCCAGACCCAGGGTCATCAACACAATGACCCCGGGTCATTAGGATTTGCAGACTCCTTCCTGTCTCTGCTTCAGTCTGCGTATCAGCTTTGTTCTCTGAGCAACTTTTCTCGTGAGGTTGGAATCAGGCTATTGGCAATACTAGGCTCCCATATTCCTGGCTTTGCCCCTGAAAAAGGATGGTGCCCCTCCCCCCCCCCCCCCGCTTAGTTCCTATTCATAAAAATCCAGGGGAAGCTTTCTGGTTGGTCTGGTCTGGGCTGCCTGTCCAGCCCATGGCTGGGAACCCTGGACACCACAACTGCTGGGTCCTCTAGCATCATATGATCAGAGTAGAGTGCGGAGGTGTGTTTATTAGCCTGCTGGGGCTGACACAACAAAATACCACAGACTGGGTGGCCTAAACAACAGGAATTTATTTCTCACAGTGCTGGAGGCTGAGAGGCCCAAGATCAATGTGCCAGTGAGCCAGGTTTCATTCTGAGGCCTCTCAGAACGGCTGGTAGGCAGCTGCCATTTTGCTGTGTGCTCGCATGACCTTGTCTTTGTGTATGAGAGAGAAGGACAGTCTGTGTGAGAGACAAAGACAGAAGGAGGGGTGGGGGCAGGGAGAGGGAGCACTGGCTCTCTGGTGTCTATTTTTATAAGGACACTAATCTTATCAGTTCAGTGCCCCACCCTTATGATTTCATTTCACCCTATTTACTTCCTGTCAGACAGAGAAAGAAATGGGGAATCTAAAAAGAAATGATACAAATGAACTTATTTACAAAACTGAAACTGACTCAGGGATTTAGAGAACAAAGTTATGATTACTAGGGAGAAAGGGTGGGGGAAGGCATAGTTAGGGAGTTTGGGATTGACATGTACATACTGCTATATTTAAAATGCATATCCAACAAGGACCCACTGTATAGCACAGGGAACTCTGCTCAATATTATGCAACAACCTAAATGGGAAAAGAATTTGGAAAAGAACAGACACATGTGTATGTATAATTGAATCACTTTGCTGTATACCTGAAACTAACACAACATTGTTAATCAACTATACTTCAATATAAAATAAAAAGTTAAGTAAAAATAAAGTCCTCTCAGTCCTCGGGAAAGAAAAACAACAACTCCCCCTCCCCCTGCCAAAAAAAACAACCCTAGTTACTTCCTTAGTGGCCTCGTCTCCAGATACAGCCACTCTGGGGGTTAGGGCTTCAACATATGAGTTGGGATGGGGCAAGGGACACAACCATTCAACCCATAACAGGAGAGAAACACTATTTACCCAAAGAAGGGGATTTGGTGGTCAGACAGGAAGGAATCTGGGGGCTCTGGGCCCCCCAGTCATTTTATAAAGAACATCTTAGAAAACATCTAGCACAATGGTGTCTTGTCTCCATTACCCAAGCTCCACAAGGTCTCACGTGCAGATAGATTTTGTTTCTCAAACAAACTGCATTCATAGTTACGCTGCTTTCATTTTCCTAGGAGATATCCCAAGTTACATAGAGATATATGTTTGTTGAGAAAATTTCAGTCCAAAGAAAAGACACTTCCTGCTTTTGTTTGCAGTCTAGCCTTATCATGGATCATATTAGATTTCCATGGGATACTTTGCATTTTGCAAATATTGCTCAAGTCAGAGATCCAAAAAGAGTGCCAGCTTTGGAGGCAAAGACGCTTGCATTCAAATTCCAGCTGAGGGCCCATGAGCAAGTCACTAGCTCACTCCAATCCTGTGTCCCTGTTGTATAACCACCTACTTCCTGCCATTTGCAAGGATGGAGAGAATGTATGTAAAGTGCCCACTCTGTGCTCAGCACATAAGAGAAGCTTAGTAAGTTTAAGTTCCCTTCCTTCCCCACTATCCTAATGTATTTGATAAAGATGAGGGACGAGAGGTATGGGGGAATGCGATGGGGAGAACAGTACCAGGGAGGCTCCAGCTGTATGCTCCACAATCCTACAATCAAGTCTCTGAATTAGGCCTCAGCTTTCCATTTATTAACTTAGGCAGGACAGGGGTGGGTAGAAAGAGGATGAACTTTGCTTTGTTGGTTCCAGCTGGGCCCTTCTGATTCCATAACCTGGGCCTCTTGGCTGGTTCCTGCATACCCTAACAGCCTCACGTTTCCCATGTTCTGAAGGTTTTTGGCCAAGTTCAAGGCTGTGGAAAGAAGGGTGGAGGGAGGGAAGGAAGAGGCATTTCCCCCAGACAGCCTGCAGGTGGCACCAGAGCAGCGCAGGAGCTGAGCACAGGTCTCCAGCCATGCTGTAGATGGAGCAAGGTAGGGCAGGGCAGGCAGAGGCTGTGAGGACCGCTCAGCAGGGCAGCAGCACGTGGGTGGCCCCCCAGGCTGGGGCGTCTGTCCACACCATTTGAAAACAGCATAGGGGTTCTCTGGCTAATTTCCTCTGTTTGGTAGGATGATCATGTGATTTACCATTCAAATCCAGTCACTGATTTATCACTCAAATCCAGACGCTTCAGAGAGTGAAAGGGGCACTATTAAAAACTGCTCCGGGGACAACAGGCTGAAACTCACCTGTCCCTGACAAAGCAGAACTTCCCGTCACCTTACCCTCAGGTCACTTTTCCTTCATTGTTTCTGTTCTTTAATTTTTTTGTTTAAACATCCACTATTCTTTTTTCCCAATCACCATTGTCTTTGAAGATGCCCTGGTAATGGGATATTTTACGCCCTGAAGCATGTGCTTTAGCTTCTTAAGTCTGAACAGAACCTCCCTGAACCCACTCCAATGGCGGATTTTAGCTTCCAGTCAGAAGATTCTGTGTTCCCTGGGATACCAACCCCATAGCTCAAGAGTTAAAGATGTCAGACGTGGAACAGTGACCCTTATCTCGACTTCAACGGGTGCCTCATACAGTCTTCTTTACTAAATTTATTCCTGTAATTTTGCTCCAAGTGCTCCCGTCCTTTATCTCTTTGAAGTTAGCTATATTGGTTTATTGAATTGCAAATAGACAAGTCCCATTTAGCAGGATTCTTATATTTCCAAGATCATTCCATTACTCCATTCAATCCCAAATTAGCATGTCATTTACCCCCTTGTTTCTGAATCCTCGTCACTTAACAGCCTCATAAACATCCATCCATTGCAAAATGGGCTCAAACTTTTCTCATTTCCATTTTTAGTTTATTCATTGATATCCAAGTAATGGATTTGTCTAGGGGAGTCATTAGTAGAGAACCGTGCCCTCAAATATATTTTTAGAGTTGTATTCTGCTAGTTAATAGCCTATCTCTCTGTCATTCACACTCACCACAAGTGACTAAAGATTTCAGTCTTAACCTAAAATCTAAGTTAGGCTTTTTGTTTTATCTGAATAACATAGATAATGTGAGAAATAGAAAAGTTTACTGACATTTTCTCAGCTAAGAACCTCATGGTTACAAATATGTGTGTAGGCAAGAGGAAAGTTAGGGTCAAAATAGATAAAATCTTAAACTGTTATTTTTATAGACGAGATTGTCCATGTTTATTTTTCTTTATTAGTAAAGTACATTTTACATATGGTGAGGTACACATATCTTAAGTGTACACTTAATGACTTTTTGCATATGTACACCCCAGTGTAACCATGCCCATCTGAAGATATAGAAAGTTTCCTGCAGCCTAAAATGTTCCCTCATGCCTGCTCCCAGTCTCTACCCACCTCAAAAATAAGTGTTCTCACCTCCACATTTGTAAACTACTGTTGCCTGTTCTTGAACTTCATATAAATGAAATCAGCGTAATGTATGTACGATTTATCCATGTCACTAGTGTGGACTGGTAGTTACTTATTCTTCATTGTTGTGGTTTCCCATATCTTATTTATCACTCTCCTATTTATGTCTAAATGTCTTATGGGGTCTGTTGTTCCTTTTGGCTAGATTGATATTAAATATCTTCATATCAGTGGAGCTTAGTAACTTTTAGAAGACAAAAGCCAAAACCATCCAGTTCTAAACCAAGTTTCCTCCTCATGCCTGCTTCAGTCAATCTTCTTCTTGTGGTACTTTCCCTCACAACACTGATAGAAAATTAAGGAACCTCAAGGCTCTTCATTGTGTCATCAGCTTAGGGAAACTTGTCATCTGGACAACAGGATAGAATGTTTACAATCTGAAATGTTAAAATAACTGTAACTAGCACTTACTAATGTTCAAAGTGCTTTACATATATTACTTATCCTGAAAACAACTCGATGAAGTAGATACTATTATTGTTGTCCTCACTTTTCTGATGGGGAAATTGAGGCACAGAGAGGCCAAGTAACTTGCTCGAGGTGGTAGAGCCGGGATTTGAGTCTGGACAGTCCAGTTTCAGAGCCCTCACACCTCACCACCATCTTCTGCCGTGTGATACTTTCTGTAGCTGAAGTATTTTCTCCTATTAGCTTGGTAGCATTTTCTGAATAATTCAAATCTTACAAATTTGCTTCAAAGAATATAACTAAATTGAAGTGGAAGATCTACTATAGAATGTGTGGCATTCATGAATAAATTATAAGACTCCCTGGTTTTAAATAATAATTATTTGCTTATCTTGTGACTTCTGCCAGACGGGGCTATGATATGCCGAGCCTCATTTCCCTTCTCTTCAGTGAGAGGAGATGGGCTCAGTGAGAAGCATGATTTATCGTGAAATCTCATCAGCTTTATCATCTGGCAAGCTGGGGACAGGTTTTTTGAAAAATGTTTCATTTATTTATTTATTTATTATTTGGCTGCGCTTTACTCGTGGCATGTAGGCTCTTAGTTGTGGCAGGTGGGATCTAGTTCCCTGACCAGGGATTGAACCCCGGCCCCCTGCACTGGGAGTACAGAGTCTTAACCACTGGACCACCAGGGAAGTCCCTGGAGACAGGTTTGTGGAATCTTAACTGGTTGAGACAGAGCTGAATGCCACTTGTAGCATTGTGAGTTTAAGAAAGATGGTTTTCCCCCTCAATTCTATTGCACAGGGTCATATGAGCTTTGGCAATTAACATAGGTGATCAACAGTTTTCTCACAAAAATTATTCAGGTTCTCGGACTTCCTAGGTGGTGCAGTGGGTAAGAATCCGCCTGCCAAGGCAGGGGACACGGGTTCAAGCCCTGCCCCAGGAAGATACCACATGCCGCGGAGCAACTAAGACTGTGTGCCACAACTATTGAGCCTGTGCTCTGCAACAAGAAAGGCCACCACAATGAGAAGCCCACACACCACAACGAAGGGTAGCCCCTGCTCGCCACAACTAGAGAAAGCCCGTGTGCAGCAACGAAGACCCAACACAGCCAATAAAATAAATAAATAAATAAAATTAAAAAAAAAATTATTAGGGTTCTAGGTGAAACTGTCTTCAAGTTTTCTTCTGTTGCTAAAGACAGGAAATGGGGGCAGGCTGACTGTTCCACTTCTAGAACTCTGGTTATGAACTTGATGGGGAAACATCGTGGTAATGGGGAGAGGGTATTTTTTTTTCCAGATCTGTTTTTTTTTTTAAAGCTCTTTATTGGAATATAATTGCTTTACCCTCTTGTACCAGTTTTTGAGGTACACCAAAGTCAATCAGCTGTATTTATACACATATCCCCATATCCCCTCCCTCCCGCGACTCCCCCCTACCCTCCCTGTCCTGGCCCTCTATGGCATCATCCATCATCGAGTTGATCTCCCTTTGTTATACAGCAACTTCCCACTGACTATCTGTTTTACAGTTGGTAGTATATATATGTCTATGCTATGGGAGAGGGTATTTTTATTTTCTAACTCATCCTTTCCTTATGCTGTGCTCCACATTGGAACTTAGCATCTTTGAACAGCCGGAAGCCTGCACTCTGGGCCACATGTCCAGTTTTCTGGCTTGTTTCTCATCCTCCAGCTGTGTTCACTTGCTCCTTACCTCTGTCCATCACTGGTACCAGATCCATCCCCCAAATATCCCTTCTATCCTGTCCACCCAAGGCACTTTCCACCCTATGAGAAATGTCTCCAACCTCAGCCTGGCATTCAAGGCTCTTCCTAATGTCACTACAACCTCTCACCACTCCACTGTGTCTCCCCTTGGCCCCTGCCAAGTTGGACTGATTTTTCCCGTACACAGACTGGGCTTTCCCACCTCCAGGCCTTTGCTTTCATTGTGACTTTCCCCTGAATGCCTTCTTTTTTCCTCTCCCCTAGTCCAAATTATATCCATCCTGCAAGGGCCTGGCTTAACTACTAGGTCTTCAGAAAGAACACCCTCTCTCTCCCTCTCAAGACTGGCCCTGTATGGGTACTTTCCTTGGGCATTTTTTGCAGTCAACTTTGGGTTGGAGTTTTGTCCATGCTGTGTCAATCCTGTTATGCTGGAAAGCTCCATCAGGGCAATGACCTTGTCTTTTCAGCTCTAAATACCCTACCATACCCAGCACAAGGCAGGCATTCAAAAACCTGAGTGGATGCATAAATGAATGGATGAAGTGAAACAGAAATAAACTCTATGAGAGATCAGAGGAGACGACTCACTCCCATTGGCCATGGTCAGGGAAGGCTTTGAAGGACAGGGAGGATCTGGACAGGCAGGGGAGGGGATTACAAAGATCCCAGAGGTGAGATCATAAAGGTGTGCTGGGGACAATGAAAATGCATCTGGCCAGAGCAGAGGGTCCCCAGAGTGGCAGGAAATGGCCATATTTGCAAACTGGAGAGAAGGATTTTCTATCATCATTCCCAAAGGCAAGAGGAAAGACTTGATGACCTTTGGACATAATGATTCAAAACTCATGGTCAATGCCAAGTTTTTACAATGAAACCTCTGGGATGGCTCCTCAAAGATGAAGCCTTAGCTATACGGGAAAAGAATCTAAAAAAGAATGGATATATGTATACGTATAAATGATTGACTTTGCTGTACAGCCGAAGCTAACAACACTGTAAATCAACTAAACTCCAAAAAAAAAAAAAAAAAAAAGATGAAGTCAGCCACTGCAATGAGAAGCCTGTGCACCACAACGAAGAGTAGCCCTCACTCACCACAACTAGAGAAAGCCTGCACGCAGCAATGAAGACCCAACACAGCAAATAAATAAGTAAATAAATAAATAGAAAGAAAGAAAGAAAGAAAGAAAGAAAGAGGGAACAATGGCATCAATCACAGTCACCCACAGTCCTCAGCAGTGGGACAGCAGGCAAGAAAAGAGTATCCCTGATTTTTCAGCAATGGAGTGAAGTGAAATGGTAGCTGGAGAACAAAAACCAATGTGTTACTGTAGAGTTTTAAGTTGTTTGGAGACTGTCACCATACTTAGGACAGAGGATAGTTGAAAAGCAGTATCTACATCCAGTTCATATTCAGGGTCTCTCAGTTAATATGCAGGCTCTCAAATCCCTTCCACTATGAGCCCATAGGACAGCTTCAAAAGGACCTTTTAATTAGTTGTTTTTAAATCCATCTGGACCAATGGCCAAAAACTATAGCTTAAAGGTGAGGAATTACATACATGCTTATATGCTTAATAATATACCTAGAATAATACAAATAATCAACATTTATTGAACACCTGCATTAGCACAGTCTTGCGAAACATCCTTACAAACAATATCTCTTTTGAGCTTCATATTTTACCAGTGTGGGTAGTGAGGCTCAAAGTGATTTGCCCTAGGTCTCAGGACATTGGGACTGAAATGAAGGACTGATTCCAGAGTCCGTGCTCACAATTATGTTAATGTGTACTCACTTATGCATTTTGGAGGGAGAAGAGCTCTTAGAAATGATCTGGTCCAATCCTCATATTTGAAACTGAGGCCAAGAGAAGGGAAGACAGCCAGACAGTGATGGAGGCAAGACTGGACCTCAGAGCTCCTGAGACAAGAACCATCCCTGCCTCCTTCCTGACTCTTTCTCCCTGGGGTGGGGGGGGATCAGGGGGAATGGCAGCAATTTGTGTGCTGTATTGTTTTTGTTTTTTGATTCAACTATTCCCAAGGAGATGAGACAAGACAGGACAAGCAAACCCCACAGTCCTTCTGGTGGACACTCAAGGTGTTATGTGGGTTTCAGCCCCAAGGCCACATTTTATAGATCTAGAATGTATCTGACCCACAGTCATGGTGGGATCAGAGAAGGCCTTGAATGCTTGCTGAGAGCTGGACTTTCATCAGCCAGAGGAAGGTCTTTAGGGAGAAGGGGAAGGGTGGGGACTGGAGAGGCTCTAGCAGCTGGTGAGGGAGCACCTGTGGCAGGTTGGGGGGGCTCCTACCTTGTGTATCCAGGTGGACCGAAGGGAGCCACCTCCCATCCTGGCCTTCTCCAAGAAGAGTTTGATTTCCTTTCCCAGTTCTGAGCTTGTCTCTGCCCTTAGTGATAAAATTGTGTTCCTTTCCCAGTGATCAGCCAGCAGCGGGAAGTAGCAGTTTAGGAAGAAAAGTTTGGCAAAGTGAATGCAGCATGAAACCATCCAAAGACCAAGATCCGTTTTGCAGCCTTTGAAGCCCCTGGTGTCTCGCTGAAAGAGACAGTGCAAAGATTTGGGATTGCAGGTTTGTGTTTCCGTGGTGTCTCTAACACCAAGCTGCCGTGTGACTATGGGCGAATCACTCAACCTCTCTGAAGCTCAGTTTCCTCATCTGTAAAGTAGGGAGACCACTATCCTCTCTGGGCTTGGAGGAGGAGCAAATGAAAGTTCAACTCTACATAAATACTTGTCACTGTTCCATTTATAGTCTCCCCCAACTGCCCCCTGCAAGCTATCAGTTCCTGCTCTGCTGGGCTGGAAATAAGAGGACCAACCAGGAAGCAGCTGGGACTTTTGCAGAAGTGCCACTGGGTAGCAGATCATGGGGTGTGACCCATAACTAGGATTCTCAGTGATGAAGGAGAAAGGCAGGAAAGGGGGGAAGAAGGAAGGGAGGAGGGCAGAATCCATGTACTCAGCTCTTGTTTATTTGAGCCTACTGAGAGCCAAGCACCATGCTGGGCCCTGGGGCCTCACACCCCCACACCCACCCCGACCCACATGGCTTGTGGGATCTTAGTTCCCCGACCAGATTGAACCCAGGGCCATGGCAGTGAAGGCGCCAAGTCCTAAACACTGGACAGCCAGGGAATTCTCTTTTCTTCACTCTTTGAACAAACTGTTGTTGAAAGACTTTATGAAGATGCCAGGCTCTGGGATACGCCAGGATGGAGAGAGGGGCAGGCGGGCAAACGAGCAATTGGACACAGGGTGGAGTGGACAGAGGAGGACTGTGCAGGGTGCCCTGGATACAGAGGGAGGCAGAGGGCGGTCCAGCTGGAGAGAAGCCTCCTGTCCTGGGGCTGCAAGGAATTCTGTGGCTGGAGCGGAGGGGATGTGCGGTGGGGAGAGGGGAAGCTGGAAAGGCCAAGAAAGACCCTGAATGCCATCAAAGATTTGGGCTACATGGACACAGAGAGCCACTGAGCCCCTTCTGAAAAGGGAAAGGCCAGGCTCAGTTTCTAGTTTGGCTGCACTGTGGCCAGTGCAATGAAACTAGGGGATGAAGCAAAGATGAAGGAGGAAGGAAGTGATGAGCGTCTGGAGATGGTGGGAGAACCCGGTGACCGCTTGGCTCTTGGGAGGGGAAGGGGTGGGATGAGGAAGGAGAGTGGGCACCATGACAGCATGTGTTCCCTGCAACAGGAGGGACAGCAGGGGCTGCAGGAGCAGAGCCTCCTCTAGCTAAGGCTCCCACTCCCTCTCCAAGGCTTTCCTCATGGAATCAGAAGGGGGTGCCTCAATTGGCCTGGAGGGCCCAGGCTGTGCTGTTCTGGGGTGGGAGGTGGGTAGGATGGACGGGTCACTTCCACAGGCCCTCCCAGCTCTGCCCTTCTGTGCTTCTGTGGTTGTGACTGGATCTCCAGGCTGGGGCTTGACCTTTACTGGCCTAAGCACTGAAGATATTATGGTGGTCTTCCCTAGGAGGGGGAATTCAAAATAAAAGCAAAACTACAAACCCTAGAATGCAACATTTGTATGGATGCTGAAAATAAAATGGCTTCTTTCTAAATGTTCCAGTTGCAACAGACAGAATAAATATTTGGAAGCTAAACCTCTTTTGCTCTTTCTTGGAGGGTGTATGGGCTTTGGAGTGACCCTAAACCTCCCTCAGTTCATCCATTTATTGGGTCACTCATTCAACCCTGAGGACCTTTAGGTTCCAAGCCCTCGAGGACCCTCATGTACACCAGGGGGTGGGAAAGGCTGTAGGAGCCTCTAACATTCTTCCTGGCACAGAAGACCCACTGATTCCTCTGTGTTATCTAGCACCTCCCAGCCCTCAGCCTGAGGGCTCAGCAGGTTCATCCAGGGCAGGATGAGGGCTTTGATGCATTATTCAGGGCTTGCCCCAACCTACCGGCCCTCAGCTGGTTCCCAACCTGTGACTCATGTGGGCTGGAGCTCAGCTGAGCTCAGGGGAGACCCTGGTGAACAGAAGCTGTCCGGGCCGGGACTGGGAGCTGGGGAGGGGAAGACCCTGATCAAGGTCAGCTCAGCCGCATGGGCCGCAGGGACCCAGAGCTTAGGGGTTTGTGGCTGGCATGACCTGGAACTCCTAGCTCAAAGACAGGCATTTTGGGAGAGAGGGATGTAAGCTGTGAAAGCTAAAGCAGAGCCAAGCCAAGAGACTCCAGAGACCTAGGCCACAGCAAACGGTGGCAGCTGGTGTGATACGGGATGCCTGGGGCAAGACTGGTGCCTGGCACATGGTAAGAGCTCAAAAAGTAATGATAGAACCAAATTCCCACCAGCAGACCTCATGCAGGGTCACTAAAGACTCTCCTGACACCCTGGCCTGCCACAATGCTGTTCTGCCTTGTGATGCTAAAGATCTGAAGCCAAGACACAGACAAGCAGCCGGTGGCCCTCTCCCTGGCTGGTCCTTCCTGGCCTGCTTCCTCTGCTCTGAGCGTGGTCTGGGGGAGCCGCACTGGGCAGAGCCCAGCCGGCATTGTGATGTGAGCCTGGCATGGAAGTCACTTGCCTGGATTCTGACTTTAGGTCCCAGTTCAGCAATGCTGCTCACTAACCACGTGGCCTCAGGCAAGCCACTTAACCCTTCTGAGCCTCCATCTCCTCGTCCATAAATGAGGTCTAATAATAGTACCTATTGTCATTGCTCCTAGAGCTGTATG
The DNA here is from genome assembly GCF_030028045.1 of Hippopotamus amphibius kiboko. Lineage (NCBI taxonomy): Eukaryota > Metazoa > Chordata > Mammalia > Artiodactyla > Hippopotamidae > Hippopotamus > Hippopotamus amphibius. The sequence goes on from NC_080187.1 coordinate 217,558,129, forward strand.
ACGTTTTGGTGAGAAGAGAAGTGCCTGGCATATGAGAAGCACCAAGTAAGTGTTAACTGGATGAGCAAACGAGTGAATGAAGGCAGCAGCAGGGCCTTCCTAGGGCGTGGCCTAGGGAAACATCTCCTGGCTGGTGAGGACCAAAAAGACCTGGGCCAGACCCTCTCCATCACTCAGAAAGCAACAGGGGCCAGCACATGAGGGCATAGGGGAGAGTGACAGTGAGGAGAACACCTCCAGGCCTGGGAGGAGGTCTGTGGGAGCCCTTCTTGGCACCAGGCGGGGAGGGAGAAGAGGGTTAAAGGCGGGAGCCATCCCAGAACTACATGAGTCATCATAAGATTGAATTGCAGGCACCCAATTTACATGATAAAGCTCCTTTTGGAAGGAGTGGAAATAACTTTGGTTTTAAGAAATGATTTAGCCATGAAGGAAGACATAGAGAGAGAAATAAATGTAAATGCCCAGTCCAAATTCATTCTCCTTAAAAAAGGGTCCGACTCCCTGGAAATTGGTGTTGTATAAGGCATCTCCACCACTCCCACCCAGATCCCACCCCAGAGGACCTCCACCCAGAAGAGGTCAGGTGCCCAGTTGACTAGGAGGGGAAATAGCTTCAAACCCTATAAGTCAGTTCTTTTGTTTAATTCTTGATGTTACCCCATGACCCATATGGACCACAGCCCTTTCAAAAGCTGTGGTCCATAAAGGTAACATCAAGGAGGCAGAAAGCAGCTTGGCTTGTGGGATCTTAGGAGATTTTATTACCATCCCGGGATGTGGACCTCCCTTGCCTGGAGCTGCAGGGGACATTTCAGTTGCACTTCACAATCCTGATTTCAATCCTCCTCTCTCCCACCACTATGACAACCAGGGGATTTATTAGAAGGCCTCAGCATGACATCATGACCTCCGCCCCCCATTTATTGGGTGTCACCTCTCCTGGGAGCCCCCAACCCTCACTGGCCTCTATTTGTGAGCCTGTGGCATTCTATGACATTCACCTTGATGTTTGACTGCCAGTTCCTCCAGCATGATGTCCAGTATCAACAGGTCAGATGAATGCCAAAACACTACCTAAGTCCTACAAGCCAACCAGGGAAAAAGTAAAGGCCAACGATCCAAGGCAAAATAGGTGTAAATGATGTATTACCTGCTTATTCAGGTTAACGAAGGGCATACAAGCTGACAAAGGACTCAAATGTGGTCTGATCCAGAAGAAGTGGGGGAAGGAAATGCCAACTCCAGCAACCTGTCCTTAGACTCTGACAGGGAAGCAGAGTCCACATCTGCTGTCCCAATTCCAATAGAAGCCAACCAAGGTAGATCCACTGGTGACCCCTACAAAGCACTGTTCCCAGTGTTCCAGGCTTTGTGTGGCTCCTCCCACTCTGGGCTTGGCCATGTGACTTACTTTGGCCAATGGGACATTAGCAAGTGTGATACAAGCAGAGGCCACAAGCTCCTCCTGAAACCCAGCTGCCACACTGTGAGGAAGTCCAGGCCATCCTGGTAGAGAGAGAGAATCACATACAGAGGCCCTGGAAGGTGAGACACTCCACAAGGAAGGGTTCACGTGGGCGAGAGAGAACCAAAACATTCTAGCTGAGCTCCCAGGTAAATTCAGTCATGTGAGTGACCCCAGCCAACTCCACATGGAGAAGAACCAGTCAACCCATAGATTAGTGGGAAAGAATAAGTTGTTTTAGCCACAAAGTTTTGGGATATCGCATTATGCAGCCATAAGTAACCTTAGAGCTTTATGAAAATGAGGTGGTGAGTTCTCCATTCCTGAGGCTATTCAGCTAAAGCCCTATTGGGGCCAAACTGTGGAGATAGTGTTTGCATTGAGTAGGAGGTTGAACTAAGATTATAGAAACTGTTCATCAAAGCTTATCTAAATCATACAAACATTCCATCCTCAAATATGTTAGCTAGGCAGTGAGTATAGTGGTCAAGGCCCTAGACTCAGACTTTCAGGGCTCAAATCTTGGCTCTGCTGTTCACTAGCCATGTGACCTAAGGCAAATTACTTAACCACTGCAAGCTCGATTTCTCCAACTGTAAAATGAGATAACAATAGTGTCCAGTTCTTACAAGGGGATTGTAAAGATTAGATGAAACAATGTTCATAAAAATCTTGGAACAGTGGCTATGACATAGACGTTAGCTAATATTCCCCATAATGTTAACACATTATTTCCCAGATAGCCTCTCACACAGAAATAGCTCCAAAAGCTCTAGTAATGCCACAAGTCGAGATTTCTGGCTCATATAATATGGTCTCAGGAACTAAGGTGTCTCCCAGGCGCTGTCAATGCTAAAACCCTGTGGCTCCTTCCTTCCCTCTCTCCCTTCTTTCCTGTCACACCACCATACTGCTCCACATTGTAGTCTTTGTGACATTATTTTCATATTCCCTCTTCTCAAGGATGAATCCAAGGATGCTGATGGATGTTGGGCCACTGTGGCAAAGAGCAGGGCATATAGGATTAGGCCTGGGAACACTTCTCACTGCATCTCATTAAGAGTGATCCCAGAAAGAGAAATTAAGAAAGCAATCCCATTTACAATTGCATCAAAAAGAATAAAATACCTAGGAATAAATTTAACTGAGGAGGTGAAAGACCTGTACCCTGAAAGCTATAAGACATTAATGAAGGAAACTGGAGAAGCCACAAATACAGGTTTCCCCCACTGTCCAAAAGTAGAGCCTTCTTATGAAACCTTTCGTAAGCTGAAATGATGTAAAGAGAAGAAGCAATTACCTTAGGACACATCTTACTTGGATGTAAAAAATAATCTAGTTAAGGTTCAGATGCTTAAAGATACAGTTCAAAGCTACAGTAGCTTGATATTGAGATGCTGAGTATAGTTTCTGGGGCAGGAGCTTTGTGGTACCACTCTCTCTGCTGCTATAAGAGCTTGCTACAAAGCAAATGCTGAATGCTATTTCCACTTTCCACCTTTTTATATAAAAACAAAAATCCTTTTCAGATTTCTTTTGGTTAGCAAAAACAGGTACTAATGTAGTAGGTCTTTGGTAAAAGCAAAGTAGCCCAAAACAAACTTTCAAAAAGAGATTTACAGAGGATACCTGTAAGTGGAAAGATATTCCATGTTCATGGATTGGAAGAATTAACATTGTTAAAATATCCATACTACCCAAACAGTTTCAATGCAATCCCTATAAAAATTCCAATGGCATTTTTCACAGAAATATAATACACAATCCTAAAATTTGCATGAAAGCACAAAAGACCCTGAATAGCCAAAGCAATCTTGAGATAGAAGAACAAAGCTGGGGCATTTGACTTCAAACTATATTTAAAGGCTATAGTGTTCAAAACAATATGGTATTGGCATAAAAACAGACACATAGATAATGGAACAGAATAAAGAGCCCAGAAATAAACCCACACGTATGCGGTCAACTAATTTACAAAAAAGAAGCAAGAACATACAACGGGGAAAGGACAGCCTCTTCAATAAATGGTCCTGAGGAAAATGGACAGCCACATGCAAAAGAACGAAACTTGGACCACTATCTGACACCATACACAAAACTAAACTCAAAATTGGTTAAAGCCTTGAACATCTGAAATCATACAACTCTTAGAAGAAAACATAGGCAATAAGCCCCTTGACATCAGTCTTGGTGGTGATTTTTTGGTTTGACACCAAAAGCAAAGACAACCAAAACAAAAATAAACAAGTGGGGCTACATCAAACTAAAAAGTTTCTGCACAGCAATGGAAACCATCAACAAAATGAAAAGGCAACCTACCAAATGGGAGAAAATAATCATATATCTGAGAAGAGTTAATATCCAAAATATATAAAGGACTCCTACAGCTCAATAGCAAAAAACAAACCAAAAAAAACCCAATTTTAAAAATGGGCAGAGGATCTGAGTAGACATTTTCCCAAAGAATACAGATGGCCAACAAATACATGAATAGGTGCTCGACTTCACTAATCATCAGGGAAATGCAAATCAGAACAACAGTTACCTGTTAGAATGGCTATTATCCAAAGGACAAAAAACAGCAAATGTTAACAAGGATGGGGAGAAAAGGTAGCCCTTGTGCACAGTTGGGGGGAATGTAAATTGGTGCAGCCACTGTGGAAAACAGTATGGAGGTTCCTCAAAACATTAAAAATAGAATTACCAAATAATCTAGTAATCCCGCTCCTGGGTATTTAGCTGAAGAAAATAAAAACACTAATTCAAGAAGATAAATCCAACTCCCATGTTCACTGCAGCGTTATTTACATTAGCCAAGGTATGGAAACAACCTAAGTGTCCACTGATGGATAAGTGGATAAAAAAATGTGATAGATAGATATAGAAATAGATATTCCATTACACACACGTACACACACAATGGAATGTGTTGTTCAGCCACAAAAAAATGGAATCTTGTCCTTTGTGACAACGCAGATGGAACTTGAGGTCATTATGCTGAGAGAAATAAGACAGAGAGAGACATATACCATATGATCTCACTTATATGTGGAATCTATTAAAAAATAAATAAAAGCAACACCAAACTCATAGACAGAATAGATTGATGGTTGCCAGAGGTGGGGGATCGGTAGGGGATGAAATGTGAAGGTGGTCAAAAGGTACAAACTTCTAGTTATAATGTAAATAATTCCTGGGTATATAATGTATAATATGGGGACTGTAGCTAATAATATTGATTACATATTTGAAATTTGCTAAGACAGTAGGTCTTAAAAGTTCTCACCATAAGAAAAGAAATTTTGTAACTCTGTATGGTGACAGATGTTAATTAGACTTGTGATCATTTCGCAATATATACAAATGTTGAATATTATGTTGTACACCGGAAACTAATATAATGTTATATGTCAATTATACATCAAAACAAAAAAGTGACCCTAAGCCAAGATCCTTTGGGCTCCAGGGAAAAGATCTATAGGCCCTGAAGGGCAAACTAGGCCAGGAGGAAGCGAGATGATAGGTGTGTTAGCATTTGCTGCCTCTTAACTTCCTTCATTCAGCCCACAAGTGGACTGTGGCCTGGTGGTGACTGCTCAGGGGTAAGACACAGTCTCCGGGTAACCCATAGACTTGGAAGGACAGGAGTATTACCAGATAAATTCAGCGGTCCCTTCCAAATTTGGGGTTCCTGTATTCAAAACCTTGAAAATTTGGTTTTCAAATTTACTCTCATAGAGCAGAATATGGATAAACTAAGTAAAGTTTGTTCCATGCTTGTGTAGAGTACAGCCTCAAGATCTCCCCCAGCTTCCCAGCCCATCTTTCCTGCAAGTTACTCACGTAGTTGGCTGGATTCCAATGTACCATGAAGTCATGTTTACCAGTGGGCAGGGTCATTACTATGAAAAGATTCTGCACTTGGACATGGCACGAGAGGGTCTGTCTGCCTCCGTGGGTCCCCCTTCACACGACAGGCTGACCCTGGTCAGCCAAGCCTGGTCATCTCGCTTCCATTCCTACTCAAGGCCAGAGCTGCGCTGGTGCCTTGGTCTCCTGTCTCGTGTGCCAGCTGAGGGTGGTGCAATTCTGAGGTGCATGTTGGGTTAGAGCAGTGGGTTTCAACCAGGGAACATCTGTCCATGTCTGGATATCTCGAGTTGTCACAATTCCGGGGAGGGTGCTACTGGCATTTAGTGGGTAGAAGCCAGGGATGCTGCTACGTTGCATCCTACAATGAACAGGACAGGCTCTTACAACACAGGACTATCTGGTCCAAGATTTCAATAGTGCCGAGGTGGAGAAACCCTGGGATCGTGGAAATAAGAGCCCTCCTAGGCATCCTCTGGAGAGCATGGCCTTAGGGGTTCAGCCCCTCTAGGAATGAAGTAATCCTCATCTTTTTTCTACATCTCTTGTGGGGTCACGTGGGGGTGAAAGAGCAGTTAAAACAGGTTAGGATTCAGGCACTCCTGTATCCCTTAGCCAAATATGGTTCTCCAGGTAGCATAACTCCCTAACAACAGCTAGAATGGGGTGGGTAGGAAAAATGCTTCCCTGCATCATCTCGTACACTGAATATAAAAACTCACTTAAAAAACATTACAAGGCCATTCACTGCAGCACTGCTGATACTGTAAAAGAGTAAAAAAACAAACAAACAACCTAACTGTTCATTAATGGGGATCAGATAAATCATACATTCAACAGTGAATGATATATTCACACAGTAGAATCCTATAGGCAGTTGTTGAAACGAAGCAGGCAGCCCTAATGATGATATTAAACAATCTCCAAGACACGCTGTTAAGAAGGCCAGAGAGATGCAGGGACCACGTGCTTAGTTTCCTAGTATTTGTGTGAAAATATATTTGCAAATATTATTTAAAGGTATGTGCTGAATAGGCATTGACTCTCTCAAAAAAAGATGCAAAGGAATCCAGTAACAGTGGTTATCTGGTTGTTTCTTGGGAGGGGATCCGAGGCCTGGAGGGGGCAGGGATGGAAGACATTTCTCTTCACTCTATGTCCCTTCGCATCTTTTGAATTTTATATTCTGCTCATATATTATCTAGTCACAAACAAATACGTGCCATAACAGGGATGAGCCTTGAAAACATTATGCTAAGTAAAAAAACCAGACATAAAAGGACAAATATTATATTCCACTTGTATGAAGTACCCAGAAGAGGTAAATTCATAGAGACGAAAAGTGGAGTGGTGGTTTCCAGGGGCTGAAAGGCGGGGAAATGGAGAGCCGTGGTTTAATAGGTACAGAGTTTCCGTTTGGAAAGATGAGAAAGTTCTGGAGGTGGATGGTGGTGGTGGTTGCACAACATTGTGAATGTACGTAATGCTACAGAATGTACACGTAAAACTAATTAAGATGGTAAATTGTATGTTAGGTACACTTTACCACAATAAAAAAAATATGAGATAATCTATTTAAAAAAATATATTTTACAAGTTCATTGTCTAATGATAGTAAATATTTTAGGCTTTGCAGGCCATATACAGTCTCTGTTGGAAGCAATTAATCAATGTGAAAGCAGCAACTGTTGACAATACATAAATGAAAGTGTCTCTGTTACAGAAAAACAGTCAGAGGCCGATCGGACTCGGTCCACTGGCTATAGTTTGCCAACCTCTGCTCCATGGCTCTCAGTCACCTCATTTGTAAGATGGGGACAATAACGTACCTACTTTGTAGGGTTGCTGTGGGAACTAAACGGAGCAATGTGTCAAGTACTTTGCTCACTGCCTTACACACAAGAAGCAGCCAATAAATGTTAGTGATTGTTCATGTGGTTGTTGAGGTAGGTGATAAGCACACTGAAGAAGGAATTCACCTTTACTTAGCACCTACTGTGCGCGTAATAGGACCGAGTCTTAAAGGGACAGGACGTCACTTTGTTATTTTTATGTTACTTAATAAAAACATCTCATGTTGGCAGCGAGCTTTGTGCATTTGGTCCATTATCTCATTTCATCTTCATGATTACTCTCTGGGGTAAATTTCCAGAGCAGGAAGCCAGGCCTCCAAGTTTAGTCTGCTAGGAAGAACAGAGGGAAGGTTTGAATCCTCAGCTATCTTATTCCAAAATCCGTGTTCTCAACCAGGGGTCGTACTGCCCACCTCTTCTCCACCCAGTCCTACTCCCACCCTGGGAAATGTAGAAATGCCTGGAGTGTGTTGATGGGGAGGGAAGCTAAAGAATGGAGAGGCACTACTGGAGTTTAGTGGCCAGGATCCAGGACAGCCCTGTAAAATGAAAAAATATCCAATCCCAAACACCAGAGGTGCCCCATGGAGGAACTCCACTCCACATCATGTGGCCGGGACCAGCTCACAGTCATATGGGGAGATGGGCTCACCAGGAACACAGAGGGATTAGCTCCAACAAGGAGAGGGGGTGGGCAGCAAGGTGGCATGGGGGTGTGTGTTCAGATCTGCTGGAAGTAGAAGGGACAGGTGGTACAAGTTGTGACATTTTACATTCAGTGGGTCCTTTAAGTTTCCCTCTAAATTTGCCTGAAAGAAGCAGTGTGGTATAGTGAAAAGAGCACTTAGTGTTCAGGGGCCGAAAGCACTGAGCAGCTGTGCAACTTGGGGCAAATGAATTGACCTCTCTGGGCTTGGAATGAAATGAGGATAACGACCCTCATCTGTCCCCTTGCAGGGCTGTAGAAAGGATCTGATGAACAACAGAGTGAAAGCGCACAGCTCTATACAATGGGAAAGAATTTTACTAAATGAATCATAAAGCAACTGTCAACAAAATCAAGCTCTTCCCTTTTAAATCTTGATTTTGGCTTCCACAGGCTGTGTGGAGGTTTATCTAACAGCCCACGTACGAGCCTGCCATCAGCTGCCCCTCCTGCCCCCAAAATTGAGATTTAGCTTCGATTACATCTGCAGCAAAACCAGGCAGCGTGAAAAAATGAGCCCGGGAAAGAACGACCGTGCTTCCCGTTGGCTGTAAAAACTCCTTGGAGGCGCGGAGAAGCCATCCATATCCAGCCAGATGTTGAGCCAGAGAAAGGGCTGGAACAGCTTGATGGGGTCACCTACCGGTCAGGCCCCACAAGCTGTTTTTCCCCTGGGGAAAGGAGGGGTTAATAGTTCCTTTGGTCAAAATGTCAAGTTGGAATTAATCTATATAAATGTCAAGCCTGCTCTGTGAGCAAAAATGAGGAGGTTCATCATTGCAGAAAGCCTGTCTGCATGATAAGGAAGACATTTTATCTACGAAGCTCTGATTTCTATTTTTCCACCCACAGACCAGTGGGATCCCCTGCCTCTTGAGACCTAGCTAGTTGTGGCTCTAGCTCTGCAATTCCACACCTTCTGAAGCTTTCGCCACGCCATCTGCAAGGGTCTGGGGGCTGTATCTCATGGCCTCTCCTCTGCCTCCCCTTTGTCTTTTGTTAAACCAGCCAAGAAACTTAACCCATTCTCTAGTTCCAAAAACAACACCAGAAGCACAGTCCTTAGAAGGATCCCAAAACAAGAAGAATTTGAGGACACTTCCCCCATACCGACACAGCAGTCAATCTTGTTTTGCAGAAAATAGGTTTTGGAGTCAAACTTCTCGGGTTGAAACCCCAAATCCCTTGCTTACTAAAGCTGCCAATCTTTATATTAAAGAGTTGCTGTGAGGACTAAATTAGATTAGTCAAGTAAATGGTAAGCACATACTATGGGCTCACTTCAGTTAGAATTCTCTTTTTTCCCCTACAAATTGGTTTAAATAGAAGGAATGTGTAGGCTGGCAAAACGTCAAAGTCTGGAAGTTAGTCAGGCTTCAGGCAGAGTTTGATCAGGGTCCTGGCTCTGTCTCTTTGCATTCCCTGGGCTCTGCTCTCCTCTGTGTAATTGGTTCCTTTTCTGTGCAGCTTCCTTCACGATTACAAAATGACTACCATTTTTTTGGGTCTCACATTCTACCCTCTGCAACAACCAGAAGATGAAAGCTCCTTTTACTTTGCCCATTGAACAAAAGTCCTATTCATTTTGATTACAATAATTAAGGTCAAGTACTCCCTTCTGAACCAGTCACTGTGACTGGGACTATGCTAAGCCCTGTTTGCCTTAGGCTTAGGTGGCAGAGGGATGGGATTACACTCAGTACCCTTAGGTACTCTGAGATCCAGGGATCATCCACATGGGATCCTGCTTCTTCATATGTGTGTCCGCAGGGACTTCCCTGGTGGCGCAGTGGTTAAGAATCCGCCTGCCAATGAAGGGGACATGGGTTCCAGCCCTGGTCAGGGAAGATCCCACATGCCACGGAGCAACCAAGCCCATGCATCACAACTACTGAGCCTGCTTGCTGCAATTACTGAAGCCCGCGTGTGCCTAGAGCCTGTGCTCCGCAACAAGAGAAGCTACAGCAATGAGAAGCCCGCACACCGCAACGTAGCGTAGCCCCCACTCACCGCACCTAGAGAAAGCCGGCATGCAGCAATGAAGACCCAACACAGCCAAAAATAAATAAATAAGTAAATAAATTTATAAAAAATAAAATAAAATCTAAGGAGAGAGGATGTGTGTGGTCAGAACACCTAATCATTCTCTGAATCATTTACCCCATGCGTGGTAATTTCCCAGATACCCTCTTCAATGAAATCCCAGATTACAAAGGTTGACCTTCACCTTTCCCCAGAGAACAGCCTTCTTCTTCCAGTAACATCAGTGAAAGCCTAAATAACCCCTCTTGCCGGGGCCTCCTGAGCTGTCTTTACACAGCTCACTCCAGCAGGGAGTATGGAAATCAAAACTCAAATTCCATTTTTAATCCCTGGATCCAACAAAGAATATTAAATTTATCTTTAACTTTTTAAAATTTTGTTTAATGGAAATGAGGGGGAAATTGAGGTTTGAAAGGGCAAGGCTTTTTTAAAAAAAAAAATTTTTATCAGAATGTGTGTGGGACAAACCCCAGGCAGCCATCCGAGGGGACACTGTCCGCTGCTGGCACAGAGATTCTGGCGGGGAAAGGATGCGGAGTCTCTGGGGAGCACAGCCACACTGCCCAGACTCTGGGACATGCCAGAAGACATGCAAGTTCAGGGCCCCGTCCTTCAGAGGTTCCCTGTCCTGGGCCCAGCGGCGCACCCAGCCTGGGAGGGGAGGGGAGGGGAGGGGAGGGAGTCGAGCCAGGTCACACCGCATTCGGCCTGGCCGCCCCTGTACCTCTGCTGCCAAGATCAAGGAGTGGGAGGCCCATTCAATGGTGTCCTGGACTTGGTGGTGCGGGTCCTCGGACAAGTAACTACAATATGTCCCTGGGATTGAGACCCTGGTAATTCCCTGGGTGGCCCACTGCCTCCTCAAACTCATCTTGTCCAAATACAGACGCACCACCTTGCTTGTGCCTGCTGCTCCCTGTCTCCTGTATCCAACCTGTAACGCCCCTCCAGTCCCCCCACTCCACCCCACCCCAAACTTCCTAATCAGCTGTTTGGGCAACATCCTAGACCAACACCCGTCCACTCTCATCTGCCAAGGTCACTGCTTACCAGTTCATTCTGTCATCACAACATCTTTCGATTCTTCCCTCCCATGTTTCCCCAACCCCTCTCCCTAAACTGGTCTTTCTGGAGGTCTTTTACCTCCTCCAAACTTCTCTCCGTGGGGTCACCAGACCTGGGCTTCCAGCACACTGATCATAGCCTGCTTTTCACCTCCTCAAAAATCTTCAATAGCTCCCCATTGCCTACAAAATAAAGTCCATGTTCTTTACCAGATACCCGAGGCCCATGATTTGTCATTTTATCCCCATTCACAACGCACGAGGAGCCTTATTCCCTGAACCAGATGATTTCTTGCCTTCACCTGGCTGCTCTGGCCACTGGGCTGGCCATCCCCCATCTCGTGCCCCTGCAGTCCTGCTATTTTCCCGGCTCAGCACTGCCTCCTTCAGCGCACCTCCCTGGGAGGTGAGTGGGTAATCGTTTCCTCCTTTTGCTTGCTGCCCTTTTCTGGTGTCTCTGTTTCAAAATGTTTTTCATTTTGCCCAGGGCAGTGAGGAGGAAAGTGGCCAGCCAACATATATTAAGCATTTATGTTTGCACCAGGCACTGGTCAGGGGAATTTACATGCCGGGTCTTGTTTAATCTGAACGGCCAGGAGAGGTAGTTTCATCCCAATTTCGCTGTCAGGAACCTGCTCAGGAAGCAGACGTGATCTGCCCAAGCACATGAGAGCAGGTTCCACTCTGCATCTTCTAACTCCGAGTCCGATGTTGATTCTCCTCCATCTTCCTGTGCAAGGCAGCCCCGGGGTGGGTGAACCCTCTAGAAGCACATCTGTTCTCTGTTTTATTTAAAGGGCCCTTGAGTCCAAAGCTGGCTGGCAGAACACACGCCTGTGATCACTAATTCAAATTTGCCCTCCCTCCCAGTCCATGCCCTCCTGGTGCCCCTCGTGAATCAAGGCCCCAGGCCCAGGAGTGAGCAGGTCTGCATAATTTCCTGAATGTCACCAAACACATCTATCACTCTCAAAGCTTCCCAAACGTCATCCCGGGTGCACCGAGGGAGCCTCTGAGCCATATGGCCAAGGATCCCCACTGTGAAATCCTATTACCGCTTACCGCTAAATGGCTTCAAAGCATGAATGGAAAGTACACCATCCCAGTCGGCCCTGAGAGCTTCCTCATCACTCCCTCCCCACTGGGAACTCTGCTCTTTCTAAATGCCTTCCCTCCCTCTCATGGCCTAGGCCGCCTTGGTGAGGCAGAAGGACAGCTCAGTGAAACATTTATATTCAGACACATGGATACGTGTGACAGGAGCCAGTTTGGAAATACTAACCTTTGTTTTTCTCTCCTTCCTGTCCTTCCCCCTCATCCTAGCTGGTAGCCAGCTCTGGACCCCACCGCCTGTTGCGGGGAGGCTATAGTAAAGCAGAGGGAGGAAGGGAAGGACAGAGGGACAATGCCTGGCCCTCTTGCACAGCACTTCCTGCCACCACCATCAGCAGAGGGAACAGCTTCCTGGTGGGTCTAGGACCATCCTGGGCCACAGAACAGAACTGACGGACAGAAAAGACGGACGTCTCAGCAGTAATCCAGGTGGAAGGATGACTGACGACAAGGTGTCTCCCCATATCCCAAACCCCCTGACTTTGTATAAGACCACAGGACAGAGGCACTGCTGATTGCCCAGGAAAGGGAATGTTGAGTTTTAGAAATTCAGATGTTGCATTGAAGAAGATAAAGGCCAGTGACCCTTCTCGTGCACCTGAGTTCTGTATTGGGATGCAACATCCTGTGGAGGGAGTGTACACTAGGGTTGGGGTCTCGTGTTAAGCACTTTGCATCCATCCTCTCTGGCCTCCCCAGAAGCCCCCATGTGACAGATGGGTCAGAGGCCACAGGGAGGCCATGGGGAAGAAGGAAGCAGGTACCTAGAGTTTAAGGCTGGGCTGGGAACCCGGCCAAGGATCCATGTCTCCCTTCCTCTGAGGACTGTGCTCTCCAAGAGGCTGCCACGGGCCAAGGGCCAGAGCTAGAGGAGTAGACATGGAGTCATAGATCCTCCCAGGATCGCTGTACTACTGCCAGAAACTTTCCTACGGAGGGACTTTTTGTACCAAGTGCTGCTACCCCACGGGGCCTGGTAGCACTTTCCGTGGCTGGAAACCTGAGGTTGTCCCAGTGACCTAAGATGATGATGCCCATTTTCCACAGGGTGCGAGGGAGACTGGGAGAAGATGCAGGAGTCCAGCCAGCAGGGAGCCTGGGGGAAATTGAGGGCCTTAGAGGGGTGGGAGAAGAGCCTCTGTGGATGGCTGGCTGCCCCAGCTGGCGGGTCAGGACCCAATGTCAAATATTATCCTCTGAATGGTGCCACCTATCCAGGAGACCCCAGGGTCAGGGAGACAGAGCTGCAGTCCAAAGAAGTGGTTTCTGAGCCACCTTCCTCTGCAGAAGGGCTTACCACGTGGTTAAGGCAATCCACGAAGCAGGGAACCCAACATTTAGCTCATGGAACACTGACAAAATCTGCTAAAGATGTCCAGCCCTGAGTAATTCAAATGGAGCTAGGCCAATGCATTATTTAAAAAAAAAAAAAAGACATGAATCTCACTGCCAAAGCACTGAAGTGTAACATAAATCGTTAGCGGTGGTTTCACGGGGACATGGAGGAGGCATTTATGCAATACACAAGACAAAATGTCCCCTAAATCTCCGTTAAACACGTCTCACCACAAGCCCAGTTCTTCCAATGGCTGCCCAAAACTCTGTTCCTCTTTTCTCCTGCTCCCCCCAAACCGAAGCTGTGCCCTGTCCTCCTTTACCCTCCCCCCGTTTCCTGGAGGGCTTCCCTGATTTCCCAGAGCCTCCCTACTTCCCCTCCATGGGCTTCCCCACCTTTCCTCCGATGGATCAATCTGGTCTCTCTTACCTTGTCCCACTCTGCATCTCAACCTTTCTCCCTTCACGACACAAGAGACACAATAACTTCCAGGAAGCCAAGAACCCACAAACAAGGAATCCTTCCTTTAGGGAAAGGGTGGGAGAGGTGACTACGAGTTCGTGGTTATAATCTTCTTCCCTGACACACCTGTTTACGTGGGTGGTGCTGAGCCCTGGTCAGGACCAACTCCCATGAGCGCCAGAGCCAGTGGGGCCCAGGGAGCCTTTGATGAGGATCCTCGCATCCCACTCCTTAGCCATTCCCACCCTGACCTCGGGGCCCTCTGTGTCCCCATCATGCCTCCCCCGCTGCCCTGCCCTGTCCTGTCCTGCCTCAGCCTACCCAGGGAGGCCAGCGCTTGAGGCCCCCGGGAGGCTCACCCCTTCTGATGGGCTCAATAAATGCAACCTGCAGAGTGTGGCTGGGATTCTGGACCAGCCAGGAAGCTGGTGTGGACAGGGCTGGCTCAGGGCCAAATGGTGGGCCAAGAGAGCCTGGTCGGAAGCCCTCAGCAGTGCCCCCTCCCCACTCCTGGCTTCCTCTTAGCTTCCAGACCCCAGATTCCCTCTCCCGCAGCCAGAGCCGTGGACTCCCACAGCTGCACTCGGAGATCAGGGCTGCAGATGGTCCTGGAGAACATTAGCCGAGTCCAAATCTGGTGAGCCAAGGAGGGGATGTTGAGGCCCAAAGAGAGTCAGGGACCCTCTCAAGGTCACAGAGCTCTGACAGAAAGAGCTAGAACTGAGGTCTCCTGGCGTCCAAGCTAGTGTTTTCCCCACAACACAATTTGTAAACTATGGAGAGGGGTGGAGGGTGACTGTTGTTGAAGTAAAAGTAATTAAAAATGCAAATTGTGAGTGCTCTCGTGGTTCTTTGCATTTTAAGTGGAATACAAAGATCAAAACATCTTCTTGACTTAAGGCAAATCTACGGAGACAGAAAGCAGACCGTGGTAGTCAGTGCCTGGAGGTGGGGGAATGGGGAGGGACTGCTCAGGACTGTGTGGTTTCCAAAAGTCCTGGAACCAGGAAGTGCTGATGGTTGCACAAGGCTGTGAATGTACTTAATGCCACTGAATTGTACACTTTAAAATGGCTAAAATGGTCAATTTCACGCTACGTGTACTTTGCTACATCAGCCCTCCGTACGCATGAGCTCCAAATCCACAGATTCGACCAACCACAGACAGAAAATATTTGAAAAAAAATTCCAGAAAGTTCTAAAAATCAAAACTTGAATTTTCACCAGGAACTATTTATATACCATTTACATTGCATTGACACTGTATTAGGTATTTTAAGTAATCTAGAGATGGTTTCAAGTATACGGGAGGATATGCGTAGGTTATGTGCAAATACTGCACCACTTTATATAAGGGCCTTGAGCATCCGAGGATTTTGGTATCTGCAGGGTGTCCTGGAACTAATCCCCTATGGATACCAAAGGACAACTGTACAATTTTTAAAATCTGCTTGATTCTATAAGTAAAACCTGTCGTGAGGAAAGCCAGGACAGTTTTTGTTTTGTTTGGTTTCGTCCCATCTCTTTTCCTTCCATCCCTCACCAGACATGTGCTGGGAGCCTTCCTAGGCTAAGGGTACCCTCCACATCGTGTACAGAAAGACCAAGAATCTATTCAAGGATAAAGCTAAGAAACAAAACGAAACAAAACAAAACAAAACAAAATGATAGAAGAAGCTGTTCCTGACAAAACATCCGGGAAGAGGCGAGAGCACAGGTCAAACCAGGGGAGGGGCCTGTGAGCCCCTGATAGCCGGTGACTCACCTGGGCACTCCAGGCTCCGTGCAGAGGCGGCAAAGCTTTCCCCCAGCTCCGAGGGCGGGGGCAGCCTGGGGTGGGCAGGGGGCTCCAGGCCACCATCCCCCCCCCACTCTGCCGCTCACCCCCCTATTTCCCAGCCACACCCCTTCTTCACCACCAGCCCCCACCCTGCCCTCCAAGAAAGCACTGCTTCCAGTCACCTCCCCCTTCATCCGCCATCCCACTGGCTATATTCTCACTTCTCTTGTGAGGGAAACACCAGGGCATGAAGATTTGTACACATTTATCTGCTTTTGTAAAGGTTTACATAGCAGACAATTCCCCACAGGTTTACACTCTCATGTAAATGATAAATCTGTGCGTGTGTATGTAAGGGGTGGGGGGGGCTTTTCTGTTTTCATCCTCTCCCTGAACCCCCCACACTACCCAGACCACATCCTGCACACAGTCAGTCACCCGGCAGGAGGCTGCGGCTCAGCCTGGTGTGGGGCTCTGGCCCTCTGCCCCACAGTGCTGGGGGCTGGCAGTGCTCCCTGGGGGCGGGAGGGGGCTCCAGGGCAGACAGAGGCCTCTGGTCCCCTCCAGAGCTGGCCTCAGGGAAGCTCTGCAAGCACCCCATGGAAAGGGCTTCAGTAGAGCTCACCTTCTCCAACTCCGTTTGGGGAGACGAGGATACACGGTGAGAGGTTTAATTCTTCCAGCTACATGAGCCATCGGCTCTGGAGGCCTCCGCCCTGAAGGCCTGGGCAGTGCAGGGATGGGGAGGCTGGGGTCCACTTCACCCTCGAGGCTGCTGTGGGCCTTGTCAAGGCCTGGACTCAGAGAAGCTGACCACCCACGGCAGGAGGCGGGCGTTTCTCCCTGAGACTCAGAGATGCACATGACAGCAAACACGGCGGCGGGTGGAGCGGGGATGTGAGGCCCAGAGAGGAGCAGGAATGTGCCAAGTCCTCCACAGTGAAGAGGGCGCCTCCCCTCCTCCAGTGCCCGGCCCTAGAAGGCCCTCAGAGCAGTGCTGAGCTGCCGCTCCTCTGCTTCCCTAAAGTGTCACTAGCAGGTCAACGGTCACGGTCAAGGGATTCTGCAGCCAGCAACACTTAGCTCCGGAGATGTACTAGTGTCCTGTGGCTGCTGTAACAAATTAGCACTGAGGGGTTCAAAACAACAGAAATTCACTCACAGTTCTGGAGGCCAGAAGTCTGAAATCAAGGTGTCCGCTGAGCCACATTCCCTCCTGAGAGAACAGAAAAAATATGTATTGGTCTCTGTTTCTAGCTCCTGAAACTCTTATCATTTCCTAAATGATAAGAGCACCAGGAGCCTCTTTTGTTGCGATATTTGGTCTCTGCCCCTGGTTCCTGACACAGAGATCCTGAAACCCTTGTAATTTCCTGGGTGATAGGAACCTCTCCGGTTCTAACGAGGCGACTCTAGGTGGGCTCCTGGACGGCTCCCCGATGAGGGCTGGTCACCAGAAAAAGCAAACCCTAATTAGAAGCTTGGAATTTCCAGCCCCCACCTCCATTCTCTTAAGAAGGGCTGGGCATGGAGTTCATGATCCATCACGCCTACATGACGAAGCCTCCATACGAATCCCCCAACGTGTGGGGGTTTGGAGAGCCTCTGGGTTGGTGAACACGGGGACGTGCTGGGAGAGTGGCGCCCAGAGAGGGCAAGGATGCTCTGAGCCCCTCCTAACATACCTTGCCCTGTGCACCCACCTACCTGGAGGGGGACGCCCCCACCTCCACGGGGACATAAGCTCCTGTGCTCAGGACCCAGGCCGCGCACTATGAATCTTTTCACATGCCTGTATCCTTCACCATATCTTTTACCATATCTTTTAATAAACTGGTAAAGGTGCTCAAGTGTTTCCCTGAGTTCTGTGAGCAGCTGTAGAAAATCACCGCGTCCACTGGGGAGGAGGTCATGGGGACCTCTGATTTGTAGCCAAGTTGGACAGCAGGGTGGGTAACTCGAGACTGGCATCTGAGGTAGGGTGGGAACAATCTCGTGGGACTGAAGCCTTAACCTGTGGGAACTGAGTTCCAGCTGCTGTCACAAAGAATCGCTTGGTGTGGGAAAAACCGCCACACTTTTGGTGACCAGAAGTAAAGTGTTTTGGTTTTTTTTTTTTGCCATTTAGCTTTTTAAATTCTCTTTTTAAATGTACCATGAAAGTAAATATGCCTTCTTATCTATCAGACAAGGTTGGTTCCCTCTCTCCTGGGTTCTGTGTGAAAGTAAAGGAGACACATAGGAAAGAAAGACACAGGAGGGAAAAAGACTGAGTTCTTTCCTAATATATCTCTGAAGGGGCTCCAGCTTCTGGTAGCTCCAGGCCTTCCTTGGCTCGAGGCTGTATCCCTTCAGTCTCAGCCTCTTCCTCACATCGTCTTCTCTGTGTCTTTTCTTCTTATGTTTCTTTATTTTATTTTATTTTTATTTATTTAATTAATTAATTAATTTATTTATTGGCTACGTTGGGTCCTCGCTGCTATGTGCGGGCTTTCTCTGGTTGCGGAGAGCGGGGGCCACTCCTTGTTGCAGTGCTCTGGCTTCTCATCGCCATGGCCTATCTTATTGTGAAGCACAGGCTCTAGGTGCGCAGGCTTCAGTAGTTGTGGCATGCAGGTTCAATAGTTGTGGCTCACAGGCTCTAGAGTGCAGGCTCAGCAGCTGTGGTGCACAGGCTTAGCTGCTCTGCAGCATGTGGGATCTTCCTGGACCAGAGCTTGAACCTGTGTCACCTGCATTGGCAGGTGGACTCCCAACCACTGCACCAGCAGGGAAGCCCTTTTTTAAAAAAATATTCATTTACTTCTTCTTATTTGGTTGCCCTGGGTCTTAGTTGCAGCACGTGGGCCCCTTAGTTGCAGCGTGCCAGCTCCTCAGTTGTGGTGATATGAACTCTTAATTGCGGCTTCCATGTGGGATCTAGTTCCCTGCCCAGGGATCAAACCTGGGCCCCGTGCATTCAGAGCTCAGAGTCTCATCCACTGCACCCCCAGGGAAGTCCCTCCTCTTCTGTTTTATAGGAGGACATTCAACATTAGATTTAGGGCCCCCCCAGCTCATCTAGGATGATCTCATCTGGAGATCCTTAATTACATACACAAAGATACTGCCCCCTACCTTTTCCAAATAGGATCACAGTCTCAGGTGCTGGAGGGTAGGCAGTGGACATCCCTGTTTGGGAGCCACCATTGAACCCACTTCATATGTCACTGGGTTGCTGCACTCCCCAACATTGCCAGTCAGAGCCTGCTGTTTATTACTGGGGGTAAGGAAAGCAACAGTAATACTAACAGATAACATTCACTGAAGGCTTCCTGAGTGCCAGGCACCACCATAAGCCCTAAACATGTATTAACTCATATTTAATTGTCACTCTAACGCGTTGAGGTGGGTCCTCTTATCTCCAGATTACAGATGAGAAGACTGAGGGTCAGAAAGGAGCATGTTGTTGGTAACAGGTTGATACAGAACGCAACCCCCAGACTCCCTGAGACCACAGCAGACTTAGAAACGCATAAGAGACAGAATAGTGGTCCCCCAGGGCTGGAGAGCGTGAGGACCCCAGGGAGGTGATGGAGGGGCTCTGGCGGGTACGGCTCTGCCCTTCCAGCCATGTTACCCAAGGCAGGGCCCTGGCTGTCTCTGAGGCTCTGTCGAGTGAGGTGTGGGGTGAACTCTTCCTGCTCAGCCAGCCATGACTCGAGGACACTACTCTTAGCCCCGGATGCACAACAAGGTCCCTTGGGAGCTTTTAAAAATCCTGATGTCCAGGCCATGCTCCAGCCAACTACAGCAGGGTCTCTGGGGGTGATATCTGGGCCTGGGTGGCTTTTAAAGTTCTCCAGGTGATTCCACTGTGCAGCCCGGGCTGAGAACCACTGTCCTTTCTCTCCCTGGTTCCCTGTGTCCATCAGGGAACCTGAGGCTCCCTGTCCCACAGCTGACTCACCTGACTGGGTACAGATGAGGGAAACCTGGGGCCAGCAGTGTGTGTGTGGGGGGGGGGGGCCGAGGATGGGAAACAGGTCGTTCAGGGTGGGAATGCATGCTGCCGGACCACTGACGTGAGCTCAGTCTCTGCAGGCCTTCCGGGCCTAGGGCCAGGAAGGGGTGGCCTGCAGGGCTCACGCCTGGCAAGTTTGAGGTATTAGAGAGCAGGGCAGGATCCAGGGATGCCACCGTGTGACCTCTGGGACAAAGGGCTGGCAGGAAACAGATGGAGGATTAATGCCAAACAGGACCAGCTCTGGGGAGACCTGA
This sequence comes from Hippopotamus amphibius kiboko, assembly GCF_030028045.1. Taxonomy (NCBI): domain Eukaryota; kingdom Metazoa; phylum Chordata; class Mammalia; order Artiodactyla; family Hippopotamidae; genus Hippopotamus; species Hippopotamus amphibius. The sequence continues at coordinate 217,578,084 of NC_080187.1, forward strand.
TCAATCAGGACCACAGAGGTGCCTATGGGGGCCTCGCCCCGGCCTGTGTACCACAACTCTGGCGGCTGAGTGGTGGGCCGACACCCAGGAGGGGGCTGCTGAGGGGAAACTGTGTCAGGACGGCAGAGGTAGCTGATCAGCCAGTCAAAGCCTGTAATTCTGTGCCTGGTGTTGGAGAAAGCAACCGAGAAGAATCAGGGACACAAATCCATGGCTCTTCTTCCCTGAGCATGAGGAGACCGTGGGCCCTCTCTGAACATGTTGGGCCTGGGTTTTTAAGAGTTAGGAATGCTTGTTGATTAAACAAACAAACAAACAAAAACTAGCTCGTATGTTGCTTGTCACTAATAGATAATAAAATTCCAACATAAAAAGAAATGTTGGGGCGGGGAGGGTGGGGGGGACTCGAGGGGGGGGGAGTCAAGGAAGGGAGGGAATACGGGGATATGTGTATAAAAACAGATGATTGAACTTGGTGTACCCCCCAAAAAATAATAAAAAACATAAAATAAAATAAAATTAAAAAAAAAAAAAAAAAAGAAATGTACTGGGCTTCCCTGGTGGTCCAGTGATTAAGAATCCGCCTTCCAATGCAGGGGATGCAGGTTTGATCCCTGGTCAGGGAACTAAGATCCCACATGTCGCTTGGCAACTAAGCCTGCACGCCACAACTACTGAGTCTGCACGCCTCAACTAGAGAGCCCACATGACGCAACGACAAAGCCTGCATGCCTCAATGAGAGAGCCTGCATGACACAATTACTGAGCCTGCATACTCTGGAGCCCACGTACCACAACTAAGACCCAATGCAGCCAAATAAATAAATAAATATTTAAAAAACAAAGACAAAAGAAAGGTACTGCTTGTTTTCCTGAGGGTTTGTCTGTCTCTCTCCTTCTGTCTCCATGTGTCTAACTCTTGTGGCCCCCCCCCCCCCCCCCCCGTATCTCTGTCTCTGGCTCCCGTGTGTGTGTCTGTCTTAGTTTCCCCTCTCCCCCTTAGAATGCTCGTCTGGGGCAGACACTATTTTGTAGTGAAATTTTGGCCTCAGTCCCTTCTCTCAATTTCTCTTCCTATCTCTTTCAGTTTCCCTCTCTCAGCCTGTCTGTACCTCTTTCTCACTGTCTCGCTTTGTCTAAATGTCTTTCTCTGTTCTATTCTCCCTCTGCTGTTTCTTTTTATCTCTTTCTCTGTTTCTCTGTTTCCCTCTCTTGGCCTCACTCTCAATCTCACTGTATTTTTATCTCCTGTTGTCTCTCTTTCTCTGTCTCTGTCCCTCTCCCATTCCGAGTCTCCTGACTCTCTCTGTTCTTCCTAATAGATAATGACAGCCATAGAATCAAGAATGTTAGTGCTGGAGACACAGACAGACACACACATACAGACACACACACACACATACAGACACACACACACACATACAGACACACACAGACACACACACACCCCAGCTCCTAGAGTAGCTGATAACTACGTGGAGACCAGAGGCCTGGACCTCTGGATGCCCAAGCTGGGCTTTTTCCCTGACACTAAACCATTGCCCATCACACTGGCTGTCAGGATTGCTGGTGCCCAGTTGCTGGCAGAGGCCAGGTGCCAGGCACAAGGCCCACCCCACACAGGGCCTTGCCCTCCCATCCGGAGTCATCGTTCTCCGGGCCCTTGCAAGTCTTGTTTCTGGGAAGCCAGATTGAATTAGCTGTGGGCCCATCTGGCCAGCCCTTACCCTAATACCGTCTGGCAGCTCATGCCTCAATGCCAACCCCAGCCCCGTGGCCTCACGGCCAGAAATCCAATTTGCCACAGCTTAATTGAGCCCTGGACTCCCGGGGGCATTGGCCCTCGGGCCCTCCTGCCCAGTCAGCAGCAGATTTCCCGGTGATTAGGGGAAGGCGGAAAAAACAGCAGGAGCCAAGTTAATTTCAATTACCCTCATTTTCTCCCCGGAGCAGCACACACTCCTTGCTAAGCGTGGCTTTGTGTCAGCTGCGGTGAACGCTGATCAGTAGTAAGTATTTGGAGCACTTGGGGTGCCCCCGACACCTTGCATTTATCTACTGATGGTTCAGGGAGCAGACGGTGCCCCCCACCTGTGGGCCCTCAGCGTTTAGTCCTATTTTACAGAGTCTGGAGAAGACACTCAGAGATGCCATCAAAGCCAAGCTGCCACAGGCCTGCGTCTTCAACAGTCATGGTCCCTGACTCCTGTCTGCGTCTAGTGAAATCAAAGTCTGGGCTCCAACGAGGTTCTATGACTCTAATGAGAATCACCCCTCTGCTCCCTGCTGCCCACCCCCCGACCTCCTGGAAGCTCAGCTAGAATAGCACCTCTACCGAGACGGTGGCCTGATGGCTGTGGCCTCCTGCAGAGGGCTAGTTCAGTAGGAGGCAGTCACCTTTCCTACGCCTGGAGACGCTAGGTCCAGACTGTGTCCAGAGCTGCACCCTGTCCAGACTCAGAGAGACAGTATCAGTCCTTAGGGATGATCAAGTCCAATACTGAAGCCCAAAGCCCGGAGGGCACTTGTTCAAGGTCACACGGCTAGTCAGTGTTGAGACTGGAGCAAGATTACAGTCGTACAACCCTCAGTCTGGGGGCCTGTTCTCCAACCTGGGGCCTTCTCCACCTGCCTGGGGAAACAGACACTCCTGGGTGGATGCCCTTGCCCTCACCCCCGACTGAGCACCCTCACTCACCAATCTCTGGGCTCCAAGCAGGGGCAGCTACTGTGTCAGGCCAAGTCCACATATCCAGGTACTTGGTTAGAATCGTGAAATGCATGAACGGAAAGGAACCTCCACATGCAGCTGTAGAGCCACAACTTCCACACAGGTGCTCACCATCTGCCAGGGCTGCCCACTCTTCCTCTTGGCACAATGGCCAGCACCAGCAGCCTGAATCAGGAGCTGGAGAGAAAGTTCCCAAAGTGCTGCTTGACCTGGAGCTGCAGGGAGAGAGGGAGATGCCCTTAGGGCTGCAGCACGAGGGCCCAAGTCCCAGGGTCCTTTGGATTCTCCAAGGGGTCCTCAGAGCTCCCCAGCCTCCTTCAGCCCCCAGAACTGCCCTGCTGGGAGTGGAGAGGATGATGGTCCCAGGCCCTGCATCCTGGGGGTGGGGAGGCCTTGGAGACTCTGGGCAACAGCCTGAGGGAAGAGGGGCTCTGTCAGGAGCTGGCCCAAAGCTGGGAAAAGACGGCAGGACAGGACAGGAGAAGGAAATGGCCGACTCTTTTACCATAGCCATCACCGGATTTCTTCCCATTGTGAGCACTGGTGAGAGGCTGAAGGATTGTCATGAAATCTGTCTTGTGTTTGAACCTGCCAGAACTGGGTCAGGCTGCCCCTGGTCTTGACAATGGGCTGCTCTCCTGACGGCCTCCTCTGAGAGGCCCCAGGGCTACCTGTCCCTCCCACAGGAAGGAAGAAGGACCCCGGGTAGCTGTGAGGCCCTGGGCTCTCATCTCACCTCCCAGGCTGTGGACGCTGGCACAACAGACCAAAAGACAAGCACCCTATCCGTGGCACCTCTGTGGCAAAAGTGTCACTTAAATCCACCCCACCCCACTGCCTCAGTCCTCTATTGCACTTACGTAGGCCAGGGGGTTCATACTGGTCCTCAGTCCCCCTAGATCAGCACTTTACAAACGCTTTGGTTGTGGGGCCCCTTTGCACTTTTTTTCACAGCCAATAAATAAATAAACAAATTAATTCTGTTTATTTATTTATTGGCTGTGTGGGGTCTTCAATGCTACATGCGGGCTTTCTCTAGTTGCAGAGAGCAGGGGCTACTCTTCCTTGGCATGCACTGGCTTCTCATTGCAGTGGCTTTTCTGAAGAGGAAACTTAGAAACCTACACTCAGCTAAAAATAACTCCACGCTTGTTTTGCTTTTGTGAAATATGCTTGCTGCCTGGAGACAAACAGAAAAACAGGATGACCTGACAATTCAATGTAACTTTAAGATGTTTTGCTTAAAATGGAATGTTCTGCACCTGCTCTTGTAAGTGTCTGTTTGGAAACTTCCATGCTCTGTAAACATGTGCACTATAAAAGTAAAGCTCACCCTAAGTTTGGGGCCCAGAACTTTGGAGCCTTAGCTCGTGGGGGGCTGCCGGCTTAATAAACCTGAGTTCTCCCACCCTCTGAGTGTGGTGCTTGGTTTCTCGATGGACCAATTTCTGCAACATTTCTTGTTGCGCAGCACGGGCTCTAGGCATGTGGACTTCAGGAGTTGGCAGCATGTGGGCTCAATAGGTGCGGCTCACGGGCTCTAGAGCGCAGGCTCAGTAGTTGTGGCACATGGGTTTAGTTGCTCTGCGGCATGTGGGATCTTCCTGGACCAGGGCTTGAACCTGTGTCCCTTGCATTGGCAGGCAGATTCTTAACCCCTGCGCCACCAGGGAAGCCCCCTTTGCATTTCTAAAAACTAACAAGGATTCCAAGGAGCCTTTGTGTCTATGAGTTATGTCTGTTGATATTTACCATTTTAGAAATTAAAACTGAGAAATGTTTTAAAATATTTTAATTTACTTTAAAATAACGATAAGCCATTACATATTAACAGAAAACATATTTTTATGTAAAATAAACATATTTTCCAAAATAAAAAAAAAGGTTTCGTGAGAAGAGTGGCATTGTTTCCACTTTGCAAGTCTCTTTAACCTCTGGCTTTAATAGAAGACACCTGGGTTCTCATAGCTGCTTCTGCATTCAATCTACTGCAATGTGTCGTTTCAGCTAAAGTGTATGAAGAAAAGATGACCTCACAGAGATGTGTAGTAGGAAAAGGGAGGAATGTCTTAAGATTCTTCTCAGATAGCTGTGAATTTTCCTAAACTCTACACTAAAAATCAGCAAGTTGTAGCTTTTTAAAGGTTAGTTGCAACAGGGAACCTGAAACCATATCACTGAAAATTTGGTACTCTGTTACGTTAAAACCCATTGGTCCATCTGGACTTTGAATGAATCTTTTACCAGGCATGATTTGGTAACAGAAAACACTGGTTCCATGATTTATGGGTGGGGGGTGGTGGGGGGTAGGGGATGGGGATGGGGGGGTCTTTCAAATGTTGAAACATTTTATTACACAATATTTAAAAAAAACCCATTTGTTAATATTAGTACAGAGCTCTTCAGAAAAGTCTTTAAGCATTGGAAAGATGTTAAGGTTGGGCCCAGGGATAAAGGTTTTCTAAAATTTCCATTTCTACTTGAAAAGCTCAAATTGTATCATTACCAACAAGGACTGTCAGTCATTTTCCTCGAAATGACAAGGGACTTCCCTGGCAGTCCAGTGGTTAGAACTCTGAGCTTCCAGTGTGGGGGACACAAGTTTGATCCCTGGTCAGGGAACTAGGCTCCTGAGTGCCAGGTGATGCGGTCAAAAAAAAAATAAAATGACAAGCTTACTTTCCTCATTTTTGAAAAAATGCCAGCCACAGACCCAAGTATGAATAACTAGAATTTGTCTGTCAGCAGTTCTTTCAAGCAAAAATGGTGTTTCATGAAAAATGCAGCTAGTTCAGCTTGCAACTCAAATGACTGCACAAATGTTTTTCTCGAGACATTTATCATATTTTGGAATGAAGCCGAAGTGCTTTGTGTGTACTTCCCATTTCTTCACAGAATTATTAAAAATATGTAGACTCAGGACTTGGGACTCCACAAAATTAATCTTTTTTTCTTCAGCAAGAACAATTGTAAGTGAAACTGGATTTCATTTGCTTTGAGTGCATGGCGATGGATGAAGTATACAATGTCCACCAGGGGAGTCTGGTGCCACTGTCTTGATGTGGGGTAGGGCACAGCAGTCTTACTCCTGAAAGGAAAAGCTCTCCATTTTCCTTCTCTACACTGATTTCTTCTGCCCACCAAAATGTGTGGGGAATTTCTCACATCAAGCAGTTCTCAGACTCCAGTTGGGTGTCCTACAATTCAGCTCAGTTCTGACATCTTCTACCTGGGGGTAGTGTCAGATCCCACAGGCTAGGGGCTCAGTCCCACACGACTGCCCCCACTTCACACACCCATCACAAGTCCAGGTTGTCACCTGTGCTTCTGTTGACCCTCTACCTGGGTTCGATAATTTGCTAGAGCAGCCCACAGAAAACAGTTTACTTACTAGATCACCAGTTTAGTTTAAAAGGATACAGGGACTTCCCTGGTGGTGTAGTGGTTAAGAATCTCCCTGCCAATGTAGAGGACACAGGTTCGATCCCTGGTGCAGGAAGATCCCACATACCACAGAGCAACTAAGCCCATGTGCCACAACTACTGAGCTTGTGCTCTAGAACCCGTGAGCCACAACTATTGAGTTCATGTGCCACAATGACTGAAGCCCACGTGCCTAGAGCACGTGCTCTGTAACAAGAGAAGCCACTGCAATGAGAAGCATGTGCACTGCAATGAAGAGTAGCCTCCACTCACCGCAACTAGAGAAAGCCCGTGTGCAGCAACAAAGACCCAATGCAGCCAATAAATAAATAAATAAGGAAAAATAAATTAAAAGCACACAACTCAGGAACAGACAGATGGAAGAGAAACATAGGGCAAGGTATGGGGAAAGGACGTGGAGCTTCCTTACCTGCTCCAGGTGTGCCACCCTCCCAGCACCTCCATGTGTTCTCCAAACCAAAGCTCTCAGAACCCCATATTTTAGGGTTTTTACGGAGGCTTCATTACATAGGCACGATTGGTTAAATCACTGACCATTGGCGATTAAGTTAATCTCAAGAACTTCCCAGGAAGTTAGGAGATAGGGATGAAAGTGTCAACCCTTTTATCACATGATTGATTCTCCTGGCAACCAGCCCACCATCCTTAAGAGCTTTCCAAATGTCAACCCATTAATATTGATACTGTTGCAGAAATTGGTCCATCGAGAAACCAAGCACCACACTCGGAGGGTGGGAGAACTCAGGTTTATTAAGCCGGTGGCCCCAGACTAGCTAAGGCTCCAAAGTTCTGGGCCCTGAACTCAGGGTGAACTTTACTTTTATAGTGCACATGTTTACAGAGCATGGAAGTTTCCAAACAGAAACTTACAAGAGCTGGTGCAGAATACTCTATTTTTTAGCATAATATCTTAAAGTTACATTGAATTGTTAGGTCATCCTGTTTTTCTGTTTGTCTTGGCTCAGCAATCATATTTCACAAAAACAAAACAAGCATGGAGTTGTTTTTAGCTGAGTGTAAGGTTCTAACTTTCCTCTTCAATACCCCCTCTTGATGCCCCTTAAATCTTATAAGGCATCAACTTCTTGATCTTCTAAGCTCAGGGGATGATAACCTCTTAGGGCTAGGAGATGCGCGGTGGCCCTCCTATCCGCGGTGGCCTCAGCTAGGCGGGAAACTAACCTCATGAATAAGGGCAAGAGGCAAGGTAAAAGGAGACAGGTCCCAAGGAGGAGTAGGACTATTCCCACAAGCGTTTTGAATCCCCCTAGGTAAGAATACCAACCCCCAAATAGTTCTCCAGGATTCCATTACCTTTGGGTAGATTATAGCCAATATGACCCCTTGTGTTTAACCTATAGAAAACATCAAGGCCAGTGGTGCAACCCATCTCTACAAGGCAGGGTGTCATTGTAACCCTGACCCTCAGATGTCCCTCGTCAAATACCTCAAGCTTCCGACGTGTGTAGACCAGTCAGCCTGGAGTGACTGGAGCAGGGCTGGAGATCTCAGACGGGACTCGGTTGTCTCCGTAGGAAGACCCGAAGCGGCTGGTTTGGATGAGCTTTGGCAGTCCAGGTCCCTCACCCTTCTAGAGGGGCTGCTCTCTTCACCCGGGTGTGGGGGATCCACGGGGTGACTCCTGTAACTTTACCAGCAGTAGGGGTTGCCAGGACGATAGTGTGAGGGCCAGTCCAAACTGGATGAAGTGGTTCCTTCCTCCAATCTTTTACCCATACCTCATCACCTGGCTGATAGGGATGAACCCAGTTGCCCAAGGGAATGGCAGTCCTTTCTAAGGTTTCTCAAGTAATACAGCGGAAGACCTTTCCCAGGGCCTGGAGGTGTCGAGACAGCTCCAGGTCTGCTAGTTGTTGGGGGTGTCCCTTGAGCTTCCCTATCACTGGAGGAGGTGTCCCGTATAAGATCTCAAAGGGAGAACAGCCTGAGGACCTCGTGGTCTATCGGGCTTGGAGCAAGGCTAGGGGTAGCATGTCGACCCAAGGTAATTGGGTCTCCTGACAGAGCTTAGCTAACGTAGTCTTGAGGGTCCGATTCATGCGCTTGACTTTCCCTGAGCTTTGTGGTCTGTAAGTGGTGTGGAGCTTCCATTTGACTCCCAGTGTCTTGGACAAAATCTGAGCTATCTCAGACACGAAGGCTGGCCCATTGTCAGACCCTATGGAGAGAGGTAGCCCATATCTGGGGATTATGTCTCTTAGTAGGGCCTTGGCCACTTCTCGTGCCCATTCAGTGTACGTGGGGTAGGCCTCAGCCCATCCCGAGTAGGTGCAGACTATCACAAGCAATACTTATAGCCTCGGTAAGGCTTGACTTCAGTAAAGTCCACTTCTAAATCTTCAAAGGGCAATGTCCCAACTGTCTGCACCCCTGGGCTGGGTCTTGGTCTCTGGCTGGCATTGTTTCGTGCACAAGTCACACACCTCGCACTGATCTGGGCACACAGGGTTGGGAGCTTAGGAATGAAATAGTAGCGGCTCAGTAGACTTTCTAGTGCCGTTTTCCCTAAGTGAGTTGTCTCATGGTGTTGCTTCACCAGCTGGACTACTATAGCACTGGGGACGAAGAGTCTTTGGTCTGGACGCTTCCACCAGCCCTCTTTTCCTTTAGTTCCCCCCTCACCTAAAGCCCATTGATCTTCTTCTTTGGTATATCTCGGGGACGGGGGCAATTCTGGTGCCAAGAGGACCTTAGAGATCAGCTCCGGGCCCAATGTGGGACCCGGTTGGGTCGCCACCTCCTTGGCTGCCTGGTCAGCCAACCGATTTCCTTTGCTGAGTGGACCAGTTCCTCTCTGGTGGCCTTTGCAATGGATAACTGCCTCCTGGGAAGGCTTTCAAATTACCTCTAACAGCTGAAGGATTTCTTCTCTGTTTTTGATCCCTTTTCCCCCTGCAGTTAGTAGTCCCCTTTCTTTATAGATGGCTCCATGAACATGCAAAGTAGCAAAGGCATACCTTGAGTCTGTGTACATGTTGACTCGCTTCCCCTCGGTGTGCCTCAGCGCCTGGATGAATGCCCACAGCTCAGCCCATTGTGCCCACCACCCCTGTGGCAAGGCCTCCGCCTTTATTATCTCATCTGTTGTTGTTATTGCATAGCCTGCTTTGCATTGTCCTTCCTGGATGAAACTGCTTCCATCAGTGAACAGTTCCAGTTCTGGGTTCTGGAGGGGAGTGTCCGTCAGGTCTGGCCTGCTCGAGTAGATTTCATCCAGGACCTCTTCACAGTCGTGATCGGGGGTTCCCGCCTCTGTAGGTAAGAAGGTGGCAGGGTTCAGCGGCCGCACAGTCTCAAGGCGGCCCCGTGGGTTTTCGCAGAGCAGTCCCTGATAGTGAGTCATTCTGCTGTTGGTCAGCCATCCATGTCCCTGGCTGTTCATCAGCGTGGTAACAGCATGGGGGACTTTTACATTTATATTCTCTCCCTGTGTAAGCTTGTCTGCTTCTCTGACCAGGACCACTGTAGCAGCTAATGCCCGGAGACATGGTGGCCATCCCGCGGCCACAGGATCCAGTTGTTTGGACAGATATGTGACCGGGCGCTGCCATGGCCCAACTGTTTGTGTGAGGACCCCCAGTGCAGTATGATTTTTCTCATGCATGAAGAGGTTAAAGTCCCGTGTCACATCTGGCAGCCCTAATGCTTGAGCACTGGTTAAGAGTCTCTTTATCTCCTTGAAGGCTTTTTCTTGTTTAGGCCCCCACTCTAGGGGGTCCTTACCAGACCCTGCCATGGCCTTGTACAACAGCTTGGCAGTTTCAGAGAAACCCGGTATCCAGATCCGGCAGAATCCGGCAGCCCCGAGGAACCCACGGACCTCTTTCTTGGTGCTTGGCCAAGGTATTGAACAGATGGTTTGCTTCCTTTCATGTCCGAGCGCCCAATGCCCTCTCAATATGACAAACCCAAGGTACTTGACCTCTTGTCTGCAGATCTGTGCCTTTTTCCATGACACCTTGTACTCCGTAGTGGAGAGTAGGGCCAATAGGGCTTTGGTGCCTTTCCAGCAGTCCTCTTGGGTGGGACTGGCTAGCAACATGTCATCTACGTACTGGAGTAGGGTGCTGTTCAAGGCTTCTCCAGGGAAGGCAGCAGGATCTGCAGCCAGTGCTTCATCAAACAAGGTAGGCGAGTTTTTGAAGCCTTGTGGCAGTTGGGTCCAAGTCAGCTGTGTCTTTCTCCCATTGTGTGGGTCTTCCCACTCAAAGGCAAACAAGGGCTGGCTGGCTGGTGATAGCCGGGGGCAAAAGAAGGTGTCCTTGAGATCCAGGCAGGTGAACCAGCTCGCTTGGGTGGTTAAGAGGCTCGGGAGGGTGTAAGGGTTCGGGACCATTGGATGGATGGTGATTACTATGTTGTTGACAGCACGGAGGTCCTGGACAGGGAGATAGTTGTTCCCTCCAGGCTTCTTGACTGGTAGGAGTGGAGTGTTCCAGGGAGACTGACACTCGATCAGAATTCCGGCGTCACGCAGGCATTGGATGTGGTCCTGAATTCCCAGATGTGCCTCTCGCAGTACCGGATATTGCCTCTGCCTGACAGGAGTGGTCCCTGGCCTCAGGTCCACCACGATGGGTGCATGGGTTTTGGCCAAACCTGGGGGCCCCTTTTCTGCCCAGACAGCAGGGAACTTTTCTAGCAGGCTAGTTGGATTCGTTTGTTCTCTTTGTGAAGAATAGAGACGCCATTCATCTTCCCTGGGCACGGTCACAGCCATTATCAGAGCTGGTTTTCTCCCCAGGGTGAGGCTTGCGGGCTTCCCGGGGACAAAGGTGATCTGTGCCCCAAGCTTTGTCAGCAAGTCTCTGCCCAGCAAAGGAATGGGGCACTCTGGTAAGTACAGGAATTCATGAGTCACTAGGTGGCCTCCCAGCTGGCATGAGCGGGCCTTGCAGATGAGAGGGCCGTCCTGTTCCCTGGGGCCCCAGTGATAGTTGCTGTGCGACCTGTGAGGGGAGCCACAGGTGTGGTCACCACAGAGTGCTCCACTCCAGTTTTATCCACCATAAAGTCATTGATTGGCCCCCTACTTTCATTGCGACCATAGGCTCCTGGGGGCCCAGGATCAGGGGGCCCAGGATCAGGGAGCCCGGTCCTCCCTATCCTGATTCTACTCCAGCCAGGCCCATAAGGTCTTGGGCGGCTGGCTCAGGCTGGTACCTCCTCTGCTGGGTTGACTGAAACTTCTTTGACCCTTCAGCTGTCCCTCTACGATGGGGACATTCATTCTTCCAGTGTCCGGTCTCTTTGCAATAGGCTCACTGGTCATGACATAGTAGTGGTCTCCTCTTGCCTTCCCCTTTCCGTGGGGGAGCAGTCTACCTCACCGGAACCCAGGTCCGGTGCAGCGGCCAGCAGGGACACCTTCTGCTTCATGTGCTTGTCAGCCACCTTTTGGGCTTCTTGGTCATGGTTCACAAACACTTTGTTTGTGACTTCCAGCAGCTGGGTGGCATTGATTCCAGCAAAGCCCTCATGCTTCTGAAGCTTACAGCGGATGTCAGCATGAGACTGGGCCATGAACGCCGCGTTGACCATGCGTTGGTTTTCCCGTGCTTCAGGGTCAAAATGGGTATACACCCGGAACGCCTCACACAGCCTCTCATAGAACTCCATGGGTGATTCATCTGGCTTTTGGTGCACTTCTGTTGTCTTGGACATGTTGGTTGGTCTCCTGGCTCCTGCCCTCAGTCCTTGCAGCAGGGCTTGTTGGTATTTATCAAGGGAGTCCTTCCCGTCCGGGGCGTTGAAGTCCCAGTTGGGTCGATCGTCCGGTGCAGCCCCCAGGGCCCAGGCTGCAGGATCTACTGAACCAGCTGGTACCTGCCCTTGGAGCTATTTCCGTGCCTCTGACAGGATCCAGCAGCGTTCCTCGGTGTTGAAGAGAGTCAGGAGGAGATGGCGGCAGTCGTCCCTGGTAGGTTGGTGGGTGTAGAAAATGGACTGGAGGAGGTCAATCATTGTTTATGGCTTCTCTGAATAGGACGAGGTATGGTGTTTCCAGTTGAGAAGGTCGGTGGTGCTGAAGGACTGATAATAAAGGACCGGGCATCCTGGATGGACGGAGCCATCCTCATTGACCTGCGGTGGGCCTCGGGCCTCTCGCAAGGGCATTTGCAGGGCTGTGGGCTTTTGAGCTTGTTGGTTGGCTGAGTGAAGTTGCCGCGGGCTTGGAGGGTACTCTGGATTTGGAGGCGGTGGAGACACAGATGGTGGAGGGCTGTCTGGTAAAGGGTGAGGAGGCTGAACAGGAACTGGCGGAGCAGCTGGCATATAGGGCAGAGCCACAGGGGCTCTTCTTCGGGGTCTGCTTGGTGGATGCCCTTTGCTGGCTTTTCTTTGCTTGTCCTTGGAGCCGGTTGGGCCAAGAGGATCCTACACTCTCCCTGCCTATTTGCACAGAACCGAACCCAAGGAGGCAGCTGAATGGCGATTTGCAACCAGGAATCTATATATGGAAACTGGTCTGGGTGCCCGGGGGTCCCTGTCACCACACGGTACACAGCTCTAACCGTAGGAAGGTTTAGAGTACCCTCCATGGACCATCCCACCCTGAAGGTGGGCCACGCTAACTCGCACTGGGTGCGGAGCTTTCCCAAGGTCATCTTAACCCCATAGTCTCCAGAAAAACTTTTCTTAAAGTTTTTCATCATACAATCCAAAACAGTCCGCTTAGAGGAACGTCCCCCCATGTTGACAAGTGTAGTCTACCTCTTTGACCAGGGAGGAGAGGGGCACGCACGGGAAGGGCCTTGTCTTAGGATCTTATAACCCAGGTAGTGCTGATGTCGCTACTCCTGGAAAGCCCAGTATTCCCAGAGAGCATGAGTACGTGCCTCCTTAAAGATGGCCCTGATCATTAAATGTCTCAGGGAGACAGGACTGAAAGGAGGGGTCTCTTGTAATGGGGTGTGTGGAGGAATAACTTCAGGTGGGGCTCCGGAGGGGGTCTGGGGTGATTGACCCTCTTGTGGGCACTGAGCAGGCGGAGGGAGCAAGTATGTGTACTCTTCATCTAAGTGAAGAGCGTGAAATCCTTGGGGAATCAGGGGATTATGAAGGAAAGGTGACAGAGGAAGGCAGCCTCATAATGAGAATCCGAAAGTATACAAGAACACGTCAGAGTGTGCCGCTCTGCACGGACTGCACAGGGGACCAAGAGGGAGGGAGGTACAAATCTGTCTGGCAAATGGAGCAAGTCTTTCAGGGAAAACCTAATTTCTTAATAAGTTGGCTCAAAGAGTCAGCTGACGGAAGGGGAGAATGAGCCTTAAAATTTTAAGAAAATAATCTTGGCGGAGGGCCCTAGGGCAAAAGGGCTGTTTGGACACACAAAATTACTAAATCAAATCAGTAATCAATTGTCTCCCCCGCTCTGTCTATCCTGCCCTGTGTCAGTGTTGCAAAAACAAACAAAGGTGGGTGCCCCCTCAAACGAGGAGACCATTCAGGTGCCCACCTGGCTGCATCCCCATGGGGAACTTAGGTGCCTCTTAACTTTGACGGGCCAGTGCAAACTCCTGGACTGGATCTAACTCGCAGGGAGGGACTGGGTCCCCCAGAGGCAGACACCGCCCTGAGCCATATGAGGTCACCATGGAACCTCAGGTTAGGGCCCACTCGGACTCCATAGCCATGAAGGCCGTGGAGCCACACAATCGCCCTGGAACCAGGATGAACCAGGGCGCTCACTCATGCACACATTCAGACCAGAGTTTATCACAATGCCTCCCTGCTCTGGGAAGGTCCCTAACTGATGGGTGCCTCCCTCCTCTGGGAAGGTCCCTAACTGGTGGGTGCATCCCCCCTCTGGGAAGGTCCCTAACTGGTGGGTGCCTCTCCTCTCTTGGAAGGCCCCTAACTGGTGGGTGCCTCCCCCTTCTGGGAAGGTCCCTAACTGGTGGGTGCCTTGCCCCTCTGGGAAAGTCCCTAACTGGTGGTCTTTTTAGTGAAGACCTTAGGAGGTGATCAAGCTCCTCTTCCGTCCAGAGACGGGACCTGACTGGGTTCAGTGCCCCAGGGCATTACCTGATCCTGTGGCCATTCCTGGTGAGTTGGTCTGTCCCTCCAATGAGTCCAGCTGGGGCTTGGCCATCTGGAGAGTCAGAGCACCAGTCCGAAAGAGAACCCAGAATACCATCAGGTGGCGCGCCTCCTCATTTGTCTCAGAGCTCCTTCGCTCTGACTCAGCCGAGCCACCGCTCCAGTGGCTCAAGGGGCCAGTGTGGTTGGAATCTCACTGGGGCCTCCAGAAATGTTGCAGAAATTGGCCCATTGAGAAACAAAGCACCACACTTGGAGGGTTGGAGAACTCAGGTTTATTAAGCCGGTGGACCCAGATGAGCTAACGCTTCAAAGTTCTGGGCCCCGAACTCAGGGTGAGCTTTACTTTTATAGTGCACATGTTTACAGAGCATGGAAGTTTCCAAACAGAAACTTACAAGAGCTGGTGCAGAACATTCCATTTCTTAGCAAAACATCTTAAAGTTACATTTGATTGTTAGGTCATCCTGTTTTTCTGTTTTTCTTGGCACAGCAAGCATATTTCACAAAAGCAAAACAAGCATGGAGTTATTTTTAGCTGAGTGTAAGTTTCTAACTTTCCTCTTCAAACTCAGTTATGACATCTTCTACCTGGGGGTAGTGTTGGATTCCACAGGCTAGGGGCTCAGTCCCACACAACTGCCCCCACTTCATACACCCATCACAAGTCCAGGTTGTCACCTGTGCTTCTTTTGACCCTCTACCCGGGTTCGATAATTTGCTAGAGCAGCCCACAGAAAACAGTTTACTTACTAGATCACCAGTTTATTTTAAAAGGATACAGGGGCTTTCCTGGTGGTGTAGTGGTTAAGAATCTCCCTGCCAATGTAGAGGACACAGGTTCGATCCCTGGTGCAGGAAGATCCCACATGCCCCAGAGCAACTAAGCCTATGTGCCACAACTACTGAGCTTGTGCTCTAGAGCCCGCAAGCCACAACTATTGGGCCCATGGACCATAACTACTGAAGCCCACGTGCCTAGAGCCTGTGCTCTGCCACAAGAGAAGCCACTGCAATGAGAAGCCCGGGCACGGCAATGAAGAGTAGCCTCCACTCACCGCAACTAGAGAAAGCCCGAGTGCAGCAACAAAGACCCAATGCAGCCAATAAATAAATAAATAAGTAAGTAAGTAAAAGTAAATAAATTAAAAGCACACAACTCAGGAACAGACAGATGGAAGAGAAACATAGGGCAAGGTATGGGGAAAGGATGTGGAGCTTCCTCACCTGCTCCAGGTGTGCCACCCTCCCAGCACCTCCATGTGTTCACCAAACCAAAGCTCTCAGAACCCCACATTTTAGGGTTTTTACAGAGGCTTCATTACATAGGCACGACTGGTTAAATCACTGACCATTGGCGATTAAGTTAATCTCAAGAACTTCCCAGGAAGTTAGGAGATAGGGATGGAAGTGCCAACCCTTTTATCACATGATTGATTCTCCTGGCAACCAGCCCACCATCCTTAAGAGCTTTCCAAATGTCAACCCATTAATACTGATATAAACTCAGGTGTGGTTGAAAGGGGCTTGTTACGAATAACAAAAATGCTTTAGCCTGTATCCCTCTTATCACTTAGGAAATTATAAGGGTTTTAGGAGCTGTGTGTCAGGAACCATGAATGAAGACCAACACATCTGTTTCTTATTACATCACAATAGCTCAACCCCATGGCTTTTGCATTATCAGTGCAAACGGCAAACATCATTGTATCTTAGGAAAATGATTTGGACCTTGTGGATCTCCTAAGAAGATTTGGGGGACTGGAGGTTCATGGACCCCGTTTGGAAAACCACTGCCCTAAAGTGCTGCTGGTCAAACTTCAACGTGCATAAGAATCACCTGGAGAGGTTATTGATATGCAGATTCCTAGGCCTTCTCCCCTAAATTCTGAATCTGTATGTCTGGGATGGGGCCTATGCGTCTGCATTTCTAACGTGCTCCCAGGTGTGGCTGATGCTGCAGGCCCACAAAGCAAACTTGAGGAGAAAAACCCAAGAGGACCACAGTAAGTATTTTCAGAGGATGTTTGCAAGTGTTCCCCCGCAAAAAGCATTTTATGGCCAAAGACATCTGGGAAACACATTCGAAATAAACAGATTTCTTTGCTGTAGGACTCCTTAGAACGCTTAATAAGCCAATGTATGTTGGAAATATCCAAGAGAGGGATGGTGTGTGGGGTTCGAAACCCACTTGGCTGTGGGAATGTTTTTCAGCGGGGCCCTTACTCACTTTGTCCCTCAAAGCGTGCTTTCTGAAACGCTTCTGAAGTGCCTTGTCTGTGCATCACTCCTGGGGATGCGGGTGGGCACAGCCCCAAGCCTCTCTTCCTCTTCTCTCTCCCTCCCAGGCCAGCTCCGCTCAGGCCTCAGGCCTCATCCGTCTCCCGGGAACGGGCAGCGGGGCCGCCCACTGCGACTGAAGGGCAGCATGGCACCACTTGCCATGCGGAGTTTTGTTTGTTTTCAATTTTTCACACCGTGGCAGACCTACTGCAGACACGGACCACCACAAGGTGGGCAGATCTGTTCCATAGGCAGCTTGGTGTGCTTTTTAGGGTGTTTTCTTTTTATGTTTCCACACAAATGAGTGCTCTGCAGCTCTCTACAAGTATGTGTGCCCTTCCGGAGATCACAAAGTCTATCCTCTGAAAAAGACGTGGACTTGGAAGAGGCACCCAAACAGAGGTTCAGGGCTCATGCAGAACAATTCATATAGTTTCTGGGACATGAGAGATCGGGAAGATCCCTCCTCTGGTGATACGACTATAGGTATCTGAGCCTTGGGGACAAAGTCCCATCTGAGAGGGAAGGCTGGTATGTGGGAAGCCTGCTAACCAGCCTTCCTTGGCCCTGAGTGGGTGGGGCAGAAAGGGAGAAAGCTAAGTGGATATGGGACTTGTCAGCCACCTAGGGACAGACACTGCTGCCTCCATGGTGAATGGCACAGGATGAGCTGTTTAGCTGGGAGGGAGCTCAGTGTACAGGACATTGTAGAGGACAGAAGAGGAACCTAACCCAGCCCGGCAGTCACCAAGGTTTTCTGGGTGAGGTGACCCTGGAGCTCCCAAGAGGTGGTGGGTAGTGAGGAGATGGGATTCCAGGACTATTATTCTATCAGATGAACCTCCACCTGGAAGGATACACCAAGAAGAGGTATGAGTGTCCCTCCCCCAACAGATGAATGTGAACCATCTAGCAACAGGAGGGGTGAAAGGGCATTCCAGGAAGGGGGCCAGCATGGACCAAGGCTGGGATGCATCCAGGGCAGCGTGGCTCCCCAAGAAACTACAGAGAGATGAGGCTGGAGTCCAGCTCACAAAAGGCCTTGAATGTCACGCTCAGGATCCCGGTTTTGATCCTGCTGGCTCTAAAGGTCAGCCGAAGAGTTCAAGCAGGGAAGCACCATGCTCAGATCTGTGCATCTGGAAGGTGGTGCTGGCTGTGGCAGTGTGTGCTGGGGGAGGTGGGGCTGGAAGCTGCAGGGCCATGGGGAGCCCCACAGGACAGTGAGGCTGAGTTGGGGCAGCGGCTGTGGGGACGGAGGGGAGGGAGGCCAGGAGCTCCACAGGTGGAGTCCCAGGTTAGGAGCAGGCACGGCAGGCAGGGCCCTCACCCAGGTATAACGAATCCTGGAGAAACTGACGACAGATGGGGCGTGCGCATATGTGTGTGTGTGTGTGTGTGTGTGTGTGTGTGTGTGTGTGTGTCCACATGCGTGTGCACGGTGCCGGGGGTGCAGAGCGTCTTCATGGAGTAACCTGGTGACTGGTTATTCAGGAGCTTAAAGCTAAGGCTGACATTGATCCCCCACGTGTGATGACTGGACAAGTGGTTGGTAAGGTCTCAGGACAAGCAGAGTCCAGTTCAAGATGGGGACTGAGACTTTATATCCTCTGCTTCATTCAAGTGATGAGTCAGTGAGCAAAAACGTCTAGACCTACCACGGCAGAGAGGACAGAAGGAGGTTCTGGAAGATGGAAAGGAGGAAGAGACCTTTGGAAGAGGGAACAAAAGCTCAGAAAATATGCAAAGGGGATGGAGCCAGGGGGGCTCACCCATCTGCCAGCGGAACCTCAGAGCACCTGTGGGCGTGAAGGCAGGCATCACAGAAGACAGAGTGAGAAGTAGGGCTGGGACAGGCAGAACCAGTGAAGCTCCAAGTGCAAATACTTCATGCTCCTTCCGCCAAGTCATGAATGTAGCCAGGCACCGACCTACCCCAGGGAAGAAAATCAGTTTCTCCTCTAAAGATGATTGAATGAGCTGCCTGGTGAGAGTGGGTGCTGCTGGCGTGGTCATCAGTACTCCTGAGTATGTCCCCCTTTATTCCAGCATTTAGGGTCCCCTGGTTAACGACTGGTACCCCATCTGTTCACTCTGAGCTCTGCCCATGTGCACATACCCCCAGGTCAGTCTGCTTAAATACTAAAAGATACAGGTAGCCCCAGACATTTTGACAAAAGCTTCCAGCGTGAAAGAGAGCAAAGCCCTCAGAGAAAATTCAGAGAACAAAAGACAACTTGAAAAAGAAAGAAAGCAAGTTAGTATCCTAAGGAATGCTTGAGAATATACTGCATCTTAAAAGAAAAAGACAAGTTACAAAAAAGAACAACTAGGGGAAAAGAAATGACTTTTTAAAAATTGTGGCAAAATACACATAATATAAAATGTACCATTTTAACCATTTCTAAGTGTACAGTGCCATTAAGTACTTTCACATTGTTGCACCACCATCCATTTCCAGAATTTTCTTATCTTGCAAAATACAACTCTGCACCCACCAAACACTAAGTCCCCACTCCTCCCTGCCCCCAGGTCCCTGGTACCCACCATTCTACTTCCTGTTTCTATAAAGGTATTGCATATAAGTGGAATCATACAATATTTGTCCTTTTGTGAATGGCTTATTTCACTTAACATAATGTCCCCAAGGCTTATCCATGTTGTAGTCTGTGTCAGCATTTCCTGAAGACTGAAAAATATTCCATTGTGTGTGTATAGCACATCCATTGATGAACACTTGGGTCGTCTCTACTTTTTGGCTATCGTGATAATGCGGTTATGAACATGGGTGTACAAATATAAAAAACAACTTTTGAAAATTAAAAATATGCTTGCCATAATAAAGCTTTTAATAGGTGGCTTGGAAATCAGTTTGTGAAATCTCCAGAACGTGGAACAAAATGTCATAAAGAAAAATACACAAGAGGAGAGATAATACTTAGAGAAATAAATTCAAGAAGTTCAACATCCAGCTGGTTGATATTCTGGAAATAAGACAGGAAAAAAAAAAAAAAAGAAAAGGAGAAGGGGTCATCAAAGAAATAATAAAAGATAGTTTCCCAAAGCCATGGTTGGCCATGTTGAGGCCCTGCTATATGCCGTGTACCAGGTAGATCCTGGGGCTACAGCTGCCACAGTCCTGCCACATGGTACTGAGAGTCCTGGGGGAGAGAGAGACAGAAACCAAGCAGTTACATAAATTAATGTAAAACTGCAACTGGAATACACATCATAAAAGAGCTATGGAAACAGGGAAGAGCTTCTGAGACAGGGACATCTGAGCTCAGAAGTAATCAGGCAGGAGAGGGAGGGAGAAGCGTTTGGGGCAAAGGGAACAGCATCTGAAAAGATGAGGCATGATGAGCTTGAAAAGCCAAAAGTAGGTCTGTGTGGCTGCAGCTGCCAAGAGCCTTCCTAGGTAGTGAGGGATGGAGAAGACCACATGGTCTTTGAGGTAAGAAGCCAGGCCTTAGAAACAAAAGCAGGTCTCTAGGGAGGCAGGAAATGCTTTCTCTTCCTTCTGGACACCAGGACCAAGAAATAGAGCACATGTTAAATTTTCAGCAGCTACCTGGTCCTCCCTTGGTTCTTGGCGGGACATCCCGCTCCACCAGAAAAGAGCTAAATCCAGCCCTGCCCTGCTTGCCACAAGGGGGCACTGTGAGGCTCAAACCAGAGAAAGGCTGGTTCCTCTTCAGAGGAAATCACAGACACTCCTGGCCTAAAAGTTTGTATGGAGGACTTGGGTGACTGTTGGAGTGGCCTGGAGGAGATGGGTTTGGACTCTGGGATGCCTATTTAGGCAGTTTCTATTTCCCGTGCATGAGTACCACTGCGATGCGTGCACATTCATGCATTCATTTGTCCATCTGATTATTTCTTTAGGATCAATTTCTAGAAATGGAATTTCTGGTGCAAGCAGAAGGAAAGCTTTAAGGGCTTTGCCCTACAGAACAGTTGTACCAATGTATAGCCCTAGCAGCAGTATGTGAGAGTCTGTTCAAACCCTCCCCTGTCTGGGTGTCACGTAAAAAACATCTTCTGATCTGTGCCCGTTCAGCTGGCAGAAGGAGGTATCCCATGGTTTTAGTAGCATTTCCTTTATTACTGTTATTGTTGCAAATGGTTTGACATGGTTACCGGTCATTTGTACTTATTTCTAAATCACATGTCTGATATGCTCAGTGCCCTTTCCTGTTGGGCTGATGACTTTTTCCTGTTAATTTGCAATGATATTAACCCTTTGTCAGATATATATTGAATTCTCCCAATTTATCATTTGTACTAATTTTGTTTATGATTTTTTTGATGTGCAAGACCTTTTTGCTGTCACACTTTCCCATCTTTCCTTTATGGTTTCTGCTTTGAGTGTTAAACTTAGGGTGGCCTCCTCTACACTAACTTATTATATAAATATTTCCCTTTATTCTATTATCTTTTTGGTGTCATTGTTACATTTAACTCTTTCTCCCATTTGGAATTCATGTTAGTATGTGGTCCGAGGAAAAATCAAATCCTTAATTTTCTCAGCCATGTTTATTCATTGCCAACCCATTTGGAAATGTCACATTTATCATATTCTAAATATTTAAAGTATATTTGGGGGTTCCCTGGTGCCCCAGTGGTTAAGAATCCGCCTACCAATACAGGGGACGTGGGTTCTAGCCCTGGTCCGGGAGGATCTCACATGCTGCGGAGCAACTAAGCCCATGTGCCACAACTACTGAGCCTGTGCTCTAGAGCCTGCGAGCCACAACTACTGAGCCCATATGCCGCAACTACTGAAGCCTGAGCGTCTAGAGCCCATGCTCTGCAACAAGAGAAGCCACCGCAATAAGAAGCCTGCACACTGCAATGAAGAGTAGCCCCCGCTCTCCACAAGCACAGAAATCTCGCACATAGCAACAAAGACCCAATGCAGCCAATAAATAACAAATAAATTAAAAAAAAAAATAAAGTATATTTGGGACTTCTGGGTTTTCTACTACATTACATTGGTATATCTTTTACAAGTGTCATAGCCCTATACAATATTCTTTTTTTCTCTCAGTATTTATTTGACTGTTTTCTCCCATTTGCCAGTGATATTTAGAATGGATTTATCAAGTTCACTACCACTCTCCTCCCCACAAGCAATCCCTTTAGGATCTAGCTTGGAACTTATAAATTACGTTGAAGATAATTTCCCATTCAGAGATATTGTTCTCTCTCTGACTTTGACGCTCCACATTAGAACATGTTGACAATAAACAAGGTTAAAGGTGGTGCATCCAGCAGGCTCCCGGTCTTGCTGGGAAGCCCAGCTTCTCCCTCCTCCCTGCCCGCAGGCCTTGAAAGGTCCATTAGGCCATCCTCTGTCTTCATTAACTCCTGTGCCCTGCAGGCCAGGCAGAAGCCGTAGGAAGTAGGAAGGGCCTCTCCTCAGCTCTCCCCACCGGCTGCCCGCTTCCTCTAAGTGATGGGCTTGCTGGGGAGCAGCTGCAGAGTCACGGCAACCTCGTCCCCACCCAAGCGCAGGCACCTGGGGTTAGAATCACGGGGCTGCAGGGAGAGGGAGGGAGCTTGCCTGCCAGCACCCTGGGGTCCTGACTGGGGGGTGGACTCCCCTGGGCAGGACAAGGATACAAAAATCCTGATGCTCAGCTACCTCTACTTATACTATTGATGGGGGGGGAGAGAGAGTTGGAGAGGTTTCTAAGGACAATTTACAAGAGTAGAAGAGAATGACAGGAGTGAGGATGAGCTGCTTTCCCTGCAAAGATGCCACACTACAGCTACCCAGACCTCAGCCCCTCGCCCCACTCCCACCTCCACTGCCCTGTATAAAGTGTAGCAGGTAGACCAGCAGCATCCACATCACCTGGGAGATTGTTAGAAAGCAGAAACCTGGACCCACAGGCGTCCTGCTGAGTCAGAGTCTTCAGTTTAGCAGCATCTCCAGGTGATTCACATACACGTTACAGGTTGGGAGACACCCTAAAGGACCAGGGAGGTGTGCGGCCAGGATCCCGAGACTCACCTGAGCTGGAAGGCGCTCTCAGTCACTGCTGAGATGAGGACCCACCCCAGCAGCCTCTCTCCTGAGCCAAGCCTGATCTCAGGATCAGCGCCTGGGCCCGGGTCACAGCTGACAAACAAACGAACCAAACCTCTCAGACACCAGTTTCATCAGGAACCAGCCCATTGCTGCACTGATCGCTGTGTGGGGTGAGGAACAGGTGTGAGGTCAGCATGACACACGCCGGGGTTCCGGGTGCAATGCCTCCCCTTACAGGGACTGTGACACGAGGCCCCTTTCTGAGTCTCAGGGGACTCACCTATAAAATGGCAATAACCATGGCCACCTCGCTTTCTCAATAGGCAGACAGAGGGAATGCCTAGGAGAATGCTGTTCCCCACTGGGTGTTTATTAGAAAAAAATGTTTGTACAAATACTGCCAACAGGTGTTTTTCCAAGCCAGGAGGTTACTATGTTTACTTAAGTATAAGTCACTAATTCATTCATTCAATATATTTATTGAGCATTTCTCTCTGTCTGGCACTGTGCTAGGTGCTGTGAATGTATATGGTGCTAACTATACCTGTTTCTGCCAGGATTAGTTTCCCAGGGCTTTCATAACAAAGTACCAGAAACTGGGTGCCTTTGTCACCGAGCAGGACTCTCTGGGGCCTTCCCAGGACAGACCCCTCTTCCATATCCTCTGCTTAGCTCCTTTCTGAAGAACCTAGATGACAGTATCTGATGCACATTCCTGAGTTGTTTTACAGAGGCTAAAACCACCACCAAATGGAAGAAATGAACTACTTGATGAGCATGAGCATGTAGCCCCCAGACCTGCTGGTGCACAAGGATTGATAATATAACCCCCATGACACAGCCCTGTACCTCACCATCAACAAATCAGAGAGTAGTCCTCGAGGTGATCACATACCCTGCGACTCCCATCCCTCACCTGGTCTTTAGAAATGCTTTCCTGGAACCCATCTGGTGGTTTGAGCATTAGCTGCCTGGATTCCTTGTTTGGCACCCTGCAATTAATGCTGTACTTTCCTTCACCACAACCTGGTGTTGTTGAAGGAATCGGTAGAGGTAAGCAGGACACTGAGGCTTGTAATACAGGAAGCAATGTTTATTGTACCGGTACAGGCCCAGTGGACTCACATCCAAAGACTGAGCCCCGAAACAAAGAAAAGTTTCCCCTTTTATAAACCAGTTCCCGTGCTTTTTGGGAGCCTATAGCTATGTTTATCTAGGCAGGGGCAAGGTACAGAGACCAGAGTGCAGAAGTTAGGTTTTCCGTTATCTCCTTGACTCAGATGTCTGGGCTGTTTATGGCAGGATCTCTGTAAAAGAGGCCATAAGTTACTTATTCCTTGAGGCTTGCATTCTCTTCTGTTTGCCTCTTCCTTCCCTGCTTTTATTATTAACCTGCCTCAGTGTCAGTAGATTGGATTTACTGCCCACAGGCGAGCAGATCCAAGTTTGGCTTGGTAATAGCTTAAAGCAACAGGAACATACATTGTTTCATCTTTGAAGGCTAGAAGTCCAGAGTCAAGCTGTCATGGGGAACAGGTTTCTTCTTGAAGTTCTGAGGGAGAACCTGTTCCATGCCTCTCACCTGGCCTCTGTGGTTGCTGGTGGTAGCATAACCCACTGTCTGCCTCTGTCATCACACAGAACTCTCCTTGTGCCTGTATCAGCATCTCTAGTACCCTCTTCTTATCAGGACACTGGTCACTGGATTAGGGTCTGCTCTAATTCAGTATGACCTCATCTTAACAAGATGACATCTATAAAGACTCCATTTCCTCAAAAGGTCACATTCACAGGTCCTGGGTAGTGCCAAACATAAAGCCAGACACCAGCTAAAGTGGGAAAGGTAGACTTTGTTCAGTGCTAACCATCACAGTGGGGGAAAGTGCCCACAAACTCAACTTCGATTTGTGCAGAGGTGAGTGAGTATTTTAAAGGGAGCAGGAGAGGGGGGGAAGGGGAATGAACTGGGATTCCAGCAAAGACTAGGCTTGTTGATCGTGCTTCTCTGGATGAGAAGCAAACCTCTCTAACTTTATGGTGGGTGGTAGTAGCACAAGTTAGAATGAGGTGCCCACTGGGCTAGGAGGGAGTTGTTTCTCTGAATGTTTGCATTTCAGAGATAGCTCTTGGGTCCTTGAGAAAACAGTTCTGGGTGGTGGAAGAACTGTGTTCCAAAAAGGGAGAGAAAAGGTTTGCAACTGCAAGCTTTCTAAAGTAGCTGCTTTGTGTGTGTGTGTGTGGGGGGGGGGGGTGTTTAGGGGACATATCTTTTTCTTTTTTTCTTTTTTTCTTTGCCATGTGGCATGTAGGATCTTAGTTTCCCAACAGGGATGGAACCTCGCCCCCTGCAATAGAAGCAGGGAGTCCTAATCACTGGACTTCCAGGGAAGTCTCTACGGGACTATCTTTTACTAAGTCTTAACTGGGAACAGAGATTCTCCTGGCAGCCTTGCACTATCTCAGGCAGATACTTTAAGGGGGACTGGGGTCATTCTACGGATGTGGTCTTGAGCTGTTAGGAACTTTGTTAGTGTTTGTTCAGGGCCTTTGGTGTGGAGCTGAGGGAGTGGAAAAATCATTTGTGTGGAGTCTGCCATTTTTACAGACCAAAGGTGAGTCCTAGTTGAAGAGGGCTCAGAGGAGCCTGTCTAAACTTCAACAAGAAGAAAGCCTTTGTCAGTGAACGTGAATTTGGGGGAGACACTTTTCAACCCAGCACACTCCCTCAGCACTCCCATTTCAGTAAGTGGTTCATCATCCACCCAGTTACCCGAGTCCACACCCTCGAGCCATCCTTGATCATCCCTGTCCTCACCACCCTCCCCACACACCCAAAATCCAGCACCACTGGCAGAGTCTCCTGGCCACTGTATTTCTAGTTTGTCCATTTCTCTCCATCTGCACATTCCCATCCAGGCCTCAGCTGCCATCATCTCTAGATTGAATTCCCAAGAGCCCCTAACTGGTTCCCAGCTACCGCTCTGGACCCCTAGACTCTTGTCTTCATCCAGCAGCCAGAGCAAGTCAATTAAAACAGTCCTATCACATCACTACCTCTTAAAACCCTCTGGAAGAAAATCTAGACCTTCTGCTTAAATGATATGTGTCCTGCCTTTCTCTGTCTAACCACATTTTCAACTCTTCTCCCCCTTGGTCACACCCTGTCAGACACACATGCCAAACCTGCCCCTCTGTAAAGACTCGGCCGTCTCCAATACCCTTTGCCCAGAGCTCTGTACAGTTGGCTCCTTCTGTCACTCAGGTCTCAGCATAAACATCACCTCCTCTGAGAGCTAGAGTACCCATTCCTGGTTCCTCCGCGTCCCACCACTCCGTCTCCTTTCTCCAGTGCACTCAGCACCACAACCAGAGTCTACCCTGTCTGTTCATTTCTTTACTTGCTCATCATCTCCCCCTTATTCTTTTTCTCCCGTATAGGACTTTGTTTTGTTCATTACTGTATCCCTAAGACTTAGAACAGTAACTGTGACATACAAAGTGCTCAGTAAATGTTTGCAAACAAAAGAAGAAAGACAGGCTTCCTCTCTGCCTTTGTGAGGCTTCTGTCTGCAACCTTCCTACTGGGCCATTTCCAAGACTGGCTATACTCTACATCAACCCAAAGCAGTGGTTAAAATATTGATTCCCAGGCATCATCTGCACATGAGTGAATTGGAATTTCCAAAGGAGAGCCCTGGAAATCTTTATTTGGGGACCACTGCTTTAGATGATCAAGAATTGATTCAGGTCAGGGTCCTGGGAGAAAGGCTCTTGCGTGTGTGTATCAAAATCTTGTGGCTAACCGTACGTGCTCTCAGGAGGACATTAATAGCTTCATCTAATCTTGATTCATCCGGTTATCAATGCTCGGCATGCAGGAAGCACTTAAGAACTATTAGTTGGAAGGAAAATGAAATGGAATCTGTACTTGGTTGTCACAACTTTCCTGATGCAGTGGAGGATCAGTGCTCTGGGAACCAGGCTGACTGGGATTGCACCCCAATTTTTCTGCCTCCTAGTTGGGCAGCCTCTGAGCCTATTTCCTCATCTATAAAAAGAGAAATAGTACCTAGACCATGGAGTTGTTTCATTCATTCATTCATCCATTTACTCCCTCATTTATTCATTCCTTCAAAACATTTATTATCTTCTGCTTTCCAGGATTGAGCCAAGGTACAGGGGATATAGAAATGAATGAGAGGCATTCATTGCAAGGAATAATGATTTTTGTGTCCCCAGGACCAGAAATGTCCCACCCCTCTTCTTGCTTGTAGCTATGGTCTCAGCGAGGCCCAGAGTAACACAGGAGAAAGAACCAATTCTGGCATGCAGAGTCTCATGGAACTTTGTTTAAATCTGGAGGTTTCCAGCATTATGGGAACAGGCATGGGACTTCCCAAGCCAGCTCAAAGGCAGTAACTTTCCTCAAAACTTATTTAGGATAAGATCACTTTCTATACTGCAAATCTTCTTCCACTCCACAGAACTAGTATTTGCTGGGTATTTACTTACTACTATTCCTACTGGGTATGTGCAACTGGTGGAGGTTGCCAGTTGCAATAAAAGAAATATGGAGGGACTTCCCTGGTGGCACAGTGGGTGGGAATGCGCCTGCCAATGCAGGGGACACGGGTTCAAGCCCTGGTCTGGGAAGATCCCTCATGCTGCAGAGCACCTAGGTCCATGCGCTACAACTACTGAGCCTGCGCTCTAGAGCCCAGGAGCCACGACTACTGAAGCCCAAGCACCAGAACTACTGAAGCCCACGCACCTAGGGCCCGTGCTCTGCAGCGGGAGATGCCACTGCAGTGAAAGGCCCGCACACCACAACGAAGAGCAGCACCCACTCGCTGCAGCTAAAGAAAGCCCATGCAGCAACGATGACCAAATACAGCCCAAAATAAAATTAATTAATTAATTTAAAAAAATAAAGTGAATGGGAATGTGAGGCATCCCATTGGAAAAAAAAAAAGGAAATATGGAATAAGAAACTGGTTTGAATACTTTCACCACCCTCCCCCCACCAAAGTAAATGTGGTAATAAATATAGGAATGCACGCAGAAAGTCATTTAATTATGACCTTGACCCAGATATAGCCTCTTATTTTAGGTACAACTCTCTGAAATGGGTATCATTCACAGATTATATATTCCATGTGTATCTTTTAATGTGAAAAAAAAACCCTAACTGATCATTCACATGTAATTTTTTTTTTTAGGTTGTATTCCTTCACATGTAACTTTTTTTTAACTTTTTAAAAAAAGTTTTAAATTTTTATTTTATGTTTTTATAAATTTATTTATTTATTTTATTGGCTGTGTTGGGTCTTCACTCCTACACACGCGCTTTCTCTAGTTGTGGTGAGCGGGGGCTACTCTTCATTGTGGTGCACAGGCTTCTCATTGTGGTGGCTTCTCTTGTTGCGGAGCACAGGCTCTAGGTGCGTGGGCTTCGGTAGTTGTGGCACATGGCCTCAGTAATTGTGGCTCATGGGCTTAGCTGCTCTGTGGCATGTGGGATCTTCCTGGAGCAGGGATCAAACCTGTGTCCCCTACACTGGCAGGTGGATTCTCAACCACTGCACCACCTAGGAAGTCCCTTCACACAACTTTTGAAAGGTGCAATGTGAATGAAGTGCCGTAGAACCTGCTACAGATACAAGTGCCTTTATATCAATGACTTTTGGACCTTTATTTTTACCGTACTCCATATTATACACTACACTGATTGTACTTAGAGCCTATGCATGTCTAACTGAAATAATGTTTCGTGAAACAGTATTTACTTGTATCACATGTATTGATTTCACATTTTTATTCTGCGTATTAAAAGTTAAGATGCTATTTGCTAACCACTAAATTGTCAGAGTACACAGTCTAATAAAACCACACCAAGTAATAGCAATGTATGAATATGAACAGGAACAAAATCTTCAGATTTCTAGATGGATCAGATTTTTAGAACTTATTAAATTTAGCTAGTTGCCAAAAAAAAAAAGAAAAGAAACTGGTTTGAGGGGAGATTGTAAGTTCAGTTATGGGGATGCTGAGGCAAAGAAACAAGACTCCTCTCCTTATCCCCCCCACCCCCACCCAAAAGCATACATACTGTGTAATTCCATTTACATAAGATTCTAGAAAGTACAAACTAATCTATGGGACAGAAAGCAGATCAGTGGTTTCCTGGGGGAGGAGTGGAGGGAGTGATGGATTACCAAGGGGCAAAGGAAACTTTTGACACTTATGGAAATGTTTGCCCTCTGAATGTTGGTTTGATGAGTATACATATAAATATTAAAACTGACCAAATTGCACATCTGAAATATCTGCAGGTTATTGTACTTCAACTAAACCTCCATAAATTTGGAATTTTTTTAAAACATGTGAAACTAATCTATACCATTAGAAGCCAGAATAGTAGCTCCATTTAGGAAGGGTAGTGACTGGAAATGGGCACAGGGCATCTTTGGGGGGCTGGTAATACCCTGTGTCTTGCATCTCCCCCAGTGCCACAGCTTCCCCTGGTGGGGCCATCACTTCCCAGGACTCCATCGATGGGCTGCATGGCTTTACCCACATTGTGTCATTTAATCATCAGGACGGCCCTAGAGCGGAGGAAAAGGAGAAAGTAACTTTTCCAAGGTCCCAAGTGGCAGAGCAGGATGGGAACCCTGTCTGCGGACTTTGCAGCCCTAACTGCCACCCTAAGGTTTGAAAGCCATGGAATCTAGGGGCTGGAAGGATGACGGGGAAAACTCACTCTGACCTGCCGTGTAACAGAGGAGGGTTCTTTGAGACCAGGCAAAGTGTTGGGCACTGAGATGGCAGCAGCCCAGATGGTGAGCCCTTGGAAATGCCTGGGGTGGGGCTGCCCAGAGGGGAGGGGTCCAGCTGCTCCTCGTCTCCATCCCCTCAGGTTGGGTGGTTGCAATTGCAAGATTTCAGCTCTGAGTCATCCCGACTGGTGTCCCTGAGCCCAGCTGCAGAGCCACCAACACGGCTTTGTGGCCTCAGCTGCTGCGGGCCCCAGATGCCATTAGCATAGTGAAGAGTGCAGATTGCCTGCAGGAGAGAGGGAGCAGGTGGAGGAGGAGTTGGGGGGCAGAGAGCGGCAGAGCCAGGGAGCAAGGGATCCATCAGAGGCCAGACATGGATGGAAATTGCAGCTTCACTTACCGCCCCAGCCATGGGCAAGTGGAAGGGCCGTGGGCTCTGGTACCTAGTAGTCCTAGGTTCAAACACCAATACCACTGATGGACTTTCCCTTCATTTATAAAATGGGACAATAAATTCTTGTGATGACAAAATGAGAGAATTAATTATGACGTATCTGGCATCTCGTAGAAGCCTGGCACATGGTGGCTTCCTCCCACCGGCCCCAAGAAATGAGGACCAAAGACTTCATCCTGTCCCTGGAGCCCTTTCAGACTAGTATGGAGCAGACCCTTTTAAAAACCACTCTGCTAAGAGGCTGAATGAAGCAAATCTCACTAGAGCTGCCAAGGGATAGAAGGGAAGGCTTCTTGGAGGAGGAGGGAGCATCCTGGTAGAGTGCTTGTCACATCAAGCCCGCCCTGAAGGAACTGTCAGGGTTCAATCAGGGAAGAAGCAGTTATGAGCTGAAGGATTTATTACAGGAATTAGACCCCACTTGATCGTGGGAGGAGCTGGGGAAGTAGAGGTGCTGGAGAATCAGAGAGGGGTCACCAAGCGTTCAGTCTGAGAAGCCATGTACAGCCACCTAAGCGGACTGCCAAGCGGATGCTCCTGGAGAGGACTCTGGGCAGCTGTGCCAACCCGGATCTCCCACATCAGTGGGTTTGCCGCTCAGCATTGAGGGGTGGGCTTGGGGCCAGTATTGGCCAGCAGGGTCAAAAGCCGGGAAGAAGAGCTGGATGCAAAGCAGAGCTGGACCCCGCAGGTACTGCTGCGTCTATCACTGCATATAACCACAGCAGCCTTCAGACAGTAATGGCTGCCTCTTCACTTCTGCCTTCCAAATCTCATGCAAATTCTTCTTTTGGCTGACTCAACCCCAAACCAAACACAGAAGGGGATTCTGGGAAATGTAGTTCCAGCTTAACCAAGTTAACACAGTTTAAGCCACCGCAAAGGATGAGTGGGGGAAGCAAAGACAAGGAAGGGCATCCAGGCAGAGGGAACTGCACTTGCAAAAGCTCTGAGGCATGAACACTCCAAGCTGTACCCACCTTAGTTTCCACCCACATTCTATACATATCCTGTTGTTCCCTCCTGGAGTATTCAGTAGTTTTCCTTGTAATTTGTCAATCTTCTTTTCCTTATGTCGTTTGTTTAATGTGTGTCTTTTCTGCTAGACTGTTAATTCTATGAGGGCAGAGACTCTGCTTAGCCATCAATTTATTTCCAGCACCAAGAACAGATCCTGGTACAAAGTAGATGCTTGGAGCATAGTCTGTTATTGTACCCTAATATCCATTTCCCCCTACTTCCACCATGGTAGAATCCCTGATTATTTGCTGGACTATAGCCACCCAGAACAAAGACTACATTTCCCAAGCTCCTTTGGAGCCTAGGGTGACTAAGATCTGCTCAGAGGGATGTAAACAGAAGTGTTAAGTGGCAGTTTTCCAAGAAGTTTCCTTAAAAGACAGTTGGCCTGTGCTCTTAGCTTTTTCTTCTTGACTCCTTACTCCTCTGGTTACCTGGAGTGCACATGTGATGGCTGGAGCTCTAGCAGCCATCTTGAAACATACAGACAAGGAGTATCATCTTAGAGCAGAAAGCTAGAAGGACCATGTGTCCTCAGGAAGTTTGTGAAATAAAGTTATTATATTAGTCCTGTATTGCCAACCCTCAGGTATCTATGTGAGAAAGAAGTAGATTTCTATCTTACTTACACCACTATTACTTTCAGTTTTTATTCTTTACAACCAACCCAAATGGAACTGTTATAATGCTCAATAAATGTCTGCAGTGTGAATGAAGGAAGGAAATAGGTTCATGGCATGTCTGGGTAGTGTTTAGAGTGAGGAGGCTTAGGAGGCTAAGCCTGCTAAGGAAGGCAGACCTTGAACCTTGGAAGGAGTCAGTGCTGAGCCAGAAGGGTTAGAACTGCCATGCCATGATCTGGAGCCTGAAAATCTGAGATCTTCCCAAGATCCAGAACCTAGCCTGTTGCACCCTGGGACCCTCCAAAGCTCAGAGTGTCAGGAGCAAGTAGAACTGCTGCTGCAGGAGCGCAGTCCTGGCTCCAGTGTCACAGTGAAAGGGTGACATTTACCAAAATGGTTTGAATGCTTGGGAAGAAAACAAAACAAAACAAAACAAGTCTCTTCACCCAGACCCAGCTCCTGGCTCCTGGAGTGTTCGGGTGGGATGCAGAAGCTCAGGGAGGCATCTGGGAAAAGGGGCTCTACCCATCCCCACAGCCCTCTTCTGCTCAGTCCTCTTCCTGCTCCCCTGGATCATTGCCACAGCCCCCCACCCCCACCCCAGCCTGGCCTCTCCACCTCCAACCCATGCAGTCTCCAAAGTTGTATTTATAAAAGTGCAAAGTGCAAATATGAGCACAATTACATCACTCCCAGACCTTCTGTGGCTCCCAGCAGACTATGCCACTGCAACTACCTCTCTTCGGCCTCCAGTTCTCACCAATGCCCCTTACACTCCATATCAAATCACAGTGAACGCCTTGGGGTTCCCTCACTGTGTCATTTTCTCCAAGTCAAACCCCCTCTTGTCAACTTTGCTTCCAAAGTTGGGCTGGAGTCCCCTACCTGCCCATCCCTTCACCAAGCTTGACAACTGCAGCCTTTTCTTTCAAGACTCTGCTTGAGGATCACCTCTTCCAGGAAGCCTTCCCTGACTCCTCCTGCAGAGTCAGTCTCTCTCTCCTCTGTGCTCCCAGGTCCTCTGTGCTTTCATCGATTGCACATTGCAGCACTCACATCACTGCACCACCTCGAACAGACAGCGAGGTCCTCAGAGCCAGGAACCACAATTATTTAAAATAACAAAACTTTTTTCTTTTTTTGAGGTGAAATTCACATAAAATTAACCACTTAAAGTGTACAATTCAGAGGTATTTATCACAGTCACAATATTGTGCAGCTACCACCTCTGTTTCCAAACCACTCCAGAAGAAAACTGCATACCCATTAAGCAGTGATTATTATAAACATTCATAGAACATTTTAAAACAGAGGTAAAATACAGGTGGTATTAAAGTGCTTATAATATTTTAAATTTTTAAAAAGGGTCCAAAATCTCTATTTCTCT
This sequence comes from Hippopotamus amphibius kiboko, assembly GCF_030028045.1. NCBI lineage: Eukaryota > Metazoa > Chordata > Mammalia > Artiodactyla > Hippopotamidae > Hippopotamus > Hippopotamus amphibius. The sequence continues at coordinate 217,610,906 of NC_080187.1, forward strand.
GTACTTCCAAAGAGGAACTTGAAAACAGCATTCTTAAAAGTACTTATTTAAAATTTCAGCCCAAAATCTCTCCCTTAGAATGCAAGAAGAGTAGGGTAGAGAGGAAGTTGATTTATTTATCTGATTACTTGTCAGACAGTTAGAGAAGCATCAGAACCCTGCCTTGAGATAGGGTTGTCAGATAAAACACAATAGGCTGTCAGATAAAACTGGTGGAATCTGAATTTCAAATGAACAATAGTTTTTTAGTTTAAGTATGTCCCATGAAATATTTGGGACATATTTCATTAAATCTGGCAACCTTACTTGGGAGTTGTTCTGAGAACTGCAGGAGATGCCAGGAAGGACAGTGTTTAGAAGTACTAGTGCTTGTGGGGAGGCAGTTCCTACCAAGGCAGCCTTTGAGGGTGTTCCTGTGCCCTAAAAACAGCACCCTCCTCCCTCTCCTAAGACTGGACCAGCTCTAGATTCCCACCTTCCCCCTTCCCCCAGCTCAGGGGACTATGTGAAAGTCACAAAGGCAAGAGAAAGCTTTAAGGCGCTACTTGGTCTTCCCAAAGTGTGTCAACTTCTGACCTCACCTTTCACAGCTCTTGCCCAGTTCCTTTTACACATTTTCAGCAGAGGACGATATGGTTTGGTTTGAGGAGAGTTTTTGTCTTTTTTTTTCCTTTCTTTAATCTGTCCGGGATATTTAAAAACATTTTCCCTGACATTTTATTATGAACAATTTTAAACAAAGTTGAAACAACTTCCAGTTTCAAAAGAAGATGGAATTGAAGCACTTCTCCTGACCCTTTCACTGACGCAGCCAAACCCCCTGTATGTTATATACAAACAAAAGATAAAAGGACTCTGAAAGGTGGAGAGAAGATGGCAGATTGGCCAGGAACCTCAGGACCTGAGGAATGACAAGGCAGGTAGTTCCTGGGTTTTCTTTTTTACCTAATATATGCCCAACTTGGAGCTAGAGAAGCCAGCAACCTAAAAACACCAAGAGGCACAGACAAAAAAATGCCTTAACCTAGGCTACTCTTTAACCAATGGACCAAGGAGCAGCCCAGCAAGATAGAAAGCTCTAGACAATAACTGTTCCCCTCCAGCCAAACACCCTTGAAAAAACAGTGGTCCCAGCCACATCCTATCAGCAAAGACTTCCATCCTTACCCCACTGTAGCAAGGAGTCCCTACCTCCCCACCAGGGTGTCAACGGGGAGTGGTAATAAGATGCCTCTCCCCTTCCCAGCCAGACTGGTGTCAACCAAGGACACCGAGGAGGGAGCCTGGACTTTTACCCACATAGAGCACTAAAACACAAGATTGAAATAAGATCTGGAGTCTCAAAACATCGTATCTAAAATGTCTAGGACACAACCTAAAATCACTTGTCATACCAAGAAGCAGGAAAAATTCAACTTGAATGACAAAAGACAATCAATAGACACCAATACCAAGCTGATACAGATGCAGGAATTATCTCACAAGGATTTAAAAGCAGCTATCATAAAAATGTTTCAACAGGCAATTGCAAGCATGTTTGAAACAAATAAAAAAAAGAAAATTTAAGAGAAATTAACAGTAATCTCTAAAATACCTGTCACCTAGATTCTATAATTAACTTTTTACTATACTTGCTTCCTCACCTATCAATCCATCCCTCTATCCATCCATCACTCCATCTTATTTTTTTATACATTTCAAAGTCAGTAGCAGACTTCACTACACTTCTGCTCATGTGGGCTATGTTCAAAGCTGAGCCCAAAGACCTCTGGCACTATGCTAGCCTGCAACCTCACAGAGTTCTGGGCTCCTTGGAGGCCAGAATAAGGGGAGAGTTACATGTCTTGTGGCTGAGTGATACATAAGAGTGTGTGTGTGTGTGTGTGTGTGTGTGTGTGTGTGTGTGTATCTCCAGTATTTGTTTCTTCTTAAGAGGGAAGCACTAACAGGAAAAAGCAGTCCAGGATGTGGATTAAACAACAGGAATTTGGATGTGGACCTCTGCTCAGCCCTTATCACTTTGGTTAGAGAGGCTGGAGCCCAGAGGATCAGCCGCAGGCCTCAGGACCAACCCTGGACACAAAAAAATAGAGCTCAGTGAATCCTTGGAGAGCACACAATCTATCATTTCACTACAGGTGGAGAAACCAGGTGCTGAGTCTGCTGTAGATTTGTGGCAGATTCCAGGCTGGTACTCTTTCTCTTTAGCCAGAACCACTGCAGCCTGGGCCTCAGCTGGTGAGCCAGCTGGCCCTGCCCACTGCCAAGGCAACTACAAAAAGAGCATGCACCAGTCGTGGGCAAAGCCCAAGGGCCACGACATCAGCCTGTCTCTCTGGCCCTTGGAGAACTGCTTAGCCTGCAGCTGGGGCCAAGGGACCCAGAACACAGCAGGGAGGGTGCTTCTCATCTCACAGCCATCGTCCTCCTGGGCCTACTCACCAAAGGCACTCTTTTTTTATTAAAAAAATTTTTAATTACAAAATATCTCAAACCTACATAAATCAGTAGGAAATCATATCATAAACACCTGGTTACCAGTATCCAGCTTTCTCAGACTTAATAACATTTAGTCATATTTGCTTTAGAGCTCCTTTTCTTGTTTTAAGAAATAAAAGCATTTTCAATACAAGTGAAACCCCCAGAACCTCTCCCCAAGCTTAATCCTCTTCCTGTCCTCAGAAGTAACCACTACTCTGAACTTAAAGTTTATCACTCCTGTAATTCTTACACTTCTGCTACTTATGTGGGTATCTTTAAATATATATATATATATTTAAAATATATTTTTAAATGTTAGTGAATGTGTATATATCCATATATAATATGTGTGATTTGTAAAAATGGTTCAAAATTTACTTTTTTGCTTAACAGTATTTTTTAAAGATTTATTTAAGGTTAATTAACATGACTCTAGGTCAGGGGTTAGCAAACTTAAGAAGCCAGATGGTAAATATTTTAGCTTTGCAGGCCACATGTGGTCTCTCTTGCACATTCTTTGTTTTGCTTGTGGTGGTGTTGTTTTGTTTCTTACAGCCCTTTAATAATGTGAAAACCATTCTTCTGAGCTCCCCAGCTGTACACAAACAGGACATGGGCCAGATTTGGTTCTAGGTCATATTCTATTGTATGAATACCCCATAGTTCATTCCTCCATGTTCCTATTACTGGACATTTCAGTGCTTTCCAGTTTTTCACTGTTACATGCTGGGCAAGTATGAACATCATTGTGTAAATGTGTGAGTACACACCAAGATGTGGAAGGGCTGGGCATTGGACATAAGTATCTTTGACTTCACGACACAGTGCCAATTTCTCTCTGTAATCAGTACCATTTTTCATCCCCAGCAGCAGCATATAAGCATCCCTTGTTGTTCTGTATCCCTGCTATAGGGCTTTCAAAATCATATGAAATAGTATCTCATTGTTGTTTCTATTTTCATCCTCCCACTCCTATTGAGGTTAAATATCTTTTCCTATGTTATTTTCCCACAGAATTAGAACAAATAATCCTAAAATTTATATGGAATCACAAAATACCAAGAATTGCTAAAGCAATTCTGAGGAAAAGAGAACAAAGCTGGAGGCATAACCCTCCCAGACTTCAGACAATACTACAAAGCTACAGTAATCAAAACAGCATGGTATTGGCACAAAAACAGACAGATGGATCAATGAAACAGAATAGAGAGCCCAGAAATAAATCCACATACTTATGGTCAATTAATCTTCAACAAAGGAGCCAAGAATATACAATGGAGATAAGATAGTCTCTTCAGCAAGTGATGCTGGGAAAGCTGGATAGCTGCATGTAAATCAATGAAGTTAGAACACACCCTCACACCATACACAAAATAAACTCAAAATGGCTTAAAGACTTAAATACAAGACATCATAAAACTCCTGGTAGAGAACAGGCAAAACACTCTGACATAAATCATAGCAATGTTATCTTAGTTCAGTCTCCTAAAGCAATAGGAATAAAAGCAAAAATAAACAAATAGAACCTAATCAAACATATAAGTTTTGTACAGCAAAGGAAATCATAAACAAAATGAAAACAGTGCACAGATTGGTAGAAAATATTTGCAAACGATGCAACTGACAGGGCTTAATTTCCAAAATATACAAACCGCTCATATAACTCAATAACAAAAAATGAACAACCCAATCCAAAAATAGGCAGAAGATCTAAACAGGCATTTCTCCAAAAAAGAATACAGGTGGCCAATAGGCACATGAAAAGATGCTCAACATCTCTAATTATCAGAGAAATTCAAATCAAAACTATAATGAGGTACCACCTCACACCAGTCAGAATGGCCATCATCAAAAAGTCTACAAATAATAAATGGTGGAGGGGGTTTGGAAAAAAGGGCTTTGGGGAAAAAATGTGGAAATGTAAATTGGTGCATCCACTATGGAGAACAGTATGGAGGTTCCTTCAAAAACTAAAGATAGAGTTACTATATGATCCTGCAATCCCACTCCTGGGCATATATCCAGAGAAAACTCTAATTTGAAAAGATATATGTACTCCAATGTTCATAGCAGCACTATTTTACAATAGCCAGGACATGAAATAGATCATCAGATGAACAGATAAAGAAGATGTGGTGTATATATATACAGTGGAATGTTACTCAGCCATAAAAAAAAGAATGAAATAATGACACTTGCAACAATACGGATGGACCTAGAGATTATCATACTAAGTGAAGTATGTCAGACAGAGAAGGACAGATATCATATGATATCACTTATATGTGAAATCTAAAAAAAATGATACAAATGAACTTATTTATAAAACAGAAACAGACTCACAGACATAGAAAACAAACTTATGGTTACCAAAGGGGAAAGGGTGGGGAGGGATAAATTAAGAGTTTGGGATTAACAGATATACACTACTATGTACAACACAGATAAACGACAAGAACCTACTGTATAACACAGGGAACTATATTTGATATCTTGTAATAAACTATAATGGGAAAGAATCTGAAATATATATATATATATATTTGACTGAAATATATATATATATACACACACACATAGCTGAATCACTTTGCTGTACACCAGAAACCAACCCAACATTGTAAATCAACTATACTTCAATTAAAAAACAATGAGAACAAAAAGCCATGTCTTTTCCTATGTTTATGGGCCATTTAAGTTTCCTCTACTGTGAATTACATGTTCGTGGCTTTTGCCCATTTTCTCTTTGGTTGGCTGCCTTTTTAAAATATTAATGTTTATAGGAAATCCTTAAATATTCTGGAATGTATCCTTTGCTGATTATATGAATTGCAAAGACCTTCTCTCAGTCTGTGGTTTCTCTTGACACCAAATTTGAGGTATGTTTGGTTGGGTAGAAGTTTAAATAGTTTAGTCAAGTCAGATCTAATAACATTTTTCTTTTAGGCTTATGTTTCTAGCATTTTGTTTAAGAAGTTACTTTCTACCTGTTATGCACTGAATGTTTGTGCCAACCCCCAAATTCATGTGTTGAGATCCTAACCGCTAATGTGATAGTATTAGGAGATGGGGCCTTTGGGAGGTGATTAGGTCATGAGGGTAAAGACCTTATGAAGGGGATTAGTGCCTTCATAAGAAGATACAGGAGACCACTTGCTTCCTTTCTTTCTCTGCTCCCTGCCATGTGAGGATAGGATACAAGGAAAAGGCAGCTGTCTGTGAACCAGGAAACGGGCCCTCACTAAGAACTCAACCATGTGGCAGATCTGATCTCAGACTTCCAGCCTCCAGAGCTGTGAGAAATAAATGTTTATTATTTAAGCCACCCAGTCTATAGTTTTCTGTTATAGCAGCCCAAACTAAGACAATTCCTTAGTCATCATATCTTCCTAAATTTCCTTCTAAAAGTTTTTAAAGTTTTTCATTTCACCACTAGATCTTTAATAAACCTGGAATTTGGGACTTCCCTGGTGGTCTAGTGGTTAAGAATCCATCTTCCAATGCAGGGGATGTGGGTTCGATCCCTGGTGGGGGAACTAAGATCCCACATGCCATGGGGCAACTGAGCCTGCAGGCCACAACTAGGGAGTCTGTGTGCCTGCAACTAATAAGCCCGTGCACTCTGGAGCCCATGCGCCACAACTAGAGAGAAACACGTGCACTGCAACAAAGAGTCCTCACACCACAGTGAAAGATCCTGCATGCCACAACTAAGATCCAATATAGCCAAAAAATAAATTAATTAAAAAAAAAACACCTGGAATTTAGTTTTGGTATGATGGGAACTAGGAATCTAATGGTATTTACTTTCCATGTGGATAATCCATTGTCCCAACACCGTTTATAGAACATTCCATCCTTTCCTCATTGATCTCCAAGGCAACATCTGTCTCATTTCACATTTCCATGTGTCATGGGTTTCTTGTTGGGTTCTCATTCTCTTATTTCACTCTTAATTTCTATGGCATTATTGTATGTCTAAATATCTTAAATAGTTCCATTACCACCACCCCATATGTCATTCTTATTCTTTAAAAATGTATTCATTTGGGGGACTTCCCTGGTGACACAATGGTTAAGAATTCTCCTGCCAATGCAGGGGACACGAGTTCAATCCCTGGTCCAGGAAGATCCCACATGCCACAAAGCAATTAAACCTGTGTGCTGCAGCTACTGAGCCTACACTCTGGAGCCTGCAAGCCACAACTACTGAGCCCACACACTGCAACTACTGAAGCTACACGCCTAGAGCCCAATCTCTGCCAAGAGAAGCCACCGCAATGAGAAGTCCACACACTGCAACGAAGAGTAGCCCCCACTCACTGCAGCTAGAGAAAGCCCATGCATGCAACAAAGACCCAATGCAGCCAAAAATAAAATTCATTAATTAATTAATTTTAAAAATTAAAAATGTATTCATTTGGGTTGCCCTAGAAGCAGAGCCTGAGACAAGGATTTGGATGCAAGAATTTTCTTTAGAAAGCAGTTCCAGGAAAAACAGGTAAGAAAGTGAGGAAGCAAGATAGAAAAGGGAAGAAAGTCAAAGGAGGTGCATTAAAGAGCAAGATGGAAGTTCACCTGAGCTCAGTCTCACTGGGCACTTCAGCGTTACTCCAAATGAGGGGCAAAGCAACTGAAGTATTTATCTACTAACTCTCATTCCTCATTGGCTATTTTTAAAATGTACCCAGGATTAGTTTTAATCAGGTATGGAAAGATATACAGACATAGAAATGACTGTCACAAAGGAAGAAGTTTTCTATACCCACAGATCTCTAGAAACAGGAGGCATGGCATGGCATGTAGGGCCACAAGGGGAAGAACCAAGATCAGTCAGGAGGCAGAGGGAGTGAGAGGAAACATGACATGAGCCTTTATTGTGGTTTCTGCAGGAGAGGCAAGGCAAGATAAGCAGGCTTAGGATTGGCTAGTTTGAATAATTTCAGTTGCCTCTGGGGCATATCAGCTGTCTGTAGTTGTCTAGTACTTGCCCCTAGGATGACTAGGGAAGATGGATAGTAGCTTGGAGTATAAGAGCCTGATAAGGAGGTGGTTGAGGGCTATGGGCTTTGGATGGTTGGTTTGCATATGAAAGTTGCACTTGCAGGTGAGTCCTTTATTATCTCTAGAAATTGGCTAACCCCTGGGAGGGGGAATCTCTCCAGGATCAGCAAAGCCTCAGATGTCAAAACATCAGAAAATAAAAAGGCATGATTAACACATCAAGGCTGCTCTTGGAGGCATCAACTCCCTGGCATGTATAGGGTTGGTGATGCTGAGGGATAGGAGCAGGGCACCAATGGTGTCTGCTACACTGTTCTTGGCCCCTTGGTTTCTACATGGACTTTGCAATCTACCCATTAAGTTCCACGAAAAATTCTATTAGGTTTGTGCGGGAATCACATCATATTTATATGTTAATTTGGTAATAAGTGATATAATTATAAAATAGGTCCTCCTGCTTATAAGTATTTCCATTTTATAATTTGAGTTCTTACATGCATAAACATGTTATACATTTCCATTTTATCAATTCTTCCTTTAAGTCCTGGAGTAATTTTTATAATACTCTACATGAAAGGTCTTGTGTCATCTTTTGCTTGATGCTTTCTCAGATTTTTGTTGCTGTTGTGAATAGAATCTCTTTTTCTATTACATGTTATAATTTGGTATTACTCATGCATACGAATGCTAATAATTTTTAAAAGATGATCTTGAATTCAGCAACCTACTCTCTTACTGGTCTTAGTAATTTATCTGTATATTCTCTTGGAGTTTCTACAGAGACAATATACTGTCTTCATACACAGGTAGTTTTCCTTTCCAATTTTTAAATTCCTTTCTTTCTTTCTTTTATAGGTTGAATTATAAAGGTTACTGCTGTTGTGCAGCCTGTGACCTAAAAAAAAAAAGGCAATTTCATATAATTTAAGCTAACACATGAAGGCCTAGGACTGCCAATGTTGTGTTGAATACTACATGATAGAAACCATGATAGAAGGCATCCTTGCCTAAGTCCTGACTTTTTGATGGAAATTGCTTTTAAAGTTTTACCATTAAGTCTGATCATTGCTACATGTTTATTAGGTGAAGGAAGCTAGTTTGCTAATAGTTTGCATTGCATGAGTAATCTGTTAAGGTACATTAGTGAGTTACCTAATGTTGACTCACTTGTATTCTTGGAATAAACTCTACTTTGCCATGATGTATTATTTTTGTGTGTACACTGCTGTTTTCAACTTGGTGTGTTTTTTTTTTTGTATCCAACAGTATGCATTTTATGACAATAACATGTACAGATTGAGCACCCTAGGGCTCTCTTTATATCCTAAAGAAAATGAGCATTTACATTATTCATGGGCTGTACTGAATTAAAAAAAGATCAGTTGTACACTCACCCCTTAGATAGGATAAACTGCCCTGGGGTATACAGCTTTAATACCATGATTAAAGTTGTTTGCAAAAGGAACAGAGAACTAAACAAAACAAATCATTTTTCCTTGGGAGTGGAGAGTCTTTCATTTGCTGTTATAACCAGCAAATACCATTCATTAAGTCAAAAATGGAAGGGGGGCCCACAAACACCATTTGAGCAAGCTGACCAATACACACCACAGTTTTAAAAATGAAGGTTATATACTGTATGTTATAAGTTCCCACTAGGCAGTGTCAACATGACATCTATTTCTTTGCTTGCTTTGTGATCATACCCCTTGGAGGTGTTACGGGTCTCGTGGCATTCGGCTTCTTTTTCTCTGCAGGCTTTAAAATCTGAAAAGAACACAATAGTGTTTTGTCCACATTGATCATGGCACCTGCATTGTCAAATTCTCCACAATAATTGGGTGCAGAAAACAGAGTGACCAACTGCCTCTTTGCAAAAAATTCATATCCATCTTCAACCACCTGATGGGCTCTACATATAAGATCCAAATCATGCTTATGGAGAAATTTTGCAACCACTTCTGCACTAAATGTGAAGGACATGCCTCTGTCATTTTCACCCCAGCCTAAGACATCTTTATCGGGGTCAGACCACAAAAGATCACAAAGAAGACCTTGATCTGGTACATCAGTTGGTCGCATAATTCACCGTATCTACTCCATAGAGTTAAGATCAGGTGATAAACCTCCATGACAGCAGAATATTTTCTCATCCACCGTGGCTGCTATCGGTAAACAGTTAAAGCAGTCTGTGAAAATTTTCCATAGTTTAATGTTATATCTTCTTTTACATTCATCATAAAATCCATAAATTCGATTGATGCTGACACATTCGTGGTTTCCTCCGAGAAGAAAAAAATTCTCGGGATATTTGATTTTGTAAGCCAATCACAGGCAGATAGTCTCCAATGACTGCTTTCATCTGTCCACAGAGTCCCCAAGAAACAGGTAATTGCTTTCTGGCGGGAAACCACTGTACTCAAAAAGTCGAAGCAAATCATAGTATTGCCCATGGATATCACCACATATTTTGAGTGGTGCTTCAAATTCTAGTAGGATAGGCTGACTGAGAAAGACTTCTCGGGACTTTAAGCACAGTCCTCTGATTTCATTCCCCTGTAGCTGGATATTCTTACCAGGCTTGGACCCTCTCACTTCCAGCAGCCGTTGGGTGATGCTGTCGATGTTGAGCTTATCTACATCCGCCACCGCCTTCCACCGCCGACCCTCCCGCAGCGGCGCCGCCGCTGGCTCGCGCCCTGGATTCACACCTCCTTTCCCAGGCCACAAGCACAGAGATGGTGGTGGCGGCGGTGGCAGAAGCCGCGGCGGGTCCCCCCGCCAACCGCCCCGCTCCCTGCTTCCTCCTTCTCTCCCCACTGGAACCACAACTTGGTGTTATTTTACTTAGAATTTTTAATCTACATTCATGAAGACTAAAAATAGCTAACATTTATTAGGTGCTTTCTGTGTTCCAGGCAGCATTAAGGCATGTTCCATTAATTATTTCATTTCATCCTAGAAGGCCTATTGTTTTGAAGGTTAATTCCTCCTCTGAAATATGAGAGAACTGAGGCACAGGGAAGTCAAGTCACCTCCCCAAGGTCACAGAGAATATTAGTACTGACACCAGAATACAAATCCAGACTGCCTTGCTCCAGAGGCCACGCACTAACCACTAATTCGTGCCATCTCCCTGTGACAATACCCATAAATCATATTGGTCTATAATTCTCTTGTATGTCTTTGGTTTGGTACCACAATTATACTATCCTCAACAAATAAGTTGGATAGCTTTTCCTCTTTTTCTTTCCTTTCTAAAAATTATTTGTCATACTTCTATGAAAATTTATTTCATCTGGAGTGAATTCACCTATTTATTGTGTTTGCTATCTTTCTTAGCCTTTGATTGCTTACATTTTCAAATCTTGGTTTGCAGGCTCACTTCGCTTTTTTTTTTTTAATCTCAAATTTACAGAAGAGTTGCAAGCACCATACAAAGAACCTTTTCCCCTTGCATCATTTTGAATACATTTGTAACACAGGCTTCTGAACACTTTTATGTGCATTATCTACAAAGATATCTCCTATATAGCCAAAATTATCACTGACACAGTACTACCATCTGATCCCCAGATCCCATTCAAATTTTGCCAGTTGTCCCCATGAAGTCCTGTATAGCAAAAAGATCCGTTTCAGAATCATGTGTTGCATTTAGTTGTGGTGTCACATGAGTCTCCTTCTATCTGAAACAGTTGCTCAGTCTCTCCTTGACTTTCATAGCCTTGACACTTTTGATGATAACAGACTAGTTATTTTATAGAATGTCACATAATCTGGGTTTGTCTGATATATTCTCATGACTAGATTCAAGTCATACATCTTTGGTAGGAATATCACAGAAGCAATTCTGTGCACTGCACCCTATTGGGTAATGTACAATTTTGATTTGCCCCATTATTCATGATGTTAACTTTGATCACTTGGTTAAGGCAATATATTGCTTTCCTAATGATGCTATAAGAAAGTACCAAACATGTAGTGCCTTGAAACAACATGATTTTTTTTTCTCTTACAAGTCGAAAGGTCAGAAGTCCAAAATCAGTCTTACCGGGCTAAATCAAGGTATTGGCAGGACTGGTTCCTTCTGAAGCTTCCGAAGGTGAATCTGTTCCTTGCCTCTTCCAGCTCTGGAGGTTGTCTTGGCATACCTTAACTCATATCTACATCACTCCAATCTCTGCAATCTCCGCTTCTATTTTCACACGCATTCTCTCACTCTGATCCTCTGTCTCCCTTTATAAGGACCTCTGTGACTACATCAGTCCCACCAGGCAAATCTCCCCATCCCAAGACCTTTAATTTAATCACATCTGCCAAGTTCCCTTCACCATATAAAGTGACATCCACAGCTTCCAAGAATAGGATGTGGACATCCTGGGGGGTCATTATTCAGCCTACCACAGGTGGTATCTGTAAAGCTCCTCTGTCAACTCTTATCCCCCTTATAATTAATAAGTATTTTGTGGGGAGGTACTTTGAAACTATGTAATTTCCTCATTTCTCATCAAACTTTCATCATTTATTTACTTCAATACAGTCTTAAAGTTTCTAATTTTATTTGATGAGTACTCACTATCATTATTTATTTTAATGCTATAATTGTCCCAGATCTTTCCCTATCTCTCTCTGAGCACTTCACTTACCTTCCAGTAAAAGTTAGGCTATTTTGAATGGACATTACATCCTCTCCCTCTCTCTCTCCCTTCCTACCCTCCCACCTTTGCTTACCTAACCTAAGGTTTCACACTTGCTTCCAAGTTTTATGGCATTTTCAAGCTCCCATACTGCGGTATAATAGGAATAATACACTTCCTATGAAGTTAGGGCCTCGGACAACAGATCAGCGGCAGCACCCCTACCCCAGCATCCTTTCAGGTACTGGGGGACATCTCAGCCCCCAAGAGTCTTTTAGCCCCCTTTTATTCCTAAGGACCTGCCACTGCCTTTGGCTTCCAGAGCCCAGCAGGCTCCAGGCTTCAGCCCCCCATCACTTTGCATTTCTTTTCTGATTTTAGTTCATGGAGATCTTATTTTTTCAGCCTGGCTATGTCTTTTTGGTTTGCTTTATATATTTCACCTATTTATTGCCGCCGTTTGGAGAAGAGAGGATGCATTCAAACCCAAGTTCTCCAAGCCATCTTAAAGGGAAACATTTCAACAGTGTTCTTTTTAAAAGAACATATGTCAACATGTCAGACTGCAGCAAAAAAGACATTGGGGGAAGCAATATGATAGCAAGACTGAGTGCCCTGGAGAGAATGTGGCAAAGTCGCCGTTTTTCGGTGATCACCCCCCCAGACCCTGCCCTTCCCACCTGGTCCCTCCAGTTGTTAGGTTTGCCTGTTGGGGCCCAGACAGGGGAGGAGGTGGGGGGCTGGAGCGAGAGAGAGGAGGGCCACGGGCTACAGGAATACGCCTAATGCCCTTTTGGATCCTGGACTGAGGCACCACTTCTGGCCAGGTCCAAAAGTAAGGCTGCCCTGGCGCTGATGCCTATCTTGTGAGGTCCTCCAACTCCCAAGGGAATGATACTGATTCCAACACTTAGTGAGGACCACCTGGCTGGAGGAGGGGGTGCTTGCTCCCTTCAGTCACCTGAGCCGCCTGTGGTCAGCACAGGTTGTAAGGCTCAAGGGGAGGACACAGCCGGCCCACTCTGGCTCCATCCCGTCCCTTCCTCAGTCACCCAATCTAGGTAAGGGGCCCCTGAACTATGCCACCCTCCCAAATTCCACCCCCTTTTCTAAGCGCCCTTTCCCCAGTGTCTGCAGATAGCTGCGCCCCACTCTAGCTGGCTTACTCTCCACTCCCTGCAGTGCTCCATTTTTCTTCAGCAAACCCCATGGGCACAGACTCGAGGTCTTTTCCTGAAAGACCTCCCCCCGAGTCCTGACGGCAGGCAAAGCCCAGGCACCTCTCGGCTGGAGTACAACCACTTTCCCCAGCAGTAGAGGGATCCAGAGCCACTGTCTGCCTCAGTCTCCCCAACTGTAAAAAGGGTGCACACGCTTTCCGCCGGCCTCCCTTCAAGGAAAGTTGGAGGCGGGAGTAGGTCGGGAAGTACAGAGGCCAGCCCCCGGGGGACGACCCTAGGCGGTTGGCGGAGACGAGCCAGTCCCGCCCCGATGGTGCCGGCCCCGCCCCTGGGGTCTCAGCGCCCCGCCCCATCCCCGAGTGGGCGTAGCTCACAGCTGCCGCCCCCAGCGGGGCTCGGCTGGGCTCTCCGCGGGGTCCTAGTGCCCGCCGTTACCACGACTTCAGACCTCCGAGGCCGCGGGCACGGCTCTCACTCGCCTGCTCGAGGCTGCCAGTGCCCGAGTGGTCCGACCGCTGAACTCGCCTGGGCTGCCTCTCCAGCCCCCGCCCCCGTCATGAGAAGTGCGCTCCCCCTGCTCCTTTTCTTCCTGATTGTCCTTTGCGGGCAAGGTGAGTTCTCTTCGGGGAAGGAGGGAGGGGCGCCTGGGTCGGGCAGAGCCCGGCTGGGCTGGCCACAGGTGGGAGGGAAGGGAGCGTGCCCTGCACCCGGGGGAGTGGCCCGAGATCGTCCGGGACGAATGGGGGCGTGGGCGGGGCTAAGCCCACTCGCGGCAGCAGGGGCGGGCCAGGATGAGTGGGTCTGCGAGGTTTGGGGTGGGGACCGCCTGTCCTCTGCACGGCCGCCAGGGCCACCCTCCGTATAGAGCGCCTTTGGGCTGGGCAGCGGGGCTGAGTGGTACCCGCTTGACGAGCAGCTCTGCTCAATCCCAGCGCTATTGTAGACGTAGGGAAACTTAGCTTGGGGGTGAGGAGGGGTACCCAACTCCCCAGCCCAGATGCGTTTGGGGGTGGATCTCCTACACACTTTTACGGTACCTCTGCCTCTGGTCACTCACCCCTAGGGGTTGGCCGGCGGGGAGAGCCAGCTTGACTGAGTGTGGGGCTGGTGAAGTGCAGCCTGCCACTCAGGAACCTGCAGATTCTGACACCTGGAAGGGAAATCCAGTCAGCCCTTCCCAGGCAGAGTCCAGATACGGTGAGGATTGCCTGCTCCCCGCCTCAGTCTCCCCACCTGAGTTCCAAGGACTCTTCAGCTCCTACCCTGCAGCCCAAGCTTGTCCTCACAGCCTTCGTCAACCTAGAGGACCAGGGCTATATCTTCCTTGGACAGAGACACACCATCGGGGGTTTTGGAGGTAGGAGTCGGGGGACGTACAAAGTTCCTACAGGCAAGCAGAGATCTTACCAAAGACTGTGTCTACACTCCACATGTGCGTCTTGCCTCTGTCACCACTTGCTCAGTGACCCTCTCTGGGCCTCGGTTTCTCTGTCTGTTCAATGGGGATGATATGCCCTGACTACATACTTGGGGACTCAGATGTGAGTCAGCTGCACTGTTTCTTAAGTACAGTCCCGGGCCCACCTGCATCAGAAACACCCAGTACACATCCCCGGGCCCCATCCTAGGCTCACAGGATGAGAATCTCTGGAAACGGAGCCTGGGAATCTGCACTTACACAAGCATGCAGGTGATTCTTCCACGTGATCAGAGAAGCTGCTGACCATATATCATGAGCTCTCTGTGAAACGTAAAAACCTCAACTTCTTGAAAAAACTCCGTAGCTGCCCTTTAATAAATACAAATCTCTTCTTCCTTTCCTCAGTTAAGGACACACATCCCCAACTGAAAATCGCTCAGCCTTTCAGGTGCCCACTTGCCAAGATTCCACTGACCCTTTACTTTCTGTGGTTTGTATTCCAAACCAATAGGTATTGCCTTTCCATTTTACCCATACGGATTTTACCGTCAGCTCTGCTCTTCTCAAACTGTACACACACTCACACATTTTAGAATTCCATCTGTGGCCTCCTCTCAGACTCTTAACCCCTTACCGGTGGGGAGCAGCTGTTCCAGAGGAGGCCTCCGAAGGCAAGCCCTGGACAGAGGCAGGGCGGGCCCAGTCCGCCTCCGAACCACTGGGTCATGACTGACCCCTAGTGGTGGCCTCTTTGTGTAACTGTGCCGGCCCCAGGGCTGGGAGGTGACCCCAACTGTGCCCCCGAAGCTCCCACCTGTTCTGGGCCACCCCTGTCACCTGGGAGTGAGAGGCCTGTTCCTCGTCTTTTGAACCTGGCAGGCCTCAAAGGCATAAAGCAGCAGATTGCAAAGCCTTAATGTGTATCGTCTGCAAGTCCGGCTGCACCCCGTGCACATATACAAGTACAGACACAGGCACAGGCACGAGTACACACTTGGCTCTGGACGCCAACGTGGCTGCTTCAGGGACAGGCTCCTCACGGGGAAGTCAGCAAGGGCACAAAAGAAGGCACAGGGATCAGGGCAGGGCCTCTACCTGAAAGAGCATCCTAGACCTGGCTCTGCCTCTGACTTGCTACGGCTCCTTGAGTAAGTTCCTCCCCCTCTTTGGTCTCAGTTTCCCCAGGTAAGAAATAGAGAGTGGGCTAAATGGCCTAAGGTCTTCAGAACCTCTTTCTCTGGATCCCACAGCTGGTCCTCAAGATGGGTGAGGGTCTCTAGGGGCCAGCTGAACGCCTGAGAGGCAGGACAGGCCCAAAGGTGAGCAACCTGAGCATCTCAGGTGGGCTCAGAGCTGGAACGCAAGCCCCCACAGCCTGCAGAGCAGCCCTGGCCTCTGAGATACCCAGGTAAACAGCCTCCTGGGGGCTGCAGAGATGTGGGATCCAGCCTCCCCCAGCGCTGCAGGGCTGGGGGGCCGGGAGCCTCAGACTCTGACCCGAGCTGTCCCAGACATGCCAGATGGACTTGGGCAAGTCACACCCTGCTGAAATGATGGGTCAACTCAAATATATATAATAAAGAGGGGCTGTGGGAGACACCCAGCTATAGCCTGTGGCTACAGACTGGCTTCCAGGGTATTCAAGCAGCTGGCCTCTGGGAGGGGGTCTGGGGTATGAGAGGCAGGGCTCAGAATGTAGGCCAAGCATCCACAGGACCCCCTCTGGACAGCCTGGGGCAGTCGGGGGGAGGGAGAGTGGGCAGCAGGTATGCTGGGAGCATCTTCACAGGCACTGAATATTGCATCTGCTCCAGTTAGGCAACGAGTTGGAAAGTGCATGGAGCAGGCAGGGTGGTGGCTGCTCCCTGTGGCCTTGTGTCCAGCCCAGCTCCCACCCAGGAGTCCACCTCAGACTTCCTTTGTCGGGCAAGTCACACTCTGGGCCCTCTGGCCTCATCCAGAGGGAGGGATTTGGTAGGACAGAGTGAACTGGCCCCTCCGGGGAGGATGCCATCCCAGGCCTGGGCCTGGTGAGCCGGCAGACCCACCCCCAGCTCGTCAGCCTCCCTTATTTCCTTATCCTTTTCCCACTTTCTTGCCTGCCCCCACACTATTTCCTCTGCACATCCTCATCTCTTCCCCCATTCCTGGGGTCTCCTGTTCAGGTGTCCTTGACCTTTCTCTGAGGCTCCCTCTTCCCAAGGCCCCTCCCTGACCTGCGCGTACCTGAAGTCACCAGAGTGAACAAGATGAGCTCCTGAACCTCACCTTCACTCCAAGACGTGTGAGGGAGATGGAACGAAGACCCAAATACCATGTGGCAAGAGATCTGGGCTGTGAAAAGGGGCAGATCTGGGACTGTGGCAGCTCAGTGGGGCTCCCGGCCAGGTCAGGCTCCTTGCAGGAGACTGCATTTGCTGGTTAAGAGTATGATTCTGAGTCCAGACCTCTCCTTTAAGCTCCAGACCAGGAGCCAACTGCCAGCTGGACCCCTCCATTTGGTGTCTCGAAGTGCACCTTGCACTCTGTAGGGCCGAGTCTGAACCCAGGAAACTTCCCCTAGCCCAGGCCTTTTCTCTTTTAGTGAAAAGCATCATCATCTCCCCAGCTCTGAACACAAACCCACGTTTGAGTAGCACCTCTCCTGCTCTACATGGAAGGCTCTCTGAGGGCAGGAGCCATTTCTAGGCTCGTGCTGTTATCCTCAGCACATAATGCAGTGTCTGGCACAAGAAAGACTTCGGATATTTGATGGCTGGTGGCCCAGGGGCTGTCCCGGCAGAAGAAAGAGTGTGCTTGAAGATTTAGAAGTGAGACAGTGAAGGCCACATGGAGAAAGGAAAACAGTATATGTGGCCAAAATATAGAGTACCTGGGCATAGAGGTGGAGAGGTAAGAAAAGATCAGGTTGAGGAAGAAATGCTGATGCCAGGGACTTTGGATGCTAAGCTGAAATATTTGGATTTGAACTCTACCTGCAGCTCTGAGAGGTTACGGGCAGGGATGGGCTCTGGTCTAGTAGCTGTAGGAAGACCACTCTAGCATTGTATGGGACATGATGGCAGGGGCAGAGTCGGGGTGGGGAGACCAGCAAGAAGGCTATTGGAAGAGCCCGGCGCAGGGTGGTTAGCTAGGACCAGGAGGGATGGATAGGGAAGGACAGACTAAGAGATTTGGAAAGTAGAATAGACAAAACTGGGTGGCCACTTAGATGAACCAAGGGAGGGGTCAGAAAGAGATGCCCAGGCTTTGGACTAGACGTCTAGAGCGTGGGGTGCCATTCATTGCTAGAGGGAACGGGAAGAGGAAGATGTAGGGCGTGGGAGAAGACAGCTGAGCTCTGGCTTGAATAGATTTAATTTGAAGTCCCCAAGGAGAGGTAGGCCTGCCAGCACCTTAGCTGCTCCAGCTGGCCTGAGGGCACCTGTACTCTCTGGCCCTCACAGCTCTCCCTTTCAGTGCCATCAGCTGGGTGAGGACCCAGAAGATCTGACTGTGTGTTTTCCCAGGGGACTGCCGCATGGCCAACGCAGAGGAGAAGCTCATGGACGATCTCCTGAACAAAACCCGCTACAACAACCTGATCCGCCCAGCCACCAGCTCCTCCCAGCTCATCTCCATCCAGCTGCAGCTCTCCCTGGCGCAGCTCATCAGCGTGGTAGGTAGAGGGGACAGCTGTGCCTTCCCCATGGCTGGACACTGTACGCTACATGCTCCTCGTGTGAATGCTCCCCTCAGAGCTGCTTCCAGGGCCAGGGTTTCACACCTGTGCGTGGGGAGAGGAAAGGACCACAGGGAAGATTAACGGTGGGCATGGTCACCTTGGGCACCCCCAACTCAGGGACAGCAGAGGGGAGAAGGGGAACTCCCTAGTAGCCTTCCTCAGCACCCCCCACCAGGCTCCACATCCACACATCAAGACCTGACAACCCACCTTGTGGACTCTGTAATCCATTCTTCGTTTCCATACCTGCAGTGACTGCCCTCATTTATCCAGACCTTCACCCAGTTGGCTAGACCGATGCAGCAGCTGCCTCTGGTCCCGTCCCTACACCTGCACCCATCAGTTTCTATACCCTAGTTCCTATCTCCCACCCAACAGGTAGGGGGTATGTGAAGCCATCCGTTGAGGAGACTGGGGGAGATGATAGGGTAGAAGGAGGAGAAGCTTAGGGCCATGTTGGAGACCCACCTGTCTATGGCAGGCCCACTGGCTGCCTACCCAGTGGCCATTCCCCCCTCACAACTTCTTTGTTAATGAAACTATGACTTCATTAGATACTGGATACTCATGAGCTTCATGGGTCCTTCTCTGGCTTCCTTGCCGCATATTATTAAGTCTTAGCTAACCACTGTAATTCTATTCCTCCAGCCAATAATCAGTTAAGCGTCGGGCATGAGCTGTAGCCCTGGCATTGGGATGTAGGGGCTGCCTAGAGGGGTGGGCGTCTCTGGGAAAGTTTTCCTCAAATTCAGAAAGGGACCCAAGAAGAGATTTGCCATTTCCTGCCACAGACATTGTCATGTGAAGATTTTATATTTCGAACCATGGCCACCATCTCATGATCATGGGGGAAAAAACAAGAAAGTCATAGAGTCCTGACATCACTGTTAACAGCCTAGAATCCTGACATCATTGAATTACTGCATTAACCAACACTGAAATGATTGGCCTGCTCTCTTGTTATGTGATGTAATAGACGTCTCTATTGTTTTAGCCACTCGTAGTTGGATGTTTTATCGAACATTCAGCTATGCTTAAAGCCAAAGCATTTTAATTGGTTCTGGGATCATGGATTTGCAGGTGACTCCAAACTGGGAAACTAGAGTGCACAAAGTGGGCAGGACATCCCTAGCAAAAAGAAGAGCACATGCAAAGGCACACACAGCATTTTTGGAATGAACGAATCATAACTTAGAGGCAGAGTCAGGGGTCTCAAAGTTTAGGCAGATTCCTTAATTTATGCATATGGAAAAAGATCAGATGGGAACAATCTAGGACCTTGTCTGGGAGTTCTGGCAATACCAGAGTAGATCCAAAATTGCCTGACTCCCAGCTCTGTACACTGACTGGCCACTCCTTTTCTCAAGACCTTGCCAGGGCACTGGAAACCCACTGTGCCTCTCCTCCTGAGCCTTGGGAAGCCAACCAAGGGGGCTGAACCTCCCTTGGTCTGGCGGCTGCCTTCTTACCGTCAGCCTCTCTCTCTAGCACACTCGGCTCTCACAAGCCCAGCGCCTCCAACCTATAGCTCTCATGAAGGCTTTGGCCAAATTAATGGCTGGCTTCCTCCCCTGGGACGCAGCACAGCCCAAGAATGGGGGAAGGGTGAAAAGCCTGTGCTCTCTGTCCCTCTCCCCTTCACAGGCCAACTGGAAGGAATAAGCACTTCCATCCAGGCTGCTCCCAGGCTGGTGTCTGAATGTTATTGTCCAGCCAAAGGCTTTTTGCTTAATGGGGTGAGCCGAGCTGCTGCCCTGCAGCTGCTGCCCTGGTGAGGATGAACAGGAAGGCAGCTCTAGCCACGCTTCCAGGCTAATTCTGCCCCTGCCAGATCTGCTCTGTGGTCCCTGTGGGATAATAGAAGTTACCAAAGGAGGAGGGCACACAGCCTCCAGCCCCCACGCCTGTGAGTGTAGCACAGTGAACCGTCATAATCCTGAAAGCTGTGTATAGAGCACATATGAGGTCTGGGGGGTTCTTTTTCCTTCTGTATTTCAGGGTTTGGTTTTCAAGGAGGGAGAGTTATGGGCATAACCAGTTTAAAGGTGGAAGTTTCTAGGGAGCAGGCAGGGAATTTGTGACGTGTAAGGCCAGCAGGCTTTCAGAAGCAGCTCTTTGGGAAGGCCGGGGCTGCCTTTGGGAAGGCAGCTGCTGTGGGAGTAAAGGGGGCTGAGGCATAGGACTAAGGAACAAGAGAACTTTCTGGGTGGTAGAAATGTTCTATAGGAGGTGGGTTACCTGGATAATGCATTTGTTAAAACTGAGCAAACGATACCCTTAAGATCTATGCATTTCGTGGTGTGTAAATTGTACCTCAATCTCACTGTATGTAAATTGTGCCTCAACTTAAAAAAAATTTTTTTAAGACAGATGAAGGTTTTCAACTTTCAGTAAAGACAGTGTAACTGTTGCAGATTAACATTTCCACAAGAACAATTAGAAAAGCCAGACAAAAATGCCTCTCCTCTCCCAAACCTGTTTGAAGGTCTTGGAGGGCTTAGCCAGGATAAGGGACCAGGATCCAGGAGGTGACCCTGACGGTCTCTGGTGCTTTTCCCATCGTTTGATGATTGGTAAACAGTATAGAGCAGGGGCAAGGGAGCTGAATACAAAGTGGTGGCTAAGAGGTTGGGAAGCCTAGCTGAATGCTTGGCACTCTTATGGGGCTGGGATGACACAAATTGGAATTGAGCCCCACTAAGGAGATGGGACCTTGGTGAGGACCTTGAGGACCATCCCTCAGAGTCAAAATGAATCAAGAACAAAATGAATCAAAAACAGACCAGACCTCACAAAAACTAAAACCTGCTTTGAACCAGCTTAGTCACAGACTAGATGAAGGTGATCTGCCCTCCTCTAACTGCCTGCCATAAAGCCAAAGTCAGTCCTCCCTGGAGGCAGATAAAGTCAGAGAAAAACTTATTAGGCAGGCAATAAGACAAGACAAAACAAGAAAAATCCAAGACAGAAAAGAAAGAAACAGACGCACAGATGATTCACATATTGGAGTCATCAGACATAGACTTTAAAATAACCGCCATTAAGATGGTAAAATTTATGTTATGTGTATTTTACCATTATTAAAAATAAACAAAATAAATAAATGTTCTTAAAAAGAAATGCCATGTATTAATATGTTCAAGAAACTTACAATGATGGAGAATTTAAAATTTACTAGATGGGTTTAATAGTAGATTGGTCATAGCAGAAGAGAAAGTTAATGAACAGGAAAAGAGGTCAATCAAAAATATATAGACAAATGATAGAAAAAAAGGAAGGAAGATACTGAAAAGAAGATAATATGATATGTGGTTTAAAAAATGTCAGGTCTAATGTGTATTTGGAGTTCCAGAAAGAGTGACAATAAAAATAAGGCAGAAGCAGTCTGAAGTGATTCTGATGGAGAATTTTCCAAAACTGACTAAAGACATTAAGCTACAGATGCAAGAAGCTCCATGAACACTATGAAAGGTAAATACAAAGAAAATCATACCCAGGTACATCATACGCAAACTCCTGGCAACCAAAGACAAAGAAAATCTTAAAAGTAGTCAGGTGGAAATAAAAGTCAGAAGCAACAATAAAACTAACAGCTAAAAATGGAAGCCAGAAAATTGAATGACATTTTTAAAATGCTGCAAGAAAGAAACCACAAACCTAGAAGTATACAACCAGTAAAAATATAATTTAAAATTGAAGTTTAAATAAAGATGTTTTCAGACAAAATAGAGAGAAAGAGGGAGGAAGGGAGGGAGAAAGAGAGAGAGAGAGAATGTAATACAAGAAGATCCAATACTAAAGGATATTCTTTAACCATAAGGAAAATGATCCCAGATGGAGATGGAAATACAGAAATATAGGAAAGAATTAAGCACAACAGAAAGGGTAAATATATAGGTGAATTTGAATTGATATTGACAGTATAAAACAAAAAAAATCTTGCAATGTTTTAATTATATGTAGAATTAAATACATGTCAATAGCCTAAAAGTAAGTAGGCAGGTAGATGAAATTGAAATGTTCTAAAGTTCTTGTCTTGTTCTGGAAGTGATAAAAGTACTAATTTATATTAGAGGCTAAAAAGTCAAGTATATGCATATTGCAGGCTCCAGAGTAACTACTAAAAGAAGAGTCACGTTAGTATGGGGAGAAATGGATAATAAAATAGTTAATCCAAAATAAGACAAGAAAAGAGAGAAAGGGAATAAACAGAAAACAGATGGTAGGTTTAAACCCAACTATATCAGTAACTACACTAAATGTAAATGGCCTAAATACTCTAATTAAAACAAGACATTGGCTATTTACAATAGCCAGGACATGGACGCAACCTAAACGTCCATCAACAGATGAATGGATAAAGAAGATGTGGTACATATATACAATGGAGTATTACTCAGCCATGAAAAGGAATGAAATTGGGACATTTGTAGAGACATAGATGGACCTAGAGACTGTCATACAGAGTGAAGTGAGTCAGAAAGAGAAAAACAAATATCGTATATTAACACATATATGCGGAATATAGAAAAATGGTACAAATCAACTGGTTTGCAAGTCAGAAATAGAGACACAGATGTAGAGAACAAACATATGGACACCAAGTGGGGAAAGCGGGCTGGGGTGGGGGTTGGGGTGGGATGAATTGGGAGATTTGGATTACCATATATACATTACTAATAAGAAAAAAAAAGGTCAAATTTTACACTTTAAATATATGCAGTTTATTGTGTGTCAAATGTATCTCAATAAAAGTTCTTTAAAAAAAACAAAAAACGAAACAAAACAAAAAAAAACCAAGACATTGGGATGGGGGAAAAGACAATTTGCATGCATCCCTTTCTCCTCTTCCCATCTACCCCTCAACAGCCTGGAATGTGGGTATAATGGCTGGAGCTGCAGCAGCCACTGTGGACCATGCAGGTGAGGGCCACACTCTAGGTGTAGTAGAGAAGAAATCTGGGAGGAACCTGGGTCCCTAAGGACTTTGCAGAACAAACCCGCCATATTACAGGCATACCTCAGAGATATTGCATAAGAAAGGTATGACTGTATGTCCAAACTGTTACATGAGAGAGAAATAAACTTTATTTAAGCCAGTGTTACTCTGGCTTCCAGTTACTGGCAACTGAACCTTTTTCTACTGACACACTTACCAAGTTTAGGATTCAGGACAGGTTCCTAGAGGAAGTGACTCCCAAGCTGAGATGAAGATGTTGAAAATTATCTTGGCGAAGAGGAGGCAGGGAAAATGGTATAGAGTGAGAGCACTACACACATTCAGAGAACTGAAGAAGGCCAGAGTGAGGGCAGGGGTGAAGGGAAGAGCACAGAATAAAGTTGGCAAGACCTTACAGACCCTGTGAAGGAGCTGGATTTTTATTTTACATGTGAAGGAAGCCACAGAAGTGACCTAAATAAAGATAGGATTAAGGTGGAAATGGCAGGAACTTTTGAAGTTTCCTCTGGCTGCAGAGGCAGAATAGATGTGTGTCTGTAGGGGGTACGTGTGCAGGGTGGTCATAGACCAGTTGGGAGGGTCTTGCAGTGGTCCAGGTGAGAGATGGATTATGGTGGCCTGGACTATTAGGATTCTTGTATTCTTCAGAAAATATTTATTGCATATCTGATACATCCCAGATACCCTGATACTCTTCCAGGTGCTATCTGCCCTCAAGGAACTTAGATTCTAGTAGGAGGTGGCATACAATACACTAATAGAGGTGTCCAGTGGCAATAAAAGCTGTGAAAAAAAATGAAGCAGGGTGAGAGGGAGAGAGGTGCTATTTTATGTAGAAAGGTCAAGGAAGACCTGAAGAAAGTGAGGAAGTCAGCTCTGTGGATTTCCAGGAAGAGGGAGTAGCATGTGCAAAGGCAGAAGCAAAGAGACAAGTGCAGCCGAAGTGGGATGAACAAACGGGAGAGTGCTGAGATAGGAGGATCTAGATCTAATGGGGAGGGAAGTGAGGAGGGGGCAGATCATGGTTGGCCTTGTAGGCCCCAGCCAGGACTTTGGCTTTCACTTTAGATGAGCTAGGAGGGGAGTGGAGGGTTTCAGCAGAGCAACCCAGTCTTAGGAGCTGAAATTTTAAAAGAATCACCCTGGGTGCTCTATAGAGAATAGACTAAAGGCAGGCCAAGGCAGAGCAGGAGGGCCATTTAGGAGGCTACTGCAATAGTCCAGACAATGATGATGGTGGCAGAGGAGACGGGGAGAAGCAGACAAATTTGAGACTCATGTAGGAGATAGAATCTATAGGACTTACTGATGGATCAGAGAGCAAGGGATCAGGGACAACTGGCAGGTTTCTGACTTGTGGAATTGTATGGCTGGGGGGTGCCATTCACTGAGATGGCAACGCCAGTGGAGGCCCAGGTCTGGGTGAAAATCATGAGCTTTGTCTCAGGCACGCTGGGTGTGAAATACCTCTGAGCTGTCCCAGAATGTTAGGTGGGCAGTTGGTCACAGGGCCCTGGAGCCCAGAGTGATAAATTGGGGTCCATCACCTCCTACCTGGTGAACTGATAGCCTCATTTCCCTCCCCAGAATGAGCGAGAACAGATCATGACCACCAATGTCTGGCTGAAACAGGTAAGTGCCCTGCAGGGTCCCCAGCCCAAGGAGGAGTTTTCTCCAGGGCTGCCCCTTGGCGGTGAGGGACCTGCAAGTGATGGGGCCTTGCCTGTCTGCTCAGGAATGGACAGACTACCGCCTGGTCTGGAACAGCTCCTGCTATGAGGGTGTGAACATCCTGAGGATCCCTGCAAATCGAGTCTGGCTGCCTGACATCGTGCTTTATAACAAGTAAGTGGCAAGGCTGGCCAAGGTGGTGAGGGCCAGCCCAGCGGGTCCTCTAGTCCTGTGCTTCACCCAGACTTCCAGGCTGTCAGGCTGCAAGAGGAATTAGAGATAAGCAGAGCCAGCACCTTCAGTTACAGATGGGAATCAGAGGCCCAGAGATGGGGAGAGACTTGTGTCTCACTCAGGCACAGCTGGGACCCGGGCCAGCATCCTGACCCCAAGTCTGGTGCTCTTCTGTCCTCGATACTGTCTTTTTGACCTTCAGTTGCTTTGTCAGTGTTGGGCGTTGGTAGCACTGACTTGATATGCATAAATATCTCAGGGAGGTGGAGAGGGATAAAGAGACTTCCCAGGTTGTAGTTGTACCTGCAGAAGCATGAAATGAAATGGTCTAAGGACAGAAAGACCTGACTTCAAATCTTAGCTGTACTGCTTACTGGTTTTCTGACCTTGAAGAAAACAACTAGCTTCTCTGAGCCTGGGTTTTCCCATCTGTAAAATGGGGATGATTGATGATGATACCTACTTCATTGGACTGTTGTGAGGCTTAAGTGAGCTAATCCACATGAAGCCTTCAGGCTGCTTCTTGGCAGGACTCTCTCCACTACGCAGTTGCCAAGTAAAGCAGGCCTTTCCAGTGAGGGCATGGGGGTTTGGGAGAGTGATTGGTGAGAATCCTGCCGGGCTCCCTGGCGAGTTCTAAGAACAGCCAGGCATCATCTATGGATTTCATGATGTTTTCCTCCATGCCCTGCCCCCACCCCCAGCGCCGACGGGACCTACGAGGTGTCTGTCTATACGAACGTGGTGGTCCGCTCCAACGGCAGCATCCTGTGGCTGCCCCCTGCCATCTACAAGAGCGCCTGCAAGATCGAGGTGAAGCACTTCCCCTTCGACCAGCAGAACTGCACCCTCAAGTTCCGCTCTTGGACCTACGACCACACGGAGATCGACATGGTCCTCAAGTCGCCCACGGCCAGCATGGATGACTTCACCCCCAGTGGTGAATGGGACATAGTTGCCCTTCCCGGGCGAAGGACGGTGAACCCGCAGGACCCCAGCTACGTGGATGTGACTTACGACTTTATCATCAAGCGCAAGCCACTCTTCTACACCATCAACCTCATCATCCCCTGCGTGCTCATCACCTCCCTGGCCATCCTCGTCTTCTACCTGCCCTCCGACTGCGGTGAGAAGATGACGCTGTGCATCTCTGTGCTTCTGGCGCTCACCGTCTTCCTGCTGCTCATCTCCAAGATCGTGCCGCCCACCTCCCTCGACGTGCCGCTCATCGGCAAGTACCTCATGTTCACCATGGTGCTGGTCACCTTCTCCATCGTCACCAGCGTCTGTGTGCTCAACGTGCACCACCGCTCACCCAGCACGCACACCATGGCACCCTGGGTCAGGCGCTGCTTCCTACACAAGCTGCCCACTTTCCTCTTCATGAAGCGCCCCTACAGCAGCCCCTCCAGGGCCCCCCAGCCCAGCCAGGCTCACCTGACCAAGTCTGAGGCCACTGCCACCTCCTCTGCCATGGGCCCCGCCCGCTCCTCCAACCTCTACAGGAACTCCATGTACTTTGTGAACCCCACCTCTGCAGCTCCCAAGTCTCCAGCCGGCTCTGACTCCGTGGGTATCCCCAGGGATTTCCGGCTGAGGTCTTCTGGGAGGTTCAAGCAGGATGTGCAGGAGGCTTTAGAGGGGGTCAGCTTCATCGCCCAGCACATGAAGAGTGAGGACCAGGACCAGAGTGTAAGTTGCCAGCCCAGCCCCCAACATAACATAGTCAGTTTCCCGTTTCCTGAAGTTAGTTCACGAGACAATGGCTCTCGAATTCTTTGTTTAAATAAGGAATCCAAGACTGAAATGAGTTTTAGTCTAGTTTCATGCCTCGGGAGAGAGGAAGGAAGTACCAGTGATCCTTTTTGTTCGTTTTGGTTTCCCCCAAAGCAGAGCCTGATATAAGGACCTGGGCAGAGAGAGTTTTTTGAGACGTGATCCCAGGAAGCAAAGTGAGAAAGTGAGAGAGGGAAAGGAGGAAAGCCAGTGTGGGTACCAGTGAGCAGGATATGCCAGGGGCTCTGGGGACTAGTCCAGTCAGAGACCCTCTGTGGAAGCCTCAGAGTCATCCTCCGGGAGGGAAAAGGGTATTTGCCCCTCAGGTCCCATCCCCCTTGGCTCGAGTAGCCTTGGGGCATTAACTCCCCTGCACTTCCTGGTTATGCCAGCTGGTTGTGGAGCAAGCAGTTTTGGTGCTGGAGAAAGCCCTGGGGCAGAGAAGAGAGAAGAAGCACAGGAAGTGGGAGGCTGTCGTGGGCTGGAAAATGATTCAGCAGCCTTTACGGACATAGGTGAGCCAGGACACCGAGGGCATCTGCTCCCATCCTCGTCAGGCTTGCCAAGAAGCCACACAAACATTTATAGCTCTTAGGAGTATAGACCCAGCCATTTAAATATTATTGCTACCAGAGTAATAAGTTATCAAGAAGTTATCAATATCTACTACTATTAGAGATTTCTAAAAAGAGGTTACATTGACGGTCACAGGACAGAGCAGTGAGTTCTGGAGTTTAGGTGTCTTGACTGACTCCTTTGAACAAGTAATGCTTCAAAGGACAACTTTAT
Organism: Hippopotamus amphibius kiboko; assembly: GCF_030028045.1. Lineage (NCBI taxonomy): Eukaryota > Metazoa > Chordata > Mammalia > Artiodactyla > Hippopotamidae > Hippopotamus > Hippopotamus amphibius. The sequence goes on from NC_080187.1 coordinate 217,638,783, forward strand.
AATAACTAAACACAGAACGTGATGGTAACGGTTAGAAATGTTCACATACGCTTCCAAACTGGGCAGGAGAACAAGTTTCAGAGTCTTGTGAATGTTCGCATTTTAACACCTTATCAGATCAGATTCTCTGAACAGGTTTTTCTGATACAACATGCAGCTGCATGGGAGAAAGAGGGCATCGCCTTGTTCTTACCTTTCTGCGATTCCTCTTCACCAGCCGCATTCTCAAGGGAAAGCATGGGGATTCCATTAGTTAGTGTCGAGAGAAAAGAGCGAGGCAGAAAAGCTCCAAAAGTACACTGTGAGAAAAGAAAGAAGAGAGTTGTTAACAAGCAGAATATAGGACACAAGCTCCTCTAGACCCTTGTCCTTGGAGTATGGTCCTTGAACCAGCAGCACCCGCCTTGGCTGGGAGCTGGTTTTTAGAAATAGAGCATCTCAGGTCCCACCCCAGACCTGCTGGCTCAGCAGCTACATGTTCACCACATTCCCAGGGGATTCCTAGGCTCGGTCCAGTTTGAGAAGCACAGCTCTACAAAATTAACAGATATCAGTTTCTAAAAAATTAATTTAATTATGCTTGCTTTAGTTCAGAACCATTCGGTAGCTCAGCATCCATCCCCTAATTCCCTGACTCCCACATGCAGCCTGGGGTCCTGCTGGCTAATTAGGAACCACTTGGGCAACTTTTCAAAATACAGCTTTGGGGCCACCTGTTCAGATTGAGCTGGGATCTCTGTGGGAGGCGGTCCAGGAGCTGCATTTTTAACCAGACCCCTGCTGGCTCCCATGTACATGCAGGTTGAAAAGCTGGTCTCCTGCACCCCTGGCTGAGCCGGCCCCTACCCTGAGCCCCCTCTTCTAAAGCGCTCACCAACCCCTAGGCACGCACAGGCCTCCTCCTGTTTCTAACTCAGTTAATTAAAAGCATCTTGTGGGAGGGAGCCAGGCAGGACCCACGGTTATTTTCATTGCCTTTGTTCATTGAGCTCCAACCACACACCAGGCGCTCTGCCAGGACCTGACATACGTTACTGCCAACTCTCCCAGGAACCAGTGAAGGGGCATTTACTCGAACCCCCATTTTACGATAGAGAAAGCTAGGCCCAGAGAGGCTCATTGACTTGCCCAAGGTCACACAGCTGGCACAGAGCCGAGCCAAGCTCCGTACTCAGATCTTTCTAATGTCATTAGCATTTCTTGCCCTTCCCAGTGCCTTGCCCTGAACTGACACATGGGGGCCTTATTGGTTGATTGACTTTCTCATGTCTAGCTGGAGAGAAGAGGTTTTCTTCCCTTCCAGAGCATGCCCGCCCGCCCCTAAGCCAGCCCAGGCTGTTTCTCATCTTCAGCACTTTCACCCTCCCTGGTGATTAACTGGTCACTTTAAATAGCACAAAAATATAAAAAGAGGGGAAAAGGCGCGCGCACGCACCCTCGCGCGCGCGCACACACACAGTTGTTTGCAGTTAGGGCTGTCAAGAAGAAACCCAAGAGCGCCGTGTGGAGAGTGTGCAGTGCCTGCTGTGTCTAGGAAACAGGCAGCAGTTGTGTTTGGCTGCGGTGTGGGGCTGGTTGACCAGGGATCATCCTGGAAGGTAGAGGCACACCACTGACCAGGGCTCTGACAAATTGGGTCACTGACATCAGCTTGCCCATTGCTGCCCGCATTTGCAACTCCAGAGCCTCTGCTGAGTTCTGCTGATCCAGCCACTCTCCACCAGGGCAAGTGCGCACGCAGAAGGATCCAGGCGGGCTGGGGTGTGAAAGTGGGCATGGGAGCAGGAGACCAGGGTGCTGGGTCTCTCTGGCATCTCCCCCAGGCCAAGGAGGCAGGCACACCTGTGGTGGCACCGGAGGAGGCCAGCCATGTGTGTGCCAATCCTATACCCACACCTGGGTCTGAGAAGACCAGAGAGAGCCTGTGGCAGGGGGTAGGGGTGGGGGGGATGGGGGGGGATGCAGTGGGGAGGGCAGAGAAACCCAGATGATGTGGAAGGAGGCTGGGTCTTAATTATAGGAATTAGCAGACACTGCTGTTAACAGAATTGAGCGAAATAAATAGCAGGATTTCCGGGTGTCCTGCAGGCCCCGTTGCCCAGCCATCACTCAGCTTGGTGCACTTCCAGTCTTTCTTTGGGTGAAGCCAGCTCAGGCAGGGGGCTTGGAGTGAAAATGAGAGCAGGGGTCTTGTGATCATCAGGTCTCATCCCCTTTATTTATAATCCAGTTTGGTTTTGAATCACATATGTGGCATTAACAACCCCTTCCGTTCCTAACCTTCCTGTATAGCCCAGTTCCCAGTGGCTCCGTCAGGCCACGCGCGGCGGGTAGGGGTGGATTGAGGATCTGAGAGGCACACAGGTTCCCGGATGAGAAACCAGTCTCAGACTCAGAACTTGCCACTCCAAGTTCTAAGTGGCCTGCAGAGTTCCTGGCCAGATACGAAAGCCACAACTCAGGGGCAGGAGGGAAAGCAGGGAGGACCCCCTCACTCGGCCCCTGTAACCGGCCCCTCTATCTGCCCACAGGTCACTGAGGACTGGAAGTACGTGGCTATGGTGGTGGACCGGCTGTTCCTGTGGGTGTTCGTGGTTGTGTGTGTGCTTGGCACTGTGGGGCTCTTCCTACCTCCCCTCTTCCAGACCCACACACCTTCTGAAGGGCCCTAGGCTGCCCCGCATGTCTGAGGCCCCCAGGATGTGGGGTGAGATGATGTGAGTGGCCAGGTGGACAGTTTGCTGCTTCCTTCTGGGTCACAGCTGAGAGGCCCTAAAAAATTAGTCTATCAGCCATCATCCCCATCAAACAGCCATGGCCTTGGGAGGGGCAAGGATGGGGGGGCCCGGACCATCCTCTCTGAAGGCCTTGGAGAAACGCCAGGAAACCCCCTGCAGGAGGGTCTTTGGACACCTTAATTCCAGCCTGTCTTCCTTCCCTGCAGCGGGCAGCGGGGATAAAGATGAGCTATAAGAGCGGCACCCATGGTGCGCCAGGCATCTTGCCTGCATCCCCGCCTATCTCTCACTCCCTCTCCCTCCACTCCTCCTTGTCCACTAAGTTCACTGGCCTTATTTTAGTTGCTCACAAGCTTCAAGATCTTCCCAGCTTAGAGCTCTGCATCTGCTGTACATTCAACCCAAACCTTCTTCCCCATATGTCTCCTGAGCTCTTCCCACGGCTACATCATTCAGGGCTCTGCTCCAATCCATCGTTTGTCCAATGTCACCACCTCCAGAGGCCTTCCCCAGTCACTCATTCCAAAGCGTTATCTCCCACAGCCATGTTACCTGACACCTTCCTCCAGCGCCCCTCGGTACCCGAGGCTCTCATTTGGCAACATGTTTATTGTCCACCTCTCACCCACTAGAGTGTGAGCTCCATGAGAGCAGGGGCCTGGCCCTTCATGTTTGCTGCAGTATCCCCAGGGCTTAGGACAGAGCTCGGCACACGGTAGGTGCTCAATAAATGTTTGTTGAATGAATACAAGGCTCCTATTCCTCCTTCAAGCTCAGATGCCTCCCCCCCTCAGCAGCCTTCCCTGGTTCCCCACCCAAAAGGATGACTCTGTCCCCCACAGCCCCCATCACGTTCTGCTTTTTATCCCGGCTGGGTCAGGTGTGTCTCCCTCACAGATGCTCTGATTGGTTTCCCCAACATACTATCTTTTGCACAGTGCCTGGCATGTGGTAGGCACTCAAAATATTTGTGGAATGGAAGAGGATTTTTTAAAAAAAATCTATTTTAAAAATTATTATACAATAAAACTGACTTTTTATGTACTGTTCTATTAATTTTAACACATGTATAGATGCATATAATCAGGATATAGGAGATATTCATCACCCAAAACAGCTCCCACCTGCTACTCCTTTCTGGTCACGTGTCCCTCCACCCATAACCCCTGGCAACCACTGAGCTTTTCTCCATCACTATAGTTTAATCTCTTCAAGAATAACCTTTAGTGAATCGTATAGCATGGAACCTCTGGAGAGCGGCTTCTTTCATTCAGCATAATGCTTTGGAGATTCATCCAAGTTGATGCGGGTACCAATAGTTTGTCCTTTTGCATCCATCATACGGATGTTGAAGCACATGAAGGTTGTTACCAGTTTGGGGCAATTATCAATAGCATTGCTATAAACATTCACTTATAGGATTTTGTGTGAACAAAACTTTTCATTTTTCTAGATAAATCCTCATGAATGTGACTGCATTTATATATACTTTATATAAAACTATCAAGCTGTTTTCTGGAGTGATCATACTGTTTTGCATTCCCACCAGCAAAGTGTGAGAGGCCCAGTTGCTCTGCCTCCTCATCTGCACTTGGTACTGACATTTTTTAAAAAAAATTTAGCCATCCCAGTGGCTGTTAAGTAGTATATCACCCTTGTTTTAATTTGCTTTCTCTAATGGCTAGTGATGTTGGCCATCTTTTTGTCAGCTTTTTGCCTTGTTTGGTCAAGTGCCTGTTTAACTCTTTTGCTCATTTTTAAAACTGGGTTTTAGTTTTCTTACTGCTGAGATCTTAAAAATAGCTATTTAGGTATAATTTACATATCATAAAATTCACCCATTTTAAGTGTACAATTCAATGAGTTTAGTAAGTTTATCGCTATAACCCCGTTTTAGTGCACTGGCATCACCCCAATAATATCCCTCATGTACATCTATTCTTACTTTTGAGTTTTGAGGGTTCTTTATATGTTCTGGATTCAAGTCCTTGGTTGGATATCTGATTTGCAATATTTTCCAAAAAAAGGGCTTCTTGTCAGGAGAACAAGAATGCTCTAAATGGGGGCCTGACAGTAAGCCCCAATTCTTACGAACATGTTCTGAATCCTGCAAAACGTCTCCTTTTGTTTGGTTTTAATGTGGGTAGGTTACCTATTCTGGAAATAATAAAGGTGATTGACATGTCCTGTGATAAAGGGCTCCAAGGAGGCCTGCAGGTGCCTGGCCCCACTTCTCGTAGGTGGTGGGAGAAGCCAAGGGGCCACAGGATGGTTTGTTCCCTCACAGAACATCCTGGAGGACCCTGGGGTGCAGACGGTTGAGTGGGCAGAGGAGGTTCTGCAGGGCTTAGGGGCCAAGAAGTGCAGTGCTCTCTCTTGATGGCTCCATCTCCAAGACTTATTTTTAATTTTATTTCTTTCGTTTTACTTTTTATCAAGAGACATTGCAAACAGATTCTATGGGCTAACAAACCTCCAGGTGCTTCTCATCTGGCCTCAACAATTACCAACACAAAGGCCAATATTGTTTAGACTGACTCCAACCCTCCCCCTCGTGGTAAATCACCAGGACTCTTAAAAACACAAATACCATTATCACGCCTAAAATATTTAACAACTACTTAATAGTGTCAAAATCTTGAGTCCTCGTCCTGAGACTGTGTTAGAACCTTACAAGCAGACCGGCGACCGTGGTCCAGCCCGGTGGGCCCTAAGCCCGGGGATAGGGGAGACTCGCACTCACCCAGGAAGCCAGGGACAGAGATTCGGCGCCTATTCTTCCCCGCGGTCTGCAAGCACCTTCTCCGATTGGCCCGGCGCCGAGCCGTCCGTGGGCTGCATGGACCACAGAGGGAGGGACGAGACCGCCCAGCGCCGCGCACCACAGGGCTCGCGCATCCCTCCTTTCTGGCGCGAGCGCACCTCTCTCCCCGGGAGAGGCTCGGAAAGCGCTCGGCGGCGGGCGGGGCGGCGCCCGGGACTGTGGGTGGGGCCGGGGCAGCCGGGGCTCCGCGCGCCGCGCCCTGGTCCCGCTCCGAGTGGGCGGGCAGCGCCGGGAGCCCGGCGGCGCGAGGCTGTCTCCGCGACTGCCCCGCCGGCTGCCCACCGTGCGGCGCTGCTCCCGACCGTGCGGCTCTGCTCCCGACCGTGCGGCTCTGCTCGGCCTGCCGTCCGCCCGACGCCGCCCGTCCCGTCCGCGCGGAGCCTCTGGCCCGCGGGCCGACCAGCCATGGGCGCCCACCCGCGCGGCACCCACGTCGCGAAGCTCTGGCCGCTCCGGGCGCTGCTGCTGCTGCTGCTGCCGCTGCTGCCAGGTACGGGCGCGAGGCGAGGGGGACCGGAGGGACGGGCGCCCCGCCCGGAATGCGGCCCCGAGCGCCGCGCGAGGAGCTGGGGAGAAGGGCGCCGTGGCTGGGGACCCGGATGCCGCGTGGACTGGCTCCGGCCCAGTGGCGAGTTACGGGGGAGGGGGTGCACGTTTCTCCCTTAGCTCCTCCATCATTGGGGCGCTGTCAGGAGGCGCGTGGAGGGCCCGCACGGGGACCCTTCCTTCCCCAGCCCGGGGTTACAGATTCGAGTCCCGGCCCTGCCCATCGTCCTGCTCAGCTGCGGGTTCCACTGTCTGCATCCCGCCCACCTCCTCGTTTTACAAATAGATGGGGGAACTGAGGCCAGAGAGGGCTAAAGACTTGACCAAGGCCACCTGGGGCAGAGGGGTTTCGTTTAGGGGCGCTAGCCTCGCCTCCTTGTCCTCGCTTCTCCGCGCTGCTGGCACCTGCCCGCCTTCTGTCTGGTCTCTAGCAGGAGCCTGTTAGGGAGAAGCCGACCCTGAGCGCCGCCAGAAAGCCTTCTGAGCGTCCTGGAAAGGGTGGTAGATACCAAGGGGCGAGGCATTTGGCAGGGCGGCAGGCGATCCCTGCAGCTGGGCGGGTAGTGGGTTGGGAGACCACGTTGTGACCGTGCACTCAGAGCGCTGTTCCTGTCCCCCGCCCCCGGTGCTGAGGTCCCCACTACTCAGAGCGCTGAACACTCCCCACGGAGCTCCTGAATGTGGCCCCTTCTTTATTTGGCACGGGGGTCGGCAGTCAAAATCCCTGGAGAAGTTGGGTTGGATTTTACCAATTATTCCCCTCATCCCCTCCCCAGATTTTCCCCAGATCTGTGAGAAGCAACAGACAGCAGACTCTAGATGCCTGGGGTGTGGTTTATAAACAAAGAGGGTCCCCAAGGGTTTCAGAGAGGGAAGGGTCTTTGATCAGGATGTGAAGACAGCATTAGCAGAAACTATGGGTCACACTCTGAGATCATAGGAGCCATATAGGCACCTGCTTCTAAGAGGGTTGGTGGCTTAACCCCTACAGGGTCCTGGGTGGGAAGAAGGAGGGCCCTAGTCCTGGGCCACAGTCTCCCTCTGGGGTGCCCCTACCCTGGGAGTGGACTGGTCATCTCTCCATTGTGGCTGTACCCAGGCAGATTGCATTGTATGACACCCATGCCCTGCAGTAACAAAGATGGTAAGGATGGTTCTCGAGCTCTTACAATATGCCTGCATTAAGCTAAGCACTTCACACATAACAACACTACGAGGTGGATACATTTATAATCTTTCACAAGTGAATAAAATGAAGTTTAGAGAGGTTAAGCCACTTGCCTAAGCTCACACAGCTCACAAGCAGTCTATCAGGGTTTGTACCAGATCTATCCAAATTCAGAGCCCAGGCTTGTAACCATTGTGTTACTGAATGTGTGTGACCTGACGGAATCCCTCTCTCTTGGGCTTCAGTCTCCCAGTCTGTAACTTGAAGGACTAGTCAGAAAGTCTGGAGTTCCAGAGAGTACCCCCAGCAGGTGGAGAGGAGGCTGAAGGTGGGTGGTGTCCCTGGTGAGGGGGAAAGTGATGACTTCCCCAGGATCTGATGGAGCTACTTCCCTCAGCGGCCAACGCCTCCGACGCCGAGCATCGTCTGTTTGAGCGGCTATTTGAAGATTACAATGAGATCATCCGGCCAGTGGCCAATGTGTCTGACCCCGTCATCATCCAGTTTGAGGTGTCCATGTCTCAGCTGGTGAAGGTGGTGAGTGTCCGAGCCACAAGCTGTGGCCATGGGGCATAGAGCTTCTGGAATAGCCTTTCCCATAACCAGCCTTGTTTTTGTAATTCACCATCTAACTTAATCTCTGTTTCTAGGATGAGGTAAACCAGATCATGGAGACCAACCTGTGGCTCAAGCAAGTAAGTGACCAGACCCTGAACACTGCTGCCCCCTGGTGGTAACTTCTTTATTTGCTGTTCGTGAATTAAGGGCCAAAGCCCCAACTTCCCTCGGGTGGACCCAGATTGGGGTCCTCTGACTGGCTGGTCTGTCTCTTCCTGGGCTTAGGGGTCACATGCAGTGCTCTACACGCCTCTGGAAGGATTTCAGGGCCCAGCGACTCAAGTCACAGACTGTAGACTGCATCCTGGAAAGAGAGACCTCCATGCTCACACAAAATGGGGCGGACCCAGGCCCGGAGCCCTGCCCCCACTGGGGTGGTACCTCTTCCCCTTTCTCTTGCTAAAAACTCATCCTTAAGTCAGAATCCTTTGCTGTTGTTGTTGTTGGGAGGGTGAGAGCAGGGGTTCTGGGTTTTCCTGTTCAGATTGGGACCAAAGACATCGGCTTCCACATGTCCTCCCCCAGGAGGCTTTGTGCAGACATGGACCGATAACTCACTGGCCTAAGGGTGACCCTTCCACCAGCCCAGCCAGCTGGCCGCTCGACTCACGCAGCCTTCATTCCCGGGAGGCTGGAAAGCCGGATGGGCACGGTGCCCACTCAGCGCTCTGTGGTACACGTTCCCTCTGGCCACAGCCACATGTCTCTCCCCTCAGGTGCTCAGGACTCAGCTCTCCCAGCCTCTACACCCAAACACTTCCTGGGCCCTGGTGGGATCATGGCTCCTTCCCCAGACCCTTCAGAGGCCAACCCTGCTTAACCTGGAGATGGAAGAGGGTTCTGTGTGTCCTTAGCGCCCTGTTATGGGGGCTTAATGGCATGTCTGAGCCATTTCAGGAATGTAAACAGCAGGAGCTTAAGGCAGGGACTCGGACCTGGCACTGGAAGTGCCTGGAGAAAGCCCTAGTGGTCCTAAGTGATTGATGGGGACTAGGCTTGCCCCATCCACGGAGGAAGCGGCTGCCAGCAGCCAGGAGGCAGCCTGCACACTCAGCCCAGTGCTGTCTCCCCACGAGCACCCACATGAGGAATTGGGCCAGTGTGGTCTGCATCACCGAGGCGGCTCTGGGATGTGCAGCAGAGCTGGGGAGGTCACCAAGATGGGTGGTGTCAAAAGGAGTAGAACCATGCTGGTCCTTCTGCTGCCTCCTCCCCCCAGATCTGGAATGACTACAAGCTGAAGTGGAACCCCTCCGACTACGATGGGGCAGAGTTCATGCGTGTCCCTGCGCAGAAGATCTGGAAGCCAGACATTGTGCTGTATAACAAGTAAGGTGCTGGGTGGCCCCCACCCTCTCAGGGCTGTCAGCCTGGACCTGGGTCCTCGGCCTGCTGTGCTTTACAGCCTAGCCTTCCTGAGACCTTTTCCGAGAGGGCTTCATTCATTTGATTGATTCTGCAGGTATTTATTGAGCATCTGCTATATGCCAGGTGCTGGAGATACAGTGGCACAAAACAGATAACCGCCCCCCGTGCCCCCCGCCCCCAGCCTCTAGGAGTTTACCAGACACCGGGGAAGACAGGCATGAGTTACAGTATCCGAATATACAATTAGAGACTGGAGGAAGGACAAGGAAGGAAATACACGGGAGTGGGCATCTGTCACCAAGGTGGGACCTGACCCTCCCTGAAGATCAGGTCCCAGCTCTGCCCCATGTTAGGCTACAGGAAAGCTTCATTCTTCTCCTCACCTGACGAACGCTCCCTGCCCCTGCCTGACGCTGAATGTGCACGTGTGCCCACCAGCTGCAGGAAGCCTTGCCTCTCTCTTTCAAAAGTTCTGCCTCTGCTGGTCTGAATCTGTCCATCATGGTACCACCGAAACCTGCCTCTCTTTCCTAAGCCCATACAAACCTGACACCTCCCACACTGAACCTCTGTTATTAGGCAAATATAATTTTAATTGACATTTTACAGTATGTACTAGTTTGTTCTCCAGATACTGATAAACTTCAATTTTGCAACTGTGCTTTATCTCTGGAGTTATAATGTCTTAAAAAACCACTGATCAGTTTTTAGCAAAACACTTCGTATTAGAATTAGTCTAATCTGATTTTAAAGCACGCTGTGTTTAGGTTTGTATGCTGTATTAGTACAAATTAACATGTTTTACTATTAGTATTGGGACTAGAGAAGCTACATTTTTGGCTGAATCCCACTTTCTAGTCATGGGCGAAAAGAAGGTTTTCTTTAACCACTCCAAAGGTGGTCCATGTTTTGTTTACTGCTTTCCCAAGAAAACATAGCATTCATAAATACGTTTTTTTCATGCAACTTATAAACTGGTCTTTAAAGAACTGGGACAGGAGATAAATTAACTGGTTTGCAGAATGTGAGGCATCCTAGAAATCTGGTCCAAAGGCTCTTAGGGAGCTGAGCAGGGTAGTGAGATTTTTTGCTACGCCAGAATTAAGAAAGCGGGCCCAAGACGAGCAAGCAGCAAAGTCCGCATCATCAGTGGTGTTTGCTGCAGGTCCTGTCCTCAGCTAAAGAGCCCTACCTATGAAGTGCACTATCCTTCAGGCACAGGGTTGAAGGGAGGGCATCTACGGATTTGGGTTTTGCTGACCTAAAGAGTTACATTTTCCTTAGGAAACTTCTGACTTAATGTTTGGTATATTTCACTTCCAATTACAAGTTACATTTCTATTGAGATAATTCTGCTTAAAAAAAAAAGAGTGGGCCCAGATTTTAATCTTATGATTTGAATTTCATAGCTGTTTTCTTGCTGGCAATCTTGGGTGAACAGCTGGGGCACTTTAGGGATGCCTGCTTTTAACAATACCGAGAGACGCAGTGAAAAGCTTCAAATCGGATGTGGAGAGGAGCAGATGTCATAAGGAATTTCCTTGGACTCTGAAGCTGAAAATGAGATTTAGAAAAAATCAGCCAGCTCCTCTCTCCTAACTAAAACTTCAATTTCTCTCAACCTCTGGTGAGAGTTTCTTTTCAACACACTAGAAACACCTCTTACATTCTTATGGCAGTTCCTCCTATGAGTTTTTGTTTTTTGAAGTTCTTTCTCTAGAGAGTGTTCATGGACACAATACACCCTAAGTTCTCACAAGTCCATAATTCATTGTGGCCTTTTTAGGTGATACTTTTAGGCCATTTTGCTCATATAAAATCCTTGGCTCATATTTAACTTCCCTGAAAATCTTAAAAATGCTGACTCATGTTCTGGTATGAAGTGTTGCTGTCACAAACTATCACCAATCTACTTGTCTTTCTCTCGTAAAATCTGATAACTTTGGGGAGAGAAAGGGGACTCTATTAATAAGTGTGCCAGGACCACAGGTGTAAACCAGAACCGTCCTGGACGAATTGGGATGCATAGTCAGCTTGTTTACAAAGGGCTTACTCTTTTTCTTGGGTAACCCAAAGATATTTTATCCTTTATCTTTCAAATCTAGTTGTTTTACTCTATGTATATGTACCATATACATAATAAGCTTTATTTTATTCCAGTAAATTTTTTGTGAATTAGAGGTTTTTTTTTAATTATTTATTTATTGGCTGCATTTGGTCTTTGTTGCTGCGTGCACCTTAATCTAGTTGCAGCGAGCAGGGGCTACTCTTTGTTGTGGTGCGTGGGTTTCTCATTGCAGTGGCTTCTCCTGTAGCAGAGCACGGGCTCTAGGTGCACGGGCTTCAGTAGTTGTGGCATGTGGGCTCAATAGTTGTGACTCGTAGGCTCTAGAGCACAGGCTCAGTAGTTGTGGCGCACAGGCTTAGCTGCTCCGCGGCATGTGGAATCTTCCTGGACCAGGGATCGAACCCATATTCCCTGCATTGGCAGGCAGATTTTTAACTACTGCACCACCAGGGAAGTCCTGAATTAGAGTTTTAAGATTTGTTCTGCTCTATTGCTTTATCTCTCCAGGAACTCCATTTTCACATATAGTTGAACTTCTTTACCTATATTCTCTCTATATTATTTTCTCTCAAATTATTTTTCTTTGTTTTCCATTTTGAAGAATGTTTTTTCGGACTTCCTAGGTGGCGCAGTGGTAAAGAATCTGCCTGCCAATGCAGGGGACATGGGTTTGAGCTCTGCCCTGGGAAGATTCCACATGCCACGGAGCAACTAAGCCCGTGCGCCACAACTATTGAGCCTGTGCTCTAGAGCCCATGAGCCACAACTACTGGGCCCATGTGCCACAACTATTGAAGCCCACGTGCCTAGGGCCCGTGCTCCACAACGAGAGAAGCCACTACAATGAGGAGCCTGCGCACCACAATGAAGAGTAGCCCCCACTCACCGCAACTAGACAAAGCCTGTGTGCAGCAACGAAGACCCAACGCAGCCAATAAATAAATAAAATAAATAAATTTATTAAAAAAAAAATGTTTTTTCTTCTTTCTGCTCTTTATTTCCATCACTACACTTCCCATGGTGTCTGCTTGTTGCTATGTTCTAGTTTAGTCTTTATTTCTAAAATGATTATTTATTTATTTGGCTGCATTGCGTCTTAGTTGCAGCACACGGGCTCTTCATTGGGGCATGTGGGCTTCTCTAGTTGTGGTGCGTGGGCTTCTCTAGTTGTGGTGTGCAGGTTCCAGAATGCGTGGGCTCAGTAGCTGGGGAGCGAGAGCTTCATTGCCCCACGGCATGTGGGATCTTAGTTCCCCAACCAGGGATCGAACCTGCATCCCTTGCATTGGGAGGCGGATTCTTAACCCCTGGACCACCAGAGAAGTCCCTAAAGTGATTTTTTAAATTTCTTTTCCCTGTTCTTTGCTAAGGTCTGTCAGTTCTTTACTCACCCTCCTGTGGCTTACCCAGATTCTTAGCTTTATTTCTAATCCATGCTGCTCTTTCAGAGTTTCTAAAGATTGCTCTTTTAGCTTAATTTGTAACATCAGATGATCAGTTTCGTCTGCTCTGTGGCTATAGTTTTGTGGCAGGCACTTATCTGCTTCTGTGTTATTCAAGTAATTTTCATATTTTTCTTACAGTATGTTAATATGGGGTTCAGTCTAATCCTTTTTTGTTGCTCTTGTTTAAATAGATGGCCTCTGCCGTACTTTCAGGACAGGTTCCCAGAGGGGATGGGAGTGGCTAAGGGTGGGTCTCTTGTGTCTCCTGCCTGGGAGTTCCCTTGAAGCATTAAAATGCTCTGTGTAGCCACCTCCACAGCCTGAGAGCTGCCACTTCCAGAAAATCTACTTCTCTAGTTTCTGAACCATCTTCTTCTTTTCTCACCCCCAGTTTCTCGCCCTGTTCAATTTGGATCCTACCCTTTGCCGCTTTTTTCTGGATGGGTCTCTGTCCTTCTGGAAGGCAGGTTTAGGGGCGGTAGGGGGGTCGTATTTCTGAGATCGAGAGCCCACACCTGCCTGGACTCCTCTGCAGACCTGCGTGGGCCCGTCTTTTTGTCCTCTCTCCCAAACTGGAACCTGCGGTGTCCTCTGTGTGTCACTGCTCCCCTTGCTGAGGCTGCAGGGCAGAGTGGGGTCCTCTTTTTTGAGGGGCGGATAGTCCTTAGTGATTTCTGCCCGGGGCTCTCAGGACAGGAGAACTCCCCTTCCCCTTCCCTCGGCCACCTCCACAGCAGCTAACCCCACCCAAATCCTGCACAGGTCCCGCTGGTGGTGGTGGTCCGACCCCACACTCTCACATCTGAGGTTCCTGGAGTTCCACGTAAGCGAATTTTGTTGACCGTGTGGGCAGTGGGGTTTTTCTTTTGCTGTCTCATTGCCCTCTTTTTCGGAGGAAATTTGGAGAGATGACAGGAACGGCTGCCATCATGATCTTTCTCATCCGGCTCACCACCCTCGCCCCACTTAAGCTCTTACTCTTTCCTTCTATTAATGCGTCATGTGCCCCCGCCCTGCGTTTTCTTTTTTTAATCAGCTCACGTGGTTCAGCAACACACTGGCTCAGACCTTTCCCCCCACTGCTGATACTTGCTGCCAGCCATCTCTTGGGTACCCGGAGGGTGGTGGTGGTGGGGTGAGATCTTCATTTATTTTTTGGTCCTTCATTCAGTCAACTAGTACTTACCGAGTGCCCTCTGCGTGGCCGGGGCTGTGCCAGACCCTGGTCCCCAGCGAGGTCTTCCTCTTCGGTCTCCTGGTGGCAGAGCTAGGCTGCGGCCACTGTCAGCAAGCAAGCTTCCTGGTCTGGGCAGACCCAGCCGGAGGGTCCCGTGGGCAGCAGCCACCATGACCAGGATCCCTGGAAAAGAGCAGACATGCGCACCAGCAACCGAGGGAAGCTGATCTCTGGGGTCTGGCCTTTGGGGCACTACAGCTGAGGACTCAAGTTCGGACGGGTCAAGGCTCTGCCACAAACTCTCTGTGGGACCCTGAGCTAGCGAGTCCTGCTCTCGGACCTTCAGTTTCCTCTTCAGTAAAATGAGGGGATGAGACTAGAGCAGGGATCATGAAGCTTTTCTGTGAAGGGCCAGGTATCAATAGTAAGTAAGGCTTCGTGGGCCTCACAGTCTCTGGCACAGCTACTCAGCCCTGCCCTTGTAGCTCAAAAGTAGCTGCAGGCAGTAGACCACAAATGGGCGTGGGTGTGTGCTCCAATAAAAATGTATTTACAGGCACTTCCCTGGTGGTCCCAGTGGTTAGGACTCCACGCTTCCACGGCAGGGGGCACGGGTTCGATCCCTGGTCGGGGAACGAAGATCCCACACGCTGCGTGGTGCAGCCAAAAAAAAAAAATTATGTACAGAAATAGGGGGCAGGCCAGTGGGCCATCATTTGCCCTGGACTAGACCCTGGGCTCTGAAGGTCCATTCTGTTGACCCAGCATGCCCTAAGGAAAGTTGTTGTGGAGGCATCTGCCTTCCCAGGGGTCCTCTCAGCCCTCTGCGTAGTATAGGCCAGCCTCCCAGGGCTCCTCGGTGCCCAACATGGTCAAGTCCACAGAGTCCTCACCCCACTTCTCATACGCCTCCTTTCCTCCTGGAGCCACGATTCATCTTCTTGTGGGGAACTGAGGGCCCCGTAGGAGTAAAGTGGGGCTAAGAACATACACATGCAGCAGAGAGCACCTTTAGGACAACCCAGCCGGCTGGAGTAAAGGCAGGTAGTGGATCCGACATCAAGTCTTCACGTGTAATGACTGTCCCTCTAGATAGACTCATGTAAGGGTGGGAAGGCCAAAGACCAGCAAGGAGACAGGCCCGGACACACCCCCTTCTGTCTTCACACGGTGCTGTCCAGTAACAACCAGACAGGATACCCCTGAATGTTTCGGTTTGTCATTTTTTTTCAGCTCTTTGGGCGAAAGGGTATGGCAGTTGTTCCCTTTAGAAGGACATGAATGCCTTCAAATACAGAAGTCTAAGAAATCAACGGGGCTGACCCAGGGAAATGTCAAGAGCCTTCACTGGGCAAGGCCATTGTCCTGAGAACCAGCTGGCTTCCCTCTCAGATGCAAGACTGGACAGGGTGTTGAGCTGCTCATCAGCAAATCTTCCACTGCACAAACAATTCTTTTTTTTTTTTAAAGTTAATTTTATTTATTTCTTGGCTGTGTTGGGTCTTCGTTGTTGTGTGCAGGCTTTCTCTAGTTGCGGCAAGTGGGGGCTACTCTTCATTGTGGTGCACGGGCTTCTCAGTGTGGTGGCTTCTTTTGTTGCAGAGCGTGGGCTCTAGGCGCACGGGATTCAGTAGTTGCAGCACGTGGGCTCAGTAGCTGTGGCTCGAGGGCTCTAGAGTGCAGGCTCAGTAGTTGTGGTACACAGTCTTAGTTGCTCTGCGGCATGTGGGATCTTCCTGGACCAGGGTTCAAACCCATTTCCCCTGCATCGGCAGGCAGATTCTTAACCACTGTGCCACCAGGGAAGTCCCCAGCAATTCTAAGAATAATGTATATCTCTGCATAGAAAGGAAGTCAGGGTGCATGTAAGCTATGAAAGGGAGAAGGGACATGGGGAGAAAATGGGGAAGGATAGGGATACAGAAGGCAAAGGAACCTGTCCTGCTGGATTTGAAAGACAAGGAATCAGAAAACACGATTATGCATTCTAAAACAGTACAGTGAAGAATGGGGAGTGTGGTGAATGGGAGAACCAGGGTCTAGAGATTGGGCCTGATAACAGACCCATCTAACAGGGCTCAGTATAATGGGAGTGGGCTCCCACGGTGGTCTCTGCAGCCCCTTCCAGGTCCACAGTCTGGTTTTACATACAGGTGTGTACGCACATTGGGTGCTCAATGGAGACAGAATGAGGAGGCATTACAAGGGCCAAAGCATAGGGACATCGAGTGGCAAATATCCCCGAAGATCACCTAAACACCTGCCTCCAGAGAAGCAATTTCATTAATTTATTTCTTTAATTAAAGAAGAAAATCCCTGGCATTTGGGAGTGTCTCAGTAAATATCCAGTTGGGAGCTGTATGGTGTGGCATGAACCAGTATGTCAGATTGTTGGGGGTTGGAGGGTCCTGGGCCTCAGTATCCCCATTGGTAAATGGGAAGGTGACCTGCAAGACCTTCTACAGCACTTTGAGCTCTCATATTTTGCAGTTTTACAAATCATTACTTGCCGTTTACCTGCTGGCAGTGTGAGAAGCTGCACTAGATGACCATGTGGTGATGACCTAGGTGCCACTCATCTCCTCTTTGTCTTTGCAGTGCTGTTGGGGATTTCCAGGTGGATGACAAGACCAAAGCTTTGCTCAAGTACACGGGGGAGGTGACTTGGATCCCCCCGGCCATCTTTAAGAGCTCTTGCAAAATCGATGTGACCTACTTCCCGTTTGATTACCAGAACTGCACCATGAAGTTCGGTTCCTGGTCCTACGACAAGGCCAAAATCGACCTGGTCCTGATCGGCTCCTCCATGAACCTCAAGGACTACTGGGAGAGCGGCGAGTGGGCCATCATCAAAGCCCCCGGCTACAAGCACGACATCAAGTACAACTGCTGCGAGGAGATCTACCCGGATATCACATACTCACTGTACATCCGGCGCCTGCCCCTGTTCTACACCATCAACCTCATCATCCCCTGCCTGCTCATCTCCTTCCTGACAGTGCTTGTCTTCTACCTGCCCTCCGACTGCGGCGAGAAGGTGACCCTCTGCATCTCGGTCCTCCTCTCCTTGACTGTGTTCCTCCTGGTGATCACCGAGACCATCCCGTCCACCTCGCTGGTGATCCCCCTAATTGGCGAGTACCTCCTGTTCACCATGATTTTTGTAACCTTGTCCATCGTCATCACCGTCTTCGTGCTCAATGTGCACTACAGGACCCCGACCACGCACACAATGCCCACGTGGGTGAAGACCATATTCTTGAACTTGCTTCCCAGGGTCATGTTCATGACCAGGCCAGCAAGCAACGAGGGTAACACTCAGAGGCCAAGACCCTTCTACAGCGCTGAGCTCTCAAACCTGAATTGCTTCAGCCGCATAGAGTCCAAGGGCTGCAAGGAAGGCTCCCCCTGCCAGGATGGGCTGTGTGGCTACTGCCACCACCGCAGGGTAAAAATCTCAAATTTCAGTGCCAACCTCACGAGAAGCTCCAGTTCTGAATCTGTCGACGCCGTGCTGTCCCTCTCCGCTCTGTCACCAGAAATCAAAGAAGCCATCCAAAGTGTCAAGTATATTGCTGAAAATATGAAAGCACAAAATGAAGCCAAAGAGGTAAGGATATGTCTGTTATTACATTGGTCATTCATTCATTCAACAAACATTTTATTGGCTCCTTGTGGGCAAGGCTTAGGGTAGGGTTAAGGAATTAGACTCTGGTGTCAGTGGCCTGTTCAGACCAGATCCTTCATTTCCCAGTTACGTATGCTTGGATATGTAACCTCTGTGAGCCTGTCTTCTGTAAAATGGGATGATAAAGGTTGTGAGTGTGTGGTGCCCTGCATTTAGCTGCTGGGTTGCCAGCAGTCTGGGCCATTAGAACACCTGATGCTAAGAGAGTGGATTAGGAGGTAGGCTGGAAGAGGGCATGAGGGGTATTGATCAGCTGAGCTGACATTTTAAACTTTACTAATTGTGTCTCCCACCCCCCTTAAAGAGTAATTTACATAAAGTACATGCATCTTAAGTGTAGAGCTCAGTGAATTTTTACATTATGTTTACACCCATGTAACCTCGAGCTAGGCAAAGATATAGAACATTCCCAGTGCCCCAGACAGTTCCCTCATGCCCTCCCCAGTCACTACCTCCCTTTCCTGCCTCAGTAACCACTGACCCCAACCTTTTTTACATTGATTAGTTTTACCTATTCTTGAACTTCATGTAAGTGGAATCACATAGTATAAACTCTTTCATATCTGACTTCTTTCATTCAACAAAATGTCCAAAATGTCTGAGGTTTATCCTTTTGGTTCGTTATTGGTGTGTAAGATTCTACAATATGACACCACCACCTTCTGTTTATTCATTCTACAGTTGTCGGACATTTGTTTTTTTCCAGTTTGGGGCTCTATGAATAAAGCTGCTATAAAGTTATACATATCTTTTTTTTTTAATTTTATTTATTTATTATTTTTTGGGGGGTACACCAAGTTCAAAAGTTATACATATCTTTTGATGAATACATACATTCTTTTCTCCTGGATACATACCTAGGGGTGGAATTGCTGGATCATCGGAGAGATGTATTTTTCACTTTAGTGGATACTGTCAGGTTTCCAAAGGGTTTGCACCAATTGACACACACCCCTGGCAATGTTTTATAGTCCCAGCTGCTGCATGTCCTCGCCAACTGGGGTGGAGTGGCATCTCTTGCTGTTTTAATTAGCATGTCCCTGTTGAGTAATGATTAGGGCTCTTTTTCATATGCTTATTGGCCATTTGGATATCTTCTTTTGTGAAATATCTATTCACACTCCTGCCCATGTTTTTTTAATTGCGTGAACTTCTATTTCCTCCAAAAATCTTACGCTAGAACTAGTGATAGGTGTCAGTAATGGGGAAGCTTTGCACTTATGTGTTTGCCTGTTCCCACTCTGGGTACCCCCAAGGTCACCAGAATCACGTTCAATAATTTTTTTAAGAAGCTCTGCTTTAAAATTAACTGGCTCTGCCTTAAGTTGCTTATTGGCAAAGAGCTAATTACCAGATAATTTCAGCTCCTAATGCACGGTAGGTAATTGATGTTGGTAGGGAATGTCTGCAGCTTCTTTTATTCAGCTGTGAATGGCATATTGAAGTCGATGAGACAGGCGGGAGAGAGCAACAGCGGCCCCATCTCTGCACCCCACCCCTCTGAGCAACTCTGAGCCCGTCTTGTGACTGGAACAATGCAAAACCTCCCGCTGATGCCAGAAATTTCGCCCCAAAGTCGGGCCCTGCTCTAAATTCAGTTGGAGCAGTTGGGTTTCGTTTTGGTTTTTAAGTCTTTGTTAAATTCGTTACAACATTGCTTCTGTTTTATGTTTTGGTTTTTTGGCCACTAGGCACGTGGGACCTTAGCTCCCCCGAGACCGGGGATCGAACCGGCACCCCCTGCGGTGGAAGCCGAAGTGTTAACCACTGGACCGCCTGGGATGTCCCTGAAGCAGTTGTTGGACATTAAGTACATGATTAGTGAAAGTCTCATTTGTCCAACACTAATACTTTTGCACATATTCCCTACCCTTTCTTTACCCACTTTTAAAATAATCACTTTTCAGTGATAATTTACTAAAGAGTGAGATCTAAGTACCCATTGTCTTTGTCAGGCTATGAGAAACCATCTTTCTTCCAAAAATTATTTACGAGGCACCATACAAGGTGTTAAGAGTTTCACGAGGGTTTTGGTTAGCATTCGCGTTTCCACAAGACGTGCGATGGAAGCAGACATCTTTAAAAAAACCTTGCTGAAAGGGAAGTCACAGCTGAAATGCCAGGAAGGCAAATGAGTGAAATAGCCTGAATGCGGCCACAGCTAAGGGCATGGGGTTCATCTCAAGGGGCAGCCACTGCTCACCTCTGGGCATCTGTGACCACAGGGCAATGTGGTCCCGTTGTTTTTTCCAAAGAAGCAGAAATCTGGACCACAGGCCAGGGAACTGCAACCTGTTTATTAAAGGGTGGCAAACGTTAGAGTAAAGATGCCTACTCAGTGCTCTGAGGAGTCGGGCTGTCTGACTTCTCTCTCTCACTGTGTGACTGATGCTGCTGTTTACATCGTTTTCTAGAGAGATTTTAATTTCCTAATTCCCTGGCTCCAACTTGGCTGGTGTTAACTGTCCTGGGCTCCTAGGAACTTGGACTGAACAGGCTCAGTTCTCCCAGAGCCCTCTCATGACTGTCCCTAGACACACCAGGTTCCAAAGGGACAGGAGTGTCACCATGTCACCTGCCTTGGCTGTTCTCCTTTCACGTTGTATTGGTCACTCCCACTTGTGAGGGGGTTAATACCCTAAATTCAGAGTTAGGGCCAGGATTAGGTTACAAGTTAGAAGACTAGTTAGGGAGCTTGTGGTCTCATGTTCATACTCTGTTGACAGTTCTGACGGCTGATCATTCGAAGTTGGTTCCACTGTGTGAGTTGCTTTTGAGGCCTTGGACGTGTGCACAGATCACAGCCGTGATCTTCGGAGCTAATCATCCTGAGACAGCTTGTTTTGTTTGGTTGTTTTGTTTGATAGAGAGATATATCTATATATCTATATGTCTGTCTGTCTGTTATTTCATTCATTCCAACCAGAGTCTGACTTTTGATCAGTGATTTATTTACACGTGTTGCAGTGACGGTTTTGTGAGGGTTAAATTTTGGCCATCTTATTTCATGTTTTCCATTTACTTTTTTTGCTTCAGTTTTTGCTGTGCATTAGATAATTTGAATCTTTTTTTGCTGGTTGAAAGCCATGTGCTCTATTTTTATTCTTCTGCTAGTTCTTACTAACTGATTTAAACCCATGCTCAAGTTCTCTTTTCCATATCAGTCTTTTGTTTTTCAATATCTGTATCTTGGCCCCCACCCCAATGTCTGTCCCCTCTGACCTTCCACACAGATATTACTAGACCTTTAGCTGTGAATTTTTATAAATATATGTTTTTGGTTTTTGACCTTCCTTTTTTTTTTCAGTCTACAGTCAACTTCACTAAATCACTCACTTACCCCTCACATACGTCTGTGGTGTCCTCCTGGATTTCTTTGTGTTGGCACGCCTTCTCAAGAGTGTTTATGGGTAAACGCTCTGGGGCCTGTAGGCTTAAAAATGCACTGTGCCCTCACCTTTAAGTGAGAGTTTAGCTGGATACAGAATTCTAGTGTTGAAGCTCTTTTCCTTAAATACTTAAAAAATAATACTCCGTGGCCTTTTTAACTCAGTGTCATTTCTGAAAGGTTTTAAGTTAACCTGAATGTTATTCCTTTGCAAGTAATCAATTCTATCTGGAAGCTATTAGAATTTTCTATTTGTAGAGAAAGCAGCAAACACAGTGTGTCGGTGTGGGTCTCTCCTATTCTGTTTGGCATTCCTAGGAGCTATTTCATTCTGAGGTTTTTCCTCTTTCTTTAACTCTGGGGAAATCAAGGTTGTTTCTATAAAGATCTCCTCCTCATCCTTCTTTTCTCTTTCCCTGAACTGCTGCTGTACAGACTGGACACCTCTGCTGCCAGCCTCTCCATCTCCCAGCTTTTCTTTGACTTCACTGCCCCAGGAGATGTTCTTACTCTCCTCTCTGTTTCTTTCCAGGGCTACAGTTAACCCCGCCAGTCATCCCAGCTCTTGAGCTCTTTATTGCAACCTGCCTATTGTTCATACTCGTATTTCCACTTGGTTCTTCTGTAACACTGCTTCTTCCTAAATTCATGTTTCCAATATCCTCTCCTGCCTCTGAGCATATCATGTTTTGTTTACATCCTTAACCTATGTGTTCCATGAATTTTCTTTCAGATACCTGTTTGTCTGTTGGGGGCCTGTAAACTCACTTTTTCTAGGGATGGCCAGCCATCCTTCCTGAACTGCTTTTAAGGGAGGGGCCCAAATCTAGGCTTCCCGAGGCAGAGGACCCACATGGCCACAGACTGGGCTAGACCCCCCCCTTCAGGGGCGCTTCTCTCCAGGTGACTTTGTCCCTCAAGATCTCCTCCATGTCTCTTTCACTCAACTACAATTGTTCTTCTTGGATGTGGGGAGCGAGGAGGGAAGCCTCGGGCCCCACCAGTCAGTGGGCACCTTCTCTGCTCTGCTCTTCCCCTCAGCCAGGCTCTACTTTGCCGACAGGTGGCCCCGCCTGCATCTCTGGACTGGGAATGGCAGGCTGGAAAGAGGCACAGGGTTGGGGGAGAAAAGAGCACAGCCAAGCTCTCCCCAGTCCTTCCCTCCACCGAGACCCTCCTCCTCCAACTCCACGCTTACACTCAGCAGGCCACACCTGGCCAAGTTTCTGACAGCCTTTAAGGCACAGTCCCCGCTTGGTTCTGGGACATCTCCAGGGTTGGGCTGGGAGAGGGAGCTAGTTCTCCATTCTGCCTAACACTCACCTTACCTGTTCATGTAGCATTAATGCCAAAGTTTCCAGAGAATGGCCAATATCACTGTGCCTTAAAGACCCAGAGTTAGACATAAAATTAATTTGCACCCAGCTGTATCTGCAGCACTATTTGTGTTCATGTGTAAGACCCGAGTCCCCTCTTTCTTCACCAGGCTAAACCATGTGAAATGTTGTCAGAGGGAGATTCATACTTGGTTAATGGTCATTTTTAAAAGCAGCATTAATATCAGTAGGTATTATTCATTAAAGACCCTGTGCCAAGCACGTATTTCATTTAATCCTCGTAACAACTCTCTGAAGTAGGTACTGTTCTTATCCCCGATTTACCAGTGAGGAAATTGAGGCTAAGGGGGGTCACATAATTTACCCAGATTCTCATGCTAGAAAGGAGCAGGGCTGGGATTATAACAAGTCTTGGTTTTTCCACCCCACTGCCTCCTAGAGCCTTAGGCGGTTTAGCCAGTACAGGGGTCGGTAGGAATCACAGAGTCTATTGTATATTAGAAGCTTTTACAAACCAAAGTCTTAGGAATTCAAATAAAGTACCTTGTGGCAGATAGAGCATTATAGTTCTAATCCATTGACTTCTCAGTGTCATCGAGAGGAC
This sequence comes from Hippopotamus amphibius kiboko, assembly GCF_030028045.1. Lineage (NCBI taxonomy): Eukaryota > Metazoa > Chordata > Mammalia > Artiodactyla > Hippopotamidae > Hippopotamus > Hippopotamus amphibius. The sequence continues at coordinate 217,661,752 of NC_080187.1, forward strand.
ACATTTGCTCAAGCTCATAATGGTAAAAAAAAATCCTTGTCTCCCAGCCCCATTTCAGTGCACTTAATTAAATTACTAAATCACATGCTGCCTCTTTATTATGTGATTATTTCTTAAAAATCAGTTGATTCATGGGTTCTCTTTTTCTCAATCCAATTATGGTTTCCTTGCTTTCTGAGTTGTCTAGGAGTATAATTAATGTACAATTCTTTCTATTTCAAGCCTAAATTGAAACTGTATTATCTACAATTAGTCTTGTTCTTTCTTCCATCCTTTACTTTGTCAGCAATTATTTCTGATTTTCAGTCTGTTCTATAACTATACAGAAGTCCATGATACTTTAGCCTTATAATTGAAGATGGTGGTTGGCCAGCTGGGCATTGTGGTGGGGGGGGTGGTGGGAGAGAGAGGGATGATGGGTTTGCCCTGATGTGCTTATTTCATTTTTTTTTCTTATTTCATTTTTGAAACAGATGTTAAAAGGAAATTAGTATCTAAAACTGGAGAAGAGCTAGTACTTTGAAATAACGGTAAATGACGTTGGATTGTATTAGCTATTCTAACAAAGGCCCAGCCTCCTCCTACAGAGGTGTAAATCAAGTAACTGGTTTTAACTAACTTTATAAATTGGAATTCAATATGGGGATAAAAATGGGTTATATACATGTTAATAAATTTCTGATTTAAAACACATTTAGGGCTTCCCTGGTGGCGCAGTGGGTAAGAATCTGCATGCCGATGCAGGGGACATGGGTTCGATCCCTGGGCCGGGAAGATTCCCACATGCCACAGAGCAACTAAGCCTGTGCGCCACAACTACGGAGCCTGCACTCTAGAGCCTGTAAGCCACAACTGTTGAGCCTACTTGCCACAACTACTGAAGCCCGTGTGCCTAGAGCCCGTGCTCTTGCAGGGGAGCCACCACAATGAGAAGTCCGCTCACTGCGACAGAGGAGCCCCCACTCACCACAGCTAGAGAAAGGCCGTGTGCAGCAGCGAGGACCCAACGCAGCCAAAAATGAAATAAAATAAAACAGATTTAATATGACAGATATTTTATTCCTGTCTCTCTAGTGCACAAAGAGAAACTTGAGAATGGTAGATTTCTTCAGACTACATCGATTAGAAAAAAAAAGTTTCTTGCATGTTGGCAGCTTCTACTGAAACACATTTATTAAATAATCAATATTGAAATGTGTTCACTTTGCCTTTTCCTTCCTGCTTTATTTTCTCCTCTTTCATGATTTTTGTTTTTGTCTTTCAGATTCAAGATGATTGGAAGTATGTTGCCATGGTGATTGATCGTATTTTTCTGTGGGTTTTCATCCTGGTGTGTATTTTAGGGACAGCAGGATTGTTTCTGCAACCTTTGATGACCAGGGATGATGCATAAGCACTAAACTGTGTGTTACCTATGAGGTTACTTATGTGTGTTGGGGAAGGGGGCCCACTTTTAAAAATTTTATTTTTTATTGTGGTAAAATACACTTAGCATAAAATTTATCATCTCAACCATGTTTAAGTGCAGCGTTCAGTGGTATTAAATATATTCACATTGTTGTGTAACCATCACCACCATCCATCCCCATAACTCTTCATCTTGTAAAACTAAAACTTTGGATCTGTTAAACAATAACTCCCCATTCCCCTCTCCCCCCAGCAACCATCATTATACTCTGTCTTTATGATTTTGACTACTCTAAGTATCTCTTATAAGTAGAATCATACAGTGTGTGTCTTTTTTTGTGACTGGCCTGTTTCACTTCCCAGAATGTCCCTGAGGTTCATCCATGTTGTAGCATATTGCAGAATTTCCTTACTTTTTAAGGCTGAATAACATTCAATTGTAAGTATATACGTTTTGCTTATCCATTCATCTGCTGATGGACACTTGGGTTGCTCCCATGTTTTAGCTGTTGTGGACGATGCTGCTATGAACATGGGTGTACTCTCTTCGATATCTTGCTTTCACTTCTTTTGGGGATATACTCAGAAGTGGAATTGCTTGATCATATGGTAATTCTATTTTAAATTTTTTGAGGAAGTGCCATACTGTTTTCCACCATGGATATTCCATTTTACATTCCCACTGATAATATACAAGGGTTTTTTTTTATTCTTAAGTTTTAGGAGTTCTCCATATATTCTACATGTTAATCCTCTATCAGATTAATGACTTGCAAATATTCTCTCCCATTCTGTGGGTTGCTTTTTTACTGTTGATAGTGTCTTTTGATGCACAAACTTTTAAAATTTTCATGAAGTCCAATCTGTCTGCTTTTTCTTTCATTACCTCTGCTTTTTGTGTCATATTCAAGAAATCATTGCCAAATCCAGTGTCATAAAGCATTTGTCCTGTTTTCTTCTAAGAGTTTTATTGTTTTAGGTCCTACATTTAAGCTCTTTCTTAATAGAGCTTCCTATCATCACTTCCTACTGGCTTTGCTTTTGGCATTTCAAGGTTTACTTATTATCCAGTTGTCTTGACTTTTGTAAAAAAAAAAAAAAAAAAAGATTCATGCAAAAAAAATGTCAAGAGTATTATAGCTAAATGAACATTTAACCAGCCTTTTGGGTAAGGTAAAGAAATGTCAAAATATAATTCTTCTACAGTAATAAGTAGCATGCTGTGCTAGGGACCATGTAAAAATGGACTAAATATGAAAACTGGTTTTTTTTTTAAAGTGGTCAAGGCATAATTGGATTAAAAAAAAACATGCTGTTCAGAAATGCAAAAAATCTTTTGGTTCAGTATCACAATAGATTTCCCAATGGTTTTTTTATCTAGCTCATAATCTCCTTGAAGTTTATATTATTTCAGCAAGACCTCACTATTATCACTTCTTACCATGCACTTTTTTTTTTACTGTTTTTTAAGAGTCTAAGGACCATACCCTCATTGTAGATGGCCTCAATTATTAATCTTGCATCATTCTAGATTATTATACTATGAGAAATTATACCTAGTCACACATTCATGGTTAATGAACCTTTGGAACAGGGTTTCTCAACCTTAGCACTAGTAACATTTTGGGCTGGATAATTCCATGTTGGGGGGGTGGGGTCTGTCCTGTACCTTGCAGAATCTTTAGCAGCAGCCTGGCCCCTACCCACGAGATGCCAATAACATAACCCTATCCCTTGCCAGCTGTGACAACCAAAAATGTCCCCCAGGGCAAAACTGCCCCTGGCTGAGAGCCATTGCTTTAGACAAATTATGAAGGACAGAATATCCCATGCTCCACTTCTGAATCTTAATAACCACTGGGAAGAGATGATGATTCACAGAGACCCTTTTAATCTTCTCAGTAGTCAGTTTGATGTTTTTCCTACGCGAAAATAAAGCCGACAAAATTGCAACCCACCGTGACTCGTGTTTCAATAAGCCAAAAGAAGACTTCTATAAAATATATTTACATGTAGATTTTTTACATGAGTAGTGGAGATATGAGAGGAATGGGGGATGTATATATACACGCTATGACAGCCAGCAGGCAATTTAAACTCATGGAGTGAGACTTTCACTCATTAAATACCATTAAACACCTGCCTACAATAAAATGCAAATTACACACGATCCCCTCTGCCTTGCAAAGAGTGTTGACTTGAACTTAGACCTGTTACTATAAATAAGGCATTTTTTCTCTCAAGAGCTAAGAGTTCTAAAGCGTATGCAGGATTTCTATCAGTATTTTCTTCCTGGTCATAGCTGACTCAGGGACATTTAGAGAAGAAATTTTAACTTGTCTACCTGCGATACTTGATACTGTACTGAATAAGTATAGTAGGCTAAGACCAGATTACATCTAAAGGCCCTTGCAACTCTAATATTCTAGTACTGTGGTTGTTGGAATGAAAGAGAGAAAATTGAAACATCACAGGTAACATAACATATGTTCTTATACATAATTAGAATACCATCTTTAATCGTAGAAGATGGTTTTCTCACAGAACAATTTAGTAGTATCCACAGACATGTTCTTATGATGGGATTCACTTAGTTGTGGAGACTTCTAAGATCAAGGATAAAAAGATGCTACCAGAATTTATACAGAAGGTAGTTCTATTAATTGTGGAAAAAAGTGGACAAAAGGATTGAAATGAATGTTAAGAATATGTTACTGCATGTCCATAGGAGTTGTCTAGTGTATGATTTCATGATGGAAGGTAAGCTGTAAAGTAGTTAATACAATAATTATTCAGTGTAAGCGTCTACAAAATAAAGAAAGCCTTAAAGGAGTTCCCAATTCCCATTTTCATTTTCTAAAAATGTTGGTTATAGAAAAGTAGCATCACATTCAATCACTGTCATACCAAGTAGCCAGATTATTTAATACAGCAATATGATACTAAAGATTAGCTGTTACCCAATTAATACAGGACAGAGAGAATTTTTGAATGTGTACCTTTACCAAATGAAATCAGTCTTCCAACACAACAGGAATTTTCCAGCACAGTCAAAAGATGAACTTCACTGTTGATTACAAAGTAGAATTATTTGCCAGCATACAAACATTAGATTTTTACTAGTACAGTTTAGATAATATTTTGTGCTGCCACTTTCAGAAGATCAAATGTTATTCAGCCAGTTATTACTTCAATCATGCAGGTAGATGTTCTAATGGGCAATCTATTAAGATAAACAGATGTTAGTATCTGTTAATCTGTTAAAGCTTGCATCAAATATTAAACACAGTTTACATTTTCATAGTTTTATAGGTGCCATAAGAAATATGTGCCTTTTAACTAAATTCCTACTACAACCCCTTGGGAAGTATCACTTATTTGCATTTCCAATATGAATTGGTACTATTATATTTGCCCATTTATAGATAACAGGAATAAAAAGCCCAAGAGATCCAACAATTGAAACCAGAAGAAAAGTCCACAGAAACATCCGATCAAGAACCTGGGCTATGAATTTCCAATCTTCAACAACCTGTATCCAAAACAAAAAAAACAAAAAAAAACCCCACATTAAATTATTAAGACACAACACAATTTGTAAATTTACACATCGACTTATAATACAAGTGGCTTATTTTGATAAAATTTTAATAAAATATAGTAATTAGATATTTTATAATAAACTTTAAAACATCTTTTTTATTCTTACTATATACATTTATTTCTATTATTCTGGCCCACTAGTGTTTACTTATTTTAATTTTTAGAGATAATCCAGCCTGAAGTTAATCTCATGACAAATTAAAAGTTGGTTCAGAATAATATATATTTAACAGCTGTTAATCTTCCTCACCTCACCTGTTTTATTTAGTTCTGGATTTCCTAGGAATCATTTTAACCTAAGCTCATGAGTTCAGATCTTCTGGCCTGGAGCTCATTCCCTCCCCATTTTTGAAGCCCAAGCTGGGAGCTGGCTCAGCAGGTGTGAGTGACCTCAAGGAAAAGGCAAAGACCAGGTCCTGATCACCAGAGGCTCCCTCCCACCAGGCCACTTCCTTGACCATGGGCTTCCCTAGCCCCTGCTCTCTACAGGAACTGTGCCCCAAGTTTCAGGATAATGTAGGATTTAGAGGATTATAAACACCCTACTGCTTCTCTACTTACAAGTCTTTCCCCTGAAAATAAACCCCATTTACTGGCCCTCTCGGAAGGAGCCCTGACCTTTTGCACAACACTTCACAGACATTCATTAAATCCCATCTCAATCCATATCATTAATATCTGTATTTTTTTAAAGACTCCATTGATAGCTTCACCTTATAAACTAATTTAATTTTACGTACACCAAATAGAACCTTTATGATCCACAAGCATTAAAAGTTTATTAGAGTAACACAACATTGTAAATCAACTCTACTTCAATAAAATTTTTTTGAAAGTGTATTAGAAACATATGTCAAACGTCCCTCTGGGGAGAGGGCTCTTATTTTACCAGATTCATTCCATCTGCTCCCACACCTGCTAGAAATTTTTCCATTTAAAAAAGTTTTAGAGATTAGAATTCATATACATTTTTTTGCTAGGTACTATTTATTTTTTGATTACATTATTAGTTTCAGGTGTACAACATAGTGATTCAAAATTTTTATAGATTATACTCCATTTAAGTTATTATAAAATACTGGGTCTATTCCCTGTGCTCTACAATATATCCTTATAGCTTTTTTATGTATAGTGGTTTGTACCTCAATCCCCTGCCGCTATCTTTCCCCCCATCCCTTTCACCACTGGTAACCACTAGTGTGTTCTCCATATCTGTGACAGAATCCATATAATTTTAATGTGACTATTCAAAGTAAATTCAATTATCAAAATAGTATTATAGTCATAGCTTTAAAAATATTACACAGTAGAAATAAAGAATAGTGACAAGACTAAAATATTACATTTTGAAAGAAGACTCCAGTTCAATATGATCACATTAATAAAATATATTCATAGTTCAATTCTTGCATTTTTAAATATGAATTAACCTTAAGTAAGGAGCCAATGAGTTATTTTCCTATAATAAAGTTTCTAGCAAATTTTTGTTTTTAAGCAAAGTAAGCATAAGATTAAGTACTACAGTAAGCGTCACTTGTTCACGTTGATGTATAATATATAACACCTGAGAATACCTTACTGCTTTTAATTTCACTAACATGCTCTTATAAGTGAACCACAAAAAGATTTATTCTAGAAAAATATCTTGGCTGTATTTACAAGGCCTACATTAGACTCATTCTTTAAAAAATGAAATCACTTTCGATAAATTATAATGCAGTTGTGCCTGCAGATTACCATAGAACCCAGAAACAAAGTTACTGAAGATCAAATTAAAACAGTGAATCACGCCAGAGCCAAAACCCAAAGGGAGGGATTACTGTGCCTTAGAATAACACAGCAATCTGCATAACACAAAGCATGTTTAAAAGTCACCCAAGATGCTGATGAGGGAAAAGGAGACGTGAGATTTGTGTACATGCCACGTTTTGCAGATGTTTTAACTGAAAGTTTAGTAAAGATCTTTTACAGAACGGTGTGTCAACATCTCTGGCCCTCAGTCTGTGCTTAATCTTACGGCTCACGCTGTTTGCCTGACTTAGAATCAAAACAGATCTGCGTTTGTAAATATATGTGGTCACAGACCTCACGGACATCATTCTCCTTCATGACGTGTCTTGTGATGTAGCGAATGGAATCAAGTGCACCTTCCAGTGTGTTTCTAGACGATTTTGGTCCACGGCTGCTCTCCGTTTCCTCCTTCTGACTGAAGTACCGATCTACGTGACGGCGCATGCAAAGCAGTTTGGGAAGCTTGTGCAGAAATATCTTGCGGACCCACGGAGCCATAGCGTTATGCGTTGAGGAAGAACGGTGATGGATGTTGATAGCAAAGACAGTGACCATGATGGATAGTGTCACAAAAATCATGGTAAACACCAGGTACTCTCCAATCAGAGGTATGACTTTGGAAGATGAGGGTATGATCTCTTCAATAACAAGAAGGAAGACAGTCAGAGACACGAGTACGGAAGTGCAGAGACAAATCTTTTCACCTTCGTTTGAAGGAAGGTAGAAGACAAGCACGGTTAAAAACGAGAGCCCAATACAGGGTATAATAAGGAACAAGGTATAAAAGAGAGGCAGACGCTTAATTACAAACGAGTACGTGATGTAAGGATACCAGCAACAGCTGTCGGTTCTGTTTCCTTTGCTTCCTGTCGCGCTCACAATTTCCCATTCTCCATTATCAAAAAAATCTCTCTTGTCAACATCTTGGTCCACCAAGATTATATCAACCTGTGATCCATCGTAAGTCCAAGAACCAAATTTCATGGAACAGTTTTGGAGATCAAATGGAAAAAACGTGACATCGATGGTACAGGAACTTTTATAGTTTGCAGGTGGAGACCACGTAACAGTGCCATCGTACCTGACGACAGTTTTTGTACTGGCCCCTTCAAAACGTCCATCTGCACTAAAATACACACACGCACAGTAACAACACAGTGATTAAACAACCCGGGCATACATTTTACAAGCCTAATGTATAAAAGAAAGCCTATACCATAGCGTGAAATGCTTTTTAAATTATTGCACTTGAGATATACCTGCTACACGTAGGGGAATCTAGTTTAAGGACATCACCCTTAAATATCTAACTCTGCTGAAACTGAACCCCTATTTCCACATCTGCTCCAGGACTGACAGATTTATATGCACAGAATCCTGAGATTCAAGTGGCTGAAATGATTTCATTTTGATTACACACAAAATGTAATTAGGCTATTTATAACAATGGTGTGCACAGAGCCAGGACCTGAATCCACATTCCTAAACCCTTCCACCTCCCCCTGTCCTCCTACCCCTGCATGACAGATACGGGCTACTTCCTACACTAACAGGAAAAGAACAATAGCCCCAAGATGGGCACAGCCCTGGAAAATAGCCTTTCCTCTCCAACTCTGCCACCACGTGAACGCACGCACTGGAGAAATCTAGCAGGAAGCATCACCACCAACTATCTTTGAAATATTGTTCTCGATCTTAAAATTCATGTGATTTTTGCACACTCCTATGTAATATATCCATATTAAATATAAAAATGTTTGCAATGACAGAGTAAAATGATGCTCCAGGAAGCTGCATCATGCTTTGTTTACTCCTTCCATGTTGAGAAGCATGGACGTAAAGGTTTGAAAAGTGAAAGATATTTTTACTTAGGATTTGCTCTGTCCTCATGCCAATGCATTCTTGTAAATAAGACAAAGTGCATTGGGATAAGCACAAATTCCCAGAAGTGTCCCAGAGTGGTTGGTCCTAGAAAAAAATGAAACTGGCATCCAGAAGTATCCTCGCCCCTACATTAAAAACCACCCTCAAAACACACTTGAGTTCATAATTAATCCAACATTCTTCACTGTGGGAAAATTATGATACAGTATTTAAGCAAAATTAGAAGGATGCACATTTAAACATAAAGTATGACCTTAACTATTTTTTAAAAATTACCGAAAAATCTGGAAGACAGTCTGCCAAATATATAGTCTAGAAAATAAGAGGGTAAATGGGGATGTCAGGCTACTCCCCCCTCCCATCACATGTGAGCTGTGTGATCTTGGACAAGCATAACTACCTTTGGCCTCCATTTTCTCATCTGTCAAAAAGATGCAATCATACCTAGTTCATGAAGTTATCTCAAGAATTGAATGAATAAAACATATAAGGTATTGTCAAGGTCAGTGCCAGGCACAGAATAAGTTCACTATACATGTAAGCTAATAACAGCAGTTGCCTCTAAGTAATGGGATAATGGGATTGATTATCTTCCCCCAACTTCCTCATGCCTTTCTGGACTTCCCAAACGTCTTACAAATTTTTGAAATCCAAGAACACTTTTATGTTCCGAAAACAATACATCAAAAAAGGGAGAGGATCCACAAAACCTATTTGTAGGTTCATGAAACAAAAAAACACAAGATTTAGTCATGTGACTTTATAGCTAAACAATTTTCAAAAGAAAAAATTACTAGTGCCTAATAGTAATACAATTTTTTAAAAAAAAAAACAGAAAATGGTATTTTGGATACAACTTACTTATCAAACAAAACGATGTCTGGGGTCCAGAGAGAGTCTGAAGGGACTCGTATGACTTTTATTCCACCGTAGTCATCAGGGTTCCATCTTAATTTTACATCTGTCCATTCCTTTAAAACAAAGAAACCTGACTCAATCTCAATAAAATTAATAGTCAAAAACAGTGAACACTACACTCTCTTTGCCAAATCCAGACATTTTAGACACGAGATCATCTCTGCTCCCAACAGAGAAAACTCACCTCCACGTCCTTCTTATGGGCACTGGAGGATGGCCCTGGCCCTCATGCGGTGGCTCTAGCCATGGTCCTCAGGAGACACAGGCAAGGACCAGAGTTGGGTGCGTTCATGCATCTGCTCAACACCTCTCCTCCCACCAGCTGAGCGTGCCCAGGAGCTGCAGCCATGGGAACCTAAGGTCCAGGTTCGAGGGAAACATTCTCTTTTCTAGCTGTCATGTGACTGATTGGCTGGACTGGTCCATGCAAAGAGCAGCTGGATTTATTACACATTCCACATAGTTAAACACCTTGCCCACTTCCACACAGTAACAATTCTGTGATCATGTCAACACTTGCACCCCAAGGAAAGCACACATGTCTTCTAGGAGTTCGGGGTTAGGAAACTGGCAGTAGGTATTAAAAATCAGGGGTAATAAAGAACAAACAAAGGGAAGTACTCAACAGCAGTTGGGGACATCTGGCCCAGAAAGAAAAGAAGTCCTTTATATAAGAGGGACTATGAACACAGAAATAAGTCATTGCATTCTGGCCTGTTCCCATCTCACTCAGAGTAAAAGCCAAAATCCTACAGTGGCCTCAGAGTCACTACTCACAATCTATGCTAGGAGCACCCATCAGCCTTCTGTTGCTTCACTGACCTCATCTCCTACCCCTGTCCCATGGCCACTCACCTCCAGCCTGCTGGCTTCTTTGCTGCTCCCTAAACAGGTACCCTGCAGCCTCAGGGCCTTTGCACATTTGGTCCCTCTGCCTGGAACACTCCTTCCCCAGATATGCACATGGCTTGCTTCTCCCCACCTTCAAGTCTTTGTTCAAACATCACCTTCTCAGTGGCCCTTCCCCTGCCCATCCTATTTAAAAGTACAGTTCCCAACACTCCCTATCCGTTTTCTCAGTGCATTTTTCTCCAAGCTTATCAGCTTGAAAGGTACCTTACAATATCCTGTTTACTCTCCCCATTGGAATGAAGTTCCTTGAGGACCTAGACTTTTGTCTGTTTTGTTCACTCCTGTTTCCCCAGTGCCCAGAACAGTGCCTGGCATAGAGTGGGCACTTAAATAATATTAACTGAATGAACACAAGACTCCATCTATCTCATCCTTCTGCCTCCTGCCAATCCGCCAAGACCAAATACTCATGTTCCTTCTGTGCTACACATCCTATAATCACAGTGGCACCAGTCAACTGTTGGGTGGGTCTTTGCATTTTATACATACCTGTTTCAACCAGACATTGGTTGTCATTAACTGATTTTTCTCATCCTATAAAATAAAAATTTAAATAAGTCTGATTATTTCAATTACAGAAACAATAATTCTTTAAATAAGAATTTTCTCAGCTTTATACAAACACTGCTCTCTACATAGTACTGACGTTCTGTTCATCAATTCGGCTCTCTAGAAGAGCAGGATCTTTTTTCCCAGCCTAATTTCACATTATTCCTTCCAATATACTTTGTGTTTCAGATAAGCTGCCCTAAAGGACACCGTTGGCATTTTTAGATTTAGTATTAATAGTCTCAACTACTACATTTCTTCAAATCTAAGATGCAATCTAAGAAGCACAGCATTATTTTATGTACTTAGCACAAAGAAAGAAAAAGGCTGATAATGAATTATAAGTTGTCATTAATTATAAGACGGCTTGATTTCAGAAGTGCTAAAATGTGGGAAAATGTGCATCTTACAATCGGTGAGATACAATGTATGCATCCTTGAGGGACTGTAACTTGTCGTCATTTGCTTCTGCTAAGGCAGAAAAAAAATGGAGGTCAGAGCCTTGAATGGCAACTTCATAAAGCTTTTACATCCTACTTTTCTAGAGAACCAGGGATCCTTGCCACTCATACCTTCCTGCTGTCTTATCTTCGCTTACGCCAGTCCTTCACTGAATTTTCAAGGCCTAATTAAAATGACAACTCTTCCATTAAATTTTACTGAAATATTATGGAGCCAGCTGAACTAGTAAAAATCATCATGACCATCAACCACAAACAGATCTTGTGTAGGATACAATGCTCAGAGCACAGAGGCCCACGGAAGCACGAGGCAGTCCCTATAGCTGGGGAGAGAGGACAGGCTATAAATAGCTTAGGTGACATCCCAACAACAGATGAATGACATAGGAGAAAGGAGGAGGCCAGAAGGAAGCACATCCCTAGGGACAAAGGCAGCTGTTATGTCCCTACATGGAAAGAATGGGTCCTAGGAAATACCGCATGGCCATCCCTCTCATAACAGTGTTTTCCAACCAGCAATTTTCCTTGATTAAAACACTAGAGCTGGAAAGGACCTAGAGATTTTATCTACTGTAATCCTTTTATTTTGCAAATGTGGAAACTGGCCCAGTGAGGCAACTTGCTTAAAATCACACCGCTAATTGGTGGTAAAACCGATTCTAGAACTCAAAACTCCTAAATTTAGACCCTACACCACCAGCTACTGTCCACCCCAAAATCACACACCACCTGGAATAACTGCTGAGGCCTGTATTAGAATATGCCTTTCAGGCAAAAGTTCTAAACAGAGGCATTAAAAATTAGCAAAGTTCTAGTAAACATATTACCTATGATGCTACATGGCAGTAGGTCATCTGTGAGAATCTAATGAAAATTATAGATTGTTTCCAGAAAAATGTGAACAAACATATAGATTTTGCTCTGTGAGCTAGGACCTAGTCCATACTTAGTATCTTCAACAGTAACAGATAAAAGAATAATCCATAAATTCACAGCTGGCCCCAAGGATGTGGGGTTAGCATTGCCTTAGGGGATAGAGCCTATTTTAAACCTCAAGTATCTCTTAAGCATCTATCATGTGTTCAACACTGCGGAGGATGCAACAAAAACCAAACTGAGGGAAGACAAGTGTAGGAAGACACTCAGGAGGAGACCACAAATAAATGAAGTGTTAACTACTCATAAGCATAGCAGAAAAGGTTTAGGGGTCATAGGTTTTTTTTTTTTTTAACCTGATCATAGAAATCAAATCAAAACAAGCTAGCACTGGGATTTTCAAAAGTGAGAGTGAGGACACATAAGAAATAAGACAGGAATCTGAGGAAACTTCAAGGAAGAGCCACTAAACAGAATCACGAGGTTGCAGGGCAAAGACCTTAGCGATTAAAAGGGACATAAACCCACTGAAAAGCAGTTCCGCGAGCCTTCCAGGGCCTGTGGCCCTCATCTTCCTTGACCCCAGTCCTCCTCCCCTCTCATTGGCACTGACCGCACATGCTCTGGGCTCTTTTCTCCAGGGGCAACGCTTCGTTAACTTCTCTGCTTGGCTAACCCTTGCTTCTACCGCTTTCTATGAATGTTCTTCAAGCGTCAGGCTCCTGCGCTCTCTGCTTTAAAAATGCATCCGTTCAAAGTTTTCAGGAATCCCCCCCAGGCCAGTAATTCCACACTGACATCCCCAGCCTCATCCCTCACCTCGGGGCCAGTCTTGACTATCCAAGGGCCTCGTGAACACTGTCTTTTGAACGTGCCACGAAGACCTCATACCAAGAGCAAACCCATCATCTTCTCTGCCCTGCCCCCATAACAACCAATTTTCTCTTTCAAATTGGTTACCCTTCTAACCACCTAGGCTTCAAAACTAGACACCTCTCTCCATATTCAGTGGCCAAGTCCTGTTCCTTCCTTTTTTTTTTTTTTTCAAGTCCTGTTCCTTCTCATATGTGGTCTTCTAACTTAACTCTCAAGTTTCTAATCTCTCACTCCTCAAAGCCACGTATTTAACTATCTTATTGATCTTCTTAAAGTATCGCTATTACCATGTCTGTTACCCATCAGATCTCTCATTCATTCAGCATTTACTGTGTGCCAGACGTCATGCTAGGATCTGGGACAGACACAAGGACTAAAGCTCACTCTGCTTTGAGGAGGCCCTGCCAGCACGTGAGTGCCAGTCAGTGCAAGTGGAACAGAAGAGAGACTGTCTTAGGAGGTTTGGATTTCAGAGTCTGACAAATGAATTTGGCCTTGAAGGATATAAATGGCTTGTGCTGAGAAGGAAAGTTCTCCAGACAGAAGCAACGACAGGAACAAAGGCACAGGGGCACGCAGGCATCACTCCTCACTCCTCCACCACCTAGTCAGACCACTGATCTAAACAGCCAAACAAAAAGGCTTAGCATCACTTACGTACCTGTCGTTATCCTGTTCCTTGTTATTAAAGCTTTCTCTCTGCATGCCAAATCCTACACTTAGCACAAGGCCAGCTCAAGGGCCACTTCTTCTACCCTGCCTTCTTTGATAATCTCAGTCCTCAAGATCTGAATTCCCAGATCTCTGTGACATCACGATTTAGTACTACAGCGTTGTACACTTACTCCCTGTACATGCTGGCAGTCCCAACGAGAAAGAAAGTCTGAAAGCAAGCCCTACTAACTTACTTCCTATTTTTAATTTATATTTAAAATCTTCCTGGATTGCCTAGCAAAAAATCAAGTACAGAGTCCATATTCGCTGATCTTTCTGGAAGCAATTAGGTGACATATATCAATCAACAGACTTCAAAAATGTATATCCTTTGAGAAACTTTGCAATACTGTAAAGCAATTATACTCCAATACAGAATAAAGATTTTAAAAAAATGTATATCCTTTGATTCACCACCTTTCTTAAGGAAAGGAGAAATTTAAACATTTATGTACAAATATTCATCATTGCCACTTATAATAGGAAAAAATGGGAATAAGCTTCTGCCAACAATAGGAGAATGTTTAAATAAATTATAAATGAAATAAAGCCATTAAAAATTACATTTGAAGATTACATAATAACATAAGAAAATGTTCATCATGTAACAATATGGGAAAAAGCAGCAATCGAAATTATATCTAAAATAATATTCCAATTTTGTAACATATCCACAAAGAAAAAACTGACAAGAAATACAACAAAATGTTACCAACGGTCATCTCTGGGTGGTAGAATTACGTCAATTTTTATTTTCTTATTTGTATTTTTTGAAGCTGAGACGAAGCGAGAGAGTAGCACAGACATATGTATACTACCAACTGTAAAATAGATAGCCAGTGGGAAGTTGTTGTATAACAAAGGGAGTTCAACTCGAGGATGGAAGATGCCTTAGAGGACTGGGACGGGGAGGGTGGGGGGGACTCGAGGGAGGGTGGAGGGGGAGTCAAGGGAGGGAGGGAATACGGGGATATGTGTATAAAAACAAGATGATTGAACTTGGTGTACCCCCAAAAAATAAAAAATAAATAAGTAAAAATTAAAAAAAAGAAAGAAAATAAATGCATACCTATAAATGGTATTTATATATATACATACACACACACACACATATATATACTCATTGACTACTCTGGGAACACAACAGGGAAATAATTATTGAATGACATGATCAGAGAAAGAAGAAACTAGTTTAAAAATTAGGGTGAACCTTTTAGTTTAAAATAGAAAGAATCTCCTGACAATAAGAACAAGTTATGATGGGAATTCACTTCCTGGTAAATGTCACATGGAAAAACCTCAGAAATGTTTTAAGTGTGACACTGAGGCAATGATCTGCCAAGATCCTTTTTGGTCCTAAAAATCTACAACTCTTAACTCCTGGGTTTTTTCTTCCAAAATTTTTGACTTTTTGGTCGTATTTTTTAACACATTTAAGGAGAAACATCCATATAAAATGTTTAATATCTTCGAATTGTATTAAAAAAATAGACCCATTTTAATTACCAAATGAGCTAAATTGATTTCTAAACTACACAAGATTATATAAACATACAGTATTCCTATGTCTGTGGGGTAATAATTGTTTTTCCCTGGTGAGTTCCTTGAGGAAAAGAACTACATTCATTCCCCTCTGTAATCTCTGCAGCCTAGCACGGTGCCTGGGCACACAATACACTCTCCATAAACCCGTGTGAAATTGAAGATGGAATGATATGCACACCTACCACATCCACTAATTGAGATATTGCAAGGCCAAACTTTATTTTTATTTTGTCATTCAGGTGTTCCACAGGACGAACCCATCTTTCGTAGTCTTGAAATAAGTCCTTAAACAAATTGTCTTCATGTTTTGCAACAAAGGATGGTTCAGCTAATCCTGTGTAACAAATTTGTAAAAGTTAGTGGGTTGGCTTCTCTCCCACCAAATACCTCTGCTTTTAAAAAGTTTGGCATTACTAACGAACCAAAGTATTATTTAGGCTACTGTCAAAGGAGATTTTAAAATGAAATTTTAATACAACTGTTTGTGATTCATAAGGAACAATCTGATTCGATATATTTCTTAGTTAAATCAGAGCATTCACATGGAAATATGCTGAGTTCCAGAAGAAGCACTCAGGACTTAATACAGAGTAATTTAAAATCTAAGTAACAAAGCTTTTAAGTTACCGGGGCTAGGGGGTTGCTTGTCATAAAATTCCAAACCTAGAAAACAGATATATTAAAGTTTATTGGTCAACTATACATGTAAAATAAACATGCTTTAATTTATATGCTTTTAATATACAAACAAATACTGAATAAATTATTCAGATTTGCCATACCTTTGTTTGCTATACATTTGTATACAATTACCTTAGGGCCTAAGACTTAAAAAAGTAAAAGACAAAATTTTGAAAGTTTTAGATGCCATAAGCCAAAGCCTGGTCAGATTTATGCATCACAGTTATGTTTATGCTTCTACTGAGCTTAAATTAAGCAAGCCTCTTGAAAGACATGAGTTTTCAGTGTTTTATGGACACTGGGGTCTCCATTAAGGAAACGTGGAATGTGTGAAATTCAAGGATGGCATTTACTCAAGACTCATGATTTAATAAAGAAAAAACATTTATTTAAAACAAAATGTCACAGGCTTATTTATCATAAAGTATATACATAGGGATTTAGAGTAGTAAGTGTTGGTCTTTCTCGTTAAACGATTTAACAGAAAATTAGTACTTTCACAAAACCTTCTCTTTTTGTTGTGATAGACCATGTTTTCTATATGGAGCTATTAAAAAGCATCTGATTACCCTAGCTAGAGGAAACCATTCCCTGATTTTCTTTCACTGCCTATTTCTTCACTAATAGAGCAGCTTATTCCTCAGAGTTTATGTCTTGCTTCCCTGGACAATTTAAGATATTTGATTTAACCTATAAACAGCATAAAGTTTGTGAAATGCGCAGCGCTGGAGATATTTCAATTCAATCAGAATATTATACACTAGAGAGTCATTCTTTTTAATGTTTAAAAGCTGTTAATTTCAGAGGTTCAAGCATTACTGAACAATTTCTGCTATTCTAATCCTATTTTAAAATGTTACAGTCTCTGAAACACCAAAAGTTTCAGGTTGTTAATAGACAGAGAAAACAATGTTTTTAAATAACATCTAAGGGAACTGTGCCTTAGGGAAAAAACTGTCACTGAAATTGCCACCTCAGATTTTGTTTGAAAGAAAGTAGATAGGGTATAAATGAATAAAATGATAAATTTATCCCAATATTCTGCTTAATGAGAACCCTTAAGATACTGCCTTGTGAATACCTTCTTAGTACATCCAATACTAGAAATATCATTTTCTTAGTACAACTTTACAAAACCGCCAGATGCAAAGGGCAGTAGTATTTTAGCACAAAACCTTATTATTTTAAAGAACTTTTATTGAGATATAATTGACATACAATACACTGCATGTATTTAAAGTGTACAATTTGATATTTTTTTTCTTATTAGTAATGTATATATGGCAATCCCAATCTCCCAATTCATCCCACTCCAACCCCCCTTGCTTTCCCCACTTGGTGTCCATATGTTTGTTCTCTACATCTGTGTCTCTATTTCTGCCTTGCAAATGGCTTGATTTGTACCATTTTTCTATATTCCGCATATATGTGCTAATATACGATATTTGTTTTTCTCTTTCTGACTCACTTCACTCTGTATGACAGTCTCTAGGTCCATACTTGACTCTACAAATGTCCCAATTTCATTCCTTTTTACAGCTGAGTAATATTCCATTGTATGTATGTACCACATCTTCTTTATCCATTCATCTGTTGATGGACATTTAGGTTGCTTCCACGTCCTGGCTATTGTAAATAGTGCTGCAATGAACATTGGGGTACATGTGTCTTTTTGAATGATGGTGTTCTCTGGGCATATGCCCAATAGTGGGATTGCTGGGTCATATGGTAACTCTAGTTTTTCAAGGAACCTCCATACTGTTCTCCATAGTGGCTGTATCAATTTACATTCCCACCAGCAGTGCAAGAGTGTTCCCTTTTCTCCACACCCTCTCCAGCATTTACTGTTTGTAGATTTTCTGATGATGCCCATTCTAACTGGTGTGTGAGGTGATACCTCATTGTAGTTTTGATTTGCATTTCTCTAATAATTAGTGATGTTGAGCAGCTTTTCATGTGTCTCTTGGCCATCTGTATGTCATCTTTGGGGAAATGCCTATTTAGGTCTTCTGCCCATCTTTTGATTGGGTTGTTTGTTTTTTTGATATTGAGCTGCATAAACTGTTTATATATTTTGGAGATTAATCCTTTGTCTGCTGATTTGTTTGCAAATATTTTCTCCCATTCTGAAGGCTGTCTTTTTGTCTTGCTTATAGTTTCCTTTGCTGTGCAGAACCTTTGAAGTTTTGTTAGGTCCCACTTATTTATTTTTGGTTTTATTTCCATTATTCTAGGAGGTAGGTCAAAAAAGATCTTGCTGTGATTTGTGTCAAAGTGTGTTCTTCCTATGTTTTCCTCTAGGAGTTTTATAGTGTCTGGCCTTACATTTAGGTCTTTTATCCAGTTTGAGTTTATTTTTGTGTATGGTGTTAGGGAGTGTTCTAATTTCATTCTTTTACATGTATCTGTCCAGTTTTCCCAGCACCACTTATTGAAGAGGCTGCCTTTTCTCCATTGTATATCCTTGCCTCCTTTGTCATAGATTAGTTGACCACAGTTTATCTCTGGGCTTTCTATCCTGTTCCATTGACCTATATTTCTGTTTTTGTGCCAGTACCATATTGTCTTAATTACTGTAGCTTTGTAGTATAATCTGAAGTCAGGGAGTCTGATTCCTCCAGCTCCTTTTTTTCCCTCAAGATTTCTTTGGCTATTCGGGGTCTTTTGTGTCTCCATATAAATTTTAGGATTTTTTGTTCTAGTTCTGTGAAAAATGGCACTGGTAATTTGATCGGGATTGCATTGAATCTATAGATTGCTTTGGGTAGTATAGTCATTTTCACAGTGTTGATTCTTCCAATCCAAGAACATGGTATATCTCTCCATCTGTCTGTGTTATCTTTGATTTCTTTCATTAGTGTCTTACAGTTTTCTGAGTATAGGTTTTTTACCTCCTTAGTTAGGTTTATTCCTAGGTATTTTATTCTTTTTGTTGCAATGGTGAATGGGATTGTTTACTTAATTTCTCTTTCTGATCTTTCATTGTTGGTGTGTAGAAATGCAAGAGATTTCTGTGTGTTAATTTTGTATCCTGCAACTTTACCAAATTCATTGATTAGCTCAAGTAGTTTTCTGGTGGCATCTTTAGGATTTTCTGTGTATAGTATCATGTCATCTGCAAACAGTAACAGTTTTACTTCTTTTCCAATTTGGATTCCTTTTATTTCTTTTACTTCTCTGATTGCTGTGGCAAGGACTTCCAGAACTATGTTGAATAGTAGTGGCAAGACTGGACATCTTTGTCTTGTTCCTGATCTTAGACGGGATGCTTTCAGTTTTTCATCATTGAGAATCATGTTTGCTGTGGGTTTGTCATATAGGGCCTTTATTGTGTTCAGGTAGATTCCCTCTATGCCCACCTTCTGGAGACTTTTTATCATAAATGGGTGTTGAATTTTGTCAAAAGCTTTTTCTGCATCTATTGAGATGGTCATGTGGTTTTTATCCTTCAATTTGTTAATATGGTATATGACATTGATTGATTTGCATATATTGAAGAATCCTTGCATTCTAGGGCTAAATGCCACTTGATCATGGTGTATGATCCTTTTAATGTGTTGTTGGATTCGGTTTGCTAGTATTTTGTTGAGGAATTTTGCATCTAAATTCATCAGTGATATAAGTCTATAATTTTCTTTTTTTGTAGTATCTTTGTCTGGTTTTGGTATCAGGGTGATGGTTGGCTCACATAATGAGTTTGGGAGTGTTCCTCTGCAATTTTTTGGAGAGTTTGAGAAGGATGGGTGTTAGCTCTTCTCTAAATGTTTGATAGAATTCACCTGTGAATCCATCTGGTCCTGGACTTTTGTTTGTTGGAAGATTTTTAATCACAGTTTCAATTTCATAACTTGTAGCACAAAACCTTAATGGTGCAAATTCTACTTAGAGGTCATGTTTCTTCAGCTGGTTCTAAATGTTTTAAGTTTATACTGCTCCTAAACCTCAAAATGTTAAGAAGGAGATCATCCAATACATTCTCTCACTTCACAAAGGAGGATATATGACCAGAAAGGCCATTGCTACAGAGATTGTCAGTGGCAGAGTTCTGAAGGCCTCCCCACAACCTCTTGCTCTTTCCACCCTAACATCTTCCACCTTGCGACAAATTTCTAAAAGAGCTTAATAATGGCACACCCTCCCCCCTCCCCTGAGAGCTCAAGCCCACACCAATGTTTGCTCATTTATTCATTCAACAAACATTTAACAGAATGTGCCTTGTATCAGGCACCATGCCATATGCTAGAAATACACTGGTAATCAAAGACAGCATCCACATTTACAGTGCAGTAATAAGGACTGACTCAGGAAATGTGGTACTATTTGTAAGCTAATTTCTATAGAAACTGAATCAAACTAAAAAATTCTTTTTTAAAAGTTGTTGTGAATAGTTAACATTTCCTCATCCTACTCAAAATAAGTAATTTAAATCAATCACTTTCAACCTAGGTTCCTTGGAATCCAAGGGGCATTTACACTACACTGTTCTCATTTATATTATACTGTTCTGCATTATTTTTCAATTATGTCACATTAGTCTTGGGTCGCCAAAGAAACCAATGTCCTGGAACCTAGGAATCATTTCTTTAGTTTGGCATTCCTACAGTATTATACTTAGTACTATCACAGCTAGTTACTTAAGAGTAGTTTTCCTTTCCTCACTACTTAAAGAGGGAACCAGAAAAAATTATTTGCAAATCATACATCTAACAGGGGACTTGTATAATAAAAGACCCAATAACCTAATCAACCCAATTTAAAAAACAGGTAAAGGATCTAAAAGAAGAAAGGCCATGAAAAGATGTTCAAAACCTTTAGCCATCAGGAAGATGCAAATCAAAACCATGAGATACCACATCATACACACTAAGATGGCTATAATATATAACACAGATAAAAACAAGTGTTGGTAAAAATGTGGAGAAATTGGGACCCTCATACACTGCTAGTGGGGATGTAGAGTGATACAGTTGCTTTGGAAAACAGCCTGGCAGTTCCTAAAAAAGTTAAACGAAGGGTTACCATAGACCTCCACTCCTAGGTGTATAGTCAGGAGAAATGAAAACAGATGTCCATACAAAAACTTGTATATGAATGTTCACAGCAGCATTATTTGTAATAGACAAAAAGTAGAAACAACCCAAATGCCCAGCAAATGATAAATAGACAAAATGTGGTATATCTAATGGAATATTATTTGGACATAAAAATGAATGAATTACTGATTCATGCTAGAACCTAGATGAACCTTGAAAACATCATGCTAATAAAAGAAGCCAGTCACAAAAGACCACATATTATATGATTCCATTTACACAAAATATCCAGAATAGGCAAATCTACAGAAAAGGAAAGCAGCTTGTGGTTGCCTGGAGAGGAGATGCTTGGGGGGTGGGGGGGAATGCAAATGTTCTGAAATCAGTTGTGGTGATGATTGCATCTGAATATACTAATATCCATTGAATTATACACTTTAAATAGGTGAATTATATGGTATGTGAATTATATCTCAATAAAGCTGTTATTAAAAGAGAATTTTATGAATGACTAATGACTGAGAAATAGATGTACAAACATAGTAATAAATCAGAAATGAGAAAATAAAACAAACAGTATAGATATAACCTTCAGAAAAACTACTTGAATAATTATACCATAAGTTTTCTTAATAAACACAAAACCTAACATGCAATGCCACTGCATTTATTTTCCTTAATTCTTTTTGATGTTTTATACCTTTCCCAGGAATAGTCTATTTTTTAAAAACTAAGATTTTGTACCTCCCAACAAACAAAAGTCCAGGACCAAACAAGCACTTCACTGGTGAATTCTACCAAACATTTAAAGAAGAATTAATACCAGTCCTTCTCAAACTCTTTCAAAAATAGGAAGGAACACTTCCAAACTCATTTTATAAGGCCAGAACTACCCTGATACCAAAATCAGACAAAGATGCCACAAGAAAAGAAAAATAACAGACTAATATCTCTGATGACCATAGATTCAAAATCCTCAACAAGATATTAGCAAACCAAATCCAAAATATATTTAAACAATCATACACTACAGTCAAGCAGAATTTATTCCAGGGATACAAGGATGGTTCAATATCCAGAAATCAATCAGTGTGATACACATTAACAAAATGAAGGATAAAAATCATATGGTCATCTCAATAGATGCAGAAAAAGCATTTAACAAAATTCAGCATTCATTTGTGATAAAAGCTCTCAACAAAGCAGAAATAGAGGATACATACTTCAACATAATAAAGGCCACGTACAACAAGCCCATAGCTAACATCATACTCAATGGTGAAAAGCTGAAAGCTTTCCTTCTAAGATCAGGAACAAGAAAAAGATGCCCATTCTCACCACTTTTATTCAACATAGTATTAGAAGTCCTAGCAAGAACAATTAAGCAAGAAAAAGAGATAAAAGGCATCCAAATAGGAAAGGAAGAAGTAAAACTGTCACTATTTGCAGATGACATGATATTATATATAGAGAAAACTCTAAAGACCCCATCAAACAACTTTTAGAACTAATAAAGGAATTCAGTATAAAGTTGCAGGATACAAAATGAATATACAAAAATTTGTTGCTTTTGTATACACTAATAAAAAACTATCAGAAGGAGAAGTTAAGAAAACAATCCCATTCACAACTGCATCAAAAAGAAAAAGAGGGACTTCCTTGGTGGCATGGTGGTTAAGAATCCGCCTGCCAATGCAGGGGACACAGGTTCCATCCCTGGTTCAGGAAGATAACAAATGCCGTGGAGCAACTAAGCCCATGAGCCACAACTACTGAGCCTGCATGCAACAACTACTGAGGCCTGTGTGCCCAACAGCCTATGCTCCACAACAAGAGAAGCCATCACAATGAAAAGCCCATGCGTTGCAACGAAGAGTAGCCCCTGCTCACTGCAACTAGAGAGAGCCCATGCACAGCAACAAAGACCCAATGCAGCCAAAAATAAATTTTTAAAAAAGTCTTCTATTTGAAATATATCAATGAAATTTTAAAAAAAGAAAGAAAAGAAAAAGATACATAGGAGTAAATTTAACTAAGGAGGTGAAAAACCTGTAGACTGAAAGCTCTAAGACATTGATGAAAGAAATTGAAGAAGACACAAATAAAGGGAGAGATATGCCATACTCATGGATTAGAAGAATTAGTATTGTTAAAATGTTCATACTGCCCAAAGCAATGTACAGATTCAATACAATCTCTATAAAAATTCCAATGGTGGGACTTCCCTGGTGGCACAGTGGTTAAGAATCCACCTGCCAATGCAGGGGACATGGGTTCGATCCCTGGTCCAGGAAGATCCCACATGCCGCAGAGCAACTAAACCTGTGCGCCACGACTACTGAAGTTCGTGCACCTAGAGCCCATGCTCCTCAATGAGAAGCCACCACAATGAGAAGCCTGCACACCACAAAGAAGAGTAGCTCCTGCTCTCTGCAATTAAAGAAAGCCCATGCACAGCAACGAAGACCAATGTAGCCAATAAATAAATAAATAAATACATAAATAAATTTATTTTAAAAAATTCCAATAGCATTTTTCACAGAAATAGAACACACAATCCTAAAATTTGCATCGAAACACCAAAGACTCCAAATAGCCAAAACAATCTTGAGAAAGAACGAAGCTTATGGCATCATATTCCCGGTTTAAAACTACATTACAAAGCTATAGTAACCAAAAGAGTATGGTATTGTCATAAAAACATAGATCAATGGTACAGAATAGAGAGCCCAGAAATAAACCTAAACGTACACGGTCAACTAATTTATGATCAAAGAGCCAAGAATATAAATGGGTTATAAAATAAATAAGTCACAGGGATGTAACAGACAGCACAGGGAACATAGTCAATATTTTATAATACCTTTATATGGTGTGCAATCTATAAAAATATTGAATCACTACATTGTATACCTGAAACTAAGATAATATTGTAAGTCAACTATACTTCAATTTTAAAATTGTATATATATAGATAGACAGACAGACAGACAGATAGAGATAGATAGATATACACAATGGGGAAAGGACAGCCTCTTCAATAAATGGTCCTGGGGAAACTGGAGAGACACATGCAAAAGAATGAAACTGGATCACTATCTTACACCATACACAAAAATTAACACAAAATGGATTAAAGACTTGAACATAAGACCTGAAACCATAAAACCAGAGGAAAACATAGTCAGTATGCTCCTTGACATTAGTCTTGGTGATGATTCTTTGGATTTGACACCAAAAGCAAAGCCAACAAAAGCAAAAATAAACAAGTGGAACTACATCAAACTAAAAAGCTTCTACACAGCAAAGAAAACTATCAAAATGAAAAGGCAACCTACAGAAAGGGAGAAATTATTTGCAAATTATATATCTGATGAGTTAATATCCAAAATATATAAAGAACACATACAATTCAATGGCAAAAAAGCAAACAATCCAATTAAAAAATGGGCAGAGGACCTGAATGGACACTTCTCCAAAGAAGACATACAGATGGCCAATAAGTACATGAAAAGGTACTGAGAAGCACAGATGAGGATGTAGAGAAAAGGGAATCCCATGCACTATTGGTGGGAATGTAAATTGGTGCAGCCACTATGAAAAACAGTATGGAGGTTCCTGAAAAAATTAAAAACAGAACTATCATATGACCCAGTGATTCTACTTCAGGGGCTTTACCTAAGGAAAACAAAAACACTAACTTGAAAAGATATATGTAATCCATGTTCATTGCAGCATTGCTTACAATAGCCAAGATATGGAAACAACTTAAGTGTCCACCAATGGATGAATAAAGAAAATGTGATACACACACACACACACACACACACACACACACACACAGACACAGGGACAGTGAAATGTTATTCAACCATCAAAAAGAAGGAAATCTTGCCATTATGCGACAACATGGATGGACCTTGAGGGCATTATGCTAAGTGAAATAAGTCAGACAGAGAAAGACAAATATATGATCTTACTTATATGTGGTATCTTTAAAAACACACACACACACAAGAAAAACAAAAAAAACCAGTTTATAGATACAGAGGAACAGATCAGTGGTTGCCAGAGGTGGGGTGGGGGGTAGGGAGGTGGGAGAAATGTGTGAAGAGGCTCAAAACGTAAAAAAAATTCCAGTTATAAAATGTCATGGGGATGTAATGTACAGCATAGTGATTGCAGTTACTAATACCATGTTGCATATTTAAAAGTTGCTAAGAGATTGAATCTTGAAAATTCTCATCACAAGAAAAAAAAAACTGTAACTGTGTATGATGACAGATGTTAACCAGACTTACTTAAAAAAAAAATAATACCCTTTAAAGCAGTGTGAGGTTCACAGCAAATCTGAGGGAAAGGTACAGAGATTTTTATATGCCCTGCCCCCTCCACATGCATAGCCTCCCCCATTATCAACATCCCCTACCAGAGTGGTACATTCCTTGCAACAGATGAACCTACACTGATACATCATTATCACCAAACTCAATAGTTTACCTCTCGATGTTATATATTCTATGGGTTTGGACAAACGTATAATGGCATAAACCCTTTGTTACGGCATCATACATAGTATTTTCACTGCCCTAAAACTCATCTGTGCTCTGCCTATTCATCCCTTCCCCTTCAACATTGCCCCCACCACCCTACAATCCCTGAATTTTTTACTGTCTCCATGGTTTTGCCTTTAATAGTCTATTTTTGATAACTATTTTAATAATAGATTATGGCATTTGCAATGGTCTGAATGTTTGTTTCCTCCCAAAATTCATGTTGAAATTCTAACCTCCGAAGGTTATAGTATTAGTCTAGGTAGGGCCTTTGGGAGGTGCTTAAGTTGTGAGGGTGGAATCCTCATGAATGGAGCTAAAGCCTTATAAAAGGGCTCCAGAGAGCTCCCTAGCACCTTCTGCCACGTGAGGACACGACAAGAAGTCTGAGACCTGGAAGAGGGCCCTCACCTGACCACACTGATCTCGGACTTCCAGCCCCAAGTGTGAGAAATAAATTCCTGTTGTGTATAAGCTACTCAGTGTGTGGCATGCTGCTATAGCAGCCCAAATGGACTAAGACAGCATTGGAGTAATACAAATATCAACTGCACATTTATTTTCTTTGTAAACCTCAACAGCACATTGCTAAATTGTCAACAGCAAGTGTGCGAACATCCTTTATAAGTGAAGAGACTAAAGTTCTGAGAGGTTGTCATTTGCCCAGGATCACACAGCAAAAGGCTGGGAAGCTGACTTGTCACAAGGCTTTGAAGCCAGGTTTGTCACCTAAGTCCATGTTTCTTCCACAAGTGATTCCACTTTTACAGGTTAAGTGCCATTGAATCACAGAACTCTAGTTGCAACCCAAATCAATCCTCTTTCCTCTTACTCAGTAGGCTGCTTCAGGTTATGGAAAATGAGAATAGGAGACTCTTTATGCATTTAAATGTTAAGCACTAACATATAAAATGATACAGAGAAACATCTTTATCTTTCTTTTCTTCTTTTTAAGAACTTTTATTGAGATACACGTGACATATAATAAACTGTATGTGTTTAAAGTCTACAATTTCATATTTTTTTCTTATTAGTAATGCATATATGGCAACCCCAATTTCCCAATTCATCCCACTCCAACCCGTCCCCAGCCCGGCCCCCGCTTTCCCCACTTGGTGTCCATATGTTTGTTCTCTACATCTGTGTCTCTATTTCTGCCTTGCAAATGGCTTGATTTGTACCATTTTTCTATATTCCGCGTATATGTGTTAATATACGATATTTGTTCTCTTTCTGACTCACTTCACTCTGTATGACAGTCTCTAGGTCCATCCATGTCTCTACAAATGTCCCAATTTTGTTCCTTTTTACAGCTGAGTAATATTCCTTTGTATATATGTACCACATCTTCTTCATCCATTCATCTGTTGATGGACATTTAGGTTGCCTCCACGTCCTGGCTATTGTAAATAGTGCTGCCATGAACATTGGGGTGCATGTGTCTTTTTGAATTATGGTGTTCTCTGGGCATATGCCCAGTAGTGGGATTGCTGGGTCATATGGTAATTCTAGTTTTTCAAGGAACCTCCATACTGTTCTCCACAGTGGCTGTATCAATTTACATTCCCACCAGCAGCGCAAGAGCGTTCCCTTTTCTCCACACCTTCTCCAGCATTTACTGTTTGTAGATTTTCTGATGATGCCCATTCTAACTGGTGTGTGAGGTGATACCTCATTGTAGTTTTGATTTGCATTTCTCTAATAATTAGTGATGTTGAGCAGCTTTTCATGTGTCTCTTGGCCATCTGTATGTCATCGTTGGAGAAATGCCTATTTAGGTCTTCTGCCCATCTTTTGACTGGGTTGTTTGTTTTTTTGATATTGAGCTGCATAAACTATTTATATATTTTGGAGATTAATCCTTTGTCTGCTGATTTGTTTGCAAATATTTTCTCCCATTCTGAAGGCTGTCTTTTTGTCTTACTTATAGTTTCCTTTGCCATGCAGAAGCTTTTAAGTTTCATTAGGTTCCACTTATTTATTTTTGTTTTTATTTCCATTACTCTAGGAGGTGGGTCAAAAAAGACCTTGCTGTAATTTATGTCAAAGAGTGTTCTTCCTATATTTTCCTCTAGGAGTTTTATAGTGTCTGGCCTTACATTTAGGTCTTTAATCCATTTTGAGTTTATTTTTGTGTATGGTGTTAGGAAGTGTTCTAATTTCATTCTTTTACATGTAGCTGTCCAGTTTTCCCAGCACCACTTATTGAAGAGGCTGTCTTTTCTCCATTGTATATCCTTGCCTCCTTTGTCATAGATTAGTTGACCATAGTTTATCTCTGGGCATTCTATCCTGTTCCATTGATCTATATTTCTGTTTTTGTGCCAGTACCATATTGTCTTGATTACTGCAGCTTTGTAGTATAGTCTGAAGTCAGGGAGTCTGATTCCTCCAGCTCCTTTTTTTCCCTCAAGATTTCTTTGGCTATTCGGGGTCTTTTGTGTCTCCATACAAATTTTAGGATTTTTTGTTCTAGAAGAAACATCTTTATTTTTCTTAGTCATATACGTGATCCCTCCCCTGGGAAAGGCCTTCCTGATGCCAGTGATCCTAGGATAAAAGAAGAATCCTGCTGTTCTCAAACACTGGTGGTAGAAATGTAAGGTGTTACTGCCTTTTTGATAAGTAACCATAATATTTTAATCTTGCAAAATTTATTAAAAAATAAAAGTATATATTCCCTTGATCTGGCAATCCCACACCTGACTCCCATAGCAATAAAGGCCCCAGTACATAAGGACATATGCACAAGAATGTTTACCACAATAAGCACTGTATCTGGAAACAAAACAAACAATGAGAATATAAATATCCATTACATGAAATATTATGCAGTCATTAAAAGGCTTACAGGACAATGGTGCCAGGACCACTCAATGTGGGAAAGGACAGTTTCTCCAACAAATAATGTTGGGAAAAATGGTTAGCCACATGCAAAAGAATGAACTTGGATCCTTA
The DNA here is from genome assembly GCF_030028045.1 of Hippopotamus amphibius kiboko. Classification (NCBI taxonomy): domain Eukaryota; kingdom Metazoa; phylum Chordata; class Mammalia; order Artiodactyla; family Hippopotamidae; genus Hippopotamus; species Hippopotamus amphibius. The sequence goes on from NC_080187.1 coordinate 217,690,513, forward strand.
CTTAACATCATATACCAAAATCAACTAAAAGTGGATTAAAGACCTAAATTTAAGACCAAAACCCATAAAACTCCTAGAAGAAAACATAGGGGAAAATATTCATGGCACTGGATTTGGCAATGATTTCTTGGAAATGACACCAAAAGCACCAGCAATACAAACAAATATAGACAAATGGGACTATATCTAACTTAAAAACTTCTGTGCATCAAAGGATGTAATCAATTTTCTAAACAAATATATACAGAATCTTTATAAATTCACATATTTCTCCAAAAGTGTACAAGTGGTCTCAATTTGTTCTCCACAGGGCACTGAATGTAGTCTTTGTACAGTTCAGAGAAGATATTGATAGAAACTGAACTAGAGTTGAAAACCAATACTGTGTCATGTAAAAATGACAATTCACAGCTGAATCGAAACATTGCGAATGCGTTAATACCTGACGTAAAACAACACTTTATCTAATAACAATATTAACCTGCTTGCTAAATAGGCTTCAATTTATAAGATGCATATATTTCCCAAACTGTTCAACATCTCTACTTATAAATTAATTCACAGGATTCATATAGTTGCTTTTTAGTTTCAACAGGGTGTTAGCAAATATAACATGAAATGGTCTCTTTGGAAAGGCAGCAAATATTTGCAAATCATGTATCTGATAAGGAGATAATATCCAGAATATGTAAAGAACTCCTACAACTCAACAACAAGAACCTCCCCAAATAACCCAATTAAAATATGGGCCAAGGACTTGAATACACATTTCTTCAAAGATGACATTAAAATGACTAACAAGCATATGAAAAGATGCTCAGCATCACTAATCACTAGAGAAACATAAACCAAAAACCACAAGATACCACCTCAAACATGGTAAGATAGCTACAATTAAAAAAAAAAAAACAGAAAATAACAAGTGTTGGCAAGGGTGTGGTGTGGAGAAACCTCGTACAGTGTTGGTAGGAATGTAAAATGGTGCAGCCACTTTGGAAAACAATATGGCAGTTCCTCAAGAAATTAAAAATAGAATTACCTATGATCCACAAATTCCACCTCTGGGTATATTTCCCAAAGAGTTGAAGTCAGGATTTTAAAGTGATACATTGGCACACCCACGTACGTAGCAACTTTCTTGCAAGAGCCATAAGCAACACGAATGTCCATCTATCCATCTATATATGAATGGATAAACAAAATGTGACATATACACAGAATGGAATATTATTCAGCCTTAAAAAGGAAGGAAATTCTGATACAGGCTACAACATGGGTGAACCTTGAGGACATTATGCTAAGTGAAATAGGCCAGTCACAAAAAGACAAATACTGCATGATTCCACTTACATTAGGTATCTAAAGTAGTCAAACTCATAGAAACAGAAAGTAGAATGTGGTTACCAGGGCCTGGGGGAAGAGGGAAATGGAGAGCTGTTGAATTTTGAGAGCTTCAGTTTTGCAAGATGAAAAAGTTCTGGTGATCTGTTGCACAACAAAGTGAATATACTTAACACTACTGAACCATACACTTAAAAATGGTTAAGATGGTAAATTTTATGCTATGTATTTTTTTAAACCACCATTGAAGTTTTCAATTATTAAAGAAAAAAAGCTGCTATTGAAACTGTCACCCACAGAAATGGCATCTGAAATTTGAATAACAAAAAAATGAGTTTGTAATAAAAAAATTTCACATCACATAAAAACTTGAACTGAACAAAACACAGCACAAGCCTTCAGGGTTTTCATGAGGTACTGTTAAAGGGGAAAAAGGGATAGAAAAGAGACTACAACGTAATCCTACTTTTGTAAAATAATCAGTTATTAAAATCTATATCTATCTAGCTAGATAATTATATATGCCTGAGGAAAATTATGGCAGTTTGCATACTAAACTAACAAGGGTAGTTAACAAGGGTTATCTGAGAGGATACTGATGTGAGTTAGGGAAGGAGGGAGAGCGAAGAGATGGGAAAGGGAGAGTACAAAAAAGGAAAAAGGGGTAACACCACACTCAATGAAAAAAATAATTCTCAAGGAGCCACACTCCTCAGATAGGCTACAAGTTTCTTACACTTCCCCACATCTCAGTGTGTATTCAGCACATAGGCAGACTGCCGACATTAGGTAAACGTTTGAAATTACTTAGTTACTGGAATAAAAGTGAAGTAATATTTTTACATAAGAACTGGACCTTAGTAACAAGCTGGGTGGTGCTATCATCTTTCACCATCAGCTCTATGGTTGGAGCTTGAGCCATAGGTCAGGCCCCTGGGTTAACGGATTTCTTATTTTTCATTTCTACTAATTAAGAAAACCCTAACTTACAACTACAGTGTCTCAGGAATGGCAGCAAGCATTGGTAGATCTGGAAATTCAGCTTAAACAGGGACCTGAAAATGACCTTGAGTGCTGCATCAGGCTTTATATGGGCTGCTATCCAAGTGTCCTTCAAGGCCAGTCCCTTCACCGAGTCCTGCTGACTTGACTTCTCTTGTCCATCTCCTCTGTGTTTTCCTCCTCCTCAAGCCCAGGGAGTTATTTCCTCCTGTCAAGGAGAAGCTGTGCTCTAACATTATGTAGCCTACGTTAAGTTGCCCTCTATGGTCCAGGTTTTTGAAACTGAAAAAGGCAAAAATGAACTCCTAGACCCACTGCCTGCTGTCACATCACATTCCTTCTCTGAAGTTTGAGCACAGAGCTAGCTAGCTCGAGCAGGTAGGGGGAAGAGCCAAAGGGAAAACCAGGGTCAACATAAAGAGGGCATTAATATTTCAAAAATATTATCCTGTCACATTGACATGCTCAAAACGAAAAATCATATTTGAGCGATTCTAATTATTCAAATGATTGATCAGTCCAAACTATTCAAGATATGACTGTTCCAAGAAGCTGTGCTACTTGAGAACATCTTGAAATCAGAACAAATGGCATTATTAATGGCATGAAAAAAAAGTTTCTCTCAAATCCCACCAGTTTAAGAACGCATGTGTGCACTTTTCCCCTTGAGAGCCAGGAGAGCGCAATGCAACAGAGAGTGCCCATTTCTTCAGGCACCAGGCTGAAAGACACACCTGGTGCCTGTGATCTGCTCTTATTCACAACTGTTTAATACCTCCTTCAACACTGAACCAAGATCAGGAAGCACGCTGTCCCCACCAGCTGCTCTCTGTGAATGAAAGCGCTGGGCCGGCAGCACCACTTACTTGCACAGCTACACCCTTCCCTGCTGCCCAGAGTTGATGCTGTCAGAGATGTTCTCAACACACTTTTCCAGTCTACACCAGGGATCACAAAAGGATCCTAACAAAATTTAAAATCTCTTCTTCTATATCCAGAGCCCTCAGAGATAAAAATAAAATGCCATCAGGCACACCTCCCTCACACCTCAGGTGTAAACCAGAGGGTGATTTGTGCTCTGCATTTAGTGGTTTTGTCTGACCAGAAAGCAAAATACTGGAACGCACACAAGAGATAGTAATAGCTCTTCCACATAGCATGCTATTAATACCATGAGACATCCTGCACTTGTCATTTAATAAAGGGACTTTGGTAATAGTCACTCTGCTTTCTCTACTAGCAGAATAACTTGTGCCTGGATTCACAAGCTTCTTACCAACAGCAGGCCTTAAACCCCTTTTGGGCACATGGAATTCATTCTATTCTGAATGTCGTCTCTGGGATCTTGGTCTCTTCTCTGACTTCCGCAACAAAATTCATCAATTTTGTACTGTAAATTTATCTTACATTTATTCAAGAAACTAACTGGAGACTTCCCTGGTGGTTCAGTGGTTAAGAATCCACCTGCCAATGCAGGGGACACTGGTTCGATCCCTGGTCTGGGAAGATCCCATATGCCACGGAACAACTAAGCCCGTGCACCACAACTACTGAACCTGCGATCTAGAGCCCAAGAGCCACAACTGCTGAGCCCACGTGCCGCAACTACTGAAGCCCACGCACCTAGAGCCCATGCTCCGCAACAAAAGCCACCACGAGAAGCCTGAGCACCACAAAGAAGACCCAACACAGCCAAAAATAAATAAATAAATCTAAAAAAAAAAAAGAATTAATATTTAAGAGAGAAAAAAAGAAAGAAAATAACTGGTTCACCAGAGAGGCTGCTGTCCTTTGAAAATGTCTCAAATGCTTTCCGGGCTGACATTATTTGACAAAGTTTCACAATCAAATAACCCCTGGGTATTGGGGAATGGATTACTGACAGGGTGAAATCTGATTGCCAGATAATCACTGGTTTGCTTTCCTTTGGGGGAGTATATGTGAAATCAACATATTTGCAGATACATTTGTCCCAACACCTACAGATATTTACTCTGTATGCTTTACTACATTATAGCAAAATTCTGAATCGTACATTACTCATCATTATCACTATTTTCAAGCCACTGATCCATTTTTATAAAAGGGAATAATGCAACAGCTAATGTCAATAACTACCCTTAAATTATATGAAGCCTGGCGAAACTCCACAACCTTAACATGCTACCAAGGACAATCTGTTACATATACATTCTTTAAAAACGCAAACATTGGGGCTTCCCTGGTGGCTCAGTGGTTAAGAATCCAATGCAGGGGACAAGGGTTCGAGCCCTAGTCCGGGAAGATCCCACATGCCATGGAGCAACTAAGCCCGTGCGCCACAACTACTGAAGCCCGTGCGCCACAGCTACTGAAGCCGGCGCGGCTAGAGCCTGTGCTCCACAACAAGAGAAGCCACTGCAATGAGAAGCCCGTGCACCTCAATGAAGAGTAGCCCCCACTCTCTGCAACTGCAGAAAACCTATGTGCAGCAACATAGACCCAACACAGCCAATAAATTAATTAAAAAAAACCAAAAAACAAAAAACACTGTGCTAATTAAAAAAAAAGAAAACAAACGCAAACACTAAGAACAGAACGGCACACACGTCTTTAAAAAACAATAATTAATCTTACATTTCAAGTTTGTAAAATATATGCAAAAATTATCATTCCAGTGCTGACCACCTGATAGACCTCAGGGATGCTTTGCGTTTTCGGGACGCACTTTCAGAAACATCAGTCAAGCAAAGTCTTTCAGAAACTACTGGCTTAAGCCCATTTAACCCTTACTTTGGCAGGGAATTTTTTTTAATGTACCCAACAATTACTTTTAGAAATTTTTCAGGAGGCTTGTAAAATTGCACTCAGCAATGCAGATGCTAGAAGTTCTACTCTAGCTCTCTGTGTACTTAAAAGAGAGAATCTCAAAAGGTCATTTTGAAGGGTACTACAACTAAAATAAACTTAAGGAAAAAGAAAGATTACTTTTATGGAATCTGGATCTCTTGTGCAGACTTCTCCTCTCAGCCCACACCCAAATAACCATTTCCCCAAAAAACTGCATCTCTTTTAGTGAAACCACATATAGTTTCAAAGAAATGTAACCTTGCTCCTTAATTTTAGTATGGTGAAGAGAAAGGGACATAGAACCACAAAGCTGAAAACACTAATTTGAACACTCAGCACCACTAATTATCTGTTAATCTCCATATGTCACAATTCTCTAATCTATATGAAATCAATACATATAAAACCAAATTCATGATCTCCCCCAAAACAGTCCCCTTAAGGGATTCTCCATCACAGTGAGTGGTCCCATTATCTGCCTAGTTCCACAACTTAAAAACCTAGAAGTCATCTTTCATACCACCTGCATTGCCAGTCCACGAGGAAGCTGTTGATTTTACCTCCTAAATATTTCTCAAATCCATCCATTTCTTAACAACCCCACAGCCACCATCCTAGCACAAGCTATCTGCATCTCTCATCAGAATGAGGGCAAGCCTACTACCCTAAGTGGTCTCCGTGAAGTTTCTTAGCCCTCTCCAATTAGTTCTCTGTACTGATACATAAGTGATCTTTTCAAAACACAAATCTGATGTTATTCCCTTGCTTAAAACCCTTCTGTAGCCTTCCATTAAGATAGATCAAAATCTTTAAGGTGAAACGCTGCCCAGTCTACCCCCCGCAGTCTCTCCCCTTTGCTCTCTCCAGATACACTGATAGTTCAGCTTCTCAAACACACCACACTATTCCCTCCTACAAGGAGTGCTCTCCTTCCCTTCTGAGATGTCCTCCTCCTTCTTCACCTAGTTAACTCCCACTGATCCTTCAGATCTCAACTTCTTCAGGACTCTGTTCTGCCCCTAAAGCCTCCATTAGGTTCCTCTGCAGAGAACCATGTTCCTTATCTGGAGTGTATTTATACAATCTTGGATGTATTTAATTAAAGTCTGTCTTCCCAACAGTGGTGGAAACTAATGGCATCAGGTACTGTGTTTTATTCACCATCTAATGCCAGCACCTAACAACATACTGGTACATAGTAGAAGCTCTGTTTGTTGAATGAATACATGAATGGATAAAGGAGTCAATACCATCTGACAATTCCCATTTATCTCTAATAATTCAGGATTTCATCATTGGTTGCGAGAGCAACTGTCACAAGAGCTACACGAATTTGCTGTTGAGGATTACAAATCATGGGACTTCCCTGGTGGTGGAGTGGTTAAGAATCTGCCTGCCAATGCAGGGGACACAGTTCGATCCCTGGTCCAGGAAGATCCCACATGCTGTGGAGCAACTAAGCCCATGTGCCACAACTACTGAGCCTGAGCTCTGGAGCTGGTGAGCCACAACTACTGAGCCTGTATGCCACAACTACTGAAGCCCACACACCTAGAGCCCGTGCTCCACAACAAGAGAAGCCACCACAATGAGAAGCCCGCACACCACAACAAAGAGTAGCCCCTGCTACTCTTTCTCTCACAACTACAGAAAGCCCACGCTCAGCAATAAAGACCTAATGCAGCCAAAAAATAAATTAATTAATTAATTTTAAAAAAAGGATTACAAGTCACTAGAGAGCTTCTTGAAGTTAGAGAGACCTTGTCTTACTCAGATTTGAATACGAAGAGAGGCAATATAACATATTGGCTAAGAACTCAGTGTTTTAAGTCCACAGGTTGGGTTCTATCTAGCCTCTAATACTTACTGTCTGACCTGAAGGCAAGTTACCTAACTTCTTTGCATATTAGTTTCTTCATCTGTAAAACTGATCTAAAACAATACCTACCTAATAAGGTTACTGTGAGGATTAAATAAAACTGTGCCTATAAGTGCCAGACCAGGGTCATTCTTTTTTTTTTTTTTTAATTTTATTTATTTATTTCAGGGTCATTCTTATCAGTACATAAATGATTGCTAAAGTAACAATAACGGATAGACCTCAAAAGGCAAACACATGAAAATATTACCACAAAGTCAATCACTGCCTGCAGAGCTACTGGTTTCTACCTAAAACTTCCACAATAGCCCAACAAAGATCATCTCCCTACAGATTACCCTAGGCAACGGAACCTTGCCAAAAAATGAAGGAAGAACACGTCTGTGGCATCGGGCACTCTCAACACAGTGCAATGACAGTTCAGTGAAAAGCTCTCCTCAAGTCTATATCCTTTACAGCTAATAATAATAATTAGAATACCAACCTACTAATAGCACATAAATCACATATCTCAGAAAAAACAAAGAGAACCAAGCTGCGAAGCACAATGAAAACAGGACAAGAAAAAAAAAAAAAAACCATTAACAGGAAATTCTTCTTATGTAGTTAGAAATACAAGAGAAAAACTAAATTGAATACGTAAAAGGTACAAATATGTATACTGTTATTAACTCTCTGAGAAATTTAAATTTGGGTTTTACAAATCCATTTGTAACTCCACGTATCATTACTCTGGTGTTGTCTCAAGTTTGAGGAATTAAAAGAATGACTTATTAAAGAAATTTCACTTTTAAATCACTTACTGAAACCACATATATTTTCAAAGAAATGTAACCTTGATCCTTAATTTTAGTATGGTGATTAAGAAAGGACGCAAAACTGCAATGCTCAAAACCATGATTTGAACACTTGGCACCACTAATTAGGTGTTAAATTCCACATTCCTCCATTTCCTAATTCACATAAATAAGGATATCTGTTGGCAAAATGTTGAAAACTGTTAAACGTGTACAGCAAGAACTCTTAGATTTGTTATACTTGAACATTTATGTTTGGATTTTTCCACTATAAAACATTAATAAAAAGGATACCTTCTGCTTTGCCACCTCACTGTTATACAGAAAAACTGAAAAAGTGCATTATCTTACTATGTCAGGTACTGTCTAAGGAAGTTTAAAATTCTTTTTAAAGTTTGTTCCACTAAATTCGGTAGGTAGCTAAATAGATAAGGATTTTAAAAACCAATTCTAGGAACTTAAGACACAATAGTGTCCTCTATTGGCATTCTTCCATGAAGAATCATGATTTTCTTATCAAAAAGTATTGAAAAAAGTAAAAAAGCCAAAAGGTGTTCTGCAGCTAAGTATGAATATTAGCAGTCCTTTGCCAATCCTCAGATAAAGATAAATGAACAGACAACTGCTATCATTTTGTTTCTTCCATAAATTCTTCTTAAGTCTTTAGCATCTGCCGCAACCTGGGTACATTAGAGCCTAATGTGTGATACCTAGTTTAGTTCATTCATTTATTCAACAATTGTTGAGTGGCTGCTTCCTGTGCCAGCCTCTGCTACGTGCTAGAGGTAAAGCAGAAAACTCTAGCACCTGCCTTCCTGGGGACAAATTTTCATATTTATTTACTTTCATCATATCATGATTATAAACTGTATGGCTCTGCAGAGAACACCCCACAATGTGAAAAGTACCCCCTGCATATGTGAACATGGCTGTAGCCCTGAAGTCTAACACAGAATTTCTCAACTCAACACTATTGACAGTTTGGGCTGGATAATTCTTTGTTATAAGGGGTTGTCCCGTGCACTACCGGATGTTTGGCAGTATCCCTGGTATATACCACCCCCTCAATGTGACAACCCAAAATGTTGCCAAACATTACCAAATATCCCCTGGCAGAGGGATGCACAAAACCCCCTCAGTGGTTGAGAGTCACTGGTCTAACAGTAGCTAGTAAGCAGCAGAGGTAAAACTAGGACCCAGATTTGTTTCTGTTCTTCTCAAAATAATACTTTAATTACAAAAGTAATGTATGATCATTGTCCAGAGTCCAACCAAAAGCATGTAAAGAGTAGTAATTCTCCCTCTTCCTCTCATCTCCCTTCCTCAAAGGCGAACCACTGTTAAGTTTGTTGTGCAGACATCTTAGAATGCACGTACACAAAGAGGAAGAACAAATGTTTTCTTTTCAACTTCTGCAACTTGCTTTTTTCATTCAATTCTCTATGTCAATGTACATCCATCCATCTCTACTCTTTCTTCATAAGCCGCAAAGTGGTCTGGGTTATGGGTGTGTCACAATTTATGTAAGCTTTCACCACTGGTGGGCATTTATAGTCTTTAGTTTTTGGTTATTTCTAACAATGCAACAATGGAAAAATGCTGTAGTTAACATCCTTGTGCAAGGACTTCTGTGACACTGACTCTCAGAAGTAGAGCCGCTGAGTCAAGGGTATACATGCTTTAAATTTTGCTGGTTACTGCCAACAGCCTTCCCTTTCTTCTTTACGGGCTGCCATAGAATAAGATAACATATCTAAATGGTTTGTAAGAGTGATATATATTATATATTCTCAATTCATAATTAAAGCCTTCCTGGAGTAATCTTCCCCTGTAAGTCTCCTCATATGTTTTTTAAGTTAACAAAAAGTGTCTTGTATACCTTTTTAAAAGATCCTCTCTGCAGCAGTGCTAGGAGGGCTATTTTAAGCAATAGCAAGATAAAAAAGTGGAAGTAATCAACCATCTTGTAAATGAGAAGAAATGCGTACTACATCCAACATTTTCAATGTGGCAAATAGGTATGCTCACCAATCATTATTTTCAGTGTTACAGATGAAATGCCGAGGGTTTTTTTTTTTCACTCTAGGATTTTCATTATATTTTCTATTGATTTTTATCACAGAATTATCGGATAAAATTTCTCTGTAACTGATATGCTTTAGTAAACCTAATTTAACATCTTGCCCTGACTCTCAGAACACTTGCAGTAAGAAAATGACCTTAGGCAGTGTTAAATTTAGGTCCAGTCAATAGTTTTCAAGAAGAGACAACGTGCACACTTTAAAAGTTTAAGCATCATCAGATTGAACAAATGCAGAGTTCACTGTCGTCATCTGACACCATAAACCTCTCAACAGGCAATAAATATGTATTATGAGCTAGTATATTTACAGTGTCATGAGCTAAAACACCCGATGGAACATGAAGTTGCCTCACTATAGCCTGTGTGACCTTGATAAGACTCTTGCAAAGTTCCTCCTTAGGACTGTCCAAATATGAATGAATAGTGGGGACTGGAAGGAAACATGGAAAGGGGAAGACAGCTCTGTTTGTTAGGCTGGTGGGATAGTGCTTAGCTTCTAGTGGTCTTATCCTGTTTGGGCTATAGTTCATTGTAAATTCTCTATTTCCATGGTTACTTTCATTAGATCCTCTTGAGAATCCAATTCATATGAAAGGGAAACTGACCAGCAGCGCCCATATCACCCAGGGGTCTGGTTAGAAATGCAGAATCTCAGGCCCCGCCTCTGAACCAGTGCCTGCACTCTAACAATACCCCGGAGGATTTCTGTGCACATTACAATTTGAGAAACCCTTGTCTACAAGACTTAGAGCAGTGATTCTCAAGGGTGGGGGAAGAGGGGGACAGTTTTGTCCCCAAAGGCTCATTTGACAATATCTGGGATATTTTTTGGTGGATGCTACTGGTGTCTCGTGGATAGAGGCCACGGTTCCTGCCAAACAATCTACAAGGCAAAGGACAATCTCTAGAAAAAAGAAATATCCAGCCCCAAATGTCAGAGACTGAGTAACGCTGATTGAGAGGAAAAGCAGTTTTGCCCAATTCCATATACACACTGTTGATTGTAAAATAAAAAGAAATATAATATTAAAAGTTCATATTGTCCTTTTTCTCAGAATTCAAATATTTAATTCCTATTTTTATTGGCAAAAGGCTATATTTTATAATTCTTCTTTAGAAGAAAAGAGCGGGAGGTCACTGAATTAAACACAGAAGAAATAACACCATGCTTCCCCAAAATGGAAAGAGAACATTTAAATTAAAATTTTAGTCACAGAGCAGAAAAGGATCATTAAAAATAATCTCTTCTATCATATTGTCATTATAAAACTATACCTATGCAGTTCTGGAGAGCAGTTTTATAAAGAAACAAATTGTAAACTTTTTTCCAAAACTATTCAAATATTTACCAACTCTCACTGTCAAGACATGCTTATTTAATATTAAAACTACATCAGAAAGAATTCCAATTCTTAGGGGAGAAAAATAATGCTATTAGAAGAAAAATGTTCTGTACTGAAATTAGTGTACTAAAAACTCATATCCTAATTATAAAAAATTACTTGCCAGATCTAATTTGTAGATTATAGGTTGAAGAAAACCCTATTCTGACAAACAATTGAAACCTTTTCAAAGTTCCATCGATAGGCTACATTTACAAACTCGGGCACATCTGAAACATATCGAGATACACAAATAAAACCCTCATCTGAAACATGTCCAGATACGCAAATAAAACCCTATCTTCCAGGTGCTCAACCTAGCTCATAGAGCATATGTAGTATCTGCAAGGGAACAAAAATAATTTTTAATTTCAAATTAAACTGTGTGAAAAGTTCGTGTCCTTACATAAGGCATCTAGATACTCTTTAGAATGTAATCATAACAAAAGCAGAGAAAACAGTCACTATATGTGTATTTCTATTAGCTTCTTAAAATGTTAATGAAAATGACAAAAGGTGAGAAGAAAAAAATCTTACATAGCTCTCATTTTCTATGAAATAATTATTTTATTTTCCTTTGAATGAAACAGAATTCAGCCACTACATACACTACTAATAAAGTTTCAGCCATTGAAAATGTCACACAATAGAGAACTCAGAGGTAAGCCCAAGCACATATGGGCACCTTATCTTTGACAAAGGAGGCAAGAATATACAATGGAAAAAAGACAGCCTCTTCAATAAGTGGTGCTGGGAAAATTGGACAGCAACATGTAAAAGAATGAAATTGGAACACTTCCTAACACTATACACAAAAATAAACTCAAAATGGATTAAAGACCTAAATGTAAGGCCAGACACTATAAAACTCCTAGAGGAAAACATAGGCAGAACACTCTATGACATCCATCAAAGCAAGATCCTTTTTGACCCATCTCCTAGAATCATGGAAATAAAATTAAGAATAAACAAATGGGACCTCATGAAACTTAAAAGCTCTTGCACAGCGAAAGAAACCATAAACAAGACAAGAAGGCAACCCTCAGAATGAGAGAAAATAGTTGCCTACGAAACAACGGACAAAGGATTAACCTCCAAAATATACAAGCAGCTCATGCAGCTTAATACCAAAAAAGCAAATAACCCAATCCACAAATGGGGGGACGACCTAAATAGACATTTCTCCAAAGAAGACATACAGATGGCCAACAAACACATGAAAAGATGCTCAACATCACTCATCATCAGAGAAATGCAAGTCAAAGCCACAATGAGGTATCACCTCACACCGGTCAGAATGGCCATCATCACAAAATCTGGAAACAACAAATGTTGGAGAGGGTGTGGAGAAAAGGGAACTCTCCTGCACTGTTGGTGGGAATGTAAGTTGGTACAGCCACTATGGAAAGCACTTTGGAGGTTCCTTAAAAAACTGAAAATAGAACTACCATATGATCCAGTCATCCCACTACTGGGCACATACCCAGAGAAAACCATAATCCCAAAAGAAACGTGTACCGTAATGTTCACTGCAGCACTATTTACAATAGCCAGGACATGGAAGCAACCTAAATGTCCATCAACAAATGAATGGATAAAGAAGATGTGGCATATATATACAATGGAATATTACTCAGCCATACAGAGGGATGAAATGGAGCTATATGTAATGAGGTGGATAGACCTAGATTCTGTCATACAGAGTGAAGTAAGCCAGAAAGAGAAAAACAAATATTGTATGCTAACTCATATATATGGAATCTTAAAAAAAAAAAAAAAAGGTACTGATGAACCCAGTGACAAGACAAGAATAAGGATGCAGATGCAGAGAATGGACTGGAGGACACGAGGTTGGGGGGGGGGGGGGCGGGGGGTGAAGGGGAAGCTGGGACGAAGTGAGAGAGTAGCATAGATGTATACATACTACCAACTGTAAAATAGATAACCAGTGGGAAGTTGCTGTATAACAAAGGGAGATCAACTTGATGATGGGTGACACCTTAGAGGGCCAGGACGGGGATGGTGGGGGGGAGTCACAGGAGGGAGTCGCAGGAGGGAGGGAACATGGGGATAGGTGTATAAATACATCTAACTGACTTTGGTGTACCTCAAAAACTGGTACAAGAGTGTAAAGCAATTATATTCCAATAAAGAGCTTAAACACACACACACACACACACACACTAATAAAAACAAAAACAGCAACAAGAAAAAAGTGGCACACAACTACACAGCTAAGAAACATAACTGACTAATGACTATCTAATTTCCATTAATCACTCTCCTAATCATGGTCAGGTCAGTTTAAGAGGCTTGTATTATCTTAATGTATTAGGTTAATTATCTACACTTTAATACAGACAAAATTGTGTCCTGAGTATCTTTCACAGCTCTGTGACCTTCCACCAGCCAAATAAGTATGGCTGCAGGCAGACTAGATATTTCCTTTTCCTAGAGATTGGCTCACATAAAGCCGTAAGGAAGAGTTATTAAGAGCCTAAGATGAATATGAAAACAATTAAATGTAAATGTAAAATTAGTTATGGTTGAAAGGACCTAAAATCCATCTACTACCACCTTCTAATTTTAAAGACGGATAAATCAAGGATCAGTAAGGTCAAGCAATACGCCCAAGGAAACACAGCAAATTAATGGCAGGTCTCCGGATTCCAGACAGTACTTCAGCAGTTTTACACGAAAGCATATGAACAATTAGGAGCAAGTGTGCAATTCCATCATTCTTTCAACGTCACTTTGTTCTTCAAATGCTCACTTACCAAGAGCAACAGAATCTTGGAATTTTAGAGTTGGAGAGGGAAGCCTTTCATGATCCCTCCTCTTATAGATGAGGAAACTAATATCCGGAGAGATCTTACTGTTCTGTTCATTCATCCACAAACATTTACTGGACTCCTATTATACAATCAGCTAGGTTTTAGAGATACAAAGCTACACAGGATAAGATCATAGTTCTTAAGAAGCTCATGTGGGACCAAGAGAAAAAATGTATGTAAATGTAATACAACATGATGATTATTATAAGAGAGGTATTCACTAAGAAGAGTGGGGGCAGAAAGGAATTAATCAGCTCTGATTGTTTGGATATCACACTGAACATCAAGCATGAACAGATAGCTATTTACACCATTTAATCTTGGCTACAATGTTTTATATTAAAACCGGTGAAAAAAGTTCCACTTTCACCAAAAGCAGTAGAGACTACTGTTTTCTAGAGTGTCAGGCAGAGTGCCTGGCATTTCATACATATTATTTAATCCTGAAAATAATTCAGAGGTAAGCACTATTATCCCCATTTTTCAAAGAAGAAGGACAGCTGAGTCAAGCTTGTCCAAGTCAAGATACACCAGAATCATAATTTGAACCCAGGTTTGCCTGGCTCCAAAATCACATTCTTTTCTTTCTGTTAAAGTATGACTCTCTCTGCACAGGATTTTCTTTATTTGTTTAAATCATCCTCCATGTTATTTCTCTACAGTCTTCATTAAGCAATACATCCTGCAATAAATAATTCCAGTCTTTCAAGATTATCACTTCCTAGAATCAGGAATCAGAGTTTAAAAACCTTAAGGAAGAAAAGACAAGAAAAGGTTCTCCTTATATCCAAATAAAGTTTCCTCACTCATAAAAACTGAAATACCAACGTAGTGAACTTCAGCTTTTATCACTTAGTTAAAGGATCCTTATCTTTTCTATGTTTAGATCACACCATAGGTGCTCCATAAGTGGTAGTATTTTTCTTCAAGGTATTGAGAGGGCTGACCCAAACTTTCTAAAGCTTTGAATTTGAAAAAGCATTAAGCATTTTCTGTTGTTGTTTCTATTCCTGTCCAGAACATTTTGAAATAGAGAGGGCTGGGGAAAAGCTCTATTCCAAGATGCTAAGGAGGAATTTAGGATGCAAACGGTTAGTCCGCTGCCCAGCCTTCCACAACTAACACGTTTCATCTTCGGGCAAGAGATTTCAAATGCTAAGGGGCGAGTTGGGGAGGAGGACGGAGCCAAGGGGTGGAAGATCAAATCCTAATCCCTAGTTTTAAACCCAAGGAGCCTTCATACTTTCCTGTGAATAAAGTATCAACGTGGGAAGCCCAGCTGAAACCAAGAAAGGAAAGCCCTGCTGGATAACGACGGCATCTTTTACTGAAAAAGTTGTATCGAAGTATACACCAAGTCAGCTAGCAGTCTCCAGTGATGCGGGTCATGGAGCAAAAATCAAAGTGGCCTTTTCTCTGCACTTAAATGAACATATTTTAACTGAAACCTCACACCAGGCCCCCAGGAGAAAAATAGGACCGCCCTCCGTATCAAGATTTTCGGCGCGGGCCGCAGCCTCGCGGCTCTCGGGGCACCTGCCGGGTAGCTGCCGCGGCCGCCCCGGGGTCCCCGGCCGCGCGGACCCCGCCGCCCGCTCCCCGAACGCCCGGAACCGCCCTCCGCCGCCCAGGCTCACCTCCGGGCACGCCGCCCCCTGCGCCCTCCGGGCCCCAGCGCCCGGCCACCAGCTGAAAAAGGAGGAGGAAGCGGAGCGGCCGGGGCCCGAGGCCGAGGACCGCGAGCCCCGACCCCCGCGCCGCCATCGCCCGGGACCCACGCGGAAACGCAGCGAGCCGCCCCGCGACGGCCGCGCGGGGAACGCCGCCTCGAGGAACCGAGCGGGGAGGGCAGGTCGCAGCCAAGGGCTAACAGCGGCTGCGGGGCAGCTGCTCCGCTCCTCAGCGGCGGCCGGGGCAGCGCCCTCCTCCCGGCGGATTTGGGCGGGCTCTGCGAGAGCGTGAAGAGGCTGGGGAGCCTGGCCCCGCCCAGACCCCGCCCCCAATCGCCTCTGGTTCTGCCCCAGCCCCGCCTCGTCCTCTCTGGCCCCGCCCCACCTGAGCATAGCCCCGCCTCCGCTCCGCCCCGTCGTTCCCCAGGCCCCGGTTTTGGCCCCACCTATCTGTCCTAGCTCCGCCTTTTCCACATCTGGCCCCGCCTCACCACTCTGGCCCCGCCTCCAGACCCGATACCTGGTGGGTGCGATCCTGGAGCTCTGAGTCCCAGGAAAGGCAAGGCCAGAGGATGGCATCACAGGCAGGTCCTTAGTCTAACCACCGAGTGACCTTGGGTAAGCCACTGCATACCTATGATAACTACCGTTAATTAATGTCTGCTCTGTGCCCAGCACCAAGAGGGGAACCAGACGGACAGACTGCTCTCAGCAGACAGGAAACTAGTAAGCATAAATAAAGTTACTGAGTTGTGACGAGAGATGCAAAGGAACCACGCAGGAGGCTGAAACATAGTGGAAGGGGGCTTACTCCCAGGCTCCCGGCTGAAGCTCTCTCCACTCAGTCCTGCTACTCACTGAATTCTTCCTTGCGACCAGTAGCAGCTTGCCGGCCTCAAAAGGCTGTTACGGGAGCCAAGTGATCCCCAACAGGAGACCAGCGAGGCGACCCTGGGCAAACCACCCTCCCTCTCTGGGCCTATATCTTCATCCTTAAAAGGAGGCGGATAAACTAGAGGACTCGGATGGTCCAGGTCTGACACTCATTCAAGCCATCCACAGAAATGATATGCAGGTGCCTCAAATGTGGACCATGCCCTCCGTGCTGCGATCAATTAAGATTAGTAAATATTAGTGACTCCATCTGCCACAGACACTTAGCAACTTCGATGGTGATTGATGATGACTGCTAGAATCCCATCTCAAATCCCACTAGATCCTACATTTCATCCCTTCTATTCATAATTGATTAGAAAGCTTCATTTGGCTGAAGAGATTCAGGCAAATCATCTTTAAACTTCAGTGGCAGTGCGTTTCGCTGATTCTTCACAGAAAGCTTTATGGAGTTGACACCTCTAAGACTCCTTGCTAGTGGAAATATCACTCCAAGCTCCAGATTCTGTGAATCTGTTTAAAAACTAAACCTGGTTGCAAAGAATCCAAATGGTGAAAATTAGTTAAGACCTTTTTCCCTCTCTCTAAATACAACCAGGAAAATGGAAACAATATCCATTGAAGCTAGTCTGCTTAAGCTGGATTTAAGGAAAGAAAGAGGCCACAGAAAATAACCAGGTTATTCACTAACTACACTTCTATGTAGGAAGGAAAGACAGTACTTATTGTCCCTTATTTCTCTTTTGCTCTGAAGAATTTATGGGGCTTGTAGACACTTACACAATTCACCCTAACAGTGTTTGGAGAAAGTAAAGTGTTATTCCGCTTCTACAGCTAGGGGATTTGAAACAGAGCGGTTGAATAACTGTTGAAGGTCACAGCACCTGTCAGTGGAAAAACTAGAATTAAATGGTTGTTAGCTCAGCCACAGCAAGCATAATTGGAACTCCTAGGGTTCCCCAGAGTGTTATATCAATAACCATGAGAACAATGGTTATTTACATAATCTGTGAAAAGAAATTAGTTGTTACTGTTTTTAAGTGAAAGACAAACTGTGTAATTTATTGGGCACTTTAAAATCCAAGCAAATAATTATAGAATATAATGTATGCATCTTGGATGGCTTTTTCTAGGAGGATACACCAATTCCTCTTGGTTGCTGGATGTGGTGGCAGAACTTGACTTGGGTAACAGGCATTTTCACACTGCTAGGAGACGCTGGCTGATCAGATGACAATGGAAACTGCTGCTGTTGCTGTGGCCACCACCTACAAAGGTCCCCTAAAGTAGCATCTGTTTAACCAACGTTCTGAGATTTGACCAAACGGACTGGCATACAGTCTACAGTGCACCCCCATCCCAGACACCACATCTCCTCTGAAGATTATGGAATTTTTATTACACTTTCCTGAATTCACCCATCCTATTCCTTCGCCCTTCCCCTGGATATCCAAACCCACCCTTTCTTCAAGACCCATTTCAAATGCCACTAGCCGCTTGAAGCCTAACCTCGTTCCCCTACCAGCCACACCTATCTCCCTTCTCTGAACTTCCCGAACACCTTTATTTCTCTCACAGCACTTACCACGTTCCATCTTTTGATCCATTTCTCTATAAATCTTATGTCCTTGGGACTTCCCTGGTGGTGCAATGGTTAAGAATCCGCCTGCCAATGCAGGGGACACGGGTTCAAGCCCTGGTCCGGGAAGATCCCACACGCCATAGAGCAACTAAGCCCATGTGCCATAACTACTGAGCCTGTGCTCTAGAGCCTGCAAGCCACAACTACTGAGCCCACGTGCCACAACTACTGAAACCCAAGCGCCCAGAGCCCGTGCTCCACAAGAGAAGCCACCACAATGAGAAACCTGCACACTGCAACCAAGAGTAGCCCCCACTCGCCACAACTAGAGAAAGCCCGCGTGCAGCAACGAAGACCCAATGCAGCCAATAAATAAATAAATAAATAGATAAATAAATCTTATGTCCTCTACTAGATAATGAGCTCCTAGGTTTAGAGTCTAGGTCTTATTCATCTTTATAATACCCACTAGCCAGTCAGTGCCTTGCCATAGAAAGTGGAATGTAACAATTATCATATTAACCTTGCTAGGTAGTGGGAGAATGTAATAATCTAAGTACTTTTTAACACACTAGCACATTTAAACTCCAGCAGTATTAGAAGGGTGGTACTTTTATTTCCCTTGTTTCATTTTGACCTCTCCTTCTCACAGCTCTTGGCAAGTTCCTCTTCTTCCACCCAGGACCTGCATGTTGGGAATTCCACAGGCTCAAATCTGGGACCTACCTCTTGTCTCTGTACACTCTGCCCCCACCTCCACATCCCCCTCCACTTCTGTGATCTTGTCCATTTCCTTGGCTTTAAATATCTTCCACACACTGTCAATGACCAGATTCACACCCAGGTGCTAATCTCAACTCTGTGTCTCTGTGTATATGACATCATCGTCACGTGGACATGTCAATTAATATGTCCCAAACCATTTTGTCCTCTTAGTCTTCCCATCTCAGTCCGTGTACCACCATCCAACTAATCACTCAAGCGAAAAACCTGGAGGTCATCCTTGGTTCTTCCCTCTGCTTCACCCACCAAGTCTAATTCAACCTTATGTGCTATTTACCTTGAATCTACCTGGAATCCACATCCTACTCCTCCTTTTCTAGTAGTATAGTCAAGTCCATGCTTATCTCTAGCTTAGACTCCTGACCTGCACTCCCCAGCACATTCTGAGGGCAGCCTGAATGATCGTCCTAAAACAGAAACCAAATCCCAAGTCCTTGCCACCCTGCTGCCTGCACTGACATGCACCCCCTAAACCACACGCACGCACGCACGCTGTGTTCCTGCGTCACTGGCCCCTTTCAGTCTCTGGAACCAGCCAGCAGCGTCCTGCCTTGACAAGAACTGCTCCGTCTGCCGGCCCTTATTCTCTCCCCACTCCTCCTCCTCCCCTGCTTTGCCTAATTCTTACTCCTCCTTCAGGACTGAGCTTATTTGTCACCTCTTGAGAGACAAACCAACCTAAGCTGGGTCTTCCACTCCCTCTGCCTATGACTCTCTATCACTGCCCCCGTCCCCTCCCATCACATGTCACCATTTTTAATGACATAACTTTAGTGTGCCTGATTCCCCCTATAGAAAATTAGCTCCCGATGGGCAGCAGCTGTGTCTGTTACCCACCCGTGTGAGCCCAGTATACTGAGCGCCCAGTACATGCTCAAAATGTTTGTTGGATGAATAAATGAATGTTAAGTAGTTTGTCCAAGATCTCCGAGCTAGTGATGTAGAAAATAATGAGCAGGGATTCAAACCCAGCTGGCCTGACTTCAAGCGAAACTGACTCTCTCTCTGTAGACCCCAGCCGTAATCTTTAAACCAGGGCCTTAAAACCTGCCTTGCAGGAGATAAAGCTGGTAAAGCAAGCGCTCAGCTGCAGGGCCCAAGTGTTCAATAGGTGGCAGTTATTATTTGTGTAGCAGTTATTCTCTGATGTGCTTTTGCACTTACAAAACCCTTAAGCAAAGGGCAGTTGGTGATTTGGAGTTAAAAGAGAGTGCATGAGAAGGGAATTAGGAGACCAAATAAATAGCAGGAATCAAAAATAAACATTGTCATTTGCGAGTGGTATGACCTAATGAGTTGTCTTTTATATCAATGTTGTTGTTGATCTTTCTGTTTTATAATGGGGTCAACTGAGCTAAATTCAGAGCCAGGCAGAGTCTCTGAATCTTCCATTCAGCATTTCCATTATGGCTTGGTGATAAATTCTGCTGTGAGCCTTGAAGATGAGAGCCAAACTGAAAAGTTAATTAAAGATAAAAATGGATGCTGTCAATTTTACTGCTGAAATTAAATGCATTTTCACAGATTAAATGGAAAAAAGCAAGTATTGATAGGATATTAAAATCCAATCCTTCAAAAGAAATGATATAAAAATAAAAGATCCCTTTCAGGGGCTATTTTAATGGCTGTAATCAAAATGTGAAAGTGCAGACATATTTTAATACAGAGAGCTTTAAAAGAAAATTAATTGGCCACATTTTTATTAGATTGTAATAACTAAGTAGTGGTACAGAAAGTCAAATATCACAAAAAGTATAAACCATGTATAAAACTGAGCTGTTTCAATAGTATTTAATAGTAGCATATATATACTACAATGTCACAGACCCAATTTCCAACAGAAAAACACAAGAGAACAAGGAAATGGCAATTTACTACAAAACAGAGTAAGTTTTAATGTGTACTGAACCAGCTCTTATTATAAATGAAGGTATTGTTTTCCACCTAAAAAAGCACACTACAATATCCCATACTCTCTAAATGTTGAAAACTTTTATATCTGGAAGGGATGAATCATATCATGAAAGAACTTTTTAAAAGACAAATATGAACAGTACTCTATTGTGTACTTGTAACTTGCGAAAGGATAGATCTTAAGTCTTCTCCACACACATACATAAAATGATAACTATGCAGAGGTAGTGGATATGCTAATTAGCTTGATTGCAGTGATCATTTCACAATGTGTATGTATATTACACATCAAGTTTGTGTATGTCAATGACAGCTCCATAAAGCTGCTAAAATATAAAAATAATTTCTACAGCAAAAAAAGAGAAATATGGATTTCTGTAAATTCCTTCAGCAGATTTGCAATTACTATGCAAAAGCTCAACATTTGTATACTAGATAAACACAATTTATTAAGAATATATAAATATTTATTGCATTAAGTGAAACGTTCTTCATAGGTGACATACATTTTTAAAAAGAAACTTATGCCCTTATTTAATGACTGCAAAACAATTTTGCACGATTCTGTGCAAAAGGTAGAATTTAAATATTCTTATCAAACATACAGCCTATATCTCACTCACTTTCTATTCTAGAAATGAAAGGTATTTATAGACACTGCCACATATGCCAAAAACAAATCCAAAGGACAAGTTATACTGCAGGTGTAGACTACAATTCTCCAGAAATTTGTAGCTATGCACCAAGAGAACTGCTGTGTTAGAACCTGAATTCATTGATTGCCAATTTAATTGTTCCCAGACTATTCCCACTTCAATCAGGGATATTAAGAAGTTCTGATCCTCAAAAGCACTCAAGAAATTTAAAAGTAAATATATTTCACTTCCATCTGTAATTTGTAAACTGCCATATAACGTTTTTAGGGATGTGAGGATAAATTAAAACCAAAATGGAGCTGTTTCCTGTGTTTGGGAACCTGCTCTAATGATCCGCTCCTCTATTTAGCAAGTTCACTTTCTCATCCAGCTTCATTTCCTGTGAATACTAATTGATGTCAAGTTTTCTATATGGATAAGAAGCAAGACCAGATGAGTAACCTTTCAGCAATACAAAAAAACTCCCTGTGAAGGTTAGAGTAATGTATGGCATTGATTGTTCCAGAGAATTGATTACCTTTAACCTAATTCTAAGCCACCTGATCCAAGTATCTCAAAATTGGAAATCATTTGCTAATTTCCTGTTCCACAGCTGTCTCACACGAGACACAATCTCTCCTTGCTCTTCTATAACAGGCCTGATTAATAATCTTGTTTATTTTCTGCCTTCCTCCCCTCGGCAGTAAGGTCCATGAAAGCAGGGACATTAGCTACCTTGTTCACTGCATCATCCTGAGAACTTGACAAATAGCTGATTCTCAAATAATTGTTGAATGAAAAGCTAGGAAGTGACAGAGCAAGGATTCACGCGAGTGTTTATCTGACATCAAAGACCAAAGACTGCACTTCCCAATATGTCAAGAACTTTCTGTATTTCCCAATGTATTATCCCACAGAGTGTTGGAGAGATCAGATGGCCATCAAAACTCTGCTTCACCAGTGACTGAGAAGATCTGATGTAATCAAGGATCAAACACATCCTTTTCCTTACAGGTGACTTCAAGGATTCTTTAATTTTCAACAAATTGAAAACACTCTAGCAGTTAAGGAGAGACGGGCTGGAGAAGGACAAGTGTGGGAGCTCCCATAGAAGCCCAGGCAGGGGTGATAGCAATGTCTTGCACCACAACGGTAGCACTGGAGCTGTGTAACTTGGCACAAGTGACTCCCCTTGTCTGAGCTTTGGTTTTCTCAACTACATAATAGAAAGGTTGCCTCTAAATCACTGAGCACATTGTAGGCCCTCGATGCCTGAGTGCTATAATTATACTAAAGGTTTTACACAGTTATGGTGAGAATTAGCACCAACGAATATAAACTGACACATTGATGTACTCAACAAATGACAGCTTCTACTCTGTTGTATTAAGAAACAGGGTTTTCTAAGGCTCCAAAAAGCTTTAGACGAGCAATGAGAAGGAAAAAACGTATTTTAAATTTTCCTTTAAGACCATTTAAAAGCAGCTTTTCTGTAATTTGCCAGAGTCGACCAGTACACTTATTCAGCAGATGAACTGGGCCAGTGCAATAAGTTAACAGTGGCTAACTCTGGGCAAGGTAATAAGGGCAATTTTTATTTAATTTGTTGTGTATTTTCCAAAGTGAGCATGTACAGCTTTTGTAATTGGGAAAAGTAAGTTGTTAGATTGTTTAGGACTCAGAAGATAATTTACCCTGGATTCTCTCATTCTGTGTGACTCAGTGTTTCAGAGAATGTTATTATATAAGGCTCTTGAGTACAGAATCAAAGACGTGGCCTTTCCTAGTGTTAGGCATAAAGGAACTTAGGGAAGAGATTCTTCCTGCCAGGATGAAAGGAAGCCCAAATCCTCTCCAACTGTGAGCCCTACTTCAATGATAACTAACGAATTCATGTATGTACATTTACTCAAAAAGTCAATCCAGTTCCCATTTTTTTGGGCTCTTATAGGAGAATATAGGGGAAAGTAGACTCCTTTTAAAATCTGTATTGCTAACATGAATATATAGTATAAAGATGGTTTAAAAATAAGCCAAGATATGACCCATCAATTCCACTACTAGATATACAGAAAAAAGAAATTAAAACCTACATCCACACAAAAACGAATACATGAGTATTCAAAGCAGCAATACTCATAACAACCAAAAATCAGAAACAACCGTAATGTCCCCAAACTGTTGAACAGATAAAATGTGGCATAATCACACAATGGAATACTATTCAGTAATAAAAAGAAATGAATTCATGCTACTATTTCTCTTATCTAGTAAACAAAGGAATGAATTACCAATACATGTTACAATGTGGATAACCTTTGAAAATGTTACATTAATAAGAGGCCAGTTACAAAGGACCACATAGTATATGATTCCATTTATATGAAATTTCCAGAATAGGCAACCCTGTACAGACAGAAAGTTGATTAGCAGCTGTATAGGGCTGAGGAAGGACCTGGGGGTGATGGTAAATTGGTACAGGATTTCTTTCCGGGGTGATGAAAATGTTCTAAGATCGTGGTGATAGCTGTACAACTCTGTGAATATACTAAGTCATTGACGTGTACCCTTTAAATGAGTGAATTGTATGATCTATTAATTATATCTCAGTGAAGCTGTTACCAAAAAATAAATATGCCAAAAAGGGCAAATAACTACCTTATTTCATATAATTCTGAATTCATTCATTTTCTTTTCCCCTATTAATCAGTTCATTAGAAATATTTTAAATTTAACTCTTTTGTGAAGATATGAGTTCCGGAAAGTAGAGATAACATCAAAGAATTATCAGAAACTATTTAAAGTAGCTATAAGATGGTCTCTCTCTCTCTCTCTGTTTTTTTCTCCAGTTAAGTCATACCTTCAAACTTTTTCTTTGAAAGGTTAGGGAAGACTCATTTTTTTTTTTTCAATACTGGAAAAAAAAATCAGGCTCTCCCCCTCCCCCCCAAATATCTTGGACAAATCACATATATTTAATATTTGTTCTAGTATTTATTCTAGGTTTTACAAAAGAAGGCATTGTCTTACACAGTATTTGTAATTAAAAGCAAATCATTTGTTTAAAAAAAGGACAGTTTGCAAAAAAATGGCTTTGGTCTTTTATAATTCTCATTAAAACAATATCTGGCCAAAAAGGAAAAAAAAAAAAAGGACAATTCCCAATTAGCCTGAACAATGGAATTAAAGTTGCATGATTAAATAGTGCCTTTTAAAAATAGATACCGATTATACATTTTAAATTGCGCACGATAAAAGTGATAAAACCACAGATTTATTAGAAGAGTGTTATATACTTTGGCACAGGGAATATCTTTATACACATGATACTAACAAGAACCATAAATGACTGATAGCTTTGCCTGCGTGAACACAAAAAGCCTTCAGTATGCCTGCATCAAAAATGAATTTTTTAGCTGTTAAATGCTCTGACAGAAAACTGAGCAAAGGAGATGGACAGTGCACAGAAGAGTACAAATGAACAATATCCGGAAGAAAAAGAAAAAGAAAGCATGTGACATGGTTTTACCTACTGTGTAATGTGCAATATTGTTTACAGAATTCTTTCCTCCCAGGGATATTAGTCTCCACTTGATTTCAAGCCAAAACAGCAACAAGAAAAAAGATGTTGGGAAATTTTAAGAGTAATTAATCATATTCACTTAACATCTTTTTAAATTAGAACGTAACTACTTACCTGAGTTAGAGACCCTAGTCATCCTCTACCCCCACCCTCTCATCCCTCACTGTGTGGGAGCCTCTCTCCTCTCTGTTCCCTTTCCCACCCTCTTAGACCCTCATCCTTCTTCCCCTATTTCGGTAGCCTCCTAACTGGTCTCCCCGCCTTGTGCCTCTTCCCACTTAATCCATCTTCTGGACTCCAAGAGTTAGAGTGTAGTTGTTTCTCTCATTTACTTAAGAATCTCAAGGGCCTCTGCACTGTGTCAGGCACAAATTCCAAGATCTGTGAAGCTGTCTTTTCTCCTTAGTGTACACGTCCCACCTCACCTCCCTGTGGCTACCCTCTTTCCCCCAACAAGCTATGGTGTAGCTCTGCTCAGCACTGACTTTCCGTAAAAATGTGACGCTTTCCCACTGCCAGGCCTTTACACCAGCAGTTCCTTCTGCCTTGACTCCCTAGCTTCAGTGTACAGCCGCCTGGAGTCTAGCACATCCTCCACATTGTTAGGTAGTTGATGACAGCCCTGCTTTTCCTGCAAGACTGCACATTAAGAACTGAGGGCTGGGGGAGGGGCAAACTGGGAATTTGAGATTAACATATACACACGACAGTATATAAAACTGATAAACAAGACCTAGTGTATAGCACTGCGAATTATATTCCATATCTTATAATAATCTATAATGGAAAAGAATGTGAAATAGAATATATATAATATGTAACTGAATCACTTTGCTGTATACCCGAGTCATTATAAATCAACTACACTTTAATCAAAAAAAAAGAACTGAGGACACGTCTTATTCACTCATGAATCCCTGCCACCTAAAATTACCAGGAAAATGGTAAATATAAAGAAATAAAGAAATGAATCTACGTTCTGATTTTTTTTTTCCAGAATGTGGCATATTTTGTACTGCTAAAACAAATACTTTCATGGAACTTTCAAAGTGCTAGACTGTAGAAATTCCAGAGTCTTATTTTCTGATTAAGAAAAACAGCAGCAGTTAAAATTATATGCAGGAACATACAATTTTTTTCCACATGAATTATTTTTAAAAACATGATTTGTACTCACCAAAATGAAATCAACTTTTTTTTTTTTAAAACTCATTATTATTTTTATTTTTATTTTTGGCTGTGTTGGGTTTTTGTTGCGCGCAGGCTTTCTCTAGTTGCGGGGAGCAGGGGCTACTCTTTGTTGTGGTGCACGGGCTCTAGGCACAAAGGCATCAGGAGTTGCAGCACTCAGGCTCAGTAGTTGTGGGTCGTGAGCTCTAGAGCACAGCCTCAGTAGTTGTGGCACATGGGCTTATGTGGGAAGACATTCTGGAACCTTTTTGAAGCATTGAAAGTGTTGAAGTATGTGGGCCGAGCGATGGGATTCAGAATGTCCTGCTTGAGCAGTGGAGGAGCTGAGGGTGCGGGGCGTGGAGACTAATATCACCCTGTTTGGTCCTGAGGGATGGCTGGTTAGCCAAAGACGGGT
Organism: Hippopotamus amphibius kiboko; assembly: GCF_030028045.1. Taxonomy (NCBI): domain Eukaryota; kingdom Metazoa; phylum Chordata; class Mammalia; order Artiodactyla; family Hippopotamidae; genus Hippopotamus; species Hippopotamus amphibius. Next base: position 217,717,309 of record NC_080187.1, read on the forward strand.
AAGATTCCTCAGAGGAGGAACAACCTAAGACAGGCACAGCCGCAGAGGGGCCAACAGGGGTGGTGCATAGAACCTTCCTTATATCACCGTGTTTGGCCCTGGAGGATGACTGGTTAGCCAGAGACGGGTAAGATTCCTCAAGGGAGGAACAACCTAAGACAGGCACAGTTGCAGAGGGGCCAACACGGGTGGGGCACAGACCCCCAATATCTGAGAGAGGTCTCCTGCCCCCAGGGCTGTTTTGCTCTCCACCCCCAGCTCAAATCCACACCTGCTCAACTCGGACCCAGGAAGTAAACAAAGATAATTGCCTCAGTCATGTGAGGCCTTTGATTGTTTATGAGTGTAACCCTGAGAATGTTAGCCCACGAACTCAATAAAAGCAACCTGGGATGAGTCAGCAGGGCTCTTGATCCGAGAGGTCTTGAGCCCCCCCGGTCCCACTTTTCTCTTCAGTCTGTGTCTGTGTCTTCTTCAAGCTTGCGGCACCGGTCACTCACCTCGAGTCGCCGAGCTGGTCTCGGCAGGCTTAGTTGCTCCATGGCATGTGGGATCTTCCCGGACCGGGGCTCGAACCTGTGTCCCCTGCATTGGCAGGCAGATTCTTAACCACTGTGCCACCAGGCAAGCCCCCAGCTCAAGTTTTTGATTTTAAAGTTTGACTCAAGATTTACAACTTTGAGTCTTTTGGTTTCCTATTTGTTTCTGTTAAGGTGCTCCGGTACCTAGTGCCCCATGAGCACCCTCGAGTTTTGCCCAGGTGAGAGGATGAAATGCCTGCGGTAGGTGGAGGTGCACCCATTCAGATGAGGATCGCTAAACTTACATTTGCGAGGCATCATCAGGAACCGGAGGGCTCTGCAATCTAGGGCTAAAAACATGCCACAGAACAGAGGAAAGAGAGGCTGGGTGAGAACCTAGGCTAGCAGTCAGCCCTAGAGGAGGAAAAAACCCAGTGAAAGAATAGCCCCTGCCACACCCCCACCTTCTGCGTTTCCCCCCCAGTATGAAATTATTTCAACAAAAGTGTGAAAATGTCAACATTTGTCCATCATTTGGGTGACGTTCTAAAGACTCGCTCCTCATGTGACAGTAACATATGCTAAAAACTCTCTTACTCACTACAATCTTTGAAGTTGTCACAACTTTAAAGCAAGGGTTAAAGGGGTGGTCAGAATATGGAAAATCCACCAGTTCTACTGACCCAGATGGAAAAGGAGTGTATTTTAGGATTTGACTCCACCATATCAAGAGCCACTATTCATCCCTTAATATTTGTTGCCTAATACGGATGAGTTTCTGTTCTAGATATTGGACCATAGCTGTTGGATGAAACAAAGTCGTTGCTCTGGAAGCTTATATTCCAGTGGGGTAGATGGACAATAAATAGGTCAGATGGTGTCAAGTGCTGTGGAGGAAACTCAGCAGGGAAAGGGAAAATGTGTGTGGGGGGAGTAGACTGCTCTTCTGCAGGAAGTAGCCAAATAAGGTGATGCTGAAAGACAGACCTGCAAGAGATGAGAGCCACACAGATGTTCCCGGGGGAAGAGTATTCCTAAGTCCCTGGGATGGAAGAGGAACAAGGGTGCTCATCTTATGAACAGAGTGAGGAAGGGAGCACAAGGTGGAAGAGAAGGTAGCAGGGGGGCCAGAGCATGGGACAGCTTGTAAACTAGTATCTGGCTTTTACTGAGCAAGAAGGGGAGTCACTGGAGAGTTCTGAGCAAAGCAGTAGCACAATCTCACATTTTGAAAGGCTGCTGCGTTGAGAATTGGCTGAAAGGAAGGAAATAGGCAGAGGCTGTAGTAATAGTCCAAGTGAGAGACTATGGTGGTGTGCACCCGTGTCCCTGCGGTGGTAAATGGTTGGATTCCAGATACCTTCTGGAGATAAAGCCAACAGGACTTATATATATACTTCTCCATCTACCTCTGCTTCTGTGTATAGCAAGACTGAAAGGTCATTTTAAGACATAGAGTCAACCCTTATTATGTACAGATTTTGCATTTGTCTAATAAGCCCACAACCAATACTTGCAGTGCTCTCCTGGTCACTGTGGACACACACAGAGCTATAGGAATATTTGTTGCCTGATGTGCATTTTTCCAGCTCAAGTCAAAACAAGGGGCCACTCTGCCTTCTTGCTCCAGCTCATACAGTAAACAAGTGTTCTTTTGGTCTATTTTGTGCTACGCTTTTTGAATTTTGTGCTTTTTGTTGGTGATTTCACTTTTTAGAATGTTTCCTCAGTATAGCGCTGGCTAGTGTTTCTAAACACAAGAAATTTGTGATGTGCCTTACGTAGAAACTATATGTTAGATAAGCTTCATTTAGGTATGAGTTACAGTGCTGTTGGCCATGAGTTCAATATTAATGAGTTACCAATGTATATTAAAACGTCTTTAAACAGAAACACACATAAAACAAAGTGATGTATAGATCTGTTGATAAAAGTGCTGCGACCAGAGGCTCTAAGGAACCTGTTACTTCATTAGGAACAATGGCTCAGAATTTGCTAATCCAGTGTTCATGGTGACTTTACAGAACATGGCTACCATAAACAAGAATCAACTGTACAGAGTAAAAGAGAAATTTAGAAGATTCAAAAAGCACTATGTCAAATGGGCTTGGAAATACCTCAGCGTGAACACCACGGGCAGAAAACTCCAAGACACTGCTAGTCCTTAAGAGCACTTAGGAAGGATTAGGCTGGGATCCCACATCTGACGGACAACACTGCTATGGCTCAGTGCACTGGTTCTCATCCCTGGCTGTCCATTAGATCACCTGGGGAGATTTAAAGCAATGGTAATGCCAGGGTCCACCAGAGGCTGATTTAATTGGTAAGGAGTACAGCCGGTACAAAGAAATTTAAAAGCTTTCCAGGTGATTCCAACATGCAGCAAAACCCCTCTCAAACTTCAGCATGCATTAAAAACACATGCAGAGCTTGTTGACAGATTGCTGGGCTCTACACCAAGCTTTTTATTCAGTAGGTCTGGGATGGGACACTAGAATTTCCATTTCTAGCAAACTCCCACGTGATGCTTGTTGGTCCACAGACTACAATGCCCTACAGCACTTCCATGAGGACTCTATTCCAAGTAACAGCATCCTAAGCAAAGCTCAGCGATGTAGCTCCCTTAGGCCAAACTGAACTACTCTCATTTTTTGGTTCCACTTTTCCTGTGTGACCTTAGTTTCCCTGCATAATCTTCCACGTGGCTTGGGCTGCTGACTGTGGGCAGCTGGTCCTACTGCAGGCTTCTCAGCATCCTTTCCTCAAATCCACATATGAAGTCTGGCTTAGCTCAGCCCATGTATTCATTCTCAAAACCATCCCAAGACACAGACACAGGTAATCTGTGTCTGAGGAATGTGCTCACCTTTGCAGAAGGAGTGGGGTTCTCTGATTGACAGACCTACCAGGACCAATTGGAGTAGAGGGGCAGAAAACCAGAGTGGAAAACCTGTAGCTTACAGGAATGATGAGCTCAAGGTACTGGTCATCTCTCGGGGGTAGAGGGGAAGAGAAGAATGAGACCTGAAAGGGACACACAGGGGGCTTCAAAAGTACTGATTAATTCATTTCTGAAACTGGGTAGTGGGTACACAGGGCTTTCATTTTAATTATGTCTTTCATGTTTTACTATAATTATGTTTGCATGTATGCACATGCGTGTGTGCATGCGCGCGCGCACACACACACACACACACACACACACACACACACACAAAGTCCAGTATGAACATCCATCAATATCAAAGGCTGGCAAACCTAGAAGAGGAATGTGACTCTTGTTTCCCAAGACAGGCTTCTGACAGGGTAATATCAGATGAGGCCTAGGAGGACTGCTCTCTGTTTTGCTTGAATTGGGCTACAGGTTCTCCTAGATGGTAGGGGAAACAACAGAATAGGAAATCTTCCCTGCACAGTTCCCATCTTTCTCTTTTTATGATGTTTACATTTTTGTCCATTTTAACATCTTACTTAAAAGTAACTGCAAGGGCAGCCAGAGTATACATAAAGCATGGAAAGACCATAGCCCTATTAATCCTGGTATCTTTAACAGCTATTGCTAGAGAATTTTTTCCTTCACCATTTCCAATATTTTGAAGTTTTATTCCAAAAAAAAAAAAAAAAAAAGAGGGAGAGTATGATTAAGATGCCCAAAAAGAGTAATCATTATTACAATATTCACATAGACAGCAATAATAAGGACCCAATTCAGTTGGTACCATCCTATTTTCCCACTGGACAAGTTAAAAAAAAAGTCAAAGCTTTCTCAATGTACAAGAGTAGGACAGCTTTTACACTGAAATGGTGCCCCAAATGAGTTATAAAATCTCTGATTTTGTCTTCTATTTTTCCTTTTCTTTCTGTTCTTTTTCTTTCTTCTCACGCTCAGCTTTAGCTTCTTCTTCCTCGTGTTTTTTGATCAACTGTTCCACTTCCTTTTGTTTGAGAACTCTGATGACTGTCTTTCCATTCTCTCTTGTTAGTGTGGCAATTTCCACTAGAAGCAAACACACACTTGTAATACAGGCAGCCATACTTAGCCAACACACTTAATAAGCAATCACAGTTTAATCTCTTCATGCCATCTGAGCCTTAGTATACCACTTTTCCAAGTTTTCTGCTTAATATAATCCATGGATACTTTTATGGAAACAAAATACCTTCAATCCTGTAATGTTTTTATGAATATTTTTACTTTAATATCGTCCTTATCTTCACCCATACTAACCTCGTAAGCTGCTGTTCTGTTACTTTTTTGGAAAAAGTACAACTAGCCAGTTGGTCTAGCTGGCCTGACCAGAAGGAACCATAGTTTCCTCGTTGGAACCTCTGAAGGTTCAAGCCAGAATGTTTAACCAGTACTTACACTTATTTTTCATGAACTTTTCAAATCTCTTTTCAAAACAAAGGCATGAAAAGCATGACTATGGATGAGAAAAGCAGACTAATACCAAAAGGAGAAGAAATTCTGAGTAGGGGAAACTGAGTTGTGCCTCCTTGAAATTAGGTAGAAATAGACAAGAGAGGACAATCTGGAAGGAAATGGCATTTTTAAAAGGAACACCAGGAGCTAAGTTACCCTAAACTAAATCAATACATTAATTTACCACAATTTTTGAAAAACGTTATTTAGAAATATTGTCTTACATGGTCATATAACTTTAGCTAAATAAAGCATTTACAATTGCAAACGTGGGCTTAACATAAGAGATCAGTAGATTCAGAAGAACAGAGGGTACCACAACTCATGCAAACATTATACCTCTGATAAGGTACGCCACACACATATATATAGACATGTAACTACTTTCACATTCTTTATTATATATATATAAATGAGCATAGATATCATCAACAAGAAGTCCATAAAATAAAATAGCATGGCTCAGATTTAACTGTGAATATGGAGAACATTCAGGCTCAAGTCCTTAAGCTTGGAATGTAGTGTGGATTGTGGTTCCAGAACTCGTCAGTGTTGACCTTGGTCAAGTCTTAGGAAATAGCTATAAGGCCACCTAACTTATAAGGCTGCTGTTTCAATGCACTATGATAACATGTTAAAGGCCTAACACAGGAGCCACTCAATCGATCCCCTCACTAAGCAAACAGATTAGAAGAGTGGATATAAATTACCTTTTTCAGCAGAGAGCTTACTGACATCCATGGTCTTATTCAGGACTTTGACAGCTAAAGCAAGCGCTGACTTCAAAGTCATTTCTCCTTCTTTGTAGTCTTGTTTTAACATCGACACAGCTGCCTACAAAACATACAAAGAATCAACATAAGAGAATTTCCTTCAAATATTTGCATTTTTTAGGAACGTGAATAATTCCTTAACTATTATTCGCATTATAACCAATATAAACTATTTTGATGGCAGGGAGGGTAGACATGGGATGTGGGTGTGAAGGAGGGATGCTGATCTATGAATGGATCCCAGGGATCCATGACAGAATTCAGGGGGTCTGTGAACTACTATGTGGGAAAATTAAAAAAAAAATACCAAAAACCAAAAAACTAGATCTTATATTCATAACTTCTAACTGAAAAATAGCACTTCCTTTCATTATTATCGTAGACAATAAGCCCTAGCAGTAGTAGTAGTACCTGTGACTTCATCACCAATAGAAATCACGGCTATTTTCATATCATATTAAGGCTGTTGCAGCTACCTTAAAAGCTGTTTACACTCATCACTACTTTAAAACTATGGCAGTTACTAGACCCTTTGCTAGATTTTATAGCAACACAAAAATACTCACAGCACTATTATTTCCAATGCATGTGGCTTTCCATCCTCCATAATTTCCGCTAGGGTCACTCTGATAGAGCTGAAAGCCATAGTGCTTGTCCCAGCCAATGTAAAGCAATGAAACACCAAAGGGACGTTTTCCTTTAACAGAGAAAACAAAAGCCAAACATACCACAATCTAAATTTAGTATCACTATGGTTACTTGAGCTCCGTGAACGTAGCTAACCCCTTTTCTGTGAAGTTAAGCATTCATAAACTGTTTCATGTTCTGGCCACCATAGATAAGCTCCATCAAAAATTCCACTTCTGTTTTTGGGATTTGGACGCAGTCAGAGGAGGAAAAAGACACAGAGGACCAGTGCTGAATTTCATTATTATGTAAAAAGCAATTTGTTTCCTGATTTGAAAATGTTATTTTGGCCTTTCAATAGTCTATTAATAAAATGTTTGATAATCTACATAGTGGAAGCCAGTTAGTTCATGAAGCGGGTATGTAGTGTCTACTTATTTCATTTTCCATTACTTTTTACCACCTCAAAAAAGGTTATTGCTCATAAATGTTTTAACTTTTGGGAATAAAATTTCCAAAAGTTTCAGTACCTCCAAACTGTGTATAAGCTTGTTTGATATCACACAGTGCTGTGACCAACTGCTCACAAGGAATTGGCTCCTGATACTGCAATAAATACCTAGGATAATGAAATTGCCAGATTAATAGTTTTCTCTACAACACTCAATCTACACACTCTAAACAAAAAAGCTCTGAAAAGAAATCTCTGCCATGGGGACAATATAATAGTCACTTACAAATAATCTGAAGGGGGAGGGTAAAAACATGGCAACATCTTAAAAATCATACAGTAAATAATATTTTACAAGTTTGATTAAAAGAAAAAAACACTCTAGTTTTCAGTTAATAGATTGTTAATGATTTTAATCTTTACAAAAATGAGTTCTTCTTAGCTATGTTGCAACTAATTTTACACATCATCAATTATACTACTTATGACCATACCTTTGAGCAATGAGCCTCAGTTCATTAGTCAGAACATTAGCATCAGAAGTTATGCCTGCCACACTGCAGGCCATATCCCTTGAGGAAAAGAAAGACATTTATCTGTTAGTAGGGAAGATGTTTGCCAGGCATATTTGACAAGTTTTAGAAAGTACTAAGTTCTATTAGAAATTCACCATGCTTGCTCACAGCTGCTACACCCTTCAGACAAAACCTACGTGAGTTTTATCTTTGTAGAAACTTTCAACTTCATGTCACTCAACACATAAGATAAACAAATGTCCCCTTAAGTTCTTCACAGCAGATGCATGTACCACCACCACTCTATGAACAGGGCAAGAGAATAAACACTGGAAAGCTAGGGCAAATCCCAAGAAGATTCAATCACAAAAAAGAAAAAGGTTTTGCCAGACAGGAAAACAGACTACCCCACACTCTTGGGTAGTAAGTACTCTCACCTCCTAAGGCCTAATTTGATGGGGATGAGGGTTAGGGTGAGGGGACCTGAAGGGCAGGATATTTTACAAGCCTGCCTAGGAAGCCCAGTGCTAGGCTTACAGGGAGGGTGCATTTCCTTTCTCTACCCCCTGGTTCCCTGAAGGTTGCCCTGGCTCTTACAACCTCGACACCCTCTGGCACTGCACCTAATCAAGCCTGCCAACTGCGAAGGGGCCCAACAGTGACTTTGTGGAGGGATGACACGTTCTTGGGTGAGCGTATCAAAAGGCCCTATAACTAGAATTCACCTGGCCCACCAGTGAAGGGGAAGTCTCCAATAAGCAAATCCAGCTCTCTGCTAGCTGCAAAGTCCTGCATACCCAACTGTAACACAAACTTCGCTAAGTGTCTAAACTTTTCTCAGACTTCCAGGAGACCTGTTCTTTGGTAAGATTTAGTACAATTCAAAATAACTTCTGAGTATTCTAAACAATACCTTCAGGGCCTCCTATATGCCAAACACGGTGCTAGTTTATTTTATTCATTTTAATTCATTAAACTGCCACAACCACTCTAGTAGGCTCTGAGGCCCAGAGAAGTTAAACAATGAGTGTGAAGTCACAGCTTGTATTGGTGGAGCCTAGATTTAACCCAAACCTGTGTGACTACCAAACTTGTACTCTTATCACTATACAATGCTGATTCTCCACTAAGTACTTGGCCCTGCACTTAAAAAGAATAACATATGGTCCTGGGCCTCAAGCAAATAAATTGAAAGCAAAAATTTTCAGAAGTTAAAAACACAACAAACTGTTCAATTCTACCATGTCACATGGAATAGCCCTCCCAAAGTATAATAACGTGTTTTAAACTCTCTTCCTTAAGATTTCACTCACTCATTCAGTTTATAAATTTTTTCAGAAAAAAAGACTTCATCAAGAAGCTTGTGGATGTTGCGTCTCTCTGCTGCAAGTAGAACACCATCGTTTGCTAAAATTCCCAAACAGGTGCCTGCATGTCCAATAGCTTCCATGGCATATTCAACTTGGTACAAACGACCTACAAGACACAAGCCGTGAGAAACCAAGACTCTCCTCCTTGTTCTTGCACCACTGGTTCAAGAGAAATTAGCAACAACACTGGAGAGCTACTAGCAAGAGTCCCATTTGTACTCGCAGTCCCTATGATGCACGTAATCAACCTGGTGATCATAATTACAAAAAGAAGTATCGAAGTACAAAAAAGATGAACAACTTAGTATTTAAAAAAGTTTGTAGGTTCCACTCCCCTCTAAAACTCAAACACTTAAAAAACTTTTTTTTTTATTTGAGACAGATCTAACAATTTGTATTTTACCTTCTGGGGAAAATATAGTGGTCCTGGAGTCATATCTTCGAGACTGCAAAGGAAAAACATACAAGTGATTCCTACCCACTAAAAGTAAGCCAACTCCTGCAAGCCCACAAATCATTTTACAGAACACATGCTGGTATACAAAATTCAGAGTGTGGGAGGAAACTGATAAGAAGACATCATTCCATTTCAATTTTCTCATGTAAGTCTGTAAGCTGAGTACAAGCAATACGTTTCATCAGGCAACAGCTTACTGGTATGTGTATCAACTCACCATGTTTTCTGAGCTTTATGATAATTCCTGTAAAACGAAAATAGGATAATTATTAAGGGGACACTTACAATTTAAGAAGCATTTCTTGACTTGGAAAAAAAAGTCTGTTTTGTTCACGCTCTTCATTCAGCCAACATTTACAGTGCACCAGGCATTATGCTAAACGCTAGAATACCTGGATGGGTAAGACCAATCCTTTTCCTAAAGAGCTTACAGTCTGGTTGTCAGGTAAGGGAGGAAAACACAGAAGGACAATTATAAAGCTATGTGGAAACAGAGGCGCTAAGGGTAGTGTGGGAAGAGGGTTGGAGAAAATCAAGAAAGTATATTTTGCAAAACAAATACAGAAAATGAGCGCGAGTTAGCGATGGGAGAGGCAGAAATAAGGCTGAGAACATTCAGGGCTAAGAGGAAGAACACGGGAAGAAAGCCTGAACAAAGGGCACTGAGGCACGATAGCTCAATGGGAGAGACAAATTGCAGAAGTCAAAAACGAAATATGAAGAAACTAAAGAACTAAGCAAGTATCCAGACCGTGTAGAGCTTTGAACGCCAAGCGACGAGGCTTAGGCTTTCTTCAGAGAATATTATCGGGTCCTGAACTATGAAGGGGAGGAGCGGGACGGTCATCTTTGACATCATTACTATTCCTGCAAAAGACAACACTGGGGCTTACTTAGCGTGATTTGGTGGAAAAGCCAAACTCAGGCCTCCAGAGCCCATTTCCCCAAACTCTGGAATACTGGGCATTCAGAATGGAAAGATAGGCAGGGATCAGATTCCGGAGGACAGCGTGCCCAGGTAAAAACTGTGAATTCTCTCTCTCAAAAAATGGGGCTCCAACGAATGATGCTGGGCCAAGGAGCCACAGGAGCTGATTGGCATTTAGAAAGATCACTCTGGCTGGTGAAGCCTTGGGCAGGGTAACCAGTTATGAGGTTGCTGCAACAGGCAGGTGAAAGGTAAGGCTGGCCCTGAACAGAGCGCCAGGAGCGCGCAGCGAGGAGACCCGCCGGAACACAACTCTTTCATCCCCACGCCTGACGCCGGACAGCGGCCCAAGGCGAGTCCACCCGCACCTCCTTTCCCGCAGGTTCACCTTCAGGGACGGAGGCAGCCCTATAACTCCGTCCTGCCCAGCGGCCCCGCGCCCGCCCCGCCGCTTGAGCGTCCCGGACCCCGCGGTGCCCGCTCCGTCCCGGAGCCAGTCCCGCGGCCGGTGCAGCACGGAGGAGCCGGTTGCAGAGTCATCGTGCCCACGGCTCCTCGACGGCCGCTGCAGGCCGCGAGCAGCTCTGCCGCGACGCTCACGACCCCCGCCCGCGGGGGGAGAGGCCAGGCTCCCCCGGGTGCGCAGGGGGCACAGGCTCACCGGAGGGAAGACGCTGAAGAGGCGAGACCTACACGGGGCGCCTTTCCTCGCGGTACAAAACCCGCCGCCACGGCCCGAGTGCCCGCTGCTAATATGGCCCCCGCGCGTGCGCAGAACCGCCGGGGGCGCGGCCGCCGAGGACGCGGAAGTCCTTCTGGGAGGCGGAGCGGGAGCCGGCGGAGCGGGAGCCGGCGGCCCCCGTGGGAGCTGGGGAGTTGGGGTTCGAAGGCTCTGGCGCGGCTTCTCAGCCCGATCAGGGGGCACTAGAGCGTGGGGAGGAGGGCAGGGAGACCCTGGCCAAGGAGGAAGTGGAATCATAGCTGCTGTCCCTTTCCCATGCCTCGCGCTCTGTTTTCACTTTCGCTTTCTCTTCAGCACTAAGTCATAGGCCCTGGAGAGAAATGGTGTGGGGCCGCCTATTAATTGCTTGCCTTTCCTGCCCTCTTCTCAAGATGGGCCCGAGCACGGCAGATGTTACCCTTCACCCTGCCTCTTCTCATCCTCTCCCTTCTTGAATCTGCCTTCCACTTTTAGTGCTGATACATGCACTTTTGGACACATAAAGCAAATGATGGTGGGGTTTACACCTTTGGGAGAACTTTCACCTTAGTCTCCTCCTCTGCCTTTCAGGTCGTTAGAAAGGATTCCCCTGACCAATTCAGTTAAAGCAATACCCTACCATCACCATACATACACATTATCTTCTATACGGAAATTGTCATGTTTATTTATGTGTTCACTATCCGTCTCTCCTTTCCACCCTTTTTTTCATCTGGCTTCAGTCCCTATGTAAACTACTAGTCATGCTTTAAGTTTCTTTGAGCTAGATGATTGACTAGGTCTGAATTAATGTGTAGTCACTTGTGGCTAGGTCTGAATTAATGTGTAGTCACTTGCTCAGTCTCCTCCAAGAAGAGGTCCACAGGGTACGGACTCTGTCCTCTTCACGTTGGGCAAAAATTATTATTGAGGGATCTGGGCTTTGAAAAGGAGGTAACCTGGGAATGAGTTATGCTTTGAGGTCTCTCCTTTCATTTCTGCTTCCCAGGCACACAGGGAGGTGAGTCAAGGCAAAATGGCAAGGACCACACTGAGACAGGTGGTGCATCCTTAGGTAGCAGTGTAACTTATGGAATCTCCGAGGATCCCTGCCATCTGAGTTCATTCAGCAAAATTAAGCATTAAGAGTTTTAAATAAGTAGAATTTATTAGGTTAAAAGAAGAGGGTTCAGTTGAGATAAAAGAGCAGAAGTAAAAATGAGTTTTTAACAAGTTTGGGTAACAGAGTAATTCAGTCTGGCCAGAGTGAAGAAGTCAATAAAGGGAGGAAAGGCAGAAAGGTATTTTAGGCCAAATAGTAGAATGCCTTCAATGCTGGATTTTTTCTCTGTAGGTAGTGGGAAAAGAGGATTAAAGTGATGTTTTAGGATGATGAAGCCTCATGACCTCCCATCCCACGTGTTCCTCCTACAGTGTGACAGGGATGCTTCCCATTGAGAGGTTCTGTGTCCCCTTGCCCTGAATCTGGGTGAGCCTGTGACTGAAATGGAAATAACATCATATGACTTCCAAAGGCAGGGCATAAAAAATATATTTCTGTCTTGTTCTCTTGGGAAAGTGTTTCTTAACACCCTGGCACCATGCCGTAAGGGAGTAGAGACCAAATGGAGAGATGCTTCATCAATCAGATGAGGTACCAGCATGATCCACCAGATTTGTGAGTGAGGGTTCCTGCAAATGATTTTAGTCCCCCATCACTGAATCTCCCCCAGCCATCAGATCTCCCCCAGTGTTCAAGTCTTCCCAGCCGAGGCCCCAGGCATTGTGGAGCAGAGACAAGCTGTCTCAGGGTCTATCTGAATTCATGACCTGAAGAATCCATAAGATAAAAAAAAAAAAAAATTGAGCTTTTAAGCTACTGTTTTTGGTTATCACACAGCAATATATTGTAATTAGAATTTTTATCTGCCCCTAATATGAAGGATGTAAGTTGGAGAGATTAAGGATAATAACACCAGAAAGTAAAGCTCTGTTGCAGTCTAGAGGGGATAAAAGCCTGGACAGAAAAAGATTCTTGCAAGAGTAGAGTCTTTGCCAGAGGTATGGTATTGATTTCCAAGTCTAGAACTGGGCTTTCTCCTCATTGGTGGAAAGAACCAGACTGGCACTTGTAGACGTGCAGTCATTTTAACAGTTCATCAGACAGATCTTTATTAAGGGTGTGCTAGAGACCTGGCACTGAGCTAGGTTCTGAAGATAATAAAATAAACATTATTCAGTTTATTGCCACCAAAGAGTTTATAAACTACATTGACCTGATTGATTGGAGATAAGCTAAGGCAAACACCAAATAGTAAAATATCAATGCAAGGCAGCCCGTAATTAAATACTGAAAGAGTTTGTCAGCAATATTTGCATTAAGAATTCAGTAAGGGCTTCCTAGGTGGCGCAGTGGTTAAGAATCCGCCTGCCAATGCAGGGGACACAGGTTCGATCCCTGCTCCAGGAAGACCCCACATGCCACGGAGCAACTAAGACCGTGTGCCAAAAAAAAAAAAAAAAAAAAAAAAAAGAATTCAGTAAAAGAGAATCCACGTTAGATGGAGCATGCAAGCAGGAAATCTGTAGAGTTTCATGGTATAAGAAAATGAACACTGGGGCTGGGAATGAAATACAAGTTTTGGTTAATTTTTCTAGTCCTCAATTTCCTGAATGGTCAAACCTGATAAAAATCACAATGCCTTAAATTTGAGAAGCATAAGTGCTTTCCTATGAATGATCTCATTTGATCCTGCTAACACAGGTGTGTATGTGAGCCCATAGGGAGGAGAGGAGGGGAGGGGAGAAGCGGGGAGAGGAGGAAGTGAAGTGGCTTGGGTCTCTGGCTCTCTTGGAGCAAATTGCTTCAACTTTTGAAGCACCTATTTCCTCATCTGAAAATGGGGATTAATCATAACAGTACTTCTCTCATGGGTTTATTGTGGAGATTAAGTGAGATAATGCATGTGAAGTACTGTGATATAGTATGAAATATATGTTTGGTCTTTGTCCTCAGTTCTGGCACAAAGCTTCTAAAACTCTCGTAATTTCCTGAGTGGTAGGGGAGAGAGGAGTGTCTTTTTTATTCATAATAAGCCCCTTTCAGCTACACCTGAATTTATGCTAATGAGGTGAGTTTTCAAGGATGAGGGCTGATTATTAGAGGAAACAACCAAGTGACTAGAGGGCTGGAACTTTCAGCCTCACCCCCTACACCTTCCAGGGAGGGGAGAGGGAAGGGTGACTGATTTAATCACCAGTGGTCAGTGATTTGATTAACCGTGCCTACATAATGAAGCCTCTGTAAAAGCCCTAACCAAAGAGGTTCAAGAGCTTCTGGGTTGGTAAGCAGATCCACATGCCAGGAGCATCGTGCATCCCCAACCCCACAGAGACAGAAGCTTCTATGCTCGGGACCCCTCTGGATCTCACCTTAATATAATTCTTACTCTGTCTGTCCATCTTTTATTATATCGTTTATAATAAACTAATAAACATAAATAAGCATTTCCCTGAGTTCTGTGAGCTGTATTAGCAAATTCTAGAACCTGAGGAGGGGGTCGTGGGAACCCCCAACTTACAGCCATTTGGCCAGAAGTACAACCTAGGACTTGAGGCTGGCATCTGAAGTGGAGGCAGTTTTGTGAGACTGAGCCCTTCATCTGGGGCCTGCTCTAGCTCCAAATAGTTAAGTGTCAGAATTGTTTAACGTGAGGGAAAACCCCACATGTTTAGTGTCAGAAGTGTTGTGAGAGTAGAGAGAAAGAGCTTTCTTTTAAATACTTAGAACTCAAATATTGTTTTTTTATTATATATTGTTAAACAGTAAAGCAGGACAGGGATTTGATCATCATTTACTAATCTAAAATTCTGATCCCTAAGAAGCAGATCACTGACAGAATATGAGAGAGGCAAAAAGAAAACTACTCCAGTATTTTGAGTTTGGGTAACCCGGCTCATTCATTTAGTAAACATTTATTAAGTCTTCTCTATGTGCCAAGCCCCATGCTAAGAACTTTGCATTGATTTCTAAGAAATCCCCAAAACTAACTCTATGAGATTGGTACTACAGGCACTATAAGATAGGTACTACTTTACCTTTACAAATAAGGAAATTGAGGTGCAGAGAAGTTAAAGATGAATATAAGAAAATGAGTGATACAAGAAAAGTCAGAGACTTAGTTTGGGGAGTATAGATAGCTCTGTAGGTAGGTCGTTAGATGGGGAGATATAGAATCATTGTGTTCTCATATATATTGTAGGAGATAACTGCTAAGAAGGTGTCTGAATGGCCAGGGTTCTAGACTTGAGTCATCTGTAGAGAATGGAGAATTAAAATGACAAGAATTAGTAAACAGCTATTTACTACATCCTACTAAGGGGAACATGAAGAGAACTTGGTGAAGGAAATACAGTGGTATGATTAAAGCCAAGTACATGTGAGCTATGTTCTCCAATATTATATATTCATATGAAAAGAAACATAAATGTTAGAGAATTTAAAAATATCTGCTCAGGGTCTTTCTTGGTATCGATTGAAAACTATTTAGGTACATCAGGAGTTAGTGGCTTTGTCTGGGTGTCGTATTTGCTCCCTTGCAGTTCCAGTGAGTTCTGGCATCTACCTCTGGAGTTTCAGTTTCAACTGCCCTTTCAAACAAGTTAACGCGTTCTCTCATGAATACTATCTGTGTTTCCTCCTAAAGCATCATATGTACCTTATTTTCTCCAGGCTTTCTTCTAGGATACATTAATTTTGCAAATATTTTTAAAGACCATGGGGAAGGCACTATACCAGGTATAAGAAGGGATGAAAGACCAAAAAAAAGTTTTACATAGTTTCTGCCTTCAAATAGCTCTTGGGCTAGATGACTACACAGCCATCATCCGTGATACCAAGTCATGTGCCATACAGAAGACAGGGCATAATGGGATTCTGGACAGTGAAGAGATAGGAGGAGGCTTCATAGAACTGATGATATGTTAACTAGCTCTGTATGTTATACCCACTTATATATAATATGTGAATATGTCTATACATATATATTCCTTTCAAAGTTTAAAAAAATCATGATCTCAGGGCTGGAACAGACCTCGAGAGATTATCTGATTCAAAATATCACTCTGCATGTTTGATACACTGGGCTAGTGAGACCCACAGAAAGACATGCTTGCTCATGTAGTACTTGCTTAGATTTAAATAATGGTCATGAAATTGCTAGAAGATCTTAGTGGTTTCATGTGTGTCGAAATGTTTCATCAATTCATCATTAACTGTGCAGGGAAACGCTTTATGGAATTAGATTTGGTCCTACTGGTTTTTAATTACCCAAGTTAATGTAAATTTTATCTAGTTACATGGAGATCCCAGATTTGTAGGACTTGGCAGTTTCAAACCAGATTTCTTCTACAGCTTTCTGGCCCATGTCAAACATTTGCTGTAAGTGCTTCCACCCGGTTTTTGCAGTAATCATGAGATATTCTTCGTTCTCTGGGTATAGCTGGCAAGAGTATGCAGCTAGGACAAGTGACTGACAAAAACGACTACATACAAGCAGAAACAAAGCACTCCTCTCCACAGGTGTCAGTGGGACTACACTTTCAAACCCTGCAAGGACATGACCTCCTACTTGTATAGGAGTCTTGCTTTCAATCATCATGTACATGATGGTGATCGCCACTTCAAACACATAGTAGCCATAGCTCATGTCATCAAAATCTAAGATCCCAGACACTTGATATACGGCATCTTCAAAGGCTGACTTGCTGGACTCTATTAAAATGTTATGGTCGTTAAGATCTCCATGATTGATACCTGAAAGGAGAAAAATCAAGCCAAGTAAAAACAGTTGTTTAATACCCTAGTTCATTCTTTTTCCTTTTCTCTTTCTCAGGTATGGACATTCAAATAATTTGATGAGCAATCAGAGATAAAGAGCTAAACCCTCTTTTTCTTGAAATAAAATAACTTTCTCTGAAAAGGATAAAAGCAGTTAATTTTGGTAGTTGTTTTTGCTTTTGCTTCTCATCTGTACAAGGCCAGAAGATAGAGACTGTGGTCATTGCAAAGACCTGACTTTGGCTATGAGACAAGTAAAAGGAAAAGAACTGTGTGTGTATACACACATACACCTACATGAGTGTGTATTTTTATATATATACACATACATATACATATTATTATAAGAAACAAAGAGTCCTAGAATGGACCAGATGTACCTTTATTTTAACCTAGGATTTCTAAAAGAAATTTCTGATGATGAGGTAATTCTGAATTTCCCTGGTCTTTTGATTACTGGAACAGGTGGTGTTATTTTAAGTCTGTACCACTCAAAGTGAGGGGCCTGTGGCTAGTGCTGGCCCACAAACTGTTATTAGTTTGCTTGAGATAAAAACAGAAATTGAGACTGTTTAATTTCATAGTGATTTTTCATCAAAGAGTATGACAGGGGCCTTATCTCATTAACAGTATAGACCAGTTTGGGTGTTGTCAAACTCGCATGATAAGTCATGTGTGGTGTGAGCCGTGAACTAATCTGGAACAGCAGGGCCACGCATCAGGCTGCAGAGGGTTGGGAGAAAAATCCAAACTAGTCTTTTACCATGGATAGTTTGAGATGCACTGATTTAACCTACTGAGTGAGGATTAGGAGGAGATGGGGATTCCATGCCTAATGAAGCAGTGAGTCATGTACTTTATAATAAGTACATGATATAAAGTCCATACTATTAGCTTATAAATATAATACTGATTTCTTCTATATGAATTAGGATTGTGTAAATCATGCCTAAGTGATGTAGCACAGTGGGTGGTCTGTAAAAACAATGAATATTACTGTAAACTACGTTTCTGATATTGGGATTCATCATACAATTGATGGCATGTCATAGTTTCACTGGCAATATTTTTTTTCCTTAGAGATTCACAAAGTAATTGGATATCTTGTATCAAATGATGTTTTAGAATCGATGAAATGTGTTACTTCATGAATGTAATCTGTATATGTGGGAAACTCTCTCATTTCGTTGCTTCTCTTCACATGTCCAATGGCCTATTAAGAAATGATACAGCTACTTAATCCTTAGAATAAAATGACAAAAGTTGTTGAATCTGAGAATCAACGAAAGAAAAGAAAGAGTTCTGATCAAGATGACAGAGTGAATTCATTCTTTGATAACCTCAATATACACAGCAATGATAAAAATAAAAAGAGAAAACAATAAGTATACAGCCAGCCTCAAAACCAAGATATATTTGTATACTAAAAACAGAATAGAAATGCCAAGCACAAGCAGCGCAGTGAGCAGGAATAAAGCCACAGGCTTTCTACTGCGTTCCAGATTAGCAATGTGCTTTCCCCCTTTGGGAGAAGGAACTTAAAGTGCTACCTGCTGGTTAGGAAACAGGCTCACCACATGAAGCTGGAGGCAGTGATGAGGCCCTCCCAACTCATAAAAGAATGACAAAATCTGCTACTAACCCACTGCTTAGACTACTCAGGTCCAAGGAGGCAGAAGGACAAAAATACAGCCTTGAAACCAAATGCCAAACCAGGCTTCTGTGTGAATATATTCTGTGCCTGATCATTCTAGTTACTGAAGTCTTTGGTTCAGTGTCTATAGTCAGTTTCTTGTTCTTGCTTATAGTACCTTATTTCCCTGTGTGCTAATATAGACTATATTCTCTGCCCACAAGGCAGTTACTCTAGAAAAATAATCAAGAAGAACTTTTAAAACTGAAAATATGAGTAAATTAAGAACACAGTGGTGGGTTTAAGAGATTAGACATAGCTAAAGAGAGAATCGATAAACTAGAGAATAGGTTAGAAAATTACCTCAAAGGCAGCATGTGCAGAGAAAACGATTAACACACACACACACACACACACACACACACACACGAGAATAATATACACAGAGGATTCAGTGACAAGGCCTAACATGAACTTAATTGGAATCTCAAAAGGAGAAGGAAGACAGAAAGGTTCAGAGGCAAGAATTTTCCATAAACGATGAAAGACAATGTCTGCACACAGATTTGAAAAACCTGAGTAGGTCAAGGAAAAATTTATTTTAAGAAAACATCTGAAAAGCATTTCAAAGGAGAAAAAGATAGATTGTCTTCAGAGAAGCAAGAGACTGACAGCTGGCCTCTCAGCAGCAATGGAAGCTAGAAGACAGTGGAATTCTAAAATTCTAAACCCATGAAATCTAAGATTCTATAGGCTGTGAAAATATCCTTCAGGAATGAAGACAAATTAAAACATTTTCGGCCAATCAGAGAGAGTTCACCATTAGAGAATTGCATTAAAGTAAATTCAGAAGGATGTATTTCAAGCAGGAAGAAAATAACTCCAGACAGAAGCTTTGGGGGGCTGGAAGATAAAAAGTGAATATATAAGTAAATCTAAATAAACTTGACTCTGAAACAAAAATAATAATGTCTTTTGTGGTGAAAATATAGAATTAAAATTTACTAAAACAGCAGCATATGAGTCAGGAAAGAGATAAATGGAATGAAATTATTTTGAAGTCTTTATATCAAACTTTGATAAGTTAAAGTTACATGTTAGAATTTCTAAGGTAATCATTCAAAGTATATAATTTTCAAACTCCTGGAGAGAGAGAAAAAAACACAAAAATAATTAGCACAAAAACAATTCACTTAAAAGAAGGGGGGGAGGAAAAGAAAAAATGGAAAAGATGAAAAAAAAAATCAAGAGAACAAAAATAAGATGGGATAGCTATATAATAGATGGAGTAGATATTAAGGCAAAAAACCAGAGAAATAAAGAGGGATTCTTTATATTGATAAAAGATTCAATTTCCTAGTAAGATAACAATTCTAATTTTATGCACATGTTGCCTTGAAATATACAAAGCAAAATTTGACAGAAATACAAATAAAATCAGGCAATCCGCAATCAGAGTGGGATATTTTACATACATTTTTCTTAATCATTGTTAGAACAAGCAGACAAAAGGATGTCAATAGTATAGAAAATTTAAACAACATGATTAACAAATTTGACCTACTGGACATATATATACCTTTGTACCCAACACCTACTGAATAAATTCTTTTTAGCACACAGGGACCACTTTTTAAAAAATCACCAAATGCTTCATTATAAAGTAAATCTTAACAAATTTCTAAGTACTGAAATCATATAGAGTTGCTCTGTACCACATGGTAGCCACTTGCCATAAGTTGCCTTTTAAATTAATTAAGATTAAGTAAAATTGAAAATCTAGTTCCTTAGTTGCACTACCCACATTTCAAGTGCCCAGTAGCCACACAAAAGCTATTATATTGGGCATCACAGATACAGAACATTTCCATCATTGAAGAAAATTCTACTGGACAGCACTATACAAAGTATGTTCTCTAACCATAATGCAACAGTAGATATCAACAGTAAAAGGATAACTAAACATTTCATCATACATATCTTCTATTGGTCTATATAGAGAGATAGACCAATGTTCATGGATTAGATTACTCAATCTTATAAATATAAATATACCCATTTTCTCCAAATGTATATATAGATTCAATCCAATCTAGCCAAAATCTCAATAAAATTTTTCTTTAAACATGACATGCTGATTCCAAAATTGATATGGAAATGTAAAGGACCAAAAAAATTCAAGACCCTCTTATAGAAGAACAAGAAGGTGGAAGGACGTGTTCTACAAGATACGAAGACTTAAAAAGTTAAAGAAATTAAGTGTGGTAATCTTTAGGGATGCTCACAAATATTCCAGTTATCTTCCTTCCAGGAACATGCTGGGTTGCAATGCCCTGCTTTCCCAAAAGTTGTATGTAGCTGTATGGCTTTTTTTTTTGGCCACTTACATATGAACAGCAGTAATATCACTTCAGGGAAGAAGCTTTAAGATCCAGCGTACATTCTCAGCATGCCCTGAGCTTTTGCAAAGGATATTAAGAAGGCCTCAGATATATGTACAAGCTCCAGAAACTCAAGCAACTTCAGTGCTCTACAATGACCTTGATTATTATGTGTCACTGAGCAAGAGTAGACACTAAGGCTTAGATAAAACTTTGGTTAAAATGTAAATTACGTGGACATATGTATGTGTTTCTCTTAACACAATACAAACTCTCTTTCAAGCCCTGATGGAGAACCAGAAAAACTCTTCAAGTCCTAGAGTAGTTCCTCCTATTTAACAGAAACATCAAGAACAAATTGTGACAACATTAAGAGACTCTACATTATGTAACAGTGAAAATCATAAGACAGAGAAAGAGGAGAAATTTAAAAACTAAAAATGCGATGTCCACACCTTATTTGCAGGCTTGTACATTTTCCATCATACTGCTCTTTGAAGTTCAAAAACATGCACAGAAATAGGCCCAGATAAAAAAGCACAGTAAAAGGAAATTCAACATGTCAACAAGGTTTCTTTTAAACAAATAGAAATGGGCAAATATCTTGGGCATTTTAGTTTCAATTACCCAACAAAATATCCAACCAACTTATTAGCTGAATTATCAAAAGGCCATATAGTAAGTTTTACTGGACGGCTTTCAGCCATCAGCTGAAAATAAAACGACAACATTAGGTTGTGTCAGATGTATCCATGTATGACATGATGACAAGAATGGACACAATTATTTTTACAAAACTAATGGCATAACAATGATTAGTATCAATTAGAAAGACAGACAAAATCCGGTCAGTTAGGCCAGGATCTCTTTCTACATTTATATATAAAAGGCATTAATATTTGTTCAAATTGTCCTGAAATTTCTAAACTTCCCTCCTCTTCATCCATTCCAGTTAAAGGAGTCTTTTTCTTGTATTTTCTCATCTGAGTTGAATTGGTCAGCCATGCCCTTGAAAGACTGGCTTCATGTCACTAAAGCTGTTAACTTGTTAGCACCAAAGGACAAAGAATGCTTTTGTCAGTGGTGGAGGAGACAAGATACCTTTCCATCATGCTTTGGAGTGTGAGAAGAGCTAAAGGTAACTGCTTCAAATGTGTATCCTTTCCAAGCTTCAAATGGAAGCTTATCCTCTCCCAGGGCTACCCAATAAAAATGTTTCAGAATGCTAATCCTGCACTAACAAGTTAAATCAGCTGAATAAAACAATAAAGAAGGGAAAACTTAAAAAAAAAAAAAGATCCAGTGTACAATTTACTACATTCTCTTTCTCCATAGCAATATTTCAGTTGGTGAAAGTTTCATCAGTCTAAATCCCAAAATGAGAATACACAGAGCCCCAGTCAATCCATGATAGACCTGCAGCTTGAGTTAGAACTAAACCTTTGTTATTCTAGTCCACAAGAATTGGGGAATTGTTACCGCAGCATGACGTAGCCTAGCTGATACACAGTGTGGTATGGGTGCAGAGACAGAGAAATAGACCAAGAGAGTAAAATAGAGTCCAAAAACATATTTGATTTACAACAGAGGTGGTACTAGAAAACAAAGGAAAAAACATGGCTTTTCAGTAAATGTTGGTGAGAAAATTTATCAGCCATAAGAAAAATTCACACCATATATAAAAATAAATTCCAGATGAATTATAGTCCAAAATGAAAGGCAGAAAACTAAAATGTTAGGAAGATAATAGGTAGGGAAATTTTTTTTTCACAAAACACTAACCATGCAGTAAAAGATTGATATATTTAAAACTAATAAATTAAGGATTATTCATCAAAATATATCATAAAGAGAGTGAAAAGACAAGCCACAGAATGAAACAAAATATTTGTAACACATATAACCAACCAAGGGCTTGTATCCAGAAAATATTTTGAACTTCTAAAATCGATGAGAAAAAAATCTCAATAGAAAAACAGACAAAAGACTTAAATAGGCACTTCACAAAATAATTTATGCAAATGAACAATAAATTGGGAAATGTATATTAAAACCACAATAAGTAATCATTACACACACAACAGATCAGCAAAAATTAAAATCTGATAGTACCAATGTTGTAGAGGCATAAAAATTTTATACTTGTTAGTAGCAGTACAAAGTCATACAACCACTTTGGAAAACTGTTTGGCATTATCTCGGAAGTTGAATATGCATGTGAACTCTGACCTAGCAATTCTACCCCTGAGCTCATGAAGTCACATACCCAAAGAACTCATGAACATGTATACCAAGAGACACGAGACTATTCATAGAGCACTGTTCTTAACAGACCAAACCTGGAAACAACTCAAATATCTTTGAAGAGTAGAATTGCTAAAGTGTGGTATATTTATGAATCACACACTCTACAGTAATAAAAGTTAAAATAAACTATAGCCACATGCAACAACACGGACAATCTTACAGACGTAATATTAAGAAAAAAAAAAAAAAAGGAAGACAGGTGAATATACTCTGTAGGGAGACAGAGAGTAGCAGGGAGACCAGTTAGGAGGCTACAGCAATAATCCATTTGAGAAATGATGGTATCCTGGACCAAGTGGTAGTAGTAAAGGTGGGAAAGTGGTTATAAATAGGATATTCTTTAGAACGTGACTGGATGTGAAGTGTGAGACAAAGAAAAGTCAAGCTGGTAACTTGTAGGTTTTTGGTCAGATCAACGAAGCGAATGGTGGATACCATTTCAACAGGATGAAGATGATTGGGGGGGGAAACAGCTTTGAGGGGGAAAAATATCAACTCTTTTTTTTCTTTTTTACCAAGTTACATTGTGTTTATACAAAGTGCTATTGGACTGAACCGTGTCTGCCCCCGCCCCTTGCCCTCGCTCCCTGCAGATCACATGTTGAAGCCCTAACCCTCAGTGTAACGGTATTTGGAGATGAGACCTTCGAGAAAGAATTAGGTTTAGAGGAGGTCCTGAGGGTGGGGTCTTCAGGACGGCATTGGTGTCTTCATGAGGAGAGGTACCAGAGAGCTTGCTGGATCCCTCTCTGCCATGTGAGGAGGACACAGAGAGGAGAGAGTCCTCACCAGAATCTGACCATGCTGGAACCCTGATCTCAGACATCAAATCTCTAAAGCTATAAGAAACACATTTTTGTTGTTTAAGCAGCCCAGTCTTTGGTGTTTTTTAATGGCAGCTTGAGCTCTATTATAGAAAGCAGAGGACAAAAAGGATGTGCACTACCTATCCTCGGTTTTGCTAGAAATGCCCCTCAGTTCCGTGCCCTCTGACCAGTACTTCATGCTGGGTCAGAAGGCTCGTTACACCCTAAAGAAATTGTTGTGCATGTACATAAGGAGATATGCCCTAGCATGTTCATTGCAGCATCATTTAAATAGGAAAAAAAAGAAGGAACGAACTAAAATTCCATTAACAAGAGAATAGACCCCCAAAATTACATTCAAATAAATTATGATACATGTACACACACACACACACACACACACAATGGAATATTATTCAGCAGTTAAAAACTAATCAACTAAATGAACTAGAGCTACACATATTAAATGGAACAATCTGAAAAACATAATGTTGAATAAAAAAAGCAGGTTGCAGAATGATAATATACAGTGTGATGCCATTTATCTAAAGTTTGAAAGTATGCAAAATACTACTATAGGTAACTTATGAATACATACATATGTAGTAATATTACAACATGTATGCAATTTTAGTAAGGAGGGTAGAGGTAGAATCATGTAAAGTTTAGAGGGGGCTTCAAATGTAGCAATTTTAAGGGAAATGAAAGTATTATTCTTTAAAAGCAACAGGAACAAATATGACACAGTTTTAAGATTTGGTAAAGCTAAGCTGTACCTCCATACTTTTGTGATGCTTTGAAATTTGACAATTTAAAAATCAAGAAAAATACTCATCTGATTGGGGGGATACTCACATTCTCGAAAATGACTTAATTTGGTCATTACTTCATCCTTGAACAGCTGAATGACCTGTTTGACAATCTCTCGATTCTGATTCTGGCCCAAGGCATACAGGTATTTCTCCAGAAGAGGAACATTTTTCAGATTCCAGATGAAGTTCTCCCGATGAAGACTACTTAACTTTGGGTGATGGAATTTCTATATCAAAAGCAAAGAAACTCTTAGACTCTTGACAGTGCAACCACTCTCGAGAGGTCTGGTCTGCACCCTCCAAAGGGTGGGCTGGGTGAGCCTTAGGGAGAGAGCTGGCATTCTCTCATGGTCACTGACGTACTCCATTTACCTTAATCCACAAAGTGGTAATAATGTCATATATCTCTACAGGATCTCACAGTTTTGAGAGCACATTCCCATCTCCCCCAATCCTCACAATTGGAAGAAGATAGGTATCACTATCTATGGCTTACCAAAGGAACAGAGGTAGCTCTAAAGAATTCTGCCCCGGGCCCCCATTCCTTCTCTGCCTTCATCTTCGATAACTTTTTCTCACTCTCCTCCAACCACACTGACACTGGCTTCCCTGCTGTTCAAGGAACAAGCCAAGCACGGTCCCACCCTTTTACATTTGCTGTTTCCTCCTCCTGGGGATCCCAGGGAGCCATATGGTTAGTGCCCTCATTCCCACCAGTTCTTTACTCAAAAATCACCTTCTGGGGGAGGACTCCCCGACCACTCCATCTAAAATTTCAACCTTCTTGGGACTTCCCTGGTGGCACAGTGGTTAAGAATCTGCCTGCCAACGCAGGGGACACGGGTTTGAGCCCTGGTCCGGGAAGATCCCACATGTTGCGGAGGAACTCAGCCCGTGCGCCCCAACTACTGAGTCTTTGCTCTAGAGCCCGCGAGCCACAACTATTGAAGCCTGTGTGCCTAGAGCCCGAGCTCCACAACAAGAGAAGCCACTGCAATGAGAAGCCCACGCACCACAACAAAGAATAGCCCCCACTCTCTGCAACTAGAGAAAGCCTGTGCACAGCAACAAAGACCCAATGCAGCCATAAATAAATATTTTTAAAAATGAAAAAAAATAAAATTTCAACCTTCTTTCCAATATTTCATATCCCTCTTCTCTGCTTATTTTTTTTCTTAAGCATTTAGCACAAATTGCTGTCTAACAGTCACCATGATTCCCTTACTAACCTTGCAATTCTTGCTAGAACATAAGCTCCACGAGGAGCAGGAGCTTGCTTTTGGTCTGTTTTGTTCACTACTGTATCCCCACATCTAGAACAGTGCCTGGCACATAGAGAGCACTGCTCAAGCAATATCTTCTGAATAAATGAATGTTCTTAGCATAGAAAATTCTAGAATTGGAACAGCCTTTAGACGTTGACCACTCTAAAGTTCTAAATGACTTTGACCATCAAAGCACACATGGGGAAAAGTTCAGAGATGGGTGACGAGTTGCCACTATGGGGCTGAGGGAGGACCTGGGTCTGTGGACTCCAGTCCAGACCTCTTTCATGCAGTGAGTGCCCGAAGGGGCCTTGGTGGCCACCCTGTGGATACCTTTCAAAATTTTTTGACCATGACTCACAGTAAGAAATACATTTTACATCACAACCTGGTATACAGGCAACGTACACCTAGGGAAAAAAAAGTTTCTATAACAATACTTACAGCCTTACATACAATGTATTCTGAGACTTTTCACTTTATTCTATTTCTTTAAAAATGTTCCTCTACATTGATTTTAACACCCATTCTCATGACCCAGAGTTTGAAAACCTCCCTGTTTTCAATGCTCCTGTTACCATTATCATGTCCCTTGCTAAGTGGTCATTTAGCCTCTGCTTGAATACTTCCTGCAGGAGGTACTTTTTACCCTTATTGAGATGGCTCTGTGTTCTTCCTTTTGCTGAGCTAAAATCTGCCTCTCCTGTAGTGTCCATGCTGCAGATTCCAACGGTGACCTCTGGGGCCACCTGGAACAGGATTAGTTCTCTCCCACATGACTGTCCTCCAGATATCTGAAGACAGCACTCCTGCCCCTCAGTCTCTTCTGCAGAGTATACCTTTCTAGTTCCTTCGATTCTTCCTCATATGACATGGTTTTGAATCTCTTGACCACTGATGTGTTAAATATCTCTGTGGATCATAAAAATACTCTGCATAGTAAGTACTGAAAACACTGTTAGGAGTTGTGACTTCTGGGGAGTACAACTGGAAAGGAACTAATAATGAAGACGATGGCAGAGAGAAAAAAGGTTCATTTTACACTTTTCAGTACTGCTTGATATTTTTACCATGTGCATATATAACTTTTATTCTTAAAGAAAGCAAAATATAACACTCCTGTTGGGTTTCCAATGGAGAAACAGTCCACTCAGGGAAGGCTCTGAGTCTGTTTCTAAAATGGTAGCACTGTTATCCTGTGCATCCCACTCTGGTATGGAGTAGTGGGAAGAATACTTGGGATCTGGACTTGGAATCAGACAGATCTAGGTTTCAAGTGGCTTAATCACTTAATATCTCAGATCTTAGTTTCCTTAACAGTAAGATCAGAGTATCAATACCAACCTCACAGGGAATGTAAATTGGTGCAGCCACTATGAAAAACAGTATGGCAGTTCCTCAGAAAACTAAAGAGTTGCCATACGATCCAGCAATCTCACTCCTGGGCACATACCCAGACAAAACTGTAACTTGAAAAGATACATGCACCCTTATGTTCATAGCAGCACTATTTACAATAGCCAAGACATGGAAGCAGCCTAATGTCCATCAACAGATGAATGAATAAGGAAGATGTGGTACATGTATACAATGGAATATTACTTAGCCATGAAAGGAATAAAATAATGCCATTTGCACCAACATGAATGGACCTAGATATTATCACACTAGGTGAAATAAGTCAGAAAGAGAAAGACAAATACCATGCGATATCACTTACATGTGGAATCTAACATATGACACAAGTGAACTTATTTACAAAACATAAACTGACTCACAAATACAGAGGACAGACTTGTGGTTGCCAAGGGGAAGGGGAGGTTGGGCAGAGAAGGATTGGGACTTTGGGATTAGCAGATGCAAACTATTACATAAACATCAAGGTCCTACTGTATAGCACAGGGAACTAACTATATTCAATATCCTGTAATAAACCATAATGGAAAAGAACATGAAAAAGAATATATATGTATATGTATAACTGAATCACGTTGCTATACAGCAGAAATTAACACAACATTGTAAATCAACTATACTTCAATAAAATAAATTAAAAAAAATACTAACTTCATAGTCATCTGTTGACAAACTAAGACATGAAATAAAGATTTCATATATAATAGGTTCTCAATAAATGTCTGTTGAATGTGAATATTGCAGCTGATGTGCCTGACTTCTCTGGCTTTTCTATCCTTTGGCTCCTTGGCACACCAACCTTTTTTCTTTTTTTAATTAATTAATTAATCTATTTATTTATTTTGGCTCCATTGCATCTTTGTTGCTGCGTGTGGGCTTTCTCTGTTGTGGCAAGCAGGGGCTACTCTTCATTGCCGTGCACTGGCTTCTCAGTGTGGTGACTTCTCTTGTCGTGGAGCACAGGCTCCAGATGCATGGGCTTCAGTAGTTGGGGCTTGTAGGCTCTAGAGTTCAGGCTCAGTAGTTGTGGCACACAAGCTTAGTTGTGGAATCTTCCTGTGGCATGTGGGATCTTCCTGGACCAGGGATGGAACCCATGTCCCCTGCATTGGAAGGTGGATTCTTAACCACTGCATCACCAGGGAAGTCCCCCAACCTGAGTTTCTGACAGTTTAATCATTACCCTTTATTAGTCTATCTAAGCCTACCTCTTGTCAGCTTCATCACTCTACCTCTCACCCCGATTCTCATTTCTCAAGCACCCTGTTCCTCTGCTACAAAGCTCTGACCACACACGTAGGCATGCCCTATATTTCCTTCTTTCCTATACTTAATTGAATCTCCTGAAATTGACCTTCAGCCCATCTGGGAACCAAGCAGCAACCAAATTCCAGTACAGATCAGTTGGCCCCTTCACTTGTGAACACCTCACTTCTGGCAACAACCACCCACAGGGCTCCTTGCACTGGGCCCCCAGGCCTGCCTGGATGCTGGAAGGTTCAGTGGCCCAGGGACATCCCCAGCAGAGCAGTCACAGCCTCTGCCGCACCTATGGGATTAAAGTTCTGCACCTGTGTGGTATCTTGTGCAGACTCTGTGGTTCCTAGCACTTATACAAAAGCTAAGCACTTACCACCTGCGAAGGCATGGGGTGAGGTTAGGTGAGGGGATGAGCAATGGGAATGAAGCATGATAAAATGCATCATAATACCTAGTGAGGGATGCTCCTCTTGGTTTCCTCTAGAACCCCCCTGTCCCCTGTGAGACAACAGGTGGTTAACTACACAGCAGAACCCACTGTCAGCAATGATGTGGTGCAATCTTCCCCTAAGAACTGTATGTGCCATTTCAGAATTTAGAGGTAAATGTTGGAATCTTAACGGCAACAGGCATTTTAATGAAGGCCACAGGTAACGAAGAAGGAAAGGTCAATGATAAAGAACGTTTATGTAACAGATGCTCATTTCAACGGCTCATTTCCTAGATTTGATTCTGAGGATGATAGACTTTCCTGAGCATCCCTATCAGTTCAAAGGTTTTTCTACATAAAAGTAACATGTGAAGAAAATTTCCTAAATGTACACTTAATTAGGAGAGCCTATTTTAATCCAAATTACATTAATATTCAGAAATTGATGTTCTTAATGAATGACCACAAATGGATTTGCCCCAAATTAATTGAAAACTATTACGACAGAAATGCTTAAACATTTACTACTCAAACCCTCAGTAAATATCTGTTGAATAAATAAATAGAGTGTGAGGTGAAATGGCAATTATTGTCAACATAGAGAAACGTCTGTCAGTTGACAAACATTTACTGAGCACTAACTATGGTACAGTGTGGTCTCGGACTCACAGAATGCATAGTTGAGTGACTCAGTTTGGGGTGATGGGATTACTATTAACTTTAAATATTTTTGTTTTTGTGTTTTTATCTGGCTTTAATGAGTCACTGAAAGGGCTTTTAATCACAAAAAAGGGCTATTTCTTTTTTTAAATTTAATTTATTTTTTGGCTGCGTTGGATTTTTCGTTGCTGCATGCAGGCTTTCTCTAATTGCTGTGAGCAGGGGCTACTCTTTGTTGTGGTGCGCTGGCTTTTCACTGTGGTGGCTTCTTATTGTGCAGCATGGGCTCTAGGTGTGCAGGCTTCAGTAGTTGTGGCATGTGGGCTCAGTAGTTGTGACACATGGGGCTTAGTTGCTCCGTGGCATGTGGCATCTTCCCGGACCAGGGATTGAACCCATGTTCCCTGCATTGGCAGGTGGATTCTTAACCACTGTGCCACCAGGGAGGTCCAAAAAAGGGTTATTTCTATTTGGGGATAAAAAGATAAATAAATACTAAATATCTCAAGTGTAATATAGATTTCAGTTTCTGGCCATGAGGGAGTAACAGGGTTTACCCTCCTGGTTGAAACACTGGACAAAATATATAAAACAGTAGTTTTAAAGTTACTAGACATCAGGCAATGAAGGACAGGGATCCCTGAGAGATGGAGAACAAGCGAGGTGGGTTTGTCCCGGATGGCAGCCTTGATAGAGGCGGAAGTGCAGGGAAGGAAGACCCAGGCAGACCCCAGGGAACTCTCTGAGTTCAGGAGGCAGAGCATCTAGGAAGACCAAAGCTTCTAGAGTTTGCAGGGTACAGACCAGAAAACAGGTTGCTACAAGAGAGAGAGAACTTTAGAGATCTGCAGAATGTCCCCCTAGAAATTTAGCAAATCAGTGTATGATCAGTGTATGAGTATGAAGAAGCTACTCAAAGCTGGGGAAAGAACCACCTGAAAGGATTAGAGGGAATAGTACCTGGATACACCGGGTCAGGAACAGTGCCTGTTCCTACCAGTCATACTCATAGTTCACGGGACACTGGATAGAGAACTCAGAAGCGTCTTGCATTAACAGTGGGGAATAACTGTCCTCAGACTGAACCCAGCCCTGGTCCCACCCATCAAGTATTAAAAGCGAGACGCGAAAGTACCAAACTGCTTCTAAGTAACTTAACTGCATCCACTCAAGGAAGCTCAATGAACACCAAGCATGAGAAACATGACCAAAACCATACCAAGACATATCATGATCAAATTGCTCAAAAGCAGAGAGAGAGGAAATCTTAAGGACACACACACACAGGACATAATTATGTTTAGAGGAACAATCTCATAGCAGGTTTCTTGTCAGAGACAATGCAAGAGAAGAAAGTAGTGCAATGTGTTTAAAGCACATTGGAAAAGACAGTCAACCTAGAAGTTTATGTCCAATGAAAATATCTTTCAAAAAACAAAGACATATGAAGGCTGAAAAAATTCACTGCCAGCAGCCCCACATGCAAGAAATGTTAAAGGAAGTCTTTAGGTAGAAGGAAATAATATGGATCTACAAAAAGTATGACAAGTACTGGAAAAGGTAACCACATAGGCAAATATTGGGTTGGCCAAAAAAGTTTGTTCTGGCCAACCCAATATATCATTTTTTTCCTAATTAAATCTTTTTAGAA
This sequence comes from Hippopotamus amphibius kiboko, assembly GCF_030028045.1. Taxonomy (NCBI): domain Eukaryota; kingdom Metazoa; phylum Chordata; class Mammalia; order Artiodactyla; family Hippopotamidae; genus Hippopotamus; species Hippopotamus amphibius. The sequence continues at coordinate 217,748,534 of NC_080187.1, forward strand.
GATAATTGAAAGTTTAAACAAAAATAATAACACTGTATAAGTAATAAGTATGACAACAATAGAATAAATACAGGAAGGAAGAAACAGAAGTATACTATACCAGGTGCATATAACCATACATGAAGTGATATAACTTGAAGATATGAAGATAGACCGTGGTAAGTTAAAGATGGAGTCTACAAACCCTAAAGTAACCATAAAATAAACAGTTATAGCTAATAAGCCAACAAAGGAGATTAAATGAAATCATAAAAAATATACAAAACAAAAGAAGGCAGAAAAAAAAGCAAATTAGAAGATAAAGAATAGATGTGACAAACAGAAAACATATCAAGATGATAGGCTTAAATGTAACCATATAAAAAATCATATTCGGGGCTTCTGAGGTGGCGCAGTGGTTGAGAATCTGCCTGCCAATGCAGGGGACACGAGTTCGATCCCTGCTCCAGGAAGATCCCACATGCCATGGAGCAACTAAGCCCGTGCGTCACAACTATTGAGACTGTGCTTTAGAGCCCATGAGCCACAACTACTGAGCCCATGTGCTGCAACTACTGAAGCCCACGTGCCTAGAGTCCGTGTTCCACAACAAGAGAAGCCACGGCAATGAGGAGCCCGTGCACCACAACGAAGAGTAGCCCCCACTCACCGCAACTAAAAGAAAGCCCGCACACAGCAAAAAAGACCAACACAGCCAGTAAAATAAATAAATAAATGAATTTATTAAAAAAAAATCATATTCAATGTAAATGGTCTATACATCCCAACTGGAGGGCACAGATGATCAGATTGGATAAAAAAGCAAGACATACATATGCTGCCTACAAGAAACACATTTCTACCATAAAGTAGCAAAGAGTTTATTTCCCTCACCCCAGATTATAGAGAATAAAAAAATCTTCTAAAGCTTATTGTTAAAGCGTTCTCAGCCCTGTCTCATCTCTCACTTAACTCTTCTTAAGGCTCTGCCTTACTCTTTTCTCTAAAGCACCAACCAGACAAAAAAGAAACTGGACAGAATCAAGGAGTGGGAGCAGGCAGGCAGATCTCATCGGGCACTAATAGAGCACGTGTGAAATGCATAGAGGCTGATCTGCTTTCCTGTAGGGCAGGAAGCCTTAGCTTCCACAGAGCTCAACACCTTCTAGACCCATCTCTATTGCCCCCCTTCCCGTCCCTCCAGTCCTTTGCTCGAGGCTGTGGAGGTGACCACATGCTTGCTACCAGGGGAGAACCCTGCCTACTTCAGAATGGAGTTGTGTCCCAGCAGACCCAGGTTAGAATCCATGTGCTGCTCAGCCCTTTCCTCTCCCACACCCTTCACATTAAATCAGTCCCCAAATTTGGGTGGCTCTGCCTCCTAAATATATCTTGAAACTTTTCTTGGTTCAAGCCCTCAATCAGCTTTTTCCTGATTACTGCATCAGCTTCCTACATGCATTCCCTGCCTCCATTCTGGCTTGCTGCCAATCTATCCATCATATTGGCCCGCAGAGGGCTATAAATTAGAATTTTTTTCCATTTAAAAACCCTCCAAGTCTCCCTACTGTCCAAGCAAATAAGACAAAGTCCAAACTCCTTAGTGTCATATATGATAACATATTTTATAACCTGACTCCACCCTATGTTTCCAACTTGATCCCCTGTCTCTCTCAGGTTTAACCCCTATACTCCAGCCACACTGACTTATTCGAGGTTCTGGAACATGGTGATTGTACTGCCATGACTTTTTGCATGCTCTTTCCTTTCACCAAACGCCCTTCCTCCTTTTCTCTGACTGACTGGATCGAAACTTTTAAGAACAAGCTCGTAAGTAATTTTTAAATTAAAAACAATTTTTTAATGAAGCCATCCTTGAATATCTACTATGAGTTTGACACTGCTAGAGACCAAGGATAAAAGACAAATAATAAAGATCTAGACAAATTTCTCATGAAGGTCATTGGTTCTTACGTAGCATATGCAACAGAAAGCACAAGCAACAAAATTACAATACCAAACGTGGCAGACTGTTACCCTGACAGCCCCCTATGAACCATGTCCCGCTGTTTGCATGCCCTGTGTAGCTTCTCCTGGTTGACTTTGAGATTAGACATGTCATTTGCTTTGGCCAATGGAACACGAGCTAGCATGATTCAAGCAGAGGCTCGATGAGCATCTGTACACTGGGGCTTGTCCTCTTGGCACTCTCTCGGAAGCCAGAAGCCGTGTTGTAAGGATGCTCAAGGCCATCCTGGAGGATGAGACACCATGCGAAGAGAAGAGGACACATGGAGAGGATCTGAAGCACCGCAGCTGAACTCCCAGCTGAATATAGCTGCATGAGTAACCCCAATTAACACCAAGAAGAGCAGAGGGGCCAGTCACCCACAGAATCATGTGGGTTGACAAGAATTCTGTGGGTTGACAAGATGTACAAGTTCTGATGGAGCAAAGAGAAAGAAGTGATCCTCTTTGTACAGCCTGGCAAGAGAAAGAAGGGGCCAGGGAAGATTTCACAGAGGAGGTGATGCCTGAGCTGTGTGTCGAAGGATAAGTAGGACTTTTGCAGAGCAGGGGAAAAGGTATTACAGTTGAGAAGATGGCATATGCAGAGGCACAGATGCATGAAACAGAAAGGCATATTCAGGGAATGACGGGAAATTCTATTCTGGTGGTGAGAGACGCATGAAAGGGGAGACACGGACAATGAGATTGAGGGGGCAGAGGCAGAGATGAGGCCACACAGGGCCTTGTCTGAAAGAAACACTGAGGACCTTGGCCTTTACTTTGAAAGCAGTGAGAAGCCACTGAAAGGTTTTCACTATGGAACTAACATGTTCAGATCCGTAATTTTAAAAAGTAACTCTGGACTGGTGTAATGAATAAATTGAAGGAGAAAAAGACCTGAATGCAGGAAGGGATAGTTGAGGCAGGAGTGGAAAGAAGAAGAGGGATTGTAGAGACATTTGAGGAGTAGACTGGCTAGGACTTAATGAGTAACTGGAAGTGTTTTGCTCAAAAAAACTGTTTACTTTGTCAAGTGTCTATCTGCCCCCCTCAAACACACTCCTCTAGGACAGGGGAATCCTTACCTTTCCCTCAGTGCCTGGCATAGAAGAGGTACTTAGTGAACGTTTGTTGATTAAATGAAGATGTTTTGAGGGTAGGTCTGGAAAAATATTTGTCAAACAAGGTATCATTTCTACAGGACAACAATATCCTCAACACAAATCATTTCAACCATTTGTGACATAGCTATTGCTTCATATAGAGGTCTGGCTGATTACGTCTTTTCTGGATGAAAACTTCAGGTTTTAATTTGTGAACACAGACTGTTTTCAGTGAGCAGTATACAGAATACCATGAATTTCTAAAGATGTAGGAAATCTCACCAGTACACTAGTAAAGTACAGACCTGGGCAGAAAGAAATCCTACTGTCATAAAATTTATGCATCTACTACCCTACTTGCTTCCTAACACATTAGAGGCACCATGTAAAAAGAGAGTCTGACCCTAGGTGTATTTAAAATAAAATAAATCAAAACCAACAAATTAGAAATTCTTATAAGCAAAATAAAACCCCAAATCTTACCTCCAGTATTTGATCCAATTTGGCAGCTACCCTTCCAATTTCATATAACAGCTGGGGGCTGATGGGAATCTCAGCTATGGGTCTTCCTGGGAGATAAGTCAGCAGCCTCACCAAGTAGCTTTTGATTTCGGAGCCGCTATCTAGATGGACGGAAGTACATATCCTGTCAACTATTCTTGAAAAAAAAAAAAAGATTAGGAGCTCTTCTGCCTTTCCAATTATTATCGCAAAGAATAATACAGAACAAGAGAAAAAAAGCGCTAACCGAGGACAAGTCAGCAGGATTCTATGAGGCAGGGCTGAATGAACCAAACAAGGGGGTAGAACAGACATTAGAACACTGGGACCAGGCATTTACATACTAACACAACTACAGCCCCAAGTCTGCCGGCCTTAGCTCTAAACATAAATTACCTACTCTGGTAAGTGAATGCCTAAAAAAACATTTTTTATAAATTTAAAATTGAGGAAGGTATGATAAAGAAATGACTGTTTCAGGATCACAGGCTTCTTTAGGGACAAATTGCTGCCTGGAGAACTCTGTTAGATATGTCTTAGTATTTAGAATTGAAAGTAACAATGCGGGCTCATTTCACAGATGAGGGCTCACAGCCTTAATAATTTAAGTTGTGTGCCCAAGGTCACATATATAGTAATTACAGAGCTGGGAGCTAAAATTCTGATTCTGTGTTCCTTCTATGAAATCACCGAAATATACAGCTGATCTGATGAATAAAAATATTTGTTTTTCTAATTAAAAATAAAAGTTCCCATAGTTTCCACATGTCCCCTAGTTGCTTATCCGTCGGATCCTTCCCAGGCAGAAGAGTTACACCAGGTCCTGGCTTTAACCACTTCTGAATCACAGCCCCAGTCTCCACTTTGGTGATGCTGTGGCTTTTCCCAATGCTGAAAAAATAACCATGTCTACACCTTGGAACGACGTACCTGTTTTTGATATTTCTACTTGTAGCCAAAATGCAGTAACGCACATGGACAGGCGATGACCGGCGGTGGTCTCTTACCTACCGACACGAGAGAGGTTATGTTGTCTCCTTTAGTACGGCACACAGAGGCTGTTGGAAATCCAGCCGCTCTCAGAAACATGATGATGTGACTCTGCACTTCAATCAGGTCTGGAGTTTTGCTAGACTCGCTGTTGCTTATTTTGAGGACATATTCATTTGGGTCATCTGTTGTGTTTTTGGTTCTTGAAATGCATACATGAAAGTTTTGGTCATCATAGCTAGGAAGTGGCTGGATCTTGGAAACTTTTAACCCAAATACCGATTCCACTAATGCAGAGGCTTGTACCTCACTGAAAGTGGGTTTGGTAAGAGTCCATGACTGCTGACCTCCTCCACTTGACATTATTTCTAAGGGGAAAAAAAAAACAACCCCAAACAAATAAACTAGACAGGGCACATATAATGAATACACTTATTTAAAAGAATTTTCTTAAGACAGACCAATAGTGTCTCCCAATACTGATTCTGTACTTCTCTAGATTATGAATTTTCACTCATAAAGTTAAAAAAAAAATCAAATGAGTATATGAGATAAAAGAGTAGATAAAAAAGTAGTGAATAAAAATTCTTGTACCATAAATGATTTCTAAACTCACCTCACAAGCAAAAGGTATGTTTCCAGAGACAGAATGAAGACCAGGAAAGCACCTTGGTATCACCAATTCCTCCACCCCTCCCAGCAACATCAACTTTATTTAAAGAGGGAAGTAAGGTCCTGAGAGGTTAAGCCTTGCCCAAAGTTACATATAAAGTTATAATGAGAACTCAGCATTCTAGACTCCTGACCCACAATTATGTCCTTTGGACTATATTACCATTAGTTTTGGTTTAAAATATAAATTCAAATACAGTTATCTTACAAAGGATTAATCTCCAAAATATATAAACAGTTCATCCAGCTCAATATCAAAAAAACAAACAACCCAATCAAAAGATGGGCAGAAGACCTAAACAGGCATTTCTCCAAAGAAGGCATATGGATGGCCAAGGGGCACATGAATAGCTGCTCAGCATCACTAATTATTAGAGAAATGCAAATCACAACTACAATGAGGTATCACCTCACACCGGTTAGAATGGGCAGCATCAGAAAATCTACAAACAGTAAATGCTGGAGAGGGTGTGGAGAAAAGGGAACCCTCTTGCACTGTTGGTGGGAACGTAAATTGATACAGTCACTATGGAGAATAGTATGGAGGTTCCTTGCAAAACTAAAAATAGAACTACCATATGACCCAGCAATCCCACTACTGGGCATATACCCAGAGAACACCATAATTCAAAAAGACACATGCACTCCAATGTTCATCGCAGCACTATTTACAATAGCCAGGACATGGAAGCAACGTAAATGTCCATCAACAGATGAATGGATAAAGAAGATGTGGTACATACATGCAATGGAATATTACTCAGCTGTAAAAAGGAACGAAATTGGGACATTTGTAGAGACATGGATGGATCTAGAGACTGTCATACTGAGCGAAGTGAGTCAGAAAAAGAAAGACAAATATCGTATATTAACACATATATGTGGACTATAGAAAAATGGTACGAATCAACCAGTTCGCAAGGTAGAAATACAGACACAGGTGTAGAGAACAAACATGTGGACACCAAGTGGGGAAAGCGGGGCAGGGGGGAGGGAATGAATTGGGAGATTGGGATTGCCATGTGTACATTACTAATAAGAAGAAAATTATCAAATTGTACACTTAAAAAAATACAGTCATCTTACTTTTCTGTGTTAAATTATAAAGATCATCATCTAGCTTACTGCACATACTTCAAAGAGTGGACTAATGTGCAAGTATTACGTGAGGCACTGTGAGAGAGAAAATGTGCTTAGAGAGTTCTGAAAAGTAAACTCATGGTCACAGATATCCCAAACAATAAAAAGCTTAAAAGCTGTTCGAAACAGGTATAAGGCAGTAAGTGATAAACTGATAGAATGCCAAAGAAAACACTGAATTAAGTATAAACCTGAAATGACTGATTTATACTGAAGTGACTGAGGTTACCTTAAATTGCAAGAATAAAATTTCTACGGCTAAGCAGAATAGGGGCTTAAAATAAAAATTAAGGTCGCTTACAAAAAGTAAAGGTGCTTCTGAGTTTATGACCTATGAAATTAATATCTACCAAAACTATGACAGAAATTCAGGGGAGAGAGAAAATACTACAGCCTAAGAATATTCTTGAGAAATTGCATTTGAACTGAGTTAGTAAATATGAGTTGGATAAAGAAGATGGGGGAGACTGTTTTCTTCCCTGGAAAATGCCACCCTCCGCTACACACTGGCATATTTCCTGAGTGTGCGTATGTGTAAAAGGCAATGTATGGCTTCTGAGTATCCTTTAGGAACCAAATACTTAAGATCCTTGCAATCTTACCTCCCCCTTTTCCCAAAATGGTTTTATTCCAGTCCTTTTTTCATACTAAATTGTAAATAATTCATAACATCTTGGGGACGGGTTGCATTTTAGTGTACAATTTTGACTGCTGTTCAAAGGATGTAGTGTTATATAAAAAGAATCTCATAAGCAGCTCGTTGCTAGAAATCAAAACAGCTGTTGCTTCTGGCAAGAAGGCGGGACAAGGGAAATTTCTGGGAGGAAACTGTTCTATATCTTGACTAGGTTTTGGTTACATGGGTGTAAACATTTGTCAAAACTTATCTTCAAACGTAAGTCAGCATAAGATCTGTGAATCTCACTGAATGTAAATTTTACCTTAAAAAAAAAAAAAAAGGCTTTGTGAGAAACTCGCTAGGACAGGTAGTGGGGGGTGGAGTCTTGGGATTTTCTCAGAGTTCCCCAAATCAGACCATATGCCCGTTAATATCTAATCACTTCAGATCTATGACAGCCAAAGTCCAACTTAGTCCAGTGAGGGGAAAGGGATAAAATTCAGGGAGGTACACTAAGGCTATCCTATGTAACCCCCTCCCTGACTCAGCCCCAAGCCTATAGCCTGATGACTCAAGTGATAAGAGTATAAACCCCAAATGCCAATCCCCTCCCCATTCCTCCTTCCCTGATCCTCCTAACCTAAGTGATTTCTCCTGCCTCTACACTTGCATAGCCCCTTGTGCTGATGGTAGGTTTCCACCACCTGTTATAGTTACTGCATTCTTGCCACTCACTTCTCATGTCTACTTTCTAACCAGGGCATTTGCTTTCAGAAGCAAATTAAGTCCTTCCGATTTTGTTTACTAAAGGCATGTTACAAAGCCTAAATGGAGTTTAAAAGAATCTTTGCACCTGAAACTTCTGGGAACCAGTAAATCCTGTCACATTGCATATGGGCTTAAGACTTTACATGGGTTTTAACATTCCTTCTGGAGATTTATAAACAGGTGTAAGGTCCATATTCAGAATGTAATATGAAGTAAAGCTTTAAATTCAAGATGAAATCCTGGAATAATTTTTCAAATCCTAAAGCATTAAAGATGTCAGGATAATTCTGAATTTGATATAAATTATAAATCCTTAAAGTTGGAAGGACTCTTAGAGGCAATTAGTGAAGGCCAATCTGCCTTCCAGTCTAGAAAATGTTTCTATAACATTCTTGAATAGGGTTTGTTAAACATCTACTTGAAGCGCCCTTGTTTGCCAAAAGCAATGTTGGCAGCTTTGGCCATCAAAAGACAGCCTGGTGTAACAAAAAGTTGGGCTCGTTAAGTGTATTTTACCAAGAGTTTTTAAAAATGAAGAAAAAAGTTGCAATGCTGGGAGAAATAAAACATATTTTATACCTAGCCTCTGAAACTTTGGACTATTCACATCTCCTCTAAAAGGGAATTGGATTAGATCATCCCTAAAAATCCCTTCTAGTGCTAACATTCTCTTTCTAAAGTTCTTTCTTTTTGATCTTAAATTTGCTCAAATTTGCCTTTTTTCTTTCTATACAAAGACTCCAAGTTATGGAACTAATGACACAGATCAAGTCAGATCCTGTAAGTAAGTAAATACAGAGAAAGAAATGTGTTAATTAGAGATGTCTGTCTTAACCAAATGTCTTTTGTATGGGTAGAGGGGGCAAGGAAGGGAACTCAAATTCTGTAGGTAGTTGATCTATATTTTCTGCCAACAGTGTTTTACTTGGCTTCTGAGAAAGTGCTCAGGAAGCAAATATTTTCCAACTTCAGGGCTTATGTCAGAATTTCAAAACCTTTGTTCTACAACCAGCGGGGGCTGGACCTTAAACTCTGCACTTTGTGTAAGGTATTCCAGGCATGAAACAGGAGTCATTCTTGATTCTTTCCTCTCCCTCACTCTCAAAGCAGTACCAAGTCTGGTAAATTCTACCTTAGCATACCTTCCAAAGCTGCCCTTCTTGTCCTGCAATTCTTTCTGCTATGTCCTTCCAAGGTTGGAGAGCAAGGATTATACCCAATAAATCGTTGTATCCCCGGCCCAGACTCTAGCCGAGAGTCTTACTAAATATTAGAGGAACTAACGAAAGAAGGATTGCCTTTACTCCATAAAGTCGGAGCCGTTTACCCTCAAAGCGGATCAGGAAACAGAAAGGCAGGGAAATCAGAACCTGTAGTTTTTCAAAGACAACAACACCGGGTGCTCTAGTGTCTTCCTCTGGGTGAGAGGGAAAGACTGGTGGGCGAGCGTGTTGCAGAGGGGTTGCTGACCCAAGAGGCAGGAAAATACTGGCGGAGGAGGGCACACTAGCCGGGTTCAGAGCGTTATTACGTTCGCGCGGTCCAGTCGAGCCCCAGACATTGTTCCCACCAGACACCTGGCCGTGAGTTCCAGGCGCCACACCTCCCCTCTGCCAGGGTCTACACACAGGTCTCGGCAGGGTTGGACCAGATAGCTTCTCAGGCGCCACTCCCCAATTTCGGGAATCTCAGCCCAGCCCGTCTGGGTTACAGGTGCGCTCCAGGGAGGAAGGTGACTTGCGCATCACCTACGCAGCGAGGTGGATCAGGGGCTGCAGGAGCCCGAGGCTCCTGACCCCTGGCCCGATTCGCATCGAACCTCCCTGCCCTCTGGGCCGGCCCCCCAGGGCGTTGTGGGGTTCCTCTCTGCTTTCCCCACGCAGCTCACCTTCAACGACCCGAGGTTCTGAGGTGACTCCCGCTCTCCAGCAGCCCTGGCCGCAGTCCTGCGCTCCCACTGCGAGGCCGCGCCTGCTGGGAGGTTGCGCCCGACTCGCAGCGCCTGGGTCCGCCCCTCCTCCGGGACCGGGAGTCCTGACTTCTGATTGGCTCCTCGAGATCCCCTGGCCGCCAATCAGCGCAGACTCTTGGAAGGCGAGGCCGGTCGGCGGCGACCTGGGCTATTCCCGCCCCGCCCCCAGCCTGAAGAAGAGCCCGAGAATAGAAATTCCGAGATCTGGCTTCGGATCTGCTTTCTGCAATCCTGCCCCGCCTTCTCTAGGTGGTCGCCCAATCAGAACTTGGCTACCTCACCACAAAACTGGACTTGTTTCTAATTGGCTCTTCGAGATTCCGCCCCGCCCCTTGATGAGTAGCCATTCAGCAGGCTTTCAGCTCTTGAGTGGCGTCTTGCAGTTCCTCCCAGTCCACGTATCTGTGCAGGCTTGGTAACAGGCTTTTCGCAGGGCTCTAGTTGTCTGGGGAGAATTCGCGTCCTTGTTTTTCTTCCCTCCTGCTGTAAACACGTATCCCCGAGGCTTCGCAAGCGTGGCCGAGGTGGCCTCAAACCCATCCCGTCCCCAAGAACTGCAAGAGTTCCGGTCGGAGGACCTGGGGGTTTCGGCTGGCAGCGTTCTGCACAGGACCTAACCCTCCCGCGACGCTGGAATGTTAGAACGTGAGATTGTCTAATTTGCCGAATATGTCCACACGTTCCTCGTACGGATGGGGAAACTGAAGTCTAGAGGGCACAGAGCCTCAGCCAGACCTGGTCACCCGACAGAGTTTTCTACTCTCAAGCCGTTAAATTCAATATAATAGATGTAAAGGAAGCATGAAGGTCGCCCTAACAGGGCCCCCCATCCCCCACCTCCGATGGTGGGGATGGGGGTCTGAGGTGACCACAGTTCATTTACACTGAGAAATAGAACTGGCAATTGGATCAGAATCCTTATTTAGGTAGTTCAATCAGTGGATTCTCCCCCTGCAGGGAAGTGCAGAACCACATGACTATCAGAAAGGCTGCCTTGGGAATCATGGCATAACAGCCAGGTTGGTTGGGTGATCTTAAATGTCAGGGACACCTGGCTCTGATAGCTAGTTTGTTGTGTCTGCAGGCAAGCAGAACCGCTGGTAGAACAGAGCGCTCTCTCTACTGGAGAGGAGTTCTCGACATCACTGTCTGCAACATGGTCTGTTTTTGTTCATGCATGTCTCGGTCCCCCCCCCCCCCCCCCCCCCCAGATATAGCGCACTCTGGATCTTGACTGACTTGTTTTCGAAACCCCTATCAACCACCTATTGCGAGAGCTCTTCTCTCTTTAGATATAGTTCTTATCTGCTTCACTTCTAATTTCTAAGGAGCTGGGCTTTTTTACAGCCCCAGAGCGACATTCTTAATGTCTCTTTCCCTTAGGGTGTCAAAGACCAGCTTTGATTTGGGTTATCTGTAACCAGAATCTGACTCCCACTGGCCTTGTCAGGCCCCTCTGCATTCTCGCCCCTCAGGCAGGTCTTGAATTCTCTCCACCCTCTCACTATTCCATCTCTATTGGTCTGGTTTTCGTTGTATTTTTCTTTCTACTTTTCTTGGTATGAAGCGATGGGAATGAAGACCAAATTTGGAAATTATGGTAAAAAACTGAAGACAGAGCTACTAGATCCACAATTTTCTCCTTTGGCAAGCCTCTTTCCACTCACAGCGCTTTCTTTAGAAATACCGTGCCCTTTTCACTTTAAACAAGCATTTCCTTGTCTTTAAGAATATCCTCATACACAAGTCTTTTGTGCATTTTTAATGTCTTTAAGGTACACTGCTCAGTCATATTACTGGATGAGAATGAATATTTCTAAGGCTCTTAATACATGCTACCAAATCATGTTTTTCCTCAATAATGCCAATACTGGATACCATGATAATGAAAAGAGCTCCACCAATCTGATAGACAAGAAATGTCATGTCACTGTTGTATTAACAATTTTTTTCCTTTTCCACCCAGCCACTAGGACACTTAGGTAGTGGCTCTCAAAGTATTTAGTAATCAAAAATTGGAAACAAAATGAACAATGTGCAAAGTGAGATTATAGATATGATTTTATATTACAAAACATCCTATAAAATGCAATAGCCCACTAGTTTTATGATACAACTATATACTGCAGGTTTAAAATGCTGAGAATTCACTGCCATTACTGCATGAACACAAAATTCACAGAGAACACAACTGTCATTATACAAGCAAATTCTGTGGGGATTACATACACATCTGCTTCTGCAATAAATGTTCCATTTGTGTATACAAAACACAAGCTTTATAATCTGATAATTTGGAAAATTTATCAGCTGAACAACTCACATCGAATCAAAACAAGCTGAAGCTAAACTAATTTATAATTAAAAAGCAGAACTGGCATCAAGTGAAAACCATAAACTAACAAAATGCAACAGTGGTGTTGCACTAGGCTTCCTCGAAAACTCTGGACATTCAAACTATCACCATGTACCTGTGTTGATATTGTAATATAAATTTCTCAGGATACTGGAGTCCTTAGAAAACCAATAATATACCAATTTTAGTTTATGAATACCAAATTTTAATAAACTTCAATTACCCGTTTAGGTTGCTATTAAGAGTGGGAGAAGGGGCAGATATTTTTAGATCAGTGGGCAGCTGACCATATTTACAAAACATTACTTTGGGGTAGAGGCTCATGGCCCTGGCTCCCAGCTCCAGATGACTTGCTTCAAGGGAGTGCTGATGAATAGCCAGTGGAAGGAGGAAGGGACAGCATCAGCTGGTCCCTAAAGCATAGAGGCTCATGAAAACATAGCACCTCCATCCTTTAACCATCAAGGCCCTTTCCTCCTGTAATATACAACTTTGTAGCATGAGATGAACTCAGTCCTAAACATTCTCTTTAATATAAATCACCTCCATAAAAAAAGAGCTATAGTATGCAGGTTATGTTCAGGGCCACCTGTGGAGGGTATAACTTATTAAATATGTATTTTATGTTTAGTTGTACCAAAGTGCTTTAAAAGGCATAGACAAATTAGGGAGAACCAGAATCAGTAGGTATAAGCTACATGGAGGCAGACTTCAGCTTGAAATAAAATCTATTGATATTTAACCATCAAAACTCAGTCAACAGAATGAACTGCCTAGCACAGTAGATAGTCTCCCATATCTTGAATGTTGAAGAAAAGGTTGCCCAGTTCAGATGTTACTTGGACAAGGGATCCTGCTTTGGGTGACAGAACAGTCTTTTCAACTCTAAAATGTGATTCCATGAATCTAAGTACCTATTGGAACAATCCTTTAATCAAGTTCTACTTACTGTTTCCTCGAGGCTGTTCCTACTGCAAACTTCATCTTGGTTTTCACTCTCATTTCGGCAGTTATATTGGGAATAACTAATGTCTGAACATTTAAATAACGTGTTTGAAGAGAAATTTCTGGATGGCATCCTATTTCTTTTTAAGTTATGGTATTTTATTTTTCAAGTGCCACAAAATATTTTATAGCAAGAGTCAAATATGTGATAATACAATTTTCTTTATTAAAAATAATTTACAGCATCAGTAACATATACACAATTGTCATCAACTGAACTTTGCCTCCAATATATTTCTATACAATACTTAACATTATTGAACTTAAAACTGTTATACTGTTTTGTTGGCTTTAAATAATAGACAATGATTTATATTTACTTGAGATATATGGTTTCATAATTACATACTATGTGTAAAATTGATAGAAACATCAGCACTATTACACTTTAGGGGAAAAGTCACTAAAGAAGACAAAGTCCACCTCCTTCCCCTCTCTTTTATTACTCCAAATCAAACTAAGATAGGGTCAACATCCAGTATCTTAGCACATTCTCCTAAACCTAAAGGTAAAAGAAAGGTGTCTTTTAATTCAACCACAGAAAAATGTCAGTCAAATAATTTCTCTGCATCCTGTCACTCAACACTGAGAAGGTGAATGCACACAACACTGTTAGCATATATGCAAACAACTAGAATTCTGATTTAGGTCTTAGCTGTACTTTTTTGTCCTTTAGTACCACTGAAGTTTGATTCCCAGTGAAAAACTGAGCAATTTACCTAAAGGGATTTTAATAGCCCGCATTCAAATGTCAGCTTGGAGATAAAACAGGAAATAATGACAACTGTCATCCTGGAAACTTTTTAGGCAATTCAGTGATTGGATGACATTTTCAGCAATTAGCAAAACCCAAAGGCATGAAATATGGCAATGGTATGTAGCATAATATTTCTAAAAAGATAAAAATGTTGCTGTTGATAATGACTTTTGAAATTGTACTAGAACTAAATTCATAACGCTAATTTGCTTCTCTCATGGGCCTATTATATTTCCTCCCACAATATTTGTGTATTTTTTTTAAAACACAAAATTATCCAGATATATTCAACAAACGAGATAAGTAAAACAATAAAAACCAACAGGTGCCACATTTTTTGCAAACAGAATTTGGCTGGAGGCAGAATTCTATGTATACTCTGGAGCATACATCCATGACTCTCCTCACCAATTGATAGCCACTGCTTATCAAACTTTTTGGTTCATTGTATACAAACAAGCGATTAAGAGAACCTTGATTTTGTTCCTGAAATACGAGATCTGCTTGTACTATTACTGGACTAGGTAGACTGGAAATGTAAATGCTTAATGCATAGCTGGCTAGCTTTATCATCTCTTCATCTCCCAGATGTGCTGTTTATGATTATGCCCAGGCCTCTGCCCGTAGGTTACATATTATATGATAGTATGGCTTAAAAATAATAGAGATGTTTCCCCCACACATAACAATCTGGACTATCATTTCTTCAAAGCCTGTAACAGATATTCTAATATTAAACTTGTAAATCCTCCACCCCTAATTCATGTTTTCATGTAAATTAAAACATATGCACGGACAAATACACAGCATAATAAAATATCAAGAACACAATATGATTTGAAAGTATCACAGAAAATATTTATAAACAATTTAAATAAAAGGGAAATCATTTTGCCAAACTCTAGTCCACCTAATTGTCTAACCACATATCTATAGAATATTTTCGAAAGACTGTATGATTGATTATGTGCAAAGTTCTCAGTGGTCTTTACCCACTGGTTTGGTAGTTTCAGCATTTTACCTTAAAACAATTCTTTATTCTGTGCAATGTGAGCTAACTCTGAACTGCAGTAACTTAACTAGGTCATATGATGATTTCCATGTGGGAAAAAAAATCACTACAATTAACCTGCTTGCTAAGTTTCTTAATTAAAAAAAAAGTATAGGACTTCCTGGAATTAATTATCCAACCTTTTTCTTAAAAGTTGCCAAACTTCTTATTGACAGAACATTTGATGTGGTAAACAGACATGCAAACAGAGAAAATATGGTATTCAGTCAGCAATAATTTAAGTGTTTTATCCTGACGGTTAGAAAAATTAATAGTATCATGCATCCCAGGTAAAATAATCCAAAATGACAGGAAATTGATTTAAATAATTAAGAAGTAACCAACATTTTAAAAATGTTTAGGGTTGAGCAACCATATAATTTAGGGTGGATAATTTAAAAATCTAGAGGAAATCATGTTAGTGTTTAATGATTAAATAAAGTTCTCTTTAGCAACTGTAAATGAGTGTGGAATTTTGGTTAACGATACCTAAAATATTAGGTTATAGGAAGTTATAGTATCATGTAAAGTGAACAAAATCTAATTCAATTAATATCTGAGGCTTGCCAGGGTCACTACTGTGACCTACTTTCAGTAATTTGCAGTAGCAAATCACTGAAAATTTAAGGGCTGCATATGTGATACATATTTTCACTGCTAATATGTGGTGCTACACAATCGATTGTATTCTATAACGGTCCACCTTCCGATGTGGAGGAAACCTTGGCTGGATTGGACAGAATGATTGTGTCTGGGGCAGGTTCTATCCCTTGCAGTTAGACTGAGACTTAGGATAACCCTGGCTTATATTATAAACTAAGAATGTCAACTCTGTCCAACTCAATTCTGAAAAGGAATGAACACATCTGAAAGTCCATTTATAAATCAGATTTCACCTTCCACAATTTTAGAGTTATCTGGCTTATATTTCAATCTGCTACTCTTAAACCAACAAACAGTAGTATACAGTTTTATAGGTGCAAAACTAAATGAAAGACTTCAGGAAGGTTATTCATATAAGAATCTTCAACACAAGTTCAAATTCTGCCTTTATTTACAAAATGGTCTGATAAAATATCCCCCCATACTTACAGGTCTCTTCCACAACACACTTCACATGTTGATTTTAGCAATGTTAATAGCACCATTCGTATATTATTTAAAATCAAGAAGATTTCATTTCAGTCACTACGTTGATTCATAATCATTTACATCCATGGATGAGATAAGTGAGCATACTGGGACTCTCTGCAGCTCCACGATAAGGATTCCTGGGTCCAGCACAAAAGGCTTGTTTGCAGTTACCAATTATGAAAGGTATCCATGGTGAGTAGATACTATGAGAATTTTCGTGCCACAAAGTTTAATAATCCTCCATGTTTGTACAATGTTACTTCCACATCATTTTCAAAGGAAGCAATCACGCTGAATACTTTTCCAGTGCTTGTCTTTAAACAAACAAAAACATCTCACATGAGTGGTAAAATCTACAAAGTGTTACTTAGTGGTTAAGACCATCTGTCTTCATACTCAATGACTATTCTTATCATATATTCTGTCTGAGGAACATTTCTCCTGCTTGAAAAACACCTAAGCTACCGAACCACAGGCTTCACAGCTAAGTAGAAAAACAAGTATTTTCGTCCCTAATTCTAAATAACATGCATCATATCACCTAAAACATGAAATCAAATGATTGATTTTGACTTAATAATTAGGGAAGTTATACTCATTACTCATGTTCATTTTATGTTAAATTAAATATTCATTGCATAGAATATCTGCTACTCTTTTTCCTCAGTTGTAACGTCTCTGTTACTCTAACCCTGAACACTCAACTTTGGCTTCTAAGGTGGTGTACATGCCTGGGATAAAATTAGATCAGGACAGAGAGAGCTGATAACAAGGAAAAAGAAGTTGACATATGTAACTGGAAGTCCATGTCTTCTTTTTTCTGGACTAAGTATACAGTGTTTTCTATTTTTCCTCAGAGAACATCAACTATATTAACATAAGTTTAAGTACACAGAAAACAAAACCTTCTTAAACTACAATTTGTTCACTGACATTAGTATGCAATCTACAGTAATTGTTTTTTTCACTCAATTTACAACCATCTGTTTAAATATACAGTACACAATCATATATTTGAGAATTTTAGATATACCTTTATATTTAATGTAACTCCAGGAGACAGTTCTTCAGGAAATGTTAAAGAAAATGTTTCTCTGCCAGAGAGGCCCAAAGAATCTGCATTTTCTCCAGGAAGGAACTGAAGTGGAGCTATGCCAATTCCAATCAAATGATCTTTGTGAATTTTTTCGTAACTTTCAGCCAAAACAGCTTTCACACCCTGTAACAAACATGCATTTTATTTCCTCTACTCATCTCTGAAAGTTGCTTTACTGAGCATTTTAAAGGGAAAAAAATTCTACTTTTGGCTTTTCAGTAAAAACTTCAAACCCAATACCCCATTCTAAAGGTCAATCTTCTATCAAGGTATTTACAGAAACCTTTTACAGATTATTTTTCTGTATCTCTAAGTAGCCCCTTAACTCCTCTAACTGCCTCTCGGCCACTCCAAGGTTAAGTGGTGCTAGTGCCTGCAACATAGTAAACACTCTCTACAACTGAGAGTGGCTGCTTGAAACTCAAAAAGGGCTCAGGAGGATTTCTGTTTAACTATGGTGTATCTAACATATGTGTTCATCAACATTCCCTTTTAAACTCCCACTAAAATAAAAGAATAAAGAAGTATAAACCCACAGCAACAAAGGGAATAGGATGTGCAAATTCTATAAATATTTATAAATAGAGATAGGTAACTGACTTAGCAGACAATGTTGAAACTACATACTAAGTTGAAATTAGGGTAATACCAATAAGATTTGAGTCAATTTGCAACAAAGAACCTAGAAAAGGCTTGAGACTCAGAGGAATGAGGTTCTCAGAACACTGGGATACTAGTTAGAAGTCTATAAAAAGCAGTAAGATCTCCAACTCAGTCCCTACTCAAGAGTGGAGGGTATTCTCTGGAGAAAATAAGCTAAGGACCCATGTTTCTCCATTTTTTTCATTATTATCCTCCTATGGAGAATTTTTTAGACATTTCCTTTCTAATTACATCTTCCTCCTCATTGCCCAGCCCCCAAAAATTTAATGTCACAAATATACTGTCTCTGTTTATGTATGTATATGTATATATGTACTTCATACATAAAAAGAGTAATAAGATTTTGTTGCACCGTGGGGAGTGCCATCACCCTGTAGAGGATGGATGCTCTAGATGGAGGAGGAACACTAGGCTCACGGAAAGGCTGGCTGAGAATACTGTCAGAAATGGTGGGAGTCAGTCTGTTTCTTCCAATGGGTCTCCTTCCATGAAGAAACTAATTGGCCCTGAGAAAATATTTATAGATACTGACATATAGGGCTCTCTCAATGAAAAAGGTAGCTTACCATCAGTAAGGCCCACTAACTAACAAAACCCAGCTCACAACTACAGCCTGTAATCAGTTTTTAAATGTCTAACTGAATGGACAGCCAAGGATCAACAGCTATATGAGGAAAGCCAACAACATTAAAAAGAAAAAAAAAGGCTAAAAAAACTTCAGAAAAAAATAGGGAACCTATACCTGTAATTAATGTTCACCATACAGGCATACCTCATTTTTACTGAGCTTTGCAGATAGTATGTTTTTTTAACAAATTGAAATTTTGTGGCAACTCTGTGTCAAGCAAGTCTACAGGCCCCATTTTTCGGACAGCATTTGCTCACTTTGTGTCTGTGTCACACTTTGGTAATTCTTGTAATACTTCAAACGTTTTCAAATTTTATTTGTTATGGTGATAAGTGATCTTTGATGTTACTAGATGATTTGCTGAAGGCTCAGACGATGGTTAGATTTTTTTAGCAATAAAGTACTTTTCAATTAAAGGATGTACTTTTTTTTAAAGATATGATGCTGTTGCACATTTAACAGACTACAGTACAGCGTAAACGTGACTTTTACATGCATTGGGAAACAGAAAACTTGTGCAACTCACTTTATGGCAATAATTACTTTACTGCAGTGGTCAAGAACAGAACCTGGGTATCTCTGAGGTATGCTGGTACTTAAAATCATTATCTTACAAAGATGAAAGAATTAGACTTATTCCTACAACTCCTTAGAGTATTTACATTTTAAGGTGTGTGTAGGGGGGATAAAGATTCAAAATAAGTGCCATCTGTATGCTTACGATAGCTATGAGGGCTGCATTTTGACCAGCCTTTTTACAACTACAACTGTAAAGAGAAGCACAGTGTGAGGATGAAATGGCAGAGGCATATGTCACATGACTGTTCTCTCCAGCAGATCCTCTATTTGCTCTTCAACAAGGAAACAGTCTCAAGAGAAATGTCTTCCTAGCAGACAGCCAGGGACCATCATCTCCTATCTGGAAAAAAGTCAAAGTAAAACGTGGCCTACTATCTCTGAGTCTGTTAACCTTTGATGGAGCAAATCAGAAAAAAATTAAATGAAAAAGGGTCAAATAAAACTAACAATGGGTATAAATAGTTATTATTATAAAGCAATAATTTAAGACAGAATATCCTTTCCCTCTACCATAATTATTTTCACAAATAAGACTGATGTAGGTTAAATTCAGAGTATTAAAATGCAACAAGATTAGTACAATGTATTATATAAGATCACTTAAAGAACCCACAGATGAGGGCCAAGTAGGCATACAAAGCCTAAATGAACAAAAGAAACTTTGATAGCATGTTACTGACAAAGGGAATAGTTAAAACTCTTTGAAGTTTAAGATAAAACTTAAGAATCAATACCAGCAGAGGAATCAAGATGGCGGAGTAGGAGGACATGCGCTCACTCCCTCTCGCAAGAGCACCGGAATTACAACTAACTGCTGAACAACCATCAACAGAAAGACACTGGAACTCACCAAAAAAACCCACCCCACATCCAGAGACAAAGGAGAAGCCACAATGAGATGGTAGGAGGGGCGCAATCGTGTTACAATCAAATCCCATAAATGCTGGGTGGGTGACTCACAAGCTGGAGAACAGTTATATCGCAGAAGCCCTGAGGGTTCTGAGCCCCATGTCAGGCTTACTACCCTGGCGGTCCAGCAAAGGGAGGCTGAATCCCCAGAGAATCAGACTTTGAAAGCCAGCGGGATTTGATTACAGGACCTCCACAGGACTGGGGGAAATGGAGACTCCACTTCTTGGAGGGCACACAAAAAAGTGTGCTCACCAGGACCCAGGGGGAAGGAGCAGTGATCCCATAGGAGACTGAACCAGACCTACCTGCTGGTGTTGGAGGGTTGCCTGCAGAGGTGGGGGGCAGCTGTGGCTCACCAAGGAGACAGGGGCACTGGCAGCAGGGGTTCTGAGAAGTGCTCACTGGCGTGAGCACTCCCAGAGTCCACCATTAGCTCCACCAAAGAGCCTGTAAGCTCCAGTGCTGGGTCCCCTCAGGCCAAACAACTACCAGGGTGGGAACACAGCCCCACCCATTGGCAGACAAGCAGATTAAAGTGTCACTGAGCTCCACCCACCAAATCGAATTAAAGTTTTACTGAGTACCACCCACCCAGCCCAGCCCACCATCAGTCTCTCCCATCAGGAAGCACCCACGAGCCTCCTAGACAGCTTCCTCCACAAGAGGGCAGACAGCAGAATCAAGCAGTATCAGCAGTGTTTCATCTTGTGGAACTGAAAATCACAGCCACAGAAAGACACAGAAAATGAAAAGGCAAAAGACTTTGTACCAGATGAAGGGACAAGATAAAACACCAGAAATACAACTAAATGAAGAGGAGATAGGCACTCTTCCGGAAAAAGAATTCAGAATAATGATGGTGAAGATGATCCAGAGCTTTGAAAAAAGATTGGATGCAAAGATGGAAAAGTTGCAAGAAAAGTTTACCAAAGACCTAGAAGAATTGAAGAACAAATAAACAGAGCTATGCAACACAATAACTGAAATGAAAAATACACTAGAAGGAACCAATAGCAGATTAACTGAGGCAGAAGGACGAATAAGTGACGTGGAAGACAGAATGGTGATCATCACTGATGCAGAAAAGAATAAGGAAAAAAGAATGAAAAGAACTGAAGACAGCCTAAGAGACCTCTGGGACAATGTTAAACGCACCAACATTTGCATTATAGGGGTCCCAGAAGGAGGAGAGACAGAGAAAGGCCCTGAGAAAATACTGGAAGAGAATATAGTTGAAAACTTTCCTAACATGGGAAAGGAAATAGCTACCCAAGTCCAGCAAGCACAGAGAGTCCCAGGCAGGATAAACCCAAGGAGAAACATGCCAAGACATAGTCAAGTCAAGTTGACAAAAATTAGAGACAGAGAAAAGTTATTAAATGCAACAGGAGAAAAACGACAAATAACATACAAGGGAACTCGCATAAGGTTAACAGCTGATTTCTCAGCAGAAACTCTACAAGCCAGAAGGGAGTGGCATGATATACTTAAAGTGATGAAAGGGAAGAACCTACAACCAAGAATACTCTAGCCAGCAAGGTTCTCACTCAGATTCAATGGAGAAATCAAAAGCTTTACAGACAAGCAACAGCTAAGAGAATTCAGCACCACCAAACCAGCCCTGCAACAAATGCTAAAGGAATTTCTCTAAGCAGGAAACATAAAAGAAAAGGACCTACAGAAACAAAAACAAAACAATTCAGAAAATGGTAATAGGAACATACATATCAGTAATTACTTTGAATGTAAATGGACTAAATGCACCAACCAAAAGACACAGACTGGCTGAATGGATACAAAAACAAGACCCATATATATGCTGTCTACAAGAGACTCACTTCAGACCTAGGGACACATAGAGACTGAAAGTGAGGGGATGGAAAAAGATATTCCATGCAAATGGAAATCAAAAGAAAGCTGGAGTAGCGATACTCATATCAGATAAAATAGACTTTAAAATAAAAAATGTTACAAGAGACAAGAAACGACACTACATAAAGATCGAGGGATCACTTCAAGAAGAGATAACAATTATAACTATATATGCACCCAATATAGGAGCACCTCAATACATAAGGCTAACAACTATGAAAGAGGAAATCGACAGTAACACAATCATACTGGGGGACTTTAACACCCCATTTACACCACTGGACAGATCATCCACACAGAAAATTAATAAGGAAACACAAGCTTTAAATGACACAATAAATCAGCTGGATTTAACAGATATCTATAGGACATTACATCCAAAAACAGCAGATTACACATTCTTCTCAAGTGCAAATGGAACATTCTCCAGAATAGATCACATTTTGGGTCATAAATCAAGCCTTGGTAAATTCAATAAAATTGAAATCGTATCAAGCATCTTTTCTGACCACAACGCTATGAGATTAGAAATCAATTACTGGAAAAAAACTGTAAAAAACACAAACACATGGAGGTTAAACAATACACTACTAAATAACCAACAGATCACTGAAGAAATCAAAGAGGAAATCAAAAAATACCTAGAGACAAATGACAATGAAAACACAACGATCCACAACCTATGGGATGCAGCAAAGGCAGTTCTAAGAGGGAAGTTTATAGCGATACAATCCTACCTCAAGAAACAAGAAAAATCCCAAATAAACAACCTAACCTTACACCTAACGAAACTAGAGAAAGAAAAGCAAACAAAACCCAAAGTGAGTAGACGGAGAGAAATCATAAAGATCAGAGCAGAAATAAATGAAAGAGAGACGAAGAAAACAATAGCAAAAATCAATAAAATTAAAAGTTGGTTCTTTGAGAAGATAAATAAAGTTGATAAACCTCTAGCAAGACTCATCAAGAAAAAGAGGGAGAGGACTTATCAATAAAATTAGAAATGAAACAGGAGAAGTTACAATGGACACTGCAGAAATTAAAAGCACCATAAGAGATTACTACAAGCAACTATATGCCAATAAAATGGACAACCTGGATGAAATGGACAGATTCTTAGAAAGGTATAACCTTCCAAGACTGAATGAGGAAGACAGAAAAAATATGAACAGACCAATCACAAGTAAGGAAATTGAAACTGTGATTAAAAATCTCCCAACAAACAAAAGTCCAAGACCAGATGGATTCACAGGTGAATTTTATCAAACATTTAGAGAAGAGCTAACACCCATACTTCTCAACCTCTCCAAAAAATTGCAGAGGAAGGAACACTCCCAAATTCATTTTATGAAGCCACCATCACCCTGATACCAAAACCAGACAAAGATACTCCAAAAAAAGAAAACTACAGACCAATATCACTGATGAATTTAGATGCAAAAATCCTCAACAAAATACAAGCCAACAGAATCCAACAACACGTTAAAAGGACCATACACCATGATCAAGTGGGGTTTATCCCTGGAATGCAAAGATTCTTCAATATACGCAAGTCAATCAATGTGATACACCATATTAACAAACTGAAGGAAAAAAAACCACATGATCATCTCAACAGATCCAGAAAAAGCTTTTGACAAAATTCAACACCCATTTATGACAAAAACTCTCCAGAAGGTGGGCATCGAGGGAACCTACCTCAACATAAGAAAGGCCATGTATCACAAACCCACAGCAAACATCATTCACAATGGTGAAAAACTGGAAGCATTCCCTCTAAGATCAGGAACAAGACAAAGATGTCCATTCTCGCCGCTACTACTCAACATAGTTTTGGAAGTCCTTGCCACAGCAATCAGAGAAGAAAAAGAAATAAAAGGAATCCAAATTGGAAAAGAAGAAGTAAAACTGTCACTGTTTGCAGATGACATGATACTATACATAGAAAATCCTAAAGATGCCACCAGAAAACTACTTGAGCTAATCAGTGAATTTGGTAAAGTTGCAGGATACAAAATTAACACACAGAAATCTCTTGCATTTCTACACACCAACAATGAAAGATAAGAAAGAGAAATTAAGGACACAGTCCCATTTACCATTGCAACAAAAAGAATAAAATACCTAGGAATAAACCTAACTAAGGGGGTAAAAGATCTGTACTCAGAAAACTGTAAGACACTAATGAAAGAAATCAAAGATAACACAGACAGATGGAGAGATATACCATGTTCTTGGATTGGAAGAATCAACATTGTGAAAATGACTATATCACCGAAAGCAATTTACAGATTCAATGCAATCCCGATCAAATTACCAATGGCGTTTTTCACAGAACTAGAACAAGAAATTTTACAATTTGTATGGAAACGCAAAACACCCCGAATAGCCAAAGCAATCTTGAGAAGGAAAGACAGAGTTGGGGGAATCAGGCTTCCTGACTTAAGGCTATACTGCAAGGCTACAGTGATCAAGACAGTATGGTACTGGCACGAAAACAGAAATATTGATCAGTGGAACAGGATAGAAAGCCCGGAGATAAACTACGGTCAACTAATCTATGACAAAGGAGGCAAGGATATACAATGGAGAAAAGGCAGCCTCTTCAATAAGTGGTGCTGGGAAAACTGGACAGCTACATGTAAAAGAATGAAATTAGAACACTTCTTAACACCATACCCAAAAATAAACTCAAAATGGATAAAAGACCTAAATGTAAGGCCAGACACTGTAAAACTCCTTGAGGAAAACATAGGAAGAACACTCTTCGACGTAAATAACAGCAAGATCTTTTTTGATCCACCCCCTAGAATAATGGAAATAAAAATAAAAATAAATAAGTGGGACCTAATGAAACTTCAAAGCTTCTGCACAGCAAAGGAAATGATAAGCAAGACGAAAAGACAACCCTCAGAATGGGAGAAAATATTTGCAAATGAATCAACAGACAAAGGATTAATCTCCAAAATATATAAACAGTTCATCCAGCTCAATATCAAAAAAACAAACAACCCAATCAAAAGATGGGCAGAAGACCTAAATAGGCATTTCTCCAAAGAAGACATACAGATGGCCAAGAGGTACATGAAAAGCTGCTCAACATCACTCATTATTAGAGAAATGCAAATCAAAACTACAATGAGGTCTCACCTCACACCAGTTAGAATGGGCATCATCAGAAAATCTACAAACAGTAAATGCTGGAGAGGGTGTGGAGAAAAAGGAATGCTCTTGCACTGCTGGTGGGAATGTAAATTGATACAGCCACTATGGAAAACAGTATGGAGGTTCCTTGTAAAACTAAAAATAGAACTACCACATGATCCAGCAATCCCACTGCTGGGCATATACCCAGAGAACACCATAATTCAAAAAGACACATGCACTCTAATATTCATGGCAGCACTATTTACAATAGCCAGGACGTGGAAGCAACCTAAATGTCCATCAACAGATGAATGGATAAAGAAGATGTGGTACATACATACAATGGAATATTACTCAGCTGTAAAAAGCAATGAAACTGGGACATCTGTAGATACATGGATGGACCTAGAGACTGTCATACAGAGTGAAGTGAGTCAGAAAGAGAAAAACAAATATCGTATATTAACACATATATGTGGACTATAGAAAAATGGTACAAATCAACCGGTTTGCAAGGCAGAAATAGAGACACAGATGTAGAGAACAAACATATGGACACCAAGTGGGGAAAGCAGGGAAGGCTGGGGGGGGATGAATTGGGAGACTGGGATACCAAATTGTACACTCTAAATATATGCAGTTTATTGTAAAAAAAAAAAAAAAAAAAAAAGAATCAATACCAGCAAGTATGGTCCTTTGGCAGCCCAATCTCTTGAATTTCCTGAACCATATTTCTTCCCTGCTAAAATAATCAGTGGGATACCTTCTTTCTGGTACAGCTCTGCAGCCTCAAATACATCTAGCTGTAGATTAAAACAAACATAAGAAATTTTAATAAAAATTTTGATCTAATTAGCAACTGCCTAAATACTCTGTATACATCCTTACCGTCTGTCCTGATGGAAAATGAACTGTTTTGGGAGCTGGTTTTCCAATGAACTTATTAAAAAGCTTGATATTTGCAAAAGTGCCTCTTGTCATCACAGCATCATTACCTCTTCGGGCTCCATAAGAGTTGAATTCACGAGGGGTAAGGCTGCAAGAAAGTTATGAAAGTTAGTTTTTATTTCAGATGGAAAATAATCACATTATTAAATTGTAAAACTTACTCATAAACACTTTTTTATTATGGAAAATTTCAAGCATGCAAAAACCTAGAGAAAACAGAACAGTGAATGCCCAGGAGCCTGTCACTAAACTACAATAATCAATTCATGGAATCTCCTTGTTTCTTCTATAATCGTCCTCTATTAGACTGTTCTGAAGAAATCTCAGATACCATATTTTAACTACACATTTCAGTATGTTTTCTCTAAAAGATATGGACTTAGAAATACTACCTTGATACAAACAAATAAAACCCTCCAAAACTTCTTAATACCAGCTAGCCGGTCAATATTCAAATGTCCCTGGTTTTCCTCCGACTTTAGTTGTGGTTTGCTCAAATCAGATCCAAATATGGTTTACAAATTCACCCACTTAAGTCTTTTTTAATCTATATGTTCCCTCTCCTTTTTTGTCCCTTCTTAAACTTTATCTAAAGAAATTAGGTCATTTGTAGTGTAGTTTCCTGTATCTAGACTGTGCTGACTGCACCTCCACAGTATCATTTCATATTTTGTTCTCCCTCTTGTATTTCTTGTTAACCAGATGTCAAATCTAGTGACTTGATAAGATTTGGGTTTTTAATTTTTGCAACAACGCTTCATAGGTCATACTTCCAATCAGGAGCACATGATATCCAGTTTTCTCTTTCTGGAATGCTACTAGCGATTATCATTGTCTAGACTGCATTAGGGACGGCGAAATGATGATACTCTATTATCCCTTCATTTTTTAGCTGAAAAACTTCTATAAAGACAAACTTTCCTTCATCAGTGATTTGGTTATAATGAAATACATCCCATACAGAAAAGACTTTATTGTTAAATAATGAGATGGTTTTCCATCATCTTCCAAAGGTAACTTGGAGTTTAAAATTTTTTTCTTTTAGTATTATTATGAACTCATGGATTTAAACATATTCATTATGTTTCAACCCATTCCAGTTATTATTCTTTATTGATGCTCAACATGTCCTGTCTTTGAGCAGTGACAGATTCAAGCTGGCTCCTGTGACCTTTTGACAGAAAGCCTGGTAGTCTCTACAGCTCTTTTGCTTTTGGTATAAGACATCTAGAATCATCTTGTACATTTTCCAGTGCCAAATCTGGAATCAACCATTTCTCCAAGAAGAACTGGTTACTTGTACTAAGAATTGGTATTTAGACACCATGATCTGTGTATTCAGAATAGGTAGCAATGGCTATTCATTGCTACCGTGTTGGTCACTACATAAATGACCTTTCAGGGACAAGAGAAAACTGAGCGTAAGCATCTCAACAATCAACGACCAACTTTCACCAGTCTCTAATTTGGTCTTTTATGTAAAGACAACAAATAGTTTTCTAATTTAAACATTCTTACTTCAGGATGTACATTTAAACACTGCATCTCAGGATGGAGGTGGTAGAGGGTTTGAGTGTTTTTAAAAAGAAAAATTCTGATGAAAACTACTGTATTAACTGTGCTAAGAAATCTGTATCAGAAATTACAATAAATATAAAAAGTGTGTATTTGAGAGAAATGGTGACTTGGGCGGGGGTGGGGGGGTGGGGGAGTGTGTGTGTGTGTGTGTGTGTGTGTGTGTGTGTGTGCAGGAATCTATGTCACAATTAGGACCAAGATGGAAATCACCTTTTAAAAAATATTTGGGAGAAAGAAAACATTTTATTTATCACCACTATAAACAAAAGCCATGTATAACACAAACAGATTCATCTTTTGTTTGAATGGAGTTGCTATTAGCAATTTCTACCTAAAAGTGTTTTAATTCACACCAAACTACAATTAACTAGAAAATAAATTCAAAAGATTTCACAATAACACTAATGAGTTTATAGTAAGAGCTATGTAGTATTATTACATGTCAAACCAAGCACTGATTTTTATAAGATATTTCAATGAAAAGTCTTGTCATTTGCATAGCTCAATCATCAAAAAGCTAATAAGGCAGCAATACCATAAAATCTACCTTCAGCAAAATTTTGTCTCTGGTGTCAAAATAGTTCTTTGATAACAGAGCAACTCTACATTATTAATCATGCAGAACGGAAACAAAATCTTTCTAGTTTTGGATTTATATATTCTATGTAGATGATCTCCTTTACATTCACATTGATTATTCCTGTGAAACTTTACGCTCAAGAAGCAGAAATTTATTGTCTTTTAATTTGATACAGATCAAGCCTAGCTTCATGCATATACATTTTACAGCCCCAAATATACACATTTAAATTGTGCAGTCCAACAACGGAAGATTGTTAGAACCATCAGGCTTTATTTGGTAGGTCAAACCAATCTGACTTTTCAATAAAGTGGCACTGAAAAAGAAAAATCTTGTTTCTAATCAGTTGTTTATTTAGAGGACAAGGGCTCAATTTAAAACTGCAACTTCAATTTCTAAAGTTACAAGCAAAAGTGGGTACAACAGGTATCGCAGTTATTGCTTAGGTCAAATACACTGACAATCAGACACCCATGAAAGCATGTAATTTACTGGATAAAGGAACATGGCCAGTAAAAGTCTCTTAATTAATGAGCAAGATAAAACAAAAGCAGCCTATAACCATGTACACATACCCTCTGTTTGTCAAATACTTAGCAGCAGCACTACTCCTAGCAATGCTTCCAGCAGGTGATATATGATCTGTCGTGACAGAGTCTCCCAGATATAATAAGACATGGGCATTTTCAATAGGCTGGAGTGCAACTGGCTCTTTGGTCTAAAAGGTAAAAAATGTTGAAGGCATTTAACTCTTCATCAGGTTTTTTAGACACCAAACAATGTTTTAAAAATCAGATAGTAAAGCAGTACTTACAAGCTTATCAAAAAATGAAGGACATCTGATATAAGCAGACTTTAAATCCCATGGAAACAAAACTGAATCCGGTGCTTCTAAAGAATTCCACCGTTTATTTCCCATCTGTGAATATAGTTTTGGTTGATAAACCAAAAGAAAGATAAAATGGAGTCAGAAAAAGGTTTATGAAAAAGATCGAGGAAATTAAAATAGTACTTAGGTTAGAATTAAAAAAAAAAGAAAATAGGTCTCATGCACTTGGAAAGAAGCCTAAGATAGTGCATTCTATAAAATTATGACATTTTTGGACAGAAAGGATAAAATCTGCTCATCAAATTCCAGCACACCAGATTCTCAGGAATACCCTGAGAGTTATGTTTCAATACAAACT
Source organism: Hippopotamus amphibius kiboko (assembly GCF_030028045.1). NCBI lineage: Eukaryota > Metazoa > Chordata > Mammalia > Artiodactyla > Hippopotamidae > Hippopotamus > Hippopotamus amphibius. Next base: position 217,777,781 of record NC_080187.1, read on the forward strand.
GAATGTGGAAGGCTTTACAGAATCCCAGAAAAGCTAAAGAATTTCGAAAGATCTAAACATGCTGCTAAAGAGACTGTGTTTTGGGGGTATGCTTTTAACCTTTAAGAATATTATCATGGAGGGAAACTTTTGTTTTTTTCAGCATATTTGCCGTACATCACTGTATTATTAGTCTTGCCTTCCAACTATATTCAAAATCTCATATTACTCACCACCTCCCTGCTACCCCAAATGTTCCATGCTATTGCCATTTTTTACTTTGGAAGACTACATACAACAGGTCCTCCTGACTATCCTCATTACCCAACCCTCTGGCCCCAATATATTTTCAATTCAAAGCACAATCTTTTTGATTATGACACTCCTGTTCCACACCTTTCAATGGCTCCCCAACTCACTTCAAAGACTACATTTAATAATGGCCCAAAATTTCCTATGTAATTTGGACATCATTTCCTACCATCATTCTTCTTACTTCCTATGTTTTAATCACACTGCCTTCATTACGGTTCCCTCCTGAAGGTCACATTACACTGGTTCCTCTACCTAGTAAGCCCTGTTCTTTGTTTAGATACATGACTAACTTGTTTACCTCCTTCAAAACTTTGCTCAAATACCATGCTTTCGACTATCCTACACAAAACTGCAATCTACTCCCTAAATTTTACACAATTGTTTCTCTTTACCCTGTTCTATAATTTTCTGCAGCACTCATTACTTTTTAACATTATTGTATAATTTACCTAATTATTCTGTCTACAGTTTACTATCTCTCCCCTTGAGAACTTCGTGTTTTCTTCACTGATATATTCCAAACAGCTAGAAGAGTGCCTGGCACATAGCAGGGGCTCAGTAAATATTTGTTAAGTGAATTTGCTCTCATTTTTATATTCTAAGTTCTTTTAAAAAAGTGTGAATATATATATTTGCTTGTGGATGCACAAAACACCTCTGGAAAGATGCTTGAGAAACTGATATCACTGGTTGCCTTGAGGCGATAAGCAGATGGCTAAGGAATGGGTGGGAGGAGATTTCATTGTCTGCTCTTATTTCTTTTGAATTTTGAACCATGTGAATGGGAACAATAAACAAGGCAGTTTCTATGAAGTGTGTCCATGTTCAGGATGCCAAATATAAACGTTTGCTATACATTTCTAATAAGTAAAAAAGTCAATTCTGATACTCTAAATTAATTCTTAGATATTAGAGATTCCAGATACAAAATGGCTGTCACTCATTAAAAACTGTGTATTCAAAAATAATGTAATTTTTATTTTGATTCTATTCAGAAAGATACATAAAATAAAGAAACTGTCACTTCATTAAACTATTTAAGAAACAAATGAGTCTTACTTCTATCTTCTCTTTTAACTCTTTAAACATGGATAATACAACATGTTCTTCTTCTATCTGATGAACTTCTTCTCGACTAGGCCAAATATCATGTAGATAAATGCTCTTGCCAGTAGGGTCAGTACCTGGTGAAAAAATTTTACTATGAAATTAAGTAAAAAAAGTAACTCCCCCAAAATGTTCACATCTTTTCTAAGACATATCATAGAAACCAGGTATGTTAATCGACAACAGACTGCTTCGGGCATAAACAGCTGAATGAACTAATTACTTGCACATTTTATAGTCTTCATGTGAATCAAAAATTAATAATGTATTGTGATAGTATTTTCTGAAATAATTCAAAGAATGAATGGTCTAGGAAACATTTCAAAAATACAACTTTTGGGGAAAAAGTGTGTTCAGGTATACATGTACACGTATAAAGGCAAAGATACCTAGAGGCTCTGTCTGGAAATCTACGTTCACTGTGCCTGCTATGGCATAAGCTACCACTAAGGGTGGAGAGGCAAGATAACTGGCACGAACACAATCACAAAGACGACCTTCAAAACTTTTACTTCCAGATAAAACTCCACAAGTAACCAAATCACCCTGAAAAAAACCAAAAGACAAAACACGTAAGTGAATGTATTCAATTCAAGAGACGGTACAAATCTGGATAATCATATATAAGCAATCTCAAATATTATACTTCTGAGGGCAAGATAACCAAAAGCATATTTTCAATTGCTAGGTACAGAACTACCAATCTTGTAAATAAGCTAATTACTTACACTATTAAGGAATTAGTTCAAGGATCTAAAAATGATTTCAAAGGATCATTTTATGATTGATAGGTTACTCTTTCCAAGAGATGCAAGGACTATAGAAATATAAATACATTATTATATATTTTTGACAATTTAATAGTGATATATAGTTAAGAAAAACCATTTGGATGTCTTACTGATCCACACAGTTTACCTGTTTTACTGCATTTAAAACTGCTTCTGATAAGGGTGCTGTATTTCCCACACATGTTGAACATCCATAGCCAACTATTTCAAATCTGCGTTTAAAAAGATAAATGTGATCGGACAGAAAATCACAACATTTGTAAAGAAAGGGCAAGTCTTATCTTTCACTTCCCTCACTGTAATAAGATTGCTGAAGAGAATATTCACAACATGAACCTTCATCAACATGTTCATTTCACAGCTTTTGAGCAATCAAGTCTGACTTTCAGGCATGCTATCTGTACTGAACGCAAACCTCCAAAGATCCCTGAGACTCCGGACACTCCCTAGTTAAATCTGGTTAACTTAATCTGACACAGAAGTTACTACACTACACAAGAAAACTCCTCAAATACTACTTGCTAGGAATATAACATGACCATTCAAAAAAATGGATATTACACTTTCCTCCAAAGGGGTTTAAACTGTCAAATATCGACCTGGCTGCAACAATCTGGCCAAAGGCCCCCATAGAGGCACTGTAATTGGGTACCCTGATAGAAGTAATCTTTTAACTCTCAACCAACTAAACCCAAGAAAAGCCCCTGACAAAAATTCCAAAATGATGTAACTTAAAAATTACAGGCGAATCCTCCAAATTACTTTCAGCTGCTCTTCTAAACAAAGGAAAAAAACCTAAAACCTATCAGTTTTGCAAAAGAATTGATTTATGTAAGATAGCATGTTCCAAAACACACAGTGAAAACAGAGCTAGCATCAATTATTTTTTTGTGTACGTAAGAAATATAGAAGTTATTTTCTCCAAAGTTCAGGGACAACCTAATCTACATTTAATGGATCCAATAATCTCACAAAACCTCAATTGACAATTTACTCAGTTAATATTGCAACCTATAAGATTTCACTCTGTTCTGAAAACTGATCTACATGCCTCATGGAAATTATGCAGTGCTTGGTACCATCCCGTATCCTGTCTGTTACTTGGTTTTACTTGTTTGTCTTGTGTTTCCATTCTTAAACTAGAGATCATATCTCCTACTTCTTTGTAGTTTTTCAATGAGCAACGCACCGCCTTGCTCACTGAACATGCCCAGTAAATGTCTGCTGAGGGATACGGCCTCAAAGATTTTGGGGTAATGGCAAGGCAACAAGTAGAATTAAAGCGTTTTGGCCTTTCTCACCTTCTGAGTTAGCCCACGCTCTCTGTGGAGTGTGTTTCTCTCTAAATAAATCCACTTCTTACCCATAAAAAAAAAAAATTAAACCATTTTTTTTTCTATCTTCTTTTTGTACATGAAAGGTCCTAGCAAGTAGCTTCAATCATTGCTCAATACCAATGTTAATATAAACAGTGGTAACCATCACTTACCCGAGCTTACTAAGATATGGTAATACTCCACTTGAACTGAGGTAATGTGTAACCATTCCACTGCCTGGAGATAAACTTGTTCTTATATAAGGTTTAACACGCAGACCAGCTTCAACAGCTTTTTTAGCCAAAAGACCTACAACAGTAAACAAACAGTAATTTATTATGACAATATTTCTCTCCCTCTTTCCCTCACATAAAGTAGAAACTAAGAAAGGGTTTATTTTACAGGTCACCTCCAACACAAGTTAGGGTAAAAGTCCGAAATTCACAAATTTACTGTCATTATTTTGTCCATTTCATTCTACTGATTTGTTTCATTTAAAACAAATCAAAAATTGTGGTAGCTATACTAGGTTTTTTTTGGCTTTTTTTTTAAGATTTTTTTTTTTTTGATGCAGATCATTTTTAAAGTCCTTTTTGAATTTTTTGCAATATTGCCTCTGCTTCCTGCCTTGGTTTCTTGGCCTCCAGGAATGTGGGATCTTAACTCCCTGACCAGGAATTGAACCCACACCCCCTGCATTGGAAGGTGAAGTCCTAACCATCAGATCGCCAGGGAAGTCCCTAGATATACCAGCCTTTACATTATTAAGACACAGTCTGCTATCATGGCATCACGCACACAAATGGAAGAAAAGGATATATAACAATATAATATACACATATAATACATATCATTAAATGAACCATCTTAGATGCTATAATTATAATGAACTAATATGAACTTAACATTTATTATACTTAATTTTTTACAATTAATGAACTGTTCTATGTACATACAATTGATTTCATTTATATTCCTTGTCAATAATCTTTTACTTCCTTCATATCTCAACTGAATCTAGTATATTGCAATGGTAAACGTCTAGTAGATTTATCAAGAGATTTGCTAATTAACTAAACTTCTAAATTGACAGAAAAAACAGATACAACCTAAAACTCATAGATACATAAGTTATAATTTTAAAAATTTACCTTCTTTGTAATAAAAACAAAAATTAATAACAAAAGTCAAACTTTGGCTCCTTAAGACCTAATTAAAATCTCAGAAACGTTCTCAGTATCAAATATAGACACCAATACTTATGCATAATCTAAGAAACAGGATGTGAATATAACAGAAAATGTATGGCTATAAACCTACCTGCAGCGAGCATGACAGATGGATTGCAATTATTGGTACAGCTGATAACGGCAGCAATGACCACAGATCCATGAGACAGCTTATATTCACTTCCTTCATAATGAATAGAGATGATATCATTTTGCTTTTCAGCTGCAATTTGGAAGCCTTTAAATCCAACCTATACAAATTTGCACATAAATATAAATATTCTGGATACATATAGAAAAAAAGATTGGTAGAAAATATGGCAGATCCTTGACATTTCACAGAAGTTCTGACTATTTGTGAGTGATGCTGAAGGACCATGACATTCAGTAGTTAAATTCAGCTGAAGCATGAATTTGAATAATCATGACAGGAGTCTGGTGGTATTCCTAAGCTTTTATCTACTGAGTGAGTCCAGCCAACTACTGAGGACCCAGATCTTACTTGGCTTTGCTGTTCTTTATTCATTCCTACTTAATAGTACTTCTCAAGAGATGGCACAAACTTTTCCTTTGTTAAAAATGGCCTTGAAGATTTGCTTCAAAATGATCCTGTGTCTCTTTATTTGTGTAGAACAGAAGGAGCAAGATGGGCTATGAGTTCGTAATTGCTGATGTGAGGTACACAGGAATTCATTACACTACTTTATTCCTGTGTAAGTTTGACATTTTCCTTAAAGGAAAAAAAAAAAAAAGAAGACAAAAAACAACAAAACAAAACCCAAGAAATAATAAAAAGAAAGGCTCTGAAAAGAAAGCCAGCTACTAGTTCTCAGAATAAAGACAGTGACAAGGTTGAAGCCATGATTCTCAGGACAGAAAGTACAAACCGAAAGTCAAAGAGGCCACCTGGCATTCAGTTAATTTACCAGACTTTAAGAGAGTAATCACAAAAGTATAATGGTTTTTTCCTATTCTGGGGAATCACAAAAGTCTAGAGCAGTGCTGTCCAACAGAACTTTCTGTGATGATGTAAATATTCAATAGCTATGCTGTCCAATACAAGAGCCATAGCCACATGTACCTATTCAACGTGAAATGAGGCTATCATGACTAAGAAACTCAATTTTTAATTTTAATTAATTTAAAACTTTTAAAAAATATACCCAGTCAGCCTCTGGTCCTCACAGTGGATGTGGGAACAAGCTCATGAAATGTCTGACTTGCACTCTGGACAACAAAGGAGTTCCTGGTGTGTGCCTTAACATACAAAAATACAGCAGTCCATTGAGTTTGTGGGTCATCATGCTAGTTCTTTACTACTTACTTAGCACAAAGTGTATTGACAAATAAGGTAATCTACCTTTTCATTTAAGCAAGCTTGGAAATCACTTTTCATATCTGTCAAAGCAACTCTATCCTGAGGTCTTTTTGGACCACTGACAGATGGAACTATTGAATTCAGATTAATCTGGATCACCTAGGAAATGAGAGAGAAGAGGGAGAAAAGGAATTAGAATTCGTAAGTACAGATTCCAACTTGAGTACTACTTTCTGATGCAGAATGAATAATTTGTTTTAATGCAATTTGTTTTATGTTTTAATGGTGACATACACTCCCCAGAAATATTTTAAAACAGCCCCATTTAATTTATGAAACATAAAAATTTGCTAAAAGACTAGCAGACTAGTATGCAAACTACCACACCACCAGCCGTACAGTCTATATAAATTTTTCCCCAAACGTTTTTTTCCCACAAAGAAAACACTGTCTTCACAGATGCCTGATGATACGACGCAGACGCCTGTGCCAACTGTCAGTTTACTGCTTCTGAGCTCCAAATTCATCCTTCTTCGCCTGCTCTGTGATAACTAAGGTGGGATTAGTAAACATTTCTCCTTTCTCAGCTTGCATGATGTTAAGTCTGGTCAATAGAGGGTGCTGGGGGGACACAGCAGAAAAAGGGGTTTTCTATTCCTGGTTCTCGTGTGTCTAGCTAGCCAGGCCCTGCAGACCATGCTTTTATTCTTTGGTTTAAAAAAAAATCATATTTTACAAAAATTCCACCTCCCAGCTAGGTTCCCATTAATTTCTTTTGGTATTTCTACCATTTTCCTACGTACATTTTATCTGGGTATGATCAATTCAAATTAAGTTTTTCTTCACTGGCTTTCGTCATTATTTAACAGCCCTGTTTATTCTGGTTGATCACAACCGAAACACCTGCTTTTCTTAAAACTTTCATTTCGTGGATCCAGGTGATCCTAGCCCGTGTATTTAAGTATGTATGAGTTGCTCTTGAAATCAACATCCTGATGAATTTTAGTTTTATTTCTTATCATATGATCAGGTTTTTAATAGGCATAAATAAATGGAAATTTATTCCATTTCATTATACCACCAAAATTTTTCCATTTAATTTTTCTTATTCTTTTTCTTTTTTAAAAAATGTGGACAAAGCACTAAATTTGATAAATGGAGCTGAAAAGGACCAGAAAATAATCAGAGAAGTTAAAGGTTTGCCCAAAATATCACACAAATTCAGTTCCTATGCGTTCTACACGGCATTCAATATACTATATGCATTCACTTATTCACCTAGTGTTACTGAATATCCACTATGTGGCATGCACTCTTCTAAGACCTGGGGAAAGAGTGCCAAAGAAAACAGGTGAAGTTCCTGTCCTCATGCAACCTACTTGTATTCTAGTGAGGGAAAGACAGGCAGTTATACAAATTAATAGCTATCAGGCAGGGATACAAGCAATGAAGAAAAATAAAGCTGGGTGAGAAAATGGATTTCCCAGCAAAAAAGAGCTTAACAGCTAACCATACCAACGAAAACATCAAGTTGGCTTAGGTATCCTTGACACAATTTTAGAAAGTGAATTCTACCTACTTCAGCATAAATTTCCAACAGATAAAAATATTTGCTTAGACTGTAAAAATCTTTAACATTTAAGACCACATAACTGTATACCCCCTTCATAACAGTGGATTTTTTATAAAGTATAGACATTAACCAGATGCAGGTATCATCAAAATTGATATTTGGGGAGTATATTATAGCACACTTATCCAAAAATAGAAAAAAATTAGACTGATAAATTAGAGTCAATTTTATATTTTAAGTACTAAAAATTGAGAGTTAATAAAATGTCATAAAATTCACTGTAATATAAATCTATGCAAAATTAATGAATAAAATCAGATTTGGGTCACAAATAACATTAACTTGTTAAATAATAATAGCTATCATTTATTAAGTACTTACTATGTGCTTGAAACTGTTATAATGAATTTGTATTTAACCTCTTAAGAATCCTATGAGGTAGATATTATCTTCATATTTCAGAGATGAGGAAACTGAGGCAAAAAGGCTAAAATAAGTGCTCAGTGTGGTATAGCTGATAAGTTTTAGAGCTGGGATTCAAACCCAGGTGGTCAGGCTCCAGAATTTACAGTCTTAACTACTATTAGGTGGGTTATGTTGTATATACCTGGGAATATTCAGGTTCTCCTGAATTATCCTGGTCATTTCGAAACAATTTCACAGCTTTAAGGTATGTTTTCATTGACTTGAGTTTGGCTTTGTCAAAACCTAAAAAGAAGATTAACAAGAACAAAAATCCTGTCAGAAATTTTTAAATCTTTGGGCATAAGGATGCTGAATTTCAATGATGAGCAAGAAATAAATATTACTTATTACTAAGCACTCAGAAAAAGATTTCTTTACAAATTGATATTATTCCCAATAGTAAAAATTTTATCCTTCATGAAAACTCTACTGTATAAAAGACATACCAGAACCCACCATTTTTAACTTAATCACAGACAAGATCAGAAATACTGAGCCAGTTATATAAAACTCACAAAAATATTGTTTGCAAGAGAAAAACCAGGAACAAAACTGAACATAATAAATTAATACCCACAATGAAAGATGAAATTCATTACTTTCCCTAAACAATAAGCAACATTAATAGTCAAAAGGAAAGAATAAAGTAAATGAAAGTTAAGAATAGTTTTACAGAGCAAAAAGAGATTTAACAAGATCTTCCAGAAATTAAAAGAACTTAGATGTTAACAAGAAATGTTTCCAATTAAACATTTTGGTAGTTTTTTGTAAGCCTGATGAGAAGTAAATAACTGTAGCAGATTATACTTGCCAATGATGGCCACAACAATACATATCCCAAGTTATATGTTCTCTTACAGTGTGACACTGACATTCACCCACGAAGAGGTAAAATCTATGTTCATTCTCCTTAAACCTGAGCAACGTGATTTCTAGCTGGCTACCTAGCTAACTGGTATGCACCCTGCCCTGGGTTACTAACCCTTGAAAACCCACCACGGGGGAAGGCCCAGATTATACATGCAGAAACCACATATGGGTGTTCTGGCTGACAGTTCCAGCTGACAGCCAGCATTCACTACCAGACATGCAAGTGAACAGCCTTCAGAATTCCTGGCCCTAGCTTTTAAGTCTTGCAGTTGAGGCTCCAGACCTCATGAAGCAGAGACAAGCTGTCCTGGCTCTGCCCTGTCTGAATTACTGACCCACTGAAACTACGTGGCAATAAATGATTATCGCTGTTTTAAGCCACTAAGTTTTAGGACAATTTATTACACAGTGATAGATCATTACTACATTAACTCATATTAATATGGAATGAGGCATTTCTCTCTTGAACATTCTATTCTACCACCCAAAATCCAGTTTAGAGAAAGCTCTGCATTCTAGGAGGACCATTCCCTCCAAGGTTCCAAATGAGAAGTCATCCATTTTGCCATTTGACTTATAGTAACCTGCCCCCAAACTGAAAAATGTTAGAATATATCTCCCCAATATACTTATGATTAGAGATTAGCAGTTCAGTAATGATCTCTTAAAAAAAGAACTGGATCAAATAGAGACCCTGCTTTTTAAAGAACAGGGGACTTATAAAACCCACACATTCTGACTGTGCAGGTATTTGCTATATTAAATAGTCAACAGAAGAGTGGTCAAAGTTCCTAGTTAGTCAGGCTACAATAAGAATTTGGAAGCTCTAACCCTATGCTGCTTTTCACAAAATTATGTGCTTCTGGTTCTTTAGATAGAGCACTGGTTCCCAAACTCTCATCTCGTGGCTCCTCTCCCCTTGGATGTAGAAGAGAACAGCTGTGAACGTGCACAAGCCTGACTCCCATTAAACTGCAACCTCTGATCACTAACAGGGTGGAGGTATCCATTAATGTGGGGAAAAAGTGAGGCAAAGATCAGCAGTTTGAATAACTCCTCTAAACTGCTGTAAATGGGTCACAGTGGACTAGGGTTTGAGGACAACAGTCTTTAAACTCATATGATGCAGTTTATTTCAAAGCTGCTGTTTTAAAATAATTTCATAAATATTAAATAACATGTACAAGGTAATAATTTATTGTAAAGTATTTCAGACAGACACATTGGAAATGTGACACATTTATCTTAGTGATCTTATATCTTCTTACCTGTATGTTCTAAATGTTTTAATGTCACATTGTCAACAGGGAAAAAGCTGAGGATAGCACCATATTCTGGACACATGTTTGCTATTGTAGTTCGATCTACTATAGATAATTGTGAAACTCCACTTCCAAAAAACTCAACAAACTTTCCAGCCACTCCTACTTGCCTGAGGTGCTATATAAAGAGATACATAGAAATGCATACAAAATTAGCATGGATACTCTGAAAACTATAAAATCTAATTTTTAACCCATTACTAGTGACAGTGAAAGAGGTCCTCTATTACTTTTATGAAACATCAACTCATTCTGGTTTTCCAGGTATTTTAGGGTAAATGGTCAATAGAAGAGTGGCCCAATCTTACTGTTAGGGCAGAAAAGGGCTTGAAACTTCAAAATGGCTAAGATTCACATTTTAATGTCTCTGAAATCAGGGTATACCTTGGACTCTATGGTGTGTCTGTTAGCCGGCAGTCTTACTTCTTTCTTAGCAGCACATAAAACAGTGGTGCTTCTAACCAATGATGGTATCTTAGATATTGTGAAATACTAATATACTGATGAAACTGTATTTAAATTAAAAGAATTATATACTGCTATAAAAATACTTCATATTCCAAATACTGGTCCAAATATTTACAGCATTATTAATTATAGGCAAATTTCTTTTTTTTTTTTAAGATTTTTTTTTTTGATGTGGTCCGTTTTTAAAGTCTTTATTGAATTTGTTACAATATTACTTCTGTTTTATGTTTTTGGTTTAGGCATGTGGGATCTTAGCTCCCTGAGCAGGGATCAGACCCACACCCCCTGCACTGGAAGGCAAAGTCTTAACCACTGGACCGCCAGGGAAGTTCCCCTAGATAAATTTCCTTTTGATAGAATTTAACATGTGGCTTCAAACATAATTCCTTGTAAAATCATTTTTCTTATTACTCATTTTCAAGTAACCAAAGCAGTTACCCATGTTTTCTGAATTGCAAAACGGTCCCAGAATGGTACAGGGGGAGTGCCTAGGACAGTGACTAAGTATGAAACATTCAACCTATGTATAGTATTAAGCTCTAACATTTTAGAAGTGCTAGGGATCACTTAATCCAAACTTTTTATAGATGCAGAAATTCAACCCTAAAAGAAAGATGTTTCCTTATTTTCACTGTTCTCTTTTTGAGGATAAGAGCAATATAGATTAGATATAGCAAACCAAATGCTGCTTTCAGCAAATGAATGAGGTACCACAAAATACATTTCGAAAAACAATATATGATTAATCCTACAAAGATCATGAGTAGAACAGGACCTCAAAAATGGGACAAAATATTTAAAAAGGTATACATACATAATAGATTTAATTTCTGTATCAAGAAGCCAAAATGTTAAAAGTAGATGTATAACACTGTTAAGAAAAAATAAATATAGCCAGAGGAATCTAAAAAGCAGCATTAATTTTCAGGATGTATGAAGGAAAAGAATTGATTTTTCTAAAAACATAATGGGATATTCCTTTTCCTTTAGGAATAATCCTTCAATTCTCAATTTAACTTCTTGATCTTTTGGTACCGTACACTGAATCAATCATTTCTACAAGATGTCAATTTTTTTTCTAATTAGGGAAGGAGGATCAATACTAATTGGTGAGAGGGAAGCAATACCATTTTCTGTCCCTGTGGAGTATCTGAAAGCCTTCAGACCAGTAATCTAACCAAAAATGCTGAGACGCTGGGATCTAAACTGGAATTATATGTGGAACATTTCCCAGATTCATTCATTTAGCAAAATGGAACTTAATCATTACAATAAAGTTAGTGAAAACTAGAAATTTAGGGTGGAGAGTTACAAATTATTGTCTTTAGGAAACCCTAGAGTACATGATTAAATGCATGCAGCCAATATCTTAAAAATTCAGAGAAAAAGTTTCTATATAATACTTTTACTATTTATTTTTACTTTTAATTGAAGTACAGTGGATTTACAATGTTGTGGTAGTTTCAGGTGTACAGCAAACTGACTTTTTTTTTTTAAATGTTAAAGTAGCCAACAGAAAAATTTGACACTACTACATTTTCACAGCCCATGTTTTTTAAAGTACTTAGAGGGCCAGGACAGGGAGAGCGGGAGGGAGTCACGGGAGGGAGGGGATATGGGGATACATGTATAAATACAGCTGATTCACTTTGGTGTACCTCAAATGCTGATACAAGAGCGTAAAGCAATTATATTCCAATAAAGAGCTTAAAAAAAAAAGTACTATCTGATACACTAAGTTTCCAGAGGACAAATGATTCAATTAAGTATTAAAGGAGATGCAATTAGACAGTTCCTAAATATGATTTTGTTTTTAATCTACAAAGGCAACAAGTATTTACTGAGGCAATAAGACACAATAGTTAAGAGCATGGACTAAAGAAACTGACTGCCTGGGTCAGAATCCTTGTTCTACACTTACTATTCTATCCTGTGACCCTCTGGTTAAGTCATTAAACCTTACTGCGCCTCAGTTTTCTCAGAATGAAAGTGAGGACAGTAACAGTAACAATTTCATAGGCTTGTAATAGTAATGAGTTAACACGTCAAGTAAACAACAACACAACAAACTGTTCTGTACTTACTAGTATAAAGTAAGGGTTATATTTTGCTATTATTACTATGATGGTAACTACGATGACATAGCTAATAATAACATCAGAGTGCTGAGGATGAGGTGATGAACCCAACTCCCTGCTCTCATGGAGCCCTTCTACTTACAAAAAAGTCATGTCCGCTAAGTTACACAGCTAGCAAAATTTTAACTTACCTTTGTAATGCCAAGAACAACATCTATGGATGTAACAAAAGGATTCGATGAGCCAGTTAATTCACATCCAACCACCTCTGGTAAAGTAAGAGAAACTGGCAGACCAAGCATAACTGCTTCTGTTTCAATACCTCCAACCCCTAATGTAATAAAGACAGGTTTATGAGTATAGTGCATTTAAAGATAATTTAAGTTACCTTTGTAACATCTAAATCTCTAGGTGTTTCACAAGCTTGTCTTACAGAATTGCTACGCGTATAATGCTATTACTGTAGACATGGAACTCAAGTCTTCTCGAAAGAATGACTCCACTCAAATGGTTGGAAAAAACTGATTTTTACCTTTATTTTAAATTCAGAAAATATTTAGTATTTATTATGCTAGGTACTGTACTATGATCAAGATACAATATGAATAGAACCCAGCCCCTGTCAACCTCAAGAAACTCAGTCTAATGATGAAGACAAAAAGCCCACGATGAGAGCACCCTATAAAAGAGAAAATGCACTCTGCCAGAGGGAACAGCCGATGCAAAGCCAAGAGGTGTAAGAGCACAGCCCATTCAGGGAAATAAAAGATGTGTTTGGGTAAATGACTAAAGAGGCATCAGGTTGGAAGGGCCCTATTAAAAACATGAAGAAATGTGGATTTATAAAGAAGGCCAGGAGAGGCCACGGAAGGACTTTAGAAAAGGGAGTAACGACATCACCTTCATAGACATCATCATCATCACTAACCACTACACAAATGGTAGTGCTGTGCTGGGCACGGTTCACATTTCTTTTCATAAATTCTCTTATACCACACTGTCCACAAACACTTAAGATTTATTTTTGTTGCTGCTGCTGTAGGTGAAAAAACAGCCTCAAAGAGGATATAAAGACCCTACTATTCATGTTCTTTTATAATGTTCCTGACATCCTCTCCCCCCACCCCAAATTAAATATATTTAGTCATTTACTTACCCCACCCCAGAATCCCCAAACCATTCACCATGGTTATATGAGAATCTGTGCCAACGACACTGTCCGGAAAGAGGAGGTCCTCTTCTTGAAAAACCACTCTCGACAAATACTCTAAGTTTACTTGATGAGCCATTCCAGTTCCAGGAGGGATTACTGCCACATTCTTAAAAACTCTTGAACTCCACTATATTTTATTTAAATTTAAGAAATCCAACTGTTAGCATATATCTGAATTTGGTTCACAATCAACATATAAATAAATACTGGCAGAAAATATTTTATCAATATTCATTATGGTCGAAGTTTACAGTACATAAAAACAAATACACAGATACTAAACCTAAATATATTCATTTTGCAGATTATTAAAACAAAATTAAGTCAAAGAAAAATGTTTCAATAGTCCAGATAAACAGTAGCTTTCAACTATGTTCCAAGGATTTTCAGGGATGGGAAAAAAGGAAGGCCCAAGTAGAAGACCCTCCAAGCTCACTTGAATTAGAGCTACTGTTTTTAATATTTTGTTATACACTAGGGTTTCTGATTATTTTATTTGAAAGAAAAAAAGTAAAAAAGGGTTCTACTGCTAGTGTTTAAAAATTTCTAGTCTAAAGATATAAACTCCTATTAAAGAATTTCCCCCAAATCATTTATACCTTGAAAAACTGAAGCCTCTCTCGATTTCTGCCAAATTCTACTTCTTGATTTTTTAATACTGTTTCAGGTCTAAAAAGAAGAAGAACTGGCATTAAAGGTATGTATTACAGAAAAGACTTGCCTTGTTTCTAACTCTTCATATTTAAAAAATTCTAGGAATAGCAATTTACTAGACTTCTCAGAATCAGTTATTTTCTTTTTAACAAAGAAGCTCTGCTTTAAGTAACACTAGAAAGCTACTGCAAGGACTTATTATTGAAGCCGCATCCACACCAGTGTCTCAAACTGTACTTAACATGCGTGACTGTGATATCTGGCTAAAATATTAAGAGTAGCATGGTAAGCTTTGTTGGCTTTCCCACTGCAAGGAAAAAGGAACTTAATGAACAGTAAGCTTAATGAACAATAAGCACGTACATTTCTACCCACTTGTCTCCTGTGCCAAACTAGGAGATGTCTGTTGATTACTGCTATGTGGCAATGACAAACAACTCAACATCATTTTACAGTTTAAAAAGAGATTCTGGCAAAAATCTTGTATTCATCTCACCCAAAATAGAAGGTTCTATTTTATGTAAAGTAGCAGTTTACTTTACATGGACTATAAATATACCTTACATGAATTATTTAAACTAAGAGATAAAAACAATTCACTGCCAAGTAATAAACATAGTGCCATTTTTAGGAAGCTATTTTTATCTAATGGATATTTTTTAAAAAATTATTTCTAACAGCTTTAAGTTGTTTATTTCACCTGCCAGCTGGTGATTTACGTGTTGACTAGAATATCAATATAACTTAAATTATACATGCCCTCCAGGGTCCAGATAATTATAGTTGTTTAATTGCCAACTTTTTTTTAAAACAAAGATTAATAATTCATTGCTGAGTGATCATTTGAAGCCAAAGCACATCTTAATGAGATTTTTCTTAGGACCTCAGGGAACATAGCTTTCTAGAGCCACTCCAATTATTTTACCTTTTCACAGTGCATATAGCTACAAAGTACCATACAAACATTTATTAGTTCATAACCAGACTTCAAATTAGGCAGTGATTTCAAGTGCCAAATGTATGCTCTCAACTCTCTACCCCTGAATTTCTTGTTTTGAGTCTATAATTAAGACTTCACTGATGCATTAAAGCAAATGAAAGAGTTACTATTTTCATATAGCCAGGGACTATAATATATCACATCTTGAAACTTTGTAATTTAGAGTCAAAATTGAGAGGGAAATGTTACACCAGACTGGATTTTTAGAAATAAAAACACACCATCTTAGCACTTCATACCAGTTGTAAAAAGATAACCAAGAATATCAATGATTTTTTGAATCAATAAATCTTCCTGTTTAGGAAATTAATTTCTAAATAATAAGAGAAATTAATCTCAAAGGTCAACATGTCCCTAACAATCAGGGCAGCTGAGTAGGAGGAATAAGGAGTACTTACATAAATGTAAAACTGTCATAATTTGATGGCAAAGGACCCACAGATTATACTGAATTCTTAGAAACGAAGAGCACCTGAGGTCACTTATAATCTGAGGCTTTACAGCAATACTGAGCACAAAATTTAGAACTACCCACAACTTGAAAGATCCAGTTGAGGGACAAATGAACTAATATATTATTTGGAACTTATGATGAAATATGTTTTGATATTATTCTTAGATACCCTAAATCTTAAATGTCTTAAATTTTTTTAAACTTGAAAAGTGTGAATCATTTTTAGCTAATCTTTAAAAAATTTGACAGTCTAGTAATAATGGGCTAAACAACATAACTCTCTTAAAATAAGACTTGGGAAACTTCATAGCATATAAAAATTCAAATCATAGGATTTTTTCCCTTATTTTGAAAAATTACCTATTAGGAAATGTAACTAACGCTTAAGAATAAGATTCTTCTCTAGGCAGGTTTACGACTTGCCATGGTACCATATACAAAATCACTTATTAAGTTTGTAACATATGATAACAATAATGGTAGCAGCCTTAACAGAGAGGTCTCAATGCAGTAAGAAAGAATAAGAAATCTCTTAATAGGAAAATAAAGCTAAAAATATAAACAGGGATTTCACAAAAGAAATCTGAATGAATAATGAGCATGTGAATGGTAAATTCACTAAAATAAAAAATTTACAGTTTAAGATAATTTTCTGGCTACATTAGTTACAAAAATTAAATATATGTATAGAAAATTCCTAAGAAAAGTTTTCTTCTGAAGGAACAGAAATAGACTATGGTATTTATAGACTACCATTTTAATTAACTTTGCTTCTTGCAGTACAATAGGAAGCACAGTAAACATGAAGGCAATGCCATAAGAATCAGGAGGGGAAGAAGAAGAAATGTGACTTCCTTAACTGAAAAAAAACCTGGTACTAATAAATATTTTTAAAAACATCTCATACTCAGGCACTGGTTGCAAATGAAAAGGACATAGAATGGGTGTATTTTCAATCTGCGAAGAAAATTTTCCTGAGTTTCGGCCCAGTTCTCCAGAATCACATGATCCTCGGCAGGTAGTCTGGCCTCTGCAGGGAAGCTTCTTAGGCTGCACTCTAAGCGGAGAGAGCTTTCCTGCTTTCTGTAGGTCACCACCTCCAGGATTTGGAGCATTCTGTATTGCACTATCATTCCAAAAAAAGGAAACAAAATAAAACCATTTAAAAGTTACAGTAATTTAGCTCTTCAAAAAGCACACACCAGCTATTTGGAAGTAACAATTGAATGTTATCCAAAGGTTAATATATCATTTAATTCAAGTTTCAAAAGCAAGTCTCAGGTTACCAAAAAAAGGAGAGTTAATTTATTTAAATTTATGGAGATAAAAACAGTAATTCTAAGTGCCCATTAAAATCATTTTCATAATATTTTATTATTAATTTAGGATGTTTGTATTTATATTCTACAAGATATTGACTGACAGATCAGGAACAAAAATTCTTATTTTCTAAAACTATTCCAGAGAATAAAAAGTAGTGTTCTCTAGCTATGTGTGTATACACACTATGTGTGTATATAATAGTTTAGTTAGTCACTTATAAAACAATTTGGGTAGGATGAAAAGGCACAGATTCGTTAATTATCAGTAGTTTAGAATCCATATTTTTCTTAAGTACATGATAGGGTTTAAGTATTATAAAATTTCCTCATATGTCAATTTATCGCATGTCTGTGGTTATGTCATATTTCAAATAAATCTGTACTATTTCTTAAAAAAAATCATTTTCATATAATAACTTTTGGCAAGTAGCAAAATCGATGTTTTTTTCCATCTAAGAACTTACAATTAAGTGCAGAGCCATAGTTTAAACTAGAAGGCAAAAGCTCTCACAGGTTAAATAAACTGTAGTCTTATTCCATTACTCCAGGGAAAGTAAGAAGAAAGCTGGTGCATGAAAACAGAATCATGTCTTCTCTACTTGGACTCTGGTCAAAGGACCTTTTAAATATAAGAAATTTATTTCAGTGTGAGGAAAATACAGCTGTAGTAAGCTCAGTATTTTCAATGAACAGTTTAATATATTGTGAGCCATTCACATCTTTAGATTCTCTCTGGAAGGGAAGTTAAAAAACAAAAAGAAAATAAAGCCTTAATTCAGATATCCATTCCAAGAGGCAGGTTCTAGGCTTATACGTTTCTATAAAAAAATGGCAGCAGAAATATACAAACATGAAAATCACTTTAAATTTAGACTGAGTTTAAAGCAAATTCACCAATACATAAAGTTTTCACCAGTTTTTCTTTCTGTGTATTAGTCAATACTAAATGTAGCAAACTTTACTCTGGCACAAATTATCTCGATTCCCTTTCTTCTATACCATACACTCCCAGTGGGTGGGCTGGCAGTCAACTTGCATGGCTGTCTTTATAAATATCTGTATTAAAGTACCATTTGTTGAAGTCAATTTGTAAAGAATGGTCAACCGTGAGATCTGTTGGACAGGCAGGATGGACTTTCTTAGGGTCACCTCCAAGAGTTTTCACTGCCTCCCTCATAGCAGCAAAATCCACCATTGCCGGTATTCCACTAAAAAATAAAGAATGATCAACTTCTAATTTTTCTTTTATATATGCTCAGATGATCAATATGCACTTATCCATTTTTAAATTTAAAAAGTATCCCTTTTTAATTTGTATTCATGTTTGATAATGTACTGGTTATCCAAAGTTAGATGTATCTTGGTTTAATTAGAATTAATATTAAGTATTATCTGAGAACTTGAGTACTCAAAGGTAGATGTGCCAAAAATATACAAGAGATGATTTGTAGATGCATAAGAGAACTTCAAGAGAGCTGCCTATGGAATTCTTTCTCTTGCCTTAAATTTTAAGCTCCCCCCACCCCCTTTTCCCCAGCTCCAGTCCCTTCATTCCCAGTGCCTTCTTGTCTCCAAAGTTATCCATTAAATATAGATATAGACACAGATCTATATCTACATATCTGTATCTACATATATCTTTCCAGCCAACTATACAGTAAACATTTACCAAGTGCCTTCAATATGCTAGACACCAATGGTACAAAGCCAAATAAGGGAGAGTAACTATTCTCAAGGAATTGTAGGGAAGATAAAGTAGCAATTACAGAATAATATCATAAGTACTACAGTAGCAGCATATACAGGGTACACACAGTAGTAGCATACAAACCAGATTTAGGTGGGTGGGTTCTTATTTGTCTAGCTAACTCCTATACCTCCTTCAAAACTCAGCTAAAGGTTAACTCTTCCAATAAATAATCCCAGAACACCCAGATTAGGCAGAGTCTTTCAAGCTATGGTAAAAACTTCAGATTTTATTCCAAGTGTGATGGAAGCCAACTGGAGAATGGGGGAATGATATGACCTTGATTAACATTTTTTAACCAAGTCACTTCATCTACTATGAAAAGATAAAGACTATACATTCCAAGTGTGGAAGCAGGGATACCAGTTAAGAGACTATTATAGTTATAGTCCAAGTAAGTGAGAATGGGGCTAGAATCAGGATGACGGTGGTGGAGATGGCAAGAAGTATCTGGATTCAGGATATGCATATTTCAAAGGCAGAGCTGACAGAACCTGCTGATAAGACTGGATTATGTATGAAGGAGAGGAACCAAGATTAACTCCTAGATTTTCGCTCTAGCAAATAGTAGACTATAGTGCCATTCACTTGACAGGAAAAAATTTGGAAAGGAATAGGTGAGGGGGGCTGAGCAATGAAGTTTTGGATATGTTAAGTTTGAGAAGTCTATTGGCTATGTGGAGGTGACAAGTAGGCAGTTAGGTAAAAGTTTTAAAATAAATGGTACAAAAAAACAAGTGCCTAATTTTTAACAAACAGCTTCATCTTAGAAACAGCAACTTTTTAAATTTATAAACTAATCTTCATAATTAAAAAACAAGAGAGCCATCAGGAAGTCTGAATTTTAAAAAGGGAACACTGAAAATTTGATATGAAAAACCCATCACTCACGTAAAATCTTGAAGAAGAACACGGGCAGGGAAAAAGGGCACTTCAACATTGCTTTGTTTGGTTTTCCAGTCTAAAATGTTCATAACATCTTCCCTTTTCATTAAAAAGCCATCACAATTTCGCACAGCAGCTTCCAACAGGACCCGTATTGAGTAAGGCAGAACATCTGATTTGAGAGAAAATATTACTATTAATAAGGGAATAATCATAACTACATATTGTAAAAATAACAATAGCAAAATGTTAAAGACACAGATGTATTGTTTTCTCAATTAAAAAATTTTTAGTCTAGTCAATAAGCAACAAGGATTTGCTATATATAGCCCAGGGAATTATAGTCAGTATCTTACAATAACCTATAATGAAATATAATCTGAAAAAATACATATAACTAAATCACTTTGTGTACACCTGAAACTAACATAGTATTCTAAATCAACTATACTTCAATATAAAAAAAATTTTTAGTCTAGCAAACGGGGAGTAAAACACCATTCTTGTTAATACCAGGCTTTCTATAAATTTGACTTTCCTATATGTAAGCTGAGGCCCTGAAAAAGCAGAGATAAAACCTTCACCTTATACTTTAATAAATGAAAAATTAATTAACTAATTAATTTAAAAAACTTCACACAAGAGCTGCAATGACGGGCATATGAGACTGACAAATACTTAACATTCAGGGAAGACAGAAAAACTGAAAAGCACAGATAATTAGAATTAAATACAATAATGAAAATTTCCCTATTATGGCAAAAATGGTTAAACTGTGTAAAATTTTGTAATAAATTGAAAAGAGTTCCATCAAAAATAGCTAAGGTTTAAAAATAAACCAGGTGCTCAGATGAGTAAAATCCATTTCATGGAAATTGTCATTAACTCTTGATGACCAGTTTAAGGATCCTATACAGAAATAGATTCCAATATTTAAAAAATTGTTGATCATATTAAATTCTCACACTGGATTTTGCCACATAAAAGTATTTCCTTAGGACTTAAAGGGAAGACTGAATCAGTATGAAATGAGCTTGAGTAAGTCACGGTAACCCACAGAATAGATTACTATGCAGCTGTTTAAAGGAGTGATGATCTCTGCATGCTGATAAAAAGTGATCTCCAGACTATATCATTAATAGAAAAAGCAACGTAAAACAATGTTCATAATACATACCTTTACAGTAAGGGAGTAAAAAAAAAAAGTATAAGAATATATATTATATATTAAATAAAAATTAAAGACTATAATTTTAAATATATTAAATATAAAACTTAAGATACTATATATTAAATACATAATAATATATACTTCCTCCCCTCCCCCTCAGAAAGAACAATGAAAGGATAAACTAAAAACTTAGTATATATTCCACACAGTATTTTGCTCGTATCTCCCTAGCGGGACATGTTCTACGGGCAAAAGATCCACAAAGAAAACAAATTATATTCAGTCATTAGTACTGATATTGTAATTTTGAAATTGTCATATATAATGAGAAGAACGCAAAAGTACTTTTGCTACCATGGTTGGGAACCAAGACTTAAGGGAGATGAAATACAAGTATAAAATCAGAGTAGCTGAGTTTAAAAAAAAAAAATCTTACATTTCAATTGGTATCTTCAGTACAAACTCATGATTTTTCTCTTTCTAAAAAATATGTATGTATTTCCTACCTCTGATCAGTGAAAATGCCTAAAATGATGACAATCCAATGGTAATGAACCGCTAGCAACTCAGCCTGCTGTTTCTAAATACCATTTCCCATTATAAAAAAAACAGAGTTCCTTTAAGAAATGGTTGGCTCCATACTTGGGAAAGGATACACACAAATGAGCCTGGAACATCTTGTGTCAGAAACCAGAGAAGTTATCAAAGACTAATGGGGACACTAATGGATCAATTTGAGTATCAAAATGAATAATGATGACTGTAATACACTGAAATATATCAAATATATAAATAGCCCTTAGTTCATAATGACTCTTTTGCTACAGAAACTCATTACTCTGCAAACTGACAAACAAAGGGGGAAAATCAATCGTTAATCTTGTCTTTCCAGATTTCAAGTAACAAAATAGTAAAGAAGAGAAAGTTCCTCGTAATAGAATTATAGCTAATAAATGTAGAAGAGCAGCAACATAATTAGAAAAATAACCAATGTGCAGCACTTAATGAAATAATGGATCTATACAATGATCATAATTGTATGCTAAAATCATGAGGTGATATATGAATGGGGAACTTATAATGGACGGATCAAGCTGAGAACAACTATACCCAAGTCAGCATCACCAAAAGTAGGACATCATAGAAATTATTTGCCTCCTGATGAAATAGGAAATACAAGCACCAACTATGAAATGTTCTGTGCAAAAATAAATACATACATAAATAAACCTGAATCTAATCAAACATTCAGCTCTAACTTGTAGTTAACAAGAAACATGAGGGGTAGTACAATAAAATGAAACCATGAAGAAGCAATCAAATCCAGAATGTAGTACATTTTACAGAACAAAGAACCTCGTTTCTTCAACATAAAAATGGCATGGAAAAAGGAGAGAGGATGAAATTATAGATTAAAAGAGATTTAAGAGACACAAAGACCAAATGCTATGTGTGGATCCTATTTGGATAGCGTGTGAACAAACCAACTGTATAAATATATTTTTGAGACAACCAGAGAAATCTGAATATGGACTGAGTTTTAGATCATATAATAAGTCCTTTTGTTTATCAGAAGCATATACTGGAGTATATTTACAGAGTTTAAAAATGGTGGAATATTTGAAACAAAAGATTGGCAAAATGTTGATAACTAGCTGACACACACGGTGGGTTATTATACTATTCTCTCCCTACTTTTATGCTTGAAAATTTTAACACACAAAAATTAAAGACTAATGAAGTTGTAAGTAAAGAGGATAAAGGACTACATAATCAGAAATACCAGATTCAAAGCCAGTATTTGCTATTTACAATAGGTATGACCTTTGGAAAGTGACTCAAGCTGATGCATTTTCTCATTTACAATGGGAATGCCAGCTACCTAACATATGTGAAGAATATCTTACCTCATCATCTATCTAGTATATGTAAAACCCTCAAACAAACATATTATGACAAACAGTAGGTACTTAACAAATATTAGTTTCCATTCTTACCTCAATTGGAAACATAATGAAGCCCCCCAAACCAAGAGGAATTACAGGGGGGACTTTTTTTTTAATAGAACATTTGGAAATAAGAAGAAGTAAAATCTCATCACAGAAGCAGACACAAAATTAACTTTGGTAAATTAATGTGGAAAACCAATCTCAGGAATATTTTTTGTTTTAAGTATCTTCATAAAAAGCATTTCATCAGATTTCTAGTAAAATATGGTAAAATAAACATCAGTAATTATCTCTACTCTCTCCTGAAACCCGCCAAGATAACAGTAAAGAAATAAAAAAAGTTATAAACCCACAAGAACAAAGAAACAGAGAGAAGCAAAACTAAGAAAATTTTGGAAAACAGTCCTTGGTTGACTGGTAATGGACTGAGCAGAATAGAGAAAGCTGAAACTAAATGTCTACATAGGAGAAAGGCAATCAGAAACAAAGACTAGTAATCAGGATAACCTGCAATTTCTTAAGAGGAATGCGAGAAACTAGAAGGCAATGTAACAATGCCTTCAAAATTCCAAGTGAAAATAATTTCCAATCTAAAAATTTGTAAATAGGTAAACTATCAATTAATCAGGCAAGGTTTCAAAAGTTTACTTCTCAGGCACCCTTTCTTAGGAAGCTACTGGGATATGTTCTATAAAACAAGGAAGAAAGTGGAAAATAAAAAAATCATGAAATCTAGGAAATAGTCTCTAACACAGGAAAGAGCAGAGACTCTTCTAGGGCAAAACTGTGTAAGCCACAGTGCAATCAGTCTCAAATGGAGCAGAGGATGAAGTCCAGATGGTATGCTGCCAAGAGAAGGGAAAAAAATTAACTGAAAGATTACCTGATTATACCAGGAGGAGTTTAGTAATTTTGGAGAGTTTGGAGATGAATTATTGATAAGCAAACAAAAAAAAGACAATCATTAATTTCAGAAAAAAAATTACAAAGTTGTAAGAGAAATGAGATGCAATCATCATTTACTACATGGATTGGCTGAGAATATTTACAGTCATAATATAAGCACTGAATATTGATTTAACCAAAAATTATAACTATACTAGGAAGAGGTACATGGGATATATGCAGAGAAGAAAAGTGCCAAATTCTCATTTTCCACGGTAAAAAGTCAGTAAAGTCTAAAATTGAAAAATCAAGAAACAGCTGTATAAGCAAGGCTATTTAATAATATGGAGGAAATTACCAAAAGAAATAGCCCAAAGAATTAAAAACAGTATTCTCTGCAGAGTGGAAATTTGGGGCAGGGCTACTCTTTTGGTTATAATTTCAAGGGTCTTACTGTTTTTTAACTCTATCATTTGAAAATTAATATTAAATTAAAAGCAATTATCAAATAAGAACGTGCTAAGAAAAAACAAATCACAAATGTTAACTGGACTTTTTGTCACTGAGGAGCACTAACTTGCATATCTGTCTGATTTCACAATAACTACTAGAGGCCTACAGCAAAGAAAGCTGCAAGTAAACACAGCCTCCCCCAAACAAAAACAATTTATATCTTATTTCTCTCTGTGGCAGCCAGCCTCCAAGGTAATACCAGTAATCTTCACCTCCTGGCATTCATGCTCTCACATAACGTACACTGAGCTGTTTGTGTGAGCAATAGTATGGCAGAGATACAGTAGGTGACTTCCTTCCTCCCTCCCTTCCACTGAAGTATAGTTTATTTCAGTGTGTTAATTTCTGGTGTACCGCAAAGTAACTCAGATATATATATATATATTTCATTGTGGTTTATTACAAGATACTGAATCTAGTTCCCTGTGCTATACAGTAGGTCCTTGTTGTTTATCTATTTTATACATAGGTGTTTATATCTGCTAATCCCAAACTCCTAATTTATCACCTCTCCCCTGCCCCTTTCCTCACTGGTAACGGTAAATTTGTTTTCTATGTCTGTGAGTCTATTTCTGTTATGTAAGCAAGTTCATTTGTATCATTCTTTTAGATTCCACATGTAAGGGATAACATCTGTATTTGTCTTTCTCCGTCTGACTTCACTTAGTATGATAATCTCTAGGTCCAGGACAGCGTGTGACTTCTAAGGCTGGGTTATGAAAAGTATTCCAGCACCAGCCTTCCCCTCTCAGACTGCTCACTCTGTTACAGGGGCAATCAAGCAGCACTGATGAGAGGCTCATGTGGAACAAAACTGAGGCCTCTGTGCCAACAGCAAGCACCGACTTGCCAGCCATGTGAATGAGCTGCATTAGAAGCAGATCCTTTAGCCCCAGTCAGGCCTTCAGATGACTGCAGCCCCAACTAATACCTGGCTATAACCTCATGAGAGATTCTGAGCCAGAACTATTCAACTAAGCCATTTTTGAATTCCTGACCCACAGAAACTGTGAGGTAATAAATGTTTACTGTTTCAACCACAAAGGTTTTGGTTTAATGTATTATGTAGTAACAGAAAATTAATATAATTCTCTTCCTCGACTTTTTAAACAGTAACATCTACAGTTATTTATTTAGTAGATATCAAGGTATTTTACCGACATTATCTCATTTAATCCTTAAAATAAATCTGTAGGTAGATACTCCAGAGCACTAACAGTAGAGAGTAAGCTAGCAGGAGTGGAAAAATGACCACAGGTGCTCTAGTTTGTTTTTCGCAACATTAATTCCACATCCCCACTTTGGATCAGGCAGGAAGTTCACCAAAGGCCCTTAATCTCTTTTTTCTTCCCTAATTCCTCTATGGCCCCACCCTATCTCATGCTCCAACTACACCTTCTTAAAAGTTCTTTCTTCCTCCAAACCTCTCTCATCCCCATTCTCACATCTGTTCTTCAACACCAGGAGGACTTACTCTCTCCCTTACCCATCAGCACCCACCTGTCTGCACTTACCCTTATGTAAGCAGTTTAGGTTCTATGTGGTCAAATCTCTCATTTCCCCAAACTGTACACTTTCTGCCCATTTGTTCTTTTCTCCTATCTGTCCGTCAAAACATCAATCTGTTTTGTTCTTTCAGCTGATAACCCCACATCATTTTCCACATACGAGAAACTGTTCTTTCTTTTTAAAAAGAACTTCATTGAGGCATATTTTGCACATCATATAATTCACCCTTTCCGAGTATAAATTCAATGATTTTTTTTTAGCAAATTTACCAAATTAGACAACCAGCACCATAAATCAGTTTTAGAACACTGTATCACTTCATTAGATTCCTTGTGCCCATATGCTGTTAACCCCTGGCCTCTCCTCTCCCACACCTGGAAACTACTAATCTACTCTGTCTCTGTAGCTTCCTCTTTTCTGTATATTTCATACAAATGGAATCATACAGTAAGGGGTCATGTGTCTGGCTTATTTCATTGAGCATGCTTTTGAGGTCTGTCCATGTTGTAGCATGTATCTATAGGTAATTTCTTTTTATTGCTGAAGAATATTCCATTGTATGGCTATACCAAATTTTGTCTATCCATTCACCCAGTGAAGGACATTTAGGTTGTTTCCAATTTTTAGCTATTATGAATAATGCTGCTGAGATGATTCATTTGCCAGTCTTTGGGTGGAGAATGTTTCTATTTCTCTTGGGTAGATCCCTAAGAGTGGCATTGCTGGATCATATGTTAAAATTTATGTTTAATGTTTTAAGAAACTGTCACACTATCTTCCAAAGTGGCCACACCACTTTACATTCCAACCAGCAGTGTATGAAGTGATCTCAATTCTCCATACTCTTCCTGACATTTGTTACTGTCTGTTTTTTATATAATACCCATTCTAGTTGTTGTGAAATAGTTCACCGCGGTTTTAATGGTGGTGATATGTAAAGAAGGAAGGGGAAAAAAAAATTCCTAAAACATCAACCAGAGGAACTGGTACCAATGTAAATAAATACATGATTACAACCTCAGGTGAGTCCTCACTATTCACTCAAAAATTCTACTTCGTTTCTCTGATCTGCTTGTTTTCCCACACTCCACAACAATTAATTCATACCTTCAAGTACTGTCCTTAAAATCTAACCTCTATTTGCCTCCTACGGGACCTGGCCCCACTTCCTACCTCCCAGATAAGTAAAAACTAATAGTTCCTATCTTGACTTCCTCCTACTTTACACACAAGCCTAGATACCTCTGGATTTATCCTTTTCCCAACTAAGAAGGCAGCTGTAAGGGGAAGCTGAGACGAAGCGAGAGAGTAGCACAGACATATATATACTACCAACTGTAGAATAGATAGTCAGTGGGAAGTTGTTGTATAACAAAGGGAGTCCAACTTGAGGATGGAAGATGCCTTAGAGGACTGGGGCGGGGAGGGTGGGGGGGACTCGAGGGGGGGGAGTCAAGGAAGGGAGGGAATACGGGGATATGTGTATAAAAACAGATGATTGAACTTGGTGTACCCCCCAAAAAATAATAAATAAATAAATAAAATTAAAAAAAAAAAAAAAAAAAAGAAGGCAGCTGTGGACCTCCTCCTAATAAATGACAACTTTCTATAGGAACTCTGCATCCAATTCCCAGTGATACATTTTAGGATCCATGAGTCATCAATTCTCTCTCCTTTCTGGGCAATCTACCCTTCAATTGTATTCTTCCCATCAGCACTTAAAGTCTCTAGCCCCAGCTTCACACACACGTACATACACGTACACACACACACAAGCTTCCAAGTACTGCTTTCTTCAAACTCTCAACCAAGTTTTTTGAAAGTTACCTATATTCCCAATGTCCACTTTTCTACACTTTTCATTTTATATGTCTGCACTTCCATCCATTCTTCAGCTCAACCCAATCTGATTTCTTAAAATATCTATGAAACAGCTCGAACTAGAGTTTCAGTATCCTCTCAACAATATTCAATGGAGCTAAAAATTTCCTCCTTGAAGCACTCTTTTTCTCCTGGCTTTCACAATACATTCTCATGTCTCCTATCACACATTTCCGCATTACCTGCAAGCAGAGGCAATGACTGCCTTTGTTCCAGACTATCTTGAAAAAGATGTTAATAAAAAGATGTTAATATAGTGAATAGCCTTGGAAGATAAAGATGGTGTCTCTTTTCTGGAGCAAAGGACAGGCATGCTTACTGTCTGTTATAAAAGACTTGGCTTCCCAAAGTCAGACTTCCTTTTCTGTGTGCAGGTATTACCTGACCCTCTTCAACAAATGTTGGTACCAGGCACACTGCTTTGCTATGGGTAATAAACTGTTCATTGTCTCTGACCCAAGAGGTTTGTATCTTTGGCCAGTATCTATGAAACTGTCAGTTTAACTTGCAAAGAGAGTGAAATTTTAGCGTTTTACAGTTCTTAACACTTTCTGGCAGCCCCGTTTCGGTTTCCTGGCTGACCTCTACTCCTTTACCTGATCTTTAAATGCAGGAGTTCCTCAGAGTTCATATTTCTTTTCTCACTCTGTACTGTCTCCTCTCCGGAGTTTTAATTGATCCTATGGCTTCAATGGACTACCTCTACACCAATAATTCCAAAATATTTTTCTGCAGTCCAGGTCTGTCTTCTGAACTCCAGAACCACGCAGCTAACTGCCTCACAAACAACTCTACTCAAATACTGATATGCTCCCAAACTCACTAGTACTAAACTGAACTCAGTAATTCCCCTCTGCCCCTGTTCCATATCACTACCATCTCCTGTGTTCCCTAGCTCAGTAAATAGCACGACTGTCCACCCAGATACTTATGCCAAAGCATCTAGGCATTATCCTTGACACCTCTCTCATACATCTTTTGAATTTGTCTACTTCTATCACTACCACCATTAAAACTAGCACAAGCCACCACTATATCATCTTTCACTCAGATTCTTTAGTTCATCTTTCTATCTCCATACTTGCCCCATACAAATGGTTTTCAAAGTGTGGTCCCTGGATTCCTGGTGGTGCTGAAACTCTTTCAGGGAATCTGCAAGGTCAACTAAGACATTATTTGCTTTTTCCACCATTTTGACATGTGCATTGACGGTTCAAAAACAATGGCGGATAAAACTGCTGGTTAAATTGTACTTGTACTCACTGTATCATTCATTTTCACACAAAATACCAGTTTCACTTAAGAATGTCCTTGATGAAGGAGAAAAAGTGTTCATTTTTTAAAATCTCAAATGCTGAGGTCAAGTCTCAATATTGTGTGTGACAACAATGAAGTGTACACAGCATTTCTGCTCAAAACCAAAGTACAATAGTTGCTCGAGGGAAAAACACTTGTATGGTTGTTTGAATTACAGGCTAAATTGGCCACTTTTTCCAAAGCACACCATTTTCATTTGAAAGAACAACTGACAAACTATGGTTATTCAAATATGGATATCTGGTGGACATTTTTTCAAATATGAATGAAGTAAGCCATCCGCTCATTATCTAATCCCACCACTGTCTGCTCACTGTGTTCACTGACGATCTTTGAGAAATAAAGGCTCACCAAGTTATACAGATTTTCCAAATACGTACATTTTGTTACACAATATATAAAAAATACAGACACGCACATTTGTTAGTATCACCACAGCCCGCTCAACATGTGAACCAGAGCCCCCAGGTAGCTGTGCACTCTGAAAGACTCCTCTTGCCTGTGCCAGTGCCTGGACCAAGACACTCCGTGCAGAAGACCCTTTTATCTTGCCACTGCCTGGACTTTCCCTGCAAGCTGCCTGGAGGGTCACACAATGAGTTGGTGCTGCTTCTGCAAGCCCCCATGTGTCCCATGCATTCTGAAGGGTTCTTGCCCCTGCCAGCGTCTGTTCTCTCAATACACGTCCACACCATCGGCTGCTGGTTGCCTAGCCCCCTGCCTGTACTTGAGAGGATGGCCTACTGCCTGCCCAGCAACTCCAGACCAGCTCCAGCCTGACCAAGCCAGCAAACTTCTCTGCTACATAATGAGCTGAACCACACCTTCACCAATGATATCTAACTCTCTTCCAATTTGTCCTACCTTGGGTATTCTCTGCCAGCCCTACAGTACCATATAGAATTTCCTTACATCTTATAATTACTCTTGTATCACAGTTAATATTTATACTAAACTTCCCCTACTCTATCTCCTGATTGGACTGAGACTGCTACACATACTAAAGCACTGTACTTACATTTTCCATTACTAAACTATATGCTCTTTTTAGCACCAATATGCTATCTTAGCCATCTTTTACTCGCCAGAAACATGTGAGTACTCAATGTTAGCTGAATGAGTTAAACAGCGTTGCTGAGAGATGCATGCACCGAGTATCAACAGAAAACTGGGCTGGATTAATACCACCTCTTCTAACAAGGAATTTCCAGAATCCTATGAATCTGGAAAGCTAATTCTATAAGGATAGGTAATCAAAAAGGACATGTGGGGAACCAAAAAAGCTTGCAACTTAAACCGAAAAAGTACGATAATGTGTGTTATCATACTTCTGAAATGAACTGATAACAACAGATATACTTCTGATCAATTACTCAGTGGAAGATCCAAGAGGTGGTTAATGCTTTAAAAAAAGATGCTGAGGGCTGCTATTTTACATGGGAAGCAGCTGATGAAGGGCATATCCAGGTTTCCAGGACTGCAGATCTTATCGCTCAAGGCTAAGTGGCTGCTACGAAGATTAAGCATTATAACGTATCTCTCAACGCAGAGGTCACAGACTGCTGGCCTACAGATGTGTTTTGTTTGTTCTACACAGAGTTTTAACATTTTAAAGTTTAATTGCCAACACTAAAAAACCAGAGATTTTTTACATGAAAATTCAAATTTCTGGCTTCTTAAAATAAACAGAAAATACTACAATACCAACCCCACATTTCTGCTGGAACTGAGTAGCACCTAGTCTTTTATATAAGGCATTTGTTCTCCTATTTGCCACAATTCCAGCCAGGGCCATTTCACTTGTTTATGGTGCCTCTATGGTCCTTATAAGCATGAGCATACAACCCCCAGTGTAAGCAGGTTTATAAGCATAGGCTTCGGAATCACAGATTTTTGTTCAAGTTTCTCCTTTATCATTTATTAGGTAATGGTACTCAGTAGTGGGACCCTGGCCAAGTGGATAATAACACAATTTATTTTATAGAATGGATACAGTAAATAATCATTAAACACTAGTACTTTATTACAGCCATTATTAAGCTGGGAAACAGAATGGTATTAAGGGGGGGAAAAGTGTTGGTCTGAAATCAGAAGATATGAGTCTAAGACCAAACATTCTCACTTAGAAGATATGTGACCTTAGGCAAATTACTCAGATTTTTAGCTTATTTTCCTCATCTGCATCAAACTATCTTTCCTACCTAACACAAAGCAATGTAGTGAAGACAGATAATGTAAAAGGGTTTTGTTATTTCTCAAAAGTGATAATTCCAGGTTTACACAGTAGATGGAGAAATTACCCATAGGAGATATCAATATTAACAACAGGCTTTAGATAAACTAAATATGAAAGAGAAATACACTGAAGACTGAAGGAAAGGGGAAACACTCCAACACTCTAGGCCTGCCTAAAGCCCCAAGGAGGGTATCTCTGGAGTCTAGACTAAGAGAGCAAGGCGACTGGTAAGAATCTGCCAGAGTAGCTTTAGGGTAAACCTAAAAACCCTGTTCAAGGCCAGGAGCCTGGAGAAAAGATTAAGAAACTGTTCTAGAAGGCCCTGTAACTCTGGACTTTGCAACAGGATTAACTCACGCTCATGTCTCATTAGCCAATGTATTGCTTCTATCTCTAACTGGTACCAGGCTGGATTGGAATTGATTTCCAATAAAGAACTCTGACCTTTGTTTTTGTTTTGTTTTGTTTTTTAATATTGCCATGGAGAGTCTAAGAAGGCAGAAAGAGAAAACAGATTCCTGCTTATTTAAGATTTTTTTTTCACTCATTGACAAAGGTAGAGAAAACCAGAAAAATCATATCTATTATTGATAAAGGTACAGACACACTCTCCTCATTTGCTCCTGGTAAGCATGTGATCTGGCACTGTCTGCTAACATAACAGGCATACTTCATGGTGCCTGTCCAAACTGCCACCCATGGAATGGACAGGGCTCAGTGTCCCATTACCTCCCTGGCTATAGTGCAGAAGCAAGAGCCAACCCCTTGGCAGGTCAATGACCAATAGCCTGGTGGAAAAACTATACTAGGACAATTAGATTCCTCTCTCAGGAATTTGCAATGAGGACACAGACTGAACCAGAAAGTTATTAAGAGCTAAGCTAGAGACAGAGGTTGCCATTTGTGGCCATGTATAAAGTTAGCAGGCAGAGGCAGCTTGTCTGCAGTGAAGTAGAGGGAGCAGAAGAGTGGAGGAGGGCCAGGAATCCGAAGCCCTGAGAGAAAAAATAAAGAGCTCCCTCAATTCTGGCCCCCTGCCCATTTTCTTGAGATACAGCCACCTTTTATTTGCCTGGGAGCTCTGTATCATTACAGTAAATCTTCTTCACTTGAGCTAGTGGCTGTCTGTTCTCTGCTACCAAAAGGACCTAATCTAGAACAGAAATTGTCTACAAAAGCACAGTTAAAACCAACAGACTGTTGAACAAAATGTGGAGGATTGGTGAGTGCATGGCTGTAGATGGAAAAGAATCACATTAGGTAAAGGTAATCCTTAGAAAGCTATGTATCAGGTGTAAACATTACAAGCAAGCTATTTCATTGCTTACCCAACTTACAGCCCCTTCCAGAGTCCATGGAAGAGACAAGATTAGAAAACGTGGACTTGTGTTCCTATCAGCAAGATAACTGACCAGCAACAGATGCCTGACTTGCCCAGCCAAACCATAGGTTAACTATAGGCTAAAACAATAGGTGAAAAAATCATGTAGAGATACAGTCTTAACCGGCTGGTAAGCCAATCATGACACACAAAGAATGGCTGGTAGTGGCTATATTGGGTATCACATAATACCAATAAGTAAAGTAGACTGGAGAATAGATATTCAAAAAAGAAACAGGGAGGGACTTCCCTAGTGGTGCAGTGGTTAAGAATCCGCCTACCAATGCAGGGAACACGGGTTCGATCCCTGCTCCAGGAAGATCCCACATGCCACAGAGCAACTAAGCCGTGCGCTTAGAGCCCATTCTCCTCAACAAGCCGCAGCATGGCAACAAAGAGTAGCTCCTGCTCTCCCAACTAGAGAAAGCAGCAACAATGTAGACCCAATGTAGCCAATAAAATAAATTAATTAACTTAAAAAAAAAAAAAGAAAAAAGAAACAGGGATAAAGAGAACAGGCAACCTCCAAGTGGCAGAAAGAACAGCCTCTCACTTAGAAACTTGAGTTCCCATGAGGCCTGACTGTGCTTTCTTCCTCTGCCTTTGGATGTCTGGAAACTGCAACAACATCTTCTTTCTTGAGTGCTGAGTTAAGTGAGTTTTTGTTCCTTGTATTCAAGGGTAAAGACTGGAAAAGACAGTACACATACAGTAAAAGTGAAAAAGAGAAGAGTTTGATGGGGGTGGAATGAACAATACTTTCAATCCAATATACAATATGCAACCTATACAATAAGGTTGCATTAAATTTTAACTGCCACACACACACAGCACCTTTATTTATAGATAGGGAAAAGTTGGTAACAACCTCAATATTCAAAGATCTGCTAACTAAACCGTGATGCATTCATACAGGCAAGAGTGTGCAGCCAGTACAGAAGAAGCTGTAGAAAAGTACAGGTATCCCTTTCTACTTAAACTCATGTTCCCTAACTCAGAAACCAAATAGATTCAGATAACAAGAGATACTTGTATTCAATGAAATGGAAAGATGGTCATGATACATTAAATAAAAAAAGGTTACAAAACTACATATACTGTATTTTCATTAAAGTAGCACATTTACATATGTTTGTATATGCACATAAAAATGAAACTGTTTCTACACTACTGTTTTTGTCTTTGATTCCCAACCCAACCTCATTTCTTATAATCAGTAAAAACCCTCCTAAAAAATTAAATACAGATTTTCTTTCCGAGATTGCAAGCTAGGATTTGGAAAACCAAGTCCTGAGTCTGCTCTAGGATGGAGCAGTAACATGGTTAAAAAACAAGCAGTTAGTCAGTTAAAAAGAAAGATGAATGAGATTACCTGAGATAAAGGGAGCCTGAGGCTTTATACCAGGCTGAAGGCCCTCTTGCCCAATACCAGCTACTTTCTAAAACATGTTTCACTAGAGCTAGTCCAGTCTCCTCACTGCCTTTCCCCTTACTCATTTTCATTTATGTTTTCAGTTATGCTTGCTGGTCATTCTAATCCCCAAGTGCTGACTGGCCTCTGTGATCCCTCTGTTCAACGTCAATTCAAGTCCTCCTTCCTTCAGAAAGCAGTCTCTGACTATTCCAGGCAACAGTGGTTTTTCTCTTCCTTGGAACCAGGTATATTTTCAAATTTAGAGATCTACTTAAGAGAGTCACTCAAAATCTCCAAGGCTGTATAGTCAATGCATTGGAGTGCCAGACAGGCAACTCCAGATCATTAAAAAGGCATTCTGCCACTAGTGAAATCATGAAAGTTTAAAATGTGGCTGATGTGCACAATGTGTCCACTTCCATAAAGATACCTTGAGTATAAACTTGGGAAGCAAAAAGATAAAATGGCGATAGAAAAGCAGAAATTAAAGAATTTGTGTTGTATTTTATCTAAAGATACTTAATAAGGGAAGGTATTGTTAGTGAGTCAGATAGTCAAGGCTAGTTCACTCACCACCCACTCTCAACCACTTCAACCACTTCTCCCTTGTCTCTCTCCTGCAAAAGCCAGAAAGCTAAATAATTCATCTTTCGGCCTTTAAAGCTAAGAGTGGCGATGACATTTTGGCCAAGGAGATATAGGCAAAAGCTGCTGGGGGGGCTTTTCTTCCTGTTTTGCTCTTCCAGCTGCCTAGAACATGGACCTAATGCCTGGAGGTACATCAGCAATTTGCAACCCCCCAAATGAAAGCAAAACAGAAAAAAGGGAGAAGCCCAGGTCCTTGTTGATATTAGCGCTATACAGTCCCAGTATGCTCACATCCAGACTTCCTGTTAGATGAGAAAAATAAATCCCTGTTTGTTGGAGTCACTGAACAGTAGATTTTCGGTTCCTTGAAGCTGCAGGCATTCCTGGTACAGTTAGCAGGAAGCTTAGAAGAGTGTTCTGAACTATCTTTCGTCCCCAACATATAAGAGAGCTAGAATACTTTCCCTTCATTAAGTTACTCACTACAACTGTGATTCTCAGCCTGGTAGGCATCCGAATGTGGGAAGCAAGAGAGTATAGTGGTTCAGAACTTGAGTGATTACCAATGTAATGTCTCCCAAGCACGTGTCTGGGAGGCCATTCAATCTGGTCCCTCCAAAAATGCAACAAGGATTTTTTGTTTTTCTACTCAAGTTGCTCCTTTCTTTCAAAGTCAATAATTCTTCCAATTTTATTCCCCACTAATTAAGTACTAAGAAATTATTTAGGTAATTACTTAATAAACCTCTCATAATAACCACTCTATTAAAAAATGTTTTAACCCCACAGAAATAAAAACCAAATTTCTGTTTTAAAGGCATCTATATTTACTGGTGTTCTACTATTTATCATGGTTATAAATACCCTGGTACTCTGGAACTCACTTATGTACAGATGCCCATGACAGCTTATTTTCCAGAGAGAATATAGTTCTTATATTATTAATCACTCTTTCAATACATTTTATGGTTGTTTTGATAGTTTCCTACTGATTTCCTGCATTTGGGAAATATAGGCTATCTTCAAGTAGGCACATTTCCACAAATTATCCATAGAAAGAACTTACGCTCATATTAAAAAACATCCTCATGTATGTTCTTTTACTTTACTAAGCTATAAAATGTGGGTTAAGAAACTTCCAGGCCAGGATCACTAGATATTTGAGAGAAGTAAAGGGAAATAAAAACTCTTTCTTGTATATAATCAACTTAGCTGTTCCCTTTTAAAAATTAATACAAAGTTATCATCAATGAAGAAATAAAATGTGAATGAAAGACACATGGCACTAAGAAAAGACCAACCTCTCAATACAAATCACAGCAGCTAAACACATAAGGTAAAGGATGTTGGTGAACTGTTTATTTTTAAATGGCAAACTAATTTTAAGATAGGGATCTTCTCCAAAACACACTCTGAAATATCGAAATCTTCTCACAATGTACAAGAAAATACTGCTAGTCTAGAACATTTAAACCCACCAAAATCTACAAAAAAAAATCACAAATGCAATCTTCTTAAATAACACAAGAAGGAAAAACAAAAACAAAAACCCCAAGGTTAAAGCTCCCTCCGAAACTGCAATAGATGTGGCATTTAATTTCTCTTTTCACTGAAAAGTCAGAAAAGAGTAATCTAAATCACTCTTCCAAACAGGTATTCCCTTCACTGGCCTGGCTGAGAAAATTACTCAGTTGTCAATTAAGTCAAGACTTCCATCTAATACGCTGAGTTTCTGCCAAGTTCACTCTTCTGAGACCTCAGTGAAAGGTTTGATCCTGATCAGGTGCCTGCAAAGGTCTGCCAAGAGTGTTGGTGCACAAGCCAGGGCAAACCATGCCCTACTCAACAACTCAAACCAGTGGGCCCTGCTGATGATTCCTATTCAAAGGAGAGCAGATAAAGAATTGTGGGCACTGTTCACTTGAAAAAGTAAATTATACATTTGATAGCTCTAGAATATCATCAGGCAGGTTTTTGTTATTTTTAAAAATTGTAGTAGTAGTTTCTTTGAGGGAGAAAAATCATTACTAAACTAACTCAGATTTTAAAATGAGAAGCTACGGTAGGGGCTTACATCCTCCTGTCCCAAGAAGAGTTATTAAAATGTTCGATATATGTAGGTGTACCTGCTAAGACATGATAGGAATAAATTCAAAATTTCTTCAACTCAGTTTGACAAATACATTTTTATTATTAGAAACTAAACAAACCCAAGAAAATTTAAGCAACATTACCATACTTGGTGCCTCCAAGTCTAGGTACATTGAAGAACTTCTTATGTGAACTGTCATTTAATGTTTCAATAAGGTACTCAAAGGCATATCCTGAAAAAGAAAAGTTATACTTTCATTAAACACTGCTACAAAGTACCTTATTCAAAGTGAAATTACCTAGAAACCAGCTTTGTCCAAAAGAATTTTCTGCAATGGCGCAAATTTTCTGCATTTACACTGTCCAATAAGGTAGCCATTAGCCACATATGGCCATTGAGCACTTGAAATGTGGTTAAAGCAACTGAGGAACTGAGTTTTTAATTTTATTTAATTTTAATTAATTTAAAATGTGGCTAGTGTCCACTGTATTGGACAGTAAAACTCTAAACCATGACTCTTGTCAAATAGAAACTGGTAAAATAATTAACTCCTGAAAAGTGGTAATACAGAATACCTGGAAAGGGACAATAGGAAATGACTTAAATGATGAATAGGCATGTTTTGTGAAGACATGTCCTGAAAATTGTATAAATACAGAGAGCACAATGTGAGAACGCCACAATTACGTTAGAACAACTGATTTTTTAAAAGTAACCAAAAGACAGGCTTTTACACAGCATTCAACAACATGAACAAAATCAAAACCAAACCAAAACAAACAACTGATCAGGTAAGACCTTAACAGGCCTTAAAACTAAAGGTAAAAGTGAACAACAAAATACCTGGGTAAATTAGCAGAGTCTCCCTAAAAGACACGTCTTTCTGGTTTTGCATGAATTGAAGCTTAACTACAAAGTCAAAGACCCAGAGGTCTGATTTGAATGTGCCCCAGCTTCTAAGGTTCTTGGGGGAAGTGGCAGGGAGGCAGCCTTGAGATTAAAGAACCTTCAGATCTTTTGTGCAGATTCAGTGCGGTGGGTGGTCAGGACCCCCAACATTGTCAGGACCTTAGTCCGAAATGAGAAGCGATAAGCACTGCCCACTTTTTGAGAACAGATGTTTTTCCTTTTTTTATTGAGGGGCAAGCGAGGGAGGGTGGATGGGGAGAAGAGACCCAGCGCTGCAATAAATGGTCCGAGAACTGGCTGACCAGCGTTCGGCCTTGACCGCCCCCCACCCTGCTTCTAGAGGCAAAGAGGAGGAGGGGCTCAAGGCCGGACAGCGGAATAAACAACTAGCTGCGAGAGACCCAAGCAGAGAGACACAGACCCCCCTCCCTTTACATCTTACAAATGGGGGGCGGGGAGAAGAAGATGGTGGGCCTTTCCTCGACCCTAGTGCTACTGAGTACCGGGAAGCCGCTGGCAGCCAGCAGTGGCCAACAGGCCGAGGCCCGCCCGGGTCAAGGCCAGCGGCGGAGCGGACGGCGCCAGTGGGGTCACGCTGAGGGGCGAGGGCGGCCAGGCCGGGCCCTCGAGGCCTGGGCGCAGAGAGTGCGGCCCAGCAGGCAGGGCCCGAGGGAGCGCGACCTGAGCCCGGAGGGCCCCGGCGCCGGCCAAGCGACTCCAGGCGAGAGGAGCAAAGACGTCGGAGCCCAGGCAGCGCGCGTCTCCAGCTGCCAGATCCAGTCGGTGGACTAAAACTAACCTGCACTTGGGGCGTCCATCGCCGGAGACCATATTATCCCTGCGGGGAGGGGGCCCGCGGGGGAAGTAGGGGGAGGTCGGGCGGGGAAGAGGGGGAGGAAGGCAGGCAGACCGGCAAGGGAGGAAGGAGAGGAGCAATCTCGCGCAAACACCGCGAGAGCCGCAGACCCGGCCCCGGGTCTCAGCTCGCGGGATTTGCTGCCCAACTCTCGCGGGATCCTCAGACGTGGAAACAAAGAAAGAGAAGGGGCGGAGCCAGCCAGAAGGCAGTTCCCTGCGCAATCCCTACTGTTCTCGCGAGCCCGGGTGAAACGGGGGGGGAGGGGGGGAGGCTGTGGCGTTGGCGTCACTCGCTTGTCCCTCTTAGAGACCCGTTACTTACTTGTGG
This sequence comes from Hippopotamus amphibius kiboko, assembly GCF_030028045.1. NCBI lineage: Eukaryota > Metazoa > Chordata > Mammalia > Artiodactyla > Hippopotamidae > Hippopotamus > Hippopotamus amphibius. The sequence continues at coordinate 217,816,918 of NC_080187.1, forward strand.
CCTCAAGTGTCCAGTTGCAGTTGTGAGACTGAGCGGTGTAGGGGCTTTTTCGGGGGATATCCGGCCGGCTGTGTGTGCGTGTTTCGAGGGGTATCCGGCGGGGTGTGTGTGTGTGTGTGTGTTTCGGGGGGTATCCGGCGGGGTGTGTGTGTGTGTGTTTCGGGGGGTATCGGGCGGGGGTGTGTGTGTTTCGGGGGGTATCCGGTGTGTGTGTGTGTGTGTGTGTGTTGGGGGGCGAGCGAGGGTCGGAATTGGAAGTCCTACGAAAAACAGTTTAAGGAGAACCGCTTTACCGTGAAGATAAAGCCTTCAGTTAACCTGTCATATGTGTAGCCTACACGCGTGTTCTCTGGAGAGGGTGGCAGGACCGATCTGGCACGTAGGAAGAGCTCAACTATTTGTTGAGTGAATTTTCCTCACACTCCTGTAGCTTCAGCCTCTCCCTTTCTCCTGACTCCTTCACCAGTGGCAGTTGATCATGCTTAAGTCTCCATCCCTCCTCTGCCTAAGCTCAAGTCCCTACGTTCTTCTCTACCGTCTTATCTCCCGTTGGCAGCCAACTCTGCAGAAAGGGCTGCTTGTGTCTCCCTTCCCCTCCCACTCCTTATCCCTCTCCAATCTGCCTTCCACCCCCTAGAAACGCCTCTGGTCAAGATCAGCCATAACTCCGTTTGCTGATCTCACGTTTCTCAATGCTTACTCTGTTTGATCTCTCCCCTTGTTGAGAAATATTCTTTCATCAGATTTTGTGATCTCAGACGCTAGTTCTTACTGTTGTTTTTTCTTCCTATCCGTCAGAGTGCTCCATCTAAGTCTCCTCTGCAGGCCCCTCTTCTGCCTGGCCATGAGATGTCCTTTGTACAAAATATTCCCCAGGGCTCTGGCCTTGCAACTCCTCTCACCATTTTCCCTGGCACATCCCACCTTCTCCTTTGGCTTCAGTTACTTGTTACATGCTGTTGCTTCCCTGTCTACCTGCATCCCAAACACATCTTCTAAGCCCAGAGAGGTATATTCTAGTACCTATTTGGATGCCTCCACATCCCACAGGCACCTGAGACTCAAAATCTCCAAAATGGAACTCATCATTTCCCCCTTAAAACCCACTACTCCTTTTGCATTGCCTGTATCCGTGAATGGCACCTCAGCCACTCAGTTACCCATGCCAGAAACCAACACATCATGCGCAATCCTGCACCCGCTACCTTTAATCACTGACCCAACAAGCCCTGTCGAAGCAAACCCCATTATGCTTCCTCTATTTATGTACCTTGCTAACCAGTCCTCCTACCATCACCCAGGTCTCGATTTGAACATTCCTGTGACAATCTTCTTCTCAAAAAGACCCTAGGACATGAGTACTACCATAATCGTCATCCTAACGATGATGAAACGGAAACTCAGCGAGGTTAAGTAACTTACAGTTACCAAGTGACTGAGTCAGGATTTCATCTGGTATCTCATACCTATTGTTGATACCCTCTTCGGGAAACTTCCTTTAGGCAGAATCACTTCTCTGTTGTAGTATCTCACTTGCTGTTCTCTCTTCATTAAACACTCTGCTGTGCCCTTTTCTACTAACCCCTACTCATTCTTCAGGCCTTAGGCCAGATATTTCCTACAGGAAATATTCACTGACAACCCCTCAACCCTAAGTTTGGGTTGGGAATGTGATGAAAATGCTTCCCTATCTTCCTCTATTTCAACTAGAGCACTTTATCACACTTGATTATAATTGCCCATTTACTGTATTCTCCATATCTTGGTTAGATACTTTTTAGCTCCATGCGATACCCAATTAACAATGGCTGAAACAATACAGACCTGTAATTGTCCACAGTCAGCAGTAACAGATCAATGACACCATCAAAAACCCAGGCTCGTTCCATATTTTGGCCCCACACTCCTCAGCATTTTAGGAGGAGGCAACAATTCTCAGACTTGTTGCCTCCTGGTTGCAAGATGACTGCATCATACAGAGGCATTATGTTGTCCTACAACTTCCAAAAGAGAAAGGGAAGGTGGTGCAGAGCCCCTCTCTTTTTTTATCAGAGAAAAAAATATTTTTCTGAACAACCTCTGCAGACCTCTCATTGACCAGAAATTAGACCAGTAGCTCTCTGTTCTATCAAACCCAACACCTCTTTTCAAGACATGTGTTTTGTAATGTCTCCTTTGCTATCCTGACATGAAATTCATAGATAATATAACCTATACAAAGCAACAAAATAATCTATATAGTGCCCTAACTGTAATATAAAGGAGAAATAAAAGGAATTTATTAGAAAATAATGTGTATTACGATATGCAGGCACACAGGTACGTCCACACTGCACAACATAATAATGTAGTCAGATGCTTGCATGTACTTATGATTTTACAGAACGTAAGATATTTAACCAAATGTAGTCAATGCTTTTTATTTATATTTGACATTTCAAATTAAGGACTAAATACATATGTCTTGCAAAAATATATATCATGAATTCATGTATATAATAAAAACATTTATATAATAAATTATATATGTGCATATATATCATGAATGACTAGCTTAAATGGAGGCTAATGAAATGTATGGGTGACAAATATTATTGGAAATATTGTCACTGCTGATTTTCCGGAGTGATGAACAATTCCTGGCAAAGTTCCAAACAAAACAAACTAGCAACCTTTCCTCTTTTTACATGATATTTGCATCCCTGGAAAATTCAGAGTCTGTTAAAACCATACACAAATTACTTTTACATTTGTTTGTAAATGGGATTAAGTTCTAGGTTCAGGTAAGTATAAACATGTATGTTGTTATTGTTTTTATGTTTGTGTGTGTGTTGTCTACCTGAATATCTGGCAGCATGTTCAGTCAGGGAGAGTGCCTGATTCTTTGTTGTGAAATTATGTCCTATGGAATATCGTAGTCTCACATCCATTAAATGCTAAAAGTGCTTTCCTCCCATGGCGACAGTAAAAAACACCCTCCAATTTTCTGTTGTGTGGTTTTTTTTTTTAAACAGCTTTATTGAAATTTAATTCACCCATTAAAAGAAACTTTATATGTTTTGATAATTGTAGATTCACGTGCAGTTAAAAGAAGTAAGAGAGACTCCATACAACTCTTCACCAAGTCTTACCCCTTTCTTAAGCAGATTTCAGTAGTTTTATAAGCACTCTTTTGTTGGGAGTGTGTGTGTATTTAATTCTATGTGATTTTATCATGTGTTGATTTGTGTGACCACCACCACAGTGAAGACACAGAACATTTCCAAGGATCCCTCATGTTGCCTTTTATAACCGCATCCACATTCCTTCTAGGCTGCACTCCATCATCCCCTAACCCCTGGTAACTGCTAATCTGTTCTCCATTTCCATAATTTGACATTTCAAGAATGTTATACAAATGGAATCACACTGTATAAAACCTTTTGGGACTGGCTTTTTCTCACACAGCATCATTCCCTGGGGATCCATCCATGTTGTATCACTAGGTGGCTCCTTTTCATTGCTGAGTGTATTCCATGATGTGGTTGTACCACAGTTTGTTCAACCATCGCTGGAAAACGTTTGGGTTGACTTGAATTTGGGGCTATGTGAATAAAGCTGCTATGAACATTCATGTACAGGTTTTTGTGTAAACATAAATGTTTGCTTCTCTGTAATAAATGCCCAAGAGTGCAGTTTTTGAGTTGTATGGTAGTTGCATATTTAGTGCTTAAAAAAACTACCAAACCGTTCCACAGTGACTGCACCATCATTTTACATTCCCACTAGCAACATATGAGTGGTCCATTGATCCAGTTTTTCCATACCCTTACCAGCATTTGGTGATGTTACTATTTTTTTATTTTAGCTATTCTTTTTAATTAATTAATTAATTAATTGGCTGCACTGGGTTTTCATTGCTGCACACAGGCTTTCTCTATTTGCAGCGCGTGGGGGCTGCTCTTCATTGTGGTGGCTTCTCTTGTTGTGGAGCATGGGCGCTAGGTGCATAGGCTTCAGTAGTTGCGGCACATGGGCTCAATAGTTGTGGCACACAGGCTTAGTTGCTCCGTGGCATGTGGGATCTTCCCGGAGCAGGGATGAAATATATGTCCCCTGCATTGGCAGGTGGATTCTTAACCACTGCGCCACCTAGGAAATCCCTATTTTAGCTATTCTGATAAGGATGAAGTGATATCTCGTGGTTTTAATTTCCAGTTCCCTAATAACTAATGAGATTGAACACCTTTTCGTGTATTTATTTGCCATCTCTAAATCCACTTTGGTGAGATGTGTTCATGTCTTTTGCCCAATTTCTAACTGGAGTGATTTTTCTTTCTTTTTTTTTATTATTACTTTTGAGAGTGCCTTATACATTCTAGATACTAGTCCCTTGTCAGATGTGTGGTTTGCAAATATTTTCTCCCAGTCTGTAGCACACATGGCTCCCCACCCCCCCCAACACACACACATTGCCTTTTGCACAAAATTGGAGTTTTATTAGCCAGGAAAAAGAGGAGATTCCTGTAATGTTGGCAACCCCTTGTGTCTGCCACACATCACTGCTCTGTAAACTCCATGAGGGCACGTGCCGTATCTGTGTGATTCCTTGCCAAGTCTCCAGCATCTAAACAGTACCTGGCACAGAGCGGGTACTAAATAAACATTTGTTGAATGGATGAAGTGACTTGTTCAAGGTTGTACAACTGGCAGAACCAGATTAAAAATAGAGGCTAGTAATTTGTTTTTCAACATTAAAAAAAATGTAATTAGTTTTTATTTAGAAGAGAGACTGAGAACTTCCCAGGGGAAGGTCAGAGAAGGAGGACCTTCCCTAAGAAACCAAAAATGACAGTAACTGTCTACTGACTCTTCCCTTGGCCCTTAGGAACCTCATCTCTTGACCACAAGTGAGTTGTCTAAGCACTTTTTCCTGGCCACATTTGTATTCTCCAAAGAGAAGTTTTCACAATACATTTGTTTTTCAAGTTACATTTCCAGTTAGATTTTTAACACTCCAGTGGTATTTTAGCACTTTTTTAGCCTGGCAATGTCCAGGCTGGTTCATCTCTTCTTTTTTAAACTATTTTGTAAAAATTCAAGGATACAGAAAAATTGTGAGAAACTTAAATTTTCTAATACACTTCATCTAGATTTATTTAATGTTACCACTTTGCCACATTTGCTTTCTCTCTCTCTATATATATATATATTACATAATAAGATCCTCATTATTTTGGGGGGGGTCATTTATTTATTTTTCAGCTTAGCTGAGATACAACTGACATACAACACTGTGTAAGTTTAAGGTGCACAATGTGAAGACTTGATAATACATAGCGCTGTAAAATGATTACTACAATACAGTTAGTTCACACATTCATCACCTCACAGTTACCTTTTTTTTCCAGTAGTGAGAACCTTTAAGATTTACTCTCTTAGTGACTTACAACCCTTCAACCCTAAATACATTATGTATCTCTCCCAAACAAGGACAATCTCTTATACAACCACAGCACAACGATCAAACTCAGGAGACAACATTGCTACAATACTAGTATCTCATTTATAATCCATATTCAAATTTTGCCAATTATCCCAGCTCTTTAAAGAAACTTTTCCCCCAGTCCAGAATCTAATTCAGGGTCAAGCACTGCATTAGATGTCACGTCTCTTTAGTCACCTATAATCTGGAACAGTTCCTCTGCCTTTCATTTTCTTTTATGACGTTGACATTTTTGAAGAATATTGGCCTCTTGTTTTGCAGCATGGCCTTTAATTTGGGCTTGCCTGGTTGTTTCTTTATGATGAAATTTAGATTTGCTCCTTTGGCAGGGGCACTATATAAGCAATGTTTTGTCCTTTTCAGTGCATCTTATCAGGAGGCACCTGATTTTACTTAGTTTCCTTTTTGGTAACTGAGCCAACTCAGTGTTAAATCGGCAGAGTTTCGAACCCAAATCTGTGGGACTCTAGAGCCCATGCTTTTACCCTTCCATAGCTTTGTGGTTAAACATGGTCTCAGTTACTGGGAGTGGTGGGGTGGAGGCTCCCACACCTTTCCAACTCTTCTCAGTAAGGCCTCTCAATAGCTAAGCCCTGAGTGTCCTTCTAATCTATGTTTTAATTCTATACAAAGTCTATTTGATTATTGATGTTCCAAAATAAAGGCCATGTCTTAAAAAAACCAACATCAGGATAAATATGAACACCTGCCATTCTGCAGCTCACCTTGGAAGCCACTGCTGAGCCTGATCACAGGTAAAGTAAGAGCAGTTGGCTGCCCGCCCTTGGCATATGAAATCAAAGGGAGCCATTGTACACCCAAAGCAGGTAACCACGTGTTCTGCCCATCTAGTCAAATGGAACGCAGTTAAGAGTTTTTTCTTTCAGTTGATAAGAGTAGACCACACAGTGAAAGTTTTTAGAAACTCACCAAAATCCCTGTCTCTTGCCAGCAGGTGGTTAAGAATGTCAATGCAGGCTGGCAGGGTAGAACACTATCCTTGGAATTATGATAAGATAAAAAAGGAATAGAAAAGATTCTTATTCCTCATATCTGCATGTCCTTTTCCAAGGGGAAAGACGGAATTACCACCAGTAAAATGACATAGGACCTTGAGAAGTAGTGTTGAATTGTGCCCCCCTCCAAATTCATATGCTGAAGTCCTAATCCCCAGTACCTCAGAATGCGACCTTATTTGGAAATAGGGTTGTTGACGATGTAATTAGTTAAGATGATGTCATACTGGAGTGGGGTGCGTCTTAGGACTGTGTCCTTATGACTATATCTCCTAAGGGGACACCAATGACTGGTGTCCTTGTAAGAGAAAACAGGGACATGGATGCACAAAGCGGTGGCAGTCATGTGAAGAGATGGACACACACACACACACACACACGGAGAACACCATGTGAACATGAAGGCAGAAATCAGGGTGATGTGCCTACAACTTAAGGAGAAAGACCTGGAACAGAGTTTCCCTCACTGTCCTCTGAAGGAACCAACCCTATCAACATCTTGTTTTCAGGTTTCCAGCCTCCAAAACTGTGAGACAATAAGTTTCTTTTGTTTAAGCCACCGAGTCTGTTGTATTTTGTTATGGTAGCCCCAGGAAACTAATACAAATACCTTCTCAGAATATCCAAGGTGCTGTGAAGCTAGTATTAGTAGAAGAGTTGGGAGACCTAGGTTTCAATCCCAGCTTAGCCCCAAACACACCGTGTTGTCATATCCAAATGTATGAATCTTATCAGGCATCAGCTGTAAAACTAATTGGTTGAAGTATATGTTCTTCTAGGGTCAAGAATTATTTTATATAGTCCATGATTGTATATTTCCATTGTAGGACATATACCCTTTCCTTTGTCCCTCTCACCAAAGCAGTCGTGGTGTCCTATCAAATTAGACTTCCTGAGTGTCTCTTGGTTTCATTTCCTCTGCTGCTGCCTTCATTTGGGCTCTGATTATTTCTTACGTGGGCCATCGCATTAGGTTGAACCATATGGAATTGATGACATTTAACCATTTTCTAAAAAAACAAACCCACAATTTTATTATCTTACAGTTCTGGAGACCAGAAGTCTGAAATGGGTCTCCCGCTAGGTTAAAGTCAAGGAGTCAGCAGGGCTGCATTCCTGCTGGAGGCTCTAGGGGAGAATCTGTTTTCTTACCTTTTACCGTTTCTGGAGGCTGTTCTCATTCTTTGGCTCAGGGCTCCCATTCATTGTCAGTGCCAGCAATGGTCTCACTCAGACCTCTGCTTCTGTCATCACATCCCTTTCTCTGACTCTCCTGCCTCCCTCTTTCACTTTTTAAGGAGATTTGTGATTATGTTGGGCCAACTGGATGATCCGGGATAATCTCCCCATCTTAAGGTCAGCTGATTAGCAAACGATCCCATCTGCAGCTTTAATTCTCTCTTGCCACGTAATGTAGCATATTCACAGGTTCCAGGGATTAGGACCTGCACATCTTGGGCGGTGGGATGGACAGGATTAGTCTGCTGACCACAGGGGGTCTAGCCTGCTGAGGATATGTATTCAGTACTCAACGAATTATTTCCATAGACTTTGAAGCACAGATGACAAACATTTAACCCCACTTGGTGGGAATCGAAGAAGATTTCTTAGAGATGATGTCTAAATTGAGTCCATTCTAGACTAATGTCTGCCATTTATCGAATACCTCAGATACTCTACCAGAGAGTTTGCATGAAGAATTTGTAATCCTCATCACAACCCTGATGATAAATATTATTATTAGCCCTGTTATACAGATTTAAAAACCGGTGTTCCAGAGATGTGGAAAAATATGATCCCTCATTAGCACTCACTAGCTAATGGAACCAGGAGCGGTCAGTTTTGATGCGAGCAAAAGAAGAAAAAGAGCTCCAAAAATCTTGGGGCACAGGCAGGAAAGGCAGGCCCAGAAGGAGCCCTGCAGGGTGGTTTTCCAGGTTTCCTTGGGTGCCAGGAGCGATGTTTGGGGAGAGAGAGAAGGGTGCAGGAATCTAAAAGGAATTGGGGGTAATATGGATTAATGTATAGATTCCATAAGCTCTTTTAAAATGTCAGAGCAAGAAAGGAAAATGAGAAACTGTACAGTTTAAGGGCTTGCTATTTGAGTGTGGGTCTTGCTTGAGTTCCACAGTGAGTTATCCAGTGATGAGAGCTGAGCAGGAATGGGAAACCAGATTCTGGGCCCACTGTCCCATATCCCTTACGGGAATGCAGGCCAGATGCCCCGGGGCTGGGCATCTTAGAGTTACCCCTCTGTTCTCAGTTCTCTGAGGGCTCTGTTATGCTGCTCTGCACATCGAGCCCATGGTTTGTGCCCAGAAAACACATGGTGAAGTTCGGGAGGTACATCTTGGGCTGCAATTAGGCGAGTAGCCTCTGGGGGGCAGCAGCATGAGGCATTGTCCCTTCGAATGATATAGCGACATTAGGGACTGAGTGACCTTGGCACCAATGGTAAATGAAACACTGAGGGAACAATCAGGGAATGAAGTTCCCAATTGTGTCCTCTAACGTGGCAATGAAAACTGACTTTATTATTTTACACTTGGGATACCCAAATGGCCCTCTCAAAGCAGCCATCCTACTCAGCTTGACATCTATTCTAAAAGAGTCCGTCCCTACTCAAAACACCGCAGCAACTCTTCTTTCAGAATGGCCTTCAGAGCCCAGGGCTGGACCAGAAGGGTCAGGCTTGAGGGTGAGCACTGGTTTGGGGGTTGTTCATCTGAAGCTCATACTGTTAAAATCTGACATTTCCTCCCCAAATTCCAGGTGCCCTGGGCCTTACTCCTACAACTGTCTGCTCTTCCCCCACTGATAAGATCACCCTGATCTGAACTACCACCAGATTATTGTAGTGGCCTGCTGACTGGTCTCAAAACAACAGCCGGAGGGATTCCGTCCAGATGGGAACCAGCTCTCGTCATCCTCTGCTCAGAAGTCCACGTGGTGGGACTTCTGTGGTGGTGCAGTGGTTAAGAATCCGCCTACCTATGCAGGGGACATGGGTTCAAACCCTGGTCTGGGAATATCCCACATGCCCCGGAGCAACTAAGCCCATACGCCAGAACTACTGAGCCTGTGCTCTAGAGCCCATGAGCCACAACTACTGAGCCCAAGTGCTGCAGCTACTGAAGCCTGTCTGCCTAGAGTCCGTGCTCCGCAAACAAGAGAAGCCACCGCACTGCGAAGCCTGAGCACTGCAACGAAGAGTAGTCCCTGCTCACCTCAACTAGAGAAAGCCTGTGCACAGCAACAAAAGACCCAATGCAGCCGATAAATAAATAAATTAATAAATAAATTAAAAAAAAAAAAAGTCTACACCGGCTCTCATCTCACTCGGACTAAAAGCCAAAGTCCTTACTGTGGCCTCCAAGGCCCTTTGCGATTGGCTTCCCTCCTCCTTGACCTCACCTCCCCGCCCTCCATAAGCCTCACTGGCCTCTTCACTATTCCTCAAGCACCCAGCACAATCCATTTGCCAGGTCTCTGCACTTGCAGGTCTCTCTGCCTGGAACACTCCCCCCAGACACCCTCGTGACTTGCCCTTCACTTTCTCTGGGTCCCTGCTCCAATTCCACCTGCTCAGCGAGGCCCTTCCTGACCACCCAACACGTGAGGCAAATCCCAGCACTGCTTATACCCAGGACTCTCTTCATTCCCCTCTGTGGCGCTTATGATCTCACACGCGCACTGATTGCCGTCTATCCCCTACTAGAACGTGGGCTCCTTGAGGGCAGGGACTTGATTGTTTTGTTCCCTCTTGCGTCCCCCGTGCCTGGAACTGGCACACGGTAAGTGTTCAATTCACATTTGTTGAGTGGATGCGTGAATCGTAGTCGCCCCATAGGCAAGCTCAAAGAGAGTACTTAACTCGTTTTTCTGAGCACAGAGTGGAGAACATCAGAAGCAGGGATTTTTAAAAAATAAATTTATTTATTTATTGGCTGCCTTGGGTCTTCATCGCTGGCATGGGCTTTCTCTAGTTGCGGCGAGTGGGGACTACTCTTCACTGCAGTGCATAGGCTTCTCAGTGCGGTGGCTTCTCTTGTTGTGGAGCATGGGGTCTAGGAGAGTAGGCTTCAGTAGTTGTGGCACACCGGCTCAGTAGTTGTGGCTTGCAGGCTCTAGAGCGCAGGCTCAGTAGTCGTGGAGTATGGGCTTAGTTGCTCCATGGCATGTGGGATCTTCCTGGACCAGGGATCGAACCCGTGTCCCCTGCATTGGTAGGCAGATTCCTAACCACTGCACCACTAGGGAAGTCCCGGAAGCAGGGATTTTCTTCTCTGGTCAAATCCATCTCTGTGACTTTAGTTAACTGAGCACTTAAAGTTTCAAACTGAAAAGGTTTTTCTCAGTTGAGGGTATACCTATGGTGTTGGCAGCAGTGATGGTGGGAAATTGTTTAAAAGCAGAAGCCAGACACGCTGAGACTCCTCAAAGCCATGCAATAGAGAACCCCACAGTTCTAGGGAAGATGTCTCAGTCCTTGGCCAGAGGTCACAAAAGCTCACACACTCTCTCTTAGTTTTAGGATCCATAATACATTTGTGTGTTTCTAAAGCAAGAAGCTTTGTCTCTGGAAATGGAGTGACTTGGTCCTGACATTAAGAAAGAACCCTAGGGGACAATATAGTGTTGCATAGAAAGAATGGAAGTTTGGCTCCCAGGTGCCTGAGCTCAGAGCATGCAGCATCCTTCTACCTTCCCCCCTCCATGCTCTCACCACTACCCTGTCTGGGACCTGGATTATCTCTAGCCTGAGCTCCTGCCTGACCTCCTAACTGGCATCCACCTGCACCCCGCCGCCCAGCTGGGCTTCCAGGAGAATCAACTTGGATTACAGTAAATTTCCTGCTCAAAACCCCTAGTCCCTACACAAAGGCCAAAGTCCAAAGTCTCTAGCTTGATATTTGAGCCCTCTGGTACCTGGCTCGGGACACCTGTTTCCATTCTTGCTAATGTCTCACCTTGCCGGCTGCATCATCTCACCTGGCCAACAGGTCCCGAGCTTCCCCACCTCAGCATTTCTGCTTTTGCTCTTTTTGCCCCACCTGCCACTTGTCTCCCATGCCAGAATGCTGCCCTCAACCTCCCCGGCCATGCAGACCCACACAGCACCCTTGTTTTCCCTGAAGTCTTCCCAATCTTCCACATCTCGGTAGGAGCTCTTCTCTCCCAACGTAGATAGCATCATTATCTGAGCCTTTTCTGAAGAGCTCTTTGCAGACCTAGGGAAAGGGCCCTTTAAGAGCAAGCAGTGCTCAGCAGGAGGGTGGCTGGGTTGGGCGGCTCTCGGCAGGGTTGCTGAGCATCCCTTCAGCACCACTGCTTCACTTTGGCCTGCTCTCTGGAGCCCCTCCCCCAACCTGCTGGCCTTTGACCTTTTGGAGTCCCACCTTACACATTCCCCCTGCTTCTGGTGTCAAGAACCGTTCCCTGTCCTTCCCCTGGTCTTTGCTTTGCCTGCCCTGCCCCTGCATCTCTCCCCTCAGTGGAACTCAACCTTCGATAATGTGAGCATCTATCTCCCAGCACTGGGTGTGTCTGTAGCATGGAACATTTTCTATTTTCATACAACACAGCTCCCAGGCACAAGCCCACCACCATATCTGGTGTTCAAATATCCCAAACTAGAGGAAAAACTGGCTGTATTGATCTTATTGAAAGATGATATTGTCATGCAATGCAGATACAACCTTGTGGATTTTCAAGGGTAATTTTGACTAAAGAGGATTTTTACTTTAAGTTCTGACTTTAGAAACTAGCCCTGTATAAGCTGTGAGTCCAGTGTGTATATTTCCTGAGATCACTAGGGATTAAGACTCTATTTGGACAAATAGCTGCTCTGCATAGGTAGAGACCTTTGTATACTATCTCCTGAGTCCCAGGAGGCTTCTCCTCTAGGGGGTGAGCCCACCATTAAGCCTTGGAATCACAAACCTGAGCACTGGGAAGGAGGTGGGGACTGGCACGGGGATGTAATAGTCTTCTAGCCTTTTTTTTTTGGTGCTTGGCATGCAGGACCTTAGTTCCCAATCAGGGATCGAACCCGTGCCGCCTGCAGTGGAAGCATGGAGTCATCCACTGGACCACCAGCAAGTCCCTCTAGCCCTTTTTGTTCGGTGAAGCAACTGAGGACCAGAGAGAGAGAAAAGGGGAGGCGAGATCCAGCTTTCCAGTGATTCCTGGGGTACAACTCTTTCCTCTGAACCTCACCAGTTGCCTGAAAAGAATAAGAGAGAAGACAGGATTGGGAGAGCCCGTGTTCCCTGTGGGAAGCCTCAAGCTGCCCTAAGTTGAAGGCTTCCTTCAGTTCCGCCCCAAGTCATAGATCTTAAGAACAGTTCTCAGCCAGTGTGTGGTCCTGCAACAGGTCCTAATGCGCCTCCCTTCTGCTTCATAATGAATAAACACCAAATTTATGGAAGGCACTAAACTTTCCCAGTAACACTCACCTTAGATATAGCTTACACTGGGGCATTTGCCTGAAAAATTGTCAGCATAAGAATGGGCCTGGGGATGTTTGCAGGCTTATGTGGCAACTCAAGGGTTAAGTTTCCATGGCAAATTCTGAGAATTCTAAATTCTGTTGCTCTTTTAGGAAATATCTTCATGTTGCATAAAATATAACTACTTGTTGACTGAATATCAAAGAGTTGGGAATCACAGGAGTAACTTTTATTGAGCACTTAATATGTGTCAGATGCTTTTGACATTTCATTCTTTGCAAAACCCCATTAAAACAGGCATTCCAATTGCCCACTTTGCTCAAGAGGAAACTGAAGCTCAGAGATGGTAAGTGACTTGTCTAAGGCCACACAGACAACATGTAGCAGTCAGGATTTGAAACCAGGTTAGCCTAACTCAGAGGAAAGAAGTTTTCCAAATCCCACAGTGTTTCCTTTTGGAGCAACATTATGGATCCCTGGACACCGCGTGTATGTGGTCTAACCTGCCAACAAATTCAGGAATTCCTTCCGGAACCCGTCAGAGTTTCAGAGGGAGAAAGTAGAGCAGGCAGACAGGGCCAAATGTTTGTACTCATGGATTTTGTCTCTAACCAGCTGTGATTTTGACTCTAACTTGGACAACCCAACTTCATCTGTCTCTGAAGGCTGAACTAGTCTCCTCTCTAAAATCTCTCCCAGGCCTAAAAGTCAGTGATTCTGTAGTAAATACTGTGGAGTGGCTCACATGATTCCTTTCTGAACTACAGAGGCTGGCCCACTAATGACGACATTTCCAAGGCTCCTTTTGCAGGTCAGGATCTGGTTGTGATTTATATTCTTCTGGTCAAGTGCATCCATGTGAGACTCTATTTTAGAATTGAATTATGTGGAGAAAGAGGTAGGGCACGGACATATGTTTTGCTGGCACAGAACGGGGTAGAGTTGGCGTGATTCTGGGGTGAGCAGGTGAGGACAGCATCCTGATTGTCACATAATAACAGCTCCCTCGGTAGCTCAGATCTGCAGTGTAGCTTTGTGAATTGTTCCCATAGACTCAGCCTAGACAGAATCCCAGTGATTCATTAGGCTCTATGTATCTCTTTGTATCTGCTAGGGCTCTATAACAGAGGACAGAATCCATTCCAGTTCATTTAAGCAGAAAATGATTCACTAAAGGGTACAAAAGGGCTTAGAGTTGACAGCAGAGCTGAAGACACAACTCTAGGTTGAAATCACATGAATGACCCTCAGAGGGGCCAAGGGAGCTGTTACCCCGTCTATGATGAGGACGACACTGGCTCCAGCACCACACTGATGCTGCCACGATCCAGAAGCCTCTGTGGTTATCAAACTGTCACAATCAGGACGCCACCATGATCGGAAACCATGACCACCTCTGCAGCTCCAGAGTCACACTGTGTCTGTCAGTCTATACCAGTGAATTCCTTGTGTCCTGCCTCCCAGTACTCATAAAGCTAGTGATTAGACACTGGAATTTCTTCAAGGGCCACTGAAAAAATCAGTAGACCCAGCAGAACTGTGGCTTCCTCCTCACCTCTACCTTCTGTGCCAGCCCATCTGCAAGCCTGGGAAACACAGACTCGGTTTCCAGCTTCGTCATTAGGGGAAGGCACACAAGAAGTCAGGCGGGAGTTGACACTAAGCACAGCCCACCTTTATAAACTCTTTCCTGTTAAAACTCACTGGAGGGGGACTTCCCTCATGGCGCAGTGGATAAGAATCCACATGCTAATGTAGGGGACATGGGTTCAATCCCTGGTCCCGGAAGATTCCACATACCATGGAGCAAGTAAGCCTGTGTGCCACAACTACTGAGCCTGCATGCTGCAAGTACTGAAGCCCACATACGCCTAGATCCCATGCTCCGCAACAAAAGAAGCCACCAACTGCACTGAGAAACCTGCTCACCTCAACTAGAGAAAGCCCGTGCACATCAATGAAGACCCAACACAGCCAAAAATAAATAAATTAATTAATAAAAAAAAAAAAAAACTCACTGGAGGACATTCAGATGTCTACAAACCAAGAACCCTCACCAAACAGACTCTGTCTCTGGTGACAGGGCACTGACGACAAGATGCCTATTGAATATGCGAGTGTGACTATGAAAACGTTTTCTGTGTTGGGCTGAAATCTGCGCTCCCCACCTGTCCCAGTTTTGCTTTCTGGCACCAAACAGAATGAGTCAGCTCCTGTGTCCATGTCCAGAGATCTAAGGATGGTGATGATGATGTCCCCAAAACTGCACAGCAGCCCTGAAAAGCCTGGCTTTTAAATGAAAAACTGTTGAGAAGCAAGAAAGCAAAGGTGGAAATGGCCCGGGATGAAAGAGATGGCAGGGCTAACCACCAAGAGAAGGATGTATTCATGGCATCTCCACGAAGGCAAAACCACAGTCATTTGGCAACTCCCAGTCTACTGAGAGGCTGTAGAAACCAATTAATTCAAAATGTATTATATACAGTATGTTAAATTGGTCACCAGAGGGAGTCTAGATATAATAGGATCTTTGGCTAAAACCATCATTATAACAGTTAGTATCTGGAGAGCTTTTTCCTCCTGCTTTCATCCAAAGTGCTCCAAGCACCTTACCACCACTGGTCTCATTAATGAACAAGTGCCTCCGTGAGCTAGGCAGGTGGCCAGTCTCATTATCCCACTTTTTAAAGAAGGGCACCTAGCGGTCAAGTGACTTTTTTTTCACATCATACTAATTAAAACCTTCTGTAGCTGTTATTTGCAAGTTCATGGGCTCCTTAAAAGCTTTGTCAGTGATTTTAAAAGCCCAATTCACTCACTCACTGCTTTGATACTCTCATTAAGGAGAGGAGTCAAAAATGAAGAGAAAAGAGGTCGTTTTCCCCACATTTTGGTTATGTATGAAGGTGAAAGGATTTGGTAAGATAAATTAACTGCCTCTAGTTCCAAATGTATTTATTCATAACATGTCTTGTTTTCCTCTGTTGAGTAAATATTACAGATTATATAGAGACCGAGAACTTGACCCCCAAGAAACAAAATCCAGCTGGGAAGGGCTGCATGTGTGGGCCACTTCTGTCTGGGGTGATATGGAAACGCTACACAAAGAGATGGCAGAGGACAGGGAAAACGACGCAAAACAAAGCAGTAGACATTCACTCCTTGCTCTGGGAGCATTCTGAGGAAGCGACCAAGGAGTTCTGGATGCCCTGGTCCTTTCCTGGCTCCTGCTGCGCCTCCCAGTCTTGTCACAGATTCTGGTGCAGTTCAGTGTCTTTCCAGTAATTCCATTTGGCTTAAGCTCGCCTGAGTCTCTGGCTGATAAACAATACTTTCTGGGCAGAAGCAGCGAGTGAACAACGTCCTGGAGAAAGGAAAGACCAGGCCTTTCAGGGAGGGATGGAACAGAAGATTTGCAATGACAAGTTCTGAACCACTAAATCTTCTTTTCATACTAGATCCTTGCCCAGATGGTACAAGTACCAAACACATATTTCAGAAGTGTACTGCTGACATGTAAAATGTTACCATAGGGGGAAGCTGGGTGGAGGGCACATAGGACCTCTGTATTATTTTTGCAACTTTCTGCGAGATTAGAATTATTTTTAAAATAAAAGGGTCTGTTTGTTTTTCACGTGCATTGTTTTTGATATGACTAGTGGAAACAGTGTCTGAATTCCCACCTCCTCTCCTAAGGTGTGTGGCTGGGGGAGATTCCACAGTCAGAGAAAGGAAGAAGCTGACACCAGCGGTGTAAGCTAAACCAAAACCACACTGGGGAGCTGACTAGGGGCCGTGTCAGGAAGTGGAGGACATCCAGGCGCCTAAGGCAAGGATCAAGCCAACGCAGTGTAGCAGGCATTCAGGACCCCAGGGGGAGGGAGGGAGGGAGGGCAGAACAGGTTGGAGCTTCAGGCTGAGACATGAGCAGTTGCCTCCTGGGTCCACTACTGTCTGAAATTTCCTCTTCTAAGCTGCTAGTGTGTGATCCAGGGGTGTGTTGCCACAACTGAAAAAAAAAGGCATGGGACTTCCCTGGCAGTCCAGTGGTTAAGACCGCACCTTCCAATGCTGGGGGTGCGGGTCCGATCCCTGGTGGGGGAGCTGAGATCCCACATGCCTCACGGCCAAAAACCAGAACATAAAACAGAAGCAATAGTGTAAGAAATTCAATAAAGATTTTAAAAATGGTCCACATCAAAAAAAAATCTTTAAAATAAAAATAAGAAAAGGCAGCAGAGAGGTGAAGAGACAAAGATAGGAAGAGGGATACACGGATAAACTGGAGAAGAGAAAACCTTCACTGCCTGCCAGCCAGACGCTATACACTGAGCCAGGTCCTCCCAGTGGATTTCATTTGATCCTCACATCAACTCTTTTTTTTTTTTCCATTGCAGTATGTTTTTATTTTTTTAAGGACTTTGAAATAAAATTGACATACAATAAATTTCACATATTTAAAGTGTACAATTTGATATATTTTTTCTTACTAGTAATGTATATATGGCAATCGCAATCTCCCAATTCATCCCACCCTCCCCTTCCCCCGCTGTGTCCACATGTCTGTTCTCTACATCTGTGTCTCTATTCCTGCCCTAGAAATAGGTTCATCTGTACCATTTTTCTAGATTCCACATATATGCGTTAAATTGTTTTTCTGATTTCCTTCACTCTGTATGCCCACATCAACTCTTCATGGAAGGTGGTACCATCTTCAGTGAATAGATGGAGAAAAGCAACTCAAAGTGACTTGTGTTAGACCATACAGCTAGTAGGCAGCAGAGCAGGGATGAAGGGGCAGGTCTGCCAGATTCCAAGCCCTCCCGGAGTGGTCCCCTCGCTGCCAGGAGCTGCTCCCCACCACCAGCCCCCTCTGCGACTCTAGTGGCACAGAACTGTTTCCCCTCAAGGTACTAACAATGCCCATCACCTCACCCACACCCCAACTGGTTCTAAGCGACGCTGCCTCTGCCCATTCCGCCCTCAAGTGTGAGTGGTGTGTTTTATACTGAAGGACCCAGGGTCGTTACTGCACTGGAGGGTGGGCCGTCTACAACCAGCTACCACTAGTGCACTGCTGCACCCAATGGCACGCACCTTACTGATGTGGATGAATCTTGCCAAGTTGCCCTCCTCAGAGGTTGTGTTGGATGCCCCCACTTCCCCACACCCTTGATACCCATCTGTTACCAGGATTTTTGATGTTTACCAATTTCAAGGTGTTTTTTTTTTTTTCCCCAATCAGCTTTATTAAGGTATATTTTATGTGTGATATCCAGGGTAGTTTTGATTCACACTTCCACCTTTAACAAGTGAGGCTCGCGTCTCTTCATATGCTTAAGTGATGGGGAGTGTTTAAGGTCCTTGAAGTAAAAAGAGTTCTGTCCTGCTAGATATCTTACCTGAGTCCAAATTCCCCATTTGTACGGGGCAATAACAGTCCCTCTCTATCCCCATTAAAGTGTCAGCAGTTGTCACTTGGGTTTTTTCTGGTTTTAAGCCCAAGACTGTGTGAGCTCCATTGTCCTGTCTGATACTCACAGTTCTATGAGGTGGTTATTCTTTCCATTTCAGGGATAAGGAAGTGGAGGAGACACAGTGAGCCAGTGGCAATGCTGGGTTTAAATTCTGGTCAGTTTGAATTCACAGCCCAGACTCTTCTGGCTCTCTCACTCCGATTGTTGGACCTGGAGTCAGACCACCAGGACTTGCATCCCAGTTCAGCCATCAGTTGCTGTGAGACACTAGGAAAATCTCGTCCCCTCTCTAAGCCTCTATGCAAATAGTAGTTGGAGTTGCCAACTTCCACGACCTGAGTGGGAGAACAGGGCAGGAAATAACCCAAGATTGTCTAGACCCCCAATCTTTTCATCGCTCATCAGAGTGTGTGACTTACAAAGCAGGGGAAAAGCCAAACTTCTGCTCCTGCAATGCAAACAGCAGCACTTATTGATGCATTCAGACCTGAACCCAGGGAACGGGTGGGTGAGGGGGGAGAAGGTCCATATTTCAACCATTTATCCAACACATGCGAGGCAGCCCAGCCTTGTCAAGAGGCTTTTCTTGTCCCAGGAACCAATTACAAAGGCAGGTGGAAGTAGTTATCCTCGTTGAGAGAAACAGGGCACAGGAACTTGCTCAGGGGCCCTGAAAGATGATGAGAATGAAAACCAGATTCCACAGGGTTATGGGAGAGAGTAAAATAGAGCTGCCATTTAGTTTTAGAACCTGGGGTAGAGAGGGGGGAGGCACACAATTTCAAGGAGGGGAGAATGAGGCATAAACAGTCAAGTGTCTTGCTCAAGGTCACACAAGCTTTACGACTTGAACACAAGTCTCTTGATTCCCAGTGCAATGCTTACCATCTCCCCTCACCCCCTGCAACCAGCCGATCTACTTTTCCACCAACCCACAGGGAGACCTGGGAAGGCCTATACTGCTGGAAAGGAGACACAGATTGGAGTTAAGTCTTGGTGATGTTAATAGGATACATCTGCTAGGCTTCACAATTCAGCTTTTATGATTTGCACATTGGTGGTGCCGTATAATTACCTTTGCATGTTTGGTTACAATGACTGTGTTTTTGCTCCACAATTTGCTGGAATCTGCAGGGACAGAACTTTGCTATAAAGGAGATGCATGAAAAATTCCAAAGATGTGGTTCAGCCTAGGACCACATGATTTTTACCCAAAGCTTGTAAAACATCTCCGTCCTTTTAAGCCCCTCTCAGCTGTGCAGCACATGAATTTTGCTTCCTAAGGGAAGCTTGGAGATCAGCAAGCACTCCGAAATGTGGTGCTCCACATTGATCACAGTTTGGTTGTATTCTGCCATTGGACTGGGTCGGGCAGCTATGCTGAGAAACAGTCTGCTGGTGCTGAGAAACGGGGGTATGGAGGGAGAAATGGCAACAGAAAGACCAGCCCGCAGGTTGCTGAACGTTGGCTCAGCCACCTTCTGTTGTTACTAGGTTGCCAACACCTGGAAAAAAAGATACACCCTTTGACTGTAGTTCTGAACCAGGATACTAAGGTTGAGCCCCAAGACTTTGTCCTCTCAGTTCTGCTTATCAGCTGTTGACCGTGGGCAAGTTACTTCATTTCTGAATCTCAGTTTATTTACTAGCAAAAAATGAACAGTAATAGTATATACGTTATAGGGCTGTTAAGAGGATTAAATGAGGTAATATATGTAGTCTGATTAACATATTATAAAGACAGTAAATGACAGTACGGTTATTACAGATTTCATCAAATCTACGGTCATCAATTGTAAGATGCACTGTTATTTTATGTACCATTAAAAAAAGAAGAAACATTACCTATTAAACTACAGCACAAGGCTTTCTCATGTAGAATTTTTAAATATGTCCTTATTCAAAAATCTCATTTATTTAGACATGGATGTTTGATAATATATCACTTTTGCACATACAAAAGAAGAAAAATGTAAGCAAAATGAATTCCCTTCAGAAGAGTGCAGCCCCTCAGAGTCACCTTCTCATTCAGCATCACTGATGACCATATTTTCACATGATGGTATCCTCTGAGCCATCGACAGTGAGTTCTTAAAGACCCATTTCTTAAAAGGGGGTCTTCTCTACTGTCTCCAGAATTCCCTTCCAAGCCGCTGACCCCACGCCCGAGGTTTAGGCACAAGTGCAGACAGGGAAGCCGTGTGTGCTGGCCACCAGCCAACCAGGATTGTACAATGCATCCTGAGTGCAGAGAGGTCCAAGTGTGGGAAAAGTGTGCATTTAAGAATTCACAACACCTGGTATCACCAATGTGTTACAGTCAGTTGCGAAGTATATTATGAAATATGTGTAACTATTGAAGCTTGAAGCTTGAAGCTTGAAGTTTGTGAATGGCTTCCTTAAAAAATATAACTGTTAGGGACTTCCCTGGCGGTCCAGGGATTAGGACTCTGCATTGCCAGTGTGGGGGGTGCAGGTTGGATCGCTGATCGGGGAACTAGGATTCCACATACTGTGTGATGGGGCCAAAAACTAAATAAAAAAAAAACTACTGTGTTCCATGTTACTGTTCTTCATGGCACAGTTACTACTGCTATAATTACTATTACATGTACATCACATTCTCTAAGTGCCATTTCATTGATGTAAATTATTAATGTATTTAATTATTAGTACATTAATTCTCACAACCATGTGAGGTAGATACAATTATTATGCTCTCTTTACAGATGAGGAAACTGAAGCACAGAGAGGCGAAGTAACTTGCCTGAGGTCACACAGCTTGTCTTCCTAGAATCTTTGTTCTTAACCACTATACCGGGGTTTCTCAGCTTTAACACTATGGACATTGGATCAGATGAATCTTTATCTGTCCTGTGCCTTGTAGGCTGTTTAACAGCATCCTTGGCCTCTTTTCTCTGGTTACCAGTAGTACCCCTCCCCTCCCACAGGTATAATGACTAAAAATGTCTCTAGACATTGTCAAATATCCCCTGGGACAAAATCACCCCAGTTGAGAACCACTGTATTATGCCTGGCCCCTTTGGGTGGCCACTGAGAAAGCCAGACCCTAGGCCCTGCTGCAGATCCCAGGTCCTGTTTCATTCAAGCCCTGAAATGATGGGAGAACCCAAGATCCTGGGCATGTGGCCAATCGGCCTCAGGTGGAACTGGGTGGGCGTGTAGAGGGTCGGTTTGCTGTGTAGTGGTGGGGGCAGAGCAAGTGGTCAAGGGTTCAGGAGACAGGGAAAGTCAAGAGACTCTGAGAGATGAATCAATTGCAACTGACATGATAGCCTTCCAGAGAAAGTCAAGTTCCCTTTGTCCTTCAGACCATCCCACTCCATTCCCCCTTCTCGGGGACAATCACTATCATGAATGTGGTATGTTCCTTTCAGTCTGTTTTTTTTTCACTTTTACATTTATAAATTTGTGTACATCCATGATAAATATGTAGTACTGATTTTTCTATTTGAGAATTTATATAAATAGAATTTAAATTTTGTATCAAACAGCAATTTTCTGTTTTAGCTTAACAATATATTTTGGGGATCTATCCAAAATGATACCTATAGATTGAATTCATTTCTTTTAACTGTGGTGAAATATTCTATTATGTGACTGTACCATATTTTGCTTAGTCTCTCGCCTATTGATGGACATTTGCATTGTTTTCAGTTCTGCATGAATGCCAACATCCTGTAGTGAATATCCTTGGAGGTGTTTCCTGTGTACATGCTCAACTCCTCTCTGGCAGATCCTTAAAGATGGAATTGCAGGCTTATAGGGAATACAGTCAAAATTACATGTTTTGTTTCGTAAAGTGCAGCCAAGTTGTTCTCTGTTGGGTCTATATCAACGTACACTCTCACTAGCAATGTATAAAAGTTAATCTCGCCCACCAGCCCTTGGTGAGGCCATTCTTTCCCATTTTTGCTGATCCGAGGGAGTCTTTTCCCACTGGGGGTGGGTCAAGCATGTGCATAGACATCATCCATCATGTGTGTCTCAAAGGGGAAAAGGTTGGGAGTCACTCGGTCTGTGAGAATAGTCGTGTTTGACCACAAACATCAAATTGAGGTTTAAAAGTTGATGAATTGCTTAAGAACTCCTAAGAGCAATTCACCTTAGCCAGTGAAACACAAACTGCTCTTAAAACAAAGCAGTCATCAAATTAACTGCTGTGCTGAAAAGAACTTCCCGGTGGACTTCATAAACGTGGTCTGAAGTCTGCCCAGTGAGTCCCTGTGGCTGTTCCTTGGCAAGGGAATAACATTGAACCTGGAGGTCTACCCTCCATTCCACAGGGATCTGTGCGGGGGCAGGTGTGAAACAGGGGGTCCCCGGCAGTACCTCAGGTACCTCCTCCCAGCTGCCACCCCCACTGCTTGACCAAGATTGGTGGGGCAGATGGTTGATGGCCTGCATCTCAGCCCACTAGGGGAGAGGCCAGGATCGGCCCAGCAGTACTGCTCCGGGAAGGGAGGTCTGCCCGGCTTGGAGCCTGTCTGGACTGAGACCACCTCCTGCCCCAGGTCTTTCAGACCTCCCTTACTCCCCTCACTCCCCTCTCCTCCAGACTCACAGTTTTTAGGGTGTTAAGAAAATACAGCAGGAAGCCAAGGCATCGGATCTGGGTTCCGCTTCTACCCATCCCCCAGTGGCCAGGGAACTGTGTCTGTACAATGGGGAGGATCTCTTCCCTTCAGACCTCTCAGGGTTAGTGTGAGGGAGTGACAGGTTAAGTGGGGAAGTGTGTGGGGGGTACAGTTGGTGTAGCAGAGGAGGCTCCAGCTGGGCTGTTCAGTGACCTAGGCTTCACCACTTAACCAGCTGAGTAACTTCAGGAAGCCTCCCCTGTTCTCTGGGCCTCAGTTTCCCCATCTATGACATTAGAGCATAGGGCTAGGTCAGCACTTCCAAAACTGTATTCCACAGAATTCTCTCTATGCTCCATGGAAAAGGGGTTTCGTTGTCTACTAAGTCTAGGAAATACTGAATGTCATAAATACCCTGGAAATCACATTGGAAGCCAACGTTTACAGGTTCAGAGACAGCTGGCAGGAAAGAAACACCTTTTCCTGTTGAATGAATAATACTACTTTAACATGTCCGAAATTACGGATGTCTCACAATTGATGTATCTTAAGAGACTTTGAAATATGTTTTAATAAATAATAGCTATTGGGTGTCAACTAAATGCTGGCACTAAGTATTTAACATGTATTTTATTTACTATTCCCAGTAATTCTGTAATTAGCGACTATTATTTTTAAGGACATAAGGCACGGTCATCAAAGGCCTTGAAAGACCTCGCTCCATGAGGGAGAGCAGAATAATAAATTGTCAGATGCTATTTTTGTGCCAGTATCAGGAGAGAGAAAACTGGTCCAGGAATGCCCTCAAGTTAGTGTGAGGAGCAGAGGGGAGGGGGGGTAGCACTGAGATCTGGCCTTTGGCAAACAATTTTATGATGCAGCTCTGCAGGGCAGAGGGATCAGGCACCTGGTCGACCTAATAACAAGGCTTGTGCCCCAGACGTGTGTTCTGCTCTGAACCCTGCAAACATTTCCCACACTAGCAGGCCCTAAATCACACCTGTGACGGAGGTGGGCGGGATTATGACCCTCACCAGATAAGGTTGCTGAGGCCCAAGGAAAATGACACTCAGAATGCTTTCTTGCAGCTTTTTTCTCACTGGTGTCTGCAGGAGCTGTCAGTTCTCCAGATGTTGCAACATGCAGAAAACAATGCAGACAGAACTTCACCTGGGAAGGCAGATTTCTAGGCCCATGTGTTTCTAAAGAAGACATACACTTTCTCTCTCTCTCTGTCTCTGCCCCCCCACTTCCTTGCGTCCCTCTAGAACCTGGTGCCCCCTCTGGGTTCCTAACGTCCTGCTCCTCAAAGACAAGCTGAAACTCATCCCTGTTGAAGTGTCTCAGCTGTGCTCCTCATGCAAGGGGGATTTGCATCGTTACAAGGGAAGGGAGCACTTACAACCAGCCATGTTTCTGAAACTGTAATGTGTGTACTAATCCTGGGGGATCTTGTTAAAATGCAGAGTCTTGAGTTTCTAAGTCTAGGTCACGCATAACAAGCTTCTAAATGGATGCTAAGCTGCTGGCCCAAGGACCACACTCTGAGTAGCAAAGACAGTGGTTTGGTGGAGAACCTGGTGTCAGGATGTCTGGCCACCTTTCTACCCAGCTGGCTTTTGGAAAGCTACTTAACGTCTCCTAGTCTCAATTTCCCCATCTGCAGAGTAGTAAATACCTAATAGTATTTAGTAAATGTCTAATTATTAGTGAAAACTCACAACAGTGCTATCTACTTAATGGAATTGTTGAAAGGATCAAGTGAAAAAAGTAGATAGTACTTAATCCAGAGCCTGGCTCGTAGTAAACTCTCACTAAATAATAACTAACAGCTATTATTAATGGGTATGGAAAGGCTAATCTGATAGAATCAGGCACCAGGAAGCCAGCAGGGATATGGGGAAGAAAGGGATTCTTCCTGGTGTCATGAGGATAAAGCCATTCATATTCTGGCTTAGAGCCATCAGAGGCAAGCTCCTCTCCTATAACTCGTCACTGCTGTTGCCCTGCTGGTTTCCCTGGAAAGAATGAGAACCTGGGTCACCCTGGGGAGACAGGATGACAGGTCACGGATCCAGCCTCCTGTCTCAGCAGCTTTGTCTTCTCAGGAGTGTCTCTGCGGGTCTTTCACGTGCTTGCAGCCACTCAGCTGCTTCTCCTTAAATCATCTCCACATCACGGAGGACTGGAGCCTGCCTGCGTCTCAGGGGCTCCAGCTGTCTCCTGTGGAATATGAATATTCCCATCAGGCTGTTTGTCTTGTTGCCTTTGCAATCTGCTTTCTGCACAATGTCTGGGTGGGGCATGTTGCAGGCTTAGTGGAACCATTATTTTTCTTGGTGACATTTTCTGGGAGAAGCATGGATTCATAAAGAGACGAGGACAGTCCTTGCTTATGATGGAAATTGTGTGACCCACTTGTCACCTGTATCTGTTTGTCCTATTGACCTGTCCACACTCAGATCAAAGAATCCTAGAGCTGGAGCTCAGGTGTCAAACTGTAAGATACATGGGAATCCCCTGGGGATCTTATTAAACTGCAGCGTCTGATTCAGTAGGTCTGGGACCAGGCCTGAGATTTTACATTTCTAACAAGCTTACAGGTGATCTGATGATGCTGGCGTGGACCACACTTTGAGTAGCCAAGTGGTTCTCAAACTTTATCATGCATCTGAATCACCTGTAGATTGGTGTAGAACAGATTACTGGGCCCCACTTCCAGATTTTCTGATTCTCTAGACCTAGGGCGGGACCTGATAATTTGCATGTCTAAGAAGTTCTTAGGCGACCCTAACACTGCAGATTCGGGGACTGCACTGTTCTAGTCTTCCAGTCTTTTCATTACCTTTGTTCATAGTCTTTGAGTTCTGTGGCTTTTCTTAGAGGTCTGTGGTCCTAACTGCTTGTGACAATTCATTGCTGCTAATGTCTCTAGTCTGTCATATGCATAGTTGGCAATGTCCCAAACTTGGCCAATGACACCCTTGCATTCCTTATGACCGTCTTGAACTGGTTGCCTTGACTTGCCTTACACTCTGCAAGCTCTCTGGCCTCATTTTCCCACCGACAGCCTCTCCTGGTCCTTTTGACCTGAGCCCTACCAACAGCACCTCCAGCCTTGGTCTTTGCATAACTGCTCTGCCACCCCCAGACTCCCTGCCCTGGCTGCCTGGGCAAGCAATCCACTCCTTTCTGCACCCTGCCTACTGCCCTCGGGTATCCCCCTCTTCTCCTGGCTCCTCTAAGGATGCCAAGCAGCTGCCAGGGGTCTGGCATGCGAGGCTGTGCCCAAGGGAAACAGAAATCATGGAGCTAATTAAACCAACATGGACACACTGCCCCGGAACCCAGGAGGCTGCCCTCTCCCACCCCCTCCAACCAGAGCCTCACAGAGCTGGAATGAGTTAGTTCGACCTTCTCAATTGATGTAGTTAACGAGGTGGTTGTGCAGTGCTTCAACAGGACTGGTTTCTGGGCCTGGCCCAAGGCTAAGCTGGACTCTGGCGGGCTTCCACGTCCCCAGCCCTGCCTGCTCCCTTGAACTTCCCCCTGGCCCGTGCCCTCTAGGTACCCAGGCTGGTGTTATCTTGTTGCCAGCCTCCCTGGAGGAACCTGAGGGCAATTTCTCTGCCCTTTCCCTCAAGCCCCATCTCTGTGAAGCTTTCTGTTTTATGAGCTGGGCTTTCTTGCCTGGAGAATCTGTGTTTTCGTGTTTGTAGTCAGAGAAGAAAAAAGCTGCCCAGAGAGGTTACATGACCGCCTGGGGGCCTGGTAGCCATACTTCTGTGATGAAGAATCTCTGGCCTCAAAGATGCAATTTTCTCTCTTCTTTGCTATAGTTCCCAAAGTTCTTCCTAATCTTATATGACAGCTTCTGCCTCAATTGTACCAAGTTATCTTCCCTTAGCTTAGCGCGCTGGAAGGGCGAAGGCTTGGTGTCACATTGGCCTGGGTTCGAATCACATCTTCACTACTTTCCAGCTATATGATCTTGGGCAAGTGACAACCTCTTTGAGCCATCGTTCATCTGTAAAATAAAGAACACGCGTTCCATCACCTCCTAGGAGTCTAGGGAGTAAGTGAGAGGATGTGGTAAGGCACCTGGCACAGTGACCAGCATACATATAGGGTTGTCGTTGGTCCCCTCAACCCAACCCTAGCACCCATCAAGGGGCTGGGCTTGCGATGGCTCAGCTCCTCAGACAAGGAATGAGTGCGTGGGATTCCAGGCTGGCTTGGTTCCCTCTTGGCTTTCAACTGGGTGAGGATGGCTGGGTGAGCTAACAGCACCAGGACAGGGGGCCTGAGATCAAGGCCTGGCTGAGCTCCTCCCAGCCTGTATGATGCCAGGCAACCTACCTTCTCTCTCTCTCTGCCATGGTGGTCTCCTCTGTAAATGAGGCAGCTTGACTACGAAACCCAAATTCTCTCCTGCTCCATGATTTTAAAATAGGTACTCAATAAACACATCCGGGCGGGTAGATGGGACGTGCACAAGATGTGGTGTTGCCAGGGTGCCTTCTGGGCCCTCCTTAAGCCTTGCCTCTTGGAGAATGCTGAAAACCAAGACCCAATCCCTCTTCTGCTGGGCTCACCCTTCAGTGTCCCGCCTCCAACACAGAATTCTCCAGCCCTGCCCTGCTGCCCTGCGCTGTTCTGGAGTCTGTGTTTTGCATCTTTCGCATCTAAGTGCAGTTTCCTGGTGAGCCCGACATCCATTGAGCCACATGTGGGAGAGCGGTGAGAGGTTCCAGGACCTGTAGGTGGTCCCTCCCCAGTGGGCTTGTAATCGCTTCCTGGATTCCAGAGGCTCATTATGTGAAATCCAAGCTGGAAGCCCCAGCCGGGGGTTGCCTCTGCCATCTCCGCTGTCAGCGGGTGTTTGAATTGTTTAGAATTGTGCTGGGGCGAGACGGAGGACTGAGGCCCAGGAAGGTCTGTTTGCACACCCCCCTCCTTCATCCCTTCCCTGTTGATGCTGGCCCCACTGGAGTCTCCCCAAGAGCCATGGTCCCACCCTCAGGGTGCACCTGCCGTGGGCCTGCAAGCCCTGCTGGGCTCGGGGGCGGAGCATTTGACTTGGGCCTGACTCTCCGGGGGGGGGGGGGGGGGGGAGGGCTGCAGGGCAAAGCAGAGGGTTCATCAGGAAAGAGCCGTTTGACAGCGCATTCACAATAGCGGACGTGAGTTTGAAGTGGATCTGACCCCATTCTACCATTCCTTCCGTTTTTCCTTTCCTAAAGAGGGCTAAACGCCTCTTACAAACCCAGAGGCAGGTACTACGGGGGGCTTCGAGGAATTACCACACACAAATCCTGCCCATGAGGAAAGAACAATCTGGAGAGAGGTCCGAGAGAGTCATCCCTCCGTTTATTCTTTTATATTCCGGGTCAGTAATCTGTGACCAAGGCCCTCTCCTTCTCTCAAGTCTCGAGCTCTCAGGTAGAAGTGGATGTGTGGGGGCAGATGTGGAAGCTGAAGCGGAAGAGGGTCTGTTTTCATACTTCCACGCCCTTCCCGGGGGGGCTGGTGCAGATGGGAGATCCTGAGATGGGAAGTGCAGCCCCTGCCTCAGGTTGCACAAGGCCCAGTAAGTACACAAACAACTATAATACAAGGCTGACTCAGGAAGTGCCTTCATGAGGCAGAGAAAGAGAACCAGGAGTTCCCAGGAGGGAAGGGTCACTCCCAACAAGGGCACCCAGGAAGGCTTCCTGGAGAAGGCCATGAGCTGTGCCTGGAAGGATGAGGGGTTTCTGCAGACAGAGCTGGAAAGGAGCGAATTGCAGGTTCTGGCAGTGTGTGAGAAACCCTCAAGAAGGCTGGAAAAAGCAGGATGTGCTCAGGGAACAAGTTCACCAGAAATTAACTAGGAGAGATTCCTCTTCTCTTCTTAATGACTGTGTGGTCTTGAACAAGTCACCTAACCTCTCTGGGCTTTATTGCTTTGTATACACAATACAGAGAAGGCAGAGAGCTCCTGTGAGGCCCTTTCATCTCATCTTTCTTTCAGAAAGCAGTGAATAAGACCGACAAAGTCCCCGCCCTCATTGGGTGGGAGAAAGAAAATAAACAATAAACAGAACATGGGACTTCCCTGGTGGTGCAGTGGTTAAGAATCTGCCTGCCAATGTAGGGGACATGGGTTTGATCCCTAGTCTGGGAAGATCCCACATACTGCACACCCTGGAGCCCATGTGCCACAACTACTGAGCCCACATGCTGCAACTACTGAAGCCCACATGCTTAGAGGCCGTGCTCCACAACAAGAGGAGCCACAGCAATGAGAAGCCCCGTGCATCGCAAGGAAGAGTAGCCCCTGCTCACCACAACTAGAGAAAGCCCGCACTAAATGCCATGGAGAACAATAAATTAGGGAAGGGGGTGGAGAATGGGGAGGGGTAGGAAAACAATACGAAACAGAGTGATGAGGGAAAGCCTCACTGATAAGATGAAAATTGATTAAAGATCTGAAGGTGATGAAGGAGCCAGCATGTGGATATCTGTTCTATCAGAACAGAAGGAACAGCTAGTGCAAAGGCCCTGGGGTGGTTGCAAGTTTGGTGTATTCAAGGCCCAGTAAGGAGGACAGTATGGCTAGAAAGGAAAGGAAGAGAGCAGTAGGTTTCCATAGAAACTGGCTCTAGAAAGATGTATATAGCTGGTCCTTTCTCTCTCTGCCAAGGGTAAGTACCAATGTGTAATCAGAATCAACTTGATAGGGCTGGTTAGCAGGAAGCACGTGCAATGCTGGCACCGGCAGCTGGCACAGTGCCCATTGCACCTGGGGGCAATCATTGGCTGGACCAACTGGCTGTGCTGAGAACACACTTCCTGACACACTGAATGCAGGGATTCTCAAGTGCTCCCGCCTTTGACCTAAAGGGCTCTGCAGCTCCTTTTGGAGTGTATAGAGATCCCACAGCACCAGGCCTCCAGCACTAACACCGCTGTTCCAACAGCCAGACGCTAGCCCTGAGCAGAATCCTCAATAAGGTGACAACACATGGGGGGAGAAAACATTTGAGATCTTAACTGGGTCCTGTTTCCCAACCCCCAACATTTCCTCCGGCCTCTTGACCCTTCCGCTTTCCACCAGCCAAAGGATTCCTCCCTTGCTCCTTGATGGAAGAGATGACAGCAGAACCCCCTGTGTTTTTGGCTATGAGTCACAAATGTCAAGGTCCTGGGGATATTTATGGGACTAAGACATGAGGATGAGTGAGGAGAAGCAAGTTTATGGCTGGGAGGTGGGAGGGGAGGCAGAGGCAAGTGAAGACTGTGGATACTGGGGGCAGGGGTGGGGGCATTGAAAGGGGTCTGCACTCTGCCCTCTTTTAGATCAAGTGCCTAGTGTGGAATGGACACAGAAGGGATGGCTGTGGGGTGTGTCCAGGCCAACTGGGGTTGGAGAGAGTCTTCCCCAAGCTCTCTGGGTCCAGCTTGATGCTGGTACTGCATTTAGTCCTGTGTGATGAAAAATGGCCTGGATGGGGTCCTGGGAATGCAGAGAGGATGGGCCACTGGGAATGGGGGAGGATAATGATGTTGAACCCCCATATAAAGAGGGGTAAATATTCATTATGCGCAGCCTTTATTCTAAAGCACCTCACATGCATTAACTCACTCAGTCCTCACAACAACCCAGTAAGGTGGGTACTATTATTATCCCCAGTTTCACAGATGAGGAAACTGGAAGGATAAATAACCCAGCTAAGGTTCCCAGTCCAGGAAAAGACATGGCTAGGTTTTGAACCCAGGCAGTCTGGCTCTGGAATCTCTTCCTTTAACCACTCGACTATGTTGCTAAGGTCAGGCCACCTTGAAGAGGATGCGGATGATGCTCACATGGACCCTGGACCACACTGAGGATCAGATTCCATACGGAACCCCCCGCTCCCCTCCCCCCACCCCTGGTTCTCCATAAACCTCCCCCAAGATCAGGCATGATCCAGATAAAATAGGGAGGGAAACTTCCAAATTGACTGAGATTAAATTTCTACCACCTGCTAGAAGGG
Organism: Hippopotamus amphibius kiboko; assembly: GCF_030028045.1. Lineage (NCBI taxonomy): Eukaryota > Metazoa > Chordata > Mammalia > Artiodactyla > Hippopotamidae > Hippopotamus > Hippopotamus amphibius. Next base: position 217,847,964 of record NC_080187.1, read on the forward strand.
GGCTTACCAGTGAAATTCAGTCCAGTTATAGATTAATGAAGTCTTTGTGGACTAACATTTATTCCCATTACAATAGCTAAGAGTACTATAGTGCTACTCCCTGCCATTGCTGCTTCTCCCGGCACTGTCACCACCATTAGGCTGCCTGCCATGGAGGAGGAAAGGGTGCCATCACACCTAGGGTAAGAACAAAGATATACCTACTACTGAGAACGCGGTTTCCTCTTCACCAGTCAAGGGTTTCTGGTTCTCAGGTTGAGCCATTCCAAGTGAGCTGGGTTGGGTTCCCTTGACTCCAGCAGAAAGCTCCCTCTGATTGGCTGGAGGCCTCAATCACCCCACTCACTCATCCAGTTATACCTGCAGTTCTACCCTCATCTGGAAAGAATGAAGGCAGCAAAGCACTATGGTCACCTAATGCAAACCATTTGTGTAGTCAGAAGGAAAATGGGACGTGATTCACATGGACTTTCCAGCTTCTCTTTCAAGAAGCCAGTGGTCGGTATGGAGAGGGCATGGCATTTTGCAGAAAAGGGACATTTCTGGTCAGGCTGGGTTCATTCTCCCGTAACCATCCCTGGACATCTTTGAGAAGCTGGGTCTGATCCATTCTCGGTTCCCTGCAGATGAACTATGTGTGTGCAAAAGAGGTCAGCGGTTTTAGAAATTCCAAGTGGGTGAATTTGACATCATCTTAATCTCTTACAGGCCATCGGCCAAGATGCAAGATGCGATAATGTATTTGATACACCAAAGAACATTGAAAGGAAACTTTTAACAGTTATCATCCTGTTTTAATAGATTGTAAGCCTTTTGAGGGCAGACGTTTATAACTGGCTTGACCTCCAAGACCTAGCATATGCCCCTAGGAGGGAGATGCAGAGTTTTATCCCAACACCCTTTCTAGTCTCTCTTCCCTCTATGTATCCTCTGACTCACCAATCCTTGGGCTGCCAAGTACCTTCCTGCCACAGGACTTTTGCACGTATCTTCCCTAAGCCCAGAGTGTCATTCCCTCCCTCTATAACTTCTGCGCTCTCAGCTCAGTCATCACATCCTCAGAGAAGTCAGCCTCCCTGAGTAGGTCAGTTTCCCGAAGACATATTCTCATTGCAGGTTGTCGCTTTCCTTGTTGCATCTGCCACAGTTATTTTACTTTTTCTTGTGCCTCTTTGATGAGTGTCTATCTCCCTCTCCAATGAGTCTCCCATAAGTCTATGAGGACAGGGACTGCATCACCATCATCTCCCCACTGTCTTGCCTAGCAGCTGGCACTTAGTAAATATGGAATGTGTAGGTCAGTCTTCACTGAGCACCTGGTCCTGTGGACCAAATGCCATAACCCCGAAAAAAGGGTATTAGCCTCCCTTTACAAAGAAGTAAACTGAGGTCCAGGGAGGAAAGGAGAAGTCCTCAAATTCCCATGCTTTGTAAGGGCCAGAGGCGGGCTTTGATTCCAGTTCTTCTGACTCAGGCACCAGCATGCTTTCTGCTACATCTCAAAGGGTTGTTTGAAGGATTAACCTGACTATTTGGGATGGACGGCATCAACCTTGCTTGTGAATCTATAGACTTAAGGCTGCGGTTCCAGTGCAAATTAACAGAGTCCTTGCCCAAGGAAGGAGGCTGCTTAGGTTCAGCTCCAGGACAGCCTTTCACTGCTTAGCTGGGGACAACAGTTCCCCAGCCAGACAGCAAGGCGGCCCCGTTCTCTGGTCCTTTCCAACCCTTCTGGGCCATGAACTCTGAGCGCGGTGAGGCAGGCATTTCCGGGGCCGTGGGCTATGCGCCTCTTGGGGTGATTGCTACAGCTGGCCGCATGTTCACCAACTGCACTTTGGGCCGTTGCCCCAGGTCCTGGTTCACAGAATTGCCGGGAAAATGACAGCTCTGGGTCCACATGAAAGGCATTCTTGAAAAATCTCTCCACCCTCCCTCCTTCCCCTGCTGGAGAATTTTGTGCTGTGAATTATTGCAGCAATTGGCAGCCCAGATCGGTTTGAGTGGAGGGGGCTGGGTCTCGTTGCTTTATTGCTCCAATGTGTGCAGAATCAACTCAATTCTCTGGCAATCTTTTCTCCCCACTTCTCTGTGGAATGAAGATGCTCAGAGAAGTGGAAGCAGTAGACAAAGAAGTGGAAGGAGTAGACAAAGGGCCTCAGTTTCTTTGCAGTGTGTCCTGTAAAGCTCCCCTCCACATTCAAGACCCTCTAAGCAAATAAAGAGGGTGAGGGGAAGGGACGGGGTGGGGTGGGGGGCGCAGGGGGCTGCTTCTCTCTGCACTGAATCACTGCTCCATGTCTCCCAGTAGTGACGCCCACGGTCACCTATAGTGGTGGGCCTGGCCGTGAGGAAGGGGAAAAATGCAACGTAAGACCAAGGACTTCACCTGGACAGAATGAAACCTTATGCTTATGCATTTGATCTCAAGTAGATTTTTGTCTGCCCGTGGCCACTCCAGGGGTGTCAGGGAATGTCACACATCACACTTTGGGGCTTATATTTCCAACTCCTTCAGCTCTGGAGAGCAGTGCTGTCCAGTGGGACTTCCTGCAATGATGGAAATGTTCACTCTGTGTGTTGTCCAGCATTGTAGCCCCTGGCCACATGTGGCCACTGACCACTTGAAACGTGGCTTGAGCGACCGAGGAACTAAATGTTGAATTTCATTTAATTTTAATTAGTTTTAATTTAAATAGCCGCATATGGCTAGTGGCTCTCATATTGGAATGCGTGTTTGCAGACTTTTGCTACTCGAAGTGTGGTCCAGTGACCAGCAACATCAGCATCACCTGAGAGCTTATTAGAACTAAGTCCCACCCAGACCTATTGAATCAGACGCGCACTGTAACAAGATCCCAGGTGATGCTTATTAACAATTGAGCAGCATTTCTCTGGAGCAGTCAAGAACAAAGGAGGTGAAAGGAAAAGAGAGAGAAAGAGAAAGAAAGAAAGAGAGAGAGAGAGAGAAAGAAAGAAAGAAAGAAAGAAAGAAAGAAAGAAAGAAAGAAAGAAAGAAAGGAAGGAAGGAAGGAAGGAAGGAAGGAAGGAAGGAAGGAAGGAAGGAAGGAAAAAGGCTAGTGGACAGAAAGAACAGCTATCATGACATCTTTGTGTCTTTCACATAGAATTCTCAGCACTCATTTGGGGGGTATTGATGCTTACTTTGGAGTTCATTCAAACAGTGTTGGCTGTCAGATTTTTTTTCCAGCCTGTAATAGTTTGGAAGCAGCAGTAGATAGAAGCAGCTAAAGACACCATGGGGGCATCTTTACTGCCTCTAATGCCACATGTTTAATCAGCACAAAGTACCCTGTGAATGTAAGAATCACGATGACCAGTGCCATTTGGGAAGGTGAGGTCTGGAGCATCTCTTCAAGATCACAGTGGAGCCTCTTTGCTAGAATTCTGCAAGCCAGGGCAGCATTTCAGAATTTCATTTTTAAGTACATGTTAGTGTCTGCTGTAATGAAACACATGCTGCAGACCAATGAAATTTAATGTTCAAGCTAAATAATAAAATCTTTTATTTATGGGCAAATTTTATGTCTCCCGGTGGGGAGATAAGTTAGTGTAGAAGTCTTTCCCGCTTCTCCTGGGTCTGATGCGAAGCCAGCTTGTTTCCCCTTGACATCACAGGGGAAATATGGGGAGAGAGGGAGGCAAAGGGTGGGGGGAGAGGAGGCTTTATATTTACAAGCCTGTGGTACGATGCAGCCAGATGCAGATCCTACTGGGTTCGTGGGTGTGAGGACAGTGGGGGAAGGAGTTAAATCAGACTACCCTTTTGACCTCTGCCAAGTCTCTGGTGGGACTGATGGGGAAGGTTGCACTCGAGAACCTTTTTTAATGCTAGAGGCCATGGATGATCTGACATGCTAGGAAGGGCTCCCAGCCCTTACAGACCCTACCCTTCACTGATAAGCTTGCTTTTTCATTTCAGGAGTCAATCAGCAAACATGGACAGAGCTCCTTCCGTGTGCCAGGCACTGTTCTAGGTGGTGGGGGCTTAAAAAGTAATAAACAAATCAGAGACACTGTACTCAATGTTTGCATTCAAGTGGGGCACAGACATGTACACAAGTAATTTCAGGAACTGAGAAGGGGTGTAAAGAAGATAAAACAAGTAGAGAGGCATGATAGCAGTCCAAGAGGGCTTCCTGGAGGGAGTGACACTTGAGTTGCACCCTTAGAGGTATTGAGAAGAAGGCAGCGCCTGAAGGTCTAAGAGAAAGGTATTCCAAGTAGAAGGACAAGGGACAGGGGTTAGAGGTTGGGGAGGTGGGATGGGGAATGGGGTGGATCATGCAGGGCTACAGTAAGGTGGTGGGATTTTATTCTAAGCAAAATAGGAAACCATTAGAAGGCTTGTGTCTCAAGCAGAGGAGTGATATTTTCCAAGCTCACTGTGGCTGCTTTATGGAGAAAGGACTGTAACTTTGAGGGGAAGAGCAGAAACAGGGAACACAGGGAAGAGGCTGTTGTGTTCCAGGTGACTGATGATGGAGACTTGGGTTAGGAGGTCATAGTAGAGGTGTAGGAAGAGGCTGGATTCGAGATATATCCTGAAAAGGGGGCAGACAGGTCTTCCTATGAATTGGATGCTTGTGGGAAGGTCAAGCTCAGTTGTCTGAACAAATGGGTGAATGATGCCATCACTTCCTGAAAGGAAAATATTTGAATTTAGTGGAGGAAATCAGTATTTCTCTAAGTCTGAGATGCCATTCAGATATTCAAGAGGATTAACATTTAGAAATCTGGAGCTCCAGCTCTTGGGCTGGAGATTTTTAAAATGTGGTCAGCATATAGAAAAGATCCCGAGCTATAGGACCACTTGAGAACAGAGAATGCCTAGGGAGGGATAAGATTAAAAACTGAGCCTGTGGCACACCAGCACCTAGAGAACTTTAGTTGATGAAGGAGCCAGCAAAAGAGACTGGGAAAAAATGGTCAGAGAGAGAAAGGAGGAAAAGATAGTGGAAATGCTGGACCATGTCTAATGCTGCTGAGAACTTGAGTAAGATGGAGACAGAGAACTTGTCTTCGGCTCTGGCCTGAGGGAGGTCACTGGTATGGGTGGAGACAAAAGTAGATTTAGAGTGGATTGAGGTTTTTACTTCTGTATGGAATAAGAAACAAGGACTGTTAATTGCCTCTGAGGAGGGAAACTGGTTTGCAGTGAGCAGGGGAAGGGGATAAACTTCCTTCTTTACTACATATTTTGTGTTTTTTTTAATACCCTGTTACAAGCACCTATTCAAAATGTCCCAATGGGTTGAGGAAAGAATGGGCAGTAAAACAAGAGTGGGGATATCAAATATAGACAACACTTGGGAGATGTTTTGCTGCGAAAAGGAAGAGAAAAATGGGTTGCTGTGGGGTGAAGGAAAGGTTTCTTTAAAGGATGTGGTTGGGCAGAAAAGGGGAGATGGGTCATACAGGAAGGGGAGAGGATGCCAGCAGGAGCAAGATCTTTAAAGAAGTCCCAGCGCTGGGATGGGATCTCAAGCGAGGGGTGAGTAGGGGGTGTGGGGGCTGGCAGTTCGGATGACTGACAGATGACTGACAGTTCATCTCATGTAACAGGAAGGAAAGCGGGATGATGAATCGGTGGTGGGATGATGAGAGCATCAGTTAAGGGTGACTGGGTGTGGGAGAAGATACTGGAGATGCAAGATGAATGTATGAAATGGTTATTCTAGAGAATGGAAAAGTAAATTCCCTAGGGCAGCAGTGATAGGTTTGTTCAGCAATATTGAGTACCCACTTGAAGTCTGCGGTCATAAAATCGAAGTGTAGTAGTTGAGGGGAGGGTGTCTCTGGGAGCAAGGAGGTGGAATTACTTCCTTTTCATTTGGGTCCCTCTGCATTTAGAGGTCTTTGCTTCTTCTTTGTCAGAGAAGTCTTTCATCTATGCTCTTTTGGCTCCTTGGATACTTTTTGGTGGTGAGAGGCTGTCAGAAAGTGGGGTGGCATGGAAACACATGAGTGGGACAGAGCTGGAATTACCAGGCATTTAGAAGAGTGCCTGGCAGCAAAGGACTGGCTAGTGCTTGGAAGAGCTGTTGGTGATGGGGTAATGGGATGGATGTATGGATTTGGGGTGCTGGCTTTGGATACTGGCGCTGAGTTGGCGGCGATGGCGTGTGGGCAAAGGGGTGTCGGCGTTGGGCTGTTGGCACTGGGGGGTTAAAGGGCCAAGGATTGCTGTGGATGCCCTGAGGGACACCAAGAAGGGCTGCCGCTGTGAGGTGCAACCCAAACTGTGCAACTGAACAGATCAGAATGAAGCTAAATCTATAGAGACTGAAGAACTTAGAGATTGATCGTAAGTGGGCATGAGGGATCTTACTGGGGGTGATGAAAATGTTCTAAAGCTGGATTATGGAGATAATTATATAACTCATTAACTCTACTAAATATCATTGAATTGTCTACTTGAAATGTTAACAATATGTAAATTATACCTCAATGAAGTTGGAAAAAAAAAAAAAGAATGACCTAGCACCAAGCCCAGCACGTAGCAGGTCCTCAGTAAATAATTATTGAATGAATACACAATCTCTTCACCAACAAGAGGGATGCCAAAAAACTGGCCATATTTTTTATAATGAGCATATATGACTCTTACAAACAGAAGAAAACAGAGGTTTTTAAAGTGGTGGTGGCCCTTGGTGTTCTGCCTCAGTCCTCTGTTCTCATACAAGATACCCTTCCTGTGCTGAGTCCTTCACACCTGGGTTTCTACTCACACCTGTCTGCTGTCTACTGGGCCTCTCCTCCTGAGATCCCATGTTCCCAGGCACCGTGTTTCAAACATACCCATCATCTCCATCCTGCTCCTTTTCCTCTTCCCCGCCTCAGTGACTAGCCCTACCCTCCACCCTGAGGTCAAGCCAGCCTCCTGGAGGCCTCCTGGACTCCCCCCAGCACCTCCAATCTGCCACCATGCCCTGACCACCACCCCATGCCCTCCCCCATCCCCTCCCCCCGTCACCCTTGATCTGGGGCACCCGCTGTCTCACCCCCTTCTCCCTGTCTCTGCCTCAGCTGCCTCTGTCTCTATTCCTGCCTTGGCCAAGCTCTCCTCCACATTTCAGCCAGAGGGACCATCCCCAAGTGTAAGTATGGCCACCTGACCGTCCTTCCTAAATGTCTCCGATCCTCATCGTTCGCAGGATAAAGTCCAAATTCCACAGCAGGGCAGGCAGCATTCTCCGCCTACCCACCTCTCTATTTACCGCTCTCCAGACCCTCCCCTGCACGGACCACCTCCAGGCCTTTGTGCCTGTGTTACCTCTGCCTGGAACTCCCTTTCCCTCTCCCACTGGAAGACCACCCAACCTTCAGGGCTCAGCTCTGTGAACCTTCCACAGCCCATTCACGTGGAGGCGTGATTCTCTCCTCTGGGTTCCCTGTCACTGTGCACCCTTGTGTATACACCCCCACCCCCACCCCAACTCTGAGCATCTCCAGGGCAGGGGCCCTGCCTCCTACCTGAGCAGGCTTGGCCTCTGATGCTGGGCCTGGCACAGAGTTGAATCCCAATTTCCTGGGAACCTGCATTCGCTGCCCATGGCCAGGCCTGCCCAGTGGCGGTGAAAAGGAGAGCATGGTAGCACCTTGGAGGGGGGCCTTGTCTGGATCCTGTGGGTAAAGATCATATCCTCCTTGTTCTTGGCCATGTGCCACTGCCCAGCACAGGGCCTGGCCATAGTAGGGGCTCAATAACCACTCGCTGAAGGGACAGAGGTTTGCAGGCATGAACAAAACAAACCCCCATGTCTGGAAAGACTCAAGGATTGTCTGGTCTAACCTGTACCACCCACACATGCCCCAACATTTCATGAAGGAAGATCTGAAGTCCCCCATGGGGCAGGGGCTTGCTCAAGGACTCACAGTGGCCTTTTCGCCCACAAAAAGACGAAAACCCAGGCATCCTTTGGCTGTAAGATGGTTTCCTCTCCAAAATTTATGAAAGCGAAGGCTTCCCGGAGCAGGTGGGGCTTGTCACTAACGCTCTCCGCTATGCCTGAGCACGTGCTGTGTGTCAGCGTGGCGCTGGGTGTCTTCATACATCAACTCACATAATCCCATGTGAGCCCTGCAGGGGAGGCACTGCTGTTACCCCCATTTTACAGTGGAGGAACTCACAACTCAGGCAGCGGAAGTTGGCAAGAAAGTGCTGGAGGCAGAATTTGAGTCCTGATTTATCTGCCCCCAAGAGTGGTATTCTCAGAAACCATGCCCTGCACCAGGATGGTTTCGAAAGGAGTACCCGAGGGGTGGCGTTGGCTGAGCAGTGTGTCTTCCATGAAGGAAAAGGCCCAGCAGGGTGACGGCTCCTCGAGGACCTGCCCCCTGACCCCCCTGCTCCTGGGGGCAAAGTTGGGAGCAGGTAGCACTTAGAAGCCCGACGAATAGGCCTCCCTTTCTGAAGTGCTAATTACATAGGATGCAGCCCCTTCTCCTCTCTGGCCTCTGATGGTCTTAAAAGTGGGGTGGATTTCCAGGGAGATGAAACCTGAAGGACTTCCGTTTGAGTGCAGAAGAGATAGATTCCAAATAAGGAGTCAGGTCATGCCCAAAGCTGACACCCCAAAACCATGACATTTAAAACCTTTGTCAGGGGCAGTGGGGCTCTTCCCTCCATGCCCTGTACGTCCATCCAGTTCCTTCTTCACAAGCTAGACATGCCCACCTCTGTCCCCAAACCAGGCATGGCTGTTGGTTGTCAACTAGATAAAGTCCAAATCCCTTAATTTGGCATCCATGCTGCTCTTTGGTCCCAGCCTTGACTATTTGTGGTAGCTGGTCTGTCTCACTGATCTCCTAAGCAAGCTCTTTGCAAACTTACACTGCTTACTATTCCTCTAAAGGTTCCTGCTGTTTTCCTGCCTCAGGGCCTTTGTTCATGCTGTTTCCTCTGCCTGGAATGCCTTTCTTTCCCAGCTTCTCCTATGGAAATTCTACCCACTCTTCAAAGTCCGGTTTTATTGGCACCATCTCCTTCCTTGGATTTTCCCTCCATCTCTCAAACCTGAAGGGCTGTTTTTTTCTGTTAAATCCCGGGGCGCTTTGTACAGACCTTCTAAAGACCCTTAAATTGCTGCCTCGGGTTTGGGTTATCTGTGCTTATGTGTCCTTGTCTTTATGGACAGTGTTTGTGTGAGGGTTCCACCCATCTCCATACCCCCAAGGGCCACACACACAGCAAGTGCTCCATAATTGCATGTTGGCCTAATAAAGGCATGAATGGACTCCTAAAATCAGGGCAAAGTATTCCTGGCCCAGGGGCATTTATTTGCATTTTAACAGGACCACTTGCCCTAAGGCAGAGAAATCATCCAAAACTTGGAAATAAGACAGAAATGTACCATTTAAAAGTCCACCTCAGAGCATTTTCTAAGGGTTGCCTAAGGGTTACTGAGTCTAGGGATGTAACTTTGATTTACTATTTATCATTAATTAGGGCCCAGACTTTGTAAAAACTGATGTTAAGTATAGAAAATTGATAAGCTACAAATGATTTCCAGACATTCAGAAAAGGATAGCCCTAAAGGTTATGATTTGATTGTCCTGTAGGACATTAACCAGTTTTATATCTAATTTAGCAATTTTATTCCAGCATTTTTATTTCAGTAACTATATATACTCCAGTGTCTCGCACCCTCCTTTGAACCAGCTTTGCCGTTCTGCTGGGTTCCCTCATTAATGAGTTAAACAAATTTTTGACATGTGTTCATTATATGTTTGTATGGAAGCTATGTTTTATAAGTTTTTGTTATAAGTTTTGTGTACGTTGAAACAACCCTTAGAGCATATGAGAATCATCTGTGGAGCAATTAAAACTAGATACCTAGGCTGCACCTCTGTATTCTGATTCAGAAAGTCTTGGATGAGGTCCTCATGCCTATTTTTTTAATATTCTAAGGGAATTCTAATTAATATTCAGAGCTGAGGACTGCTCTACCAAAGGGTGACAGGCTTTATGTTAAAGCACTTAACCACAAGCCTAGCACATTGTAAGTGCTCATTAAAGTTAGCCATTATTCCTGGTAGCCTAGAGAGTGAAGGTTTGGTGTAGCGCCACTCTGGGTGTTTCTGAAGTCATACCAGCTCCCTGCTGGGCCTTTTAGATCCTGAGATGCAGCTGTATACCAGTTCATTGCTGTATTCATTTCTTATTGCAGCTGTAACAAATTGCCACAAACAGTGGCTTAAAACGACACAAATTTATTCTCTTACAGCTCTGAAGTTCAGAAGTTTAAAATGAGTCTTAGGAAGCTAAAATCAAGATGTCACCAGGGCTGGTTCCTCCTGCAGGCCAGGGGAGAATGAGTTCCTGGCCTCTTTCCCTTTCTGGTGGCTGCCAGCATTTCTTTGCTCAAGGCCTCATCACTCTAATCTCTGCTTCTGTGGTCACATGGCCTTCTTCTACCACCCACTCTGATCTCCTGCCTCTTCCTCCTATAAGGACCCTTAGGATTACATCAGGTGCATCTGAATAATCCAGGATAATTTTCCCTTCTCAAAATCCTAAATGTAATCACATCTTCAAATTCCTTTTGCCATAAAAGGTAACATTCACAGTTTCTGGGGATTAAGACATAGATATCTGGGGCTGTGGGGGGGGGGGGGGGGGCGGGGAGGACATCATTCAGTCTAACACAGTTCCCATTCCCCTCAGCCCCTGGGACCCAAGGTATCACCCTTTGCTGAGAGCTGGCTGTCCTTTCCCCCAACCACCACATCCCTTGTGATTACAGGGGACCGACTCTGCTCTGTGTCAGGGATCAGAGAAAGCAAGTGGAAGTTTTGTAAACTTCTCAAACTTGGATTTTTTTTGGGGGGGGGGGTGTACACCAAGTTCAATCATCTGTTTTTATACACATATCCCCGTATTCCCTCCCTCCCTTGACTCCCCCCCCCTTGAGTCCCCCCGACCCTCCCCGCCCCAGTCCTCTAAGGCATCTTCCATCCTCGAGTTGGACTCCCTTTGTTATACAACCACTTCCCACTGACTATCTATTTTACAGTTGGTAGTATATGTATGTCTGTGCTACTCTCTCGCTGCGTCTCAGCTTCCCCTTCACCCCCTGCCCCCTCCCAAACCTCAAGTTCTCCAGTCCATTCTCTGTATCTGCGTCCTTGTTCTTGTCACTGAGTTCATCAGTACCATTTTTAGATTCCGTATATGTGAGTTAGCATACAATATTTGTCTTTCTCTTTCTGACTTACTTCACTCTGTATGACAGACTCTAGGTCTATCCACCTCATTACATATAGCTCCATCTCATCCCTTTTTATAGCTGAGTAATGTTCCATTGTATATATATGCCACATCTTCTTTATCCATTCATTTGTTGATGGGCATTTAGGTTGCTTCCATGTCCTGGCTATTGTAAATAGCGCTGCAATAAACATTATGGTACAAGTTTCTTTTGGGATTATGGTTTTCTTTGGCTATATGCCCAGTAATGGGATTACTGGATCATATGGTAGTTCTATGTGTAGTTTTTTAAGGAACCTCCAAATTGTTTTCCATAGTGGCTGTATCAACTTACATTCCCACCAACAGTGCAGGAGAGTTCCCTTTTCTCCACACCCTCTCCAACATTTGTTGTTTCCAGATTTTGTGATGATGGCCATTCTGATCGGTGTGAGGTGATACCTCATTGTGGCTTTGACTTGCATTTCTCTGAAGATTAGTGATGTTGAGCATCTTTTCATGTGTTTGTTGGCCATCTGTATCTCTTCTTTGGAGAAATGTCTATTTAGGTCTTCTGCCCATTTGTGGATTGGGTTATTTGCTTTTTTGGTATTAAGCTGCATGAGCTGCTTGTGTATTTTGGAGATTAATCCTTTGTCCGTTGTTTCATAGGCAATTATTTTTTCCCACTCTGAGGGCTGCCTTTTAGTCTTGTTTATGGTTTCTTTCGCTGTGCAAAAGCTTTTAATTTTCATGAGGTCCCATTTGTTTATTCTTAATTTTATTTCCATGATTCTAGGAGGTGGGTCAAAAAGGATCTTGCTTTGATGGATGTCATAGAGTGTTCTGCCTATGTTTTTCTCTAGGAGTTTTATAGTGTCTGGCCTTACACGTAGGTCTTTAATCCATTTGGAGTTTATTTTTGTGTATGGTGTTAGGAAGTGTTCTAATTTCATTCTTTTACATGTTGCTGTCCAATTTTCCCAGCACCACTTATTGAAGAGGCTGTCTTTTTTCCATTGTATATTCGTGCTTCCTTTGTCAAAGATAAGGTGCCCATATGTTCAAACTTGGATTTTTATACTGAAAACAGTAATATATTTGGGACTCAGAGAGTCAGGAGGGAGAATTTAAAGGCAACTCTGATGATCTGGTTGCCTGTGGGTAGTCCACAAAGCAAATGTGACATCTGCCTGCCACACAGCCAGGTCACGGCCACCTCTCTTCAGTACCGGACAGTCTGCCCTCTGGGCTACAGCTGCATTTACTGTGTAACAAGCTGTTAAAAAAAAAAAAAAAAACCCAACAAGTCCTACCTACTGTTTTAAAAAATTATCTCTGTAGATAACAGAAACAACTTGAAATTGTTGCGGATGTGTCTCCATTAAATAATTATGGTGTAAGAGCTCCACAAAAGCCCATTAGAGAAAAGGCAGAGGTTCATTTCCCTCCCTCCAGCTGCATGTGGCCTGGGTGTGCAAGGGCAGGCAGGGACACTCTATGCACCATAAAAAGGCATGCCCTCCACGGTCCTGTGCTAGGGTGAAAGGCTTGGCAGGTAGGGTAGTCGCTGGATGTCTGGCAAGCAGAAGAGTGAGGCCAGATTCCCTTGAACAGTCAACAACACATAGATGTGGATACAGCAGCCCCACTCACCCAGCTGCATTCCCCCTGCCTCCACCAACACATGAACTATTTCACAGAAGCCCAGTGTTTACAAACCCTCAAAGCATTCCCCCACATTCTCTCACTCAATCCTCACAACAGCCCTGAGAGATTGGCCATGTTGGTATTACTGTCCCATTTTAGAGATGAGAAAACTGAAGCTAAAAGACGTGAATGACGTGCCAATGTCAGCTGGCTAGTACGCGATGGGGCTGGATGTAGAAGTGCCACCTTTGTGACCTCACTCAGTGCAAGGTGGCCCTGGGGCACGGAGTGGGGCATGCATTTTAGCAGGCAAGGTTTCCATCTTGTCACCTGCTGCCAGAGGCCCAGACTTCAGGAGGCTCCTCTTTGGAAAGCTACCTGCTTTTCCCACCCCTCCCTGCCCCCTTCAGCATTCTCACTTTCTCCTCTTCTTCTGACAGTTCACACCTCTAAGATACTCAGCAAACCCCGCACCTCTGTCCCCAGCATCGTTACATCAGCTTCCACGATACAGGTTTCAGGGCAGATAAATCACAATTATTTATTCGAAAGAGTGAGGGAATTAACATGCCCTGAATGGATTTTGCTCTTAATTAAACAAGCCAGTGGCTTTGCTGTGGGTCCAGACTAAGGGCTGTCCCACCAGGGCAGAAGCTGGCTGGCATTTCATGGGGCATCAGGGCCAAAAGCAGATGAAGCTCAACCCCTGCTCACAGGAGGCACAAGCAGCCTGGTTGGAGGACTTGGAAAACAATTTGGTGCCTTGTTCTGGGTGTAACCAGAAACCTGCTCTAACTGGGAGACGTGGGTTCCCCTGCACTGCTGAGCCACGATGCTCTAGGCTCAGCTTTCTCTGCCTGCTGAGGCATCCCACCCACCCTTTGTTTAAAAATCATCAACAAATGAATGGATAAAGAAGATGTGGCATATATATACAATGGAATATTACTCAGCTATAAAAAGGGATAAGATGGAGCTATATGTAATGAGGTGGATAGACCTAGAGTCTGTCATACAGAGTGAAGTAAGTCAGAAAGAGAAAGACAAATATTGTATGCTAACTCACATATACGGAATCTAAAAATGGTACTGATGAACTCAGTGACAAGAACAAGGACGCAGATGCAGAGAATGGACTGGAGAACTCGAGGTTTGGGGGGGAGGCGGGCAGTGAAGGGGAAGCTGAGACGAAGTGAGAGAGTAGCACAGACATATATATACTACCAACTGTAAAATAGATAGCCAGTGGGAAGTGGTTGTATAACAAAGGGAGTTCAACTCGAGGATGGAAGATGCCTTAGAGGACTGGGACGGGGAGGGTGGGGGGGACTCGAGGGAGGGTGTGGGGGGGACTCGAGGGAGGGAGGGAATACGGGGATATGTGTATAAAAACAGATGATTGAACTTGGTGTATCCCCCCAAAATAATAAATAAATAAATAAAATTTTAAAAAAAATCTTCTGCCCTCAGGTTGGCAGTAGATCCTACCTGGAGATTTACAGTGAGCACAGCCACTAGACCAGGGAACCCACTAGATCAAGGGGCCCACTGGAGCAGGTCACCCACTGGAGCAGAAATTTGCAGATAGATTTCAGAGGGGTCTGTGGACCTAGACACACAAAAATGACACCTATATTTTCCCTAACTTCTAAATGTAATTCAGCATTTCATCCCATTGTGAATGCAAGCAACAAACCCCAGTAACATTACCAGCACTTGGGATTCTGTCCCCACAGAAATCACCGATATTTTCACATCACGTGACAGTCGTTGCGGGTATCTTGAGATAGAGTTTATGCTCCTCACTGCTTCAAAATCAGGTTGTTAAATGCGCTGCTGGATCCTAATTGATGGGTTAATAAATAAACATACATGACTACATCAGAAATCAAAAAATATTTTGATTACCATATTTCAATGTAATTGATTTTCATGTACAATCCTATGTAATTTATTTTACATATTTAAAAACATTATTCTGAGAAGGGGTCTGTGGCACCAAGAAAATAAAAAAACATTAAGGTCTCATGCATCCAAAGGAAACTTCACAGAGGGCAGAAGCAACAGGTCATATCACTTTGGGGGGGGGGGGGGGCGGTTAAAATACAGATTCCAGGGCCTTGTCACAGGTTGGGTTCTCTGGGAAGCTAACTCTGAGATGGGGTTTGGAGTTCAGAGGGTTTATTAGGAAGTGCTTTTAGGATCCACACCTGTGGAAGGGAGAGGACGGAAGCGGGACTGGGCAGAGGGAAAAGATGTAGTCTCCACAGAAGCCTCAGCTGGCCCTATGTGCAGTTCTAAGGCTGGGATGGCTCTTCAAATTTGTCATGAGTTGAGATATTAGGGCCAGGCTTTTACATCCCCATGTTGACCAGTTATTAGATGCCAGTACCACAGAAAGGGATATGACCTTGGACAAGTCTGCTCTTCCAGCCAAGACATTTTCCAAAGAGCTGGCAGCTGAGGACTCCCTGCCAGCAGCACTCCCAGCAGCTGGGGGAGAAAGCCATTCATTCCTGAGAGGGGTCTGGGTGACGGCTCACAGTCCCCCAGAGGCTCCACCCGAGGCCCATGGCAGGTGAATCCCTGCATGGAGTCCAGAACCTTTCATTTTTAAAGCTCTCCCAATGATTCTGGTGCATGCTAGGTCTGGAAGCCCTCCGGCCCAGAGCTGGAGGGGGCTCTGAGATTACGGCATCCAAGGGACTTTGTTCAAGGCCCGGAGGCTGCTGACTTGGCCTTGACCATAGCACCTTTCCATGTACTAATCTCATGCAACAATATCTACTGAGAGTCTTTCACCATGCTGGGTACTGGAGGTGCACTAGTGAGCAGAAGAGACACAGTCTCTGCCCTCAGGACACTTATAGTCCAGGGTTTCACAAGCCTCTCAATGCAGGATGCTGTACAGGGGACCGAGTTGGCATAACTTCTCTGCAGCACAAGTTGGCAACACTATCAAAATTATAAAGGTACCTACTCAGCATGTCTACTTCTAGGTATTTATCCTGCAGATAGATCTCCATATGGGTGAAGTAACATAAGTAAAGGATATTCACCAAGAAATTATTTATACTAGTAAACACCTGAAAAAGCCTGTGTTCATCAATAGGGACTGGTTGAATAAATTGTAGTGCACACAAAGGAATCCTATGTGGCTATTAAAAAAAAAAAAAGAGGGGTAGCTCTATGTATGTTTATATATGAAAAAAAAAAATCCTACAAGGCATATAAGTAAACAAAAAAAGGGGGGGGGAGGGAGATGCAGAACCATATATAACATGTCAAAATTTGGCTGAAAAAAAGGGAAATATTTATGTGAATTCGTGAGTTTTCAGCTGCCCAAGAGTTTTTTTTTTTAAAATGAGGGAATCAGTCTGTCCAGTTAGAAAAACAGAAATCACCCAAGGTTTTTCAGACAGAGGGAATTTAATTCAGGAAATTGATTAGACAAGTGATGCAAGAGCTGAGAAGCCAAACAGGGGAAGGCAAGGCAGCTCAGAAACTAGCAGCTCCAGGAAGCTGATGGACCTCTCCACTGGAAGGACAAAGGGATGAGGCTGTTCCTGGGGCTAAGAGGATGGAGTCCCAGTGGATCTGGAACCCTGGAAGACCTGTCCCCAGTCCATGGAGGAGACACTGTGGAGAAGCCACCCAAGGTAGAGAGGGAGGGGAAGAGAGTACCTTTTTTCTTCCCCTTGTGCCCTTTATCTCCTGCTGGGTGCCTCCCCTTGTCTTGGGCTCAACCTGAAGCCCGCTGACCCAGTACCATGGAAACAGTAGCCCGTGAGAGGCAGCCTCTTCAGGTACAAAGAAGAGCAAGGGAGAGTGAGGCATGGACCTCTGGGCTAGCGTAACAGCGGTAAGCATAACAGTACGTGCTTATAAAATGCAAAATATCTCCTGGAGGCCACATAAGAAGTAGTAATGCTATGGTCTCTAGGAGTTGGGGACTGGGAGGGAGACCTAGTTTATATTAAGTTCCTCCTGGTACCTTTAAATTTTGTACCATGAGCATACATTGCTTATTTGAAACAAGATGTCTGCCTGACATTCGTATTTAGTACATCAGAAAGGGCAAAGCTGTTAAATTTTTTCATTGGAAAACATCCTGGAAAAAAAGTGCTAGCAAAATCTCCCCCCAAACCCCCTGTGATTACATTCCCTCCCCCCTCCCCAACAGCACAGCACTTTTTCTGTGGGTCTTTTTCACAAGGGTCCTCTTCCAATCCCTCCTTTCACTGTCCCATCCCTAAGAGGAGGAAGCGCAGCCCTGAGTGGAAGCAGAGGGGTGGTGGAGTGCGAGCTGGAGGAGCTTTTCCTATCATCAGCAGCTGGCCTGCCGGGTGATCTCACACCACATCTGTAGCCACTTAGAAAACTGCCTGCCGGAAGGCCTCAGCTTACGGCCCGGAGCGGCGCCCGCCTGCCAGAGCACCAGGCTTACCACCTCCCTGGAGGGATGGCTGCTCCGTGATGTGGGGCTCTTACCCTCCCCCGGAGAACAGCTCATGCTGGCTGCCACAGCCAGAGCCCCAGATGCCCACGGGGAGGATGCTGTGGGTGCCTGTACTCTTGGGCTCTGCCCTTGACGGATGCCACGTCCTATAGTCAATATTCCACAGAGATGGGGAGTGGAAGAAGGGAGGGGGCACCTCTTCTATTTGAAAATTAACCCTTGTTGAACTCTATGAAGAGAAAGCAGAGGCACGGGACGTGTAAGTGACTTGCCCAAGGTCACACTGCTTGTGAGTGGCAGAGGTGGGATGCAACCCAGATCTGGGTGGAATCGAGTCCAGCCCTCTCACTGTGCAGACAGGAACTCCAAGGCCACCAAGGGGGTCACAGAGACATCGGCCCAGGGATCTGTGCCCTTCTGTGCTGCCTCCCTTGTCACTTAGGGGATCCCAAATCAGACTGCAGCAACTCCTCACTGAATCTCAGTTTTCTGGCTCTAAGGCGGGACCACCAAAACCCATCTCAAAGCTTATGACGGGGATCATTTGCCAATGACGGTGATGCTTCTGGCACATGTGTCTCAACAAATATGAGTCCCCTTCTTCCTTCTCTTTAGTATCTTTGTTCTGAAACCTCACAGGTTGCTGGAAGCTCAAATGAGAACACTGCCCTCTCTCCAGAAGCCTGGGGCTGTGCCAAAAAGTCTCATGGGCAGGCCTGAGAGCTGGGCTCTGCATCCTGGATCCTTCTGCCCTGAAATCCAGGCCCAGATTCGCTCGGCATGCTGTGTGTCCTAACTCAAGGCAGCGAGTGCACGTTGGGTTAACTTTCCCTGCTATAACATTTCCAGGACTGCGTTCCCAAGTAAATTCTGAACAATTTTCCTAAGAAGAAGAAATTTTCCTAAGAAGAAGAAGAAGAAGAAGAAGAGAAGCATTTCCTAAGAAAACACTCTCTCAGCTTGAGGCTCCCACCCTTCAAAGGCAGGGCTAAGTGGGTTCTCTGGCAGATGACCTCCTGTCGGCACATCTGGGGCTCTGCTCAGCTCCCCCACACCTGCCCCTCCACCCCCACCCCCCAGATCGTGATGATCTAAATAAGCACGCAGGTCTGTTACTGAACGGGGCTGGTCGTAACCTTCGTGTCTAAAGATGAGTCTCCCTAGCAAATATCCCAGGCCTGGGTCCTGGCCCCAGAGCTCTCCTTTCTGTGCGACAGAGGCCACTTCACCCTCGTCGTGGGCTCAGCCCCTCTTTAGCCTCTGAGATGGATGCTGTCAATGGCTGGTACCAATGGAAGGAGCCTGAGGCTGCCAGTGGCTTGATTTCAGGCCATCCTTGCTGTGGGTGTCACTGTTGCCTCCAGCCTAGAGTGTTGCCTCTGCTGTGTCAGTTCCCATGAGGTCCTGCGGCTGCTCACCTGGCTAGACTTCCCTGTTGCCTGTAACAGCTGGGCCTGCCACAGGCTTCCCCAAGCCATCCTCATTCTACTCCCCCCCCCACCCCACCCCATCTCTCTCTCTCTCTCTCTCTCTCTCTCTCTCTCTCTCTCTCTCTCATATGTGCTGTCTGCTAAGTGCAACTCCTGGACATGGAAATACAGAGATGAAGCAGATACAGCCCCTGGTCCTCTGTCTCCACAGTACTTCATAGTGGAGCAGAAGAGACAGGCATGTAATGAGACAACTACAGCCCAGTAGGCCAGGATTCTGTTGGAGCGATGCACGAGAAACTATGAAAAAAAACAGTAAGGGAAGAAGCATTGAAGTTTGCCTAGGGGAGTCAAGGGCAGTGTTCCAGTTATCTCTTGCTCCAAAACAAACCACCCCCAAACTTAGTGGCACAAAACAACCATGAGTGCTTGCAGATTCTACGGGTCAGGAGTTTGGACGGGGCACTGTGGGGCTGTGCCTTCCCTGCTCAATGATGCCTAGGGCCTCAGTGGGGGTGGCTCTAATGGCTGCAGGTGACCTGAAGACTGGGTGTCTGGGCTGAAGAATGGGCTCAGCTGGGAGTGTCAACCAAAATGTCTACTTGTGGCCTCTCCAGCATGGTGGTCTCAGGGTAGTTAGACTTTTTACGTGGTGTCTCAGGGGTTCAAGAGCGCGTGTTCCCAGTGAACAAGGCAGAAGCTGCATGGCCTTTTATGACTTAGCCTCAGAAGATATGCAGTATTACTTCCAACATGCTCTATGGGTCAAGCAGTCATAAGACCAACCAGATTCAAGGGATGGGGTCATAGATCCACCTTTTGATGGGAGGAGAAGCAAAAACAAAACAAAACAAAATAAAACAAAACAAAACCTTGCAGCCATGTTTTCAAACTGCCACATAAGTTTTTTTGGAAGAGATACTCTTTGAGCTAAATTTTGAAGGCAAACTAGAAATTTACCAGATGGACAAAGTGGGGAGGGTGTCCCAGGCTGAGGGACCAGCATATGCAAAGGCCCAAGGACATGAGTCGATTGTCTTACCTGAAATAAGTCCTATCAGATTTCCTAGGGGTGCGGCGAAGATATCCTTCCTGCCTCTCAACAGGCAGCCATCCTCTGCTGGTCCTCCCCACACTGCCAGCTCCCAGAGCTCAGACACCAGCTCCTCAACGGAGAGTTCATCCCAGTCGGGGGTTAAGTGGCAAATCCACGTCCCAGCGGTCCCACTTGGCTCCCCAGGCTGTGGTGAGCACACAGGGAGATGCCATCTGAGAGAGGCTTGAATAGAGTCTAGCTATTCCCCACACCCATGTTCTCATCTTCAACTCTTGATTTAGAAGCCACTCAGACCCAGCCAACACTTTCTCGGTTTGGTTTCTCAAAGCACTGAAGGCTCTGTGTCTGTTGGCTCGAATCCCAGCAATTCTTTCCATAATGGTTAGTTCTTTTGATTGCAGGCAAAAAAACTCAGACTAGATTAAACCAAAAAAAAAAAAGGGGGGGGGGATTATTGGTTCTTGCAACTAGAATGTTCCAGAAGTGAATCGTGGAGTTTAAACAATACCAGAATTTTATCTCTTCCTCTCAGTTTCTCAGCTGTGCATTTTTCTGTGTTGACATCATATTTAGGCAGCATCTCCTCAAAAGTAACAGCCTGTAGCTTGAAACCTCTATGCTTAACTACTTAATATTGAGAGCCAGCAAACCCAGCCAAAAGAGGGTACCTCTTCCCCAAATGCTCGAGCTTCCTTCCCAAAGAGGGTTCTGATTGACCCGGCTCCAATCACATGCCCTTCCGCGAACCAATCACCAGGGCCATGAACATGTATTATTCTGACTGGCTATGACTGAATCAGGCTAACCCCTAGCAGGGGTTACGGGTTATTTATCCCTGCAGTAACCTCGTGGAATCACTTCAAGAAATAAGAGTCCTGGGACTTCCTAGGTGGCACAGTGGTTAAGAATCTGCCTGCCAATGCAGTAGACACCAGTTCAATCCCTGCTCCAGGAATATCCCACATGCCACGGAGCAACTAAGCCCCTGCAGCACAACTGTTGAGCCTGTGTGCTGCAACTACTGAAGCCCGTGCACCTAGAGCCCATACTCCACAACAAGAGAAGCCACCACAATGAGAAGCCTGCACACCACAATGAAGAGTAGCTCCTGCTCGCTGTAACTACAGAGAGCCCATGTACAGCAGCAAAGACCCAACACAGCCAATAAATAAATAAATAAATAAATAAATTTATTTTAAAAAAAAAGAAATAGGAGTTCTGTAACTAGAATGGAAAAGGAAAATGAGAAGGGCAGACAAAACAGCTGCCACAGTGCTGGGCCACTAGAACAGTTGCACAGTTTGTACACTGTGCAAGGGAAGATGGGGTGCCTTCTGTATTTGCCCACAGGGCATTCCTTTTTCTAATCCACACAAAGAAAGCCATGTGGACTACTGCTGGGCTTTGCCAAGTTGACCACATTCTCCTTTCCCCAGTGTTTCAATACTGCCTGGAAAATCCCTCCACATTCTTCACGTCCTTGTTCAAATGTCTACTCCTTCATAAACTGGCTGGGATGAATCATGAGTTCCCCAGAGGCCCTCAGAATTATGACTTCTGTCTCAGTCATGGACACACAATTGAACAGTTGTGATTCCTCATCTGTGTCTCCTCATCTGGCCAAAGACAGACTCCATGAGGACAGGGAGTGGGTCTGAGCTCCCCTTCCTGGATGGCAGGAGGGATGCCCAGGTGGGATCTGTTCAGTGATGGGAAGAGAACAGAATCGTCCTCCTTGCGGCCACAGCCTCTCTCCTAGCTGTGGCTGCAGAAGTCAAGCACAGGGGAACATGAGCCCTGCACTTCGGTCACAAAAGACTGTTGGCCTAATCCATGCATCTTCTATCTCCCCTCACCCAGCCTCTGGAGACATTGCCCAAAGGAACAATGCATCCACAGGGCCACCACCCAAGGCGGGGGCTCTAGAAATCAAGCACCTTTCTCCAGGAGGGCTCTGGGGAAGAGAAGGTGGCTGGGCTCCATCGGGGCCTCACTGAGGACTGCCAGGCAACTGCTCTAGGGCTCAGCTCTAGCTCCTGATTAAAACCAGATCCAGGAGCTTGGAGCCTTTGGTGAAACTGGATACCTATCAGTGTAGGCAAAGGAAATATACTGTGGGAGGGAGGGAGGCTGGCCGGCAGCCCGGCAGTGCTAGGCTGGGCAGTAGGTTGAGCTTTCCTTCTGAAAGGTCCCCAGGAGCCCTTGCTATGTGGGATGATGACAGCTCTGAGAAACAGGAGACCAGAAGAACACACCCATTGTTCTGTCACTTTCTTCCTGCCTCCCTTCTCTTTGTCTGCTTCTTTTCTTCAGATAGAAGACCTGGGGTTCAATCCCACTACCAATTTTTATCCATTTGGGGTAAAGTCTCTGAGCCTCAGTTTTATCATCTGTAAAATGGGAGTGAAAACAGTACCTACTTGATTGGCTTATTGTAGAATTAAAGGTGATACTGTGCAAAAAGTGCTTAGCGCAGGACCTAGAACAGAGTAAGCCCTTATTAAATGTCAGTTATTGCTATGCTTTCTCCCTCTTTTTTTTTCTGTGAAAAGCTATGTGGTACCATTAAACTATAAATACAATCTTTGATGATCACAGTAAGGAAAACATTTCATGTCCCCAGTGGCAGAAAAAGCATCGGCTCTGGGGTCAGACAGCCCAGGATTATAATCCCAGCTCTGCCATTTACAAAGTGGGTAAGTCACTCCAAGGACTTAACCTCTCTGAACCTCAGTGCCACCATCTGTAAAATGGGATACTGATAATACCTGACCTGCCTACGCCTCAGGATTGCTGTGCATGTCACACGGGATACATGTGTGAAGGGGCACTGGAAACTGTACAGAGCCATATACCTTGGTAATCATTATTTATGCTTCCAATAAGGTGCCTTGCTTTTGGCTGTCTTCTTTTCTCTCCTTTGGTCCTTCTCTTCCTTTTCCCAAGGTCTTGAGTCAAAAATCTTTGTGAGGTCATAGAGCGTTAGAGCTGGGAGACCTTTGTGACCATGGGTTCAGTTGTTCTATTAGAAATCACCTGGGGAAACACAAAGAAATTCAGATTCCTGGGCTCTAACCCAAAGCTCAAGAATCAGAATCTCTTACTTTTTAAATGAAAATTTGTTTTAAGTTACAAAAGAAATACATGCTCATTCTAAATGAATTCCTGCAATACAGAAGTAATTAGAGTAAAAACAGCCCATTCTCAGAGGTAACTGCTGTTAACAGTTTGGTGCGTGTCCTCGAGGGTTTTGTGATTTTCGTGGAAAGAGCTGACCATGTATTTTTTTATTTTTCCCATTAAACAAGATCATCACTCATTTTTTAAAAATGTAATATAGCTCGGACATCTTTCCACATCAGTACACATATGTCTGCCTCATTCTGCTTGACAGCTGCAGAGAATGCCATGATGTGGCTTATTGTGGTTGATTGAACCATTTCCCCATTGGTGGACATTTTGGATTCTCCCTGGTGATTCGTATGCAGCTGGTCCAGCCTCTGTCCACATCTGGCAACCTTTGCTTTGCACAGACGGGGAGTCAGAGGCCCAGGGAGGGGATGCAAGCAGGCCAATGTCAAAGCACAAGTTAGTGGCAGAACCAGGTTACACTTCTGGTCTCCTGATGTGCTCTTTGCACTGAACTATATCATTAAAAAAAATTTTTTTTTAATGGTCAAGGGAACGGAATATTTTTCCGACCCTTTCCTGACAGGAAGAGAAAAAAACCTCAGGGTTAATTTTATTTTGTATATTTCTGAGAATTGGATTTTCCCCCAAACTTTCTCAGTGTTTTCACTTTTCATTATATTCTTTGTAAGAGTTCATGATCCAATATATTTTTTTTCTTGCACGTTGTTTCTGAAGCCAACGTTTCTTTATGCTAGAATCCCAAAATCCCACTTCCCCTGAGTATGACTATTCTTGGAGACCCTGATCAAATTCCACTTTAGGGATGCCCCCAACCTCTCCCCTTCATTCACCATAATTGATGAGTTTTCCTCTCGTGGAAACAAATGGAATTATAAAATTGTGACTGTCATCTATTTTCTTATTAAGTTAATTTTTCTCCAAGTCCTGTAGGTAACTTTCCCAGAAAGATAAATTACCCAGTTCTAACAAATATAACATGTAATGTTTGCAGGACGCTTGTAAGAATTTGCTCTTTGCCCAGAAATTATGCTTAACTTTCCTACTAAAGGAAGGAACATTAAGCCCGCCTCCCATGGGGTAAGAGAGGTTTGGTTGGAAGTGACCACTGCCCATCAAGTCACATCTGCTTTAAAGCAGATGCCTTCAGAGCTTGGTGCTGAGTTGCAGACAAATGTTTCCACGTCTACTGCCTCTACCACAAAGGGGATGGTCAGAAACTGCTCAGATTTCTAAGTTAAAAGGAAGAGATGTCATTCTCAGAAAACTGACCACGGTGTTGGTAACATCTGAATGTTGTTTAGCATTGTCTTGGACAAAAGATAAAGGGATCACAGGACTACAGAGTAACTCTTTTGTCTGGTACCTGCCTTTTGGGTCCTAGAACTCTGGCTTCTGTCTCAGAATGAAAAGTAGACTCCTTTCCTGGTTCTTAGGTTGTGGCTTCTAAATATCATTGTCTCCTATAAGGACTGGAATCCTTGGAGAAATGGCTGATTCCAGGTCTGGAGCGGGAAATGTACAAAATGAGCCTGGAGCATCTTGTCATTTCAAATGGCAGGGAATTTATCAAAAATGACTAGGATCCTACTGAAGGACTTGAGCCAATTTGAAGAGGCTTCCTCTGGCCAAAGAAGGGCCACTATTAGCATCTATAAGGATAGCAACTGCAATGAATTATTAAAACCCATCAAATATGTCTTGATCCACAAATTCATAGTGACTTTCCAAAAGAAAAAAAAAACAAAAATGAAAACACAACAAAAATACATTGGTCATCTTTAAAGAATGCCAGGAGGACCAATTCATTACTTTGAAAACTAGTAAATACAGGGAAAGAATCATTCATTCTGTCTTTCCTATATAAACTGTACCTCATGAAAACCGCATAGTAGATGAAAGAAAGTATCTTTTAACGGAAATATTCCAGCTTGTAAGTGAAGAAAGAATGATAGAATTAGAATAGCCCCACGTTTCAACCCCTAGTGAAACCATGGATCTAGGCAATGGGTGCTAACATCACAAAGAGGCAAACAGACATCACAAGTCCTCTAAGGGAAGTACAGCAGACCCGCCACCTCTGCAGTATTTTTCCCAAGAAAATCAAACCTGAATCTAAATGAGCTTCTAGATCTAACTACCAATTTGCAAGAAATACAGGAAACAGAAAACATGTTAAACAACACCATGGAAACGTAACCATCAAAATTCAGACTATGGGAAACTTTTTGAGACAAACAACCTGTACCCCACCCCCCTGCCCCAAATATACTATAAAAAATAAAATTAAGTATAGGGGAACTTACATATTCAAAGAGACTTAAGAGGTGTGTTAACCAGTCACAAAGTATGGTTATTTCAATCCTGATTTGAACAAATAGGAAAAAGAAGTTATGAGACAGCCAGGAAAATTTGAACACTGACAGGATATTTGATCATATTAGGAATTATGTTTAATATATAAACCGTGATACTAATATTGCAGTTATTTTTTAAAGGTAATCATTAACTTCTAGAGACAATATACTGAAACACTTCTAGGTGAAATCTTAAAATGTCTAGAATCTGCTTCAAAATAATGCAGGAGTGGGGAGAGCAGATGGAAAAAGATTGGCCACAATGGTTGTTGAAGCTGGGTAGTGGGTACATGGGGAATCATTATACAATTGTCTCTACTTTATGTATGCTTGACATTTTCCATAATAAAGAGTTAAAAAAAACAACCACCCTCAATCCAGAGAAGGAAGTCTCCCTGATCTTGACAAGCACCTAAAATGACGACCCTGGGCAAACCACTTCCCCTCTCTGAGTTCTGTCTCCTCATGGTTGAGAACGTTTACAAGCGATGGGGCTCTGATGGGTTGGGGGAAGCACAACTGTCCATCCAATTTCAGGGTTTTCAGTCCGAGAAGGTGTCAAGTCTACTCTGACCTACATTTATCTGACCCTTGGGGACTTTGTAAAGATTACTTTTTCACCCAGTGACATACTGCATTTCTTTTATCTTAGAGCAGAGTGTTTGCTGGACGTCAGGGAGAGCAGATATAGATGCAAGGGATGTTTTTGACAAGATGTGAGGACTTTCCTGATACAAATGGCGACTTACAGTAAAGGAGGGAAGAACCCTGAGTGTATTCCCAGAGGACGGATGTCTCTGAAAGCAGTGGGTGGGGTTAGGTTGCTGGTGCGAAGGCTGCTTTTGCAGGTTGGCTGCCCTACATTTTCTCAGATAACATGCTCTGTTTACTTGGAAATGTTGGCTGTCATGACCAGGAGAAGGGGCTGAAGTCAAAGGTGATTGAGAAAGATGTTACAATATGCATGGGGTCGTAATTTCCACAGAATATTTTAACATTATTTTTTCCTTTGAGCAAGATGGCACGTTGTCTAGTTCCATTGCGCTGGCAGTCATCACCAAGACAAGGCATCCTAGAAACCCACAAGCCAAACAGGCCCCTGTCCTTCTTTCCATCACGTCAGTGTATCAGTTAGCCAAGCTTTTACTTATAAGTATGGAAGCTACTGAATAACCAGCTTAAACAAACAGGGGCTTTTTTCTTTCCTTTTTTTTTTTTTTTTTTTCCATCACATAGCAATACATCCAAAGAGAGGTAGGGTCTGTATTAGCTCAATGACTCCGAGCAGTCATCTCCTTTCCTCGTGGTTGTAAGATGGTTGCACCAACTCCGGGCATCACAATCTCACACCCTATTTAGAAGCAGTAAGGAGAAGTTACCTTCTCAGGCGCTCCTCTCTTATCAAGAAGAAAAAGTCTTCCCCAGAAGCCACCTAGAAGACTTCCCTTTATGTTTCATTGGCTAGAACTGGGTCGCATGCTCAACTCTAGTTACAATGCAGGCTGGGAGAACAAGCATTGACTTTCCCAGCCTCTACTGTGGGAGGTGGGCAAGGGAGAGGGGGGTTGGGGGAGAGCTGCTGAGACAGGCAATCAGTAAGTTTGCTTCTTCCAAGTTTTCTTGCCCCTGAGCAGAGTTTTCTGCACCATTCACTCTTTTCTTTTAAATGGGTCTTGCAATCTCTGCCTCCCTGCCTATGGTATGTGTATTATACTATCTACCTGAGGGGTTACACTCGCTGTTGGATGGAGTTTGAGTTGAGCACTGCTGTTTGCTCCCTCATGTCTGCCTTTCCTTGTGGACATCCATTTGGGAAGGCTTGGATCTTGTAAAAAATGTTGGCCCTCCATCAGTCAGATAATCAGCACATGTTTACTGAGTAATCCCCACTTGCCAAGCCCTGTGGTGCAGCAGGGGCAGAGGGGAGGGGGGAGCAGAGATGTTGAAGCAGCCATTCCTGGACTCAGGGACCACACAGGCTGGTTGGTGGAAAATGTCAGAAACCTAGGAGATGTGGAATGACAACACAGGACCACAATAGAAGGCCTGCCTGCACAAGGCAGGCTGTAATTGTGAGCCTGATGTGGGGGCAAGGGACAAAGAGGGAAGATGCCCTAAAGGAGGTGGGTGCTGGCCTTGAAAATATAAAAGATCTGAGAGGCTCAGAGGAGTGGGATCAAGGTCTGGACCCATGTGGCTGGAAGGCAAGGATTATGTAGGTGGCTATAAAGTTCTTAATACTTTAAAAAACTTAACTCCTTTAATCTCCACACCAACCAGGCCAAGTGGGTTTTATTGTCCTCATTTTACATAGCAAGGGGCCAAGGCCCAAAGTGGTTAAATAATTTACCCAAGGGTTTGCCAGCCTGCATGAAGGGTGGCTTAATCACAGTTCCTGCCTACCCAGTTTGTTTTCCCCTTTTCTCCCTTTTCTAACAGGTCCTGCCCACTAGCCCAGGGGAGGTCACATGACTCAGGTCTGGCCAATCGTTGTACCCTATCCCCCTCAGTTGTGATTGGTCCAGGGGCGGTCATGTGACCTGAACTAGTTCTGTAAGGAAATCAAAATGGAGTAAGAAATGGAGGGAGAGAGGGATTTAAGGGGGGGCTCTGCCTCAGATTCTAGGCCCTAAGCCCAGCTCCTGCAGCTTTTGCTTGAGTCCTGAGAGCTTCCCCAGCATTCCTCATAGCAGGGGGGTCAGCACATTCCTTAGAAAGAAAAAAAACAATAGCTTTAATAAGGTATAATTTGCATACAATTCATCCATTTAAAATGCATAATTCAGTGGTTTTTTAGTGTATTTGTAGAGTTGTGCAACTATCACCACATGATTTTAGAACATTTTCATTACCCCCCAAAGAAACTCTTTACTCGCATTTTCCCCTAACACCCTCAGCCTTAGGCAACCACCAATCTCCTTGCTGTCTCTATGGATTTGTTGGTTCTGGACGTTTCATATAAATGGGATCACACACTACATGGTCCGTTAAGACTGGCTTTTTACACTTACAGCAATATTCTCAAGGTTGTCCCAATATTCCCAATATTCCCAAGGTTGTCTGAGTTGTCCCAGAGTACATTCCTCTTTGCTGGGGCTGATTGGGGTTGGGTTTCTAGCACTTGCACCCTAAAGGTGTGGCCAGGATCTGAAGCCAGGCTGACAGACACCAAAGCCCTCTTTCTTTCTGTTTTACCTGGTGAGGCCAGTTCAGGGAGGACTTGAAGAGCTTGACCTTTCTGCTGCAGACCTTGGGCATTGCTGAGCAGGAGAGTGACATGTTTAGAGCAGCATTTTAGTGGGGTTATTCTGATGACAGTGATATTTTGTGTAGGTGTTCAGCCTACGTGTAGGTGTTCAGCCTACGTGTAGGTGTATATTATATACCATATGCAATGTGTGTACACACAGATATTTTAAGGCTGAAGATTATAGCAGCAATTCCCACACTGGGTTCCATGGAACGTGACTGTCCTGTGAGCAGTGTTCCAAGAGGGAATGAGAAACACTGTGCCTTTTTCTCTGGAAAGTGAAGAAGGAACAAGATTCAAGAGGAATGGGCTACAGCCTGTGTTCTGAGTCTAAGCGAACCAGTAGTGTTGCACAGCAGGCCAGGTTCTCCCTTCCTTAGAAGCCCCACTCCAGCCCCCTTCCTCTAAGAAGCCATCAGGCAACTCCTCCTAGATGTGAGTAGTAGAGTCTTCGAGAGGGGGGTTGAGGTCCCCCATGAACAAAGTAGGGCTCTGGGCTGCGGAGGTGTGACGAGTCAGGTAAAGGTGTCTTCACTGACACTCAGGTGGTGGCACCTGGGCCTCATGTGTCTGCCCCATCAGGGTGTGAGCTCTTTGAGGGTCACCTTAAACCCACCATCTAAGTTGGGCCTCACCCATGCCCAAACACTGTTGGTAAGCCAACTCTGGCCTGGCTTTGCCAAGAACATTTGTGCCTAGAATGGCAAGGAGAGATGCCCAGGCAGGCAATTAAATGAGGAGAGGGCAATGGTGTGGCCCATGGGGAGGCAGAGGGTGTAAGTTCCATTAGAAAGGGGGAAGCTGCTAAGCCAGCTGGTCCCCTGTGAGAGATGCCGGATTTTCCCAATTTTTCTCTCAAGGAAATAGAAATCCAGATGTTCATGTGAAATCTCCTGATTTCCAGATGTTAAAGCTGGTGACTGTGGCTTATTACTCTGTTGCATGTGGGGATGCATTCTCCTCCTGGCTATGTCCTGGGAGGGTGACTTTTGTGGGCCGCGCCCTCCCCTCCCCCCACCTCCCCACTCTCTTGCCCCCTGGATTCCAGATGGGTTTGGCCAGTGGGCAGAATAGGTAGATCCGAGATGGGAAAGTTGGGAGGTCAGGATATTTAGTGCCCTTGTTCCAAGCCCAAAAGACTCTCCCCTACCCTCTGAACCTCCATCTACCCACATACTGGAGCGATGGTTTTGGCAGTGACCACATTCCTCTGTGCACCGCCACAGCTCCTGCACAGTGGTGGTCTCTCTCCCAGGCTACAGCTCTTGTGGTCTGGTGACCCCTCTGTCCCTCTGTCTAGGGGAGTTCCCGCTGCCCTGCTGCTGGTCCCTGAGCACCTCACCATCCTCTGTCCCTTCTGTTCATCCTACCCATGCACATGCCTGTGTAAATAGCCCCTTCATTCTGAGCTCTCCTCAATTAATCCTTTTGGATGTGCCCTCCGTTTCCTGCTGGAACCACCAATAAAGCAACGAATTCAATTAAAAAGACAACACTGCGAGGTCCACACACACCTGGATCTGCAGTGAGTCCTGTCAGAGGGAGCCCAGCTCGCAACCCCTGCTGTATGCTCCAAGCATGGACCCTGGGCAGCAGGCCGAAGCCAAAACACTACACAGACCAACGCACTGCTAGGGTCAGCAGGTCCACCATGACCTTGTGTGGAAACTGAAGAGGCGGTCCAAAAAAGGAGAAAGTCTTGAGGCGGGTACAACCAGTTTAATGACTGATGAAACCATACAGATGCCAAACTATGGAGCTCCAGGGACACAGAGGCACGAAGCCTTGGGGGGAACACTACAGCACTACGGTGGGGATCACCTAATGTTGATACGATACCGGGGCAGAGGAGGTCCACTGGCAGCTCAGAACTATGACACTCCTTGGGGGAACATGCATCCCACCCCCAAAGCAGGAGCAAGCCGGCAGTCTTCACTCCCGAACATAAATCCTCGTGCAGACCACGTCATCGGCGCCGAACGTCTGCAGAGAAGGAAAACCAATCAGTGCAGATGCCTGTGCAAAAATGTTTAAAGCATATCGCTAATAAGGCCACTTACTGCCCTGTTAAAAACTCTTTGTAACAGACATTCAGTTTCCTGTGCCGTGTGCTCCTGCTCAGTGCTAAGGGGTTTTTTTGTTTGTTTGTTTTTTTGGGTTTTTTTAACCTCTTTTAAGCTCTGCATCGGCAGAGAGGCAACTAGGGTATAGAATTATGTTGTGTGCAGTTTTCCTTTGCTTCTGGAATCTGGGAATGCTGACATAAAAAATGCAAGTTTCCTGGCTTTGGTTGTTTTAATTAAATTGAAGTGGGGGGTGGGGAAGTATGTCATATTGGACTTTTCTGAAGTGGTTCTGTCTCTTTTCAAGTGACTACAAGAGAGCAAGGGGCTTGGGCAGCTGGAGCCTGGGGTCCAGCGCTGACCAGCCAGGTGAGACAGCTTCAGAGAGGGTATAGAAGTACCTTCCAGGAAGCAATTGTCCAGCCTTGTTGACGCCTGAGATGTTGTATAAGTAATACTCAAGTTACCTCCAAGCTAGAAACGTGGTCTCAGCTACAAAAGCACAGCGTCATAGGCATCCAGACCCAGCTCTGCAACTCACAGCTGGGTGAGCTGGGGCACCACGCTGGTCTCTTGGGCAGTTTGGGGATGGAGCGGGGAGGGAGTTGAGGGGAGGGGTGCAATTGAACAAGATGATCCCACAGTTCTTTCCAGCTACAATTCTATGACTGTTTGTTTGCTTGCTGTGGGGAGGACACAAATCATTCCACGAACCGGGGGGAACCGTTTACTTCTGGCCTCTAAAATGATGTCACTGTAAGTAAGCAGTCTCAACTCTTCGAGAAACTTAATAATTACTCGCAGCCCTGCTCTGCTAGGTCTCTCACGGGCAATTGGAACAGAGAAAGCAATATGTATGTTAAAAATAAAAAATAAAAAAACAAACAAACAGAATATCCCCAGTCTGTAGACTGATGTAGGTGTGCTTGTTTGCAGACGTACGTTTTTCTGTGGGAGGGTCCCTATCTTTCAGATTGTCAATAGGCCTGAGGTTAAAAGCCCTGAACTAAGAGCTTGAAGATACTTGGATCTTCCCCTAGGTCCCTCAGTTGGTCATGAGATGCTCTCAAAGAACATGAGTTGGGACCTTATTCTAACGTGTATTTCAGGGAAATACTAGTCATTGGTGATTATGAAGGAAGCAAATGCTCATCCCCCGCCTCTTTTCTAAGTAGGGAACTTCTGATCACACCCGGGCAGTTGTACCTCCGGTAGACACCTTCTTTGTCCTACTCCATTTCCTCATTAGTGAGGAATGCAGACAATTCTGGGTGCGGGGGGAGGGGGAGGCGGGGGTTCCCGTGGAGATTCACCTCTCAGATGTCCAGACCTCTCAGAACCATGGCAGTTTTCCAAAACTCTTCCAGCTCTACGGCCACAGAGTGGCACCTGGAAGGCCAGCGTTTGGGGACTGGACTCTCTATTTGTGCTGGAATGACTGACACCTCACCCAGGCCAACAAATGGCTTCACAACACAAGAAGAAATCGCTACATTTCCAACCACATTTGACATGTCCTTCTCAGCCCATAAGCTATGCTGAGAGGTTCCTGAAAGAAATTCTCTGCATAATGTTTCCAAGTGTTTTAAGGGACTATACTCAATTTTCAAAAGAAGGCAACTTACAGCCCAGGGGTGCTGGGAGAGCTTATTTAAGTTAACAGGAATAGATTTCCTCTTTTAGTACAGAGGCAGCATCTCCCTACATTTGGATTTATTAAAGATAATAACCCTTGGAACAAAAGCCCACATTTTAGATCCCAAATGCCAAGAATTAATGCTCCCTTTGAGGCTCATATGTCCGTCTGCTGAGCCAGGGAAGGCTGCTCGGGTGGAGCTGTAGCGGGAGATTTGGAAGTGGTGGAGTTCTCCTAGCAGAACTGGGCCTACGCACTGGCTGCTCAGATACTACGGAGATTAATAAAATCACGCTTTCTCACTGAGCACACCAAGCCTGCTTAGCCCTCAGCTACACTCAAGAACTCTAAAATCATCTCCCTATCTGCTATCCCTGGTACTAACGAACCACATGGGCCTTTTCCTCCTAAATTTCCGTGTCTCAGCCTCAAATGGCTCCTCCAACCCCATCAACTATTCTCGCCCTCGAAACAACATTAGCCAGATTGCAAATGAAGCCAGTCCTTTCTCTAGGAAAGTACGTGAAATCATCGCAGGGAAACACAAGAGGAGAGGGCGAGTGAGATCAAGCTCAATTTAGGGTCTTCTTGCAGAATAAACATATAATTTCAGGGCTGAGAGAGACCTCGGGGATCAGGCTTTAGCCCAACCCCTCATTTTATAGCTTGGGGAGGGAAAGGCCATGCCCAGGTCACACAGTGAGTCCTGTTCTAGCATTCCTCGCCACCTCCTTTCCCGACATTTCAGGGTGACAGGCAGGCAGTGTTTGAGGGGAGATGTTAACAACAGGCCTGACGGAGAACAAAGGATATCATTTCCTGGGTACCCACAGCAGCTTTGCCCTTTCCTAGTGGGGGGGCTGGGGGGGGGGTTGGGGAAGGCTTGTTGCAAGGAAAGCTTGGTCCACTCGGAAACACAAAGGGAGAGTGACAGGGAGCTGTCCTTTCCTCCCTCTTCCTTTGCCCCCATAGCTAAATAAAGGGGGAGGAGGTGTGGGATTAAACTATAGAGGTTTCTAACTTGGCCTCACCAGGTATATTTTGTGCGGCCAGGAATGTTTAAAATGTCTCAGTCTGATTAGCTTTAAGGTAGAGCCCACCCTCTTCAGTTCTAAAGGCCCCGCCCTCCACACTGTGTTAACACTCAGACTGTCCCAAATGAGCATTACTTGTCTGGCTCCTAAAGGCCACTGGAGTTTGTAAGTCCAAGGGTAAAAATGTTCTTTTAAGGCTCCCCGATCAGGAGTACTAAAATTTCTGAAATCTTTCCCAGGCAGCAAAATGGGGAATGAGGAAGGGGGAAAAAATCCCTTCTGCAGAGTGAACCCTGAGACCTCACAGAGCCCAAGCATTCTGAGCCAGGCTGGAGGGGAGGCTGGCTTAAGCAAGACAGCAGGTCACTACAGGGATGCATGGGTTTGGATAGGTGCCGGCACGGCAGCCGGTCTCTAGCCCCTACTCTGCCTTCTGAGCCACTCCTCTCTCCTGCCAACCATCGAACAATGATTTCCTCTGACCGAAACTGTCATCTTGAGCTTTCTGCTCACATTTTTAACCCAAGGCAAAGAGTGTCTCTCCCTGAATGGGTGAATGAGGGGGACATTTGGGGGGCCCGCCACAGGCAGCATCTAGGGATCTGCGGGCTTGTTTCAGGGTCAAGGGGCTTCACTCACCAGGATGAGCTCGTCGTTGGCCAGCTCACGGGTCCAGTAGGTTTTGGGGCCGTCCCCCTCGAGGAGAGTTTGTGTGCAGTGGATCTTGTTCTCATTCTCCCAAGTGGCTAAACTCTGCGGGCAGGAAAACCATTAGGGACATTAATTACAGCCCTGGCAGCGGGAGCAGAGACAAGAGTGAGCACGGGAGAGTAATTGCTGTGCAGAGAAGCAACACATGGTCCCTGTCCGCAGGGCACAGAACCTGCTCTGCTGCACCTTATCAAGTCCAAATTCAGAGGGCTGACCACAGATTTTATGGGGTATAAATATACCTTGTATTACACACGTACACACACACACTCACCGAAGCAGCAAAGCCTCAGGCACATTTTACATCTCCGGGAATAAAACTGAGAGCATGTAATGATTCATTTATGTCAACATGGACTACCCTTTCAAGCCATTTGGCTCTTCAAGGCAAGAAGCTTCACATATCAGAAGTACAAAATCTTAGAATGGTTAAGACATGGTATTTGTAAACACATCTGTAGTCCGCAGATCAGGAGCTCTGTTTCTTGCATGGGGATAACGCCTTCCTTTCTGTTTGCACTCATCAGACGCAGCACACAGCCTGCTCTGATAAACCTGATGTCTCTGGCTTTGAGGATAAAAACGCTGCCACTTCCCAGGTTACCTGTCTCTAGAAAAAAAAATTTGTTTTTAATCTGAAGGGTCTTCATGCTCTTGGAGGTGGGAGGCAAAAGGAGAGGTTCCCTGCAGTTTTCCCCAGTGTCTGCACAAAGCAAAATGCTGTATAGCTGGATTCTGAGGCTGTACTGATGTGCACATACTTGCTTTTTAACTAGCACAAGGGACACGTTCACTAGGCTTGGCAGGGATAAAGGTTCGTGTAAACCTTTGATTTTTTTTAAAATCAGAACTACTGTCTCTGGCAGTAGTCACCATTGGATGTCCCCCAATTGAGTCTTGCCTATCACCAGGCCTTCTACCTTAGACTCCCAGACCTTCCCTCTATGCTGGCCTCCTCTTTTGTTTTTACTAACGATGCAGTGGCTGGGGCCTCCAATCCTGCCAGCTCCGAGCCCAGACACATTTTCAGGCTGTGCCAAGTCTGGGGGCCAAATATTGCTTTGTGGGACAGCTTGCTCCTGGGATGCTGTGTCTCTGTGTCCTCCCAAACCCAGTGCCCAGAGAGCCCCACTCTAGATCAGACAGGCACCCCTCAGGAAAGGCACGAAACAATTTCTCACTCTCTGGAATGTTATTAGTTTTTCTTTTTTTAAACTTTGGGGAGAGGAGGGAGACATTTTGTCGCTCTTTAAATAAGTGGTAGCAGTAGTGATTGTTATTCCATCTGTCTTCAAAATAAGTGAGTCGCCAACCCTCCATTCTAGTCCAGAGACCAACCAAAGGCAATTTTTGCCCATCTAAAAAAGGAATTTGCAACCCCTTCCTTCAGTCCACCCATTCATCCCTGGGACCCATATACGGAGAAATATAGAATTCTTGCCCTTGAGGTCTAAGAGAGAGCACTTAGTTCATTTTCCAGGCAGAATCTGCCTTGCTTGTGGAAGGTTTCCGTCTTTTCCTTTACGGAACCAAACCGAGGGCGGGCGGGAGAGGTACCGGGGCCATCAAGACTGTGGAAACTGGATCCAGAACATTCTCAGGGGGCCCAGGGACCCGGGAGGGCGGGACGCGAGAGCTGCCGCTCCACCTGCGACAGGAAACGTGGCAGCCGAGCGGCCGGGGAACCTGGCGGCCCTGCAACCTCCTCCTCCCCCGCCTCCTGCGCCCGCGCTGAGAATCGCCGCAACGCTCTGCAGAAGCCCCTGCAAGGAACGCGGTGCAACCCAGAGCCCGCGCTTCAAGCGCGGCTGCTAGCACCTCGGGAGGCGACTTGAGGATAAGGTTGGGGAGGGGTGGGGGGTAGGACTTTCTCTTGAGCCCAGGGCAACGCATTGCACAGATCCTCTCTGCAGACAGCCGATGCACACGCCTCGCAAGGAAAGCGCGCCACAGGCTGCAAAAGGAGATGGGGATTCGTCTGGCTGCAGCGATTCACTGGGAGGGAGCGGAGACCCGGGAACGCTGCCCAGACTCTGGAGCCTCACCCTGCATTTGCGTCCGTCTACTGTCTCCTCCTCAAAGCCTTCTCCGACCTTGAAGTTGATCTCGGTCGTGCGCACCGTGGTGGATGTCTTGATGTAGAACTGATCCCCGTCCTGGCGGATCTCCACGTGCGGCTTGGACGCAGCCGCCACTGCCACTTTCCTCAGCATGGCGTTCACACCTGCGCGGGGAAGAATGGGTGCGACATGGGTTCTGATTACGGGGCCTCGCCACCCGCCCATAGTCCCAGGACTGGCCGGGCACGTCCCAAACCCTCCGACTATAGACGGGGACCTTAAAACTGATTGATTCCTTCCCCTGTCCTCGCGCCGATTTTCTAGGTGAGAAACTGAGGCTCAGAGAGGGTAAGTGGCTTTCCCTGAGTAGCACAGTAAATTCGTGGTAGGGCCTGGTCTTGAGCTGGGTCCCCAGATTTAAAGTCCCGTACCCTCCTAGGACTTCAGTAATTATCTCTCTTCGCGATGATCTCGCACGAGATAAAGGCCGAATCGTCGGGGAAAGCGCCAAGCGTCCAGCAAGCGTTCGCTGGATGCGCGGATCCCAGACTCTACTCGCCACTTCTAGATGCGGTGCGCCTTGGAATTCGCCCCGATCTATCGCACCGGGGACTCCCTTTGGCCCGGTGTTGGTCCCTAAAGGCCACCCTCTGCCGGCCCGGGGCACCTCCGACCGTCGGGGAGCGCCGTCCCTGCCAGCTTACCCAGCGCCTTGAGCAGCTCGTCGAAGTTCTCGCTGCTGCGCATCTTCCAGGTGCCGGCGAAGTTGGGCATGGTGGCAGTGGTGGCGGCGGGAAGGCGGCGGCAGGCACGGACAGCTGCGACGCAGCGGGCACACGCCAAGCTGCAAGGCGCAGACTGCCGCTCTGCGCCCAGCTCCGCGCGCCTTGAGTCACCGGGAGAGCGCCCCCAGCCCCCGCGCGGCTCCAAGCCCCGCCTGCCAGCCCCGCCCCCGTCCCCCGCGGCCCCTACCCGGTGTGAGCTCAGCTCCCAGCCCTCCTGTGCCCCCGCTCTGCCCCTTGGCGTTCCAGCCTCCAGTGGCGCAGACTTGGCACCGGCTCCCCTACAACTCCAGGTGGAGGGTGCCTCTGCCACCCCCAGGCCACCCACATCCTTCTTTAAAGTGGGTGGTGGGAGAGGGTTAGATGAAACAAGATTGACCAAGAGGGGCAAATTGTGGAAGCTAGGCGGTGGGGACTTGGGGAAATCATTATACCATTCTCTCTACTTTTGTATATAGTTGAGAATATACGTATTATAAAGTTAAAATAAGTGGGTAGTAGGTCTACCAGGGAGCCACTCTTTCCTTTCTCATCCCAGTCGTGCCTTCTGGGTGTGACCAGTCAGTCGCCTCCACTCCCAGTCTGGGATTCTATTCCGCAACCCCCCACACCCCACCTCCCAACCTCCGCACCACCACCAGGAGCAGGACCACGGGAGCGAGTGGTGGAAAAGCCTCAAACCACTCCAACACCGCCTTGGCACTGCTGCGCGGAACCCAGGATCTCGCGAGATTGTGGGTCCTCCACGTTGGTAGGGCGGGAGGCAGCCCAGGCCGCGGCATCCTTGTGGGTAGCTCAGACATACTGCGGGTCGAGAGGGGTGGACTGAATGAGCTCCAGAACCCTAGGTGGGAGCAGCCTGTTTTGCAGAAAAGTAAGGCTTTGCACTTGCAGGCAGTCTGGGAGGGCCGAGTGGGGGAAATCTCCTCTCTTTTCCCTTTGATCCCAAATATGCACCATACCGAAAGCCCCCTCAGTGTCTCTACTACGGGAGTACAGGAGTACAAACACTTCACCGCAGCTCTTAGAGCTGCCCACAGCAGACCCTAAAATTCCCTTCCAGTCTTTCCACTATTGGCCATCAGTATGCCTCAGCAAACTGCACAACTCAGGCTTCTAGAGCCTGCCATGCATCTTCTCATCTCTAAGCTTTTGCCTATGCTGTGCCCTCTCCCTTTCCTTGTTGGGCTAATAAAATCTTGCCCATTCATCAAAGTCCATCTTTGTGCTGTCTTTTTCTGAAATTCAGTTTCCTAATCAAATATGATTATTTTTCTCTGAACCCACAGAATCTGTGTTTGGTCCTGTCCTTTAAGTTTTAATCCTGCTGTAAACGGAACTCCTGGAGGGCAGTGATTGAGTGTTTATCAACTTGTCCTCTCTTCCACAGGCTTAGCCAGGTGGGGCTCAATCAATAAGCATTGATTTGAGAAGGGTGTATGTATCCTGTAGCCCAGAGGTAGTGTGGGGGTGAAGATTCCCGGAGGGACTGCGGGAATCTGCGTTGAGTGCCTGCAGCACAGGGCTCTGGACCTCTGGAGGGTGTCTGGGGCTGGGCTCCTACCCTGAGGCCCTGAGGAGCTGCCCTAGAAAGCAGCTGAGGACAGAAAAGGAGAGAGGGGCCATCACCAGCTGGAAAGGGTTGTGGGCAGGGCCAGCTTTATGGATGTGAGGCCTGTGTAATCACATGAGTCCATGCGCTTAGAAGGGCCTGGTGGTTGGTTCGATGCTCTGCTACTGCCATCTTGAAATTCTTAATCATTTTTGAGCAAGGGGTCCTGTATTTTCATCTTGCACTGGATCCACAAATAATGTACCTGATCCTGAATGTGGGAAGCAGAGCACAGGGCTGCCACAGAGTCAAACCCGCTTTACAGAGGGTCTGATGTCTGTACAGTGAGGGGGCAAAACAGGGGTGCCATCCAGCTAATGCAAGCCTCCGCCCCCATCCAACTCTCCTCCCCAACATGGCCTCTGTCATCTTCTGACCAGGCTGGGGAGGGGCTGGAGCAGGCCAGTAAGGCAGAAAGTTGGGAGTCAAGACATAGGGAAAGCCATAGACATGACTGGCAGGTCTTGCAGCCAAGGTGCTGGGTGGGCAAAGGGGGAAGGAGGAAAAGAGGCAGGAGGGGGAAGTCTTGGTAAAGGAACTGAGAGGATGGGGCCAGAGGGGTCCAGTGAAGGGGTCCACCCCCAGGTTGGGGCTGCCATGACAGAGGACGTTGGTGCATTGGCCAGGCACTGAGCAAGGGTGGGAGGAGGATCCAGGAAGGGGAGGGCACAGCCAGTTCAGAGCCTGAGATGGTCCTGGGGTCCTGTGAACCCACTGTCCTTGTTAATGACGTTCAGAGGCGGCCAGGGCAGACAGCAGCGGCTAAGACTCCTCAGATGCTTCAAACCTTATGAGGGGTCACGTGGAACGGGGGGGCAGCTCCCAGCACCAGCCTGGCTCCTAGCGGAACCCCCGAGGCAAGGGGGCAGCACAGACCCCACCACTGTGGTATTTCTGCAGACCCAGCCTCGGATCCAGAGCAGGGTCCCTGCTGGGGAGAGATCTGACTCTTGGCCTGGGCCTCAGGACGGATCTGCCGAATCACCCCAAATCCTCCCAGCCTCCCTGCCCGCTCTGGTTCCTTCTCTTATTTCACCCTTCTATTCACTAATCTTGCCAACCAGCTCTCTGAGCTGGGAACTGGGCTGGGCCCTGGGGATTGTGACCACTCAAAACCCACGTCCTGTCTTGAGGGTCCGTCATTTAACTGGGGCGGGAAACCTAAAAAATCTGTGATCTCCAGGGGGGCTGATAGTGCCTATGAGGCAGGCTTTTGGCCCAGTCTCTGTTGAGCCTTAAGAGTCTATCCCAGGAATTCCCTGACAGTCCAGTGATTAGGACTCCGTGCTTCCACTGCAGGGGGCCCAGGTTCAATCCCTGGTGGGGAACTAACATCCTGCAAGCCTCACATGCACCCCCCCCCCCAAAAAAAGAGTCTATCCAGAGGGGGCTAAGGGAGTGAAGGGGTCTGATCAGAAAGAACATGTGCAAAGCCGGGAACT
This sequence comes from Hippopotamus amphibius kiboko, assembly GCF_030028045.1. Taxonomy (NCBI): domain Eukaryota; kingdom Metazoa; phylum Chordata; class Mammalia; order Artiodactyla; family Hippopotamidae; genus Hippopotamus; species Hippopotamus amphibius. The sequence continues at coordinate 217,887,869 of NC_080187.1, forward strand.
GTAGAACAGGGCTGCGTGTTTGGGGACCACATGCCCTTTGGCGTGGCTGGAGTGCATCGTCTAAGGGGCGTGAGGCCTGAAGTGACATAGGAGGTGAACAGAAGTCACTCCACTAAGGGCACACGGCTGCGAAGCAGTGCTCCTGGCAGGCACATACAAGGGTTTTAGCAGAGGTGAGCCATGGTCCTCTGGCATTTTGGGGGGTGGTGAAATTGCCACTGCTTCCGTGTGGAGGACAGATGGGACGGGACAAACATTGCCAGAGGCGCAGGGAGGAGGCAGAGGTGCTATCAGCAGTGCAGACAGGAAGGGGATGGGTTAGAGAAGGGTGGTTCCTGACCTCCAGTCTGTGCCTAGAGCCAGGCACTCCAGCAACCTGGAGGTGCTTTCTAGGAATTCAGATTCCCAGGCCTGGCCCTGGAGCTTTGGATTCGGGAAGTCAGGTTAGGGCCCAGGGAGCTGTTTGACAATTTTCTGGGTGACTCCCCTTGTGCAGCCAGGTTGGCTCTCCCGTATTGTATGACTGGCCACGGCTGGCAGGGAAGGACAAGCGGAAGGAAGGGACCAGGGTGATGCCCTGGTGTCTGGATCATGCACTTGGTGGTCTCATTTGCTGCTGGGGGGAGCACACAGGCAGGAGAATGAGTCCCGTTTGGGATGTTTTGGGTGTGAGTTGTCTGGGGCACCCTGGAGTTTCAGAGAGAGGTCTGAGATGAAGACGGGGTGTGGGGGTCACGTGCAGGGGGCAGTTGAAGACATGAGTGCGAATGAGATGCCCAGGGACAGGGCACAGATAGAGAAGAGCAGATGGGCAAGGTGCAGCTTGGAGACCCGGAGCCTGTAGGGGGCAGATGAGCAGGGTAGAGCCAAAGGGAGCGGGAGGAAAAGCAGAGGGTGATGTCCTACCAGATAGGGGCGCAGCATTGTACAAAAGCAGGGATGGACCAACAGGACCAGCTGCTCCAGGGAGGTTCATGGAGGCAGGGGAGTGAACAGGTGACTCAGGTGACACTAGGTGACTGGAGCAGTTTCAGAAGGTGGTAGAGTCTGAAAGTAGGCTGCAATAGGTTGAGTTTGGAATGGAAAGCGTGAAATGGAAGCAGAGAATGTGGACTCTTCTTTAGAAAAGCAAGGCTATCTAGGGGAGGGGAGAGAGCAATTAGCAGTTATGAGAGGAGGTGGCATCAAAAGGACTATTGGGGGGGTTGTTTGTTTGCATTTTGGTTGGAAGAGGTTTGATATTTATAGGCTGAAGGCAGAGACTAAAGGAAAGGTAGAAGACGCAGGAGAAAGAGAAGATGTATACAGGTGGTAAAGGGGAGAGAAGATGAGAGCCAGAGTGAAGGTAGAGGTGTCTGCCTTCAAGGGGAGGCAGGAGGAAAGAGAGCTAGAAGTGAAGGGAGTTCCTAAGTTCTCTCCTCTCCTCGTTAAGTAGGTCTTCTGTAAAGAGTGCGAGGAAGGTTACAAGGTGAGGCTCTTGGCCTTGGAAAAGCCTCTTCTGGAAATGGGAGCGGTGACTCAGGCTGCACAAAAGTGTTGCTGGACACAGAGAAGGGCTCCAGTGAGGTCTGACAGGACTGGAGCAGGGAGAATATGGAGGGACTTGAGTTCTGGATGTCCTGTGAAATTGAAGAACGTGTATACTGGGGGCTGGCAGGAAGCTGGGCGTAGTCAGAGAGCAAGATGCTGGAGTTTAGGATGATGATGAAACCCTCTTTAAGATGCTGATGTACATTACAAATCTTTTTTTTTTTTTTTGGAGTATAATTGCTTTATAATGTTGTGTTAGTTTCTGCTGTACAATGAAGTGAGTCAGCTATATGTATACATATATACCCTCCCTCTTGGACCTCCCTCCCCCACCCCACCCTTCTAGGTCGCCACAGAGCACCAAGCTGAGCTTCCTGTTCTTCTACAGGGGCATTTGGTATGCAGCATTTCCTGAATCTTATATCTATGAAATATCTTGCAGGACAGGTGTGGCACCAAACCCACTTTGATCAATTCCACTGAAAGGCAATGGGAGCCGTGGAAGATTTTTAAGGAGAAAAGTGACTTGGTCAGATTGCATTTTAAACAGATCCCTCTGGTGACCTGTATGAAGGATGAATAGAAGCAGACTGAGAGCTAATGCATGGAAACCAATGAGCAGTTTACTGCAACAGTCCAGGCAGGAGATAAAGGGGGCTCAAGGCTGAGAAGGGAGCAGATTGAGAAATATTTAGAAAGTTAAATCAGTAGTGTAAGGTGGCTGGAGAAGAAGGATATATACGTGTGGATTTCTAGCTTAGAGGTGGCACGGAAGGTAAGAGCCACAACCCAGACTGTGGTAGACAGTTTTCATGGGAAGGATGTTGAGCTCCACCTTGGATGATATAACAGCTTTGAGTTTCGTGGAGACTTACAGATGGAACTGTTAGGAAGTGAAATGCCATCAAACAGTGAGAGGGAGCATTCAGGAAGGCCTCTATGATGAGTCGGTTTGCCATAGTGTGGGGGCTCTGGGGGTAGAGAGACAGCCTGGTATGAGATGAAGGTCTGGATCACAGAATTTGAATTTCAGGCTTCAGCACGGATTTCTGCTAGGGCAGTGGGAGGCCGGGTAACAGGGGCTTGGAATTCCAAGTGGAATTCTGGTGACAAATGGTCTGGGAGGGGGGCAGTGCCCTGCCTAGGTGGCCAAGAAAATGAGTCAGACTCTGGCCCCTTACTCCTTAGTCCAAGGAGATTCAACTGGCACTGGCGGGTGGGCAAAGGTGACTCCTTGGCTGAGCACAGCAACACACGGCCAATCGAGTCTACCTCTATGGGATTCTAGCCCATTCCCAGGGTGCCCTGTGTATTCGCTGTACGCTCACACACACACGCTTACAGTCAGGACCCTCTTTTTGTTTTGATCGTTGACTCTCTAGAGCAAAAAGACTCTTTTGGAACATAAGATCCATGGGTAGATTCATTCACTCAGCATTTTTGGGAGGAATACTGTGGGCCTGGCATTGGGTTCAGAGGTGAAGGGACATGGTTCCGGAACTCGCAGCCTGGTAGGGAAGATAGATGCACCAATAACGCTTGAGACAATGTGGTAAATACTATGAAAGCGGTCAGAGGAGCACTTTGGGAGCCCAGGGGAGGGCATCTCACTTCTGGGGCATCTGAACTTCCCAGAGAAGGTGACATTAAGCTTAAGCAGGGCTCTGGCGGGTGAATAGGATTTCAACAGGCAGACAAAGGGGAAAGGACAGAGGAAACAGCAGAGGCAAAGGACTGGAGCCAAGCAGGGCTCTGAGACCCCTTACAGCTCCAATAGGGAATAGGTCTCTCTCTCCCTTAGAGTCAGATGGCCTCACTTTACGGTCCAGGGATCCCAGAGTCCAGACCAGAAGTGGGTGTCATCGGCTACCTACAGTTGCCTATGGGGTGTGGCCAACTCCTGACATGTCCTCCCTGATGCAGATTTCTCAGGGGCCAGGGCTGGGGCCTGGGCCTCCTCTCCAAGACCCCTTTGTTTTCTGGCTGGCAGCTCTTCCCTTCGCAGACCCCATGTTGCCAGCTCCTCCCAGGCCCCTGACCTGCATCCCTGTCGGGGTATTTCTGCTGAGCTTTGCTACTTTTGCCTGGAGGCACGCCAGAGCCTCAGCCTCCCAGGGACCCTGCTGGCCTGGCCCCACGCCCTTAAGCAGGCTGAATTCATGCTGGAAGAATGGAGGTCAGAGTTCAGTCCCGAAAGCTGGGGCCTATGACGAGGGTCTCAGTGGGGGTCTTCGGGACAGCTCTCTGTGGTGGGGGCTGGGGCCACTGAGCCGGGACAATCTGGAAGTCAGCAGAACAGGACAAAGAAGAACTGGATTCCTGGGGAAGGCTGGGGGTGGGGCTGCACTTGCCCTGCTGGGTGGGTTTCTTCCAGGTTAATGGAGTGGAAGGAGCAGTGGACTGGGAGTCAGAGAGCAGCCAGCGCCAGGGCTGAAGGGGTCCTGGGGATCGTGGAGACCCACAATAGAATAAAGACAAGTCACTAACATTTATTGAGCTTTTACTATATGCCAGGCACTGTAGTAACTGCTTCATGAGGATTCATTCGTTTTTTGCCACTGTCCTGTGAGTGGTGCTCATTTATAGATGAAGCAACTGAAGCACAGGAGATCAAGTACCATGTTTAAGGTCACTCAGCTAGCTAAGACAGATCTGAGAGGTGAACCCAGGTGGGCTGGCCCCAGATTCTGGCTCTTACCTCCCCACTCCACTGGTTTATTGTACAGATGGGACCTAGAGGCCCAGAGAGGGGTGCCTGATCCCAGGTCAAACGGTGGAGAAGGGTGGAGCCCTCATCCTTGCCCACCAGCCCCAGGGATCTTGGGCTTGTGGAGATCTCTGGGACCTGGGATGTCTGACCACATCAGTGCTAATGAGGACAACTCTGCCTAAAACCTGGACCAGGAGAAAGAGGTTGTGGCAGGTCCATGTCTCCGTCCACTAGGGCTTCAGTCCTGGTTCGCCGCTGAGTGGCCGTACAACACAGGGCAACACAGCTGCTGTGAACCTCAGTTTCCACCTCTGTAAAATAAAAATGAGAACACCAACCCCGCCTGCTCCAAAACATAAAATGAATCAACACATATGAAAACAAAACAAAGACTCAAGCAATTGTCAGTCATCAGAATCTATACTCAACTCACTCCCAGCCTGTCCGCCAACCCCCATGGGAGCCCTGGCTTCTCCTCTGAGTGATTGTTTCACTCATTCATCAAATATTTATTAAGCACCTATTATGTACCAGGCTCTGGAATTCTCCAAACAACCCTGTGGGGTTTGTTATACCCATTTTATAGATTTTAAAACCGAGGGTGAGAGGTTTGGTGACTTGTTTAAGGTCACAGAACTCAGGCAGAGCCAGGAACTGAATCCGTGATTGTCCGAGCCTCCTGGGAGCTAATGAGTGAGGCTGGTTCCCAACGCCCATGGTGCCGCAGAATAGACAGACCAGCAAGCAAGCCTAATAACGGCCCTGTAGCCAGCACGACAATAGATAGAAGGGGGTTCTAAGAGGTTTAGGAGCAGGAAGGAAAGATGGTCCAAGGGCAGTCCAGAAAGGCTTCAGAGAAGTGATGACCCTTGAGCTGAAGCTTAAAACTTCGTTTGCCAGGTGAACATTTCAGACAGAGTGAACAGCAAGAGCACAAATCTGGTGGCTTGAAAGGCAGCGAAACAAAGGTAAGGAAACGAAGGAAAGGAAAGGAGAGGAAGTGAAGCAGAGGAGGGAATCTTCAGGTGCAGTGGGGGAGCGGGGCACGCTGAGAGCTGGGAGACAGACTGTAAGGGCAGCAGGGAGGCACTGCTGGAGGCTGCCGTGCCTGCTGGAGGGTGCTACAGCCTGTCCTGGGGCATGGCTGCTACGGGACAGGGAAGGTGAGCAGCCCAGGTACAGACATTGCATGCAAATGTATAACGTGAGGTCCCCACAGTGTTTCTCTGAAATGGAAGACATTGCCAACGTTAAAAATCAGAAGATTTCACACATAAATCCAGATTTCTGGCTCCTCTTGAAAACTCAACTGATTTAGTAATTTGGGGCTGACTTCCTGTATAGCCAGCTATGTGTTACATTTTGTACCCCCAAAATCACATGTTGAAGTCCAAAATGAGGTCATTAGGGTGGATCCTGATCCGATATGACTGGCATTCTTATAAAAGGAGAAATTTTGGATCCAGACACATGGAGTGATGATGATGTGAAGGGACACGGGGGACGATAGCCATCTACCAGCCAAGGAGAGAGGCCTGGAACAGTCTCCCTTACAGCTCTGAGAAGGAACCAGCCCTGCCAACACCTGATTTTGGACTTCTGCAGAACTGTGGACAGCAAATTTCCGTTGTCACAGCCCGTCGGTTGTAGTCCATTGTCACAGCAGCCCGCGCGTGATGGCTAGCTGAGCCTCCCCTTGGCCCTGCCCCCATTCCCCACCCCTGCCTGGTCCCTGCAGTGGGGGAGGTGGAGATGCTGCCATTTCACTCCATGTGTCTGTGCCACTGTGATGCAGGGGCTCTGAGGACATCCCAGCATAACCTGCTTCACCAAGGAGCTGCAGAAGGGATGGAAGAACCTGGTGGGCCTGGTTGGTGGGCTGGCGGCCCAACTTGTCAGTGAGGTTTGAACTCGGGAGAACCACAGTCGTTCCTTGGAAGGAAGGGAATAAGGTCTTTAGATCATCTGAGCCTGAAGGGACTTCCTGATTGACAGAGCTCTATGGTCAGCATTTGAGTCACCTGGAAGCTTTGGGGAAATGCAGAATCCCAGGCCCCAGCATAACTTGCTGAATCAGAATCTGCATTTGAACAAGATCCCCAGGTATCATATTCAAGTTTGAGAAGCCCTGGTTCTTAAACTTGGCTGTGCGTTGGAATCTGGTGAACGCTAATGCCTGGGTGCCTGCTGCAGAGATGCTGATATAATTGTTCCAGGATGTGGTTTAGACATCAGATTTAATATTTTTATTTGTTTGTTTATTGCCTGCAAGTAAAGGCATGCAAATATCACTAGTGCACATAACAGAAGTTCTGAGAACTGAATACACATATTGAGTTCTCATTGTTAGCTCTTTATTCACCAAACTCACTAGCATCGGAAATAATCTTCAGGGACTTCCCTGGTGGTGCAGTGGTTAAGAATTCGCCTGCCAATGCAGGAGACACAGGTTCAGTCCCTGGTCTGGGAAGATCCCACATGCCGTGGAGCAACTAAGCCCGTGCACCACAACTACTGAGCCTGTGCTCTAGAGCCTGCAAGCCACAAGTGCTGAACTCGTGTGCCACAACTACTGAAGCCCTTGTGCCTAGAACCTGTGCTCTGCAACAAGAGAAGCCACCACAATGAGAAGCCTACACATCATAACGAAGAGTAGCCCCCGCTTGCCACAATTAAGAAAAGCCCACGTGCAGCAAAAAAGACCCAATGCAGCCAAAAAAAGAAAGAAAGAAAAAGAAAAAGAAATAAACTTCCTCCATCGTCTTTACTGCCCAACATCCAGAGGATGCTCTTCCTGATACGGATGCCTTCCCTTCCACTGTCACAGCTGTCCTTGGATTCTATTTAAGTGCTACCTTTAGTGCCCTGCTGGACATGTTCTGTGGATATTTCATCATGTGTTTTATCTAGTGCCATTTTTAAAGAACAGGAAATAAACTAGCTTAGCTAGGGTAAAAATGATTAAGTAACAATAGAAAATTAAAAGAAAAGAAAAACACTGTCTATCAGCGGGCCTCTCACATGCAAAACAAAGTAAAGAGGACCTGTAGAGATGAGAATGATTTCTACACCTGTAATGGAAGAGAAATGGGGAAAGAATCAGTTGTCCACAAAGCGTTTGTAAGAATTAAATGAATGAATAAAACTTGGCTGCACATTGCAATCACTGGGGACTCCAAGTGACCACAAATGCCTAAGTGCCTCCCCTAGAGGCTCTGATATAATCATTCTAGGGTGTGGCTGGGACATCAGCTTTTTAAAAGCTTTCCAGGTTATTGTAATGTGCAGCCAGATATGGGAACTGCTGATCTATTGTAGATATTTACACCAACCCCCTTCACATGAAAAAACTTTTGTAGCAAGTAACAAAACTAGAGCTGGGAGGTCCAGGTAGAGAACCCCAGAATGACCCTGGCTGTCTGGGGAGGGGCCCCTGCAGAGGACCCCTGACCAGTGAAAGGCATGGTCAGCGTACCATTCGGTATCCAACTAGAGTTGAGAAGACTCTAGTCCTTGGACTGTGGCATTTAAGTCCTGGGAGGGACTTGGAAATATTGCCGAAAGCCCAAGGAAGTTAAGTGATTTACCCACAATCCCATGACTGTTCTTGGCAGAGCTGGGACCTGCGGGGTGGTGTCTGAGTCCCTGTTGCAACACTTTGTTGCTCAAAGTCAGTGGTGTGGTCTGTCCCCAGGGGCCTGGAAAGCACTGTCATGTGTACTGTCATAAAAGGATTACGGCCTGAAGCATTGGGCCACCTCTGGGCCCCTGCTGTGAAATCCAAGATATGTCCAACTCTGATGAACTTCAGGAAAGGCAAACAGGCTGCAGCTGACTCTAAGGACCAGATGGTTCTAATGATGGTAGAAGGGAAACCATTTCTTCTTGGAAACCAGCAAGGCACCAGCAGAGGTAGTGTAGGCAGGACCCTGCTCCCAAATTTGCAGGGGGTCCCAATCCACTCCCAGCACTGTGTACATTAGTCAATGTGACAGGCAGCCAGGGCTTTCAGGGAGCAAATGTTGGACTTGAGGTCCACATTATTTTTCAGTTGCTTCCATTGGTGCCCAGCAATGTTTTTTCACTAAGTAGCTGGGACCCCCAGTACTGGGTAAGGGAGTATAAGGGAAAGAACATGGGCTCTGGGGTCCTGGGGACCAAGGTTTGAGTTCCTACTCCTCATTAACTAGCTGTGTAAACGTGGGCCAGTCCCTCAGCCTCTCAGAGGTTTGGTTCTGTGTCTGTGACCTGGAGGTAACATCGATACCTGTAGACCTAGCCTGGTTCTGGGAGGATCACATGAGATGATGTATGTGAACGGATACTGTTAAGGGCAATGCCTGTTAGACAGATGTCCATGCTTTGTACATTGTTAAGGGTGATGCCTGTGGTAGGTGGTACATGCACGCACACGTAACAACATACCATATATCTGAATTTGAATGTGTACATATATGCACAGGTCCAAGGTCCCTTATTTGACTCCCTTGGGACTGGATGTGTTTCAGATTCTGAACTATGCAGATTTTCAAAATTAATATGATTCCCCATAATCAAGCACTTTAATAGTGCCACAGAGAAACGTGCATCGTCCCATGAACCTGATGAAGAATTAATGACCTCATGTCAGTTTGGATCTGGTTATGCATCCTAATAAGTTAGGAAGAAATGTTCCGTTTTCAGAATGTTTGGGGCTTCAGAATTTTGACAAAAGGATTGCAGACCCGTGTCATAACAGCTGCGATACATTGACCAGAATGTCCTATACGCCTGGCCCTATACCTGGTGCTTCACACACTTTTGCTCACAATCCTGCCCATGTCCTGTGAGGACGGAAGGTGTTGTCAGCTTCATGGGGTGAACTGTGTGCAGGACACTCCCCCATGGACTTGGCTGTGAATGGCCGCATTGGCCAGCTGAGTCGGGTTGGAGAAGATGCCCTTGCTAGGAGGACATCCTGGCGTGGGCGGTGGGGCCCTGCCATGGTCCACTCACTCCTATTCCTCCATTCCCTGAAGCATATCTTTAACGCTAAAGCAAGGCCCATGTCCCTTTAGCCCGCTGATTCATGGTTGCTTTTGTTCCTTCTAAAGTTTGCTTGGCCTTTGTTTCAAGGGTTTAAGTTTTGGCATTTCTTTTGCTCTGTGGGGTGTGTGTGGTGTGTGTGTGCGTGCACACACGTGCCTGCACCAGCCCTTGCAGGTCTGTATCTGGGTGTGTGTTTGTGTGCACTTACTCTCTGGCGTGGGCTGGGGCGTGTCTGCCTGCCTTGTGTCTCTCTGCTCTGTGTGTGACTCGGTGTGCATGCCCAGGTGTGTCTATGTCTCTGTGTGTACAGATGCCTGTGTGTCTTGCATGCCTCCATGCAGGGTGACCAGCTGTCCCGGTTTGCCTGGGACTGAGGAGGTTTCCAGGACATGGGACTTTGTGTGGTAAAATGGGAAAGTCTTAGGCAAACTGGGATGAGTTGGTCACCCTCTTTCCAGTGGAACCTATCTGGATATTTGTGCTCTGTGACTGTGCTAATGTGTACGCTTCCTCCGTGTGTCTGCAGACTGTGATCCATCTCTGTGTGTCCATCTCCATGTGCCCACATATCTCAGTCTACATATTTGTCTCTGCATGCTCTGGGAGGTGCTCTCTGCGTGGGTTGTCTCTGTGTGTGTCTGTGAATCTCCCAGCCCAGGAGCCTGTGTCTGAGGGAGTATGTGTTCTCCGGAGTGGACACTGGGCCCTCTCCAGGTGGCCCTGTGCAGTCCTGTATGTCCCTGCTATGGGCCTGTTGCCAAACGGGCCCCTCCTGTGTCTCAGCCCTTCTTCTCATCCCCAGTTCCCAGTGATGCTCTTTCCCACCCCAGCCCCTCTCCATCCTCAGGCCGGGGCCCAGCCCAGAACCATCACAGCAGATGGTTCACTGTCCCAATCCATCCTCCATGCTGTCGGTGCAACTTCCGAGGTTCCCCGGTGGCCCTGCTGCGCTCTCAGGTACCTGGCAGTCTCCTGCCTACCTCCCAGCTCTCCCCTCTCAGCACCCTCCATCCTGCACGAGCTCTTTCTCTGTCTCTCCGTCCTTCCTGGTGTCGCTGTCTCTCCCCCATACCACATGTCCCTACACCCCCCCACTTTCCCCCAAGCCCTCTTCTTGAAGTCTTACCTCAACGCCCCTCTGCTCTGTGAATCCTTCCCTGTCCACCCCAGGAGGAGTCAAGCATTCCTTCCTCTGCCCACCTACAGCCCTGGATGGGTTTCCTGCAGGCGAAGGGAGCAGAGGAGAAAGGGAGGGAACTCGCCATTTATTGAGTGCTGCCCCGCCTCCCCCAACAGGCACCAGGCACCAGACCAGGCCCCTGCTGCCATGTCATTTCATTCTTACAACAAGACTGCGAGGTGGCTGTCCTCATGGCTGCTTTTCATGTGAAGCAACCAAGGCTCAGAGAGGCTGAGGCGCTGGCCCGAAGCCACAGAGCTAGAAGGTGGCAGATCTGGTTCCAAAGTCCAGACTCCTTCTGCCAGTCCACCTTGTCACTGCCTTTGGTAACTGCAGGTGTGCGTGTACCTGCCCCATCGGCCCACGGACGTTTTGCAGGCTGAGACCAAGTCCAGTTTGTCTCCACGGCCCCAGTGTTCAGTGCCGGTGCGGGCACCCAGCGGGCACTCCATGACAGTGTACTGAATGAACGCCTGCTCTCAAAGACGCCAACCTCAGCTTTCATTAGTCTGATTTATACAAGTGCTGGGATCCTCTGGGCTGCAAGGCTGGGGAACGGTTGGCTATAATTTATCAGAAAACACAGCAACTGTTCCAGCTTCCCTTTCAGTGCAGAGAGAAGGTAAATTGATGGCCAACCGCCCTGCACCGGGAAGGGCCCCCATCCTGGCTAACAGTGCCCCGCGCATGATAGAGCTGGCCCCTAACCGTCCCCCACGTGGGCCCATCCAACTGCTGCCTGGAGGTGGCCACGGCGGGTCAGCTGCCTCTCATCGATCGCCCTGCTCGGGATGCCAAATGGTGCCTTTGAAAGTCCATAAAGCAAGAGACACTCATTCATCCCTGATCAATCACCTCTAGCCGCCCTTTGCGCGGCACGTGCGGGCGCAGCACAAAGCCTGCTCGTCACGGGTGCTCAATCACCAGGGCAGGATTAATAGCTTTTCAGATGAGAGCAACGCCCACCTCCTTCTCGCTCACCACCCCCTGGCAGGCGTCTCCAGGACAATGCTGCAGTGGCCGGAGCAGCCCCCAGCTCCCTGCGGCCCCTGCTTGATCGAGATTGACGGATGTGGGGCAGGGTGGGTCTGTAGAAGCCCCTGGGCTCCTGCAGGAGACTGAGTCAGCTCCTCCTGGGGACGGTTGGGCAGGACAGCTGCCTCAGCCTCCCCAGATGTCCAGGAGAATCCATTCTCTTCTCCCCAGCAATGGGGCAGCTGGGTGAGCCCTGGGAGCCCCACCTGAGGGGGCCGAGGGGTCAGACCACATGGCCCCGCTCAGGAGGGCTTTGGAGCCTGCGAGCTGGGGCGCTGGCTTGCCTCTCTCTCTTCACCCCGGTGACAAGCTCAGTGCCCCCCACTTCCTCCCGAGTCTGCCCCAGCCTGGGCTTTGAGTGATGAAGAGGGTTTTCCTGGCCTATGAGGGTGATTGCCTTACCGCTGATAACTTGAAAATTAATCATTATAATAAGACCTGCCGGGCTGCTGAAGGAGACGGATGGTTGCCCGCATTCCGGCAGCACCGTACTTCCTGCTGAGCTGCAATCATGTCCTCCTCCTCACAGCTCCCCGAGGCCCTGCAGGATGTGAATATTTAATTAATGTCCCTCTCCTGCTCACTGGAGTGTTTGTAAATATGATTCATGGCCGCATCGTTACCTCAGCTGAGCCCCCTCCGCCTGCAGCATCTCTCAGGCAGAGCCAGCCGCCTGGCAGCTAGACCCCTCCCACGTCCCCCAGGGCTGCCCACACCCCGGTGCCCCTGCAGGACTCAGCGGCGTCTGGGGGCACTGGGGCCTGGACACAACCCACCTTCCCTTCCACAGAACCCAGGGTGGAAATCAGAGGCCATGTTTCACGTTGCATCTGGACCACAGTTAGTTAATGGGTCTTTCAGGATGGCTCCCGGGGAGAAGAGGCCTGACTCAAGCCAGTTATTCTAGGGAGGAGAGGACGACACCAAGGGAGGGCATGCCTCCTCCCCAGCCCCACTCAGAAACAAACACACACAAGAACACTGGACGACAGTTACCAAGCATCTTTCCACCAGCGTGAATGAGGCAGATGGCGTTTCTCAGAGGGGAAGGTGTCAGATGGGGGAGCAGGAGACCTGGGGTTCTTTTGTGGGCTCTGCTACCACGCGCTTCCTGACTTTGGGTAGGTCATCGGCCTCAGTTTTAGCATAAACATTGTACACACACTAATACCTATTCTATTAAGCTCACGGGGTAATGGGGATGCTGGGGAAACAAAGTTCTGTGCGCATTTGAGGACTGCACACAGTCAGGGCAGGGAGAGCTAACGTTCTCACTGCACAGATGGGGAAATTGAAGCCCTGAGAGGGAAAGGGACTTGCCTAGAACCCAGTCAAAGCTGGGACTCACTGTGGGTCTGCTGATTCTCAGCGAGAGTTTTTTTCTGCAACAGAGTTTGGAAATGAAATATTTCATTCTTTCAGCTCAGTTGCCAGATTTGCTCAGGGGTTTTCACCCTAGGGGACCAAGGAAGGGCACGTCTCCCCAAGACACAGTGCAGGCCAGGAATGTCAGTGGGTTCACCCAGGGTGGGGGTGGGGTGCGGCAGCCTGGAGGTTGGTGGTCACGTGGTGGGAAGCAAAGGCAGCTGGCTGTCTGGGCACATCCTCAGTCTTGGGGTCTATCGGGGAGGACTGTCCCAAGCTGCCCCTGCACCTCCCTTAGAACCCAGGCAGGGCTGACCTCGTGGGATATCCATCCAACACACGGGAACAGGCCCTGGGAACACCACGGTGGACGGGCCTTCCCTGTCCTCACACCTCCCCGTGTGCCTCAGCCACTGCCCCTGCCGGGCCTCGTCCTCATTCTCTAGGGACAGCCTCCGAGCATCTCCCAGTCTTTCAGTCGGTCTTCACTTAGCAGCTCATAGATTTGACTGTGGCCTCCCCTGCCTGAAATCCTTCTGCAGGTCCCCCAGCTTCAGAACTGAGTCCTTGCTGTGGCCTCAAGGGCCTTTGTGATCTGGGCCCCTCCATCCCACTTTCCCTCACTTTCCCCATGGTCCCCCCTTTTCATTTCTTTTGCGTTGCACTACTCTCCCTTCTGTCTGCCTGGCAAGACTCCCTTCTCACAATTCAAAACCCAACTTGCATGTTCCCAACTCTGGAAGCTTCCTAGACCCTTGCCTCTGGCCCCAGGCAGCCCTTATCATACCACTCTCAGAGCGCCCATTCTGTATATTTATACACCTGTCTTCCCCCCAGTCTGAGAGTAGGTCCAGTCCAGCCTAGGGCACAGTACAGAGCAGATTTTGGTGATGTCCAATGAATAGATAAGATTGAATGAGACGATTTTTCTAGGTGGGTTCTCAGCTGACTCCACAAGTATGCCTGTCATGTGCATATAGCAGCTGTTCTGAGGGCTGCACACGTCCCTCCCTTCCCAGGCCTTTGTCTGTCCTACTTCTCAGGGCCAGGAGCCAAGAGGCCCTGGAGAAGGGAGTGCACAGAACAGAGGAGGAGAAGAGAGAGAGGGAGGCTGGAGCCCTGTGCATCTGGGGCCTGGTTCCAATCAATGCTACTTCTCGGGAGTCCAGTGGGAGGCCCTGGGATCTGAAGAGTTTAGCAGGCTCCTAATCTATGCCCCTCTCCTGGGGGTGGGGCAGGTGGTAAAAGCGATCAGGGGCTTTTGTCTGAGGCCTTTGATCAGTGTCTGTGTCCTACTTTCCCTGTGGTAGAGGTAAGGAAAAATACAATCCCAGGAAGTGGGACAGCACCTGGCTTTACGAGGTGAGGGAGGCCCTCAGGATGGAGCTCCTTCCTTCACCCAAACTGGAGGTTCTTCTGGGCCCAGATGACCTGGTACCTAGGCTGAGGAGGCCTTTTCCTGCCTCCTGCCCTTCCCTCCTCCCCCTTCCCCTTTGAAATGCTGCCATTATTGATTCTGCCTTTGGCTTGTTCCTAACAAAGCTCAAATGCCTCTGTTCCTATTTGACATGGATGTGTCAGAGATGGGGAGAGTGGATCTTACAAGAGGAGGTAGGGGTTCCCTACCACAGGCATTTTGGGGGGCACAAATAAAGGATAGCAGTGATTGGGCTGCTGGTCTTCAGGGAGGCCAGGCCCAGCGGTCATTAGAGCCACCCGCCCAGCCCGTGGAGGGAGTAATAGACTCACTAACTCATTAATAATGGCCCATCCATCTTCTTTCTCTGCCCTGAGACACCCATCGACCCTGACGGCTGACAGGACCATCCTGGAGGCATCACCCTCTGTGGGGATGCAGGGGGAGTTGTTGGGTGGGTGAACAAAAAGTCTGCTTGGGAAATTTATTGTTTCAACCACTTCAAAACCATAGAATGCTGTGGGGGCAGCGGGAAGCCTGTTGGTGGACTTGTGAGGCAGACCCAGGTTTGATGTAGGCTGTATCCCTCTCCTGCCATGGGGCTTGGAGAAAGTCACTTCCCCCTGTATAATTTGGAGCAACCTCCTCTGTATAATTTGGAGACCAACCCCTCCCTGGCTGGGGTGTTTGTAAAATTAGGTAAGACAATGGATGGGAACACCGGCACTGCCCACTTATTAGACGCCAGGATTTTTAACCTGAAAATGACAACAGCGTTCCACTGTCCACACGCTGGGCTCATGCTGAAAAGCAGGTGGGGCTGACCTAATGTGACAGAGTTCACATTCTGGGCAGCAAGTCCTTGTGAACTTATGAAAAGCTTTTGGAAACCACGTCTAGGCACTGCCAACTTTCTGGGGGGTGACGGAAGAGATCGGTAATTGACGGGCTGTTTCATGTTGCCCAGTTGTCTGTGGTTCAGTCACTGGGCTGGGGCTCTGCTGGCCCTTGTGTAGATGTGGCTTTGAGTCGTCGAGCTGTTTTCTGAGTTTACCTGCCCTGGACCCCTTCTCCCCAGTGCACAGCAGCCCTTACACTGCTCACCAGAGACCCTCCAATGGGCGAGTCCACTCCCAGGTATTAAGTGGCTTTGGCACAGAGGGGCTGCTCAGACCCATGTCTGCAGCCTCACAGATTCCCAGGCTGCACTGGGCCTCAGGTACCTGGGGTAGACCCTCCCCATCACATGTGCATTCTGCTTGCATCCGTAGGGGTGCCCCCCCAAGGCAGTCCAAGCTGCTGAGGGTCAGTGGCACAGCCTGTGAGATGTCCCTGCTCATCCACTTTCTCCTGCTCAGCTGGCTCTGCCTTTGGGGGCCTCGGGCCTTAGCCCATGGCAGCGATGCAGAAATTTCAGCCAGAAGCTGTGACTGGACCATGCCATCTCCTCCCCAAGGTTTCTGTCCCCAGCACTCCCAACCTTTTCTGACGGGACACATTTGAGTTCCTTCCTCTTTCTGGTCTTTCTTTTGAGGATATGTTCTACTTTGTCAATGTCCTTCTTTCTAAAAATGTGCGCGCGCACGTATTTTAAAAATTAAAACATTTCATAGAAAAATTGGAAAATGGACAAAAGAAAAAAATAACCCACTGTTTTCATTTTTGTATTTCCTTCCAGTTTCCCCCTCACATCTGTGATCACACAGTACACACAATTATGACCTATATTTGTTTTCTTATACTTGTATAGAATAAGCAGGTACCGTGTTGCAATACAGGATTCACTTGACTTTTTTTTTAATTTTCAAAAATAATACAATGGGATGACAATATTATAAAGCTTTCCAGCCTAAGATATTCTACAAATTCAATTCAAGTCTAATCAAAATACTAATTGGATTTTTTATATTTGGCAGACTGGCTCTAAAATTTATGTGAAAGAATAAATATACAAGGATCACCAACATGGCTTTGAAAAGGAAGGGCAAAGAGAAGGAACTTATCTCACCAGACATAAAATATTATCTTAAAACTTTAGTATTTTAAAACCCTGGGAATTGGCATGGGAGCAAACAAACAGATCAGTAGAACAGAATTGAGAACCAGAAGAGTATCATCCATGCATCTGTAGAAAGGCAGTAGATTAAAAGGCACTTCAACCATAGTGCACTTATAAACTATTCAATTGTTACAGAATTAAATACCTGTCTCCTCCACCCTTTTCCTCCCAGCTTCAGAATCTCCAGTGTGGGGACTTCCCTGGTGGTGCAGTGGTTAGGAATCTACCTGCCAATGCAGGGGACATGGGTTTGAGCCCTGGCCCAGGAAGACCCCACATGCCACGGAGGAACTGAGCCCATGAGCCACAACTACTGAAGCCCGCGTGCCACAACTACTGAAGCCCGTGTGCCTAGAGCCCATGCTCTGCAACAAGAGAAGCCACTGCAATGAGAAGCCTGTGCACTACAACAAAGAGTAGCTCCCCACTAGCGACAACTAGAGGAAGCCCACGCGCAGCAGCTAAGACCCAATGCAGCCAAAAATAAATAAATTTACCAAAAAAAAAAAAAAATCTCCAGTGTAGATAATTCCATCATATGGATGTACACTAATTTACTTAATAAACAGTCCCCTTCTATTGGACATTTAGGACCTGCCCATTTTTTAACACCATGAGAAGCACTGCAATGAGCTCTGTGTCCCTGAAGGCTTTTTTTTCCCTTCTGTTTTTGGATTATGTCCTTAAGAAACTGTTCCAGGAGTGGGATTGTTGAGACACAGGGTAGGGGCATGCGAAGGCTCTTGGCAAGTATCCCCGAAATGCTTTCCTGGAGGGTTGGGCCTTTAGTCGTTTCATTCATTCCTTCATTCATTGAGCTCCTATGCTGGTGTTGGGACTGGGGACCCAGGTCAGGCACAGAACGTATATAATTCAGTTGAAGGAGAGGCATCAAAATGATGATCTTCAAAACCAGGCAGTATGTCAGCCCCGGAGCCGTGCACCGTGAGAGTCTAGAGGAAGGTTCTCCAGGCCCAGTGGCATTGAGACCAGCTGCCTTCCTGAGATGGGCACAGGAGATGGGCAGAGGCAGATCTGACAAAGGGCCTCAGGTGCCAGGTCAAGGAGTTAGGACTGTGCCCTGGGTCCATGGGAGCCATGGGAGATGGATGAGCTGTAGCATGCTGACGGAGGCAGCCTGGAAACAGTTCCCCGGCTTCAGGTCCTCCGTTCCCATCTCTGCTGGGCTGCGGGCCCCGCCTAAACCTCTGAAACAAGACAGCCTCCTACATCCAGAGGCCAGCCCAGCCTCAGGTTCAACCCCTAAAAGCCCAGAAATGGACAAAAGTTCCATTCTGCCCTCTGTTGCACTTGGGAACTTGAACTTGTCTCAGGGTCATCAAGGGTGTGTTGAACTGCATCTGTGTCGAATGGGGTGGGCGTATCTATGGAAGTTCATCACAATAGTTCTTGTCCTGGCCCTACTGCTGATTCCTGAAGCAACCTTGAGCAAGTCCCTGGCTTTCTCAGGCCTCAGCTTCCCCACTGTAGAGCAAGGAGTTCAAATCAGCTGGTCTGACAAAGGATTAATCTCCAAAATATATAAACAGTTCATGCAGCTCAATATCAAAAAAACAAAAACCCAATCAAAAAATGGGCAGAAGACCTAAATAGGCATTTCTCCAAAGAAGACATACAGATGGCAAGTGAAAAGCTGCTCAAAATCACTAATGATTAGAGAAATGCAAATCAAAACTACAGTGAGGTATCACCTCACACTGGTTAGAATGGGCAGCATCAGAAAATCTACAAACAGTAAATGCTGGAGAGGGTGTGCAGAAAGGGAACCCTCTTGCACTGTTGGTGGGAATGTAAATTGATACAGCCACTATGGAGAACAGTATGGAGGTTCCTTGAAAACCTAAAAATAGAATTACCATATGACCCAGCAATCCCACTACTGGGCATATACCCAGAGAACACCATAATTCAAAAAGACACATGCACCCCAATGTTCATTGCAGCACTATTTACAATAGCCAGGACGTGGAAGCAACCTAAATGTCCATCAACAGATGAATGGATAAAGAAGATGTGGTACATATATACAATGGAATATTACTCAGCTGTAAAAAGCAATGAAACTGAGACATTTGTAGAGACATGGATGGACCTAGAGACCGTCATACAGAGTGAAGTGAGTCAGAAAGAGAAAAACAAATATTGTATATTAACACATATATGCGGACTATAGAAAAATGGTACAAATCAATGGGTTTGCAAGGCAGAAATAGAGATACAGATGTAGAGAATAAACATATGGACACCAAGTGGGGAAAGTGGGGGGAGTTGGGGTGGGATGAATTGGGAGATTGGGATTGCCATATATACATTACTAATAAAGAAAAAATACCAAATTGTACACTTTATATATGCAGTTTATTGTAAAAAAAAAAAAAAAAAAAACCAAAACACAAAACCAAAAAGACAAATCAGCTGGTCTGAGAACTTGGTCAGCCTGGACTTAACACAATGCAGATGGAACCCCACCTCCATTAGACCGGGCATCAGCTGTAATGGAGGAAGCACTGGCATAGGTCAAGCAGAAAGCCCACCTGACTCAGAAGGCTTTTCTGGGCCTCCTCTTCACTGTTGCCTCCTTCCAGCTGTCTCTATCCCAGCCTCTTTGATCTGGTTCTGTCCGCGGAGGTGAGCACAGGCCACTTTCCCCCCAGTACCCAGCCCAAGATCTGTCCCAGGTCCCTGATGGCCCCCAGGCAGCAGAGGCCCAGCGACAGGCCTCATTCATCTTCCCCCCCCCACCACATCCAGAGACAAAGGGCCTAATGTGTGTGCAGATGGGCCTGCCCTCCATCATCCCTCACAACCAACGGCCGATAATGGGCCTCCAACGAGTCCCCCGTGGCCACCAGCTGACCAAAGGGTGGCCAGGCAGTGACGCATGCAAATCCAGGGACTGGATGACAAAGCCAGCCTCTCAGGGGAGGGAGTGGAGCAAGGAGGCGTGATCGCGGCCCCGAGGTAAATCCTATAACTCATTTCTGACACGGATACATTATGCCTCTCAAGGACCACTTGCCCCTGGACACCAAGCCGCCAAATGAATTGACGAGGGGTCTGCCGAGGCAGCCACTGCAGAACAGGAACCCCCATCCCCAGAGGCCTGGCCCAAGGAGCCATCACTTTCTGCAAGGACAAAATTATCCCCTGCCAGGCCAGAGCTCACTACCCTTCTGGGCTAAGACCTCGGCCACTGCAGAGGGCCCATATTTGTGTGACTAATAAAACTGGATCTCAGGGAGAGCTGTGATGTGCTCTAAGCACACAGCAGGTTGGTGGCAGAGCTGAGGCTGGAACCCAGGTCCCTGACTACCCTCCCAAACCCTTCCCCTCACTCTGTGGACAAGTCCCAGAGGAGGCTGTGTAGGGCTCTGATGCACCATTGGGCCTCCCCATCCTCTGAAGGGCAGGGCCAGTGCCATCAGCCTATCCTCCCACAGAGCCAGCAAAGGGCCTGGGCCTTCCCTAAAGCCCAGGGCCTGGTCTCCCTCCTTGGTGAAGCCCCTGAAAGCCAGGCCCTTCTTTCTTTCTTCTTTCTTTCTTTCTTTCTTTCTTTCTTTCTTTCTTTCTTTCTTTCTTTCTTTCTTTCTTTCTTTCTTTCTTTCTTTCTTTCTCTCTCTCTCTCTCTCTCTCTCTCTCTCTCTCTCTCTCTCCCTCCCTCCCTCCCTCCCTCTCCCTTCCTTCCTTCCTTTCTTCTTTCTTTCTTTCTTTCTTTCTTTCTTTCTTTCTTTCTTTCTTTCTTTCTTTCTTTCTTTCTTTCTTTATTGGCTGTGTTGCATGTTTGTTGCTGCACATGGGCTTTCTCTAGTTACGGCGAGTGGGGGCTACTCTTTGTTGTCATGTGCAGGCTCTTCATTGCCGTGGCTTCTCTTGTTGCAGAGCATGGGCTCTAGGCACATGGGCTTCAGTAGTTGCAGGACACAGGCTCAGTAGTTGTGGCTCATGCCACAACTAGAGCACAGGCTCAATAGTTGTGGCACACAGGCTTAGTTTCTCCGCGGCATGTGGAATCTTCCTGGAGCAGGGATGGAACCCTTGTCCCCTGCATTGGCAGGCAGATTCTTAACCATTGTGCCACATAGGAAGTCCCAGGCCCTTCTTCAAAGCACATACAGAGCAGATGGGGAGGGTGAGAGATGGGATGGAGGGAGTGCCAGTAACCCTGAAGTCATAGCTGGCCCCCCACTGAAAGCCAAAGGACCTGCCCTAGATGGCCAGAGGGCTGCAGACAGTGTAGACATCAGGGGCTCAGCACACATCGTTCGCTGTCACCGGCCCCCTGTGGGGTCTCAGTCAGTGCTGCCCTCTCTAGACCTCAGTTTGCCTTTTAGCAAAATGAAAGATTACAACAAAAACTAATGACTCAACCACTAGTAACTCCTATGCATGGAGCACTTTCTGGGAACCAAGCACTATGCTAAGTGTGGCACAGTTATCTTATTACATGAACCTTCATAACAACGGCAAGAAGGTCTCATCTCTTTTATGCATGAGAAAACTGAGACCTAAATAGCGGAAGGCACTTCTCTCAGTAGTGGCTAAGCCCAGGTTAGAACCCAGCTTAACACCAAAGTGGGTATCATGACATCAGGCTGCCTGTGGGCACTCCTCTGACTTAGGGACAAAGAGAGAGGGGCCAGGAAACAGGGAGGGATGGATTTCCAGAGGCCCAGCTCCAGCCAGAAGGGCAGGTCAGCATGGGTTCCAGAATAGGGAGTCTCTGGGCCCTGGGGAGAGGGACAGTGCAGAGGGGAACAGTGTGGCTTCACCATTCTGAGCTGTCCAGCCCACCTCCCAGCAAGACTTGCTGAAGCCCCTCCATTCCCCTCCTGAACATCTGCCTCCAGCCCCCTTTCCCACAACAGGGATCCCTTTTCCACCCACCCCTCCACAGGGTTAGCTACAGCCTGCTAGTCTCAGCCTGGTTGTCATGGAGATTTCAACAGCCCCAGGCCCAGCCCTGCTCCCTACTCTACCTTTCTGGCTCCCTGTCCTGAGGCTCAGTTATGGAGTGAGTTCACCTCGTGAGGCACAGCCCACTGGCCCATCACCTAAGCACATCTAACCCTATCACTGCCCTTTCTCCGCCTTCCCCTTAGAGTGGCTTTGTCTCTCTTCACTCCTGGGCCTGCAGGAAAAGGCACAACAAGAGCCCCTGGGCGGCCCTCAGGGAAGGATTCCTGCATGGGCTGAGCAGGGCATTGAATGACCCACTGGACTTGGAGACTGCGAGAGGAGGAACCAGTGAGCGAGGGGAGAGGGGTCTGATTGCGTCGAGGCCAGAGAGGCAGGGCCACAGCCAAGACTGAGGGCCCCAGACACAGTGGGTGGGGACTTTGCCTGGATCTTACAGCTCTGCACAGCAGAAGTCTGGGTGCTGAGATGGCTGGGGCACCTGGGGAGATCCTGGTGTGGATTCGGTGGATTTGGGGGGATGGAGGAATGCTGGGCTTAGAGCTTGTCCTGGTTCTAATATTCTTTCGGCCTTTTGCAGCGCTGCTGTCAGCAGCACAGAAAGAGGAGCAATTCCAAAGTGACTGGGGAGGAGGGGGCAGTACAGACAGGGCAGGGAGAGCCTGGAGGCTACACTGCGGTTCTGGGGTCTGCCCCACCAGCCCTGTATCTGGCTGTTCAGCTAAGGCTTGTACATCCTCCAGAAAAGGAGGCTCATTCCTCAGAGGCAGCCCCTGCCCTGTGGAATGGCTGTGCCTGTGACAAAGAGCCTTCTGGCTGTGGGTCCAGATGCCTCTCTGTGGCCCTACCTTGAGGTAAGAGCCCATATTGACTTTTCTGACCAGCACTGCCCTGCAGAATTCTGTGGAGGAGGCTCAGGCACCCACCACCCCACCTTCATCCCAGGTCTCTGCAGGTCAAAGATTCTATTATCTTTTAGCTGTTCCAGGGAGTACAACTGAAATGGAGCAGGACCCTGTGGTCCTTGCCCCCATGTCCTCTGCCTGCCTTTGTCTGTGGAAAAACTTTAGCCAAAGAATGAGTTTAATCAGAGAAGTGAGAAAATGCAGAAACACAGTCCAAGAAAAAATAAAGAAAAACAGTCCAAGACTTATAATAATAATTTAGTCATCAAGCATAGTCAAGGACCTTTAGTTCCTTCTCAAAGGCTATAGATAATATTCTGAGCCATATCCTGTGAGTTGTCTTATAGAGACTGAAACCCCCACCAGGTGGAAGACGTTAACTACACGATGACCAGACTCTAGCCATGACATAAGCTTCCACAATTTCAAGGACTGGCTTCAAGAAAACGGGAAAAAACCGACCCTGGAAATGAGGATTAACCGTACCTACAACAGTCAGGACGATGCTGATCAGGGACTTCCCTGGTGGTGCAGTGGTTAAGAACCCACCCACCAATGCAGGGGACACAGATTTGATCCCTGATCCGGGAAGATCCCACATGCCGCGTAGCAACTAAGCCTGTGAGCCACAACTGCTGAGCCTGCGCTCTAGAGCCCGTGAGTCGCAACTATTAAGCCTGCACGCCACAACTACTGAAGCCTGTGGGCCCAGAGCCCGTGCTCCGCAACAAGAGAAGCCACCGCAATGACAAGCCCATGCATTGCAATAAAGAGCAGCCCCCGCTCTCCGCAACTAGAGAAAGCCCACGCACAGCAACGAAGACTCAATGCAGCCAATAAATAAAATAAATTTATTTTTTAAAAAGAGATGACGCTGATCAGACCACTGCCTGACCAATTTCAAGATGACTGCCAGAGCTGACTGCTGTTTCTGCATGTAGCCCGCTCCCTTCACCTATAAAAAACTCGCCCACTGGTTGTCAGTGTGTGTGTGGTGGGGAGGGAGTCAGCCTTTGGACAGGAGTCCACCCTCCCCGGCAGTTGCCAGCATCCAAAATAAAGCAAACTCTCCTTTCCACCAACCTTGCCTCTTTATTGGCTTTTGAGCAGTGAGCAGCCGAACCCCACTTTCGGTTACACAGCCTCTTCACCCCACCTGAATACTGCCTCTCCTCTGGAGACCTCAGCTGGGCAGGACCTATGCTCCCGTGGCTGAGTGCTCACAGCTGATATCTACTGGCTGGGGGCCTCTTTTACGTGAGCCTCCAGTCCCAGCCTTGCTTTCCCTGGTTCTGGAATTGAGGTCCATAGAAGACCTGGGTCCGTCCTCTCCATCTAGGCCTTTGCTCAGAGAAGAACTCAGCTCTGCAGGCACAGGACACCCCCGGTACCAGCTATCCCCACCTTACACCAGTGTGCTGCGTTTTCATCAACGCCCCCACCCACCCAGCACAGTCTCCTCACTGACCTCCCCCGGCTCCAGAGCTTCTTCAACATTCCCTCCCCAGGGCTAAGCAAGGCTCCTCAGAGGGTCCCCCTTTCCACAGGCCTTCTTACTCCTCCAGAAATCATCTCTGAATGCAGGGGAGTGAGAACTACACCAGCACACGGAGTCACCCCACTTTATCAAAACCGTAGATTATTCTCAGCCATGGGCCCTTGGAAACTCAGTCTGGATTTCCCCCAGAGCGGAGCTTGAGGCAAAGACTCCCAGGTGGAGAGCTTATTTAGGAAAATGGTTTCAGGAGCTGGAGGGAGAGACAGGTGGAACGGGGAAGAAGAAAAAGCCAAATCCAGGATACATTATTGAGTTGGCCCCTAGTGCCAGGGACGGGTGTTTGACTCCCTGGGACCTTCTGAAGAGCCGTGTGACAAGTGTCTCAGCACTTTCCCTCGGGGGACAATGGGGGAACATTTACCCAGCGGCTTCTGCCCCGCATTGGTCAGGGCCGCCCCACCGGCCACAATTCCCCCACCCTTCCTGGTGAATGTGGAGCGGCTCCCCAGGCAGGAAGATAGAGGTGGAGAGTCAAGGGGAGGGGAGGTGTCGCCAGCTTACACAGAGGCTAAGCTGGTTGAAACCTGTGTGGCATAGGACCAGAGGGAATGGCTGGACTAAGAGGCAAAGCTGAGAGGATGTGCAGGGTTGTGCAGAAGGCATCCCTTATGTGGGACACAGGCAGCTCACAGCCAACACGGCACACCAGTGGGCAGAACACCTCAGTCAAGAACAGCTGAGGTGGATCTGAAGGTCAAGACTGGAAGGTGCCCCAGAGCCAATGGTCTCCCTGGACAGACAGATGAGGAAACTAAGGCCCAGAGAGGGCTCTGGCAGAGGCCAGCCAGGGACGTTCCCTTCTAGAACATCCAATGGTTAAAGAAGGTAATTTGGGTGAAACACCCAGCTTCATGCCTGGCACATAGTAGGTGCTCATAAATAGGAATTATAGCAATAATAAGGATGGTAATAATAACTGCTCCTAACGTGGAGCTCCATGTTCTGGCTGCCACGCCACATAGCCTCCTGCGGCACTTTTGGTATAACTGCACAGCAAGTTCTCCACATGCTTTAATGCTTCTGCTCTTAATTTTGGTGCAGTGACAGACAAAGGAAAAAGTTGGTGCTTTTAGCTGGAAACGCAGCATCACAGGAATGCACTTGAAACTCCTCTCGGGTGTGCGGCTGGGACCTCAGCTCCCTCTCTGAGTTAGAGCTGTGGGAGGGAGGAGCTTTTTGGTGAGGTTGTTCTGAAGCTCCCTTTGGGTTTTGGTTTTTTCCCTTTGTCTTTCAGAAGTGCATTCAATACAGAATGCCTGGTGCTTTCCCAAGCTGTCCTGAAAAGAGGCACTGGGCTTAAGCTGTGGAGGGAAAGAGATTCCCAAGTTCCACTGGCAGTGAGTTCTCTTCCCAGGGCTCAGTTTGCCCCCTTGGCTCCCAAGTCCAGGCCCCTCTGCGCAGCATTTCCCTGCAACCCTGCCTTCCCCACCCTGCTCTCAATTCCTACTCCTCCTAACTTTGCAAACAGAAGTTTCCATATTTTCAACTCTTTCACAGTCCCTTACTCCAACCCTGCTTCTCCCAGCAGCCTCTAGAGTGGACGCCGTAGGGTATGCACACACCATGCACACCCTGGGTCAAGAATCACTAGGGGGAACTTCCCTGGTGGGGCAGTGGTTAAGAATCCACCTGCCAATGCAGGGGACATGGGTTTGCTCCCCGGTCCGGGAAGATCTCATATTGCCGTGGAACAGCTAAGCCCGTGCACCACAACTACTGAGCCTGGACTCTAGAGCCCGCAAGCCACAGCTATTGAGCCCGTGTGCCACAACTACTGAAGCCTGCGCACCTAGAGCCCATGCTCCACAACAAGAGAAGCCACTGCAATGAGAAGTCCGTGCACCGCAACAAAGAGTAGCCCCCACTCGCCACAACTAGAGAAAGCCTGCGTGCAGCAATGAAGACCCAATGCAGCCAATAAATAAATAAATTAATTAATTAACTTAAAAAAAGAATCACTAGGGGTGTGCTGGAACCACACACACTAGCTCACCATAGCAGATTCTGAGCATTGGCCAGTGACAGCAGGTCAGTAACTTACAATCGCCCACAGGAGCTATATTTACACCACAGCAATTGGCCAGTGCTGTGAACCAGGTTTAGCTTTTTTTCCCTGAAGAGCCTATTATTAAACATTTACCAGCACACCACTGGAACTCCTGCTCCTCCTTCTTCTGCTTTTTTGAGACTCTCATCATCCAGGTAGACCCCTCTTCACCTTCCTCATCACCCTCACCTACCAACCTGTTCCATCTCATCCTCTGCAGGCTGTAGCACTGGCTCACAGCTTCCCTACCCAATTCCCACCCTCTCCTCCTGGCAGATCCACCACCTGGGCCTCCCTGGCTCACCCTCCAACACTCCATTTCTTCGGCAGTCTGTTTTTGCAGCCTGACTTTGCTGCTTTCTGTGTCAGTGGGTAAATGCCAACAATGCCCAGAAAGTCGTGGTGTGGGCCCCAGCTACAGCAGAATTCTGTGTCCTGCTGGGCTTGCCCAGACACTGCCCCTCCCCCAGAACAGCTGCACTCCCCTGGGTGTGTGACCCAGTCCCCCAGTCTAGGGTGAGTCCAGTCCTGGCCCCTGCCCATTCTTGAGGGGTGTGGGCATTGCGGGCAGTTGGAAGGGGGGCTTCAACCCTCAGGGTCAATGAGGCTGCCTGCACAGGGACTTACCATTTTGCCATGGCTTTACTAGGTGCTCTGGATTAACCTGTCCTCTGTGCCAACTTTTCTCTTCTATAAAGTGGGTATGTGTAATTCCTAGACACCTGATGTAGGAAGAAACAGACGGGCTACAGCTTTTCCGATCCCAAGGCTGATCCCTGATGAGGATGGTTTAGAGGCCTGGCGAGAATCGCTGGGAGCTCCTTGGCAGCGGGGATTCTATCTGATTCCTTTGTATGTTCCCAGCCTGACCCCATACAAGCCAAGTCGGTGGACACTTGCACAGAAGCCCTGGGCAGTCAACACCTGGCCAGCAGCTGGTGAATTGAAGAGAACAGAATCGCCCTGATCAGTGCTTAGGTGCAAGGCCAATCAGTTCCCAAGGCTGTGCCCGCAGGCTGCAGCCCTTAGGTCAGGTGTGTGTGGAGGGTGAGAGGGCCTCAGCTGCCACCCCACCCCACCCCCAGGCTCTCTCTGCCCTGCTTCTACCATCTGCTCTCACTCCTTTGGGGCACTCTCCCTAGCCAGCACCTACAGGGATTGCCAAGGGGAATCCCATAGCTCAGTCCTCAGGGCCCCCAAAGGATATGGGGTTTCCATCCTCCTCACCCCAGGTTTTGTGGGAACCACTGCACCATTCCAAGGAGCTTAGCAACAATCCTTGGTACCCGGCCTCCTCCTCCATCTCTCATCTGGTTGAGATCAGTGGTTCTCACACGTTAGCCTGCATCACAGTCACCTTGGAGGGCTTGTTAAAACAGATTGCTGGGTCCAGCTCCAATTCAGGGATGGAGGCTGAGAATTTTGCATTTCAAACAGGTTTCCAGGTAATGCTGATGCTGCTGGTCTGGGAACCACACTTTCAAAACCGCTAGCAGTTTAGGCCGTGGTATTGTGACCTCCATTTTCAAGGTAAGGAATTTGAGGCCTGAGAGGACCATGCTTGGGGTCCCATAGTGACTGAGCAGTAGGCAGTTTCTGCCTCTGGGGTCTGGAGGAGCCCAGGAGAGTAGGTATCAGCTACTCCATCCCGGTCAGCTGCACTGGCCAAGTGACCATGGGAAGGCAGTGACTGCCACCCTCTGGCCAGCAGCGGTAAAGCCCTGAACTGGTGGCTCCGCAGCTTTGGACGACGTTCTGCAGACTGGGTGAGGCCTACCCAGGGACGCTGGTTGCAGAGTGGGAAGCCAGTTCTAGGAGTTTCCCTGTGGGAAGACATTCAGGAGCGTTTCTGAAACCTTGAAAATGTTAAAGTATGTGGGCCAAGCGATGGGATTCAGAATGTCCTGCTTGAGCAGTGGAGGAGCTGAGGGTGCAGGGCGTGGAGACTAATATCACCCTGTTTGGTCCTGAGGGATGGCTGGTTAGCCAAAGACGGGTAAGATTCCTCAGAGGAGGAACAACCTAAGACAGGCACAGCCGCAGAGGGGCCAACAGGGGTGGTGCATAGAGCCTTCCTTATATCACCCTGTTTGGCACTGGAGGATGACTGGTTAGCCAGAGACGGGTAAGATTCCTCAAGGGAGGAACAACCTAAGATAGGCACAGTCGCAGAGGGGCCAACAGGGGTGGGGCACAGACCCCCAATATCTGAGAGAGGTCTCCTGCCCCCAGGGCTGTTTTGCTCTCCAGGCCCAGCTCAAATCCACACCTGCTCAACTCCGACCCAGGAAGCAAACAAAGATAATTGCCTCAGTCATGTGAGGCCTTTGATTGTTTATGGGTGTAACCTGAGAATGTTAGCAGAAGAACTCAATAAAAGCAACGTGGGATGAGTCAGCAGGGCTCTTGATCCGAGAGGTCTTGAGCCCCCCTGGTCCCACTTTTCTCTTCAGTCTGTGTCTGTGTTTTCTTCAAGCTTGCGGCACCCGTCACTCACCTCGAGTCGCCGAGCTGGTCTCGGCATTTCCCCAGCTTAGTCTCCGCAGACCAGCTGGAGAAGGGGCAATGGGTTCCCTATGGGTTTGGATATGAACCCAGACTCCTGCCTCTGGCCCAATAAGAGCTCTGTCCCCACCTTCTTAGCCGCCCTTGTCCTTCTTGTGACCTGTTCCCCACCTTCCCCTCTCCTAAAACTGTGGAATTGGGGATAAAAAAAGAAATAGCCATCTCTTAATTTGGCCTGGGTTTCAACCTTACTCTGCAGTTTGCTGGCCGAGTGACCCTGGAGAAGTCACTTTACCTCTTTCAGGGTCAGTTTCCTTCTCTGTGTAAAACAGCGTTAATGCTCTGCACTGTGATCACAAGTATTCCAGGCAATCGTGTTGTTCAGCGCGTGGCTCTGTCCATATGTTCACCGTTGCAGCTCTCCAAATGTTTAAAACCAAAAGTTTGGAGATGTTAGGATCTCCCAAGTGGGATTGTTTACCCCAGATAGTGAGCAAGACCATCCACTGGGATATGGAAGAAAGTATTAGACCTTCTGATTATATTTATTTTCATTTCTTTTTAAAATTCTATTTTTATATTTGTTCTATAAGACATACAAATGTATTAGCAGAGTAGTACATACACATCATTTATAAATAATATACACATATGGGGGTACATGGTAAAAAATTTTTAATGATGGGTATGTGAGGTCACTGCTTTAGAGGAAGAAGGGTCCCCATAGCTTTCTAGAAGTTTCCTTGTGAAGAAATGCACAGAGTACATCATTTCCGGGTGATGTCTAGGGGTTGCCCTGCCTATTGGCTTCAGAGATGCAAATGCCCTTAGTTGTCTAGGGAGCCAGTGAAGGAAGGAGACCTTGGGATTTGGGGGGCCTTCCTAAAGGTGAGCTGTGTGTTTATGACTTCCCAGAAAATAATTGTAAGAGTAATAATAGACATTTATTGAGTGTTTATTATGTGCCAGGCACTGTTCTAAGCACTTTACATATGTTAACTCTTTTTAATCCTCATATCAGCCTAAAAGGAAAGGTACCATGATTATTCCCAATTTAGAGATAAGGAAATGAAGCCCAGCGAGGTTACATAATTTACCCAGAGCTGCAGAGTGAAGCAGCCAAGATTGAACCCAGGCATTCTGGCCCTAGAGCCAGAGTTATTTAACCCCTGTGTGTCCAACCTGAAAACAAGAAGGGCCTGGGGGCCTGTCATTGGGGCAAGGAAGACAGAAGGAGATGCAAGTTGATCTGAGAGTGGGAGAGTCTTTGGGGGCAGAGTGAGGGGCGTGGCCATAGAAGGAGAGGGTGCCTGCAGTTTGGGTGGGAGTAGAGTACAGCAAGGAGGAGAGTGGGGGGTCAGCTGTGGGGGCTAGTGGGGAGCCTGGGATGAACAGCAGGAAGGTGGGGTGGGGTTCCTGACATGAGGCTTTGCCAGATGGGGTGCAGAGGAGGACCACAGGGAACCCACATGGAGTTCCTTGAGGGCCCCCAAAGGGCAAACAGCCCACAGATGCCCCACTCCCTCTTCAAGTGCTGAGCAGAAAGCAGGAAATACACCTGTGCTCCACGCCACACGCACTGACTCAGGTGTTTTCTAGGAAGTCAATGAAGGCTTCCTGGAACTGGAGCAGAGGCAGCCCTTCCTCTCAAGGAGGTGGTGAGTTCCCTGTCTTTGGAAACATGCAACCAGAGTCTGGATGACTCCATGATTGGGTTGTCTAGAGGAAGATAGGTGTGGGGAAGACCTGAAAGGCTTCATCCCCTTCTGAAATGCTCGGACCTGTGACTCTGAGTGAAAGGAAGAGGTATAGAGTGAAGAGGAGTGGAGGGCAAGTCCTGGGACACTGTGACCTTGTATCACTCTACTTACCTCAGCCTCTCTCTGGGTCTGACTGGCTCGAAAAACAGTGAGCCACTCTCCGGGAACAGCTCTATCCCTGCAGGGCTGCTGCCTTTCAGGACAGGCCTCCTTATGCTCTGCAGAGCTATACACCTGAGGGGCTATACACCTGAGTTATTTCACAATGAGCTTGGATTTTCACTTGATTTTATTCTAAAATTCTTTCCATCCCTCCTGATGTGCAGGATCACAGCTTATAGATATTTAAATGGCATGCAGTTGCATTTGCAATTAATTTTGGAAGGAAATAATTATATATTTTCGTTAACCTCTAACTAGAACTTAATATTTCCTTTAATTATGAATGTAGGCAATAACCCCCAGAAGTATTAGCAGTACCTGTGGCTTTGTCACTCATACAAATCACAGTTATCTTCCTATCACATTACAGCCATTGCAGATCACTTGAAATGTTGTTTATGTGTATTGCCACTTTGAAATTACAGAAGTTATTAGACCTGCTGCATTCATAAAGAAGCACATATACTATTTCACAAGTACTTTAACTATTTTGATATAATTTGTTTCCTCTGTAATCCTATGTGTTTTGTTTTGACGCATTTAAAAACACTATGCTGAGACCTCATGAGATGCCAAAGATGTTCATGGCACAAAAAAAGCCAGTTATCCTTGCTTCACAGTTCACTAAGGCCAATGACCTCATGTAGCTGGCGCTCTAGGGGTGCTCTACAGGTGAAAGCAGGTGCACAATACATCCTTTTTGAATGAATGAATTGGAGTTCCTATCACAATTATTGAATTACAGAGCTGGAGGGTCTTTAGAAAGCCTTTATTGCGATATTTTCAAATTTCTTGGTCACAACTCATGACAGGAAATACATTTTCCTTTGTGATCCATTACCTGCCTATGTGAAACAAGTTTTTTATAAAACATGACGTATCTTTAAATGCATGATGCATGCTTACATATTCTATTTTTTTGTAATCTATTCTATTTATTTTTTGAGAGATGACTGATTGAATTTTCATTCAGAACAACTATAATGGCTGACAAAAATTAATACCCAAAATAATTTGCTTCAACTGGAAATTAATAGTAGCAGATTTGGAATCAAGCAAACAGAAGGGAGAAAGTCTTAGTATTTTGACAACAGATAAAAGGCATAAAAGTGATCAGTGTGCTCTTAGAATAATCTAGAGGTGGAATATTTAGTTAATGTGCAGGAAAAAAAATCCACATACGCTCAAATCACACAAACTAAAATTCATTTAATTATATAGCTGTAAGCAGTTTTTAAAAAATTTTATTTTTGGCTGCATTGGGTCTTCACTGCTGCTAAAGGGCTTTCTCTCGTTGCGGCAAGTGGGGGCTACTCTTCGATGCAGTGTGCAGGCTTCTCATTGCAGTGGCTTCTCTTGTGGAGCGTGGGCTCTAGGTGTGAGGGCTCAGTAGTTGTGGCTCGCAGGCTCTAGAGCGCAGGCTCAGTAGTTGTGACGCAGGGGCTTACTTGCTCTGTGGCATGAGGGATCTTCCCAGACCAGGGCTCGAACCTGTGTCCCCTGCATTGGTGGGCAGATTCTTAACCACTGCACCACCAGGGAAGTTCTGTAAGCACTTTTTTAGACAAAATTTCACCATTCTTAAAGTAGGAGTGTTCAAAAATACTTCTTCATATAAGCTAAGAGTAAGTAAAGATGGCCCAATTATCCTGGTTAGGGAGAAGTCACATAATAATCAGTCTATTTTCAAAACCCAGAGAAACCCACAAGCTCTGCCAATAAAAATAAAGAGGCAAAAACTAAGATTGGCCAAAACTGGCAACCAGTTGTACAGGAAGGCAGTGGATCACTCCTCATTTCATTGCTAAAAACCATTGGGGACTGATGTTAAGTCCTTTCCACACTTTAGGGACCTGGATCCCAGCCATTGCAGAGTCCATTTCTGTATATCATGTTCTGTTGAATTTGCCTGAACACTGGAGTCCACTCAGCACTTAGGTCAATGTGATGGGATTTGACTCCAGTTTGAAGATAAGCTTGCTGGCCTGAAGATGTAATTTGTACATTTTCCCTCAGCTTCAGGGGCAAATGCCCTCTGGTCAAATACATTCAGAATGGTTACAGGGATAACTTGACTTTTACGAGATGCCAGGTAAGACTTTTGACAATTCAAGGTAAGTCTTGAACCCTGCTCACTTTGACCCACACTTTCTAAACCTATGACATGCAGGGGATCCACTGGGGCTGGATGAAGTTTCCATGGACAGAGGTGTCACTGAAGGGATTACTGAGGACCAGAGAATGGGTCCTGGGGGACTTGTGAGTGTATTCAGCTGATCTCTGGGGCAACCAGCCTCCTCAAAAAGCCCTCAAAGATGAACTTTTCCAGGTGTATGGACAACAGTCGTTCGGTCTAACAGTTTTCTGAAAACAACGTAAAACTCGAGATGGTCCTAATAAAGTAGATCCTGGGAAACTCTAACTTTGGGGGGTGGCGGGATAGGGTAAGAGTACATGGATACTTCAGGGGGTTGCATTCACTGTGACCATACATACCATCATTACCTTCTACTAGAATCTTTTTGGACTTCTAAGCCAGTTTTAATCAGGAGAGACTGTAATCTCTCCCATGGCTAGCTGAAAGAAGGCTTAACCCTTCAGGGGCCGCCCCCAGACATTTCGCTCCCCCAAACATCTGTTCCCTCCTGCCCAGAAAGACTTGGGCAGTGACCAGCAACCATGAGCGGCCGGGCAGCTTTGCGAGGATGGGGTGTGTGCCTCCACCCTTCCATCTCCTTGCTTCAAAATGCAGGTCCCGACCTTAAACTGATATCCGTCACGGTGACTGGTTGTGACTTGCAGTTTGAACGGCAAGGTTCTATTTCACTGAAAAAGGTTTGAAGCAACAGACCTCTTGCGGGTCACCCAGTGTAGTCGAATCTCAAACTACAAATGAAGAAACTGGAACCCAAGCTGCCACAAGCGCAGCTGCTGAAACCTGAAACCGCGCGTCCAGAAGCGGGTTCCCAGGGGCCCCCGCCCCCGGGGGAAACCAGCGTGACCGGGGCGTGGCCTCCTTCCCCCCGTCCCCACCTACCCGCCTCTGCGCCCGCCCCCACGCGTGGCGTAGCATCCGCAGGGGCGCTGCGGCGCGCGCCGGCGCCCTGGAGACCGGCGAGATGCCCCGCCCCTTCGTGAGGTCATCGGCGCGCGACGACGTCGCGCGGAGCCCCGCGTCAGGCGAGTCGCGGGGCAGTGCGGCCGGGCAGGGAGGCGGTGAGTTAGTTTGTCTGCGCAGCCGTTGGGGATGGCAGTCGTCAGTGCCGGTAACGGCCCGGGCGGGAGGGCGAGTGAGCGAGGGTGGGCCCGAGGCTGTCTCTAGGAGGGTTTGCTCAGGAATGCTCCAGGCTGTGGGGCCGGAGGGTGGTGGCTTCCTTGACACCGTTTACCCTGGCTGCCTCTCGGTGTGCGGGGCCTGAGGGGAGAGGGTAGGTTGGCCTCATCTTGCATCCTGAGGATGTTCTTTGCAGCCTCGAGATTCGGGCCGCTGGTTTCTCTGCAGTAGAGGTCTCAGTGCCCGTGGACGGAACGACTGTCTTAACCGAAGTTTTCTAGTGGTGGGCCACGTTGTCTTTCTAGGTAGCGAGCTGGACAGGTACAAGCACAGGCTGAGTTATCTTTACTACCGCGTAGTATTATGGGTTACTGACCTGTCTGAGTACTTTAACAGGGACATGTGTAGCGTTCTTTGGAAACACTGAGGAGGGGGCCATGAATTCTGCTTAGGAAGTGGGAGGAAAGTTGTCTAAAGAGAGAAGGTGGTAAAAGAGGGCTTTGGGGTGCTCTTAGCTCTGAAATTATTATAGGATAAGAAACTGATGTAAGAGGTAATGTAGCTTGGTAGCCTATACTATAGCTTGTACCCACCGTCAACTGTCACACTAACCTTGGGAAGCTTCATTAACCTCTCTTGAGTCTTACTTGCCTTATCAGGAAGGTAGAGGTGATTATAAGAATATCTACTAAGCAGGGTGAGAGAGTTCAGTGAGCTAATCTATGTGTAGTATGTAAAACAGGGCCTGACTCATGGTACATCCTGAAACGTGCATTCATTGATAGAAGCACACCTCTGTCTTGAGGAGGCTGGCTTCTTGGAATTTGGGTTCCTGCAAACCTTCCTACTCTTCTGTTTTTCTCTGTGGCAGGGATTTGTTTCTGTTGCAGGAATGTGAGGCAGGATTTGGAAGGAGAGAGGACAGGCCTCTGCTTCACTGGGCAGCGGGCTAGTGCCCAAGCAGAGTTGTAATACCATTCACTTCAGCAAAACTGGCTTGAGCTCCTGCCTGCTTTTCCTACCCTGGCCAAGACACTTTTCTTCGGTCACAAATGAATTAAGCACTACCAACTTGATTGAGATAGTCACAGGCAAAGATTTTTTAGAAATCATTTTTTTTTTCTGTTATCCTTGGAAGACCTTCACAGTATCCTTTTTGGGTTTGCAATTTAAAGCAAGTAACCTGAACCTGGATGTCTTAGCTGTATGGTCTCCTCTGTCCATGGATAGAATTGAAGGGGCCAGAAACTTGGATGAGAAGAAAAATTGCATCCTTATGTTTTCTAACCTCTAACTGAAATTTAGCATTTCCTTCAATTATGAATGTAGTCAACAAACCACAGTATTAACAGGGTGACTTTGTCATCAATAGAAATCACAGATATTTTTGTAAGTTAAAATATTGTGTAAACTCATCACAACTTTGAAATTATGGTAGTTATTAGACTTGCCACTAGATTTTGTTATGTGATGTGTAAATAATCACATATATTATGCTATCACAAATTTAATTTTTGTATTTAGTAAAATTTTATTTCGGTATGCAGTTGATCCTTATTATTCTTAGGTTCTGTATTTGCAAATTCATCTACATGCTAAAGTTTATTTGTAACTCCCAAATCAGTACTTGCAGCACTTTTGTGGTCTTTCTTGGACATGTGCAAGGTGGTGAAAATTTTGAATCAACTGACACACATTCTCAGCTGAAGTTGAACAAGGAAACACTGTCTTCTTGTTTTAGTTCTCATGCTATAAACAAGTGTCATTTTTTTCAGTCTGTTCCATGATTTTTGTATTCTTGTGCTTTTATTGGTGATTTCACTGTTTAAAATGGGCCCCCAAGCACAGTGCTAAAGTGCTCCCTTAGTGTTCCTAAGTGCAGGAAGACTGATGTGCCTTATGGAGAAAACACATGTGTAGATAAACTTCATAGAGGCATGAATTACGGCTCTGTTAGCCATGAGTTCAATATTAATGAATTACCAGTGTAAGATAAGGTGTCTTTAAACAGAAACAGGCATAAAAGGAAGTTACCTATTGATCAGTTGCCAAAAATGTTACAGAGTCTTGCAGGAACCTAACACAATGTTTCCCCTAGGAGCAATGGCTCAATGTTCACTAATTAGGTGTTCAGTGACTTTACAGAACATAACTGCCTGGAATAACAAGAATGGACTATATTTGGTTTCCTTTCTAATCCTATGTATTTTATTTTATGTATTTAAAAACATCCTAGGAAGGGGTTTATAGGCTTACACGGTTGCTAGAGGAGTCTATAGCATACACAAAAAAGATTAAGAACCCTTATTATAGCCTGAGAAATTAAACCTATTCCTATAGTTTGTGTTTAGCTGAGCTAAGTCCTTAAAGACTTAAGTGCCTTTTGGGAGACTTGTGTCTCCCTCTAGTTCATGTCTTCATTTACGTGTCTGCTGGCTCTTATAGGCATTTTTGGCTGAGATCCCTGCATGGACTGTAAGAACTTTGCTGCCCCATATTTGCTTGCTGCATTTTGAATAAATAATATTTTAAATTAAAAGGTCCTGTGGTTTTCTCTCTCTGAAGAGCAGCAAAGGAGGGAGACTTGTCCCTCTCTGTAGTCAACTTGAGAAGAAAACATGGGAGGTGGTAGGTGTTAGTTAAGAAGGAAGACCGTGTCACCTGGTAGGGTTTGTGAAGGGGGCCCTTGGGACCAATCTGTAGAAAAGTGTCACGGCAGTTCTGGCAAAGAGTTGCCTTATTTTCTTGATCAAGGGGAACCTCCTGTAGCCCCCTCTGTCCTGATGACACCCCCTTACTGAAACCCTGGTGTTGTTTCCACAGAGCTGTCTGGCCTTTAGCCCTTCATCTTTGGTTAAGGAAATGACCAACCAGGTAAGGCCTATGGAGGGAAGAATATCAGTTGGTATCTTTGGCAGATTTGAGCCCAGTACGGTGTCTGGGTGTGTAGTCAGAAAACTAGCATCTGATTCCTGCTCTTCTCCTGAAGAGTAAGATGACACTGGGCACCTAGTTACCAAAGGGTTAGGTGGCACTAGTAAAATGCACAACACTAAGAGGAGGATTATTTTGTCTGTCTGTACCACAGTTTACAAAGGGATTGAGGAAGCTTAAAAGAATTTGCATACCAAAACGAGAAAGAAACAGAGATCAGAAAAGGAGAAACATGTCTTCGTAATAAAATTAGGGGCAGAGTTAACAGGTTATGCAGACTGTGTGGTTTTATATAGCTGCAAAAATTAAGCTGCAAACTGGACTCTGAGCTTCCTGGTGATCAGAACAGGAAAAAAAAAAACGTAATTTATTACTCCTTTTGGGTGGGTAGTAGTAGTTAGGGAGAAGAGACTATAGTTTCTTTAAGAACTAATTTTTTTCTGATATGACTCTACAAACCTTCATGAGCAGGAATCAGGGAGCTCACAGGAGGTTAGGGGAAGTAGCTAACACTGGTGACTATATCTGCTGGGGGGCAGGGCGGTGAGTTGGGTGCCAGGGAGTGTTTTAGGGAAGGGATGGGACACATCTGAAATCTGACTATTGGTTTAATGTGTCTTCTCTTTTCTAGTACAGTATTCTCTTCAAACAGGAGCAAGGTAAGCAGCTTGCCTATTCAAGCAAATTCACCTGTGAAAAATTGTTGTCCCTGGCTTAAGGTTTTTGTCATGCTGACCAGACATGCAGTTCGCAACTATACTCTGCAGAATTGGCAGAGGCAGCTGAAAATGAATACACTTAAAAAGAAACAACAACAACAACCAAACCACTAACTTAATAGAAAAAGCAGGAGTCAAATGATAGACTGGCGTACTCCAGGCTGAGGAAAGCTTTCCCACCTGAGGAAGATGTAACTCAGCTTCCCAGCTATCAAAGTGAAAGAAGGAAATGCTTTGAGTGTCAGAAATCTGTTGGTGTCAGCTAATCTGGGGAAGTAAACTTGAGCCTGGCCCTGAACTCAGAAATTCTCTTAGGGATCTTTATTGCCCCCCCCCCCCCCCCCCCCCGCCACTTACAACAAATGCAGGGACTCTCACAGAGGACCTTTGACTCTCAGTGAAAGTGAAGGATATAATAACATTGGGGTGAATTTCTGTCAAGACCACTGAGGGTAGGGGATGGGCTGGGGGCTGTGCCACAGTGGCACTGGTGGGAATGGGAGCAGGAAGTAGGTCGGAGTTCAGTCTGGAAGGTAACTGGCCAGTGACACTGGACTTCATACCTGAAAAGGAGTATGTGTGTGGACTATTCACGTGTATCTTATTTCTTTACCACAGCGTGGATGAGTTAGGTAAAGCCTGGAGGAATTTGTGAAATGCCTGATAAAAGCTCTTCTACTTTAAGTAGGTGACATTTAGGTAGTCTGAGGTTTAAGTCAAAAGCATTCTTTCAAGCTAGCTGGCATAGGTAACTAGTAGCTAGTCAGGCATGCCAGTTAGCTACCTTGTAAGAAGCTAATGCCATCCAGGTGGCAGGCTAGCAGGTTTGGGTCAGGTGGGGATTGTAACGGAAGACATGACGCTGTATGTAACACAGCTGTTTAAATTGAATGCCCTTTTATTTGCCTCTTGGGAAGGTTCCTGGAGAATTGCTGCCAGGTGTGAAGAAAACCTCCTTATGCACTTGTCACATTTATATTCCTGCACCAGGTCTGCAGACCCACCAGCATGGCCCACCAGATATGCAACTTGCAGAGTTAGAATTTAAAGTGGACTTAAGTTAATAAAGAGGTTGGGTTTGAATCCCAGCTCTGCCTCTTCTTAGCTTTTGACTTTGGGTGAGCTACGAGGCTTTTCTAAGCCTCTGGTTCCTTATTTGTAAAATGAAGATACTATTCACAGTACCTATTTCATAGGGCTGTTGTGATTAATTGAGGTAATACTTTTAAAAGGGTTAAAGTAATAACTGGTCCATTAAGCATAATAGACATTGTGACAAAGGCAACTCAGGTGTGGAAGCTATTTTAGTTATATATTTTCAGACCTGTACTGTTTACAGTTGATCTGCCTGCTGGTTTCCAAAGATCTCTAAGAAATAACTTTTATCAAGTTTAGATCTCTTTAAAATTTAAAAATAAAAGCTATAAGATTTTTTAAAAAATGTTTAGATCTCTTTTGGGGGTGGATTTCACTTTAGCTAAGTGAGAGCCATTCCAAACTAATGCATGCTGGACAGCATGCTAAAGTAGAAAGGATAATTGGATTATTCTGGTACTGCCATCACACCTGGTAAACCTGTGATTTGGGGCAAGTGGCTTCTTCAGAACCTCCAGTTTTCATATCTGCCTCCATAGTTCTAATAAAAGCTATATGGGAAAGCAGGTTGCAAAACAATAAAGCAGATACAGGTGGATATTACCTCAGAATTGTTGTAACACTATTTCAGCTCCTTCCTTCCTTCCTTCCTGATTGGGTCTTCACTGCTGCACATGGGCTTTTTCTCTAGTTGTGGCAAGCAGGGGCTACTCTTTGTTGTGGTGTGCAGGCTACTCATTGCGGTGGCTTTTGTTGTGTGGTGCATGGACTCCAAGCCACGCAGACTTAAGTAATTGTGGCTCGTGGGCTCCAGTAGTTGTGGCGTGCAGGCTCAGTAGTTGTGGCACACGGGCTCAGCTGCTCCACGGCATGTGGGACCCTCCAGGACCAGGGATCAAAGCCGTGTCCCCTGCATTGGCAGACGGACTCCCAACCACTGTGCCACCAGGGAAGTCCTTCAGCTTTTTCTTAGCATATTCAATTTAGAAGTTGCGTGAAGGTGTCTTAAGATGTTTTAAGATGACTCACTTTCCATTCTAGCCCATGATGATGCCATTTGGTCAGTTGCCTGGGGGACAAATAAGAAAGAAAACTCTGAGACCGTGGTCACAGGATCCCTGGATGACCTGGTGAAGGTCTGGAAGTGGTGAGTGCTCTCTCCTCTAACAGACAGCCTTGGAAATTGGGATTTTTACTACTAGGCTCCCAAGTTGCAATCAGAGAAGTATTAACTGTTTTCTAAGCAAGAAAGCAATAGCAGTATGGTGGTATAAAAAGGCAGATTATTTTTTTCTCACTTGTTTCCTATTATTCACTGTTCAGGCCCTATAGTTAAAAAAAAAAAAAAAAGTCCCATGGTTAAAAGTTGGCTGCATTTGGTGTTCTGTGGCTCTTCATTTCCTCTCTGATTCTGCATTTCACAGACCATTGGTAATGCATAGTTTCAGGGGCCCAGAATTTCAAGTGCCAGGTACGATGTGTTGTGTGTGAAGAAATCCATTTCTCTGTCCCCCATTGAAGGCGTGATGAGAAGCTGGACCTGCAGTGGA
Organism: Hippopotamus amphibius kiboko; assembly: GCF_030028045.1. Classification (NCBI taxonomy): domain Eukaryota; kingdom Metazoa; phylum Chordata; class Mammalia; order Artiodactyla; family Hippopotamidae; genus Hippopotamus; species Hippopotamus amphibius. The sequence continues at coordinate 217,927,637 of NC_080187.1, forward strand.
GTCTGGAGGGCCATCAGCTGGGGGTGGTGTCTGTGGACATCAGCCACACCCTGCCCGTCGCTGCATCCAGCTCTCTTGATGCTCATATTCGTCTCTGGGACTTGGAAAACGGCAAACAGATAAAGTCTATAGATGCAGGACCTGGTAAGAGTTTTACTCTTAGAGAAGATACTAGAGGTTTACGATCCCTTTTTGAAACCTTTAGGAATAGATATATTTTACAGTTCAGAATTTTCTAGATTTGAGACTGGTAATATAGGTGCATGGACTGTATGTCATATAATACTTTCAGTGGGGCTGGGGGCAGCATTCTAATTAAATACTAATATCTTAGCAACTAAACATGAGTATTTATACTGAGAGAGATACACAGATATAAATAGCTTCACATCAGTTCAGGTCAGATTTTATTGCCAAATGAATTTTGGTACTAAAATTATTTTTAAAAACTCATAGTTTTCATTGCTCTTGGGTTCAGAATTGCTGATTTTGGATTGTGGGCCTATGTTTGAAAGGTCCAGAGGTTCTCCGTTTGCCAGATTCTGAATTGATACATTCTCTGCCTTATAGAGGTCTAGAGTGTAAAGCACTGTGTCCTCATGGATTTGTATCATGGTAGTCTCTACTAACTATGATTGAAGTGCCTGTTTCTAGTATATGATAGATATATGAAACTTCTAAAAAACAAATCCATTTTTTTTTTAAGTTCCGTAGGACAGCATAATCTTGTCCATTAGCCTTGATAAACATCTGAGGTAATGAAAATTAATGACTTCAGTTGGCTGGATTCATGTGGAACAAGCAACATGACTTTTCAGGATTCCTTGTAGCCTTATATTTACTTGTAAATGACTGCGTAGCATTCAGAGCAGAGCCTGTTCTACCGGGATGGGCGATGACTGGTAGAGAGTGCAGAGAGCCTGGTACCTCTCTGGCACACCCCTCTGTGGGTTGATTACAGAAGAGCTGCTAAGGGGTTTCCTTGATTGGAGGCCCAGGTGGCTTTGCCTCCCATCAGTTATGTTCAGTAGCCCATATAGGCTGTACTTGTTTTGGAAAGAATGATGATCCCAGGGTTTTAAGGACTCTGGGTTGTCTGGAAACTGAGTTCATTTCCCCTCAGTGGCAATATTCCATGTCTCTGATTCTTAACTGTTGCAGCTTTTTAAAGAATACATGTGTCCAGTGCCTATTTTGGATGCACTGAATCACAGTTATTGGGGTGTGTGAGCTGGGGTGTGTATTTGAAAAAAGCTACCCAGACACTCTGACATCCCATATGGTTGTTTTTGCATGTGTCCTTGCCCTGTTGACATCTCTTACAGAGGACTTGGGTCCCCAGACTAGCCCACAAACTCTGTTAGGACTGCTGTATAGCCAAGGAAAGGAGGAATAGGTGGATCTGTTGCTACCTTTTCATCTTGGGCACCTAAGCCCTCCCATGACGCTCAGGTCACTGCGTGGTTTTGTGGCCCCGGGCACACCACAGTTGAAGAAATGATTGCTGGATTGGTTCCAAGGAAGAGGATGGTATCTGTATCCAACTTGCCCTCCCTGACAAATAGTACCTTAAACTACACATTGGTTCAATGTGTGGCAAATGATCATTGAAACATTACTGTTAGGAAAGAAAAAAGATACTGAAATGAGTAGAGAGTTGGGTTTATTTTCTTTTTGGATAGGAATATGCACAAAACTATGCCAGACCATTAAACAGCAGTTATTTGGGTGAGTAATAAAAGCAAGCATTGCTACTGACAATTAATTGAATTCATCTGAAGGTAAAACTAGTAAGTCTAGGTCTAGTGAATGTAGGGAAATGAACACTTACATTATACCTATCTTGAATATATGCCTGGACAATGTGAAAGAAGGAACAGAAGGAGGAGAAAAAGAAAAGAAAGTAAATCTCAGATCCTGAAGAAAAAAGTGAGGAAGTAGAAGAAAGGGAAGACGAAGGGGGAGAGCTCCTCACCCAGCGTGTAGCTCCAGCAGACTGACAGTGAGGACGAACAAAAGTGGCAGCGCCGGTGCCTCTCAGCATCAGGTTGTTCAGGATGTTCCAGTGAGAGAACAGCTGCTTTTTCACTGATGGGGTGGAACTTAGTGATTAAAGTAAATATGTATTATGCAAATGTTAAAATAAATTTTAGAGTGCAAAGTTTGAGAAATAAAAATTCCTTCAATCTTAAGCATAAGGATATTTGCCACTAAAAGTTCCATATTATGAAACAGTTAATAGGGAAATGTAAAAACAATTCAAAAGTGATTTTATTAAACTTCAAGGAATAAAAATCAGATTTTCTAATAACCATCATGCCTGTAAACAGCTAATTATAATAGGAATAAGAAAACATAATCTTGTTAGAAAAAATGCTTTAGTCATGGAGTAAAGATAGATATTAAAAAGCATTTATTTGAGAGATTGATTATAAAAACTTTTTCAGATCTTCTTGGTTAATTAGCACTTTTGAAGTTAATTTCCTTTTTAAAACAAATATTTCATAAGAAAAGTGATAGAGCTAAATTATTTATTATTACTTTGAATATGCATGTTACAATTTATGAGAGATTTTTATTTTAAAACTCACTCACCCTGGAATGTGGTGCTGACCCGTCTGTGCTAGGAGCCCCTGTCTTCTATGAGTCAAGGTCAGAGAGGCCTTTACTCTCCCATGGGCTGAGAAGGGCATGACCTCTTTGAGCCCCTGCCCCAGGAATAAGGAGAGTGACTTGGGAAGGAGCCTTTCTCTCCTCTCCCTGTGATCTAACAAGCACTGTTTCTGGGCAGGTGCAGGACGGGCAGGACTTACGGTACATTCCCATATAAGAGTGGGCATGGGCAGAGGGACCTAGACCAGCACTGGACAACTAGATTATTCCTTGGCCTCTAGGCTCTGACCCCAAAGGCTCCCAAAGCTCTATGGGATTGCCTATGAAGAGTTTCTCATGTAGCTGAGAAGAGAAAAGCTAAAATATTATCAATGGTCCAGGTGGAAATATAAAGCACATGTGCTTACCCAGGCTGCCCATGAGTCTGGAGACCTTTACACAGAAACACTGTGATACACAAATAATATTTGAATAGAATGCTTGAAATTAGGTCGTGTGGTATAACTTAAAAACTAGTTGATTTTTTGTTTTTTTAAACAGTGCCTCTTTCCAGTCCTTACTCTGTTAATTCATGGTAAATACTTTGTCATATTATAGTTTTATATAAGAGTATTTCTGGTACCTTTTCATTTATTTACAGCTTCATTGAGGTAGACTTTCACCTCTATACTTGCACTCTGAAATTAACTCATTGTAAGTATAGTTTAATAAGTTTTAGTAAATTTTCACAGTTGTGCAGCCACCACTCCAATTGGATTTTAGGACATTTCCATGCCCCTCCAAAATTCCCTCATGCCCATTTATAGTTAATCTGTGCTCCCACCCTCAGCCTCAGGCAACCACTGATGTGCTTTCTGTCTCTGTAGTTTTGCCTTTTTGAAAAATTTCGCACAAGTGAAATTGTATTGTCTTATACATTCTTTCCTTAGCACAGTGTTTTTGAGGTTCATCTGTGTTGTAGCATGTGTCAGTAGTTTGTTCCTTTTCATTGCTGAGTAGTAACTATTCCATTATAGGGATGGTCCACAGTTTGTTCATCCATTCACCAGTTGATGGACATTTGGGTTCCCTCCAGCTCTTGAGTGTTCTGAGTAATGCTGCTGAGAGCATTCAGGCACAAGTCTATGCATGGACATGTGTTTTCATTTCTCTGGGAGTGGAGTTGCTGGGTATTATGGTAGGTATTTATTTTTACATAAACTGTCAAGCTGTTTTTCAAAGTAGCTGTACCGTTTTACATTCTCACCCTTGTGTGAGGATTTTGGTTTCTGCACATCCTTGCTAACATTTGGTATTGTCCTGTCTGTCAGCATTTTTAGTAAAAATTTAAGAAGCACTTAAACTAAACTGGGTATAGAATTAATGTCTTTACAACATAGTTTTCTGAATCAGGAGAGTATCCCTCCAATTTAAAAAAAAGTATCTTTTGGTAAAACTTTAAAGTTTTTAAAATTAAGGTCCCATCTTTTCTCACTATAGTTTTTTTTTGTTCTTTTTTCTGTTCAGTGGATGCCTGGACTTTGGCCTTTTCTCCTGATTCCCAGTATCTGGCCACAGGAACTCATGTGGGGAAAGTGAACATTTTTGGTGTGGAAAGTGGGAAAAAGGAATATTCTTTGGACACAAGAGGAAAATTCATCCTTAGTATTGCATATGTAAGGAAACATTGCTCTTTTCTCTCTCTATGATTCTTTGGCTTACTCTTCTAGCCTATTGTATTCCTTGGTAAACATTCTACATTGGTCTCATCAGGCAGCTGCTGACATGGTTTGCCAGTCAGCCAGTTAGACCTGCAGCCACCAGATTGCTCGTGTTTGGTGGGGATGGCTTAACAAAATGGAGTTTCAGATGGTCTCCATATATTCTCTGTACAGAGTCCTGATGGGAAGTATCTGGCCAGTGGAGCCATAGATGGAATCATCAATATTTTTGATATTGCAACCGGGAAGCTTCTGCATACGCTGGAAGGTATGGGTCATCGTTTGATTTTGTGCAAAATAGGTTATCAGATCACAAAGGAAGACTTATTCTTTCATTAAAATGCTGCTGAATGGCAAATGAGCATTAGATTTGCAGAACATCAATCTCAGTTGGAAATCTGAAATGCCTCTGAAGTTTCATTTTTGTCGCTAGTTATAACCTAGACATATTAGTTCTTGTACCAGTGTTAAATGCTTCTTTTGGTGAACAAGCTTACTTTTTATTTATGTGTTAATATATCCTAACTATATGAGTGTCTTATTTCTGCCATGTTTGGTTCTAAAGAACTTTGTGATTAGAAAATAACTCCTTTTTGTCAATAATATGAAGGTAAAGGAAAGTGCTGTGCCCACCCTTTGCACTGATGACCTCTGGGCAGAAGAACTGGGTACTAGAACAGGGGAAGGGTTGGAGGGAGACTTCTACTCTGTATTCTTTTGTACTATTTTGAGTTCTAACCAAGAGAACATATTACCTCTTCAGTGTATCCTTTACCCTACCACAAAGGATTTGGTAGGGAAATAGCATCCTATTTGTTCAACCTTGCAAATCAAAAACAATGCATATGTCCATGTTTGGCCATACTTGTGGTAGAGGAGTTTCTTCTAAGCAGTGTGTGCTGAGGTCCAGTTGCTCAGGGAAAGGATCTGAGGAGAAATGGCTCCAGCAGGAGGGGCCTGGGCTATGTGCATGTTTCTAGAGCATTAGAAGGAAGGGTCCAGTCAGTATCCTCCCTCTCTGACTGAAGCACCTGGGCAGTGCAACTCAGTGAGTTACAGTCATTGAAAGTGACATAGTGGAAGCCGTATGAGGAGACAGGAGACAGTGATTTGCCAGATTAACAAGGGTCTTTGTGAATTTCAGGCCATGCTATGCCCATTCGCTCCTTGACTTTTTCCCCGGATTCGCAGCTCCTTGTCACTGCCTCAGATGATGGCTACATCAAGATCTATGATGTGTAAGTTACCTGTTGAGAGTCAAGGTGTCTCACTTAATACCAATGCCTGTTTTGTCTCTTATCATTAGGAGGAGCACCAGCAAGTGTGCTGCTCCCTCTGGGTCTAGGAAAGACTTGTGTTCAGGTCCTGTCAGACACTCTCGTGTCCCCAGTCATTCCTACCCCCATCAGCATCCCTGCCTTGAGCTTAGAATGTTATGGAGGAAGATGTGCATGGGTTATCTACTAGGATCAGATACTTGCTACTTTTTTCAGGCATCCTGTCTCTGGTGGGGTCCACTGATTTTAAGTTCTTTTGGGTGGGTAAGTAGTGTGCAGTTGAGGAGATGGAGCCATGGGCTGTAGCTGGCTTGGAGTGACGGTAAAAAATTAGAACATCCATCTTCTAGGGGTGTGGCTGTTCTAGAAGGCACTCCTCTGCTCTAGTTAGGGAGATGTCAGTTCATAAGCCAGCTTGCAGCAGGTCTAGATGAGGGAGCTTTTTTGTTGTTGGTTTTCGACCACAAGTATAGAAGTGAGTTAATCTTCAGTTCGCAGCTTTCATTGTAAGCCTGTGCAAGGGCCCTTTCTCTTGCTGTTTTCCCCTGTCTTTCTCAGTCCTAACCCTAACCCCTGAGGTCTCCCCTATAACATGTTTGACATGTGTCTGTGATTCTTTGATTCAGTACTGCAATCAGTGTGCCTCTGATTCCTGGCTTCTGAAGGTGGCATTCTAAGCCACTGGGTGCATATATTATACTTCTCTGTGCCCCATCGATGGGTGCCACAACCATGACCACCTATGAGAATGTCCTTTTATGGGCCTGTGCGGATTTCCCAGGAGTGTAAACTTGGGAGATTATAGAGAACAAAACGTTGTCAAACAGACATGGAATTAGAACTGCAGCTTCTGAAATTAGAGCTGAATGAGGGTGTTAGGGTCTGGGGGGAGGATGCCTCTCTCAGGTTGTGCTTGCCTGTCAGTAGCAGAGCCAGTAAAAATAGTAGCAATTCCTTAAGTATCCAGCTTTCTTTGGTAAGAGTTTCATTGCTACAGTTTAATCATCCTCCCAACAACTGGTGAGGCAGCGCAGATTAGTGTTCCCATATTGCAGGCGAGGAGCCCAGGCTGAGGTTGTGGTTTAGCTAAGGTGCTGATACTGAATGAACACCCAGGACTTTTCCCTTCTTCTGGTCCCACCGCTTTCCACTGAGGCCTCCTAACTGAGGTCTGCTCTACTCTGCTGGGTTCAGAGGTAAAACTGCTGACCTCAGTCGGGTTTTAGGATTGTTTTCCTGCTTAAGTGATTTCATTTCACTTTTTTAAAAAGTGAAAATGAAAAAAAAAAAAAAGTGAAAATGACTGTAGTAATTAGACCTGTCTTGTTCTTGGTTAGGTTAAAAATGCTCTATCCAAGCCATATCTGTTGTAAAGAGTACATCTTGATACCTTCCTTAGACACAAAGCACTGGCCCCAAAGGGAAAGGGTACTGGGTGGGCAGGGTCGGAACCTGCAACTGCCCTGAGGTGGCCTACTTGCCCCTGCGGTTTCTGTTTCCTCCTCTTAGGAGGTGGCTTGCTGAGCCTTCTTTATTTGAGCTTTTAAGCTCTGCTTGTTCAGGATCTTATTCTTGGCTCTTGGTGGCATTGACATATTTGGGGTTAATACCGTTGAAAATTTTTTTCTGCAGCATTTGATGCTACTTCATTGAAAAGGGAATTTTAAACTAATACTGTGATTAGAAAGATAGCAGATTTGGTCCAATTAAACAGGCAGTTAAGAGTATACCTTCCATTTCAGTGACTGTATTCCAAAAGTTAACATCTCCACTTTCTTTGAAATTTTCCCGTTTCAGACAACACGCCAACTTGGCTGGCACATTGAGTGGTCACGCATCCTGGGTGCTGAATGTTGCGTTTTGTCCTGATGACACACACTTTGTTTCCAGGTACTTATGATTCTTATCAGTGTCTAAAATGTTAGAAAGATGAAGATGGTCATCTTGTACAAATTGCCTTAAAATTTGAAGAGGGCGTAACCCTTTTTTTATTCAGATAGCCTTTGTTTTCTGCAGTGTTTTTTAAATTGTGAAGTTAATTGTCCTTAGCTGGAGCGAAGGTGGATTCTTTTGAACAGTTCAGCACTTAGTTCTTCCTTATAAATCTAGGCTTCTACCTGCAGTTACTTAAGGGATACCTGTGTTCCAGTGGTAACTTCAGATATGAAAATCTGTTCATAAAATGTTGTGCTCTGAGACCCCAATGTTGTTTAGGCCCAGGATGGCCAAGACAGATGAAAAACAGGAGATGGGTGGCTTAATAGCATTGCACAGAGGTTTACAGAAGCCTCTGAGAGTCTTTATTTTGAAGCTTTAACAGGCCTCCCTCCCATCCGGATGTAGGACTCTCATCCGAGACTCCTGATAAGAACATTTAATATGAGGGCCAGGCAGATCAGAAATTCAGGGAATTTCTGTGAGTGGGAAAAGCCGACCAGTGATGCCAACATCCTTGGCCACCTTTTGGGGCCCTAGTTGGCCAGTTGTGCACACAGGCACCAAGGGGGCTTCCAGGTAGGCTGAGTGAAGGAGTGTGGAATTTTTGATCAGATTCTTCCCAACTTCAAACCAGTTTGAAAACTTTTCTGATACTAATGTTCCCTTTTTTTAAAAATAGTTCATCTGACAAAAGTGTAAAAGTTTGGGATGTTGGAACAAGGACTTGTATTCACACCTTCTTTGATCACCAGGATCAGGTATGGTATAATTAACATTTAAATTCCTTTGTCTTTGGATTGCCAGCATTGTCTGACCACTGTGCCAAAACTCATTCCTCTTCCTAACCTTGCTGCTTGGGTTGTCTAGACTGGTCGGCCCTTGGGGCTGAGCCGCTTTAAGTTTCCATCCAGCAAGTTCTGTGCACACTCTGGGGTGCAGAGGCTGGGAATGTGCTCTCAGCGTAGCAACCTGCAAGGCATGACATGTCCCTGTGCAGGCTGGAAAACATGTACTAGCCGCACAGCCTTTAAATGCCTTATTTGAAACATACGCTGCAGCTGGTGCCTGGGGCGTGCCTGGGCCCTTTTCTGGGTACAGCTGGGCCCTGGCTGGATCAGGAAGGACCTGCTTCCCTAGAAGCTTCCATTCCATTCCACAGCCATCACTTTTCTCTTTTGGAGCTGTCCAAAGAAGTGAGGTGAATTTTTTTTTTTCCTTCGAATATACTTGAATCCAGAATTCTTACAGGTTGTTTGATGTTTGTGATATACTTTTGTTTCAGTCTTTAAATTAGGAAAAAGAGGCTCTGTTCTCACAGGAGTCTTCTTATCTTTGCCAAGGTGAATGTGAAATGATAAAGGCATTCTGGTGCAGGGCTTCTCAGTCTTTAATGTGCAAAGGAATCCCCTTGGGATCTAGTAACAATGCAGATGCTGATTCAGTAGGTCTGGCCTGGGCCTGAGTTTTCTCGTTTGTCACAAGTACCAGGTGAGGCTAGCACTGCTGGTCCCAGCCACTCTGAATAGCAAGGGTCTTGGGGAAGTAGTATAAAAAATAAAATGCCCAGGCAGTATAAAGTTGTCTTTAAAGATATTTTAAATGTTCTTATGATGATCTCATAGAATCTCTTTGAAATGCAACTTAACGTTAACTAACAATTGTTCATGCTTTTTTACCTTTAATCTTAAATTGTTGCCAATAAAGTTGAGGGGATTTAATCTTGACATTCCACTACTGGATTTAAACATTTTACTCAGGGAGTAAGTCCTGGCTGGCTGTGTTGCTTTGCATGTGAAGGTCAGTGTGTGGTGCTGTCCTCAGAGGAAGACATTTGGAGTGGAAATGAGGCCATCACCAGGCCCAATCACAACACTGAAATCAGGGCTAGAACACCTAATGCAGGGGTGGGGTGACAGGCTGACCTGATGAAACTCCTACCACATCAGTTCTGTCCGGGAAGGAGGTGTGAATCTGTTAATTCAACACATAGCAAATGAAATCAATCATACGCCAGGCCAAGTTGTCTGGCTCCTGGGGACAGGCAGGCTTTGTAGGCCTCTAGTAAGAGAGTGAGAATTACTGACCGCAGGGGGTGAGCACAAGGAGGTGGGTGAGGAGCACAGTTTGCAATTATCCCGGTAGGCAGTGACCTCAGGGTAGTTTTGGGCCCTTTTCCTTCCTGGAGACATTAATGAGACCCCATGCTGGTCCCTTGTGGGTTCCAGCTCCACAACATTAGGTCACTTCCTAGATTGTGAACCTTTGAAAGGTTTGTATATCTACAAATGATTTGTGTTTAGAAATGAAATTTTCTGGAGTTGGGAGGTGAGTGGAATGAATGATAAACAGTAGTAGTAGAAGATGCCTGGTTAGAGGAAAGGCAGAAAGCACGAGAACATCCTCACCTTGTGTCTTTCTAGATTCAGTATGAGAATTGAGTAAGGATGTTCGTTCATAAAGAATAAAGGCGCTAGTAGAATTTTTTTTTTCTTTTTATTTACAGGTCTGGGGAGTAAAATACAATGGAAATGGCTCAAAAATTGTGTCTGTCGGAGACGACCAGGAAATTCACATCTATGATTGTCCAATTTAAACGTCAGTCCTCCAGGCTAATGCTGCGAAAAGAATGTATAAAATGATCATGACATTCCTCACCTTTCTAGCTTGTTTAAAAGAAATATAGCATTTATTGTAGCAAAAATTAAATTTTGTAGATACAGCATAAACCTCATGTTTTATTGGAAATGCCACTCATACTTTAACATAAAGTGTTCTTGAAGCAAACGCCCATGCTCTTGAACATGCTTCGTTCTCATTTGCCCTGTTACTGGTGGAACAGTGAGAGGAATCGGCATCATTATGCGAAAGCGAGCATCTGCCTCAGGAGTGAACACATCCAGGCACTTTCTGAACCTCCCAGTACAGAAATTCAGGCTCACTCTTCCAGGGGGTGAGTCATGCAGAAGCTGTGAGAGAAAGCTAATCTATTTCAGAATGGGGTCCTGAAGGAAACAGGATATTTGACTGGGTGGGGATGTCCTGTAGTCCTACTACCTGGGCATTCTTGTATTTGGTAGGTTAAAAATGTCCCGTCACACTCTTTTCCGCCCTGTTACTTTTAGAGAAGCCCGTAACTTGCTCGGTGGGTATTGCTGCCTTCACAGTGTCTACAGGCTCAAGCCTGTACCTGCTCTGGTTGACCTCCTGCCTGGAGGTAACTGCACCTCAGTGTTCTCCTCAGTGGCCCACTTGAGACATGGTCTGCGCATAATGGGAAAGGTGTAAATAGCTAACATTCCGAAGTTGGTTGCTTTTTACTGATGGTAACTTCATGAGATTCATGTCAGGTCCTGTGCTTTTCCTCCAACCCCCCACAGCCTGTAGACTCAAACCCATGCTCTTTACCGCAGCCCCTCGCTCCTCTCTCCTGCCTCTTTGCCGTGTTCACCTTCCTGTGATCACACAGCCCTGGTCATTTCCTCTGCCTAGAATGTTCCTTCCTCAGACCTTCAGAGGTCTCCCTGCTTTCAGGTAGCTGCTCATGTGTCAGCTCCCAGGAGAGACCTTCCCCAGGCCCCTTTCCCGTCGCTCCTTCACAGCAGTCATCATTGCCTGATGTTTGTATTTCTCCCACCGCCCCCCCCCCCCCCCCCAAGTATAAGCTCTATGAGAGTGGAAACTTCATTATATCAACCAATAGGAGGCAAACTGGCACTTAGCACTGGTCATTGGAGCTCAAGAAAATTAAATTTAAAAAAAACCAAAACCATCTGTCTCTCATACCAGCTTGGTTTTAATTTTAAAGTGACAAATGTACAGGTGGAATAAATGTTAAGCAACACCCTCCAAATTCCATTTACATGACAAGGAGCTGACTGTAATTTTGCCTTATCATCAACTAGACAGTCGTTTTCTAGCAATAATTTTTTAGGAAGTCACAGCACAGAAACAGAACACCCTGGAGTTGTGGTCCATCTGTAAATTGATTTTCATATAGGCTTCGTTGGAAGAAGAGGTTTTATCTTTCCTAACTAATGGCCAAAGTGGGACAGGTGGGCTCTTTCTATACCTATTTTGAGCAAATTATGCCCACCCACTAGCCAGCAATGTTGGGCTGGAGCCTGGTCCATCTGCTGGACCTACCTGCCATGGGGCTGATCTGCCCTTTGGCCCTCCTGGGTAGGTCCACGGTCTAAGTCAAACTCTCAGATTCTGTATAACCAAGTAAGGGTGGATCTGAAAAGTGGCTTCTGCTTTAACCCAGCAGCTTAGAAGGCAGCAGTTTTTCTTCATGACTGTTGCGGGAAGGAAAGGAGCAGTAATGGCTAAAGGTTGAGGTAACCTTAAGTTTAAATTGTAGTCTACCTGTCAGGAGTAAATGAATGGCTGATATCCCTCCAAACAAGTTATCATTTACAGTGGTGGTCCAGACAGACTGCAGTCCAGAGTAGAACTTTAGTTCTCACTAAAACATGATCCCTTGAACAGGAAGCCCTTTGTGATATGGCTGTGCAAGGAGAGGAACCATCCTTTGGGAGCGAGCTGAATCTGGGAGAATGAAGTGGAAAGCACTGAGATGCCCAGGATCACTGGGCAGACAGGGAAGCTAGCTGTGCCGCAGGGCCGAACCACCAGCATCTCCCATGGCTTCCGTTGCTGCACGGAGGCTGCTGGGGACATGAATGGTTTCATTTTCTTTACAAGTAAGCACTTGGGTGGGAGAGCACGGCAAAGGCTGTCAACGGAAAATAAAACAACAAAAAACAAGGTGCAGGGGTCACAGGCAAACAGTTTAATCAGTGTTTCATTTAAAACACTGGTTTGTCCTCACAAGGCATGGAAGGTTCAGGAAGCTTCCACGAGAGCTGGTCGGACACACTCACACCTCGTTCCAAACATTCAAGGGCACAGGACAGTAAGAACCAAGTTGGACCTGCAGCCAGGTCCAACCCACAGATGTGCTTTTATTCTTGAGGAGAATCATCTAGAATCTAGATTCAGAAATGTCACATTAGCAGCCCTGAGATCATGCCCTCAGTAACTTTGCCATGGGAGGTAGGTGGGGAGGGAAAGAAACCGCAGAGCTAGACGTGGGCCAGGTTGCCCACTTCAGGCCTGGAGGTTTGCTGGGGGCTGAGTGCTGCTGTCTGGGCTGTGCTTTATTGGTAGAACTGAATTATGGCAAAGCCACTAGAAGCTCAAAGTGTCAGTGCGGTAACTGGCATCTCAAAAATATCCTGAAAATGTAAATAAACAGATTCCATATGCAGACTAGAGATGATTTACACTTAAAACATTTAAATATAAATTAAGCTATAACTTAAGTTACAACCAAAAGAAAAACCAAAAAGACACTCAGCAGTTGAGAATGCTGAACACATACACAGGACACCCCAAACACGAGGCCATTAAAGCGACGCCATGTTCATTGTGCCAACTTTACATTCACCACGTGCTAGTCCGGCCGGGCCACGCCGCACCGGGCCACGTCATGCCGTCTGGCACTGCACTCCGGCCCGGGGCCCGTCGTCGTCCTCCTCGTAGGCCTCCCTGTGCTGGCGCCAGTTCTGCTCATTGGGATTAAACTCCTTCAGCTCCACCTGATCCATGTCGTCTGTAATCCTGACTTTCTGTCGAGAAGGGAGCAGAGCTTCCAGCTGGGGAAGCTTGTCTTGAGAAAGCCAGTGTTTTTCAGGAAAAATAACCTGTAAAGGATGAGGTGGGAAAGAGTAGTTGTTTCTTCCCTTGCTAATTAAGGCATTTAATTATATGTCCCATGAGAATAAAACACATGCACTTACTAAAAACTGTATGATCAGAGTCCCTTTCTCCAGGGGTGCTTTGTAGATCGGCATTCCTTCATTACGCACACATTTCAGGTCCCCATGCTTTATCACCTCACCTGCCGCAGAAAAGGTCTACTTATGAAACAGGAAGACAGAAGGCAGCCTTGAGAAGTCAGTCTCCCTGTTGGGAAAGCCTGGGGCAGATCCTAGCACCCCCACAGCAGCAGGCAAAGGCAGGGGTCACGGAGCATCTGACCAGAAAGCTGGTCCCAGCCAGAACCATCTCTGTGAGAGGAACCAGCTGGGTGAAGGGGATGAGGGAGGGGGGCAGGAGTGGAACCCTCTGACCCATGTGCTGGGCTCCTGCGGTATATCCGGGAGCAGGCTGGAGCCCCCACGATAAGGTTGGTTTAAAAAAATGAACTAGGAATCAACACTCAGCCTGGGTAAACAGGGCTAATACCTGTCAGCCTGCCTCTTCAGGTCATTACAAAAAACCTTCCCATGAGTGGGAGGAGAGTCTGCTCCTCACAGACTCCAGCAGAGCCTGGAGCAGGAATGGGCCTCCAAGGAGTGCAGCCAGATCCCGCGTGGCAGAAGAGCCAGCCTTCCGAGTGGGGAGCGCAAAGTGGCGCCGGCCTCGGGCAGCCTCCACGCGCCGGTGGGCTGGAGCTGGTCTGGCTTGCGCTCACTGGGTCTTACGTTCTACACTTTTTCAAAAGGCATCATGGGAGTTTAGCCCCCCTCAGAGCTCTTGGTTCGCCCCCAAATCTAAACATATTATTTCCTTCCAAACATGAAAAGGGATAAAAGGGTCTCTTTAAAGTATGCTCTTCAGCTCAGTAATGAAAATGGACAAAGAAAGAAATGCTTAGGAAAACCGGGGGTGGGAGAGCCCGAACACTCATTTACTCAGCATCCCACTCCCCTGGGTGAACTCTCTCAAGAGGAAATCTTTTAAAAACTCCCAGGAAATACTTTAAAATAAAGCACATGGAGGACTCTCCCTGGGGGTCATTCATACAAGGCTGCGACACGCCGTGGCCCTCAGAGCTGCTGACTGCAGGACGGGGCCCCTGAGCTAAACGGCCCCAGGCCGCTGAGCCTGCTGGGGTCCTTGTTTTGTTTTCAGTAGCTTTTCTGTCTCTCTTTTCCTATCAGGTGCCACTTCTTGTTGCTTTCAGCACAACTCCCCACGCTACTGCTTCTAACTCACTGGGGGCAGGGAAACCGTGGCACCAGGCATGGGCATCCACACGTTAAGAAAAGGAAAGAGACGATGGGTCAGCTCTTCCGTCGGGGTGAAGCTCTTAAGGCACTTTTCTCTTTAACCTCCTGATTCTTGGCCATGCTCTAGACAGCCTAAGGGCCTCTGGCGAGGAAGTCACTTCAACAGCAGAAGAGAGAAGAGGAAATGAAGGGAAGAGAAATAAGCCAAAATAAGAAGAGGCGAAAGAAGAGGAGAGGACACACACAAAAAATGAGCAAACAAAAAACACAAAAAGAGGGAACAGAAAAAGCCAAAGAGGAGAGTGGCAGAGAAAGAGAACAGGCCAGAAAGGGGAAGAGAGAAATGGACACAGAGGCAGGAAAGCCCTGGAAGGTGGTTAGGGAGGCAAGGTGGCTCACTCCACTGGACTTCAGGGTCTTAATTCTTACTACCAGCTACCACTGCCCTTGAACAGGTTTATTGGCTGGTTACCTCCCACCCCAGCCCTGAACCCACCCCTCTAGCCTTAAACCTCAGATGCCCACAGGAAAAGTTACTCCCTGACCCTGTGGCCAGCAAGGCGACCAGAGCAGCACTGCTCATGGGCAGTGATGGGGTCGAGGATGTCCGGGTGGCTTGGCCACCACACCTGTGCAGACATTCTCTGACATGGACAACTGACCGGAAGTGCTATTCAGAGGCAGCTTCAAACTGAGGGCCCCAGCCTCGCCTCTCTCCCTTCTCCAATATGCCTGGCCTGCCCGCAGCCCCTTCCAGGCAGGTGCTCTGGGGCCCACGTGGACTCAACGGCAGGGAACTCTAGCCCTCCTGGGAGCCTGGCATCCGCACACATGCTGGCAGGCTGAGCTCTCAGGCCTCCGAGAGCCCTGTGGGCCCAGAGGCAGCTCCTCAAGCTCCGTGTGTGTGCAGACAGGCCGTCCTCCAGAAGCTGCCAAGGGGAAGCTGGCAGGCTATGTCTTTTTTTCAGGAAAATTCTATTTTAAAATGTCTCCCACGTGTAACTGACAATACAGAGGCTAGAGAAACGTGGATGAATCAGCACAGATCACCATTTGATAGAAAAACCCCACCTACTGTCAGCTGTGTTCTATTATACAAATGTTAATTTCTAAAAAATTTAAGTTAAATTGGCAGGTTCCAGGTAGACATTTAGATCAAGATTCCTGTTTTGAGGCTCTTTCCCCAACTATGAATTTTTTTCAAGGAGACTAAAATTCACAGAATTCTTGAGTCTCTAGTGATGACTTTAAATTTAGAGAAAATCAAGTCACGCTAACTTCTGCAACAGAAACCAACCTTGAATGTGAAACCAGGCTAAGTTGCCAGTATCATTATGCCAAACATACAGAACAACTACAACGAAACACATTTGAAACATTACCTGATTTGGATGTAATAACAAGGACTCGATCATCCAGTGTTTTTATCATCTTCTTGAAGCCACAAAGGGCTTCAGAAAGCTGAATTTTCATTTTCATGATCAAGTCATGGCCTCGTCTCTGAAAGACACTATGATCCTTCTGATCAAGCACAATTATGACATCGCCAGGCTCCAGCTCAGGCTCCTGATCTCCTTCTCCATGAAATAGTATCTTTTGCCCATCTTTCATACCTATGAAACATCATCCCTTTCTGATTAGCCATTTTTCTTAAAAACCATACTTTCAACAAAGCTTTTGAAGAAGGCTCACAGAGCCCTTCGGGGGTTCTTTATTAATCAAGCCTCCCAACCTCGTGCAGGCCCGGGGCTGGGATTAACACTGACCAAGAGGCCTCACACCCCTCAGCATAGCGAGGGTCCTCAGACAAGTGTGCAGCAGGGAGAGTGGGAAACGAGGCTGTCACATCGCAAGTTCACGGCGCACTCCCCACCCTCCCAGGTCCTGTGACGCCACAGCTGCCACTGCACCGTGAGCACAACGTCACCGCCTGCTTCTCGACACACAGGCGGCGCTGGGCTCTGGGGGGCTTCTAAGAAGTACCTGTGCACACAGGCACAGGGTTAAGCACTTCAACCTGTGTGTTGGTTTGGGTGTTGGTTTGGGTGTTGATTTCCGTACTCTGGTCTCATCTCTCACCTAAAACACATCCGCTGGATTAGGAAGCCATAGAATAATCAGCGGGAACAACTAAGAGGGAAAAATACCTTAAAATGATGGCTCCAGGCAAAATGAATAGCAGGGGAAGGTGCTGGATTTGGGAGAATTTGCTGCAACAGAGGGGAAATGTGTGGAGGAAAGGGACACACAGCTACGAAGACTCACAGAAGCTTTTATGGCCGAGCGACAAAAGCCGTAAGAAACAACACTCTAAAGGACTCTAAAGTAATGGTTTGAGAATGGCAAGAGAGGGCAATTAACCAAAATTAAGGTCAAGTGACTTCCAGGGCATTGGAAAACCTTAAAAGGAGGTTGTTTTTGATCTCAAAGAAGCAGGCCTCAGCAAGAACACTTTGGCAGGTGACACAGATGGGAATAAAGCCAGGGAGGGCCAACGGAAGATGCCTTGGAAATCAGAAGACCTGATGGCACACTCTAACGGCACCTGAATACCGGTCGTACTATGTCTCACTTCCCTGCAACCTAACACGTGTGCCCCACAATAAGCACCTGAGACGCATGTCCACCAGCGGGGGGCACTAGCGCTGCGCAGCCTCACCTTTCTCCACGTGCACCTCGATAATCTTCTTCTCTCGGATCACCTTGGCACCACTGCAGCTTTCGCAGCGGTCCTTTGGGTGGATGCGCTCGCCCTGGCCCTTGCACTCGATGCACACGGTCTGGATCTGCTGCACCATGCCTGGCCCGATCTGCTGGATGTGAATCTGCATCCCTCGCCCCTTGCACACCGGGCACTTCTCCACGGATCCCTTCTTTCCACCAACGCCTGTGGGGAGACAGGCACGAGGCTGTGCTCTTCTCTTAGAAGCGTCCCTGCTGGGCGCCACCGCAGAATGACAGTGAGCCATGAAACTGGACCCCGGGGTTTGAGTTCTGACTATTTACAACCATGAAAAGCCACGTGGAAGAGCCTGGATGATTCCAGCCAAGCAGACAACATCCAGATACTAACATGTGATCGCAGACATTTGTGGTTTGGGCTGTACCAAGTCAAATTCATTGCTTTAACGTCACCAACTGTTTTCTTCCACCCCAGGGTGGAAAAACACCCATGCCTATGTGTGACCAGAGCAGACTGGAGAACAGCCCTGTCCACAGCAGTGGCTACCCAGCCCAGCCACTTCTCTGTGGGACAATGTGCAACCAAGTCACCAGATCTGACTTTTCTTAAAAATTCAGATTTTTAAAAACTACATTAATTACATTTACATTTAAGTCAAGGACAGTAAATTATGGCTAGCCGCCTGGTTTTGTAAACAAAGCTTTATTGGGAGACAGGTACGTGATATGTTTGTTTACTGCCTGTAGCTCCTTCTGCACGAAGAGTTGAATAGCTACGACAGGGACTGCATGGCTCACCTAAAATACCATCTGGCCCTTTACAGCAAAAGTTTGCTGACCCCTAGGTCAGGTGAACCATATTGATTTTTATATTTTTAAAATAATTGTCAACATATTAAGTGTACAGTCCAAATAAAAAATGCACAGGGCCAAATGAAACTGTCACCTGTTTGCAATCTCTGACCTTTACAGTTGAAAAGATAAATTATTCTTCTCTGATTTGTAAAACAGTAAGAATTGTTTCTAGATCTAAGGGACCAGAACTATGAGACTCATTCAGAAATTAATTCTTACCTTCACATTTCTCACAAATTACATTTTTCTGGAGAGCCAATTTCTTTGTGACTCCATTATATAAATCTTCAAGAGTTACAGACAACTGATGTACAACATTCTTGCCTTACCAAGGGGGGAAAAAGACAATTAGTAACACTGTATTAAATATACCACTCTATTAAATACCACCCATATGACCTTTAGTCGTATGAAGTCTCAAGCTGTGCCGGTGTCATTCATTCCCTTCCCTATGGGAAGCAATGCTCCTGTTACACCTGGCCCATCCTTCTGGCTCTGCCAATGTGAGAACTAATACCCTTTCCAGCTATGAGCTAATTATTCAATCATTTATAGATGTCAACAAAGACTTTCGTCTTTATTTTCTAAGAACAAATCTGAGAATGAGAGATCAATGAGGAAACCCAAGGCAACATTAACCAATGAGACTGGTTAACTAGATCCTCCCCATGTAAGGAGCCCTCTCCTTACAGATAATGCATAACGTCAGTCTCTGGACTTTTACTTGAAACTCTTCCTTGAACCTAACGCCCTTTACTTTTTGAGCCCTTCTATGTCTTGTGGCCAAGTGAGAACTTCCATCTGTGGAAATCTTGTCTGTGCATCCAGGACAGTGGCCTTTCATCCCCAGGGTGGGAGTCTGTCTGCTCTGGCGCCATGACAGCCTGTCAGGACCCACAGCATCAGGGCCCCCTCTGCTGCCCACAGGGCTCTTGAGGTCACTGAGATGCTGTCCTTGTTTATTGGCTGTCAACTGTGAGAGAAGACTTAATTAAGGGCGTGAAGTGGTTCATCTCAAGACAGTGAGAGAGCTGGGCAAGAGGATACCCAAGGTTTTAATCACATCCGCACTGTCAATTATATGAGCAGGCAACATACCCAAACAACAGAGTAAGGATTTTTCCCTAATAAACACTTGGTGATTTTCAGCACACTGTATTCACAGAATTGACAGCCAAGCTTTTCAAAGCTCAAAATCAATTATAATGTGAGAGCAAGTACAGCCTTATTTATCCAGGGGCCTCTTGTTGACCCAAAACCACTCTTCTTAAACCTCAATGCAGAGCTTATGTGTTTTGATTTCATCCAGGATTTTAACAAGCTTGGTCATTTATCTGGTTTTGAGGTCCAAAGCAGAGTATCAACTGTAAGCCGGGCAGGGGAAAGGGGCTATTAGAGACCACTGGTAACAGTCAGAGGTGACAGCCCAGAGCCTGGCAGTAGGTAAGGGGTAGAAAAATTAGGAAGAACGAACCCCAGAACTCAAAAACAGAGGCTGGGACCAAGCTGCTGGTCCTGATGCATTCTGAAGAGAGAGGTAAGGTGGTTTCTTTTACAAAGATATTCAAACATCAAGGGGTAAATTTTGTTACCTAGAAAATCTCCTGAGCAGGCTGAGAAAATGAGGCCACACTGCACATGGCAGAGCACCAACCAGATACAGAGCCCACGGGCCCCGACCCATGCCAGCAGGCACGGGGCGGAGGAGGGCACTCTCGGCAGAGACATCACTAATAACCACAGAAGGTGCCACTTACGTCCCTTAGAACACGCAGGAACCTGACCCCAGCAAAAGAGAGAAAGAAGGCAAGGTGAACTGGACGTTCCTCCTTCCTCCTTACCACCATTTGCTCTGTTTTCGCGGGCAGCGGGCATGCCACTTGCAGGATCTTAGTTCCCCGATCAGGGATTGAACCTGGACCCCAGCAGTGAAAGTGCTGAGTCCTAACCCCTGGATCACCAGGGAATTCCCCATGTGCTCCTTTATGTGTGGTGTTGGGAGGGTGTCAGGCAACTAATTGCTAAATGCACTAAGAGATTTCAGGTAGACTGGATACTAAACAAGTGATGAACTATTTAAAGCTAATGATCCCCAGACATGACAACCACACCCTTTTAAGGCATGATCCGTCCTGATTCCAGTAACACATACGATTTGGAAACTATAAAACTTGCTTAACATCCTTCAAAGCATTTACCTCTTCTCTCTCTAGCCATCCGTCCTCCGCCACCAAAGAACATGTCAAAGATGTCCATGGGGGAAGAGAAGCTGGGGCTGCCTGAGCCTCCTTCCTTAATCGCCTGTTCGCCGCCCTGGTCATAAATGTCCCTCTTCTTTGGATCTGAAAGCACTTCATATGCCTGGGATATAAGCTTAAACTTTAAAAGAAACAAAGATTAAAAAGAGAAGGTTTGAGTTGTTTACGAAGCAAAACCTACCATATACATGCAATGACAGAGGGATTCTGCACCCAACCCCCCAAACTAGCAGGTCTACACATTATCTGGAACCTGACTTTTCCATTTAATCGCCTTGTACAGTGGGATACATATGGCAAACATTACTAAGGGGTGAGAGGCAGGGCCACTGCAGAGAACAAGGATACAGAGCAGTAGGTAGGAGTTTCCCCCTCCTCAGGCTGCACCTGACAGGAATAAGTGGAATGGAGCTAAGATGCAGTGAGACCAGGCCAGGGCTTAACCCACAACCGGATAAAGCCCAGGAGGGCTGCTTTCCAGCCCAGGAGGGCTGCTTTCCTAGTTTACTAGCATGAAATTCAACTACAGACATCTGTGAGCACCCATCCACGTGCAGGCTGCAGACACTGTGCACAAATCTGTCCTGATCTCCCCCCCAAAGTCCTGCCCCTCCCACAGTCTCCCCCATATCTCATTTATTAGCAATGTCAAAACCTCCTTTCCTCTCCCTCACATCTCATCTGTCAACAAATCCTTCTGGTGCTACCTTCAAATGTCCACCTCCAGTACCCTAAGACAGACAGAACACCCCATGTGCCACACTCCTGCCAAAAATGTATCCTGGAATCCAACTGTAAGAAAAGAATCAGAAAACCCAAATTGAAGTATATTCTGCAAATCTAAAAGAGAGGAAAACTAAACGCAATGTGTGACCCTGGACTGAATCCTGGACTGGATCTTGCACTGGGGAAAACAACTGCTACAAAGGACATTGGGACAACTGGAAAAATTCGTTTTTTTCTCAATGTTAAACTTCTTAAATTTGATAAACGTACTATGCTTATGTACAAGGATGTTATTTTCCCTAAGATATTTAGGGCTGAAAAGTTATGATGCATGCAACTTACTGTCAAAAGCTTTAGCAAATAATAATAATATAGGGAAAGCAAATGTGGTGACATTTATAATCAGTGAAGGCAGGTGAAAGAGATGCAGGTGTTCGTTGTACCACTCTCATCTTTCCTGCAGATATATGGACGTTTTTAACATAAAATCAAAACACTATAAAACATCCAAAATCCATCCCTTCTCACCCCCACCCCCACCATGCCTGCCCTGGCGGAGGCCACCCGCTCTGGCCTGGATAACCACAGTAACCTCTTCAATGGACTCCCATCTTCCACCCTCACCTCAGCTTTCAGTCTCTTCTCCGCACAGCAGCCAGAACTTGCCAGCTAATCATGTCAATCCTCGGCCCCGAGCCCTCCAAAGGGCCCGTTTCACCTGAAGAAAAAGCCAGCTCTTATTCTGATCTACAAGCCTAAGCTGACACCTCTTGCCTCCAGCTCCCCACAATTCTGCTTGCGCTCCGTCGGCCTCCTTGCTGTTCCCCGGCACCAGAGCTCTTATTGCTGGGACTGTGTCCCCCACTGCGATGTCAGCTCCGTGAGGACAGGGAGTTAGGGCAGCTTTGTCCACTACCATATCCCCAAACCTACAACGCTGTCTGGCATGTAGAAGTCACTTGGTAAACATCTGTTATATGCATGGCTCAATTCTGGGAATTGAGAAATGAGTAAGTGAGATAGGGTCTTGGCCCTCCAGAGATACGGTTTAGGGGGAAAAAAAATACAGAACATACAGAAAAAAGTGCTTTGAAAATACAAATATGGAAACTAACAGAGACACTAGGTTTTCTCTTGCTTGTACTATAGATTCCTGATAGAACGCTAATAAGTAACTAATAAATAACAGCTAACTGGGTAATTTTAAAAAAATGTCTTAGAATGATCAGAATCATACTCAAGGTAATTAGGTCTTTTGATACGTTGATTCTTATACCATTTCTGTAAAGAAGTAGGTATCATTCACTACTACGCCTTTTCACAGAAGAAAAACAAGGTGTAGGGATTAGGTGCCTGGTACAGAAGATCAGAAAGCAACCAGGCCAGGCTGCCCCCAGAGAGTCTCTGGGCCCGTCTGTACTAGACAAATATGCTTTATGAGAATGTCCACTAGAAACACTCTGAATACTTGAAAGACACGTGGACGTAACAGAATGGATGATTAATCTAAAAAGGAAAAGGAATGCCCTGTCACTGGGGGGATTCGACCAGAGGCCAGACCTCACAAGGGAGGGGCTCCCACCCCCCTGGAGGGCCTCCGCACTCCCCAGTCTAATGCAGCGCCCTGCCTGAGCCCCATCTCACAGGTGGAGGTTTCAGACTGCAATCATTTCCCACAGGACCTTGAATAAGATTATTACGCAGCTGGAAAAATGGCTCTGGAGACTATGCAGCAGCTTGGAAAAATATTCTCTATATAATATTAAGTGGTGAGAAAAAAAGAAAAACCAAAAACCTACGTGCCAGGATGACCATGTACAATCACCCTGGAGAAAGCCTGGAAAGAAACACAGGGACAGCAGTTATGGTGACGTGTACTTGGTGGGTTTTCCTCCATATTCTGAAATTTTCTGCACTGTTATGCTCTCTTTAATGACTTCTTAACTAAATAATCTATTATTCAAACTAAAAGTCACAGTAAAATTGGCCAAAAGACCAAACTCATCTCAAAAGCCAGCTGGGGTTAATAGCCAAGAATATACCCCCATCACGGCCCCTGAAAGGGACTCGCTTACTGACCCACTGCCCATGTGTCTTTCAGAAAACCAGCTGCAGAAAAGTGGACTCCATACAGAGCACCTGACAACAAACACAGGCCGCCCAATGCTTAGCAACACAGGACAACAGGGCACAAAACAAAGACCAACACCCCAACAGCCTTCTTAGCTGCCCCAGTGCAAGAGAGAACGGACTGGCTCAGTCTATTTTTGAAGAGACATTAATACAGTGACAAACTTGGGGGGGGAAGAAAAGGTTCCACCTATGACAGATAAAGTGGACAAAAACTACACACAAATTTGCACAAAAAAGAAAAGGCCTACAGAGTGTGCCCAGCACAGCAGAACCAAAAAGGGGGTATCTGGTGAATGAATGAATGAATGAGTCCTCTCTAGGAAACTTCACAGCAGAGTTTCTGTAAATTGTGTTCCCAGTCTCCTCAACCCCTTTTGTTTCTGGGAAATAAGGACAGCAAACAAGGAATTATAATTAAATTAGGATGAGGACTGGGCCAGGCCAGTGGTTCAGCCTGTGGTCAAAGGCGGTCCCCTGAAAGAAGTTTTAGCTGAGAACTAAAAGGGTTTTACCCCCTTCGTGGAAGGTGGGAAGGGAAACGTATTCTTGGAATATCACAGAAACCCCCACCCCTAGGCTGAAAGGGACCTGCCAGACACTTCAAGAACCTCACTTATGTGACACTAATTCAGTGTCTGGCTATAAATAAATATTGGTTTAAAACAAATCAACCACCTCTGCTCAGACAGATATACGCAGGGCAGCATCTACAGAAATGTAGTACAGGTCAAGTCCAATTTAAAAAAAGCTTCAGAGCACCAAGAGCAGACTCACTCCAATGGCACACAGCCACGACTTACTCTTGGAGAGTGCTATGAGATCTGACCTGAACCAGGGTCAGAAGGCTTTCCCACACACCGCCCCTGAAACGTGAAATTAGAAGCCTGGGTGTGCCCTCCTTAAAGGATATTCTCAGACACAGCCTACAATGAATTTAGAGAGCACATCTATGAATCACCAACACCACGGAGAAAGCCAGTGACTTCAAATGCTACAGTAAGCCACCTAAATATAGATGAGAAACAACACAAGTAACAGACACACGGTCTTACAGGAAAGCATTTTAAACCTGTGACAGCCACACTCGGCACATGTGGCTAAATATAAATATTCTATCACTGCTGCCACCCGGCCAACCTTCCTTAGGCAGCCTTCTCCGGCTTGGAATAGCTAACACAGACAGGTATTTCGAGACTAGCGCCGTTTCCGCAAGCCTAAATGTTAGACAGGTGATCTACAGCTTCAAAAGTGGCCCAGGTGTCACTGCTGTCAGCAACTACAAAAGCCCCACCTTCCAAAAGCCATCTAGAACATCCCAGGGTTTATAAGAAAATGGCAAGAAGTCAAAGGAGTGGGAAGGCTAAGAAGCTTTCCCGAGGATCAATGCCTGATCTTTCTAATCACCTGTTCTGGTGGGTAATGCGCCTCCTTGGGCATAAAAAGCACTCTTTTCCTATGAACAGGATGAAAAAGTTTAATTTAGGCTTCTATGATGCAGAACATGTTTCAGCCTATCACTGGTACTTAGCATCAGCTGCGGTTCATTTGTCACAGAAAACCTGGAATGTTCATATAAAATGATGTGTCAGGTTAAAGATCTCCATGTCCCTGTTTAATAAAGAAAAGGTGATTACTCAATGTCTGACAGCCTTGATCAGGCAGGAGATAGGCACACAGAACAAATCCAGTCAGCCATTCTCAAGAGGGACACCCGGTTTGTCCAAGGTACTAGCTCAGGTGAAAGAAACTCATCTCTAGCGCTTATACATCAACAGGGAATGTGAGTATAAAAAAAAAAAAATTCAATCCCGGTCGTTCCCAGCAAGTACACAACTTCTGGTCGCGTGTGCCTCAGTTTCCCGGCTTGCTGGCTGCCTTTCCGACAGGAATGCCCGCAAACCCTAGGAGAACTGGGGCCCCACGTCTCCGTCCTGGCCCCCCTCGGCGCTCGGAGGGGCCCCCTAAACACTTGTGGAGCCAAAGGAGGAATGAATGGGCTGCGCGGGGCGGGGGCTCACGAGGGGGCCCGGCGCCTCGCGCCCCGGCACCCGCCCCGACGCCCGGGCCCGGCGAAGTGCCCGCCGCCTGACCGCGCCGCGGCCCCTCGGCCTCGGGCCACCCCCCGGCCCCCCGCTCCCCCCCGGCCCGGCCCCGCGGCGGGGTGCGCGGCGCCTGGCGACCGCCTCCCCAACAAACGCGGCTCGGGTTCCCCGCCGCCTTCAATAATTCACAGCCCCCGAGCTCCGGGCTGAGTAACGGACGGCGGGCCCCGCGCAAGCCCAGCCCGCACCTTCTCGCCCTCATCCGGGTTCTTGTCCGGGTGGTACTTGAGCGCCAGCTTGCGATAGGCCTTCTTGATCTCCTCCGGGGAGGCGCTGGGCTTCACCCCCAGGATGTCATAGTACTGGGTCTCCTTCACCATCTTGTCTCTGCGGGGCGGGGCGGGCAGGACCGTCAGCGCGACCCGGACGCCCCCGCCGGGCCCCTGGCCCGCGCCCCCTCTGCCCGCCCGCGCGTCACGGTCACGGCCACGGGCGCCGCCGCCGCCGCCGCCCGGGGCTCCCTCCCGCCCGCCTGCCCGCGCCGGGCCGACCTGCGCGCCCGGCACCGCCGCACTCGAGCCGCCGGCTCCTCCGCGGCGGGTTTTATTCGGCGCCGGCGGAAGGTTCCGCAAGGAGACAGTGACGCCACAAAGGCCCAGAACCTTCGCGGAGGTTCGGGCGGCGCCCGGGGCTGGCGGGCTGGGGCGCGGCGGCGGCTTAGTGGGCGGGACCCCCCGGCTCACCGGGTCTCCTCGGCCGCCTGCTCCTCCGGCCACCCGTCTGACTCCCCGGAGCTCCAGTTCTGACCGCCGCCCCGGGCCATGTTGGGGGGCTTGGACGATGGCTTCGGCGTGCAGGGCGCCTTCCGACGGCCGTCCCGCCGCCCCGGGGCCGTCGCCTTTCCCTTCCGTGGGTCCGTGGGTCCGGCTGGCCCGAGGATCGGGTGGCCTGGAGAGCAGCGTCGGCGGGAACCCTGCCCCGCACGGTTGCACTGGGAGGGCTGCGCCCCGCGGTCCCCACCCGGCCTCTCCCCGGGGGTGTGGCCGCCGTCTGTTTGGTCATGGCCGGGATGAGCCCTGAGGCTTGCCTCGGATTGTTGCATTTTTGAGGGGTTTGGAGTGGGTAGGGGCCCTCCACCGTGCTGGGGCCGCATTTCCCGAGGTCCTGCAGCTGCTGGCGCTCCCCGGGGCATCTTCAAGGCTGAGGTGAGCCTCAGCCCTTCCAGATTCGTACAGTGCTGGCCCCAGCTATGGACAGTGGTCTCTCACCTGCCCACAGCTGGGAACTCTTGAAGTTCCCCAGATATGGGCAGTGACGCCCGTTAGATGTGAGCAGCGACGTACCCCAGGTCTCCCAAAGGTGGGCAGTGCCCCCTCCCCTCCGAAGCAGGAAGGTTGGACCAGCCTTATGAGTGCAGTGGGCGTGGGGGTGGGTGGGAGAGTGGCTCTGGAGACTGCAGCAGGACCCTCACTGCCTGGTACACTAACAGGTCTGTGAGTTCCTTCCGCTATGCCCAGCTCCCAGTAGGTGCCTGGTAGTCAGGATCACTACCCACTGCAGTAACGTGGGCGTGGAAGACAGCACTATCAGAGAACTGCAGGCCTTCTGTTCTGGCCCAGCCTTGGCTTCTGCCAGTGGAACGCTGTCAGGGAGGGGAGGCCACTGCTCACCTCTCCGGGATCCCTTGGCCTCGTTTTGGGTCCTGTGGCTGAGACAAATACTCTCCCCTCCTACACCTGTTCAGTGGAGTTGAGAAACGACTGTGAACTTCGGAGAGAAATTAAGCTACTCATCTCTGTTCTTGGAGACATTGCTTTTTCCCTCTCAGACCGCTGGAGGGCAGTAAGCTTTGGCAGAGAACTCAGAGCTGGAGGTCAACAAACTTGATTCCATACCCAGATGTTATTAACTACATGAGCCCTAGCCTCTCTGAGCTTGTTTCCTCATCAGCAGGACATGGTCATCGCCACCTGCCTGCCGGCCTTCCTCACAGGGCTCTTGCAAGGATCGCATGGGATGGGCGCTGTGAAGGCTTCTATCTAGCACAGTGGATCACCTGGGAGCTTCCTGTGTCAGGGCTGCACCCCAGACCAATTGCATCAGAACTTCTGCGGGCGGAACCCAAGCATCAGTACTTTCGAAGCTGCCCAGGTGATTCCAGTGTGCTGCCAGAGCTAAGAACCACTGCCCTGCACCACACACAAGTCCAGATTCAATAGTCTGGACCAGTGACACTGGCAGGAAGGGCATACGTGGGTGGTCAGAGCCTGGACGCATAGAATGGGGCTCTGAACTCTGGAACCAGTGAGACCTAGGTTCCGATTGCTACTTCTGGCTGCCTGACCTTGGGCAGATGATTTCACCTTTCTGAGCCTTAGATTCCTCAACCTTTTTATGGGCATGATATTAAGACTATCTACCTCATAACTTCCCAAAGCACCTGACACATAGTCTCATCACACAATGGTGCAATTTGTTCTTTTACTTTTATCTAAGCTGAAGAAGCTGACAAAGATTCTCTCCTTTATGAAACTCTAGCCAGGCTGCTCTGAGCCCTCTTCTTGACTAGGCCTCATCTTTGGCCTGTAAAGACTTGAACAACCACTAGCATGGTTTCTAACAGCTCAAGGCTGCTTCCCTACGATGACTTTAACACACCTCCTCCCAGGCAAAGTGCCTGCCTGAGAAAACTCAAGGATGCCAAAAATTTTTACAACATTCTTGGCTAGCTGTTTGTTCCAGCCAACACCTGAGGACAGGGCCTGTGTCTCCCAGCCTCTGTGGGAAAGTAGAATTCTAACTTCAGTAATACCAGCTAGCAGACACCACTGGCCAAGTTGCATTTACACTTGACCTTTGGTAATTTTTCACTTCTCTGACTACTGAGCCCCCACCTGCCTCCCTCCCTTTTCCTTCATTTGCACTTTAAAATACCCAGCTATTTCTGTGCAAATTAAAGTTGAGTTCAGTTCACCCTGGTCTCTTTTCCGTGTTGCAATAGTTATTACTGATTAAAATCTCTCTTTACCACTTGAGCTGGTGTCCAGATTTGTTTACCTTTGCCAAAGCCTTTGATGTTCTAGGACACTGTTTCCTCAAATTATGCATGGGAGGATTTGAGGCTGTGCACAGATATTTCTTACTTTATCAGTTCTGTGTTTATTTTCATAGTTCACTTTTTCTTCATTGCAACCTTTATTGCAAGTGACATTGGTTTTCAAGGCACAGGAGGCAATGTAAAGTTTCCTTTTTATTCACGTTAAAAAAGTAAATAGAGTCTTCCCTGGCAGTCCAGTGGTTAAGACTTCTCCTTCCAATGCGAGGGTGGTGGGTTTGGTCCCTGGTCGGGGAGCTAAGATCCCACATGTTTCATGGCCAAAAAACCAAAACATAAACCAGAAGCGATATTGTAACAAATTCAATAAAGACTTTAAAAATGGTCCACATCCAAAAAAAAAATCTTTAAAAAAGTAGATAAATATGTAAGGTAAGTAATACTTACAGATAAGTATATGGGGACTTCCCTGGTAGCACAGTGGTTAAGAATCCACCTGCCAATGCAGGGGACGCAGGTTCGGTCCCTGGTCTGGGAAGATCCCACATGCCTCGGAGCAACTAAGCCCGTGTGCCACAGCTACTGAGCTCTGCAACAAGAGGAGCCACTGCAGTGAGAAGCCCACACTCTGCAACGAAGAGTAGCCCCTGCTCGCCACAACTAGAGAAAGCCTGCGCGCAGCAATGAAGACCCAACGCAGCCAATAAATGAGTAAATAAGTAAGTATATGATAGTACAGGTGGCACAAGGATGGGGGAAAATGGCAGTACTTGGGAGCTAGGGAAGTGCTGATCGAATGCCACCCCCTCACTTTACAGCCCAGGGGACTTCTAGATGAGGAGGCAAAACTAAAAGACAAAGCTTGGGCATTTTCCCTGACTCCCAGTACCAGACTCCCCTTGTGACCTAGGGTGGAAGGAGAGTCCAAGCAAGCACAGAAATAGCTCTTGCAAAGCCAGCCTGGAACAGGTTCTCGTGGAGTCTACTGAAGTGGGAGAGCTGCCTATGACTGGGGAAGGGGTCTGGAAGGACTTCCAAGGGGAGGGTATGTGCCGTAGACCAAGCAGTGAGAGCTGCCTGGAGCAGAAGTGGCAGGGAGGGGGTCCTGCTTGAAGGGACAGCAGAATAAAGGCAGAGAGCACAGTGCTGGCATGGATGAAGACTCTAAATTGGGAGAGAAGCAGAGACAGGTACAGGAGAGCCCTGAATGCCTCGGGGAGGAGTTTGTTCCTCCTCTGATGGCCCCTGGGAGCCACTGAAGGTCTCAGCGCAGGAGCGACCTCTGGGAGGAATAACCAGTAGCTGTCACCAGGGGCTGGAAGAGGAGGTCTGAGATGGATGTGCAGATTTGAGGGCCCCTCCAAAGAGGGGCCATGGGGTTGACAGGCTGGCCTAGAGAGAGTGCAGAGGGAGGAAGAAAGCACCAAGGAGAAGCCATGGTGAACACCTGCCTTTAGAAAGTGGGAGTGGGAAGAACAGCCATCAGAGAGGCGAGAGCAGCAGGAATGTGGAGAGGAGCCGAAACCATGAGAGGCTGGAGTGGTGAAGGGAGCAGAGGGCCAGTGCCCAGGCGGCACCCAGGCCAGGAACAGTGCAGCTGGTGCTTGCGGGGGGGCAGGGGGGTGTCATAGGGTTTCTGCAATGGGAGGATGTTAATTTGTTGGCCCCTAAAATAACAGTTGTCACTCCGTCACTCCAGGCCATTGTTTGAATATTCTATTCCTAGGGAATTCCCACCTCTGTAGAATGGGGAAAAGAGCACTGGCTTCATGGGTTTATTGTAAAGATTAAAAGGGACAACATGTATAAAGCGTTTAACCTGTGTCTAGCAGACAGCCAGCACTCTCAAGATGGAATTTCTTGGTTGCACCACAACAGATGGTCGGCGTGCATGTGCTGTGTGCCTGGCTCTGTGCTGGGCACCAGCGGTACAGTGCTGGATGCAGGCCGAGTCTGCCCTGGAGGAGCTCACACACTGGCCAGGCCTGAGTATCTGAATCACGCGGGGTAACCGCCAGCATGGCCCATTTTGCCCGCACTCCAGCCCCTGGAGTTTTTCCAAGAACTTGTATTGAAATAGTTATCCACTGCCATCTTTTTTTTTTTTTTTCTCAGTGTTCAACTTATTTTTATTTTTTATTTTTCAGATGCTATGCCACTTTTATTTATTTATTTATTTATTTATTTATTTATTTTTTTTTATTTTTTGGGGGTACACCAGGTTCAATCATATGTTTTTATACACATATCCCCGTATGCTCTCCCTTCCTTGACTCCCCCCTCTCAAGTCCCCCCCACCCTCCCTGCCCCAGTCCTCTAAGGCATCTTCCATCCTCGAGTTGGACTCCCTTTGTTATACAACAACTTCCCACTGACTATTTTACAGTTGGTAGTATATATATATCTGTGCTACTCTCTCGCTTCGTCTCAGTTTCCCCTTCACCCCCCGCCCCCTCCCATACCTCGAGTTCTCCAGTCCATTCTCTGTATCTGCATCCTTATTCTTGTCACTGAGTTCATCAGTACCATTTTTAGATTCCGTATATGTGAGTTAGCATACAATATTTGTCCTTCTCTTTCTGACTTCACTATGTATGACAGACTGTAGTTCTATCCACCTCATTACATATAGCTCCATCTCATCCCTTTTTATAGCTGAGTAATATTCCATTGTATATATATGCCACATCTTCTGTATCCATTCACTTGTTGATGGGCATTTCGGTTGCTTCCATGTCCTGGCTATTGTAAATAGTGCTGCAATAAACATTATGGTACAAGTTTCTTTTGGGATTATGGTTTTCTTTGGGTATATGCCCAGGAGTGGGATTACTGGATCATATGGTAGTTCTATTTGTAGTTTTTTAAGGAACCTCCAAATTGTTTTCCATAGTGGCTTCCACTGCCATCTTGCCTGGACAAAACCCAAGCTTCAGTGATGTTTCTGTGGGGGAGGGCATGGTCTCTGAGAGCCCACTTCCTCCTGGAACTAAGCCCTCACCCCGAGTGGCTGCCCCCAGATGTCGGGCATGCCTCCCACTGGGGGAGAAAGAACTGAGAAAGTGAGGGAGTGGTCGTCCTGCTGCATATTTGTACTTTACAGACAGCATTCCCATCAGGGCACCTCTCTCATGAGGTTGTAGAGTCCAGACACAGGACATGCGTTCATCCTTTCAGCATGTCAGGAAAGCACCTGTTCTGTGTCCCAGCACTGAGAGAGGCTTGGGAGCATGTCTGGAAACAAACAGAGCCCACCTGGGGCAGGGGGGAAATAAACATCTAATGCCTCATTTTGACAAGAGCCACGAAGGAAGAGTATTCTCTTGCGTTCTGGGTGGTCAGGGAGGGTGTGTGTGTGTGTGTGTGTGTGTGTGTGTGTGTGTGTTGTTCACGTTGAGACCTAGAGATTGAGAAGGAAGCAGCTCTGCAGGGTCTGCGGTAGAGTCTTCCAGGCAGAGGCAACAGCATAAGTGAAGGCCCTGAAGTGTGTAAGACCATGACCACTTCAAAGACCCGGTGTTTCTGGAACAGAGATGGAGTGGGGTGTGGACCACTGGGCAGAGTTGGCGTCTAAGAGTTGAAGCCCCCAAAGGGCTTTACGTGGTGCATTTTAAGAGATTGCTGTATATTTATTCCATAATATTTATTGTTTTCCTTTATTTCAGCAAGATCGCTATATTGTTATAAACAGCCTCATTGCATACTTTGTGTTCTATTTTCAATAATGCCAGATGACAAAACATTTCTTGAGTCATTGTGGCTCTTTTAATCTGGAGACACTTTGCTCTTCTGAGGCAGAACAAAATTCTCAAAGCAACACAGATTCAGAAGTGAATGGTGACTTTTACACATCGTGTTCAAATACTGCCGTGGGGTCGCATAAGAGGAGTTCCTGTAGAAACATTACAAACATTTTAATTTCATCGTATAATTGTTCCCAGTTTTTAAAACAGCTTTATTGAGGTATAATTGACATACGACGACTTGCATATAATAAAGTGTACCATTTGACAAGGTTTGAGATATATTTATACCTACGAAACTATCACCTTAAGGTCACAAACATCCACCACTCCCCACCCTCATGAGAGAGCGTGCATTTAAAAGATGACCTGCTCCACCTTGCACTGGTCAGCTGCTGAGCTGAGCCTGGAAGCCTAGTCTGCTGTCTCCTAATTTGGTTCTTTCCGGGAAATAAACCCATCAGCACCCTTGGGCGTGATGCTGGCTCTGCCACTCCCTAGCTGTGTGACCTTGGGCAGGTCACTTAACTTGGCTGCCTCGGTTTCTCCTCTGTGAAGGAGTACCTACCTCATAGGACCTGTGAGGCATATGTAAGATTATATGATTACACACACACACACACACACACACACACACACACACACACAAATTATCCAATAAAAAGCCCCTAGGACAGTACTTGGCACAACATGCAATAAATGTTGGCCATTGTTATTTGATGCAAAGAGCTCTGTAAATGCATTTGCCTAGAAGTATCACATTGGGAAATACAAAAAGCCAAGTAGGATGGAAGGCTATAATCTCTCTCCCTTCTCCAGGGGAATTGAGCTCAGACACGCTCCTTAATGACGCCACTGTTGGAGGATGCCTTGTGTGCCTAGTTAATGCTGCACTAATAGTTTCTTCAGATGGGTCCACGTCCTTGGCTGGTCCTGTCTTATGTTAAGTATGGTTCCTAGCAAATTATAGACTATCCCAGACCAGGAGGGAGGAGTTGGCGTCACCCTTAGACACTCAGGCTGTCATCAATTCTTCTCTCTCTCTCCTTCCCCGTTACCGGAGGCTGTGGCTACTCCTCCGAAAAGTCTCCCAGATCTGTCCTCTGCTTCAAGACAAGCCATCATCCTCCTTGCCTCTGATCACTCTCCTTCCATGCCAGCTACTTACGCAGCAGACAGATGGTGAAATTTCCAGAAGCCCAGTGCTGTTCTAGTCACAGCCCGGCTCTAAAGCCTTTGATAGATCCATGAACAGAACAGTCAAATCCAAATTCTCTCCCTTGGCATTGAAGTCTCTCCGTGTTCTGAACCCAGCTCACCCTTCTTGGCTCCAAGTCCCACTCAAAACCCTTATTTGCACTGTCGGAATAGCTCAGTGCTGTTCACCAGCTCAGGACTTGGGAGAACAAGCCTGGAATCTGTTCAGAAGCAGAGACACCACAATTCTATTGTGATGACAGGAAGTAACATTTAAAGAGACATGGACATCTAAGTAGTTGGCTTTGAGTTCTCAGAGTGGAAACCATCTTTGGAAAAAATATGTTAGTTAACACTTTGGAGAGGAGTTTGAGATTCTCTGGGCAGGGCCTTATAAGTTGATGGCAGATTGCCTGGCATAACACAGAAGAGGAATTTATGTCCTGAGGAAGAATTATGGAGGCAAATGAGAAGAAAGGAAAGGGGAGAGCTGGCAAGATGGAGAGAGGCTCGGATGAGGGGAGCTGTCAGCCCCTCCGTGGTCTCCTCACCCCCATCCCAGCCCATCTTTAGTCTGCTAAACTCACAAACGTTTGGTGGGAGGTGTGAGTGAGTGTACGTGCACGCGTGCAGTGTGCGGGAGGGGTGTGTGTGTGAGTGTTTGTAGGGTACAGTAGATCTGAAAGGAGGGGTTGAGCATGTTATACAGAGAAGACCGTAGGACCCTCAGCCTCTGGGGAGGCATAGAAATTGTGGGGAGAGCTCTGGAATGCTACAGGCTGTCGAGTTTGGGGGGTGTGAGCCTATTTTACCTACTTGAATGATCATCTGGTCCCATTTCTAATTATCACCATTGTTGTTACCAAAAAATACCCTCTAAAAAGATGCTCCCTCCTGGGAGAAACACAGAAGAAAGAACACAATTCTGCTGCAAAAAGAGCTCCTTTAGAAATGCTTGCTTGTCAGAAATATATCTTTCCTTTCTGGTTAGCTGACAAGTGGCTTGTGGAAGAGGGCCTGGAAAACATCAGGCTCTGAACAAAAACACGAAAATGGCCAGTAACCATATTTTAGAAGTTCAACCTCGCTGCTCATCAAAGAAATGCAAATTAAAACAGCCGCGAGGTGTATTGTTAGCCAGTGAGGACCAGGGGAGGCTGAGTCTTTACAGAAACCTCTGGTCACTGTGCAGTGGAAAGAGAGAGCACCATGCCACTACTCCCCCCCCACTGCTGCAGGCCTCCCAGAAACCAGGCGACAGGTGTCCCACACGGGTCCAAGTCCCACTCCCAGCAGCCACAGAGAGCACATCTCCCTACACACCCAGAGCCAGGGGGCAGAACTCAGAAAATCCCAGCATTAACCCGAGAGGGACCATCGTAACCCCCACAGAGGCCAACCTTTATCGTTTTTAGATTTTCATAGTACTTTATGAATGTATCAATTACACATGGTAAAATACACAGAACTCCAGTAGACTGATCAATGAGTTTACACATGTGTCTACCCATGTGACCACCACCCAGATCGAAAGGTGGAGAGTATTTGCATCACCCCAGAAAGTTTCCTCATTACAGTATTCCCCCCTTATCTATGGTTTTGCTTTCCACAGTTTCAGTTACCTACAGTCAACCGAAGTCCAAAAATATTAAATAGAAAATTACGGAAAGAGACAACTCGTAAATTTTAAATTGCGTGCCATTTTGAGTAGTATGATGAAATCTTGCTCCATTCTACGTATCGCACCTGCTGGTCACTTAGTGGCCGTCTCCGTTATCAGATCGATTGTCACAGTACCGAGGTGCTTGTGTTCAGACAACCCTTGTTTTACTTAATAATGGCCCCAAAGCACAAGGGTAGTGATGCTGACAGTTCACATAAGCCAAAGAGAAGCTGTAAAGTGCCTCCTTTAAGTGAAAAGATGGAAGTTCTTGACTTAATAAGGAAAGAAAAATTGTATGCTGAGATTGCTAAGATCTCTGGTAAGAATGAATCTTCTATCTGTGAAATTGTGAAGAAGGACAAAGAAATTTGAGCTAGTTTTGCTGTCACACTTCAAACTGCAAGAGTTATGGCCACAGTGCCTAAGTGCTTAGTGAAGGTGGAAAAGGCATGAAATTTGTACAATAAGAAATTTTGAGAAAGGCCACATTTGTATAACTTTTATTACAGTATATTGGTATAATTCTTCTATTTTATTATTAGTTATTGTTATTAATCTCTTACTGCGCCTAGTTTATAAATTAAACATTATCATAGGTATGTATGCATAGGAAAAAACATAGTATATGTAGGGCTAAGTACTATCTGTAATTTCAGGCATTCCCTGGGGATCTTGGAACGTAGCCCCTGTGGATAAGGGGCGACGGCTGGATCCTAAGCTGTCACCATTGAGCTCCACATCCATGGGACCATATGGTATATATATTTTTTGGTCTGGTTGCTTTTGCTCATTATGTATTTTTTTTTGAGATTTATCCATGGCTGTATGTGTATCAGTAGTTCATTCGCACTGATGAGAAGAATTCTGTTGTATGGATAGCCACAATTTGTTTATCCATTATCCTGATGATGGACTTTTTTTTCTTTATTTTTTTATTTTATTAGAGTATAATTGCTTTACAATGTTGTGTTAGTTTCTGCTGTACAATGAAGCGAATCAGCTATATGTATACATATATCCCCTCCCTTTTGGACCCGCCTCCCACCGCCCCCCCATCCCACCCATCTAAGTCACCACAGAGCACCAAGCTGAGCTCAGTATGCTATCCAGAAGGTTCCCACTAGCTATGTATTTTACACATGGTAATGTATATACGTCAATCCTAATCTCCCAATTCATCCCACGCTCCCTTTCCCCCGCTGTGTCCACGTCTGTTTTCTACATCTGTGTCTCTATTCTTGTCCTGGAAATAGGTTCATCTGTACCATTTTTCTAGATTCCACATATATGCATTAATATACGATATTTGTTTTTCTCTTTCTGACTTACTTCACTTTGTATGACAGACTGTAGGTCCATCCACATCTCTACAAATGACCCAATTTTGTTCCTTTTGATGGCTGAGTAATAGTCCGTTGTATATATGTACAACATCTTCTTTATCCATTCACCTGTTGATGGACACAGGTTGTTTCCATGTCCTGGCTATTGTAAATAGTGCTGCAATGAACATTGTGGTACATGTGTTTTTTTGAATTGTGGTTTTCTCAGGGTATATGCCCAGGAGTGGGATTGCTGGGTCATATGGTAACTCAATTTTTAGTTCTTTAAGGAACCTCCCTACTGTTCTCCTTAGTGGCTGTATCAATTTACAGTCCCACCAGCCATGCAAGAGAGTTTGCCTTTCTCCACACCCTCTCCAGCATTTCTTGTTTGTAGATTTTTTGATGATGGCCATTTTAACCAGCTTGAGGTGATATCTTATTGTAGTTTTGATTTGCATTTCTCTAATGATTAGTGATGTTGAGCAGCTTTTCATGTACCTCTTGGCCATTTGTATGTCTTCTTTGGAGAAACGTCTATTTAGGTCTTCTGCCCATGTTTTGATTGGGCTGTTTGGTTTTTGTTTTTTTGTTTTTTGTTTTTTGATATTGAGCTGCCTGAGGTGTTTGTATATTTTAGAGATTAGTCCTTTGCCTGTTGATTTGTTTGCAAATATTTTCTCCCCTTCTGAGGGTTGTCTTTTCATCTTGCTTATAGTTTCCTTTGCTGTACAGAAGCTTTTAAGTTTCATTAGGTCCCGCTTATTTATTTTTATTTCCATTACTCTAGGAGGTAGGTCAAAAAAGATCTTGCTGTGATTTATGTCAAAGAGTGTTCTGCCTATGTTTTCCTCTAAGAGTTTTATAGTGTTTGGTCTTACATTTAGGTCTTTAATCCATTTTTGAGTTTATTTTTCTGTATGGTGTTAGGGAGTGTTCTAATTTCATTCTTTTACATGTAGCTGTCCAGTATTTCCAGCACCACTTATTGAAGAGGCTGTATTTTCTCCATTGCATATGCTTGCCTCATTTGTCATAGATTAGGTGACCATAGGTGCATGGGTTTATCTCTGGGCTTTCCATCCTGTTCCATTGATCTATATTTCTGTTTTTGTGCCATTATCATACTGTCTTGATTACTGTAGCTTTGTAGTATAGTCTGAAGTCAAGGAACCTGATTCCTCCAGCTCTGTTTTTCTTTCTCAAGATTTCTTTGGCTATTCAGGATCTTTTGTGTTTCCATACATATTGTAAAATTTTTTGTTCTAATTCTATGAAAAATGCCATTAGTAATTTGATAGGGATTGCACTGAATCTGTAGATTGCTTTGTGTAGTATAGTCATTTTCACAATATTGATTCTTCCAATCCAAGAACATGGTATATCTCTCCATCTGTTTGTGTCATCTCTGATTTCTTTCATCAGTGTTTTATAGTTTTCTGAGTACAGATCTTTTGCTCCCTAGGTAGGTTTATTCCTAGGTATCTTATTCTTTTTGTTGCAATGGTAAATGGGACTGTTTCCTTAATTTCTCTTTCTGATCTTTCATTGTTAGTGTATAGGAATGCAATAGATTTCTGTGCATTAATTTTATATCCTGCAACTTTACAAAATTCATTGATGAGCTCTAGTAGTTTTCTGGTGGCATTTTTAGGATTTTCTATGTGTAGTATCATGTCATCTGCAAACTGACTGTTTTACTTCTTTTTTTCCAATTTGGATTCCTTTTATTTCTTTTTCTTCTCTGATTGCCATGGCTAGGATTTCCAAAACTATGTTGAATAGTAGTGGCTAGAGTAGACATCTTTGTCTTGTTCCTGATTGGAAATGCTTTCAGGTTTTCACCGTTGAGAATGATGTTTGCTGAGGATTTGTCACATATGGCCTTTATTACCTTGAGGTAGGTTCCCCCTATGCCTACTTTCTGGAGAGTTTTTTTATAATAAATTGGTGTTAAATTTTGTCAAAAGCTTTTTCTGCACCTATTGAGATGATCATATGGTTTCTATTCTTTAATTTGTTAATATGCTGTATCACATTGATTGATTTGCATATACTGAAGAATCCTTACATCCCTGGGATAAATCCCACTTGATCATGGTGTATGATACTTTTGACATGTTGTTGGATTCTGTTTGCTAGTATTTTGTTGAAGATTTTTGCATCTATGTTCATCAGTGATATTGGTCTGTAATTTTCTTTTTTTGTGATATCTTTGTCTGGTTTTGGTATCACGGTGATGTTGACCTCGTAGAGTGAGTTTGGGAATGTTCTTCCCTCTGCAATTTTGGAAGATCCTGAGAAGGATAGGTGTTAGCTTTTCTCTAAATGTTTGATAGAGGGACTTCCCTGGTGGTCCAGTGGTAAAGAATCTGCCTTCCAATGCAGAGGATGCAGGTTTGATCCCTGATCGGGGAACTAAGATCCCACATGCCACTGGGCACCTAAGCCTGTGCACCAGAACTATTGAGCCCACATGCTCTGGAGCCTGTGCTCCACAACTAGAGAGAAGCCCACGCATCACAGCTAGAGAGAAGCATGCCGCAACTAAGACTCAAAGCAGCCAAAAATAAATAATTTTTAAAAATAAATAAATAAATGTTTGATAGAACTTGCCTGTGATGCCATCTGGTCCTGGACATTTGTTTGTTGGAAGATTTTTAATTACAGTTTCAATCTCACTACTTGTGATTGGTCTGTTTGTATTTTCTATTTCTTCCTGGTTCAGTCTGGAAGCTTGTACCTTTCTAAGAATTTGTCCATTTCTTCCAGGTTGTCCATTTCATTGGCATATAGTTGCTTATAATAGTCTCTTATGATCGTTTGTATTTCTATGGTGTCAGTTGTGATTTCTCCTTTTTCATTTCTAATTTTATTGATTTGAATCCTCTCCCTTTTTTTTCCTTGATGAGTCTGGCTAAAGGTTTATCAATTTTGTTTATTGTCTCAAAGAACCATCTTTTAGTTTTATTTATCTTTGTTATTGTTTTCTCCATTTCTATTTCATTTATTTCTGCTCTGATCTTTATGATTTCTTTTCTTCTACTAACTTTGGATTCTGTTTGTTCTTCTTTCTCTAGTTGCTTTAGGTTTAAGGTTAGATCCTTTGTTTGAGGGACTTCCCTGGTGGCACAGTGGTTAAGAATCCACCTGCCAATTCAGGGGACACAGGTTCAATCCCTGGTCCAGGAAGATCCCACATGCTGCACAAACAACTAAGTCCATGCACCACAACTACCAAGCTTGCACTCTAGAGCCCGTGAGCCACAACTACTGAAGCCCACATACCTAGAACCCATGCGGTACAACAAAAGAAGCCACCACAATGAGAAGCCCTCACACCACAATGAAGAGTAGCCCCCACTTGCCACAACTAGAGAGAAAAGCCCACCCACAGCAGTGAAGACCCAACACAGCCTAATAATAATAATAATACATTTTTTAAAAAGATTGTTTATTTGAGATTTTTCTTGTTTCTTGAGGTGAGATTGGATTGCTATAAACATCCCTCTTATAACTGCTTTTGCTGCATCCCATAGGTTTTGAGTCATTGTGTTTTCATTGTCATTTGTTTCTATGTATTTTTTTATTTCCTCTTTGATTTCCTCAGCGAGCTCTTGGTTATTTAGTAGCAAATTGTTTAGCATCCATGTGTTTGTGTTTTTTACAGGTTTTTTTTTCTTGTAATTGATTTCCAATCTCATAAAGTTGTGGTCGGAAAAGATGCTTAATACTATTTCAATTTTCTTAAATTTACTGAGACTTGATTTGTGACCCAAGATGTGGCCTATCCTGGAGCATGTTCCATGTGCACTTGAGAAGAAAGTATAATCTGCCACTTTTGAATAGAATATCCTATAAATATCAACTAAATCTATCTGGTCTATTGTGCCATTTAAAGCTTGTGTTTCCTTATTTATTTTTGTCTGGATGATCTGTCCATTGGTGTAAGTGCGTTGTTAGAGTCCCCCACTATTACTGTGTTACTGTCGATTTTCCCTTTTATGGTTGTTAGCATTTGCCTTATGTATTGAGGTGCTCCTATGTTGGGTGCATAAATATTTATAATTGTTATGTCTTCTTGGATTGATCCCTTGATCATTACATAGTGTCCTTCCTTGTCTCTTGTAATAGTCTTTATTTTAAAGTCTATTTTATCTGATATGAGTATTTGCCACTCCAGCTTTCTTTTGATTTCCATTTGCATGGAATATCTTTTCCCATCCCCTCACTTTCCATCTGTATGTGTCCCTAGGTCTGAAGTAGGTCTCTTGTAGACAGCATATACATGGGTCTTGTTTCTGTATCCATTCAGCCAGTCTGTATCTTTGGTTGGACCATTTAATCCATTTACATTCAAGGTAATTATTGATATGTATATTCCTATTACCATTTTCTTAATTGTTTTGTTGTTGTTTTTGTAGGTCCTTTTCTTCTCTTATGTTTCCCTCTTAGAGAAGTTCCTTTGGCATTTGTGGTAGGGCTGATTTGGTAGTGCTGAATTCTCTTAACTGTTGCTTATCTGTAAAGCTTTTAATTTCTCTGTTGAATCTGAATGAGATCCTTGCTGGGTAGAGTATTCTTGGTTGTAGGTTTTTCCCTTTCATCACTTTAAATATATCACTTCCTTCTGGCTTGCAGAGTTTCTGCTGAGAAAGTAGCTGTTAACCTTATGGGAGTTCCCTTGTATGTTATTTGTTGTTTTTCCCTTGTTGCTTTTAATAACTTTTCTCTGTCTTTAATTTTTGTCAATTTGACTACTATATGTCTTGGCATGTTTCTCCTTGGGTTTCTCCTGCCTGGAACTCTCTGTGCTTCCTGGACTTGGGTAGCTATTTCCTTTCCCATGTAATGAAGTTTTCAATAATCTCTTCCAATATTTTCTCGGGTCCTTTCTCTCTGTCTTCTCCTTTTGGGACCCCTATAATGCGAATGTTGGTGCATTTAACATTATCCCAGAGGTCTCTTAGGCTGTCTTCAGTTCCTTTCATTCTTTTTTCTTTATTCTTTTCCGCATCAGCGATGATCACCATTCTGTCTTCCAGGTCACTTATTCACCCTTCTGCCTCAGTTAATCTGCTATTGGTTCCTTCTAGTGTATTTTTCATTTCAGTGATTGTGTTGCATAGCTCTGTTTGTTTGCTCTTTAATTTTTCTAGGTCTTTGGTAAACTTTTCGATCTTTGCATCCAGTCTTTTTTCAAAGTCCTGGATCATCTTCACCATCATTATTCTGAATTCTTTTTCTGGAAGGGTGCCTATCTCCTCTTCATTTAGTTGTTTTTCTGGGGTTTTATCCTGTCCCTTCATCTGGTACAAAGTCCTCTGCTTTTTCATTTTCTCTATCTTTCTGTGGCTGTGGTTTTCAGTTCCATAAGACAAAATACTGCTGATACTGCTTGATATTGCTGTCTGTCCTCTTGTGGAGGAAGCTGTCTAGGAGGCTCACAGGTGCTTCCTGACCGGGGGGGGGGGGGGACTGATGGTGGGTAGGGCTGGGTGGGTGGATCTCAGTAAGACTTTAATCT
The DNA here is from genome assembly GCF_030028045.1 of Hippopotamus amphibius kiboko. Taxonomy (NCBI): domain Eukaryota; kingdom Metazoa; phylum Chordata; class Mammalia; order Artiodactyla; family Hippopotamidae; genus Hippopotamus; species Hippopotamus amphibius. The sequence continues at coordinate 217,969,384 of NC_080187.1, forward strand.
GCTTGTCTGCCAATGGGTGGAGCTGTGTTCCCACCTTGTTGGTTGTTTGGCCTGAGGCTACCTAGCACTGGAGCTTACAGGCTCTTTGGTGGAGCTAATGGCAGACTCTGGGAGGGCTCACACCAGTGAGCACTTCCCAGAACCCCTGCCACCAGTGCGCCTGTCTCCTCGATGAGCCACAGATGCCCCCCACCTCTACAGGCAACCCTCCAACACCAGCAGGTAGGTCTGGTTCAGTCTCCTATGGGGTCACTGCTCCTTCCCCCTGGGTCCTGGTGAGCACACTTTTTTGTGTGCCCTCCAAGAGTGGAGCCTCCATTTCCCCAGTCCCATGGAGGTCCTGCAATCAAATCCCGCAGCCTTTCAAAGTCTGATTCTCTGGGGATTCCTCCTCCTGTTGCTGGACTCCCAGGTTGGGAAACCTGATGTGGGGCTCAGAACCCTCACTTTAGTGGGTGGACTTCTGCAGTATAACTGTTCTCCAGTTTGTGAGTCACCCACCCAGCATTTATGGGATTTGATTTTAGCACAATTGTGCCCCTCCTACAGTCTCAATGTGGTTTCTCCTTTGTCTCTGGATGTGGGATGTCTTTTTTGGTGATTTCCAGGGTCTTTCTGTTGATGATTGTTCAGCAGTTAGTTGTAATTCTGGTGCTCTTGCAAGAGGGAGTGAGTGCAAGTCCTCCTACTCCACCATCTTGATCCTATCTCTTGGAGACAATTCTTGACAGCCATGGTGGAGGTGGCAGTGGCCAGCCTGCCTGGCTATGAGGTGGTTACCATGTTTATCACTTCCTGCTTCTTTGCTCCTTGGAGCATCTTGAAACACCTCTCAGTCTCAAGGCAGGGGTCCCAGCATCCTGTCAGTTGTATAAGTCCTCCTACAGACTTCCTGTTAGGTGGGGCCACATTACTGAATCCCGGCTAATGGGAAGTGAAGGGAAGGTATGGACACCACTTCAGGCCCACAAAATCCTCCTGCATAATCCTCCACTCTGTCTTCCTCTGTCCACTGGCTGCATATTGACTGCTCACCTTGGAAGCCATGTATAGAATGATGGAGCAAACTTCAGTCTGGGTATCTGTATGGCTGTGTGAAGTGGAGCTTCCCACACACACCTCCACACCCCTCAGAAACTGCTGTTTGGAGCTTTATGTGAACAAGAAATAAATCTCTGCTGTTTAAAGCTATTGTAATTCGAGGATTTTCCTAATACAGAAGCTAACTATACTGTAACTAATAGAGATCACCAGAGCCAGTTTCTGTTGCCTGCCACCAAAAACTCTGACTGATAAAATATATCTGGTTATTATTATCTAAATCTGAAGGATATACACAAAAATCAGCCATCTCTGATGATGAAATTACCGGTGATTTTAATTTGCTTAGTTTGCTTTCCTATGTGTTTCAATTTTTTTTTGCATGAACATATATTGTGTATGTGCTTGTGTGTGGGTTTGGGGTGTGTGTGTGTGTGTGTGTGTGTACGTGTAATTAGAAAATAAGTCACTGAAAAATAAAACTCTCTCAGAGATTTGGATTCTCTGAGAGAGTCAGGGTTTGGGAAACATTAGCCTCCACACAGAAGGCCAGGAAATTCAGAGAGCCCATTGGATTAGCAAAAGCGATGACCCTAAGCCCCTAGAGTCCTCCCTGAGCTACACTGCCCCCACCCCAGCAGTTTCTCCAGCTGTCCCTCGTGTGTCAAGATCCTTCCCCAGGACTTCCTTGGTGGCACAGTGGTTATGAATCCACATGCCAAAGCAGGGGACATGGGTTCGATCCCTGATCCAGGAAGATCCCACATGCCACAGAGCAACTAAGCCCATGTGCCACAACTACTGAGTGTGCACTCTAGAGCCCACGAGACACAATTATTGAGCCCACATGCCACGACTACTGAAGCCTGTGTGCCTAGAACCTGTGCTCTGCAACAAGAGAAGCCACTGCAATGAGAAGCCCGCAAACCACAACAAAGAGTAGCCCCCCCTTGCCACAGCTAGAGAAAGCCCATGTGCGGCAATGAAGACCCAATGCAGCCAAAAAATAAATTAATTAATTAGTTAATTAATTAATTGATTGATTTAAAAAATCCTTCCCCATTCCCTAGGACCCTTCCTCAGAGTCCTGTTTGTCAATAGCCCCTCACAGAGGGGCCCAGAGCTGAGCACAGCATGATGGATTAGATCTCCCCCGGCACCTGCTGTTAGCACATCCACAAGGCACTGGGAAGGCCGCAGAGGGAGTGAAGACAGGCCCAGAACACTAACCTGTGCCCCTCCCTCTACTCTGATCTCTCTCCAAGTCCCAGCCTCCCAAGGCCTCACAGGCAAGCACTTGGGTAGGGAGGCCCCCATGATGTGGTCTCTGTGCTACCTGTAAAGGAGGGCTCTGCTCCCCCAGGGCTCCCCAGCCACCTCTAGTTGCTTTGTTTAGTTTGGATCAGCATAGTGTCAGAATGGTCCGATAGATATCTTCTTTGGCCTGGTCCCAGCAGGACACCCACCTAAATTAGGGACCTCACGGGTTATAGGGAAATCAGCCCTGCCTACCAAGGGCAGGACCCTTTTTTTTTTTTTTTTTTGGCTACATAGTGAAGCGTGCAGGATCTTAGTTCCCCAGCTAGGGATCAAACCCGTGCCCCCTGTAGTGGAAGCATGGAGTCCTAACCACTGGACCACCAGGGAAGTCCTTGGAGATTTTTTACTTAACCTTCACACCTGCCCAGCAGAGAGGGCTAAAGTGTAATATAGTCATACACTGGAACACTACACAGCGATGAGAATGAATGAACTATTGTTAAACCCAGCAACACTGATCATTCTCGCCAATTTACTATTGAGCAAAAGGAGCCAGACACAAAAGAATACCTATTATGTGGCTCCATTATACCTTCACACTCACCCTCATTTTACCAATGAGGAGACTGAGACTCGGAGAGGTTAAGTAGCTTGCCCGAGTTCACACACAACTAAGACAGGGACTCTGCCAGAACTGTAACCCAGACTGAATGACCCCAAAGCCCACCAAGTTCTTTCCAGGCCACCTCACACTTGCTTCTGTGGCCAAGGTCAGACAGCTGGGCCATTAGTAATGGGGCCACAGCTTCACATGATCACTTTAACAATGAAACAGGAAAACAGCTCCAACTCTGACAAAATCTTAGATTCTTTATTTTTTATTTTTTTTATGAGAAGTCAGGTTAGCCACAGTTCAAGCATTTTGCTGAGTTTCTGCAAAAATCCTATAATTCACATACACACCCTTGTGATTTTTTTTTAAGCTCTTTTTTGGAGTATAATTGCTTTACACTGTTGTGCCGGTTTCCGCTGTACAAGAAAGTGAATCAGCAGTATTTATACATATATCCCCATATCCCCTCCCTCCCATGACTCCTTCCCACCCTCCCTATCTCACCCCCTAAGTCATCACCAATCATCGAGTTGATCTCCCTGTGTTATACAGCGGCTTCCCACTAGCTATCTATTTTACATTTGGTGGTGTATATATGTCAATGCTACTCTCTCACTTTGTCCCAGTTTCCCCTTTGCCCCCCTCAACTCCTGCCCATGTCCTCAAGTCCGTTCTCTACATCTGCATCTTTATTCTTGCCCTTCCACTGGGTTCATCAGTACCATTTTTTTAGATTCCATATATATGAATTAGCATATGGTATTTGTTTTTCTCTTTCTGGCTTACTTTGCTCTGTATGACAGACTCTAGGTCCATCCACCTCACAACAAATAACTCAATTTCATTCCTTTTTATGGCTGAGTAATATTCCATTATATATATGTGCCACATCTTCTTTATCCATTCATCTGTTGATGGTCATTTAGGGTGCTTTTATGTCCTGGCTATTGTAAATAGTGCTGCAATGAACATTGTGGTACATGTATCTTTTTGGATTCTGGTTTTCTCAGGGTATATGCCCAGGAGTGGGATTGTTGGGTCATGTGGTAGTTCTCTTTTTAGTTGTTTAAGAAACCTCCACACTGTTTTCCATAGTGGCTGTACCAATTTACATTCCCACCAACAGTGCAGGAAGGTTTCCTTTTCTCCGTACCCTCCCCAGCATTTATTGTTTCTAGAATTTTTAACGATGGCTATTCTGACCAGTGTGAGGTGATACCTCATTGTGGCTTTGACTTGCATTTCTCTAATGATTAGTGATGTTGAGCATTTTTTCATGTGTTTGTTAGCCATCTGCATGTCTTCTTTGGAGAAATGTCTATTTAGGTCTTCTGCCCATTTTTGGATTGGGTTGTTTGCTGTTTTGATATTGAGCTGCATAAGCTGCTTGTATATTTTGGAGATTAATCCTTTGTCAGTTGCTTCACTGGCAAATATTTTCTCCCATTCTGAGGGTTGTCTTCTTGTCTTGTTTATGGTTTCTTTTGCTGTGCAAAAACGTTTAAGTTTCATTAGGTTCCATTTGTTTATTTTTGTTTTTATTTCCAGCATTCTAGGAGGTGGGTCAAAAAGGATTTTGCTTTGATTTATGTCATAGAGTGTTCTGCCTATGTTTTCTTCTAGGAGTTTTATAGTGTCTGGCCTTACATTTAGCTCTTTAATCCATTTTGAGTTTATTTTTGTGTATGATGTTAGGAAGTGTTCTAATTTCATTCTTTTACATGTAGCTGTCCAATTTTCCCAGCACCACTAATTGAAGATGCTGTCTTTTCTCCATTGTGTATTCATTCTTGCCTCCTTTGTCAAAGATAAAGTGCACCTATGTGCATGAGTTTATCTCCGAGCTCTCTATCCTGTTCCATTGATCTATATTTCTGTCTTTTGCCAGTACCATACTGTCTTGATCACTGTAGCCTTGTAGTATAGTCTGAAGTCAGGGAGCCTGATTCCTCCAGCTCCATCTTTCCTTCTCAAGATTGCTTTGGCTATTTGGGGTCTTTTGTGTTTCCATGCAAATCGTAAAATTTCTTGTTCTAGTTCTGTGAAAAATGCTGTTGGTAATTTGATAGGGATTGCACTGAATCTGTAAATTGCTTTGGGTAGGATAGTCATTTTCACAATATTGATTCTTCCAATCCAAGAACATGGTACATCCCTCCATCTCCCTTGTGATTTTTGGATGAGGAAACTGAGAATTGAAAAGGGGCCACAGCTTGCCCTGGGTCACACAGCATCAGAGTCCAAGCAGGTAAAGGCTAGAACCTCTGCCTTGTCACTCCCAGCCAATATCCTCACACAGCCACCAAAATACCCCAATCACTCTACTATGCTCACTAATAATTTAAAATTAATAATTTAAAAATAAACTTTCTCATTGCAATATAGTATACCCAGAGAAAATACAAAAAAAAAAAAATCACAGTCTACAGTCCAATGAATTATCACAAAGTGAACACTCCTGTTTTACCCCCATCCAGAATTAGAACACTGCCAGCACTCCAGATCTCCCTGTGCTGCCTCTCAACCAGTATACACTCGTACCCTCTCCCCACCCTCGGGGGAACCAGGGGAACCCCTGATCTGACTTCTAAAATGAATCCATTTTTGCCTCTTTGTGAACATTGTATTAGCAGTCATATAATAGGTATTCTTTTGTGTCTGGCTTCTTTTGCTCAATATTAAATTGGTGAGAATGATCAGTGTTGCTGGGTTTAACAATAGTGCGTTCATTCTCATTGCTGTGTAGTGTTCCAGTGTGTGACTATATCACACTTTAGCCATCCATTCTACTATGGATGGACATTTGCATTGTTGCCAGGGGCTGTGGCACTGCTGCCATGAGCATTCTGGTGTACGTGTTTTGGCGCAGGTATGTTCACACTTGTGTTGGGTACACCCCTAGGATTGAAATTCCTAGTGGACTGGGGGTGGCTTGACCCTCTTGCCTTCCCCCCCAGCACACTCCCCCCACCATAGAGACTCCTGCCTGGTGCTTTGAGAAAACCCCTGTGGGAACCTCCCACACCCCTCCGCCACTGTTGCCCATGAGACTCTCAGGCTGCACCGTGGAGACGTGGTGGCAGGCAGCAGTGGGCACAAGCTTGCTGCAGCCAAGCGGCTGCCCTGGCTGCCTCTGGCACATCTGCTGAGAAGCGCTCTCCTCAGATAACTCCCCTTAAACAAAAGCCCCGCAACAGCCAGTTGGGACCTGGTTCTGTTCAGTCTGCCGGTTAGCGATAATCTGCTCATCTTGTACCAGCCTCTACCCAGTGTGGGGGCTGGAGCAACTTCAGATGACACTGCAGCTCCACTCAGGGCAGGGGCTGCATAGCTCCTTTCGCCATTATCTCCCCATGGCTAAGTGCGGTGCCTATATGTGGGAGGTCTTAGTAAATATTTGTGGGATTGAATCCAGCTTTCTAAAATGGCAATGGGACGATGTTGCCGAAAGCCCTGGTACGCCACACTGTGGTCGGCTTACAGCCCTGTATTCGTTTCTTATGGCCACTGTAACAAACGGTCACAAACTGAGTGGCTTCAAACAATACATGTTTGTTCTTTTCCAGTTTTGGAGGTCAGAAATCCAAAATGGGTTAAGTGGGAGAAATCAAGGTATTGGATCCTCCTAGAGGCTCTTTGTCTTTTCTAGAAGCCGCCTGCATTCCTTGGCTTGTGGTCCCCTCCTCCATCTTCAAAGCCAGCAGCACAGCATCTTCAAATCTCTCTCTCTGATTCTTCGTCCATCATCACAGCTCCTCTCACTCTGACCCTCCTGCCTCCCTCTTACAAGGACCCTTGCGATTACAGTTGACCTTACCTGCGTAATCCAGGATAATCTTCCTATCTCAAAAATCCTTCACTTAATCACATCTGCAAAGTGCCTTTTGACAGGTAACATATTTGCAGGTTTTGGGTGTTAGGACACGGACATCTTCAGCAGCCATGATGCTGTCAATCACAAGCCCCAAACCCTTAGCCTGGCAGTCAGGGCCTCAAACCTATGAATTTGCATTTCCTTCTGCTCATTCCACACCTACACCCTCCTCTCCCGGCCCACATGTTCCTCCTCGGTCACTCTACACACCTGGCACTTTTCTACCTCCCACACCTTCATTCCTAGAATGTTCACACCCCAAAACTCAGTGCCTCTAATCCAGTCTTTCCTTCAAGGCCCCACTGAAAAGTCAGCTTCATAGAAGCCATTCCTGACCCCCTAGGTGAGAGTGGCCTCCTCTCCAGAGTCACACAAGAATGATGGCTCTGACAGGTGGCATAGCTTGGGCTCAAAGCCTGGCTCTGTCATTTGCTGCCTGTGTGACCTTAGGCAAGTTAACGTCTATGTGTCCTAGTGTCCTCATCTATAAAATAATTTAAAAAAATTTTTTAAATAATAATAGTGGTGGTTTTATAAGATTGCATGAGGATTAAATGAGACAGTGTGGGATTTCCCTGGTGGTCCAGTGGTTAAGAATCCACCTTCCAATACAGGGGATGTGGGTTTGATCCCTAGTTGGGAAACTAAGATCCCACATGCCGCAGGGCAACAAAGCCTGCGTAGCACAACTATTGAGCCAGAGCCGTGTGCCACAGCTACTGAGCCCATGTGCCACAACTAGAGAGAAGCCCACATGCCGCAACAAAGAGCCCGTGCCACCACAAAAGAGCCTGCATGCCTCAGTGAAGATGCCACATGCTGCAAATAAGACCCAATGCAGCCAAATAAATAAATAATTTTTTTTAAAGAGACAATGTACATAAAATGCTTTAGCACAGAGCCTGGTATGCAATAAAAGCTTGATTTAAAAAATGGTCCTGTAGCTACTGGGAACCTGCTGTATAGCACAGGGAGCTCAGCTCGGTGCTCTGTGATGACCTAGATGGGTGAGATGGAGGTAGGGAGGGAGGTCCAAGAGGGAGGGGATATATGTATACATATAACTGATTCACTTTATTGTACAGCAGAAACTAACACAACATTGGAAAGCAATTATACTCCAATTAAGAAAAATGGTCCTGTTTCCATTGCTACTGATGTGCAAGGCTGCCTTCCTAGCTGGGCTGTAAATCATAAGGAGACCTGTGTTACTCATCCCTGTGCCCCCAAGGGGTCTACCTGGCACAGTCACAGAAGCTCGTGGATCTGCATCAGAGGGATGGAGGGCTGGACGCGTGGCACATTTATTTGCCATTGTCTAGCTGAGTGTGTGATCAGACCCTTGGAGCCAGCCTGCAGGACAAGCAGGCTCCCATGGCTCCAGGCTGAGCAGAAGTGGCAGTTTAGATGTCAGTGGCAGAGGGGATGTCTCCATGGAACATACCAAAGAGAGTTGGAGAATGTAGGGGTGGAAGGCTTCCCAGAGAAGGTGAGTGTGGGAAGCCTGGAGGGAGGAGAAGCAAGGAGATTGCCAGACTCTCTACCTCTGCCCTCCCCACTCCTCTGCCTCTTTACATCACCTGCTTCAGCCTCCTGGGCCCCGCAGCGTGAATGTTCTTTCAAATGGTGGCAAAGCCCAAGAGAAGTCAGTTATAGGTGCTGAGAAGGTCCCTGGGGTTGACACGGCTCTTCTGTGACCAGGTGTCCACAAAAAGGGCTGATCATGGTGGACTCACCTGTTCCCACTCAGCCATGTTGGGGGGGGTTCTTTCCCCCAGGCCTTCTTGGGAGTGGGTGGGTCGAGGTCTGTCTGGGCCCGGCCTCAGAAAGACCTCCATAAAGTAAGGAGTTCCTAAAGTCCTACCAGGCAAGAGTGGTCTGGGGTGTTCAGATTCCTATTTGGGAAAAGAAAAAAAATCATTTTCTAGATACTTGGGCAACATTACAGAAAAGAGTCCCAGCTTATTCAGCTGTAACTGTGCCCTGCACGGTGAGTTCTTCTGGGCTGTTAGAGAACAAGCCGGGAAGACCCTCTTCCCCGGGTCACTGCACCCCCTCAACACCCTGTGGCTACAGAAGCCTCCTCTGAGCTCCCACGCACAGCCTTGGTTCTGGAGACCAAAGCCTGGGTCAGAGGTTTGACTACCTGGGTACCGGCCCCACGTCTATGATGGCTAGCTGTGGGACCTCGGCATGTCCCACCCTCAGAGCATCCCTACCTGTAGGATGTGGGTTATACCAATGCCTCCTGGCAGCGCTGTCATGAGGCACACGTGAACCTTGGATGTGGATGCCTGGCATGGCTCTGGGCACATGCGGCACCCCTGTAACCTCCCTCCTGCCCTTGTTTTGGAAGGTCAGGCTCCCAGACCCATCAGGAAGCTGCCACTCATCCCTGAGTATGAACTTCTCTGGGCACAACTCGTGCCCTCTGGACATCAAGGAGCAGAGCCTGGGAGAGAAAAGATGCTCCCTCTTTACCCTTCACGGCCTGGCCTTGGAGGTTTGTCATTAAGAAGGACACTGGGTCTGAGCGGGGAGCAGATTCTCCATGCTTGGGTGTTTGGGCCCCCTGGGGAGCAGCGCTGACCTGCCCCAGCCTGCCCGGGCCTGGCTCCTGGCTGCCAGGGCCACGCGCCAGGACACTGAGGCCCTGGCTAACTGTGCTCCCCATTCTTGGCCATTCCCTGGGGAGATCACGGATGCAACCAGCCCTGGCAGACGCTGGAGAGGTTCCCAGACTCAAAGGAGACCGCACTGCCAACTCCCTGATGTTGTGGTCTATATCAGAGGAGGGTATGCCCAGGCCAGCTCCTAGGCTCAGAGAGGAGGACTTGTGTGCCCCTCCGCCCCAGAGTACCCATCTGTTCCTGTCCAGTGCCACAGGCCCTTTCCTTCACGTTGCCCAGGTTATTTCCTCTCTCTGGGCCTCAGTTTCCTCATCTGTAAAATGGAGGCAGCGGTCTCAAGGATGTGGGCTCCAGACCTTTCAGGTCTGAGATTCACAGACCTCACCTGAGGGAGTGCTCACTGGGTTTCTGAATAATTAAACTTTTAGACCATCTTTGGCCCCTGTCCAGGTGAGGGCCCTCAGAGACAGGTGTGTATAGGTCAACACAGTCCCCTTCAGGCAAGGAAACGGAGGTTCTGAGACGTGAAGGTCTCCTCTAGGGTCATGCAGGCTGAAACCAAGTCCAGTGCCCCTTCCCCACCCCGGGCCACTTCTCCAACTTCAGGGGCCGCCAGCCCAGGGAGGTACAGCCCAGGCAGCAACAAGCACCCTCGGCCCTGAGGCTCTGTCACTGAAAGTCGTCCAAACCTCTATTCCTCTCACAATGACCTGCCTCTGTCCCCATGTAGAGAGCTTTCCCAGGCTTCAGGGTAACAAAAATAACAAATACTGGCTCTTATGGAAAGCTTCCACTCTGCTCTAAGGGCTTTCTGTGTATTAACTCACTACAATCCTATGAGTTAGGAAATTATTATGACTCCATCTTACAGATGAGAACATTGAAGCACAGAGAGGTTAAGTAATGTGCCCAAGGTCACACAGCTTGTAAGCGGCTATCTCCTCCCAGATTCCCTAGAGAACAGAGCCCAAGGCAAAGCTTATGCTCTAATGCTTTGCTGGGAGTGCATCTTAGGGCACAAAAGTAAGGGGTGGGTGTGGGGGAGGAAGGAAGACAGAAAAGGGAGGAAGGCAAGTACAAGTTAGCAAGAGCATTTCTGAGCTGGCCACCATTCCACAGGAAAACACAGCTCTTTGCTACATCCCAGAGAGGACATCTGGACAGGCCGTGTGCTCTGGATTTTAGACCTTTTCACTGAGGGGAAGAAGGGAAGGAACTCACTGCATCGCCTCTCCTGTGGGTCCACAAGAGGGAGCCAGTGCAGAGTGAGGAGCTCAGTGGCCGGGAAGGAGACAGGACAGGTGAGAGCCGTCCAGATCCGGGTCCCAGCCCTCACCCCTTATCCTCCCATATTTAGTTGCTAAGCTCGTCTTGGATTGCATGAGTCATTTGGTTGCCTTGTTGCCTAAGCTGGTCTCAGTTAGGGTTTCTGTCCCTTGCAACCAAGAGTCCCCACTTTACAGATGAGGAAACTGAGACTTAGAGAGGTAAGGTGATTCGGCCTGGGTCAGATGGCTAATCCAAAAACCAGTGTGCTCAACTTTGGCCTGTTCCATTCAGATCCTGGGCATGCAGGGCACACGGCCCTCGATACAGGCCTCTGCAGGTGAGGGAAGATCCAGGTGAGGGGAGAAGGTGTCTCCTCTGCAGACGTGGGTTTGCTTCCTTCCTTCTCCTCTGCCCTAATTTGTTCCACCAAAGGTGGAGCCATTGGGTGGTGCTGTTACCCCCTTCCAGTCCTCCCCCGCTTGTTAGAATCCTCTATGCACCCACATTCCTCTGCCTCTGCTCTCAGGAAAGTTCTACCCTGGTGGCCTGAGTCTCTGAGGATCTGAGTCCCTGGAGAGGAGGCTGAGCCTCAGAAATTCCTGGTATCTATCTACAGCTGGAGGAAAGTCAGCTCTGATCCCGGGACCCAAACTCCCCCCGCCCCCTGCCCCGTTCACCATAGAAAGGGACCCGAGAGGACACAGCTGCAGCCCAGGGCCACGGCGCCCTCAGGTGCACAGAGGTCTTGCAGCTGAGCCTTGGGCCCCGATGTCCAGGGCACACCATAGTGGCTGACACAGGTATCCTGTGCGGGATGGAGAAAGGTGTTTTCTGTGGGTCGTGGTGGTGATGGCAAGATCTGTGGTTCTTGGGAAAGGAGATGGTGGGAGGAGGTATGGCCAGCAGGGGCCAGCAGAGGCCCAAAGTTCTCCTGCCCTTCTGAGCCCTGGGCCCATGAAGCCTCAACCCAGAGCCCCAGGATGCAGCATTACAAAATTAAAAAAAAAAAAATTACGTCCTAGTAATACACACACATGGTAACAAAAAGGTGGCCCAGAGGAGCTGATACTGAAAACATACAACAATGCTCCCCCTGCCCAAGCCCCAGAGGCACCTGGGCGGCGGGGCGGGGGGGGGGGGGGGGGGGGGGGTGGTTGTCTTGTGTTGTATTATTGTATTGTATTGTATTTATTTATTTATATTGAAGTACAGTTGATTTACCATATAGTGTTAGTACTGTATGATGTCACTCATATGTGGACTTGAAAAAAAATACAAATGAATGCATATGCAAAATAGAAACAGATTCACAAACATAGAAAACAAAGTTATGGTTACCAAAGGGGAGGGGGGTGGGGAGGGACAAATTAGGGGCATGGGATTAACAAGTACAACCACCTGGATTTTTTAAAAAAACTGTTTCTAGGGACTTTCCTGGTGGCGCAGTGGTTAAGAATCTGCCTACCAATGCGGGGGACACAGTTTTGGTCTCTGGGCCAGGAAGATCCCACATGCCCCAGAGCAACTAAGCCCGTGTGTCACAACTACTGAGCCTGTGCTTTAGAGCCCTCGAGCCACAACTACTGAGCCTGTGCTCTAGAGCCCTCGAGCCACAACTACTGAGCCTGAGTGCCACAACTACTGAAGTCCGTGTGCCTAAAGCCCATGCTCCACAAGAGAAGCCACCGCAATGAGAAGCCCATGCACCGCAACGAAGAGTAGCCCCCACTTGCCTCAACTAGAGAAAGCCTGTGCACAGCAATGAAGACCCAATGCAGCTAAAAATAAATAAAATAAATTTATTTAAAAAGAAATTGTTTCTATTCATTTTTTTAGCTTTTTAAAAAATTGAATTATAGTTGATTTACAATGTTGTGTTAGTTTCAGGTGTACAGCTTCATGATTCAGTAATACACATATATATTCTTTTTCAGATTCTTTTCCATTATAGGTTATTACAAGATATTAAATATAGTTCCCTGTGCTACACAGTAAATCCTTGCTGGTTATCTATAACCATTTCTATGTTTATCTGTAACCTGTCTCTTGAGAGGGCTCCACGGTTTAAAGCATGTGTTTCTCTCTCTAGATCTTGATTTACCACCACAAATAACACCTGTGTACAATGACTGAGCTCAGACACGGAGCTCTCCTCCCCACCTCCTTCCAATGCTTGATGGTTTGCTTCAATTTTGGGTTCTACTATTTGTTTCTGTACCTTTAAACAGCATCTTATCCCTCTACCTCTTGTTCCATGTACTTTTCACAGTATCTCAAAGCCCTCAGTGTAAGATGAGGGGATGAGCGACCCCTACTCCCATTTTTCCTGTGTCTTCTCTCAGCCAGGCCTTAACTCTGGCATTGTTCAGGTGAATAACATTTACATTCTTTAATGAAAACAAAATTGAAACTTCCCGACTATTTCTATAACAGATTCCAAAAGTGTCCTATGATCAAATATTATAGGTGGTACATGGACAAACATTTTACAAAATAGTTTTATATTCATTTTAATATGCATTGGGAAATATATATGTATGCATGTATATAATGAGTCCTTCCACATATGATTACACAAATCTAATTGTTTAAGATGAAGCTAGAGTCAATTCCTAAAAGTTAAAACTGAGTCAAGGTGAAAAAAATATCAAATGATGTCCAATACCCGAGGCATGCAGATGTGGGAAAAATCATGAAGGGGGCTAAGAGTGATTGGAAAACGGGTTTTGATTCTCAAAGTCAAAAACCAGAAAGCACAGCAATTGCTTTGCTATGAGAGTACGTATCCTCCCCTGCCAAGCCCGGCACAAGCTGAGATGATATTTCCTTCCACAGGCTGGTGCCCCAGAGCCTGGGCTGCACACCAAGCAACGTGCAGGCATTGAGGACACTGTACGGTCAGGCCCCTCAAGGTGGCTGTTTTCTTGCTCTCTGTACACTCCCTGCTAGACCCGGCCCTGCTGCACTCTCACGACTATCCAATCCTCTTAATGATAGGGTTTAATTGGTCCCTGGTAACTGATGAGCCCACCTGATGTCAATTCCCCCTAAAACGGTAGCCTGCTTCTCCCCCGAGGAGCGCGGATGGCTGCCACGTCCTGCTTACCAGCTGCCATCCACGGAAGGGCGTCACCCCAGGACACTTTGTTTCAGACACGTAAGATCCCTTGTCCAATAGACCACTGATGTCTCTGTGGCTGTCTTTGGGCTCTTTCTTTGGTCTCGAGGCTGGGCAACCACCAGGTTTGCAGGCCTGCGGCGTACAGCCCAACACACATGTCGACTCTGTCTTCTTCCAATTAATCGTTTACTATCCTTCCACGGTCATCATGGTGCCATAGTTTGTTTTTGCAAGTTGTTTTTCTTGGTGTTCCTAATCACCTTTTTTTTTTTTTTTCTCACTCACCAAACAGCATATCTTCAGGTGGACCCATCTTCTGAGTCATCCCGCCTGTTACCTGGAGGGCGCCTTTTTACCTGGAGACACCCAGGAACTGTTGATTACGCCGCGGCTGTTGGGGTCCACGGCTGTTCCCCGTCTACACCCACAGGTCCGAAGTCATTCATTTGACCAATATTTATAGAGCATCCCCCCCCCGCCAGGAACTGTTTTTGAGGAAGGAACTAAAGAGAGAGAATCCCTGCCTTCCAGGAGCCTGTGTCCTAGTGGATAGACAAATAGTAACACACAGAACATCCTGGAATTAGCTGATGGTGAGAGCATGGAGAAAACAGACAGAAGGAGGGTGGGGAGTGCTGGGTGGGGGTGTGGTTTTAGCTGCGGTGGTTGGGGAAGGCCTCACTGAGAAGGTGATATCTGAGTAAACACTGAGGGAGCGAAGAGAGAGTCAACCAATATATGGGGACAGCGTGTCCCAGGCCAAGGGACAGCCCATACAGAGGCTGTGGGAAGAGCATGGAGTCCAGTGCAGCTGGGGGAGGCAGGAGGGAGGTATGGTAGGAGGTGAGCTGAGAGAGATGGTCAGGGCCGGATCAGAGGGCCCTGTGGCCCAACGCGAGGACTTTGGCTACTGCTCCGATAAGGGAAGCCCTTAGACGGTTCTGGCAGACAGCCGTGTGCTCTCAGAGATCAGCTGGAACAAGGCCTTCGAGGCCTCAGCCCTGCCAGGGGAGCCAAGACCCACTCTGCTCAGGGCGGCTCCCTGGGGCTAAGATTGGGAAGGCCAGTTGTCCACACCTGAAGATGCAGGGGCTCGGCCCTCAGCACATGCTGTCCTGAGTCTCTCCAGTCTCCTCCCTTCCCATGTCCTCACTCTCCCCGTCCCCACGTGTCCTCATTGTCCCTTTCAACACTCACTCCACCCCTCTCCTTTCCAAGCCCCGTTTTATCTAATCACGGGGAAGAAAAACTGGCTCTGGGTGCATGTTTGCATTATCACATGCTAGGTCAGATGTTTCTGGGAACCTCTGCTCTGCCTCATTGTGGACAGTGGAGGGAATGTGGCCCCCACAGGGTGGAGGGAAGGAGGCCGAGGTACGCAGAAAACCAGGTGACTACCAGAGATACAGCAGTGCCACAAGGAAGCGCCGACTGGCCCCCATCGCCCCAGTCTTCTAGTTTATTCCTTACCCACAACTCCAAGACGCAGCGACTATTAACCCCCTCCCTATGACAAAGCTCAGGCTCAGAGGGATTGGGCCCCTTCCCCAAGATCACTCAGCTCATAAGCAGAAGAAGCAGGATTTGAACCCAGGTCTGTGTCAATCCAAAGCTTGGGTTTCCCACTTCCTGTGGTTCCTTACTGTTAGAGACAGATCTTGAGGCTCCACAAAGAGCTAGGAGCTCTCTCTTAGAAAAATGTGAACAAACGGACACACACAGACACACACACACACAGACACACACACACACACAGACACACACACACACACAAAACGTTGTCTGTGACTTCAGGGGGTTCCCAGAGTCCAGGTAAGAGCACCTATACCATCTGTGGGCTGTCTCTCTGGAGAGCACTGCGTGGGCCGGGCCCTCCTTGTCACAATGCATCCTAGAGAGTCCTGTTGCCAGCCAGCAACCCCTCCCCACTCTACCCTGTCCCTCCCACACAGCCTGAGCAAGAGGAGAGCCCTCCAGCTGGTGCAGAAAACATTCTGGCCTCACACACAGGCAGAAACAGAATTTCCCAGTCAACAAACTCACACTGGCAAAACTGCAACTTTGTTTTTCTGTAAGGCCATGAATTATTTAAATCTCTCCTCCTTTCCTCCTATGGCAGAATAATTAATGTGTCCATTTCACAAAAACTGTCATTTTCAAGTTTAAACTAAGTCAAGTCCCAGCAGTTCCACTTTCAGGAATTTATCCTAGAGCTGGACCAACTTGAGTGCATACAGTGCAGGAATAAGGCTGTTTGTTTCAGCAAAAAACTGAAAGTAACCTCGATGTTCATTGTACAGGATGGGGTTAAGTGCTTGCTGGCCAGCCCTTCTGTGGAATGCTGTCCATCCCCAAAAGAGGACCAGGAAGCTCTCAATACAATAGGAAAAGCTCTCCGAGGAACACTGCCAAGTATGAGAAACAAGGTACAGAACTGTATATACTGTGTTACCATTTGTATATGTCCAGAATATTTCTGGAAGGATGCAAAAGCAACTTTTGACAGTGGTGGCTCTGGGAGAAGAAATGGGTGAGGGAAGAAGGGAGAAGAGGGGGAGGAAAATTTTACTTTTTACTGTGAAGTTCTCTACCTTTTTTAACAAAAAAATTTTATTGAGGTGACATTCACATAACATGACCATTTTAAAGTGCACAATTCAGTGGCATTTAGTACATTCACAAGGTTGTACCACCACCACCTCTATCTACTTCCAAAACATTCCATCACCCCCAAAAGGAAGCCCTGTACCCTTTTAAAAATCAACCCCCTTCATACCTTTTACGTGTTGCTGCTACATCAGTGAGACCCCCGACAAGAAAGAGATGGCCCACTCAGGGGGCAGTTAGAGAGGAGAGGGCAGGGTTTAGGGAGCCACAAAGCATGGCAAAGCAACAGCAGGGAGCTGGACCACTCCTGTGGCCCCAAGCCTGGTGGGATTTGGGACAGGAGCTTCAGCTGTCAGGACAAGAACGAAGCTGCCGCAGAAAGGGCAGCCAGCAGGACAGGAGCAAGAGGAGCCAGACTCCCAAACTCCTTCCACCCGCCCTCTGTTCTCCTGCTGCCGTCTGTGTTGGTCTAACCCAACCAGAGGCCAGGGGCCCCGGCGATGCCCACAAAAGGTCAGCTTTAGGGGACCGAGGCAGTGGAGAGCAGAGGCAGAATAACCAGCACATGGTTATAGACTCTGTTCCAAATGAAGGCAGTTAACTATTTCTAAACCTCAGCTAAATCAGACTCAGCAGCTCCATCCTTCCCCTCAGCACCATGTCCCAGCATCAGCCCTCTGTATGAGATGCACCTGTGGTCCTGGCCCTCTGGTGGGGTCAACCCTCCACGCCGGGAGCAGTGAGTACCCATGCTCCCGTCAGCCTCTGTTGCCAGCCTGCCGACCCTGCCCTCTCCTCATGTGGACCCTTGGTCCACTGCCTGCGTTGAGAAGGGGGCTGCCCAGGCCCTCTTGGCCCTGGAACCAGCTCCTCCTCTGTGGCCTGCACTGCATACTCTAGGGCCTTGTCACTTTCTTGGGAAGCCTCAGGCCCCTTTACTTTCTTCCCTCCTTACTGCTCAGGAGCCCCTCTCCAAGTCCCCCCAGGTCCTGGCTTCCTTTTTGAATGCTCTTCCCTTTCCAACTCCCAGGGTCCCTAAGAATCTGAGGGATGGGGTTGGGGGAGGGAGAACTTGTTCTGTCTCATTATACATCTTTCCAAACCTTTCCAGGCTTTCATCTTAACCAAAGCTTTTGAACTTCAAAGTCAAGAATTCTGTGTCTTTCTCTGATTCAGTTTCCCCTTGGCTGCGGGCTCACCACTCATCGCTCACAATGATGTCCCCCCGGGCACGTCTGATCAGCCCATGAGCATGGCTCTCCCCGTCACCTTCTCATGTCCAGTTGGAGCGGGCAGCCACCTTGGCCAGCCTCCAAGCCGCCACCCTCACGATCCAAACAGTTAACGTAAGGCCCGGAGAGGGGCAGAGACCTGCCTAAGTTCACGGGGACAAGGGGTCAGTGGACGATTCGGGCCTCAAAGCCAGACTCCCGGCCTCCTGTCTAATGTGCCTTCAGTGTATTGCGAGGCAGCATCCTGGGTCCATGCTCTGGATTTCTGTGGGTTCAGGCACGCTCTTTCTCAGCCACCTGCCTCCACCCGTGAAGACAGCACTACCTGTGACCCAGCTGAACCTAATGACCCCTTTTGGGGACATCTCGTAGACGCTCCACCAACGCCTCCTGTATACAGTTTACCCTCAGGTGAATCGTGTCCCCTCCAAAGTCATGCCCACCCAGCACCTCAGAATGTGACCTGATTTGAAAACAGGATCTTTATAGATCTGATTCTTTAAGATGATGTATACCGGGTTAGGGTGGGCCCTAGTCTAATGACTGGTGTCCTTAAGAGGAAATAGGGACAAAGACACAGACAGAAGACAGCCATGTGAAGACAGAGGCAGAGACTGGAGGCAACCCATCTACCAGCCAAGGAGCTTAAGGATTGCTGGGAACCACCAGAAGCTAGAAGAGGCAAAGAAGGATTCTTCCCTAGAGCTTTTAGAGACAGCATGGCCCTGATGACACGTTGACTTCAGACTTCTGGCCTCTAGAACTGTGAGAGAGTACATTTCTGTTTTAAGCCACCCAGTTGGTGGTACTTTGTTCCAGCAGGGAACTGATACGCCGTCTAAGGGGGGAGCGTTCTGGTACTCAGAGAAAGCCCCCGCCACCTTTTGCCCTGCCCTACAGGAATTTTCCACATCTGTTTATGGATGCCTGCAGACCCACCATCAGCACTCTTCTTTCCTTTAGCTGAAGGAACAGGTCCACGCTTCTATTTAGGTGCCCGTAGGTGATCCCTCTCCTAGGTCCCCTGTCACATCTGCTGCAGTGCAAATGCTTCTGTCAACTGTATCATAGTCCTCAGTGTTGGACATGTCTCCTTCCTTCCCCCGGACTGGGGCTCCTTGAGGGCAGGAGCCACAGGTCCTGCTCGGATCTCCAGCGCCCAGAGACGGGCCTGGGGGAGGTGGGCTGAGCGGTGGAACCCCTTCCCGGGGCGTCATCCAGCCGACGGTGAGGCAAGGTTGCAGGATGTGGGATGCGGGCAGTCGAGGTTAGCAGCCACTGCAGGGTCTGAGTCCAGATTGATGCTGAGACCCCCCTTGGGCTCCCACGGGGCCTTTTAAAGCCAGTGAGGAGGTTTTCTGGGGGCCCAGAAGCCCTGAGCCCATTGGCCAGACGTCCTGGGAGAATCAGAGCAGATTTGCATGAAAAAGAACACTGGCTTCATTGAAATTCTCCTCATCTTGGGTGAAACAAAATCACAAAGAAAAGGAAAGTTTTAATCCTGAGCAACTTCACCGCTGAGGAGCTTTTTGAGCTTCTAAAAATAGAGAGGAAATGGGTCTCTTTGGGCCACTCCAGTCACCGCCTCCCCAGGCCCGCCCCCCCTCCCCCCCACCCCGTCAAGGCCAGCCTCTCGTGCAGTGGGAGACTGCTCTCCCCAGCAGGTGCCCGCGGCTGGTGCCTCGCAGTTCTGGAGCCGGACGCAGCTGCCCCCCTCAGGACCCCAGCATGCCGGACAGCAGAGCAGCCCCACAGGAGAGCCGGCTGGATGCGAGCCTGGGGACCACCCAAGAAAACTTGGGAACTAGGTAAGTCAGAGGCTGGGCCTCTGTCCACTGAGCCTATGGCCGAGGTTTGGACTTGACTCTGCCATGTGAACCTGGGCAAGCTGCTTCGCTCTCTGAGCGTCAGTCTCTTCATCTGCGGAATGAAGGGAAAGCTCTGGATGATTTCTAAACGGGATGAGCCCTTCACGGGGGTATGTGTCGTTTGGAACTGTCTGCTCCCCGGCAGGGCCAAGAGAGGCGCAACCAAAGAACGAGGGCATGAGTCGGGGGCTGCAGTTGGATGGAGGAAGAGGATTTCAGTCAATGAGAATGTTTCCCTGTCTCCTCAAGGGGGGCCTTGGGCATGTGGAGTCAATGACAGACAAGGACAGACAGGAGCCAGAGGATCTGGCTCCAGTTTGCTGTGTGACCTTGGTGGGTCCCTGCCCCTCTCTGGGCTGCAACATCCCTGTCTGTACATGAATGCAGTGGTTGAAGTTTCCCCAAAGCCCTTCTGCTGTATGCATTCTACTAATCTGTAATTCGGAGGAAGCGGGTTCAATTTGTCAGCATCCACCAGTGCCCACTCGGGCCTGGTGCCCTGTCCATCCAAGGAGTGGGGCAATCCTGAGTAGCAGGGACCCAGTCCTGGCCCCAGGAGCCTCCAACCAGGAGGCAGGGAGAAGGCAGACACATGGAACCCTAGGGTCCAGATGCCTGTGGTCTGTGCCCAGGAAGAGCATAGACCAAGAGGAAGAGAGAGAAGCTTCTAACAGGAGACTCTTGAGACAGGCCTTGGGTGCTCAGGAGGAGACTGATAGTCAGAGAGGAAAGGCCACGCGGGTGGAGGGAACAGCATTGCAATGGGGAGGAGATACGAGGGAAGACAGGGAACTCAGGCAAGGGAGAGGCCTGGGCGGCTGGAGTGCGGAGGGGAGAAGCACAAGGGAGAAATGCCAGGGTCTGAGCCCTAGCAGGAGAAGTTGCCAGTGTTTGAGCTGCAGAGTGAATGGCCATTGTTCGCAATGGGGGGTTATGAGGAAGCAAAGATGGAGCAAACGGAATAGATGCTGAAGGGCCTCACAGGCAGAGGTCCTGCCCAGGGCTGGGGGCCTGGGCCCTGCCCTGGGTTTCCAGAGAACCGAGAGGGGACTCCTGTCCTTCTAGAAACAGGGGCTCCTTATCGGCCAGGCCTCCAAGAACGTGAGGTCCAGCCCTCTCCCTGGACACAGGCCACATACAGAAGGTCAATAGGACCTTCGAGGCGAGTTGGCTACAACCCCTCACCCTGGGGAATGGGCTCACAGAGGCCTGCGCCTGCTTTGCAGACTCTCTGAAAGGGAGGCAGCAGAGCCTCAGGCTGGGGCAGAGCCGGGAAGGGTGGGTAGGTGAGGGGCCTTGTGCGAGAAGGGAGGGCTGAAACCTCAGCGGGTCAGTCCCCCTGCTTTCTTGCTTAGCGACTGTGGGTAAGTTATTTAGTTTTTCTGAGCTTCGATATCACCCTCTGTACAAATGAAGACAAAACACCTGACCACTACTGACCTTGCAGAAAATCTGGACAGATTCTATCAGCCTGTGTGCATGAAGTGCTTTCAAAGGCACAAGGACCACCCCTCACAGGCATAGCGAACCTCCTAGCAATGCCTGGGAATTCTCTAAGCAGGCTAGGGGGCTCACGCCTTGGGTTCCCATCCAGCTCTGCTCCAGACCTACCCTGATTCTGGGCAAGTCACCCTCTCTGAGCCTCAGTTTCTCCATCTATCAAGTGGGGCATAATGCCTACTCTGTCGGCCTTGCAGAGCAGCCGTGAGGAAATAACTTTGAACCCTTGTTTAATGTTGGTCTAAAGTCAGAGGCTGTTACAGCTGCTGTGATGCCCCTCTTCACTTCTCTGCCCCCCCAGGTCGGTCCCAGCAGCAAAGGGCTCCAACTGAGTCTTGCCCATCTATCCTGGCCTTGTAACCACAGGCGGGCTGCTGCTCCTGGGGGGAGGGTGGGCCTGCATTCCTCTAATACCCTGAGAGGGCCCTTATCTTCCCAGGGTTGCAGAGGGGAGGCCGGAAATCAGGGAGGTGAAGACTGGTAGCAGAGGAGGATTTGTGTGCCAGGCTGACCCACATGAATTCCCTTTTGTGCCACACCACTTGCAGGGCTGGAGGGAAGGAGCCAGGCTGGGCCAGGAGAGGCTGAGTCTGTCTGCTGGGTTGGAGCTGGGATGGGTCAGGCCCTGATCTGGGAGCTCGTGCTCTGTGTCCTTTGAGACTGCGCTGTAGACCATGCCGTCCACCAAGGGTACCCATTGGGTATGCCCAGAGCCCTGTTAAATGCTTGGTCCAGTAGGGACACCAGCCTCCCTGAGCCTGAAGAAGCCCAGGTTGGAGGAAGGGCTTCAGAAGAACCAGAGAAGGGGACAGTTCATCCTGGATTTGAAAGGTCATGGATGCCTTGGTGGCAGGCAGGGGCTTCCTGTGGACTGAAGATGTGGTTGTGGAGGAGTTACAGGTGGCCGTCAGACCAGTCGGGTTGGGCCGGGCTAGCTCCTAGGTCTGTATAGGGCATTGTGGCTGGACTAAGGGCAGCCAGGCATGAGGGTTGCCAGAGCCAGAGGAAGAGGCAGAGAGGAGCCCTGGGAGGCGTGGAAGCAGCAGAAGCAGAAGGACAGCTTGTGTGGGGCGGTGACTCTGGCAGCGGTGAATACAGGCTGGAGTTGGGTGGGCTGGAGGCAGACGCCAGGAGAAGGGAGACTGCAGAGTCGAGTCTGGCCTGGGGAAGGATGGTGAGCTCTGAACTGTCCGTACACCCCCTGGGCTCCCAGCTGCCTCTCCCAGCACTGCCTGCTCAAAGACTGGGTGCTGAGAGGTGCCCCCTCAGAGCAAGGGTGTGGGGCAGGCACAGGAGGCTGCTGTAAGCCCAGTGAAGAAGGCTGTTCTCACTGATAAAGCTTTCCAAGGATGATAGGGAGTGAGCTCCCCATCTCTGGGGTATGCAAGCCTGGGAGGAACAAAAAAACCCTAATGCAAATGCTATGGAAATGATACAGGCATCCTTAAGAATATGGAATATCCAGCGCCTTCAAATTTTCCCAACTTCTTCCCCCTCACTTCCCCATAATATGCAAAATGGTTATTGTAGAGTTGCTTTTTCCCTCATATTTTATATCTTTACTATTTATCTGTTTTTGTAAGTATACATTCATTTATTCAAAATTATTTATTGTTGAATATGTCAGATACTGTGCTGAGAGAATATCACAGTAAACAAGTCCCTAACTTAAGGAATTAACATGTAGCAAAGACAGACAAATAATTATACAATTACTTATTAAAGTATAATTGTGAAAGGTACCATGAAAGAATTAAGGGGGAAAAGGAGCGAATGTGATCAATGCCACTGAATTGTATACTTAAAAATTGTTAAAATGGAAAATTTTTCATTTTTTAAGGTCTGACTCGGGGATTGGGGAAGTCTTCCTTGGGAAAAGCAAGGAAGTTGAGACCTGAAAGATGAGTAGGAGTTGGGTGGGGAAAGAGCTTTCTAAGAAAAGGGCGTAGCGTGTGCAAAGGCCCTGAGGTGGGAAGGAGCTTGTCGTGTTTGAGAAACTAAAAGGCCAGTCGGCCCAGGGCAGAGGACGTGGGAGTATAAGTGCCACAGGAAGGCAAGGTCAAGGGTCTAGGATAAAGGGCAGGGCACATCCTGAAAGTTAGAGTCCCTGGGCAAAGTAACCCTGGTCCTAGACATCTGAATACAGATCTGGGTGCCTTCAGGATGCAGGTCAGCCCAGGCCAGCGCCGAGTCCTTGCAGGGGCTGCAGAGTCGCTGGCTGGGGACAGCAGAGCCCAAGCTGTCCCGGAGTCAGAACGCTGGGCCGGAAGCTGACTCACTCTGTCCCCAGGCAAGTCCCTGAATGGTAGACTCTCAGGCCAGTGGGGGTTTTTTAGATCACTGAGTCTAACCCACTCTGTCACAACATTCACATATTGTCAACCTAGCCTGACCTGAATACCTCCAGGAATGAGGAACTCACTACTTACTACTTTGTCCTGCAAAAGACATGGGCAGCAGCAGTGGGAGATAGTCCTGTATCACACCGGCTTCCATGAGTGCCCCCTGGGTCCTGGCTCTAGCCTCCTCCCCAGGCAGCCCTAGCTCCTTGCAAAGGAACCTGTGAGGAACATTTAATGTCAGGGCTGGGAAGGTGCCTTGGAAACTGCAAAGGTCACAACCATGTGAAGGACATCCAGGACCTAGCTTGGACTCTAGACCCAAGAAGCTGTAAAATAAGAATTTACATCTGCAAAATGTAATAGGTTGTATGTTTTTTATTAATGGTAGTAAAATTTTTATATAGTGAAATGTGTAGCTATGAGTATAAGTTGATGACTTTTGGCAAAAAGTATATACCCCTCTAATCAACGAAATATAGAACATTTTCCTCACCCCAGAATGCTCCCTTCCAGTTAACTCTCACCCGCCACGTGTCCTTAAGCAACCGGTTTTGAACAGCCACTGTTCTGGCTGTTCTTGGCCATCGTGTAAATGGAATCACACAGTATGTACTTTTCTGCGTCTGGCTCCTTTCACTCATCATGTGTGCAGGATTCCTCCATTCTGTGAAGTGTTTCAGGAGTTCATTGTTTCATATTGCTGAGGAGAATGCTGCCGTGCAGCTAGATAACCATGTGTTTATCCGTTCTGTGGAGGGCATTTGAGTTGTTTCTAGTTTGGTGATTTTATGAGTAAAGCTGCTACGAACATTCTCGTATAAGGTTTTTCTGTGGACGTATATACTCATTTCCTTGGAGAAGACCCTAGAAATACAGCTGTTGTATATGTTTAAAGAAGCCACCAGAAGTTTTGCGAAGTGCCATCCCCGAGCGCAGTTTCTGTTGCTCTTCATGTTGTCAACACTAAATATTGTTACTCTTTTTAATTTTCACTATTCTGGTGGGCGAAGAGTGGTATCTTATTGTGGTTTTAATTTTAATTTCCCTGATAATGATGTTATGCTTATTTTCACGTGCTTATTGGCCATTTCTATATCTTCTTTTGTGAAGCCTCTAGGCAGACCTTTAGACCATTTTGTAATTGTGTTCTTAATCCTTCTATTATTGATTTGCAGAGATTTCTCTGTATATTCTGGACATCAGCCCCTCACTAGATACTTGTATGGAAAATATTATCTCCCAGGTTGTGGCTTATCTTCATTTCCTTAATGGTGTCTTTTGAAGAGCAGACATCTTTTCATCGGATGAATCTAATTTATCTAATTTTTCTCTTATGGTTAGTGCTTTTGTGTCCTCTCTAAGAAATCTTAGCCTGTTCTAAGGTCAAGGTCAAAAATACTTTTTTCTGTGTGTTCTACTAGAAGCTTTATAGGTTTAGCCTTTACATTTAGGCCTATGATCCATCCAAATTAATATTTTCTTTTCTCCCACCTATTTATCCAGTTATTCAAGTGCCATTTGTTGGAAATGAATTTTTTGTTTCAGTATTAAATTGCTGTGGCTCCTTTGTTTAAAAAAAAAAAAAGTCAATTGGCCATATGTCAGACAGGGCCTATTTCTGGATTTTCTTCCATTGAACTATTTTTCTATATTCATGTCAACACCACACTGTCTTCATTACTATAGCTTTATATTAAGTCTTGAATCAGGTAGTGTTGGTCCTCCAATTTCCTCTTTTCTATTTTTTTTTAAGATTGTTTTGGCCATCCTGGGTGCAGTAGGCAGCCTCTAAGATGCTTCTCAATGATTCTTACCTTCTGGATTCTTGTGTAATCCCTTACCCTTGAACCTGGGCCAACCTAGCAACTCATTTCTAACGAGTAGAACATGGCAAAAGTGATGGGATTTCACTTCAGAGATGTGGTTACAAGAAGATCGTGATTTCAGTTTTACTGCTCTCCCTCCCTCATTTTCTTACTTTCTTGCTCTGAGGAAAAGGCCCAGGTGTCAAGGTCTCTGAGGGAGACCTCTGGCCAATAGCCAGTAAGGATTTGAGACCCTCAGCCCAACAACCTGCAAGGAACTTAATTCTGCTAACAACCCCATGAGTGAGCTTGGAAACAGATCCTCTCCCAGTTGAATCTTCATATGAGACTGCAGCCCTGGCTGACAGTTTGATGACAATATCATGAGAGATTTTGAGCCAGAGGCACTCAGTTAAGCCACACCTAGATGTCTAACCCACAGAAACTGTAAGATAATAAATGCTTGATCTTTAAAAGTCACTACATTTGCGGATACTTGTTATGGAAAAATAGGTTCCTAACACAATAACTCCTTTGTATTTCCATGCAAAGTTTAGAATTATCTTGTCAGTCTCAACAAAAAAGACTGCTGAAGTTTTGACTGAGAATAAATTGAATCTATATTTCAAATTGGGGAGAATATCCTGATCAGTGAATGTGGTGTGTATTTCCATTTATTTAGGTCTTTGATTTCTCTCAACTATGATTTGTAGTTTTTAGTGTAGATGTCTTACACATTTTTTCCTGTATAGGGTTTGATACTATGTAAATTGTATTTTAAAGTTAATTTTCTAATCATTTGTTGTTTATATAAAAATACAACTGATTTTTTTTTTAAATTGACCTTGTATCCTGTGATATCACTAAACTCATTTATTCTAGTTCTTCTTTTATAGATCCCCTAGGAGTTCTTAATATACACAATTTTGTTATCTATTTTAAAAGATAGTTTTACTTCTTTTCTTACTTCCAATCATTTTGCCTCTTAATTTTTTTTTTTTGTCTTATTGCACAGGCTAGGACCTCCAATATACTGCTGAATAGAGGTGGTAAGAGTGGGTATTAAGAGTGGGCATCCTTGCCTTGTTTCTAATGTATTCAGCATTTCCAGTGACCTTCATTCCTTCTGTAGATCCATGTTTCTATCTGGTGTAATTCCTATCAACCTGAATAAATCCTTACTGCATTTCTTATAGTGAAAGTGTTCTAGTTACCTCTCACTGCTTAACAAATCACTCAAAACTGTAGTGCCTCAAACCAACAATAATCATTTATTACCTCTCATGGTTTCTATGGGCCAGTAACTCAGGGGCAACTTAGTTAAGCTGTCCTGGCTCAGGGTCTCTCATGAGGTTACAGCCAAGATGTGAGCCAGGGTAACTAACACTCACCTGGAACTGGAAGACCCTCTTTCAAGCTCACTTACAAGGTTGTTGGCAGACCTCTGTTCCTCATTGGCTGTGTTAGTTTCCTATTGCCACTTTAACAAATTACCGCAGGTGTGGTGGTTTAAGGCGGAAATGTATTCTTTCGGAGGTCTGGAGGCCAGAAGTCTGAAATCAGTTTCACAGGGCTAAAATCAAGGTGTCAGCAGAGATGTGCTCCTTCCAGAGGCTCTAGGGGAGAATCTGTTCTTTGCCTCTTCCACCTCCTGGAGGCTACCAGCATCTGCCCTTGGCACCACTCCAATCTCTTCCTCTGTGGTCATATTGCCTTCTCTTCTCTGTGTGGCAAATCTTCCTCTGCCTTCCTCTTGTAAGGATACAAGTGATTGTATTTAGTGCCCACCTGGGTAATCCAGAATAATGTCCCTGTCGCAAGATCCTTAATTTAATTACATCTGCAAAATCCTTTTTCTTCCTTCCTCCCTTCCTTCCTTTCTTTTCTTCCTTTCTTCCTTCCTTCCTTTTCGTCCTTTCTTCCTTCCTTCCCTCCTTCCTTCCTGGCTCCCTCCCTCCTTCTCTCTCTCTCTTTCTTTCTTTCTTTTTTGAGGGGAGGCATGTAAGGTAACATTCAGTTTCCAGAGATTAGGAGATGAATATCTGGGGGGAACATTTTTCAACTTACTACACTGGTGTTGGCCAGAGACCGTAGTTTTGGCAGTGGACCTCTCTATAGACGGCTTAAGTGTCCTCTTGACCTGACAGCCGGTGAGCTGGTGCCTGGGCCCAGGGCCACCTCAAAGTCTCCTTTACTCATATGTCTGATGCCTGAGGAGGTAAGACTCAAGAAGCTGGGATTGGGAGCAGCTGCGGAGCCTCAGCATCTCTATTTCTCTGTGGCTTCTTCACGTGGTCTCCTTCATGGTGGCTTCAAGGTAGCCAGACTTCTGACATGGTGGGTCAGGGATCCCAAAAGCATGTGTCTTGAGAGAGTCAGGTGAAAACTGTATCACCTCTTATGATCCAGCCTTGGAAGTTGCATAGTGTCACTTCTACTACATTGCATTTGTTAGAAGCTGGTCATTAAGGCCATGCCATATTCAAGGAGGGGAGAATAAGACTCAGCCTGTTGATGGGAAGAGTGTGAAGAATTTGCAGACACGACTTCAAGTCATCACAGAAGTGTGCTGGCGAAAAATCCCCCCATCTGTCATTTAAATGAAATATTACTTCACTTTTTTAATTGAAATATAGTTGATTTACAATGTTGTGTTAACTTCAGGTATACAGCAAAATGATTCAGATATATATATATATACACACACACACATATATATATATATTCTTTTATAGATTCTTTTCCATTATAGGTTATTATGATATTGAGTATAGTTCCCTATGCTATACAGTAGGTCCTTGTTGGTTATCTATTTTATATTCACTTTCTTTTTGAAAGATAGTTGATGTTGTCTCACAGGTAACTGAGGCTCTGTTCATTTTTTAAATATAATAGCTCTATTGAGAAATAAATCACATGCTGTAAAATTTGCCCATTTAAAGTATAAAATCCAATGGTTTTTAGTATATTCCCAGAGCTGTGCAAACATCACCACAGTCCATTTTTTAATTTTATTTCATTCCACTTCATTATTATTTTTTGTGGCCGTGCCATGCAGCAGGTGGGATCTTAGTTCCCCGACCAGGGATGAGCTCCTGCCCCTTGCAGTGGAAGCATGGAGTCTTAACCACTGGACCGCCAGGGAAGTCCCCACAGTCCATTTAAAAATATTTTCATCACCCCAAAAGAAACCCTAGGCCTATTAGCAGTCACTCTCCATTTCCCCTCAAGCCTCCAGCCCCAGAACAAATCTGCTTTTTGTTTCTATAGATTTGCTTATTCTGGACCTTTCACCTAAATGAACTGATATATCATCTCTTGTGAATGACTTCTTTCACTTAGAATGATGTTTTCATGACTCAGCTGTGTTGTATCATGTATTAGTATTTCATTCCTTTTAAGGCCAAATAATATTCCACTGTATGGACATGCCACATTTTGTTTACCCATTCATCTGTTGATGGACATTTGAGTTTTCATTTTCTGGCTATTATGAATAATGCTCCAATGAACATTTATGTACAAGTTTTTATATGGACATATGTTTTAATTTCTTTTGGGTATAAACCTATAAGTGGAATTGTTTGGTCATATAATAACTATGTATCACCTCTTGAGGAACTAGGAGACTGTTTCCAAAGCAGCCACATTACTACCAGCAGTGTATGAGAGTTCCAGTTTCTCCACATCCTCACCAACTATCTGTCTTTTATATACAGCCATTCTAGTGGGCATGAAGTGTTATCTTATTCTGGTTTTGATTTGCATTTCCTAATAGCTGATGATGCTGAACATCCTTTTTTTTTTTTTAATAGTTGTGGCTCACGGGCTCTAAAGCGCAGGCTCAACAGCTGTGGCGCACAGGCTCAGCTGCTCCGTGGCATGTGGGATCTTCCCGGCCCAGGGCTAGAACCCGTGTCCCCTGCATTGGCAGGCGGACTCTCAACCACTGCGCCCCCCAGGAAGCCTGCTGAACATCCTTTAATGTGCTTGTTGTCCATTTGTATATCTTCTTTGGGGAAATGTTTATTCAAATCCCTTGCCCAGTTTTAATTGGGTTATTTTTCTTTTTGTCTTTTTATTGTTGTTGTTGAATTGTTAGAGTTCCTTACATATCCTATACCATTCACTTGTCAGATAAATGATGTGCAAATATTTCCTTCCATTCTGTGGGTTGTCTTTTTCTTGATGGTGTTCTTTGAAGCACAAAGAGGTTTAATCTTGATGTAGTCCAATTTGCCTGTTTTTCCTTTGTTACCTTTGCTTTTGGTGTCATAGCTAAGAAGGATCTACCTAACTCAACTCCACCTCCACACTTTCACTGCCAAGGGCATCAGTTCCATCCCTGGTCAGGGAGCTCAAGTCCACATAGATTTTCTTCTAATATTTTTAAAGTTTAAGCTCTTACATTTAGGTCTTTGATACAATCTGAGTTACTTTTTTGTGTGTGGTGTGAGGAAAGGGTCCAACATTATTCTTTTGCACGTGGTTGTTGAGTTGTTCCCACACCATTTGTTGAAAAGAATACTTTCCCCATTGAATTGTCATGGCACCCTTGTTGAAAATCAATTGACTATAAATGTGAAGGTGGATTTCTGGATTCTATATTCTATTCCATTAATCTATTTGTCTATCCTATGCCAGTACCACTTTGTCCTGATTACTGTAGGACATACTGTAGGTTTATAGTATGTTTTGAAATCAAGAAGTGTGGATCCTCCAACTCTATTCTTTTTCAAGATTGCTTTGTCTATCTTGGGTCTTTTGTAGTTTCATAGTAATTTCAGACTGGCTTGTTAATTTCTGCCAAAATGACAGCTGGGATTTTGACAGGGATTATGTTGACCTGTAGATCAATTTGGCCATCTTAACAATATTATTATTGCCATCTCAACAATATTAAGCCTCTTGATCTTGAGATGACTTTGCATTTGCTTAGCTTTTTGTTAATTTCTTTTTCATCAATGTTTCATTCTGTTCAATTAAAAAAATCTTTTTTCTCTCTACTCTTTGGATTGAATAATTTCTATTATTCTGTCTTCAGGTGTATGAACTTTTTTTGGGGGGGGGGTAGGAGGGAGTAGTTTCCAATCTGCTGTTAAGCTCATCTGGTAAATTTTTCATTTCAGGGATTACGCTTTTATACTTTCTATTTTTATGTGGTGAGTCTCCATCTGTTCATCAGTTACATAATTTTTTCTTTAAATGATCAGACGTGTTAGTAGCTGATTTTAAGTCTTTGTGTATTTATTCCAACATCTGTGTCATACCTGAGTGTGTTTCTATTGGCTGTTTTCCCCCTTAATTTTGGCTCACATTTCCTGCTTTTTCAGATGTCTGATCATTTTTTGTTATATGTTTGTTATTGTGATGATATGTCAGGAATGTGTTGATTTGAAGAATTTAAAAATACATGTGCATTAAACTAGAGTCTCAGCTACAATGCTCTGCCTTTCTGAGTCCGTTGCTCCTAAGAAATCCCTGTTGCTGAAGTGTGGGGAGAGGGATAAGGAGCCTCATCCAGTTTTAGGCAGTGCGAATGGTGGTTCAGAACATAAAATCTGCAGTCAGATTGCCTGGATTTGAATCCCAACTATTCCAATTACAAGCTGTATAAGTTTCGGCAAGTTATTTCATCCCTCTGTGCTTCCATTTCCAATTAAATGGAGGATTCGAACTTAGTACCTACTTTATAAGATTGTTGAGATAAGTAAATGAGTTAACACATGTAACGCAATTGGAACAGTGCCTGGCACATGCTAATTGCTCAGTAAGTGTTAGTTCTCACTTTTAAAAAGGTGAAACCATGTTCCCCTAAAAGACCAAGCTCCCGCAGCTCTGTGCCCCCACGGTGTGACCCCCTTGCCTGCCATGCTCACAGATATCTCTCCTTCACCTCCCTCTTTAGACTGGGGGCTCCTCCAGGGCAGGGACCAAGTCTGAAGCCAACATTGATGTGCCTCAGGGGCACGACACCCCTGTTGGTAGAAGTCTGACCCCCAGCTTTGCCCCCAACCTGACACCATGAAGTTCCTCTGGCTGAGGAATGGGCAGTGTTCTTCCTTCCTCTTATCTCCTTAGAAGAAAAGTGGAAAACCACCCATTATCAGAGCTGGGACTTAGAGACCATCCCTTCTACCCCTTCATGTTGTAGATGGAGTAACTGAAGCCCTAATAGGAAAAGAAGTGTGCCCAAAGTCAGACTTGTGGTACTTCAAATAAAAATGGCAAGTGTTGGGAGATGGCAATCTTCTAGCAGTCTTTGCTTTATGTTGGAATTATGTCAACTCCAAGCTTCATACTGTCCTCTCAATTATGATTCAAAACACCAATTGACAATTATCTGTTTGTCCTTCATGCAACATGAGAAAATGGTTTGATGGTTTAAACCTTGCCTATATACAAAATTTTTCAAAATTTTGGAGGAAGGGTATAATAAAAGGGTCCAATGATGGGATGCCCATCTTTCTACGCCTCCCTCCCTTTTGCCCCTGCCCCACCCACTCGAATCACCTCAGTAGGCCTGAGACTACTGAGTACAGCCTCTTGGTTAAGAGCATAAACACTGAAGCCCACCTGTCCAAATCTGCATCCTGCTCTGCTAACCGAAAGACCTTGGGCAAGGTGCGTAATCTCCTTGTACCTCAGTTTCCTCATCTGTAAAGTGGGGATAGTGATGGGAGCTACCTCGCTGGGCTGTTGTGAGGATTAAATGAGCACAGAACATTGCCTGGCACACAGTTAGTGCTGCATACGTGTTAGCTATTAGCCATGACTATCATCACTCTTGCCTTGTTTTCCACCTGGCCCCTCAGGCCTGGGAGCCGAGTAACACCCAACCTCACAGTCTTGTCCCTGCCCGGTGCAGCAGAGTTTCAGCTCAGGCCCCCAAATTACCAAACTGGAAGGCCTTCCGTCTGTGACTTACCTGAGGAAACTGAATTCCAGAGAGGACCAAGGATTTGCCCAAGGTTACCCAACTAAGGCAGAACCTGGGCTAGAATGCAGGTGTCCCAGCTCCCGGGGACGTGTCTAAGGCATGACCGGCTGGGCTCTTTCCAGGCTTTGAGGGGAGCTGGGTGTGACCGTGCAGTCTATGTGATCGGCTGGACAGGGTTCAATACTGGCCCACTGTCAGTTGGATTAAAGTCAGCTGGCTGATGGGATGGTCCCACACATCATGGTGGGAGCCAAGGTGAAGCTGGGACTAGCCTTTGGCTTCTCAGCAAACACTCTGCTGTTGGGCCTTTGGACTGGGGCCTCAGTCACAGTCAAGGGCCCCTGGGTGCCTGCCCCAAACATATTCCTTCTGGTGGATCTGGCGGGATATGTCTTAGACACCCCCTGCCCTGCCCTAATCCTTTCTGAGAGACCATGGCTCCCCAAGAGATCCCTGCATTGGCCCGGGTCCCCCCATAAGCTGGGGGACCAAGGCCAGGGACGGTCCACAGCCTGAGTCTGTGACCGGGGCCCTGGACCCTTTCCTGTCTGCACCAGCCTCCCCTGCTGTACCGTTGCCTGTGACACTTGCCCTCTGCCTCACCTAAAATAAACCTTCACCCCTATCCAACTTTCCCCCTTTAATTTCGCTGTACCCCCTACCCCAGCCTGGGTCTGGTGACTCCACAGTGACCTCGACTGCATCTTTGTTTATTGACTGTCAATCCCATCATCTCTAAGCCTTTGAGCAGGGACCAGGCTCAGGCTGTCCCCAGGCCCCCTGCAGTGTCTGCAGAGGAGGAAATTAATCAATAATCCTAGCAGGAAGGAGGAGCCTCGCGGAGCTGTCCGTCATGGGGCAGCGAGAGATCATTTCCAACGCTGAGAATACGGGCTTAACATTTTTATTTCTTGGTAGACAATCATGTTTTAAAACATAACACCCAGCCTCTAAATGTTAAGTGTTCTGGGATGGACTCAGCCAGGGAAGCTCCAGGAAGAAACAGGAGAGCTGGGGGTCCCTCCCAGAGGGCTTCCTGGAGGAGAAGAGGTCTGAAGAACAGTTGGAAGCTTCTGCCAAGGGAGGCAAGCTTGTGGTTTTTGAGAGGAGATAGAAAGGGAAGATGACACACTTCCCAAGCCTTCTTGCTTAGAATAAGCCCATTTGCCCAGCCTCCTCACCAGCTGGGAAACTCTACATCCAGAGTGGTTGTCGAGCTGCCCGGGAGGGGCTGAGGGATCTGGGCTTGTGTTCCTGCTGGCCCCCGCGGTGAGGACATTTCTCCTGCCATCCCCCACCCACATCGACCCCCAGTGCCAGCTCCCATCACCAACAACAATGCTCTGTCCTTGCTAGGAAAGCAAGAGGAGGAGGAGGAGGAAGAGGGGGGCAGCTCGTATCCTCTTCAGGACAGAGGGAGAGTCCGCTTTCCTTTCTGGGGTTCACTGGGTTGGTTGTTAATATAGCGTGGGCTTCCAAAACCCCCTGGGCACCCTGAGACTGCAAGAGAGCATCTGGGCACATTGATGGAGGAGGGCGCAAGGGGACGGCTTCCGGGATGTTCTCAGAGGGCTCATAACCCGCGGGACACTCAGGAGCAGCACCTCGGACCCGAATTGTCAGGGTGCTCTGAGGTGGCAGTGGGCAAGGGTCGCTGGGGAAAAGGCTGCTAAGAAACTGGAATTTGAGGGACTTCCCTGGTGGTCCAGTGGGACTCCATGCTTCCACTGCAGGGGACACAGGTTCGATCCCTGGTCAGGGAACTAAAGATCATGCATGCTGTGCGGTGCAGTCAAAAAATTAAAAAAAAGAAAGAAACTGGAATTTGAAAGGGCAGAATTCTCTTGACGGTGGTATGCTATAGTGACATGCCAGCGTGGTGTAGCAGCCTGGGCGTCATCTGCCATCTGACTGGGTTGGAGGGCCTTAGAATAACCCCTGCCCCATCCTGCTTACTATGCCCTGCACCTTAGCCTTCAAATGAGGGCTTAAATTCCACCTAACACCCAGTGGGACTGCCTCCCTTTTTTTTTTAACCTCATCCTATCCCCACTCACCCCAAGGCAGCTGGAGGGTGAAAACTAAGGTTGGGAGGGGACTCTGGGGTGATGGGAGGGGAGGCGAACTAGCACAGTGGTTGGGAAGGGGGTTTCTAGAGAGTATGGCCCAGGTTTTAGATGTTGCAGGTTTAAACCTGAGAGTCTCTGGAATGAGGTGGAAGTGGAGGGGGTGTTAGAGGACAAAGGGCAACGTGCAGAGACATTGTTACCATGGAAGTGGGGCTTGCCAGAGGCGACATGAGATGGAGCTGTTGGCTGAGTTTTATGATGCAAATAATGGTTAGGTGTAGCTTATGTGGTGTCCTGGTTTCAGGGCCAGTTATGGAGACCTGGATTTTAAATGCCATCTCTGCCTCTTCTTGCTGGGTGTGTGACACTGAACAAGTATAAAGGTCTCTGGGCCTCTGTCACCTCACTTGCAAAATGGGACTATTACTGCATCCCGCATTAGGCTGTTGGGAGGATGCAGAGAACTAATGCACGTAAAGCACTTGGCACAATATGTACATTTAGTAAAGAAAAGTTAAAACCAAACCAAACAAAACAACAAAAAGTCAAGTTTCCTGCCCGGTCCCTGGGGCTCGGGGCAGGCTCCATGTGGAGGGCCCAGGGGCAAGAGCAGTGTCCGCCTGTGGCTCTACCAAGGATGACACACCCACCTGCACTGGCAGGCCCTTCCCCTGCCTCCCAAACCTCTTTGTGTAAGCCTCACAGGTGGGCAGCTAGGACCTGTGCTAGATGGGTCAGAGGCACCTGGGGCCACACCTCACCCGCAGCCCCGGGGCTGACTGGGGCGGGTCCCCACTCATGCCCAGCCCCACTGCCTCCTCACCTGGAACCAGGGGACCTGGCAGCACTGGCTCCCACACCCACGGTGCCTTAGCTGAAGGAGCACAGGGGATACTAAGCCCCGTGCCAGCCAGCCCCAAGGAGGAAGGTGAGCGTCCTGGGGCAGCCAGACCCTCCCCGGCTCGCAGTCCACTGTAAGTCCTCAGTGGGGGTCTTCCGGCTGGGAATCAGGAATCACAAGAACGATTTCAGGGGGCCTGATCGTCGAGGTGAGACTAAGGAGCAGTGAGGGGCATGGGGTCCACCGGGCAGGGGAGTGCAGAAGCCAGTGGGAAGCAGCGTTGAAGACCAGGTTGCTGCTGTTGAGAGTTCCAGCCTGTGCAGAGGGACCGGCCTGTGTGGCCAGGGCCGTGGGACTGCTTCTCTCCCTGCTTGGGGTTTTTAGGATTTGGAGACGTATTTGGGCAATGCCCTCCATTGAAAACATCCTGCAGCGGATAGGAGGAGGGTTCTCCCTTTGCCCCCAGAGCAGAGAGGGGTGAGAACCAGAACAAGTAACAGGGAATGGGGCGCGGGGGCGGGCATTGCCAACAGTGGGCAGGAGTCTTTGCAAAGCAGGAGGCCCGAGAATTTGATGTATTTGCTCATCCTGGTAATGGATGGGTCCTGGGGACTAGAGAGCCCAGACCCCGAAGGCAGAAATCTCCTGCGACGCTGCGTTGTTCCCGATGCGATGGGAGGCGGTAAATTACAGTCAGCTACCAAGGCCAGGAGCCAGTGAGTCATGCCCAGGAAGAAGGGCAGCTGCCCCCTGCCCCAGCCAGGCCGCGAGGTGACTCACACTGTGTCTCTACTGCAGGGCGGTTTGGTGGCCCTGGGCCTCTCTGGGGCTGATGCGGCTCTCCAGGGGGACACCGGGACACACTCTCTGAGGTTCTCGCTCTCTCCTGGGTGAGCTCGCAGGGGGAGGCCACCCCTTGGGGACCATGCCAGAGGCACTCCTGCTCAGGTCTGCCAGCTCCATCCTGAGGACAGTGTAAGGAACAAGGATCCCACCCTCTTTCCACCTCCCGGCCCCCAAGCTGCCCCCCAGGGAGAGTACCCAGGCTTGGCAGGGTGCCTGAACCCCCAGACTTGGATTGGGACTTTTTACCCTACTTAGTCACTGTCCTAATCTCACCAAAGAATTTCCTCCCATTTATTCCCCAAAAGATACATGAGAGTCCACCAGAAAGGATGAGAGCTGATGATATACTAAAGATTTTACGTGTATCCTCTTATCCTCACAATAGCCATAGGCTTTAGGCAGAAAACCAAGGCTCAGAGAGGTACAGTGACTTGCCCAAGGTCATACAGCAATTAAAGTGACTTAAATGCAGGCAGGCTGACTCTGGTAAATCTCAATGCTCTATTGTTTCAAGAAAGCATTTATTGAGCACCTACTGCATACAGAGCAGAGGGTTGACTGGGAAGAAATAAAGAGGAGATGGATCTCCATCCCTGAGGGGTTCACATGGAAAATGAAGGCTCTCCTGAACTTAAATGTCACATGTATAGAAACAATTTGAGAATGATTAGATCCAACCAACATTTACCGAGTTCCAACTGCATGCCAGAGAATACTTAGGGCCAGAGGACAGGGTTGAATCAGGCATGACCCCTGCTCTCAAGAAGATTTCCCAAGCCACGTATGATCTTCAAAGTGCAAACCTGAGTGTTTGAGGGCTGCAAGGGTGAGAGGGTGTTGGGATAATTCAGGAGGACTTCCTGGAGGAGCTGAAGGAAGCTTTTGGCAGGCTCTGTCTTTAAATGGTTCCCATTGGCTCTTCTGGCAGGATTGGAGGAGAAAGGAGAGCCAGTTCAGAGAAAGGAGCATGCAGGCTCTCCCAGACTCCTCTGCCTGCATCACGCACCTCACAATGTATCTGCTCATACGTGCCCATCAAGTGTTTTCTTGCTCCCGGTGCTTCTGGGCAGGTGCTAAAGAAGTTTTTGCTTCTGTGAAAGCGAGTAAGGCAAGATGCTCATAGTGTGTGTGTGTGTGTGTGTGTGTGTGTGTGTGTGTGTGTGTGTGTGTGAGAGAGAGAGAGAGAGAGAGGGAGAGAGAGAGAGAGAGAGTGAGCTGGGGTTGAGAGCAATTCCTGTCCTCATCAGGGATCCTTTTTGGATCTTCTTGCTCCTAGGAATGAGAAAAGCAGAGGCAATTCAGCCTCCTGGGGCCATTCTCCTGCCATCACTGTCATTCTGCTACTTAGGAACTTCTGCCTCTGGGACTGAGCAAGGTTCTGGAGCGCTGCATTCCAGGAGGGGGCTAAGATTCCAGAATGACAGGAACACTGTGTGAATCACCTTTGACAGACCCATCATGTTGGCTTTAACGGTCGTTCCTCACCTGCTGGGGTCATTTACCGGCCACTTGTGCCTTCTGGAACAGCAGCAAGAGTCAGAAAGGGCCCAAAATGCATTTGAGGAGTCGAAACAGGAGGGATTGCTCCCCAAATCTCTTTTCTTTAAGGAAAACATTATAGATTCCACTTTGGAAGCCATCTCCTCTGATTTAATTGACAATTCTAACAAGCTTGGCTATTTTCTTTCCCAGTCTGCTACCAAAAAACCCTGTAAAGTAGAAGGGAGGTGAGTTGCTAGAGGCCAGCACAGTGACAGTGGCAGGAAGTGACCACTAGTCATGCAGGCGAGGATTAAAAACTAAAGATGACCGCGGCCAACAGCGACACATGAGCGTGTGAGGCTGCAGCCACCTTGGGACAGGGAAGATGGCCCTTGACACAGTGCAGTCTGGCTCACTTTTTTTTTTTTTTTTTTTTCTCTTGGTGGGATCTTTCTGGAGCAGGGATCGAACCCATGTCCCCTGCATTGGCAGGTGGATTCTTAACCACTGCACTACCTAGGAAGCCCCGTGGCTCACTTTTGTGTTACAAGCCAGACCAGTAGAGTCTGTTACTACCATGACCCTGAGTGAGCAGGAAAAAAGTTATAGGGAGGTGCAGCAAGTTCTATTTCAAATGATAGACAAGGGTGCCCTCCCACTAAGGGGACTGAATCTTAAAGGTTTGAGCCAAGGGGACGAGCACACTTTCCTCCTTTGGATAATTAGGTTTGTTTTGTGTTTGTCTTGTTTGTTTTTTAAGCTCTCTATTGGGGTATAATTGCTTTACACCGTTGTGCCAGTTTTTGCTGTACAACAAAGTGAATTAGCTGTATGTATACATGTATCCGCATGTCCCCTCCCTCCCGTGACTCCTTCCCACCCTCCACACCCCACCCCTCTAAGTCATCACCAGTCCTCGAGTTGATCTCCCTGTGCTGTGCAGCAGCTTCCCACCAGCTATCCATTTTACATTTGGTAGAGTATATATGTCAATGCAACTCTCTCACTTCGTCCCAGGACACGGGGTGGGGGATAACCAGGTTTTGACCCTCTCTTAATCAAGCATCCCGTATTCTTCAGGCACAGGGCGTAGAGGGTTGAATAAGACCCTCCATGGGCCATCCTCAAGGGTAAGTGGGGGGTTCTCTGTCACACCAAGTACAGGCAGGGGGACAAGAGGGAGGGGGAGGACAGGACAAGGGAGGGGACAGCCAAGGTGACGGAGCCACAAGAGGCTTGCTGCTGCAGTGGGGTGCCAGACGCTTGGGGAGAGGCCTCCGCAGGAAGCTGTTTCCAACAGTCTCTCCTCCCTGTTAACAGAAGGTTCTAATCATGATGCTTACGCTTCCCGAGGCGTCTTTTCATTTCGTCTTTGTTTAGCTATTTTAAAACCAGAACCAGTTTACGCAAATTTTATTAGGTGGCAGAAATGCTGCCTGTACCTTTTGGGGGTGAGGGTTTAAAACCAGGGCTTGTGTGTGAGGAAACGGTTAAGATGATGGGAGGTTACAGCCAATGCCGTCCTCAGCTAACCTGGGGGTGGCTGCCCACAGCTGGTGATTTCAAAAGCTGATTGGCTTTAAGCACTGGGTTTACCCTGCGGGCAGCCCCATCTTTTGAGGACAGAGCCCGAGATAGGGCGTGGGTGTTCCACCAAGTTCACAGTCCTCGTCTGGATGCTCCCAGTGTGGGGCCCACAGCCTGGTCGTGTGCGTGTCCCCTCAATCGCCCTGTGATCGTCTGAGCCCAGAGCTCAGGGGCTGTTTAGTAACATTACAGTCTTCTTTGCCCCAAAGTGGAGGCAGCTTCTACTCAGGAACCCAAGAGAGTAATGGCAGTAACCGGTGATCCAAAGTCAGCAGGACAAGTCCCACGGTGTTCAGAACCCTCCGTTTCCCTCTGCCTGGCACAGAGGCCTCACCCCAGAAGCATGCTTTGTCATCTTTTCAGTCCTTCTGACAGCCTCCCCAGAGCAGGTCACCATAGCAACAAAAGGGCTGCTGCAGTCCTGTGGCCCAGACTTGCTCACAAAGTTCCCAAGAAGGGGACCAGCTTGACACCCCACTAATCCCCCTCCTCCTCGCCTCCCTCCCTTCATAACCTCATGGTGTCTTCTGCTTTAAAACCTACCTCAGGTTCTTAAACAGACTGCCACCAGGCGGGCCTGGGTGCGTTCGCAAACTTAGCTTGAACCTGCGGTACCACCAAGGAGTAAGGACGAATGTGAGAAGCAGGTAACTGAGCCAGCTGCCTGGGGACTTAGGCAGGGATGGGACCAGCCCCTCCCTGACAGACAGGTGGGACTTCCTGGAGCCAGGGTCCTGCCCTCAGGGCTGCCAAGACCAGCCTCACAGGTTGCACACTGCACAACTCCAGTAGGCTCTGCTTACATAGCCAATGACTGTGAAACATGTCCCTGGAGTTGAGTAATGCTGTAGCCCTGCTTGACCCTGAGGTGTATACTGAACCCCGTCTGCTCATCCACCCAGGAGACAGGTGGAACCCTGAGGAGGAATCATGTTGAACCCTGAGGAGGAATCATGTCAAGGAACAGTGAGGCTGAGTTGATAACAGAGCCCCAGTGATCTTATGGGCTGTGTGGGCCAGGAGAGGAGATTCACTGTCCAGGACCACCAAGCCTGGGCGGCCAGGGGGATCTGGGCCGGGATTGAAGACAGATGGCAAGAGCCCCAGGTTGCCCTGGGCCCATGCTTGTTCTCTCCATCAGGGAATGGACACAGGGCACAGTCACAGACACCACTGAGGAGGAAAGGTCCTCATTCGTGGGCCTGCTTAGGACCCATAAGAGCTGTAGGAGTGTCCCCAGCTCCACTCTGAGTTTCTAAGCACAGCTACTCTCAATGCCTGAGGGCTGGTGGGTGTGGGGAGTGAAGGGCTGGGGGTAACTCCCAACCCTGGAAACTTGCAGGCTGCTAGAGTGGTGCTCAGAATCCTCCAGTGCCAGACCCCAAGCCTTTCCTTGTCCACATGGGGACACTGAGCCCAGAGAGAGGCATGCACTTGCCCAGAGTCACACAGCAAATTAGAGCAGAACAGGACTTGATTTTTCTTTCTACTGAGCCCTTAGAACCTGAAGAGAGAGGGTGGTGTGGGGGCGAGGTTAGCTCCTGCAACTACTAAGGCCTTGTCCCCTGATTCCCCCGGGAGGCAGAGATGCCAGCGTCACCCCTGGGGACGCTGAGACGTGTTCTGGGCCAGCGTCAGGAGCCCAGGCCAGTCTACCGTCTTCTAACGATTGTCTTCCCCTCCCCTTCTAGCTCCCTGACTGATGGGCAGACACTCTCCAAAGAGCCCCTGAGCAATGCTCTGAAGCTCTCATCCCCAGCAAAGATGAAGGATACCCAGCTGAATTCTTCAGGTGAGCGAGCTGGGGGGCTGCTGGGCAGAGCCGGGTGGGCCAGGGCAGGGATGGAGCTGTGCTGGGTGTGCTGGAGGGGGTTGATGGGACACGATGAAGCAAGTTGGGGGACAAGGCAGGTGGAAATCCTGCGGATCTACGTGCCCACAGGGACCCCATCACCCCCTTTCCCTCTTCACTGCCATCAGGGCCAAGCTTGCGGGAAGGTAGTGGGAGGGAGGTTTTTTCTTCAAGAAGTGTGGGGAGGAGAGAGGTCAGAGACAGAGAGCTGGGGCCTTATCTGGGCTGGCTGTCGGTACCTGGGATCTCGGCTTGGGGCTGCTGAAGGACGGGAGGGGGCCCAGGTAAGCAAGGCCTTGGAGTTTCCAAGCAGGTTGACTGGGCCGAGGGGCAGGCTGGCCGGCAGGAGCTGGCAGAGTTGGTTTTGGAGGCTTGGGAGGCCACGTGCTCTGTTGACGATGTTCACTTCGAGATAATTGCAACTTGAGAGAGGCAGAGTTACCCTTTACCCCGACGAGTCATCAAAATGATAACACAGCTTTTGTTCGTTTTTATTGGCTGTACAACAATACTGTAGCAACAACAGACATGTTTTAAAAAATGCCAGCCATCGGTGCCCGGCACAGAGGGTCACTGCCTCCGGGTTTTGTGCTGTTCTTGGGATGGTACATTGTTGTTGTCTTGTCGCTCATCTGTGTCACCTCTCAGGGGTGGAGAGCTTCCCTCGAGGTGTTGATTTTTCCTGGTTATGAATTTTGCCAGTGGCAGGCTCCTCAGAGAAGCCAGGTGGTGATCCTGAGGTCACCCCTGCTCCCTTGGGTGTTTGGGTGGGAGAGCTGGTTGGGGGAGGTGGCAAGTTGACCATTAGGTGGTAGTGTTTGAACTGGTTGTGTATTTTGTACAATGTTCTTCAATGTGGGCAGGCCTGGTGTCTTCCTCGTGGTTAGAAAGGGATTGTGGATTTAGGGGAGCTGGTGGTAGCGTTTGAAGTGGGACTAGCTGGGGAGGTCAGTTCCAAGGATTCTTGAGTGGGGCAGTAAAGAGGCCAGAACCAGGGACAGGAGGAAGGGGGAGAGGACTGGGGGGGCCTTTCTTCCAAGGCCTCTTCCTTCAGAGTTTCTTCTGACTTGGCTTTCCTGGTCAGAGGACAGGCCTGATGTGAGGGCAGGAACAGAGTCAGGACCTCTCTGCTCTGTCACAAGCACTGTCATGGACTGCAGGGCAGAAAGCTAGGCCAAGGTCACCATGCCCATCACCCATGAGGAAGCTGAGACATAAAGAGACGCCAGGCCAGGTCTCTGGGTACCCTGCTCCCCAGGCTGCCTGGCCCCTTGGAAACCAAATTCCAACCCCCTTCCCCCAGCGGTGCTCACCAGTGCCATCAGACGAACTGCCCCTCTCCCAGGCTGGGTGTCTCAGGGTGGCCTTGGCAGCGATCTGGCCTGAGGTGTGCACTTTCCTGGTGTGGACTCTGCCTCCCTGCTCTTCCTTAGAGGTGAAGAGGGACCTGGATCAAGAAAAGGATTGACCGATTTCTGAGGGGAAGGGTTTGAAAAGCACCAAGACAGCCCAGGAGAAGGGCCAACTGGGCCCAGGCAACTCCCACATCCTCCTCCTGAGAGCCAGGGCACCTCACTGAACTTCTGTGTTGCTGTGTCGCCTCTGGCAGGTGCCATCAGCTTGCTCAGGCCTTCTTCCCTAAGTCTTGATAATTCCTTGTCTGTAGCACTCAAAGAGCAGCTCTCAGCACCCGGGGACTGTGCACAGTAGAGCCCTGGAGCTCAGAAGTCCTGACTGTGAGTGATGGCATTGGTATTTTGCAACTCGAGGGGGCAGGAAGGGAGCCAGTGTGGTGCAAGTTCAGTGTACCCTGCCCCTGGAACATTCGGTGTCCGGAGTGCTTCCAAGGAGGCACGCGTGATCCCAAGCCCCTTGGGCCTCAGTTGCTTCATCTGAATTCACGTCTGGCAGCCCTGCAGCAGTGAGGCACAGAGAATGGGCAGGTTTCAAACAAGCAGGTCGGGAATCCCAGAGAGGGACCCGTCAGAGAGGGCTGGCAGCCAGGGGCCAGGCAAGGGGCGGGGGGTACCAGCTTTAAAGGAGGGGTGGGGAGGGAGTAACCAAGTCTAGGGGAGGCAGCGAGGCCATTCTTGTGTATCAGGACTTCGGGAAGCTGGTAGGAACAGCCAGGCTGGGACGCACCTGGGCCCTGCATCCTCTGTGCAGGGCTCGGCTCCTGGGCATCCCGAGACGGACTGCCTCCGGCCCTCGAAGAACTCCTAGCCTGAGGGAAGACAGGCTCTGGGTGAAGGGCACGCAGAGAGTGAGGAAGAAAGCTGCTACCTCAGGAGGACGTCTAGCGAGCCACAGACTTTGGAGCTCCCTCTGGGCCTAGGCCTGAGCGGAGCGGTCTGCTCTTGGGAGTTTAACGTCTAGGACGGGTGATAAGGAGAAAGGGGCAATCTGGGAGTGGCTGAGGGGGCTTCTCGGCGCCATGACCCCAGGGGCCCCAGGCACTGCCCAGGGCGGTGCCAAGCGGGCCTCATGGGCTCCCACAGGCCTGGCCTGTGGGTCCCACTCTGCCCAGCTCCAACTCATGTAGCCTCCAGGGTTTGGAAGGGTGGAGGGGAGGCTCTGCTG
Source organism: Hippopotamus amphibius kiboko (assembly GCF_030028045.1). Lineage (NCBI taxonomy): Eukaryota > Metazoa > Chordata > Mammalia > Artiodactyla > Hippopotamidae > Hippopotamus > Hippopotamus amphibius. The sequence goes on from NC_080187.1 coordinate 218,012,743, forward strand.
TAAGAGGGCAGCTGCAGTAAGATCTAGATGCACCCGTGGCTTGAGTGCCCACTGTGTCCTGGCCTGGCCCTGGCGCTTATTCCCACCACTCCCCAGCAGCTCAAGAATCCAGGCTCCAGCTTCCACGTGGGGGAGGATATTGGAGCAGCCACCTGTGGGGAAGGGTCCTGAAGCTGCCATTTCCATAAAATTGGGAAAAGGCAACTCTCTGTACCAAAGACTGTTGGGGGCAGGAGCTTTGGGGGATTACGAGAGGGGTTAAATCGTCCTTCCCCACACATCTGCCCCCTTAACAAGAGCAACTTTTACTGAACGTGTACCATGTGCTAGGCTCTGTGCTAAGGGACTGACTTGCATTCTTTCATCTTCTCTTCATGGCAGCCGTGGGGTAGGCACTTTTATCGTTCTCATTTGGTAGGGCGACACCGAGCACAGAGAGGTTTAGTGGGTTTCTCGGTCACACAGCTAGTAAGATGTGGAAGTCTTAACTGGCATTCTGCCTCTTCGGCACCATTTAGGTGTGGTCTCCACCCCTCCTGCATGCCCTGGCCAGGCTCTGCCTCCTATCTGCTCCCCTCTGGGGAGCTCTTGGAGCCTTGCCTGCAGGAATCAGGGTTCACCTGGATCTCCTTGAGTTTCCAGGAAGCTGGAGGGCCCTTGATCTCTGGCCCCCAGGCTGGGCTCTGAGCTGCCCAGCTGGCTGTTCTCCCAAGGACAGCCCCACTGAGTCGGGCCACAGAACAGCCGGGATTTGACCTCCATACAAAGGCAGCCTTGTGCCGGGCCTAGACATACATTTCTTTCTAGCCCTTGCTGGGTTAAGCATGAACCCCAGCTGGATCAAAGCAACATCAAAACCACTGGGAAAGGGGAGGGGTCCAGGGGCACAGCTGCCCCTGGTATGGGGCTGGTGGAAGTGCTGGCCAGGCCTGTTCCCCACACCCACTCTCCCCAGGAAGCTCTCACTGCCACTGGGGGGCTCTGAGCTGGAGGTCGCGAGCCCAGCGCGTTCACCAGGCCTCCCTCTGTCCCACGCTCCTACCCTTCCCAAACGTTTCAAGGGCACGCTCGGTGCTTCGTCTGGAAGGGGACGGGTACTACCCTTGTCCTCATGTCGCTCAGAGCCTGCGGCTGGGGGGCTAGGAGGGGCCCTGGGGACAGTGTGAGGCAGAGGATGTGCTGTCATTTCAGCCTTGGGTGGGAGTGGGCATAGGGGAAGGCAGGAAGGACTTCCCAGAGCTCAGAGGAAATGGGAACAGGTGGTAATCACAGCCCCGCTAGTCAAAAAAAGCCGAGCCTCTGGGGATCCTTGTAAAAACGTTTCCCTAGTCAAAATGTCCAGTTCGGTCAAGCCACAGGTGTGCCACAGCCTGGACAAACTGTTCTGGTACTGACAGGCCTTGACCCTCATCTCTCATCATGTCCTGAAGCCACCGTGGCCTCTTCCCCTTATATATCCCCAGAGTGCCTGGCATGGGGCTAAGCAGGTTCCAAAGACCCTTAGCAAGGGGTCCCTGTGTGAAGAGGGACCCTCCTGGTGCTCGTCCCAGACAGGCCTTTGCAGCAGGGCCTGCAGGACCAGTGCCCTAAAGAGAGATCTGTCCCGGCCCTAGAACCGTGTGTACCCGGGGTCATCGTCTCCCTCCTTCTGCTTAATCAGCTTCATTCCAAGGCCGTTCCCACAGGCTGCAGAAAACACCCTGGGCTTCTCCTCTCTGCGCTCGTGTTTCTCCCTCTCCCAGCTAATTGAGAGTGACTTCCTCTGCTGTTTAGACGCCTTTATTCCAGAGAACACAGCTCCCTGCCTGCCCCGCCACCCCCGGCATAATGGACGATTGATAAGACACAGGCTGGGGTCAGGCCAAGACGAGTTGGGGCATCATGAGAGGGAGAGGGAGAGGGAGAGGAGGGGGAGGGAGAGGGAGAGGAGGGGGAGGGAGAGGGAGAGGAGGGGGAGGGAGAGGGAGAGGAGGGGGAGGGAGAGGAGGGGGAGGCAGCACAGAGTGCAAGGGGGGCCTTGGGAAAGCCCACCCCCAGCGCTCAGCTGGCATTCTCTGGGTGTGTGCTTGGGGCTGTTGGCTCTCGGCTGCAGGCTGCCTGCTAGCTGGGTGCTCTGTAGATCTAACCATAGGTCTAACCACGGGTTGCCTTTTGGAATAAGGTCTGGTTTGGATCTTGGGTGCCTTGCTGGGTCCTGGGCCTGTCTGGCTGTTATTGCAGCAGTGAGCTTGGCTGGGCATGGGACAGACCTATGCCCCTGTTGAGTTTCCAGGTGAGGGGATGGGGACAAATTTAAGGGTATGGGACCGATCCTGATTTCTTACATCTCCGCTGTCCCCCAGGGAATCACCCTCAGGGAGGCAGGCTGAGAGGTACCACAGCAGCCCTGGGCCCGCTCTTGATGCCTCCCTCCTGCTCAGTTCTGAGCAGCCCACTTTGTGGCAGAGGGTCAGGGGCCTCTGGTACCGCTCTCCTCTTCCACCAACACCATCCCCAAAGGAATAGACCATGGACCCCGAGCCTAAACCTCACTCACTGACCAGCCTCTTAGCCACTGGATACTAGGCAGCTGCCGGGACTGACTAAGGTCTTGTTCCAGTCAGTCCCAACTCTGCCCCTAACTTGCTGTGACCTTGGCCATCCCTTCCCCCTCTGAGACTCAGTTTCTTCTCCTTCTGATGGTACTATGTGTCAGAATGTCCTGACCCCACTTCTCAAGGATGCCCTATCCTCCCACCCCTCCCCTGCCACTGAGGTCTCAGTCTATATCCCTAATGGGCTTGTTTAGTTTTATTTATTCTTTTGGCAAATATTTATTGCAAGTCCAATGCTTGCATCAGAAGTTCAGAGTCTAGTCAGAAAGGACAGAGAGAGATTTCTTAGGCACCCACAATGTGCTAAGTGTTTTTTCTAAATTTTTTTAAAATTTATTTATTTATTTATTTTTGGCTGCGTTGGGTCTTTGTCGCTGCGTGCAGGCTTTGTCTAGTTGTGGTGAGTGGGGGCTACTCTTCATGGCAGGGCACTGGCTTCTCATTGCAGTGGCTTCTCTTGTAGAGCACGTGTTCTAGGTGTGCAGGCTTCAGTAGTTGCAGCACATGGGCTCAATAGTTATGGCTCACGGGCTCTAGAGCTCAGGCTCAATAGTTGTGGCACACGGGCTTAGTTGCTCCGCGGCATGTAGGATCTTCCTGGAGCAGGGATTGAACCCGTGTCCCCAGCACTGGCAGGCAGATTCTTAACCACTGCGCCACCTAGGAAGTCCCTAATCTAAGCATTTTTATATGCACTTTTATTTACTCCCTTTTTTCGCTTGAGGTTATATTGTGGACATCTCCTTGTGTCATTAAATATTTTTTAAATACTATTTTGATGACAGCCTATGAATCCATAACATGGATTTATCCTAATGAATTTAGCCAGTCCCCTATTGGACATTGGGTTGTTTCCAATAATTTTGCTAATAGAAACAGAGCTGCTGAGATATCCGTCTCCCTGCTCTCACTCAATGTGTCTCTGATTGTTTCCCATGGGTACTTCCTAGAAGTGTGATTGCTGGGTCCGAAGTTACTCCTTTTTTATGCCCTTTTGATATTTATTGCTAAATTGACCCCAAGAAAATCATACAATTCACACTTCCAAATGGCACAGTACCCTTGCCAACAGTGGGTGTTGTCTGTTTGTCTAATTACGTCTTTCCTACATCATGTTCTTTGATTTTAGGAGAAACCCAGGTAGGTAGATAGGTAGGAAGGTGGGCAGGCAGGTTGGTGAGTTCAGATGGCTTTTGTTGATGGCAGTTGTCGTGAGGATAGGTAGGGAAGGAAGGAAGCTTAGAAAGTGGCCAGTGGTGATGGGAAGAAATAGACCTCTGTGGTTCCCTACTCTGGTGACAACCACCGTTGCTCAGACCCAGCCCCTCTCTGCCCTGCTGCCACGGCCTGCTTCTCTCTTCTCCCCACACCGCGCTAGGACTCCTGCCATCCCCTGATCTCGGTGGATCTGTCGTGATCACTGCAAGTCACAGTCCAGCGCTGCAGGAGGCAGGCTCTGAGTGGATCAGTCACCACCCACAAGGAGCACTCCTATGAGGCAGGGCCCTGCACGGGGACCTTGTGGTCCCCGTGCAGGGCGTGGGGCTCTGGTCTGATTGCTGCAGCCAGGGAAGCAGGGAGGATATCCTAGAATCGGTGCTTCGTGGGCAAGGGACCCCTTCTCACTGCTCTGCCCACCTCGCTGATAGCTGAGACCTGGCCTTCTAACCTTTGGTCAAGGGGAGAGGTGGGAGGCTTTTGAACAGCTCAGATTTGGGTTCAGAAAGTTCTCTCGGGGAACCTCGGGAATGTAGGAAGAGGCAGTGGCTGAAGGTCATGGCTGCCAGGGTCACCGAGCCTGAGCCCCAGCACAGGACTTGGGCAGGAAGCATGACAGTCCTTTCCCGGGGGAGACGTGTGCTGGGGTCCGCCTAGAGCCCCACCGTGACCCCAGCGTGGCCTGCGTGGATTTGGGAGTCAGACTGCGCGGTGGGACCCCAGCTCTGCCAGCAGGGACTTAGCCTCTCTGAGTCTCATAGGACAGAAGGTTAAACGGGAGGTCACAGAACAGGGTGGCACGCAGCCCACCTGGCACGAGGAGGGTGCCCAGTACATGGGAGCTGGGACCTTCAGGGGAAAGAGAATGATTGGGCCTCTGGGAGGCCGGGGGGCAGGGGCAGGCCCCTTCCCACCAAAGTCTTCTCTTCTGGCTGGTCTGGGGGCTCAGACAGCTGAGCCTGTGCAGTGAATGCAGAGAGAAAGGGCTGGGCTGGAGCTGCGCTGCCTGGTCACCCTTCCTGAAGGGTGTGGGTCCACCGGGGGCCGGGACTCTCATCCCTGTCACAAAGCAGCTGGGATCAGAGGAGACGGAACTCACAGACCAACTGCCTTTCCCTCCCTTGTCCGTTCCTTCTTTCCTCCTTCCAAGAAGGGTGTGAGGTGACTTAACCCCGAAGCATAGGCACCAAGAGATAAAAAACTAACACAGGAAAAAGGCAGAACCACGTAGTTAGTGGGAGCGAAGAAATCAGATGAAAGAGCTCTGTCTAAAATATCATCAAAAATGTAAGTGCTTTTTTCTTCAGATGCAATTGTCCCACTTCTAGAAATCTATCCTTTGGAAAGCCTAGAACAGGGCTAAAACCTGGAAATCATCCAAGTGTCGTTCAATGGGAAAGTGGTTGTGAAATGCACATTATGACATGAAATTATGATATGGCTAACGGAGTGTTATGCAGCCACACACACACACACACACAGCGAGAGAGAGATATTAATGTCACAAAAGTTAAAGGTGGATGATTTGGCTAATGGCTATGTTTGATTAGGTCCACATGGTATTTTTTTAAAGTGTGAGCCAATATTTAACAATCAGATTGTTACACGTAAACACCCAGATTTCACGTAGCTCTTGGTTTCCATTCCTCCTGGGCACCAAATCCTAGAGCCAAGGAGCAGCTGCCCCCTTTAGACGAAGTGTGTGCCCCGCCGCCAGTCCCCACCCCTCCACGTTGCCTCCCTGGCTCTGAGGCTGGGGTTGGTGCAGTGATCACTTCGCTTGGAGTGCAGTTTTCCTTCGTAAAACATTGCACCATTCTTTGTCTTTATCAGAAACAGAGAAACAAAAGGTGGGCTACAAGAGCCACGTGTCTCAAGGAGAATGAGAGGGAGCCTATTTCTTTGTGAAAATGAAGACTGTGCCTCTGTGTTTCATATGCAAATCCTAGGGCACTTCACTGATTTATTATTTACTCTTATACATTATTTATTATGATGCTGATACATTACCTACCTGTCCCCTATGGGCATTTTGGGTTTGCTACTCTTGATTAATACAATAGTAACATGATTCTTTTTTTTTTTCCTTTGGATAAAAAAAACAGCAGCAACAAAATTAAAATGAATTCCTTGTATATATATTTGTGTAAGCATGACATACACCAAATGTTAACAGTGGTTACTTAGGTAGAATTAAGGAAGGCCTATCCCTTTGTATATCATGCACTTCTAAATTGTTTCCTATTTCTTAGAACAAATATGTATTGTTTTGTGATTTTTTAGAAAGGTTATAACTTAAAAGATGATAAGTTAAAGTTAAAACTTTTGGCTGAAGGACGCTTTTACAACAGATCAGAAGACTTACATCTGATGATCTTGGCAAGCCTGGGGGAACGGGTAAATGCAGTGGAACATGAGCATCTAGAAGTGCCCACAGGAAAAATTTGCCTTTTCTGTTCTAAGCACCAAGAGCATCCTGTATTAGGGAAGGGAAGAGAGCTACCAGCTCCTGGGAAAAGACTTTGCCAGGCCTGGGCATGCTGGCCGGGCCACCTCACAGAACGCTTGTGCCAGTTTGGGGGGGGAGGGTGTCGTGTGTCAGCATTCTTCCTGCTCAGCCCCTTTTCTACGGCCTTGCCGCAGGTTGTGTGGTATCTCAGTTCCCCACCCAGGGGTTGAACGCATGCCCTCGGCAATGATGGCGTGGAGTCCTAACCACTGGACCACAAGGCAATTCCCCTTCCTCCCATTTTTAAAAGCAGTTTTTTTGAAGTGTACTTTATATGCCATCAAGTTTGCCCACTTTAAGTGTAATGATTTTTCACTTTTTCTTTGAAAAAAGTGATTTTTTAATGACTTTTAGCAAATTTACAATTGTACAAACATCACTGCAATCCAATTTTAGAACATTTCCATCCTCCCAGAAAGATCCTTGGTGCCCATTTGTGGTGACTCCCCATTCCCACCCCAAGACCCTGGCAACCACTAATCTGCCTTCTATCATTTCTACCTTCTCTGGACATTTCATGTGAATGGAATCAGATAATATGTGGTCCTTTGCTTTTGACTTCTTTCACCAAACATGTTTTTGAGTTTCATCCATGGTGTTGCCCGTATCAGTACTTTGTTCCTTTTTAGAACCAAGTAGTATTCCATTGTATGGAGAGGCCACATTTAGTTTTCACTCACCAGTTGATGGACATTTGGTTGTTTCCTCTCTTTGACCACTGTAAATAATGCTGCTGTGAACATTCAGGTACAAGTCTCTGCAGGAATGTGTGTTTTCATTTCTCTGGGTAGATAGATGCCTAAGAGTGGAATTGCTGGGTTGTATAGTAGATTTATGTTTAGTTTTTTAAGAAAGTGCCTGTCTTCCAATATGGCGGCACCATTTTACATTCCCGCCACCTGCATGAGGGCTCCAGTATCTCCATACCCTCGCCAACCCCTTGCACTTAAAGATGATTAAAACGGAGCTAGGAGGAGAAAGACTTGCCAAGGTCACGCAGCAGGGAGTGGCAGAACCGAATTTGAACCCAGGTTGACCTGACGTCACAGCCCATGTCTTTGCCGTGGTCTGCTCGTGTGAATGGACTTCCACAAAGTGCAGGGGTTGGAGACCCTAAAGAGGTTGATCCCTGGGGTCTACCAGGCTAGGGTCCCAGGATACGGGGAAGGGGCTTGGAGAAGTCTGAGGAGTGATGGGAGAGGGGTCCCCAGCGGCCCCAGCTCACGCCTCCCCCCAGGGATGCAGGGCTCCGGCAGTGGCAGGTGGTGGGCTGCAGTCTGGAGAGGTGGTGGTGGATGCCAGCCAGTGTGGTGTGGTTTTGGCCTCCGTCAGTACACAAGGCCTGGCGCTGGCGGACCTCCTCTCTGCCCCAGCCCGCATTCTCAGGCTGCTATGCCCCTGCCTCAGACATTCCTTTCTTCGGCTTGGGCTGGAATATGTCCCCTTGTCCCGCATCCTTGGCCTCCATGGGAGGGAGGAGGGGCTCTCCTGTCCCTGCCCCAGGACCTGTAGCTCTTTCTGCCAACCTCAGGGTCCACGTGAAACCTTAGAGTGCTGAACAGGAGGGACAAGGTCATTGGTCCATCAGCTGCCTCGGGGACGTGCCGGTCGCAGGACCCCCCGTTGGTCCCGCCTCAAGGTGGACATCCAAGGAGGTGGGACCTCTCCATCTCAGCACTGGTCTGGCCGGCAGGTGGCAGGGTAGCCCCTGTGGTCTTAGCACTCATTCCCCTACCCGTGGGTCACCTTTCTTAGAATGGCCACCGTGGCCCCAAAAGGTGGCTTCATGGACAAAAGAGTCTAGACCTCCCATCCAAGCCTCCTTTGCAAATGATCTGAGAACTTAGAAAAAGGAAGAAGAATGAAAGTGTGCACTTATTGAGCACCAACTATATGCCAAGGCGCTTTCATGTCTTTGACCCTCATATTATCCCTGCGAACTAAACCCACACCTTTCCGTTGACAAAACAGACTCAGAGGTTTAATTGTTCATCCCACATCTCATGTGTAAATGGTAAAGCTCCGTTCCCACCTACTGCACACAGTAAACTTAAAGGCTAGGTGGTGCCCGGGACAGCGTCTCAGGTGTGGGCGGTGACATCAGACATACCTTTCCCCCGTGTAACCCTGGGAAAATGAGCCTGTCCGAGCTGCAGCTGCCCCAGCTGTAAACAGGGACACCAGACCCACGTGCAGACTGGATGAGACCCTCGTGTGGGAGATTGGCCTGCGGGCGGGCACTAGGCAGGTTAGATTTTTTCCTGGGACTGGGAAGTTCTCCAGGCTAGTGATCAGAGCCTGCTGGTTTTCAGTCTCCTCTAGCTCCTTGGAAGGGTTGCTCTTTTTGATGCTTTGACCTTCTGTCCAGTTGGGTCTGTCCACAACCCATTCTCAGGAGGCAGAGGAAGGGTAGAAACCCCAAAGGATCTGACAGTCCCACTCTTCTGGGGCAGCCCCAAATCCACTACAGACTGCCCAGCCTCAGAGGGCAAATACCAGCTGGCATGAAGGCAGGAAAATGTCTAGGGTCCCCAAGGCCTCTTCTGCCCTCCAGCTATTCCCTCTCCTCTTCCTTGAAGACTAGCCCATCCTTCAAGGCCGTCAGACCTCCTCCTCCAGGCAGCCTCCTGATATGTCTGCCAGCCTCCATGGCCCGGTGCCCATTGTCGGGACCAGAAGCCTGAGAGCTCTGCCCAGGGGAGGACCAGGGGTCCCCTGGGGACAACCCCAGGCTGGTACCATCCAAACTATGGTCTCCCCAACTCTGCAGAAGAGATGCTGTGGACAACTCAGGCTGATGGGCGCGTCCGCCTGCGCATAGACCCCAGCTGCCCACAGACTCCCTACACTGTGCATCGGATGTTCTACGAGGCTCTGGACAAGTACGGGGACCTCAGCGCCCTGGGCTTCAAGCAACAGGGAACGTGGGAGCACATCTCCTACAACCAGTACTACCTGCTGGCCCGCAAAGCCGCCAAGGGCTTCCTGAAGGTGAGGGAGCCCCTCAGGGCACGGCCTCTCCCCTCCCTAGCCCTGCCTTCCAGATCTGGCCCTCACAGGCCTTCATCCGATGCCCCACCAGGCCAGCCCTTAGAAAGGATAACTACAAACAGCATCCCATTTATTGAGCTAACAGTCCGTTCTGGCCTGGTGCTGCGGGTTTATGTTCACTGGGCCCTTGCCACGTGCCAGGAAGCTTCTCCTTTGTCATCCCATTCAAGGCCCCGGGGAAGCCTGGTGCACCGGGCTGAGGGACGGGCTCCCCGGGAAGGCCCTGGGGAGGCAGCAAGGGCTGTTGAGTGACGGGTCCCCCAGGGGGACCCTGGGAGGGTGGTCCCTGAGGTGGGCCGGGGGGTCCCCGGTGGCCTGAAAGGGGGACTTGTTGAGAATGAGAGGCCCCTTCCCTGCCGGCTGACCCGGCCTGTCTGCCTTTGGCCTGGAGCTCGGCCTGGAGCGGGCCCACAGCGTAGCCATCCTCAGCTTCAACTCCCCGGAGTGGTTCTTCTCGGCAGTGGGTGCAGTATTCGCAGGGTGAGTGGCTGAGGGAGGGGCAGAGTCTCCAGTGGGTTGGAGGTGGGCAGAAAGTGGAGAGAGGGTTGTTATCTCTTTTTAGGGGCCCCCATCCCCTTCCAACATCCCATCTCTTCCCTGGGCCCCTCTCCTGACCCGCCTTTGTCCCCCTCTCCCCGGGGCAGCTGTCCTGAGCTGCCTGTGTGGACCGTGCAGCTCTCTGAGGCTGGGGGCTGGGGGCTGGGGGTGTGTTGGGCAGGGGGCTGGGCCGAAGGGGTGGCCCGCTGCACCTGCCCAGACACGCCTCCTCCCGGGTCTCCTACAGTGGCATCGTTACCGGCATCTACACGACCAGCTCCCCTGAGGCCTGCCAGTACATCGCCCATGACTGCCGGGCCAACGTCATCATGGTTGACACACAGAAGCAGCTGGAAAAGATCCTGAAGGTTTGGGGAAAAGGGGCAGTGGCCACGGGGTTCAGGCTGGGCATCCTCACAGATCTCTAGCTTACAAAAGGCTTGTCCACCCTCCCTGCCAGAGTCCCCCGTCCTCTTCAACAGCAGCCCTCCCCGCCACATGCTCACATAGGGCAAGGCAGGGCAGTGGCCACCAACCCATTTGCCAGGCCTGAAAATCGAGGCCCAGAAAGTCCAAGGGACATACCCCACCTCCCCCAGTCAGCCCGCTGCCCCCTGTGGCTTTCCTTTCAGGGAAGGGTTGTGTTCCCTGAGCGGGGTTCAGGGCTCTGACACGCAAGTCTGAGGCTCGGTGGGAAGTGGGGGTGTGGGCTGCCACAGGGTGGGGCTGGAGCCAAGCCAGAGCAAGAGCTGCAGTGTCTTCTAAAGATAAGAGGGCACAGCAGGAGCTCAAAAGTGCCTCTTGGGGCAGTTGGGTCTTTTCTGGAGCATTGATGCCTCCGGATTCATTGAAGGCCCCTTCTGGATTGGCTCTGTCCCCACGTGTACCACGCTGGCATGCAGTGGCCTGAAGATACCTCTGTGCCCCAGCTGCATCCAGAAGCCTGCAAGGCCCTCCACGGTTCCCTGCATCTCAAAGGAGACCCCCGAGGTGACTTGTTGGTTTGGCCCTAGTTCAGGAGACATCACCTGGACCTCAGCTCCCCACCTGTACCTGAGGGCAGGAGAAGTGGTCTCCAACCCTGGGACTGTGGGAGCCGGATCCCCAGATGGGCCAGAACAGATGCCTTCCCTCAGCTTGAATGGAGAAGTCCTTTTCTGTCTCCATTCCTTTTGAACCCCGTTTTCAGGGTTCCCTCATTCTGAGTGCCTCCGTTCTGTCTGACTTGGATAAATGCTTGAGACTGGGAGAGCAGATGTGCAGATGAGGTGGCCCAAAGGGAACTGCTCTGAGAGGCCGAGGCAAGCCTGAACGGTCCTCAGCACCCCCTTCTCCCCCGCCCCCAACACTCAGGTCCTTCACTTCATAGAAAAGGGACAAATGTTCAGAGAACAGTACGCAGCAGGGGTATCCCAGGCCCGCGCCCCCAGCCCGTTAGGACTCAACAGGGCCCTGATTTCCTTAGGTTTGAAGGCTTCCTAGATGCCAGAGGCCTCTGACCCAGGCTCCCCCCAGGCCAGCTTTGGTTGAAGGCCCCACTGGTTTAAGAGTCCTTGAAAGCCAAGCTGGCAGGAGCCTCAGATACCAAGTAGTGATGGTGAGCTCTCCTCTTCAGCCTCGCCCAAGGGAGTCACAAACTCCTCAGCATGGACAATCATGTCAGAATCCCAGGGTGGGGAGGGAAGTGGGGCTTTGAAAAGCTCCCCCCCCCCAGGAGATTTTGCCCCATCCCTCAGGGAGACAACCCCCTCTGCATAGATGGTTGATCTGATCCAAATGCCCTCCCCCTGCCCCATGTTGCCACTGAAGAAACTGAGGCCAGGACCTACTGAATCAGAAATGTCCACCCTAGGTAATTACTTACAATTTGTATTATGAAGCTTTCCAGACAAGCAAAAATAGAGAGGACTGTAGTGGACCCTTACAGAGTGATCATCCAGGTTTAATAATCATCAGTGTTTTTTTGTCGCATTCATTTCATCAATTTACCTATTTTGCTGAAGTATTTGAAGGCAATCTCTGACATCACAGCATTTCACCCCCTAAATATTTCAATACCTCTAAAATATATGACATTTTTCTTAATCACAGTAACTTCATCACCTTTATTTACACAAGTCAAAGAGTTCTTTCATATCATCTAATACCAACAATGTCTTTTTTACAGTTGCTACGTTTGAATCAAGATCTAAACCGGGCCCATGTGTAGCATTTGGTGGTGTCTCTTAAGAGTCTCATAATTCAAAACAAAGCCCCTTCCTTTTGTTTCCCGTACCATACACCAATGTGGTCCAGGACCAGCAGCATCACCTGGGACCTTAGTTTCAGAACACACCCAGACCTGCTGATTCCAAAACTCAGGGTATGGGGCCCACACCTCCTGGTGGTTCTGATACAGGCTCAAGTGTGAGAGTCTCTCATCGACATGCTACAGAAACTAGGTCAGCTGTTCTGGGCTGTTATTCAGCTCGTGCCTCTAACCTCTGCACTTCCTATTAGATCTCAAGCCTTGATGCGTTTTAGATTAGACAGTGATTGGCAAGAACACCCCCTAGGTGGCGCTGTGTACTTCCCATTGCACAGCCTCAAGAGGCGTATGATGTCTGGTGGTACCTCTTGCAGTGAAGCTGAGCTTCATTCCTGGATTCCCACCTGCTCATCCACTACGACGTTCCCCATCAAACTTTCTCTACTGATGATCTTTGCCTGAATTAATTATTTCATGAGCGATGGGAAAAAGTTGGTTTTCTGATTGATCAGCTGGGATTCTTCTCCAAAGGAAGAACTTTCTCTCATCACCTGGCGCTCTTTGCTACTGGAAGCACCGCATTTGTACAGAGCAGGTGTGGTAGACAGAATAATGGTCTATGTTGGAGACTGTTCCACACATATTTGAAAGAATGTGCGTTCTGCAGTTGTTGGATAGGATGGTCTATACGTGTTAATAATGCCAACTTGATTGACAGTGTTCTAATGTTGTTTAAGTCATCAACATCCCTGTTCATTTTCTGTCTACTTGTTCTAACACTGAGAAAGGGAGTGTTGAAATCTCCAATTATTATAGTGGGTAATCTATTTATCCTTTCGGTTCTATCTGTTTTTGCTTCATGTATTTTGAAGGTCTGTTATGTGTACACATACTTAGGTTGTTATGTCCTTTGGGAGAATTAACCCCTTTATCACTAAGAAATATCCCTCTTTATCTCTGGCAACCGTTCTTCCAAAGCTACTTAGTCTGAAATTAATATAGCCACTCTGAGTTCTTCTGATCAATGTTTGCATGGTACATATTTTTGCACTGTTTCACTTTTAACCTACCTGTGTCCTTATATTTAAAGCAAGTCTCTTACACATAGCGTGTAGTTGGGCCATGCCTTTTTATCCAGTCTGACAAAATTGTCTATAAAACTACCAGTTGGCTGTTTCCCATTTGTCCCATCCATTCTTTGATCCTTTTGTCCTTTTTCATGACTTCTTTTGGATTGAGTTTTTTGTTTTTATTTTGTTTCGTTTTTGAGTATTCCATTCCACTGGCTTATTAGCTCTCCCTCTCCTGTTTGCTCTAGGGCTTCCAGTATGCATTTTTAACTCGTGACAGTCTACTTTCAAATAATGTTATAACATCGTACTACTTTACATATAGTGTAGAAATCTTACAACACTGTACTTCCATCTCCCTCCCATACTCTGCGCTATTGTCATTTATATTTAACTTCAACGTAAGTTGTAACCCCTGCAGTGCAGTATTTTAAACAGTCAAGTATCATTCAAAGAAATTTTAAAGGAAGGAAAAAATGTCTTTTTATTACCCACATAGCTGCCATTTCTGGCACTCTTCATCCCTTTATGTCGACCCCAAGTTTTCATCTGGTTCGTCTTCCTTCCTCCTTAAGAATTTTCTTCAACATTTCTTGCAATGCAAGTCTGAGGGCAATGCATTCTGTCCGCTTCTGTTTGTCTGAAAACGTGTTCATTTTTGCTTTCATGTTTTGAAAGATATATTCATTTGGTTTATAGTTCTGGGTTGACAGGGTTTCTTTTTTCTCTTTCAGCTCTTTAGAGACTCCATCTCAGTGTTTGCTACTTCGCATAACTTCTGATAAAAAGTCTATAATTTCTTATCTTTGTTCCTTTCCACATGGTGTATCTTGTTTTTCTGGCCCCTTTTAAGATTTTTTCCTTTATTGCTGGCTTTCAGCAGTTGGATTATGTTGTGCCTTGGTGTGGTTTTTCTTTGTGATTGTCCTGCTTGGGGTTCATTGGGAGTCTTGAATTGATGGATTTATAGTTTTAATCAAATTTGGAAATTTCTCAGACTTTTTTCAATTAAAGAAAATATTTCCTGGGACTCCAATTACATGTAGGTTAGGCTTCTTAGTTTTCTCCCGCAGGTTAATTTTTTCCAGATTTTTTTCTATCAATTTCTTTTTTTTTTTTAATTAATTAATTAATTTATATTATTGGCTGTGTTGGGTCTTTTCTGCTGTGCGCGGGCTTTCTTTAGTTGCGGTGAGTGGGGGCTACTCTTCGTTGTGGTGCGCGGGCTCCTCATGGCCGTGGCTTCTCTTGTTGCGGAGCACGGGCTCTAGGTGCGTGGGCTTTAGTAGTTGCAGCACATGGGCTCAATAGTTGTGGCTCATGGGCTCTAAAGCACAGGCCCGATAGTTGCGGCACACGGGCTTAGTTGCTCCGCAGCATGTGGGATCTTCCTGGAGCAGGGATCAAACCCGGGTCCTCTGCATTGACAGGCGGATTCTCAACCACTGCGCCACCTAGGAAGCCCTCTATCAATTTCATTTTGAGGCTTGCGCTTAATTAAGCCTTTCGAGGGCAGGCTTAGATAGCCTTTTCTCTAAGGCTAATTTAGCCCCATAACTAAGACCTGACCCTTCTGGGGTCTCTCTTTCACACCTCCTGAGGGCTCTACACTCTGGCTGACGAAGACACAAACAGTTCTGGCCCCGTACATGCTCTTGTTTGTCTTCTAGTCCCAGGCATTGATCTTCCTCCAGCATTTGTTCTTCCTCTAGTTTCATGGAGTTTCACTTATGCCTGTGCAGACTGGTATTGTGCCAAAGAATCAAGAGGACCCCTAAAGAGATTTCTAGAACTCTTTCTCTGCATAGTTCTTTCCTGTCTGGTATTCTGTTCCCACAGATTCTAGGCTTTCCTGAACTCTGACCTCTGACACCTCAACTCAGTGAGATGACTGGGTTCTGATTTCCCTCTTCCCCTCCCTCTCTGCTTCTCTCTTCCGCAGTTACACAGTCCTGTGTTGCATTCAGCCAGGCCGCAGGTGGTCTGGTTTTCCTTTAAGTAGAAGTCATTCCCTGCTCCCTGCTTATCCTGCCTTTGCTGCGCCAGAGTTCTCATGATGGGAAATCATGCACGAAGGGTGGCAAGTATCCTCTGAGCCAAAGGTCAGAGCTCGGGACCCACAACCTTTGCCACCAGGTGCCTGCCAGGCTAACACCTGGAGATGGGGTTCTTCTCAAGAGGTGACTTTTTTTTAATGAAACCACATTTATTTTTCCTGTCAACACAGATCTGGAAAAACCTGCCACATCTGAAGGCAGTCGTGATATACCGAGAACCTCCTCCAACAAAGATGGCCAACGTATACACGGTATGGGTAGAGCACCCCTGGGGGGGGTAGGTGGGGCCTGTGTGAGCCTGCGCAGCTCACCTGGACTGCCTGCACTCTTCCACCTGGCCGCAGATGGAGGAGTTCATGGATCTGGGGAATGAGGTGCCCGAGGAGGCCCTGGACACCATCATCAATGCCCAGCAGCCTAACCAGTGCTGCGTGCTGGTCTACACGTCAGGCACCACTGGGAACCCCAAGGGCGTGATGCTGAGTCAGGACAACGTAGGACAGATGCCCAGATGGGTGTGGGAGGGCTGTGGGTGGATCTGGGCAATGGCCCTGCCCCAGCAGCCCCTGGGGAGGCTCCTTTGACCACTCAGCTCAGGGAGCTGGGATAAGCAGGACAGCCCGTAAGTCTGCGGTCCAGACTCAGCCCAGAAAAGTGGAAGGGGATGGGAAGGGAAGGCCTGTCCCAAGGGGTTTCCTGCAGAGATGCCCCGGAGGATGAACAACCTCAAGGGGTGCTCAAAGAACACTCCAAAGAAGTAGCCCAAGCCCCCAGGCTGGCCACAGGCGTGAACACTTCCAGGGCTGGCTTGTAGACACTGCCAGGGCCCATCTGCCTGTCCTTCAGGTCACGTGGACAGCACGTTACGGCAGCCAGGCTGGTGACATCCAACCCGCAGAAGTCCAGCAGGAGGTGGTGGTCAGTTACCTGCCCCTCAGCCACATCGCCGCCCAGATCTATGACCTGTGGACAGGCATCCAGTGGGGGGCCCAGGTCTGCTTTGCCGAGCCTGATGCCCTGAAGGTCAGTCCGCCTCTCTGCCCAAGTGGGTGTCCAAGTGTGTGTTCACGGGCCTGCCCGAGTGCGTGCTTGTGTCCGTGGGCCCTGTGCTTCCATTTGTGAGCGTGCCGGTCCCCTGTGTGTTTATCAGTCAGAATCCTTTCAACTGCAATTAGCACAGCCTGAGTCACGTGACCAAATAAGAAGGGAAATTGATGATATTACATAAGG
Source organism: Hippopotamus amphibius kiboko (assembly GCF_030028045.1). Classification (NCBI taxonomy): domain Eukaryota; kingdom Metazoa; phylum Chordata; class Mammalia; order Artiodactyla; family Hippopotamidae; genus Hippopotamus; species Hippopotamus amphibius. Next base: position 218,029,257 of record NC_080187.1, read on the forward strand.
AAAATTGAGTCAGAGTGGTTCGTGGGTCCACAGCACCATCAAGGAGGAGCCACCCTCAGAGTAAGATCACAGGGTGGTCACAGATGACCACAGCCCTGTCCTGCATCCCAGTCTCATAAACTATACCTGTGCACAGGATCTTTCTTTTAACCATGAGGAAAACGTCCCCAGAGCCACCTAGCAGACCTCCCCCTCCCCTGCATTGGCCCAAATGCTGTCTCATGTCCATTCCTCAACCAGTCACTGCTTAGGGGAATGGGATTACCATGTTTGAGTTAGACTGATAAAAAGTCACTGCCCCCAGGACGGGGAGGCGACGGAGGTACTTCTGAAGCATCTGGCCACCCTAGTACCTGAGCAACGTCAAGGTTCTGTCAGCAAAGAAGAGCAGCGAGGGGATGGCCGTTGAGTCGTAGCAGACAGTGTGTGACATGGGTAGCACATGGGGTGTGTGTGCACCTGTGTGAGCGTCTGTGTGCAGGATGCCTGTGTGTACGCGTCCTGACTCTGGTGACAGGGGCCTCCTGGCCCCCGGCTGGTTCTGAACCACAGACCCGTCTCTCACTGGCGGTGAACAGGGGAGCCTGGTGAACACGCTGCGGGAGGTGGAGCCCACCTCCCACATGGGGGTGCCTCGGGTGTGGGAGAAGATCATGGAGCACATCCAGGAGGTGGCGGCTCAGTCTGGCTTCATCCGGCGCAAGATGCTGCTGTGGGCCATGTCGGTGACCTTGGAGCAGAACCTCACCTGCCCGAGCAGGTACAGAGGGGCGGGGGCAGGAGGCCTGGGGAGGCAGCAGGGCTGGGTCATAACCCCAGGACACAGCCTAGGATCTGAGAGGCCAGGTTTGTCCAGGCCCCTGCGCGGAGACCCCGTCAGTGGCTGGGCTTGAGCCCCTGTTCTCTTCCCAGATCCCACAGGAAACAATCACCCCATCTTTGGGTTCTGACTACAAGGACTGATGTTCTCCCTCTGGGGTGGCATTTACCTCCCTGGGAGCAGCTCTTGACAGTCTCCTGAGGGGTCTCCTGACTTCAGTGTGGCTAGAGAAGGGGCTACAGTGATGGGGGCTTTTCCAGCCTTCTCAGCATCCCAAGTGACCACTCATTTCTCGCCCACAGCCTTTCGATTGCTTTTAAATTCCCAATCAGTGCTGTGGGAGGGTCAATGGTATAAATCTGGCTTGTTCTCTCTTTTATTTTTTTTGACTTTTGGCTGCGTTGGGTCTTCATTGCTGGGCTTTCTCTAATTGTGGCAAGTGGGGGCTACTCTTCGCTGCAGAGAGCAGGCTTCTCATTGCAGTGGCTTCTCTTATTGCGGAGCACAGGCTCTAGGTGCGCGGGCTTCAGTAGTTGTGGCACACGGGCTCCATAGTTGTGGCTCACTGGTTCTAGAGCACAGGCTCAGTAGTTGTGGCACACAGGCTTAGCAGCTCTGCAGACTGTGGGATCTTCCTGGCCCAGGGATTGAACCCGTGTCCCCTGCACTGGCAGGCGGATTCTTAACCACTTCACCACCAGGGAAGTCCTGGCCTGTTCTAATTTAGAAATACTTTCCATTACCAGTGTGTCTGTGAAACTACATCATGTCTCTTGAGACATGTACACGTGTCTGTGCACCTAGGGCTTCATTTGCACAGACATGAAAAGTGAATATTCATGAATGACCCATCCAAGAGCTTCAAATGGGATGAGACACATGCTTGTGTCCATGCACATACACCTCAGTCTCTGCATGTGTGTATCACTGTGTGTGCACACTTGTGTGCATCTGTGTTTTTGTCCGTGCCCTTATACGCAGCTGAATCTGTTTCTCTAACTTCCTGGCTTAAGACGTATTTGTACATAACTACATGTACACACCTATGCATAGGCAGAGCCAATATTAAAAATATTTAGCAATGGATTCAGCATTGCCACTAATCGGTCAGAATAGATAACTGGAATTGCCATTCAGGGTACCCACTGAACATCCGCACCTCTCCCCCCGGCCCCGCTTTTAATGCAAGTGTGTGCGTGTGTGTGTGTCTTCTGTAAGCCATTCTCCCTCTCCCACCAGTGATCTGAAGCCCTTCACAACCCGACTGGCAGATTACCTGGTGCTGACCAAGGTCCGCCAGGCACTGGGCTTTGCCAAGTGTCAGAAGAACTTCTACGGAGCAGCCCCCATGACCGCGGAGACACAGCACTTCTTCCTGGGCCTCAACATCCGCTTGTATGCGGGCTACGGCCTCAGCGAGACCTCGGGCCCCCACTTCATGTCCAGCCCCTGCAACTACCGGCTCTACAGGTGCGGCCCAGGTGTCGGCACATATGACGGCCTGCACGCCCTTGCTGACTCCTCTCGGCGCCCACCTGCTGATTAGGTCCCCAAGCCTGCGCCACTGGACTGTGGATCCCCGAGTGCCAACAGCTCTGTCTTGGGCCACGTCCCTTGGCCGGACCTGAGTCTCGTGGGGGTGGTCTCTGCGACAGTGTCACATGGGTCTGTGGTTGCAAACAGCCGTGCAGCCCAGGAGCTCCCTGCTCAGGGTTCTGATGGAGGAATTTCCCTTTGGCCTCTCCCCCCAGTAGAGCGGAGTGCGTTCGAGGGTGTCCCAGCCTTGCTGATAACCCAGGCTCCATTAGGGATGGGAGTTGGGGGGACTGGGCCAGTCCCCTGGTGTGGGGGTGGGGGCAGTCAGCTCTTAGGAGGGAGCTGAAGTTAAATATCTACCCCCCCGCCTGCCCATCACAGTGCTTGAAGTTGTCCCATTAGGATTTCGCCCATTCATTCATTCATTCACCTAAAAACCTTTAATGGGCCCTACCTCTCAGCTCCGTGGACCCTATTAAACTACAAAAGTTCTGGGAGGGGATGTTCTAGCTATCAGTGAAGACTGAGAGATTGGGAACTCCAGGGCTCCCCGCAGGGGCTGATCCAGGGCTTGGAGGAACCTGCTGCCTCTGATCATGCCTCCTGGCCCCTCCACCCCCAGCTCCGGCAAGCTGGTGCCAGGTTGCCGGGTGAAGCTGGTGAATGAGGACGCGGAGGGTATCGGAGAGATCTGTCTGTGGGGCCGCACAATCTTCATGGGCTACCTGAACATGGAGGACAGGACGTGTGACGCCATCGATGCTGACGGCTGGCTGCACACGGGCGACATGGGCCGCCTGGATGCCGACGGCTTCCTCTACATTACCGGGCGTCTCAAAGGTGTGTGCCGCCTTCTGGGTTCAAGGCTGCGGTGGGACATGGGAGCAATTATACGGCCACCCGTTATTTATACCCACTACAAGTATTGAGCCCTTATTAAGTGCCATGCGCTTTGAATGACATCGTTTTACTTACTATTGTCTCCCACGGGAAAGATACTATTATTACCTCGACTTAACTAATGAGGATAACCAGAGAGGTTAAGTAACTTGCCCAAGGTCATCCAGCTACTAAATGACAGAGCTGGGATTCAAACTGCCTAGAAAAACAGGGCAAGTCTTTCCAGAAAATTTAAGGACATAATATGTATTTTCATTCGCAAACATGGATATGATGCGAAGTAGAACGCAAACTGGACATAAAATTTAAAATAAAGCATGAGACTTCAAAAAAATTCCCCACGAACAGCTTGGCTCTCCCAGGGAAGAAAGCTGGGGACGCCTCTGGGGAAGACGTGCTTTGCTCACTTTGCCCACGTGGATACAGTGCCCGCAGCATCCCTGTGGGAATCACAGGCCCCCATTTCTCAGGGGAAACTGAGGCTTGGTGAGTGGGTAAACACCGTTCTGGAAATCATGCAGGCAGATGTGTGATCGAGCCTGGGTCCTGCCTGGAGGGCCGGCTCTCCAGGCAGAGTCTGGGTGCACTGAGCCTGAGCACCTGGACTACAGCCTGTGCCTGGGGCCTGGTCTCGCCTCCCCAGAATTGGTCATCACAGCGGGTGGGGAGAACGTGCCCCCCGTGCCCCTTGAGGAGGCCGTGAAGACAGAGCTGCCTATCATCAGCAACGCCATGCTGATCGGGGACCAGAGGAAGTTCCTGTCCATGCTGCTCACCCTGAAGGTGTGTCTGGTGCGGGGGGGTGGGGTCTGCTTCTGGAGGGGCAGCCAGGGGCTGGTCTGTGGGTCTGGCCCCGGCAGAGGCCACGATCGGTCAGGACACGTGGGCATCTCACGACTGTGGGTCTGGCCCCGGCAGAGGCCACGATCGGTCAGGACACGTGGGCATCTCACGACTGTGTTCTGGAATCACTCGTCAGTGCTGCCCGCACTAAGGGACCGCTGTAGCGCGTGGAAATCCTTTCTGCCCCCAGTGGTGTAGTTCATGATACACAGCCATGGGAATTCCCTGGCAGTCCAGGGGTCAAAGACTGCCTTCCAGCGCAGGGGGTGTGGGTTCAATCCCTGGTTGGGGAGCTAAGATCCCACATGCTTCGTGGCTAAAAGAACCAATAAAAACATAAAAAAACAGAAGCAATATGGTAACAAATTCAATAAAGACTTAAAAAATGGTCCACATCAAAAAAATCTTTAAAAAAAAAAAAAATACGCTGCCCTCATGATCTTCTGCGTGTTCCAGTCCAGCTTACAAAGTGCTGCTGCCTTCAATCCCCTCAGCACATACCCAGCCTGGGAGCTGGTATCTGATACTGGGGTAGTAGATGGGGCCAGAGTTATAGTCCCTGTCTGTCTGTTTGTTTGTTTGGAGTATGGTTGCTTTCCAATGTTGTGTTAGTCTCCACTGCACAACAAAGTGAATCAGCCATACGCATACAGCGACCCCCTCCCTTTTGGACTTCCCTCCCATTTAGGTTACTACAGAGCTGCCTGTGCTATACAGTATGTTCCCATCAGTTATCTGTTTTATACATAGTATCCATAACGTATATGTGTCAATCAATTCCTCCCACCCCCTAACCCTTTCCCCTTTGGTATCCATACATTTGTTCTCTACGTCTGTGTTTCTATTTCTGCTCTGCAAATAAGATCTTCTATATATGGTCCCTATTTTACATGATGATCTCATTGGCTGAGGTCATCTAAATCTCAGGCCTCCCTTCCTTCCACCCCACCAGGGGGCTCAACAGCAGTCCAGGTAGCATCCTACTCATTCTAGAACCGTCTCTTGGAAACAGAGCTCCCAGTTCTGTTCCACATCCTTGACGATCGCCAGTGAGACCTCCTCCAAGACCAGGGCATGCATCTTGTGGGGTGGGGCTGGGTTCTGATCTATCTCTGGCTTTTCAGTGCACTCTGGATCCTGATACCTCTGACCCAACCGATAATCTGACAGAACAAGCTGTGGAGTTCTGCCAGAGGGTGGGCAGCAAAGCCACCACAGTATCTGAGGTCGTGGGGAAGAAGGACGAGGCCGTGTACCAGGCCATTGAAGAGGGGATCCAGAGAGTCAACATGAATGCAGCTGCTCGACCCTACCACATCCAGAAGTGGGCCATTCTCGAGAGGGACTTCTCCATTTCGGGTGGAGAGTTGGGTAGGTTGTTTTCTTCACACCATTGCAGGGGCTGTGCAGGAGGGCAGAGGCCATGGCAGAGCCTGGGAGGTGCCCACTAGAAGCAGCCATGCCCAACAGAAGGTCCCTGATGGCACTTTGAATGACACCCACCTCCTTCCTGTGGGAGGACATTGATTGCTCAGTGCCTGGGCTTGTGGTTGGGTAGAGCCTGTTCAACGTACAAGATGTGTGCTGGAACTCATGAATTTGAACATACATTTAACTTAGCTTTGACTAAGGAACCATTGTCCCCTGAAATCACAATGGGACCACCAGGCAGACACCAAGGCCCTGTTAGTATTTGGGGTGGAGTCAGCTGGCTCTAGGAAGTGAGACCACCAAAATCTTCTGTAAAATCAGCTCATGCAAAGGGTAAAGGGATGAAGCCCTCTGGGCCATGTTCCACAGAACCAGAAAAGGCCTCTGGTGTAGCCTCAGTTGGATGGATGAAGTCAGTCTTGGCTGTAGCATCTCGGGGTGTTCATGGCATGAGGTGGGGGGTGGAAATGGCTTCTTCAGTTTGATTCCCTCCAACCCATTAAGGTTGAACCCAGACGCAACTATCCTCAGTAATGCTGAACTGCTATCAGTGACCCGGAGCTTATCTGGTTGTCTGGTGCTAACAAATTGAATGCAAGGTCAACCAGATAGATGTCCTCTCTAAGCAGTGTATGTAAATGTTTTTGATTTTGAAGTCTCCAGTTACACAGTCTAGTGTGAGTTAGCACAAAATGGAGTTGAAGCTACCCAAATCAGAGCCCTTTTAACCTGGCATTAGAGGAGAGAACCAAGGCCAAGAAAAGTGGTATGAGGAAGACCTCTCATAAAGACCAAGGCAGAGGCCCTCCTTGACCAGGGCTTTCGCCTGCTCCCATCACAAGCAATCAAAGCATAATGCCCAACACCCTACGAACGTTCATTGAAATGCAGAGATGATTTCCCTATTAGTCATTGTCATTAAATCACCCCACTTCCTCTGTATTCTACTGGCTACTTTGACCAACCCTGGTACAGCATGAGGAGCCACACAGGGGTGTGACCACCAGGGGCAGGGATCGCCATGAGCCATCTTGGAGGACGGCTACTTGGTCTGGCTTAATTCTAGAGCTACGGGACTCATTATGTCTAGATCTTTACCACACACCTTCCCAGACATCTCAGGGCCCAGGCCTCACTCATGTCTCCCAATCTCTCTTTTAGGTCCCACGATGAAGCTGAAACGGCTCACAGTCCTGGAGAAGTACAAAGATATCATCGATTCCTTTTACCAAGAGCAAAAAAAGTAATCAGGGGGTTATCCTTCCCCGGTTTCTCCTGAAGATGGCAGGCTGAGCGTTTTCCTGGCCCCCAGGTCCTCTTCAGTCCGGGCACATGGATGTCTGGCAAGTCTGTTAGGTTCTCCGGGTCGGGTACAGTCCTGACATCTACATTTGCTGGGTCTTATTGCCAACACTAGCCGACAATTCTGAGAAGCTTCATGTGTGGATAGTTTTAAAGGTATTGCTTTTTGTTCGGGTGACAAATGAGATCAGCTCTGCTTCCAGAACTAAAGTGCTGAGAGTTTTTGGCCTTCGTTACAGGTAGATTTAAAAGGCTGCTAGCTCACTTAATAGGCCAGCCAGCGCGCGAGGCTGGGTGTTGGGGGAGGGAGGAGGGGGAAGATGGCTCAGATAACCAGCGGGCCGCAGGGTAAGCGCTCAGTTGTAATTCACCTAATGCCTGACTTACTCTGGAATCTTGTTGGACACGGCCGACGCCATCATCGCATTACCAGGCACTCCACCATGCACACGCCCACTGACTTTGATGCTTCCTAAAACTGCTGCCGCCTATGTGATTGTATTTAATGTGAAATTTGAAATTAAACTTTTTAACAGAACTATCAATAAGTCCCTGATTTTTTGTCGATTGAGCAGACCAGTCCAGAGTTGTGGGTATTTAACCCACAGAACAGTGTGCAATAGGTATGCCAGTGACCTTCAGTGCCCTGGAATAAGCAAAGGTGTGAGAGGGGTTCAAGCGGTACATTCCAGTGAAAGCAGTCAACTGGTGCCAGTCTGTCACCACCATGCCACCCTGCCCACTCTGATTTTTGTCTGTTTGTTTGTTTTGGCTGAGCCATGCGGCTTGTGGGATTTTAGTTCCCCAACTAGGGATCGAACTCGTGACCCCTCACCCTGCCCACTCGGGACAAGCAGCCATTCTTAGCAGCAGGCTGAGCCAAAATAACCCAGGCGTCTAAATGGGATATTAGTAGAGAAAGCATACACCTCAATTTGTTTGGGAATTCTTTATTAGTGTAAACCCAACTGATAATTAGCACACTTCAATAAAACAAAAGAAGCAGCAGTTTAAACAAAGTAAAATACATCTAACGTTGTAAGTCTGGTTACCAGCCTGATAAAGGACCCAGGCAGGGGTATGTGTTGTCGTTGAGAAATCCCCTTGTGACCAGGGAACACAACGCAAAGCTGCAGGTTTGCACTGTTACACAAGGGCCAAGAAGGACATGAGTTGCCTTTGGTGTGGGACCAAAGGGTTCATGAAAATAGTGTGTGAAGATTAAAGAAAAATCATGCTAAGGATGGGGAATGGAGGAGGGTTGGGGAAGTACCTTAAGGTCAAAAGCTGAGCCAAGCTCCAGGGTGACATGATTTTGTGAATCAACTCAGGCTGACTCTGCAACTCATCTTTAACTGGTGGTGCTGAGGCAGAGGGGGGTAATTTGGTGTTTTAGGGAAAGGGTAGCCACTGAAATATAAAATCGATAGCCAGCACCCCAGGTTCCTCAACTGTAGTCAAATTTTATATGGTCAGGCCTCTTAGCGGTATCGGCAGGAGTGCTGTCCACTTCCAGACAACGACAGACACGCTTAGGGAAGAGTGATCGCACACAATGGTTGGTTCCTACGTCCAACTCAGGGTCCGCACGGGGGACTGAGGGCTGTATCATGCACAATGCTTGATATATGTCCAATGAAAAGGAAAAACCACCCCCTCGTTAAAAGCTCTTGCCAAGAATAGTAAATCTCAAGATAACAAAAATAACTGAAAACACAATGCATTTGTGTCTTTGTACCCGATATATTACCCATATCTTATTAACAAAAATTACATTTCTCATTATATATTTCTCGGATCTGAAGTCTTTATTCACACTCAGTAATTCATATAAAGTACAAATCAGTCTTTAATTTCCATATCACTAAGAAATATATCATATTCACTGTTTTTGATGTAAACTTTCCCAGGAAATCTCTCGTGTCCATATAGTTTTATAAGAATATTGTGCTGTTACGTCAACACTCTATTTTATTTCCATTATACTTTTCGTAAACCAAGGAAATCAGTGTTTTTCTTTAAAAAGATAGATGTTTTCTCCTATTAGTTCCATATCATGATATTTACAGTTAAAGAAAAACTGCTGTAACTGAAGCATAAAATGGTTAACAATGGCAAATGATACAGTTCACTTAGAGTTTACAAAAAATGTGTACCAGATAGACATTTAATAAATAAAACAAGCACTTGGAAAAAGTCTTTTGAAAGCAGGCCTAGGGACATCACTTGCCTCCTTGCACAGATTTTGTTAAAAGGCCAGGTTCTAAAAGTGTACTCTGTCAAGAAACAAGCAACGAATGCACAAATGAATACTAATGGGGGGGTATTCTAATACAGGCTGACACGGCGTCCGTTAGGAGTGACTGATCCAAATACCATCTGTAGAAGCCTTAATCTAAATCTTTTACTCGGCGACAGATTTCTTCTGTGAAGTCTGAGCATTTTGCATTGCCTCCCAAATCTTTTGTTAAGCTCTGAGAAAAGGAAAAAGCAAAGATAAAAAATGTACCCACAAATTAAACCAAAGCAAGGATGTTTTTATTTAAACCCCTTGGTGAGATACCAGCTGAGTTACCTGGCTCCTCTTTCATTTAGTTCATCATTTCAAAGTGAGACCTGCTCCACCACCATCTACCTATCCCAGGAGGACGTGGAAAAGCTAATTTGATAGTGTACACAGAAACACTCTGGAAGAATAAGACGCTCTCGCTACAAAGGTAAGCAGGGAGGCTTTCCAAAACTGTCCCTAAGGAAGCATTTGATTATGGACATTTAAATGACAGTGAATATAAACAAGAGGTTGCATAAATCCCTTGGGGAACTTTTAAAAGTTTTTTCTTTCTTTCTTTTTTTGAAGAACTTTTATTGAGATACAATGGACATACAATAAACTGCATATATTTAAAGTGTACAATTTGATATTTTTTTCTTATTAGTAATGTATATATGGCAATCCCAATCTCCCAATTCATTTCTTTTTTTTTTTTAAGACACATTTTGACCTATTTTTGGAGGCTGAGAAACAAATTCTACAGAAATATTTAAATCACTGACTCTTAAACTCCCATCCTTGGGAAAGAAATCCTCCCATATTCCCTGTTTCCTACCAGCTTATGCTCTCTTTACTCCCAAATGTAACTCAATATATTTAATTCTCTTGTCCCATTGCATCCTAAGCAATTTAAAGGGCCTACTGTGTAATTTAGGCAACTCTCTGCTGGGCTCTATGAGCAGCTTCTCAAATACAGTGTCAGAATAAAAAAATATATATAATCATATGCCCCTCAATATCACTATATCAGGCTGTTAAAAACAAGCTTGGGTTTCTTATATTTTGGCCGTAAGAATTTCAAATTATAGAATTTTTTAAAAAGAAGCAAACCTTGAAGATATTATGCTAAGTGAAGTAAGACAGTCACAACAGTACAAATAGTATATGACTCCACTTATATGCGGTACCCAGAGCAGTCAAATTCATAGAGGCAGAAAGTAGGATGGTGGTTGCCAGTGGTCCTGGGGGAACGGCAGAAAATAGGTAAATCACTGTTTAATGGGGACAGTTTCAGTTTAGGAAAATGAAAAAGTCTGGAGATGGATGGTGGTGAAGACTGCACAACAATGTGAAAAATGTCAATATTTAATACCTATGGACCATGTACCTCAAAAATTATTAAAATGGTCGATTTTATACCATGTATATTTTATCCTTTTTTTTTTTTGCACACGGGCTTAGTTGCTCCGCGGCATGTGGGATCTTCCAGGAGCTGGGATCGAACCTGTGACCTCTGCATTGGCAGGTGGATTCTTAACCACTGCGCCACCTAGGAAGCCCCTATCCTTTTTTAAAACGATAATTTTTTTTTAAAAAAGGAAGAGACATCGACTAGGGATCAGCCTTTCAGGCCCAGCCTTGTAAAGCCACGACTTCCTCTGTTCTCCTCCCACGTTCAGAATAATTGATCCTCACCCTCCTATAGGCCACAACTGCTTATGGAAATGGTGCAGCTTGTTGGGTAAGAGCCAGACCAGGTGTAAACTCCAACTTTGCCAGTTAGGAGCTGCGAGACCTTACTTAATCTCTTACTTAATCTCTCTGTGCCTTGGTTTCCTCATCTATAAGATGGGCTTAATTGCAGTATCTAGGTCACAGAGTAGTAGAGATTTGCTGAGATGATATATATATATAATGAATATAAAATGTAAGTATTCAATTAATATCAGCCATTCTATAAAATTTCTATTACTTTTATATCACAGATACACATAGTATAACATACTGCACCACTCTATTACAGACACATCTGCATCTGTACCTACTGCTAGATTCCAAGCTCCTTGAGGCCTGAGACCTTACCTTATTCCTCATTTTATTACATTCTCCGTACCCTATAATGTACAAAATAGATGTTTGCTGGGAAGAGGAAAAAGCTACTGAGGAAAATTAATGGACTTGGCCAAGATCCCACGGGTAACAACAGGGTAACTAGGCCTGCACTGCTCTGACACCCACACCACTGTTCTTCCCAATGCACCCTGGTCACCCTACTTCAGTGCTTCTCAGCCCTTCCCTGATGAAATACGTGAATCCTGCCTTCAGGAGGAGGTGTGCACATGCCTGAGTTCACCCAGGGAGCCCGCGTTAGGAATGCCTGTTCCACATCCAATCCTTTGGCCCTCTTCAGAAGGACCATCATCTGTCCTTCACACACATAAAACCCAAGGAGGAAATGCACTTCACCCAGCACAAGTATGGCAAAATTACCAATACCTTCCCATCCTTAATTGTGGCAAAACATGCCATCTCAATCTTTGCAGCGTGGTCAAAAAGCCCCATGTGACGTAGCATCATCACGGCACTGAGCAGGAGGGCTGTGGGGTTGGCCATGTCCTTGCCCGCGATGTCCGGGGCGGTGCCGTGAACCTGCCCGGGTCGGGGTAGGGGGGGAAGAGCACAGTCAGGAGGGAGACAGGAGCAAACAGCCCTCTTCCAGGGAAGCTGGGCCCTTAATCAGCTTTCCTCACGGATGAAAATAACTACTGAATAGCTGCTCGGACACATGTCTTAGAAATGAAGCCTCAGAAAAATAAAGACTTAAGTAATTTTTTTTAAGTCCAAAAACATGGACTAACAATCTTATCCAGTCAACTTTCGGTAAAATATTTCAACTGAGGAAGGATATATAATAAATAATAAAGATAAAAAAGAAATAAGAAAACGAATGAATAAACCAAGCGTATGTGAAAAGCTAAACAAAGCTTCATTTTCTTCTGACAATTGGAAAAACTCAAGAGTTAAAACATATTTATGCAGATAACCCCTCCTGGGTTCTCATGTCATTCTGGCTTGAACTCTGCTTCAGGTGTCACCAGAGTCCTTACCGACTCGAAGATCGCAACTCCATTGGCTCCAATGTTGCCACTTGGTGTCACACCAAGACCTCCAATCAATCCCGCACACAGGTCACTGGGGGCAGAGAAGCATTTCAAAGGATATTTTGAAAAGCGAAACATCTCACCTAGCACCCAGACTTCCATCTTTAAAAACTATTCTCCACTATAAGGAACCTGGGCTCCTTGGAGAAATGACTGATTGCAGGACTACAGTTAGGAAAATACAGGATGAGCCTGAAGCACCTTATTGTGCCAGAGAGCAAATGATGGGTTGTGTCAAAAGGACACAGAGATAGCTCAAAGGGACTCCCACTGGCCAAGTCTGCACAACGTAAGCATCAATATAAAAGATAATAGTGACAGATATAAAGTAGTAACCAAGAGTCCAAACTGATATAGATAAATAAGTAAACAAATAAGAGAGAAGGAAAACCTCATCCTTACAGGAGAATGCCAACTAATAAATGTAGAAGGAATGACGGACTTAGAAAAGCACCATTTGGCCACCATCACATGTATGTGTGTAGAGACAAAGAGAGAAAAAAGAAGGAGAAGGAGGAAGATGAAGGAAGGGAAAGGGAGAGAAGGAGGGTGGGGGGTAGTAATAAAGTAAGTCTGGTAAAATGTTAACATTTGGTGAATGTGGGTGCCAAGTACATGGGAATTCTTTGCACCATTCTTGCAACTTTTCTGTAAGTCTCAAATTATACCAAAAGTTACAAAAAATTTGTAAAAATGAATACCCACCTACCTAGTTATACATGATAAAACACTGAAATCAATCAATCAACCAACCAATAAAATATCCGTAAAATGGAAAGAGGGAACTAATGGTCAGGGAGCAAGAGCCCAGAGCTGATTTGGCAAATGAATGAATACGCCGCCCAACATATAACCACTGACATCACCACCTGAAATGGTAGACTTCAACTCGTATCTTATAACAAATGCTCTATTTTATAATACTTGATTAAAATTCTTAAGCCACAATTTATTTTAGGACATTTATAAATAAACTGTACACTAAAAGGCTACAGCCAGACTCACCTAAGGATGTCTCCGTACAAATTTGGCATAACAAGAACATCAAACTGGGACGGGTCTTGGACCATCTAAGAAAAATGCATGTGCACATTTAGTAATCAAAAACTGTGCACCACACGTCCACACCATACACCACAAAAAGTAGCAGGTAAGTGTGAATATATACTTACATTCAAACATACTGTATCAAGGTACATCTCATTAAATTTAATATCTTTACAGTTTTCTGCAACTTCCCTGCATTTTTGCAGAAAAAGCCCATCTGACATTCGCCTGTATTTAATCAAATAAAAATTATTGAAAGCAAAGACTTGCAGAGAGAAAGTGATCAAATCAGAGAAGTAAAGTAAGTTCAAGGAATTTAAGTTCCAGAAGCCAAGATGTCTGATTTCAATTACAGTAAAATTATTTTTTTTTGGCAATCAGTAAAATGCAAACTTAAATGTTTTAGGATACTTCTAGAAGCACAAAAGGGTAAAGAATGTCATATAGTTTGATCGGAATAAAGAAGACTATATTTTTATAGTGTTAACCAGCAAGAATTAAGAAATATCGATTAATAAGAAAATGTTAAGATTGCCTTTAAAGGTTAACTCATTCAATTATTTAAATGGTTTTACTATTTTACATGATCAACACTTTTCTTAGGTTAGGAAACCTGCTTCCTAATACACTGAGCTAGCCTTCAGTACACTAGGGCTGAGGGGAATCCACACTGCTAGAATGATACATCAGGTCGTATTAGCACTGTGAGCACTATTTTAAGCCCCTGAGCAGGTGGCCATTTCAGAAACATGCCTGCTATTTCACTCCCGACACAGAAACGACTGCCCTTTTACGGATGTGGCCTTCGCTAGCTGGCCACAGCATCTGGGGATCCAGACTCTCCGGCTTCCTTCCCAATGATTCTCAGGCCCTCCTTAAACTTCCAGGACCTGAATTCCTACTCCAGTATCCACCCAGTGAAGCACATTAAATAGGAGCTTCTGACACAAGAGAAATGCCTGACCCTCTGGCCGGCTACAAGGCCGCTTTCCAGCGCTATCCGGAATCAATGAGCAAGCTGGTGAGAGGAAAGGAAAGCCCTGTCACGGCTCCTCGCCCACAAAGACGGAGGGCACGCCGCCCGCAGGGACTCACATGATGTTGGCTTTGTGCACGGCCGTGACGTTGCTCCGGTGATTGTTCCGCGCGTACTCAAAGGCGAACTCCGCGATGCGCTTGCTTGCCTCCTCGGTGATGAGCTTGATACTCTGCACAACTCCATCCACGATCTGAAACACAGGAAGTCCCGTCTCGCTGAAAGGGTGTGGCAACAACCCGGTCCAAGAGCACCAGCGGTGCGCAGACGACACCATCTGTGGCAGGCTTGCAAGGCGCCCGCGAAGGAGAGCATCATGCTTGCGGCAGGGCGGGCAGGCTCACCACGTTCACCCCTAGGAGCCGGGTATTATAAGCCCTGCACAGATGAGGAAGGCCGGGGTGCAGAGGTGGTCACCTACGCAGCTGACGATTCAAAATTCAAACAGAGGACACGTTCCCAAGCCCGTGCTGTGAAGCACCGCACCCCCTTGCCCAGGCCTCCATTTGAGTACTGTCAGCCAGAGACCTGGGACAAGACAAACATCCACAACTCCTCACAGAGTGAAAGGGAACTGTCTCTGGGAAATATTTTCAACTGGGCGTTTGAACAGTGGTCCCAAGTGCATAGACAGCAACCCAACTAAGAATGAAAAAGTAACCAAATGAACATACCACATGCTCAATTCCACTGTATTCTCCTTCTGTGTTCTCCCGAATGGTGACAATATTTACATCACTGTAAGGGGTTTTATAGCCTTCGATTGAGACACATGGTCGGACATTTGCATAAAGGTCAAATGTTTTACGCAGCAATAAATTCATAGATGGGTGACCAGCGGCTATTGGGGTTTTTAAAGGGCCTGTAATAAAGAAGAATATCCAGATGACAACAGGATATATTCTTTTCTTTTTCTTTATAAACACAAGTACATAATGTTGACACTTGCCCCTCAGCTTGGGAGGTTGGGAGGGAGGGACTGATCCAGGACCCAGCAGATACAAAAATCCACGGATGCTCTGTCCCTTATTATAAAATGACACTGTATTTGCATATAACCTATGCATATCCTCTTGTAAACTTTAAATCATCTCTAGACTATTTATAAGACCCAATACAATGTAAACACTATGTAAATAGTTGCCAGTGGAAAAAAATTCAAGTTTTGCTTTTTGGAACTTTCTGGAATTTTTCTTTTTTTAAAAAAGCATTTTCAATACGCGGTTGGTTGAATCCACGCATGCACAACACGTGGATATGGAGGGCCGACTGTATTTGAAATTCCAATTTTTATTTTTTCCACTATTCCATCAGAGCTATATTTAGGATCCTTTCTTTGGACATCAAGGAGCTGTGTGACACATCTAACACACACACTTCATGAATCAGGGGACACCTTTATAACAGAACAAAGGGCATTTGAGAGGACAGACAGGTGCCCTGTTTCCAAGTCTGGTGTCCTCCTCATCGTAAATGAGTCCATCCGTGGCGGGTCACTCTCAGGCAACAGTCAGCGTCCACCCCCAGTACCACCTACAGACCCACCTGGGCTACCGTGTACAATGTGTTCTGCCTCTAACTTGACCTTCTCTCTCAGATTTAGATGAAGGAAGAAATTTCCTCAATGAAGCTTTCTGGAATGTCAACTGCATTGAGCACCTACTGACTCAGGACCAAGCTCTGTATCAGGTCCTTGACATTAGCTAATCCTATGACACCATATCTCTATGAGGTGTTAACTCTATTGCTGACTTTTTTTTTTTTTTTTTTTTTCTGCACTGCGTTGGCTTTCAGGGTCTTAGTTCCCTGACCAGGGGTCAAACCTGCACCCCAGGCAGTGAAAGTGCCAAGTCCTGACCACTGCTCTGCCAGGGAATTCTCTATTGCTGTCATTTAAAGGTGAAGGGGAAAAAAAGCGTAAGAAATTTGCCCAAGCCTCTCAGCCAGTAAGTGGCAGGGGTGAGATTCACAGTGAATCTGTCTGGATTTAAAGCCTGTGCTGAACTCCAATCTATTACATGCTAGTATTTTGAATCATGACCTGAAGCGTGTATGAATTAAAATTAACAAAAATGTAAAAATTATGCAAAAGATAAATCTAGGTAAAGATAAATATAACACCTATAGCAGAAATCAATAATAACCATCATATCCACTTCAGTGCTACCTTTCAAGCCCATCTTGTTCTTATCCATGGACTCTTTGGCTTCTGGAGGGATCATCCACTTTCCTCCTGGTCCTTGAATGGCGGTGACGTTCCGCTCCTCCCACTGAATGGGTGCCTAGATGCCACACCACAGAGCACAGTGAACTGGAAAGACCTACACGTGACTGACATTCACACTACAGTTATAAACAAACTTCTTCAACTTTGGATGCGACTGGTGAAAACACATACAAAAAAGGTTCAGAAAGTTCCTGGCATGCAAGAAGAGATGTTATGCTCTAGCATGCCCAGAGGGATTCTCCACATTACCCTTGTCCTGTCATCACTCCTAGCTGCCACCTGCCCACTTCTTTTTCTCACAATCACTCTTAACGTGGCTATAATTAGAATATTACAAGGAGCAGAGAAATATGATTCACAGAAATATCACAAAGTACTGATACACGGATGAATCTTGAAGATATTATGCTAAGTGAAAAGAGCCAATCATAAAAACCATGTAATTTTAAGACTCTATAATGAAATTTCCAGAATAGGCAAATCTACAGAGAGAGAAAGTAGATTACTGGTTGCCTAGGGCTGGTGATGGGAGGGGGTAGGGTGGGAGAGAGAAGGGTGATGGGGAGTGACTGCTGATGAGTATGGGGTTTCTTTTTGGGTGATGAAAATGTTCCAAAATTAGACTGTGGTGATGGTTGCACAGCTCTATGAATGAACTGAACGGTATACTTTACATGATGAATTGAACAGTATATGAAATAAATCTCAATAAAGCTGTTAAGGAAAAAAAAAGATACATTACATATGTATCTATGAAAGCAACAGTTTTAAGGTATAAACCAGCGTTATCCTTTCTTTTCACCCACACCCTTCAATGTGTACACACACATCTGATAGCCAACTGGGCATGCACTAGGAATAGGAACATGGAGCAAGACTTGGCCCTGGTTCACAAGGAGCTTACAGCTGAGCGTGATCATGTTTCAGTTCCCTTGGGGAATGCTATGGTATAAGCATCACTTCCTCTGTAGTTTTCATTAGAAACTCATGTAGAAAAACAATGTATGTTTAGTATAAACAAATTGAATTCCTTGACTTATAGCTGTCGGTATCATAACAACCACTGATTTAATCTTAAACATTATTTCACTTAGTAGCTATAAACAGTAAGAATGAAGCAACAGGTCAAACAAAGTTCAAGTTTCCTAAATTCTCTAGATTTTAAAATATCTACGTGCATTGAAGGTTAGGCTGTTGGGTAATAATACCTCATACTTGATATTACCACACCAGGAAAGAAAAAAAAAAGACTCTTTTAAAACCTCCCATATAGTTTTTTGAAATAACAATTCTATTCTCTTTTTTTGGCAGGAAGGAAGAATGAGATAGAGGTGACTTGGCGGGGCTTAAAGACTTTAAATCCAGGCTGGGTTCAAAAATCCACAAAGATTACAGTACTGCTTGGATTACTTTATGTATAACTGATGCCAATGCAGGAGCTTAAACTATTGACAATGACAGAAGCAAACAACACTCTTAAAGTCAGAATCTGTGAAGTTTAACACAGATCTCGCCAACCTCATACAAATGTGAACAAAATTCATCCTAAGAGTTCACAGTCTCCAATTGGCTAAGAAAACGTCTCTACAAATTATGAACAAAAGTATTTTTTAAGCCCACTTACTTTGGCAGCATCAAAAATCTTCATAACTGCGGCTGAAATTTCTGGGCCAATTCCATCTCCTGGAATTAAAGTTACTGTCTTAACCTGAATATAAGAAATCATCAAAGAATACAGTCAGAATCGATTTTTGAAGGGTTAGAAAAGAACATCATTGACAGAAAAATCCAGTTTATGGGTTTTCTTAACTCAGAAGAAATGCCTTTAAGAAAACAGACCTACCTCCCAAGGCTCATCAAAGTGGAGGCAAGAATCAAGAGACTCCACAACTCTACTCCCTAGCTGAGTCCAGAGATTTTAAAAAGAACTTAAGTGATGTTCTCCAGATAAAACAAAAATAAACTACAAGGTAAACTTCCCAATCGATACTTCTTTTCAGACTAACTACAAAGAGACCAATTAACTCAAGTCTGTAAAACCAAGGAGAGCAAAACATTTCAACAGCATTCTCTCACTAAAATTTAGAGGGTTTCCCACCAAGGCAAGCACTTTCCTCTCCACCGGGGGCCTAGAAAGTTTGGTTTCTCGTGCAACTCGTTCAGTCTTACAAAACACTCTCAGACACTTCCAGAGTATTGCTGAGGTCTGTTTGGGCACTCCAAAAATCAGACTTCATGTCAAGAGAAGGTCTCCATTTTCCTCAGTTCCTTTATAAAATTGGCTCCTGATGACAAAAGTAAGCCAAATAAGCTCAGCAAAGCTTATTTGGAGCCAGGAAGAATAGGGTATGTGATCATACCTGCAATGTCTAAATTACACTTAGAATGACAAGTATATTTATAACGTAACATCAACGATTTAGTTCAAAGGCTTCAAACAACATAAAGCCAGCATTTCAAACTTGGGGGAAAAAAATGTGTAAAGGAAATGATGAGAGGATTTAAATGAGTATTTCCATTTGGAAATTATATATGTCATTATTTGGGGACTTTCCCCTACCTAGAAGTTTGGCAGACAACAGTCCCTGGCCTTTTTCAGTTCCAGTTGCCTGGGCTACATTTTTTAAAAATCACTGATTCACATTTCCCTGGTCTTTTACCTTCCAGTGATGCTCCCTAAGCACATGGACTAATTATTTCTGAATTTTTCTGTACAACTGAAGAAATCTCTTTAAAAAATTAGTTTCTCTTCTTATTTCTTTCAAATATAACCCCCTCCCCACCAGGCTAATATATATTTTTTAATTGATAGCCTGAAAATTAAATAGTAGCAGAGAGCAATGATCATCTCACTAGCTTTCAGAATGCATTTGAAATGCTAGCTTAACTATCCTTGAAGTGCAAGCCTCATTCTGCATCTTTTGCAGCAAAAGCAGAGCCAAAAGAACCCCTTTGGCTTCTTCTTCCTGTTCTCCCAACATGTAAGAACAAATGTCATCAGGCCACCAGAAAAGTCTACTTTACTTCCACAGTTCAGAAAGTAAACGAAGAAAGGTGTGTGATGGTCTTATAAATCCCTCAAGATGTTATATGGGAGTATAGGAATTATGAAATCCAAATCAGATTCTGTAAGAAGGAGGTAAAATAAAAACTTATAGGAAGTCACTGACCCACAGTCTTAGAATGCTCTAAAAATGTGGTATCAGCTTTTAAAGCACAGAACTCTAATGCTGGGAATTCTAAAAGCAGCAGATTTAATGAGAAATAGATGATCTGCTAACATGAGAGTCTATGAAGACTACGTAAGGAAAGTATTGATACACATAAGCCTACAGGGCTTATAGATGTTTGAGGCATTCCTAATCGGCCATCAATCTACTGTTTTCAGGGAAGCTCACAAAATAAAAATGCAAAGCAGGTTTTGAAGCTTCTCAACAATTTTCTCTCAACTTGTACTAGTTTGGAAAAAAACTGTCTTACCCAAATGAGACTGTGAAATAAAGCAACAGGCTCAAGGGTAATGTCTATCTATTTTTAACAAGGCTCCTTCAAGACATTAATGTATTATAGCTTACGTAGCCAGCTATAATACAATTTTTTTTAACATGCAAGTGACCTAATAGATTTATGCATGTTCACTAATAATTGAAATATACACTATAAATATGGCCAATTTTCCCTAACTTTAAATAAGTGGAGATTAAATGCTATATAATGTGTTTGAGCATCTTTCTTGAGAAACTTCTAAAAGGCAAAAAAAAAAATACATAATTATACTCACACCACCAGCAAAACCTCTGGTCACCTGTTTTTGGTTGTGGAATGCCCCCAGCAGCCGAGAGACCTACATTTAATATCAACAAAGAACTGTTACGCACAGAATTAAGCCACATGTAGTTAAAAGGTAGAGATGGAACCATCTCTGACAGCTGATAAGGCTGCAACTTTGCACAGATATATTCAGGAATATTTTCCTTATGTATTAGTTCAATGTAGCAAGCATTCTCAGATTTGAAAACAAATATTCAGTTTACCTTTGCTTTGAGGATGTCAGTACCAATATGTACTTTTAAAGTCGATTTTACAAATATAAGTAGTCAAAAGATGTTGAAGCTGGAATGAAACTCTACTTTTTTAGCTCAAACATCGGATTTGTTTCAGATGATCCGGATGGTTTTATGTCAACATTCTTGACCACTGGGTCAATTTGGGGATAACACACCCTCTAAGAGAACCATCATTAATTTTAAGAGCCAGCAGGGTCTTAATAAATTCCAGAGCCCAACTCATTCATTATACAGTGGAGACACTGGGTCCAAAGAGTAGGGATTTGCCTAGGGTCACAGAGTGACTACAAAGGGACCAGAATCTGGGTCTCCTGACTCCTAGTCCAGGCTCCTCCAATTACAATTATGCCTATTCTTCTCCTATGAATATTAAGAAATTACACTTCATAATAAAAATCTAACAAAGTTTATTTAATACCATTTTGACACCTGTGTCATACAGAATGAAGATTTTAAATTAATTGCTGGGACAGGAGAAAGATACCAAAAAAAAAGAAAACAAATTAGTGACCTACTAATCCCACGACCCCAAGATATTACTACTGGTACATTTTTTTTTTCCACTTAACACTATGACACACCAGCAATATAAATTTTAAAAGGTTATTTTGAACTTTGATAATTCAGTCTTTGAAAACTGGTACAAAGACATATTACATTATAATAAACAGAATATAATCCAAAAAAATTGGGTACATAGACCAAAGGTATTAAAATTAAAATTCATTAAAAGTTTTAAAGGTTAACTTTTTTTTATGCTAGATACATGAGCAAAGATACATTTGTTATATCCTTGGGCTTCCTTTTGGGGGGCAGTTCTTTTTTTTTTTTTAGGCTAGTCAAGTGAAGCAATGGGAGTGGAGAAGGAACAAAGAAATCTGTAACTGGCTGTGATCAATTAATTGTATTGGGGGACAGTTCTTATAAGTCCTGAACCTTTGCTGTAATATCAGCATCTACTAAAGACACACCAACCAACAGCCAAGGAGCTGTGAACGAATTGTATCCTCTAACCTGGCATCTACAAGTCATCTCTCTGGACTGACAATAAAAGATAGGGTGAGACCCAAAAGAATACGCTAGGCCAAAACCACTGGCCAAAAACTTCATCCTAGGACGTGATTCACCCACAAGCAAATGGGCTGTTGGAAGGTAGACCATTTAAAGGCTACGTTACAAATTTTGCATAAGTCTTTCTCCCCACCCCCCAGAAAGAGAGAAAAAAACATTCACTCAAAACAGGCCCATGTCAAGACTGGGACTGACATATATACATTACTACATATAAAATAGATAACTAATAATAATAACCTGCTGTATAACACAGGGAACTCTACTCAATACTCTGTAATGGCCTACATGGGAAAAGAATCTTTTTTTTTTTAATTTTATTTATTTATTATTTTTTGGGGGTACACCAAGTTCAATCATCTGTTTTTATACACATATCCCCATCTTCCCTCACTGCCTCGAAAAAAAAAAAGAGCGGCTATATGTATAACTGATTCACTTTGCTGTAC
This sequence comes from Hippopotamus amphibius kiboko, assembly GCF_030028045.1. Taxonomy (NCBI): domain Eukaryota; kingdom Metazoa; phylum Chordata; class Mammalia; order Artiodactyla; family Hippopotamidae; genus Hippopotamus; species Hippopotamus amphibius. The sequence goes on from NC_080187.1 coordinate 218,051,419, forward strand.
ACCTGAAATGAATGCAAAATTGTAAATCAACGTAAATAACTATACTCCAATAAAAATTAAAAAAAAAAAAAACCCCAAAAAACTGGACCATGTCTTTGTGACAAAAGATGCAACCAAAATAACTAATTTAAAATGGAAATCCATGAGGCAAAGATTTTCGTGTTTTGTTCACTGTTCTATCTCCAGTACCTAGAACAGTGCCTAGCTCACAGCAGGTGCTCAGAATATTCTTGGAAAAACTGAGGCCAGCCTCAAGCATCTCTGTATCTGAGGAGTTCCCACTCCAGCAAATAGCTTTAATGCTTGCAATGATTTTCCCTAACAACCAGTCTTTTCTGTGTTTGTCATCTCTTCTTCATGATCTTAGAATAAGGTAGTATTGCATCTAAATCATTAGAATGACCCGGAACTTTAAGTAAAATAAGATTTTTTAAAGCACAGACTGACTTCTACTTTATAATACACTTGTACATATATTACATCATTTTATTTTTATAAAACCTGGAGAGGGCTTCCCTGGTGGCACAGTGGTTGAGAATCCGCCTGCCAATGCAGGGGACACGGGTTTGATCCCTCGTCAGGAAAGATCCCATATGCAGAGGAGCAACGAGGCCGGTGCGCCACAACGACTGAGCCTGCGCTCTAGAGCCTGCAAGCCACAACTATGAAGCCCACATGTCACAACTACTGAAGCCCACGTGCCTACAGCCCGAGTTCCACAACAAGAGAAGCCATAGCAACGAGAAGCCTGCGCACCACAACGAAGAGTAGCCTTCGCCCACCACCACCAGAGAAAGCCCGTGTGCAGCAACAAAGTCCCAATGCAGCCAAATTAAATAAATAAATAAATAAATAAATTTATTTAAAAAAAAACCCCAAACCCTGGAGAGATTGTATTGGTAGCCTTTTTCAGACAAGGAGACCAAGGCCAGGCTCACAGAATATGGACTGCACTTCTGACTTCTTGGGCCATCTTCATCTATAGCACCTCATTTCCTTTTCTACCTTCATCCTCCAACTTAAAAATATATAAATACAGTGCAGAATGTATGGCAGGTACTCACTCAACAAAAGCTTGCTGATGGGGGAATTGCCTTGTTACAATTATAGTATTTGAGAGCCAGAAAGGTCTTTAGAAACCCACTATTTTCTCTAAATAAAGCTTTTTTAGAAAAAAAATTTAAGCTGCAGATCTCTTTTTTTCAAATAAAACCTTAAATGTAACTCTAACAGAGGACTTGTTCTGATTGAAACACATCCAGCTCAGCATTCTCCTAATTCTGGGACATCAGCTTCCAAGGCACTGTCTACTCCAGTCCCTAGTGTGAGAAACTGGTCCAGAAGTCAAATGACTGCCAAAGGTCACACAGGGAGTCCATGTCAGAGGAGAACCTCGTCCTCAGACACTTTCTAAATATCTGCTATGTGGTTTTTTTTCTTGTAGACCACACTAAAGACAAACAAATTTACCAGCACATTTACTAGCTGTTTCAGTCCCTCATTCTGAAGCCTTAACGTATGTACCAAAGATGATTAGATGTTAAGTGTAAGCACAGTGATTAAAGGATTGCTTTCTGTTTAGACAATGACACAAAAGTTGCTTTACCTTCAGGAGCCAATGTGAAATAAGTTATCATCCTACACAAATCCAGGTCTGAAGAGAGTAACAAAGCAGAGCCCAGTTACTAAATAAAACCCAGCTATTGATGCCCAATTGTCTTCTTGAAGACTGTAAGGCAAGCATTTTGACAGTTAGGAAAGCTTCAGGTTTTTGTGTTCCTTCTGCATGTATTAGGTGCTCTCACATTATTTTATTCAATCCTCAAGTAACTCCATGAAGCAAGTATAGATATTTTATAGATGGCTTATTAAGGCTCAGAGATGTTAAGTAATTTGCTCAGGGTCACAGAGCCAATCAGTGGTACTGCCAAGATTTAAACCTAAGACTCCTAAGTTCCAGTGTAGAGTGCTTTTCACTAAATAACAGTGCATGTGGACCTCCCTTTAAACTCAAAACAAAGGAGAAGTACAGTATCAAATTTTATAGAAAAAAATTAAGTTGCTTACGGTAAGTTTCTAGGGGATCATTCTTTAAGAACAATAGACCTGAGGCCCATTTTTCCCTCTACCTGTATTCATTGTGTGACCTTGGCCACAGAGCAGGCAGAATGGGACTTGAAACTCGGAATCAGGAGACACCTGGGTTCCTCTTCCAGTTCTGAGGTGGACTTCCTGTGTGATCTTGAGCAATTACGTTTTCAGGGACAGTTAGCTCCACTGAGCTACCAAGGAATTGCAGGGATGGTCAGAAACCCTTTCCAGCTGCGGCAGGCATCAGAGCTGTCAAGGTGAGATCGCAGGATTCTCACCCATAAATGGTGAAGGAGAGGGCTTTGCTGGTCTCCCTCTCCCGGTCTCAGTGTTCAGGTGGCAATTCCAAGGTGCAAGGTGCCCTGTGTCCTCTGAAGGGGAAATAACTACACGATCAGACTGGGAAGAGCTCCAAGGGAGAAAAAATCTGGCAGGAAAATGACCTCGGGATTCCCTCACCTGGGAAAACCTCACAAGCTCGACGCACATGCCCCGGGCCAGGGAGGTTACCCGGCCCGGGCCGGAGCAGACACCGGGGGGAGGCCCGGGCAGCACTGGGGTGGGCTCTCCGCGCGATCAGCAGGCTACTGGGCCGGAGTCTCAGAAGCGGCCGGGATGGCGGAGCCGAAGCGACGGCTCCGGTGACCTTCCCGGGCTCCGCGCGTGGCCTGGGGTGCGGCCGGGGCAGCTGCCGGCGTGGCACCGGGATGTCGCCCGGGGCAGGACCGGAGGCCCCCGACTTGACCTTGATACCGTCCCCGCCCCCGGCGCGACCTTCCGGGAGCGGGGCTGCCTACACAACCGCACGCGGGCCACGCAGCGAGGCGCACAGGCTGCCAGGACAGGCTCCCTAACTGTCCCCAGCCGGCCGCGCGCCGCCGCCTCCCCATCGGGGCCCGCGCGCCTGCCCCTGCCCAGCACCTGGCCCGCCCGGCAGCCACAAGCCGGCCGGCCCGGCGCTCACCTTGGACATCCACGCGGGCCCAGCCATCGCATCCACTCCTCTCACCGCGGCTACAGCGGCGGCAGTAGTGCGCAGCCGCGCAGCCCGCTCCGGGAGCCCGCCCCCTCCTGGCCCCGCCCCCTGGGAGCCCCGCCCCGCGGGCCCGCCTGAGGGATTCTCCGACAGCGCTCCCGCTCCCTCCCCGGGCCGCAGGCTCCGCAGGCCAATCGCCGGGCTCGTCTCGCGGCGACGCGCTGAGCAGCGACCCGGAAGCCGCTGGCCGGGATCTCCCGGTAAGAGTCCTTCCTCTCCCCATTCATTCATAGATTCGCTGTTCAGGTGGGAGGTTTGTTCCGCGTCTGCTAGGTGCCAGTCACTCTTGTAGATTTGGAGGATATAGCTTCTCTTACGGAGTTTACGGCCTCAGGGAAGGAGATAGATCGTTTACTTGCTCCACAAATATTTGCTTTTATTTTTTAACAGCTTTATTGAGGTACAACTTATATACCTTAAAATTCACTCACTGTAATTTCTCGATGATTTTCATTAAATGTAAACAGTTGCACAGCCATCTCCACAATCTGTGGAAACACTCCTTGTGCCCATTTGCAGTCACTCCCAGCAGCTACTGATCTGCTTTCTGTCTTTAAAGCTCTACAAATATTTCTGAGTGACAGCTAGATACCAGGCACTGTTCTAAGTGCTGGGTTTTACAGTCCAGTAGGAAAGACAGGCACCTATGGAGTATCACACAAATATGTGAATTAATACTGTGACAAGAGTCAGGAAGGGAAAGTGCAAGGAGCAATGAGAAGGTAAAATCAGGGAACGTTCAAATCTAACAGAGAGGCCAGAGAAGGCCTTTCTGAGGACGTTATCACCCATACGCCCCTGCCTCCTCCTCCTCTCCTCAGCAACCACAGTCCTGAAGCTCTGCTGATCACAGGTCCCCTAGCTGGGTGCTGGGGTGATTTAGACCAAGTCTCCCCCCACCCCACTCAGGAAAAGGTTCTTTCCAGAGAAGAGCTACCCATCTACCCAGAAAAGTGGTGAATTAGGTGCAGAAGTGCTGCCCGTGGCTTCCATGAGGTAATAAAGTACAGCTAGGATACAGGGATCTCATCAGTCTCTTCTCCTAAGCTTTTCCTCTCATCAGGTCCTGGCCATCCCACCCAGAGGTGTTCTCCCCAGTCCCCCTCCACTCCATCCCCACTGCCACCCCACCCTCCTTCAGGACTGGCCATCTGATGCCCAGACAATTGCAGCAGCGTCCTCATCCGCCAACCTGCCACGTCCAGTCCTTTCTGCACACAGTACTCTTCTTCACTCACAGCTCTGACCAGGGCCCATCCAGGCCCTAAAACCTTCTGGCTCTCTCTTGCGTTCATCTCTCACCACTGTCTTTTTTCAGCCATATTTTCTGTCACTCCTTCCAGCCCCAAAGTCCTGGAGCGCCAGCCAAGTAGGGCTCCTGGCCAGCCCCCAAATGCTTCCCATATTTTACCCGCCCTGTGCTCATTCCATTCCCTCTGCCTGAGTGCCCTCCTGCACCATCTCCACCTGTTGAAATTGAAGCCACTTGTCAAGACTCAGCTCAGATGTTGGTTCCTTTGGGAAGCCCCCAGACTCACCCACATGTTCCTTCTCCCTACTCAGAGCCCCGTAGCACTTGGTTCTCGCCTCTCCCAGGAACCTTATCACATTCTCCCCTGCTCTGTACCACTGAGATCTTCCTCAAGCCCAGAGACAATCTGTTATGTCTTTGTTTCTGGAATATAGACTCCGAGAGTACTTGCTGCTCGGTGATTACAAAACAAATGCAAGATGACTTTCTCCAAGGTCCATTTAATCTTCACAACAGCTCCATGGGGAAACTGAGGTACAACTAGTAAGTGATGATGCTGACATTGTACTAGGATGCTTCTAATTACTAAGGCAGTTCTCCTAACTGCTAAGCTTCCCCTGGGGAGGGAGGTCATTCAGCTCAACGAAGGCTTCCCAAGAGTCCCTCTCAGGTGCACTGTGAGGACAAAGAAATAAATAAGCCCCAGCCCTACCCTCGGAGTCTAGTGAGGGAGAAACACAGAAGAAATCCAGCCAGTGATAGGTGCTGTAACAGTTTGGTGTGTGTGCGCACGGGGCGGAAGAGGGGTGTTGGTTAGGGAAGACTCCACCATGGAGAGGGCATTTAAATCAGTCCGTGAAGAGGTCAGCAGCCTAAGATAGGGCCATGAGGAGGGACCGGGGCCAGCAAAGACTTTGAGTCAGGGAAGTGTCAAATCCTCAGAAGCTCAGGTTCTTGGGACTGAAAGGACCTCAGAGGTTTCCTAGTCTAACTCCCACAAGGTGCTTCCTGATGCCAGAGCAGCTGGAGGGACGTTGGGGAGACAGAAAGCTACCTCCCCTTCAGCTGGGACCCATTGCCCGAGTCCAGGACTGCCAGCCACTACCCCTCATACTTGTTCCAGAGTTTCTCCAACGTGGAGGTCACTCTTCTCTGGACAAGCCCCTTTGTCCTGTCCCTTGCACTTCGTAGTGTCCAGAGATCCCATCAGCGAGGTATGTTTGGCCCAGATGGTGGGAAAACTTTGTCACTCAGGAGAAGGATCTAGAAGGTGTGCCCTTATTTGTGACTACAGCACTACCCAATCCAGGTGTGCTTCACTCTAAGAATTTTTTTTTTTTGTAATCAAGATGGCAATTTTTAAATTAATCAGTCAGCAAAATAGGAGTATAATTATTCACACACCAAAGGCTTTTAAAATTTTTACAAAAGGAACACAACTTTATTTCAACAGGATTTCCCTAATTGATTTTCCTAACTATTAAGACTTTAGTAAATAAATGGGCAAAGGACCTGGATAATCAGTTCATAGTCAAAGAAACACAAATAAATGTTTAAAATGTCCAACCTTAACCATAATCAAGTACATGCAAAGATACTTTAAATTTGAAGCTTTTACTCCTTTTATTAGAAAGTGTAAATAAAATGCTAATGTCCTCTACTATCTAATTTATGGTGAAACTGCCATACTGTTAAGTTTTGGCTGGCCTTATAAACTGCCGCAATCTTTGTGGAAAACAGTTTAGAGATGTATCTCAAGAGCTATTAAGTGTTCTTACTCTTTCACCTAGTAAATCCATTCCTGAGAATTAATCCCTTGAGAAATCTCCTAAGAAAAATCCACAGTCATCAGCACAAAGATATTTATTGTAGGATTATCTATAATTTAAAAAATTAAAACAGAAACAGTCTAGATAATTACAAGGAAATGATTACATAATTTAGGGTATGGATTGAATGGAACACCACACAGCCCTCAAAAGTGATCATTATGAAGACTCTTTAGTATCTTGGTTTTTATGGTTTAGTGTTCAGGAAAAAAATACCGAATTTAAAATGTTTTCTCTGCTCTGCTATAACTTCTTTCTATATGTGAGCAGAGACTAGCAGGGAAACTACTTCCTCCCACAGTCTTCCCTCACTCAATAAAATCCAGCTGCAATCTCCCAGTTGCTCAGACCACAGGACTTGAAGGTAAGCTCTATTTTCCAGATAGATCCAGAATTGGACATTTCTTCCCACCTCCACTGCTCCTGCCCTGGTCCAAGCCAAAGTCATCTCTTGCCTGAATCAGTGCAGTACCCTCCACACTTCTCTCCCTGCTTCCACCCTTGCCTTCTTACAGTCCATTTCCTGCCTTAGGGATTCTGTTAAAACATAAGACAAATGTCCCCTCTGCTGCTCAAAATAGCCAGTGACATCTTGTCTCCCTCCAAGTAAAAGCTGACACTCTGACAGTGGCCCATAAAGCCCTACACAGTCTGGTCTTACTACTAATGCCAACAACTCAGCCTCTGTGCACTGATGCTGAATCGAGTCTCAGGGACAGAGTTTTGGTTGAAGTAGAAAAGAATAGCTTTATTGCTTTGCCCGGCAAAGGGTGACACAGCAGGCTCCTGCCCTTGAAAACTGTGTCCCAACCCGGAAAGATTTGTTGAGGAGTTTTATAGAAATGGTTCAAGGGTGGGGTTGCTGATAAGATTAGGGTGTGTGCAGGGCCTGCATTCCTTTTATCTGGTCTCAGGTTGTTTTTTTTTTATATTGGCTGTGCAGCATGTGAGAGCTTAGTTTCCTGACCAGGGATTGAACCCACACCCCCTGCAATGGAAGCGTGAAGTCTTAACCACTGGACTACCAGAGAAATCTCTCAGGTAATCTTTTGATGAGCTTCTCTGGTTGCTTTAATGTGTCCTCAGGTGGTCTTCTCTGGTGTGAAGAGTGCTGACATCTTTCCATTTGTTGCATTTTAGTTCTGCAAAGAGCTTAAAGATATTGTTATGTGTATCCCTTGCGGTGGAACCAGGACCCTGCCCCAAGTGCGCACCATTGTTTCTTGGCTCTTCCTCCCTTGTCTCTGCATCCTCTTCCTCCCCTGATTAACAACTGTTCGAATCTGCCCTTTAGAACTCAGGGAAGGTCATGGAGGCTGGAGTCTGTTCCATATAAACAAGGAATGGGGGACACAGAAAGCCTTCCATGGAACTTCCCTGGTGGCATAGTGGTTAAGAATCGGCCTGCCAATGCAGGTCCCACTCAGTTTCACTACCCCCTCTCTTTGCTCATTTCCCACCGCTGCCCCCTTCATGACTTTCCTCTAGGTACAACTGCCTCCTTGCTGTTCTTTGATCAGACCACACTTCATCCCACCTCAGGGCCTTTGCACTTGCTGTTCTCAGTGCCTGGAATGCTCTTCCACATGGCTTGCTCCCTCGGCTACTCCTCATCTCCCTACCACCCCAGACCCTGGCAGCCATCAATCTAATTTATGTCTCTATGTCTTTGCCTACGCTGGGCATTTCATATGAATGGAATCATACAATGTGTGCTCTTTTGTGATTAACTTCTTTCACTTAGAAATTGAATAATGTTTTCAAGATTTATCCTTGTGTATTGGAAAAACCTCAGTTCTTTTCCTCCTGTGTCTCTTCTAGCTCTTACACCACTGCCACGCTCACAACGCTACAGACACTTCTAGTCAAATGTGTGTGTGGCGGGGGCAGGGAGGTTCGCACCAAGCAATTCTCTGTGACACCAGCTGGATGTTCTACAATTTAACTCAATTCCCACACTATATACCTTGAGACAGTGTCAGATCCCACAGGTTAAGAGCTCAGTCCTACAAGACTGCTCTCACCCCACTTCAGATGACAATGGCAAGTCCAGATTGTCACCTGTGCTTCCGACCCATGGGCTTTAAATCTGAAGTTCCTATGACCTTTTCATAGGAACTTTTAAAACTGAAGTTCCAGCAGTTTTGATTAATTTGCTGGAGTGGCTTCACAGAAATCTGTAACACACTTATGTGCATTTACTAGTTTATTATAGGATATGATAAAGGGTACAGATGAACAGCTAGATAAAGAGACACACAGGGTGAGGTCTGGGAGGGTCCCGAGGACAGGAGCTTCTGCTCCTGTGGGTTTGGGATACATCATTTTCCTGGTACACAGATGCGTTCACCAACCTGGAAACTGCAAACTCCACACTTTCAGGATTTGTATGGAAGTGTTGTCACGTAGGCGTGGTGGATCATCAATTCCATTTCTAGCCCTTCTTCCTTCCTAAGAGAATGGGGAGGAGGGCTGAAAATTCCAAGCTCTAATCATGATGCCAAAATACAAAATTCAACTGAGGAAATTCGAAGGTCTAATTGACTGTATTCAATGTTTCATGAATCAGACAATATCCCATCTAGGAAACAGAAAGGAGCACCATTGCTGATTGCTGTATCAGGTCGGGGCTAGAGATGGCGTCCCATCCCCTACCTCAGGGGAGCCCCCGCCCTCTGAGGCTCTGGACAGGTACACAAATCACCACAAAAGGAGACACACACCTGTACTGTGGGCCTCTCAGCCCCTGCTGATGTGTCCATCCCACGTGGAACCACTCACAATGTTTACAGACCAAACAGATGGACTGACACTCTGACTGTACTTCCCACTCTTCAGTGGCATTTGGAGAGCAATCTGGGCCTGCACAGCCACTGCCCCTCGAAGTTCCAGGGATCTCCAAACTTCTGCACTGGAAACTGAACTCATCACTCTCCCCGCTAAACTGCCCTCCCTCCTCTGTTCTCCATCTCAGCCAAGGTGTCACCCTCAACCCCTTCGTCATTCAGAAGAGATTCTCTGTGCAGCTGCTGTATTCCAGGCCCACGGCTAGGCACAGGGGAGAAAGCAGTGACACAAGGAGGCGAAGTCCCTGCCCTCTAGGTCTTTAGCATGGTTCTCAACCCTGTCGGGTAGGACTCCCCCCGCCCCCCTTGTAATAAATATTTTGAATATCCTCTTTAAATTCATGGATAATATAACCCACTTATACATGTAATGAAGAGACAGAATCAATATAATATAAAAGGGAAATAAAGGAGCACTAGAATAAAATGTGTTTCAGTCTGTAAATGCTCGGGTCTAATACACCAGAAGATGTAAGGGAGCAGTCACGTGCTTGCACCTACTTAGAACAAAGAAGTCTGGATGTAAGAGAGGTAAGACGATAGTCAGACAATACTTTATTTTTGGCATTTGAAAATAAGAGCCGAAAAAGTAGAATCTTATATACCATGGAACACGGTGACAGCAGTGTCAACAAACCAGACGGATCCAGGCGTGTCGTTTGGGGACTCAACCCATGGTCAAGCAAAATCCTCAAACAATTAGACTTGCCAGCAGGCATCTGGGTGAATTTCTTTTTTCCCAATCATGAGTCATGTTGCCATCACAGATGTGATTTTCCAAAATGGTGATAAATCCTTGCTAAATCTCTGAGCAAAGCGAAACTTGGTCTTCCCTTGATTTACACAGTAGGTGCATTCCTGGAAAAGTCAGCATGTGTTCAAACCATGCCAAAAAAAAAAAAAAGCTGAGTTTATATGTTAAAGAGCTAGTTTCCAAGCTCACTTAATTACAACAGGTGTGTTACCTACAGGAGCATCTGCTTGGACTTCTCACAATCCCGTGGGATGTGAAACATTCTCCGCAGGGTTGGACTGTCCCAGCATCGCAGGACATCCAGCATCCCCGACCCCCTATCCACCAAATGAAAATAGCACCCTCCTGTCACTGCATCCACCAAAATATCCCACGCAGTTCAAAGCATTCCTTGGGAAGCAATATCCCTTCCATGAAGCACATTGGTCTAGAGGGTCAATATTCAAACAGTGGATCCCAACCCAGTGTAACGTGTGCTATAATACAGATTGCAGGGTCTGTGGGTGCTCCAAACCTGGGGTATCTCAGGAATTGGGGGTTTAAAGCAGACATTGCTACAAGCAGACAAGACTTAAAGGAGGCCAATTTTACAGACAGAAAGAAGAGAAGGCACAAGGGACAGCATGAGCCGAGGCCTGGAGGTGAATGACCATCCGTAAGGTATGTGGGAAATACAAGAGTTAGAGCCCAAAGGGCTACGCAGCAAGAGACTGGAGAAGAGGCAGTGTCCAGATCCTTCCATGCCTGTCACAGGAAGCAGCTTGGAATCTGTCCTGCTCGGTAATGGGGAGCCATCGCATATACATACATTTACTCATAAGTGTTTTATTTTTTTAATGAACTCTGCTCAAAAGATTTGTCCCCCTGAGGTCTGTTTTGGGAATAGTATCTTTTCTTTAAAGCAATTAATTAATTAATTTTTATTTGTTGGCTGCGTTGGGTCTTCACTGCTGCACACGGGCTTTCTGTAGTTTCAGAGAGCAGGAGTTACTCTTTGTTGTGGTGTGCGGGCGTCTCAGCTTCTCATTGTGGTGGCCTCTCTTGTTGTGGAGCAGGAGCTCTAGGCACATGGGCTTCAGTAGTTGCGGAGCGTGGGCTCATGAGTTGTGGCTTACAGGCTCTAGAGCACAGGCTCAGTAGTTGTGGCGCATGGGCTTAGTTGCTCCGCAGCATGTGGGATCTTCCCAGACCAGGGCCAGGGCTCGAACCCATGTTCCCTGCATTGGCAGGCAGATTCCTAACCACTGCGCCACCAGGGAAGCCTGGGAATAGTATCTTACTTCTCCAGAAGTAAGGCCTGGAAATGCAAACCAGGGATGTTGGTTGAATCAAATTGAACTGACCTATTCCTATTTGTTTACACTGTGGAGCCTGGCTTTGCTCCGTCTGCCCCAGTCTATAGGTTAAGTTCAGAGAAGCTATGTAAACAGTGATAAAGCTTCCCTGAAAGCAGATCCTGACTCCAAGCACAGACCTCCCCCTAGAGAAATCCAGCCTGTGGGCTGTGAGGTGAATGGCGTGGGCTCTTGAAAACCTGTTCCCACAGTCGCCACAGTAGACAGAGGAGCTCATGGCCACTCTGTAAGGGACAGTGCCCACTCTCAGTGAAGGTGCCGGGGCAACAGAGGAAAGATCCCCAGGCAAACCTGGTCCCCATTCTCACCCCACAGAGGGTTCTGAAGATTTTATGATTAATGTGACACCTTATAACATCTTTAAAAGTGCTTGAGCAAGCGGAAGCTAACAAATTGGCAAAACACCTGTTGAATCCCCCCATCCTCCTGGGTTAATCAGAAAGATGCAGGGAAATGAACTAAATCAGAACCCTCCCTACACAGACTTCCAAACGATCCTTCAAACGCAAAAATGAAGATTCGATAATTCAGGGCCTGCCTTTGAGGACTGCACACACAGCTGGGAAGCTACACAGTTCTGGGAGACAGCTCATGTTAGGATGATGGCGCTTGGCAGGGGTGAGGGGTTCCCAGACAGACTCTTTAGTTCTTTTTGTATAAATCATGATCCCAGGGCCTCTTTACCGCCACAGAAACCCCCAGCTCACCAGGACTCTCCAAGAGGTCTTCCAGAACCATCTTTCTGGGTGATTTAGCCTTCCTCCCAGTGATGGTGAAAGCCAACTGACTTCAAAAAGTGTGCGATCTAAGGCATTTCAGCATCATTTTTATCCCACAGACACCCTCACCTTCCTCTCTGATACTGACAGCTTGGAAGGGACCGTAAAGATTATTTCACAGCTGAAGACATTGATGCTCAGAGAGGGACAATGACTTGACCAAGCTCACAGTGAGCAAGTAGGGATTGGAAACCCAAGCCCAGGTTTACATTTACATGCAAGACCTCACATAAATATGTTTATGAAAGTCCTCCTTGTCCCCAGGGCAGTGACCATTTGAACTGTTTCTAAGAGGGATTTGTTCATACAGTCACGAAATTAATGTTTTAGGCCCACCTTCAGTGCTGAAGCCACTGGCCATGTGTGGCTGTTAAGCACTTGAAATGTGGCAAGTTCAAATTGAGAAGGGTGTTAAGTGTGAAATGCACACACCCTTCCAAAGGCTTAGACTGAACAAAAGAATGTAAAATATCTCCTTAGTAATTTATTATATTGATTACTCATTGAAACCACATTTTAGATATATCTGGTTAAATAAAAATACTATTAAAATTAACTTCACCTGTTTCCTCCTCCTTTTTTCACTATTTATTTATTTATTTATTTATTTATTGGTTGTGTTGGGTCTTTGTTGCTGCTTTTCTCTAGTTGCGGCGAGCTGGGGCTCTTTGGTGTGATACATGGTCTTCTCAGTGAGGTGGCTTCTCTTGCTACAGAGCACAGTCTCTAGGTGCGTGGGCTTCAGTAGCTGCAGCACATGGGCTCAGTAGCTGTGGCACACAGGCTAGGTTGCTTTCCAGCATGTGGGATCTTCCCAGACCAGGGATCAAACCTGTGTCTTCTGCATTAACAGGTGGATTCTTAACCCCTGTGCCACCAGGGAAGTCCTTTTTTCATTTTTTAAAATGTGGCTACTAGAAAGTTTGACATTACATACGTGGATCGCACTCTGTCTCCATTGGACAGAGCTTCTGTGGGCCTTGAGGATACAGCAGAGCACAGAACAGACAAAAATCATGCCCTCCTAGAGTTTATCCCCTGGGAGAGGAGAGACAACAAATAAACAAACAAGTGAAATAAGTGCTATAGAAAAATAAAGCAGGGAAGTGGGGGTGGCAGGGGGTGGGGGGATGGTTAGAGAAGGGAAGAGGAGTTGACATTTAAAATAGGATGATCAAGGAAGGCTTTATTTACATTAGCCTTTAGGAAGATGCAAGTCCAAACCGGGAGATACCACTTCACACCTTCTGGGATGGTTGTAATCCCAAAGACAGGTAGTAACAGGTGTTGGAGATGTGGGAAATTGGAACCCTCATACACTGCTGGTGGGAACAGAAAATGGTGCAGCCACTTTGGAAAACAGTCGGGCATTTTCTCAAAAGTTTAAACAGAGTTACCATATGACCTAGCAGTTCCCTCCTAGGTATCTACCCAAGAGAAATGAAAACATGTCTCCACACAAAAACTTGTACATGAATGTTCATAGCAGCATTATTCCTAATAGTCAAAAAGTGAAACAATCTAAATGTCCATTAATTGATGAGATGTTAAATAAAAGTGCAGTATCTCCATGCAGTGGAATATTATTCAACCCTAAAAAGGAATGAGATACTGAAATATGCTACAACATGGATGAGTCTTGAAAACATTATGCTTAGTGAAAGAAGTCAGTTGCAATAGAGCATATATTGTCTGTTTCCATTTAATGGGATTCTAATTCTGTGAAATGTCCAGAATAAGCAAATACATGGAGACAGAAGGTAGATTGGTGGGGATGGTTGAGGAAACTGGGGAGAAATGGGGTATGACTGCTAATGGGTCTGGGGTTTCTTCTTGGAGTGATGAAAAATGCTCTGTAACTGATCATGGTGAAGTCTTTCTTTTCTTTTTTATAAAGAAAAGAAAGACTTCACTGAGAAGTGATATTTGAGCAGATATTTGAGTGAGTAAAGTAGCTATTTGGGGGGAGGACATTCCAGGAAGAGGAAACAGCAAGTACAAAGGCCCCGAGGAAAGAGCAGGCTTAGCTTTTTCAAGGAACAGTCTAGAGCAGAATGAGGGGGAGAGCGGAAGGAGTTGAGTCAGAGGGATGGGGCAGCAGATCATGTAGGCCATGGGACAGACTTTGGCTTCTCTATTGAATGAGATAAGTCACTGGAGGCTTTAGAGCAGAGAGGGACAAGATGTGACCATCAGTCTGGCTGCTGTGTTGAGAGTAGCTTTCAGGGGTCATGTGCGGAAACAATGAGAAAGCTGTTATGTTGGCTGAACATTTCAGCTAAAGTAACACGATGTATATGTGTGTATTATTGGTTTGAAACCCCTAGAACAGTGGTTGGCAAATTGCAACCCAGGGGTCAAATCTGGCTCGCCACCTACTTTTGGACAGCCAGAACTAAGAATTGCTTTTACATGTTTAAATGGTTGACAAAAATCAAAAGAATAATACTTTGTGAGACATGAAAGTCATGTGAAATTCAAATTTCAGCATCCATAAGTAACGTTTTACTGGAACACCTCCGGGCCCATTTGTTTGTGTGGCTGTTTTCACAGCAGAGGTGAGTAGATGGCCTGCAAAGCCTAAAATACTTCCCATCTGGCCTTTAACTGAAAAAAGTTTGGTGAATTGAACCATAGAACAATTTCCAAACATTTTGGTCTCAGGACTATTTTTCATCTTAAAAATTGAGGATCCCAGATTTTGTTAATAGAGATTATTAATATTTATCATTTAGAAATTAAAAGTGCATGTGACCCCATACAAGTATTTTTTAAATATGTATTTTTATTTTTTAAAAATTTTTAATTTTTTGGCCACACCATGCAGCATGAGGGATCTTCGTTCCCTGACCAGGGATCAAACCCACACCCCCTGCAGTGGCAGCGTGGAGTCTTAACCACCAGACCGCCAGGGAAGTCCCAAATATGTATAAAATAGTTTTTTAAAAACAATAAACCCACTGTGTATGTTAGTTTGGTTTACAGTTTTATGAAAAGTGATATTTTTGAAAACAAAAAATATTTAGTGAGAAGAGTGACGTTGTTTCACAGTCAGCCCTCCTCTGAACTTGTGGATTCAGAGGGCCGACTGCGTGACTTAAGCATCGCAGATTTTGACATGAGGGCAGATCCTGAGAAACCACTGTACATGTTTGCAAATATCGTTAAAGTCTGGCTTAATAGAAGACAGCTGCATTCTCATATCTGCTTCTTCCTTCAACCTGTCGCAATACTACACATGTAACTTCTGTAAAACTCCTTTCTATGCTTGGGAGAAAATGAGAGTGAAAAATGCAAATAATGTCCTAGTATTATATGAAAATAATAATAGTGCTGACCTCACAGACCCTCTGGAAAGGTCCCAGGGACCACACTTTGAGAGCTGCTGCCCTGAAGGCAGCAGGAACTTTACCCAGAAGCCACACTCCAGAGGCACTTCCCCAAGTGCTTCAATTGTCTTAATGCCATTTCAGCAAAGGGTCTGTTCATTAGCAAACTGATGGCCAAAATAATTGTCCATTGGTCAAATAGGCAGTGTTCCAGATGTGTGACGTGCTGTCCATGTGCCTCTGCTCTTGCACCACAGGGAATAAGAATCTAGTGAGCTCCAATGGGCTCTAAGTCTTAGGAATTCATCTAGTCTGGGGTTCAAGTCGCTGGGTGAGGATGCCATCGCCTGACCCTGAATTGAAGGTTGCCTGAATCTTGTTCCTCAAATATTGTTGCTTCTGCCTTAGACTAAATCTTTTCAAGAACACCAGGACAGATATTTGGGCCTTCACTGAGCTCACAGAGCAGGTTATGTAACTTGAGGACCTGCTTGCTAATCAATAATGGTCCGTGGCACAGAATTCAGTCTGAGACTGGCTTGCATCGCCTCCGCACCCTCTGCCTCCTCGCCCCCTGCTAGCAGCAAGGTTTGCTCATCCACCACTCACTACTGGAGATTACTGAGATCTACAGCAACACTGAACCCAGATGCGATGAACTGGCTTAGTCGTGTCATGATGTAGTCTACCAGAGTAATCCAGGAGAGAGGTGAGGGGGACGTGGACCACAAAACAGTGATAGAGTCCTACAGAGTGGTTGGGTCCTAAACATAACAGGCTGTGCTAATGGACCAAGTGTCGGGTGTGAGGAAAAGAGAGGAATCGAGGATGCCTTCAAGGATTTTAAAGGCACTTGAAAGGATGGATGGGGCAGTCTGCAGGAGAACAGTTTTGTGGGGGAGATTGACCTCTCCTCCGTCAACAACAGGACAGTCACCACCAGGTTGGGGTCTTATTCTAGGCCATCTGGGAACTTCCCACATCCAGAGTAGCTTCTGGGGGTTGACTGTTTGTTCCGTATGAAAGGGTTTGGTCAGGAATTCCCTGGCGGTCCAGTGGTTAGGACTCTGTGCTTCCACTGCAGGGGGCACAGGTTCGATCCCTGGTCAGGGAACTAAGATCCTGCATGCTGTGTGGTGCAGCCACAAAAAAAAAAAAAAAAAAGAGAGAGAGAGAGAGAGAAGAGAGAAAGGGCTTGGTCACTCTATCCTCCAGGAGGAAACTCTATTCGAAGTCAGAATATTTGGGGAGCCACTTGAATCAATGTGTAAATAGGTCCAGAAAATGTATTCTTTTAAAGAATATTGATTCAATATTTACTAAGACCTTATCCTAGAGCCTGGGGATAGAACCAACTAAAATGTGGTGCCAGCCCTCCTAAATCTTAGTATTTGAGAGGAAATAATATCCCTCCTTCAAAAAAGATGGCCCCAGGCTATGTATTTACTCATCCACCAAAATATTCATGAAGAATCTACTCTATATAAAGTGCTGGAGATACAGGAAAGTTACAAGGCAAGCTGTTTAGTGCAAGAATATAGGCCAGATTTAAAAAGGGGTTGTGAGATGTCTTGTGTGTATGAGATGAGGCTGACTACGTAACAGTTCACAGAATATAAACAGCAGCTATGTCAGAGAAGCGGCCAAGATAAATGCTAAGCAAAGATAAGACTTCAGGAGGAACGAGGTTTAAGTTGCCCCTAAGATAGAGAAAACTCAGATGAGCCAAGATAGCTAGCAAGTCCTACTAGGAGGTGGCCTGAAGCTGATATAAAGTTAGAGGTAGGTTAGCAAAAGATTTGAGTGTAGGACGGGAGAGTGACTCACTGGGCACATGGGGCTGTTAAATGGAAGATTTACTGTAGGAGATGTTCCGGCCAGGCCTTGGGCCCAGAGCACCTCATCTCTGCCATCAAGATCCTCTTAGATTCTAAGTCCTAGACTAACAACTTGCAGATCAGTGACATTTCAACACAAAGAATAGCTAGTCAATGAGGAAGACCTTGAAAAGAAGGAAAGAAATCAGTGTTTTATTGTATTTACTCAGACCTTTTAACTCCTATCAAGTTCATTCCTTGGGCATTTTGTAGCATTTATCCCTCCTGTTTTTCTTCCAAATTTTGCAAAGTGCCAGGAACCCCCAAGCTACGGCTTGTTGCTACTTTCTGATGTTACACCATTTACAAAGACTGCAACTGCCTAGGAGCTGGCGTTCTTTAAGCAGCAGTAACGATATGTTCCCCTGCCCCTAGACAGTGTGATCAAGACAGCCAGGACCCAGATTTAAATCTGCCCATCACCAGCTGTGTGCCCTTGGGCAAGTCACCTTTTCTGAGATTATTTCTTCATCTGTGAAATGGGATAATAACACCAAACTCTACAAACTTAAGAGGTGTTCATGGAATAATCATATTCAGTAAATTTAAAGCATCCAACATAATCCTGGGTGCAGAACAGGTAATCAATGCTTCTTTCTTCTCCCTCTGCCCACTCTCCCCTCAAACAAATACACACACTGTCTTTCTCAGGGACCACACCCAACATCTGGGAGCAGCAGAAGCACGATTTGGAATCAGAGAGGAGAGTCCTGCTTTGTCCCTTCCCAGCTGGGTGGCACTGGGCAGGTCACTTTGCCTCTCTGAGCCCAGGGTTTGTCAGCTGTAAGTTGTAAATTGTATACTTTCCCCCTCTCCCCCCGCATTGTTGTAATAGTTTGAGAGGACCTCATTTAGGGCAATGGCAATATCGATCACAAAGGATTTGTTAAGGAAAAAAAAAAGGATTTGTTAAGGGAATATTCTAGCCGGGTTGGTTGCTTCTATGTATCACCTGTGAGAGGAGGGACTCCCAGAAGTTCTGGCTTTTCTGCCAAGAATACCTGGCATGCAGATGAGTTGCATGTTAGCAACTGTAAAAGAGTATCAGAGCAGGACCTGAGCCCACAGAATTCTGCCCTATTCATGGGCAATGGGGAATCTAAGGTGTTTGTTAATAGTGACTGTGTGGTTTGGAGAAGGTTTCAGTTTCCCCAACTCTAATATGGGAGAAAGAGGAACTGCAGATGAAAAGAATCTCAGAGAGGCCTGTCTCTGCTCTAATTTTCCACATTCTCTGAATCTCTGGTCACACAGCCTGCCTTCTCTCCCACAGCTGTCCACTATAAATGTCCAATATAAATGAAGGATGGTGAGGCGGTCTCTGAAGGCTGGTCAGCAATCCCCTGGGCTTTTGAATTGTTTCCTGCCCGTCTGATAGCAATTGATTATGCCTCTTGCAATATCAACAGGGAGGCTTGTCTGTTTAGCTGATGGCTGCTATTCTCACCAGAAGGTGGCAAAACAATGTCGGAGAACCCCAACCAGGAACCTCAGGTATAAAAGGAAAATGTAAAAACACCAGGGATCATCTGCCAAGCTTGGACCCCGGCCGTTGTTGGAACCCCCAACCTTCAGCCTACGCCACCATTCTCAAAGCTGGGCCTTGGGGCCAGCAGCATCAGCACCACCTGGGAACTGGTTGGCCTGCCACACCTTGGCCACCCCAGAACTAAATCAGAAATTCTGGGGGTGGAGCCTCCCAGGTGATTCTGATGCACTGCTCTCAGTGCTTAAAGAGACAAACCACCTATTTTAAAGCATGAAGTCCCGGCCTCCTCATCGAAGTCCCGGCCTCCTCATCTAAGTCCAGGTGTGAACTGAGCCAGTGCTGGAGTCCAGCTCAGGTTCTGCTGCCTCCCAGCTGTGAAACCCTGGGCAAGTTACTGAATGACTCAGCCTCAGTATCCTCACCTGTAAAATGGAGAGAATACCTATAGAATCAGCCGTCCTGGGGTTAGAAGTAACATACGTGTGGGCTGGACCCTTAAAAGGTAGTTAGCGGTGGCTCCATTTGCTGCCGTGGATGGCATTTGCTAAAAAGTCCCAGGAAACGTCGCGGCCTTTGTCCCAGTAAGTCTCTGGACACAGTCCTTTAAATCCCCTCAAGTCTCACGTTTGCATCCAAGGGCTCAAAGAAAGGCAAACAAATCCTGTCCTCCTCCCTAAGGGACCCAGAGAGCCTGAGATACTCCGCCCAGGCCGTGGTCAAAGGCCAGATCAGCCTCCCCGGGCCTGGCCCGGGAGGGGCCTCAGAGGTCATCGCGACTGACCCCCCTCCCTTCCCGCGGAGGGGCTGGGCCCAAGGTCGCGCGGCGGCGAGACGCGGGCAGAGCTGGGCCCCAGCGGCATCCCCGCACTCACAGTCCGGGGCTCTGCCCCTGTTCCTCGCTGACACCCCGCGCCCCAGCTCAAGGGGCGCCAAGATCACCCAGTCGCCCCCACCGCACCCCTCGAATGGATGCCCGGGCCCAGCGCCCTGAGCCCCGCGCCACCTGGGCTCCCGGCGGCCGGAAGTTCCTGGGTCCGCCCAGCCGGCGCGGGCGCGGGCGCCAGACGGGCCGGGCAGCGCCTCCCGCGGCCAGGCCGCCCCCTGGCGGGCTCGGGGCGCGCGGCGGCCGGGAGCCGGAGGCCGGCCCTCTCCCCGCCGCGGGGCGGAGTCGCGGCTCCCGGGGTCGGCTCCCCGCCTGGCAGGCCCCCGCCCCGCCCCCCGCGGTGGGCTGCGGGGCGCGGCGCGCGGCGGCGCGGGGCGGGGCGGCGGGTCCGGCGGCCGTCGGAAGCTGCCCGCCGCGGGGCTGGCGAGGGCCGCGGGCGCCGGGCTCCGGCGGCCGCTGATGGGAGGCGGCGCCCGGGCGGGCTGGGCGAGCGACGGCGCGGCAGCCACCATGGGGAACAAGCAGACCATCTTCACCGAAGAGCAGCTGGACAACTACCAGGTGAGCCCGGCCGCCCCGCTGAGCCAGAAGCGGCGCCCCTCGGCCCCTCCCTTCTTTTTCCCGTCGCTTGCCGAGGCCTCCCGGTGGCCGGTTCCCCGGGTTCAAACCTTGCTTCTGCCTTCAGCTCGACGCTTGACCTTGGGCCGGTGACGTCTCCGAGCCTCAGTTTCCCCACCCGAGGAATGAGAGCGCTTTCCAGTTAAAAGATTCTGGCAGACGAGCCTCGCTCCAGCTCCCTCCTCCTCTCTCCCCCATGCAGACTTCTTGTCCTTGGCCCCAGGCTGGACCCGAATCCTTCCCCGACTACTCAGCCCAGCGCCCTCCTTGGTGCAGAGATGGAATCCTTAAACCTAGGCTGGAGGGGAGGCCCTCCCACCCCCCAAAACCCGTGAGGCAGCCCAAAGAGAGCGTCTTTGTAAAGCAGAGATTAGGTGGGTTGGGAGTGAAGTGCGTCAGCTCCCAAATGCGATTCTGGGTTGGGATCTCTCTGTCTGGCCCCAGCATGGAAATAATTGGAGCAAGAAGGAAAGACAGGTACCAGTCTTACCTGGTCACCTCTCCAAGGTCCCTCAGGCCCCCAGCAGCCACCCCCTTAGATCCTTCTAGGTCCCTCTGCCTCCAGAGCCAGGGAGCTGTCCAGATCAGATCCCAATGCCCTCCCGCCCATGTACAAACTTTTCTGTGGTTGCAGGATGGAGCCCAACCTCCTGACTTGCCCAGAGTGCTGGCCAGCCTTCCCAGGCGCCTTCCGGGCCCTGCACACTGCAGCCACCCCAGAACAATCTGCGTTCCCTTGACACGCCAGGCTCTTTCCTCCCTCTCTTTGCCCATGCTCTGGGATGCCACTCCCCAGTCTCCAGTGACCTTACTTATCCTCCCAGGCCCAACTCTGACGCCTCTTTCCTGACCCTGCCAGGCAGAGGGGGCCGGACTGTGTGGTGGCCTGTGCAGTGTGTGCTTGGAGGAGTTGGACACCAGCAGGGTCTCCACCGCCGCCTGTTGCCTTCGTGAATATTTATTTTGGAATCGAGCTTGAAGTGTGGGTTCTCCGATGTGGGCACAGGTGAAATAAAGGCCCCCTTTTCTCCTGGAAGTGCTGGTTGTCAATAACACAGCTTTCTCAGCTCCACGGGAGGCCCTGAGAAGGAGTGGGGGGTGCCACATTCATGGAGCGCCTTCTGTGTACCCAGCGCTGTAACGGATGCTCTCTAGGGATCAACTCATTTGATCATCACACAAAGGTGTATTATTAGCCCCATTTTACAGGAGAGTAAACAAAGGCTGAGGAGCCATTCAGTACCCTGTGCAGTGAAGGTTCATACGACAATCTGAATTGTGAATCCAAGGCTCACTCCTTTTGTTGGGGCTGGGGGCTGTGTGTGCTCTTTGTCCTCAAGACCCTCACTGTCTGCAGAGACAGACCCTGGCCTCTAGTGAGAGGCGGGGGATGAGTGTGCTCTGGGGGAGGGCACTAGGGGGCAGTGGGAGACCCAGAGTGAAGGGGGGGCTTTACTTTGACTGGTAGGTTCAGAAAGTGCAGTGCTTGCACAGACCCTGGAAAGACAGGTAGGATTTTGGCATCAGGGCCCCGAAGGAGGCATTCCAGGCAGAGGGGACACCTTGGGTAAAGACCTGGAGGTGGGCCCAGGCAAGCAGGTAGACCACGCTCAGAAGTGTAGCCTCCTGGGGGTAGGGAGCCTGGGTTCCCACTCAGTCCAGCCTGGCATTGAGTTACCCTTCGAGAGTCAGGCCCAGTGCTAGGTTCTGATGCTCTGCTAGAGGCTGGGCTTGGTGGGAGAAAAGAGAGCTGTGAAACCCGAGAGCCCCACATCTCCCTCCCTGAGACTCTCCAGCTGGCCAGGGCCAGCCAGGGCCAGCTGGGGTGACCCCAAGTAACAGCCACCCCCTCCCCCAACTGATCCCCAGGTGCCAGTGATTCCCAAAGTTCAGATTTCTTCCCAGACCACGTCTCTGCCTTCCAGATCCAATCCCCAGGCCCCTCAAACTTGCAAGGGCTCACTGCCTTCCCCAGGACCCTCCACTGCTCCTCCAGTTGGTCTCCTTGCTCTGCTGTGGCACGTATTTTCAGTCAAGAATGACTTCTGTAACTCAGCCTATTTGAGGGCTCACGGGGATCCCATCCTCCATCGCCACAGCCAGGGCCCTGGGCCAGGCCTCTCAGTCTCATGTGAACTGAAGGTGTAACTGCTGCCTCCACCCCCTGTCCCCTGGTCTGCATCCTCCAGCCACCTGCATGCTGCTTCCACAGTCCCTCAGTGTCTCACTCCATCCCCTTCCCTCTTTCCCATTTTCGTTCAACAGACACATGTGCATCGCCACTGTAAAACAATTTTTTCTTTAAAAAGTATCCCTGAACCAAGAGTTGCATTGTATGTGTATTATCTAATCCCCTACTGCTGTGGGAGACCCTAGGGAATTGTCCATATATAGGTCATGAACACCTGTAGCAGAAGTGCAGGGTCAAACATGTGAAGGATCTCTCTAAAACATGGGTATGAGCCTCTCCTCTCCCTGGAATTCCACAGTGTCTTGGGATAATAGCCTGAGTAGAGTGCAGAGCAGACCTCACCCCGGCCTGGTCTGGGCTCAGCCAACCTCCAGCCTCATTCTTAGTCCCTCCCCAGGCACCCCAAGTTCCAGGAACACTGAAGGGCTTCTAGTCAAGTCCTCTGGCCTTGTTCTCCTGGTGCCCTCCCCTCACTTCTTCATCAGCCCAGTCTGGCCTTTCTGTCTGTGCCAGGCCTCACCTCTGTGGGACAGGCTCCCTGATGCCCTCCCCTGAATTCTTCTCGTGGCCATAGAATGGTGTATACCCAGTCATTGCTGCCTATTTACACACCATGTCCCTTCCTGTGTGTCCCCTGCTCAGGCACAGAAGAGGCAGTGGAGAATGTTGTCTGAGTAAATGAATGAATGAATGAATGCTTGTTAAAGCACAGCTCTAAGGAGGGAAAAGAACTCCAGGGATTCTGAAGTCCTGGGCTCAAGTCATGGCTGGGCCATAGGTACTGTAGACCTTCGTAAGCCATCGGCCTCTTCTGAGTCTAAGTGTCCCCACCTCTAAAATGGGAACAATTACTAGCCCAGCTGTGCTCATGTCACAGGGCTCTTGTGGGGGTCAGCTGAGCTGTGTGATGGTCCGCTGGGCAGTGCTGAGGCTTGAGCTGGCAGAGCTGGATGGAGAGTCCACTCCAGCTGGGACTGGCTGTGGCTCAACTTGGGACCTCTGGCACAGGCAGACCAGACATGTGGGAGATGGGAGGCAGGGAGGCTACCTGGACAGAGTACCCTTGAGTTGAGCTTTGGAGCATGGGAAGGATTTGGACAAGCTGGACAAGGTGGGGAAGGCTCTCCAGGTGGGAGAACAGGATGGATATAAGCTTGGAGGAGGACCTCCAGCCTTAACTGGCATAACATCTGAGCTTCTACTATAAAAGCCCAGCCTTCCCTGTCTTCTGCTGCCAGAGTCCTGAGGTCCCACCTCTTCTGGGCTAGGCCCCCTCCCTCCCTCCCTCTCACCTCTCATGACTCTAACCTGCGCTGGGACTCTTCCCTGAAGACCTATCCCTGTGAACTGTCAGGAGTCAAGCAGTGACAGGACATTGGTTTTTAGTGGAGTGTAAGGAAGAGTTCCTACAGACCTATGGTTGTAGCTCCCTGGGCAGCTGAGTAGATGGAGGGGGGCAGGGTTTCTGTTTGGTATCTTCAGGGTGGGAGCAGACACAGAGCTGCGGGCTCTGAAGGGATCCCTTTGGGACATGGGGTACTGGGTGGAGGTGTTGCACGAAAGGGGGAGAGAACTCCGGAAGCTGTGGCGTATAGGCTTCCTGCACCTTATCTCGTTTGCTTTTCTCACTGCCCCTTTCAGAGAGGCAGTATCCCCATTTTACAGATGCAGAAACTGAGGTTCCAAAAGGAGACTGACTTGCCTGAGGGTCCAAAGCATGACGGGAATTTGAATCTGCCTACTAAACCTTTTCCTCTGTCCCACTGCCAGGCTACTCAGAGCCCTGAGAAGCCTTTAAGGCACCTGCCATGTTCCTCCCCTGTGAGCTGCCTCCCTGGGATGAATTCCAGGGAAGTAAGTCAACAGAACAAAAAGCAAAACATCAGTCGATGAGCAGGTTCATGGCAGCTTTATTGGTAATGTTGAAAACCTAGAAACGGCTGTGGCTAAATGTTCAAAAAGATGAGAAAGGTTAGGTTGAGCAGGGCCAATGCCTTCAGTGAGATATTCCCCAGTCAGTGAAATGATGATGTGACCGTTGTGGAAGGTTTATATGGAAAAGTCTGGGCATCATTCCACCAGTCTGTATTGAGCACACACCATGTACAAGATATGGGACTACACAGCGGAAGCAGGACGTGGAGTGGTTGGTGTACGACAGTCCTAGGTGGACTGCAGCTCTGTTTCCAGTCAATGGGCAGTGGTCAGGAAGCACATAGTTAGGCCTGAGTTCCAGCCCAGCCCAGGTCTACGTATGCAACTTAGGGCAAGCTATTCAACTTTGCTGAACCTCAGTTTTCCCATCTATAAACTGGGGACGTAATGCCTGCCCCACCCCCCCCCCCACCAGCTAGTGATAAGGATTAAACAAAATTGAATGTTCAGAACCCTCATGGGCCAGCTCATGGTAATCACGGACTGGCTGTGGTGTGATTCTCAGCCTGGGCTGCACATTGCAATCACCTGATGGCTCTGAAAACTCCTGATGCCTGAATCCACCCTCAGGGATGCTGATGTAATTGATCTGAGGTCCGTTGGTGGTGATGGGAGGGGGCACAGGGAGTTGAAACAGCTCCCCAGGTGATTCTGCACTAGAACAGAAGCCCTCACACTTTAGCAAGCATCAGCATCACTAGAAGGACTTTTTAAAATGCAGATTGCTGGGCCCCGCTCCCAGAGTTTCTGATCGTAGGTCTGGAGAGTAGCTGGAGAATCTAAGTTGCCGCTAAGTCCCCAGGTGATGGTGATGCTGCTGGTCCAGGAACCACACCTTGAGATCCATTGATGTGGACAGATGTAAGTAGTGCGATAAGGGACCAGGGTCATGGGAGAAGATTTTACATCTGTTGCTAGTAAAACCCTCAGGTCAGGACCCAGATACTTCCTTTCCAACCCGGGATAGGAGAGAGGAGAGAAGAGGGGAGGGGGAAGAGGATAGGACGGGGGAAAGAGAGCAGAAGCCAGGACCCCTCCCCATCCCCAGTTATACCGACACCCCCGCCATGTTGGCTGGAAGTGCCCTGGCCCTTCTCTCTGGCACCTTCAGGCCATAGAACCCAGTGTGGGGGCGGGAGAGGTCTGTGCCTGGAAGGCCCAGCTGGGTGGCCTTTGCTGCCTGCGCCAGGTTTCTGGGGTCTGCTGAGGAATCGGCCGAGGCAGTCCTCAGCCTGTCTGAGTATTAGGCCTGCAGGGGAGGGAGTTGTCTGCCCATGCTGGGTGGGGAGGGGGCCCTGCCTCCCTGCCTGAGCCTCTCCTGGCCCCTACAGAGGACCTGTCACTGAAAGCAAAGCCTAGCCCCCCAGGAGAAGCCCCTGTATTTCCAAAAAGGGCCAGACAGCATGGGGGTCCTTAGTCTAACTGCCATGACCAGTGGGTGGCTCAGGACAGACTTGTGGGGCTAACTGGGGTCTGGAAATTGCCACCAGCTCTCCCCTCTTCGGCTCTTCTCAGGCGCCTACTGGAAACCTTAGATGTGCATCTTGTCGGCCTCCTTTCTTGGGATCTCCTGAACACGCGGTCTAGTTGCTCCGGGGCTCCAGGTCTCACCCAGTGCAAGCCTGGCTGTCTGCAAGCCTGGGCGGTGGCCATCAGCCCCTCATCGGAGCCAGCATACTGCCCCAGGAGGCCCCGCCCGCTCTGGGCTCCCTCATGCTTCAACCACAGGCCAAGGCGGAGGAGCCATACGGCAGGGGAGAAGCACAAAAGCCCTCCGTGGCTGCGCATTTTACGAAGTGCTGGGTCCCTTTCACCCCCATGCTTCCCACAAGGCCTGGCATAGTAGACCACCACCAGGCAGGCTGAGCTGTGGACAGAGGCATGACTGTGGGAGGCGGGTTATCCAGACAAAGGCAGGACCCCCAGGGTGAGCCTATAATCTGGGTGACCTCGGGACCCGAGTGCTGCCCCCACCCTGAGTCGTGCCTACCTGGGGGCCCCCCGCAGCCCCCACCCTGGCCTCTGTCCAGCTGCTGCCAGTTCCTCCCTGCCCGCCTTCCTCCTCCCCCCTCCTCCTCAGCCCCTTCTTTCCCCACACCCCAGCCTCTTCACTGCCTTCCCTAGGTGACCTCATCTATTCCTGCGGCTTCAGATGCCAGTTAGATGCTTCCCCAGGCTGTGTGCCTGGGACTCTCAGCCTCTGAGCGCAGGGCTGCTGCCTGGGGCCACTCAGGACACACACCACCCACGACCCCACGAGGCGGCATTCTCAGGGGGCTGCAGTGTGGACGGTGCCCCCTGCAGCGGAGCAGGGCGGTGGCCCTGTCAGTCCTCGTTCCTGTTTTGTCTCCTGAGTTGTCTTCCAGCCACGTCCCCTGGGGTGTCTCACAGGGTATCTCCTGGCCCCTCGAATCAGTGGCATCCACCTCTGAGCTCGCTACCTGCCTCCCAAACGCCCTCCCCAGCGCGTGCCTCCCAGCACCCCGCCCCCTGCACTCAGTTCCCTGGCTCAGGAGGCAGTTTCTGGACCCACTGGACGGCTGCCCGCAGTGGGCTGGGGCAGGGGGGGCTGGTAGTGCCTCTGCTGCCCCTGGTCCAGGGCTGGCTGTTCCTGTGCGGCTCTGAGGGAGGAAGGAAGGAAGGAGCCCGGGGCCCGTACAACCAACTGTATGTGTGTTTTCCTTCCACAGGATTGCACCTTCTTCAATAAGAAGGACATCCTCAAGTAAGTGTGCCTCTTGTTCACCCCTCTGGAGCTGGGCCTGGGGCGGGGGTGGGCCTGGGGACCCTGGGGGCGTCCTGCACTCGCGGAGGACAAGCGTTTCCACCTTCAGCAGCAGCCGAGTGCAGGCTGCTGTGTGAACTCGAGCACTTCCCACACCTCCCTGGCCCACATCCTTCTGCCAGGAATAGAACGTCTACTTACTATGTGCCAGGCTCCGCAGTGGGCGGTTTCAGGAACATTTTCATTTCATCCTCACTGTACACTTGTAACAGGAGAATCCTTTTATCCTCCCTTTACAGATGAGGCTTAGCAACTTGGCCGAAGTTGCCCAGCCAGGGACTGAAGACCTGGCCCCTGACTCCAGGCTCCTTGCTATTTCACTGCACCCTGGGACCTGTCAGGCTAGGGAGTCCCTGTCTGTTAGACTAGGGATCCCCAAGAGCCCTCTGGCTCTGGCTCTGGTGTCCCACCACTACTAGGAGGTCCAAAAGTCAGGGCCCTGGCAGGCAATGCCCCACCATCCCCGACCTGTCCTCTGGGGGTCTCTTCCCTTTCCAGGATAGTCCCTGTCTTTGGCGGTGGGGTGGGCCTAGACAGGAGAAGTGAGGGGGGCGGCGGCCTCCGAGCTCCAGGGCCGGATGGTGGGCAGGACGCAGAGAATGCCTGGAAACCTGGCCCCACAGGCCCTGCCGGGCCCCTGCCTGGGCTATCAGGTGGCGCTAAAAGCCAGCAAGGTCTCAGATCACTTTCCCTGGAGGTCGATGGGCAGCCTGGGGCTAGAGCCTGTCACACGTCCCACGGGAGCCGTGGTCTGTCATTGCCACGACCGCGCGGCTCAGACAGTGGCCCTTGGCCCTTCTTCTCGGCCCAGGCTGCTTTTCCAGCCTAGCCCCTGGGTGGGCAGGGACACCCACTCCCGCCACCTCGGAGAGGCAGGGTGAGGGGCCTGCCCCAGGCCTTGGCATCGGCAGACCCGGGCTCTCCTTCCCAGCTCTGGCCTCGGACGAGCTTTGAGCCTTGCTGAGCCTCTGTTTCTTCTGTAAAATGGGGATAATGGTACCTTCCCTCACAGTATTGCTGAGCGGAGGAACACCAGGGTGTGGTGTTTGATCAATGGAACTTGGTCTGTAGCTTGAGTGGTGTGTGGGGTGGGCTTCCCATTTGGCCAGATGGTCCTTAGAACTGTGATCGTGCACCGGCCACCCCTGGCATTCCCGCGGCACCTCTTACCTTTCAGAGTTCTAGGCACAAATTCTCGTCTAAGCCTCACCACGTCTGTCCTCCGTAGCAGGGAACTCCCACCTTCCTGACCGCCCACCTGTGTGGACACCGAGCCCAGGCTGCTCGTGCTGTGAGGCCCACCACCTTTTCTGTTTTGGCAGCAAAAACGTGTCCCCAGGCCTTTGCACTGGCTGCCCTGCTGCCTTTCTTGTCTTCCCGCTGCGTTCCTGCGTGTCCTTCAAGACCCACTCCAGAGCCATCTACTCTATGGGCCCCCAACTCCCTGCCCCCCAGCTCTCACACAGCTGCTTTTGCAGCCTTTTAGGGGGCTCTGTGGGCTCATGGCTCAGGTGCCCAGCTCCCCCCGGACTTGCAGTCAGGCAGGTCACAGGCTCCCCGGGCTTGACATTGGGCACAGCACCAATAAGCGCTCAAAGAGTGTGTGGGTGAAGGACAGGTAGGGTTGGCCGAGGGGAGGACATTCCAGGCTAGGAGCAGTGGAGTCAGGGGCACAGACCTGCTTCACCCCTGCCCCATCCCCAGTCTTACCGGGAGCAGCAAAGTTGCCCGTGGGGGAGGAGGGTGGTTCAAAAGCCAGGCCAGGAATGGGAGTCCGTGTGCTAAGCCTTTGGGGATGACCCTGGTCTCTTGGCAAATGATCAACCCCAGGCAGGTGGGTGGTCGGAGCAGGGGTAGGGGGTCTCCTGGCTCCCCACAGCCCAGGCCTGGGGTCCACAAAGGGGGGAAAGGACCCTATCTGGCACCTGGACACCCTTTGAGGGTCCCCTGATGCCTACTCTGTCACTGGTTCTTTCAAGGCCCCACCTCTGTGTTGGGGACCAGACGGGTGCTTTTTCTGCAAAGTGAACATGTGGGGAGGGGGCGGGTGTAAAGCCCTACTGGGAGCGGGAGCCCTGGGATCTGGTCCCCGCTGTAGCACCGGCCGTGTCTCAGTTGCCCCCTCGGCAGCGTGGGGATGACGGTGCCCCCGGAGGTGCTTTCCCACAGACCCCAGCGGCTGGGAGGCGGGGGCGACTGTCCTTCAGCGCAACACAGGCTGCTTGGAGTTTCACTGGCCACCCATCCACCCTCAAGAAGGGTCATGAGGCCAGGCAGCGTGGGGGATTACGTGTCCCGGGAGGGACCAGGTGTGGCCACGATGGCTCCATT
This sequence comes from Hippopotamus amphibius kiboko, assembly GCF_030028045.1. Lineage (NCBI taxonomy): Eukaryota > Metazoa > Chordata > Mammalia > Artiodactyla > Hippopotamidae > Hippopotamus > Hippopotamus amphibius. The sequence goes on from NC_080187.1 coordinate 218,080,799, forward strand.
CCAGTTTCAGCCCCCTCGCTTTCCTCCCGCCTCCCTGGGCCCCGGCAAGAGGCGGTGTGACGGACCGCCCCTGCCGGCCGAGCCCTCTCCACGCGGAAGGGACCAGTGACGCTGTTCACATCTCAGGTCCAGGTGGGGTGACCAAGACCCGGAGCCCAGAGAGGGCCAGGAGCGAGGACCTGGCCCGCAGCTCCGAGCTGGTCGGCGGCAGAGCCAGGCCTCGGCGCTGTTACCCCACCCCCACCCGGATGGTTTTCTGGGTGAGCTGCTCCCTGAGCGCTGACCAGATGGCGAGGAGGAAACGTGAGCAGCAGGTTCTTCTTTGCAGCTTGGGGCCCAGCTCCCTGGCAGCCTCGAGTTGATGCCGTCACAGATACCCATCAGGGCGGTTCTCCCCTCCCCCCGTCCCCGCTTCCTCCGTACTCACATACACCCCCCCCCCACCCCCGGGTGGCTCTAGTTGCTCCCCAGGGCACAGCGCGTCCACCCTGACGCTGAGCCTGAGTGGGCAGCCCCCCACCCAGCCACCTTCTCTGCTGCAGGTAACTCCTCGGCCCCCGTTAGCCTGTGCGCCGGAGCACAGAGAGGCCCGGCTAGCTCCCCCGGGGTGTTTGCCTGTTTGTTACTTTATCATCTATTTGATTTTCTCAACCATTTAAAAACTGTGTATAATCTATTTTAATTTTTTATTTCACCTTTGATACCTGATGACTGTAGAAAAATTAGAACATAAAGCCAGTCAAGCGAGAACAAAACATTATCTGTAATCCTGCTACCTGGAAATAACGGCTGTTAACCTTACAGTATGTTTAACCTTTGGGTACACAATGTGCAAGTATTTTTCCCTTTGTGTGTGTTTATCGGAAATTTGGATCAGGTTGTTCCGTAATTTGCTTTAAATGGCTTTTCCTTAGGCAACTTTTAAAAATAGATAAGATTCAAAACATGATCTCAGCACCTCTTCAATTCGTTTAGTTGGACATTTAGATTTTCAGCGTTTCACCGTTATAATTGGCACTGCAGTGCACATCCTTGGGACACCATGACATATAGCCTATGCCTCTGGGATTATTTCCTTCGAATACATTTCTAACAGATTTCTGGATCAAAAAGTGTGGACATTTTTAAGGCTTTTGATTTTTATTGCTAAGCGGCCGTGCATGAGTCCCCATTTCCCTACTTCCTCATTCACACTGGCTGTTACATCTTTTTTGTCTTCTGTTCCCAAATTGTTTATTGACTGTCCCAAGGGTCTCAGACTCGGCCGCCTGCGGAGGCCAACCTGCACTGCAAATAAATGAAGCTGTGTAACCCGATGGGAATGTTTTAGGACCAGGATCTGCAGAAATTGCTGTTTCTGAGCCCCAGGTGGCTGTGACCTTGGGCAGATCCAGGTTTTTCACGTAAACTTGTTTAATTTGTAAGTATGGGCAACAACGTTTTAAATCATTATATGAAAGCTAGACATGAATGCAGACCACCAGCTGGTCTGCGACTTCCAGAAGAATCCGTCTGCTCCCCACTGATTTCAAATGCTGTTTGTCATGGACTAATTCTCATTTATATTTGGGTCTGCCTCTTCTATGCTAATGTCTGTTCCATATTGTTTTACTTGTAATAATGTAAAACTATGTTTTAACGTCTGATGGGACAAACATCTCCCCAGTTACTCTTTTTTCAGGGTTCCCCTCCCATTCTGCTACGTTTATTCTTCCAAACAAACTTTTGAATCAGGTTGGTGAGTTCTCAAATAAATCTTTTGCAGATTTCAATTAAGACTGTATTCATTTTCCAGGAAGATGAAGATTGCCATCCTTATAGTAATAAACCTTTCCAGTTAGGAAAGTTATCTAACTTCCTAAATATTTTACATCCTTTGGTAAGGTTTCATGGTTTTCTTTGTACACATTTCATATTTATTTTATACTTAGTTGTTTGGGGGTTTTGGGTGGGTTGCATTGTGAATTAGGTCTTTTGCTATATAATATTTTTGAATAGGTGAATGCTGATAGAAAAACTATTGTGTAGAAGAGCTAGTGAGCTCTTTCTCATTCAGATAGTTTTTAAAGTAATTATTTTTGGTTTTCCAGCAAATAATTTGCCTCCTCCTTTCCAATATTTAAATATACTATTTTATCTTTCTGGCTAATCACATTGACTAGCACTCATGGGGGAAATGTTATATAATGAGGGTGATGGTAGGAATCCCACTTTTATGGGAACATCTGTAGTACTTTATCATTTAAGCATAGCGTTAGGAGTTGATTTGAGGTAGAGAGTATCCTTTTTTTTTAATTTATTTATTTATTGGATTTATTTTTTTATTGGCTGTGTTGGGTCTTCATTGCTGCACATGGGCTTTCTCTACTTGCATGAGAGAGGGCTACTTTTCATTGTGGTGTGTGGGCTCCTCATTATGGTGGCTTCTTTTGTTGCAGAGCATGGGCTCTAGGCACATGGGCTTCAGTAGTTGTGGCCCCTGGGCTCAACAGTTGTGGTTCACGGGCTCTAGGGTGCACACTCAATAGTTGTGGTGCACAGGCTTAGTTGCTCCACGCATGTGGTATCTTCCTGGGGCAGGGATTGAACCTGTGTCCCCTGCATTGGCAGGAGGATTCTAAACCACTGCACCAGCTAGGAAGTCCCGAGAGTATCCTTTTGTGTATGTTTGACTAAGGATTTTAAGTTTTTATTGACAAAAATTAATATATACCTTAAAATTATTTTTATTACTAAATACTCTAAAACCTCGAACAATTCAGAAGTAGGTAAAGTAATAAGTGAAAGGTGGCCTTCTCTTATCACGCCTCTCCACTCCTGCCTTGTAGGGGCCATCAGTGTAAACATGTGGTGTACACTTTTCAGATATTTTTCTGTGTGCACGCAACCATCTAGTCGTAAGTGCAGCTATCAAGTTGATCGAAATACTTTTTGCTGCCTATGAATGTGATTTATAGTCACAGATTTCCAAACATTGATCCATCCTTGCATTCCTGGAATAAATCCTACTTGGTCCCAATGTGTTACTCTTTCAAATGCTGTTGGACCTGATTTACTAATATTATTTTATAAGATTTTTGCATCTGTGTGTGTAAGTGCCATTGGTCCATTTTGAATGCTACCTACCAGGTTCTGGTAGCAGGGTTCTTATTAACTTCCTAAAATTAAGTGGGAGCCTCTACTTTTTCGCCCCATGCTCTGGAGCAGTTCAGGTAGCATGGGTATTGTTTATGCTCTGGGGACTTATGATAGGACCAACGTGTACATGATCTTGAATTCAGTAGTGCCCTTTTTTGGGAGGAGGGGTAACAGGAATGCAGTTCTGTGACAGTTTTTGGAGTGTCTCCCAAAGTGATTCATCTTTCCAAATTCTCCTTGAGGTTTCCTTTAAAAAAAAGTCCAGTATCACTATAGGCATAGTGTCAGAACACATCGGTGTCCCAGGGCGGAAGCTGGCCTTCCCACCCCAGAAGACACCTCCTCAGCTCCACGAATACCCACAGGCCTTCTCCCAAATCCTCCCCCCTTGCAGGGAGCACCTGACACGGCAGGCAGCCGTCATTCTTTTCACAAGTGTGAGGAGGGGAGGACAATCCCCATCTTACTGACAGGGACGTCTGTTCTCCATTGGGTTGACCCACTTGCCCAAGACCTCGCAGCTAGTGGGAGGTGTAGGCAGGGCTCCAGGCTCAGTCTGGCGTCACGCTCCTGCAGCAGCCACCCCACATGACGTTGGAGGTGTGAGCCAACCCTCAGAAACACCCCATCATCACATCCCAAATGTCAAAGTCAAGTGGGAAGTGTAACCATCGCAAATACTGTGGTCCTGCTGAAAGCACATGAAACCTGGTTCCGTGTTTGGGACACTATAAAAACAGGGCAAACTTCCTCAACGCAGAAAGTAAGAGCAAAGAAAGTCCTCAAATGCCCCCTTGTGGAGGGTCCCAGCTTGGTCCTGTCGCTCTGTTATCTGCTGCTCCCCCTTTGACCCAAAGGACAGGGTTTGGGTTTTTCCCTCCAGCTCCGTGTTTCCGCGTTTGCTTTGCATCTGCTCTGCGGGTGCTCTGAACCAGGTGCCAGTGTGCTGGCCTGGGTGGCCTGACTTACAGGGAGGGCCTGGCCCCACCGCTGTTGGCTCTGGAAGCTGGGGCAGACGCCTAACCCTTTAGCCTCAGCTTCCTCAATGAAAAACAGGGGTGGGGTACTAATTGCTACCTCTCGAGGTGGCTGGGGATTACACTGAGTAAAGTAGTGCACACGGGATTAACCCAAAGCCCGGTGCAGAGTGAGCGTTCGCTAAACAGTGGCTGACGTGTGTGTGAGCCGAGCAAGCCGTCGCTTGCCCCACTGGAGAGGGCTGGGCAGCCAGGCGACAGGAGCTGGGTGGAACCTGACCGGGGATTGGGTGGCTGTACTGAAGGGCCTGCTAGGGGTGGGCCTAGGAGTGTGTCACTGGGTCAGGCCACTTAGAAGAAGACCGGGGTTGACCTGGCTGTGGGGGTAGCAGGGCAGGTGGGCCCCAGGAGATGTGGGGTCACCCCTCAGTCCAGGCCCTAGCAGCCCTGGGCCTCACCTTGGTCAGGTTACCTACCATGGCCCCCAGTCAGTGGCCCTGACGCTTGTGCCCCTGTCTGGCAGCACTTCCTTGGCACAGTTTCACCTGAACCTAATTTGTACCTGCCTGGGGGTAGGAGGGGAGGGCTGTTCTTTGAGGTGTCAGTGACCTGAACAACGGGGACGCGGCGCCGAAGAGGACTGAATCATGGAGGAGGGGCTTCCAACTGAGACAGTGTCAGGATGCCTCACACCCTTGAGGGTCCACGCAGCATGTAGGTGGGCTTGTGTTCCAGGGCCTCCTGAGCAAGGCGGGAGGATGGGAGGGAGCTGGGGCCCTGACCCGTCAGCGAGGAGGGCCAGGCCCAGGGCAGTGGGCTCCATCCCAGCAGCTCCCAGCTAGAGGCGGGCTGTGGATGCCCTGTTCTCAGGGGCTTCCCCGGATGTGAGGGCTTCTGGGAGCTCTTCCAGAGACCCAACCCTCAGGGCTTCGCTTGGGGGCAGGGGTAGCAAACTGGGCCAGGAGTTCAACGAGGTCAGGAGTGGGGAGCAGCAGGAGTGGCACGGAGAGGAGGGCTTAAGAGTTTCTGCTCTCAATCTCCGGTCCTGGGTTCCAGCCACGGTCCCTGAGACTTCCTAGTTGTGTGGTCTTAGACAAATCACTCTTAACCTCTTCAGGCCTCAGTTTGCTGAGCTGTAAACTAGGGTCATAGTGCATCTGTCTGCACAGTCATGGGGAGGAGAATGAAGGAGGTGACATGCCTGGCACATAGAAGATGCTTACGAGAGTCCAAAGGGGGAGAAAATAAGAACAGATTGCAGGCCCTTGTGGGTGAGGGGATGGGCATTGGCAGCAGCGGTGGTGGTGGTGGGAACGGCCAAGACACAATCTGGTTATCAGCACAGGGGTCTGGGCAGAACGTGCCTCTCTCACAAATCCCACACCGATGGACAGAGCAGGTGGTGTTCCCAGGCCCCTGGCCAACGTGGGTCTCCAACGTGGCAGGCCGGGGTGCGGGCAGGGCAGCACGGGGCCTCTGAGAGTCCGGGGACGGCATCCTCTGCAGCCCTTTTTCTCTGCTTCCTCGCAGGCTCCACGCGCGGTTCTATGAGCTGGCTCCCAACCTCGTCCCGATGGACTACAGGAAAAGCCCCATCGTCCACGTGCCCATGAGCCTCATCATCCAGATGCCCGAGCTCCGGGTATGTGAGAGGCCACTGCTGCCAGGCGGAGCAGAGCAAGCAGCTAGAGGAGGCCAGGCAGGCGGGCCGGGGGTTTGGGAAATCGGCCCCTCTCTTTGGGCAGGGCAGCAGAGGCACCCAGACCTGAGGTGAACCCCAGCTCCGCCTCTGTGGCTGTGTGGCCCTGCATGGATCACTGAACCTCTCTGTGCCTCAGTGTCCTCATCTGCCCTCTGAGTAAATGAGTGTGGGGACTTCGTAAGGGTGCTGTGATCAGTGCTGCCTGACAGTCCGCAGAGCTGTCAGCCTGTGCTTGGCTGCTTGCCTCTTTGTGAAGTGACCCGTCTGCTGTCCTTGGCAGACCTTGCTTGTATCTGCTTTTTTTAAAAAAAAAATATTTATTTATTTATTTATTTATTTACTTACTTACTTAGGCTGCATCAGGTCTTAGTTGCGGCATGTGGGATCTTTCCTTGCCGTGTGCAGGCTCTTTGTTGCGGTGCTCGGGCTCAGTAGTTACAGCTTGCAGGCTCTCTAGTTGTGGCACGTGGGCTTAGTTGCCCCACAGCGTGTGGGATCTTAGTTCCCTGACCAGGGATCAAACCCCCATCTTCTGCATTGGAAGGTGGATTCTTAACCCCTGGACCACCAGGGAGGTCCCTGTGTCTGCTTTTTAGGGTAGTTTTTTCAGCCTCCTCCTTGCATGACTGTCGTCCTTCACAGCACGGTCATCCACAGCATCCCCTCTCAGACTTCCGCGTGCACAGGAGTCACCTAGGGATCTTGTCAAAATGCCGACTCCGGTTCAGTAGGTTCGGAGTGGGGCCCAAGATTCTGTTTTTCGAACAAGCTCCCAGGTGAGGCTGGTACCGCTGGTCCTCAAACGATACAAATACTGACATAAGAGCTTCATTTCCCGAGCTCCTTACCTATCATACACGTAAAGTGCACTTCAACAGTAAGAAAGCATTTGGGTTTTTAGGGCGCATTGCTAAAAGGTGGGTCTTTGCAAATAGCCCCTCGCCAGGCCTCAGATGTGTGACTCTGGGGTCAGGGTGTTCACTTGGGGTCCACATGGCATCCACTTGTGGCCTGTATCCTGGTTACGACCTCAGTCCTGGGGGACAGTAAGCCACAGGCTTGGCCCTGGACAAGTGTCCAGCCTGGCCTTGAGAGGGGCTTGAGCCCAGGCTCAGGGGATCACTAGAGGGTATGAAGCACTTGGGCAGGAACCGTGGGGGTGTCTCTCAGCCCTCTGTGCCAGGCTGGGCACAGAGTGGAGTGGCCCAGTGCTGGCCCAGCTCGGGTGGAGGACTCCAGGAGACATGGGCCCTGAGTGAGCTGGGATGAGCAGAAGGAGTCTTTGGTATAATTCCCTACCTCCCTGGTTGCTGGTCTAGGAAAATTTATAGGAGCTGGGTGACTGCCGCCCTGGGATCTGATTGGCTCTCTGACCCTTGCGGCTGGTCCTGGCCCAGTTATCCGACCTCTGGAGCCCCACTTCTGCCTCCCCTGTGATCTCGGTCTGAGCTGAGAGCTGCCCAGGCCCTGGGCTCTTGTTGTAATAGGGAAGAACCTTTTTTATTCTATTCTTAAAGGGATGTTGCCTCTAAACTTAAATTATATATAATGGCCCATCTCTGGGAACCCTGCCTCCTAGGCAGGGTTTAAGCTAAAATACCTTTGTTTAGCTCACAGGAAGCATCCTGCCCAGGCCCACCTGTGAATGACTGCAGGGAGGAAGAAATTAACACACCCCTCTGGAGGCTGACCAGAACCAGGAAATATTTGACTTTACTCCCTCCCCTTTTCATGTAAAAGAAGCCTGAATTCTAACTCAGGCAAGATGGTTCTTTGGGACAGGATTTCCACCACCTTCTCAGTTTGCTGGCTTTCTGAATACCGTCGCTATTCCTTGCCCCAGCAGCTCATCTCTTGACGTGTTGGCCTGTCCTGCTGCGAGCAGTACGAGCTTGGACCCGGTAACATTGTTTTCTCTTGCACGTCAAGGCAGGAGCCTCCATGTACTCCCTGGGCAATGGGACTGATCCCTGCTCCTGCCTCAGAAGAGGTGATGCTCTGCTGAGCGCTCCCTGCTGGTCTGAACAGTATAACAGGACATGACACTTGCAGAGCCCTCGCTGGTGCCAGGCCTCGTACCAGCACCTTACAGAGCTCACTCAGCCCTCTCACAACCCAATTAAATAGGTACAGTTATTATCCCCATTTTACGATGGGGAAACTGAGGCCCAGAGGGATTAGGTCACTCATCCAAGGTCCCAGAGGCTGTAGCTGTCAGGCTCCAGGGTCCTCCTGGTAAACCTGTACCCATGGTGCCTGCTGTGGTTGTTTTCTTCAGGAGAATCCCTTCAAGGAGAGGATCGTGGAGGCTTTTTCTGAGGATGGCGAGGGGAACCTCACCTTCAACGACTTTGTCGACATGTTTTCCGTGCTCTGTGAGTCAGCTCCCCGCGAGCTCAAGGCAAACTACGCCTTCAAGATCTACGGTAACCAGGGCCTGGAGGAGGGGCTGGGATGCTGCGTGTGGGTGGTGACGTTCCACAGGCCACCTAGTCACCGCTGGTTCCCACCCTGGAGACTCTGGGGACGCCGAGGACTCTCTGAAGAGTGCCTGTCCGGCGCGGGGGTCGGTGGGGACAACGCGTGCGTGAGAGACATCTGTAGGGTCCTGAGCGCAGAGGAGGGAGGCCGGGAGGGCGGGCAGCATGGGGAGAATTCACACGTGGTGGCATTTCAGCTTGGCCTCGGAGCACAAGAGATCTGTCGACAGGAGAATGGGGGCGGGCGCCCCGGTCGAGGGAGCAGCCTGTGAGGACCTCGGGGAGGCACGAAGCACAGGGCGTGGTGGGAAGACGGGGAGACGACCGTGGTGGGGCGAGGGTGGTGTCAGTCTGGAAGGGTCATTGGGGCTGAGCTCCGAGGAGCCAGCCGAGGAGTCTGGGGGCCACTGTGGGGGTTCAGGGGAGGCTCGGCAGCTCTATGTTCTAGAAAGATCACTCGGCACGCTGCAGGTGTAAACTGGAGGAGCTAGACTGGCAGAGGCCAGGGTTCTGGTGAGGGGGCCTCTGCCAGGTGGCGAGGCTGGGCTGAGAGGGAGGCTCCTAGGTCCCCCCACCGCCCCCACAGTTGCTGCCAGAGGTAGGGTGGCCTCATTTCACCCCAGCCCAGGACCCGCTGTCCCACTGGCCGCCAGAGGGCGCCGAGCACCCACACGGCCCTTGGTTTCTCCTGTGGCGACAGGAGAGAACGTCACACTGCAGAGCTCCTATGCTGTGAGCCTGCCAGGGGTTGGGACGGGTGTCAAACCCTCAGCCAGTGCTCAGACGGGAGCCCTGAGGCCCAGGGAGGGGATGGAACCTGTCCTGGACTAGAGGAGCCACGGACACACCTCATGTTCCCAGCATCTTTGATCTGCCAGGGGATCCCAAGGCGATGGGGCCCATTGGGCTGTTTTTTCATTTTGTAGTTGTCATATTTCAGAGGACTTTAACCTACATACATGTGTGCACCCACGTTGTGTTTGCACATCAGAGGCATGGTACCCACCTTGTCTACCCTCCACAAACTACACCCAAGAGTTTCAAGCAAAAAGCTTTCCAAATTCCACCCATCATCCGCCTAATATTGGACCCCACGGCATTGCTTCTGGAAGGGCTGTAGTTGGCCAGAGAGTGGAATTGCAGGGCACACACAGGCGTGGGGACAGGTGAAAGGAGAACCAGGGCTCCCCTACCACCCTGGTCTGGCGGATGGAATGGTGGAAGGCAACTGGGACCTGGGGTTTGGTGCTGGGGAGAACTGGGGCCTGACCTCTAGCAAGGATTACCCACTTCCTTGACCTTAGTTTCCTTGAAGGATGAGTAGAGTCTGCTGGACAGATAAATAGGAAGGGCCCTCCAGACAGAAGAAATAGCACATGCAAAGATCTGATAGTTGGGTTGAGAAGCAGTCAGAAGTGTGTTCGAGTTCCCTGTGATGAGCCTGTGTGTGGCTCGGCCCTCTTGACAGATATCTTGCTGTGCTGTGGGCAGTGGTAGTGCCTTTTCCCAAGTAGAATCCAACCATGTTCCCTGCTCTTTGTGCACAAAAGTCAACCCCAGGACCTCTCTCTAGGGGGCTTCTGAGTCTTCTGGCCTCCGTGTCTGGCTTGAGGCCAGGGGCATTGTGATGCAGTTTAGAAAACATGGGTCTTAGCATCAAACAGGCCCCAGTCAGCATCCCAGCTTCCCCTCCAAGCAGCCATCTGACCTTGATTCAGTCACTTGGCCTTTCTGGGCCTTGGTTTCCTTAGCTCTAGAGGGAACACAGCGTCCACTGTGGGGCAAGGCCAAGAGGGCCATTTGGCCTGGGCCCCAAGTTCCCAGGAAACCTCAGATTTGGACATTCCAGGAGTCTCAGGCCGAGGCTATGCTTGCCGTCATGGTGGGGGTTTGCACAGGTTATGAATGTGGATTTGTTGACTGTGGTGTTAAGAGAAGCCTCATGAGTGAGAACTCCTGGTCCCTGTTGGCTGAGGACAAGAATCCAGTGTCCCCAGACCGTGCATGGAGGGGCCAGGGAGGTATCTGGTGTGACAAGCTCGGAGGAGAGTGGCCTGAGCATCCCCGTCCCCGCCCCGCAGACTTTAACACCGACAACTTCATCTGCAAGGAGGACCTGGAGATGACGCTGGCCCGGCTCACCAAGTCAGAGCTGGATGAGGACGAGGTGGTGCTCGTGTGCGACAAGGTCATCGAGGAGGCTGATCTGGACGGCGACGGCAAGCTGGGCTTCGCTGACTTTGAGGACATGATCGCCAAGGCCCCCGACTTCCTCAGGTGCCGCCCCAAAGGGATGGCTTGGGCAGGGTGGGCCCGAATGGGGGCCGCAGCCAGGAGATCTTGAGGGGCTAAAGGCCCTGTCGCTGCTCCTGAGAGCAGTGGTGCCAGCAGGCCGTGTGCAGGTCAGCAGGCAGGTCACGTGCCAGGCCCAGCTGCCCTCAGTGTGTGACTGGGAAGGCCTCTGTCCCCAGCAGGGCCAGCTCTCAGGGGAAGAATAAAGGCCTGGGGGCCCTTTGGTTGTGTTGGGGGTTGGGTGCCCTGGGTATGGCTGGTCCTCCAGGCCTTCCTTCCCTCGTGTATGGATAGATTATTCGTGTCCTCTGCGTCCTCCTGGAGGAACTGCCCAGGGTTGGGCACGGGGCCTGGTTGGCTCTCTGCTGAAAGCCTTTACCTGCCCAATCCAGAGCCCCTCACCCCCTTTTGCTCTTTCTCTCCTTCCAGCACTTTCCACATCCGGATCTGAGGGCAGTGCCAAGGTTGCAGGGGCCAGAGGCTGACCACCCATCTCCGCTGCCTACCCGAGTGGGACCCCCAGGCTCCCCAGGAGAGGAGCGATGGCCTCTGGGGTTTACACCATGAACATTTCCTTGGCCCTTTCAGCAAAAAATCCTTAACCAGGGAAGGAGGGCTGTGAGGAGCAGAGCCCTTCCCAGTCCTCCTGTGGTCCCTCCACAGGCCCTCCCTCTGTCCCCCGACCTTCCCCACACCCTGGTCCTCTCCCCAGCAGAAATGTCCCTACTGGGAGGGGAAGGCAGAACCCCTAACAGGGCAGGGGTGCTGACTTGTCCAAGTGCTGGGCAGGCACCTGGTTGCCTAGGGCAAAGTGAAAAAAAAAAAAAAAAAAGGACAAGGTTTAACGAGCTATGCAATCTTTCTCCAAAACCCACAGCTGGGCTGCACCCCGGCCCCGCCTGTTCCTTCTCCCTTGACCCTTCCCAATGTGAAGCTGTGTGAACAGTGAGTCCAAGGGCTCTGTCCCTGTCTCTGTCCTGGTCCCGAGCACCACCCCATCCGCCCTTCCCGGGGATGTGGAATCCTCACTGGTGTGTGCTGTCCACAGATCTGTGAACTCCTGGTAGTAAAACATTTTCATGTCCTCATGTTCACTGTGTCTGCCAAGGTCAGGAAATGTTCATTGGTCCCTTTTCTCCTTGAAATCCTGCCATTAGCGCCTCACCTTCCTGGGTTAAGCATTGTCTTCCTGCTTTAGGCACCAACTTTTATTACAGTGCTTATGTCCTTAAGAGGAAGACACATCTGTGCCCCAGGTCTTTGAGGGAGCCCCACGTAGAGCAGAAGTTGGGTAAAAACTGTTTCCATTCCCCTCACCCTGGTAGTCATTCCGGTGAACATCTGTGGAGTGTGAACCGTGTGGTAGGCATAGGGCTGGGTACAGGGTGACCAGGTCACATAGGGATGGCCGGCAAGTGCCCACTGGCTCATCTTGGAAATGGGCGTGCTGACCCCTGCCTTTGGCCAGTCCCCACTCCTCTCAGACCTGGATTTCCTCTGGATGAGTGGGAGGCACTGGGGAAGCAGGACACAGCCCTGAGCTGCAGGCGGCCGGAAGGTCCCCTCGCACCCTGTCCCCTAGGCTGTCTCCGAGCCTCGTTCCAGAGCAGGCTGGTTCCATCTGAGGGTCCAAGGGGTGGCTTCACGCAAGCTGAGAGCTTCCCAGTAACCCCTGGCCTAGCTCAGGTACCGGGAAACCCGCTGGTGGGCTGCTGGAAGCCAGGCCGCCTCAGGATTTGTGCTTCTTGTCTGTGAAGAAGAGCCTCCGGAGCTTGTCAGGCTGCAAGGAGGGAGAAGATGCTGGAGCCTGGGTCCCTGGACAGGGAGGCGAGAGCCAGGCTCAGAGGGTCCCTCGGCAGTGACTGGGAGCTGGGGCCCAAGGCCAGAGAAAGGCCAGGTTGAAATGTTGGTAGTTGCTCCACTGCCCCTCACAGTGCCAGAAATTCCCCTCCAGCCCTCTGGTTTGGATGAAGGATTCGCCCTCTCTGGCTAAGGAGGCTAAGGGAAAGTAGAGAAGAAAAGCCAAGTCCCCCCTTCCCTCACTGGGTCCCCTGGGGTCCCCAAACCCAGCACACTGTGCCCCAGCCATGCCCTGGGTAGAATGGAGGTGGGGTTGTACATGGTGCCACCGGGGCCCAGAAGGACTTTGCAGCCAGAGGAAGAGCAGACATGGGATGTGGCTTCTGTGGTTCTTAGCAGGGTTGTTGCAGGCAGGATCTGTGGTCCCGGGAGTCAGGACCTCAGAGGCTGCCTTGCAGCAGGCGAGCTGCCCGTCCTGGGGTGCGTGGGCACAGCCCTGCCCTGAAGGGGAAGCTGGCAGAGCTTCTGGTGAAGGCCGTTCAGCTGGGAGCTCGGGATTTTGCTGTTCAGGCCGGGAGGGGAGATCTGCACGTGCCTGAGATCTGAGGCTGTACCCTCAGGGAGTGTGCTCTCCCAGCCCATGGCTGCAGGTGTAGGCAAGTAGGCTGGGGCTGAGGGCTCAGGGGGGTTCCTGACCACCTCCCTCTGCCCTCCTGATCCCTGCTTCCCCTTTTCTCCTTCCTTATCAGAAATTCCCGGGAATACCAGCTGTACACTGACAGCCATCTCTGGACTGTGTCCTGAGCACATAAGGATGTCTAGTATCATCTCCTGAGCAACCACCCCTGGACACAGCCATAGGACCAGCCCATTTTACAGATGAGGAAATGGAGGTCCTGGGTAGATGCTAAATAAGAATAAAGGATGCCTGGTTAAATTTGAACTTCAGATAAATAAGGAATAATTGCAGAATTGGAGACATAGTTATGCTAAAAAAAAATTAATCGTTTATCTGAAATTCAAATTAATGGGTGTCTTGTATTTTATCTTGCTAAATCTGAAAATCTTAGTTGTGGGGGAAACTATCTTGCCCAAAGACACATGGCTAGGGGGTGGCCGAATCATGAAAAGGGCCAAGGCAAGTCAGACCTGGAGCCAGGGCCCTTGTCCACCTCTCTGAGGCTCTGAGATGCAGTGGCCAAGAGGGAGGGACAGGAGTCCTGGTCTACCACAGAGAAAGACTTCAGAAGGGCCTGGATGCCTCCATCTTACATCCAAACCCAACATCTGCCTCTCCCACCATCTCTAAGCAGAAGTTAGGGCTGAAAAGTTCTGGGCAGTGGTGGTGACCTGCCCTGCCCATGTCTGAGGGCCTCAGGTCCTTCCTACCACCAGGCACTCCCTAAGGGCTGGCAGCCTCCCCACCGCACCCATGGAGCCCACCTTATATGTCCGTCCAGTCTCCTTGCTCCTGGCTGCCGGGATTTGTTCATAGGTGTTCCTGGGCTCTGGGAGATCCGGGGCCCCTGAGATCCTCTCATAGCCACAGTCTGTGGACCCTGAAAGTTTGCTATATGTAGGACTTGTCCCAGGATAGGGGGACCTGGCTGGGCCACCCCAGCAGACTTCTACCTTCTCATAGGTACTGCCGCCTTCTTGGTCTGGCACATCACTGGCCTCCTCTGAGAGACCTTCTGTCCGGATGAGCTCATAAGTGTCTGCAGAACTGCCCTGGGAGCAGGGCTGAGCCCCACGGCTCAGTTTTGGAGACCCCTGGCTCCAGGTAGCAGCTGAGGATCCTAGGGCCTCAGAACTGGGGGCCAGGAGGAGGCCCCAAGAAGTAGGAGACACTCTAGGGCCCTGGTCTGGGCTAACCCCAGAGAGGGCAGGTCCCGGGCCATCAGGCTTGTTCTGGGTTCCATCTGGGAGTCTTCTAGGGGACTCCTTGCCTGGGGAGCAGGCCTGGCTGCCACCTGAAACTGGCCCCTGCCTGCTGGACACGTCTGTGCCCAGACCTAGCCGTGCCTGGTTTGTCTTTCTTAGGTCTGCATAGATGATGTCGTTGGGGCCTCCAAAAGACTCGTCCAGAAGGGAGGCCCTTCTCTCCGGGAGGGGAGGCACCTTGACAGGGTCCTGGGGAGAGAGGGACAGAACCCCTTAGAGGTTACCCTGTCACTAAGTTGCCCTCAGGTAAACTGAAGCTCTCTCAGAGAAGCTGAGGCCCCTTGTCTTGGGCTCAGTTTACCTGATTGTTACACACAGGGTTGGTTGACATTCAGGGTCCCTGCCAGCTTCATGTTCTAGGAGTATGGTTCTTATGTTGGCATTCAAGGCCAGGGGTCATGAGCTCTTCCTCCCACCCAAGATCATCCTGCCCTGCTCCTCTCCCCTCCAGAGTGGTCCACTGGTCCCTCAGAGCACCCTGAGCCCACCCACTCACTGCTCCCTTCCCTTTCAGAATGGTCCACCCCCAAGTCCATCAATTGTGTATTTATTCAACAGATATATAGTAAGCACTGTGTAGACTCTGTCCCGGGTGCCGGAGGCTCAGTGGTGAGCAAGACCACCTCTTGGGGGTTTCCATTCTAACCTGGAGATGGGCAACATACTCTCTGTTGCATAGTTAGTGTGGTTGATGTAATATATGATACAATAACATAGAACAAGACAGTATACTGTCAGCTCACGATCAGCAAGATGAGGAACAAAGCTGAGTAATGGGATAGGGAGAATGGGAAAGGGGCTATTTTCTATAGTTTAGGTGGGCCTTTCTGAGATGACATTTAAGCAAAGAATGGAATGCAGTGAGAGTAGAAGCCATGCAGATAACTGGTGGGAAAAGCATTCCAGGCAGTGGGTACAGCAAGTGCAAAGGCCCTGAGGTGGGAACAAGGGTGATGTGTTCAAGGAAGATCCCAAGGCCAATGAGGTTAGAGGAAAGTGAAGAAGGGGGAGAGGTAGCAGGGCACCTGGTGAGGCTCTTGTGGACCCTAGTGAAGATTTCAGATTGTATTTTAAACATGAGGAGAAGCCCTCGACAATCTGTGATCTGGTATATATTAAGAAAAATCTCTGTGAGTCCCTCCTTTGGGTTGCTATGGAGGAGAATTAAGTATTGACTCACAGGCATTCCACTCTACAGTTTACAGATGGATTTTTCAGACATTTCCTATCCATTTCCTCATTCAGGCCTCATAGGAACCTCAAGATTGGTAAGCTGAGGCTCAGAGAGGTTACGTGACTTGTCCAAAGTCACTCAGCTAGAAAGGCCAAGCCCAGGTTGGAAACAAATCCACCGGCAAGACGCAGACCTCGGCATGGGTGAACCGCTGGCTGATTCCAAGCAGGGCCACTCCTCTCTGGGCCTGGCACTCACCCTCTGCAGCCTGAGGGGCTGGCCAGTGTGGCCTCTCCGGGCCTGCCTGTGGGCGTGGCACCCACATTCCT
Source organism: Hippopotamus amphibius kiboko (assembly GCF_030028045.1). Taxonomy (NCBI): domain Eukaryota; kingdom Metazoa; phylum Chordata; class Mammalia; order Artiodactyla; family Hippopotamidae; genus Hippopotamus; species Hippopotamus amphibius. Next base: position 218,096,635 of record NC_080187.1, read on the forward strand.
GGTCTAGCAACCCTGACTCTGGGTAGCCCAGAATCCTCCTCACCTCTGTGCTTTCTTCCTCGGAGAGGTTCCAGGGACTTGCATCCAGGCTGTTCTTTTTGTGGAGGAAGGAGACCTGGGGCTTGGGGGAGGGGCGGGGGCTGGCAGCCTGGTCTGGGACCACCGTGGGGGACACTGCAGCAGCTGGATGTCCCCGGCCCGGATTGGCCTGATGGAGGCCCGGGGTGATGGCGTCATACAGATCGTTGTCCTCTAGCTGGAGGTGGTGGGGACACGCAGGTGTGTGGTCATGCACCCCTGGCTGGCCTCTAGCCTCCTGCCAGACACTGCCGGCCAGAGACTGAAACATTCCCACCAGGTCCCTGACCTCAGGTAGAGTGCTGCCTCCATCTCCCCTTTGCAGATAGGGACCATGACCCCGTGCTGAGTGCCCCTGGGTGGCAGGAAATAGGGAAGGCAAGGAAAGGCATGTGGTTGGCTGGTGGACACCCCTGGCCTGGGCACCTTGCCCCAACCCCTGTCCCCCCAGGGAAGAGGGGTACCTACCCGGGGGCAGGCAGCAGCCAGGGTCTCCCCGAAGGGCTCAAACTGCACCTCCTGGTAATGGCGCACGAGCTCGGCCAGGGTGCCGTGGGTCTGGGTGTCCCCTGAGACGAGGTAGCGCCGGTTTCGGAGCTGGTTGATGACAAAATGCCGGCAGCGGTCACTGCCCCTGCAACACAAGCACTTGTGGCCTGGGGCTGCTGACACCCGGCAGCCCCGCTTTGGCCCAGGGCCGGAGCTGACCTGGGGCCATACTGCCCACTTGGGCTTTGATGCGTTCCTCTGTAAAGTGGGACTTAACATCCAACAAATGCAGCCTTGCAGGTGATGGGGAGCCAGGGAGTGGTTTTTCAACCCCCTGGCATCAGTCAGGGAGGAAAGGGCCAGGGCTGGAACAGGGGGAGTGAGGCACTCAGCTTGGAGCTCAGATGCAACATTTAAAGGGTTGCCACAGAACTCAGTAATCAAGATAACTAGCAATGCAGTACTTTAGAAAGTCAAAATTAATACCAAAATATCCATGATGAACAACATATCTAAGTCTTAAAGATGAGATCTGACCCCTCCCTCGCACAACACAGCCTCGCCCGTCTCACTGAAATCCCGGCCAGGCTGAAAAGACGGAGTTCCAGCTCCCATCTCCACTCCAGCCTGTAAAGTCCCACCCTCTTCATTTTCCTTTTTTATAGAAGAGTAACGTAAACACAGCGACGTGCCCACGTCCTAAGTGTGCCGCTGAATGCATTTCCACATACGAACACTCCCATGTAACCAGCACCTAAAGCAAAACAGAAAACATTTCTGGCTCCCCAGAAGACTCCCTCATGGCCCCTTCCAGTCAAACGTAGCCACCACTCTGACCCCTACCACCTTAGATCAGTTTTGCCTGTTATGGAATTTTACATGAATGGACTCATACAGTATTTCTTTTTTGTGTTTGGCTTCTTTCATGCAACGTTATATCTTTGAGATTGATTCACATCCATGTAGAATTAGCTTCTTTTTTCCCCCATTGATAGTGTTCTATTTACCTAAAAAATCCACAATTTATCCATTCTGCTGATGGACATTTAGATTATTTCCACATCTGGGCTGTTATAAATAAAGCTGACGTGAACATTCCTGTACCTGACTTTTGCTGAATATATGTATTCGTTGCTGTTGAGAATATCCCAGGAAGGAGAATTGGTGGGTCAGGGATACACCTATGTTTAGCTTTAGCAGATCATGCCAAATTGTTTTTCTAAAATCATTGCCAAGTATGAGAGTTACAGTTGCTCTTCATTTTCACCAACTCTTCAGTAGCCTCTATCTTTCCACTGTAGCCATTCGTTGTGGTTTTAGTTTCTATTTCCCTGATTACTAAAGCTGCTGAACAATATGCTTACTGTCCTTTTGGACCCTCTTTTAGGAAGTGCCTTTATTTTGCCTGTCATTTTTGTCTTATTGATTTTTAGGAGTTTTTCATATGCTCTGGACGTGAGCCCTTTATTAGGTGTATGTATTACAATATGAAACCTCTCCAGCACTGTGGCTTGTCCTTTTATTCACTGAATGGTATCTTTTGATTAACAAAAGTTCTTAATTTTGAAGAAATCCAATTTGTCAATCTTCGCCTTTATGGTCAGTACTTTTGTGTCTCCTTTAAGAAATCTTTGCCTATCTCAAAGTCATGAGAAATATTTCCTATGTTTTCTTTTATAGATGTGTTGTTTTGCTTTTCTCACTTGGGTCTGTGATCCATCTAGAATTAGTTTTTGTGTATGGTGTGAGGTGGGGGTAATTTTTTTTACCATTTGGATATTGAATTGCTCCTGTACCACTTATTGAAAAGACCAGCTTTCCCATCCTCCTCCCCTGCTCCCCCACTGAATTGGAGTGGTGCCTCTGCTGCAAATCAGGTAACCAAATGTGGGGCACTGCTTCTGGATTCTGTTGCTTGATTTGTATACCTTTGAGCAGCCCCACTTTGATCTGTTTAGTAACTTGGCATTCCGCCTAAGATCATGTTTGGAAAAAAAAAAAAAAACCCTGATGCTGAAAAGACGTTTAAAAACTGCTGAGTTTTCGACGTGTTGAGGACCATACCTGGCACATAGAATAACAATAACTATGCTAATAATGACTAACATTTATTTATTACTATGTTCTGGACACTGTACCAAGCACTTTTAAAGGTATAGACTCATCAAACCCATTCAACAATCCTATGAAGTAGGTACTGCAATATAACCATTTTACAGATGAGGAAATGTAGGTGCAGAGAGGCAAAGTAACTTGCTCGAGGTCAGGATTTGAACTGGGGCAGTCTGAACAGATGATAATCTCGCATCTGAATCTTAGGCCTTTGAGATTTGCCCTGGAGCCCCGGCCTCCCTCCTTCCCTAACTAGGGGTGAAGGGAGGGACTTCTTCCTTTCACTGCCTTCCCCCACCCCAACCTACCCTTGGGACATGCTCTGACATCACCACCTCTGACTTCATGGCCGTCTCGTCTCCTCTTCTCTATGCCCACTGCCTTACCCTAGCCCAGATTTCATCATCTAGCGCACACCTCCCCACTCAGTGGTCTCCACTGCCCCCACACCTCCGGCATCTCCCTCCGCAGGCTGCCTGAAGGATCCTTGCAAAACCCAGGTCTGACCAGATGACCCTGCATTGTCTACAGACGCAGCCAGGCACCCAAGGCCTTTTGAACTGCCCTGGGCCCTGCTCTCCAGGCACTGCTCCACCGGAACCGTGTGTCCTTCTGCACCCAGCAACTTGTGGCTGCCAAGCACCTCAGTCTGCCTCGTCTCTGTTCATTTGCACATGCAGTTCGGTCTACTGGAAATGCCTTCCTAAACCCCAATCACACCTCCTTTTCTGCCCAGCAAGTTGCTGTGCTTCCTTCTATCCTGGGCTCAAAGTTCACCTCTGTGAAGCCTTCCCCAGCCTCCCATCAGGAGGAGGTTCTCTCCTGTCCCCCCCCCATCCTCCCCCGCCACCCCCCCACCACTTACCCCCTTGAAGGTGGGGGCTTCATCCTAGTACATGGCTGGTGCTGCTCAGAAAATGTCTGATAGACGTGGATGGATGACTGAGGGAGTGAGGGAGTCAGGGCCCAGGGAAAGCCCAGCAGTGTGGGCTGGTGGAGATTCTGAGCTTGTCTGCAAGGCTGGCTTTGTGGGAGCCCGAGTCTGCCTGCCCTTTGCAGAGGGCTTCCTCTCTTACCTGTAGGACAAGATGTAGCCAGTGGCCCGGTCGCTGAGGCGGATGAGGAAGGAGCCAAGAGATTTGTCCCTGAGCAGCTGCTCTGTCTGCCTGGGCAGAGGACATGCCATTAGCTGGGTCCCCACAGCAGCAGGAGCAGCCTGACATAGACCAGCCTCAGAGTCCTTGCTGGCCATGCCCCAGACACAGTGCACACACCTCCAACTCTTTATAGAGAACTCTCTCAGACCCTCGGTGGGTTCTGTGGTCTGTCTGGGCTCAGTCAAGCAAGCTCAAGACTCAGTCTCGGGCTGGCTGCTTGGACTTCTGAGGTCACATACACTACCACCCCCACTACTGCCTTACCAGCAGGCACAATAGCCACTGTCCCTCTCCATCCGAATGTCCCTGTGGCAAGAAGGAATCCATCTAGCTAGAGATTTTTAGGTTTGTGGGATCCTTGCCTCAGGACTGCTGTGTACAGTTGAGCAGGATGTGTACTGCACAATAGTTTCTGCAGGCAGAAAATGTTGTTATGTCTGGAGCCTGACCACAATAGCAACTGTTAGGTTCTCATCCCCCTCCCTTCCATGTCCCCTTCAGCCTCAGGCAGCTAAGGATAGTTCTAAATGATGCCAAGTATTTTGGAGGCATGGTGGAAAATTCCAGCTGTCTTCTGGTTTGGCAGTACATAGGCCAGAGATTTCCTCACCCACTGATTCACTGAATACTTACTGAGTGGCTGCTCTATGCAGGATCAATTACAAATTTTGCAGGTCTCAGTACTAAATGAAAACCTGGAGCCCCTTACTCAAAAAGTAAGAATTTCAACATGGTGACAGTAGTATATTCAGCCAAGACTAGGGCCCTTCTGAGCAGAGGGTCCTGTGTTATAACACAAGTCAATGCCCGTGAGGCTGTCCCTGGTTCAATGCCAGGTGCTGGGCCAGGAGGACATAATGACTGGCTGCAATTGTCATTCCTTCAGCTAGTGCTTTGGCAGCTCGGAGATCCAGCCCAATCAGAAAGCCAGCCACCACATCTTGGCCTTTATTCCTAGAGTAACTGTATATCCAGGTTTGCCTGGGACAGTCCCCACTTAAAACAGTTCTCCTAGTACGTTCTCCACTTACTAACAGTGTTCATCAAGTTATCTAGAGCTTGAACGCATCCGGCTCCAGCCTGCCCCTCTCTGTTTTTCTGGCCGCCTGACAGCCCTAGCCACCCCAGCCCTACACTCAGAGTGGGGGCCAATGCCTTCGCCCACCTTACCCACAGAAGTGGCTGTCAGAGAACTGGGCACTCCTCAGTCTCTTCCCCCACACACCGCCTCCTGGGGTCCCTGCCTAGCCCAGGGAGAGGAGCTAGTCCTCAGCCCCGAGGGGCTGTGGGCCATGCTGGGACAGGGGCAGCCTTACTTGCGGGTGATGAATCCGTGAAACCAGGGGGGCAGGGCTCCGTTCTGCAGAATGAGGGGGGCCTGTGTCTCCATGAACCACCTCAGGGCCAGCTCCTGCAGCTCAGCCAGGGCCTGGCAGTCCCCAGCCCCTTCGGGCCCCCTGCTCAGGCTGAGCTGTCTTAGGTGGCCCTCCATTCTGGCGAGCACTGATGTAGAAGCCGAGCCCTGACCACCTGAGCACTTCTATATCTGTGTGCGTCCCAGCTCATTTGCCTGAGTCCATGCCCTCTCCACCTGCCCGCAGCACACAGGAGCCCTATTGTCATCTCTGACAATATGTGGCTAGTTGTCCTCTCTGATGCTCTGAGGCGGGGCACGTTGGCTGGCTGGGGACTTTGGGGGAGGGTCACATTAGTAGCCAGAGAGGGGCTGGGGAGGGATCCCTGACTTCCTGGCTAGCAGATGAGCTGCCCTACTGGTTTGGCCCCTTCGCCCAACCTCCGGTCTTTGTCTCGGCCAAAGATCAGGCCCTGGCTAAAGTCCAGGCACGGCCACTGTTAGCAAAGTGGTGAATTTAAATTCTACTTATCCTCCCTTCATGGAGGCCACTTGGATCTTGGTGAAGTTCTGTGCTGATTAATTCCTCCTTCCACTGAAGATTTATTGTCTACTGTGTGCCGAGGACATCTGGGCCCCGGAAATAATGCAGCACCTAAAACAGCATTTTGCCTCGTGGCACATACGTTCTAGTGCAAGGAGACAGACAACAAACACATACATAGACTATGGGGTCATGTGTAACAAGCACTCCCATAAAAAGGGAGAGGAAGAAGAGTGCATGGGTTGTTTTATTTAGATGGGGGTCAGATAGAGGGTCAGGGTTGGGGGAAGCCTTGCCCAGAAGGTGATGCTAGAGTCGCAAAATAAAATGCCAGGCAGGTGCCTGGGGAAAGAGGAGCTGCTCCCAGCAGGGGGAAGAGCAAGGGCAATGACTGTGAGGTGAGGCTCTTCTGGAGATCGCAGAGAACAACCCAGAAGCTCATGTGGCTGGAGCAGGGAGCCCTTTGGAGTAGATGGGTTCCCTAGAAGGGCTGCCGTAAAGCCTTTGAGAGGAAGCAGTGGACCAGTTAGGGCCCAGGATATTTGTTCATGCCAATATCCCTGAATCTCTAATGTGCTTCCGAGTTTCACAGTAGAAGTCCAGGCTCGGCTGACAGCGAGGCAGGGGATGTTGCAAACAGCCCCAAAGATCCGGGTTAGAATCCTGCTTCCATCACACGGGCACAGGCCTCAAGGAAGTTACTAAGTGGTTGCTGATAGCTCAGTTTCTTCATCTGTAGAATGGGAATAATTTTTAAAAAGCTACTTTCTAAACTCTAGGGTCATTATGACAACTAAACGAGATAGCATAATGGTTAAGAATGAGGGAACGTATACATATAAATTCAAAATCAGACAGAGCTGACCAATGGCAATAGAAGTTAGGATAATATTTACCTTGGGGAGCATATGACCAGGAAGGGGTGAGGAGCTGCTGGGTGCTGATCACGTTCTATTGCCTGATCTGGGTGGTGTGTTAGATGAATGTGTACACTCTGTAAAAACTCACTGAGCTCTGTGTTCGTGATCTATGCGTTTTTCTACGTTCATGTTCTCCTTCAACAAACCAGCTCACTTGTGAAAAATGAGGATGCTACAGCCATATTTCTTTGCTTCCAATTCCAGCCCACCAGCTTTGGGACCTTGAGCAAATGACTTCACTTTTCTAGCCTTCAGCGTCATCATCTTTGAAACAGGGACAAGGACATGACCTGTAATTTGGAAGGTAAAATGGGTTAAGTCTTTAGAACAGAGTTTGGAACCTAAACTGTGAGGATTAGCTATTGCTCTGATGCTGCTGATGCTGTAATGACTCTGAAATGCAGTGGGTCCTCCCCTGTTTCCGTGATTACTGTCATTATTATAATTTCAACATGGTCATCTCAAATCAAGGTAAAAATACCAATGGCAAGTGTGTGATACATATGATTTAGAGGAAAGGCCAGGGTGTGAGTCACACCTGCAACCTCAAGCTGGGCAGCTCCTTCCCTGTCTTTAAGACTCATTTTCCACATCTGTAAAAAGGGTCGCAAGGCCCCCCGCGGCCTCACCTGTCGATGGAGTGAGAGGTCGTGCTCTGCACACAGGCACAGGCCCACGGGCACGTAGCAAGTATTCTGGAGGGTCCACTACTGGGAACCCCACTTTTATAAGCAGTTGATTTCCAGCCTTGACAGAGAAGCGTCAACTCCAGCCAGGGGACGCCAAGAGGAATTCACATACTTGCGAAATGGTCTTCCTGTCACAGATGTAAGCCAGGAATATACTGGGGTCATCATGGAAATCCCAGGCCCAAATTGGAAAGGACTAGAATTTCCTAAGTTGGGGCGGGGCAGGAGTAGGAGTGGATGACATCTTTGTCTTCCCCAATCTCTAGCTGAAATTCAGCGTTTCCTCCCACGGCAAGTGCAGAGAGCAAAGCTTATTCGTGTTCGTAGCACCCATGACTTTGTCACTAACGGAAATCGCAGATATTTTCATATCACACTGCAGCTGCTGCAGACATCTCGAGATGCTGAGATTGCTCGTCTTTACCTCAGAAGGATATTAATTAGACCCAATGCTGGATCTTGTTATTTCACACGCTAATAAAGAAGCACATCGTAGTACTACATCGCAGAGAGTTGGATAACCTCATTTCAATTGATTGATTTCCACGGTAATGTTATGTATTTTATTTCGTGCATTTAAAAATATTATTCTGAGAACAAGTTCATGAGCTTCACCAGATACCGAAGAGGTCCATGGCCCCAAAAAGACCAAGGAAGCTGGGGTCTGACCCAGAGCTGGTTTGCTGCCAATACAAAGTCCTGGAAGTATTCAAATACAAAGAAATATGTTTCTATAATTTTCCATGAAGTGTTCTCTCTTCGCCTCCGTTTTAGGTGGGGTACTTTTATGAGTAGCACCCAGCCATTTGCATAAGAAGACAAAGGCTTTGTGTACTGGAAGGGGGAGCCCAGGATGGCTGTGGGCCAGATGTGAAGACTCCAAAGTTAGTCAAATAAAGGGGAGTCTATTTTTATACTTAGAGGAAATGGGGGTGTGGAGGGGGTGAAGCCAGGCTTGGGGGCATCAAGTGAGCCCTGTGAAAAACTGGGTGTGGGTTTCCTCTGACAGTGCTCCACATCCCACTGCTCAGTCCATCACTTGTGCTCACCTACTGGGGGCCGGATCTTGGGACAGAGAGAGGACCCTGGAGCAGCCCCACCCTCCTTCTCCATCCCTGGGTCCCTAGAGGTGTTGAGAGAGGAGCTAAGAGGATTCAGGCTCTGCAGTCAAACTAAGTGACTTAGAATCCTGGTTCCCCCGTTTACTGGCTTTGTGAGTTTGCAAGAGTTACTTCACCTCACTGGGTCTCATTTTCTATCTGTAAAAATGAAAGGGAGAAAAAGTATACGGCTGGTAGCGTTTGGGGATCCAGTGAGCTGATCTGATGCAAGGGAGGTGGGGAGGCACGGTGCACATGCAACAAATGTCAGCCCCAGCTCTAACTCATTCCCCTGCTGGGAAGTCCCCAGAATTCTAGGTCTGTGCCTGTCTCATCAAAACTTCTCGGTCCTAGGTTCTCAATCAAGCTCATGCTTCTCCTGTAGGACCAATAGATGGTAATGGCTTATCCAATAAATTACTCTCTCCTGAGGGCGCTCCGTCTGGCATGCCTTCTTAGGAGGGAAGCTCTCAGATTTCACCAGAAAGATGCTCAGGGGCAGCGTCTTTCCAGCCATTTTGACCAAAGCCCACTGAATATGGCCAGAACCCCAGCACTAACACTTCCACTCCTTTCTTGAGCCTGAGCAGTGGGAATCTAGTACACGGCCAAGAGCTCCTGGCAGCCAGCCTCCCGGGTAGAATGCCAAAGTGGGCTTTTCAGTAAATTCTAGTCATATGTTCATTTTAGTTCATGAACACTGCATTTTTGTGCCCCTTAGTTAGTTATTCCATTAGAATTTGTTCCACAGTGGTAGTGAGTGGAGAATGAACGATTCTATTTCTTTTTTCTCAGATTGTCTGCCTTATTCTGCACGGTATTCTGTGCCTAGGACAGTGCATGGCACAGTTAAATGTTCAAGAGATATATATAAAATTATCGTCCAAATTCGTGATACATCCACATGGTTTTTAAAAATAAAAAGTGTAAAAAAGATGTAAGTAAAAATGTTCTCCCTCTAGGCATTAAACCCCACCTACCCAGCTCGATCTCATTCCCACAAAGAACCACTGTTATTCATTTCTTGAATGTTCTTCCTGGGTTTCTTTATGCATATTCAAGTAAATATGTATATGCTTATTTTCCTCCCTTTGTTGTATAAGGGTAGAATCCTATGCAGTGTTCGGCACCTTGCTGTGTAAAACTATTTAGTAAGATATCTTAGAGTTCCTTTCATAAGAGTACCTAGAGGGATGCCCTTCTTTTTGTTACAGCTGCATGGCTGCACCACAATTTTTGTAACCAGTCCCCTACCGATGATCATTTTGAGTTGTTTCCAGTGTTTTTATATTTCCAACAATGCAGCAATGGATGATGTTATACAGATTTGATTAAGCATAAGAGTGAGTACATCCGTGGAATACATTCCCAGAAGAGAGATTGCTCAATCAAAAGGGTATTTGCATTTGTCATTTTGACAGATGTTGCCAAATTGCCTTCTTTAGGGGTTGTAGTCATTTATGCTTAGGAAATATTGAATGAATGAATGAATAGACGAATGGATAATATATCCAACTTCCGACATTTGGGGGCCCCCGAACTTGCAAAAAAAAAAAAAACTGGGAGGGGGCGGATGCTGACCCAGAGAGGTCACCAATTTTACTGTGACTCTTTCAGCCCCTTGGTGTCACTGAGCAAGCTCGTCTTTTCATCTATAGAGTGTGGCTATTGGGGTAGGAGGGCGGTACCCAGAGATGCTCCTTACAGACATCCTCCCACCAAACAGGCAGTTCTGTTTTATTCACAGGACAGTGGCTAGGTACTGAGAACTTTACAAGGGCTGATTAAAATGTCTGAGACCTGAAAAACAGCAACAACAACTAAACAACCCTACCAGTATGGGCTCCAAAATCCAAAAGGAGAAAACTGCAAAATATATAAGTAAAACAACAAATATATAAGTAAAAGTCTATACAGCATAATGTTGTGTCAGCTTCATTTAGTATTCATAAAAGTTTCATCATATCTGAAAATGGTTTGGAGGTCAGATTGTCTGACCCTAACCCTAACCCTAACCTCATAAGTATCCCCAAGTGTGCAGGAAAACTGCCAACAGATTGTTGCCAATCGCCAATTAAAAAATTCTCAAAGCCAAATCATTCTAAAGCAAAATCATAAAAGTAATCATTTCCAAAAAGGTCAAAGTAAAGACAAATTATATGCAATATTATACATAAGATATATAGAATATTATGTCATATATAATACACATGTAATGTCAATATTATAGTTATATATAATATACAATATTAATATTATATTGTATATAATTTTGAAATTTAAAATGTGTCTGTGTCATTAAATTTATTTATTGATTTGCTACATAGTGAGATGTAGACTCCAAAGGCAAGAGTGCCTTGGACCTACCAAGTTTGTAAAAACTCTGCCAGGCTCACCTACTCTAAAGAGCACCCCTGCTCTGGGCCTATAGGTTCCAGAGGAAAGGGGATCCACCACTCAGATCAGAGGGGCTCCCTCGTCAGGTGTACCTCTCAGTTTTAGCAGCAAGAACAAGACACAAACCTATTTCTCTATAGATTATATGGCTTCACCAGTGCGTAGTTTTGAGTCCTATGCAAAAATGAAAATCTACAGAACTGTGTGCCGTTTGCTTGTGAGAACTAAAGAAGGGGCAGGTATGTAGGGATCGGTTTAGGGCCTGTTGGGAAGATCCGGGGTTGAGGACCATATGCTGGAACCCTTGTTCTATAGCTTCTTGGAGGCCAGAGGGCCGCCAGGGGTCCTGGTACACCTGACAGCTTGGGTAGCTGCGGCTGCCCCTCACTTAGTCCTGTTGCCATCTCCCCTTCCCTCCCTTCACAGCTGGGAAATGGAAGCCACAGGAGCTCTGTAATGATGCTGAGCCCCTATCACGTGCTAAACACTTCAAATACATACATGCAATTGCCTTTCCTCTTTATGACAGGTAGACGAGGTAGCATTCCTGTCTCCATTTGTCCCCACCGTAAAGATGGGAAACTGAGACTCGGACTGGAATTGGCCCGCTCGAGACAAAGAGTAAGTCAGTGGCAGGGCTGAGACCGGAACCTGGGTGTCCCATCCCTATTCCTGTATATATGCTGCGTCTGCCTTCCTTGTCTTTGCTCTTGACACCTCCCCTACTTGAGGCTCCTTTCCTTGCTACTCAAATTCTATAAGTATCAAAAAACGCACTGAATCAAAATTAATAAATATTTTGTCAATATATTCAAACTTCAAAATACAAAACAGATCTTAAAATACTCCCCTCTGCAGTCCAACATTAGCTCTTTCTGGGTCTCCTCACGATGACATCTTGACTGCCTTCTGGGACCTTCCCTCCAAGGTCTCGTCCCCTTATTGCTTTGCTTGCACAAGCACTTTTTAAACTCCTTTGGAGACCACTTTACCCAACCAGGATGCTGTCTAAACTTCTACCATTAGAACGGCATCTCTTCAAGATTTCAGTTAAAATGCCCCCACCTCCCAGGCTGGGCCTCACAGTGGGGGCTGCAGTCCTAGTGCCTGTGTGAGCAGGAAGGAAGAATCTGAGCTCAAGTTTGACTGAGAGATGGGGGAAAAGGGGATGGCAAGAGGGCTGCTGGGAAAGGTGAATGAGGAAGGCAGAAGGGCTTATAGTGTCCTGGGCACAGTGCCAGGCCCAGAAACAGGACAGTGACCAAAAAGGACAGGCGTTCTGCAGCTACAGCCCCACTGCTTCCCCTGGGGTCCAGTTCTCACCTGCTCCCTGGGTAACGTGGCTCTCCCTGACTCCTATGTGGGCCTCCCCTGCCTGGCACCCAGCCCTGCAAGCCTTCTACCTTCTAACAGTTCCTTGGAGAACCTAGGCCTCTACCTATCTGAGCCCTGGCTCCCTGGTCCCCAGGGCTGGGAACCTGACCAGCATCCAAGATGCCTTCCCTCCAAGAAAGAGAACCACAGGTCTGTCGATTTGCCTGCCAATTTGGTAGGGAAATGAGGCCTCCTGGAAGCTGGAGATGGCAAATCCAGGCCGAAAGGGTCCCCTGGAGGGGCTCCTCTGTCTGAAGCTCCCCACCTGCCTAGACGGAGAGCTTTCTGCAGCAGGGGCCAGGCCCACTCTTTTTGGAGTCTCAGCATCACTCAACACTAGGCGGAGGCAAAGAGCAGAGGCTGACGGTGTTTGCTGAATGAACCAGCTACCATTCTGAAGCCTTACCACCCATCCGGAACTGTGCCAAACACTTTGCATTTGTTATCTCGTTGAAGCCTCGCAACAGCTCTAGGAGGGAAATGCTATTATTATGCCTCGTTCTACAGATGAGGAAACTGATACACAGGGAGGCTGGGTGATCCACCCAATGTCACATAGCCCCTCCTTTATTTGGGATCCCCCCCCCCCCACCCCGCAACTGCCACTGCTTCCAGCAGCCCCGTCCATTCCTCCCACTGACCTCCTGTCAGAGTAGGTGGTGTGGTACAGGGCTGTGTGGAATCACGTGGACAGCCCTCTCCCTGGTGGTGGTGGGGTCCCCTGTAGGAGCTGTCCACCCTGGTCAGTGCAGCCTCTGCTCTGAAGACAGTCTGGCTCTCCCTGTTCCCTCACCCACCCTCCAGCGTTCAGCCTGTTCACAGCTCCAGTACCCCAACCTCATCCCCTCCCCATCTTCCTCCAGATGTGCTCCGGGTTGAGCAAGGCCCCACCAAGGTTGCATTGTGTCCTCTACCTCCAAATAACGGAGCCATCTTTGCCAGTACTCTCTGCCTTAGGCACAGAAGGCCTCCTTTGATGCCATTTGTGTGTGGCAGGGGTGGTGAGGGCAGCTTCTCCAGCAGGGCCAGGGAAGAGGAGAAGTGGTAACGCTTGCACTAACCAGAGTGGGCCGCCAAGCCTGCAGCATGAGATAGAGCCCTGAAGGGAAGGGTTAGGTCGGTTGTAATGGCTGTAAGAATCAAGAGAACTTTCAGCATGGAGACTCAGAAAACAGAGCCTCTGCTGTCCCGGGGAGCTATAGGAGGAATGACCACAGGCCCGCACCGCTGTGTCTCATGCCACTGATACATTTCAGAGCAGGTAGGGCAGAGACCTTGGAGATCACCTTGCCATCCATTCCCCCGTGGAATACGTGGGAAACTGCAGCCCAGAGAGGGCACAGGCCCTCCAAAAGACACACAGCACATCAGGTGGTAAGATCTTTCCTCTCTGGGCTCCCCACAGGATTGTGGGCTCCTCCTGTGGCAGGTCAGTGTCTTAGCCAGCTCTGTCCCCTGGGGTCTGACAGATGCGAAGGCAGTGTGTGGCTGGGTGCTTCATCAGAGGCCTCTCTCCCTATCCCTCTCCGGAGAAACTGGGCTAGGATGAGTCACTGGCTCTGTGTTCCCTGGGGTTTGCCCAGAGGCTGGCCATGTGGGAGCAAGTTCACTGCCCAAATTTCCTCTTTTTAGTGAACAGCAGCCACTTCCTCCTGGGTTGGCCACTTCCTTCTGGTTGCTGGGTTCTGGAGAGGCTTGAGGGGGCAGGGGCTCACGTGGGCAGGCAGGGCAGACCCTCTGGTACCAAGTTTGCCCGTACTGGACACAGGGCAGGCACACAGGCTGTGTAAAGCTGGTGTCTGACCACAGGACATTGACCTTTAACCTAAGAGACTTTGGAAACTGCAAAATGTCAGTAAGCCATTGAAGAAGGGTGCCAAGGAATTAGGAACCACCACGGGCAGCCCCAGAATGTCCTTGTAGGAGGGCCTTGAAGGGGGTGATCTGGTTAGAAAAGGGGTGGAAATGAAGCTGCATTTGTTTAGCATTTTACATAAAATATAAAAACGTGTCCAAAATAAAGATGGAGAGGGGTGCTAAGAGACACAAGGTGAAGGTGTGCCGTCTAGCCCCTCTTCAGCTTGGAGTTTTAGGAACAGGGGGTGAGACAAGGCAGGATCTGTTTATGAAATAACCAGCATCCAAGGGTGGCCTGGAGAGCACTGGCAGGGCAGGGGGGCCTGGGAGAAGTCTGGAGGGTCCAGAGGGTGTTGGGGTTGGTCCTGGAGCCTTGGAAGCCTTGGGCCACTTCTGCTTGGCTCTGCAAAGATGCGGGGCCCTCCAATTTTAGTATATGTGCTGCCGAAGCGAGCACATGCGGGGCCCTCCAGAGGCCCCTGCTGAGATGCTGCCACCGGCTTTGAGGCCTCCACACTTTGCTCTCTCATTGGGGTCTCTGGGCTTGTGGCTGAGCAGCCTCCACAGAGGGCCACATTCTGGGCCTGGCCAGAGCCTGGCAAGAGCCAGGCAAGAGCCAGAAGAGTTTATGGATATGGAGTTTTTAGATAGTGTAGGCCCAGCACCTGGGCCTGCCAGCTTTCAGGGGGCCGAGGAAAGGTTTTTAGCCTAAGAAAAAGATAATGGCTGCAAAATCCAAGAAAAAGAGGAAAATTAAAGTTAATAAACATTTCATTAAATGTCTGCAAAGTGTAACATTATGTCAACTTCACAGTCATCATAAAAATGTCACTCCCTTTGAAAACAATTTATATGTTGGGTTTTCTCTCACTCAGCCAGGATTCCCATTTGACGAGATGATTGCCAAGATATCGTAGCCAGACGTAAATTAAAATGAATTCCTAATAGCCAGATACGATTCCAGAGCATAATTCTAGATTCCTTCAAACATTTTTAGAACGAAAATTATGAATATGTTTACTATGGGATGTGGTGCATTTTAATATGTTTGATATAATGTGCGGTGTGGCCTCCATAAGGAAGAGGGCAGGGCCTGTGAGCATGTTAAAATGACAGCGAGAGTGGAAGTTCAAGTGCAGGAGGGTGAGGCTTGAGGCCAGCTTGCCCCCTGAGAAGCACAGACACCAGCTCTGACAGGGACTGAAGAGGTCCCTTGTCTAACACCACCTGCCCAGCACCAGCCAGCCAGGCCAGACTCCTGCCCCAGGGTGGGGGGCTTACTCCTACCACCTGTGAAGGATGCCTTCCTTGTGCCTAGCAGATGTCTGCCTCCACCAGATACCCCATGGGGCTTAGTTCCGTCCTCTAGGACAGAAGTCTATGGCCACCCCTACTTTTGTACAACTCACCGACACAGAGCTGAGGATGGAGGTGGGCGGTACCCCGCTTCTGCCCTGCGGCCTCCCATATACCTCCTGTGTGTAGCTGTGTACGACAGCTGTACAGACCCAGTTCTCCCAGCTCTCCCCCTTTCCATAGGATTTCCCCATCACATCCTACTCTGGCCGCCTCCCCCACAGGCCAATTAGTCACTGCCCCTCCTACCCAGGGTAAGACCCGAATTAAACATGGTTCCCTCACTCCCAAGGGTGGCGCATTCCATCCCTGCAGTGCGTTCTCTGGTCTCCCATGCGTTGGGGCTGCTGGAGCCTCCTGCTGAAGCCCCTTGCTGAATCTGATGATTTCAGAGGACATCAGCGCTACCTGTAAATAATAATAATAATAATAATAATAATAATAATAATAATAATAATAATAATAATAGATATACTGAGTTCTTACTATGCGCTAGGCACCATGCTAAGCAGTCTCACATGATCTTGTAATCCTTACAAGAACAATGGTATGAAGTACCTACTTGCACTATCCCCATTTTATAGATGAAGAGACTTGAGAGGTAAAATATCCTGCCCAAAATCACACCTCTGGTTAGTGGCAGAGCTAGGAGATAAATTCCATCAGTCTGTACCCGGAGCCCAGCCCTTAACATGACGCTGTATTGGGCTCAAAGAAAGGGCACTAAGGTGGAGACACCCTTGCTGTGGCCACCCAGCCAGATCCTTGATGCGCCCTGGGAAAGGGGTGGTCATGTGGCAGCTAACATAGGGCTCATAGCTGGTTGGCTGGCTGGGTGAGCTCACTCTTTCTACCTGTCTCCAAGTAAGCAGTCTAATCTGGTGTCCCTGTCCATCTCAGAAAGCTCGATTTTCCACCGGTGTCTGTTAGTGTGCCTATGCAAAACAAAGAAGGTGAGATACTGTTTTGATTTGGCCCTTTCACAAACGTAGCTATGACCTTCCTTTTTCCTTCAAGTAAAATGAACTTTTGTATTTGCTTTGCCCCTGCAAATTTGCATGGCTCATTCCCTCACATCATCCAGGTCTCTGCTCCAACTCATCTCCTCAGAGGGGCCTCCCTGATTCTCTGGAACATAGCCTGTCAGCCCTGCCCCACATCCCCCCCCTCCTCTTACTTTGCTTTATTGTGAAACAATAGCACTAGCCTCTTGAAGTTATTGTGAGAGTTCAAATCAGTTAACATGTAAAGCACTGGCAAGTCATAAGTGCTATATAGCTGGCCATCCTTTTAAAAATTTCATCATAGCATGTACAAGGGTGAGTCAAAAATTATTCCTCACGCTGAGCTGGAATTTTTTTTATTATTTAAAAATATTTATTTATTTATTGGCTGCATGTGGCTTTCTCTACTTGCAGTGAATGGGGGCTACTCTTTGTTGCGGTGAGCAGGCTTCTCATTGTGGCAGCTTCTCTCGTTGCGGAGCACGGGCTCTAGGCACATGGGCTTCAGTAGTTGTGGCACATGGGCTCAGTAGTTGTGGCTCCAGGCTCTAGAGCGCAGGCTCAGTAGTTGTGGTGCATGGGCTTAGTTGCTTCGTGGCATATGGAATCTTCCTGGACTAGGGACCTACCCATGTCCCCTGCATTGGCAGGTAGATTCTTAACCACTGCCCCACCAGGGAAGTCCCCACTGTATGTATTATTTATCTGACTTTTTATGTGGGTATTCTCTCTCTCACTTACTAGACCATTACCTCCATGAGGGCAGGGGAATGATTGGCTTGTTCACTGCTATGTCCTCCCGTGTGTGGAGCTATACCTGGCACACAGAAGGCGCTCAGTCAATGTTTAATTCAGTGAACAACCTGGAGAGCTGGGAAATGCTTTGGCTTTCATTCATGCATCCTATACACATTTACTGAGCACGCACTCCGCGCCAAGCAATAGGCTCTCACATTTTTGCAGTACTAGCCTGTGAGTCTGGCAGAGCAGAGATTTAAAAATCAAGTTTTGCACGGAGGTATATACTTTACATAGAGTGAAACGTACAGTTTTAAGGGGACACGCTGATGGGTTTTGAGAAATGCATGCTCCCGAATAACCCACACTCCCATAAACAGAACAATGTTTCAGCTCCCGCAGAGCGGGGTTTTGAACCTCAGGTTACACAAAGACACAGAAGTCAGGGGTAACTCTCCCGGACCTGCCTCCGTGGCGCCCGCGGAGGCGCCTGGGTTCGGGGCCGGCGCTCCAGGGGGCGGGAGGAGGCGGGAGGGGGCGGGAGGAGGCGGGAGGAGGCGGGCGGGGGCGGGACTACAAGTCCCAGGCTGCTTTGCGCGCCCGCGAGCCGTGCGGAGCGGCGGGGCCGAGGGGAGGGGGCGCGGCGGCGGCGGCGGCGGCGCCGAGGCGCTGGGGGCCGGGGCGCCGGCGGTTGGCGCGCGGGCTGGCCATGCCGGGGCCCGGGGCCCGGGCGGAGGAGGGCAGCGGCGGCGAGGGCGCGGTCCCGGGGGCCGCGGCGGAGCCTGGGGCAGGGCCGGGGCGGGAGCCAGCGCGGCTGTGCGGCTACCTGCAGAAGCTGTCGGGCAAGGGCCCGCTGCGCGGCTACCGCAGCCGCTGGTTCGTGTTCGACGCGCGCCGCTGCTACCTCTACTACTTCAAGAGCCCGCAGGACGCGCTGCCCCTCGGCCACCTGGACATCGCGGACGCCTGCTTCAGCTACACGGGCCCCGACGAGGCGGCCGACCCTGGCGCGGAGTCGCCCGCGCAGTTCCAGGTGCACAGCGCGGGAGCCGTCACGGTGCTCAAGGTGGGACGGCGCGCCCCGCAGGCCGGCACCTGCCTCCCGGGAACGCGCCCACACGCTCTTCCTCCGTGTCCTCCGCTGCGCCCTGGCGCTGCTGCCCCCGACCCCCACCCAGCCTAGCTCCTTTGGCCGTCGGACGTTCTCCATCCATCCTCCTTTCTCTGAAGCCCGTCTGCCTGCCTTTTCCCCGCTTCTTCCTCGGAGTCGGTCCCCGTGTCCCCTTCTCAAGCCCTTTACCTGGGTTTAAGCCAGAGTGTCTCGGGGCTACTCAGTGCCTTGACCCGTTATCTCCCTCTGTGCCTTCCCTCGGGCCCTTCTCTGTCCACCTCTCCTCCCCTTCCTTCCCCACCCCTCTCCTGTGGATGGATGTCCTTTGTAACCCTCCCAGGCATTCATGACTGTAGGCTTCCTACCCTTGGGTGAGTTATTAGTCTCTTCAGATGTCTCTTCTGTAAAATGGGGATAGCAGTAGTATCTACTTCGTGGGTGTGCTGGGATTACATGAAACACACTCTAACCACGCGTAAATGTTATCGCATTCAGGGCTATAGACGGAGAGAGTCAGAGATGATGGGGCCCCTAGAGATAAACCACTGCAGTCCCCTCCAGAGTGGGCAGGGACAGGGACGCTCCAGCTAAGGTCACACAGCCAGTAAGTAGCAGAGCCTGTTTGCTTCCTCCCTATTTTGGCTGGGAGAGGAGGGAAAGTGCTGCTTCAACCAATTCTGCCTTGCCCATTTGAAGCTTCCTTAATCTTTTCTCTTTTTTTTGGAGAAACACAGTGTGTAGAAGCATGGGACTAGAGTCAGGAGTCCTGGTCCTGGTGCTGAGGAGCCTCCCCTGTCTTTGAGGGTCCCATCATCTCCTAGGGGCCCTCCTGCTTCCAGCACCTGGCGTCTGGGCCCTGGCCTGGAGCCGGGTCTCTCTCCCAGCCCCCCTCCCTGCCTGGTTCCTGTAAGCCTCCACCCTCACTCCTTTCTTTCTTTTTCTTTCTCTCTCTGTGCCTCTCTCTCGCTCGCTTCTCTTCCGTATTACAAGCTGGGCTTTCTCCAGAGCAGCAGGGCTGGGCTGAGATGTATGAAAACTCTCAGCAAAGCTGGCCAAGTAGAGAGCAGAGTGGGCTGAGCCTAGTACCCTGGGCCTTGTGAGCACAGGGCTGTTCCCGGGATCTCCGAAGCCAGCAGCAGAGTTGGAGCTGCTCCCCGAGATCGTTTTTAGAACTTTGTCAGCTCAGTTCTTGCCGTTTTAAGCAGTCTGATTACCGTGTTCTTTTAGGCTCTTCCATCCCTTCTTTAAGTGGGTGCAGCCTATTTCTCCAAAGGAAGCCAAGCAGAGTTGCAGTTCAATTTGGGCTTATTTAGGAAGCATTAGTGTAAACTTGGGAGTGACCCAAGTGAGCACACAGGGACTTTTGCCAAAGAAAGGCTTGTCCTCACTGTACACATGGACTGTCTCTGTGTACAGCTGAATTTCCTGTGGAATTGTTTGTTAAAACAGAAAATAGAGCATCCTGTTTCACATTTTCTCAGTTGACTTTGGAGCCCTCTATCAGGTTTTTTCATTAAATTTTTTTAAATGATGGAGATACCTACATAAGTGGGGATACGAGATGCAGTGTCGGGAGTGTGGCTTTAGAGTTGGATGGCCTTGAACTTGCAGCCTGAATCTGCCACTCACAGGTGTTGAGCAAATTATACCACCTCTCTGTCCGAGTTTCCTCTTCAGTCTAATGAGAATCTTACCTTCCTCATTGGTTAGTTTTGAGAATTCTGGAAAATGGCTGGCACAGAATAGGCACTGCATGGCAGCCGTATGAAACAACAGGTAGTGTCTTTGGCCAATTATGTAGTACATTCATATAATGGAATATTATGCAGCAGCAAACATAAAGGAGTAAGAGCCATAGGTGTCAACACGGATAACTCTCATAAACATAAAATTGAGAAAGAAAAAGCTACAAGTCGGTTGCATACAGAGGTTCCATATATGTAAAGATTAAGAAGATCATGTAAATGCATAAGCTTCATGGGGAGTGGGAGAGCTGTGTGGGGGTGATGAACCCTCGGTTCAGGATGGTGGTTCCCACTTGGGAAGAGAGGGGAAAGTGAGTGGGCGCCCGGCGTGGGGGTTCCACTGTCTTTGCAGTGTTTTATTTCTAGCACTGGGTGGTGTTTGTTATATTATTTTATCTATCTTTTTGTATGTTCAGAATACTTCTTTTAAAAAAAAAGGGAAATCGATTTTCATGTAGGTTACTGACTGTGGAATATTTTGGTGTGTAAATTTGAATTAGTCACCGGATAAGACAGCATGCCCAAGGCAGAGGGTCCACTTTGTAAAAACGATGGAAATGGAAACACAGGCAAGGCTTTTCAAAAGAAGGGAGCAGTCAAAAATGTAAAGTTTCAGAGTAGGGGTGTGTTTTAAGAAGGGTGAATTTTAGTGTACGGTGATTCTTTCTGAACTGTGGGAATAAAAATTTTATGGTGGTAAAAGTGGAAGTTAGCAGTTTATCTTCCTTGTCACCTTTCACATCCAAGAAATGATTCTCATAAGCTTTAATGCTTCCCTTTAGGGCTGCTCAGCCATAGGGCAGACTCTGATTTCTAAGGGAGTTTATAGGTTAGTGAGGATTAAACCCTGCCCAAGCTTTAGCTAGTTGTATATAATTTTATAGATACCATTCCTTTTGACGGGTTAAAAAGAAAAGAAAAAAATCAGCAATTTGCTTATTGTATTATCATATGGTTCTTATTTTAAAGTGACTTTCTGCCTTCTCTGGAGGAGCTGTGGTTTTGTTGAACTTTTCCAAAATGTTTTACTGCTTGAGTCTTAATGAAAGCTGATATTGGAATTTCTTGGTAAACTTTTCTGTTCCTAAACTCAGGCATGTGTTCCAGTGCTTTATTTTAGAGGGAATGGAGGCCAGAGAGGGGATGTGATTTGTCTGAGATCATGAAGATAGACTCAGCCCCTTTTGGATAGTGGAGACTCTGAGAGCAGTGAGGGTCCAAAATGCCAAGTATCTAATTCTGTTATTGGTTTTGACAAGTCTCCCTTTTATCACTTTGGATTTCAGTGGTTTGAGATTAGAAAAGATGTGGTTTTTCCCTTATTGCATTTGATTTCTGTCCTTTTCATGCAGAAGGAATGAGCATTTTACCTACCAATTCCTTACCAGGATCTATGGCACCTGTTACTAGGCATTTGGAAACTGCTGTAGGTGTCAGACAGAAACTGATGCTTCCTCTGTGTGTGTGTGTGTGTGTCTGTGTGTGTGTGTGTGTGTATGTGTGTGTGTGGTGTAGAGGTGCTGGAGGCTTCTCACTGAGCTTTACTGGGACCTGAGGTACAGCAGAAAGTTCTGAAGTGAGCTGGCACTTAGGGAGGGAGAGCACGTGACTAGCGGGGGGGTAAAGCTTGAGTGACCCTGCTCTGTCAGATCTCTGCAGTCCCCGGAGCAAGGAGCATCGTCAGACTGTCAGCAGTGGTACCTCGCCCCCTCTGCTCCCTTTCTTGAAGGCGTGTGGTGTGCAAATGGATATGTGTGTTGGTTTCTGAGTCACACGTAATGGAACAATCATGCATCCCTATTCTTAACCCACTTTTGTGGGAAGGATGCACATTCTCTGGTGTTGAAACTGCTCTCAGCTTAATGACAAACATTTGTTAGCTTGGGTAATCATAGTGTGTGCAGTACAAAATAGATGTGGTGAACCAGCCTTCTTGGCTAAGTGGTTCTGCTAAGCTGTTCTTCCCTGGGGCATCTGCTTAGAGGTCTTGAAATGTTATTTAATTCTTTTGTCAAGACATAACTTTTCATGGGTTTGTCATGGCTTCCCAATGAGTAAGTTCCTTAAAGACATGTATAGGCTCATAGGTGTGATGTCACAGTGGCTTTCTATCTCCCACTGCCTATTGCACAGTCCTCACTGTAGTGTAGTCTCCACCCAGTTTCCTGCTCAGGAGGATCCTCAGGGACTGCTGTTTGTATCTGTGCCTCCCAAAACAGCACCTGCACAAAGTAGGTGCCCAGGTAGACAATTGTTGAACCAGTGAGTAGAAGGTGGTCACCCAGTAAGTGCTGGTTTTGGTGTGAGCTCCAACCCTTTAGAAGCGATCAGCCAGAGTCCTCAAATGTTTTAAATGACGTTCTCACCACACGTCATGGTTGTGGCTGCCATTCAGCGAATGCCCAGTAAATACGACAGGTATCAGGGATCCAAAAGAGGGATTACCGTTGGTCCTTAATTTTCAGGTTTCTTGTATTTCATGCACACAGTCTCGACTCTGAGGACAGTGAGTGTAGCAGTGAGTGAATGTTTTTTGTAAAAGGCCATGTAGTAAATATTTTAGGTCTTGCACCAGTGCCGACTGTGTGACTGTTCTGCTCTGCTGTTATAGTACAGAAACAACTGTAGAATGAGTGTAGTTGTATTCCCATAATTTTTGTTTACAGACTGTGAAATTTGCATTTCATGTACTTTTCACATGTCACAAAATACTGTTCTTTTGAATTTTTTTCAACCATCTGAAAACATAAAGACTCTCCTTGGCTGGTAGCTGTGTAAAATTAGGCAGTAGGCTGGATGTGGCCCTCAGGCTGTAGTTCACTGGCTCTGGTGTTTTAGGAAGGCCTAGGCACTTCTCATTTATTCGCTCATTCACCCATTCTGTGTGCTTAGACTGAGCAAGGTGAACACAGTTCCTGTCCTTGGGGAGCTTTCTGTGTAGCCCGGAGACAGACATTAAAAAAATAGGATCAATACCAACCAGTGCTGTAAAGTTTAAAAGGGAAGAGACTGGATGCATGTATGATAGGGGGTCCTAATCTAGCTTGGAGGGGGGAGGGCCAGGGAAGACTTCCTGAGGAAGTGGCGTTTGAGCTGAGTTGTCAAGGGCACATCGGTGTTGGCTGGAGGAATGGAGAGGGGAGTAGAGTGTTCTGGGAGAGGAGGGGCCAGGAGCAGAGACCCCCAGGTGTGCAGGGGCCTGGAATCCCCACTGGCAGCTGGGGTGGAGGGGAAGGCCTTGGGGCCCAAGCCGAAGGAATCGGCAGACAATTTTCCGCAGGGTTTCACAGACAGTTGTGGGTTTTTTTTTCTTCCTCCTAAACTGATGGTTGTGTTATGTCCAGTATTTGCATCTAATTATGTTGGAGGATTGTCTTGTCTTGGGTATTAAGAGTTGAAATATTAGTATGTTGCCCACTGGGAAACAGGTTTTAAAGTAGACAGATGCAGAGTTGACGATCTCCTGGTCCGTGCCTCTTAAGCACCCCTGCTTCTGAGCGGGAGCTGCTGGCTTGAGGGCTGTGTGGCTGCAGCGTGCCCCGGCCCACCCCGTGGACTGCCTTTCCCGAAGCATTCCTCACGGCTGCCTTCCCTGACTTCTCTCACGTCCCTCTTGCTTTGCTCATACGCATGTTGCCAATTTCCTTCCCCTTTGGAGGCAACTGTGGCTTGAGAAGTGGAGGGAGGGGTCCCATGCATTCAGGGTTGAGCCGTGAACACCCGCCCTCCCATCTCCCTGAGGCTTCTGGGGGGTGGACGGGTCTCCTTGTTCAGGTGCCTTCAGCCATCATCCGCCGTCCCACCTCCGGGCAGAACGAGATACAGGTGATAGCCCTGCTTCCTGAGAACGGGAAGAACCCCCTTGTTGTGGAAATGACTCTCCAGCTGGGGGAGAGTCATTTTGATTAGGAATTTTCAGTTCTTTTAGAGATTTATGTTCTAGGATCTTAATGACATTTGAGTGGGTGTTTACTTATATCCTGGCAGGCCCAGTCCTCGGTGGGTTTTGTTCACTTTCACAGAGGGAATGCCGTATGGAATGGTGAGTTAGGAAGTAGTGATGCTTCTAACTAGCATTCTGCTAAATACTCTTTTTGGAGACTCGGCAAAATGAACATGCCGGCACTTGTGTGTGCAAGGCCTTGAGGGGCAGCAGGCTTAGGTGGTCCCTGGAGAGGCTGCATTTTTCACGATCACCCAGTAAACAGTAGCTCACCAAGCTGCGTGGGAAACCCCGAATGGACAGATTCAGGGTGGTGTTGCTCGCTGTGATGGGTCTAGTCCTGTTCTGGTTTTTGAGCATCTTGATGACCTGTCTTTAGCTCCCTGAGAGCAGAGTCCTGTCCCTGGTTCACCACTTCAGCCTTCACGCTTCACGGAGTGTCAGGCGTGGATTAGATGCTCCGTATGTACTGGGTGACCAGATGAACGCTTAATACCCTTACGTCCTCTTGGGGTGGGTGTGTGGTACGTTCCTGTTGCATGGTCAGAGGGAGATTTGCAGTGTCCATTTGTTTCTTTAGCAGATATTTTTGAGCATCCACCATGTTGTAAGCATTATGCTTTTTCTGTAGGTACAGCGGTGAAAATTTTCCATTCTTTTAAGAAACTACAGTGTTAGGACTTTAAAAATAGATTAGCACCTGATAGCTTTGGAAAAAACTTTGGAGAGAAACCATATTTGTCTGTAGTATTCAGTGTTGGGAGTAAATATCAAATGTCTGCAAGTTCTTTGATTCTGAGGGAGGTCTGGCACCTCTCCATGGTAAATGAAGAGGGGGGCAGGGAATCCTGAATGGAAAGTACTGATTTGGATATCGCCCAGAGCCAGAAATCTGTGGTTCATTCAATAATTTCTGTGGGCATTGTGGAATTGGGGAGGTCCTGTATGACTGACCATCGAGAAGAGCTCCCTGGAGAAATGAGCTGGGGAGCTAGTTAGGTTTTGGTTTAATTGTATAGCTGTTCAAAGATTTAGTTCCTTTCGGATCAGCAAGAAGTGTTCTCCGTCCGATGAGAATCAGCATCTTTTCACGAGTTTGCATGCTTGGCCATTGCTTAACTTTTTCTGATTGATTGTGTGGGAGAACTGGAATCTGGGGGAGAAGGGGACAGTCAGCAGCTGAGATCTTTTGGCCTCCTCTCTGGCCCTTTCCAGGGCCAGCCCTCCTGGAAAGAGCAGACTTCCCTTGAGCAGTCTGCCCTCAGGTGAGAACTTGTCTGGGCGTCGGATGGCAGGACTGGTGGTGGACCGGAGGCGGACAGGCCAGTGTTATCAGAGATGTTGATCTTGGATTATAGGAATTATTTCTAGGCAGTGAGCCCAGTTTTCATTTCCCTTTCCAGCTCTGTGAAGTCCAGGAGAGACTGTGCTTGCAGAGAAGGGGCCTGCATTTGGAAATCTGATGTAGCCAGCCAGCCATTCACCTAACAGTCTTGGTTGGGCAAGGCCCTGAGGGGAATCTGGCGGGGGTCAGGCATTGCCTCTGGCCTCTTGGAGCTTGTTCTGTCCTGTTCTGGGGTGTCATTAGGGCACTGTCATCAAGTGGCTCTGTGAAGTGGAGGAAGTCATTCAGTGTTTTTGTTCCAAGGGTTATTATCCCTGAGTCAGAACTGATGGGACCCTCAGATCAGCCCACCCTGCCGCTTGTGTGACAGAGTGAGAAACTTGAGTCCCATAGTTAGTTAGCAGCAGCTCTGGCGCTGAAACCTCTCCCAGACACCTGAGTGACGTTTAGCTATTTTAAACCCAGCAGTTTGATGCTGTTTGCTTCATATTTTCACCTTACTCCCTTAATAGGAAATTAGGCTTATTCTGTTTTTAGTTGTTGTACACAGATTGTAAAATTGTACATTTACCTCTTTGGTGCTGCAGCATAGATGTAAGATGTTTAGTCACATGAAGATTGAAAATTAGCAGTATAGATGATAAACTTCCAGTGTAAACTGGAAGCTTACAGACATTAGTGGTGTTTCCCTGGCAGGAACTAGACCTGCACATCCCTGTTCAGGAGCCTTCTTCTTTGGAGGTGTGCAGAGGAAAACTGACCCTTGGTGTATTTTCTGTTGCTGCTCTGTAAGCCACGCCCTCTAGCCTCAGACGTGAACCAGTTTTTTAAGCTTCACAGTTTCCACAGCTCCCTCACATATACTGTCCCAGAAGTAACATGCTGATAAGGCTTTCTTTCATTTCTGTCCTTTAAAGGGAAGCATATCCTTGAGAATTATGGTTCTCAAATCGGTGCAAGGAAGGAGCCTCCTGGGATCCTATTAAAATGCACGTTGTGGGGCTCCCCCCTAGAGACTCTGGTTCAGTGGGTAGGCCAGGGTGGGCCTCAGGAAACTGCTTCCTCACGCATCGTCCCAGCCCTTCTGCTGCAGACCTCTGTGGTTCTCTCTGAGAAACACCACTCTCCTCCAGATCATGAATGACTGTTCTTTTCAGCTGTAAAGACTGGCACTGTTTGAGGATGCTTTTCTAAGTGCACTAGAAATAACTAAACTGCGTGGGTGGAGACCCATGAAGTGTGAGTCCTTTATCCTCAGGTTGACACCGTGTGGTTCATATCTGCTGCCTTCTTTGCATTCTGAGTTTCTGTGCTCCAGAGCGATGGTTTGGGGCCTGTGATTCCCTCTCCCCAATGGCCCTGAAGTTTCTGTCTCCCATGCTGATCACTTAGTCACTGGCACACCAGCTTGTGCCAGGGTTCCTCCAGGACCGTTCAGAGGAAAGCTCCTGGAGGGCGATAGTGTTCGCTTGCCATCCTTAGGGTATTTCTGGGAGAGTGAGTTTTAATGATTATCACCACCAAATAGCTGGTAAGGACTTCAGAGCCCCAGCTTTTCACCCAGAGAGGGATAAATAACTGATTGAGAACCATCTGACACTTTCCTTGAGATACCAGCTCTGTCTTAAAAGACTGTTAGAAATCAACATGCTTCCCAAACACTCCTGTAAATTCACTGACAGGTTAGGCAGATTTCTGGTACCAGGCTCCCGTGTTCCTCCTAATCTCCAATGGGTGGGGCCTGGGAATCTGCCCCTCCCAAACCCCAGTTCATAAAACTTCATACTAAGTCAGTTATTCCTGTGTCCTACTTTTACGTTAAAAAACATCAAGCCAAAACATTGCAGTGCTGCAGGGTGTGTGGAAACCATCACAGGCAGAGGTGGCGTGGGGCTGTCCACCAGCCTGCTGGCTGTCGCTGAAGGAGTTTTTATTTATCCTGAGCTCGTAAACCCTGGCGCTCTCTTATTGTGCAATGGCCGAGCTGATAGGGAGCCGTAGGAATGCAGCCCTGTGGTCACTCGGAGGCCGCGTGCTCCCCTTCCCTCTGAAACAGAAAGCGTTTTGACAGGCTTCCACATTTCCTGCAGGGAAGAGCAGGCCCAGAGTGTGGCCTTGTCCTTGCCCTTGTCTTGGTGAAATCTGTCATCTAGGCCAGGCTCCTCCTCACAAGCCCAGTTATCTTTATTGTCCTCTTTTCTAGAACACACATTTGCTTGTCTCTGTTCAGTTTGTAGGCTCTCTTCTCCTAGTCCCTTGCTCTTAGTTTGTGATCTTCATTAAATCGTTAAGGATGGCTTTAAGGAGTGGGTATGCTCTTAAGGTGTTCGCTTTTTAAAAGAAGATGCTTGAATATTAGAGATGGCAAAACGCCTCAGACTACCTCCCAGAATGGGAGAGAAGTGGGGCACCTTCCCGTGGAGAGGCTGCCCCCCTCCCCGGCTGTCCAGAGAAAGTGATGGGGGGGAGGGGGTCTAGGTTCTTGCTCAGCCTTTGAAAAGGATTTAGATTATAATTCATGTAATCATTTTGCACAATAAGTTATATGAAAATGCTGACTTTGGGATAGTTGTTTAAAAAGACAAAACACATGAACTTCCTGTGTTCGCTAGGGGAATGGAGGTCCATGCAGTTACACTCCATTTTGCGAGGAGCTAGGAGATCCAGTATTACTTCCCTTCTCAGCTTCTGTCCCTGGGCTGAAACAGAAGATTTAAAAACCTTCCCAAGGAAAAATTACTTTTTTTTTTTCATTGATACTGGGCCAGATCCCTTGAGATTGTTTCCAGGCCCATGATTTTGAAATGTTCAGAAGAAAATCTGCAACCTAAAGTTATTTATCAGATATGAGGTTGTAGTCTGTTTTTCATCTGAGTTTTGTTTTGTATTATCAGGCTGTTTACAGTGTTCTTGTGCTTTTTATTGCTTTATAGAGAATTACCTTGGAAATTCAGATTCTCTCTCTCTCTCTCTCTCTTTCTTTCTTTCTCCGCGCCTCAGGGCTTGTGGGATCTTAGCTCCTCAACCAAGGATTGAATCCGGGCCACGGCAGTGAAAGCACCAAGTCTTAACCACTGGACCACCAGGGAATCCCCTAGATATCCTTCTTTAGATTTAACACACGAAAATTCCTTCATTATGAACAGGCATTGCATCCTTTTAAGATAAGACTGAGTCAGACTATCCATGCAGTTTAAATTGCTTTCTGTGACGTGTGCAAACTTAGCCCATCAGTATTCTTTTTCTTGTGGCTCTGTTGTGACCATTGGTTATTCTGTTCTTCTGGCTTATAAACATGGTAGGCCCTGAAACTTTGGGGAGGAGCCCAGAGTTCACACCCTAAATGGGTTACTGAAGTGCTGTGTCATCACCATATAGCATTATTGGTTCTGTAAGGGACATCAGATGACCTCATAGATGGGTGGTTTGAACAGGATCTTGAGGAGTGAGTAGGCATTTGCACGTGGGTTTAGTGCAGTAGGAGCAGGGGTCGTTGAAGCGGAACTGACTTCTGTGTGCCTGTCGTGTGGGGAAAGGTCTATAGTCCTGTGGAGTGTGGGGCATTGTAGGCCAGGTAACCATGCCAAATTGCTCAGCACTTGGAAGCCACCAGAGAGTTTTAAGCATGGGATACATATGACTTCGCTGGCTACATGTAAGAAGAGGGTTTGGGGAGAGGAGACTGAGGACAGCAAGATCAGTTAGGATGCTCTTGCAGAGGCCTGAGGTTGATGAACCAGGACAATGTCAGGGAGTAGGAATCTGAGGGACTGACAAAGGGATTCTTCAGACTTGGAGACCTGGTGATCCTATTATGCTGAAGAATAGTTCCTCTCTTCTCCATGTTTATGTGTGGTCTTATTATTGCTCACTGCAGTCTATTTTTGTTTTTTAATTTAAGTTTTTAAACTTCTTTTCATGTATTTTTAAAAATTAATTAATTAATTTATTTATTTAATGGCTGTGTTGGGTCTTCATTGCTGCACATGGGCTTTCTCTAGTTGTGGAGAGCGGGGGCTACTCTTCATTGTGGTGTTTGGGCTCCTCATTGCGGTGGCTTCTTTCTCTCTTTTTTTAATTTTATTTTTTTTATTGTGGTGGCTTCTCTTGTTGCGGAGCACAGGCTCTAGGCGCACGGGCTTCAGTAGTTGTGGCACATGGGCTCAATAGCTGTGGCTCGCAGGCTCTAGAGCACAGGCTCAGTAGTTGTGGCGCACAGGCTTAGTTGTTCCGCAGCATGTGGGATCTTCCTGGAGCAGGGATCGAACCCGTGTACCCTGCATTGGCAGGCGGATTCTTAACCACTGTGCCACCTAGGAAGTCCTGCAGTCTGTTTTTAAAGAGCTGTCTTTAGAGCAGAATTGTGGCTCAGAGCATCCAGTGGGAGCACCTTATAGCCGATTGATAGTCATACTCTCTCCAACCCAGTGAAGCTGTGCTGACCACCCTTTGATGTCCTGAGAACCTTCTGTACTCTCAGAAAGACCAGCCTCTGATGTGGCAGTTGTCCTTGCCCATGCAGCCAATACACTTTAAATCGAACTTGCCTGATGGTTGGGGTCATCCACATTTCAGTCTGAGAAAGACTATAGAGGAACTTCTGATTCTTGCTGACATGCTGAGAGGATGGATTTTGTCTTGGGCGTGCACTTCTCCTTCTTCCCCTTAATAGCAAGGAACACAGATCCAGGTTTGAATTTTGACTGTGCCAACTGCCTATGAGATCTTGGTGATCGTGATAACATGGATAGTTGATGCCTAATGAGTAGTTACTGTGTGCCAAACATTGTTCTGAGCGTAACACGCATAAACTCATTTGATCCTCATAACATAACATCACATGAAGTAGGTTCCTGTTATTCACAATTCACCAGTGAGAAATCCGAGGCACACTGAGTGACTTGCCTAACATGGCTAGCAGATGGCAGAGCTGGGATTTGACTGTCAGGCTCCAGAGTCCAAGTAAGTAAATACACTGGGCAAGTGGGTGATACTCTGTTGTGAGATTGTGAGCTTTAAGTGATAGCATGTATAAAGTGTTTAGCACAATGTCTGGCACATAGTAATTGTTTACCTAATGGTATCTATTATTATTACTAATATGCACATATATATTATGAAACAGTCTATATAGTTTTATTCCATTTCTATAAAGAAAATTGCTACGTGTATTTATGGAAAGAAGAATGTCTGAAAGGATGTACCCAAAGTGCTCTTGACGTTATTACTAGTGATGTGGTTATGTTCATTTTATTTTTTTCTTTGGTTTTCTGCATTTTTCAGATTTTCCACAGCAAACGTGGGTTATTATTATTATTTGAAATAAAAGTCTAAAATATGTTGTTGTTGGTTTTTTTTTTTTTTTTTTTTTTTTACAGCTTAACAGGCACTTGCAGGCAAACAGGTGCTCTCTAAGTGCCAGCAGAGTGAGATGCCTCTGCAGAGCTGTGGAATTACACACTATGTTTAGCGACTTGGAATTTGTTTGCACTTTTTCTCAGTTTGTCTTTTAATTTTGTTTATGGTGTTTTTGGACACACAGACGTTTTTCTCTGCTGTCTTTCTGGGTTTAGACAGGCTTTTACATTCCAAGAGAATAGAAACGTTACAGCAGAGATTTTTTTCCGTGTTGCTGGAGTGAATAATCAACCCTGTGAAAATCAATGCCTCCCTGCTCCTACTCAGCCTGAAGTCAGCCCCCTAGAGTTGCCCATGTGAGAAGCAGCTCTGTAGCTTACAGTCTGAAGATCTGCCCTTCGAGCTTTCAATTTGGGGCTCAGTCATGAAAGAGCTTTGGTTTTCCTTGTCCACAGCTTCAGGGCCCACAGGGCATTCACTGTGGCCCCTGATTGCGCTTCAGTGTGAACTCTTCAGGAGATCTCTGCACAGACCTTCCGTGTGAATTTCTGCTATGCGGATGGTTCAGTGTAGAACCAGATCATCCTTGTGCACCTTAAAATTTGGCAGAAATCTACGCAGCTGTTGTTACAAGATGCAGAAAGAGACAGAAACTTAATTTTAATTACATAGGCATCTTCTACTAATTTAAATGGTTGTTATTTTATATTCAATCCTGAATGAATCTTGAATTTATTTTCTTTTATATTGTGACCTAGGTTTCACACCTAGGTCGTAATTCGTAATACTTTTATTTCCAAATTTTTAGCCAGTTGTCCTAATATCATTGTTTAATAATTAATACTTTTACCACTGATTTGATTTGAAGTTCTACATAAATATTTTATATCTACTTAGCCCTGTGTTTTAATTCTCTGGTAGTAGAGTGCTGGTTTAATTATTGTGGCTTTATAATATGCTTACTTATTTGGTAAGGCAAAACCTCACACCTTATTTATTTTTTTCAGAATTCTCAAAGGTTATACTTCAGATGAAGTTTATAATTTCTTTGCTGTGCTTTGAAGAACTTTTTAGAATTTTGGCTGGATTTTTTAAAGTTTCTATAATGCGTAAGGATTTCTTAAATGCATACCTACTATGTATTTTGTGTTTTGATTGTCATTGTGAACATGTTTCTAGCTCTGGTGTAAAGGAAAGGTTTGCTCACTGGGAGGATCTAAGAGCCAAAAACTAACCGGGTCTCACCCAGTTCTGTACCCCTAGTGTTGACTGCTGCGTTGGCCTAAGTCAGGCTCTTCATAATAAATATTTGCCAAGTAAATGAACAAACATTTCTGTGTATGTGCTGTTTTCCCCCTTTTCTTCTTTTAGATTACTTTAGATAGATTCCCAGGAATGGAGTTTTAGGTCAAAGGAAATGAGTATTACTAGAGCTTCTAAAATCTGCTACGTCTTGGCAGAGAGAGATTCTTTACCAAAGGGCTGGAGACGCAGGGGATGAGAGCGCTTGGGTGGGTTGCTGGTGTAGCGAGAGTGTAGTTAGGAGATGAGGCCTGACTCCCTGGGTGTGCTGCAGGATGGTGGCTCCAGCCCCCTCCCCAGTAATGCACTGCAAGCGTGGGACCTTAACCAGTGTGTGCTAAAATGAATGAAATTTATTGTGGGACTTCTCTGAGCACCAAGGAAAGAGCTGGTCTTGGAGAGAGGGAAGTCCCTGGGGTCTGAGAGAAGGGACAGGTGTCTGGGGCCCATCTCCCTAAGAGTGGACTTCTGGGTTTTGGGCTACTAGAGGTCTGGGCACAAAGGCTTGTGGGAACAGCTGGAGCATCACATGTTCCTTCTCAGCCAGCTGTCAAAGACTGAATTCCATCTCCAGCTGGATGAGGCATGGCATGGTTTTCATTCTCTGAATTGGCACCTCATGTCATGGCGCCTAAATGCAGTAGATGTCACTCATATCAGGACTGTGCCCACTCAGTCCTTGTCTGCCCCCAACTCCCCAGGACATTCATGCAGCTGTGTAGGGGACAACCGGAATGGCTTTCCAAGATGTTTGGCATGGTCTCTCATGTTGGGTTTTGGTGCCATATTTGAAGTAGAATTTTACCAGTCTTGAGGCAGTAGCAGTCGCTGAACGTAGGAGAGAATGAGAATTGAGTGCTTAACTGTATTCCAGGCACTGTGCTAGACATCTTGGGCCATATTGAGGCCAGCAGGTTTTGCCTTTGTCTTGAAAGAACTTAGACTAGTGAAGAACATACAGGGAGTGACCCCACTGCCATGGGAAGCTGTCCTGGACTACATGGTGCTGTGAGCTCCCCATTCCAAGGGTGGAAAGAACATGCAGCTCAGGGAAACCTTATTTGGGTTTCGCATTGGGTTTTGAAGAATGAGTAGGAGTTGGAGAGTCAGGTGTTATGGGAGACTCAGGATATGGTCCCGGTGAGACATTAGACAGCAGATGCTGACACTGGCCTGTTGGATGCCTGACTGGCATCTGCTCTGACTCTCTGCCGAGCTGTGAAGCTTTGCCTTGTCTGTGCTCCTTCCAGCATGATTGGAATGTCTGTCCGGCTCTCCAGAATGTGGGACTAAAGCATTTAAAATGGTGATTAGGGGTAGGGTGGGGCAGATATTAATTCTTTCTGGGTCATGCTGGTGGTGGTGATAAGCTTCAGCAACTGACGGGCTCATTTGTCACCAGCTGGGCTGCAGCGCAGTGGAGTGAGCCCTGGTGATAGACTCCTTGAGATACTGTCTGTGAAGCCAGATCATTCGAGTGTCCTACTTGCCTTCCTTTGGGAGGGGACAGTGAAGGCACTGAAACTGTGAGCCGTCAGTCAGACCAGCCAGACCCATTCTTTTGGGCCCCAAATAATGTTGGCATCTCCAAGGACATTAACGGAGCGTGGGGTGGTTGGAGATATGGAGGTAGCTAGTTAAAGAAGAAAGTTATGTGAGCCATAAAGTCCTATGGGAGGTGGATAATGTTGGCTGCCCCACACTGTCAAGAACCGCATGCTCTTGGCCATCGCCAAGGCTGTTGCCCACCTGCTGGGTTACCCACCTAGCCAGATCTCCCTCCCACCTTGGCTTCAAAATGGAATTTGTATGCCATCGTGATCTAGACCAGCACTGTTCAATAAAGACAATGTAAGCCAGATACATATTTTTAAATACCCACATTAAACAGGTGACATTAATTTTAATAGATATATTTTATTTAACCCAATGTATCTATATTTCATCATGTGGTACTGGCCGTATTTCACATGCTCACAAGCCATGTGTGGCTAGTGGCTATTGTGTTTGGACAGGGCAGATCTAGACTAACTTTACCTGACTAACGAACCAACACTTGGGCAATGAAGAGACTAGTTTGTGATTCTACATCTAATTAGGACTGAATAAGGCCAAATCTCAGTTTAGTCTATGTTTAAAAGATATCAGGTAAGAAACACAGAGGCTTTGTGGATTTCTGCTGATTTTTCTGTTTTACTTTTAATCCTGCCCTGTCTCATACCCTGTGTGTGCTCCTGTCTTTGGGTTTCAGCTCCCTGAGGGATGGACCTTTGGGGGCTTTTCTGCCTCCTTGATCACAGCACATGCCCCGGAGCCATGTGCCCCCAGCAGCCTTTCACAGCTGCTTGAGGATTGACGTGGAGGTGCTTTTAGCGATTGCCAGTTTGTTTTTTTTTTAAAGGAAATGAACCCCAGTTAATCATAGTCTCGAGGTAGTTTTGCCTGCCTTATTGACCAGATTTCTGTAACATGAATAATATATCAGACATTGAAAGCATGTGATCTAAAAGTTTTTTTGTCCCAGGAATTTAGTGAGAGATGATTAAGAGGTTACTAATTGTTCCTCAGTCAGAATTTAACACTCAGAGATTTAAAGGGAAAAGGCTTTCTTGTAACAAGCAGATTCCTTGTGGTGCCTGCATTGCAGGAAACAGCTAGAGAAGTTAGTGATGGAGCTGACACTGCGTGGTCTTCTCCCTGGGATGGAGATTGGGGCCAGGCAGGGGAGCCCGTGGGAGGACCAGAGCACACGCACACATGTGGACACACATGCACACACTTTCCCCTAAGCTGGTGGTCAGGAGACTAGGGGCTCAGTATGGACTCTATGAAAGGAGAGAGCGGGGCGGGGGAGGGGATTAGGTGTGCTTTGGTCTCTGATTTGCCTGTCTCCCAGCCCCTTACTCTTCCAGGCACTCTCTCCCCTCCTCTGGGAATGCTGGGTTCTCTTTGTCTGCCTCAGAGCCAGGCTGAGCCCCAACTGTTCACCCTGCAACCAAATTGCCACTCAGACTCCAGCTGCGCTTTGGGGCTCCTGGGCCTGAGTGAATCTCCTCCCCTACCTGACCCCTGCTTCCTCTGGCCACCCTCCCTCCGCCCTCTTTTCAAGAGCAGTGACTTTGTCTGATCTCATCATTGCCCTGCCAAGAATCCAGGAAGGCACTAGAGTTCTTGTGGGCGTGGTCCCTGCTTATCCCAGCCCCACGCCCCTTCATCCCCCTGCCAGCCTCCTCTTGCCTGTGCCCTCTTGCCTCTGGGCCTTTGCACGCACTCTTCTGTCTGCCTGGAGCTTCTTCTTCTTGTCTGGTCCTTCTGGCCTGCTTCCCCTTTAAGACGAAGCTCCTGCATCACCTCATGATTATTTGTTCATTCATTTCTTCACTCATTTATTCAGCAGATTTGTGTCTGGCACTGAGCTTGATACTAGAAAAATGGAGAAGTCTCAGAGTTTATGTTTACTGGAGAAGAGAGACATTAAGCCAATACTGTGAACCTTTTGAATCTATAGGTAGCAGTTTTCCTAAACTTTCAGTACCTGAACCTTGCCCCATCTCCTCTGCCCTCTCCTGTCACACCAGCCCCACCTCACCCCCTCTGACCTCTTAACACACTCTTGAAACTACTGATTTATTTTTCCTATCTTTCTCACAAGCCCTGATTCCAGGTTCCTGATAGATAAATGTTAATAGTCAGTGTTGGTTGAATGTATGGATGAAACGATGGCTTGTCTGATAGTTGGAGGGATTTTCCGTAAGATGCCCAGAGATCATGTAGTGAGTAGTTTTCCTTACCGGGGCTATGCCTGCAGGTGTCACTAAAAAGACCCCAGGTTGTAGCCAGAGCACTTGGAGGTCATCCTTTGCTTGTGGACAGTAGAGATTTGGTCTCTGGCTTGTCACTTGCTTTTGGGCCTACAGAGCAGTTTTCCAGATTGCCTCTGACCCTGGGGTAGAATTTATAATTTTTAAAACCACTGTGTCTGATGTCTCTACACCTTACTGGATGCCATTGATTCCCATAACCGTGCTGTGCCATGGCATCCTTCTCCTTGGGACTCCTGGAGACCTGTGACCCAACCTGCCATCTAGTTTGTTTGTTTGTAGCTAGGTTCATTGTTTTGGGTTCCCTCTATATCTTGGTTGATTTTTTTTTAATGCTTGTAGTGAAGGTCACTCTTTGTGGTATATAGTTCTTTGAGGTTGGACAGATGCATAGAGGCATGTGTCTGCCCCCACAGTCATGATGCAGAATAGGTTGATCACCCCAAAATCCTCTCGTGCTGCCCCTCTGTAGTCAGCCACTCCCTTCACCCAAGCCCTGGAAACCACAGATTTGTCTTCTGTCCCTATAATTTTGCCTTTTTAAGAATGTCATGTAAATGGAATCATACGGTATGTAGCCTTTTGGGACTGGCTTCTTTCACATATGCATGTAATACTCATCTGCGTTGTGTGAATCAGTGGTTTGCTCCTTTTTTGTTGCTGAATAGTATTCCACGTTACGGACTTGCTGCAGTTTATCTGTTCACCAGATGAAGGACGTTTGGTTTGTTTTTGCTTTTTGGTGATTATGAGTAAAGCCTCTGAACATTCGCATGCAGATTTTTGTGTGAATGTATGTTTTTATTCCTCTTGGGTGAATACCTAGGAGTGGGGTTGCTGGGTCACTTGGTAAGTGTATATTTATCAGGAACTGCCAAACTGTTTTCCAAAGAGCTGCACCATTTTACATTCCTACCAGCACTGAATGAAAGTTCCAGTTGTTCTGTATCCTTTCCAGCCTTTGGTATTATCAATTTTAAAAAATTTTAGCCATCGTAGTAGATGTTCCCTCTAGCTTTTAATCTGCGGTTTTCATCGGTCACTCTCCCAGATGCTGACGGGATCTAAGTACCATTCTTTGATTTGATTTGGCAGGGATGTCATCCATTCCCATGTGAGCTTTGACTTCTTAAGATAGAATTTATAGGTGCTCAGAGGGAAAGGGCACTGGGAATATTAAGCCTTCCTAAAACCTTTTGAGGAAAATGTTATATCGTATCATCCTGTAATTTTAGAATTTAAAAAGAGTTCTCATTATTTGGGTTAAATGCTTTATGTAAAAATTGCTATTTTCTTGACCAATTGTAGTGAACAAAAGTTGCTAATCTTGAAATTGAAATTTCTTTGACCTGTTCTTCTTAACTCTCCCGTTCATGTGGCAAGGTGTCCAGTCTGTCCTCACAAAACATAATTATTCTTTTAAGCTCTCTATGTTATTGGTGGCCATAACACTTTTTCCCCTCCCGCTTTTTAGGCCCCTAATCGTCAGCTCATGACGTACTGGTTACAAGAGCTTCAGCAGAAGAGATGGGAATATTGCAACAGCCTTGACATGGTGAAGTGGGACAGCAGGACCTCCCCGACTCCTGGGGATTTTTCTAAGGGTCTCGTGGCCAGAGATAACACAGGTAGGTCAGAAATGGAGGGCACCTGTGTCAGTGCTTTGTCTATCGCCGTTTGATGTAGCAAGTCAGCTTAGCAGAGGAATTGAGAATAAAAATAATGGAGATGATCCCTTATGAATGGGCTGCATCCCATAGTTGCTGAGGGCTTCTGCTTCCCTGTACAGCATTGTATTCAAGCCCAACGACAACCTCAGGAGCCAGGCAAGGCTGTTGCTAAGCACCCTGAAGAGATGGTACGCCTAAGGGCAGTGGTATCGTGTCGTGGCGCTGAAGTCCAGTCTGGCTCCAGGGCCAGCCTGCTCTCTACCCTGTCTGAAGGTGAAGCACCCACGCCCGCAGCCCTGTGCACAGATGTTCTCAAAGCACTCACTGTGATTCAGTGATGCTTCTTGGAAATATTTTAACTGTCAGACACTAATTCCATTTTATCCTGGATCTGTGGTATTTCCGTAACTCATGCTAATCCCTGGCCGATTGCAGTGTGGAGATAATGTGGTTTTATATTTGAATATCAAAGATTAAAGCCCCGTGATCGTCTCATGACTGTGTGGCTGTGATGAGCCCTGTTACATAAAAGAGCAGCATGACAGTTACTCACATAGTTGCCCCATCCCGGCCCTTGCAGGGACTGTGGAGCTGGGGCTGTGTTTATAGCCCCTTTCTTCATGTGAGAAAAGAGCAGGCCCGGAAAAAGCCCACCCCTGGGCCCTGAAGTAAGGCGTGAAAAGGCCAGGCCACCACACCAGCATTTTTTAAGGATGGAAGGAGTGCACGTTGGAATTTGGCCAGTATGGGCTAGTTCTCATGCCTGTAAAGAGGTGTGGTCTCAGCTTGGTAACACCTGCGGGACCATTGCTCAGGAGAACACAGGCTATAGTCAAGCTCCCTGTAAATCAGTGGTGGCCTTGGCATGTGTGCAGCCGACTTGTTTTGGAAACGAAGGCATTTGGAAAGTCCGTTGCCTTCTTGGACTTTTTAAATTATTTTTTTCCTCCAAGTCCCTGTTTTCCTGCCAGCCTTGTTTTTACCAAGCAGCAGGTTAACCCTCTGGTCAGTGAGAAATGACTCTGTGTACCTCATTCCTCTTGATGTGCTGTGCTGTGAGAGTTCTTAACATGGTTGTTTTCATGAATGTCTTAACACTCATGACAGCAGGAGCTGAGGGGATGCCTCTGTTTTCAAGCCAAAATGCCCTCTATGTTTAGTTTGCACTTCTGCTCATTGATGACTGAGTTTTTTAAAAGCCACTATTATAGTGCTTTGATCAAAAGAAGCTCTATAACTCCATATCAGTCCCTTGGAACATTTGGAAACCCTGCCGGGAAACCAGCAGCATTCAAGGTGGCAGCTAGTGCCTCTGGCACGGGTGAGGCTCACTTTGCCTTGGTTCCTTGGTTCTGAGGACATCCAGTGCTGCTGTCTGAGGGAGGCTCAGGCGTGAGACTGAGAGGAGGGCCAAAGGCATGGTGCCTAGCCCTGTTGTCTCTTTATAACATGCATCCTTCCTTCTTTACAGCTGACGTGCTAAGGCTAGGGAGACCGCAGAACAACTGCAGCCCCCGTCTGGTTCTCTGCATTTGGTTTTGGGACTCTATCATGGGGATTCAGAGTTGCCGCCCTCTGGCATTTACTCATGTATTCAGCAAGAGGATGCCCGTGCTGGGCTTGGATCCCCCTTCACAGAGTTTCTAGTCAAGCCGCGTGAAGAAGAAGTGAGATCGCGTGAGAGGGAAGGTACAGGATACCAAGGGCCATGAATGGGCCGAGCACAGCTTTGGGGTGGGTGCGGACCCTCTCCGAGACCTGAAGATGACCAGGTGTCAGGCCAGGTAAGAGGAGCGCAGTGCCCTCCAGGAGCCGGAAGGAGTGTGTGGCCAGAGGAGGAAGGCAGTAGGGCAGTGAGCTAAGCTTGGAGGCACACCCAGACCAGGGAGGGGAGGGCCTGGACCTCTGGGCTTGGGGTGTGGACTCTCCTAAGCGCAGTGGAATGCCTTGGAAGGTTTTATGTGCAGAAACAAATGTAATTTTGAACGTTTGCCAGTTTTTAGATAGCTTCTAAGAACAAATCAGGAAACTTTGGAAGACCAGGCCATTTGTAAGACTGTAATTATTCAGGAAGTCAGAAAGTCTGAAGGAGGAAGTCAAGAAGAAAAAGCTAGATTTTAGTCCCCCTCTCTTTTTTTTAGTCATCATTTTAGATAAAAATTGGTTAAAAGATAAAGTGTGTCAAGGTATGTAGCAGTGCTCTGTGATGTTTCTGAAGTCATCTGCTCAGCTTATCCTGAATCACGCTAACTAGCTAGGACTGAAGACAGACGTTTTTATCACTCCCATTTACATTAAAAAATAAAACTGTCCTCTCCTTGTTACCCAGTTTTTGGTAACATTTTCATTTGTTGTCTGATTGGTGTCACCCATCCGTACCCTCCTAGCACTGAAAGTCAACATGGGGAAAGATATGGGGAATTAATGTTTCCCAGGGACAGGCAGTTGTATCTTGGAAGGCAGCTCTGTGTGGTGGAAGGATCCCTGTGGGCCTGGGTTTGAGCCTTGGCTCTGATATTTACTATTTGTCGGACTCTGAGGGAGTCATTTTCTCTCTGGTAAAGGGCAACAGACTGCAGCCTGTGGAAATGAAGTTTTATTGGAATGAAGCACCACTCATTTGTTCATGTGTTGTCTGTGGCTGCTTTTGCACACTAGTGGTAGAGTTGAATAGTTGTCACAGAGACCCTTTGGCTCACCAGTATAAAATCTCTACTGCTGTCTGGGCCTTTATGAAGAAGTTTGCTGACCCCTGCTATAATGTCTTGAGCGTACCTCTCTCTTTTTGAGCCTCAGTTTCTTCATCTGTAAAATGGAGATTGTTCGTTCAGTCTTTCACTCCAGGCATCCTTGTATGCTAGGCATTGTGCCAGTGCCTAGGATATAAAGACAAATAAGTCATGGACCATGTTCTCAAGGAGTGTGTGGTCTAGTGAGGGACCCAGACAGGTAAAGAGGACTGCACAATGCAGTCTGGTAAGCACAGGGCCAGAGGTGAGCACAGAAAGCTTACCTGCATGTGGGTGTTGGAGGGTAGGGTGCTGGTGGTGTCTGAGAAGCCTTCTGGACTAGGAGATGGGTGAACTGAGTCCTGAAGGTCAGGTAAAAGCCGGCCTTGTGAAGCAGGGAAAGGAAAGGCCTGGAGACCCTAGAGATCAAGGCCTGACTCGAAGGTAAAGAGGGTGGGCAGGAGTGACTACGAGAAACCTGGATGGGTGATCAGGGACCCGACCTGGAAAGGCACAACCGTTGATAGGGTTGGATGTGCGTTTGAGATGATTAACCACGGCTGAGTGGGAGACAGTGGATTCCTTGGCAAGACAAGAGGAAGGGAGACCAGTTAGAAGGCTGGTCCAGCCTAGAAATCGTAGTAGCCTTGAGTAGGGTTGCAGCAGAGAAGATGGAAAAAAGTGGGCAGAGTTGGGAGATTGTATGATGGGAGGACTGGAGGATTAAAAG
This sequence comes from Hippopotamus amphibius kiboko, assembly GCF_030028045.1. NCBI lineage: Eukaryota > Metazoa > Chordata > Mammalia > Artiodactyla > Hippopotamidae > Hippopotamus > Hippopotamus amphibius. The sequence goes on from NC_080187.1 coordinate 218,137,558, forward strand.
GTGGAATTAGCTTTGAGGGAGAGGGAGGCAGAGGGTGCTGTCCAGGTCCCAGGCCCAGGCAGCTGGCTGGACGGGTTTGGAAGGAATACTACTAACAACCTTGTCTCCCACCTGCCCCCACCCCCCCGTAGTTCTGTTATGAGGATCAGATGGGAAACTGCATTGTTCACGGTGAAGATATATATATACACACACACGTATACATACGTATATGATATTATCATTTTGAATCAGTTAGGATTCTGTTCAGCTGCAGTAACAGGAAGCCTAATAGGGACTTACAGGTAGAGATTTGTTTGTCTCATGATGGCAGTTCATCACTGGCGGAGCTCCGCCCCAGTGCCATTGAGGGACCCGTTCTGTTCTCCAGCCTTAGAGTATCAGCTTCCCTCCTCGTGCCAGCTGCCTTTGGGAGTGAAACCTGTGTCAAAAAGGAGAAAGCTTTCCCAGAAACTCTTGCTTTGTGCCTCATTAACTAGAACTATGTCACAGGGCCATCCCCTAGATGGAATGGAATTTGAGGAGGCAAGTGTTTCAGCTGAGTGTGTGGCCACCATCAACACCAGGGCCTGTGAAGAAGAGCTGGACTGGGTATTGGATAGGCAGCTGGCACGGTCACGTAATCGCCTGCATTAAATTTGTTTTCTAGAGTTCGTGTTTCCAGAGTAAGAATCTGTTCATCTTTGTGACTGAAATTTGCAGCTCTGTGTCAGTCCGTCGAGTGCTAGAAAGTGGGATGAGTTTGTCTCCGTTTTATCTGATCCGTCTGCCTCCACCTGCAGCCTGGCCTCTGAGAGTACGCCACGCCTCAAACACCGCTCTGCGTGTCTGCCACGCCTCAAACACCGCTCTGCGTGTCTGCCACGCCTCAAACACCGCTCTGCGTGTCTGCCACGCCTCAAACACCGCTCTGCGTGTCTGCCACGCCTCAAACACCGCTCTGCGTGTCTGCCACGCCTCAAACACCGCTCTGCGTGTCTGCCACGCCTCAAACACCGCTCTGCGTGTCTTCCCTGTTTGGTAGATAAAGACCTAGTTTCAACACAAAGGAATAATTTGCAAAGATAAAATTAAGAGTCTGCAGACCTTCATAGCTGTTGGGAATGAGGTAGCCAGAATGCAGAGGAGGCGTGTAGTGAGCCGACAGCCTCATTACAAGATGGATGTCCAGCATGTTCTGTTTGCTTCATTTCCCTTGTAAACTAATAGGCAGACAAGCCAAGGAGAGCAAGACTGTTTTTAAGACTTCTTGAGAGTTCAGGAGCACAGAAGCCCTCATGATCACAGGAGGCTTCAGTGCCAAAGTGCCTGTTTGAGGTTGGGAGGATTTCTTGCAGAAAATGTATGGTGAAGACGGTTTGAGGGATGACCACATATTTCCTCCTCTGAAGCAGCCGAGAGAGTAACTGCCGAGCTGGTGGCTTGTGTGGGAGCAGGGGGAGGGGAGGGGAGGTGGCCGCTCGTCCTAGTCCTCCCCCGGTGTGCGCGCTCTCTGTTCAAGTGCTGGAACTGGCAGGAGGGAAACCGTGGGGTGGGACGCAGACCCCGCAGTCGCAGAGCCACAGGAATTCCATGGGATCACTTAATGTCACAGCTCCCTAAAGTTATCAAAGAAGCTGTGCTTTTATGTTATCCTGTTTGTAAAATACTGCAAAATGCCATGTGTTGTTTTAAAGTGTAGGTCACGGTGATTATCAGCCGTGTAGCTGAGAGGCAGCCTGATCATGTGCAGAAAGCTTATGGAACCACATGCACACACTTTCCCCATCTGGGAACAAGATGCTCTCCGATTCCTTCTGGATGGAAGGTTCTGTGATTCCTAACATCAGGCTGTGAAAGGGGGGAGACGATGAGCAGGGTTAGGTTCCAGCTGTATCTCTGGGGGAGCCTGTGGGAGCTTCCTGGAGAAAATCCGGAGGAGGCTGCTCATGGTGGGCTGGAGTGTGGTGCCTGTGGAGATGCAGACAGGCTGGGCCTGGCTCTGGGTGGGATGGGGCACAGTAAGTTGGCGGGTGGGCGCTGGGACACTGAGCTGGGTGCAGGAGCTCACGGCAGCGGGGAGAGGGGAAGAGAGGGAAGCCGTGGGGTCAGGTGTGCTCCCCCACCCCTAATTCAGGGGGTCTCTCAGAGCCGAGATGGCAGGAGGGGGGAGCCAGGAGGGGTGATGAGCACAGTTCCCTAGAGGACCACAGGGGCCTGCTGCCTCCTGCCCGATTTCCTCAGCCCGCAGAAGGCCCTCCCTGCCGCGCCACGGCAGTCTCTCATTCACTCCTTCAGCCGTTTTACCAGTGTTTATCGAGTCCCTTCTCTATGCCTGCTGTTGGGTATGCAGCTGTTAGCAAATCAGGCCGGGGTCCAGTTGTCACAAGATTTGCATCCTTGGTGAGGCATGGGAGATGGCAGATGGACATGTAATTAACTAGACACGTGGACTGGCCCACTCTGGGGACACAGACCTGGTAGCTTGCTGCTGCTTCCTTTTGGGGTTAGATGCACACTGTGCCCTCACTTGGAAGGTAGCTACTGCTCCGGACCACTCCTTCACAGTGTGAGTTAAACCCACTTTGATAAAGGGAAAAAAGCTTTTTTTCAGGCTAACCCCACTCTGGGTGTCCTCCTTCAGTTCCCGGTGGGGACCTGCAGGCTCTTTTTTGCAGTATCTTTGACACACGTGGGAGTGGCCTTTTCTGAGTGCTTTTCCCCTTCTTTCTTGGATGACACTGCATCTTGGGAACTCCATTCTGCCTTCTGCGAGATTGCCTGTGGTGGGGCTCGGGGCAGGTGAGGGGAGACTCACGGAGGCGCCCAGGCGTGCGCAGGAGCCTCCCTTGCGGTGTTAGAAGGCGGTCAGCGGGACGAGGGCCTGGAGATCTGGGAGTGGCCATAGTGGAATGATAGAGGATGTGCGGGGATCAGAACCCAGGAAATATAAAATTTGTTGTCCTAAACTCTCTCACAGGTGTCATTTAAGCATTTGAAAATTTCAAAAAAAAACAGAAGGTCTAAACACCAAAGCTCTTCAAGCACAGACTTTCTGTCCCCACTGTAGCTGCAAGATAAAGCACATGTTCATGAATCCAATCCATCCTCTTAAAGACTTCAAGGAAATACTGCCCTGTCCTAGTTTGTGTCCTTCTTGAGGCAGTTCCCTGAATGCTAATGTTAGGACATGTATTGAGGAGAAGCCAGCAGCTCCGCTTTTAATTAAGGAAATCTCACGTGGTCTCTTAAAAACCAAAAACCAGACAAAACAATAATAGCTAAAACTGGGAAATGGCTTCTTTTTCATGCCAAATAATGACTTTTAGAAACGGTTTGTTTTGCCAACATCCTCCCTGGCCTCCCGTCCCTTTTCTGCACCCCACCCCCAGGGCCTGAGTTCCTCAGGAAGCACTTCCAGTGTGGGCCCAGGGCTGCTGCAGGGCCTGGGCGTCCTGGTAGCAGGTGCTTGGCTGTGCAAGAGCACTTGACAGTCTCACCCACAGAGGGGCCGCTCCTCACCTTCTGCCAACCCACACAGGAAGAAGGGGCTGGACTCCACTTGAAACTGAAACAGGTGAAGTGCATTGTATTTATTTCTGGCTTGGCTTAAAGTTGTAATGCTTTGCCTGTGAGGGGTCTGTGAAAGAACAGCTTCCAGGAAGCCTGGGTCTGAAATAGAGGAGGTACACCTGTGTGTCCACTGACTGACACACACAAATGTTGGGTGCCCGCCTCTACCAGGTACAGTCACTGCACGCACCATGTGGTGGTTGTCACTTCAGGGGGAGGTGACTGCCTTCTAGCCCTGGCTCTGGACTTCTGTGTCCTGACAGATGAAGTAGGTAGGGGAAACTGGACCTGGTTAGTGGTATTTGAACTTATTTTTTGTTTATTAGAACTCTTTTTTTCCAAATGAAATCTCGAGAGGAACTCCAGGGCATAAAAGAGTGAAAAGAGGAACCACTGTGGTTGAAGCTGAGGGTGGAACTCCTTCCTTCTCTCCCTCTGAAAATCCCCAAGGCATCTCTTGGACCCTAAGGCTCAGAGGAAACTTTGGATACCAGGGACTCAATTCATTGGTGACTTGGAGCTTAACATTTCATTATTTTATATCTTTCTCCTAGATGTGTTCTCCTTTAGGGCAAGAACTCTGTCTTATTGTTTGTTGTACCCTCAGCACCTAGTGCTTCATAAACAGTGGTGATTTGAACCAAGAATCAGGAATCAGTGGTGGTTTGTAACTTCTGGCCTTTTTGACTTAATCTTGTAATCCATTGCCAACCCCATAGTTCTTCTGTCTCCTAACACACCCTCTTGCTTTTCCTACTCAGAACCCTACCATGAGCCAGGTGTTGACTTTCCTGGCAAGGCCCCAGTTCCCCTCACGGATACACGGCAGTCAGTTCGTGTCACACCCAGCATACTTTTCCCATTGTGTTCGCGGAACCCTTCCCATGCTGACTGTGGTCAACTTAGTGACCTGCCAACAAAGTGTGAGCCTGTCATAAGGTGCTCTCATTTCGTTTTTTTTAAGAACTTTATTTATTTATTTATTTATTTATTTATTTATTTATTTATTTTTGGCTGCATTGATCTTCGTTCCTGTGCGTGGGCTTCCTCTAGTTGTGGCAAGTGGGGGCTACTCTTCGTTGTGGTATGAGGGCTTCTCATTGAGGTGGCTTTTCCTATTGCGGAGTACAGGCTCCAGGCCCGTGGGCTTCAGTAGTTGCAGCACATAGGCTCAGTAGTTGTGGCTCACGGACTTAGTTGCTCTGCAGCATGTGGGATCTTCCCAGACCAGGGATTGAACCCATGTTCCCTGGATTGGCAAGCAGATTCTTAACCGCTGCGCCACTAGGGAAGTCCAGGTGTTCTTGTTTGGAACATCAGTTTTCAAGGGCCCCTGAGTCCAGGATTCCCTGTGCTCTGCCTTCTCTACCAGTGCTCAGTGACCTTCACAGTGACCTGTCCTAAGTGAACTTAGGTTGTGTGCTCATCTGATTAGAAAGTAATTTTTTTAATGGACTTTAGTGTTTGGCATTCCATTCTGATCTGTTTCCACTGAAAGTGATGGTTGATATTGCCAATGTAGGAATGCTTTATTCAAGAGGAGTATAGGTCAAAAAAATTTTTTATTTTGGCTGCATTGGGTCTTAGTTGTGGCACGAGGGATCTTTCATTGCAGTGAGGAGGCTCTTCATTGTGATGCACGGGCTTCTCTCTAGTTGTGGTGTGTGGGCTTAGTTGCCCCATGGCATGTGGGATCTTAGTTCCCCGACCAAGGATCAAACCTGCATCCCCTGCGTCCCTTTCTTAACCACTGGACCACAAGGGAAGACCCTAGATCAAATTGATTATTGTAAAACAATGTTAAATTCTGTTTACAAAGGTATGTTCTCAGAGGGCTTATATCGTTTGGAAGAATACAAAGTATTTGTTGTTGGATACATTTTATCAACACATTAGGAAAGTAAGTTTTTATTATGGGAAATTTTAAGACTATGCAAAGAAAAAATAACATAATATTACCCACATGTTTCTTAGGTAGTTTCAACAATTTGTATTTCATGACCCAGTTTGTTTCATTGATATACTTACCTGCTTAATTTTGTTATTTGGAAGCAAATAACATGTTATTTGAGGCAAATATTATTTATTTGTTAAATAACAAAATGTTATCTTGAAGCAAATTCTGGGCATCGTATCATTGCAATCTTAAATATTTCAAATGCTTACATTTTTAAAGATATGTTCTGAAATTTGATCATGCTTTAGCATCAGTGCATTTGCCTATGAATTTACTGAGCTGCTATCCTTTGTATGCAAACTTATTTTTTCAGTGTCACTATTTGCGATTAGCAAGTATGTATATTTACTGTTCCACTCACTTTCTTACAGAAAAGGGCGTTAGTGTAATCTGGTCTGCACTTTGCTTTTTTTTAACCTAACAGTTTATCCTGGAAATTGTTCCTTATCAGCATAGGGGAGTGGACCATGATCACAGCTCTATACTGGATTTACTGATACAAGACAGCGGAGGAGAGCCCTAACTTCTTTCCGTGGGCCAATGCTATTAACACTTGGTGGTTTGAAGCATATACAACCTTCCTTTGAGGAATATGGGTCTACTTTAGATAAAAATGGTTGCAGAACACCTTAGCCACCCACAGATTGTATTTTTATGTAGTACGCATTAAAAATATACTATAATATTTATTATGTAGATTTTTATATACTATATCAAGGTAGCGTGTTATATAGGATATCAAATTCCCTCTGGAAACTTTGAGTAACTGACACTTGTTTGCCTTTCTTTCAGATTTAATTAACCCACACCCAAATGCTTCTGCAGAAAAAGCCAGAAATGTCCTAGCTGTGGAAACTGCCCCTGGAGAGCTGGTGGGAGAGCAAGCTGCAAATCAGCCCGCCCCAGGGCATCCAAATTCCATTAACTTCTCTTTGAAACAGTGGGGCACTGAGCTCAAGTGAGTCTTTGGAAAGCAGCACGTGAAACTGAAAATAGCTTATTTCTGATAATGTATACTTTTATATATGAAATTGTAAAACCACCTGACATTTGTGAAGGTATTTGTCACAGGTACTTTCGCATCCTTCGTTATTTTTTTAGCTTGTACAGAACGCCTGTTACGTGCCTGATGCTGTGAAACACTTTCACACTCATGGTTTAATTTAATTGCTTGACTCTGTGAGGTAGGTCTCATAGTTGACATTTTACAGAGACAGCAGTTGGCTCAGGAAGAGTCCTTGTCTAAGGTCACAAGGCTCCCAGACTGCAGAGCTGAAAGAGTATCATCACAATCAATTTTAGCACGTTTTCATTACCCCAGAAAGAAGCCCAGCACCCATTAGCAGTCCCTTCCCTTTTCCCCCAAGCCCCTTCCTATCTGGTGCTTGGTAACTACTAATCTACTTTTTGTCTCAGTGGATTTGTCTGTTCTGGATGTTTCATGTAAATGACATCATACAGTATGTGATCCTCTGTGTCTTGCTTCTTTCACGGAGCGTGACGTTTTTAAAGTTCATCCATGTCATAGTACGTATTAGTATTTCATTTCTTTTTATGGAGGAACAATATTCCATTATGTGGGTATACCACATTTTGTTTATCCAGTCTTCAGTTGATGAACATTTGGGTGCTTTCCACTTTTTGGCTACTATGAATACAGCTGCTATAAATATCTGTGTGCAGTATTTATATGGACATAATGTTTCAGCTTCTTTGAGTAAATACCAAGGAACATGGTTGCTGGATCATATGGTAAGAGTATGTTTGGTTTTATAAGAGAATTGCCAACCAGTCCGCCAGCGACGAGGGAGAGTTCCTGTTGCTCCACATCCTTGCCAGCATTTCGTGTTGTCAGATTTTTGTCATATGATGACGTATGATGTGAAGCATTTTTCATGTGCTTATTTGCCACCTCTGTGTCTTCTTTGGTGGAGTGTCTGTTAAGGTCTTTGGCCATTTTAAATTGGGTTGTTTGTTTTCTTCTTATTGAGTTTTAAGAGTTTTTTGTGTATTTTGGACAGCAGTCCTTTATCAAATGTGTCTTTAGTAAATATATTTTTCCAGTCTGTGGCTGTCGTCTAATTCTCTTGCTGTTGTCTTTCACAGAGCAGAAATTTTTAATTTTTATCAAGTCTGGCTTATCAGTTATTTCTTTCAAGAGCATGTCTTTGGTATTGTAAATTGGCATCACCATACCCAAAGTCGTGTAGGTTTTCTTCTGTGCTATCTTGTAGGCGTTCTGTAGTTTTGAGTTTTACATTTACATCTGTGATCCCTTTTGAGTTAATTTTTGTGACGGGTATAAGGTTTGTGTCTAGATTCTTTATTTTGCACGTGGATGTCTCATTGTTCCAGCACCATTTGTTGAAGAGGTTATCTTTGCTGCATTGTATTGTCTTTGCTTCTTTGTCAAAGATCAGTTGACTGTATTTGTATGGTTCTATTTCTGGATTTTCTACTATGTTCCATTAATGTATTTGACCCTTCTTGTGCCAATACCACACTGTCTTGATTACCACAGCCTTATAGTAAGCCTCAAAGTAGAATAGTGTCAGTCTTCCAGCTTTGTTCTGCTTCAGTATTGTGTTGAATATTCTGGGTCTTTCCCCTCTCCATGTAAACTTTAGAATCAGTTTGTTGATAACCACAAAATAACTTACTAGGATTTTGATTGGGATTGCATTGAATCTATAGATTACATTGGGACAAACTGATAATATTGAGTCTTTCTATCCGCGAGTGTGGAATATCTCTCCATTTATCTTGTTCTTTGATTTCATTCATCAGAGTTTTGTGGTTTTCCTAGTTAGATTTATACCTAAGTACTTTGCTTTCTTGGGTGCTAATGTAAATGATATTGTGTTTTTAATTTCAAATTCCACTTGTTCATTGTTGGTATATAGGAAAACAATTGAATTTTGTATATTAATTTCATACTGTGCAACCTTGCTATAGTCACTTATTAGTTCCAAGAGTTTTTTGGTTAATTCTTTCAGATTTTCTACATAGACAGTTGTGTCATCTACGAACAGTTTTATATTTTCCCTTCCAATATTTTAAATTTTTTTTCTTTGCCTTACTGCATTATCAGGGACTTCCAGTAGAGTTGAAAAGGAGTGCTGAGAGGGGACATCTTTGCCTTGTACCTGATCTTAGTGGAAATTCTTTGGATTTCTTACCATTAAGTATTATGTTGGCTGTAGGCTTTTATTTATTTATTTATTTATTTTATTGGTTGTGCTGGGTCTTTGTTGCTGTACACGGGCTTTCTCTAGTTGTGGCAAATGGGGGCTACTATTCATTGTGGTGCATGGGCTTCTCTTTGTGGTGGCCTCTCTTACTGTGGAGCACAGCCTCTAGGCACGTAGGCTTCAGTAGTTGCAGCACATGGGCTCAATAGTTGTGGCTCATGGGCTCTAGAGCGCAGGCTCAATAGTTGTGGCACATGGGCTTAGTTGCCCCGTGGCATGTGGTATCCTCCTGGGGCAGGGATCGAACCTGTGTCCCCTGCATTGGCAGGCAGATTCTTAACCACTGTGCCACCTAGGAAGTCCAGCTGTAGGCTTTTTGTAGATAGTCTTTATCAAGTTGAGAAAGTTCCCTCTATTCCTAGTTTACTGAGAGTTTTTTTTATCATGAATGGATGTTGAATTTTGTCAGATGCATTTTCTGCATCTATTGATATGATTATGTGATTTTCCTTTCCTAGTCTGTGATGTGATGGCTTACATTAATTGATTTCAGAATGCTGAATGAGTCTTGCATAGCTGGGATAAATCTCACTTCGTTGTGAAGTATAGTTCTTTTTATACACTGTTGAATTTGATTTGCTAATATTTTGTTGAGGAATTTTGCATTTGTGTTCATAAGAGAAAATGGTCTGTAGTTTCTTTTCTTATACTGTCTTTGGTTTGGCATTAGGGGAATGCTGCCCTCACAGAATGAGTTAGGAAGTATTCTCTCAGCTTCTATCCTCTGATAGAGATTGTAGATAATTAGTATAATTTCTTGGGACTTCCCTGGTGGTCCAGCAGTTAAGACTCTGAGCTCCCAATGCAGGGGACCCAGGTTCAATCTCTGGTCAGGGAACTAGATCCCACATGCCGCAACTAAGAGCCCTCATGCCACAACTAAAACTCCTGCACATGACAGTGAAGATCCTGTGTGCTGCAACTAAGACCTAGTGCAGCCAAATAAATAAATAAATAAATATTTTTTAAAAAGTAATATAATTTCTTCCTTTAATGTTTGGTAGGATTCATCAGTGAACCCATCTGGGCCTGTGCTTTCTATTTTGGAAGGTTATTATTGATTCCATTTTAAAAATAGATAAATGCCTATTCAGATTGTTTATTTTTTCTTGTGTGAGTTTTGGCAGTTTGTGTCTTTCAGCAGATTGGTACATCTCATATAAGTTATAAAATTTATGGGCATAGTGTTGTTCATTGTATTTCTTGCTTATCCTTTTAATTTCCATGGAATCTGTAATGACTTTTCCCTCTTTAATCTCTGATATTAGTAATTAGTGTCATCTCTTTTTGCCTTAGCCTGGCTAGAGGCTTATCACACTGATTGATCTTTTCAAAGAACGAGCTTTGGTTTCATTTTTTTCTGTATTGATTTCCTGTTTTCAATTTTATTGATTTCTGCCCTAATTCTTATTTATTTTCTTCTGCTTACTTTGGATTTAATTTGCTCTTCTTTTTCTAGTTTCCTAAGGTAGAAACTTAGATTATTGATTTTAGATCTTTCTTCTTTTCTAGTATATACATTCAGTGCTATAAATTTCCCTCTAAGCACTGCTTTTGCTGCATCCCACAGATTTTAATAATTTATGTTTTTATTTAGTTAAAAATATTTTAAAATTTTTCTTGAGACATCTTCTTTGACTCATGTATTAGTTGGAAATGTGTTGTTTAATCTCCACATACTTGGGGATCCTATTACCTTTCCATTATCGATTTCTGGTTTAATTCCATTGTGGTCTGAAAGCAGACATTGTATGATTTCTATTCTTTAACTTTGTTAAGGTGTGTTTTATGGCCCCAAATGTGATCTATCTTGATGAATGTTTCATGTGAGGAAAATGTATATTCTGCTCCTGTTGGATGAGGTAATTTATAGATGTCATTTACGTTTACCTCAAATTGATCGATGGAGTTGTTGAGTTTGACTTTGTCCTTATTGATTTTTTTGCCTGCTGGATTTGTCTATTTCAGATGGAAGAGTGTTGAAGTCTCCCTCTGTGTTAGTGGATTCATCTGTTTCTCCTTTCAGTTCTGTCAGTTTTTGATGCTCTGTTGTTAGGTGTGTACACATTAAGAATTGTTATGTCTTCTTGGAAGATTAACCCCTTTATCATTATGTCATGCCCTTCTTTATCCCTGATAACTTCCCTTACTTTGAAGTCCACTCTGTCTGAATTTAATATAGCTCTCCTGCTTTCTTTTGATTAGTGTTAGCACAATATATCTCTGTCTACTGAATCTATTTGTGTCATGATTTTAAAGAGGGTTTCTTGTAGACAGCATATAGTTGTATGCAGATTTTTGATCCATTCTGACAATTTCTGTCTTTTAATTGGTATATTGATACTGTTGATATTCAAAGTGATTATTGATGTAGTTGGATTAATGTATACGGTCTTTGTTATTGGTTTCTATTTGTTGTCCTTGTTCTTTGTTGCTGTTTTTGTCCTCCACTCTCATAACTGCCTTTTGTGGTTTTAAGTGAGCATTTTATATGATTCCGTTTCTCTCCTTTCTTGGCATATCAGTTAGACTTTTTTTTTTTACTTTCTTAGTGATTGCCCTAGAGTTTCTAATATATGTTTACAACTAATCCAAGTCCACTTTGAAATAACACTATTCCATTTCACAGGTTGCGTGAGTACCTTATAACAGCAAAATAATGCTAATTTCCTCCTCTAGATCCTTATATCATTGCTGTTATACATTTCACTTATATATAAAGCATACATAGCACATATTTACATAATATATATACATATGCATACATAATATATGCATAACATAAGCTTACACATGTATAAAACATACCTCAACGTAACATACATAACATGTATACATAAGCATACATTGTTGGTATTATTATTTTGAACAAACTGTTTTCTGTTAGATCAATTAGAATAGGATAATAAAAGTTTTTATTTTACTTTCACTTATTCCTTCTTCAGTAGTCTTCCTTTCTTTATGTTGGTTGAGTTTCTGACCTGTATTATTTTTCTTTTCTGTAAGGAACTTAATACTTCTTGCAAGGCAAATCTACTAGCAATAGATTCTCTCAATTTTTTTTTTTTTTTTGTCTGAGAAAGGCTTTATTTTTTTAATTCTCCTTCACCTTTGAAGGATAATTTCACAGTTTACAGAGTTCTAGGTTGGTGGGTTGTTTTTTTTTTTCTCTCTCAACACTTTAAATATTTCAGTCTACTTTTATTTGCGTGGTTTCTGAGGAGAGGTCAGATGTAATTATATTTGTTCCTCTATGGGTAAGGTAGTTTTTTTCCTCTGACTTCTTTGAGAATTTTTTATCTTTGATTTTCTGTAATTTGAAAATGATATCCCAAGGTATGGACTTTTTGGCATTTATCCTGCTTGGTGTTCTCTGAGCTTCCTGGAGCTGTAGTTCGGTGTCTGACATTAGTTTGGGGTAATAATCCATTATTGTTTCAAATGTTTCTTCTTTTCCCTTCTCTCTCTTCTACTTCTGATATTCCCATTATTCATATGTTATATCTTTTGTGGTTGTCCCATAGTCGTCAAATGTTCGTTCTTTTTTCTTTCCTTTTTACCCCCCAGTCATTGTTCTCTTTGTCTTTTAGTTTTGGAGGCTTCTATTGAGATATCCATATGCTCAGAGAGTCTTTCCTCAGCTGTGTCCAGTCTACTAGTAAGCCAATCAAGGCATCTTTCTTTTCTTTTTTCTTTTTTTGCTCTGTTTTTTATCTGTAGCATTTCTTTTTTGGTTTTTTTCATAGAATTTCCATCTCTGCTTACACTGTTCATCTGTTCTTGCATGCTGTCTACTTTATCCGTTGGAGCCCTGAGCATATTAATCATAGTTGTTTTAAATTCCTGGTCTAATACTTCCAACATCCATGCCATGTCTGGTTCTGATGCTTATTTGTCTGTTCAAACCGTGGAAATTTTTGCCTTTTGGTTTGCCGTGTAATTTTTTGTTGATAGCTGGACATGATGTTCTAGGTAAAAGGAACTGCTGTGAATAGGCTTTTAGTAATATGGTGATGACGTTTGTGGGAGGTGAGGAAATGTTGTATAGTCCTATGATTAGGGCTTAGTCTTTTAGTGAGCTTGTGCCTCTGGAGTTTGAACTTCACAAGTTTCTCAGTATTTTTATTCCCCTGTAGGTGGGGCAGGTTGCCTAGAATGGGCTGGGGTTGAGTATTTCCCTTCCCACAGGTCAGTTAGGCTTTGATAATACCCAGGTTAGGCTCTGGTGAATAGTTTTTCTGGAAGGTAGGCCTTGTTAAGAACGGAGTGCTTTGGAGTATTTAAAAATTATTCCTTTTCTCCTCTCCCTGCCAGAAGCCAGAGGGATTTTCTCTGGTATTCACTGTGGGAACCTGGTTGAAATCCTGGAAGTAAATCTCACAGTATTGTGGGCTCCCCTATGATGGGGCCCCCTGGAGTTTTTAACTTGCAGAGTTGTCTGTACTGAGCCTTCAGCGAGTCATCAATTGCGGTGAATTTTCCTACCCTGGCACTGGTTCCGTATGCGACTCTCTGCTCCAGGAAGCTGTGACTCCCTGTATCGGCCTGTCTTTCCAGTATTGGGGGTAGCAACTTGCCCTGTGTCCTTCCCTCTCTTATGTATCCAAGGAGTGGCTTGTTCCTTAGGTCACTGTTTCCCCATATTCTCCCTCCCTGAACCGCACTGTTTCCCCCTATTCTCACTTCCTGAGCTGCTGTGTTCCAGCCATTCTGTACCTTGCTCTTCACCCAGGACCTTCTCTCATGGTGTGTCCTTCTGCCCCATTTCTCCTGATTCAGTCTCTCTCCAGCCAGCACCGAAGGGAAGGTGGGAGGGAGGAGGGAAGGTGGGAGGGAGGAGGGAAGGTGGGAGGGAGGAGGGAAGGTGGGAGGGAAGAGGCAAGGTGGGGCTGTTTCCCTGGGTGCTTGCAACTAGAGTAGCACTGCTTTCATTGATTTCAACCTGTTGGACTTCTTAAAGAAAGGGTTCTGTGCTCCTAAAGATGTTATAAAGCCACCAAGAGATTATCCCTTTATTTTACAGGTTAAAACATTAAGGCTTAAGAGAGGTAATGAAACTACAGACATGCATCTTGGGGGCCTCTGAGGAGCTCCAGTTCTTTATGTCTCAGTGCAGGAAGAATTCAGTGAGAGGCAAAGTGATAGATAAGAAGCGATTTATTAATATGGGATGCTTGTGAGGTTTACAAGTGGGCTGGCAGGAGGGTACCACCCCAAGAACTTAGTGGGCTACAGTTTTATAATCAAAGGAAAAGAGGGGAGGGGGGAAGACCACCTTCTTCCTCACTCTTTGAGTCTTCCATCATTAACTCCTCCTACATGCCAGGCGGGGAGTTTTTGACCCTATAGGGCCCATCTGGGACTGTCATGGTGCTATGGAAAAAGTATTTCAGGTCTCAGTGTAATGAGGGTCTTTCACCTTGAAATGTCACCTTTCCCAAATTATTGCTTTTATGTGTGCAGAGAGCATGTCTTAGGGGTCATAAACTTACTGACATCCCTGGGCAGGTTATGGGTCTCATTCCACCATTGTTTTATTGTTTTGGGAGCATGTCTCATCCTTCTGTTGTGTGGTTTTGTTGCTAGGTAGGCCTGCTTTCTTGGGTGATCATTAACTTACGGGGGTCTCCCATACTTTTTTCTTTACTTATGACCCTTTAGAGGAATTAACTATTTAATCACCTACTTTGTCCCTTTGCTCTGTTCCTATCAGTAAGGTGACTCGCTCAAGAAACATAGCAGGTGTGTGGTAGATCTGAAAGGTACCCTGGGTGCCTTGATTGGAGCCCAGCGTTCCTTCCACCTCTCACTGTAAGAATATATTTGAGAAACTATTGGTTTGCCAGATGTTCATGACTAACTAGTCTCACCTGCCCTCAAAGTTAGATGATGGAACGAGGGAGACAGACCCATGACACTGGGGGCTTCCTGATCATGGAGTGTGTCCTGCCTAGGAAAGTGAGCACGTCACCTTTGCTTGTAACAACTGACAGTTGACGTTCAGGGTTAAAGGTCACTAGGAGTTATCTTCTGTCAGCTGTGCCTTCTCACTGTAGCCCAGTGATTAAGAGCCAGGTATCCGAGTTCGGTTCCCAGCTCTACGACTTGGAAGCTGGATAACTTCGGCAGATTACTTAAGTGTCCCTTGTCAAGCGGGGCAATAATCACACGTACGTTGGGAGATCAGCATGATGTTGAGAACGTAATGCGTATGAGCCACTTGGGGCAGCACCTGACCCTCACTAAGGACTAGACGAGGGTTAGTTGTTGCCATCGTCGAGGAAGATAGTTGGGGGAGACGCAGCTCATGGCAAAGCCGTCCCCCACGGAGGCCCAGGGGCCACTTTCTGCAGAAACCCTGAGGTTTATTCATTGGCATATGGATCTTAGGCATTTATGATTTTTATTTTTGTTTTTTGTTTTTTTATTTTACTTATGGCAAAGGTTTAAATAAAATACTTTAGGTGCATAGAGAGATTTTAATGACCATAGAAATATTAAAACAATATTTCTTTTTTTTTAAAGATTTATTTATTTATTTACCCATTTTGGCTGCGTTGGGTCTTCGTTGTTGTCCGTGGCTTTCTCTACTTGTGGCGAGTGGGGGGCTACTTGTCATTGCGCTGTGCGGGCTTCTCAATCCAGTGGCTTCTCTTGTTGTGGAGCACAGGCTCTAGGCGCATGGGCTTCAGTAGTTGTGGTGGGTGAGCTCAGTAGTTGTGGCTCCCAGGCTCTGTAGCTCAGGCTCAGTAGTTGTGGCACATGGGTTTAATTGCTCCGAGGCATGTGGGATCTTCCTGGCCCAGGGATTGAACCTGTGTCCCCTGCACTGGCAGGTGGATTCTTAACCACTTAGCCACCAGGGAAGTCCCTAAAATAATATTTCTATATTATAAAGTAATGGCTCAGGACTTCCCTGGCAGTCCAGTGGTTAAGACTCTGAGCTTCCAGTGCAGGGGACCCAGGTTTGATCCCTGGTCAGGGAACTAGATCCCACATGCTGCAACTAAAAGAGCCCACATTCTGCAACTAAGACTTGCTACAGCCAAATAGATAAATAAGTATTTTTTAAAAAATAAGTTAATGGCTCAAAATTACATATATTTTATGTGTTTTAATTAGAGTGTGGTCATGGCTTAAGGGATAATTGAATGCTTGTCTGCTATGCTTTTATTTTATTAATACAGTTGAAACTCTGTTAACCAGCTTCCATTCCACCAGCTCCCCTGTATAACTGGCATTTTAAATTCCCTCTGTAGAGCCATGGTCCACAATGACTGCACGAGAATAATGGGCTACTGCAGGGACACCCTGTGCCTCTGCTCCCACCAGCCAGCTGCAAACTTACCAAGAGTCAGATGGCTTTGTTCCTAGTTAGTTAGTGCCTGTTGTACTTATTATAATTATATAATTCAGTGAAATACTTAGTAAACCCATAACATATTAAAATGAATCTTTTTTTTCTGTGAAAAGTAAGTTGAACGCTTGGGGGAAACTTGATAAAGGTGAGTCACTAAAAATTGCCAGGATGTGGGTGACACAGTTGTGAAAGATAGGAGAAAAAAAAATTGTTCAAAACCCGTAAAGATTCTATACTTAGATTGTTTCATAACTGTAAGCTCCTATTCTACTTTTTAAAAAGAAGCAAAACAAATTTGGAAAAGTTAGATGATGTCTTATGGGTGTGATTTATTAAAAAAAAAATACCAGGGAACTGTGGTCAGCAGACTCAAGAAGAAGCCTTGGCTGGCCTACATTAGGAGGCTGGCACACCAGTGCACACTTACTTGTGCCTTTGTAGGTACATGTGTTTAAGTTTACTGTTAAATGATTTCCTGCTTTAACCAACATTTTCATTAATCTACTAACAGTCCAGATCACTTCAGGTAAAAGCATTAGCTCTCGTGTGCGGTTCTGGCTGGTCCATGGGTGAGTGTGCGTGCTTGGGGGTGGGAGAGTGAGGTGTGCCGTGGAGCCCGTGCAGAGTTTGAGCAGGATGGGTGTGCGTGGGAGGTGTGCTTAGGCTGCAGCCGTGCTGCAGGTTATGTGACGGCAGTGAGCGTTGCCCTGTGGTTCTGTGGGCCTGGCCTGTGAGTCCACTGCCGGGTGCTCAGCTGTGCCTGACACCCGCAGCTCCCAGGGTCTAGCTCTACCTCTTTTAGGAGTGGGGTCACGCAGTGGCTAGTGCTTTTTGTAGTCAGCCTGGGTTTTGAAATCACAGCCCTGCTGTGTGATGGTGAGCCAGTAACTTAACTTTTCTGAGCTCTGTATTCTCCGTTAGTAAATTGGCGTGTGAGTGTGTGTGTGTGTATGTATGAATACCCTTCCCTGTTGGGTGGGTGTGAGCGTTAAGGTCATAAATAAGAACTGCTTCGTTCAGTGTCTGGCTCATTGTAAGTGCTCAGTAAAGAGTGGTTACACTATCCAGTCCTGCTGGTATTGCTGCCACTGTTGTTATCCTGCCTCCATCGAGCCAGTAAGTGAAGTGGATCTTTATTATCCATAAACAAAGTAGAGGGTGCCTTTCTAGAGGATGGGTGTGAAGCCTGGGCTGACTGGGATGGTGTGCTTATCCTTCTGGGCTTGCCTCTGCTAGCCGCTGCCCTGCTCTGACCCTTTGTTTTTTTTGCTTCCCTCTTGACCCCTCAGGCCAGGTAGATACAGTTATTTGTGTGCATGGCTGGTGTTCTTAGGAGACTGTTCTGGTTTTGCTGGCTGGAACCATGCCTGGTGGCTTACCCCCAGTTTGTAGCAGAGGGTCCAGCCCAGACAAAGCCGGTGGATAGTTGGTGAATTTGGGGAAGTCATTCATGCCCAGTACCTGTAGCATGGTATTTATTTGTGGTTTTCCTTGTAAGGCACAGCTCTGTCTGTACCAGGAAAGAATTTAGTCATGCTACTGCCCTGTGCTGATGTTTTATAGCCAAGCCTCCTAGAGAGGGAACCACAGAGAAAGGTGACCAGCTGCCTGGCTGATGGAGTTTCAGTGGTCATGGGAGTTGGCTGGGCTGCTTGCGCCTTGCTGAATTAGCACCCAGTCATCTCCGACAGCTCCCTGGGGAGCGGCAGTTGTGCTCAGCAGCTCTGCCCCAGCAGTCCTCTCCACCTCCACTGGCCACACACTTCTGGGGGCCCACGAATCAGAAGGGCCATGGCTGCGTGACACTGCTCCATGAAAATCGCTGCATTCTTGAGAGGAGCAGTGGCTTTGGCTCATAACCCTGGCTGGGATGTGTGGTTATCCTACTCAGCATGCGAAACAGGCACAGAGAACTCTGGTGCCTTGTTCAGGGCCACCGAGGAAGGGAGTGATTGGCCCATGTCTGCCGTCGTATTTGGAGATGGGAGCTGGGAAGGGGAAGCTGCCTGCACCCTGTACCGTCTGCCAGTCCTGGGCCCACCTGTGGCAGGGACCCTACTCTCAGTGACTCGAATCAGTTCTTGCCACTAGTTCAAGTCTTTCAGGAGGCATCTCATTGCCTTAGGCCACAGGGCATGCTGCTGAACGTGGCCTTAGGGGGCCAGTGGGCTCATCTCCCCTGTCTCAGGTCTGCTTGGCCTCTTTCAGTTCTTCAAACGCACTGCCTTCCCTACAGGCCCTGCCTCAAGCTGACCTTTTGCTGGGAGGGCTCTCTCCTCCTGGTGACTCCTGGTCACCCTTCAGGGGAGCCTCGTTCCACCCACCCCTGTGCTTTTCTTTTGCAGCCCTTACTACCACTTGTAATTATTGTGTTTCTTTGTGTTCTTCTCTGTGGTCTACCTCCCTGATGGGGCTGGGGATTCCATGGGGGGCAGGGACCCTGTCTGTCCTGACCAGGTGTATCCCCAGCACCTCACATGGTACGTGGCACGTGGTGGGTGTCTGGAGCCTGCTTGAGGAAGGAATGATGAGTGAAGGGCTCACTACCCTTCCCAGGGCAGAAATACTCTGTTCTTGCTGCTCGGGGTTTGTCTGTCCTCACCGTGTGCACACGTGTGGGTGGTACTGTCCACACCCTCTTGGCAGGGGCTGCAGTTCCTTAGGTGCCATCTTTTCTGTTTGGCCTCTTGGGAAGGGGTTTCTTTCTAATGAAGTGTTGTTCACCTTTTTGACTGGAAATCCACAGCAAATAATATACATTCATATATAAATGCATACTGTTTGTAGGCACACAAAACAAACAGAAATTTCATACAATTTTAACTGTTACATCTAGTAAAGCTAAGTACTATTTTCTCTTCCAATGGATTAAAAAACATTCCCATCGTGACCCTTGAAATTGATTTCATGGCTCTTTAATTCAATCCCCTGGCCTGCTAAGGGGTTGCCACCCACAGTTTGAGAAGCACTGCTCCGAAGGCTGCCCCTGGCTGTGTGGCCACCCCCGCGCCCGCCCCAGTCATTGTTGCATCTTCCTCTCCCCCCTCCTCTGTGCCATGGGTGCTCCTGCGGATAAGAGGTGGTCCCTCCCTGCCTTTGAGGTACTCACAGTCCTCAGGGGAGACAGATGGGCAGGGAAGGAGTTGTGTCACGCTGCACTGTAGGGTGCAGTGAGGGCCAAACGCAGCAGGTCATGCCTCCCCCGGTGCGCTGAGGGGGGTAGTGGGGGGGAAGGTTGGGGAGGGTAGGCTGTGCTGCGAAGGTGAGTTTTAACTTAGGACTTGAAGTATGAGGTGGGACCTGCCAAAGGGAAAGGCGAGTGCAGAGATTCACCTATGCAAAGGTTTGGAAGTCAGAACAGGGTTTCATGAGTTCACAAATTCATGTGCTGGGAGCTTAGGGGGCTGAGTGGAGGTGATGATGGAAGAGTTGCTGAAGAGGCTGGGAGGCCCAGGGTGAAGGGATTGGGCAGTGTCTGTCCTTTGGGTAACAGGGAGCCGGTAGAGCTGTACCTGCCTGGAAATTCTATGATGAGATTAGTTTTACTTTGATTCTTTTTTTTTTTTTTTTTGAGGCAGTGCACATTTTATTAGATGTTTGTTCTGATGACTTTAGAATTGGTGGACTCATGATCCATGTTAAATGTATAGGATATTTTGGAAAGGGCCTTTCTGATGACATTTCTTTCCCATTATGTCAACAATAACTATATTTTAACTTTAGACATGGTGCTCTAAACTTGAATGCCTGTTGAAATATGAACTGTAACAAAAAGTAGTCTTGCAGAAAGCCGATGGTTTGAAGGGCAGTAGCTTATTGGAGAGTGGTTGTATTTGTTTGCTCTGGCTGCTGACAAATTACCATAAACTTGGTGGGTTAAAACAACACAAATTCATTCTCTTAGAGTTCTGGAGGGCAGAAGTCCAAATCAGTCTCACTGGGCTAAAGTCAAGGTGTCAGCTGGGCTGGTTCCTTCCAGAGGCTCCAGGTGAGAATGTGTCCCTGGCCTCTTTCAGCTCCTGGTGGCTGCCAGCATTCCTCGGCCCATGGCCACATCACTCTAATCTGCCTCCCAGATCACATCGCCTGCTCCTCTTCTTATGGTGATATCTTCCTCTGCCTCCCTCTTATAAGGACACTTGTGATGACATTTCGGGCCCTCTCAGATCATCCAGGATAATCTCATCTCAAGTTCTTAATAAAATCACATCTGCAAGTCCTGTTTGGTTATTGCTCCTTTTTTTTTTTTTCTTTTTTAATTATTTCAAATAGCATTGTCCTGGTATCCTTGTACATGTGTCTCTGTGTCCTTGTGAGAATCTATCTGAAGAGTTGATTTGTGCAAGAGGAGACGCTGCATCATCTTTATTAGGGTAGCTGTTGCCAGTCAGAGCCCCCCCGGCCCCGCTTTTCGTTTCTCTTGATGGGGCTTGTAGTCAGGAGGGACAGAGCTGACTGGGCACCCTGAAGGGAGCCTGCTCTCCTCTGCCCCTGTCTTCCGGACATGTACAAAGTAGTGGTAGAGCCCAAAACCTGGCTGTGCAGGGTGTTGGTAGAGCTGTGAGCTTTTGAAGGATTTGATGGGGCGTTTTCCAGCCTGTCAGCTTCGAAAATTCTAGCGGATGATCAGAGTTGAAATGAATGTTGAAAAAAATGAAGTTGGACATTTTAACTGTATGTGGAGAAATCGAACTGAAATATGTAAACCTAGAAACAGAGGTTTTCTTATTAATTACGTAGATTGCTGGTTTTGGTTGGCTGGGTTTTAAATTTGTATTGGAGTGTAGTTGATGCACAGTGTTGTTGCTGATGTGTGTTTTTAGAAGTGCAGCCTGAACACTGCAGCTGTCAAGGTGACATTTGGCTGCCTGTTGGTCTCTGACTTTTCATTTAAGATCAGTATAGCTGAGTGTTTGTTGAGCAAAACAGCAGGCATCTAGCACAGTGCCCGGAAGGACACAGAAGTTCCTCTCAAAGGTTTTTCAGATGACGGTGGGTTCTTTAAAGAGCAAGCACTGTACGAGAATGGCCTTGAACATCAGCCAGCAGAACTCCATTTAAATTGGCTGTGAGCTCTAAGTAGTACACGGGCAGGACACCTGGTCAGTGCAGAGGCCTCTGCTCACCGGAGTGGATAGCATGAGCAGTTGGAGAAGCGTGTACTTTACTGACCCCCGTGTGGCAGTCACAGAATTGGGTTTCATCACATAAGATCTAAAGCAAGGGTTGGCTCTATAGTGTTTCAGCTTAAAGAGGCTTTCGCTTTGAGCCTAATCCGGTTTCTTCATCACCTAAGGTGTGGCAGGTGGTACCTCCCCCAGCCAGGGCTCAGTCCCTCAGCCACAGGTGAGAGCATGGCCTTTGTGCAGGTGGGCCTCAAGACAAGGTAGGAATGGCAAGACCATGTTGGGGAGAAAGAGGGTGTGTGGAAGTTCTGAGTCATTTAAATCGCCGTTCTCTCTCCCCAGGCATGTTCTGTTGTTCCCTCTTCTCTCATTCCTGCTTCCTGCATCCACCCTTTGAGGACCAGGGCTGAGTAGCACACTTTGAAGGCTCAGCCAAATGACCAGGAGAATTTAACTCCCCAAATCGATGGTGTTGGTAGTAACATGCCACATGTGAGTGAAGTCTGCAGTGAGACCCTGGCCATAAGCAGGGCCAGTGAAACTTTATAGTGTAGCAGTTCCAGTGTACTCAGCTAATTGTATCAAAGAAACGAGCAAAACTATATGAAGCATTTGTGAAAGTTTCTTTTTTTCTTGAGCAACTATTTTGAAACAGCTTTCTCCACAATTCTGTAATTTTTATAAAATCTGACTTTACTTCAACATTGCTCATTGGGTTATATTGGGGATTTTACTGGAATTCCTCTATGCAGTTGTCTGGGAAGATGTGTAGCATGGTTGCCAGGCACTAGAGGAGACTTAAGAAATAAATTGCACATGTAACATGTTTTACATTGTTTGTTTGCCAACTCACTCTTGGTCTCAGTAGATAAACCATAAGAAAACTTTTATCAGGTGTAAACATATAAGCAGGTATAATTGCCAGGTTCTGGGTGACTCCTTGTTAAAACAATTAGAATGTGGGAACTTAAGTGTATTAAGTAATTCCTCTGCATTCTTCTAAATTCTTAAAGCACTTTAATGGAATTCAACTAAAGCAAAAAAAAATCATGCTTTCAAAAACATAAAACATTGAAAAATGACTATTTTATATGAGAATGTCATCTGATTCATACTAGAGATGAAGCTACCTTCCCCCCCTTCCTTTAATCTACCTCAGGAAACTCCAAATGATGCACATTTTTTTCTCCTCTTTGTTTCTTTCTTTACTTTTAAATATTTATTTAGTTAGTTGTGCTGGGTCTTAATTGTGGCAGACAGGCTCCTTAGTTGCAGCACGTGGACTCCTTAGTTGAGGTGCGCCAGGCTCCTTAGTTGCAGCTTGCTGACTCCTTAGTTGTGGCACATGGGCTCCTTAGTTGTAGCTCACAGGCTCCTTAGTTGCGGCAGGCAGGCTCCTTAGTTGTGGCATGTGAACTCTTAGTTGCAGTAAGTATGCAGGATCTAGTCCCCTGACCAGGAATTGAACCCCGGGCGCCCTGCATTGGGAGCGCAGAGTCTTATCCACTGCACCATCAGGGAAGTCCCTGTTTTTTTTTATTTTAATAACCTTACTGAAGTATAATTTATCTGTGTTAGGTGTACCAGCTGATGGAGTTTAGAAATTATACGTAGTCATGTAAACACCTCCATAATTAAGATATAGAGCATTTCTACCAGCTACAAAGTTCCCTCATGCCCCTTTGCATGAAATTTTTAAGAATTTCATACATATGGACTCATACTGTATTTGTATTTGTCTTCTTTCACTTAGCACCATCTTTTTGAGACTCATCTATATTGTTGAGTGTTTTCATGCAGTAAGTATGGATATGTCACAATTTGGTTATCCACTCACCAATTGACGGAGTTTTGGTTTACATCCAGTTTGTGGCTGTTATGAATAACGCTTGCTCTGCGTATTCGCATCCAAGTCCTACGTGTAGACATGTTTTCATTTCCTTTGGGTAAATATGTGGGATTGGGATTGCTGAGCTGTTTAGTTAGGTGTATGTTCAACTTGATAAGATACTGCTCTGCTGTCCTCCCGGTGGCTGCACCATTCTGCCTTCCCGTTAGCGGTGCGTGACTGTTGCAGTTGCTTCACGTTGTTCTAACACTTGGCATTGCCAGCATTTTTCACCTTAGCCATTGTGGTGGGTGTGGTTCGCTTTGGTTTTAAGTTGCGTTTCCCTGATGATTAATAACGTTGAGTATCTTTTCATGTGCTTGTTGGCCATCTGTATGTCTTTGGAGAAATTGCTATTCAAGTCCTTCACCCACTTTTTAGCTGAGTTGTTTATTCTCTTGAGTTGTAAGAGTTCTTTATATTTTCTGAATGTAAGCCTCTTGTCAGATATAGGTTTTGCAAATATTTTTCAAAGGAAAACTTTCACATCTTGATAAAAGTTCATTTTATCACTTTACTCTTTTACAGATTATGCTTTTTTGTGTTCTTTGTAGGTAATTTTTGCTTAATCCAATGTCATAAATATTTTCTTGCCTGTGTTCTTCCAGAAGTTTAATGGTTTTAATTCTTACTCATTTACATATTTTAAGTTAATTTTTATGTATTATGTGAAGTAAGGGTTGAAGTTCATTTTTTCCCATACAGATAACCAACTGTAGTACCACGTTTTGAAAAGACTGTCTTTTCCCCATTGAATTTCTTGGCACCCTCGTTGAACATCAGTTGGCATTATTACATGCTTAGCATGGTCCCATGGCTCGTTGATTCTTCCTTCCTTTGTCTTTCTTCTCTCTTGTTTTATTTTGGATCATTTCTGTCGCACTGCCATCAAGTTCACTAATCTTTCCTTCTGCAGTGTCTCATCTGCTGTTAATCCCATCTAGTGTATTTTCATCATAGATTTAGTTTTATCTCTAGAATTTTTTAAATTGAAGTATAGTTGATTTACAGTGTTATGTTAGTTTCAGGTATACAGCAGAGTGATTCAGTTATATATTCTTTTTCAGATTCTTTTCTATTATAGGTTGTTATAAGATATTGAATATAGTTTCCTGTGCTGTACAGTAGGTCCATGCTGTTTATCTGTTTTATACATAGTAGTGTGTATATGTTAATCCCAAACTCCTAATTTATTCCTCCCCACCGCCTTCCCCCTTTGGTAACCATAACTTTGCTTTCTATGTCTGTGAGTCTGTTTCTATTTTATAGATAAGTTCGTTTGTGTCAGTTTCTTTGATTCCGCATATAAGCGATGTCATATAATATTTGTCTTTCTCTGTCTGAGTTACTTTTCTTAGTATGGTAATCTCTAGGTCCAAACATGTTGCTGCAAATGGCAGTATTTCATTCTTTTTTCTATGGCTAATGTTCCATTGTATATGTGTACCACCTCTTTTTTATCCATTCATCTGTGGACAGGCATTTAGGTTGCTTGCATGTCTTAGCTATTGTAAATAGTGCTGCAGTGAACTTTGGGGTGCATGTATCTTTTTGAATTAGAGTTTTCTTCTTTTCTGGTTATAGTCCCAGGAGTGGTATGGTAACTCGATTTTTAGTCTTTGAAGGAACATGCATACTTTTCCCCATAGTGGCTGAACCAGCTTACATTTCCATCAGCAGTGTAGGAGGGTTCCTTTTTCTCCATATCCTCCCCCAGCATTTATTATCTGTAGACTTTTTGATGATGGCCACTCTGACTGGTGTGAGGTGACACCTCATTGTAGTTTTGATTTGCCTTTCTCTAATAATTAGCAATGTTGAGCATCTTTTCACATGCCTGTTGGCCTTCTATATGTCTTCTTTGGAGAAATGTCTTATTTAGGTCTTCTGTCCATTTTTTTGATTGTGTTGGGTTTTGTTTTTTTTTTTTAAATATTGAGCTGTGTAGGCTGTTTGTATATTTTGAAAATTAATCTCTTCTTGGCTGCATCATTTGCAAATGTTTTCTCCCATTCTGTAAGTTGTCTTTTCATTTTATTTCTGGTTTCCTTTGCGGTGTAAAAGATTTTAAGTTTAATTAGGTTCCATTTGTTTATTTTTGCTCTTTCCATTACTCTAGGAGACGGATCTAATAAAATATTGCTGCGATTTATGTCAAAGAGGGTTCTGCCTATGTTTTCCTCTATCTCTAGAAATTTTGATTTGGATTTTTTTTTTAGCATCTTCCATATCTCTATTTAACATGTTCAGTCTTTCTTCTAGCTTCTCAAACATGGGGAAACAGTTATAATAACTTCTAAAATCTTTGTCTACTAATTTTATTATTTGTCATTTTTGAGTCTGTTTCTGTTTATTGATTTTTCTCCTTATAATGAGTTGTATTTTCCTGCTTCTTTGCATCCAATAATTTTTTATTGGATGCCCAACATTATGAGTTTTACCTTTTTGGGTGCCAGATTTTTGTGTATGTTCCTGTACATGCATTCTTAAGCTTTGTTTCAGAATGTAGTTTACTCAAATAGTTTGATACTTTTGAAGTTCACTTTTAAGCTTTTTTAGGTGGTATGAGAGCAGCCTTTAGTCTAAGGATAATGTCAGTAACCTTTTTCTGAGTATGCTACCTGATGTCCCATGACGTGTGAGGTTTTCCACTCTGGCTAGTGGGACTAGACATGTGTGAGCCCCAGGGATGGTTCCCTCTGCTCCTCTCAGCAGATTCTTTCCCCATTCTTGGATAGCTTTCTTACACCCAAGCCTGATAGTACTCAGCTGGAGATCTGGGAACCCTCTGATGTTTCTGCAGCTCTCTGTACAGCTCTCTTCTCTCCATTACTGTGCCCTGTGAACTCCACCTGTCTTGGGATTCCCAGCTCTGTCTTATCAATTCATGGGAGAGCTCCACTTGGGTTCCTCCTGCCTGCACCATGGCCTGGAAAGTCTCCAGGCAGTAAGCTTGGGCAGGAAGGGGGCTCACCTCATTTGTTTTCCACCTTGCAGGGATCACTGTCCTGTGCAGCCTGATGCCCAGTATCTGAAAATCATTGTTTCCTATATTTTGTTCAGTTTTTCAGTTGTTTCAGTTGACTGTAAATCCAGTCCCTCTTAGTCCATCTTCACTGGAGGTAGAAATCCCAACCAATTTTTGAAAAGTTTTAATGAAATAATTTTAGCACACAGGCAAGTTTAGAGTATAGAACATTGATTACCTGGGTAGCCACTACTAAACTATATAATTTTGTTGTATTTCTGCTGCACTTTTTAAAACACAAACTAAAACATTACAGATACAGTTTAAATCCTCTCTCGTCTCCATGATCCCATTCTTTTCTTGCCCTTCACAGAGGTAACCAGTATTCTGTATTTCATAATTATCATTCTTATGTGGATTTTTAATAGTTTTACTACATATGTATGTATCTATAAATTATATCTATTAATAGTATTATCTTGAAGAGTTAAAAATATCATGTTGTACGTGTCATTCTTCAATTTTCTTTCTTTTCTTACTCAGCATTTAAAAAATATTTTTCCATATGATCTGTGTAGCTTTAGATAGAATGAACATTCCACAAGGACAAGAATATTTGTTCACTAGCATATCCCAAACACATAGAACAGTGCCTGGCACATAGTAGGCAATTAATATTTGTTGAATGAATGAATTCACTTTAAGTGATGTATTGTATTTATGTGAATATGCTACAGTTTATTCTCTTGTCAATAGGTGTTTAGATTGTTAGGTGGATTTTGCTAATATAAATAGTGCTGCAGTGGATGTTCTTGTTTGTGTCTCCTTGTGCACATGTTGAAGAAGTTAAGAAATGCTGGGTTGCTGGGTGTTAGGGCAAAAACCTCTTCAATTTATCTGTGTGTTGCTGAATTTTTCTCCTTGGTAATAATTCCCATTTATACTCTCACTAGCAGTGTATGAGAGTTCTCATTTCTCCATATCCTTACCAACATTTGCTATTATCAGGTTTTAGTTTTTGCCAATTGTATGTATATGACATTACGTTTTGCTTTACCATTAAAAAAAATTTTTGATTTTTCCCAAAAGAAATTCAATGTCTTCTTTTCGTCCTGGGAGAGGGCATAACGACAGTCGGAGGAGTGTGTTTTATACCAATGAAGAGTGGGAGCTTTTAGATCCAAGCCCTAAGGACCTGGAGGAGTCCATGGTACAAGAAGAAAGAAAGAAGCAGGTCCCTGAAGGAAACAAAGGTATGGACGTGGCTCCTGTTGTCTGTCATTCTCTCCGCTGCCATCTGTTAACCACTGGTGATGTGGGAGACCCTTTGGCAGCAGGTATTGCTGGGAGCGTGAGGCCCCATGGGAATTGTGTTCTCTTTGTGGGAAATAAAACATCAAGGCTTAAAAATGCAATGTCACAAGAAATAAATAACTGTGCAATCCTGTGGTTCTGAAACTTTTGCAGGAGATAGAAGATCCAGAAGTCATGATGCTCTTTACAGAAATACTGATGTAAAAAAAAATAAAACTTCTTATTTATAGAAATTTGTTAATGCATACAAAAGTAGAAGATGTAGTGTTATACTCCACAGTTTTGAACTTATGGCCTCTCTTCTTTCCTCTGTATCTCCTCTAAGCTCCTGCCCCTCCTGGCACCCACCACCAGCTGGGTTATTTTAAAGTAAATTCTAGATATTAATCCATTGCATCTGTAAACATTTTAGTATGTATCTCTAAGAGATGACTCTTTAAAAGAACCACAGCTTTATCATTCCCTAAACACTTACAGTAAATCCTTCTTTTCTGTTTCCCCAGTTGTTCCATAAATGTTTGCTCTCACTTGGTCTGAGCAAATGAGGCACTAACGAGGCCTCAAGGCCAAGTATGTTTAGTTGTGCGTCTTCTTAGGTCCCTTTCAGTCTGAACGGCTCTCCGTTTTTTTTTTTTTGCCTTCCATTTCCCTTCCATGCTTGTCAAAGAAACAGGGTCTCCGTGCCAAGGAATTGCCCACATTCTGGATTTTGCTGATTGTGTTTCTGCGGGGTCACAGAATATGCTCCTCCGTCCCTGTATTTCCTGTACACTTGTCGCTAGAGCAGAGGCCTGTCTGCATTCACGGTTGACTTTTAATTATGACAAGAATATTTTGGGGTGGGGTGGGGGCTAGGGGTGCTGTGTATGTCTAGTTGCATCACATCTGGAACCACATCATATCTGGTTTTCCTTCTTTTTGTGATATTAAGGTCAGTCAGGATTTAGGGTGTCAGCCTGACCTATTCATACATCTCCCCGTCGGCGTTTTGCCTGATGCATTAAGCAAAGGCAACTTCATGGTCCGACATCCATCATGGTCCTAAAATCCATTGAGGGAATGTTGATGTTTTAAATGTAAAATAACAGCAAATGCCTTATGCTTGATTCTAGCACGAGCTGGCAGGAAGAGGAGGCAGGATTTTAGGAAATCTTTACCGAGAGCACATATTTACTAAAGGAAGTATTTTTTCTGTCCCGTGGGAAAGGACCACCATGACTTGCTTTGGTGGGGAGTCTGCTTGTGATCCACAGGACGGTAGCGTGGAACCCTATGGTCCAGCGTGACGTGGTGAAGATGGGGGTGACGTGCCTCGTGACCCCAGTGGAGCCAGTGGAGGCACCCAGGAGAGGGGCTCATTGTGAACTGGGACTGCCTCCTAGAGGAACAGGGATTTTGGGCTGGGGAATTGGATCGTTGAAGATAAACATTGTTGGCTCTGATTTCTCCCCAGAGACTCTGGGAATGAAATAGAAGAGTGAATCGTAGAAAGATTGGGAAGGAGAATCAGTGAGGCTTAATGACTCAGGCAGGGCAAGAAACTCCCAGCACCCTTGGAGAGCAGCTTCTCTTCTGGGAGCAGCCTTCTCAGCCTCTGCCCAGCCCCTCATCCCTTTGAGAGGGAGCCTGTGTGAGAGACATGGAAGGACAAAGATGTCTCTGGATTTTTATCTTGATGATTCATGGATATTTCCTGTAATAGCGCCAAGAATCAGCCTGCCAGCTTCTTATCCATGTTATTCATGGGAAGTAAGCTCATCTTCATACATACGGAAAAGTCCCGCAGTCAGAAATGTATCGCTCAGTGGATGTTCACCAAGTGAACATATCCATGTAGCCAGCACTTACCTGAAGAAACAGGACAGTACGGGAGTCAGCCTCCATCCCCAAACCCCTTCCAGTCACTACCTCACCTCCCACCCCCTGCCCCCGAAACCACTGTCCTGCATCCTTAACATCAGAGACTTGTTTTGCCTGTTTTCTAAATTTATGTAAATGGAATCTATATAGTATGTACTCTGCTCTATTTTTAATATATATTTGAATCCATTCATACTAAAATTTATTTGGATCCCTCAATATTTTTAAATACTCATTTTTCAGGAAGAGAATAAAATGTGTTTACAATTAAGAAAACAAAAATTTGGGGGTTTTTGGTTTGTTTTTTTTTTTAGTAAGGACAGATTAGCAAAAAATAAGCAGCCAGGGATCCCTAGTATATCTCTAAGTCCTACCCTCTAACTTTGTAAATGCAGGACCTGTCCTCATTAAGGTGCCTGAGGAGGGGACACTTTGTTTTCAGGATGCTGTAGGAAATTGGAGCAATCATGTTCTTTGCTGGTCTGTGTCTCTGTTTCCTTTGTTCCTCAAAGTACCTGAAATAGGAAAATGGTGATGTGAACATATAGGCTTAGAGCGGATCTTTTGGAAGATAAACTTAACGTTACAAAAGAATCTTGAGAGAGGTATAGTACAGTTTTTTCATAAATTCCTCATTAGTGCTAATTTACAGTCTGACTTTTTTCGTCCGTCTTAATGCAAAAATTGAGCAAATAGAGAAAATTTTCTTTAAAAGTGACCACATGAAAGGTCATCTTTGGTTTTGAGCTTGGTTATTATCAAGAATGAAGTAGGAGCAGAGAGTGACGCCTGCAGAACTCCTTAGAGGATGATAGGTGAGATGTTAATGCATTTTACTGGAATTTCTGAAAGGGAAATTTTGGCCTGAACTTAAACAGGTTTTGTTTTTATGTAGGAGTAACTGGCTCAGGATTTCCCTTTGATTTTGGACGTATTCCCTACAAAGGAAAGCGCCCTTTGAAAGACATGATTGGATCGTACAAAAATCGCCACAGTAGTGGTGACCCTTCAGCCGAGGGGTCATCGGGCAGTGGTAACACCAGCAGGCCGGCCTCCGAGATGCAGCTGCAGGTCCAGAACCAGCAGGAAGAGCTGGAAAGGTTAAGGAAAGACTTATCCAGTCAGAAGGTAATTCTTTTTTTTTTTTTTTAAAGTATTTATTTATTTATTTATGGCTGCGTCAGGTCTTAGTTGCGGTGGGTGGGCTCTTCTTTGTGGCACGCGGGCTTCTCTCTAGTTGTGGCTCCTGGGCTCCAGAGCGCATGGGCCCTCTAGTTGTGGCGCACGGGCTTAGTTGCCCTGCAGCACGTGGGATCTTCGTTCCCCGACCAGGGATCGAACCCGCATCCCCTGCCTTGGAAGGTGGATTTTTAACCACTGGACCACCAGGGAAGTCCCAGAAGGTAATTCTTCTCCCTCGCATTTCTGTCTCATCTCATGTAAGCAGGCCAGGGACCAGGAGAGCAAAACCCAATTTGCATATTTCTCTGACTCCGTTATTTCCCAGAAGGTGCTTTTTGCCTAAGGGTTGTACGTTGCCGTGGTCACTGACCTGGGCACTGCTGCTCTGCTTGGTCGTTTGTTCACAGACGTTTGAAATTCTGACAAGAGTGACGACCCCTCCGAGTGGGTCAGGGAGGGTGTTGTCTGCACCTTGCCCGCTCCTGCCCTGACATCGAATCTCTCTGAGCGGAGCTTCCGCCCAAAGCCCGTGAACAGTTGTTAAAAGTTTCCACATCCTGTTAAACAGCAGCTTCCTTTTGAGCGGATCACACCTAATTATACTTAATTCCTCAGCAGGTCAATGAATTTAGAGCTCAGATTTTTTAATACGGGTGAAGATTTACTGGGAACGATTGCTAACTGCAGTCTGCCTGTTCACTATTTCCTGTTTCCTATTATTGTTCTCTGCAGACAGGCTTTATGGAATCAATGTTTTTCCTTCTCTATTTTTGAGATCCTTCAAGAGGAAGTTGGGTATTAAAATATTTCCAGTAAAGTTTCTACATTTGCTCAGATACCAATGGTTGCTCTATGTAGAGTTGTCAGAATTTCTGCTTCCCCCCTCCCGTCCCTGCCCCCCCCCCCATCCTCCCCTGATTCGCAGGAGCTTGTGCGGCTGCTGCAGCAGACAGTGCGGTCCTCCCAGTATGACAAGTACTTCACAAGCAGCCGCCTCTGCGAGGGCGTCCCACAGGACACACTGGGGCTTCTGCACCAGAAGGATGACCAGATCCTGGGCCTCACTAGCCAGCTGGAGAGGTTCAACCAGGAGAAAGAGAGTCTTCAGCAGGAAGTGAGGACGCTGAAGAGCAAAGTGGGCGAGCTCAGCGAGCAGCTGGGGATGCTGATGGAGACCATCCAGGCCAAGGACGAGGTCATCATGAAGCTCTCCCGGCAGCTCAGCGAGTGCGAGGGCAGCGCATCCTCTCCCACCTCCATGCCCGGCTCTCCTCCAGGCCTGGCCCCCACAGCCAGGGACCAGCTGGAACTGGACCGGCTGAAAGTAAGAGCAGGGTGTGGGCTCCCATTATTGGGACAAGAAATCCAGAACCTGCTGACAGCCTGTCCGTTGATGTCGCTCTAGAGCTGCCAGCCTCAGTGAGCTAATTTGGCATGACAGCAGAGCAGCTGTGCCTTTTCTTTTTTTAAACAAGTGTCACAGGACTTCCAGTTAGATAATTACTAGTTTTCTAAGACGCTTCCTTGAAAAATGAAATTCTCAGTCCATCGATGTTGCCATAGCTCAGAACAGTTTCAGATCTTTCCCCTCCCTTGCTTTCGGGCAGCTGCAACTTCTCTTTCTATTTTTACACCCTTAGAACTTCATTATTCCGTATAACCTACAGAGGCTTGTTCTTGCCTTCTCTGTGCATCATTTGCACAGCCTGCTTCAGGACATAATGGAGGCCAGGTGAGGGACCACTGTTCCCAACAGCTAGTGTGGGGTCAGGTGGGAAGCAGACCCTGGCTCCCAGGCACGCCTGGGAAGAAGGCCTGCTCAGAGTCAGTGCCCCCTGTGCCTAAGGCAGGAGGTTCCTGACACTTAGAAGGGAGGGCAGAGCTCTCTTCCTTGCCCCTCTGTGGGCTGGCCCTGGGGATGGGAAGCTGGTTCCTGAACAGAGGTGACTCTCCCCGTCATACCTGGGGTGGTGACCAGCTGATGAGGTAGGAAGAGCACACAGCATTGGTGGGAGGCATGGGGAGTCTGACTCTGTGCCCGCAGAGAAGCGTGCGGGTCCTGAGGGGAGAGCTGAATGGCCTTGGGCTACTGTCAGTCAGGCCACAGCGAGGGTCCCAAAAGTTTTGCTGTCACCAGTTCTCAATTTGGAGAAGTTTCAGGTGGAGAAGTGTCCCCTAGGACATGAGGCATTGAGTATAGCCCAGACCCCAGCTGACCCCACACAGGTCTGCAGCTCAGTCCCACCTGGCCCCAAAGTCTTCCTCACCTGGCTACCCTCTTTTTGCAAATAATGTGGCACCGAGGAGCTTTTGCCCCTAAAATACAGTTTATCCTTGAAGGGTAAAGGTTTGCCACTTTTGAGGTTGTTATTGAGCCTGCTTCCTGCCTAGCAGTACCTGTCATGCAGTGTCAGTAGACTGGATGACTGATGGACATGCCTGGGCCTTAAAGATAATTCCAAAATGGAAATTAAAACACTGGAATAGTGGAGACTTTGTCAGCATATGTATGTGGTCTCCCATAGTGACGACTTCTCAGTGATGGCACCCAGTAGATATATGAGGCCAAAAGGATTTATTGGTGAGAAAACCCAAAAGGGCAACACCACCACCAAAACCCTCAATCTCATTACTTTATAATTATACCTACTACAAAAATAGCTGTGTTTAAAAAAAAGGTCTTGGTTAGTGTTGCCAGTAAAAGTCAGTTTTGTTTATATACACAACCTAGAGTGTACCTGACCCTAAATATACATCCCATCGGTGATACACATTTTACGACCACTTATTTAAGGTCAACTGAATTTTATATTTTGCAAGCATGTCGATTTTTGTAGTGTTTGGAGAATGACGTCAGGGCGTTCGGTTGGTTTCCAGGTCCCAGTGCTCAGCAGTGGGGGCGCTCGGGGAGCCCGGTTTCCGGGGGGGCTGAGTCAGGGTGTGTGGGAGAGTGTGTGGGTTTGTTGTGGCTCCACACAGCTCCTTTTGGAGACACCTGACAGAGCTGATCAGAATTAGACTGAGTTCTCAACCTTTTCCTTTTGTAGGGTAGCAGGTGACATTTTCTTCTCTCCAGCATTTCTCAACTTAATTTATAAAGTCTGTGGCTCCAAAATTCCACAGCAGTCTGGCTAAGTGGTGACACAGCTTCTGGAGAGGCAGAATGGTTGTTAACGGACCTCTGTGTGGCCCGTGCATTCTGAGTCAGTCCTGCCCGGCTTGGCGACCTCGTGTTTTTTGACACTGCTCTGCCCAGGCTGGGTAGTGCCAGGGCATTCCCTGCGCCACGCAGAAGACATGCACAGTCAGAATGTCTTCTGCCACGCAGAAGGCCCTCTGCGGTGGCCCTGGGAGAACTGGAGTGAAGAATCTCATTGCTCTTCATGTCTAGATCCCACATGGCTTCCATACTGATTTCTTCGTTTGACCCCAAATTTAAAATGTCTAGGTGGGGAAAAAAATTTTTTTGTGCGTTTTGGTGGGGGGAGAAGCTATCTGTTTTACTGTTACTGTTACTATCCAGTTTCTTGTTTTATAGTCATTGTATGACCTACAAAGATTTCTTCTTTTTAAAATATGCTAACATTTCTTCTTTGGTCTAATACGTGGTTACTTTCTATTCCTGTAGTATTTTAAGGCAGGAGCAAATATTGGTCTTAGGATTTTACCACCCTAATGATTTAAATGTTTTTTCCATACTTCCTTCCAGGCCTTTTCCATGTTTACATAATTCATCCATTTTTGGAGTAGACTTTGATTTCATTCAGCCTCAGAGCCCAGGCACTTTCTGTGTTACTGTCGCTAATGATTCCAGCTTGTCCATCTTTTGACTCTGTCATCATTTACTTAACCAGCCTCTGTCTTCTTTCCTGTGATTTGTTATTTCATGAATATCTTCATGCATACAGCTTTTCCTTCTTCAGACTCTCATTGATTCAGTCAGCCACGTGCTGGGCTTTGCACTCTGCACAAAGGGTGCGTCTCTGTCCTCCCGGAGCTCAGAGTTTAGTTTAGAAAGCACAAAAACAAAAAAAGCAGAATCACAACTGTAATAAACGCCAGTGAGGAAGGGGATGTGGCCCAGTATGGGGTGGTGGTTTAGACTGAGCATGGGCTTTGGAGCCAGACCTGGCTGAGTTCAAACCCAGCTTTGCCACTCATGACCTCTGACCCTGGGCAGGCCGGTTCACCTCTCTGCCTCCGTGTTCATCTGCGAAATGGCGCTCACCTCATAGGGTCTTGTAAGGGTTCACAGAGGTATTCCACGTTGAGTCCTCCCAGGGCACCTGGCACCTCGTAGAGTCTTAACTTGCTGCGATCATCATTCCTGAGAAAGAAAGAGTCCTTGAGATTCTTATCAGGACTTCCTTGGACTGTAATGCAAAGGCTAGCTTAGAGACACAGGCGGCAGACTGTGGGGTCCTGCGCCCCCGACCTACCTTGTGTCGCTCCATCTCTGTCCGTCATGGCCCAGGGTACTCCTCAGTCGCCCTCTAGCTCACCTTCCCTCAGACAGCCTGCCTTTTAGTAACGTGTTGGTTCATTGTTTCCAAGTATGAGAGCTTCAGGACGCCAGCAGAAAGGAGAACATCGTGATTTAGATGGGAAGAGGAGGTCTTTGGACCTCACTTGGGATTTGACAGCCGCTGTCTCGAGTGCTTGTCATGCCGTGCGGTCTTGCTGAGACTGAGAAAGTGTGATGTGTATCAGAGCTCAGGTGGGCCCACAGCCCAGCAGGCCCAGCTCCCCACCCAACGCTTAGTAGTTGTGCAGCCTGCCTGTGTGTGGCTCAGCTCTTCACCGAGGGAATGGAGATGACAAGAGCAGCTGCCGAAGAGGTGTGAGGTTTAAATGAGATTGAGGCTCTCACGTGCCTAGCACTGGGCAGCTGTACCCCATAGCAAGTGCTCTGTAGGTATTAGTGATTAAAGGGACTGTTGGAACATTTTCAGTTCTTCTGTATTTTCAGGGGAAATTGTATACTGCCGTGGTGGTTTCTAGTCTGGAGGTTGGGGCATGTCTCTGGACACATCTCTGGGGAGTGGCCAGGGTTTCTGTCCGGGACAGCACAGGAGTCAGTGCCTTTCTTGACCACCCCTGACCTGCCCTTAGAGCTGTCGTGAACAGTTTCTGCTGTGATTGAGGGAGAGAAATTCCTCAGAAGCTTCAAACAGAGTAGGGGGAGAAATACATTTGTAGAAGACTGAATTTGGTAGGGAGCATTTAGAAATCACTGCCCTAATTGTCTCAAAGGTTTCCTTTCACTTTCCTTGCTCAGAATTTCAAGGGCTGAAGCTCACATGTGACATCCACTTCTGCCAGACCTGAACTTTTAGTTGGACTTGGCAGAACTTGACACCAGCTTGTGATGTTCTCTTAAAAACAAAGTAAATGTGGCAAAGCTAACAACTGGCAAATTTAGGTGAAGGGTATATTGTGTTTATTGTACTTTTCTTTCAGTGTTTCCATAAGTTTGAAATTTTTTAATGTAGAAAAGTTGAGGAACATGTTCTTTTAAGTGTCTTGTACATTGTAGGTTATAGGTGTTCATTATTAAGTGTAATTCTTTAGTTAAGGGCATTGTGTATATGTGTAGCCATTTCTACATAAACTGGATACTAAAAATAAGAATCTACAGAAAATTTGTTCAGTTTTTTAGTTGAAAAACAAAATTAAT
This sequence comes from Hippopotamus amphibius kiboko, assembly GCF_030028045.1. Taxonomy (NCBI): domain Eukaryota; kingdom Metazoa; phylum Chordata; class Mammalia; order Artiodactyla; family Hippopotamidae; genus Hippopotamus; species Hippopotamus amphibius. The sequence continues at coordinate 218,173,693 of NC_080187.1, forward strand.
GTAAGGCATTACCTTTTGTACCACCTCAATGAATATGGGTAGATAAAATATTTGCATAGATTTAGAACATCAGTTCTACGTACTTCTCTTGAGGTCAGTTGAAAAAAATCACCACCATTAAATAAATTTATTTCCCCATCTCCTTCATCACAGCAGTAGTCCCTGCCTTCCTTCTCCTGCCAAGGGTGACCACAAAGTTTAATCAGAAAGTTGCTAATAATCAGTTTTCAGTTCCTTAGAACTTGCTCTAACTTAGCAGGGTTATTTGATTGGTGGGTCAGCAAAATATTAATTATATAGAATAATTAATTGACATTCAACCAATGTGAATTGATGGCCTTTTTTTTTTTTTTTCCAATAGGATAATCTACAGGGGTACAAAACCCAAAATAAATTTCTAAATAAGGAAATCTTGGAACTGTCAGCTCTACGGAGAAATGCAGAAAGAAGAGAGAGGGATCTGATGGCAAAGGTGGGTCAGGATGGATATATTCTATTATCTGGTGGGAGGTATGATTTAGAAACCATTTAAAAATGGACATGCTTTAAAATCAATTCAACCCCTGTGCTTGGAGGGATGTGGTTACTGATACCAAATTGTATTTAAAATATGTAAAGTGCACAGCACCGTGTTTCATTTCACTTTGTGATGAAGACAAACAGAAATGCCCTGAGATGTGGCTTTTATTCCACCTAAAATGAAGTTTACAGAAAAAAAGTTAAATACAATTCTAAGCTTCCCCAAATTAAGGTTATTTGGATTTTGATTTATGCCATTGAGTTGTGTGAATCAGTTTCTTATCTATAAAGGGGGATGGTGAGGATGATGCCTCCTCTGTGAGTCCGATAGAGTTGGTTTGAGAGATGTGATTGTGGCTGGAAAAGGCTTTGCAGAGTGTAAAGACATCACAGACATTCCAGTTACAATCAAATGAAATTCAATGACAGTGTGTCAACGGCTGTTATATGCCTCATATACCTTTTGAACAGTCCTCAGAATATCTTCCCAAACCTTGTTTCTGCATGTTTTCCAGGGGTGTATTGATTTGTTTGATAAGGGAGCAGATGGGAGCTAGTCCTGGGGCACAGCGTCCTAAGAAAGTATTGGGGTAGCGTCGGATGGCTGCTTGGGGCTTGTGTGCCAAGTGGCACTCAGCGTGACCTCAGTGATGGGTGTGTGGCCTGGTTTCTGCTGCCCACTGCAACCCTGTCCAGAACTGATATGTGTGTTGACGTGCAGAGGCCTTTTTACCAGTACTTCTGTGCCTACCCCCGAGAAGGAAAAGGGGGCCCATGCAGGCCATTTAAATAAGACAGGTGGCCTGTGGCATAAATTCATCTCTTGTCTTTGATATAGTCTCTCTCTGGCTCACTCTGTAGTGGTTCTGGGCTTGTCGTTCATTGATTGCTTGAGATACTCGAGGATTGCTCTTCTTGTGTCTCGGTCGGATGGAGGTAACTACCACATTCTCTGCAGTATTCTAGCCTGGAAGCCAAGCTCTGCCAGATAGAAAGCAAATACTTGATACTGCTTCAAGAAATGAAGACCCCAGTTTGCTCAGAAGAACAGGGGCCTTCTCGGGATGTCATAGCCCAGCTGCTGGAGGACGCTCTGCAGGTTGAGAGCCCGGAGCACCCGGAGCAAGCATTTGTTAAGCCTCATCTTGTCAGGTAAAGGTGCTAGTGACTGTTGGGGATAGTGGGACCCATTTCTTAAGCCCCTCTTTCAACAGCAGTAGCCATTCACCGAGAGCTTTACACAATTCTCCACGTCTCATTTGATGCTCATGACAAGGACTGTCATTAGAACAGATAATTTCATCAGTCTTCCTGTAATAATCAAGTAACAGAGCTGGGGTTCAGCCCAAGTCTTTTGATTCCAAGACCTTTCTCCCAGCGTGGATGGTAGCCAGTCCTGCTGCAAGAGGAACCAGTCTTTTTAGGAGTGGAACCCTCTCCAGAGACACAGCTGCACCCGTGGATAGTTTGATAGCAAAGGGGGCCCGTAAGTGGGAAATTAGGCCTTCTCTGTAAGGGAAGCACACTTGGGTAACCTGGTTCAGTGGTTCAGGACTCACTGAGGATCTGATACAAGCCGTGGACACACTTGGCCACGCATGCAGTTGGACACACAGTATTGCGTATATTTTTCAGAAGATCACAGAGTCTGGAAGCCTGTGATGGGTCTTGGATATCCTAGTTTCTAAAAAATGAGATTCATGAAATATTAGCACAGGAGAAATCTGCAAATCCGCTCAGTCCAGTCTCCGCCCCCTTGCTGCTCTGGCAGCCCTGTGTCGAGGCCCTGCTTGCTGCTGTGACTCGCTTCTCCTGCCCCACCCCTGCCCCAGGGGAAGCTTGGCTTCAGCTTGACCTGCTCTTTCCCTTCTCTGTGCTTACAGCACTGGCCCACCTTGTCCACGTTACTCAAATGACGGGTCAAAATAGGCTGTCAGAGTGCGACCAACACCACTGTTCCGCATCTCTTAACTGAGGTGTGGGTGCCGGGAGCTGCGCCAAGGGCCTCACATGCAGGCTCGTGTTTAACACTCAGTGAGGTGTGTGTTTTTATCCTCACTCAGCAAATGTGGAAGCTGAGGTTAGGGAGGTGATGTAACTTACCCAGGTCACACAGCTGGTGAGGGACAAGGACAGGACCCCAGTCTGGGCAGCTGGGTTCCCAGGCCAGGAGCGCTGTCTCCACGCTGCGCGCTCCTGCTGTGTTTGAGGTGGTGGAGGGACTCCCACGAGTGTGGCCTAGCAGTCTGCCCTGAGGGCACCACGTCTTCTTCCCTAGGGTGTTTTAGGCTCTTACTATTTATGTTGTATGTTTTCAGGCTTTATGTATAAGTAGAACAATAGCTGTGTATATTGATTTACTTTTAACTCTTCATTATGGAAAATTCCAAATATACAAAGTAGTAACAGGACCATATGACAACCCCCATATGCAACTGTTACCCAATAATTTAGCAATTATTAACATTTTGCTAATCTTGTTTCTTCTTACCCTTCCCCTCCAGAGTTTTGTTTGTCTGTCTGTTTGTTTTTCCTAGAGTATTTTAAAGCAAGTACCAGACATGTCATTTCAGCTTTAAACACTTCAATATGTACCTCTAATTGAAGACACTTTTTAATATGCTAATCCTACCATATTCATACCTTTTTGCAACTTATTTGTTTCAACACTGTTTTATGAAATTATGCAGGTTGATATATGTATAGCTCCTGAGCATTTTTTTAACCTGCCTCACACAACTTCATTGTGAGCGTATTACATTTTTATTCCTTTCTCTCGTGGTGAACATTTAGAATGGCTCCATTTTTCCTTGTTACGAACTGTGATGCAGTAAACATCGTGGTACATGTATCCATGTGTCACATCGTGGTACGTGTATCCATGTGTCCATGTGTCTGTGTGAGAGAGTTTCTCCAGGGTGTAGGCTGTTAGTGGAATTCCTGACCTATAGGGAATGCATAGCTTCAGTTCTGCTGGATCTGATTTCCAAAGTGCTCGTACAGGTTTACACACTCAGCAGCAGTGTGTGAAAGGCCTTTGCATTGGTTTTCTATGACTGCCATAACAAATTATTGTTTTAAGCCACTAAGTTTGTGATACATATTTATTATCTAACAGTTCTGTTGCTCAGCTGCTCAGCGTGGTCTCGTTCGATGAAAATCAGGGTATTAGCAGTGCTGCATTCCTTTCTGAAGGTTCTAGGAGACAGTTTGTGTCCTTGCTTATCAAGTTGTTGGCAGAATACAGTTCCTTCTGGTTGTAGGACTAGGTCTCTGTTTCCTTGCTGGCTGTCAGGTGTGGCCATTCCCAGCTTCTGGAGGCCACCTGCATTCCTTGGCTTTGGCTGCCTTCTTCTATCTTTAAAGCCAGCAACTGTGGGTCCAGGCCCTCTCCCACTTCACATTCTTCCTGCCTCTTCTGCCTTTGTCATATCTCTCCGGTCCACTCTTCTGCCTTCCTCTTCCACTTTCAAGGCTTCTGTGATAACTGTGGTCCCATCTGGGTAACCCAGGATAATCTCCCTGTCTTAATTTCTATAACCATAATTCCTCGTGCAGTGTTCCTTTTGCCATGTAACGTGACATGTTCACAGATTCCAGGGACGTCTGCCTACTACAGCAGAATAATTCTTTTTCTTTTCAAGAATTAAAAAACTCTTAATTGTTTTTCATCCCTAATATCTTACAGATGTTTTCTCCCTTGTCCTTTACGAATATTTTTCGAGCATAAGTGTTATGCGTGTGTATAAGTATAATATATAAACATACATGCACATGTATATTAACGTAGCCAAATTTATCAGCTTTGTATTTGCAGTATTGCTTGTTCTGTGCTTTTCACATTTAGCACTTCCTCTAGAATTTTTTTTTCTGTATAGTATCAAGAGATAATTTTTTATTGTTTTAACATAATTTTTTATTGTTTTAATGTAATTTTTTCCCCATATAGATAGCCAGTTATTCTCACCCTGTTTATTGAGAAGTTTATTATTTCCTCACTGAGTTGAAGTGCCTGGTCGTATATCAAAGTGCCATTTACACATGAGTAGATCTCTAGGTTCTTTTTTCTGTTTCATTGCCCTTTTTGCCAGATTGCATCATTTAATTTTTTCCTTTTGTTTTTCTCAACAGTGAATATGACATTTATGGGTTTAGGACTGTCCCAGAGGATGACGAGGAGGAGAAGTTGGTCGCCAAAGTCCGAGCGTTGGACCTGAAGACCCTCTACCTCACGGAAAACCAGGAGGTTTCCACTGGGGTCAAGTGGGAAAACTATTTTGCGAGCACAGTGAACAGGGAGATGATGTGCTCTCCAGAATTGAAGAACCTGATCCGTGCGGGCATTCCCCACGAGCACCGTTCCAAGGTGTGGAAGTGGTGTGTGGACCTTCACACCAGGAAGTTCAAGGACAGCACTAAGCCTGGTTACTTCCAGACCTTGCTTCAGAAGGCGCTGGAGAAACAGAACCCGGCCTCCAAGCAGATCGAGCTGGACCTGCTGAGGACTCTGCCCAACAACAAGCACTACGCGTGCCCCACCTCGGAGGGCATCCAGAAGCTGCGCAGCGTCCTGCTCGCCTTCTCCTGGCGGAACCCAGACATCGGCTACTGTCAGGGCCTCAACAGGTGTGTGCCCAGCCCACAGACGGCTCCCCTTTGCCGTTAAGATAACTTGTACCTTCAGGCACTGCCTGACAGTCCCCTCCCCTCCTGGTGAGCCAAGAAAAGCCAGTCTTCTAAGGGAAAAATGTATCAATAGCTACAGTAAGGTAGTTTTAATTATGCAGTATCCCCAATTCTAGAATAATTAAGAGAAACAAACATGCTTTCGGAAGGTATTCCAAAGTCAAACTATTTAAACAACTAGGTTTCTCGTTTTGATTCCTTGTTGTTCTCATCACACTCAGGTTTTGATCAGAAGTTTGCTTTCGTTCATTTATAACATGTAATATGAAAATAAGGCCACTCCCTGCTTATGCAGGATCTTTGTCAATCAAGAGGTTGCTCCAAACAATTTTTCAGCTGGTTGAAACCTAGCCCTTGAAGAGCCCAAACTTGTTTTCTTTTGGACTGTAGCCTTCTGCAGGTCTGGCATACTTTCCTGCTTCCATAGGCAGAGGACACTCAAAAGCCTCTCACTTTCTCTTAATGATCCAGGCTCCTCATTCTGAGCTGAGCTGTGCCGGGATGAGGCCACGGGAGGTACGGAGGTCTGTTCTCCACGAAGCTGCTGCCCATCACTGGACTTTGAGTGCTTGTGGCTGTTTCTTACCTCCTGTCTGTCTCTTACCTAGCTGGCGTGCTTCTGCTGTTTCTGCTCACTGCTGTCATTCGAGTCCATTTGTAGTCGTCTGTGTAATCAAAGTAGGTAACCAAGCTTGCTAGAAATACGGACAGAGAATGAAGAAGCTCCATGTGTGATCTTTAGCAATTCTCTTGTAAGTCAAGTGCATGCGTTGAGTTTTGAATGCTGACGTTTATTCTGGCAGCTCTTGGGCCTTTTTAATCCTCATCTGTGCTGGATACTGACCTCTAGATAACAGCTATCTCTTTGCATCTGAAATGAGAGTATTGCAGGAAGAAGAGCTTTTAAACCGGAATGTTAGTTGGTTAAGACCTGAAACCAGTGATTTCCAGGAAGCCATTGCCTCAGTGGTGGTCAGGACAGTGTGCCCTCTCTGTGCCCTAAAAGTAATAGGGACTTGGGCTGCTCCTCGACGGTCCTCATTAAAAAAGAATAAAAAAGCCTGTAAACAAGGTGTTGCCTAACAAAGCAGCCTTGTTTTGCTTACATGCAAAGTTCACATTGTATACTCAGTCTAAAAATTCCTGGAAGCTAAAAACCTCTGCAACTTAAGGGATCTTGGCGAGGACTTCAGCATTCCTGTTAGGGGTGCAGTAACACCCCATTTATCTGACATTGCCATGGAATCAGCTCTTCCACACTTAAGGACACTGCCCAGAAGATTAAAGCTTTTTCTGCACCATCACCATTAGGGCCTCTAAATTTTAACCATTTTTTGGAATTTTTTTTTCTCCACATTATTTTGTACATGAGAACAGAACTGCAAACCCAGAACTTTAGCAGAAGAACGCTAGCCTTTTCTAAGTGATTGAGGCCTGTCATCTGGAACATCAGTTAACTTAAAGTGATGTCCTCAAAGGCTCTGCTGATTTCAGTCTCTCTACCCCTTCTGGTGTCCTCAGGTGCTGTACATGTCCTGTTTTTCTCTCCTGTTGTCCATTTCTACCTGTTGTAACTTTTCTGCTCCCCGTCCCATTCATGCCTACTCAAGGTGTCCCCTTCCCAGTTCTTTTCTTTTTTAACCCTTTAATTTGAGATTTCATTATAATTTTATCCAAGGAAGAAAACAAAAACAAATTCTGAGAAGTGACTGTAGGGTTTTCCTGTAAGTGATACACAGAAGCTTCAGATCATGAGCAGAGATTCTTGGATGTTTAGAGAGGGGCTTTTCTCTTGCCATTTCCTTTCCGCCCTTTTGCCCTAAATGCCCACTTAGAGCCAAACCTGGCGTTACTGGGTGAGTAGCCTCTCAGTGGTGACAGTGTTGTGAATAGCCGGACCAGAGTTTCCATTGTGAGCGACATAACAGGTGACACACATGGTCCCCTTTCCCACCCCACGCGCGTGCCGTGGGGGCAGTTCTTTGAGAAAGCCCTCTGCAGTGGTTCATTTGTCTGAAGCCCCATTTCAAGTAAACTGGTAGCAAGAAAGCTGTTTTTAAATCATCATGTGTTCTGTGTCCCTTATAATCACCCCTGGATTTTTTGTGCATAAAAGGATTAGTTGGAACTTCTTGAACAAAAAAACTCAAAGAATTTGCTGCATTAGCAAAAATCTTATCATGAAAACATTTTTTAAAATGAGGCTGGCTGATCATTGGGAAACAATGTCATCCTCTTTAAACAAAAACCAAATGAAGGGGAGGGTGGATGTAGCTTTGCTTCTCAAACTAGGAAATGCCTCCCTCACCAAGGAACGCGTACTGGGAGAAGCGGAAGTCGCGGTGGCCCTGAGAGAGCAGGGCACACTGCAGGGGCTCTGTGAAGGAGGGCTGTGCTGCCCGGTCCCGGCCAGGGGCTGGCGCTCACCTTGTTCTCTGTTTGCTTGTAGGTTGGTGGCAGTGGCCCTCCTGTACCTAGAACAAGAAGACGCTTTCTGGTGTTTAGTCACCATAGTGGAAGTTTTCATGCCTCGAGACTACTACACAAAGACTCTTTTAGGATCCCAGGTACTTCCAAGAATATTGTGCTTCAGTCAGCAACTTGTAGAATTATAGCTGAAAATGTGACCTGAATTAAGCCTTGGTGGGGAGGCTCCATATGCGTGGACCCCTGAACAAGGCGCACCCTGAGGCCGGGCCTGCCCCAGAGACTGGGCCGGGCCGCTCGTGAACGAGTGTCGGGTTGGGCTCACCCAGAGCCCTGGAAGCCAACAGAGGGATTGCTACATCCAGAGAGAAACAGACCAGGCCTGCAGACCTGCTCTGTGGTCACTGCTCAGCACTGTCTCCCCTGGGCTTGGCCTGCCTGGCCAGCTAAGCCATGATCCAGGAGTGCCTGGGGAGACTGGTGTGTTTGCTCAGGTTCTCCAGGAAGCAGAGGCCAAGGCAGAAGCAGACGTGCCGGAGATTTCTGAGGGGAAGCACCCGCGAAGGATCGAGGGGAGGGACTGGGAAAGGCCCAGAGAACCCCCGACCAAGGGAAGGGAGGAGGTTTGGGTGGTGGGAAAGATCCCAGCCTGCTGTGCGGTTCTGAGAAAGTCTTGGCCCGGCCAGTGCGGAGTCCTCGAGCCAACGTCACCTGTTAAAGGTGCACACGCCTCACGGGAATGGGCTGCATTAGTGCCCCTGCCTGCTCACTCACTGGCTGCAAGCAGTGGGGGCGACGTGGTTTCTGTAAACAAACGTGGTGATGGGTCCAGAGGGGCAGCGCTGGGGACTGTCAGCACCGCCCGCAGCAGGAGATCTGAGCGGCACAGTTCACGCCCGCTGCTCCTGGAGTCTGAAGCCAGGGGGTGGGTGGGAGGATGTGGGCTGGGAGAGCCCAGGGGCTCTGTCTCCTCCTGGGACAGTCCTGGCTCTGGACCAGACCCGTGGCCCTTGCAGCCAGGGCATCTTTTCCCTGTGGTGGGCTGGGGCTGCTGCCGTTGCTGGCTTCCGTAATGGCCTTTCCCTGCTTCTCCGCTGGCAGCCCTCCTCCTGTGTCTGACCTTTGGTCCAGTCCTGCCCAAGAGCCTTTCTGTCTCTGCTGCAACTGTGCCTACGTCTGTGCTCCATTGCCTCCTCTTCTCCAGGTTCGTGCCAGTGCTTGGCTTGGCCTGCCTGCTCACAGCTACGGCTCGCCCTCCCTGCTCTACTCTTGTCCTGACAGCTGGGCCCGCGGGCTGTCTCCCAGCCCTCCTGTCGGCCAGCAGAGGCACTGGCGGAAGACTGGAGGAGGTAGGGGGAGCCGAAGGCAGTTCTCTCCCTCTCCGTCATGGGCACTGCGTCCGCCTGTGACTGTCTCCTCCGTGGCGCCAGCTCCTGGTCTGGCAGGTTTTTCATGCCAGCAGGGACCTCCCTGCTCCAGCCTAGGGGTGGCTTCCTGCCCTGGCCCCTGGGCTGCCTCACCGTCAGCTGGTTGGCTTCTCAGCTCTTGTCACCAGTGTGACCGTTGCCCTCGGTCAATCCCTGTTATAAATGTTTAGTGTGGCTTCTGTTTGCCTGCTCGGGCCCTGAGTTTTACTTTGTATTTGCATTTCTGCCTTTGGAGGGATCCTCATCACTGCCTTCTGTTACCACCTGTACTGCCCCCTCACCCGCTGTCTCCCCAGGCCAGGAACTCGAGTCCGCCTGCACTCTTCCTCCCTCCTCTGCGAGGGTGTCCCTGAAGTTGCTGCTTCTGATCACTGCCACCTGCCTGACAGCTGTCAGCTGTTCCCTCGTCCACTCACCATCCCCTCTCCTGCATCATCGCAGTTGCCTCCTCTCTTCCTGCCTTCACTCTCCCAGTCCTTCAGTCCTTCCATCCGTCTCACTCACAGATTCAGCCACGTCCTCGGCACCCTCCCCCTGTCCCCGCCCCAGACCCAGGCCTCTCAAAGCCCAGCCTCCTTCCACACCCTGACCTACTTGCCTGCCTGCTGGGAGCACTGTGCCCTGTGACCGAGCCCTTGTCCTCTGGCGGTGCCCCATTCTCTGTGTACTTTTGAATACAGTTCTGCTACCTAGGCCCCATTGCCCCGCTTACCTCTCTAGAAAGCTCCTGCTCAGCCTGAACCCGTGTGCCTCTTCCTCTGTGACACTTTGCTGCCTTCCCAAGGCCAACTTCAGGGCCCCGCTCCCATTCCTACTGCTCTGGCCCAGGCCTTGGTGACAGTGATTATCTTCCTGGATTGTCCCACGTGCCTGCTTGTCTTGTAGCTTAAAGGTTGCAGCCCTGCCGTTCATTTTAGTGTCTCTTGCACCCAGCAGTGAGTGTCTGAATTTACGTGAGCTCTTGCCCAGGGAAGGGGAGCCCCAGCCGCGTGCCAGCAGCCACACAGCTGCACAAAGCCATGTGAGTGGAGGTATCGCTATCCTCATTTTACTTGGGAGAAAACTGAGGATCAAAGCCACTAAGCATCTTGCCTGAGGTGCCACCACTGAGGGCCCAAGCTGGGGTTTGGACTCAGACCTCTGTGGCTCTGGGTCCAAGCTCGCCCCCTGCCCTGTCACTGCCTCCTAGAGTGCCCCAGGAGGATGGTGGGAGGGCTGAGCTTTGGCCTTCCCGTAGAATTGGCTTTCCTCCCCCGCGTCCCTGTCCCAGGTTCATGGATGTCAGCTGATCCCGGGAGGAGCCCATCTGGTCTCCCCGTGATCGCTTCACTTTGCTAATTAAACTAGAGATTAGTTTTTGTTAACATCGTGGGTAAATTAGTAGGACATGAACAGCAGTGGGAAGAGGCTCCAGGCACAGTCAGGTGTGAATAAAGAGGTCAGTAAAGAACGTTTTATGTGTTCATGGACACCTGGAAGCTAGTAGCTTCAAAATCTCAGGTGACTCAGAGTTTCTGAATGAGGAAAATGAAGCATTGATTTTTCTTAATTTCACTGAGGTGTAGTTGAGCACATTGGTGAGGAGCTTGGGTTTGGGGTTGCATGGCTGAGTCGGAAGCCAGGCCCTCTCCTGTGGGCCGTGGGGGCTTGGCCACATCACTTAGTACCTCTGTTTCCTCACCTGTAAGGCGAGCGTCATACTCTCCTCTTATAGCGTGTCTGAGGTTGAATTCACATGATGATGCAGTAAAAGAATTTAATATGCTTAGAACATGGTAAAAACTCAATAAAATCATTATTAATAGTGTTATTATAGGCAGACGGGGAAGACCTGTTTTAAGTATGAGAATTTAAGATAAAATTTACCTCACATTGTTACATAATAAATGTAAACTCTAAGAAGACATTTTCCCCCGACTTTAAAAGTAATAGATGTTCACCGAAGTTAGGTAATACAGAAATATATATTAAGAAAATGAAAAATCACCTGTTATCCTGCCAGCTCGAGAACCACAGTTAACATTTTGATATATTTACTTTTCATGTTTTCCCAATACATTTAGGTGTCCAGATTGAGAGACTGATTGTCCTGGCTGGTTCACATGGCAGCATGAGCATTTTCTCCTATCATAATATAGTTTTTAACCATCATATTTGGTGGCTGTAGTATTCCATCGGGTGAATGGGCATGAGGTGTTTAACCATTCTCCCATGATGGACACTGTGTAAGGCCACTTGTAAAATGGGGATAGTTTTGTGTGTGCAGTCAGCCCCCAGCGCTGTGCTTTGTAAATCACCGCCAGCCGCCTCTGCCAGAGCCCAGTGCCCGAGCCCCGCGCGCTGCCCTGCAGTCCAGACGCTCGGCAACTTCTCCATCCATCCCCTACGTTGAGTGCACACTTTGCGCCAGGACCTTGCTAGACGCTGAGGACACAGGGATGAATACAGTCATCCCACGTCCTCTTGAGCTCAGAGGGGCTGAACAGAGGCCCGAGCAAGTGTCCCCTGGCAGCCTGCCCCATACCAGCCCTCTGCCAAGCACTGGGCAGCCTCAAGATCAAGGCACCATCTGCCACCTACCTGGGAGGAGAGGTGTGTGCCTAGGTCTTTTCCCACTTCAAGACCAGCGGACTGGTCCCTTCCTCTCAGGCACTTTCAGCTCAGTCCCTCCGGGCAGAGTGCATCACATTGCCATCACGTGGTCCAGTGGTCAGCTGTCCATCTCCTCTGCCCATTTATAACCCCTTAAAGGCAGCACCTGGTTCTCTTGTCTCTCGTGCCCAGCACTAGCCAGTGCAAAGCATGAAGTGTGTGCAAATATGTGGTCGTTGTTTAAATGTTGAGGGATGGAATAGCACGAGCAGAAAATAAGACCCATCACGAGTGAGTGATGCTGACCCTGCCTAGTGGGAGGAGCCAGGCTTCTAGGAAAACTGACCAAAGAAGACGTCCAGGCATGGCTTGTCATCATGGCTACTGCACGTGCACTCATGGGATGCTTTTACAACTTGCCTTTCATTGTTTGGTCCACCTATCAGAATTTTACAGGGGTGGGAAGTGGATGTGGGTGAGAAGAGGAGAGGCTGATACTTTTTGCAGTGATTTTATAACTTCTTATGTACTTTTGTTTTTTAAGTCTTCTAAGAAAATTTAATTATAATTCACTTCAGCCAATTTAGATCTTCAAAATTTTGTCTCTTCTCGTCAGAAAGCAACCTGGACAAAAATGTATGTTTCCAGCCATGATTCATGTATTTCATCCTCTGCACCTGAGGGTGACTTTACAATGCTTTAGAATCATTTCTGTAAAAAATAATGTTTTTTAGCTTTTTCAAAGTTACTTTGCCTTTTAAAATTTAGAATTTCAACCAATGATACCTACTTGAACCTATGTAACATTCTTTTTTAAAAAAACATTTTTGACTATAATGGCTTCTATGTTAAAAAAAGGAAAAAAAAAAAAAAACAAAACCTTCCCAAAAGGATACACAATTGAGTTTTTCAAAGTTTTGGATTGTCCTAAAAAAGGACATTTAAAGTGTCATTTTCACATTTATCTAGGTTGTTTCTAGTTATTTTAGTATCCCATAATCCCAAGAATTATCACACCTTCTGTCTTGACTGATAGGCAGGTGAAAGTTTGGCAGGTTTTCCTGGGATCCGTTTCTGGGAGCAGACTTGCTGTAGGATGCGTCTCCCCGTTTTCTGGTGGTGCCTGATCGGCCTCCCACACGGCTGGTTCACACCCCCATCACAGTGTCCCGGTCAGGGAACGCTAATGAGGTGCACACCCTTCCCGTGCAGCTGGCTCCTCCTCACCGCTGGACAGCTTGGCTTTGGCCCATTGTGCACCTGTGGCTTGCTTGCCTCTGCTGGTCTCTTTCTTCCTCGTGCTTTTCACCACTCACCCGTGGTGACCTCGCTCCACCCAGGCCGTAGAGCCTCAGCCTCAGGTCTCCGGTGAGCTGCAGCTATCCTGCTAGAGTGGCCCTGGGGCACCAGCGTGTCCCAGTCTCCCCAAGCCCAGCCCTCATTCCTGTGGTTCGGCCTCAGGGACCACACTCTGCCCTCTCCATGCCCCCGTGGGAAGCCTGTGTATTCTGAGCAGCCCCTCTTGCTTACCTCTGACAGCAGAGGGGTCCGTAGGTTCTCCAGACTTTACCTCCACATAGTTCTGATCCAGGTGCTCCTCTCCTCCCACCACCTTTCCTTGGTTCAGATTTTCATCACCTCTGCCCTGGGTGTGGTGGGGCCTCCACGGGGCCTCGTTTCCCATTCAGCTCAGCCCCGCTCTTGCAGGTGGAGAGGCAGATCTAAAGTACAAATCCATCTGCATCACTCTTCTGCTTAAAGCCTCTTAATGCTTCTCCTTCATTGCCTTCTGTGTTTTTCAGACATGAGACATCGATATAGTCGGTTGGCACTAGCTTTTTTTTTTCTCATCAAATTAAGTTGAATAGAGTAGAGTTGAAGCATCAAAGTGTGTACTACTATGTGAGATTAAGTATTGTTGGTGAAACATTTGTTTCTGTTCTGTGCACACAGACTAGGTGATGGTTGACGTATGTTATCTTTGGGTCACAGACAAAGGCTGGAAAAGCCCCCGGCTTGTAGATGAGGTCCACCCCTCAGGGACATGGTGCTTCTGCCAGACTGAGCTGCCTCCCTCACACCCCTTCGGCCTGGAATCCTGTGTTCCTGCTGTAGGGCTGTTCTCCAGGCGTGGCTGGGACCCGTCCGGGGCTCTGTAATGCTCCGTGAACACGTCTTTACCAAGCCCTGATCACAGCTGTCATAACAGTCCATACATCGGGCTCCCCCACTCGTCTTTTAGCTCCTAGAGGTCAGGGCTGAATCTGATTCAGCTCTCTGCCCAGCACTGGCCCCTGCCTGATACACAGCATGGAGAGGTAACAGCCACCTATTTTGGTAGGTGTTTACCTAAGTCTCATGCCATCTTCACAGTAGCCCTGGGAGAGAGAGATCATGAACTGTTTCCCAGATGAGGCACAGAGCTTCTAGAACATAATCTGCCCTAGGCCACCCAGCTAGAAGGTGGTAGAGCTGAGAGCCAACCTCAGGTCCAGCTGACTCTGGAGTCCTTCCTCCCCCACTGCCCTGCACAGCCATGGAAACGTGTGGTGAGTGGATGTGGTGACAGCACACTTCCTCCTCGGCCCGGGCCTCGGGTTTGTGGCCTCTTGGAGCAGCACCCACTGCAATCCCACGTGGATCAGCAAGGCTGACTCCTCCGCCACCTCTGCTGCCGCCCGTTCTCAGGCAGCCTTTTGAGTATAGGAGTGGCTTTCGGGCCATAGAACTCACCCTCATGCCCTGTGGGAGGGATCACAGTCGGTGGGCACTTGGTGAGCACCTGCAGTGTGTGAAGCCAGCTGCTCCCGGGTGCAGAGCTGTGCGCTCCGGGGTGAGCCCGCCACGCGTTTGGAACAGTGGCACTGCTGTGCGTTGGGATGGCCTGCAGCCCGCCGGAGCCCCGGATGGCCTGCTTGGTGCTGTGGCGGCCCCCACACACTTCTCCCCTTTGCTCCCTCTGCAGGTGGACCAGCGGGTGTTCAGAGACCTCATGAGCGAGAAGCTGCCTCGACTGCACGCCCACTTTGAACAGTACAAAGTTGACTACACCCTCATCACGTTCAACTGGTTTCTGGTGGTGTTTGTGGATAGCGTCGTTAGTGACATCCTCTTTAAAATATGGGACTCTTTCCTTTATGAGGGACCAAAGGTAGGTCTGCTCGCTGGATGACTCCGTGAGCAGCAGCAGTGGAAGCAGTGGCAGCAGCGTGGCTGGCGTAGCTGGGATACGTGAGGGGTACCGAGGGGCAGAGCGATCCCAGCACTGGGTGCTGCTGGAGGCTGTTCCGGGGTCGCAAGAAACTGCAGTCACTTGCTCGTTTATCAGAAACGTTGAGTCTGTGCCAGCCCCTGTGCCAGGCACGGGGGCTTTGATATTTTGCAATCTGAGCCTCAGCCTCTGTCAAACAGGTGGCAGTATTATCCCCACTGTGTGGATGAGGAGATAGAGGCCCGGAGTAAGCAGAGGATCGGGGCAAACTCGGGGCCAACTTCAGAGCCCCGCTGCCCACAAGCCTCCCACCCAGTCTGTTTTATGTTGTAAAAAAAATCAGTTTGTGAGTAAGTAATACATGATAAACTCAAATCATATAACTAAGGGTGTGCAGTAGGAAAGAGATTCCCCAGTCGCCTAGCTGTTTTACCCAATGTACTATATCTTTTTTTCAAGATATGTTATGTATATCTAAAATACGTTTTTAAAATTGATTATATATTGGAGATAGTTCCATATCAGCGCATATAGATCTGGCTTTTTTTTTTTTTTAATTCTGCATAGTATCTCCTTCTACGGATGAACCAAAAATTTATATAACAGTCCCCTGATGATGGACAGGTGTTTCCAGATGTTACACTGCTTCCAGTCTCTTCGCCACTTCAAACTGTGCGGCAGTGACTCCTTAATAATCATCTCTCTATAGGTGCAAGTGCATCTATTAAGTTTAGTCCTAGAAGTGGAAGCGCTAGGTCCAGGGTAAATCCAGAATCAAAGGACCCTGTAGTTTTCATCAGGAATGCCAGATTGCCCTGCAGAAGGGCCTGACCAATTTCTGCTCCCACCGGCGGAGTTTGTGTATATTACCCCACACTCTGTCCAGCATAGTACGTTATCAACTTCTTAATCTACTCTGTTATTATTAAAAAGAATTCTCAACCAGGGCTTAAACAGTGTTTCCTATTGGGCCACAGGAAGGGATGTTAAGAGAAAGAATCTATTTAAACTCTGTAAATATTATTTTTTAAACAAGAGAAAGTTCAGGTTGGTGCAGTCCAGCCAATGCCCTTAGATGTGGGTGAAGCAGTTTGTTCCAAAGCTGCTTGAACTTGCAGGACCACCAGGAGGCCATTCCCTCTGGCCTCAACACAGTGACCCAGAAACAAATCAGTTTAAAAACAAATTATTTTCTTTCACCATATTCAGAAGTCAGTAATTCAGACCCTAGTTTCTGTAGGGGAGATACAAACTGCCTCTGGAGGTGGAGCTTTCTAAGAGTTTCACAATCAGAGGACCCTGATTTTGATTTAATTTAAAAATTATTTCTGGTTCTGTAGAGTATAGCTTATTGACTAGAAATGTGAGCTGAATGTGGAAAGATTCCACAAAGATTCTACTCCTTAAGCAAATTTTTGGTTTGTGTTGCTAAAAACTACCAGAGAGTTGAAAACTTTTTTCTATTAAGAAAGGCGCTGGTGGAAATTGTGCCTCAGGTCAAATGCCTGCCTCAGGGCGGGCTGTGCAGGCTGCTTCCAGGGCCCAGGGAGGCCTTCCATCCCTGGAGCTGGTGCCTGGAGCCTCGATGCTTCTCTACTCACACGTTTTCTTGTCCTTTCCACAGGTTATCTTCCGCTTTGCCCTAGCACTTTTTAAATATAAGGAAGAGGAGATCCTGAAATTGCAAGATTCGATGTCCATATTCAAGTATCTCCGTTACTTCACTCGCACTATCCTTGATGCTAGGTGAGTCCTTGGGGGAATCCCCAGATGTCCAGGAGGGCAGGGATCCTGACCTCTGCTTCCCTGAGAACAGCCTGTCCCGCCGTCTCAAACCCAGAGCCTTTCCAGGTGTGCAGCAGTGAGAGAGGGTGCTTCCTTCCAGAGAAGCGGGGGAAAGGAGTGGGAACACCCAGTGGCCTCCAGAGACTAGGGAGAAACTAAGATAAAAGATGCTTTTATCCTTCATCCAACAAACATAAATCCCAACAACCAAAGCACACTCTTATTTGTCTAATGAGCACTTACTGAGTATCAACCATGCGGCAAGCTCAGGCATTGAGCATGGTAGGTGGGGAACAGACCCTGTCCTTGAAGCACTTGTGGGGAAGTGTTGTGGCATGGTTTGCTCAGAGCTGTGGTGGAGGAAGCCCAGGGATGGGCCAAGTGCAGGAGGAAGGCTGGGTGACCTGGGCCAGGCAGGGGTGGCAGGGAGTGGGCAGCCTGGGCAGAGGGAACCCAGGAGCCATGCGCACAGGGCTGTGGGAGCACAGTGCGTCTGGGGGAACTGCCGGAGTGGCTCGCCCAGGGTGGGGCTGGTGTGGCAAGGATTGAGGGCAGGCTGGAGCAGAGCTGGACTGTTAAGGCCCTTGTAGACACTGCCCAGGACCTTGTGCTTCATCCTGAGTTTTGGGAAGTTGCTGCAGGGTTAGACACCAAAAGGGCATGTCAGGTTGGAGCTGGACTGGCAGCAGGAGACCAGTGGGTCTGGGTGAGAGAGGTGGTAGCCTGGAGCAGAGTGCCCCTAGAGACAGAAAAGAGAGGGCAGATTGAAGGGAGTGGGGGAGGAATTTGAGCTTGGAAGGCCCTGGCTTTCTGGCCTGGGCAGCCGAGTGTTCAGGAATTCCTTGCTTTGCCCGCTTGCTCCCCAGCCACACAGTTTTTGCCTGTTCTGAGCCACCCTTGTTGTCCATACACCCCCCGAACTACAGTTGGCAGGTGCTCTGGCCCTGGCGGCCGAGGCTGTGTTCTCCAGGGGATTTCTGTGGACCTGCTGCTGGTGGGGTAAGTGAGGGCACACATCCCTGCGAACTGTGGGGGCAGCATGAACGTTCACTGCCGAGGTGCTGGGAGCCGGCCGTACTGCACGGGAGTGGATCCCTGCAGCAGACTTGCGGCCTCGTGGCAACCGCAGGAGTCCTTTCACTGAGAAACATTTGGAGCTTATTAATGTTTTTCACACTCTGTTGACTGCCACCCATAATAACATTTTTTTAAAGAACTTTTATTGAGATACAGTTAACAGCCAATAAACTGCATATATTTAGAGTGTACAATTTGGTATCCCAATCTCCCAGTTCATTCCCCCCCAACCTTCCCTGCTTTCCCCACTTGGTGTCCATATGTTTGTTCTCTACATCTGTGTCTCATTTCTGCCTTGCAAACTGGTTGATTTGTACCATTTTTCTATATTCCGCATATATGTGTTAATATACGATATATTTTTCTCGTTCTGACTCACTTCACTCTGTATGACAGTTTCTAGGTCCATCCATGTCTCTACAGATGTCCCAGTTTCATTGCTTTTTACAGCTGAGTAATATTCCATTGTATGTATGTACCACATCTTCTTTATCCATTCATCTGTTGATGGACATTTAGGTTGCTTCCATGTCCTGGCTATTGTAAATAGTGCTGCAATGAACATTGGAGTGCGTGTGTCTTTTTGAATGATGGTGTTCTCTGGGTATATGCCCAGTAGTGGGACTGCTGGGTCATATGTTAACTCTATTTTTAGTCTTTCAAGGAACCTCCATACTGTTCTCCACAGTGGCTGTATCAATTTACATTCCCACCAGCAGTGCAAGAGCGTTCCCTTTTCTGCACACCCTCTCCAGCATTTACTGTTTGTAGATTTTCTGATGATGCCCATTCTAACTGGTGTGAGATGATACCTCATTGTTGTTTTGATTTGCATTTCTCTAATAATCAGTGATGTTGAGCAGCTTTTCATGTGCCTCTTGGCCATCCGTATGTCTTCTTTGGAGAAATGCTATTTAGGTCTTCTGCCCAGTTTTTGATTGGGTTGTTTGTTTTTTTGATATTGAACTGGATGAACTGTTAATATATTTTTGGAGATTAATCCTTTGTCTGTTGATTCATTTGCAAATATTTTCTCCCATTCTGAGGGTTGTCTTTTCGTCTTGCTTATCGTTTCCTTTGCTGTGCAGAAGCTTTGAAGTTTCATTAGGTCCCACTTATTTTTTTTTATCCCACTAATAACATTTTTTTATCTCACAACCTAGGACACACATACGGGAGCCTATGTAACTGAAACAAAAGAATTTGTGTGTTGAAATATTTCCAGTGCTCGCTACAGGCCTGCGCGGTACCCGCTGATAGTTTCTAATTACGCTGTATAGCGCGTATTTAAAATGCTCATCGTGATTCCACTAAGTTGACTCCTTGATCCACTGATGGGTGACAAACTACTTGACAAACTCCAGTTTCCTCCCGTGATGCTCACCTGATGGGGAGGGAGGGCTTCTCTTCTTGGCTGATGTAGTGAGAGGCAGTTGGGCAGTGTCCAGGCCTCTGGTCAGCCAGGAGGGGCTGAGGGCATCAGTGCTGCGGGGGTTCTTGAGGCAGGAGAGCGTGTGGGGCCAGAGAGAGGGGAATGAGGACCATTCCCTGTGGTTCTCTTGAGTGAGGCCAGGGAACCAGGGAAGTGGACGTTGGGAGAAGATGCTGGCTGAGCCCATACCTGGCTTTCTTAGATGCCACTACTATTGTTAGGATCTTTTACTTGGAAAGAGGATTTTTAAGATATTTTCAGGCTTTTTGCTGTATCA
The DNA here is from genome assembly GCF_030028045.1 of Hippopotamus amphibius kiboko. NCBI lineage: Eukaryota > Metazoa > Chordata > Mammalia > Artiodactyla > Hippopotamidae > Hippopotamus > Hippopotamus amphibius. The sequence continues at coordinate 218,193,126 of NC_080187.1, forward strand.
ACAACAATAGGATATCCGAGAGTAATGTTTGCCTGTGAAAGATTGATGCTAAGTCCTGGGGTGAACCCTGAGAGCATTTATTACTCTCACAGCAGGTCAAGATGACAAGAAGAGCGTTAAGTGAACTTCACTCCGACAGCTAATGCGTGTGGAGGGCATCCTGCTCAGCGCCTGACAGTTTTGTGCGGGTTGTCAGTGCTGCCGGGTGGCAGAGACACAAGGGGTGGCGGGCCTGGTGGTAGTCCCTCTGCTGTCACAGGCAGAGCTGGGTCGCAGTCTGTCCCGCACACTCCAGCAGCGCCACCTGGTGAGTGGCTTTCGTACAGTTTCCCGACAGTTTGCTGCAGGAAGTCAGAGTCCACTGGGCCTGGAGTTCCTTATGCAGCAGGATCACCTCAGGGTGTTGTTAGGCCTGCAGATGCCCTGGCCCCACCTCTGGGCTAGAGCCCCAGTATTTTAATAGGCTCCCAGACTAGAGGTTCCAAGGAACCTGGACCCTGCAGTGTACTGATTGGTTCTACGAAGGAGGAGGCAGGGAATTCTGAGTTAGATGTGGTCAGGGGACGTGGGTGAAACAAGATGAGACCGCTCTCTGAATCAGAACTTATGAGGACCTTTCGTGTGCCAGGCATTGTCTTCTGAACTTAGCTGACACGGGGCACTTTCTCATCCAGGCCGGAGGCAGAGTGGTGCGCAGTCTCCCGTGCTGCCCCAGCCTGCGCTCATTGGCCTCAGTCCGCAGTGACCACCTGCCGCAGGCAGCAAACAACGTCAGTCTAATGCAGTGTTTTCTGTAGCAAGGAAGGGCCTGGACACTTGGATTTCGGACGTATGGAGCCTGTGACTGACAGCTGTTGGAGGAAAGGGGCTGGTCACGCAGGCCTGCTTCCCAGTCCCCAGCCAGCACTTTGTTGCACAGTGACCTCTCCTGCTCACAAGTTCTAGAACATGCTCTGGGGAGCATGGCTCTTAAAGCCAGCCTTTCTGACCCTTTACCTCCCTGCAGGGGCATCCTCTGGCTTGGAATGAGGCATGTCTAAGGTGTGAGTATTTAAAAATATAAGAGGGTCCAGTGGCTAAGACTCTGCGCTCCCAATGCAGAGGGCCCAGCTTCGATCCCTGGTTAGGGAACTAGATCCCACATGCTGCAACTAAGACCCGGCATAGCCAAATAAAATTAATTAATTAAAATATATAAGAGTGAGGGATGCTAAGGGCATGTGTGTTCTTACTTATGTACACCTTATAGTAAAGCAGCCCACGTGACTGAGGAGTAACAGGAGCAAATGATTTGTTTTCTGACAGAGTCAGGGTGGAAGTCCTGTGACATTTCTGTTTCATCACAGCCTATCCTGGGGTCGGTAAGAGTATCGGGCCTTAGGTCCCTGCTGCTGGGGCCTGCAGAAGGGAGGCGGGGGCTTAGTGTGGGAGGAACCAGCTTCTGTGATGACCCCAGAGATGGCTCTGGCTGTGTGATTAGTGCCAAAAGTCCATAGCCAGGCCTCAGGCACCTTTTAGTCCTCTTTTTATTAAACTGCTGGCCAGTGGTTAGGGACAAGGTACCATGATTTTTAAATGTTTATTGTCGATGGGTGCCTTGTCCTGGGGATAAACTGCACATTTCTCCGTAGACTGCGTCTTGACACCTGTCACACTGCCGACGGGGTCTTACAGTCACCCTCAGGTTTGCTCGGACATCTGTGCACTCACTCACTCCCCGTCAGTCCAGTGACAGAGGCTCCCTGGGCGCGCCCTGTGCCAGGCCTCCTGCTGGCTCCCAGGACTCAGGCCCGTGGCCCCCACCACAGCTGAGCAAGTGCCAGACCCCATCCTCGTGCAGCAAGTCGAGTAACCCCATGCCCAGGAGGCGGCACAGAGGAGGAACTGGGGGCTGGAGAGGCGGTGACTTCCGCTGTTCCACATCGCACTGGGAGCGCGTGGTGGAGCTGGCGTCTGGACCCAGGCTGTCACTCAGGGCCTGCCCCTGCAGCCTCTGCGTGAGCACTGGCCTCCGAGGGACATACCTACATCAGGCCCTCCGTGTGGTGTCCGGGGTCCGCCTCTCCACACCCCCAGGCCTCCATGCTGGGCTGAAATGCGAGCTGTGTGTGAGCTCTTGCCTCAGCTCCCCTGATCCTCTGTCTCTGTGCTGTGTCCTGCCAGGAAGCTGATCGGTATCTCCTTTGGGGACCTGAACCCCTTTCCCCTGCGCCAGATCCGGAACCGGCGCGCCTACCACTTGGAGAAGGTCCGGCTGGAGCTGACGGAGCTGGAGGCCATCCGGGAAGACTTCCTGCGTGAACGGGACACCAGCCCTGACAAGGGTGAGCTGGTCAGCGACGAGGAGGAGGACACCTGAGTGCTGCTCACCCCTACCCCATGACGCTGCTCTCCTTGCCTTCACAACCAAAGTGTGCCAACGCCAGAATGTAACACCTGTGGTCTCTGGATGTCTGCTGGGCAGATGTCCGAAGCCACGCTGCACGTTCTCATTTCCACGCGGGGTGGGGGTCTAGTCTGTTTACAGCCATCTTCATGCCGTGGCATGTGGTTTCTCATATCAAGTCACGCTTTCCGCCTGACCGCTGCATCGCTAGGTTTATAGTTGGCCGTTTTCAAGAGCCTCTCTACCGCATCTGTCCGCTGTGTTGGTGTCTCTGCACTTAGAAAACCGTACGTGGGCATCTCCCCTTGCGTCCTCTCTTGTATGTAGTGGGCAGTTATGGGCAGTGTCCTGAACGGCTGCTGTAGAAGATGCCCACTGCACTTCACACGCTCCTGGGCCAGAGTCTGACTGCTTTGCGCAACATAAAGTTTGTGTGAGAAAAGGGACTTCCTTAGGAAAGCAAGCACATTCCTTTTCCAGAAATGGGCTATGGAAAGCCCACAGACCTTCTGCTGGTGGCTTCAGGGTGCAGCCATGCCCCATTTCTGGATTAGCTTTTGCCCTTTCACGCACAGCCTTTCAAACAGTAAATTCCAACCTGCTGGGAGAGGGCCTGGCTCTCCAACACCACACACTCACTCGCTGCCCGCACAGCTCCACGAGGCTCTGTGCAAAGGTCTTATCTCCATCTGTGAGTTGACCTGTGGTTCATTGTACACGTGTGGATGGGATTGCAGGGAAACTGGGGGTCCTCATTCCTACAGGGCAGGCCCGCCTCTGGGCCGGCCTTGGATGAGGGGGTGGAGGAAGCTTTTTGGGGGGTGCTTTTCAGAGCAATGGTGCAGCTGCAGAATGGACACCATTGGGCAGCGGGAAACCGTGGCTTCCTTGGAAACAGCCAGTGCGCCTGGCTGGGGTGGCAGGAGGCCGGCTGCCGGGGCCTGGGCTGGGACGCCTTCCCTTGAAGTTAAAGCTTTGGTGAGCCCCCCCAAATGTGTCCCCTCCCCACTGCCACACGGAGTTCTCAGCAGCTGTCCTCCCCTGTGGGGTCACCATTGTTCCCCGTGTGTCAGGCTGCCCAGGTAGTTGTGGGACTTAGAGCACTACCTTTTTGAAAGCCTGGAAAGAGGCTTTGTGCAAGGAAGGTCATTTTTGCTTCATCACTCTGTGGACTATCCCTGATGTGTAGATGTGTTTCCTGGGCAGTATTACTCAAATAGGAAAGAAAAATTTAAATGGGTTTTTTGACACGACCTGGAAAAAACTGGGAATAATCCTTAGTTGATATTAAACACACTCAGACTATTTGAAGCAGTGTAATCTGAAGAAGTGCTTTTTTCATAAGCGTGGTTTTTCTTATTGTCAACCTTCTAGTGGTATCATAGCTAGGATGGCATTTCAGCATACTAGACGAACTTTCCTGTCTTCGGTTAAGTTGGTTAGTTTGATTTTTTACTGTGTACAGAAAGCTGGCCTCTATGTGTAGCCAAAAGCCTTTGTTTTCAGGTATCAAACATGTATTTTATCATTGTTTTGGTCTTTGGGAGCAGCTGTTTGAGGCCCTGTGTCTTCAGGAAGTTGCCTTGTGAGTTGGGTCGCAGCCTCGTTGCTCTGCACAGACCCTCCAGAGGAGCATCTCCCACACCTGCCGTCAGCCCGGGGGGCAGCAGCCCGGGAGGTGCAGCAGGAATAGGGTTGGGGCCCCACAGATCAGCTCCAGCTTCCTTGAGACTTCCGATTCCAAGCTGATTTCCCCCTGGAACCGCCACATCCTCGGGGCTAAAATGCTGCCTTTAGGAATAGGCTTGTTTTGTCTGTTTTACCTTGAAAAGACTCATCTTAAAAGCACCTGAACTGGGCCCGGGGACTAGCCGTGTGTGGCCAGTGCCCGTGGTGTCGGCCGTGCCCTGAGCGGTAGTGGTGTGTTAGCATTTCCAGGCTGTTAGCATCAGTGGCCAGGCGGTGGGTGTGGGAGAGCAGAGAGAGATCATGAAGGAAGGGCCCGGGAACACTTGTTTGGAGGTTCTCCTCTCTGGAATAAGGCACTGGGTGTCCAGAGGGCAGGAGAGGGAATGCTTGGCCCGATTCCAGACTGGAGACAAGATGGAGCAGATTCCTTCCAAAGCTGTAGGGTTTGGTCCCACTATTTTGAGCCAACTTTTCCCCTCTGCGTGTGCTGCTGAGGAAAGAGCTGCTCTGTACCCGCCAGTGCCCCCCCACTGGCCCCATGGGGAGGGCCCTTCTGACAGGTGCTGTCTCCTTACCAGCCTGGGGTGGGGCAGCCTCCAGCCTGCTTCCCAGACACACACACCAGCGCCCTCATCACACCAGGTGGAAATTGCCAGCATCCATGTTGGTGAGTTTTTGTCTTATGTGGGTTGAACATTTGTTAATATTTTTGTATATTTTCACTACAGTTTATATTTTTATAGGCTATTTTTATGAAGGTTTTCTAGATGAGGTACATCTATTTTATATAACCAGTTCTTCTGTGTGCATGACTCCCTTGTATTTATGTAAACCTGAGCCTCTGGAATCGCTCTTCACCTCTGCACCATCTCTGACCTCTGGCCTTGGCCGTCCCTGACGTCCCCTTATGTATGTGTGGGCCCACTTCTTACCCCAGGTGGCCTCGGGGCTACTTGCAGGCATGCTGACAGCTGTCCAGCAGCAGACAAGACTGTTGACGGCTGGGAACGGTTCTGCTTTCTACATTATATTGATATAGGAAGTACTCCAGGCAAATAGCCAGTATGTTGTTTTGTTTTTTTTTAAACTAAATATATTATTGCACGAATCCCTGCTCCTCACTTTGCATGGTGTTGCCTTCCTGTATGTGTTCTGGGCAGCTGGGCCTGCCTGGGGCCGTCCTTGCAGGCGGGAGGCTGGATGCCAGCACCGGAGGACTTGGGGCATTGCCAACTGACTCTCTTTATGTCACAGCCGCTTCTGTGCTTATCTTCAAGTTAAATTTTGGAATTGTCATACTAAAAGGCAAAATAAACAACTAATTTGTATAACCTTCTGGTTTGAAGTGCAGCTGCAGTCACTTGTGATGGGACTCAGCCCCGAGGGCTTGAAGGTGCAGCAGGGCTTATGGGGGGGTGGGGCTCTCAACCTTCCAGCTGGGTGTTTCTGCACCCCCGTCTTTGGTTTGCTCTCGGCACATGGGACAGAATGCCTTTGTCATCAGAGGTAGCCCTGGGAGGCCCCTGAAGCCACGACCAAGCTTCACGTGAGGGCTGGGGGCACTGGGTTCGGCTGAGAGCCAGGAGCTGGAGTTCCCTGTGTCCAGAGCAACCCCCAGCCACAGGGTGCACCCCTCCTTCCACCAGCTGTGACGCGTCCTGCCTGAGTCATGGGTTGTTTGCCTCCTGCCTAGGCTGACAGCTCAGGCCCAGCCGCCACTGGGGACACCACTCCCCTCACCCCCCACCATTGGAAAAACACAGGAGAATGATTAAGACCAAATGTCGTTCCACAGGGTGATGGTGGGGGGTGGGTGGAGCTCCAGTGAGAATTCCCAGACAGAAAAGGCTCGTGAGTCTGTCTCCTCCTGGGACACAGATTCAGTAAGGCTGGGGCTTCCTGAGGTCACAGAGCACAACAGCAGTGGCACAGCTGGGCCTGGGACCCCAGTGCCAGCCCTTGCTCAGTGTGTGGGTCAGGGGCCTGCAAGCAGAGGTCCTGCTCCCTGTCCCTTGTAAGGGGTTGCTCTTGGGACAGTGGAAAGCCCTGGGAAGCCATTACTCAGAGTCAGAGCATGGGTCCCCAAGGGCCTCCTTGGGCCAGCCGGGCTGCTGCAAACAGACAGGAAGCAAGCCTGACACCCCTCCACCCTCCGACACTGCAGTGATGCCTGGACTCACGCAAGCCGCAGACTGCTCCCTGTGCAAAGCTACCGTGGACCTGCTCAGGGCCATCTTCCCACCTGGTCAGAGGGGTCAGCTGCTGGGGGTGGCCCAGAGCTCAGAGCCGGAGACGGGCGCGCGAGGCCCGTGTCGTCAGGGTGTACGCCCTTGGGCCGGTCACCTCCCTCTCAGGGCCTTGGGCTTCTCATCTGGAGACGGGGTACGCACTCCAGCGCCATGGAGCGTGTTGATGATTAAATAGGGTGTGACGTGTGATCAGAGCACGGGAAGTTGGCGCGCTGGGCACGCCAGCACCCTTGTAGCCCTGGGAGGGGCCCGTCCTGGGATAGACGCTCGCTGAGTGCTTCAGCCTCTGATACTGTTTCTTGGTCTCAGTCCTCAAGGAGGGATTTTCAGCCTCCCCCTTGCCCCCAACACACACACCAAGCCATGAGTAGCCACCACACACACAGCTCCAGGACCACCATTCACGTCACAGTCTCTGAATGGCGGACACTGCGGAACACTTGGAGACGGGGGCTGAACCCCTTCCAGGAGCAGGACGTGTAAGCAGCCTGTAAAACGGTCAAGCCCCAGGCGCGTGGCTGGAGGTAAGGGCTGGAGCCTGCACAGGTCACTTCCTGGAGACAGTGTCGAGCCTTCTCCAGCCTCCTCACCCCTCACCAGGGCCCAGGACACCTTCAAAGCACCTCGTGCCCACTGGTCCCTGGTGTGTTCACGACAGTCTGACTCCATGGAACTAGGTCTGGCAGGCAGGGAGGGGCTGGTGTGGCAGGTGCTGGGTAGCAGGACCACGTGTCAACGTAGCGAGAGCCCGCTGCTTGGGACTGTCAGTGAGGAAGGAGCCACACCAAGCCATAGCCTCAACCAGCCCAGCCTCATCCCTGAGTACCGCGAAGAGGAAAGAAAGGGGCAAGCGGGGGCCCAGAAGGGTGTGTCTGGCCAGTCTGCTCCTCCCTCCACCCCTTGGTGCAGACAGAGCTGAGTTAGATGAAACAGAGGGGGCCAGGGATGTGTCCCAGTGGTTCACTCCAGGGGTGACCAAGATGGGCCTTGCTCCTTAAGGGGGTGTGGCTCAATCCCTGTGAAACACAGGTCTCTGAAGACCCCCGAGTGGGGACGTGGGGGAAAGGGCTGGGGGGCCTGGGCAGGGGGCACGAAACAAGGGGTGTGGAAGGATCGTGAGTAGGGACCCGCATCCCCTGGGCCTCTGCCAAGCTGTACCTGGTGCCCAGAAAACCTTCCCACCACCTGTTATCCAGCCTTCTGAAGCCCTGCGCACACCTCCTCCGGGAAGCCCTCCTCCACTCTGACTCCCTCAGGCCTTCCTGCCCACGTGGGCTCCGCTCCCTGCGTGCGCTCCCCTGCTCCTCTCTCCCCTGTGGACCTCCCAGAGGAGCAGACGAAAAGATGCTGTCTGCTAAGGCGGAGGTGTCGTTTCTGACTTGAAATTCCCCCAATCTCAGAGAAAGCCAGGCTGCACTTCGAAACGGTAGATGCCTGTTTATGTATAACAATAACAATAATAAATGTTACGCCAATTGTTAGAATAAAAAAATACCTTTTCTGAGGGGGGTGGTCCCCAGCCTGCCACCGGCCGGGGGCCTGGTTAGCACCATTAGGGCACGAGGTGGGGGGCTCCGTCACCACCCGTGCTGGGCGCTGAGGTCCTGCTGGGCGCTGAGGTCCGTGCATAGGTCTGTCTGTGTGTCCTGGCTGCAGGGGGCCAGGCTGCGGGTCAGCGGCGGGCGACCCGCTGGTGGCCGCGGGAGGGGGCGCCGTGGCCGGGCGGGGGGCAGGAGCGGCAGCACTGGGTGCGGACGGTGGGCAGCTGGCAGCGGCCCAGCAGGCGCAGCGTCTCGCAGAAACCGAAGGACAGGCGATCTCGCGCGCAGCCTAGAGGCGGAGGGGGCGGGTCAGGACGGGTGGGCAGGGCGCCAAAACCACCCGCCTCGTCCCGCCTGCACCCAGGGTGGAAGGGCTTCCCTGAGATTTTACCTGGGCCTTACCTGGGCCCTCTCCCCGCCCCCCAGCAGCCTCAAGGAGACCTGCCGCTCCCCACAGAGCACCTGCCTCCTGTTTCTGCAGGGGCTCCCCTAGGCCTGAGCTGCCGATCTCCAGCTGCTGTCCTGTCCCACCTGCCCTTGGCCTAGACCCCCACCCCCAGGACTGGAGAACTGGCCCTGCTGGGCCCAGGTTTCCAGAGGAAAGGCCCTGAGACCCCAGCCCTGACTGCCTCAGGTGCTCATGAGAAGCCAAGGAGTCTGCCGCCCCTCTGCCCCCGACCCTGTGTGACCCGACAGGTGCCGGCACACAGCTGAAGTCCCACGTGCCTCCTGCCTGCCTACAGTGGCCTCTTGCCCCCTACCCTCTGCCCAAATGCACCTGTCCTGCCAGACCTCCCTGCCCCCTGTAGCCTCAGCTTCAGGTCACACACCAGAGCAGAGTCCCATCAGCCAGGCCAGGCCCTGAGGCCCCAAGAGAGCAGGTGTGCCCTAGGCCATCAGCCCGTGAGCAGAACCCAGGCCTCCTGAGGAGGGGCAGAGGGAGGCTGCCTGTGCAGGGCTGAGGCCTGGCAGGCCCTCCTGCCCTGTGCTGATCGGAGCTGTTGTGGGAAGCCGCTTGCTCCCAGCCTCCTGGCCTTGCTCCCGCTGCCCATGGCAGCCGCCAGCTGCCACCCTGCTCACGTTAGCAGACATCCCGGGGGAGAAGAAGCAGGAAGGCAACTGGCAGCCCTGGCCCTGGGACCTCACCAGGGCCCGGCAGAAGGCACGAGGCAGGCAGCAGGCAGCCTCCTCCATCCTGGCTCTGTGCGGCACCTCCAGCCTACACTCCTGCAGACCTGTGTCCTGTTCCCACTGTGCGACCTCAGGCGAGTTTCTTAACCTCTTGTGGGGCCCCAATTCCCTCCTCTGCCAATGACCCCCACCTCCACAGGCAAACGGATGTGGTCGCGCTATGTCAGCTGCCTCACCGTGATGACCACACACCCTGGAGTTTCCAGACTTCCCAAACGTCCTGCCACACAGCCCCACAGATCATCAAAACATCCTGGGGACTCCAGGGTCTCAGCATGCAGGTCACTTCCTTGGCTGGCCTCCACCCTTAAACTCCTCGCTTGGGCGCCAGCAGCTACCTTGGGACTGGGGCTGCAAGAGGCGTGGAGGGGCTGGCTGGACGAACGCCGAGGCCAGGGCGCTCAGGGTGGGTGGAATTTCTGCCGGGCCTCGAGCTAATGGGATTTGGGACAGGAAGGCCATCCCTGCCAGTGGCATGGGCAGCAGGCATGGCAGTGGCTAGCCTGGGCCTGCCCGAGGGCTGCCAGGGAGCCAGTCACTGGTACAGAAGACAGATGGGGGCAGATGGGACTCTGTCCTAGGGGCAGGGCTCAGACAGCTGACAGGCATAGGAGCTGCCGGGTTCTCTTGACGGCCAGAGGCAGCCCTAGGCACTCTTCCTGATCTCATGATGGGGGATGATGGTGTCCACGAGGGAGAGGAAGAAGCCGACCTTTCCTGAGCACCTCGTGGACTCTCCACCCCAAGACCTCATTTAGGAGGATGGGGGCTGTCTGTCCCTTTATGCATAAAAAAGGGAAATGGAGCCCAAGGCCATGCAGCTGGTGAGGGGAGGCCAGGTATGGTTCCAGGGCCACAGTTTCCTGTGCTCAGCAGTGCTGGGGATGGCTGGGCTGCAGGAAGGAAGTGTGTGCGTGTGTGTGTGTGTGTGTGTGTGTGTATGTCTATGTCCAGAGCCACCTCTGGCACAGGCTCTTCCTCCAGGAGGACCCAGCTGGCCAGGAAGCCACCAGCTGCTGGGAGCCAGCAGGACGCCAGGAGGGAGCCCCCGCCTGCAGTTTCACTGCTCCCTTTGGGCAGTCCTCCTCAGGCCAGGAAATGGATGGGCCGGAGGTGGGGAGGGGGGCTCACCCAGGCCTGAGCTGCACACAGTATAAGGCGCATTCCTGGCCTCACGCTGGGGCCGGTGGGTAACACACCCAGAGGGAAGAAGAGCTTGCCTAAGGTCACACAGCAGCCTGGAGGCCGAGGCTGCTGCCTCCGCTCCTCCCCGGAGTTAGAGGAAGCTGCCTGCGGGGCTGGACTCCTCTTGGCTCCGACCCCACCACAGCCCCAGCCTCTGCGTGGCTCCCTGTCCGTCAGCCAGTGCTGTGGGGGGACGGTTCCATGACCCTCCATCCCCCCACCGTCCACCCGCCCCACCCGCCCAGCACCCAGCCCGGCAGGGCACTCACGTGGCGGCTCGGTGAGCTCGCAGTCCTGGGTGCCGCACGGCCGGGAGCTCTCGGGCCAGGCCTCGTGGACACACTGGTCGCTGTCTTCCTCGGGCAGCCCAGTCTGGGTGTTGATGCACTTGACCAGGCGCCGCTGGACGCCGCCGCCGCAGGGGGCTGAGCACTGTGGGGCGCAGGGGAGGGGTGAGCATCCCCCTAGCCAGCCCTGCAGGGGGGCATCTCAGGGGCACCCCCAGGGCAGCTGCCGCCTTCAGGAAGCCTAGCTCCTGGCTCCCAGCCCCACCCCTCCGGCCTTCTCAGAGGGTGGGTCCTGTTCCCGGAGGCCACTAGGTGTTTGCCTGCAGGAACTGAACCTTCAGAGCGGAGGGGAAACCTGCCAGCCCCTCACACGGGATGGGGCAAGCCTGAGAGGCCTGGGCAGGGCCCCGGGGCTGGAGGGTCTGCTGCAGCCCATGGGCAGCGGAAGGCAGGGAAAGTTTCTCAAGCAGGGCCCACCATCCTGAGTCAGGCTTTGTTCGTGTCAGTTGGGGTCTGATGTTTTTAAAAAGCCCTAAAGATAAATTTAACCGGTGCCAACATTGTGCCAGGCCCTGTGCTGACTGCCTCGCTGTGTGGCTTCATCGAACGCTTAGAACCTCACTTTACAGATGAGGAAACAGAGGCCCGGCAGGGCGAAGCAACCTGCCCAGCGTCCCTCAGCAGCTCGTGGGACAAGGACTGAGATTGCCAAACCTCTGAGCTTCAGACAGGGCTGGCAGGAGGAGCCCTGCCCAGCTGAGGCCTCGCTGGCCTGTCCCGTGCCCCCTCCGCTGGTCTGGCCTTTGCTTAGTCTCCTGAACACCCCACTTCCGTCACTCCTGCCCCAGGACTTTGCATTTGCTGCTCCCTGTATGCCTCTCCATCACATCGCGGACCCCTCTGGTCACCACGGACCCCTCTGGTCTCACTCTAAAGTCAGACATCACAGCGCACGTCCATTTTTTTTTTTAGTCTGTCTCCCTGACGGGCTGTAAGCTTCAGCAGGGCGGAGACCTCGTCGGCCACCACTGTATCTGCAGGGACCACAGAGAGCCTGGCACGCAGGACACACTGAACAACTCCTTACGTGAACGAAGGTCTGACTGACGCCCCTCCACACGCCCTCCGCCCCCCCAAAACCCCATGCTTGCTCACCTGGCCCCAGGGCCCCACCACCCACTGTGTACAGGGGTGGGTGTTGCAGGGCCGGGTGCTGCTGGGTCTCAGCGCCTCCTCGCAGAGGCCCGGCTCTGGGCAGGTCACCAGGCGCTGCTGTTCACCACCGCCGCAGGCCTCGGAGCACTGCGAGGGCAGGGAACGGGGTCTGGGTGCTGCCAGGCTCGGAGGACACCCCCACTCCCATCGCAGACCCCCAGGCCTCACCTCCCTCCAGGAGGAGGTGTACCAGCTGAGGCAGGGCTGGGCCCCGCAGGGCTGGCGGGCGGGTGGCTTGGCAGGCCCCGGCTGGCAGTGGAAAGGCCGCAGCGGCCGGAGGTCCCGCGTGTCCACACACTGCACGTCCCGCGTGGAGGAACCCCCGCCGCAGCTGCGGGAGCACTGGAGGCCGAGGGTCCCGTGTGTGGACACACCATCACCGCGTGTGTGCACACGCAGGACCGGGTGAGGGCTGTGGCAGGGCACGCCTCAGACACCCTCACCCCCACCCAGGGCAAGTCCCTGAAGCGTCTCAAGGAGGGGCCGTGGCTGACCAGCCTCGGGCAGTGGGCGGCGTGGCCAGGGGCTACCCCAGGATGGGACAGATGGAGAAAGAGGAACCAAGGAGAAAGGGAGAGCCCAAGGGTGACAGCAAGTACAGAGCAGAGGATACAGCCAGCCAGAGAAGGGGCCTGGGGCCGGCTGAACCACACACAGACGGCACAATCCCAGAGACGTACAGAGACGTGCGGCACGGAGCCCTCCCTGGTGGCTGTGGCTGACCCCGAGCACAGGCCACGGGCCCCGAGGCTCCAGCCCGGGCCCCGAGGCTGCCCGCCTTCTCCCTCACGCACCTTCGTCCAATTGCCCGCGTGCCAGGCGGCGCAGGGCCGCAAGTGGCAGCGGCGGGCGGGCTGGGGCCGGGCAGCGGGGGCGCAGTCCTCCTCTCGGCCGGAGCCGCAGCGCACGGGCCTCCAGACAGCACCCAGGCCGCAGGTGGTGGAGCACTGGGGGCGGGGAACCCGTGGCCATGAGGGCGGGGCAGATCCCCACACCCGCCAGCCCCTCACCGGGTGAGAGGGACCTGCCAGTGCCTCAGTTAGCTCGTCTGCAAAATAGGCTCCTCCACCCATCTCCCAGGGAGACCGTGAGGATGAAAAGCCAACCCCCTTGGCAATAGGTGATTGCCTATTGTCCCTGCTCACAGGAGACACAGGCGAGGCGGGCCAGCTGTCCTGGCAAGGCTCCCCGCTTCCCAGAGTCACGTGGGAGGGACGTCTGGGTTCCTCACCGGGCCTCCGCCTGTCCCTCCCTCGCCAAAACTAGGGATCTGAAGCAGCTCACTTCCCCTACAGTGACAGCCTGGGGATGCGGGGGTGGGCCGGGGGACACAGGCCAGCGTCCTTCCTTGCCGTATGGCTGAGCTGGGGCAGTTTTCCTCCCCCCCCACAGGCTGTCCGTTCCCTAATGCCCCGCCCCCTGCCCGGGAGGCAGGACAGACAAGGCTTGTGTCCCGCTCTGCTCACTTGCAGATGAAGAGACCGCGTCCGTGAGGTCCTGCTCAACCCCGCCGCCCGCCCCGGCCCCTGAGCCACTTGCCTTGCTCCAGTTCCCCACTTCCCAGCGGGCATTCCTGACAGGCGGGAGGCCTACGGGGCCGGGGTCCAGAGGCGCGGGGGCCGGGCTGCTGTTGGCCGGACGGTCCTGAGCGGGTGCAGACAGCAGCACAGGGCTTGGGGGCACCGCGGGGCTGGGGAACTCAGGCTGGCCCCGGGGTCCCAGGCTCGGGGCAGTCCCCCGGGGCAGGTGCCCCAGGCCAGGCGGGGTCTTCAGAAGGAAGGTTCCTGGCATCGCCAGGGTCTCCAGGTCCCGCAGAGCCGGTCTCGGGGTCGGAAGGGTGGGAGTCCCCGGCTCCAGGGGGCGGTCCGTACCCTGAGCGTCTGGCGGAGTGGCTGTGGGAGGGGGCGGGGGAGGAGTGCCCGCCACGGTGGGCCACAGCTCCTTGTCCGTGGGCCCCGGGCCACCCTCCAGAGCTGGGTCCCGGGCCTCAGCGCCGCGCGTCCACAGCTCTACTGTGTCGGGACTAGGAGAGGAGTGGGAGGTGCTGACGGAGGACACAGCGGGTGACGTGGGGTTGGGTCTTTGGGGCGAGTGGGGCGCTCTGCGGCCTAAGGCTTCCTCGTTGTCCTCGGAGACCTCATTGGTCCTCTCCCACCAGGGCGGGGGCGGCTGGCTCTGGCTGTCCCCGCCTCCCAGGAACCTGTTCTGGCTGCCAGGGGCAGCCGGCGTCTCCATGCCGCCTGACGTGGGGGGCCAAGGCAAGCTGGGGAGCCCAAGGCCTGGGGCTCCAATGGGGGCATCTTCCTCCGTTAAGAAATTGAGCACGGAGTTCCCCGGGGTCTGCTCCGAGGGTGGGGGTGGGGAACGGCCAGCCTCGCGGGGCCAAGGGGCAGGGGACCAACCTCCCAGTGCCCCCTCAGCCTCCGTCCCCGGAGGCCCTGTGGCAGGCGTGCGGGTGCCCACGGGGGGCTCAGCGGGACTGCTCAGGGCTGGGGGCATCCAACCCCCTGTGCCCGCCGGGTCTGCATCGGGCTCCTCAGAGGGCCCATAGGACAGGTCCTCGTGGAAGTTAATGAAGTTGTAGTCGTAGTAGAAGTCGTCGACCAACACAGGCCCCGGCAGGCCTAGCTCGGGGTTCTCCTCCCAGATGGCATTTCCCATGCCGGCCGGCTCGGGCGATGCCGGGGGCGCAGGGCGTGGGGCTGTGCGGCGGGGAATGAAGTCCACCTCATTGAAGAGCTCGTGGCTGGAGGAGCCACTACCCGAGCCTTCAGGGCCCAGCACGTCCAGGGCCGGTGGGCAGGGCGGCGGAAGGCAGGCGGCCTCGCGTGCTGGCTGCTGGGCCTCATCGCAGGGGACGCCGGTGTCATTGGTGCAGAGGATGCTTCGGTGCCGAGTCCCTGGCCCGCACGTCACCGAGCACTAAAGCGAAGGCCAGGGTGAGGGACTCAGGCCAGGAGGAGCTGGGGCCTGGCAAGGTACCCTGCCCACGGCTCGATCAGCGACAGGGCCCCAGCCAGCCCTCCCTGACCAGCTCGAGGCTGACTTGTGGCCGTGGCGTGCCAGGGCATCCCGGCGCCTGAGGTTCTGGGGATGGGGCTGGACCTGGAACGCCCAGCTCCCCTCCCACCACAGTAAGGGCTCCCCGCAGGCTGTCTCCGCCTCCCTGTAGCCCAAGACGGATGGCAGAGCTGGGGGCAGACCCCTTCCCATCCCCATGCTCACCTCAGACCAGTTCCCCACCGCCCAGGTGGCCGGACAGGGCACGTTTCGGTTGCAGGGGGTTTCAGTGGGGGGCCGGGGCAGGTGTGCACAGGCAGACGGCTCCAGGGCGCTCTGCTCATCCAGCCCCACACTGCGGAGGCAGAGCACGGCCCGGCGGGAGAGCCCCCGAGGCCCGCAGGAGCTGGAGCACCGCTGCCACTCACCTGCCCACCACCTGCGGGGGGCACAGGGCGGCATCAGTGTGCGGCCGCCTGGACTCCCGGACACCTGGGGTTCAGGGAAGGTCAGGCCTAAGCCCAGGGGACAATTCCCCAGATCTCCAAGCCCAGATGGCACCCTGGCCCCTAAAGCCCAGGGACAGGGCACAGTCCCCTTTGCTCCTGCCACCTTCACCCCTGGGGGACCTGGGCAAGACCCAAGGCCTGTGTCCACATCCCGGGACTCAAGCACGAGCGACAGGGAGGGCCCTGGCTGGTGCTGGCTACTGAGGGGGAACCCAGGCCCAGGTGGAGGTCGGGGACAACCGGGGGCTGGGGCTTCAGCCTTGGGAAGAAAGGTCAGGAGCCCAGCTCCCTCTGCTCCGTCCCGGGGCACCCTGATGAGGGACTCCTGGGAGCCAGGCGCCTGGGGGGCTCACCGGGCCGGGCAGGGCTCCTCACTGCACTTCCTCTGACGGTCGTCGGGCCGGCCCAGGGGGTCACAGTGCCTCTCGTCCACAGGCCCCGCCCGCCGCTCTGTGCAGTACACGCTCTGCCTCTGCAGGCCTGGGAGGCCACGGGGGCTCAGCCTGGGCCTGGCACCCAGGCGCCCCCCTGCCCGAGCCACCCTGTCCCCGAAGACACAGCTATACCCCACCCTGCTCGGACCCCTTCCTGCCCCTCCTCACTCCTCACGGTTCTCCCGGCCTTCACCCGCACCCCTAGGGAGGCAGCAGAGTGTGGCGGGTCAGTGGGCTGGGGGTCTAGCCCCGCAGCTTCCTAGCTGGAGGGCCTTGGGCAGCTCACGGGGCCTCTCTGAACCTCGGGATCTTCATCTGTGAATGGCAGTAACAATAACCGCTGCCACGAAGGCCAGGCATGAGGATAACGTGCTCACGGACGTGCTGGCTCAGCCCACGCCTGGCACATGGTAAGAGCGCAACCAGTGTCAAACCTAACCACGGCCTAGCGCCAGCCTGTGTCTGCACCCCTCCTAACGGGGTCAGTGCCCAGAAATGCTGGAGAAGGAATCCATCAGACCGCCCGGCCAGGCGTTCCTCTCCGGCCCCACAGCCCCCCACTCCCTGCCCCCACACACGCTTTGTCCCTGTTCCTGTCCTTCACTCCCTCTGCCACTGCCTGCCTCTGGGCCTTTGCACAGCGGAGCTCTTCCCCCTCGACACGCACCCCCGCACTGCACGCTGAGGCCCAGGCAGGACCGACTCCAACGGGCTCTGCCTTCACCCTGCTCCCCCTGTGGCCTGGAAGAGGGAATCCCCCTGCCCTGGGCCTCTAGGCTCCCCTCCACCCGCCTCCTTCCTTCCTAACAGAATGCTAGGTTTGTTCAAGGCTTAACAATGGGACCTGCCGAAAACACTCCTCACCAAAGTTCCCTGGCAGATGGGGGTGCGGGATGCAGTCGTGCCAGGGAGAAAAAGACACAAGCCCCTCCCTAGAGTTATCCCTCTGCCCCTTCTTCCTGCCTGGAACGCAGCAAGAAGCCTGGGCAAAGGATGCTGTCACGTGACACACATGACGGGAAGGTGGGGCTGAGAGGGGTCCCTAAAAACACCCCAGGCCAGCCAGCAAGCTTGGACTATGCACCCTGGGGCTTGGTACTGCCGGAGACAAGTAAATCCTTATCTGCTCCAGCCACCACGCGTCAGGATCCTGCCACTTGCCACTCAATACATGCCTATTCTGTCCACGTGGGAGCCACCAATGTGCTGAAAGACAACTCCCCAGTGTCTGGTTCATCAAACATATTTGTTTTCACATTTGTAAATTTAACACTTATAGGGCAGAGGATGCTCTTAACAACTTCGGAAGATTTCTGCCCAGCTTTAGTGGGTCAGCGTTCACTTGCCATCAGACTAGCATTTCAAGGAATGTTCTAACGCCTCTGTCCCGGATTCCTGAGACTGAGACCCCTGGACTCTGCGGGGGAGAGGGAGGGGGAGGGGAAAGAAGACTGAAGGAGCCACAGGGAGGGGAGCGTGAGAGCTGGTCAAACTGTGACACATTTGATAGAGTTTAAAGAAATAAGTAAATGTGGTGAATGGGCCATTGGGCCAAGAGGCGCAGAGTTGGGGTGGGCAGATTTTTGTCACGTGCCGGCTCCCTCCTCCCCTCCTCCCTGTCCTCCTCCATCCTCCCCGCCTCCTTCCTTCTCCTCCTCCCTCTCCCTCCCTCCCCCTTCTCACTGGGGAAGCCCCTCCTGGGGCGGCAGCCTAGGACCGCCAGGCTCTGGGCCTCCCAGGGAGGCAGGGAGGGCACCGAGGGGGAGGCTGGCCTGAGGAAGCCCGTCTGTGGCAGGAGCTAGAGGAGGGGAAGGAGCCCACCCTGACGGGGATGCCGCTAAGGCTCTGGGAGGACAAAGGGGTCGGGTCCCAGGTATGGGGCACAATCACGGGCACAGGACGTGCCGGAGCTGCGCAGGGGGAGTGGGCGAGGCGGCTGGTGCCGCTCTGGGGGAGACACGCTAAGTACTCCCCAGGTGCCACGCGCGGGGCCTGCCTCCCCTTGCTCACGCTCAGCAGACCCACGAGATGGGGCCCCTGCTAGCCCAGTGATGTGGATGGGGAAACGGAGGCCCAGAAGCAGAATGCGAAGCTCCCAGTGGCCCCGCAAATAAGTAACGAGCCAGAGGCTCACGCCAGGCATCACTGCCCGGAGACAAAGGCCCTGCTGGGCAGGAGCGGTGCCCACCCCCCTCCTCACCTGTGCCACAGGTGACCGTGCACTCGGTCCAGGGCCCATAGTGCCAGGAGAGCTCAGGCGGCTGGATCTGGCTATGGTCCTCTGCCTCCCTGTGGATGATGTACTCGTAGCGCACGCCGGGGTTGCTCTCCTGGAACAGGAGCTGGGGCAGGCGGGTGGGGGCCCCGTGAGCACGAGGGGGCCTCTCCCTCTGCCCCGACCTGCCACCCGTCCTGAAGGCGTCGACCTCAGCCACCTCTGGGACTTGGGGCTACACCACGGAGCTAGTTTAGAGATGGGGAACTGAGGCAGAGGCCCCAGCAGTAGGGCCAGGCCCAGAGCCAGACTCCATGACTGCCCCAGGGCTCACTCCTGCCATGGGGCTGGGTACCACGGATTCCACCTCTGCTCCTCCCCAGCCGGGGCCCTGGGAGGCAGTCACCTGGATCCAGACAGGTTCGTCCGTGGGACCAGGGGATGTGAGGTTCTCCCAGTTGCCGGTGCGTGCATACGTGAAGGTGGTGCCCGCCACCTTGTAGTCCCCGTTCCACTGGATGGTCCACCCACCGTTGAGGAAGTACTTATCCGGGTCCTCGCTGCGCAGGGCCAGGAAGTTGGCGGCCTCGGCCACCTCCTCGATGCGGATCTCGCGAGCACCGGCTGGGATCAGCCCCACGTCTACATACCCTGTGGGCCGGGGGTTGTGTACAGGTTGTGAAAAGAGGTAAGAGGGTTAGCTGTGACCTGCCCTCACCTCTCTTTCCATTTGCCCCTGCCTGCCGATGCCAAAGATTCCATCGTTAACTTAAGGTTCTGAGTTCCCACTTAGATCTGTCCCAGGTCACCAAAGCCTCAAAAGGGCTCAAATCCTGCCCCCATGCCCCATGCCCCATCACCCCTCTCCGGGAAACCTTAGCTGGTCTCCCTGCCACAAGGCTGAGCCTATCTCCTACACCTGGGGCCAGCATGACTTTTCTAAAAAACCCAATTGACTGGGCCTTTCCCCTGGGATGTCTCCTCATGCCTATACAGCCTGTTTGTGTTCTTTCACCAAGTAGTACCCATCATGTGCCTGGCATTACCCTAAGGACTCTACAAGTGTAACAACCCTATGACATAGGTACTACTGTTATCCCCATTTTACAGAGGAGAACACTGAGGCAAGGAGAGGTTACATAACTTGCACCAGGGTTCTGCTGGGGTGCGAATCAAGCTCTGAGGTCTGAGCGTTAACTACCACACTGGACTGCATCTCTGGGGATGAAATCTAAGCTTCTTGGCTTAGCATTCAAAGCCTCACGGCAGCCCCGCTCTTCTCACAGACAGGTCCCCAGACAGAGCACGCTCCTTCTTGGCTCCAAGCTTTGTTGGGCACACGCTCTTTCCTCCATGTGTAATGCTTTTCCCCGTCTCATCTGAGTCTTTTATGATTCAGTTCAACTTCCACTTCCTATAGGAAGTCCTCCCTGACCTCTCCAGGACAGGACCTTCTTCCTCAGGGCTCTCACAGCCCTCTGGGCCTCCCTCCATCGCATCTGTCACACTAAAAGGTGAGACTGTAAGCGTTTCACCTCAGTGTCTCCCTTACCTAGCACACAGTTGGCACTGAAGCAACGTATACAAAACAGGCCCCGAGGTGAGGGAGTGGAGCTGGGGAGTCTCTAAAGCTTCGTAAGGACACGCATAAGCCTGACCAGCCCAGCCTGGGGTCCCTGGGGCAGGAGGACGCCCTGCGAGGGCAGGTCTCTGCACCCGGGCCTGGGTGCCCTGACGCCTGTCAGGGTCCTGGGCCTGCCTGCTCCTCATCTCTGGCCTGGGTCCCAGGTCTAGAGAACCCTGCCCCCCACCAGGGGGCCCACCCCATACCCAGGCCCTCAGCCTCCTCGAAGGTCCCGCTCACGGTGTGACAGGTGGAGCCGTTGCCGTGACACACGCCGCAGCGATCCTCGACGGCACCCGAGTCAATCTCGAAGTCGCAGCCCACGTTCTGCAACACACGGGGAGTGGAGACCCCTGGTGCTGGGCCACTGGCCGCGAGTCCTCTCTGGCCCCAGCCTCGGGGGCCTGCCAGGGTAAGGAGGGAGCGGGGTCCCCACCACAGTTGTGCCCTCTGACCCCAGGTAAACCCTTCGACCTCTCTGAGCCTCAGTTTCCTCAGATGTGAAACAAGGAGAACCACCTGCACCATGAAGGTGTGTTGTGAGATTGCATGAGACAGGAGATGGGAAACGCTCTGCGAAAGGCTGCCGCGGGCGGGGCAGCTGGCGCACCCGGGCTCCTGACCAGCATGGACAAGAATTGCCCCGATCGGGGGAATCAGTGTTCCCTGCTGGTCCTCCTCTGAGCCCAGGCCTCTACGCCCGCGGGCTTCCCTTCCTGGGAGCAGGGGAAAGAAGGTGCTGAGCACGTGGGCAGGGGCAGTGGGCACTGCTGCTACTGGAAGTAAGTGTAGGTATTGTCAGCAAACAGGGATGCTTTCTCTGCCAGGCCCTGAGCCCTGCACGGCCCTGCCATGCCGTGTCACTGACCGCGTTTAACCCTGTGACCTGTCTACATGGACGGACGGTCCTCTTTCTGCTGTCGCAGAGGAAACCACTGCCTGGGGTCATCCAGCCAGCAGGAGGTCGAGCCACTGCCTGAGCTCTGGCTTCCGCGCTGGGGCTGGGCCGGCACAGGCCAGCACCCAGAAGCCGTGGCGGGCAGGCCATGGTGCAGAGGCCGGGGATGAGGCCCGATGATGGGGGGCTCCCGTTCCAGGAAGGTGGAGGGGGGGGCTTCGCTGAGAGGCGATGGGAGACCATCCAAGGGCTTCCCTGGCAGTGCTGGGAAGCCCAATGATACAGCCTGGGGTGGGTGGCCAGAGGCAAGCAGGAGGAAGCCAGAGAAGGCCCGCCAGGGGATCAGGGCGGCCCGTGCTGGAGACCCTCTCCCTAGCCGGGCACACCTTGCAGATGCCGTTGATGCAGAGGTCACGGCTGGCCTGGCCCTGGTAGCAGGGGGTGCCATCCACCACGGCGTCCCGCAGCTTCTCGGCATAGTACGCGTGCGCGGGCCGGCAGTGCAGCTCGCAGGGGTTCACTGGGGGCCCAAGCAGAGGAGCCGTGAGGGACAAGCAGGGCAGGGGTCGTGGAGGCCACCAGGAAGACAGCCTCCACGACACGCACGAGTGGTGGGCTGGGGGCTCCAGCGGGCTGGTAGCATCTGCAGGTATCCTCCCTCCCAGGAGGGAGCGGCAGCCCCAGCACACAGTGCCTGCATCACGGGGCAACCTTGGGCCCTTGGATCTCTGCCCCCCTGGGCCTCAGTGTCCCCGTGGGCGGTAGGACTCACCGTCACTGACCACAGGCACCCACGTGTGCAGCTGGCCCTTGTAGAGCATAGCATCAAAGTGGCTGCACTGGACTTGGCGGAAAGAGGGGCGGCCGGCGGGGCAGGCCTGCAGGCTGCACAGGCGGAAGCGCTTCCGCTCACCCACGCAGTACTTGCCCTTGTATTTGGGCCTGTGGGGGGAGGGGGGAGGAAGAGTGAGTACACAGTGACAGTGAGCGCTGACTGCATACCGGGATCCAGAAGTGGGCCCTCGGAGCAAGCAGCTCCACCTGCATCCCTAACACCCAAAGGTTTCTGCCTCCCACCTCGGTTCACGCTGCTCTCCCCTTGGGCCGCCCACCCTCTGGCCCAGACACAGTCTCCATGTTTGAAAGGACCTCAGGGAGAGTGGCAGCATGAAGCCTGGGCTCTGCCCCCAACCTGCTGTGTAACCTTGGCCAAGTCTTTAGACCCCTCCTGGCCTCAGTTTCCTCATCTATGCATGCCTCAGTTTTCCCATCTATAAAATGGGACTAGGGGCTGCCTCTGCAGAGGGTTGTTGAGAGGCTGGGCCAAGCTGAAGACATGACTGGCACTAGCTGGAAGGGCTACTTCAAGCCTCCAGCCCATGAGACCCAGCATCGGACAGCCCACATGTCAGCAGATATGTTCCTGGTGGCAGCACCCCAGCCCAGGTCAAAAGGAAGCCCTCTTGGTCCCGGCCCAGCTGACAGGGCTGCCCCCAGCACAGAGCCAGAACCCCAAACCACCCCCATATAGCTCAGACCTAGAGGCCTGGAGGCAGGGTGGGGTGTAAGCACAGGGTCCTAGAAGGACTAGGCTTTGAATCCCATGCCCGCCCTGGGGCAGCCTAGTGAAGTGGGCTCATCCCAATGTGCCAGGCAGCCCCTCAGTCTACAGTACAGTTGGCCTCTGCATCTCCCTGCATCCTCACATCACATCTCTTAAATGGGGAAACTGAGGCCCAGAGAGATGAAGTCACTCACCCAGGTCACACAGGACCCTTCCCAGACGGACCAATTCTCCCAGTTGTCCCCAGTCTCATCTTGGACCCACGTGTACCTCGAATGCCACTACGTGGCTCCGTTTACTGAGCACTTACTACAGACTAGCTGCAGGGCTTTACCTGCATTTACCCTGTACCAGATGGGCACTGCTGTTGCCCCATCATATACTTTCTATGGAAACCGAGGCCCAGAGAAGGGGTGGAGAGGGGATTTGAACCCTGATCCATCTGAGGTTCAGGGCCTAAGCTCTTAGCCACTGTCCTCCCTGCCTCCCTCCCACCAGCTGTTGCTTCGACGTGTGGCCTCTGACAAGTGCCTCCAGTCTCTGGGCCTTGGTGTTCCCCTGTCTGCAGTGGAGTCAGCAGTGGCGACTCAGTCAGCCTCTGGGGCACTCCTAGAAGTGGCCCCAGGTGGCTCTGGACACTCCGGGCTTAGCCTCCATGGGGACCCTTCTGAGAGCGGGAGGCTGGGACAGAGCCAGGGTCCCCGCGATCGCTGCCTCTGCCCAGGGCGCGCCCTCCCACCTGCGCCGGGCGCCCAGGGCCCACACTCACGCCGGCTGTGTGCACTGCCGCTCGGCACTCTGCACACCCACGCCGCAGCTCCGCGAGCAGACGGACCAGGTGCTCCAGCCAGACCAGCCACCGTCCACGGCCTCGGGCCGGAAGCCCACGGGAACGCACTCCCCATTCAGACACCACTACCGAGACAGACAGAGGTGGAGCAAGGCCACTCCAAGCTCCTCACCCTAGTGAGAACAGGTGGGTGCAAGGCCTGCAAGGGCCCAGAGGGGGAGGACCTAAGGACTGGGGGAGGCCCCCTTCCAGTCACCCAAGCCCCGGGCCCCACGGTGCAGCCAAGCAAGGAATAAAACGGTGCCCACACGCTGACTCTCCGCGCTGAAGGCACCTTGGAGAATCGCCCAGTGCAGCTCTGCCCCAAAGCCTCCATCCTGCACGTGGGGACGCGGGCCTGAGAGGGCTGGGGGTCTGCTAGGAGCGTGAGCAGGTCTGTGAGCCAAGGCCGACCCCGGAGCACGAGCACAGCAGGGAGTCTCACCTCTCACCCCCTCCGCAGCTGGACTGGGGCACCCCTACCTTGCTCTCCCCACACCTGGTGCCGTCCACAGCTGCATCCAGCTTGGAGTGACAGGTGGTCCCCACGGAGCACCAGAGCGTGTGGCAGATATTCTGCAAGGAGGAAGGCAAGGGCCACACCCTTACCTCTTCCCTGGCGCCACCAGCCGCCCTGCCCCCACGCTACCCCCACAGGTCCCCTGGGAATCCCTCCTTGGGGCTGGCACATGGTGGGGTCTACAGCTGGAACCCCCAGAGGTCCCCTCTTGTCTTCCCTGAACCATGTGATGTGGGGGGCACTGGGCTGCGGCCCAAGGCTTGGGTTTGCGGCTCAGTGGAATCCCCAGGCCACCCACACCTCTCCCAGCCCCCGCCCACCCGTCTGGAAACACCCTGGTTAGAAGCTGCAGGGTTTCTGACATGCCCGTGGCCATCACCTTAGGTGATCTTCCCCAGGACCCCACAGTAGAGGTTTCATTTTACCTCTTACAATCCAGCTCCAGTAGGTGAGAGGCTTGCCCAAAGTCCCACAGTTGATAAATGGTCCACAAAGAATGCAGACCTGGGTCTATGGCCGCCCAACCCTAGGCCTCTCCCAGAGGCCACTTTATGTCTCGTGGGCATCACATGTGGGCCGAGCCCAGGTCGGGCAGGGTCTGCGGGCTGCTGAGGGCTACCCTCCTCCCCCATGTCCACACAGGCCCCACACTCACGTCCATGTCATCGCAGAAGACAGAGTAGGCCCCATACTGGAGGCGACACTGGTGGCCCACGTCATAGAGCACGCCAGGCGGTATCGAAGGGAAGTCGATGACATCCTTGGTGGGAGAGTCATCCAGGCAGAGGCCCCACCCACGGCTGCAGAGATGGGGCAGGAGTATGAAGTGAGGGCCACCTGTCCTCCGTGGCAGAGGGGGCGGCCTCAGAGACCCATCAGGGAGGCCTTGCCAGGCCAGGAGGGCCGAAGCGGGGGGCTGGTAGGAAGGGGCTTAAAGCCCTAAACTTACAGGAAAACTCCAGCCTCCTTGGTTCACCCATCCTATTCTCTGACTTAAGGCCCTCCCAGCCTCTCCCATCCATCTCCAGGGTACCCCAGCTGGCTAAACAACTCATCCCCGCTCTCCAGTGCCAGGCCTCTCCACAAACTGTCCCTTCCATCCACAACACTCTCCCCACTCCTCCACGGTGAAGCCTCTCTCCCCAAGATCCAGCCCTCTGAAGCCTCCTGGACCACTAAGCCCTCATGTGACCCTGCTCAGAGTTCCTGCAGCCTCCATCCCGAAGTCTGGGATCTGGAGAGCATCACTTCACAGCTGATACGATAGCAGCCCTCTGATGGCCCCACTGCAGGCTGAGACCTACGGTCATCTGTGGGAGGACCAAGGCCTGAAGGCTGCCCCTTGCCCAGCCGCCAACCTGGGAGAGAGCCTGGGGGCAGCCCTGCCTGCCAGCCTGCCAGCCTGTGTCATTCCCTTATTTAATCCTGCCTACCTCCTGCCAGAACTCCCTGGCAGCAGCAGGAGGGAGGGAGGATCTGTGGGACTTGGGGTCCCAGGCTAAGCAGGGTAGGGGGAGGCAGACACCCCCAAGTTTTCTAGTCTGGGAGGCTTGAGGGTGGCTGGTGCCAGGCTGGGGAGCCAGGATGAGCAGAAGGTCCTAGTTAGGATTGAGGGGGGCATGGGAAAGAAGGGCAGAGGTGATGAATGCCGGGGTCTGGCCAGGAGGGAAGGAGGAGACACGACAGGCCACGGAGGGGCCGAGAAAGAAGCCAGTGTGTACGCCCGCGTGGGGAAAGGCTGGGGGCATGTCAGCCACTGGGATCCAGGAGTCCAGGTTTCAGAGGCAGAGGTCTGGGAGCTGCAACTCCAGGTCAGGGTGGGTGGTCCATGTGGTTTCCCAAGTTCCCTGGCTGGTGGCAGGGCCCAGGCTCCACCCCAAGCTGCAGGGAACAAAGCCTCAGTGACTAGACTCCTGTTGAGGACCCTGGGAGCCCTTCCCCACCCAGAATCACGTGGAACACCTGTGTTAGCTGGAAATGGACCCTCTAAAGTGGGCGTCTGGCGAATGAGCAGGCGTGGGACCCAGCCCACTGCCCCAGATGATTGCAGGCCAGGCTGGCCCTGGGTCTGAGCAGGCACTCTCTCATCTGCTCCTCACACCCCGCCAAGCAGAAAACTCTACTACCACCAACTCCTTACACATCCAGGGTCCAGGGCCGTGCCTCACTTGCCCTGGGTCAGGTAGGGGGGCAGTGACGGTCAGGAAGTGATGCCGCGCCAGGCTGCCAGTGCCCACGTGTCCACTTGCTGGGTGGCCCTCAGTGCAGAGCTCCCCCCATCCGACCATGAGCCTGCCTCAAAGACTTCACCCCAAAGAGAAGTTCTAAATCAGGGCAGCTGAGGCCTGGCAAGGAGAAAGGCGCTTTCTGACTGCCGGCTTCAGCCTGGGGGCTCCCTGGGCCTGCACCCTGGGGCAGGGCATTAGTGGAGGCGGACAGGAAGGGGTGAAGGGTCCACCTGGCCCTGGGGCTTCTCCTTTTCACCTGGCAGGACACCATTCAAGATGTAGCTGGGGGTTCACTCGCTCCCCTGACTCAGACCCAGCCAGAGAGCTCCTCTGACTGGGGTCCAACGTGCCTCAGCCCCACACCAACGGGTCCCGGGCCACATCCAGCCCGTCAGTCTTCCGGCCAGGACCCAGTGCTGACGGGCTGGTATCAAGCTCCCGTGGCCTGCTGCTGGGCAGCCAGAGCAACAACCACCTCTCAGGGCCATCCTACATGTGTGTGAGAGGCTGGGGAGCCCGAGGCGTCCTCGTAGGACCCACCGCCAGAATCAGAGCCACATTCAGGCCCAGATGCTGACTGGGGAGTGGGATACCCAAGTTCTACTCTGCCCAGCTATAGCTGCTGTGTGGCCTTGGGCCATCCCTCACCCTCTCGGGGCCTTCACATCCTCATCTACAGGAGGCTGAGGCAGTCTGTGATCCCAAACAACAGCGGTATAAATAGCAGCATCTACTTGGGAAAAGTCACACAGGCGGCCAGCAGCTGGCCCTTCCTTCCTCTGGCTGGCTCACCGCCAGCCTCCCCATGCTGCTGACACACGTCAGCCCTGCCCTCCGGGCCCCGCCTCGCTCTAAGTCTAATTACAGAGGGGCGGGGCAGCCCCACATGGGGTCAGAGTAGACAGTGGGTGGCTGCCGTCGGAAGTGTCACTCCCACCTCAAGGACTGCAAAGAGCTGCCCATCATCTGGGAGAGACCTGTGTGCCCCTCCCCGGGTCACCCCTGGGGGCCTGGGCACGGAGCTGCCGAAGGGTGGGGGCAAGGGCCCGACATACAGTCAGGCCAGCCTCTCTTCCCGCAGACACCCGGGCTGCAAGGGTGTGAGCAAACAGGGCCTTCTCTCCCCGGCCCCAGGTCCAGGTAGTAGCTCATGAAACGAGAGGTCCCTTATGAAACAGCAGGGTCCCTTAAAGTGGCTCTCAGCCCAGAAAGGCTCTTTTAAGTTCTCAGGTTGACCTCTTGGACTGGCCAAGGACCACGGGCTCCTGAAACTTTCTTCCAATCCCACCACCACCTCTTGAAGATTCTCCATCCCACCCCACGTTCCCACACTGCCAGCCCTGGACCACGTTGTGCACCCCACCTAGAGCATCCTTCTTCCTCAGGATGCTCCATTCGTCCTTAGAGGGCAGCTCCAAGGCTCCTTCTCAGAGATGATGTCCCTGTCCCTCTTCTCTAGATTTCTACAAACCCCACAGGCCTGTCTGCCACAGCGCGAATCACCTGGAATTGTCACATGTCTGTCTCCCCCAGATGGTGAGGGTCTTCAGGACAGGGACATTGCCTCCTCTCCCACTGTCCCCCTGAGCATAGTTTGAAACCAAATGGGACTCGCTAACCTCTGGGTCTGTGTGGCCCAATAAACATCTATTTGCAGGGAGCCAAGGAGTGCTGCGTTCGGTGGGGAACAGGGCTGGGCGGTGGGTGGGGGTGGTCTGTGTGCCTCTGAGACACCCTCAAGCTCCACTTGGTGCCTTCCTTCTGTGAATCCTGCTCGCTCTGTCTAGGCGGGGCCTGTCCTGTCTTCCATTCCACCCCCAACCCCCCCCCAGCAAAGAGATGAAGGGCAGAGGGGCTAGAGCACAGGCTGGCACCACGCTCTCCGTCTGAGCACCCCCTCCAGCACCTTTCCTGGGCCTTGTGATCCCCTCCTGCCTGACCCTCCAGGATGGAGAGGTGAGAGGGTGGCCACCCTTGGGGAGATGAAATTCTCCTCCCTCCCCAGCTCTCTCCATCGGCCATGCGTGTATCTCTCTTTCTGCCTCCATCCAGCTCTTCTCGGTGCCAAGAGGAGGCCCTGGCTGGCTCAGGCTCTCGCC
Source organism: Hippopotamus amphibius kiboko (assembly GCF_030028045.1). Classification (NCBI taxonomy): domain Eukaryota; kingdom Metazoa; phylum Chordata; class Mammalia; order Artiodactyla; family Hippopotamidae; genus Hippopotamus; species Hippopotamus amphibius. The sequence continues at coordinate 218,220,789 of NC_080187.1, forward strand.
CTCTCCTCCCACCCTTGCCCCAGGCCCCAGGCCAAGTCCCTCACACATTCCAGCAGCTGAATGAAGACAGAGACGTGTCTGTCTGTCTGTCTGTCCTGACTGAAGTCAGGCTGGGCGGTACCCTGGGCACGGGCAGCTGGGAAAAGCCCTCAGGGTGCTGCAGGGGGTGGCTACTCCTCTGATCTCCCAACTCTACTCTCACTCTCGGCCCCCATGTGGGGGAGGTGACAGACCCTTGGGATAGTTTTCCACCGGCTCTCCCTGCCCGGGTCACGTCCCTGCTTCAGCTCTTCATCACGTATCACTTATTAGCAGTGATAACAGTCACCCGGCGCTGAATGCTAACCATGTGGCCAGCGCTGTGCTACACGCTTCACATGTTTGCTCATTTAATCCTCAGAGCAACCCAGGAGGCAGTCCCATCATTATCTCCAGTCTTTGAGGCTTAAGGGCTAATGTATCTTGTCTGCCAACACGGGTAGAAGCCTGGGCCAGAGGCCAGGGTCTTAAATATCAAACTCAACTCTTCTCTGCTTCTAGTCCCACTCTCCACTCAGTAATTCCTCTTCTATCAGAGGCCGGAGTCCTTGCTCTCATGTCCAAAATGAACCTGGTCACATCCCTGCTTAAACCCCAGTGAACGGGCTTCTAGAAAAATATGGCCCATTGAGCAGACACAGATTTATTTCCACTCCCTTCCAGAATCCCACTAAGATGACAGGAAAGGAATAAACAAGGCATAAATCCATAAGGACAAAGGGTGAGCGAGACGTGATGATGGCAGATGAGAGATGTCAGCAAAATTCTAGAAGCTGGAAAGCAGATGATTGAGTAGCAGCTGACTTACTACAGCAGTGAACGCTGAGAGCCAGTCACAGGGAGAAACGACCCAGAAGTGGGACACTGGAAGGGCTCAGGAATCAGGGTCCCAGGGACCCCTGGAGGCCTGGACACCAGGAAGACTAAGGACCAGAGCCTGGCTGAAAGTCTGTAAGACCACATCAGACCCTAGATCCCCTTCCCAACCCTATGTAGCCAGGTGATGGCCACCTCCCTGCCTGGCAGAGGGCTGGAGTCACTCTCTGGAGAGGGTGACCCAGGGGATCTGGCCCAGTGGAAGGTCGGAGGCAGTGGGACCTACAGAGAAAAGTCCATACACGGAAGGCTGAGATAACTGCCAAGCTCCTTCCCCATTTGGATGCCAGAATGCTGCAGCCAGACTTATAGCTTCCCAGGAAAAGACTAGAGAATGTCTCTCTGGGGAAACAATCACTCAGAAAAGTGACCCTAGATCCTGACATTTGAAGATCTCCCAAAAAAACAGCCCCGTCCTGACGAGTCCCTCAGCAGTGATGTGGAAAAGTGCTGTCCGGTCCACGACCTCCCACTGACAGCCCAGTGCTTCCTTCCACGGAGAGAATACAGCCATGCCATCTTAAGAAAACCCTTAACATGACAGATTTTAAAAAATAACTCAAAGGGAAGAAAGCTATTGCAGGGAGCAAAAGAAAAAAATAAAACCCACATAAATAATAACCTCAGAAAGATAAGAGAAGATATTGTACCCCTGAAACTAGAACAGGATGATAAAAAGGAGTAGTTAGCAAATAACAAATTTCAGGAAGTTAAAAGTACAATAGGAAAAAATTTTAAATGTAATAGAGGGATTGTAAGGTAAAGATAAGGATGTCTTCCAGAAAACAGAAAGAGATAAAAAAATGTAAAAAACAAAAGAAAGCGAGAGATCAGCTGAATATGAAGCGTTCCAGAAGGAGAAAATAAAAGAGAGATGATTATCAAATAAATAATATAAGAACATTTCCAAGAACTGAAGGACAGGAATTTTTAGTTTAAAAGGGCCTACCAAGTGCCCCAGAAGATAAAAGTAGACCAAGGCACATAACTGCAAAAGTTCAAATTACAAAGAGAAAAAGAGAGAGGGAGAGACACAGAGAGACAGAGTATTCTCTATATTAAGAGAGAGACAGAAAATCCTAAAAGCTTCCAGACCTTTTCAAAAGGTCACATACAAAGGTTTGGAATCAGACTGGCATGAGACCTTGCCAACAGCAGTGTTGGAAGCTAGAAGACAAAGGAAAAACGCCTTTGAAATTCTGAGGGAGAAAGACTTCTAACTTAGAAGTTGCTGTCAAATGATCAATCAGGTATGAGGGAAGAATAAAGACAAGCAAACCATTCACCTCCATACATCCCTTTTCAGAAGGCTACTTGAGGATATACTCCACCAAAACAAAGAAGTAAACCCCTCTAAAAAGGTATCATGAGATCCAGGAAACAGGAAAACCCTGTATGACAATTTTAGAGGAGAAGTATAAAGCATCCAGTTTAGACTGGAGCAGGAGGACAGAGGGAAGTTGAGGGGGGTGTCCAGGAAAGAAGGAAACTGTTAGATGACATGGAAGGAAATGACTTCTAGAAAACTGGATTAAGAGACATTTTGTAGAATTGTTGGAGGACATGGAAGACTTAGAGAAGCAAAGAAAACTATGCAAATAAAAAAGTGGTTCCTAAAAAAAGAATATCATTTTGTTACAACACTCAGTTTGGCATTATCTATACAACCATAATAATGAAAACACTGAACATGGAGTTAATCAAGATACTGGGATGTGGTGGTCAGGGCGGGGGTGGGGGCAAATGTGTGTAGGAAGTGACACGGGACTAAATCCCAACCTTCCATCATACAAGTCATCAGATAATATCTAAATTGAAAACTAAAGAAATAGCACTCTATGAAGGCTTTTTGGAAATATGAAAGTAAATAAGGTAAGAAAAAGCTGAAAAGAATGAAAGTTGAAAGTGGCTGCCCAAAGAATGGAGGGTGGGGAAGAGTGTGGCAGGTGATTTAAAGCTCTGCTATTGCATTCTTGAACTCCTAACATTTTTGAACTTGTGTTTTGTTAAGGGAGTTCTGATGGGACAAGAAGCACACGCATGAGCAGGGGAGATACGCGATGTCTGTGTCCACTGCTCCTTGCCACCTCATGAGCACAGAATCCCAGTGGACCCATGACGTGGAGGAATTCAGTGAGACTCTAAGCAAGTGGAAGATAAGCATGTTATGTTTAGGACAGCCCCAGAGACCATACTTTGTACTTGAACCAGAACTTGCTTCAAATGTAGAAAGAAGGAAATGACGTTTTAGGACACACAAACGACCAAGGAACTCTATCATCCTTTGTTATTTGTGTTATTTCCTTGTATCAGCCAACTACTGCACTGAAAATGATGGGCTAGTTGGAAATGTAAAGATAGTTCCATTTCCTGTCAGTTCTTCCTCACTCATCAGTAAGCCAAGGCAGAGAGTGTTGGGAGAATGTGTGCATATTACAAAGTGAAATGAAATCAATCAAATCAGTTTTGTGCAATATGTCCGCCATTCTGGTAAACACGAGCTATGAAGTATGAATTTTGTCATTTGGTGATTCCACACACGAGTTCAATATGCTTATGTTTGCATTTACAAATTGGCACTGCATAAAGATGAATGCTAAAACTTATGCTAATCACTTAGAAATAGAGACTGAAAAAACAATAGAAAAAAAAGAGAAAAAAAACAATAGAAGAGATCAGTAAAATTAAAAGCTGGTTCTTTGAAAAGATGAACAAAATTGATAAACCCTTAGCCAAGCTCATCAAGAAAAAAAGAGAGGGCCAAAATCAGAAATGAAAAAGAAGTTACAACTGACAAGACAGAAATACAAAGGATCATAAGAGACTACTATGAATAACTATATGCCAATAAAATGAACAATCTAGAGGAAATAAACAAATTCCTAGGTATTTCTAGGAATTTGTATTATGCATTCATAATCTCCCAAGACTAGACTGAACCAGGAAGAAACAGAAAACATGAACCGACCAATTACCAGTAATGAAATTGAATCAGTAATTAAAAAAATAACATAAAAAACAACTCCCAACAAACAAAAGTCCAGGACCAGATGGCTTCACAGGGGAATTCCACCAAATGTTTAGAGAAGAATTAACACCTATTCTTCCCAAACTATTCCAAAATATTTCAGAGGAAAGAACACTTCCAAACTCATTCTATGACGCATCACCCTGATACCAAAACCAAAGATATTGCAAAAAAAAAGAAAATTACAGACCAATATCACTGATGAACATAGATGCAAAAATTCTCAACAAAATATTAGCAAACAGAATCCAACAACACACCATGATCAAGTGGGATTTATCCCAGGGATGCAAGGATGATCCAGTATCTGCAAATCAATCAATGTGATACAGCATATTAACAAATTGAAGAATAAAACTATATGATCACCTCAACAGATGTGAAAAAGCTTTTGACAAAATTCAACATCCATTTATGATAAAAACTCTCCAGAAAGTGGGAACAGAGAGAACATACCTCAACAAAATAAAGGTCATATATGACAAACCCACTACTAACATCATACTCAATGGTGAAAAGCTGAATGCATTCCCTCTAGATCAGGAACAAGACAAGGATGCCCAATCTCACCACTTTTATTCAACATAGTATTGAAAGTCCTAGCCACAGGAATCAGACAAGAAAAAAAAAAAAGAAATCCAAATTGAAAAGGAAGAAGTAAGACTGTCCCTGTTTGCAGATGACACGATACTACATACAGAAACATCTTGAAGAAGCCACCAAAAAACTATTAGAGCTCATCAATGAATTTGGTAAAGCTATAAGATACAAAATTAATATACAGAAATCTGTTCCATTTCTATACACTAACAAAGAATTATCAGAAAGAAAATTCAGGAAATAATCCAATTTACCATGGCATTGAAAAGAAAATACCTAAGAATAAACCTACCTAAGGAGGTAAAAGACCTGTACCCAGAAAAATATAAGACACTGAAAGAAACTGAAGATGACACAAACACATGGAAAGATACACCATGATCACAGGTTGGAAGAATCAATATTGTTAAAATGACCATACTACCTGAGGTTATCTACAGATTCAATGCAATCCCTATCAAAATACCAATGGCATTTTTCACAGAACTACAATAATTTTGAAATTTGTATAGAAACACAAAAGACCTCGAATAGCCAAAATAATCTTAAGAACAGAGCTCCTGACTATTATGCTCCCTGACTTCACATTGTACTACAAAGTTACAGTCATCAAAACAGTACGGTACTGGGAGAGGAATCAAGACAGCAGAGTAGAAGCATGTGGAACTCACCTCCTCTCCAAAACACATGAAAAATATATCTACAAATGGAACAATTCTCATAGAATACCTACTAAACACTAGCAGAAGGCCTCAAACACCTGAAAGGACAGGAAAGATCTCCATGTAACTGGGTAGGATGAAAGGAGGGGGGAAAGGGGGAGCAGGATGGGACCTGAGCCCCTGGGAGGGAGCAGTAAAAGAGGAAAGGTTCCCACAGCCTGGGAAGCCCCCTTACTGGCAGGCAATTCAACTGGGACAGGAAGGGAGCCACAGAGGCTCAGAGGAGAGCACAACAACTGGTGTGTGGCAGGCAGAATAGACAGAGATCTGCACAGATGGTTCACACTACAGCCCTGCATGCCCCAGCCTGAGACAAGCCTCCACTGGTACGGGTGGGGGCTGGGTGCTGAAACTTGGGGTTTACAGGACAGACCTGGGGAGAGGGCTGGTGTTGCCTGTGTGGAGACAGCCTGAAGGGGCTGGAGTGTGGCATGGCTGCAACCAGGACTGTCTGGGGGAGGAGCCTGGGCCTGAGATAGAAGCAATGTGCCATTGTTAAGTGGCACATGAGGGGGGCGGGGTCGCCATAGAAGCCTCTTTCTCTGTGCCCCAGCTGCCACCTGGATGGGCTCCAGCCTGGGTGGGCCCACACACCCCAGCCACTGCCTCAGTGGGCTCCCATGCCAGTCACCACCTTGGCAGGATCCAGGAGTAGGCGCCAGCAGGTTGCAAAGGTGGGGCTGAAATCACCGCTGAGCCCCAGGGACCACACAACTTATGAAGCAAGGCTGAAATCTCTCCCCGGCTGCACGAGCCACGGATTTACACCTCTGCCGCCAGCTCTGTAAATTCAGCACCTAAGGGACATCTGAGCAACCATGGGTCTCCTGTGGCTGAGATGGGTCTGACCTTAGGAGCTGTGGGCTTTGTGGGCACATGCACGTGGGGGCTGGGCCGGGCTAGGATGGGAGCTGCTGCCATAGCCCTCACAGCAAGTCCAGGTGTGTGACTGCTGCAGTCCTGGGACCTCACTTCAGTGGATCTGTGCTGGTGGCCTTGTGAAAACAACACTTGAGAAACACCAGGGTTGATTGCCAGCATTTCAACAGCCGAGGCAGGGCCAAGGGCAGTGCCAATAACAGCGGACTTTGTGATCCCACACAATAGGTGACAGGCGACACAACAGAGCATGCTCACTAGAGGAATACTCGGTGGCTCCTCTCCCAGTGGGAGTGCTCCAATCCCACCGACCTTGCACCACAGCTCAGAAACACAGCTCAGAAATGGATCCGGGGGCTTCTAGTCCAACAACTAGGGAGCAGTTGGACAGGGCAGTGACAACCACAGAGCAAAGAGGAGGCTCTGCTCAACATCCAATGCAGGCTCTAGTCACCACAACACCAGTCACATCTACCATCAAGGGGATAAAGGCCAGTATACACTGTGGAAAGGGGTGGTGGGTATCCATACTAAAAACAGCCCTCACACCAAAAATACCAAACCCATAGACTACACAGGGCCACTCCCACATAAAAACAGCCCACCAAGACCACAGTAATTATTTCTCCGAAACCCAGAGCAAGAGACAAATATAAGTAAAATGAAGCAGAGGAACCACTCCCAATTAAAAGATCAAGAGAATTCCCCTGAAAGAACAAACACTGAAACAGATCTCTTCATTCTAACAGACACTGAGTTCAAAAAGGAGAAAATGAAAATACTGAAGGAATTAAGAAGAGCTGTTGAGCTTTCAACAAGCATAGAGATTTTGAAGGAGCTGATCGCAGGGAAGAAATGAAGCTTAGGAAGATAAAAATGTATAACTTTATAATTAAAGAGAAACTCATATTAAAGGTCAAAAGAAAAAAAAAGAGCTATTGATAGAAACGAAGGTTACTGTCAAAAGGAACTAGAAATTATAAAAAGGAACCAAGAAAAACTAGAGAACTCATTTGCCAAGACAAAAGCTGAGCTAAAGGCAATGAATAGCAGAGTGAATAATGCAGAAGAATGAATATGTGATCTGGAAGGTAAAATAACGTAAATCACCCAATCAGAACAGCAGACAGAAAGCCGAATGAAAAAAAAAAAATGAAAGCAATATAAGAGACCTATGGGATAATGCCAATCTATGCATAATATGGCTCCCAGAAAAAGAAGAAAGGGAACAGGGGATTGAAAATGTATCTGAAGAAATTATGGCTGAAAACTTCCCAAACCTAAAGAGGGAAATGGATATCCAGGTACAGGAAGCACAGAGGGTTCCAAACAAGATGAACCCAAATAGACCTACACCAAAACATATTGTAATTAAAATGGCAAAAGTTAAAGAGAGGATTCTAAAGGCATCAAGAGTTAATTACAAAAGAACTCCCATAAGGTTATCAGCTGATTTCTCTACAGAAACACTGCAGCCCAGAAGAGAGTGGCAAGATATATTCAAAGTCCTGAAAGGGAAAAATGTGCAACCTAGGATACTATACCCAGCAAAATTATCATTTAGAATAGAAGGAGAGAGAAAGAATTTCTCAGACAAGCAAAAACTAAAAGAATACAGCAATACCAAATCTATCATAAAGGAAATATTGAACAGTCTTCCCTAAATAGAAAAAAGTAAGAATCTATAAGAAAGGGAAAATCGCAGTTGGAAAGTAAATCACTTAAATAAGCCAGTACATAGATTTAAAAAATAAAAAAATTTTTGTGAAAGAGATGATAACCACAATTAACAATAAAAGGATGAACGTGAAGATGTAAAAGAGGACACCAAAATCATAAAATGTAGTGGAGGAGAGTAAGAAAATGTAGTTTTTCTAGAATGTGTTTGAGCCTATGTGACTACCAGTCTAAAGCAAGTAGATATAGGAAGGGGTTAACATACTTGAAAAACAGGGTGACCACAAATCAAAAACATACATTAGGTTCACAAAAACCAAAAAGAAGAGAACCCCAAACAAGCATAATACAAAATAAAATAAACCGCAAAAGGAAAAACAAAAAGGAAAAGAAAGGGAAAAAGAAGAAATATAATATCAATGGGAAAACAAGGTTTAAAATGGCAATAAACATATATCTGTCAATAATTACCTTAAATGTCACTGGCTTAAATGCTCCAATTGAAAGACACAGAGCGGCAGACTGGATGAAAAAACAAGAGCCTACAATATGCTGCCTACAAGAGACCCACTTTAGGGCAAAGGACACACAGAGATTGAAAGTGAGAGGATGGACAAAGATATTCATGTAAAAGGAAATGACAAGAAAGCAGGGGTCACAACACTTATATCAGACAAAATAGACTTTAAATCAAAGGCTATAAACAAGACATGGAAGCAACCTAAATGTCCATTGACAGATGAATGGATGAAGAAGATGTGGTACATATATACAATGGAACATTACTCAGCCATAAAAAGGAACAAAATTGGGTCATTTGTAGAGGTGTGGATGGACCTAGAGTCTGTGACACAAAGTAAAGTAACTCAGAAAGAGAAAAATATAGTATATTAATGCATGTATGTGGAATCTAGAAAAATGGTACAGATGAATCTATTTGCAGGGCAGGAATAGAGATGCAGACATAGGGAATGGATGTGTTGAACATGGGAGTGGGGGGATGAATTGGGAGATTTGGGATTGACATATGTGCACTGCCATGGGTAAAACAGATAGCTAGTGGCAACCTGCTGTAGAGTGCAGGGAGCTCTGCTTGGTGCTCTGTGGTGACCTAGATGGATGGGATGGGGGGTAGGAGGAAGGTCATGTATGTATACATATAGCTGAGTCACTTTCTTGTACAGCAGAAACTAACACAACATTGTAAAGCAACTATAACCCAATAAAAAAATTAAAAAAAAGATGTCATGTGTATACACACACACAATGAAATATTACTCAGCCATAAAAAAGAATGAAATAATGCCATTTGCAGCAACATGGATGGACCTAGAGATTATCATACTAAGTGAAGTAAGTCAGAGAGACAAAGACAAATATATGATATTACCTATGTGTGGAATCTGAAAAAAGTGATACAAATGAACTTATTTACAAAACAGAAACAGACTCACAGACATAGAAAACAAACTCATGGTTACCAAAGGAGAAAAGTTGGGGGGAAGGGATAAATTAGGAATTTGGGAGTAACATATACACACCACTATATATAAAATAAACAACAAGGACCTACTGTATAGCACAGGAAACTATACTCAATATTTGGTAATAACCTATATGGGAAAAGAATCTGAAAAAGAACATATCTATATCTGTATCTATATCTATATCTGAATCACTTTGCTGTATACCCGAAACTAACACACTGTAAATCAACTATACTTCAATAAAAAAATAAATATTAAAAAAACAAAGGCTAGAAAGAAAGATAAAGAAGGACACTATATAACGATAAAAGGATCAACACAAGGAGAGGATATTACACTTGTCAACATATATGCACCCAATATAGGAGCACCCAAATACATAAAACAAATACTAACAGACATAAAGGAAGAAACTGACAGGAATATAAGAACAGTAGGAGACTTTAACACCCCATTCACATCAATGGACAGATCTTTGAGATACAAAATCAATAAGGCAACAGAGATCCTAAATGATACAACAGAACAGTTAGACTTAATTGATATTTTCAGGACATTACATCCAAATAAAGCAGAATACACACTCTTTTCAAATGCATATGGAACATTCTCTAGGACTGACCACATACTAGGGCACAAAACAAACCTCAACAAATTTAAGAGTATAGAAATTATTTCAAGCATCTTTTCTGACCACAACGGCATAAAACTAGAAATCAACCACAGAAAAAGAAACAAGAAAAAAACAATTACATAGAGAATAACAACATGCTACTAAAAAACAAATGGGTCAACAATGAAATCAAAGAAGAAATTAAAAAACAGCTTGAGGCAATGGGATGCAACAAAAGCAATTCTTAGAGGGAAGTTTATAGGGATACATGCCTTCTTTAAGAAACAAGAAAAATCTCAGATAAACAACCTAACTCTCCACCTAAAAGAATTAGAAAAAGAAGAACAAAACCTAAAGTTAGGAAAAGGAAGGAGATAATAAAGATCAGTAAGTAAATAAATAAAATGGAGATTTAAAGAACAGAAAAAAAATCAATACAACCAAGAGCTGGTTCTTTGAAAGGGTAAACAAAATTGACCAACCCCGGCCACGCTTACCAAGAAGAGAGAAGTGCCAAATAAACAAAATAGAAATGAAAGAGAAGTCACAACCGATACCACAAAAATATAAAAAGCCATGAGAGAATATGATGAACAATTACATGCAACAAATTCAACAACCTAGAAAAAATGGACAACTTTCTAGAAACACACAGCCCACCAAAACTGAATCAAGAAGAAATAGATAACTTGAACAGACCCATCACTAGAAGTGAAATAGCATCTGTAATGTTATTTCAAAAAAACAAAAACAAACAAACAAACAAACAAAAAACCTCCCTACAAACAAAAGCCCAGGACCAGATGGCTTCACAGGCGAATTCTACCAAACACACGAAGAAGAACTTATACCAATCTTTCTCAAATTCTTCCAAAAAACTGAAGAGGAAAGAAAACTCCCAAAGACATTCTGTGAAGCCACTATCATCCTGATACCAAAACCTGACAAAGACATCACCAAGAAAGAAAATTACAGGCCAATATCTTTGATGAATATAGATGCAAAAATTTGCAACAAAATATTAGCAAATCAAAACAAACAACACATAAAAAACATCATACAGCATGACCAAGTTGGATTCATCCCAGGGTCACATGGATGTTTCAACATACACAAATCAATACACCACATAAACAAAATAAAAAACCACATGATCATCTCAATAGATGCAGGAAAAGCATTTGATAAAATTCAACATCTATTCATGATAAAAACCCTTATAAAAGTGGGTATAGAGAGAACATATCTCAACATAATAAAAGCTATCTATGACAAACCCACAAACAGTGAAAAGCTGAAAGGCTTCCCACTAAAATCTGGAACAAGACAAGGTTGCCAACTCCCACCATTTCTATTCAATATAGTACTGGAAGTCCTAGCTACAGTAACCAGACAAGAAAAAGAAATAAAAGGTACTCAAATTCAGAAAGAAGAGGTAAAATTGTCATTATCTGCAGATGACATGATACTATACATAGAAAACCTGAAAGACTCCACACAAAAACTACTAGAACTAATAAACAAATTCAGCAAGGTGGCAGGATACAAGACTAACATACAGAAACTGGTTGCATTTCTTTACACTAACAATGAAATATCAGAAAGGGAATGTAAACAAACAATTCCTTTTAAAACCACATCAAAAAAAACTTAGGAATAAACCTCACCAAGGATGTTTATATGCTGAAAACTTATATGCTGAAACTTATATGCTGAAACCACAAAACATTAGTAAAGGACACTGAAGATGACTCAAAGAAATGCAAAGCTAGCCCATGCTCTTGGATTGGAAGAATATTGTTAAAATGGCCAATCCTCTACCCAAAGCAATCTACAGATTTAATGTGATATTTATCAAATTACCCATGACATTCTTCACAGAACTAGAACAAATAATCCTAAAATTTATATGGAACCACATAAGACCCAGAATTGCCAAAGCAATCCTGAGGAAAAAGAACAAAGCTGAAGGTACAACCCCTCCCAGGCTTTGAACACTACTACAAAGCTACCACAATCAAAACAGCATGGTATTAGCACAAAAACACACATATGAATCAATGGAACACAATAGAGAGCTCAGAAATAAACTCTCACACCTATGGTCAATTAATCTTCAACAAAGGAGGCAAGAATATACAACAGGGGAAAGATGGTCTCTTCAGCAAGTACTGTTGGAAAAGTTGGACAGCCACATGCAAATCAATGAAGTTAGAACACACCCTCTCACCATACACAAAAATAAACTCAAAATGGCTTAAAGACTGAAATATAAGACATGACACCATAAAACTCCTAGAAGAAAACATAGGCAAAGCATTCTCTGACATAAATCATACTAATGTTTTCTTAGGTCAGTCGCCAAGGCAATAGAAATAAAAGCAAAAAATAAACAAATGAAATGAAATAATGCCATTTGCAGCAACATGGATGCACCTAGAGATTATTATACTAAGTCAGAAAGAGACAAATACCATATGATATCACTTATATGTGGAATCTAAAATACAACACAAATGGACATATCTACAAAACAGAAACAGACTCACAGACATAGAGAACAGACTTGTGATTGCCAAGGGGGAGGGGTCATGGCAGAGGGAAAGACTGGGAGTTTGAGATAAGCAGATGCAAACTGTCGTATATATAGGATGGATAAACAACAGGGTCTATTGTATAGCACAGGGAACTATATTCAATATCCTATGATAAACCATAGTGGAAAAGAATATGAAAAAGAATATATATATATATATATACACACACATATATATATTTAATGGAATCACTTTGCTGTGCAGCAGAAATGAACACAACACTGTAAATCAAATATACTTAATATAATTTTAAAAAAAACAGTATCGTATTGGCACAAAAACAGACACATAAATCAATGGAACAGAATAGAGAGCCTAGAAATAAACCCACACACTTAGGGTCAATTAATCTATGACAAAGGAGGCAAGAATATACAATGGAAAAAAGACAGTCTCTTCAATAAGTAGTGCTGGGAAAACTGGACAGCTACATGTAAAAGAATAAAATTAGAACATTTTTCTCAAACCATATACAAAAAATAAACTCAAAATGGATTAAGGACCTAAATGTAATACCGGAAACCATAAAATTCCCAGAAGAAAACACAGGCAGAACACTCTTTGATATAAATTATAGTAATATTTTTTTGGACCTGTCTCCTAAAGCAAAGGAAATAAAAATAAAAATAAACAAATGGGACCTAATTAAACTTAAAAGCTTTTGCACAGTGAGGGAAACTATCAACAAAACGAAAGACAACCTACTGAATGGGAGAAAATATTTGCAAGATATGACTGACAAGGAGTTAAAGCCAAAGTATATAAACAGCTCATACAACTCGACATCAAAAAAACAACCGGATTAAAAAATGGGTACTTGAAGACCTGAATGGACATTTTTCCAAAGAAAATATACAGATGGCCAACAGGCACGTGAAAAGATGCTGAACATCATTAATCAGAGAAATGCAAATCAAAACCACAAGATATCACCTCACACCTGTCAAAAGGTCTATCATCAAAAAGAACACAAATAACAAGTGTTGGTGAAGATGTGGAGAAAAGAGAACCCTTCCTGTAAATGTAAATGGGTGCAACCACCGTGGAAAACGGTATGGCTCAAAAAACGAAAAACAGAACTACCACTCCTGGGTATTTACGCGAAAAAAATGAAAACACGAATTTGAAAAGATACACGCAAACCAGTGTTAATAGCAGCACTGTTTACAACAGGCAAGATGTGGAAGCACCCTAAGTGTCCATCAGCAGCTGAACGGATAAAGAAGATGTGAAATATATACAGAACAGAGTACCACTCTGCTCTAAAAAAGTATGAAATGCTGCCATTTGCAACAACATGGATGGACTTGGAGGGTATTATGCTTAGAGAAATCAGTCAGACAGAGAAAGACACATACCGTATGATATCACTCACATGTGAAATCTAAAAAGTAAAACAAAGCAGTGAATACAACAAAACAGAATCAGACTCACAGAGACAGAGAACAAACTGTGGTTACCAGTGGGAAGAGGGAAGGAAGGAGGGGCAAGATGGGGACAGGGGATTAGGGAATACAAACTACTATGTATCAAATAAGCTCCAAGGATACACTGCACAGCACAGGAAATACAGCAAATATTTTATAACTATAAATGGAATATAACCTTTAAAAATTGTGAATCACTATGTAGTACACCTGAAACTTATATAATATGGTACATCAACTACACCTCAATTTAAAAAAAAAGACGTGCTAATCATTTAAATGTTTGTCTTTACTTAGAATATTAAAGAGCAAATAAAAAAATACGATAGCAAATTAAGAGAACACGAAAGAAAGGAAAAGCTTTATATTTCAGCGCCTTTAATGGCACTTGCTTCCCGGCTTTTCACTGGGCCCTGCCGGCCACATGGCCAACGGTGTACCTCCTCCAGCTTCCTTTCCTATCCTGCTTTGGCTCCTGTAGCCTCACTTAATATCCTACCATTCCCTGAAACCTATTCCACACTCCATGTCCTCACGCCCTTGGCAATGCCTCCTCTACCTGGAACACCACTCTTCTGCCTTCTACACATTTATCATCCTCCAAGGTGCCGTCTGTATCTCCCCCGTCAAACCCTGACCTTAAGGGCTCAGACAAGGCCCAGGGCTGGGGAAGGGACTTACTCGAGGAACCTGGTGATGTATTCGCGGCTGCAGCGGGACCAGGTGAGCGGCGCAGCGTCGTACAGGAGCTGTGGAGACATGATGAAAGGCCGTTTCCCAACGGGCTCACAGTCATTGCCGCTTCCGTCATGCTGAATGCCAAAACTGTGTGAGAGCACAGGCCCCAGGGGCGGGTGAGCCGGCGGGAAGCCACCAGCCCGCCCCTCCCTCGGAGGTCTGCAAGGTGCCGGATCCTAGCTCCCAGGCCTGGCTCTGCCACCAAACCACATCCCATCTCTGAGCCTCCGTTTCCTTAAGGTAAAACGTGGGTGTGATAACCAGTATCCCACAGGGCCCTCCACCAGGCGCACCAGCCTGAGCCTGAACTGAGCACCAGGGACGCAGAGCAGCCCGGCTCCCACACTGAGCTGGCCAATAACGGCAGGCCAGGTGCCACGCGTGGGGCCCACTGTGGCCCCCGCAACCTCACTGGCACCAAGAACAGTCGGACAGAGTTCCTCCCACCCCTCAGGTCCTGTCCCAAGGCTGTGCAGTGGAGGTAGGGAGTCTGAGCTGCTGCACCACAGGAAAGGTCTCCAGAGACCATCCTTGGGAAAGACACGAGAAAAATGACATGTGCTGAGCACCTACGACATGCCAGGCCCCACACTAAGCACTTTCAGAAGCGCTATCTCGCTCAGTCCTCAGTGATAACCCAAGACCTCTGACCAACAGAGCCCTCTGTGAGCTGCCCTCGTTCGCTGCCGGCCATCTAAGATGCTGTCGTATTCACCGCTGAAGTGTCTGGGCACAGAGGGTCGAGGGGACGGGCCTCGCTCAGGTGAAGCAGCCTCACGTGGAGGTGCCTGACAGACGGAGCCTCAGACCTCACTGAATCCAACCCCCTCAATCAACAGGGAGCACACAGAGGCCCACAGAGGGCAGGAAACTTTGCCTAGGGTCACAGAGCAATTAGGAAGAGGGGGGTGGCAGGGACCAGCAGTCAAAAATGCAGGCACTGAGGGCAGCAGGGAGGCACAAAGACCTATGGTGACTTTCTGGCCCGTCTCAACCCCACTTCAAAGAAGACTCACGCCTCTCCCGTCTAACAGGGAAGCAGCCTGGCTGTGGGGTGGGAGCAGTGCAGGCCCAGCAAGCATGTGGCCAGGCTGGGCTCAGTCCTCCAGGCAGGGCTCCCTTCCCTGGGATGGTGTGGGCCATGGGTTGGGCTGTCTGGTGCCCCCAGGCTGGGAGGTGAGGTCAGGTTCTCAGTGTGGCAGTGGGGTTGGCGGGATACCTGTGCCCGAGCTCGTGGGCCACGGTGAAGGCCAGCGGCAGGCCCGTGTCCTCGTTGATGCTGCAGCTGCGGTGGGGCTGGCACATGCCCGCCACGTGGGACAGGCCCAGGGTCTCGCAGGGCTGGTTCATGGCTGCACACAGGTCCTTCCTGCACATGCAGAGAGAAGGGGCCCTCAGGCTGACTTGGGCTGGAGCCAGGCCCACCCAAGCTCAGGGGGCCAGGGAAGGGCCCCTGCTGACCCCGAGGGAGGGTGGGAGCCAGGAGGATGCCCCTCCCATCGCTCTAAGACCAGCGTAAGAGCCATTTAGGAAGCAGGTGCCCTCGTTCACCCCGGACACCCATCTGGGCCTGGGGAGTAGAGCCACGCACAGACACTTTGGGTTACGACCCCAGTGAGGGTGCTGACAGAAGCTGCTGGAGCTCATGAGGCAAAGGGAAATAACTCCACCTCAAGCTCAAAAACACTGCCTGTGAACAGATAAGGAGTGGTCAGAAGCTGGGGTCAAGTTGGAGGCGGCTGGTACGGAAGTAAGATTTTTCTGGTTATAAAAGAGTAGCACGAGAGATCCTTCTAATCTAGGCTGTGGCAGTGGACACAGGAACTTACACGTGATACAACTGCACAGCACTAAATACACGCACACGCACATAAACAAGTACGTGTATGTAAAACTAACGAAAGGTAAGTAGTCTGGGGATTGTGTCAGCGTCAGTTTCCTGGTTGGGCTCTAACTGCAGTTATGCCGGATGTTACCACTGTGGGGTACTGGATGAAGTGTGGGTGGCCTTTCCCTGAATTATTTCCGACAACTGCGTGAGAATCCGCAATTATCCCAAAATAAAAAGATCTCCCCACGTACTGCTGGAATCCAGTCTCGGGTCAAAGGTATGCAAACCTTTGCAACATGAGGCTCCCTGAGGGTCAGGTAGCACCCCCTTCCTGCCCTCTTGCTGGGGCTTCTCCCTGAGGGTCAGGTAGCACCCCCTTCCTGCCCTCTTGCAGGGGCTTCTCCCTGAGGGTCAGGTAGCACCTCCTTCCTGCCCTCTTCCTGGGGCTTCTCCCTGAGGGTCGGGTAGCACCTCCTTCCTGCCCTCTTCCTGGGGCTTCTCCCTGAGGGTCGGGTAGCACCTCCTTCCTGCCCTCTTCCTGGGGCTTCTCCCTGAGGGTCGGGTAGCACCCCCTTCCTGCCCTCTTGCCGGGGCTTCTCCCTGAGGGTCGGGTAGCACCTCCTTCCTGCCCTCTTGCAGGGGCTTCTCCCTGAGGGTCGGGTAGCACCTCCTTCCTGCCCTCTTCCTGGGGCTTCTCCCTGAGGGTCGGGTAGCACCTCCCTCCCACACAGGCTCTCCCGGCTGCAGCCCCGGCCCGGCCCCTCACAGGTGGTGGTACCTGGTGAGCAGGATGGCAGTGTCGTGGTGCAGCGGGTGGGCGTCCCCCTTCATGTTGATGCTTTTCTGCCACTTGCAGAAGCTCTTCAGGGTGTTGTCTGCATGGTGAGTGATCTTTAGGTCCTCCTGGGGGCAGAGAGCACAGCCACTCAAGCCTCCCCCCGAGCTCCGAAGGGTCAGGCCAAATTCTCCTCCACACGAAGGCGGGAGACAGAGGCCCAGAGGTGGCGGTGGGCAGACAAGTAGGCAGGTCCATGGGCCCCGGGCCAGCCTCCAGTCTGACAACCCCTCCCATAGACACCTGCCAGAGGGGACCTAAGAGAGGGTCAGTCAGGGACTGGAGGGGACAGGTGACACTGCCTGGGCCAAGGAGGCCCTGGTTGTGCCCTTCCACACAAGGCAGCTCAGGTCAGCGGCAGGAGCGCTCTGGCGGACGATGCCCATCCCAGGGGACAGTGCGAGGCTACGTGACTGCTCACCTCCTCATCCTCCAGCAGGATCAAGCGCACGATGGTGATGTGGATGGGGTTCCCGATGCTGGGGTCGTGAAACAGGCCGGCCACCTGCCCAAGAGATAAGGGTCAGGCTGTCGCCCTGCATACAGGATACGGGCAGCCTCTGCCCACCTCCAGCCCACCTGGAGGGATGCACACCCACGTTCACACACGGGGGAGCTCACCCACGCATGCATCCCTTACATGAATGTGCCCACACCTGAACACACACCTCCCCAACCCAGCACCGGCAGAACCTGGGGAGGACAAGAGGGCCTCCCAGGCCCAGGCCAGTCCTGACCACCCGTTTCAGACCCTGTTCCCCAGCGCACACCTCCAAATGCTGGCTCATTGGCCCATCTCAGGGTCCTACCCTGCCCTGGCTGGGATAGCCCTGCAGCCCCCTCCTGTCCTGGGGATGCCAGAACCAGCATCCCAGAAGCGAGCCCTCTCATGAGGCATGACCTGGGCACAGCCTGGGGGAGGGGTGGAGGCAGGCAGAGGCCCACCTTCCCTGGGACTGAGAGCCATGGGGCCAAGAGGGCAGGTGTGCATGCCTCTCAGAGGCCCCCGCAGCCACACGGGCGGCTCTCCACTCCGCCCCAAGACAGAAGGCCATCCCCAAAGATGGACAATGTGCCAGGAAAATGGGGTTGGTAAAGCTATCTGCTCTCTTAAAGCTCCCTCAGAACAAGAAAGAGGCCAGCCCACAACTGGGGACAGGTGTCAGGTTCCCAACAGGCAGAGATGTCAGGACACAGCAGTTGTGAGCTGAGTTCTCAATTCCATCAATGAAAATAATATTCAAATAGGAATGGACAAAACACATGCTGTTAAGAGGGCAAAAGAAGCCCCTGATGAGGGGGATGAATTACACTGTCAGAACCCAAGGTCAGGAAAGGTGAAGACAGTGATGCAACGTGTCTCTGTCACCTCCATGCACATGCTAGAGCCGGGAGCCCCTCTGCACTGCCTTCCTCCACCACATCAGCCAGTTTTGCCTCCTAAATTTTGCCCTCCAGCCCACCTGCAGCCTTGCAGCCCAGTCATCTGTCTCCGAAATGCAAACCCAATCACCCTATGCCCTTGCTTTACAATGAATGGGTCTTCACTGTCCATAGGTAAGGACAAAAGTCCTAGACCTGGCACACAGGCCTGTGTGGTCTGGCCCCTGCCCACTTCTATGGCCTCAACCCCCTCCTCAAATCTGCTCACTCCCCAGCTCCAACCACTCTGGCTTTCTCTCAGAATCCCATGATTCTTCCTACCACAGGGCCTTTGCAAATGCTGTGCCCTCAGCCTGGAACACCTTCCCAAGTTATCTCTTACCCTCTCCCCAGCTCTCACCCCTCCATCATGTCTTCTAGGGAGCCTTTATTCTACCCAACACCCCCAAGCCACCATGAACTTGTCCTTCCTAGTACCCCCTCCGTCACACCTTCATATTCATCAGGGTAACAATCTCATTAATGTCTCTCTTCCCCTTCCAGACCATAAGCTCCATGAGGGCAATGTCTGTGTGGACTCCCTTGTATATCCCCAGTGATCTGTCCAGTACCCGGCACATTATGGATTCAAAAAACAGTTGTTGAATGAATGAATGAATATTGAGCACTTGCTAAGTTTTTCCAATGCGTTATTTCACTAAAAAACAAACAAACAAACAAAAAACCCAGTGAAAAATGAAAAGACTACTCTGGAGAAAGTCGGATTAAAAGAACAAGTCTTTCCTAGACAACATGCAGGTGAACTTGGCAGCAGCCCCCCATAAAGTGGCTCCAGAGGAGCCCCTGAGGGTCTGCTAAGACTTGTCCCGAAAACTAGCCCACTCTATATCCTGAGTTAGGGCTGGGACAGCTTCCTGCCACCACAAAGCCCCACCCCGCTAAGTGTATATAAACACCTCTCTCTGTCCCCCAAGAAGTACAGAGGTGAAAGAGATCCTGGGAAGGAGGCAGAGTCATTACCTGTTGACCAAATCAACCAATGAATGTCTATTTATGGCCTGAGATCAGTGTGTTTGTCTCAAATGGATAAACGATACCCAGGGAAGACAAGCCCTGTTCTGGTGCAGGCCTGGAGAGCAAGCTGGGGTGGGCAGTGTTCATAAAAGTAAGATCTGGGGGTTACAGGTGACCACAGGCTCCCAATGAGCAGACAGGATGACATGAGCCACTCAAAAAGGGCCTGTGACCTCAGAGGATAAGAACAGAACTGGGCGTGCAAAACGGGGTGGGGAGACCTCTCTCGTTATGCTTGGAATAGACCCACCTGAACTCCCGGACTCAGACCTGGGTCTGGCACAGAGAGGACACTGACACACTGGAACCTGTAGGAGGTCCTGGTAAAGAGGAGTGAGCCTGTCCTGAAGGTGGCTGTGGGGCCGAAGGGCATATGCTATGGCAGCCACAACAGCAGCAGCTAACGCTGACCAAGCCCAACGCACACAGCTGCTTCACGTTGCTTATCTCATCCTTCTTACCTCTCAGGCAGGCATCACTATCCCCGCCTTACAGATGGAGTAACCGAGGCTCACAGAGAGGCTGAATAGGGGATCAGAACCTAGATCTGACTGCGTCAAAGTTTCTGCTCTTCTTACGTTTCGCAAGTGCCCCCTGACTCCTCTCTGAGGGATTCTCAATGCCTATAGCTTTGGAGGCTCTGAGAAGTCCTGCAGAAAAGTCTGTGTTACTTTTTTTAAACCTGTGTTGCCAAACTTTTTCAACAGCGCCATCTTTCTTCACAGAACACTTATTAGCATTCCTTTTGGAGCAAGTACTCCCTGGAATATTCTTTGAGCAATGCTACGGTGAGGCAGAGTTTCCCCAGCATGGGATGCATCTATCTTATGCATCTATCACCTTATCCTTGGCACAGAGCCGAACTCAGCACATCAGCGTTGCAGGGAAAAGAAGGTTAAGTTCTCCCCACCCCCACCGCCCTGCTGCCCCATCCTTCCAGCACACTCTGGTCAGCACAGCTACCCAGCTGTCCCTCTCTGGGGCAGGGTGGGGGGCAGAGAGGACAGGGAGGGACTTCGGAAGCAGATAAATCTGAGCTCCAGTCCTAGCTCTGCCACTTGCCAGCCGTGTGACCTTGAGCAAGCCCCTTGGCCTTGCTGAACCTTTGTTCCTTCAACTATAAAATGGGGCTGAGGCTTAGATGAGGCAGTGAGTGTGGAACCCTGGACTAGTAGCAGATGTTCAGAAGGCTCCAGCCCTAACACACGGTCCAGGCTTCCTCGGAGGCTGGCTGCATGCCACCCCGTGACCCCGCCATCACCTGGAGTCTCCCTCTCGGGTATTGAGCACTGTTAGGCTCATGGGTGCCCCCACTCTGTCCTGACCAATGCTGGACTTGCCAGCTCGGGAAAACCTGATACTGTCCAGAGCAGGTGCTGTGAAAGCCAGATCCTCCCTCCTCCAGGGTGAGGCTCACAATGTAAAAGCATACGTCCTGTGAGCCTGGACAGCAAGGCGGGAAGGGGCCCCACTCTAGGGCCAAATCCTTGACCCCTGGCACACAGGGGATGTCACGGGGGAGCCTGGAGGGCTCAGTACCTGCCCACATGGGACACTCAGAAAAAGTGAGGCAAATGAACCCAGCTAGCTATTGGTGGCTCCAGCCAAGCTCTTGGGCCCCTTTCAGGCTGAGCCCCTGAGAGGAGGATCTCATGGCCTGGGAACCCGACCTTGCCCACCCCCACCCCCCCACCCCAGCCCAGCCCAGCAGCCAGACCTTCTGTCCAGCAACAGTTCCTTCTGAACCCTGGCCTTTAGTGGTTTGTCTCCCTGGGCAGACAAGGCTAAATGGAAGCTTGGCTGGGCCTTAGAGGCCTCAAGTGCCAGGCAGAAGGTCATGGCCTTTATTCCACAAGGAGGAAGGAGCCAACATGGGGTGGCCAAGTCGGGCAGGGACTGGCCCAGAGCTGAGCTTGCCAACGCAGACTCGAGCAGTGGGGGCATGCTGGCCACAGATGGAGCCCGTTCGCTTCTCTGAGCCCAGGCTTCATGGCTATAAAAGGGGCGGCCAGACCTTAGAGGACCCAGAGCACACCTCCCTTAGTGTTGCGTGGGGGGAAGTTGAAGCACGACCCTGGCCATGTCAGCTGCAAAGCACACACCCTCCACCCTGCTCTCAGTCACCCAGCCCAGGAGGAAAACAGTGTTCAGTGGGTGGCCTGCTACGAATGCCAAAGGCCGAAGGAAGAGCTTGGCTGCCTGAGGCCTCCCCCCTGCACAGCCGGGGCAGCAGCAGGGAAGGACTGGCTGGTACTACGGGAGCGGGAGTCACCAGCTCCAACCTGCCACGGTGTCCCAGGTGGGACTTGGGAAACCTGGGCTCCTGTTTGGCTCTGTCCTTATGCCCTGGGCAAGTCACTCCCCCTCCTGGGGCCTAGTTATCTCAACTGTCCCGTGGGGTCAAGAGAAGTAGGCCAACCCTGTACGGTACTACTGTCAACCCCAGTTCACAGATGAGCAAGCTTAGGCTAAGACAGGTAATGTGGCTTGCCCAAGGTCACTAGCTAGTAGACCGCAGAACCGTACAGATCCTTCTAACGCTAATGCGTGCTGATGTCTCAGGCAGGGGCTGGTCTGATTGGTCATTTCCGTGTCCCCAGCAACCAGCACAGGGCCCGGCACAGAGGAGGGAAGTGTTTGTTAAGCGTGGTGTGGATGGGTCAAGCAGTCTATGAGCTCCCCTAGGCGGGCACAGGGGCGTGGCTGCCTCAGCCTCCCTCCCGCAGCTCTGGTCCTGGCAGCAGGTAGAGGCTGCTGAGCTAACGGGGTGGCGTGACACCCAGTGGTGTCCTCACAGCAGCCCCAAAGGCCCCACCTCTGCCCAGGTTCTCTCCTAGTGATTCCCTGCAGGGCCTCCCATCCCCTCCTGGACTCAGGAGCTTGAAGCCTGTACCTCCTGTTTGGGGCCTGGGCCTGGGGTACACCCACCCTTTGCACCTCACCATCACCACCCCCTGGCAGCCCTCACCAACCCCCCCACGCCCCCGCGTGATGCCCGCGGCAGCCTCACCATGTTCATGATGGTCAGCACGTAGCTCTCGACGCTCGGCTGCCCATGGTACTCTGCCATTTTGGCGTCGGCAACCACCAGGGTCTCTACCCACTTCTCTCTGCTGACCGAACGCTGGTATAGACGCCTTGGCCGCCGCCGCCACTGCTGCCGCTGTTCCCAACGCTCCCGCCGGGGCTCCAGCTCCGGGGACTCTGTGGGCCCCAGACGGGCTGTGGGTTAGCTGCCAGCAGACTGGCCCCGGGCACACGTCTCAAGCGCCTCTCCCCAGCGAGCACTCTCTCGCTCAGCGGGAACCGTGCTGGGATCAGAGGCAAGGGGCCTGGACTCCCGTGATGCCTCTGCCCCTGTGCTGTGTGACCCTGGCTCGGTCACTTCCCTTCTCTGACCCCGGGGGTTCCTGACTGTAAATAGATAAGCTGATCAGCCTCACAGGGCGACTTTGGGGGGGCTAATGAAATGGCGGATACGAACACGACAAAGCACTGCGTCCGTGAGGTGAGCTCCTAAGCCCCTATCTCTCCCCCGCTGAGGGGTAAGTACATCCTAGCACATGCAGACCCCCTGGCCTAACCCCCAGCCTGGCGAGGCTGACCAAGACCCCAACCAGCTGACCCCACTGGAGACTTGGCCCACTGCCCCAGGCTGCCCCCAGATCCGAAGAGGAAGAACATCTATGAAGCTGGGGAAACTGAGGCCAAGAAGCATGCCTCTGTGGATATCTGTTATAGAGTCCCTGAGCTGTGGGCAGCTTGTGAAGCTGGAGCAGTTCCCAAACCCTAGCAACCCTTAGCAGACAGCTTCTTACCGGGACTGGCCAGCACTGACCGTGGCCACTCTGCAGGAGAGGTGCTGAGTACCACACTCTAGGTTCCCAAAATGGAAGTCAGTTACCCTGGGGTGGGACCAGAGTGGGGAGGGGAGGGAGGTTCCCAGCTAGCTGTCCTGCTGGGGTTGGGTATGGCCCGGCCTCACCTGGACCCTCAAGGAAGCATCGTTGGCACAGCTGGAAGTGCCACAGGCAGTGAGTGGGGAGGGGGCAGGGAGAGACAGAGCCCTAAGGTGGGGAGACAGATGAGCTGGTAGTGAGAGGAGTCACTCCAGGGGGTGAGCTGGGGCAGGCCTGACAGGCAGAGGCCTCAGGCTCGTGGCGCATTTGGAGGGCACAGGCTATGAGGATGTGTCTGTTGGTCTGTCTGTGACCCTTTGGTCCAACAGGAGCTGGGCATGGAGGTGTTGACAGAGGTTCCTAGAAAGGCCCCTCCATGCCCCAGACTCATCCCTTACCCCAGAGATAGTAGCAGAGAAACATACCTTTCACCCCACAGATGCCTGGAGCCCTGGAGTCCCCCGGCTCTGCCCACCTCTCAGGGGCTTGGCGCTTGTATACCACGTGAGGCTGGGCGCGGCCAGGTCGGGCTGGGACACCATCCAGGGGCTCAATGAAGTAGTCCTCGTTGGAGAGCTGGAACACACCTTTCTGGGGAAGAAGCACCAGGGTCACACGTGGAGGGCTGGCACTCTGCTGTCCTTCCCACCCATCCCAGAGGCCTGTCCTGCCAGCAGAGCCCGCCACCCCAACTGACCCCGACACACCATGCTTTCCTCCCTCTGGGCTTTTGTTCACTTTGTACCCTCTGCCTGGAATGTCCTTCTCTACCACTTCACCCAGCCACAGGCTTCTAGGCTAAGCTCAGAAGCCACCAGCCCAGGAAGCTGCTCCATATACCCACCCCACCCCTTAGCCCGTAAGAAGCAAGAAATGGGTCTGCATCTCCTGCATCCCAAAGATAAGCAGGAATTACAATTAAAAGCTTCACATCAAGAAGAAAAAAAAAGTCCTGGGGATGTAATGTACAGCATGGTGACTACAGTTAATAATAATGTACTGTGTTTTTGAAAGTTGCTAAGAAAGATCTTAAAAGTTCTCATCACAAGAAAAAAAACTATATGTACATAAATTTGTAACAGCTTATTGTGGTCATTTCACAATATACATAGGCATCAAATTGTTGTCTGAAACTAATATTTCAATTATACCTCAACAAAAAGAAATTTGATCACCAAAAGAAAAAAGAGAGAAAGAAAGAAATGGCTCTTCTTCCAAATCTAACAAGAGGGCCACAGAGATGCCCCCTCCCACAAGGACATCCTCTCCCTTGGTCCCAGGCTTTGCCAGAGAAGGAACGCTGGCAGGGGTGTCTCCATCATGTCCGCTGGTATTCAGAGAGGCCAGAGGAAGGAGGGGCCTTGGGAGGTATCTTTGAGTAACCCACCACCTCCTGGGGAAGCTCAGGACTCCAACACAGAAGAAGGTTTTACCTCCCTCGGACCTCCCTCACTGGCTCCAAGCTGGTCAGCTGGGTCACTCAGGGCCAGAGAACCTGGAGTGCTAGACAGTGCCTCATCAGGTCTAGGGGCTGGAGGCCTGGGTTGAATGCAGACTCCACCACTGGATAACTGGGTGACCCTGGGCAAGTTCCTCTCTGAGCGTGCTTCCTCATTTGTAAAATGGCAACGATGCCCACATGCGCACCTGTCACTCAGACTCAATACGATTAATTAACTGTATAGAAAGGGAGGAGCACAGACTCTGTAAATGGGAGACTTTTCCAGGCAGGTGGGCTCTCAAAGGCCCAGGCCCAAATACCCTAGAGCCTGTGGGGTGGGCTGTCTGTCATTAGGCCCTGCCTTGCCACAGCCATGGCTTTTCCTGAGCAGTCTGAGCTGAGGCTTCTCCCTAGGAACAGAGAACATGCACCCCACCCCCAACTCCTCCCGCACCCCAGGCTCCAGAGACGGGAGCAGAAAGGGGCCCCAAGCTGCCTGGAGTGGAGCTGCTCTTAGGTAGCACTCAAGCAGAGGGAGGCAATGAGGGCTGCATGCAGTAGCCAGCATGACCTCAACCCAGAAAAACCTGGAGGCTGAGGCCTGCTTTCCCGGAAGGCAGCCTCACCACTCCCTGAGGCAAGGTAACGGTGAGGAAGCCTGTCCTGGAGAAGAGCAGCCTAAAGGAGTAGGCGTCATAACTGGCCCTTCCAAAGAAAAGGGACTTGGCTGCTTTGTGAGTTAGTCTACACACACCACAAACAGTAGTTCTCAAAGTCGGGTGTCTGGACCTGCAGCTTCAACGCTGAGAAATTGCCAGAAATGCAAGTTTTGCCCCCACCCCTCCCACCTACCTATGGGACACTGGGTTTTCACCAAGGCCTGGGTGACTCTGGCTCACATTAAAATGTGAGAACTGCTGTCCTAGAGAACAGAGGCCTGCGTTGTCCACCCCATTTTACAGATGTGAATACTGAGGCTGGGAGAGGGAAAGCCAACATGCCAAACCCAGCAGATAGGTCCGCGTCCCTCCGGCGCACCCCGCGCACACTCACCAGGCCGTCACAGGCGCTGATGGCCGCCAGGCCGCCCTCAAGCTCGGGGTCCTGCACCTCGCCGAGCAGGTGGCAGGCGGGGGCGCGAGCCCTGATGTGCGTGCGGCCCAGGCCGCCGCGCCGGCGCGTCTCGCTCACGAAGCCGGGCGCCAGCAGGTGCGGGTTGGCGGTCAGGTTGAAGCGCAGCTCGCGGCCGCGGTACTGCAGCTCGTAGAAGGCGGGCGCGGCGGGGCGCGCAGCCACGTCCCTCTTGCGCAGCGCGCGCGGCCACAGCTCGTAGGACAGGAAGGAGCCCCCCGCGTCCACGCGCACCGGGTGCACGATGTCCAGAGCCGCCCGGCCCTCGGCGTGTCCTGCAGGGAGAAGAGCCGGGGCGGAGTGGGCCGCAGCCGAGAGGGCCGAGGACGTCTGAGTGCCAGGCCCCAACACCCACCCCCTGTGCTGTTTCGCCTCTCCGGGCCTCGCTGGCTCCATCTGGGTTAACGAGGTAACCTCTTAACAGGTTTCACTGCTTCCGCTATTGCCCGTCTGGCGTCCCTCTCCCTGTCTCCTTTCATGGCCCTCCTCTGCTCAAAACGCTGCAGTGGCTTCCAGCTCACACACACAAGGTTCCCGCTCCAATCTCCTCTCTGCTACACCTCCCTAGGCCCACTGGCCTCCTTGCCGTTCCTCAAAGTCAGACAGGCTCCTGCCTCACGACTTCGCTTTGCTGTTCCCTCCACCTGGAACACGCTCTGCTCAGTTTTCCACCTGACTAAACCCTCCCTTCCTTCAAGTTCTTCCTCGAGCTCTCCTGGCTTTGTTTCAAAATTGCAACTCCCTGTCTCTCCCTATCCCCTCTTCCCTGCTTTATTTTTCCCCATAGCACTTCTGACATACGGTATCACATAACGTCTCCATTCTTTCATCTATTTTTCTTTCTCTATCTCCTCCTAGTGTGAACTCTAGGAGGGCAGGAATCTTTATAGTCTTTGCTGAAAATTTTAAGTGCCAGAAGAGTGTCTGGAAACTAGAGATTTCTCAGTAAATATTTGTGTAAAATCTGTAGAATGGGGATAATAACTTACACTTTGGGGGCTGAGGATTAATTGAACTGAACTATACTCCACACATAGCGGTGCCTGGCTCACGGGACATGATGGGAATTATGATTATTATGACTATTATTAGCCTGATGGATTTTTTTTTTAAGTGCCCGAGGGTTCTGCACACATCTCCAGGCCTCCTAAGATATGGGGAGTTAGAGAAGGACCACCCAGGTAGGGCTGCCTGGCCCCTCATCACTACCACTTCAAGGAGCAGCCCTAGTTTATTTCTTTCACATTTAAGACTGAATGAAAAGCTTCCAGGGCTGGAAAAAATTTGCAGACTTCTGCTCAGGCCTTTGCATTTGCAGAATCCTCTCCTGGTCATTCTCTGCTTGGATTTCCCAGGAAGGCTTCATTCTTAACCTTTTTTTTTTTTTTTTTTTTTTTGCTATGGACTCCTCAGAAAAATGTTTTTAAATGTATAAGATTAAATATACCAAGGAAATACCAAGGACATTGATGATACTGAAATACAGTTGTCAAAATAATTTAAAAAGTAGATGTGAAATTACGTGCTCCTTTACTAACATATTAAACAAAATCTAGCAAATTTAACAACTCTGGTTATTTAGAAGTAGTGATAAACGTCAATCTTATTTCAAGGTACCTGCAGCTGTACTGAGATAAGATATTTTGTTTTTTCCTATTGGTAGCAAAATCACAAATGCTGCCAACACTATTGTGATTTGTTGCTAATATTTATAATTGAAGGAAATGCTAAATTTCACTTCAAATTTAGAAAAATTAAAGACGTAATATATTCCCATCCAAGTTCATGGATCCTCTGAATTCTACCCAGGTCCCTGTGGCTGCAGATCCAGGTTAGGACACCTGCAGTAGCGTCCCCAGGTTGCTTCTGGAGAAAGCAGAGACATTCAGAGAATTGCGGAGACTGGCCTAAAGCCACACAGCAAGAGTAATGAAGTCACCCAGATGGCTTCAATCTCTCAGTAGCACTGTTCTACATTCTCAGCAGTCCATCCCTTGCTGGGCCTCAGTTTCCCCATCGCTAACATAAAGGAGCTGGACTAAATCAAGTTTCTCAAACTATTTTGGCCACCAGACCTAGGCTTCAAAAGAAATCTCATGTGGACACATACACACATAAGAGCACCACTGCTGGGGGTGGGGAGGAACCCCAGGGCTGATGGTCTTGTTCCCTCTCCTCTACCGTTCCCAGGCTCTGCGGCACAGGTAGGAAACTGGCCCATCTGAGCTTTCTCCCAGCCTCAGGTCCTGCCCAGATCAACTGGCTTTATGCCCAGCTCCTGGGATCCTGGCTGCTCAGGACAGTGACCCCTCAAGGCCACAAGAATGCCCGAGTGCCCTGCAGCTGTCCCACAGAGCTGCCTGTGTGGCTGCTGCTGGGGCTGGAAGGGAAGCCAAGCCCCGTCTGAGGTTCCATCCAGGCCAGGCTGCAGAAACCCAACTTGCCGTCCACCCTGTCTCCTGCCAAACCACATATAAAGTGCCCTGCACACACCAGTGGTGTGCCCCCCTGCTGAGGACATCCGCCACAGTCCACAACTGCCCCAGCAGGCCAGCCATCAGGGCACAGTCCTCTAGGAGCAAGCTCCGAGGCAGGGTGGGCTGGCGTGACTTGCTGTGTGGCTCTGGACAAATTTCCCATGTCTCTGAGTTTCAGGAGGGCACCAGTGCAAGGATTTTCCAGACTTTTCAGATGAGAATTTGTTAAAAAACAAATTCCCAGGCCCTGCCTCAGACCCACTGAATCAGCATCTCCAGGAAATGGGACTGGGAAGCTGTGTTTTTACCAGGAGCCTCAGGGGACTGTGATCATCAGGGAAGTTAGGAAATTCCTCACTGGAAGTGAACCGGCCTGAACATCAGCAGTACCTGAAGAGCTCTGAAAAGCTGCAGCTGCCCAGGACCCAGCCCAGAGATTCTGACTCCATGGATCCAGGGCTCTGAGGCCCCAGAATCTGTATTTTCTTCTGTATTTTTCTAAACCTTTTGGGGATTCTGATGTAACCATTTCAGTGCCAGCAATTGGAAGCCATTGAGCTGGAAAACTTAAGGAGACTTCTTGCTCTGACATCCTAATAAGGGCATTTGGGGTGGTGACTCCACAACCATGGCCTGCAGACATGTTTTTCTGTTTGTCAGTGTATTGATTTGGGAGGTGGGGTGGTTTGTTGAGCTGGCAAAAATGTTGGAAAGTATTTTATCAGTTGCCAGTGTTTAAAAAAATCACTTGATTTTGTACAAAAATCTCAATTTTCAGCTTAAAGTCTTATCATCCATCCACGTCAGACCTAAATTCAAGCTTATCAAAAGTGACTCTTTAGAGAGGGCCTGTGCGCTCCACCATATGCCTCAGTCTACACCACTCCCTATGGTGTTCTCAATGGTGTAGCTAAATATAGGTTGCCCCCAGCTTCACACTTGTATTGTTTTTCATTCAGTAAAGAACTGAATCTCTAACAAAAATGGGAAAACAAGAGATGGGCCGAGAGGCCCCATGTTTCAAGAAAAATATCTTCCCACCAGCCTTGTTACATTACCTGCCTGGTCCATGGCATTTGGTGTTGTGGAGGAGAGTTAAGTGCCCCAAAGTCCAGGAAAGTGTATAAGACACCATCCTAGCCCTCCGAATAGAGAAACAGGTGCAGGGTATCCATGATTCTTACCCCTGGCACAGTGCTGAGAAGGCCCAAGAGAGGGGAGGGGATACCCCACAGATGGATGGGGAAGAAGAAAAGCTTCTTCACAGGGGCACATGTGAAATGTCCCTTGACATATGGGTACATATTTAAGCATGAAGATGAGGAGGGCATCTTGGTGATGAACACTATGTGGCAGACCCTCACAGAAGTAGGAAAAAGCTGGGAGCGAGGGGAACAGCTGCAAGAAGCTTGGCCCAGGCACATGTTTTGTGAAACGAGAGACAATGGAGTGACAAAATAATGCATTGTATCCAAAGGATGGGCTTTGAACATAGAAAGACCGGGGTTTGGGTGCCAACTTGGCCACTTAATAGTTGTGTGGCCTAGACAGTCACTTCATCTTGCTGAGCCTCAGTTTCCTCATCTGCTCAGAGAATCCAGGTCAGAAAACTTAAGGAGGGTCACAGGGCAAACAGATGGAGAATAAGACAACAGCTACACTCCAAGGCTTTGTTTTAAATGACTATTAACAGCAGTTCCCAGGGCATGAACCATCACGGCCAAGGCTGCTAAAGACAAGCTGAAGGTCTAGAGGTGCTAATGCCAACCAGCCCTGAAGTGGTCTGCATACCAGAAAAACGAAAGCTACATGGCACACTTCTAGGTAATAGCAGTGTCCTCAAACGTGTGTGGGTGGGAGAAGGAGTATGTATGTGTCTGGGGAATCAGAACCGCTGGGGAGAAATGGCTCCAAGAGCTCAACGGTGTCCCTGGGGAGGGATCCATGACCTTGGGGATATGCAGTCCTGTTAAGAATCCCTGCTCTAGACCTTGGAAAATTATTGCAAGACAGAAATTCAAGTGAGTTATAAAGATGCATCCTCTTAAGTTCAAAAATGTGATGGGGCTAAGTAGAAATATGCTGCAGGCGAAAGACATTAGAACTAGTGTGCTCTAGAGTCAGACTGCCTGGGTTTGAATCGCAGCTCTGCCACTGACAGCTGTGAGGTCGTGGGTAAATTACTCAACCACACAGTCTCAGTTCCTCCATCTGTAAAATGGGTATGATAATAATATGTAAGAATTCAGTGAGTTAATACATAAGTACTTAGTACAGTAGATAACACATAGCAAATGTGAACTATGACTGAAAATTAGCAAGAGAAGTTCTAAAGTATACATAGCTATTTCTTTAAAAACCTGTTTTATGTCTTTGCCTAATGGCATAATAAAATATTTTTTAATGCAAAATTTAAAAATACTTAAAGGATGTTACCACTTTTACTGCAATAATTTTCATCTTGTTTTGTTCTGCATTCATTTTCAATAGTCAATCTGTATCATTTTTCCATTAAAATATTTTTAAATGAGGACAGAGTGAGTTAAAAAATAACTCTTTCAATGTCTCTGATAGCTAGCTGATCCCCTGGTAGAGATCGTGGTGGCTGAACCTACCACCACCCAGTGCCAGCAAAGGGTAATTGCAGGTTCCAGTCTCTGGTTTGTGGGTGCATCAGAGCTGAGCCAGCTAGCAGAGCTAAAGCTACAGCAGGATGGGAGCACGGAATGCCAGTGGTTTATGGCTGAGACTGTCCTGCCAGGGAGGTTAGTTGGTTGTGATTGGACTGAGTTCCTGCCACAATGGGTGTTGAATACTTTGCATATCACCCCTAGGTGACAGAACTGTCACTTTGGAGCTTCTACCAGAGAAATGCCAACATGGTGTTTACCCTCACCTCCTAATCGAGTACCTAAGTTACAATCCAGCCCTTCAAATGACCCACAGCTCATGCCAAAGAGAAAAAATAACCAGGGTGTGTGTGTGTGACACACACTCTCCTCTTCGAGTCTGTCCTCACTTGCCTGCAAGCACATGTGTGCACATGGACACAGAGCTCACATGTGTGATAACAGTGTTTTAATGCCCCCCCTCCCTGCTCCAGTCCCAGCAATCCCAACAAGTTCTTGGTTTGTCACATTTTCCTAAAAGTGAGCGCAAGATGTGCTCTTTGGCCTCAAAGAAGGTAGCATTCAGTGGGCAGAGGCTCCAGTCTACATCCCCCAGGAGGGTCCAAAGAAAATGACAGCTCAGCAGCCTCAGGGTCAGGGATCCTGAGCAGGAGCAGGCTGGGGAGAGCCCCATGCTACGTATCTATGGGGATACTAGAGACAGACACTCACACTGAAGGGGGACCCAGATTAGACAGGAAGGGTGCCTGCCTTGCCTCCACCCCAAATGGCAGGTCCATGTTACAGGACACATCACAGACTCCCTGATCTTACTGGGTCTGCCTAGCAGATTAATAAAATCATGGCCACCACACAGTAGTCTCTCTGCCCTGTACAAAGCAATCACGTTCAGCGTCTCACTTAATTCTCACAAAAACCGTTGGAGGTAGATACCATTATCCCCATTTAACAAAATGGGCAAGCTCATACATGTGTCTGGCCTGCAGTAGAAGTAAAGCGGACCCTGACCACAGGGGACTCCCCCCCCCCCACCTTTCTCCCACAGCTGCCAGGGGGCCTGGACCCAAGTTTAGGCTCAGGGGCAGTTCCTTGGGGCAACCGCTTTCCTGCTCCCTCATCCCTATCACCTGGTTCATCCTCATAGGTCCTCAGCAGTGGGAAAACACAGGCTTCACCCAAGTAGCCCAGGAGTCCAAGCTGGTAGGTCACTCTCCTCTCTGAACCTTTCCCTCATTTATAAAAGGACTTTCCATCACACACCTTGGTAGGGTGGCTGTGGAGCTGATGAGAAATGAGAACTAGGGAGGCTGGCACATAGCATTTCTCACTAAATGTTTGCTCTAATCCGTACACATTGCTGCTAGATGGGGAGCCTCCTCCCTAAAAGACTGCCTTCATCAGCTGCTGCCCTCAACGGTGCCCCAACCTCTAAGATCTGGTTTCAATGTCCCCTACATTCCGGCCGCTTTGCTTTTCTAGCCTCACAACCACAATCCCTCTGCTGGAGAGGAAGGTCTCCCCCAGCCCCAGCAGGCAGGCCTCATCTAGCCACCCGCCTCCACCAAGCCCGGCTAGGATGCACCCCCTCACCCCGCCCCCCAGACACATCCTTCCAGCCCATCCAAAGTTCATCCATCCTTCCAGTCCCTCCAAGCACAGGCCCCTCCTCTCCTACAAAGCCTTCCCGACTGCCTAGCCAGAACTGCTCTCCCCACTATTGGACCCGCCCCCATCAGTCCATGAGCTCCCTGAGCGGCAGGCCAGGGGTCCTCTACATCCTCTGGTCCTAAATTCTCCGGACGCTCCAGGAGCTCCGCGGCCCGGCGGCCCGCGGCGGAGCAGGATTCCGGACGCGGGCCAGAGGCTCGTCGGAGGCCGGCCGGCCGGGGCGGCGAGAGCCAAGCCCAGGGCGGGGGGGTGAAGAAGCTCCTTCTCCCCGGTCCACTCCCGGCGCCTTCACACTTGGGGGAGGCGGAGGCAGGAAGTGCAAGGACCGCGCGAGACCCGGCCCGGGGAGCCGACGGGGGCCCGGCAGACACCTAGAGGCGGTGGGCCGGGGCCGGGGCCGGGGCGCGGCAGGGGACCCCGGGGACCTGCGACCCCGCGCCCTCGTCCGCAGCGCCCCGGCCAGCCTGCTTTCCAGGCCAGGCACTCCGGGAGGGCGAGAAACCGAATCCATCGCGTGTGGCCGCGCTCCGTCCGGTCCCTCCGACGGGAGAGCCCCGGCAGAGTCAGACGCGCTCTGCGGCTCCCGAGGTGGGGAAACTGGAGCCCGAAGGGCGTAAGAGACTTACTGCGGCTACAGGCGGGGCGGGTAGCGGAGCCGGGGGCTGGGGAAGGCGCGCGGGAGGCGCGGTGTCTCCTCCCCAACCCCGCCTGGTCCCTAACGCCAGGGGGCGCCACATCTCCCGGCCGAGCCGGGCAGGCGCGGGCTCCGGCAGAGGTGAGAGGGGGCGAAGCGGCGGCTGGAGACGCCGGGAGCGGTGGCACGGCCGGCCGGCCCGGGCGGAGCGGCCACCCACCTGGTGCGGATTCGTGGGCGCCGGGCGCCAGAGCGCAGAGGAACAGGAGGAGGGGGCTCAGCCGCGGCGCGGGTCTGCGGAGACTCGGGCCGCCGGGCATGGCCGGGGCCGGGCGGCCGCCTGGCGACCCCGCGCGCACGCTCTCGTCCGTCCCGTCCACTCGCTGTCCGGTCCCGGGTCCGGCTCAGGACATGCCCGACTCGCGTGCAGCTCCCGCGTCCCCGGCCCGGACTCCGGCCAAGCGTGCGGCTGCGCTCGGTCCGCGGGCAACAAAGGCTGCAGGGCCCGCCCCCTCGGCCGGCTGCGGAGGCAAAGAAAAGAGCGGAGAGTGAGAAGGGGAGAAAGAAAGAAAGGGAGAGAGGGAAGGAGGGGGGCGGGGGGAGGGAGGCCGCCGGCCGCCGCCCCGCCCCCGCCCCGCCCTCCCGGCCCGGCTCGCCCTCGCCCCGCCCCCGCCCCGCCCTCGCGGGCCACTGCGGGCCCCTGCCGGCGGCCCACCGCTCAGGGGCGCAGCGCGGGGCAGGGCGCAAGTGGCGCCCCCCGACGGCCGCTTGGCCGCCCACCGGGCCGAGGGCGCCCTCTGGCGGTAGAGCCGAGCAGGGCCCTCCCGACCTGAGCCCGCCAAGGGCCCCCAAAGAATCTGGAATTTCTGGAATTTCTGCCTCGTCCCTAAACTGTGCAGGAGGAGGCGCCCTTCGGTGTACTCCCTGGGCTGGGCAGGCCTGCCCTTCTAAGGAAAAGGAACACACGGAGGCCTCCTGAGGGTCCAGCGTCTCCAAAGTTAGCTGGGGAGAGAGGCCCAGACTCTTCCCAGGTGGGCAGCTGTTTCCCACGCGGCGCGGGCTCGGGTCCCTCAATTCCCCACGTCCAAACTCCTTTCCAAGTGTCTGCCTGGAGCGAAGCACAGCGTTCGGCCCACGGGCTGGAGCCCACAGACTCTCAGCAGGGGTGCCCTGAGAGCTTGGAGGCCAGCCAACCCCAGCCTCACATCCTCCGCTTCAAACACCCGCCATCTGTCCTTCCGTGGCCCCAGCCCTGATTCTGGCTTCCTGCTCCCTCCCCCGATGCTCCCAGGAGCCCCCGCTCCTGTCAAGGAACATTCCCACCCTCCACCTCCTGCTGCATTACACGTGGGCTGCCTCTTGTTCCTCGGGACAGTGGTGGTCCGCCTTCTTCCCCTGCCCAGCCCCCACCCCGCACACCCACCCCTCTGCTGCCCACATACCTCCTCCCTGTTCAGCCTCACATGCACTTTCCCTCATTCCTGGAAGCTCCCTCTGGCTTCTTCACCCCAAGCCCTGCTGCCCTCCTGGGGGACTCATGTAGCACAGGGCTACAGAGTTCCTTGACAGCCTCATGTCTAATGACCCTCCCCTGCACTTTAGCCGCCAGCTCTCACTGCCACAGCCTAGGCTGCGTCATCCCCAGCTGCCCACTCTGAAATCTGAAGATCAGATGCTCCACTCTCAGACCACGCACTGATGTCTTTCCCACCCTCCTTGATTATTCATAATCACACTATGTATTTTCCTTCCTGCAGTCTCTTGTCACCAGCCTCTTCCCCCCACCTACCTGCCCCTCCTGGCTTCACCTATTTCCCTCCCTAGTTACACTCACTGCTGGACCCCTGGCCCCTACCCAACCACTTTCCATTTCTCCCCTGTCCCTAACAGCAGTTGGCCTTGCCGCCAGTGACGGGGAAAGTTCAGACCACCACTTCCTGCCCCCCACACCCCCACCCTGTGCACCAAGCATCTCTAACTGGCACCCATGCATTTTCCCTCCCTCTGAATGCAATGGAGCAGGCAACTTCCAGCAGTCAAAGACAAATGCTTCCACCAGGTCTCTGTGCTCCCTTCCCCTCTTGTCTCCCCAAGGACCTTGCTCTAGGTGTTCCCCTCTTTCCTTGGTCTCCATTGGCTCCTGACCCTTAGTCTAAAAGCATTCTGATCTCACAGATGTAGAGAACAGGCATATGGACACCTAGTGGGGAAAGTGGAGGGGTGGGGGAGGAGTTTGGGGTGGGATGAATTGGGAGATTGGGATTGCCATATATACATTACTAATAAGAAAAAATATCAAATTGTACACTTCAAATATATGCAGTTTATTGTATGTCAAAAAATAAAAAGAATTAAAAGTAAATAAATAAATAAATAAAAACATTCTGGTCTCCCTCCTATTGAAGATACTGATTATACCTCTCCATGGACAAGTGGTCCCTCTAGTTCCCACCCCACATCTCTGCTCCCTTTCTCAGGGTAACTTCTCCAAGGGGTTATCTAGATTTCTCCTCCTCCCATTTGCACCTCAGGCTCACCGCCTCCACCATCTTCCATCCTGGTGCCAGAGCCATAGGACCCTTTTCAGTCCTTCTCACCTTGACCTGCCCGATGCATTCTAGAGGTGCCCTCCCCACTCCTCAACTCTGCCCTCATCCACCTGGCAAATCTCCTCTTCACCCCACAGGTGTTGGATATTCATGGGGGCCACAGCAGTGAATGAGAGGGTCACGGTCTCTGGAACTCTCACTCTGGAGGAGAGCCACAGGCCACACACTAGTAGGCAGACGTATAAACAAGAGTAGCTGCTGAAAGGGGCTATGAAGAAAATAAAACTGGGAGGCTAGAGGGCCTCCTTTCCAAGGGGTCGGTCAAGGAGGGCCTTCCTGAAGATGTGACATTTACCAGGCATGTGAAGGTGAAAGGGAAGAGATGGACACACACTTGGTGCATCTGAGACCTGTCTTTTCAGGCTTAGCTTATATGTCACCTCTCCCAGCAAGTCTTCTGCCACTCCCTTCACAGGGTCCCCAGAGCACCCTTTACCACCCCCACCGTGGCACAGATCACACTGCATTGCTGTTGTCTGTTTATGTGTCTGTCAACCCGGCCACACTGTGAGATGCTCAGGCTGTGTCTTCTTTGTTTTGTAATCCCAGCCCCCAGCACAGTAAGCACCAGAGATGGAGAGGATCTGGGGAGGGGACAGACAGTCCTCCCTGGCAAGCACCACAACCTGCTGTCCTCATGCCTTTGGTGAGCTGCCAAGGCCAAACATAGATTAGAGGATTTTCTGAAAGGCAGCTTCAGAGTTTGTGTTTTCAAACCCATCAGCTGACAACAGTCCTCACCTGTTTCCATTTGTGTCCCACGTCCTGGCCTTTATTCTGTCCACACCCTGCTGGGCTGCCTTCATTTTAAGCCTCCTCAGGAACCATGCTGGACACCACAGGATACAAAAGAATGTGAGGTTTAGTTCTGCCCTCATGACACAAATAACAACCTAACCGGAAAAATAAGGCCAGCCAACGCCAACTTTGGGGGGTGAAGTGTACATTTTGAACAAAGCAAGAGATTTGATATTTCAACATGTAATTGTCCGGAATGTCAGGTATCTGACTAGAATTCCCCCCCCCACCTCCCCCTCAAATCTTGATAAAATTATAGTTTGTTTTTTAAATGATTATTATGCTATGCAGCCCAACATCTCCAGCAAGATTTAATTTAGCTAAAACTCCAGAAACTGATCAAACTAAATAAGAAACTAGATTCATTCTACTTCTATATATCCACTTATGTATTAACAGATTGCTTAAAAAGTAGCAAGTAGAGCCCTGTATATTTAAAATCATAGGTGAATTGATCAAAAAGACACATGCACTCCAATGTTCATTGCAGCACTCTTTACAATAGCCAGGACATAGAAGCAACCTAAATGTCCATCAACAGATGAATGGATAAAAAAGTTGTGGTACATATATACAATGGAATATTACTAAACTGTAAAAAGCAATGAAACTGGGACATTTGTAGAGACATGGATGGACCTAGAGACTGTCATGCAGAGTGAAGTGAGTCAGAAAGTGAAAAACAAATATCGTATATTAACACATATGTGCAGAATATAGAAAAATGTTACAAAGCAACCGGTTTGCAAGACAGAAATAGAGACACAGATGCAGAGAGCAAACATGTGGACACCAAATGGGGAAACTGGAGCGGGTTGGGGGAATGAATTTGGAGGTTGGGATACCAAATTGTACACTCTAAATATATGCAGTTTATTGTCTGTTAACTGTATCTCAATAAAAGTTCTTAAAAAAATAAATGCATTGATAACAATGAAAAAATGAGGCATATACTTTTAAAAAATACTATAAAACCTCTTTCGGCCTCAACTTTCTTGTCTGTCTAATGGAGACAGTGATTCCCACTCCTATTTCACAGCTTTCTAGAGCAGTGGTTCTCAACCAGGGGTGATTTTGCCTCCATGGAATTCTGCAATGTCTGGAGGCGTTTTTTGTTTTGTTTTGTTTTGGTTATTAGGGGAAGCGTGCTACTAGCATCTGGCAGGTAGAGGCCAGGGATGCTGCTAAACATCCTACAATGGAGAGGTCAGCTCCGCCCCCAAAACAAAGAATTATCCACCCCCAAATGTCAATAGTGCCAAGGCTGAGAAATTCTGGTCTAGAAGATTTAAAATAGTTTGAAGGCACTTGGCAGAGTAAAAAACCCTTTGTTTTAGTATTTTGTTTTATTTTGTGATTTTTGGTAAGGCAAGCACAGGATAAACATTTAAACTTTACAAACAGTGAAAAGTAACTCTTCCCTCCCAAAGCTGACCCCTAGTTCCTCAGTGCTCCTTCCCAGGGGCCATTACTGTTTCAGTTTCTCCTGAATCCTTCTAGAAAAATTCTATGCGAATACAAAGTTACATTGTACACACATGGTGGCACATATACACTTATACCTGGCTTTTTTCATTTAACAATACAGATTGGATATGGGAGATGGGCCAGCATCCTTACTTATGGACCTGCTGCAGTCTTTTAATAGCATGTGGCACATAAACCAGAATGTAAGCTCCATGGGGGCAGGAAATCTTTGTTTTGCTCATTAATGTATCCTAGGCATTTAGAATAATAGCTGGCATATAATACACATTCAGTAGATATTTTCAATTATTCAAATAAATGTTGGATGGTTGACATTCCATTATTTGTTTATGCCATTATACCCATCTCCTACTGGTGGATATTTAGGTTGTTTCTGATCTCTTGCTGTGACTATCCTCCGTGCATCTGGGTGAGTACATCTGTAGGATAAAGTCCTGAACTGGGATTGCTGTCAAGGGCATGTGCATTTGTAACTCTGGTAGGTAAGTATTGCCAAATTAAGAGCATTATTTTTGCTGGGTCCCTTCCACCCCAGCAAATTGCAAGAACTGTGAAAATAATTTTAAATGCTAATTTAGGGTATAGATTGCTAAACAGGGATGCCCCCAAAAGCTCCCTCCGTGGGACAGGAACTGGGCTGAGTAAAAGCTGGCCTTGGAAATGCGCAAGATGATTGACTTGGAAGGGGATAGGCCTGATTAGCCGTTGTCCTGGAAGCCCTGGAGACATGGGTGTTCTCAATATATTCCCATACTTTGCAGCACTGCGGCCTTTGCCTGCCAACTACCCAGCCTTAGGAGGGGGGCCTGCCCCCATACTGCCATAAGGGACAACACCACCGGAGTCATGGACGGCAGCCACAGGGAGATTTCAGAGCTGTCAGTAAGCTCAGGGGACAAAGGTCCAAGCTTGGCTTCCACTGTCTCACCAGCAGCCATCTGGGCAGTGAGAATGATGAAGAGGAGAACTGTGATACTGAGTGAGCGCTGCATCCCACGTGTGGGCAATATGCTTTACACACAATGTCTCATGTAATCCTTCTCCCAAAATGAAGTGCACACTATTATTACCTTCATTTTACGGATGGAGAAACTGAAGCACAGAGAGGTCAAGTAGTCTGCTGGAGGTCCCAGCACCTGAGTCCCTGAGCACTACACACCTCTGCCCCCCAGATGGCCAGTTTCAGCTTCTATGCATCAAAGAGTGTTTCTTCCTGGCTCCTCCTTTGGGAGTTGTTTCCAAGTCTGTCGGATAGCTAGATGTGTGGGAAATGGGCCGCTTCCCCTTCACTAGGGATTCACCGAGGCTTTCATTTAGGAACAATTCCCAAGGGCCAGGTGCCAAGAGCCATGCTGATTTCCAAAGGGACCCTTAGGAATGGCCACCACATTATTTCCTGCAGTCAAATCTTGTCTTCACATCTAGCTCATGAACTCCTGGGGGGGCCAGGGCCCTGTCTAACAGACTGAAGACTAGTTATTAATCATTAGTAGATCTCAGGAGACTGTTGTGTGGGAGGCTGTGTCCCCAGGCTGACCCTGGCACAAACATAACCATCCGTAGATCTCTTACTGCCGCACACTCTACAGGCTGGTGATCACCTTGGTTTTTTTCTTTCTTTTTTTTTAATTGTGTTTTCTTCTTCATGCTATTGTTTCAGCCATGGGTGTTCCATATCCTTGTGTCTGGAAATAATTTGAAAACTTTTTGTGCTTTTCTATTGTGTTTATTGAGTGTTTGGGAGTTCTTTCTGTTCATTATTTATCCTATAACAATTTTTTTCATGTATTTTCTTAACTTTTGTAAAGAAAATACTTGTTTCAACATCTAAAAATCAGAATCTTTGCTGGTAATAAGATCCTGGATAAAATAAATTACATGGGTCATTTTTCTTTTTTAATCAATAAATCATTTCACTCCTTTATTTATCCAATAAATACTTACTTGTGCTGCCTGCAGGGCAGGTTAAATGAACCTTTATCTGAAATTGCTATTGCTAACATTAAAAATTGAGTTGGTTATATAATTTGGGGGTTGGGAAGGATATTTTAAAGATGAAATCAATAGCGAAATATGTAGGGAAAAAAGTTAATAGATGTGCCTGCATGAAAAGCAAACATTTTGTAAAATTCCCTAAATCCAACATCAAAAATTAAGAGACCTAGAGAGATCAGAGAAAATTCTCAAGTAAATGATACAAGAATCTTTCTCAGAACTGAAGCACATGAGTTTCTAGATTGAAAGAGTTTACTGGCATCCAGCACAATGGATAAAAAAGACCCCACCAAGACACAACATCTTGACACACCAGAACTCGCGGGTACTAGAGAAAATTGTTTGCAGAGTTTCCAGAGACAAGGAGAAAGCAGTCACAAAGACTCCATAATCAGAATGGCGCCAGAACTCTCTCCAGCAACACTTAGAACCCAACACAGCAATGCCTTCAAAATTCCGAGGAAAGTGATTTCCAACGTTAGAACTCAATTCTCAGAATCTCGATCAAGTGTGAAGGTCGAATAAGGTCATTTTAAGATACACAAGGTCTCAAAACATTTACCTTCTACACTGTTTTTCTCAGAAAGTTACTGGAGGATGTGCCCCACCAAAATGAGGAGGTAAGCTACGAGAAAGACCTGGGAGCTAGGAAACAGGTGATCCAACACAAATGTGAGGTAAAGGGAGTCTCCACGATAACAGTAAAGGGAAATTTCAGAATCATGACTGTTTAGAAGGCCAAGAGAGCCACCAGTCCACACTGGGGCAGGAAGTCAGAGATCCGAAAGGGAGGTCTCAAAAGAAAAGAATAAAAACCAAAGAAATACAAGTTTTCTGATCTAGGTAGAAGAACCCACAAAGGCCTAATTGCAAACCATCTGAATGACCAATTCCAGTACTCAGTGGTAAAGATGAGACCCACAGGCTTGGCTCAGCTTAGCTGCTACTCGGCGCTGGCTGGGTTCAGGATCTAGAGATGTTCTTAAGGTGAGCGCCACATAGTGAGGGGATGGGTAACAGTCTCTGCTGTCAGATTGGTTGGGTTTAAGTTCCAGATCTGCCTAGAACCAGCTGCATGCCTTTAGGCAAATTGCTCAATCCTTCTGAGTCTTATAACCTTAGTAAATAGGAGATTAAAACAGTGATCCATGATATTGCGAAGATTTACTAAGATGATGTATGTGAAAGTGCTCTGTAAACGAGTATTTGTCACAGTGGAAGTTATCCAGTAACCTCTGCCAACCCAACTCACCAAAACTTTGCCATTGCTATGAATGTCTGTGTCCCTCCAGAAGTCATAATTTGAAACCCTAACCCCCAAAGGTGACGGTGTTAGGAGGTGGGGCCTTTGGGAGGTCATTAGGTCATGAGATTGGAGCCCTCATGAACGGGCTTCATAAAAGAGGTCCCAGAGAGCTCCCTTGCCCCTTTCACCATGTGAGAATAGAGCCACAATGGGAAGACTGCCACCTGGAAGAAGGACCTCACCTGACCATGTTGGCACCTTGATCTCAGACTTCTAACCTCCAGAGCTGTGAGAAATAAATTTCTGTTGTTTATAAGCCACCCAGTCTGGGATATTTTGTTTTAGCAGCCCAAATGGGCGAAGACAGCCAATTTCCTGGGAAAATATACAGACGACTGCCCATAGCATGCTGATCTCTTGCTATGAGTAGAAAACACTCTCCCACCCTACACCAAGTGTGGCCCTTTGGACCAACAGCAGAGGCATTGCCTGAAAGCTTGTGAGAAATGCAACATCTCAGCCTGCCCCAAACCTGCTGAATCAGAATCTGCATTTTCACCAAATCCCCAGGGATGGGTAGGCACCTTAAACACTGGTCTAGCAGGCCCCACAAAATAAACGGCAGGCTTCCCCAAAGCTACTTGGATTTGTTCTGAAACCAATTTATACTGTTGCTTCTGCTATTATATTATAAACATAATTAAATATATAAACCCAAACCTGAGTACAAAGGGAGAAATCTTGTTTCTATGAAAATTAGGTTGGATGTTTTAGGAAGACGTGA
This sequence comes from Hippopotamus amphibius kiboko, assembly GCF_030028045.1. Taxonomy (NCBI): domain Eukaryota; kingdom Metazoa; phylum Chordata; class Mammalia; order Artiodactyla; family Hippopotamidae; genus Hippopotamus; species Hippopotamus amphibius. Next base: position 218,263,395 of record NC_080187.1, read on the forward strand.
TAAAGGTGGGTGGCCTAGAATTATAGTTCAGTACAGGAGGCTTCTGGGAAGGTTTTGATACCTGGAGCTATTGCCTTAGGGGTCAGGCCTGAGGACAGCAAGCCCTCCCTGTTTACCCTGAGTCAGCCCTGTATCTCTCCCACTACCACCACCCCTGGCATCATAGCTATTCTTTGCCCAATCCAAGTATTCTTTATTCCTGAACTAACACTGGCATACTTACATGAGGGATGCTTTACATGAATTTTCTTATTAACCCTGGAGCAACCCTACAAGGGAAGCTATTACTATCCAATTTATAGGCAAGAAAAATGGAGATTAAGTCACCTGTGTGTGGTCACACAGTCACTGGCAGAGCAGGAGTTGAAAGGAGGTCTGCCCTCAGGTGCCAGGCTCCAACCATGACACTTTCTGGCAGCAGACACCAAGAGTTTGGGGAAAACACAGATGGTGCAGAAACATTTGAGAAACGTACATCCCTGCCCGCAATGAAAGGGATGTAGATCCAAGCAACCGCAGAGCACTCCTCACCTGTCAAATCTGCAAAGATTTTTGTTCGTTTGCAATTTAATTTGCATTTATATCAAAGTAATACATGTTCACGGTTTACAAGAGTCAAACAGTACTACAGGCATACAAGCTGAAAAACAGCCCCCTCTGTCCTGGCCCATTGCACACCCGCACAGGCACACTCTGTGGGAGGAGAGGATGCAATTTCAAGAGGGCGCCTGAGCCTAGCCATTCCTGCCATGGCCTCCACCTTCTGTCCCCTGCTTTCCAACCTCCACACTTCCTCTGGGCTCTCCAGGGCTTCCAGGAATGTGGCCCTGATGTTCCTGTGATCTTCCTAGTACAGTGAAGCCACAGGGGGAGTGGCCCAGACTGGGAGTGGAAATGGGACACTGGAGGGGGGATACACAGCAAGAACCCCAAATCGCCCACGCCCCCTGACACAGCCACCTGTAATTTCACTCGGGGGGTGGGAATCCTCCCAAAGGGAAAAACCAACACTGGCCACATCATTTGTAGAAAACTCTGTGAAAGTGCTATTTTTTCACTGTAGTAATGACAGTAAAGAGATTCTCTTTTTTTTTTAGAAAAGGAAAATATATCCCCACCCTGTCACCCTCTCCCACCAGGAACTACTTTCTCTCGGATGGATCCCCAAACATGCAGGTTTTCAGAGAGCTGCCATCAGAGTACCACAGGGAAAATGCCAGGCTCTTCAGAGGGAGGCTTGGGGCCAGCTCCTGGTTCTGCTGTGGGACGTGGGGCAAGCCCCCTCTCTGAGCCTCGGTTCCATCCTGGGTGAGTGAGGATCACATTTCCTGTGTCACAGAGGAATCGGAGGATTGGAGAGGTGACACTTGTAAAAAGCCTGGCACTGGGCCTGGCATATAGTCGCTGCTCAACGCAGGGGAAGGCAGCTGCCTCTCAGAAAGAGTTTCGGAACCCTGGCCTCAGTGCTCTCCCCTCCCGTGGCTCCAACTGCCCTCTCTGGGACACTCCCTGGGCTCCTGTCCTGGTGAATCCACTTTCTAGCACTTGTCACTCACTGCCCCTCTAGCTCTGGCCTTCCTGACAAGGCCCAGAGAAGGCCTCCCCATAACCAGAACCCATGCTACAGTGTGTGCTCACAAGTGCTCATGGACTGAATCCTTATAGCCCAACTCAGAACTCACAGCCCCCCACACTCCCTGCCTGCCCCTGCAAGAGAATTCTGCCCCCATCACTGTCTCAGAGGCCCTCCTTCAGCGCTGGCCCTCCCTGTCTGAACTCTCCTGTGACCTGTGAGCTCAGGGGTAGGACTGATGCTGGTCCATCTCTGTCTCCATCACAATGCCCACCAAATGCTGAGCCAGCTGGGCAGTGTCCTGCAGGCCTTCATCCCATGGTTCTTTATTGACCTCCCTCCATGTGGGGCGAACAAGACAAGCACAGTCCCAGCTTTCATGGAACTAACTTTCTGGTGGAGACAGATGTTAAAAATGCCAATAGATACATAAATTCTGATTGTGACAAGTGCTGTGAATAAATCAGGGTGCTCATACAGCATGAGCTATATTAATGAGCTACTGCTACACTCTGCAACGTGGATGAACCTCACAGACCAACGCAGCCAGACATCAGAGTGTAACACATGCATGTGTCCATTCATATAAAATACAAAAACAGGCCAAACTCATCTGTGCTGTAAAAGGGGCAGATAGCGATTACCTTGGGAAGAAGCAGGAGGTCTAAAGGAACACAAGGGGGCTTCTAGGAACGCTGTTCATGTTCTTTTTCTTGATGTGGGTGCTGGTTACACGGCTGTGTTTGGTATGTGAAAATTCATCAAGCTGGACGCTTATGATACATGGGCATGTGCGTATGGCTATGACACTTCATTTTAAAGTTGGGGTTTTTTTATCCTAGGGGATGAGAGGGAGACTTGGGGGTAGAGGTGGGACTTGGTGATATGGGTAGGATGGTCAGGGAGGACTTCTTGGAGGAGGTAACATTTGATCTGAGGCCTATGGTTTAAGAGTCTGTCTTGACAAAAGACAGTCTCTTCAATAAGTGGTGTTGAAAAAACTGGACAGCTGCACGTAAAAGAATGAAATTAGAACATTCCCTAACACTATATACAAAAATAAACTCAAAATGGGTTAAAGACCTGAATGTAAGACCAGATACTGTGAAACTCCTAGAGGAAAATATAGGCAGAACACTCTTTAACATAAATCACAGCAATATTTTTTTTATTCATCTCCTAGAGTAACGGAAACAAAAGCAAAAAGAAACAAATGGGACCTAATTAAACATAAAAGCTTTTGCACAGCAAAGGAAACCATAAACAAAATGAAAAAACAACTTACAGAATGGGAGAAAATATTTGCAAATGATGCAACTGACAAGGGATTAATTTCCAAAATATACAAAAAGCTCATACAGCTCAATAAAAAAAAAAAACCCAATCAAAAGATGGGCAGAAGACCTAAACAGACATTTCTCCAAAGAAGACATATAAATGGCTAACAGACACGTGAAAAGATGCTCAACATCGCTAATTATTAGAGAAATGTAATCAAAACTATGAGGTATCACCTCACATCAGTAAGAATGGCCATCATCAAAAAGTCTACAAATAATAAATGCTGGAGAGGGTATGGAAAAAAGGGAACCCTCCTATACTGTTGGTGAGAATGTAAATTGGTGTAGCTAGGATGGAGAACAGTATGGAGTTTCCTTCGAAAACTAAACACAGAGTTACCATATGACCCAGCAATCCCACTCCTGGGCATATATCCGGAAAAGACAAAAACTCTAATTCAGAAGGATACATGCACCTCAGTTTTCATAGCAGCACTATTTACAATATCCAAGGCAGGGAAGCAACCTAAATGTCTACCAACGGATGAATGGATAAAGATGTGGTATATACACACACACAGTGGACTATTACTCAGCCATAAAAAAGAATGAAATAATGCCATTTGTAGCAATATGGATGGACCTAGAGATTACCATATTAAGTGAAGTCAGACAGAAAAAGACAAATATCATATGACATCACTTCTATGTGGAATCTAAGAAACTGATACAAATGAACTTTATGAAACAGAAGGAGACTCACAGACAAAGAAAGCAAACTTATGGTTGCTAAAGGGGAAAGGGAATGGGGAGGGGTAAATCAGGAGTTTGGGATTAACAGATACACACTACTACATATAAAACAGATAAACAAGAAGGACCTACTGTATAGCACAGGGAACTATATTCAATATCTTGTAATATCCTATAATGGGAGAGAATCTGTAAAAGAAAAAATATATATAATTGAATCACTTTGCTGTACACCTGAAACATTGTAAATCAACTATACTTCAATAAAAACACATTAATTAACTTTCAAAAATAAAAGTAAATGTAAAAAAAAAAAAGTCAATGTTGGGACAAACTGGGGGAAAGCATCCCAAGCAGAGGGCCTGGCAAGTGCAAAATCCTGGAGGCAGGAAAAAAATTGGCACCCTGGAGGGACAGCAGAGGCCAATGCAGGTGGAGCCCAGCACAGAGTGGGGTGGAGGATGGAGGGCTACTAGATGAGATCAGAGACATGAGCTGGCACCAGATCAGGCAAGGCCTCATGGTCAGGGAAGGAGTGAGGATTTTATTCTAAATAAGATAAAATGTCATGGAGGGTTTTATTCAAGGGCATGCTGTGATCTGACTCACCTTCTGACTGGCGAGGGGAGAAGAGATCCTGGGCTGAACCACCCCAAAAGTCATACATGAATGAATGAAAACAAGACATACATAGAGAACTCTTAGCATGTGAGAACAACAAGGGGCCTTACAGACCATTTTACAGATGAGAAAACTAAGGCCAGAGAGGGCAAGTCATTTGCCCCAAATCATACAGCAAGCTAGTGGCTAGGGCACAAGGACTAGCAACCCAGGCTACCTGACACTCCATGACAACTCCCATTAGAGGAAGAAAAATTCCTAGGCCACCAGGGCCCCCTGGGAAAGTATAATCCAATTTTGCAAACTTTCTATCAGATTATCAGTTCACCTGGGCTCTGGCCCAGACAAGAGCTGGGTAATTGGGTTAATTTCCTCTTTTGTGACCAATGGGCAGAGAATCTCACTTGTTGCAGATTCTCTGCCTCCCGGGCAAGGGAAGCCTGGGAATGAATCTGCTTGTGGTCACTGATCAAGGATAGGAGACATGGGGAAGACCTGCCCTCTGAGGACCACCTCCCAGCTCTTGGTAATACGCTGTCCCAATGTTCCTGAGGAGGGTAGGAAAGAAGGGAAGGGCTCTTGAGAGTGGAAGCTCCAGACTAAAGCCAGTGGGGGCCTGGCCACCACAGAGAGGGCCTTCGGCAAAACAGAAGGTCAGCCAGGCCTCTCTGTAAGAACAGAATAAGAATGAGGAGGAGCAGGGAGGAGGGGGAGGAGAGCTCTGTAGCAGGTAGAGCTGAGGGCTTTTCCTCATTAACTAGATTAATTCTCCCATGACCCTGGCAAGAGGTTATTATCCTCCTTTGCAGATGGGCAAGGTTAAGCAATTAGCCCCAGGACACACAGCTGGTAAGTAACATAAAGGGGACTATGTTCTCCTCCTCCCTGGGAACCCTCCCATCCTTAAACCCGACTCCTCTTCCTTGAGCCTCCTGCCCTAGCACTTACTGAGTTATTTCTGCCCCCTCCCTTTTTTCTAAATTTGTTGCACTTTTCCCTACACGAGTTCCTCCTATCTTTCTCCCCCAGCAGAAGATATGCTCCATATGCATTGCTGCATCCCCAGTGCTTAGCAAGCTGCCTAGCACACAGAAGGTATGCAATAAATACGTTTGGAAATACAGAAAGAGGAGGTCGAGGGAAGGCTTTTCTGGGATGGTGACATTTGAGCCTAAGTACTGAGAACAAGCCAGCCATAAGAAAATCTGGCCATGGGAAGGAGGTCTCGGGGCACTTAGAGAACGGAACAAAATGGGAATGGGGATGAGGAGTACCCAACGCTAAAGCACAGTTAGAGACATGCCTTTGACAAGAGAAGTTGGAGAGGGGAGGGGTAGTTAGGGAGTTTGGGATTGACATATACACACTGCTGTATTTAAAATGGATACCCAACAAGGACCTACTGTATAGCACAGGGAACTCCACTCAATATTATGTAACAACGTAAATGGGAAAAGAATTGGAAAAAGAATAGATACATATATATGTGTAACTGAATCACTTTGCTGTACACCTGAAACTAACATAACATTGTTAATCACCTATACTCCAGTATAAAATAAAAAGTTTAAAGGGGAGAGGGAATCCCCTGGCTATCCAGTGGTTGGGAACCAGCGCTTCCACTACTGTGGTCCCGGGTTCGGTTCGATCCCTGGTCGGGAAAATAAGAATCCGCAAGCCCCACCGCGCCACCAAAAAAAGAAGGAAAAAAACCCAAAAACCACAAACAAACAAAAAACGTCCGGGGTTGGGGGATCGCTCAAGGGATCAGGGCTGGAGGGCAGGGGGGCAGGGGGCCTGAAACTCCCTGCGGTCTGGTCTTGAGCAACCCTCCGTGATCTCCGGTTGAGTACCTCCGAACTGGCACATGCTGAAGGCAGGTGGAAGCGTATGCTGCCTCCAGAGGCGAAATTTGTCTGAACCGGTCTCCTCCAGCCGCGAGTGTCGGAGCCGCTGCGGGAGGCGCTCTGTTGCTAGCGCTGCGTCTTCACGCAGCGCCCTGCAGCCGCGACCCTGCGCCCACGTGGATCTCAAAAGCCATTTCCCCGGTGCAGACTGCGGACCGCAAGTCTCAGTTCCCCAGCTACACCCTGGCGGAGGGTCTTCAGTTCTTGAGGAAATCGAAGGTGAAGTAGCCAATAGAAGTACGACTTGGAAGCTCTTAGGGCGGGGCACGGGTGCAACTGGCCAATCGGGGCGGCCTTCATCCCTTTAAAAGTGCTGCCGCGCGCTACTGAGCACCGCTCTTTCTCTTAGCGCGGTCGCTGGTCTCCGGGTGGACCTGAGCGGACACCTGCGCGCCACCAAGGGCGACGGGGTCAGCCAGAGGCAGCTGTCGCATCGCCCGCGCCGTCGGGGCCGTGCTCCCCCTGAACTGGCTTGGAGATGCGTCGTCGGGGCAGCCCCCTAACAGTTCTGTGGGCAACGGATCTGAGAGCACTCGCCCGCCCTGGGGTCCCCGCAGCCTGGACGGCCTGGAGGGGGTGGCGGAGGCCGGCGCGGCGCTGGCGCTGCGCGCGCTGATCGCAGGCGCCTACCTGGCCCTGTGCGCTTTGGGGCTGGTGGGCAACGTGCTGGTGCTGGTCCTGGTGCGGTCCCAGCAGCGGCGGCGCCGCTCACTGCTCCACTGCTTCCTCCTCAGCCCTGCAGCCACCGACCTGCAGTTCGTGCTGACCCTGCCCTCCTGGGCCGTGGACATGGTGCGCGACTTCAGCTGGCCCTTCGGGGGTGCCCTGTGCAAGGTGGTGCTGACGCTCACGGTGCTCAAGGTGTACGCCAGCAGCTTCTTCCTCAGCGCCACGAGTATGGCGCGCTCCTGCGCGGTGGCGCGCGCGCTGCGCCCCCGCCGGCCCAGCACTCCACGGGCTGTCTGCGTGTGCTGCTTGCGCTGGGCCACCGCAATCCGGGCCACCGCGCCCACCGCCCTGCTCGCCACAGCGGCCCGCGTCGGGGGCGAACGCTTGTGCCTGCGGCGCTTCCCCGACAGCGGTCCCAGCTGGCCGGCCGCCTACCACCTGCAAAAGATCGCCGTGGCCTTTGTGTTGCCTCTGGCCACGCTGGGCACCTGCTCGCTGCTGCTCCTGCGCTTCCTGCGGCGGCGGCGGGCGCGCTGGCCGTCCGGGGTCCGGCCCCGACGACGCGCCCGGGTTACCCGCGCGCTGGCCTGCGTGCTGCTGGCCTTGGTGCTCAGCTGGCTGCCCAACCAAGCGCTCACGCTCTGGGGGGTGCTGATCAAGCTGAATGCCCTACCCTGGGACCGCGCCTACTTCCTGGCGCAGGGCTACCTCTTCCCGATGTCCACCTGCCCGGCGCGCTCCAACAGCTGCCTCAATCCGCTGCTGTACTGCCTGCTGCGCCGCGACTTCCGCCAGGGCCTGCGAGAGCTGTGCGGCCGAGGCAAGCGCCCCGCGGACCTCCGACCCTGCTCCGGCTACCGCGCCCTCCGATTAGGCCTGCGGAGAACCACACCTCTCAGTAAGGACCATCCGCCGCTCCATCAGTACCAAGAATGGTGGGGCAGATTATGCCACTTGGGATTGGAGTGATGATGTCAAGGAGCAGTGCCTGGCTTTAGGGCCTGTGTTCTGGGTTCGATTGGAGAAGCAGGCCCTTTGGTTGTGCAGATTACTCAAGACTGGGAGTTCACCGCTAACCTTCTGGGTGACCCAGGGTGAGTCTCTTCCTCCCTGGCTTCAGTCTCCTCATTTGTACAAAGAGAGGTGAAGATTAGGTGAACCCTGGGGACTCTGCTGCGTCTAACCCTTTGATCCTCCTGGCACAACCTCTGCAAAAAGTGTGAGCTCCATTCATCGCCCTTTAAGGCACTTAATCTGACTCCTGCTTTATGTTTTCCCTTTGTTGTTATAAGGGAGCTGTGAGAGAAGGGTGTGGGCGGTTTTTGGAAACCTAGAGTGGAGGGACTTCAGGGATATCAGGTAGCCCTTGATGGCTGAAGATTTCTGAGCTTTCGTCTGCAAGGCCTGCCTGCTACTTGTCCCCTCTAGACCCTGGGAGCTTGGCTGCACCCACCATCACTCACCCGGCAGTATGCTGTGACTCGGAGCGTGCTAGCTGTTGCATGGAAAGTGGCTGCAAGGAGCAGTCAGAAGGAGCTATTCAGCTTGGGGGAGCGGGGCAGTGGGGGGTAGGACCAGTGACCTGAGTGGCCCACATAGAACAGAACTGGGACCGGTGGCAGAGAAGTCATGGGGAGCAGATTTCCATCCCTCGTTATGGTGGACATTTCCCATTTTTGAGCACCTGAGCTTCATCACGAGGCACTGAGCTCCCCTGTTCTTGGACTTATTACCACAGAGACTGATGGAGACAGAATTGATGCATCAGATGGGGGTGTGGAGTTGCTAGATGATATATCAGCAATCCCTTTGAGCCTGGAGACCCTGTAACTGATGTGGGACAGGTGGGAGTGTTTGCATGCTATAGGCGTTAACAGTCAGCATCTTCTCCCCCTGCTCCCCAAATGCACCATTGAAGATAAGTCAAAAGGCAACTGATTTAAATTCCTTCTCTGGTAGACAGCACTTGGTCCTCATACTGATGCAGAGCCACCATAAAGCGTTCTCAGCACACATCAGTTGAGGAGATTAGGTGATCAGAGGTCAGAATTTGTATTTGCATCCTTTCAAAGACTTGCTCATACATTTCATGCCTGATGCTTCTGCTTCAAGTAGACTTGATGCTTGAAGGTAGAGGAAAAAAACCTCTTCCCCACTGCCTGATGTCCAGTTCAGGAGCCCACGCACAACCTTGGGTCAGCTCAAATGTCTGCAGATTTGTCATCCCAGAGCAGCTGGAAGAGGGGGTGAGGCCCACAGCTAGCCCCTGATGGAATGAGAGTCCCTGTGCCTCACGGTGTGGGTGATATTATTATTCCTCTAAAGTGCCACAATACAGAAGAATCTGTATTGCTTGGAGAACTTGTCCACTTTAAAAGCAAATAATATTTTGCAAAGTAAAGAACTGCAGTGATTCACTCAAGGTAGCCCTAAGCCTTGAGTATTTTTCTTGTTATTTTAAAAGTGGGTCATTTGCAGCTCATTTCTCCTTCATGTGCAGAGGAATGTGTTTTGTGGGAGCAATAGGAGCGAGAAGGAGCCACTACCACAGTGTTCAGCTGTCTTCCTGCAGCCCATCACCACTGTCCACAGGACCAGCCCTAAGAACTAAAAGGGTGGGACATAAGGTGCTCTCCCAAGAGAGCATGAGCCCTGTGTGGGAGCTGCAAGTGCTCTAAATCAGAAATAATAGCTTATTAACTAGAACCTGAGGGCAATGGCCATCTCTAAAATCATTGTTTAAAGAATACTGTAGAAAGTTACACTAATGACTCCATAAATACCATATAGTGGAGCCTAGGCTATGGGAGGCAAAGACATTCAACTTTGAGTTAGCCTCTCAGAAGCCCTTGCTCTGCCTAGCTGTGTGCCTTAAGCAAGTCCCTTTGTCTGTCTGAGCCTCAGTTTATCTATAAAATGAGTGGGTTGATAATTCCCTGTGATAATTTCCAGATCAATGGTTAATTTTTACCCCCTCTGTGTTCTTTTCTAATTGCTCTTTACTTGCAAACTGTTTTTAGGGTCATTTCTTGCCACAACACTGTTCATTTCACTCTTAGTTCTTGTGAACTGTTACCTTTATCAAGGTCATGGTGAACTTTTACTGCCTCATGTCATAAAAGTGTCTTGTGGCCAGAAGAGGACCATGGCTCCTGTGGAGGGTCAGATCAAATACCTGTATTGGTAGTCTCAAACCGTGGGCCCAGCTCTGAGCCCGCACTCTTGAGGCTTCCCTTGCAACTGCCTTGTGTGTAGAAATAGGACCCAGGTGTGCCCCAGAAAGACAGCCCCCAGTCAAGTATGCATTCAGCAGCATCCTGACCCCAGCGCTGAGAGGATAGTGAGGAGGAAGGCACAGGGGATGGGGCACTCTGAGAAGACTGTCTGGAAGGGTGAACTAGAAGAGTGCTTCATCACTAGACGTTGAGAAGAGGGGCATGAGGGAAATGCACATGCGGAAGTGCAGAATAAATATCTCCGCGGGAGAGAACAAACCCCAAAACTTGTCGAGCAAGGAGAGCAATGAGCTGGCATTTGTTGAGCACTTGACAGTGAGGCAGGCACAGTGCTTTGAGTATGCTTGGTCTTCAAAAAGGATTTTGAAGTGTGTAGTATTATTTACATAGTAAGGAGGAAACGAGGGCTCAGAGAAGTTGGGGAATTGCCCGAGATCACACAGCTTGTGAGACAGCATAGCAAGCATTTCAGACTGCAGCTCCCTGATTCCAAAGCCCAAACTCTTAATTGCTTTTGGCTCATCTGCCAGGTGCCAAGAAGTGGGGTGAAAATGCTCAAAGAGGCCAAGAACAACTTGTGTTCTGGGCACAGAGGCAACAAAGGAGCCAGGTGCCTACAAAAGAATAGGTGCTCTGAATGAGTGATGGAACCTAGGTTGGCCGTGGTGTCAGGTGCTGCAGGGGAGGGGAGGAGGGTGGGGAGTGACGGCCTGAGTGAATCACAAGGACATCTGATATTGCCATTATCCCTGCACATCCCAGCCCCCTCAGTGGCATGCAGGGGAGAGGCATGAGGGGATGCTCAGGTTTCTGAAGCCCCTCCAAGTGGGCAGAGGTATAGAGTCATGGACCCTGTGCCAGGTGGCATGTGGGTGGCTGGCTGAAAGACATCTTCAGCTTGCGGAGATGACCCCCTGCCCCTTGTAGCAGCCGGGCCCCAGTGCCTCAGCCTTGGCAAGCTTTCCCTTCTGAATTCCTCCCTGAAGAGGACAGGATGCTTCCCTGCACCTCTGTCCTGTGTCGCACGGCCCGGCTGGTTTGGGAGTCCCTCCTGACCCTGGCCACCTTTCTCTTTTCCCTTAAGGACAGAGGGGCAGCTGAGCCTTTCTTTCTCTTCCAAGTCACCACACTCCTAGGTCCTCCATGGAGCCTTCCAAGTGTTGGAACCCCAGGCAGATGTTCTAGACCTTTCCCCCACCCCAGCCTGCTCTCTGTGAAAGTTTTTGAAGCCCTTGTGTCCTACTTTGCACCCCTCCCTTGTGTGCCTCAAGCCTTTTCTCTGTTTTGGCTCTTAGCTCTCCACTCTGCTGGCATCCCTGCAGTTCCTCTGCTCACCTTGGAGGACAAGGGCAGGCACACAGGTCTTCCTGGTCCCCTACGCAGTACTCTGCCCGTGAAGGATAGCAAACTGGATGCTGAGTATGTTTCCATTTCTTTGGTTATAAAATGTAAATATCTGTGTCTGAGTCTTGTTTGGACTGCTTATACAGTAGCTCTCAATAAATGTTTGATGAATGGGTGAACACTGCTGTGTATGTCCTCACTCTCCTATTTGCCTGTATGATGTAGTCTTTCATCTCTTTCCCCCTTCCCTCAGCCTGAGCAGGGTCTTCTAAAGCCTCCCCTGGTTCTAGAAGACTGCTCCTAAAATCCAGGCTCTCGTGAACTGGGCCAGCTGGCCTGGGCCTTCTCGGGAACCCACTTTTGTTCAGCCTATTACATTCCCCAGACCTCCTTTATGTCATTATCTCCATTCATCCTCATAGCATCCTTGGGAACCAGGTCACATTATTCCCATTTCATGGAGGAGCAAACTGAGGCTCCAAGTAGAGAAGTGGCATATAGCCAGTTGGCAACAGAGCTGACACCATCCCAGGCCCACCATCCTGCCTGCCTCTAATATGAGTTGTCAGACTGGAGTTAAGACAGAAATGAGTGAATGTGGAGACAGCTCATGGCTCACACCTTCCACAGTTGTTTTAATTTAATAGAAGCTGAGAGGGTAACTGTTCCAGAGGCCCTTGTAGATGTGGGGGTTGCAAGAGGAGGGTGGCCTTGGGCTAAAGCAGAGACATCAAGACACTGTCTGAAAAATGGAGCCTGACCATTGACCTATGCAGGGCCTCCCTTGGCTGAATTCCATCCTTCTGGGAAAAAATGGTAGAGGCTGGATGGGGAAAGTCAGATTCTAGCAGCTGGAGGACAAGAGGGGAGGGGAGAAGCTAGAGACTGCACATGTAGACAGCTCTTTCAAAGTGGCCTGTGATGGAGGCGAGAGGGTAAGAGGTCACAGAGGGCCGTGAGGGAAGGTGGTGGTCCTTTAGGTGATGGTGGGAGGGAGCGGAATGGTGGAGGCTGAACGTGGAGGAGAGAGGGGGTGATGGAGGAGTGACAGATGAGAGAATCCAGAGTCACCGTGGGTTGGAGGTTGGCTATAGACAGCATGGCCCTCAGGTTGACAGCCATATTTGAAAGCAGATGCTGCTATGGATTGAGTTGTGTCCCCCCAAAAGGTATATTGAAATCCAACCCCAGGTACTTGTGAATATAACCTTATTTGGAAATAGGGTCCTTGCAGATGTAATCAAGTTAGGTTGAGGTCATACTGGATTAGACTTGGCCCTAAATCCAATGACGGGTGTCCTTATAAGAAGGTCACATGAAGACAGAGAGACACACACAGACAGGGGGATGGTGTATGAAGATGGAAAAAGAGATGGGAGTGATGCATCTACAAGCCAAGGATTGCCAGCAATCCACCGGAAGCTGGAAGTGGCAAGGCAGGATTCTTCCCTAGAACCTTCCAAAGGAGCGTGGCCCTGCTGACCCCTTGATCTCAGACGTCTAGCCTCCAGAGAACTGTGAGACAGTAAATTTCTGTTAAGCCACATCATCTGTGCTAATTTGTTATGGCAGCCCTGGGGAACAAAAGCGGACATCCTATGGCTGAGCTTGCCTGCGGAGGAGGGCTGGGGAGGCGTGCTCACCCTCTGGCTGAAGTCTGCAGCTCCCACTCTTTCCTCCCAGCCTCCCTGGTGACCAGCAGCCTGGGCAGGTTAGGAGCACGGACTCACCCAACATGGTCTAACACAGAGCCGCAAGAGAGGGTTTGGGCTCAAGGAGGCAGGTCTTGAGTGGGGGAGGACCGGCAGCGCAAAGGCAAAGGGGGTGCTGCTTACAGTAGAGGAAGTGGCCTTGGAGAGAAAAACACAGGCCCTGGGGTGCTTCTGGGCTGTGTGACCCTTGAGCAGATCATCTGACCTCCCTGGACCTCAACCCCCACCACCTGTGATTGAGACCATGCTCTCCGCAGCATTGGCACCGAGGCTCCCTTGTAGTACATTCCCAATATATGATAGCACTCACTATTGTATGTTTGCATTTTAGCCACGGGGATCAATGGCACATTCAGGAAACATTTCTTGAAGGCTGACTGTGTCAGGCTCTGTGCCGTTTCCGGGGACAAGGATACACATGCGCATGCGCGCGTGCGATTTATGGCCAGAGATTATCAAACTGGATTTTAAAAATAACCCCATAATCTCACTTTATGCTCTTCACACAGACACATCCAAACATAAGGGCAAAAACAGGTTGAAAAGTAAAAAGGATGGAAAATGGCACACCAAGAAAATACAAATCCTAGCAAATACGAACAGCTGTACCGTTCCATTGGTGTAGCATTTTTAACATCAGAAGAGGTCTGAAGGCATAAAAGCATTATTCAGGATAAAGAAGATCATTTTATATAATGATATAAAATAACAATTTTCCAATAAGATATTTGAAAACGTTTAGCATATATTCATATAACATAATAACTGGTAGAATTGCAACAGAGAAATGGATAAATCCATGATCATGGTGGCAGATTTTTAACATAGCTCTCTCAGTAATTGAGAGCTCAACAGGTTAAAAACAATTAGGGTATAGAAAATTTCAACAACACAATTAACAAGCTTGATCAAATGGATAAGTATAAAACCCTGCACCCAACAGTTAGAGAATATACATTCTTCCCAGTGTTCATGAAATACTTTAAAAAAATTGACCACGAACTAGCCATAGAACAACTTTCGGCAGAAACTAATAAATCCCTACTATACAGACCTACAGTTTCCAATCACAGTCCAATGAAGTTGGAAGTCAATAACAACAAAATTAAGAAAACAAAATCCTATGTTTGAGAAAAAATTTCTAAATAATGCAAAAACTAAAGCATAATGGAAATTAGAAAACATTTAAAACTGAGTAATGAAAATATGAATAGCTAACATTTATTGAGTGTGAGTCAGGGCTGTTCCAGATGCCTTGTTACGAGAGCCCCATTTCCCAGGTGAGAAAAATGAGGCATGGAGGTGAATAAACTGTGCAAGTTTCCATTGTAGCTAACTGGCAGAGCTGAGATTCAAAGCTGGTCTGGAGTTCAAGTTCATAACTACACGTCAATACCCACGGGATGCAGCTGATGTGTTCTTAGCTGACGTGACTGTGTGGTCTTCTTAGAACGGAAGTGACAGGCCTTCCCTACACCCGGGACAGGGCAATCAGGTGCCAGCATCCCACCGTCCCAGGCTGTCATTCCAGCGTCAGCAGCCTCATCCCAACATCCCCCAGAGCTTCTTACGTAGGGAGCCCCTTCTCCCACAGCCCGCCTCCACACTCAGCAGTCCCAGGCCTTTCCCAGCCCTCTTCCCGTGCTCACATTGTGCCCCCACCCACGAACCCCTCTCAACCCCATCTTGCCCTGTTGAAATCCCAGCCTACATCAAGGCCCAACTCAAAGGACCCTTTTCTATAGCCTTCCTACCCTGCTCGGACACTCCTCCAGGCCATAAACTGCAAAGCTGACCTTGCCATTTCTCTGCTTTAAACCCTTCTCTGGGTCCCCACTGCCTGGCAGTGCTCCCCCAGACTTCTCCACTGAAGTACTCTGAAGGGCTCTGCATTCAGCTGTGAGTGAAATGTTCCTTAAAACCTTAAGTGTTATCTTCAAAATTCAGCCAGTTTGCAGTCTGCTTCATACTATCGCCATGTTTACTCCACAATAAAAATAATGATCCCGACCTTAAGTGACTGATGCTCCAAAGATACCCTGTGTAGCACCCCGTATGAGAAGAAGGAACTTGCAATGTGAAGCCCAGAATCCTGTGCCCCCACCGTGGGCTCCCTCTTTAGCCTTCTCTGGACTTTGAACGCTGTGCAAATCCACTTACGCTGTCCCTTCTACCTGGGGTGCCCGGCCTGCTAGGCGGGGCCGCTGGCCTGTGTCCCACAGTCCCTGCTTATTCTGTGCTGTGCTGCTCTGCTGGCCTGGCTGCTGCCCCCTTGGCCTCTCGGCATCCTGAATCTGAATCCCCTTTCCCTTCCCTGCCCTCCCCACATCTCAAAGCATTTTCAGCTACCTCTTTTAAAGCACTCAGGGACCACAAACCGTGGGTTGGGCTGATTGAAAGAACGTTTCTGGCCCCTCGGTTATGGCAGGTTTGCACTGATAAAATTCAGCCACCATTTTTTGGGGCTTCCCCTACTTCCTGGGGACCCTCAGGGCACCTGCCACAGGACACCTCGGGTTCAGTCCCTATGAGTACAGACCCCTCCCTGGGCTGAGCAGGTGCTTCTCCAAGCCAGGGACCTGGCTTCTCCAATCTGTTTGTGTCACCCTCATGATAGCCTCTGGCCTGGAGTGGGTGCTGGAAGATTCCTTACTGAAATGGAAATGTGTGTGGCCCTGATCTTGACCCTTTCACTTAAAGTTTCTCTGCTCTTAGCTCCCTGATTAAAATGTCAAGTAAACAGGAAACTGTAAACCCAAGGGTGGAGTGGGCTCCATTTCAAATGCCCTTCTGTTGTAGTTAGGATGAATAATCACCTCCTAACTGACATGTTTAATGAACGGACGGGGCGGGGGGAGGGGGGGGGGCGGGACGGGGAGGGGTGGAGGGGTGGGAAGAGTCACTTCTTCAGGAATCCAATTGTCACTTGGGTTACTGTAGTTGGTCTCTCAGCACTGCCTTAAGGGAGGTGGCAATATGGGGACAGAAAGATGCCATTAATTTGGTCAGCAAGAAATAGATTCATGAACTGAGGAACATGTAAGCTAGAAGCACCCACCTCAGAGGTCCCAGCCAAGCCCCTGTTTTAGAGGTGAGGGAACTGAGGTCCAGGAAGTGGAGGGCACTGTCCAAGGTCAAGGTCACACAGGGAGCCCATGTCCCAGCCTGGCTTTCTCAGTTTGATGAGGTCCCAGGAGGAAGGCAGGCCACCCTGACACAGGGGGAGCAATCATGTGCCTGGGACTGGTTTCCAGGCAGCTGGGACTTTCAGCGTTAAGACTAGGCAAACCTGGATGGTGATCACGGTAACCGCCGTAAGCCATGGTTTCTCTCTCCTCCCTACCTGTAAGTCTCCCAGAGAGCTTCTAGAGAAAAAATGAAAAAAGCAAAGATATCTGATGCAGCCAGTCACTTGGACCCATCAGGACCCATGGTTCAGCCTGGGACTGGGGTGGGCATGGGGGACCGAAAGTGGCTGGGACCCTAACGCTGCCCAGGCCCTGCTTGCTGTGAGCACTTTGCCTGAGTCTCCAGTTTGGCCAGTCTTTGACCTCTTTGCTCTGTGGTACAAAATACAGTTTAAAAGCTCTCTCGGAGCTGTTTAACTTTGATCTCTCTAAACACTTCTTTTGGTAAATGCCAGGATCCACACGGCATGTATTTTGAGAGACTCTGTTTAGCAATGTTGCTGCCATGTCTTTCTGTTGCTTTGTAGTTTGGGGGAGGATCTGGACAGCTCTGTCCCTAACTCTCCGTGTGACCTTGAGCAAATCTGCATGTCTTTCTGAGCCTTGATTTCCCCATATGTGAGAAATCCCTGTCTGCCTGGTTGACTTGCTCTGAGAAATGACTAGAAATTGCCTAGCATACAGTAAGCACTCAACAAAAGGTTGCTGTTGTTACCTCTGATCCCTGATGGCTCCAGATCCAGTCTATCCCTTCCTCCAAGGTTTGGGGGAGGCAGCTAGGGATCAGTGAAGACACTGGGATTCTCTGTGGATGAAAATTTAAGATTTCTCTCTCTTGGTCCCTGCCAGTCCTGAACTCAAATCTGCTGTTAAATATTGATCAGTTTTCATGCAGAGGCTTTTCGCCAGAGCACCTTTTCTCCTTAAACTATCAGAACAGAGTTGAAGTTCTGAAGGGTGCTCATGTTTTCCTTATAGAGAGCTACAATTATATAACAAGGGAGGGATTTGGATGTGGCTGGGTGGAGGTGGAGTGGATGGAAAGGCTGGGGGTTGGTAGAAAGGGCACTGGCCTGAACAGCAGGAGACCTAGGACCCAGTCCCAAGTCTGCTCCTCATTTGCTGTTTGGCCAAAGTAAGGCCCTTTTCTCTCTGGGCCTCTCTGGCTTCCTATCTATGAGATAAGCATGTTAGAGTCAGTGATCTCCAAGGATCTCTTTAGCTCTTAATTTTTTGAGTTTAGTTTCTTGGACCTGATTGTGCTAGGTACACAGTAGGCATTAATAAATGTGGCATTTAATGAGTGTTTGTTTAATGAATTAATATATGGGGGAAGGTACGGACACTGGATGAGGACTTTGACCGTTGCCATTCTCTTCCGGGAGAAGGGCCTGGCCCCAGGGTGGTATTCACTGGTCTGCTGGTTAGCCTCCAACAGCACAGTCCTGAGGAAAAGAAGAAGGGTTGAGGTCCACAAAGTCTATGTCCTTTTCTGGGGTCCCAACTCTGACTTCCTCCTTCCAGTGCAGCAAATTTCTCTTCAAATTCAGCTCCTCCCTGAAAGTAGCCAAAAGACCCAGTTCCTTTTATCAAAACAAACTGGTCTAGAGAACAAGGCTCCCCTGCCTGATGGTATGAGCTGGACAAAACCTTATCTCTAAGGTACCTGTGGGGGTGACTAAGGCAGAGACAGCCTGTGAGCTCAGGATGCTCAAGGCCCTGATGGCAAGGATGATTCAGACAAAAGAGTAGCTCAGGGCTTCTGCAGTTCTTGGGACTGGTGGAGTGACCTCTCTCCAGGGCAGGCTTCCCTGGATGTACTCTCGTGTTTAACTTTTCACCACTGTTCCAAATGAAAAGGCTAGGCTCTCAACTCCTAGAACAGCAAAGGTTGGATGATGATTATCAGTGGTTCTGTTGGGGAGGAAAGGGATTATCCATCCTCACTCCCGGACCACAGCTGCTCCAATCTTCTTTCCAATAATCAGTCTTCTCCTCCAATGATCAGTCTCCACACTCAGAGCTTTTATTCTTGGAATTAACTCTGCCACTACCCCATGCCCCAGCTAGCAACCTTCAGATGTCAGCTACAATGGCACGTCTTCAGAAAGTTCTTCCCTGACCACTAATCCAAAGTGGATGTCACACAACATTGTAAAGCAACCATACTCCAATAAAAATTAATTAAAAAAAAAAAAGTGGATGTCCCTGCCACATTTGCACTTAGAATTCTTTGTGCTTTTTCAAAATAATACTCATTGCCTTTCTTTCCTTTTTCTTTCTCTTTTCTTCTTTCTCTTTCTCTTTTTCTCCTTTTCTTTCTCTTTTTCTTTTTTCCCTCTTTTTCTTTTCCTTCTCTTTCCCTTCTCTTTCTCTTTCCATCTTTCTCTTCCCTTCTCTTTCTATGTTCCTTCTTTTCATGTGTGTCTATAATAGGTCTCCCCTACTATATTCAAATATCCATGGGGGTGATGGCTTGTCTATTTCATCACTATATCCCTCATACCTGGTAATTTTTTCATTTCTTACAGTCTCTGTTTTTTCTTTCTGGTTTTAATATAGACTTGCCAGTTTTGGTTAGTGTTTGCCTGGTGTACCTTTTTTTGAGCCTATTTTAGTTATACCTCTTGTAAACAACTATGGCTGGATTTTGTTTTATTTTTAATCCAACCTGATAATCTTTGTCTTACCTTACTAATTTAGTTCACTCATGTTTATTATGATTTTCATGATAGTTGATTTATTTCTGTCCTATGCTTTAACATTATCATGTTTTTTTCTCTTTTAATTTCCTCTCTTTTCATTTGCATATAGTTATTTTCTCATTTCCTCTTTCCCTTTAGTAGTATAAAATTTATATATTCTTTTTTTATATAGTCTTTTAGTGGCTATCCTATAATGCTCAACATTTGTTCTTGTATCTCAGACTTACCTAGGATTATTTTGTCTTTTTCTGAACTGCTTCCTTTAAATGTTTCTTAAGGGAAGGTTTATTGATGATAAACTTCATTTTTCTTTTCTGAAAATGTTCTAATTTTGTTACCATTCTTGAAACATAGCTTTTGGCTATACAATTCTAAGCTGATAGTTTTTTCCAGTTCTTTGAAAACATTATTCTGCTGTCATCTGGTCTTCCATCACTGCTGTTGAGACGTCTGTTATCGATTTAATTGTTTAACCCTTGTACATAATCTGTCTTTTTCCCTCTAGCTGTTTTTAGGATCTCTTTGTTTTTTATGTTCTGTGGTTTTAGTGCAATGTGTCTAGGTATGGATTTCTTTTATTTATCTCCTTGGTATTCATTCTGATTCCTGAACCTGAGGATTCATGTCTATAATACATTATGAAAAACTCTTGGTAATGATCTCTTCACATATTGCTTCTCTCCTATTTTCTCTTTACATCTTCTGAAACTCTGATCAGATGCACATTATATATTCATACTCTATCCTCCCTATGTCATAATCTCTTTATTAAATTTCTATCATTTTTATTTTTGAACTATATTCTGAGTAATTTCTTCAGACCTATCTTCCAGTTCACTCATTCTCTAGCTGTGTTTAATCTGCTGTTTTAAATCCTCATTGACTTGGAAAAATTTTTTATAGGTCTTTTATCTTTTACAGATATTATATTTTTTTCTAACTTGCCTGATCATTTTTGACAGTCTTTTGTTCCTCACTCATCCTTTCAAGTGGGTTTTTTATTTCTTAAAACATATTAAACATAATTATTGTATAGCTTGTATAATTATAATAGCTTAAGTATTTGTAGGCATGATTCTGCTATTATTTGTGTCTCCTGATTTTCACTTAAGGTGCCTTTTTATGTCTCATATTAAGTCATTTCTGGCTGTGAGCCATTTCAGAGACACTTCACATGTAGGAATACCTTGTGATCTGGATTGAAGGTGCTCTTCTCCAGAGAGATTTGTATTTGTTCTGCCAGTTAAAATTAAAATACAGCTTGGATTATTGTGGACCATATGTTTAGTACATGAAATATATACCTTAGGCCCCCAAACCATGGGGAAAGCCATACTATCATTATGAATTCTCAAGAGAAACCTTCCCTCACTCCACCCAGAGTTAAGATTGGAAAAGTATATTTCCTTGCTTTCTACCTTTGCAGCCTGGATTTTTCTCAGTTACCCTTTCACTAAGGGTATGATATTTTGGAGGTTCCAGTCTTGTTCCTTGACTATACTTTGCCCTGGCCCTAAGCTTTGCTTCCCCAGCTCAGCCATAAATTTAAGAGGATGTATGTTCCAGCATTTTTAGAGTTCTGGAGCAAAGGTATTTTTTTCAGGCTATCTACACTACCTTATTGCCAGAAATGGAAGTAGATTTCTGTTTTTTAGCACAGTATTTAACATATAGTAGATCAACAAATATTTAAATGACTAAATGCATTTTAGATATCAGGATACTTGGGTGTAAGAGCACAAAACAAAATTGTTTGGGGGCAGGGAGGATGGTAGCCCAAGTCTCCCTGGTCTTCTCCCTGAATTGTGCTAGTATTGCTATGTTTGCCACACTCAACCCTGTGGCTCTTGGGAGAGATTACAGAGTGTGGTAAAAAGTGCATTTGCTTGTCATTATATGCAGATGACATGATACTATATTTAAAAAAGCTTAAAGACTGCACCAAAAACTACTAGAACTGAAAAACGAATTCAGCAAGGTAGCAGGATACAAGATTAACATACAGAAATCAGTTGCATTTCTTTACACTAACAATGAAATATCAGAAAGGGAATGAAAACAAAGAATTCCTTTTAAAATTGCATCAAAAAAAACTTAGGAATAAACCTCACCAAGGAGGTGAAAGACTTATATGCTGAGAACTACAAAACATTAATAAAGGAAACTGAAGATGAGTCAAAGAAATGGAAAGATATCCCATGCTCTTGTATTGGAAGAATATTGTTAAAATGGCCAATCCTCTACTCAAAGCAATCTACAGATTTAATGCAATCCTTATCAAGTTACCCATTACATTTTTTACAGAACTGTAACAAATAATCCTAAAATTTATATGGAAACATAAAAGACCCAGAATTACCAAAGGAATCCTAAGGAAAAGAACAAAGCTAGAAGCATAACCCTCCCAGACTTCAGACAATACTACAAAGCTATAGTAATCAAAACAGCATGGTATTGGCACAAAAACAGACATATGGATCAAAGGAACAGAATAGAGAGCACAGAAATAAATCCTCACACCTATGGTCAATTAATTTTCAACAAAGTAGGCAAGAATATACAATGGGGAAAAGATAGTCTCTTCAGCAAGTGCTGCTGGGAAAGCTGGACAGCTGCATGCAAACCAATGAAGTTAGAACACACCCTCTCACCATACACAAAAATAAACTCAAAATGGCTTAAAGTCTTAAATATAAGACATGACACCATAAAACTCCTAGAAGAAAACATAGGCAAAACATTCTCTGACATAAATCATACCAATGTTTTCTTAGGTCAGGCTTACAAGGCAATAGAAATAAAAGCAAAAAAAAACAAAAAAACAAAAAAAACAAATGGGACCTAATCAAACTTATAAGCTTTTGCAAAGCAAGGGAAACCATAAGCAAAATGAAAGGACAACCTACAGACAGGGAGAAAATATTTGCAAATGATGTGACTGATAAGGGCTCAGTTTTCAAATATACAAACAGCTCATACAACTCTGTGGGAAGACATTCTGGAACCTTTTTGAAACATTGAAAATGTTGAAGTATGTGGGCCGAGCGATGGGATTCAGAATGTCCTGCTTGAGCAGTGGAGGAGCTGAGGGTGCGGGGCGTGGAGACTAATATCACCCTGTTTGGTCCTGAGGGCTGGCTGGTTAGCCAAAGACGGGTAAGATTCCTCAGAGGAGGAACAACCTAAGACAGGCACAGCCACAGAGGGGCCAACAGGGGTGGTGCATAGAGCCTTCCTTATATCACCGTGTTTGGCCCTGGAGGATGACTGGTTAGCCAGAGACGGGTAAGATTCCTCAAGGGAGGAACAACCTAAGACAGGCACAGTCACAGAGGGGCCAACACGGGTGGGGCACAGACCCTTAATCCTTTTGAGAGAGGTCTCCTGCCCCCAGGGCTGCTTTGCTCTCCACGCCCAGCTCAAATCAGGACCCAGGAGGCAAACAAAGATCATTGCCCCCAGTCATGTGAGGCCTTTGATTGTTTATGGGATTAACCTGGGAGTGTTAGACCCTTAGGCTATGCCGAGAACTCAATAAAAGCAATGTGGGATCAATCAGCGAGGCTCTTGATCCTAGAGGTCTTGAGTCCCCCGGTCCCATCTTTCTCTTCAGTCTGTGTCTGTGTCTTCTTCAAGCTTGCGGCACCCGTCACTCACCTCGAGTCGCCGAGTTGATCCCGGCACAACTCAATATCAAAAAAATAAAAAAATCCAATAAAAAAATAGGCAGAAGACCTAAACAGACTTTTCTCCAAAGAAGACATGCAGATGGCCAATAGGCACATGAGAAGATGCTCGCCATGGCTAATTATTAGACAAATGCAAATCAAAACTGCAATGAAGTACCACCTCACACTAGTCAGAATGTCCATCATTTAGAAGTTTACAAATAACAAATGCTGGAGGGGGTGTGGAGGAAAGGGGACCCTCCTACACTGTTGATGGAAATGTAAATTGGTGCAGCCACTGTGGAAAACAGTATGGAGCTTTCTCAAAAAACTAAAAATAGAGTTGCCATATGATCCAGCAATCCACTCCTGGGCATATATCTGGAAAAAACTATAATTTGAAAAGATACATGCACTCCAATGTTCAGTTTACTCCAAGACATGGCAACAAGCTAAATGTCCATCAACAGATGAATGGATAAGGAAGATGTGGTATGTGTATATATAATGGAATATTACTTGGCCACAAAAAAGAATGAAATAATGCCATTTGCAGCAATGTGATGGACCTAGAGATTATCATACTAAGCAAAGTAAATCAGAAAGAGAAAGACAAATACCATACGATACCACTTATATGTGGAATCTAAAATACAATACAAATGAACCTGTCTACGAAGGAGAAACAGACTCACAGACATAGAGAACAGACTTGTGGTTGCCAAGTGGGGAGAGGCAGTGGGAAAGTGAAGGATTGAGAGTTTGGAATTAGCGGATGCAAACCATTATATACAGAATGGATAAACAACAAGGTCCTCTCATACAGCACAGGGAACTGTGTTCAATATCCTGTGATAAGTCGTAATGGAGAAGGCTATGAAAAAGTATATATATATATACACATATATATATATAACTGAATCACTTTGCTGTATATCTGAAATTAACACAACACTGTAAATCAACTATACTTCAATAAAATAAAATTAAAAGAAAAAAGAAAAGTGCATTTGCATGAGGGGGCTCTGAGTTCTAGTCCTAGATCTGCCCAGTCCAATCTTCTGGGAGAAACATGGCCACCTTCCATCCCCTCTCCAGACCAGGGGCGTTTTTTCCTTTAGACACAGTGCCAAGGGCTTATAAGAATGCTTTTAAAAAAAGAAACTTATGAGTGTATGCATGAGTACATAAATGTCTAAAGGCATAACACTACATCAATTCAACTCAGGCCTTTTGATAAACTTTTGTATTAAAGTATAATGTTAATATTTTAAAAAGCACAAACACTGTAAATGTTTAACTCAAAGGTCTCACAAAGTGAACACACTCAGGTAACCAGCACCCAAATCAGGAAAGAGACCAAGACCAACATCCCTGGAGGGCCTCTCACTTCCTCTTCCATTACTAGTTTCCCCAAATGTAACCACTATTCTGTCTTTTGTCTCAGCTGCTTTTGTATTTTATCTAGCTTTTCTGGTAGATCTTGGTAGAATAACTGGTCTGCTACAAGCTAGTACAACATAGCCAGAAGCAGAAATCCTTGCCTTCCGCAACTCATACAGCTTTCTAAAATGTCAATATGTTTGATGTGGTGTTTGGGTGGGGACTCCAATAAGTATACTGAGGGCTTCAGATATTCTTATTGTGGTAAAATATGATATTTATCACTATTTGTAAGTATACAATTCAGTGGCAATAAATACATTCATGGTGTTGTGTAACAATTACAATTGTCTATACCTGAAACTTTTTCATCATCCCCAACCAAGATCCCATACTTATTTTATACCTCTCCCATCCTTGCTTTTCCCGGCCCCTGGTAACCTCTGTTCTAATTTCTGTCTCTAAGAATTTGACTATTCTAGATACCTCATATAAGTGGAAGCATACAATATTCACAATGTGGCTTCTGTGTTTGGCTTATTTCACTTAGCATTATTTTTTAAGGTCCATCTATGTTGTAGCATACATCAAATTTTCATTCCTTTTTATGACTGAATGCTATTACATTGTATACATATATTTTGTTTAGCCACTGATCTGTTGCTAGGCAATTAAGTTGTTTCCATCTTTTGGCTATTATGAATAATGCTGCTGTGAACGCTGGAGTACAAATATCTGTTCAAGTCTGGGATTTTTAAATGGCCCTATGGGGACCTATTTCCTACTTTGTATTGGTTGGCCAAACGTTTCATTCGGTTTTTCCTTAAGATGGCTCTAGTAGCACTTAGTTGTCTTTAACTTTATTCGAAATAATTTTGTTAGGTTGTATGTGACAGCTGTCATATCAGTGTGTATTTAAAAAAAGACATCTCAGAAAGAGAAAAACAAATATTGTATGCTAAAGCATATATATGGAATCTTAAAAAATGGTACTGATGAACCTAGTGGCGGGGCAGGAATAAAGATACAGACGTAGAGAACAGACTTGAGGACACGGTGGGGAAGGGTAAGCTGGGACAAAGTGAGAGAGTAGCACTGATATATAGCTATTACCAAATGTAAAATGGATGACTAGCAGGAAGCTGCTGCATAGCACAGGGAGATCAACTTGATGCTCTGTGATGACCTAGAGGGGTGGGATAGGGAGGGTGGGAGGGAGGCTCAAGAGGGAGGGGATGTGGGGATATATGTATACATATAGCTGAGTCACTTTGTTGTATAGAAGAAACTAACACAGCATTGTAAAGCAATTATACTCCAATAAAGATGTGAAAAAATAAAATAAAATACATCAAAATTGGTGAATTTTTGTGTGGCCATTTTAATATTGAAGATGCAAGAAAAAACCCATTTTCAGCCTACTAAGCTTTATTATTTCAAGAAAGGTAAAAACACAACTGAAACATAAAAAAAGATTTGTGCTGTGTATGGAGAAGTTGCTACGACTGATCAAACATGCCAAAAGTGGTTTGTGAAGTTTTTCGTGCTGGAGATTTCTTGCTGGACGATGCTCCACAGTCAGGTAGACCAGTTGAAGTTGATAGCGATCAAATCAAGACATTAATTGAGAATAATCAATGTTATATCCCGTGGGAGATAGCCGACATACTCAAAATATCCAAGGGTTGAAAATCATTTGCACCAGCTTGGTTATGTTAATTGCTCTGATGTTTGGGTTCCACAAAAGTTGAGCAAAAAAAACCTTCTTGACTGTATTTCCACATGATTCTCTACTTAAACATAATGAAAACATTCCGTTTTTAAAACAAATTGTGACAGGCAATGAAAAATGGATCCTGTACAATAATGTGGAATGGAAGAAATCGTGGGGCAAGTGAAATGAACCACCACCAATCACACCGAAGGCTGGTCTTCATCCAAAGAAGGTGATGTTGTGTATATGGTGGGATTGGGAGTCCTCTATTATGAGCTCCTTCCGGAAAACCAAACGATTAATTCCAACAAGTACTACTCCCTATTAGATCAACTGAAAGCAGCACTTGACAAAAAGCATCCAGAATTAGTCAAGAGAAAACATATAATCTTCCATCAGAACACTGCAAGACTGCATGTTTCTTGGACAACCAGGCAAAAACTGTTACAGCCTGGCTGGGAAGTTCTGATTCATCTGCTGTATTCACCAGACATTGCACCTTCAGATTTCCATTTGTTTTGGTCTTTACAAAATAATCTTAAAGGAAAAAAATTCAATTCCCTGGAATACTGTAAAAGGCACTTGGAACAGTTCTTTGCTCAAAAAAATAAAAAGTTTTGGGAAGATGGAATTATGAATTTGCCTAAAAAATGGCAGAAGGTAGTGGAACAAAAGGGTGAATATGTTGTTCAACAAAGTTCTTGCAAAAATGAAAAATGTGTCTTTATTTTTAACTTAAAAACCAAAGTCACTTTCTGGCCGACCCCAAAAATGAGCAACTGGGCGACTTCCAGCTCTAAGGCTCCATGCAATGAGTTGGCTCCCAAGAGGACTAAGGGTGCTGGGAGGTTAAAGGTACATACATACCAGTGACCTGCCCACCCCCAAGAACACACAGGCTCCTTGTGTGCCCACTGTGTGTGGCAAGACTGGACAATGGTATGGCTGGAGCAGCCCCTCCCTCTACAGCTGCAGTCCTAGGGAGACAGAGGACAGTCTCTGGTAAGAAGTGTTCAAATTGAGCCTTGCATCCTGGTCTGACCCATCAGACCAGGTGCTAATTTTCTGAGGGCTAGGAGTCTCAGGGTGGGGGGTTCTGGCCCAGGAGGGGGTTTCTTTGGTGGAGAGGCATGGGCCTCTGCTTTCACCCTTGGTGGCAGGAGCCTCTCCCCATCATGTCTGAGATGGCAGGAGGGCAGAGAGCCCTGTCTCCACCATTGAACCAATCCTGGAAGGTTCAGGGACTGACTCTCTACTCCAGAGGTGAAGACTGGCAGCCTGCAGGTTACAAGTGACCCATGGGTGGGTTTTGTTCAGCTGGCACGTTTTGTCATTTAAAAACAGTTGGTTGCCAACATTTGAAAATCAGGAAAATTTTCGCTTAAAATCCAGATTTCTGGTTCCTTTTAAAATAAAGTCAGAAGAGCTGGTGGTCCTGGCCCTGCATGGTGGTAGCTGCTGCTTTAGATCAGACCTCTAGTCTCACAGGCAGCCCTGGCCCCTTCTTTCATCTGCTTGACCCTGTAACACCAGAGCCCTTTCATCTATACTTTATTCGCTTTTCAACCAACCAAGAAATGCTTCATAAGCCCCAGAAAAGGAAAGGTCAGATTTAAGAACTTGTTAGCTGACTGGTGCACAATGACCAAGGCATGGGTGCTGGAGCCAGACTGCCTTATCCAAGTTCCAGCTCTATGACTTATTGCACTGCACCCGACAGGCCTGCAAGCCTTGTAATTCAGCTGCAAGACCGAAGAAAGAGCCCGTAGACAAGTAACAGAGACATCAACAATGTGGAATCTTACACATCTGGAGCAACACCCCGCCATGCACAGCAGCCATCCTCGTTACTTGGGGGGAGAAGGAGGCTACCATATATAGGAGGAGGGGAGACTGATATCAGGTTGGCTCATCAGTTACAAGGGAAACCAGCAGCTGGGGCAGGGGCCAAGCAGCTAGGTGGTTACAGATTAAGTCCTATGATTAAGAGGATTGGCTAGTCACGTGAGTAAGCAGGGACTGGTCAAGCAGGGGATGTACAGAGATTAAGAGACCAGCCATCCTGAGTGGCCTGACCATAGAGATTCATTAGCTGTGTGTCCTTCAGCAAGTTACTTAACTACTCCATGCCTCAGTTTCCTTATCCTTACGATGATAATAACAGCACTACTCTCCCCCCAGGATTGTTATGAGGCTGAAATGAATGAACACACATGTAGTACAGTACTTTGGAAAGTGCCTGGGTCATGGAAAAGGAAGAAGGGGTACAAGAGGAAGTGGTTATGGCATTGGAGGCCTTTAAGGTGCCCCAGAACCAGCTTCACAGGGGTGTGTCAAGCCCGGCTCTTCTACTTGTTAGCCGTGTGGCCTTGGACAAGTCATTTAACCCAGATGAAGGTCCTTTGAGAACGTGGAGGCACTTCCCAGAGTGGAGATTCCACAATTGGCAGCTATTAGTATCAAGTGCTTGCTAAATGCTCATGGCTTGCTTCCATACAAGCCCGCCACCCACCACTTTCAGGGCTGGGGAATGGATATTGATCTGGAAGACTGGAAGACTGAGCTGAAAAGAACAAAGAGGCTAGGCTGGGTACAAAGGCACCATTGTGAGCACATGGTCTCACAATTTCCTTTCTGTTCTTTCAACCTGCAGGGATGCCATTTGGGACCTGAGTGGGAAGGGCGTGGGAGCCTGTCCAGAGTCTACCAGCTGGCCTCAGGGAAGGTCAAAGAAGCACAGGACGCCAGAGGAGAGACAGCCTTGCAAAGGTCCTTGTGTGTCAGTCTCCTTGTTAGGCAGGTGAAGAACCTGGGGCCCAGAGTGGGAAAGAGACTTGCTTGACATCACAGAGCAAATCAAGGGTGGGAACCAGAGCCTCACACAGAGGGCAGCAGGAAGTCCCACCGCTCCAGGTCTTCTATCCAAAGGGGCATTTGAGACTTTGTTCAGACATTTGACCTTTCCTCCAAATGAAGTTGTAAATTCTATCACTAAACACGCTGACAAGATGGTAAAACCGAACATTTATCTTGCAACTTAAATATTTACAAGAAGTGCGGTTGGCACCCTGGAAGCTTGAAAGTCCGCTTTGCTCTTTCTAGCCCAGTGTGGTGGGAGCATCTAGTACAGGTAGGGGTGGATAAGCAAGGCCAGTGATGTAGGCTGAAGCAAGATCAGGCAAGACCAGGCAGGCCTTGCTAAGGAGTTTGCATTTGGGGCTTTATCCTGAGGCAGTGGACGACCTTGGAGAGTTTTAAGGGAAATAGCAGAAAGATGCTGGCTGCAAAGATCTCCCCAGGTCACCGAGGAGTGTGGTTTAGCTTTAGTTGGTACCCAGAGGGTGGCGAGAAGGAGATGGGAGTAACAGGGTCTTCATAATGCTCATCTCAGCCATCTCCATGGTGACACTGGCAAGTTCCTTTCAAGGAAATTTCCTTATTAAAATTTCAAGTGTTTTTCTGTTTCCGGCTGGCCTAGACCCTGGCTGCACCCCCTTCTCTCTGAACACAAACAGGCAAACTGAGAAGTTGAGGGAGTAGAGAAGGAAGTGCTGAGTTGAGATGGTGTGAGGCAAAGGGGCCCCAGCAGTGTGACCACCTTGGCCACCCATCCTCCATCCTCCACCTCTAGGCCTTCCCAGGCCAAACATTTAGTGAAAATCAAGTTGTGCCTCTTCAGAATAAGAAAAGCTTTCCTCCTTACACTCACTCGATGAGACACAAGGGATGCGACCAGCACTTTTGTCCAGGGGTCTAGGTGGTCATGAATTCATGAGCTCCTTAGAGACCTCTTTAAGCCCTCTCTTTTCTTAGCCTTCCCTCTCTCACTCTCATCCCTTCTCTCCCCACCTCCTCATATTTTGTAGGTGAAGAAACAGAGGCCCGCAGTATGGAGCTGACTTACATGAAGGTTAAAATTCCAAAGGATGTTCCTCAAAAAATTACACATAGAATTACCATATGATCCAGCAATTCCATTTCTGGATATTACACCCAAAAGAATGGAAAGCAGGGAATCAAACAGATATTTGCAGGCCAACATTCAGACCAGCATTATTCACCATAGTCAAAAGGTGGAAGCAACCCAGAGGCCCATCAACTGATGAATGCATAAACAAAATGTGCTATATTCATGAGATGGAATATTTATTCAGCCCTAACAAGAAAGGAAATTCTGATATATGCTGCAACATGGATGAACTTTGAAAACATTATGCCAAGTGAAATAAGCTAGCCATAAAAAGATAAAATATTATATGATCCCACTTACATGAGGCACCTAGAGTAGTCAAGTTTATAGAGACAATAAGTAGAATGGTGGTTACCAGGGGCTGAGGGGAGAATGGGGAGTTAT
The DNA here is from genome assembly GCF_030028045.1 of Hippopotamus amphibius kiboko. Lineage (NCBI taxonomy): Eukaryota > Metazoa > Chordata > Mammalia > Artiodactyla > Hippopotamidae > Hippopotamus > Hippopotamus amphibius. The sequence continues at coordinate 218,293,502 of NC_080187.1, forward strand.
TTAATGGGTACAGAGTTTCAATCTGGGAAGATGAAATAATTCTGGAGTTGGATGGTGGTGGTGGTGGCTGCACAACAGTGTGAATACTAATGCCACTGAACTGCACACTTAAAATGATTAAAATAGTAAATTTTATGTTTTTGTTTTACCATAATTTAAAAAAACCCACATACACAGTACAGCATGGTATCCAATCCAGGATCACCTATTGCATCTGATTATTATGGCCACTGTATCTCTTTTAATCTAGCGAAAGTCACTTTTTAAAATACAGTACTTATTTGTTGAAGACACCAGGCCAGGTGTGCTGCAGAATTTCCCACTTTCTGATTTTGTGCTATTGCTTCCTTGTGCTGTCATTTATCTGGTTCCTCAACTCTCTTTATTTCCTATAAACTGGAATTAATATCTAATGGTTGACAGATTCACGTAAAACATTTTTTGGCTAGAAAAAATAATTACCATTGATCTTGTGTACTTCAGACTATATCACCACGGAAGACACAATCTTGTTGAAGATTAGTAAACCACTAGCAAAACTCAGATTAATGTCTTAATAGGATGGTGACAGCTTGATACCTCCATTTTACAGTTAGATTGCCCTCCTTGCATCTAGGAAGTAACCCGTGCAGTGTTGCTTTGACCTTGTGTGACCCTTACCAGCTATTAATGTAAGGGTTTAACCTCGATGGATAATTCTCCTTTACAAGAGTTTGCCGATTTACGCTTTTTTAATCCTACATTTCCCCCCCACCCTATAAAGTAGAGCACTCCCTCATCAACGGGGACTGTTTGGTTACTACTAGAAAAGCAGAATAAATCTTTAATTTTTTTCGTTTTAGTGGGGAGAGGTTTGAAATAACGGTCCCTCCCCACACAAAGGTGCTATCATGCTATAGGATAAGTAGCTTTACCTTTTAGTTCTGTGTGAGCAAACTCAATTCAATTAATTTCTGGGGCTGTGTTAGCTTTTTAATAAACTTCTATTATGTGAACAATGGGGCATGGCTTCGTTGAACCACCGTGGTGCCGCAGAAACATGCCAGACACCTCAAAGCCACACGGGGGCCGCGAGAGGCCAGCCAGCTCTACACATGTACTTTGGGGTCTGACCTTCTCTAGAAGGTACGCAGGACGTTCCTCCAGAGCCAGCTACTGTGTTCCACCACGCAGGTGTCCACAGCATTCTACGCCCCTGGAGCCGCAGGGGATGAGCGCTCTGTCAGCCGGGACCTTGGGGATAAACAGGAGGCACCCGGCGCTCACTTCCGTTCTCTCGGCCGAGTTCGGGTCGCCTGCATCAGCGCGCTTTAGTGCTGACCACTAGAGGGCCGTTTGCACACTTTGTTAAAAAATAAAAGTTTGTGTGCACAGGAGCAGAAATGGAACACAATTTTGAACGCAGTAAAAAACTTTATCGAAAAAATTATGAGAAAAAATTTAAATGCAAAATGCAAGTCTTGTAACAAGTTAAAATAATTTCATTACCTTGAAAAGATCTAGAAAAGAAACTGCATTCAACTGCCCGGCTAGCTCAGTCGGTAGAGCATGGGACTCTTAATCCCAGGGTCGTGGGTTCGAGCCCCACGTTGGGCGGTTGCTCGGTAATGTTTTTCCAATTCCCTATGAGGTTTTCATCTTCTGTAGTAATTGACCTCAATCCAGAGGATCTTATTTTCAAACAATTCAACACATTAGAAACTACTGAGGCTGAACAAGTTAAAAAAGGGAAAAGTACAACCAGAAAATAATTTCAAATTATAAAGGCATAGTTAAAGGTTATCTGTGTGGAAAAATATTTGTTACTGATTGGTCTATTTGAAGGGCAGTGGAATGCCAAAGGTTAGGAGATAGAAGACTTGAAAAATTAATGAAATTGTAGGGCTAATAAACATTGCTGAAGTGATCTCTGTCAAAAATGTTTGAAATGTGTAATTTTAACTTTATGCTCTGCAATACTGAAAATTAGTTTGGAGATCCGCTCAGATTCACAGGGTTTATTTTGCACATTAATTTCATATCCTTGAATTCCTCTAAGTAAATTAACTTTCTTTGTGCCTTTGGGAAGGGCTAATGATTATTATGGGCTGCTTAAAGCACTGTAAGACTGTTTTAGTGATTAATTAATCAGGTAGCTATTGTGAACAGACACGGGAGTTTCTTAATCCTTTTTTTCTATGTTAGTGATCCAAACTGAACATTTTTCCTGTAGCAATTTTGGAGTCTCAAAACATATCTCATTCAATAGCCTCTGATAAACCATATCGGAAAATAATATAAAAAAGAATGTGTGTGTGTGTGTGTGTGTGTGTGTGTGTAACTGTCACTTTGCTGTATAGCAGAAATTAACACAACGTAAGTCAACTATAAAAAAAAAAATCTCAAAGCAAGTAATTATCTTTTCCTTCATATATTTTCCTAAAAGAACTTAGTTTCTTGGGGCAAAACTTTGCTTTTATGTTCACAGCTGCAAATTCTTTCTTTGTCTTAAATATTTTCTGTCATTCCCAGAAATTCTCAAACATTCTCCACAATTATCATGTTATTATCATCAATTCAAGATACAATTTCAGACTTTGGAAGAAACACACGGAAAATTTCACAATTGAAAATGAAGACCCCTAAATACTCCTATTATTACAAAGGAATACTTACTCTCTTGGTGATGGGAGGTGAAATAGAATTTTTAAAAAGGCAAACTCTGTCAGAGAAAAAGCAAACGTAAATTGATGAGAAGTCAATGAAGATATATTTACTTTTAAATATACATCCATTTTAAATTGAAGATCAGTGTTATGGGTTCAATTTGTGTCCCCCTGATATTCTTATGTTGGAGTCCTAACCCCTGGTACTTCAGAATATGACCTTATTTGGAAATAAGTTTGTTGCAGAAGTAATGAGTTAAGATGAGGTCATATCTGAGTAGAACACATGCTTAATCCAATTAATGGCTGGCGTCTTTATAAAAGGGGGACATATGGACACAGGCACGCACCCAGAAATGCACATTTGGACACATGGGAGAATGCCATGTAAAATAAAGGCAGAGATCAGGGTGATGGGTTTATAAGCCAAGGAATACCACAGATTGCCAGCAAACCACCACAATCTAGGGGAAAATCCTGCAACAGATTCTCCTTCAGGGCCCTCAGAAAAAGCCAACCCCACCAACCCCTTGATCTTGGACTTCTAGCCTCCAGAACTGTGAGACAATACATTTGTTGTTTAAGCCATACAGTTTGTGGTATTTTGCTATGGTAGCCCCAGGAAACTAACGCAATCAGTGTTCTCTTGGGAGGTGATTTTGATTTCAGTTTACTTTAGTATTTATATGAAGTGGCTGTCATCATCTTCATTTCCTTTCCTTTCATTTCCAAAGCTGTAGGAAAAGCAATGGTTTGTTTAGATGTGGACCTACATTCAGCTCAAGAGAGGACATTATGATCACAGCTCCTTCAGAACTAACATTTAGAAATAAGTACAGCTCAAACTATATTTTCTCATTGTTGGCTGGTGATTTATTATGTTGGCTAATGATTTATAACTGTTTGTAGTAAAAGAATATATTCAAAGATACACTAAGTTACATACATTTTATTCTCCCATGGAACTCATATTTGGAGACTTTATATTCAATTGTTCAGTACATAAATCACTATAAGAAAGAGTGCTAATTCTCGGTGGTCCAGTTTCTTCAAGTAAATGGCAAGAAAAAGAGAGCAACAGAATGAACTCAATTACATGAAATGCATGGACCATGTTTGGATCTTGATTTGAACCAACCAATCATAAGATTATAACGTGACATACACAATACAGTCATGAGATAGTATGAGACAATCCTGGGAATCTGAACCCTGACTGGGTACTTGAAGATATTAAGGAATTATTTATTTTTAAATGTAATAATGGTATTGTGTTTTTTAAAAGCCCTTATCTTTTAGAGATAGGTTCTCACTTCTTTAGAAATGAAATAGACATTATATTTGGAATTTGTATGTATTTATTTTGGTGGGGGAGGAATAATTGGGTACTAAAGACACAAGATTGGCCATATGTTAATAACTGTGGAGGCTGAGAGGTGAATACACCATGGTTCATTGTATAATTCCCTTTACTTTTGTATATAGTTTCAAATTTCCATAAATTTAAATACTGTTTCATTATGCAAAACCCAAAGTATCTTAACCTCCTTAGCCCAGTGATCAAATTTAGCATCGCTAATGAGACAACCAGACATCATGTGCCTCCTGATGTGATGCATTGAGAAGTGCAGAGCATCACCTATAAAGTATTCTTGTGAAAAACACTCAACTTACATCTAATCAAGTCTTTACACATAACTTAAGTTTATAGGAAACATAGGGAAAGGGAAATGAGTTAAGTAACGATGAATTAACAATCAGACAAATGCACAATGTCACACATTCAAGAGAATCAGATTCTTCAGAAAGCAAATGTCATGAACCAATATTAACACCACTAATAATAACGTGTATGTGTGTGGGTGGACTGCTTTGTGCCAAGGGCTCCCCTCCCACCCTTGTGGCTGTCCAGTGAAGCCAACGAACTGTTTTTCCACAATGGTTTCAAATGTATAAAATAAAATAAAAAAAGAAACCTACACTGGATTATAAAGGAAAACAATTATATTGAAATACAATTATCAAAATATCTTTTTGTTTAAGCTCTTTATTGTAGTATGATTGCTTTACACTGTTGTGCCGGTTCATGCTGTACAGCAAAGTGAATCATCTGTATTTATACATATATTCCCATATCTCCTCTCTCCCGCAGCTCCTTCCCACCCTCCCTATCTCACCCCTCCAAGTCATCACCAATCATCGAATTGCTCTCCCTGTGTTATGCAGCAGCTTCTCACTAGCTATGTATTTTACATTTGGTAGTGTATATATGTCAATGCTACTCTCTCACTTTGTCCCAGCTTTCCCTTCGTGCCCCCCCACCTCCACCCCTTGTCCTCAGGTCCACTCTCTGCATCTGCATCTTTATTCTTGCCCTGCCACTGGGTTCATGGGTACCATTTTTTTAGAGTCCATATATATATATGTTAGCCTACAGTATTGGTTTTTCTCTTTCTGGCTTACTTCACTCTGCATGACAGACTCTAGGTCATCCACCTCTACAAATAACTCAATTTCATTCCTTTTTATGGCTGAGTAACACTCCATTGTATATATGTGCCACATCTTTATCCATTCATCTGTTGTTGGGCATTTAGGTTGCTTCCATACCCTCGCTATTGTAAATAGTGCTGCTATGAACATTGTGGCACATGTATCTTTTTGGATTATGGTTTTCTCAGGGTATATGCCCAGCAGTGGGATCACTGGGTCATATGGTAGTTCTATTTCTAGCTTTTTAAGGAACCTCCATACTGTTTTCCATAGTGGTTGTACCAATTTACATTCCCACCAACAGTGCGGGAGGGTTCCCTTTTCTCCACACGCTCTCCAGCATTTTTTGTTTCTAGATTTTTTGATGATGGCCATTCTGACCGGTGTGAGGTGATACCCCATTGTGGCTTTGACTTGCATTTCTCTAATGATTAGTGATGTTGAGCATCTTTTCATGTGTTTGTTAGCCATCTGCATGTCTTCTTTGCAGAAATACCTTTTTTTTTTTTTGGCCTTGCTGTGAGGCATGCAGGATCTTATCCAGACCAGGGATTGAACCCCTTGCCCCCTGCAGTGGGAGTGCAGAGTCTTAACCATTGGGCCGCCAGAGAAGTCCTGGTTATTAAAATATCTTAGAATATACTATGGTAATGTACATGCTTCATTTTTTTTCTTTAAGAACTTTTATTGAGATACAATTGACATACAATAAACTGCATATATTTAAAGTGTACAATTTTATATTTTTTTGCTTATTAGTAATGTATATATAGCAATCCCAATCTCCCAATTCACCCCACCCCAACCCCCACCCCCAACCCCCTGCATTCCCCATGTGGTGTCCATATCTTTGTTCTCTACATCTGTGTTTCTATTTCTGCCTTGCAAACTGGTTGATTTGCACCATTTTTCTATATTCCGCATATATGTGTTAATATATGATATTTGTTTTTCTCTTTCTGACTCACTTCACTCTGTATGACAGTCTCTAGGTCCATTCATGTGTCTACAAATGTCCCAATTTCATTCCTTTTTATGGCTGAGTAATATCCCATTGTATATATGGACCACATCTTCTTTACCCATCCATCTGTTGATGGGCATTTAGTTTTTTTCCATGTCCTGGCTATTGTAAATAGTGCTGCAATGAACACTGGAGTGCATGTGTCTTTTTGAATTATGGTGTTCTCTGGGCATATGCCCAGTAGTGGGATTGCTGGGTCATATGGTAACTCTATTTTTAGCACGCTTCATTTTTAATGCATTAAATAAGATCTAACAACAGATCTAATAACTACAGTAATTTTAAAGTAATGATGACTGTAAATATCTCTGAGATATATGCAAGAACTCAAGTGACATGAAAGCATCTTATTTTTTATTGCAACAAAGACACAGTTACTGCTGATATTATCATGGTTTCCTTCACTTATAATGAAAGGGAATGCTAAATTTCACTTTGAATTTGATGAAAATAAGATGTATTTTTTTTTCCCATCCAAGTTCATGTACCCTTTGAATTGTATCCATGGACTCCTACCTTAAGAAATTCCTGTCTAGATTTTAAAAGACTTAAGAAATTTAACAACCAAATGCAATACATTGTCATTTAATGGATCCTGTTTTGAAAAAAACAAGCAATAAGCAAATGAAGATAAAAATATTTAAGTGAGGAAATGTGAATGGAATTTATATGACTGTAGGGAATTATTGTTGATCGTTTTGGGTGTGATAATGATATTGTGGTGGGCAGGAGAATGCCTTTCAATTTAGAAGTACATACCAAAGAAATCAGACATAATAGGTCTTAATGTCTTTACACGCGCGCACACACACACACACACCACACATACATATAAGGCGAATATAGGAAAATATTCAGTTGTTGAATCAAGATGATATGTAATATACTGTTCTTTCCCTTTTTCGTATGTTTGAAATTTTCATAATCAAACCTAAAATAAGATGATTTTTTAAAAGATTTTTTATGGTATAATACAGGTATGATGGTAAAGTGCATTACTCGTAAGTGTACAACTTGATGAATTTTTACATTCGTAGACACCCATGTACCCATACCAGATTAAGATTATAGAACATTTCCAGCATCCTGAAGTCCCTAATGGCCCTTTCCAGTCAATCCCCCCTTCTATCCCCATTAACCACTATCCTGATAAGACCATTGCTACAGTATCTCTTCTTTGTTGTCTGGCTTCCTTTACACAACATGACTTCCTCTTATATTAAACAAGTTTTTAGAGACCGATAATACCATGTTTGGTAAGGATGGGGGAAACAGGCCCTCTCTTTAATTGCTGGTTGAAATGTAAGTTGATGAAGCCTTTCATAAGTTTAAAATGCCCACAGTCTTTGACTCAGTAATTCTACATCTAGGGTCCTAAAAATATAAAAACAATGTGCACAAAGGTTTAGGCTGAAAGACATACGTTTCTAACAGTGAAAACTGAAGGCAAGCTAAATGTCCAGTAACAGAACCAGGGTTAGATAAATATGGTCTATTTATACTACAGTAGGTTATGAGTAATTAAAAATGTGAGATGGACACATATATAATTGGAGTGACCTCTAAGACATATCATGAATTTAAAAAAAGAAAGCACAGAACAATATATACAGTCCATTTATGGTAAAAGAAGAAAAAAAAAAAAAACAATTGGGGAGCATACGAAAATGTCCATGCAAAAGAACAGGGAGGTAAATGAGGGAAAATAAAAGGATTCCTCAAATTTTGCCCTATATTTTATACCTCTGAATTGTTGCATCATGGATGACTCAAATATTCAAATATTACTTGTTTAATTAAAACATAAAGCAAAAAAATTAACTTTAATATAAATGGAGAAAGAACACAATGAGGCTGCTAGGATACTCAAACAACTTACAATAGTAGTACCCTTGTTGGGGGAAAGGGCAGATAAGGGACTGAAGTAGGAAAGGGACTTTTCACCACCTTCATTTTTATATTAAATTTTTCTTTACTGAATTTTGAATTATTTTCAAATATTTTCTATTCAAAACGTTAAAAATGAAGTGTACTTCAGAGTTTGGGTGTGGTGGTGGGGGTCACAAAGAGGCCCTTACCCCTTTTTTTTGCTACTCTAAGTAGTACAGCCCAGATACTGTACACACAACTGAGTGAGGGTTCTTTGTGGGTTTCTGTGGTGAAGAAGGGGTTGTGTTAAAGGAAGACTGAAGGATAGCAGGCTCAGGAGAGGGTTTAGAACAGGCATGGAGACAAGTATAAAGTCTGGAGGACGGCTGGGGCCTGTTTGTGCAACGATTTAAAATGCCAGGCTAAGGACTTTGGGATTATTCTCCTTCACATTTGTTGAGCACCAGCTCACTGTTCCACACCACATTAAGCCTTTCCATGCAATTCTCACAGTACACCTATGGAAAGGGACCACTGTGTTCCCCGTTTTGCTACTGAGCAAATTACGGACTGCTTGAACAGGAAGCGGACGTGAGGAAATTCATTTAAGTTGTATGTGTATTCAATAATAGCTCCAAGAAATTAGGGGACAAAGATGCACAAATTGGGCGGGTGCAGAACCCCGACGTCGGTATCCTACGGTATCATTCACATTAGCCTCTTTCGAAGGCGGGCGGAACTCCATTACCTCAAAAAGCCAGAGCTCGACCCCCCCAGCCTGCCTCGTGTCTCCCTCTCCGTCCTCATCTTCTCGGGACCCGGGCTGGAGAAGGGGAGGCGCAGGACCGTCCCAATGGCTGTCAGTCCCACCAAACAAACTGGCAGTGAGCTTGCTAAACGACAAGACTGCTAGACGCAGCCTCATCACCTACCCTCTTCTGGCCAGACTGCTGGCCCTAAAGCTTTCGTAAGCAGATATAGTCGAGGATGCTATTGAAAGTAGGCTTCAGAGGCAGCCTTCTCTCAGGCCATTGCAAAGCACACATCACTGTGGCCCTACATTGCCCAAGGGCCTCCGCAACCGGGCCTTGCCCATTCTTTTTTTCCGGGTGAGGCACAGCCTCCCTTACCCTTGCCCGAAAGACACGCGAAGTCAAATTTAGGCTTTGAAACCCCCAGGCGGTCTGGGGGTGGGGGTGGGGCACAGTATTAGGGGGTGGGTGGCGGAAGAACCCCGCCCCCCGCGCGCCTAAAGCGCCTGTGACTACCAATCCTAGCGTGCCCGCCCCGCGCGGGCTTTGGGGCCCGTGCGTGGCGGGCAGCCGCGGGCTGGAGCGGCGGCTGCCCGGGTCGAGATGCTGTGAGATCTGCGGGCGCTGGCAAATCCGGCCCGGGATGTAGAGCTGGCGGTGCCTGACGGCGTGTCTAAAGCGGAGTTGGGGTGGGGTAGAGAGTAGGGGGCGGTCGCCAGGGGTGGTGGGAGAAGGAGGCGGCGGCAGCGAATCACTGATACAGGGCCCGACGCAGGACCTGAAGCCTAAACTCCAGGAAGGTAAGTCTGAGCCCCCAGGGAAAAGGGGTCTGTTTGTACCAGGGAGCGGGAAGAGAATTGCAATAGGGGCGGGGCAGGCGTGCTCAGCCATTGGTCGACTCGGCAGTGGGCCCCGCCCCAGAGCCAGCCTCCGGTATTGGTCCGGCCCAGCCATTGGTCTGGCCACAGTGGGCCGCGCCCCCTACCCCTCATCTCTCTAAAAGGAGCCCGAATTTGAACTGAGGTAAAATGGGTTTCTTGAGTCGGTCGTCTGCCGTTCTCTTGGTCAGCTAGCCTTCCGATTAAAATCGTTATTCCTTATTCTAACAACACCTCTCCCGATTTATTGGCCGTTCGTGGGGGGAGCAGAAGGCGCTAGGGATCCGTACCAGGCGCGGGAGAGGGAGGCAGGCTGGGGTGGTTGAGGTCTGGAGGGGCGGCAAGTGCTGTGCCCCAAGGACGCGGCGGACAGGGCTTTGTGCGGGAAGTCGCTTTGCGGCGGGTTATTTCGGTGCTTCGTGAGGGGAAAATACCTTGCGAAGCGAAAGCGTTAGGCAGGCGTTAGAGTGGGAGAGGGAGCGGCTGTTGTGTGGCAAAGCCTTGGTGCAGTGTGTGGTGGCGGTCTGAGGAAGAGGACCTGGAGAAAGTAGCCTGTAGTTGGGAGGCGGCGGGTGTGCTCCGGGGAAGTGAGGTAGCGTGGGGCGGGGGAGGGGAGGGAGCGGCGGCGGCGGTTTCGGGCGCCTGCGCGGGGCGGCCCACGGCTGGGGCTCCGGAGCGGCCGGGAGCCCTGAGGTGGTGGCGCTGTGCGGAGTCGCGGGGCCGCTGCAGGCGGGGTGGGCTTCGCGCCTCGGGGCGGGAGAACTGAGTTGTAAAACGGCCGGTGCAAGACGGCCACCCCGTCTTGGCCGCCGGCGCCTCGGTGCTCGGCTCCCGGCCGCAGGCGCCGCTGCAGGGCAGATGCAGCGCCCCTTCTTCCACCGCCACAGTCCGGGAACCGCTTCCCGGGCGCTTCCCCCAGCGAGGAGGGTGAGGACAGGAGAGAGAAAGCGCGAGCCTCTGGGTCGGCTTTGTGGTGCCTGAAGGCATCCCTTTGCTTTCCCAGAAGCCGAGTGCCAAGATCCTGTGGGCACCTGAGTGCGCCCCAGTTGTGTGGCTGCTTGTAAAACAATAAATAAAAACTACCTTAATGCGGTATTATGTGTCCATTTGTAAGTTCCGTTGCCTTGATGTCATCTTTTAAGTACAGCAGTTGTTTGACTAATTGCAATACTATGTGATGAACCGTGATTTGAAAGTTGAGTTTTTATTGTCTTTGATCGACATGTCTTGGCTGAAGGTAGAACCTGATTTCCAGTGGAAGATAGCTCTTTAATTTTCACAATTAACGCATCTCTTAATTTATATTAAAGTCGAGGCTTAATAGTAAACTAAAATGACAGTAAAATTCCGTAAGGCAAGCAAGAACATTTGAAAATTCCCCTTCATTATTACGGATGTATCTGTTAGTTACTATGGATGTCGAGACGTCTGCAAAAAATTGTAGGGATTTTCAAAATTTAATGTGTGTTAGAATTACTTTGAATCATATACAGAAAACCCAAGTATATTGTAACTTTATGGCATGAATATTTAAGAGGTTTCCAAGGGTGTTTCTGCTATAACTGACTCTTAATACCTGCCTTCTCCCACCCTGAGAAGCTGTGTGACTGCCTTCTGTGCATTGCCCTTTTTTTTTAACCAGCTGTTTTAGAGTGAGGATTCTTAATCTAGGGTCAGTGTTTATAATTCAGAAGACCGGTGAACTTGGACGGGAAAAAGGTTTTTTTCTATTGTCTAACTAAAATTTAGTATTTCAGTTATGAATGTAGATCCCCTCCCCCACAAAACAAAGCAAACCCAAAAAGCCCCACAGTAGTATTAGCGGTATGTTTTCAATCCCAGCATTACAGTTGTGGGAGATAAATTCAGATGTAATGTATGCTCTTCATTACTTTGGAATTGTGGTTGTTGCAGAAAACCGATCCCACGAGAAACCAAGCACCACACTAAGAGAGTTGGAGAACTCAGGTTTATTACGCCGGGGCACCCAGAAGAGCTAACGCTCCAAAATTCTGGGCCCCGTTTCCGACCAGTTTTCTCCTTTTATAGATTAAGACATACAGCTGCAGTTGGTACTAACTGAGTGGTTACACAGTTTCTATAAATTACAGGTGGTTACAGAACGCGGGGGTTGCTAAGGACGCCCGGGAGTTGCTAGGGGTTACAGGACGTGGGAGTTCAGACAAAGGCGAGCAGAGGCAGGAACAGTACATTTTACACTTATTCAATCATTTCTATGTAATTATTAACAGGCAGGGTTCACATAGCAGGCCTCAAGCTATAGATTTCAAATCTTCCTCATCATGGTAATTATTGGATCAGCAGGTAACATTTTACATCAGTTAAGGAGCTCATATAATACTATAGAACATGATATTTTAAATGTTTTGATAACTATTTCAATATAGTTGGTTTCCTTTGTAATACTGTTTTACGTGTTTGTAGAAAATGTGGACTTAAATTATCCACAACCTAAAATTTGAGAGTTATGTTTTATTTGGTGGGAATTTTTAGGACTTCAAGCCTGGGATGCAGCATCTCAAGTAACCCTGAGAAAACTGCTCCTAGGAGGTGAGGTGGGGAGCCAAGTTATATAGATGTTTTGCAAGAAAGGGCGGGTAATTGGGAACATCAAAAGATTATGGTTAAGTAAAGAAAACCAAATATCCCAAATTAAGGAATTGGGCACTTTTCTGTGTATGGGAAGATGCAAGAGTCTGAACTCACTGAAATCATTTCTTTGATATGTACCTCAGCTATCTGGGGCCAGTATCCTGTATTTTGACATCCTGAGTTTCCTCAGGGCTCACATAGGGAGTGGCTGCAGTCTGATGGCTGTTAGACGGCAGGCAGGTATTCCTTTCTTCCTGAGTTCCCTCAGGGCTCACAAGCTCACTTTGGAGGACTGCAAGTGCTGATGACTGTGACATCCTTTGTTTACTGATATGGCAGGAAATATTTTATTTCTCAAAAAATTCTGGGAAAAGGCCCAAAGGCTTAACCAGACTGTGAAGAGTCCGTGGCACAAAAGAATTAATCCCCACTGTAGGATATCGAAGGAAAATCACCCAGGTTTGGGACAGTTAAGGATGGCTTTCTGGAGGTAGTGCTTTAGTTCTAAACTAGAGGGATGGTAGAGTGAGAGGAGATAACAGCAAAGGAGAATCCATGTGCTGCTGTAGTGGTGAATTAGAAAAGAGTAGTAACCAACGTATCTGTAAGGTTTTGAAGCTACCCAAGAGTCTCTACACTTACCATCACTTTTCCGACAAGCTTCCTACTCTTGTGTCAAAGTTGAGTTGTATAACCATCTTTTAGAAATTATAGTTATTTATAAGACATTTTCAGAGAATGTCTTGTTAGGAAGAAGGAATATTCTCTTGGAACTAACAGAATTATGTTAAAACACTGCAGAAGAATTGAGCTTCTGTAATGGTGGAAATATGAATGATCAGAAATAGTTTTTTTTAATGATTCTTTTAAACTTGAAAATTTTTCTTCTTTAATAATAATACAACATATGTTAGCAGATTTTAAGCATAGTGACTATTTTGCACTGGACTTGGTCTTCCACTTGAAATGTTAAAGCATAAGGTGAAGAAAACTGTTGGGCATCTAGCCCATTGTCAGGGGAAAGACTCTTTTGGCTGACTGATGCTGGAGTAATGTTCCCGGTAAGCAAACCAGTGGGAGGATGGGGAATTGGAATCTCATCACCCTTGAATTTGAGAGCACTGGGCAAAATTACCTTTGTAGTTTGGTACTATTGGGTTGGCCAAAAAGTGACTTTGGTTTTTAAGTAAAAATAACACCTTTTTCATTTTCATTAAGAACTTTACTGAAGAACATATTTACCGTTTTGTTCTACTAACTTCTGCCATTTTTCAGCCAAATTCATAATTCCATCTTCCCAAAACTTTTGTCTTTTTGAGCAAAGAACTGTTCCAGGTGCCTTTTATAGTCATCCAGGGAATTGAAATTTGTGCCATTAAAGGAAATTTGTAAAGACCCAAATCAATGGAAATCTGAAGGTGCAATGTCTGGTGAATACGGCAGATGAATCAGAACTTCTCAGCCAGGCTGTAACAGTTTTTGCCTAGTCATCAAAGAAACGTGCAGTCTTGCAGTATTCTGATGGAAGATTATGTGTTTTCTGTTGACTAATTCCAGACGCTTTTGGCCGAGTGCTGCTCTCAGTTGGTCTAATAGGGAGCAGTACTTGTTGGAATTAATCGTTTGGTTTTCCGGAAGGAGCTCATAATAGAGGACTTCCTTCCAATCCCACCATATACACAACATCACCTTCTTTGGATGAAAACTGGCCTTTGGTGTGGTTGGTGGTGGTTCATTTCGCTTGCCCCATGATCTCTTCCATTCCACATTATTGTACAGTATCCACTTTTCATGGCCCATCACAATTTGTTTGGAAAGCGGAACATTTTCCTTACGTTTAAGTAGAGAATCACATGGGGAAATATGGTCAAGAAGGGTTTTTTTCACTTAACTTATGTGGACCCCAAACATCAAAGCGATTAACATAACCAAGCTGGTGCAAATGATTTTCAATGCTTGGTTTGGATATTTTGAGTATGTCGGCTGTCTCCCGCGTGGTAAATGTTGATTGTTCTCAATGTCTTGATTTGATCACTGTCAACTTCAGCTGATCTACCTGACCGTGGAGCATCGTCCAGGGAGAAATCTTGAGCACAAAACTTCACAAACCACTTTTGACATGTTCGATCAGTCACAGCACCTTCTCCATACACTGCACAAATCTTTTTTTCACGTTTCAGTTGTGTTTTTACCTTTCTTGAAATAATAAAGCATAATAGGCCAAAAGTGTTGCTTTTCCCCTTCTATCTTCAATATTAAAATGGCTGCACAAAAATTCACCAATTTTAATAAGTTTTTTTTTTTAAATACATGCTGATATGACAGTTGTCACAATAAAATGTAACAAAATTGTTTCGAATGAAGTTAAAGACAACTAAGCACAATGAGAGCCATCTTACGGAAAACACCGTGCGAACTTTTTGGCCAACCCAATAGAAAGGATTGAGAATGGAGAAAGTTTTAAAAAAACATATCTGAGGTTTGCTCCTTTCCCAATGAACACTTCCATGAAAAAATAGGTATTTGTTTTCCTGGGTCATACTCCTCAACTTACTGTATATATTTTCAACTGGATGTTAGGGCCAGGTAGCTAGAATGGAGGTCAAAGGGCCTTAGCTTCAGTGTAATTGTCTTTGGTGGCAGCAGCCTAAAGAAGGGAGAGGGGAGTAAGGTGATTTTCAGGGTGTCTTTAAAGAGTAACTGGAGACTTAAATTAGGCACAGCGTTCTGATCTTTGGTGTTGATGTTTAGGCCCTAAACCTTACCTATATCCCCAATGTCTCATTCTTGTCCACAGTATGCAGCAATGGCTCCAGTCCAGCTTTCTCTTGAGCTCCAGACATGTTACTCGACTTCTTACTAGATGGCTCCAGTTTGGATGTCCTGTAGCCCCTGTAACTTATTCCAAAATTGATCTGAAACCCCCTTCCTCCATTTCCTTTTCTCCCACCATTAATGCTCCCACCATGCTGGAAGTCAGTTTAAACTGTTTCTACTTTGGCTTAGCTGTCCTTCTCACTGCTTTTGATTCATACCTATTTCTGTTCTTATTCCTGGCTGTTGGGAGAAATCTTTGGTCTCCTCACTTCTAGTCTCCACTTTAAGTTATGCATAGGCCCAGCAGCCTTAGGCAGTGGTTCCTCAGAGTGGGCCACTGCACAAGAACTTATATCATGCTTCTTCAGTGCTTTTGTACCAGTTGTTTTCCTCAGCTTGGGCCCTTCCCTGTGACCTCCCCAAGTAACTTATCAGTCACTCTTCTTATTGCTTATGAAGACAGTTAAAATATGAAATCCAGTAAATTGTGCAAAACTATTTGGTTACATATCAGTGTCACCCATACTGCTCTATATAGTCTGTTCAGAATTGAGCTAGTAGGCTATTTTAATTTAATATTAGAGCTAAAAGAGCTGACTGTGTTGGCACTTTTGTTACCTCTGGGTCTGTTGAAGCCAAGTGAACTGAAAACAATGTGAGAAATCTGTGTCTTCTACAATCAAATGATATTTGGAGGTATTGCCAGGAATTGCCTGCCTGATTTGTCTAATGAGCAGGGATGGCTTCCAGATCTTATTCTAGTCCCTAATATTTTATTTAGTCTTGTAAGTCTTAATGGTAGGTTCAACATACAGTGTAAGTTCTGAAGGTTAGAATTCTTGTCTGGTTTTTGTTGTTGTTCATTGAAGCAGCCTAACACCCAGAATATCATTGAATACACTGAAGGCATGAACATAGTGGGGCCTCTTTAAAAAAACTAGCTGTATCTGATGCACATTGAAATTTTTATGTATAGAATGTTTTTCTTAGTTTAATTAGTTTAAGAGGGTTGGAAGAAGAGAAAGAACAAGTAGAGCCTAAGGTCCTAAACTTAACATTTCTTTAAATCCAAGATGTACATTGAAAAATAAACCAACCCTGCCAGTAGATAGCTATAGTAGATTTTATTTGCTTAGCAGGTGATACATGATTTTATTATTTAAATAGATTGATATCCTAATTGTTTTTTGTTGTTTACATCAGATACTAAGGTGTTTTTTTTATATTCAGGTTTGATCTGAAGTGTTGATGGATACATTGCCTTACCCACTTGCCTAATTTTTTGAGGAATATTGTAGTACAAGTGTGATGGCTCTCCCAGATGTAATATTTTTATATATGAAGAGAAATCACAACTAACCCAGTACTTTTCTTCTTTTTTACTTTTACAGGTGAGAGAGTGCTGTGCTTTCATGGGCCTCTTTTTATGAAGATTGGGTTAGCCAACAATTTCATTTGCTTTTCCCGTAAGCTGGTTCTAGTAGTGCTTAGTTGTCTTTAATCTCATTTGAAACAATTTTGTTAGATTGTATTGTGACAGCTGTCATATCAGCATGTATTTTAAAAAAATTTATCAAAATTGGTGAGTTTTTGTGTAGCCATTTTAATATTGAAGACAGAACAAAAAAAGCAGCATTTTCAGCATATTATGCTTTATTATTTCAAGAAAGGTAAAAACGCAACTGAAACGTGAAAAAAAGATTTGTGCAGTGTATGGAGAAGGTGCTGTGACTGATCGAACATGTCAAAAGTGGTTTGTGAAGTTTTGTGCTCGAGATTTCTCCCTGGACGATGCTCCACGGTCAGGTAGATCATTTGAAGTTGACAGTGATCAAATCAAGACATTGAGAACAATCAACATTTACCACGCGGGAAACAGCTGACATACTCAAAATATCCAAACCAAGCATTGAAAATCATTTGCACCAGCTTGGTTAAGTTAATCGCTTTAATGTTTGGGTTCCACATAAATTAAGTGAATAAAACCTTCTTGACCGTATTTTCACATGTGATTCTCTACTTAAACGTAATGAAAATGTTCCGTTTTTAAAACAAATCAGAGAGCTCTCTCACTCTCTTTCCACAAGGTAAGGACACGGTGAGAAGGTGACCATCTGCCATTGGAAGAGAGCCCTCACCAGAACCCGACCACACTGGTACTCTGATCTCCAGCCTCCAGAACTGCGCGAGATAAAATTCTATGACCCATTTCCCACTGTGTTCTCCTTCATACTGTTTTAATGTTTCACTCTGGCATGAAGTGCGTTCTCAGGTTTTTAATCTGTCAAAGCCTTGCCTTTGGGAGACCTCCATCTGCACCAGCTCCCTTTTTGCCTGCTGTGGGCCTGAAGTGGAAACAGAACGTTTCCGTTTTTTAAGTAAAGAATCACATGTGGAAATAAGGTCAAGAAGGTTTTTTTCGCTTAACTTATGTGGAACCCAAACATCAAAGCGATTAACATAACCAAGCTGGTGCAAAACACTTGATTTGGATATTTTGAGTATGTCGGCTATCTCCTGCATGGTATAATATCGATTGTTCTCATGGACACCAAGTAGGGAGAGGAGGGGTGGGATGAATTGGGAAATTGGGATTGACATATATACACTTATATGTATAAAATAGATAACTAATGAGAACCTGCTGTGTAGCACAGGGAACTCCACTTTGCTGTACAATAGAAACTAACAGAACATTGTAAAACAACTATATCCACCCCCCCAAAAAAATAAAAATAAATTAAAAAAATTAAGCCTTTCAACAACCCTGCAAGGGAAAGAGGAATTGCTTAATCACATGGTTGAGAAAGCTGAAACTCAGAAAGTAACTGGCCCAAGGTCACACTGCTAGTAGGTGACAAACCACTATAAGTGGTATAATAAAAGTATATTAATAAAAAGAAAAGCCTTTATGTGAACTCTTACTGATCTACTCAAATTATTTTATTTCAAGCATTAAAAATATTTTAAGCAACAAAAATATTTACAGAAAATAAAACCAAATTGTGATGGGCCATGAAAAGTGGATACTGTACAGTAATGTGGAATGGAAGAGATCATGGGGCAAGCGAAATGAACCACCACCAACCACACCAAAGGCCGGTTTTCATCCAGAGAAGGTGATGTTGTGTATATGGTGGGATTGGAAGGAAGTCCTCTATTATGAGCTCCTTCCGGAAAATCAAACGATTAATTCCAACAAGTACTGCTCCCTATTAGACCAACTGAGAGCAGCACTCGGCGAAAAGCGTCTGGAATTAGTCAACAGAAAACACATAATCTCCCATCAGAATACTGCAAGACTGCATGTTTCTTTGATGACTAGGCAAAAACTGTTACAGCCTGGCTGAGAAGTTCTGATTCATCTGCCGTATTCACCAGACATTGCACCTTCGGATTTCCATTGATTTGGGTCTTTACAAAATTCCTTTAATGGCACAAATTTCAATTCCCTGGATGACTATAAAAGGCACCTGGAACAGTTCTTTGCTCAAAAAGACAAAAGTTTTGGGAAGATGGAATTATGAATTTGGCTGAAAAATGGCAGAAGTTAGTGGAACAAAATGGTAAATATGTTGTTCAGTAAAGTTCTTGGTGAAAATGAAAAATGTGTCTTATTTTTAGTTAAAAACCTAAGGAACTTTTTACTGGTTGGATAATATTAAATTTCAATGGTTGGTAGCTTTAGTGAGAGCTACCTTTTTAATAGATTTTCATAGATTCATAGTTCCTTATCTTCTTTTTATGGGTGTCTTACTACTTGCTTAGTTGGTCACATAAGGCATTGCTATCTTGCCATTCATCTTACTGACCTATTAAAGGTCTAGTAGTTAGAAAGAACATTTGAGGGGAATGATAGAAGATTGACTACTTATGGGAGCAAGGTAGATTTTTGTAATTAATGACTTGTGAGAAAATATTGCCAAAGTCAATTTTATTTGCAAATATAATATGCTGAGTAAGCATTGCATAGTTATGTTAAAGGTAAAAGCTAACAATTAAAATGAGTGCATTTAGCTTTTATTTGTTGGATTGTCTGGCAATGTTTGAATCCTGGGGGACACTTTCCCTTTTCTCTGTATCAGTGTTGTGCTCAGGTAATAAAACTGATTTTACAATTAGCCAAAGATAAATGGGATAATGCATTACGAAGTCAAAAATGTTTTTAGTATTTTCTTTCTGGTAACTTTTTTAGCACAAATATTTAAGACATGTCAACTTTTTTTTAACAGTTGAAGTTTTTTAAAAAAAATGAACAGTATACTAAACAGTATAATATTTAGTTAAAGGTAATTTCTATGTGTGTTCTTGGTGAATAGTTTATGTCTGTGAAAATAGTCTTAATGATTTGAAAGTGTCAGTGTGACTAAATAACCATTTTCAGTATTTTTTACTGTTTTTTTTTTTTTTTTTTTTTTTAGGCCACACCATGAGGCATGCAGGATCTTCCCTGACCAGGGATCGAACCTGTGCCTCCTGCATTGGGAGCATGGAGTCTCAATCACTGGACTGCCAGGGAAGTCCCTATTTTTTACTTGTTTTGAATACATAGTAGATATATTCAGATAGTAGATGTATGTTTTTAAAGTTCTAAAATGGCTGAAATTGGATTCATGGCGATGGTCAAGAACTTTGTGTGTACATATATCTTAATGGTATAATACCAATACAGTTTGCAAGTATATTTTAAGTCCTATTGATCATTTATATCCTTGAATGTTATTTTTGTTGTATCAACTTCTGGCAAACTCTATTAGACTGGCAAATTTTTCTGCTCTGGCAGCAGAACAATTTAAAATGGTGATTGGAATAGCTTAAATTATTGTGGTTCTCTTGGTTTGCCTCTGATAAAAACTGGGTTTTTTTTAAAGATTTTTTTTGATGTGGACAATTTTCTAAAGTCTTATTGAATTTGTTACAACATTGCTTCTGTTCTGTGTTTTGTTTTTTTGGCTGTGAGGCATGTGGGGTCTTAATTCCCCAACCAGGGATCAAACCCGCACCCCATGCATTGGAAGGTGAAGTCTTAACCACTGGACTGACAGGGAAGTCCCCATGATAAAAACTTTTAAATCCAAAACCAGATAGTCATCACTTTTTCATAGTTAATGACTTCCTCTAATAATTCAATCTAATTTGTTTAGCTGCAGCCCCTATGGAAAACAGTGCAGCAGTTCCTCAAAAAATTAAAGAGAGAATTACCATACACTCCAACAATCTCACTTTTGGATACACATCCAAAAGAATTAAAAACAGGATTTCAAAGAGATGTGTGTACATCTATGTTCATTCAACATTGTTAACAATAAAGAAACGTGGTATATACATATAGTAGAATATTTTTCAGTCTTGGAAGGAAATTCTGACACATGCTACAACATGGATGAACCTTGAGGACATTATGCTAAATGCATTAAGCCAATCACAGAAAGACAAATACTGTATCATTCCACTCGTATAAGGGATCTAAAATAGTCAAACTCTTACAGCAGAAGGTAGAACGCTGATTTCTAGGGGTTAATGAGAGGGAGAAATGAGGAGCTGTACAGAATTGCAAGAGAAAGTCTTAGAGATTCTTGTACAATAATGTGGGCAGAGTTAATAATACTATACTGTACTCTTAAAAATGTTTACGATAGTAAATTTTATGTTACATGTTTTTACCAAAATTTAAGAATGTCAACTTCCTTGGATATTTGTACAACATGCATAGGGATGAAAATGTAAAAATCTTTTTTAGTTGTTAAGGGATCTAAGTATTTGGAGGAATGAACCATGTTTTTGGATTGGAAGTCTCAGTATTTTCAATTCTCCAAAAACTGATGTATGGATTTAATGTAACCTTAATCAAAATAGCAGTTTTGGGGGGTGGTTTTTGGTGGCACTTGAGAAGCCGATTCTAAATTTTATATGGAAATGGCAAGGACCAAAAATAGCCAAGATAGTCTTAAAGAAGTATTGGAGGAAAGTGGGAAGTTTTAAATTTACTATAAAACATACTGAGAATATGTTACTGGCACGTCTGGCTACATAATTCACAGGACCCAGTGTAAATGAAAATGCGAGGCCTTTCAAGAATTCCAAAACAGTAGCAGGCAAATATTAAATCAAATGCAGGGCTCTTCTGAGCTTGGGGCCGTAAGCAGCTGCATTGGTGGCAAGCCCATGAATTCGGCCTGATTATTGTCTCAAAAATATAGACTAAACCAATGGCACAAAATAGAGAGCCCAGAAACAGGCCCAGGCACATAAACTCATTTGACCTATGGCAAAAGGTGGCCCTACAGGAGCAGTGGGGAAAGGACAGTCTTTTCAGTATATGCTGACAAGAGAAAAATCCAAGTGCAAAACTGTATAGACTTGAAAAGATGAAAAAGTCCTTAAAAAAGGGAAGGAAATTCTAACACATGCTATTACATGGATGAACCTTGAGGACATGATGCTGTGTGAAATAAGCCAGATGCGAAAGGACTAGTGTAGTATGATTGCACTTACATGAGGTACTTAGAGTAGTCAAATACATATAAACAGAAAGGAGAAGGGCTTCTACCAGGGGCTGGGAGGAGGTGGGGGGATGGGGAATTATTACTTTAGGGGTACAAAGTTTCAGTTTGGGAATATGAAAAATCCTGGAAATTAGTGGTGCTGATGGTTGCAGGATAGTGTGAATGAAGTTAATAATTAGTACAGTAAATCCCATGTTATATATCTTTTAACAATGAAAAAGATGAAAAGCAAATAATATAGCTGTAGAAGAAAATATAGAAGAATAACTTCATGACCTTGGCCTACAGAAAGGTCTCTTAAGCAAGATTCAAAAAGCACTAATGCTAAAGAAAATGTTTGATGGCTTTGATTCACTTGAATTAAAGAACTTTATCAATGACACCATTAAAAGAGTGAAACATTAAGTCACAGAGTTGAAGAAGACATTTGAAACACATGTAATTGGCAAGGGGCTTATATCCAGAATATGTAAGTATATATATATACCTGTGCTTTAACCATGCAAATTAAAATCACAATGAACTAGCTCCACACAGCAAGACTGGCAATGCCCGGGGTTGGTAAGTGTGTGAAGTCACAGGAACTCTTAACACTGCTGGTGCTGTAATCACTTTGGAGAATGGTGTGGCGTGTCTTCTAAGCTGAAGATTTGCACACCCATGAGCCTGCAGTTCCTCCAGGAGCTACTTACTTGCTAGCATGTGTGTGTGTGTTGCAGCCAAATACATATGTGAGTATGTTCTTATCAATATGTTGATCATAACGTCTGCCATGGACTGAATGTTTGTGTCCCCCAAATCCATACATTGAAACTCAATCCCCAATGTGATGGTATTTGGAAGTGGGGCCTTTGAGAGGTCATTAGTTCATGAGGGTGGGGCCCTCATGTGGGATTAGTGACCTTAGACAAGGGACACAAGAGTTTCTCTGTCTCTGCCATGTGAGAACACACGGGAAGACAGCCATCTATAAATCAGGAAGATGTCCAGATGGCTTTCACCAGAACCTGACCCCTGACCATGCAGTCACCCTCATCTTGGACTTCCCACCTCCAGAACTGTGCAAAATAAATGTTTGTTGTTTTAGCCACCCAGGCTATGGCATTTTTGTTATAGAAGCCTAAACTAAGACAGCCCCCAAATGGAAACAATGGAAATGTCCATTCATAGTATAATGGACTGAAAAAAAAAAAGCATATTCATACAGTGAATTCCATATAGCAGTAATAGAATGAACTACAGATGCATCCAGCAACAGTGCTAAATCTTCAAAGTACATAATATTGAAAGAAGATTGATCTAAAACTGTGCATACACTTTTTGATTCCATTTATAGACATTACACAGACACGCAGCTCTCACCATCGTCAGTGGATGCAAGGAGCCTGGTCAATTATAAAGCCGTTTTAGGAAGGGCTTCCTGGGAATGCTAGGGGGCAGAAATCCAGGCAGGGGGCAAGGAGGGAGGAGGTCCCACTGTCATGCATCTGACTGGTGGCAACACAGGGCTTTGCTTGACAATAATTTGCTTAGTTGAACAGTTATATATTTTAAACATTTTTTCTGGATGTATATTATTCACAATAAAGAGGAAAAATAGAAATTAGAGCAAGTATGAAAACCCTTTCATGTAGTATTACTGGAGGGGGATGTGGAGTTGAAACTTTTTTCCTGGATCCTTTGTGTATTTGATGACCTCTTCCCCACCCTGCCCCCCTCTTCATCCTTCAGCATTTAGAGGAGCTCCTGTGCTAGGAGAGGGGACTCTCCTCACCACTGCTGCCTCACTGCTGCTGCCCAGGCAGACACAGCCTCTGGCCCACACAAGACACTCTGTGCCGGCCAGCTGAGCAAACCCAGCTCTCTTCCTTAGGGGTGTTTCCTTGCTTCTTCATAGGCAAGGAAGGTCATTCTATATTTTGTTTTTAATATTTTTCCCCTTGGTTTAAAAAAAATTTTTTTTTGAATCTTTAAATTTTTTTTTTTTTGGCAAGTCCGTTTTGATTGTATGCCAGATGTTGTGTATTTCACCAGGTTGGAGGCTTGATATTTTTGTATTCTGAGAAATATTCTTGAGTTTTTTTTTTTCTGTGATGCAATTAAGTTACTTAGAAGTTATTTGATCTTTTATGGTCTTGCTTTTGTGATTTGTTGGGTGACTTTGGAGCTGTGCTCAGTCTAGACCTAAGAGTCTGGGTTAACCCCTGAGCACTCTCCCTGATACCCAGTGAATCTGAGGTTCCAGTCTGGCTGCTGGAGCCCCATGTGGGCACAGGGCACTGGTCTCTCCCCACTTAAGGCACTCTTCACAGGAGCCTGTGTGTACCCCAGGGAACCCTCTGCAGATCGCCAGGGCTCTCTTGGCAGCGGTCTCCTTTTAGCTCCTCTGTCCTAAAAACTCTATAGCTTCCTTTATCTCCCTGGATGTCCAGCTTCATCTCCTGAACTTGGGGATCCCTCTCTATTCATCCAGGGGCGCCCCGGTGTCCTCTGCAGCCTATTAACCTCTCAGGCAAGGAGCAGGGCTCACCTCATCCATTTCCCATCTCCCAGGGACCACCATCCTTCTGTTACTGGGAAGAGCTAAATCAGACTCCATGTTAGATCAGTTTGTTTTACATTAACCTATGTATTCTATTGCTTTTGCTATAAGTAGGATGTTGCTTTATAGCCTGGAATATACAGGATAGCTCATTCTCGAACCTCTGACTTTTAAAGATATAACACTTTTCCATTCAAGTTGCAGAACAAAAAATAACATTCAGTCTTGTTGGAGGTTTACAGGAACATCTTGACCTGACCTGTGTGGACAGCTGCAAGAACAAAGGATTCTGTCAACAAGAAGTCTGCAACAACCAACAACACCCCCTTCCCTTTTTAGTATAAAAGAAGCCTGAATTCTAACTCAGGCAAGACGGTTTTTTGACAGACCCTAGCCTGCCATCTTCTCGGTCTGCTGGCTTTCCAAATAAAGTCGTGTTCTTTGCCTCAACACCTCGTCTCTGATTCATTGGCCTGTTGTGCAGTGAGCAAAGCGAGCTTAGAGTTGGTAACACTTCCTTGCCCAATGTCCTGTTGTTCACTGAGCTTGTCTGGTTGTGTTGGTCGTTTGGGGAGGAAGGGTAAATCTGCAGCTCCACCCTGGGTGCACCAGTGGAGGTTGGGCTGTACCCTGCGTGGGACGAGAGGAAGTTCTGGGCAGCGGGCATGCAAGCAGAGGTCTCAGAATTTCTCTCTGCTGCCTCTTTTCTCAGGCAGGAGTTGGGGATGGAGGAGGCCTGAGGAGAGAGGAGATTTCAGGGGAGAATGGAGAGCTAGTGGATCAGGGTATCCTACGTGATGCCCATCAGCATGAAAGCCAAGAAGCCCCCCGATGGGAGGGCCAGGCGAGCCCCGACACAGCCCTGGCTTTCAGGCCCCAGGCTGTGGCTCATGCCTGAGTAGTGTAACCAGGTCCTCGCTTTTGATCGCCAGGGAAACAGGATCCCCTGGGTTCACCTCGCTGAGATTCCCCTCCATAACCCTTCTTTCAAAGGAGCCCCTCTTCTCAGGCCCTGGTGCTGAGCCAATCTGTCCAAGGCCTTGCTGGTCTACACAGGGCCTGGAACCCTCTTGGCCTTGGTCCTGCAGGCCTCTATTTCACAAGCCTAGCGCAATTATTTGGGAAAAGCCAGAAAGCCTCAACAATTCTCTGTCCTGAAATTCTCGAGAACAATGTGTTTGTTTTAACTTGAACGTGAGCCTCCATGTGGAAAATCTAAGTGACCTCAGCAACTGTGCCCTCAACAGCAGTAAGGATATTCAAATGAACCATGCAGACCGCCCCACCCTTACTCTTCTGAACATCAGGATGTGCAGAAGCAGGAGACCCAACAGGGGCGTCTGGCCTCTGCTGGCTTCTTGTCCTCAGTGCCTCCACGACATGAGACAGGGCCCTGCTCCTCCTCTCCCTGGACCAACTCGTCCAGCCACTTGTCTCCTTAGAACACACGAGAGGCCCAGTCGCCCCATGCCAGACTGAGATTGCTGTCCTCTCAGGGTCTCCCTCTGCCCGAGCACACTGCAGGGCCCTGGAATGCCAGCGTTTTGCCTTCCTTCCTTCGCTGGTCTCTGGAGGAGGAAGAGGGGCATCCAGCCTCCTCTGCCCACTGTCAGCCGCCTGGCAGGCACTGGGGCTGTGACAGCCCAGTGCCCTGGTCAGCTCTGGCCTCTGTGGGAGTGTGTGCTTGGTTTCTTTCTGCTGAAGGTCAGAGGTGGGGATGCCCATCCAGCCTAGGGGCTTGGATTTTGGAGCATTCAAGGGCCCAAGGGAACGTCAGCTCAAAGACACACCCACACTGGGCACTCAGCCTGCGAGGTCTTCCCGAGCCCTTGGTCCAGATGTAGCCCGGCCCCTGCCTGGTTGGAGGACAGCCGAAGCTGACCCATGTCTTGGGTGCTGGGCAGTGGACGCTGGCCCCAGGCCAGTCCCCAGCAGCCAAGACGTGGCCACCCCATCTGCTCCTGCCCCTCCCACAGAGGATGCTGTTTGCCACCTTCTGGCTCTTAGCTGCCCTCCACCATGCAGGGTCCCCAGGCCCCAGACAGCTAGGAGACACAGCCCCTCACCTTTCTTTTCTGAGCACTTGCTCTATGCAGGGAAGATTCTATAGGCACTAAAAGAAGATGGAGAAAAAACCAATAAGTCCTACTGCAGAGAGATTATGCCTGTCAGAGGATGGAAGGCCAGTTATCATCATGATGGCTGGTACTGACATTGATGGGGCCAGGGCTACCACGCACAGGCTCAGTGCCTTGCAGCCATGATCTTGCCTCAGCTGGCAACTTGATTATCCCCATCCTACAGCTGGGGAAGGAGGCTCAGAGAGTTCATCAGCGTGCTCAGGCTCACACAGCTAGACACGCAGCTCCTGACGTGGTAAAATGCCAGATCGTCCCAGCAAGGGAGAGGCAGGGAGGGTGCACAGAGGAGGTGGCCTTAAGCTAGGCTCTGGGGATAGGGATGGGCTCTTGGATGGAGGACAGAGAGGAGGGGCAGAGAACAAACGGCACAGACAAATCAGGGTGCTGGCCACCCTGGTCAGGGTGCCTGGACCTGGGGGATGGCAGGGGCAGGATGGGCTCAGAGCTGGGTCCTGCAGGGGTACCCTCCCGGGTTGCAGGGGTGTGGAAGGGATTCTGCTAGGGAGTGACACCCTCCAGAGGGCTGGACCTGCAGGGGCCTGAAGCTGGTTTTGACGAGAAATCAAAAACAGATTTGTGGGTGAGTCAGTGGCTGGGAGCATGTGGAGAAACAGGCTTCTCGGAGGTCTTCCCTCGGCCCTGCAGACTACGCAGCCACCCACGCCTGCCCGCTGGCCCCAGACCACAGCGCTGGCTCGAGGACACAGCAAGGAGCAAGTTTGCTGGGGCTGCTGGGTGCCTTCCTGTGGGATCTGCCCTCACTGTTGTGTCTAAAGTGCTGGCTGGGGGTCAGGGAGGGGGCACTGGCTGAGGCTCCGTCTGAAACCTTGTTCCCAGCCACAGATAAGGAGGGCTGCTCGGAAAATATTCCTTTCCTGAGACATCGCAGCCCGGCCTCTTTGACTCACTCGGCCACTTCCTTCCTGTGTGTATCTTTCCTGGCTGACTGAGGGACAGGACGGGTTTGGGGTGTGTTGTTGTTACTTGTTTTAAGTTTTTGTCCATGTCTTGTTCCTTTGTGAGTTGCACGCTAAGGGGGGTGGGGTTGGGTTTAAGAGGCCTTTGTCACTGTAAAGGATGTTGGAAATGAGTTGAGTTTTCTTTGCAAGTTAAAACCTCTGCTTGTGAGAATGAGAAGAAAGGAGGGTCTCCTTAGGGCCACTCATAAGGACCTTCACATGTGCAGGTAAGGCAGGTAAGGAATGTGGAAGATCCTGGAAGCTGGGGTACTGGCCGCAGTCCTAGAGCTAAGGTTTCCTGCCTCCTAAATCCAAGCGCTTTCCTGGTCATCCATGGGCAATGTCAACACGCCCTCCAGTGCCTGTGGCGGCCGGCCACAACTCTCCTCAACCTTAAGAACCTGCGCTAAAAACGTCTGCTGCCTGTTTCCCGAGAAGCCAAGGGAGCTTTGGCTTGTTAGTTTTTCTTTCTCTTTAGGTAAACAGAATAAAAGAGAGTTTCTCCAACTTTCTTGGCTGTGATTCACAGGAGATAATACAACTCACATGGCAACCCCTTACAAGAGTTGACACGTATATATGTGCGAGTGTATAATGTGTGTACATGTGTATACAAAATACAAACATTTATCTATAATGGATACAGTTTTCATAAACACTCTCTGTATGTGCCCCACATTCACTCTACTTGTGCTACACACACATTTTCTGTATAAATGCATGCACACATACATATATGTGTATCTGCAACTGTTGCAAATTTTAGGAAACATCAACTCACCTTCAGTGTGATACACGTGATATGTGATCCACTCCATTTTCTGCTGGCCACCTCCCACTGAGCTACGTCCACACATTAGTGGGTCACAACCGATGCTTGGCAAGCACTGAAAAGGAAGAAGTTATGTTTGTAGGTCCCATAGTCCAGCACCCAGTCCCTGGGTTCCTGAATGCCACGCAGTCAGGCACACGCAAACTTTGGACCTGAGGGCAGGAAGGTTGGACCCTGCCCATGGGGCAGGCCTGGGAGCATTACCCTGGACTTGGAGTTTCCTAAGGGCCAAGTGTTTGGAGGGGTCTAGGTAGGAGGAACTCAAGGCCACACCTCCAAAGACAGGGGTTCACGTGGCAACATGTGGCACTCGGGGCACCTCTGAGCGAGCCCATGTTTCCTCTAAATGTGGGTGTTGGTGATAATGATGGAAGCGCAGCCAGCTCACCTCATGTAGTGGGAGGTGCTCAGGGTGGAGGTGCTTCTTCCTAATTCATGCGGGGATGAGAGGCCTGGTGGCCCTGCCCACCGCAGTGGGTGGGAGGAGTTGAAGGTGGGCGCAGTGTCAGTTCACCCAGGTGCATCCTGTGTGTTGGCGGGGGGTGGGGAGAATGACCCAAGAGGCTGTTCAGAGAGACCTTGTCCATGGTTGCTGTGAGCTCCTCGTGGCCTTTTATTCCACGCCAGGTGACAATGATGCCGTCTGAGAAAGTGCCCTTGGAACCCTTTCTGATGGGCCCTTTCCTGCAGGGCTCTGTGGCCAGTAATGGAACTAGATATCCAGCCGCAACCCTCCTGAAGCTCAGGTCCACCTGGGCTGCAGGGACCACAGATGCAAGCCTGCTGCAGGCCGGCCTCCTGGGGGGTTAAGTAACCTTGAAGGGGGGTGGTGCGGGGGCTGCTGGGTGCAGGCTGCCCCTTCCAGCTCAGCCAGATGTGTGGGTACCGGCCCTGGTTCCCAGCCATCCGTGGTATACTGGTTTTCCCCTGGGACCTGACATGGAGTGTGGGCAAGGGTGAGAGGCAGTGAATATTTATTATCTTTCCATGGAAAGACAGTCACTGGGTGACATTAGAGATACACCCAGCCGTTTAATGGCCGCCAGAGCTGCTGTGAGCTTTTATACCATTATTGCCCAGAGCGCTTGCCTGCACGGGAGAGGATCTGCTGGTCAGAGGGGGCTGGCAGGTGACCAGGGTGGGGAATGTGGGTGGAGCAGCTATCTTCCTTCATGCTGGGGTTTGCTCTGGGTGCCCCTGCAGCCATCTCCAGGTCCCCTTGTAAGGGACGTTCCCCTTGCCTTACAGCCCGAGTATCTGTGGATGAGGCAGGCCAGGGTGCAGCCCAGGAAACAGAACTGGCAGGAGGCAAGCCTGGGATCCTTTTCTACCTCAGCCCTGCTCCCTGCCGGGGCTTCCTCTACTGTTGCCATGTTTAGCAAATAAACATATAGGCTGTCCAGCTATACTTGAATTTCAAATACCAGAATGAATACATTTTTAGTAAACAGCAGTGTGGCATGGGTGTCTTGTATCTGGCAACGCTACCTCCTAGATCTTGGGCTCCATGGTTAGACCTTTGAAACCAAAGTCTGCAGGGGCTGAGGCTGCAGGCCTGAGGCAGCCAGGACAGGCCACCAGACAGCAGAGACCTTGTGCAAAGGGCAGATGTGGAAAGAACGGGTCAGAGGAGCGAGATCCCCAAGGCCCTGAACGGAGCCTGAGAGAGAGAACCTGTGCGTGTTCTGAGCCCACGAGCCCTCATGTGGGTGGCTGTGATCTCCACCCAAGCTCACTGGAAAGGGTCACTATTCCCCAAACCCTGTCCCTCACCAGCCCCTGACCTTGCAGTGGGGTAGTAGTCCCCAGATGGTTCCCCTGGGGGAGCAGAGGAGGCTTGCTCAGCTGGCCCCTGCGCCCCCTACATCTGAGGAGCTGGGGCTCTCTAGCAGCGGTGCCCCACTTCCTTTAGGTCCTGACCCCTGGAACCACAGGACATGAGATTGAAGAGGAAAGGAAGACTGGGAATGAGAGGGATGTCCCAGGGGTAAACACAGCCCTAGTAGGAAAGCCTGGGTCTTTCCTGCTCCCACACCCAGGCCAGGTACTTTTTTTTTTTTCTTCTTTTTTTCACTAACAGCTTGGCTTTAGGGAAGAGGAGGGAAGGCCCTAGAACCCTAGCTTCAGTGGAAGGAAGGATCTTAGCAGTACAGCCCAGCTAAGAAGAATTCTGTGTTAGGGTTTGGGGCCAAAGGCCATTTAGTAATTGTATTACTCAGGAACTCTTTTTGTCTTTTCGTTTGTAATTGCTTGAAGATACGGTTCAAATTAGCTTAAACAGAAAGAGGAAATTTATTGGCTGTGTAACAGGATTATTAGCTTCAGGCATAGTTGGATCCAGGAGCTCACAATGCATCCATAGTCAATATGTCAACCTCTCTATACATTATTCTATTCTGTCCCCCACCCCCTTCGCTTCTTCCTGGGGCCAGCTCCTCAACATGCTCAGAATGTCAAGCTGGCCAGCAACAGCTCCATTTAGACAAGCTGGAGCCTCACAGCAGAGAACTCAAGTCCTTGAGGCCACTCCGATTGGCCCCCTTGATTGTATGCCCAGCCCAGGTGGACCCCTATGCTAGGGAGGCAGAGCTTGGCCAGCCCAGGGTCAAGTGCCACTCCTGTGAGGGCAGGAGGGGAGAGTGAGTTGAGCAGACAGCCATGAACCTCTGCAGTGTACTCCCTGCTAAATTGTCTGCTCACTGTCCTAGTGCTTGTATTTCCAGCAGGGACCTCACCCAGAGAGGAAAGGGACAGCACATCTGAAACTGGATTCAGCTAATTCTAGGCATTTTACCCAAAACGTTGTTAAAGTGACATTTAACAAGCCAATCAGAAGGCTGTGCACTTATGTCTTTGACAGATGACTCAGGGCAGGGCCTGAGGAGTGAGCCAGCCTCCTGCCAAAGCAGAGTATAGACAGAGTTGGTCCTTGGGGCTCAGGCCCTTTGGATGGAGACTTCTGTTGCTGAACATCTGGTCTCCCCCTGCTTCCAGTTTCTTGGCAGTTGACACTGAGAAGTCCCTGACAGTCAAGGGTCATGTGACTGGTTGTGGATGTGAACTGTGAGTGGAAGGCTGTCTGTGACATCCAGGGCAAGGCATGATTCTCCAGGCCCTCTCCCTCTAGGAGGTCTCTAGGGGCGACAGAGTCACAGGATGGGTGCAGCTTGGAGGGCCACCTGCCCCTTGCATCCCTGAGAGTTGCCCAGATCTGAAGTGTACTGTGTGTGAGAAATAAATATACAGAAGGGACATAAACTTTTGCTGTGCTCAGACTCTAAGATCTGGGGCTGTTTGTTGCTGCAGCGTAAAGTGACCTCTCCTGACAAATATACCTTGACAGTCTTTTGGCCAATTTGAGATCTTGCTTTGCTCTGGGATGGCCCCGGTCTGGTCATTCTTTCAGTCTCTTGGGATTTACACTCCCGCCTTCCTTCCTCTCTATCAGACATACCTGGCTGGCTGATGAGGTGCTAATCTGAGCTGAGGTCTGAATGGCCTGTGAGGGTTAATCTTCCCCATCCAACATTCTCTCAACCTTAAACTCTAACCAAACCAAGCATCCTCTGCTGTCCTCTTCCCTGGATCTTTGCTGTCCCGGGCCTTTCTGTCCTGTTCCTATCATGGGGCCTTGCTGCCCACTTGGATGGGTGTGGTCATGCCAATCCCTTCACACCGGATCGGACTAGGCTCCTGGACCACCTTCCCCAGCATCTGGACCCCAGCCTGGACTCTCTGGCAGGCTGCGCTTGTAGACTCAACTTGGAACCACGTCTGTGCTCGCCTGTCGCTCCACAGACCCGGGCTCCTGGAGGACAGGTGGGGTCCAGCCTGGCCCCCGGCACCCAGGGACTTTCACCTGCGCGCCGACCCCACTTCAGCAGGACTGTCGATGCTCGATGTCTTTGGGCGAGTCAAAGGCACGAAGACGCCTCCTCCCGCCCAGCTCGCGGCTTTCTGGCGGGGGAGGGGTGGGGGTGCAGAACGCCTGGGGACGCCCTGAACCCCGCCACTCGCTCAGTCGCCCCTTCTGTGGCACATGCGGCCGCCTGCAGGCAAGGCAGCGGGTGGCCCGCGAGGACCCAGCCGACCTTTCCGGTCCTGGGAAACGCCCCGTGGAGCGAGCGGAAAGTTCAAGTCTGAGATAGCTCGGCGCCGGCGCCGAGGTCAGGGTGACCTGCCAGGGAGGGCGGCGCCCGCGGCCCCGACAGGGAGACGCCCGCACCTCCGCGCCCCCAGGCCTTCCGCCGCCCTTGAGTCCCAATGCGTCCCGCGCGCCCCCAGGCCCTCCGCCGCCCCCGCGCCCCCGCAGCCCCCCGTGGTCGCCGTGCGCCCTTGGCCCCGCGCCCTCGTGCCCCCGCCGCGACCCTCCTGGACCCCCCGCGGCCCCGGCCCTGCTGTGCTCCGTGCCGCGCACCCGGCCTCAGCTTCACCCAGAGCCTATTTTTAAACCTGGACGCTGGCTGGAGACCCGTTTGCAAAGACAAACCTTTAATAGGAAGAGGTGCAGGAATGAAAGAAAAAGCAAGTGCGGTTAGCGTGGGGACTACTCAGTGGCCAGGCCACAGAAAACCCTTGATGTTTTTTCTGTGGTTCAGCGATGGGGCAGCTAATTTCCACGTCATAGCACTTGCCTTGTACCGGGAGAGGCACGGGTGATGATGGTGATGGCCACTCCTGTTTACTGCTTGAGCACCTATGGTGTGCCAGGCGCTTTACCAACCACTTTATGTACATTGTCCCGGGGATAGAAACTGTTATCCCAACAACTTTTTTATTGAAGCATAAATAAGTCAAAGGCACTTAAATCTTTGCACAGCAGGAGATGCAGACTTAGTCATCTTCAATTTCAACATCAGTGCACTTTTCCCAGGTTGTGTGGCAAACCAGCCCCAAACTTAGTGGCTTAACAATGGCATTTATTCTGCTCATGAATCTGCAAAATTAATTCCCCTGGGGCTCAGCAGGAGGCGCTGTTTCGAAGACACGCACCTGCCCCCAGGGGGCGTTCTGCCAGGACAGAAATCTTTCTTTGGCTAGAGCCACCTAGGCTTGGTCGGGGGTGGGCAGGGGGGAGGGTGGGGGATGGAGGAGGGAGCTCACGGGTTGCCAGGGCCTGTGGAGCTATTCTGTTACCTCATTCTGTGCCCTTACACTGGGGAGAACAGAGATCACGAGGTGAGATCTGCAAAGAGCAAATGTTCCAGTCTGGTTATTCAGAGTTACTAGGCAGTTAGAGAGGATGAATGTAATTAATTAGGCTGACTCAGAAAGGGGGACACACTGGTGCCCAGGACGTCTTCACAACGTGGCTCACAGCTGGGTCTTGCATCTCCGGTGCCCTTGGCATCTCTCCTATGGGGCCCAGTCCAGGGTGTTCTGATTTACGCTAAACCTCAAACGACCCCAGCTGGCCTGGGGCAGGTGCAGGAAGGGATGGAGCTCTGAGAGGCCCAACTGGAGGCTCACAGTGGGGAGGAGGATGCCAGTGCCTGGCCCCTGGCCTCTGGCCTGCAGGATGAGCCTCTTCATAGAATAGGCCTTCATTTTATTCTTCAAAACTCAATTTTGTTTTTTCTCTTCTAACTCATTTACTTTTGTTTTTATCCTTTTGCATGCCTTTAAAAACACAGTCCTGGTGCCCAGCGAAGTGCGGGTGGCTGCTGCGTTCCCGTGTACCGTCGTCCCCGATACAGCAGTGCGGCCGTGGCAGAATCGCAGCCCGCGTGTGGCGGTCTCACCGATGAGGCCGCCCTCGGCTGCTGCTCCGACCCGGACCCCAGCACCAAGGATTTTCTCCTGCAGCAGACCATGCTGCGAATTAAGGATCCTAAGAAGTCACTGGATTTTTACACTAGAATTCTTGGAATGATGCTACTCCAAAAATTAGATTTTCCCACTATGAAATTTTCACTCTATTTCTTGCCTTATGAGGATAAAAATGACATCCCAAAAGATAAAGATGAAAGAATAGCATGGGCAGTCTCCAGAAAAGCTACACTTGAGCTGACACACAATTGGGGCACTGAAGATGATGAGACCCAGAGTTACCACAGTGGCCATTCAGACCCTCGGGGATTTGGTCACATTGGAATTGCTGTTCCTGACGTTCACGGTGCTTGTAAAAGATTTGAAGAACTGGGAGTCAAATTTGTGAAGAAACCTGATGACGGCAGAATGAAAGGCCTGGCATTTATTCAAGATCCTGATGGCTACTGGATTGAAATTTTGAATCCTAACAAAATGATAACTATTATTTAGTTCTGTGAGAATGCTGCTTTGAGATTTCAGTGAAGACATTTTGGAAGGTAAAAAAGAAAACAATGTGATTCAAACTATTCAGATAACAGAAGCTCCTAGGACTGATTGGTCATCGTCCCAACTGAAATTATTCTTAAGTCCATTTACCTTTCCTGTTTCAGCTATGCTTTTCACCTAACTATTCAGTCATTCTAGTTTTAAAGTAGTGCTTTGTCTTATGTCCTTGAATATAGTTGTATAACTTTACTTTTTTAGGCAATAATTAGAACAATTCCCTTCAGAGGTTGCATTTGCCTTCTATGTCGTGAAGAGGTACAAGTCTACAAGTCTGTCTTTGAATCATCATTTTCAAAAAGAAAAATGAAAAAAACACAACGTTTTTTTGTTGTGGTTACCTTTTGGGGTTTAGGCTCTTCAGAAGTAACTTTTCACACTGGGAGTAAAAGAGCCTGGGGATACCCTGGGGATGCCGGGTTGTCCCTGTGCAAGTGGTGTTTGTGTAACTTGTGAAGAGCCCCTACCCCAAGTTCTTCCAGATGCCAGTAATCATTCAAGGTAAATTATGTTCAATGATAACATAACTTAGTTATCAGAAATCAGCTCAGTGCTCTTACCTGCCATGAGTGACATTCTATATGAACTGATTTTGAAAATCTTTTATGGCACAGATAATAAGAATATCTAGTTTATGGTTTAACTACATTTGGATTTTCTGTGGACTCTAGTGGAAGACCTTTGGATAGGCCTTGCCAACTGTGCTTACACTGCTAGAAGCACTTTACAGTTCCTTTTTGGGTGAAATGGATTTATGTGAGCAATTCAAATAAATAGCAGTACTTATAGACTGAAATAAAATAAAATTTTAGAAAAAAAACCCAAAAAAACCAAAAAACCCCACAGTCCTCAGGACTTGCCTGGTGGTACAGTGGTTAAGACTCTGAGCTCCCGATGCAGGGGGCCCAGGTTTGATCCCTAGTCAGGGAACTAGATCCCACATGCATGATGCAGCTAAGAGCTTACATGCCACAACTAAGGACCTCCCCCCCTGCCACAACTAAGACCTAGCAACCAAGTAAATTTGAAAAAAAAAAAAAAAAACCCACAGTCCTCTTGTTTTATTTCTTCTTTTGAAGACATCTGATTTCTATTCATTTCTTCTTGCTTTGTGGTGAGAGCAGGTGGGGGCCAAGTCCTGGGAGTTTGGCTGGGCAGTTTTCTTTTCATTCCTGCCTACGTTAATTGCAGTTTCCATTTCTTCTGTGACTCAACATTTATTTAGGAGAGTGTTTTTATTTTCGGTTTCCAGTGGGTAGATTTTTAAGGTTGTGGTATGATTTGCATTTAAAAAATTAAAGTTATTAACTTGTGCATTTATTGCACTGAGGTTTTAGGACACCTGTACACTTTCTGCCTTTTGGTATTTATTGAGGTTTTCCTCTATGGCCCAATATGTAATCCTTTCTAAAAAAGATATTTATTTATTTATTATTTATCTATTTATGGTTGCATCCAGTCTTGGTTGCGGTGCATGGTCTTCTCTGTAGTTGGGGTGTGCAGGCTCCAGAGTGCATGGCTCTGTAGTTGCGGCATGCAGTCTTAGTTGCTCTCTAGTCGTGGCTCATGGGCTCAGTAATTGCGGTGCACAGGCTTAGTTGCCCCGTGGCATGTGGGATCTTAGTTCCTTGACCAGGGATCAAACCCGTGTCCCTTGCTTTGGAAGGCAGATTCTTAACCACTAGACCACCAGGAAAGTCCTGTAATCATTTTTTTTATAAATATTTCTTGAAGGCTGGGAAGGAAAGTGGTCTTTTTAAAAATAAAATTTGATGTAGATATGGCTCATGGGTCGCCAAGCCTATGACCACAAAGTAATAGGCAAGTCCTTTTTATACCTAAATTATGCTCAAATTATGAAGACACAGTGCACCCCCACCTCCCATTGCCAAGGACACAGACCTCTGCAGAAAATGGCCTGTCTTCCCATAGCAGTGGAAAGACTGATGGGGTCCATCTGTTCTAAGCCACACTTAGTCACCTGGATAAGGCAGAACTCCCCTAGGGTACCAGTCTGACCTCCAAGACTTTGTCCTCAAAGGTTAGGTGACCTCTGACTATAACCCCATGGCTCAGGCATTTTCCAGATTGCTCCAGAAACTTCTATTCCTCACTCCAGCCCTCATTCTCAGCACTAAGAGCTTAAACCCAGTCTAGGCACCGGGAAGGGGCATCTGCCCTGGTGTCCTCTCTACTCCACATACACACCAGCCCCCCTAAAAAGGCTCCTGGTCCCCAAATAAGTGCCTCCATTAAAAAAATAGAAAAGTTCACATGACAATGGATGTTTCTGAACAAAGCTTTATGGTGCTGTAGAAGAGGTAGGGTTGATTCAGAATCACTGATGATGATTTTGCAGCCTGTATCAGTACTTTATTTTTATTGCAAAATAACATTCTGTTGTATGGATACACCAGATTTTATTCATCCATTCTTCAATTGATGGACACTTAGTTTGTTTGCCTATTATGAATAAAGCAGTTATGAACATCAGTGTATAAGTATTTGTATGGGCATATGTTTTCATTTTTCTTGGGAACAGACCCAGGAGTGGAATTGTTGGGTCACGTGGGATCTCTACCTTTAACCATTTTGAAAACGGCCAGACTGTTTTCCAAAGTGGTGGCATCATTTTACACTCACGCCAGCAGTGCATGAGGGCTCCGATTGCTCCACATCCTTGTCAACACTTGTTGTGATCTGACTTTCATCCTAGTCAGATCTAGTCTGGTAAGTGTGAAGTGATATCTAATGGTGGATTTCATTTGTGTTTCCCTGGTGGTTAATGGTATTGAGCATCTTTTTATGTCTTCTTTGTTTATCTGTTCAGATCCTTTGCCCATTTTTAATCGGGTTATTTGAGGTTTTTGTTGTTGAGATGTCATAGTTCTTTATGTATTCTAAATGCAAGTTCCTTATCAGATGTATGGTCTGCAATTTTTTTTCCCTCCCATTCTGTGGATTGTCATCTTACTTTTTCATGTCCTTTGAAGCACAAAAGTATTTAATTTTGTGAAGTCCAATTTATTTTTTCTTTTGTCATCTTTGCTTTTGGTGTCATATCTAGCCTAACCCAAGGTAATGAAGATTTATTTCTGCTTCTTTCTAAGAGTTTTATAGTCTTAGGTGTTTCATTTAGTTCTAGGATTCATTTTGACTTAATTTTGTATATGGAGTGACATCTCAAGAACAAAAGGGCCTTCAACTGATTGGATGAGTCCCACCCACATTATGGAGAGTAATCTGCTTTACTCAGAGTCTACTAATTTAAATGTTAATCGCATCTAATAGTGATCAAGACAGTATGGTACGGGCACAAAAATAGAAAGGAAGATCAATGGAATAGAATAGAGAACTCAGAAGTAAGCCCAAACACATACGGGCACCTTATCTTTGACAAAGGAGGCACGAATATACAATGGATAAAAGGTAGCCTCTTCAATAAGTGGTGCTCGGAAAATTGGACAGCAACATGTAAAAGAATGAAATTAGAACACTTTCTAACACCATACACAAAAATAAACTCCAAATGGATTAAAGACCTACATGTAAGACCAGACACTATAAAACTCCTAGAGGAAAACATAGGCAGAACACTCTATGACATCCATCAAAGCAAGATCCTTTTTGACCCACCTCCTAGAATCATGGAAATAAAATCAAGAATAAACAAATGTGACCTCATGAAACTTAAAAGCTTTTGCACAGCGAAAGAAACCATAAACAAGACTAAAAGGCAACCCTCAGAATGGGAAAAAATAGTTGCCTATGAAACAACGGACAAAGGATTAACCTCCAAAATATACAAGCAGCTCATGAAGCTTCATACCAAAAAAGCAAATAACCCAATCCACAAATGGGCGGAAAACCTAAATAGACATTTCTCCAAAGAAGACATACAGATGGCCAACAAACACATGAAAAGATGCTCAACATCACTACTCATCAGAGAAATGCAAGTCAAAGCCACAATGAGGTATCACCTCACACCGATCAGAATGGCCATCATCACAAAATCTGGAAACCACAAATGTTGGAGAGGGTGTGGAGAAAAGGGAACTCTCCTGCACTGTTGGTGGGACTGTAAGTTGGTACAGCCACTATGGAAAACAATTTGGAGGTTCCTTAAAAAACTACAAATAGAACTACCATATGATCCAGTAATCCCACTCCTGGGCATATACCCAAAGAAAACCATAATCCCAAAAGAAACATGTACCATAATGTTTATTGCAGCACTCTTTACAATAGCCAGGACATGGAAGCAACCTAAATGCCCATCAACAAACGAATGGATACAGAAGATGTGGCATATATATACAATGGAATATTAATCAGCTATAAAAAGGGATGAGATGGCGCTATATGTAATGAGGTGGATAGACCTAGAGTCTGTCATACAGAGTGAAGTAAGTCAGAAAGAGAAAGACAAATATTGTATGCTAGCTCACATATACGGAATCTAAAAACAGTACTGATGAACTCAGTGACAAGAACAAGGACGCAGATGCAGAGAATGGACTGGAGAACTTGAGGTTTGGGAGGGGGCGGGGGGTGAAGGGGAAGCTGAGACGAAGCGAGAGAGTAGCACAGACATATATATACTACCAACTGTAAAGTAGATAGCCAGTGGGAAGTTGTTGTATAACAAAGGGAGTTCAACTGGAGGATGGAAGATGCCTTAGAGGACTGGATGGGGAGGGTGGGGGGGGACTCGAGGGGTGGGGGGAGTCAAGGGAGGGAGGGAATACGGGGATATGTGTATAAAAACAGATGATTGAACTTGGTGTACCCCCCCAAAAATAATAAATAAATAAATAAAATTTAAAAAAATAAAAATAAAAAAATAAATGTTAATTGCATCTAAAAATATATTCATTCACACACACACACACACACACATGTATATAGATATTTGGTGTAAGGTATTGACTCATGCAATTACAGAGGCTGAGAAGTTCCATCATCTCCCATCTATAAGTTAGAGACCCAGGAAAGTTGGTGACGTAGTTTGAAGGTCCAAGAGCTGAGAGTTCTAGTCCAAGGCTGAAGGCCTGGGGACCAGCAGCACTGAAGGCAGGAAAAGATCAACGCCCCAGCTCATGCAGTCAGGCAGAGAGCCAACCCAACGTTCCTCTACCTCTTTGTTCTAGCGAATCCTCACCAGATTGGATGATGCCCACCTAAATTGGGGAAGACCATCTGCTTTGCTCAGACTCCCAATTCAAATGCTAATAATCGCTTCCGAAAACACCCTCGCAGATACACTCAGAAGTAACGTTTAGCCAGATAGGAGCATCCTATTGATCTCAGGTGGCCTCGGCCTGCAGTGGCTAGAAGCAAGGTTTCGGTTTCCGGCCAGAGACTGAAGTCAGGCCGTGGCAGTGAGAGTGCTGAATCCTAGCCACTACACCAGTGGCAGTGACAAGGCCCTGGCAGAAAATGAATTTCCAAGAAGAAACAGAAAGTAGTGAAACAGGTAAAGTGTTTATTAGGAGGAAGAAGAGTATGTGTGGATAGACACACGGATGGGCTCAGAGAAAGAGAGAGTCGTGCCCTCATGGTAGTTTGAATCAGTTATGTGGGGCATTTCCTCTGGATTTCTTTTGGCAAATCATCTTGCTTTGGCTGGTTCTGAGTCTGTATTTGGTTTATCTCAGGGTTCTCCCATGTGTGTGAGCACATCTCCTAGCCAAGATGAATTCTAGTGAAGAGGCCTATGGGTGGGTTGACATCACTCCCTTTTTGACCTCTAAGGAGGCTTTCTGTGCATGTATAGTTGGGAAGGTAGATGGGAAGTTCTCCTTGACCTCGAGAATGAGAAATATGTGGTCTCTTTTATCTGGGCAGGGCTCAGCTCTTCTCTCACTCCTGCTGTTTTGGAATATCTGTCCAGAGGGGAGAAACTCCAGCTGCTCAGCCTGGGACCCATCTATCTCCTGCCTCACTGTGGCCCAGTCAAGGTGATGCATACAATTAGCTATCACAATTTTCATTCATTTCCACGTATTTTAAAATTTCCAGAGAGACTTCCTCTTTGATGCATGGATTGTTTAGAAGTGTGTTGTGTAACTTTCAGTGTTTATACATTTTTCTGTTGTGTTTTCAGCATTGAGGTGGAGCCTGATTCCATCTTGATCAGAGGACATCCCCTGTATGACTGTTTGCAAGTTTTAAAAGAGCAGATTGTTCATCTGCCCAACCCCTCGCTCTTCAAACGTGACCAGAGACTCTTGTTCTGTAGGAGGAGATTTC
The DNA here is from genome assembly GCF_030028045.1 of Hippopotamus amphibius kiboko. Classification (NCBI taxonomy): domain Eukaryota; kingdom Metazoa; phylum Chordata; class Mammalia; order Artiodactyla; family Hippopotamidae; genus Hippopotamus; species Hippopotamus amphibius. The sequence continues at coordinate 218,334,143 of NC_080187.1, forward strand.
AGGTCCACAGGGTGGGAAGCAGTATGGTCTTCATGAGGTCCAAGAGCTGTCATTGTGTCCTCTCTACGCAGCCTCCAGACGGTGCTGGGTGAATACAGAACCCTGGTTGGCAGGGCCCAGGTGAAGGGTCTGATCACCCGTGTGGCCTGAACCCACCAGTATCAGAACGGGGCTGCTAGGCCACACAGTGTGTCAGGCTCGGGCTTGGTCTGTGCCAGCAGCCCACACTCAGCAGTGAATCCAGGAGTGGAGGGAGCTCACCCTGGGTCATTGTGAGACAGGCTGGGACCTGGGACGCGCGGCCCTTTGCTGCAGTGCTTGCACCTGGACAAAGGTCTCCTCGAGCAACAGAATACAAAGAAATTATAAGGGACTAAAAGTAACTGTGTGCCTGTACAGTTGGGGCAAATTAGGGACAACAAGATACAAAAAGACCAGAAAGCCCACCTGCCCCTTCTGCAGAGCCAGGGTGCAAGAGTCGGGTGTTGGCAGCAAAAGCAGGGGGTCAGGACCAAAAGCAGAGTACTGCGTGTGGCCCCTGCACATACCACCACCAAGGGAGTGGGCAGATCACCTAGGCCACCTCTCTGGCCCGAACCCTGGACACATCCCTACCCTCACCCCATGTAAGGAACCAGCTCGCCCCCCACCCCTCAAGGAGAGAGCTAGCAAAGGAAATTCTTACTTGTTCTCCCTCCCCCCAATGCAGCAGGGGCCCCAATAAAGCCTGGCCTGAATTTCTTGTCTGGCCTCTGATTAATTTCTATTGATTAAAGAGGCCAAGAAGCCCGGTGGGTAACAACTGGAAGCAGCACACCCACAGGCCCCGAGGCAGCAGGAGGTACGCGGGGTCCTGGCTGGAGGCCTCCGCTCCCCTCTAGGTCTGCAGGTGGGTCCCAGACCCGATGGCCTAGGAATCCCACTCATGGCTGCCCACTCCCCTCACCCCCCGTCCTGGGCGACTTGGCCCAGGCAGGGGTGCGGAACGTGAGATACAGAAGACAGGCTTGGTTATGGGGCCAGCTTTGGGAGGGATGAGCCAGAACTGGTGGGGCTAAAGATGGAGGTTGGGGCATCACACTTGCGCTGGGCCCCACGCTGACTCCACTTGTTTTCTAAGTGCAAAAAAATGCCACTCTTCCCACCCTAGTCCTAGAGCAGCTTGCAGGGACTGCTGTGCCTTGGGCGGATGGGTCAATAGGCAGATGGGACCCGATGCCCCTTTCGGTCCTCGCAGCCTGGCCCTGGGTGAGGAGAGCTCGGGGGGCGTCAACACTGCCTCATCTGGAAGCCGCGTGTTTCTCCAGCAACAACCGCCCACCCCCGCCCCCACCCCCAGGGTGGTGTGGGTACAGGCAGCACTTGTCATCTCTCCAGGGGACCCTGGCCCTGCTCCTCTGGTCCCCACTGGGGCACGTGGCTGAGGTTGGTGTCTGCGTGGCTAGTGTCCGGCCACTCTTGGCTCTGTCCACCTCCAAGCGCTGTGGCACCAGCAGTGTCATTCAACGTGTGTTTGCACACAACGGACTCAGTGCTTCCATCTGGAGGATTTTATCCTGCCAAGGTACTCAAGATTGAGTGAAGACAAATGACAAAGTTGGGCTGGTGACCAAAGAAACACCTGATGCTCACTAAACGGCACAGTTTCAGTCTAGGATTGTCCGCTCACACAATGGCTTGTGTCTGCTGCCAGAAAGCAGGATTCTGCTTTTGATGTCGACTTTGATATGTGCACAGTCAGCCGCCACAGGTGTGGAAGCACTTGCCCGGGCGTCCTCATCCAGGCTTACGCGGGCTGGACACCCGGCCGACACACGCACTCTACGGACGGCGGCGGCTGCCTTGGGGTGTGGGTGTCAGACCCCAACTCCCTGCATCACTGTCTCCTCTCCCTAAACCAGGATTCCATCCCTCTTAAGTCTGCTTTCCATGTCCTTCTATCACGCATCTTTAAAATCTGTTCACAACTTTATCAAAACATCTCTTTGGGAAGAAGTGAGCCTGGGAAGAAAGTGTGAATGATGAGCCCTGTTTTTCTGAAAGACCCTCCATCTTCACTCCACTGGATGCAAAGTCATTTTCATGAGCTGCTTGGGAATTTCCTGTTTATTTACCGGGGCTTCTAGGCAAACCCGGACTCCATCCCACACGGCACGGCCAGCAGCTGCTTTGGTCTGAGGAGCCATCTGGGCCAGAGCCAAGAATGACTCACCTTAAACCTTCCCATCCCAGCGGGCCCTGCCCACAGCGGGCCCCAGACTACTGTAGATGGAGGCGCTGGGTGCCTCTGGACCAGAGGGAAATCCCCACAGGATACCTTCCAGCAAGAGAGGGGCAAATGGGATCTCAGCCTGCAACAGGGCAGGCCTGTCCCCCCCCCCCCCCCCCCCGCGCCAGCCTCCCACAGGCAGAATTGAAGGGGCAGCTGTGGAAGAAGAAATGTGCCCCCCCACCACAGGCACAGTGTGCCCGCAGGAGACCCACACACCCACAGATACCTCCCCGATGCAGACACACCGCCAGGCGCAGACACACCGCCAGGCACGGACACACACACACACAGAGGCACTCACTCTGCTCAGCCAAGTCCTCCGAACACTCATTTCCTATTCTGTGAAGGCTGCATCAGAGCCCGGATGGCAGCCCCCCTGCCAGGCCAAAGACCAGGGACTCTTTTCTCTCTGGGGTCGACAGGCTGTCAGATGTGCCACCCTCACACCCATGTCCACCCTGGGAACAGGGGGAGGGTTGGTGCCCTCCCCACCTGCTGCAGAGGCCTCCAGAGCTCTGTCTCAGATCCTGCTCTTCTGCTCTGCCCATCAGCCCGTTTCTCTGACTTGAGTAGGTGAATTCCCAAAATTAGGAGGGAGTAGCTTCCGTGGTCCAGGGCTGTGGAGGTCAGTGCACTAGATAGTCCCTCTGAGCGTGGAGCCAAGGGGCCCCCCAGCCAGTGTGTCCTGGGCCACCCAGCCCCTCTTGCCCCCCAGCCCCACCAAGCCCACTCAGCCAGCAGGCCTGTCACAGGCCAAGCCCTCTGGCGATGGGTGACCAAGAGTGATGGGTTCCCTGCTGTCCTTTTCTTTCTCCCAGATTTGCTTCCCATTCAAGAGAAGGCCCACAACTCAGGGGAGTTGGACACGGGGTCATGAATTCTGGTGATAGAGTTTTCATGATGGTTTAATGTCAGCATAAATGGGGAAGGGCCCTTCTTCCACCTCCATGCCTGGATAGTTGAAGGGGACATCTGTCTCTCCGGGGTTTCTAGGCTGGGCTTGCCAGAGAAAATTCTGGGTGCCCACATACTGTGGACTCAAAATTTATGTGGCAACCCTGCCTCGCCTAATTCTTATGTTAAATCCTAATCTCCAAGGTGATGGCAAGAGGAGGTGGGGCCTTTGGAAGGTGATTAGTTCATGCGGGTGGTGCCCTCATGAATGGGATTAGTGTCCTTATAAGAGACCCCAGGGAGCTCCCTTGGCCCTCCTGCCAGGTGAGGACCCAGGGAGAACTTGGCTGTCTATGAGCCATGAAGGCGGCTCTCACCACACATGAACCTGCCAACACCTTGATCGTGGGACTTCCCAGCCTCCAGGACTGTGAGAAATAAACATCTGTTGTTTACAAGCTGCCCAGGCTATGGTATTCTGTTGTAGCAGCCCGAACAGACTCCTACACCAGTTGAATTTGAATGGAAAGTCAATGAAAAAATTGTTTTTAGTGTAAGAAAGTCCCAAATATTGCACAGGGCATACTTATACTAAAATATGTATTGTTTACCAGAAATTCAAATTTAACTGAGCATCCTATATTTTATTTTTTCTTTCTAAATCTGGCCACCCTGCCCAGACCCTTCTGTCTGAGGCTTGCTTTTCCTCCACAAAGCAGCTGACTGGGGGATGCCATGCAGGCCTCTTCCTGCAGGACCTGCCCTGAGAGGAGGTGTCTCCTGGTGGGTCCTCTCCCAGTGTCAGTCCTCCCAGCCCTGCTGGTCTTCACTGTCCCCAGCTTGCCCTCCCCACTCCCTCCCGCCCTTGGCCCCCTGGGCCTTGCTTCCAGTACTCTGGAAAGGTGCCCACCCCAGGCGTTCCTTCTGCCCCTGCCCAGCCTCTGGCTCCTTCACCCTCTCTGTGCTTCTCCCCCAGCAGAAGTTCACCCATCACTTTCTCAGCTCCAGGCCAGGTGGGGGGGAGGGGGAGAGGGGGTGGAGGTAGCAGGACCACAGGGCCCTGTACTCAGGAGCTAGAGTGCCAGGGTGGAGGCTGGGCACTGGGAAACATTCCAGGGCTCTGCCCCTGGTGATGAGCTGCCAGCAGATCTGTTTCCTGGTGAGGGCCTGCTTCCGGTTTGTGCTGTCTTCTTGCTGTGCCCTCACGGGGGTGGGTCCAGGGGGTGGGGGTGGGGGGGCGAGAGAGAAAGAGAGAGAGAGGGAGAGAGAGGGAGAGGAAGAAGCTCTCTGGCCTCTCCTTATAAGGACATTAATCCCATCACAAGGCTCCCTCTCATGATATAATCACCTCCCAAAGGTGCCACCTCCAAACAGCATCATATTTCAACATATGAATTTTGAGGGGGACACACATATTCTGTCAATAACCATCTACAACAGAAGGCAAAGACAAAGACTTCCATGGTGATCCATTCGGTAAGACTTTGTGCTCCCAGTGCAGGGAGCCTGTGTTCGAACCCTGGTCAATGAACTAGATCCCACATGCATGTCACAAGTAGGAGTTTGAATGCTGCAAGTAAGACCCAGCACAGCCTAAATAAATTTAAACAAGGGGAGAAGGATGTCCACTTGCAGCATCCTATGACAAAATAAAAAAAGAAGGCAAAGACAGAGGAGCCTCACATCTATTACCAGACAGTTTTCGGGGGACAGGGGTCACCAAAAAGTGTTCCTCACAGCCAGGTTCTGCCAGGAGCCCGGTGCCCTCTCCTTACTCACTGTTTTCTCTGTCTACTCTTCAGCATCCGGAAGCTCAGCACGCCAGCAGGAGTGGGTGCCTGGTGGGTTTCATCTATGGGCACAGAGCACCTGCAGTATGGCTATCAGAAACACAATACCCGCGACAGCAAACAATCACAGCATTAACCAAGGGGGAAAGGGCCCGAGCACTTTTGAGGGGCTGGTGATGGTGGAGAGGTGCCTTAAAAATATTCAGTGGGGCCCTAAACCTGAGACCATTAAAATCACTTTGAAAGCATTTTTCCTCTGGAGGCCGTTGTTTTGTGATTATATCTATTGCATCTCTCTTTGAGGTACCCAGAAAAGGATTTTTTAACACATGGTATTGAAAAATCTAACTGATGGAGTTGATTATTTTTAAATAAAAAGTTGTTTTTGAAGTGGACTTGTTTGATATAATTTGTTTCTCAGCAGGGAAGTGTTTGGATCACGCATTTCCCCAATCACTTGTTGGTGGCGAAAAGACTGGGCTTTATTTTGTCATAAACAAAATGTTAAGCGTTGAGTCCAGACATCTGATTTAGTTACTGTTGGGTGCACCGTAGTTACTGTTGGGTGTGATTGTGGATCACACACTATAGCAAAATCTAGAACTACAGAATTGGTCAAGGCATCAGATTTGAAAGGAGATGTAAGTGGTTGGTTTGCTAAAGATAATTTGCAAAGTGTTTTGTCCTCTTCTGTGTAAAGGAAACAACAGGATGAAAACCCTGTTGCGGGTTTCCTGGCCTTCATGACACCTCAGGAGAGGAGAGCTTGGGGGACCATCCTTCACAGTCTCCCCAGAGCCTCAGGCCCTGCGTGGTGGCCCCGACCACCAGGGGGCAGCGCTGGGCTGGTTGTGGCTCCAACGCCCCCTCCTGGTCAGCCCTGGGGAGGCAGGCTGGTTACCTTCTCTCTTCCCCAGAAGCAAACACAAAAATCACATGTAGTCTCCAGCTGGATTGCGTGTGAAGGGCAGAATTAATACATTTACTACTATAGAAGTTTAAAATGATTAATCAACAGATTTAGAATTAGTCCCAGATCCAAAGGACATGTTAGCCTGCCATTTGGGTCAGTGTAATTTACACTTCCCAGGACACTCAGCCTTTTTCCTTTACTGGCTTCCAATCTATCTTTAGAAAACAAAAAGCAGTCAAAAGCCCTCCAAGACTGAATTGAAGGAAAAAATTTTACTTTCTGCATTTTCTTATCATCATATGGGTCTCTGTTTACAACTTAAATGCTGCTTTGCATACTCTAAGGACAAAGCCAAACGTCCGGCGAATGCAGCAAAACCTTTTTTCAGAAACACAGGAGCCACCAGCCACTCATCCAAACACATCATTAGATGCAGTTTCATGGACGTCAGTATTTCTTGTGTCCAGAACGTGTGGCCGCCTCTGGCTCTGACCCATCCTGTTAGTAACACTTCTGTTGGCCCGTCTTGCAGGGTGGTCACAGTCATTACAGGACAGGTGTCACGGTCATCACAGGACAGCAGACCTCCTTTGGTTGTGCTGGACTTTACTGCATTTTTTATGAACTGAAGGTTGGTGACAACCCTGTGTTGAGCAAGTCTATACGCACCGTTTTCCCAGCAGCATTTTCTTGATTCCTGTCTCTGTCACAGTTTGGTAATTCTGGCAATATTTCAAACTTTTTCATTATTATTATATTATTATGATGATCCGTGATCAGGGATCTTTGATGTTGCTATTTCTGAGGGCTCAGATGATGGTTAGCATTTTTTAGAAATAAAGCATTTTTTTTTTTTTGAAATAAAGCATTTTTAAATTAAGGTATGTATATATATTTTAAAGACATATGCTATTGCACACAATAGATTATGGTATATTGGGAAGGTAACTTTTATTTTTTAATGATTTTTTAAAATTGAAGTATAGTTAATTTATGACATTGTGTTAGTTTTAGGTGTATAGCAAAGTGATTCAGTTATACATATAATATATTTATATATAATATTTTCAGATACATATATATATTATATATATATATTCTCTCAGATACTTTTCCATTGTAGGTTATCACAAGATATTGACAGTATAGTTTCCTGTGCTATGCAGTAGGACCTTGTTGTTTACCTATTTTATATATGGTAGTATGTATCTGCTAATCCCAAACTCCAAATTTATCCCTTCCCACCCCTTTCCCCTTTGGTAACCAAAAGTTTTTTTTCTATGTCTGTGACTTTATTTCTGTTTTGTAAATAAGTTCATTTGTGTCATATTTTAGATTCCACTTATGTGGTATATTTGTCTTTCTCTGTCTGACTTACTTCACTTAGTATGATAATCTCCAGGTCCATCCATGTCCCTGCAAATGGCATTATTTTCTTCCTTTTATGGCTGAGTAATATTCCATTGTATATATGTACCACATCTTCTTTAACCATTCATGTGTTGATGGACATTTAGGTTGCTTCCATGTACTGGCTATTGCAAATAGTGCTGCAATGAACATTGGGGTGCGTGTATCTTTTCCACTTACAGTTTTCTCTGGATATATGCTCAGGAGTGGGATTGCTGGATCATCTGGTAGCTCTATTTTTATTTTTTTAAGGAATCTCCACACTGTTCTCCATAGTGGCTGCACCAATTTACAGTCCCACCAACAGTGTAGGAGGGTTCCCTTTTCTCCATACCTTCTCCAGCATGGGAACATAACTTTTATATGCACTGGGAAACCAAAAAAATAGTGCAACTCTCCTTATTATGATCAGGAACTGACTCCGCAATATCTTCAGGGTCTGCCTTAGACAGAAGGCTCTAGATGGAGAAGGAAGAAACAGCGGGGGAACTCTAGGGCCAGCCACGGGTGACAGACCGCAGCCGAGTGCCGCTCCTCAGGGCACCAGCCTCCTCACCCACATTCTCTTGTCCACACAACATCCTCTTGGGTCCAGCACCAAGATTTCTCCTTCCTCATGAATCCAAAAACCTCTGGAGCCTGAAGTGTAGACAAGCTCGCCAACCGACCAATGCCTGCTGTGTGTCCATCTCACGAAGGTCCAGAACTCACTCCAGCATCGCAGGCAGCAGCCCCTCTGCTCCTCCTGCTGTGCGTCGTGGTCCAGCCCTCCCCCAGGGGACTCTGTCTGCGGCATCAGTGGACTTTGCTATCAGATTCCGCGTTCATCTCCCCTGGTTGAGGTTTAGCCCGCACCATCCCACCTGGGGATCTTTCTTTCAACGGCAGTCATAAAGGGGCTTTCCCTCTCATGTCGCTGATCATGACCAGCTAATTTCCAAGATCCTTGGACTGACAGGCAAGAAGCAGTTTGACCCCTTGTTTGTTCACCCCCCTCTCCCCGCCCCCCGCCATCCTCTGAGTCACTTGTTTATCCTTGGGGGTCACCATCCTCACCTCCCAGCCTCCCTCCTCGGGCCTCTGGGCTTTCCAGAGGCAGAGGGCACGAGGCACGGACACTCCTGACCCAGTTCCCACAGTGAGCGCTCATCCCGGCGACTGTGCTGCTTTTACTGAGACGTGGAAGTTCAAATATTGAGATCTACATTTGGAGCTGATGGATGTCAGGGATCTGCCAGGGTAAAGGGGGCCCTGAGAAGGCAGGACTGTCCCCACCTCTCTGCCAGGGCGCCTTGGCCACCACCCCAGGTCTCATTCTAAGGCACCTGTCCTGCCAGAATGAGGATGGGTGCCGGCCCTTGTTCGAAAGTGCAGACAATGCTGTGCACGTCGTGCGTGTGGCACTCAGACAGGCAGGGGACAGAGGGCAGTGCTGTGTTGTCTTCCTGGGGGGCAGCCTGGGCTGGTGGGGGGCTTGCCTTTGGGGCCCCCACGTGGGGTGTGTGATCAACAGGTGGAGGTGAAGAGGCCAGAGAATGGTCCTCTTGACCCCCTACTTCTAGGGCTGGCTAGCGCCACCAGCTGCTAGACATGAGCTCTTCCTGAAACCCTCAGCTCCCCCTCTCTCTGTGGGCACATCTGGGACAAGCGTGGAACTTGTAGCCGATGGAACTGTCTGTAGCCCATCCGCTGCTTCCTTGCTGTGGGACCTGGGGCAGATGCTGTTACTCTCTGGGCCATGGTTTCTTGGTCCACAAGCTGCAATGGTGACCCTCCTTGTTGGTGTGAGAGTGGCCAGGCTGTGCCAGGATGGCCCCAAGTCCCCTGCTGGTGCTCCCCAAAGCCTTTCCTAGTCCTGGGACCCAGGGTGGAAGTGGCCACTGCCATGAGGCCACTGTCCCCGTTCATTCTCTTCCCAGCAGCATCTACACTAGCCGCTTGCTGCCCCTTTTCTGCCTTCTCCTCCACCCTCTGGGGGTGGGGGTAGGAAGCTGGTCTGTCGTATTCCTGGGCGGGTCTCCAGCATTGGCGAGTCCAGCACACAGCAGGCTCCCAATCAGTGTTTGTATAAGGAGAGCTCACTCCACCTGCCAAACAGCCCTTTATCCCCTTCTCTGTCAGATGCAACTCTCAGCTCCCTGAGAAGTCCTCCTTACCCAATGATCCCTGCTTGGAGCTGAGCTGAGCCCAGTGCCCCGCTCCCAGCCACTCCCTGGGAAACGCAGAGCAGGTAGTTACCCTCATTCTCTGGACAGCTGCTTGCTGGGCTCACCTGGGCACACAGGGGAGGGCTCCTCTTCTGCATGGAGTGAAAAGGTTCTGGTCACACCCATGGGCTGGGCCCCCAGGCATGGGGGCAAATCAGACAAAATTCCTGATATCCAGGAGCCACACACCCAAGCAAGGAGAGGCATGCATATGAGTTTGGCCAGGGCAGAGGGCAGATGCAGCTCAGCCTCCAGGAGAAAGGAGGCAGGAGGTGGGCAGAAGGCAGGAAAGACAGATGGCACAGATCTGTACAAACACACCATAGGGCCTGCCCAGTCCTGTGCTTTTACGCACATGCCCCCCTCAGGCGTGTAAAAGCCTGTGTGTGCCGGGAGCCCACATCCACCCAGGCTGCTCCAGGGAGGGGGTTGTTGGAAGGTCGTGGGGGCTACTGCACAGGAGCTGGAAAAGAGGGACAGGGCAGTTTCATGTCTCAGGTAACCAAAACCATTTGCTGGTGGGATTGGAAAACCATACAACCTATTTGGAACACTGTGGAAATTTCTAATAAAGTGAAATATACACTCATTTTGTAAGCCAGCAATTCTGCTTCTTTTGTATTTACCCAGAAGAAATGAAACCTTATGTCCACAAAACATTCATGAAGGCTCATGGTGGCTTTATTCATAATAGCCCCAAACTGAAAGCAAACTGTCCACTAACAGGAAAATAGACACAGAGATAGTGGTACAGTCACACTGCCCAGCAGTAGAGAAGTTACGAACGGCCAATGCCCACAACAATATGGGTGAACCCCCAAAACCTGTGGCACAAATGAAAACTGGCACCAAACAGTACATACATTGATTCCCTTTGTATGTCTGTAAGGACAGAGCAAATCTAGGGCAGTCTGGATAAGAGCTGCTTTCGGGGATGGGGTGCACTGGGTGGGGGGTGGGGATGTTCTTTATCTCTATCTTGCTGGTGGTGACCAGGGAGTAGACATTTGTCAAAAGACACCTAACTGTACATTTGATATTTGTGCATTTGGCTGTACATAAAATATGCCTCAATAGAATTAATGTTATTAAAAATCACTTATGGTTTGAAAGCAAGAGTACTTGCTTAAGTAGCCACATTGTAGAGTCACAGGTCTGGAGCCCTTGGCTCCCCTGAGAAAGCCCTGCTGTATCACCTGGCTGACACTGCACATCCCCTCCAGACCTCCTCCGAGGGTCTTGAGTCCTTTCCCGAGGGCGACTGTGGCCAGAGACAGACAGACATGTTCTGACAAATATCTCTTCCCCTGTAACCATGGGGGGATAGGGATGCTTTGACAGTTCAGGGTACTCAGCCCTGGCTCTGAGTTGTCACTCATTTCTGGTGACTTAAAAATACCACCGTGGCTCCACAGTCAAAGTGGGGGCTTGTGGAGGTCAGGAGAGAAAAAGAGTTTTGTCCCAAGTGTGGGTGTCCATGGGACTGGTGGGTCTGTGGTCATTTCCCCAGCTTCCAATGTATGGTTCGAGGGGTTACACTTGGCAGCTGGCTGAGCCCTCACATCGGTTCTCCCACCGTCGAGTGGATGCTGCTTTGGTAGAAATGGGACAAAAGTCAAAGTCCTGGCATTTCCCCTCCCTACCATGAGAATAAATCAAAGGTGATTAATTTGCATCCTGGGGGAACTGCAGAGATTCATGGGGCTATCAACAACTTGAGAGCGTTCCTGATGCATCCCCTTACCATTTCATGGTGTGGGCCCTGATGGGTGGCTTTGGTTCTCTCTGGGCATCTGCAAAGACCACCAGAAACAGTTTGCTTATGCTTGGGAGTGCCTGGTTCTCATCCCATCTTCCTGCTCTCTGCCATAGCACAGCCGGCAGAAGCCCCATGGAATGCCATGCCGGACCCCACCATTGATGTCCTCATGCAGATGGCACCTGCCTCCCTGAGACACAAAAGATGGAGAAAACCCCCCACAAATATTCAGCGGCCCACCCCCTTGACAAAGATATGGGGAGATCATGGAGCTTTCTGGACAGCTCAGCAAAATGAAAGAGACATCGTTATACCTAAAAAAGGAGGCAGGACTTTTGCGGAGACTTTTTGGATTTCAAAGGCAACCTATTGGCCATTTGGGTTTGCCCTCCCAAAGCCTTTGCCAAGGAACTTGTAAGGCTACCAGGTGCGCGTGGGGACCCCGGACCTCATCTCCTAATAGACCCAGCGGCACTCAGTGTTTGTGGCCAACAGCAATGCTGCCAGTGGGCAGACCAGCGTGCAGGGTGCCAGGGTTCTGGACAAATCCATGCCCTCTTCTACATGTGACTATTCTCCACTCCAAGAAACAGCTCCTGGCTGCTACTGGCCCTGGGGAGGACTGAACAGCTGATAGGACATCAGCAGACTGCAGTCCTGAGCTCACCGCAGACTGGGTGTGATCTGCCCCGCCCTCCCACGAAGCTGGATCTACGCAGCTGCAGCCTGTTATCTCGTGGAGACGGTGTGTGAGAGCCTGAGAAAACCCAGAAGGCGCACTGTGTGACATGTCCTCTTGCTTGTGGCCTCCTCTCCCTCAGTTGACATCTCCTGGGACGTTCTCAGTGACCAGATGGCCAAGGAGGCCTGCTTTCAGATGATTCTCCATGATGTGCTGGCACCAGCTGAGAGTGGGCTATGAGGGCATCACAGCCCCAGTCTCAAGTGTCCCTGGAAGACGGAGGGGAGGGGAGGTCTTCCCAGTGGACAGGGCTTGAGCAGAGCAAATGTTTATCGCTCTTCTGGACTGAAAGACAGCCAGAAGAATTCACCTACACCAGTGATTCTTCCCTACCCCCACCACCTTGGGGATATTTGGCAGTGTCTGGAGACATATTTGATTGTCACATCTAGATGGAGGGAGCTACTGGCATCCAGTGGGTAGAGGCCAGCCAGGGACTTGCTGCACATCTTAAAACGCACACAGGACCGTCCCGTACAAAAAAGAACAATGTGGCCCGAAACATCATTAGCGCCACCGTGGAGGAATCTCGACCTACGCTGATTTACAGGCAGGGGCAAATAGTTGACTGGTTGGTCAGGAACCGGGAAAGAACAGTATTCAGAGATCGGTCACAAGGAGGCGTGGTGACAAAGGAAGATGTCTGTGGACTGCTCTCCTAGAGCATGGAGCTATCGCGTTCCATGTTTATGCTCATTAAAAGTACCCCGTGCAGGGACCTCCCTGATGGTCTAGAGGTTAAGACTCTGCACTTTCAATGCAAGGGCAAGGGTTCAATCCCTGCTCGGGGAACTAGGATCCCACATGTCATGCAGTGTGACAAAAAAAAAAAAGTACCTCGTGCAGAGGAGGCTCTCAGGAATCAGGTAGACAAGAGGGCAGGTCCTGTGATGTCAGCCCTTTCTCCAGCCATCCTGATGTTTGCGCAATGGGCCCCAGTACAGAGGGACCTGTTTGCAGAGATGGAGGCTGGGAATGAGTGAAACGACACGATTTCCCCTCCTAAGGCCAGGCTGGAGTCTGCCCCTGCTGAGCTAGAGTGACCTTTGGCAGCAGGGACCAGCGAGGAGCTTCTGTACGGCTCCCTTCCAGGGGTGGCCAGTCAGACGCGGCTGGCTGATCAGCTGGGCCCTTTCCATTATGGATGGAAGGCCATTTCTCTCATTGGAATAGATGTGTTCTGGATTCAGATGTGCCTTCCCTGCCTGCAACACTTCTGCCAAAAACTACCATTCGTAGGTTCAAAGGATGCTTCGCTCACCATGATGGAGCTCCATACAGTGTTGCTTCTGGAGAAGACTTTCAGCTTCATGGCAGGCTCCACTCATTGTGTATCCAGCTGACCCAGCAGTAGCTGACCTGATAAAGCTGGGAACAGCCCACTGGAGACTGAGCGATGGTGCCAGCAGGGAGGCAGGAGCTCAGTCTTACAGGTGGAACCGATAACTTGAATCAGCCACGGCCACACGGTGGGGTCTGTCCCATGGCCAGAACTCATGGTCTGGGAGTGGGAGTGGCTCTTGTCACCGTTTTGCCTCATAACAAAGAACCTGTGCTTCCCGCCCCCCCACCCTGAGCCCAAGTGTTTGTAGGTCCTGGTTCCCAGGGAGAGAGGGTCTCCTCCAGGGACCATGCAGTGGTGTCCCTGGACTGGAGGCTGAAACCTGGCTACAGTGGCTTCTCAGGCCACTGCCTCAATGCAGAGAAGGGAGCTATTATTTGGCTGGTGATGAACCCTAATTATCAAGGAAAAATGGAGCTGCTGCTTCACAGAAGGGTTGATCTGTGACATTCAGAGGACTCTTGGGGGTGCCTTTTATTATATCCATGCCCCCCAATAAAAGTTCATAGTCAACTACAGCATCTAACATGGGGCTTGGGATGATTCAGACCTTTTGGGAATAAAAGTTTGGGTTATTTTGTCAGAAATGAAAGATCCCAACAAGTTGAGGTTCTGGCTGAGGGCAAAGGAAACAGGACTGGTTTTGGAAGGAGGAAGTCAGGAATGTCCACCACAGTTCCCGGCCAGTGACAGACAGATGGCTTGGCGTAGGTGTCTCTTCTCATCTTCCTCCTTGCTTGGTGTGTGTGTTTGTACGTGTGTCTATACAGACAGTACGCGTATACATGCGCACACACTTGCACGCGCGCGCACACACACACACACTCTCACAGAACTTGCTTTTCCTTTTGCTTCTGTAACTGAGCAGGATCCTTTGGGGCCTTCCAGGACAGGCCCTCCCCCACATCCTCAGCTTTAGCTCCTCTCCTGGATCCTCTCCGGAAGTACCCAGGTGCAAATTCCCTGAGTTCTTTTGCACATGTGACCCCCCGCCCCCCCTCCCGCCCCTGCACCCCCTCCACCAAGTGGAAGAACTACTTGACCACCAGGAGCACTTAGCCCCAGGCCTCCTGGAACCTAAGGACCGATAATGTTAACCCCTGTGACACCATCCTGCTGCCTCACCATCAGCCAATCAGAGAATTGTGTGGGAGCTGGTCCTGCACCCTGTGACCCGCCCCACTCCTGGCCTTTAACAATGCTTTGCAGAAACACTTTGGGGAGCTCAAGGTTTTTCAGGGCAGGAGCCACCTCATCTCCTTGCATGGCCCAGCAATAAACCTTCCTCTGCTCCAAACTCCGACGTTTCAGCTTGTTTGGCTTCGCTGTGCGCTGGGCACACGAGCTTGCATTAACGCTTCCAGTATCTCTCAGTGTTGTCTGGCAATACTTTGCCACTTGCCAGCTGCTGTTTGTTCTAATTATGCTTTTCCCCACACAGAAGGTCTTGCCGAACCGTGTCCCCCTTAGAGACACCAGCTCCCCCTCCTCCAAGGCCTGTGTCCAGCCCTGGGTACCCCCCACCCCTCGTGCTTGTGGCTCGTAACCACCTGGCCCCCTGGGCTTTGCCCCCAGCCCTGTGACGAACTTCACGCTCTCCATGTGGACTCTATGGGCCATTTTTGTGCTTTTCAGTCTTCTGATCCCTGTTCAACCAAGTCCCCATATTAGGTAGGTAGTCAGACATTAGCAGTAAGGAGGTGACAAAGGTGAAAAAATGAAAGGGGAATAATCAAGTCACACCTCAACCATCTGGGCACCCTCCCCCGACCCCACCCAGAACAGGCAAAACTATGGTCGTGTGGTGGGCAACTTATCCTGATAAAGAGGGGGCAGGCGGGAACAGGAGGGAACGGCCCTGGGCGGTGCATGGTGCCCAGACCAGACAGGGCATCATTACACCATCATTATAATAAAATCTACCCCTGGTTTTGCGCCCCCACCCCCCATCCAGGGTGGGCATTTCTTAGCAAATCAAGGGTGAGAGCATTCGTAATTGTGAACTTGTTACGTAGCTCGGGACTGTCAATCAGATAATGATCCCCTGTCACTCACCCCACCTCCCCACAGAATGCTCCTTAAAAACCCCTTTAAGCCTCTATAGGAATGCTGCTTTCACGTCACAGAAACAGCCTGCTCTCTCTCTCTCAGAGTGTACCTGTGCTTAAGTAAACTTTGCTTTGCACTTAAGCCTGAAGTGGTGGTCTGCAATTCTTTGTTGCTGTCATAAGGACCAAGATTGCTGGTCCAGGTCTTCCGTTGATCTCCTCTGTTGAAAATATTTTGACCCAACGCACGCCAACCCAGTGACACCCATACTAAGTTCTCTCTGTTAAAATAACTGATACGACTTCTGTTTTCCTAAATGATACACGGATTCCATGACTTGCTGGGGCTTTAGAGATCCTTCCCTCAAGTCTCTTATTTTACAGTATATACTGAAATTTTATAGAAAACTGGGACCTGAAGAGGTGAGATGCCTTTCTCAAGGTCACTGTAATTTAGGGGCCAGACTTTCTTTCTCCCTGTGCAGGGCTCCCACCACCTTCCTGTACAGCCTTTTAAGCACCTCTCAAAGCTGCAGGTGGAGGAGCGTGCCTTTCGTGTGGGATTCTATTTGTTCTGCAAGAACTAAGCGCAGTCTCCTATTTTCTAGTGGAGAAGACCGTCTGAGCCAGAAATGGAAGGTGGAGGCCTGGCCGGACACTGCCCCCAGGGCCACAGCACATCCCACAGGCCAGCTGAGCATCTTTCCTCTCCTTCCCTGACCGTGATACCCCACCCCACTGCCAAGCGAGAAGACTTGTGTGTCAAATCCACCCACCAGACAGGCTGGGAGATGTTCCTGGGTGGCCCTGCAGCTGGCAGCACAGGTTCTTCCATCAGACAAGTGGGAGCTGGAATCTTGGTTTCACCACTTACCTCGCCAAACTTCACTTCTTGTCTACACAATGGGGATTCTGACATCTAACTCGCAGAGTTGTCGCCTGGATAGAATCTCATGATGCTTAGGATGTGCCTGATGCAGAGCACAGCACGTGGTGGCTGCCGCCACCGCCACCACCGCCACCGTCTCCACCCCAGCTCCCGGGCGGCACACAGCTGTGACTCTGCCGGGCGCCCGTCACCTGCCTGGGACAGGCCTGTGGCCCGGGACCCCATCTGAGCCCTCTGGGAAGCCCACTTACTTTCTTTTTCTTTTCTGTGTGTCCCCTGCACAGAAGAACACGCACAAATAAAAATCCACAGTAAAATGCTCTCATGCTCTGTGTCCTCCCAGTTGCCCTCTCGTTGATCCCTGGTGAACACACGTTAAGGGAAGTCCTGTTGTTTTCATTCTGAAAGAAAGTGTCCTGACCATTTTAAAAGGACAGAAACTCTTTGTCTCACATAATAAAACTGGGTTTACATCTCATCTGATGGGAAGAACATTTAAAAACGGGTAGGACGGACGCCTGTTAGAATCCTCTTCCGCTGAGCCATAAAACTTTTCTTAGATGGTGTTTTACCAGGGACACGGGAGTGGGTAAATAATTGGACCAGCCAGTGCTTTACAAACATGTTAATTTTATTGAGTAGTAGGCATCAAAGCTTCTCTCTGTGTCAAGTAATGGAGAAGCCGTATCACACGGATTACAGAGCTATCGTTATTTGAAATAATCTTTCATAAAAGAAAGAGATGAAATACAGTTCTTCTATAAAAAGTGCAGTAGTAGCCATTACTGGAAGTTTTCCAAAATGAAAGCAAGATTTACTACATATTGCAAAAATTGGTTTAGTGCTTTAATGCTTTACAAAGTAACAACCCAGCCACCAAAGACAAGCTCTTAGATGGGTTCCTTCTCCAAGGATGGACCAGATGGAAAAGAATAATTGCCATGAATCAGAATGAACACTTGCAGGTAGAAAAGGGTTCTGGACAACTTGGTTGAAGTAACAGGGATTTCTGACCCCTTTCTGCCTCAATGTTTTCCTTCATCCATGGTGACAAGTAAACCGGGGAAACAAAGTAGTGTATCTCATCCCCAAATCAGTCAAATGAACAGTAAAAGAAAAAAGAAAGGAAAAGAAACAGAGGAGCTACATTCACTTGCCAATGCATGTTGGAAGGAACTAAGCAAATGCACATCAACAATCATCAGTTAAAATGAGGCCCACGGGTCAAAGCTGAGGGTGGGCAGGCTTCAGGCTCCGAACAGACTCAGGGGAGCCTCCTGCGGCTCTAAGGGCTCCGTGGGCGGTGGAGGGCCCTGGGCTTCCTTGGGTTGTTGAATGACGACTGGCTCTGGGAGGTGGCGTTTGCCTCGTGTATGGGCTCTGGGCCACTACCCATCTCCACCCATGCTCATGGTGGCTTTACTAGTTTTGGTCACAAATTAGTGGGGACAAGCTGCCCCACTCCCGCCTGTCAAATCACCACTCCAAGGCAGGTGTTTGGATTCTACTCCAGGAAAGCAGGGAAAACTGGATGGGCTGCAGGTCTCCTGCCTTGGAGAAAGGTTTGCTAGGGCCGAGGGGGCAGCTCTGGAAATCTCGCCCTCCCTGAGGACTGGCAGGAGCACACCCCCCACACTCCCGTCTATCAGGGCAGCGATGAAAGGGAACTTGTTTATTTGGCAATTCAAGCAAAGGGACACACACAGGTGGGCCTAGTCGTCGTCTGCTGGGCAGCTGCCGAGGGAGTGCTATGAGGGGGCTCTGACCCCTCCAAATGGGGAACCCTAAAATATGGCACCCAGAGAAATGACATCAAAACCACGGAAGAGGAAGAAGAGAAGGACAAAGGCTTTTAACCAGGCCACAGTAGGACAAGGGTCCTATAAGAAGCTTGTAACAGTATTTTGCCAACAACTCTTAGAGGAAAACACATTTGGCCAAAGGACCTAGAAGTAAACACCAAGGTTAGGTGGTTGGGAAGATCATTCCGCAAAAGCAGGAAGTTCGGAGCAGGGAGAGCATCCCTCCCGCGCTGGTGGGCAGGGCCACCAGGGGGCCTGGGTAGAGGAGTCTGTGTTGTTTGGCTTTGCGATGTCCAGGCTCTGCCCCTGCAGCACACACACACCCATGACCAAGGGGACGACCAGGGGCCTCCAACTTTGTCAGCGTAGGCCCCTGTGCCTGCCCCTGTTAGTCTGTGTGACCAGCTCCCCTTCCTCTGCAGGCCTGCTTTAGGTGACACGAGAATGGGTCCTGCTGGTGGTCAGGTTGACTCCCTTTCCTGGGCTGGGTCATCTGCTGCTACCGAGTTTGCTCTAGGAAGGAAGGTCTGTCTCCCTGGAGACACTGTGAAGGCACAGCGTCCTAAGGACCCACTATAAGGGACTCTCCAGAACGGTCCAGGCCTATGACGACCTCAAGGAGGGCACGTGATCATGCGCGAGAGCAGCCCTGGAGGAAACTGTCCCCACCTCAGCCTGTCCCAGAGGGCCCTCTGTAAACAGCAGAGTCCCTTCTCTATGAGGGAGGGCCCTGGGACAGGCATTTACATGGGACACTCGCCACCACCAGGTCCGGTGCTCACTGCCGCATCTGGCCTTTGTGAACCATGGGCTGGAGAAGCAGCCAGGCTGCTGTATCAGCTAAAATTCTCCCCATTTAGTGGCAAGAGTAGAATCTCAATTTGATAAAGGCTGAAACGGATACGTTGAAGCTTCTTAATAGCTATCAGATTACTGATTTCATTTTCTTTTTTCAACAAGTATTTATCCAGCACCTAATATGTGTCAGGTGCTGTTGTAGGCACCAGGAGTACAGCAGTGAGCAAAACATACAAAAATTCCTGCCCACATGGAGCTTACATTCTATGGGGGCTGAAGGAAGGCATACAATGAATGAATGAATGAATGAATGAATGAATAATTCACATGTAGCCCTCAGGGGGTGATAAACGCACAAGAGGAAGATGCACAGGGAGGCGGCAGGGAGGGTGGGATGCGTTGGCTTATTAAATGAAGAAGTCAGGGAAGGCCTCCTTGAGACGTGACGTTGGAGCAAAGACTGGCAGGTAGTGAAGAATTAGCCATGTGGCTGAGGGTGGGTGTCAGGGGCAGACATTCCAAGCAGAAGGGCATGTGCAGAGGCCCTGAAGCATGTTTGTGTCACTGGGGCAGAGGCTGGAGAAGTACAGGGGTAGGAGTGGTCTTTGTAAGAACCTCGTTATTTAAAGTCATCCTTCAGCGTCTGTGCTCTCATAGATGGTCTCAAGGACCTGGCTCCACTAATTTATCATCTTTAAAATAATGGGTCGCTTTGGTCTTAAGCATATTCAGCCTATATTTTAAAAGCCAGTGGTACTCCTCATCTTACATTAAAGAACTGATCGTGTGTGTGTGTGTGTGTGTGTGTGTGTGTGTGTGTGTGTGTGTGTGTATTCTTGAGCTGCTCTCTTGGAGGAATAAAAAAGGATAAGCAATGGGCATTGTTTTGTATAATATGTACATACTTAGGGTTGGTGGGACTCCTTTTTTTTGTTTTGCAAGCATCAAACAGCAAAAACAAAAATTTCAGCAAATTATTTCCCAAATAAATGGAAATAGTAATACTGTTAGCCTTGTTTGGAGATCCTGGTTTCTGAGCTCTTCCTGCAGTGATGGGTGTATGAAGCCAGCCGGGGGTGGGGGTGGGGGAAAGCCCAGCATCCTGACACTGCACAGACCACACGCGCACTTATTCCTGAGGGGTCAGTGCAGGGCAGCGCCCTCTCTAGTCTCTGCTGGGTGGGGGTGGAGTGAAGCGGAAGGACTGGTTTTGGGGAACAAAGCTACCGGCATAACTGATAACAGACCATTTTGCACATTGCTCGGAGCAGTCATGAAACGCTTCCCCACCGGAGTGCCTGGGAGTGCTCCCTGCAGCCTCCGGACCTCCTGGGGGGACTGTGGGGGCTCCTTGTCGTCATGTGTGCCCTGTGGGTCTCCCTGGGATGAAGCACCCTGGACACACCCCCGTGTCAGCAGACCCACCATTACAATCATGCTCTGGGCCACTGGGACCCGTGCTGGAAAAGCGGACATGGGGACTGGGGGGATGTGACTGAAACAAGGATGAAGCTGGGCGCCCCTACTGCCCGGGCGCCCCACACCCAAGTGGGCCAATTCCAGCAGTAAAGAGTTTAGAGTTAGGACTGAAGGGCAAGGTGGGGCCCGGAGGTCTCCCGAGAGCCACCGCTTTAAGGCTTTTTGGAAGGGAGTGCCTGCTCCCTGGTGCCGGGGGCTGCCAGCCACCATGAGGCCCCTTCAGGGACGTGCCTGCGCTCAGGGGACAGCAAAACCAGACTCTGGACAGAGGCAACATTACAGCAGCCGAGGTCTGACGAGGCAGGGCCCGCTCAGTCACGACACATATTTTCTTCTTAGTTATTAGAAGAATCGGAAGAAAGAAAAAGAAAAAAGCACTCGAGTAACTTAATTTGTAAGGTCCATACCACACCGAGGAAAACTGAATCCTGTCCTAAAGAAAGAAATCCTCCCAAACGCGCATTTGTCTCTTGGTAAACATGAAAGACACAGAGCATGGAACACATGGTTTGGCAAAGACTTTTTTTTTTCCCTCACACAAATTTCCCACCCCTGATGGGTACAGCCCTTTTTTTCTTAACTAATGTGAAATGTATTTTAATGGGTTAAGTTTATTCCTGCAAAATCGAGTAGTTTGCAAAACAAGCTTGCGGTCGCTAAGTGAGGTGGTGAGAGCCACGTAGTTATGACCGCCGCCCCAGAGATGGTGGGCGATGCCCGGAGGATTTCACACCCTGAGGTGTGTCCCCTGCTATCTTGAGTCACTAAATTCCTGACGGTAAGCTACCAGAATTAATAAGTCAAATTGCTTTGGAAAACATGAAGTTTGTAAAGTAACAGATCTCAACTTTTCGGGATGCCACTGGGTGGTGATAGGAAGGAAAAAGGTCTACAGTAACTTAGTGAATAGAAAGTATTCATTTAAGAGGAAAGATGCAGTACCAAAATCCAGGAACAAAAAACAAATTGAGCTTTCCATGTAAAATGAAGAGACAGTTGCACAGTTCCACTTTCAGAGGGGATATGAACAAATAGCAGAAAGTGTGTCACCCCCAAGAGCCCACAGCGGAGCCCCACCCAACCTAAAGTTAGCCCTCCAGGGGACAACCCTGTGACAATATAAGGGTGCAAAATATTGCTCTGTGGCATATTCTGAAAATAATATAAAAATAATTTCTATAGTACAGTTTAAACCTGGCTTGTAAAATATCAACATAGCATAAAATCTACAAACGGAATACACTTAAAAACGCCTTCCTTTCACAATATATTATTTTTTAAAAATCATATTCCCAGGTAACGCAGATGCAGGAAGTGTGAAGCAAATGACTGAAATAACCTCCACTGGGGTTTAGAAGTATCTGGGATTCTTCTGGAAACTTGCTGTCACTTAGAGACAATTGGCCTTCCCAGAAAGGGAAGTTTGGCCAGACTAGATGGGACAGGAAGGCAGCTCACAGGTGGGGCAGCTGTGCAGCTGGGTTCAGGACCTGTGCCTCTGTGGGGCTCACGGCCTTTCTAGAATTGGGGCTGGCCATCTTCCTTTTCTCCAGCACCCCCAATCCACTTCTTTTTCCCCCCTGCTCCACAAAGGGCTCCCAAGTCACAGAAGGACATTAGGGGGCCTCTTGACCCACATGTGAAAAACACAGTGGTTTCTAATAGTTCCTGTGCAGCCTGATGAACTCATTTGGTCTGGGAGATGTTTGACCAGCGACCAGGGCTAAAGAGCTCTTGTGAACACAGGGGGCTGGATCAGCACATTTAACAGAACAGTGGGCTCTCTCAGTTTTTAACACTGTTTAGAGGAAGGATGGATCCAGACGTCTCAGAAGAGGAAACGGCTATTTGTAAACGATGCGGACCGAGAGCATCGTGTTAGATGGAAGCGACAACCCACAGGCGCCCTGCACATGCAGCTGGCCAGCGACCATGTGGAGGAACCCGAGGCCTTCCACGTGGCAAAGGGGGCGGGGAGGAGGGCGGGAGCCTGGGGGGGCGGTGCTGGGGTTGGATCTCAGGCTCTTATTTACGGCACATATGTCAGATGGGGGTGGGGTGGAGATGACTCTGAAATTCAAGGAGCTATAACAGGTCAATGTTTTTTGATAATACCTACAAATTACGCTGCCTGGTTTTAAAGGTTTTCGGTTTTCCTTTTTCCTCTGCTACTACAAATGGGCCACTTTTATTTTCAGTTTACCTTTCTTTTTTTTTTTTTTTTTTCTTTTTTTAAACCTGGCAGAGAGCATGAGAAAGATAAAATATTTGCATAGCCAGCTTTGGAAATTTCTGATCGGCTGTTTTCACGTTAAAAAATTAAAAAACAAACACGAGATTACTTTCTGCCTCCGTGACTTCTTGTGCGTATGTGTTTGGCTTCTGAATGCACAGGGAAGTGTTTTCCAGGCTGGCTGTTCCACCTTCTGCGAGATGTAGGGCAGGAGCTGGCGTCTACATGTGAAGCAGTGTTTATTTCCTGTGACCTCACAGCTTTGGATGGCAAAGCAGTTGGTCAGCATGATGTGAAGAATCAGTCCAAAAAGCTGCCACAAACCCTCTTGATGAGAGATTTTTTTAAAAACTACTTTTTTTTTTTAAACAAAAGAAACCCCGGTAATATGAGGGACGTGAATGTCAGTAATTACCACACATTGAAAGTATCATTTAGCACGAAAAGTAAAACTTTCAAAAAATTTAAGATCCTATTTAATAAATAATTCTAAGGAACCACTTACGTAAAACTTGAATAAATTACTGAAAACTCCACGTGCTGTGGATAATTAAAAACAAAGGAATTACTCACAGGAGATACTCAAATTAGTTTATTATTTCTTCAAACAAGTAAAAAAAAAATCCCCTTCTGTATTTTTTTTTTTTTTTTTTTCGCTGCTTTTTATGTCCGGGGGGAAGCATCCTTTCTGGAGAAGGAGAAGCTGGCTCCAATGAAGAGATGGTCTACCTCCTGTATTTTCTGAAGATACACCCACAGCGAAGCTGGGTACTTTCTCCTCTCTTTCTTGGGATTATTAGAGGCTATTCTAAGGCTCTCACAGGTTTTAAATGATTCTTTTGCTAGTGAGGATTTTACCCATCATATCTGTATTTCTTGGAAACAAGATCTTTCCTTAGCGAGGCAGGTTTAACGCCTCAGTGTCCTTGGCCAAGAACGGTATTCTCCAGAGGTAATCTTGGAAGGAAGACGCTGCATATTGCTGCTCAGAACAGGGTAGCTAAGGACACATTTTTTTTTTTCCTCAAGAAATGTAAGGAGGCACCAAAATAGGGACCGCTCAGGGATGGGGCTTCCCCTAATGTGTTCTGGAGCCACAGTCAGGGTTACCCCCATCCTGCAGAGGGGACCCCGATGGGAGCGGAGCCCCTCCACGTGGGTGATCCCAGACAGATGCAGGTGGAGGTGGAGGTGGGGGAGGGCTTCCTTCCCTCTGGAAAGAGGTGCAGGCCGGGTTTCAGGGCGGCCTAGTGGGGGCTTACACAGTGACCACAGGGTCAAGTCCTCGCCTCTCTGCTGGGGCCCCTCCAGCGACAGTTCACTGTGGAAGTGTCTTCGAAGGAGAAATGTGAGCAGGCTGTCATCTTTGCTCATATACGGGCAACTCCAAGTAGTGAGTTCGGAACCTTGCCTTTGGGCCCCAAGGTGTCTTTGGAAAGCTCCTGTCACCTGAGCTGCCCGGCACCGGGAGCGATCGCTACACCTCACCGCGCCCTGCGAGGTAGGTTGTCCGGTGCCCATCCTACAGACGCCCGCGGCTTTGATGGCAGTGTGAATGTCGCTCGAGCCGGGGGCTGTGGGAGGAGGTTTTGCTTATGAGATGGAGCCGCATATTCCTAAAGGGCCACAGGCACACCAGGATGCCAGCGGGCGGCCACGCGCCCTGTCCTCCAGGGGCCCGGGAGGGGCACAGGTGGGAGCCCGAGGCAGAGCCGCCACCGCGGTCCCGGCGCCCCGCGTTCGCTTCGAAACCCTGGGTGGCAACGATCGCAAACAGGTGACCGCTACGTGGAAGAGGTCAGTCACCGGGTTAGGGAAAAAAGCCAAAAAAAAAAAAAAAAAAAAAAGCCAAAAAAAAAAAAAAATAGGCATGTAAAACACTCCCTTCTAAAAACAAAGGGCTGCAAATTTCTTTATTTCTCTTATCGAGGAACAAAAATACCCTTGCAATGGCTATTGAGTTTCCACAGGTACGAGGCAGATGCTAGCTAGCACACCCACTTCCAACAGTATGACTTGTTTCCTATCCGTCTACTACCTGAGTGGCGTCAGTGTAGGTTCAGGCACCATTAGGAACGTTTGACCAAACACGTACACAGCACGGACAGAGGGTCGCCGGCCTCCGGGTGGACCAGGGCGCAGAAGAGACTCCGGCAGCGTGGAGAGCACAGCCGGGCCTGCGGGGCCGCGGCGCGCGCTCAGGGCCGGGCCGCGCGCGCCTCGCGCCGCCGCCGCAGCTCCTCGCGGTAGCAGTACGAGCAGTAATGCTCGGTCTCGGCGCGCCCGTAGAACGCGCAGTTCTCCCGCTGGCAGCGCCGCTGCGCCGGCCCCGCGCCTGGGCCGCCGCGGCCGCCCTCACCGTTCGAGCGCGCGGCCGGCGCGTCGGCGTCGGCGAACTCCAGGCCGTCGCGCGCCGCGCCGAAGCCGTTGGTGTAGGTCTGCGACTTGGGCTCGGCCGCGCCCGCCGCCCCCGCCGCGCCGGGCAGGGTCCCCGGGACGGCGCGCGCCAGCGACTCGACCGTGTTGACCGTGCGCAGCGCGGCGGTGCGCGCCGGGCTGTAGCTCTGCGACGACAGCGAGCGGTTCTGCTGCGGGTACGTGGCGCACGGCCGCAGCGCGCCCACGGCCGGGGCGCACGTCTCGTCCCGCGCGCCCGCCGCCTGCACGTGGATGATGCTCTGGCGCCCTGGCGCTGGGGGGCTGCGGCCGGGGACCGGTCCGCTGGCGCCCGCGCGCCGCGCGGCGCCGCCGCCGGTGCCCGGGGAGGCCGCGCCGCCCGCCGCCGCCCGCGCCGCCCGCGCGCCCGCCGCCGGCCCGGGGCTCGGGCGCTCCTTGAGCTTGAGCACCAGCTGCGTGGGCGGCCCGGCCGGCGGGCCTGGCGAGGCGCGCTCGGGGCCTGGCGCGCTCTCGGCCTCCGGCCTGCGCGCCGGCCGCTTGGCCGTGGAGGCGGCGGCGGCGGCGGCGGCATCGCGGCGCCTCTGCTCCTGCTCGGCGCTGAAGCGCTCCTGCGCGCTGGTCAGGTAGTAGCCTATCATCTCCTCGTGGAACTGGTGCCGGTGGCTGGTGAGCAGCAGGCCGGCGAATATGAACTTGCGCTCGCCCTGCATGGCGGCGCGCAGGATGTTGAGGCTCAGCTTCACGTCCGTGCTGTACTTCCAGGCGTCGCCGCGGGGTCCCCCGCCCTTGTCGGCCGGCGACGCGCCTGCCGCCTTGTCCGTGGGCGACGGCGTGGTCTTCTCCGAGGGGGACGTGCTGGCCGAGGCGCCCGACTCCTCCTTGCTGCCCTTGCGCGCCTTGGCCTTCTTCTCTTTAGCGCGCTCGGGCGCGTCTCCGTGCTTGCCGTTGGCGGAGTTGGCGCGGCTCATCTTGCCGTGCACCAGGCCGCCCAGGCCGCCCATGTTCTTCTTCAGCTTGATGCCCAGCGTCTTGCTGAAGCTGCCCAGCTTGTTGGCCACAGAGTCCACGCGGGTCTTGTCCTTTTCCTTGCGCTGCTTCTCCTTCTCCTTGTCCTTGCCATTCTTGCCGTTGGAGTTGCTGTTGGAGTTGCTGCACACCGAGTCCCGGTCCGAGTCCAGCGAGTCGGCCAGGGACTGCACGTCCTCCCCCGCCGAGGCCGTAGGGGACTCGGGCTGCGCCAGAGGGGCCTGCGGGGGAGAGGGAGGGCAGGGAAGGGAGGAGGTTAGAGATCAGCTGTCCCCACGCGGCCGATGGAGGCAGACCCCGCCCCCTGCGGTGTTGCCTCCAGCTTCACTGCCCCAAACCCGAGCTGCGTCCCAGCTGGAGTCTCCTGATTCTCGATCTAGAGCTGCTGCCTTCACAGCCCTCGTGGGGCTAGAAAATAACACGCACAGCCCTGTCATGACATACTCTAGGCAGCTGGACTCTGGAGCCAGGCTGCCACCGGCTGTCTCTTGTGGCATAAATAACACGGGGTATGGGGACCTGCCTCAGGGAGCCCTGTGAAGGCTGGATACGCGTAAAGGCTTACGTACTAAAGCACTCTGAGCAGCGCCGCTTGTCCTGGGTACTGACGGGGTGCTGGCCATTGCCCCGCTTGCTTTCCTCATGAAACTTAAAAAATATTCGTTATGGGTCCCACTTTATGGTTAAGTACACTGATGTCTGGCGAGGACCAATTATTTGTAAGGTTCTTTCTTTCTTTCATTTTTCTTTGTTTTGTTTTTTAAACAAATCCCTTTTCCTGGGACTTCACTGCTGAGATCACAAAAACATCAGTCAGATACTGAAAGCGAATCCCTCTTAGCATCTGGAGGCAGGGCCAGCATGGATCCTCCCTGGGGGAGGGGGCCAAGTGGGCACCAGCCCCTTGTCTCGAAGCTCTCCCCTCCGGGAGGGGAGACAAGGCGGGGAGGGAAGAAAAGGAGGGAGTGCCGAGGAATCGCGCCCTCGGTTCCCTGCCTTTTCCAAGAACCTACACACACTTATATAATTAATTCCGCTCCGTGGCAGCACATCGTGTTCCGATCTCGGCAGACAGAGCTGTGTTGTGACTTGCCTACGGTTTGTTTTCTGGTGGGCCTATTTACTCCTCCTTTTCTGGAGAAGATAAGGAGACAGAAACTCCCCTAGCCGGAGCCTGCGCTTACGTCCAGACTCCCAGGCAAACGCACACACAGGCACGCGTTCTAGCCAGAGCCGGGGCTGCGGGGACCACGGGCAGGGCTGGGACCCGGCGCGGGGCGATCCCGCGCGGGGGAGGATGCACCCCGCCTGCCCGCCCTGAGCCGAGTGCGCCTGCCGTTCCGTTCCGGCCCGCGCCAGGCTCACCCGGGTCTCGGAGGGTATCCGGATCCACGTCACGTTCATGTAGCTGTGCAGAAGGTTCAGCTTGGCTTCTAGCGACAGGATCAGGCTAGCGAGAGAGGAGCACAGAGTGAGACGCGCCCCAGCTCGCCAGCGCGCACACCGCCCGCCAGCACGCCAGCCAGCCAGCCAGCCAGCCCCGAGGGGCAGGGCCCCGCGCCCACCCCTCGCCGGGATATGGGGCACCGGGGGAGGGGGCATAGGGTAGGGTCTCACTGGGCCAGCCGGGCGTTATCGTTGTCGTCTTTCCCCCACTCCCAGTCCTTCCCGGGGTCCACCGCGAAGTGCAGAGGCAGCAGCTTGTGCTCCGAATCCGTCAGGGGGATCACGGCTGGAACACAAAAGAGAGAGGCCCGTGCCAGGTGGCCCAGGGCGGGACGCGAGGCTCGAAGCCCCCGCGAACCCCAGGGAGGGCAGAAAAGGCCACCGAGACCAGGGGTCTCCGTGATTAAGGAAACCGAATGGAGGTGTACACAGGACCTCTACGATAGCAGGGGCATTAAGGCCGGGGGTTTCAAAACCACCACTAACAGTTTACAAAATTTCCTCTTTATTGTGGACACTGAAGAGCAATTGGAGACATGACTGGCCGCGACATGGGTCAAAAGGCAGGTGCCCTCCTTGTGCAGCAGACAAGAAAAAAGCTATTACTGCTTCTGCAGTTTCTAACGAAGGACCCAGGCCAGATAGCACACTGAGCAAGGTCACCTGGCAGGGGGCTCGGGGCCAGGCCCGTCCATCTCCTCCCACAGGAGGGGAGGGAGGGCTGCCTGCCCATCTGCTCATTCGTGAGTTCATTCAGCAAGTCTGTGTTGGTGCGGGACCCATGGACCCAGTGGCCCTTGCCACAGGGAGCTCACACGCCTATACCGGGGACAGGATAAACAGGTGAGAAACAGCTCACGCTGTCAGGTAGTGATAGCACCCTGAGGGGGACAGCACGCCTAGGGACTTTGGCAGGCCTTTCTAGGGTGGACCAGTGAGCCTTCTGAGGAGGGAATGTGTAGGTGGACAAGGCAGTGAGGAGAAATGAGCCCCTCACTGCATGGAGGGATTGACTCACTGAAACATGCCCCCGCGCCCCGGGAACCTGGGCCCACCTCAGAAAGCCTGGGGCAGAGGTGGGTTTACAGGTTTGTCTGGGATCTGCTGGGAGCTTCTGGGCATGGTGGGATCAGTTCCCATGAGCTGATCTGGCAGCTCTGGTGACATGCTGACTCTCGTTGTCAGGGGCAGAGAGAACGGGGAGAGAGAATGGGAGCCGCCCCATTTCGGTCCTCTGAGCAGCAGCCTGGTGCGGGGGCTGCACTAAGCTCCCCTGCAGGTCCTACCTGAGCGTCAGGCCCCAGCAGAGTAGCACAGCCTGGGGCTCGGCCAGGCCAGCTGCTTTGTTTGCGGGAGCTGGGCTCTGTGCCGGTGGCTGATGGAGAGAGAACTGGGTGCTGCCGGGAGTGCTGCCTGGGGAGCTGGTCTGCCCAGATGTTGAGGATAGTACACGTGGGTGTAAGGCCTGGTACACCTTCAGGTGTGACCCTCAGACCCTGCTGGGGCCTCCACAGGGAGGTCTCGCCTCTGCTGTCCCACCAGCTTAGGTATGGGCGGGCCCCCTTCTAGATGGGGAACTGGGCTAGGAGCTGACAGCTCGTGAGTGGGGGCCTCCTGTTTCAGGCTCACCCTCGCCTGTTCTGGCTCTGGAGTGCCTCTCTCCCTCTCCTATGCTGATGGCCAGATGTTGCCTGGCCCGGATTGGGCACATGGGGACTCCCACACACTGCTTTCCTTTGGCACCAAGAGCCCCCATTTTTGGGGACACAGCCCCTAGGCACCACTCCAGGATGCAGAGGGCCTTGCTCCTGCATAGGGTTTACCCTACCTTCTCCTTACTCCTCTGCCCCACCTCCCTCCCCAGATGCTGCCCTTGAATCTGGCGTCGTTTCCCCAAGATTCATGACAAGGGAGTCATGGCAAAAACAGAGTCAAATCAATAAATAATAAATACATAAAATCTAAGATTGAATACCATTAATAGTTGATTTTCTAGTAAGAAATCGGAAACATTGACTCAGTGCTGCCCTCCAGTGTTGCCAAAGACACACAAACAATCCTCTTCCTCCACCCCACCCCGCCAACCCGCCATGTAAGGGAAACAGCTTTGCTCCAGATTTTCCTTTTCATCTGGATGGCGCTGGGTGGCACTGTGCTCTGGTTTGGGAGGTCAGGGGCAGGTTGGTTTGCTTTGACCACAGACTGCTTGGCACTGCCTTCATGTGGCCATAACACACAGGCTGCCCCTCCCAGGGCTGAGCTGCAGGGTGGTGATGCACATGCGGCGGTGGTGGTGGTGGGGGTGCTGCAGGGCTGGCTCAGGACCAGCCTCCCTTGGACCATACCCGGGAGCTAGTCCCATAGTTCCAAGAATCACTACAATAACACACAGAGGGTTGGCTCGGCTTCCCACCCATGGGTGGGGGCGGGGGGTAGAGGCTCCCTCTGTGGACAGGGCAGCATGGTTCCCTGGAGGGCTTGGTAAAGGTACTCACTCCAGGTCCCTATGCAGATGGCCAAACCAGAGTGTCCAGGAAACTGGACCCAAGGACCCAAGGACTCTTATTTTAAATAAGTATCTTCTGTGGGTCTTAAAATCAAGCAAATCTGGGAAACACTGTTCTAGAATAATAATTTGTTAGGAGCATTTTCTGTGGGTGCCACGTGGGTGTCCACCTTCCCGGGGAGAGGTGCCTTGGGGGCGCTTGCCCAGGCCTGGCTATTTCCCAGCCCCCACCCTCACATTAGGAAAGAACGTGTACTTACTTGCACCCATGGGGCATGAGCAGAAGGGCTGTGGGGAAGCCCTGGGCGATATGGTGAGGGGCCGATGGGCCTTCTCCCCCACACCCCTCCCACTGTGAGGCCTTCTGATGACGGTGGCCCTACAAGACATCAGGAGTGGGCTCCTGACTCCCCACTTGGAGGGGACCTGCCTGCCCATCAGCAATACCTGTTTTAGACTTTATTTGCAGGAGAACCAAACTTCTATCACGTGAAGCCACTATGATTTTTGTTTATTTGTTTCAGATAAGTCAACTAAAGCAGTACAGCTCTACAGCCCCTGCAGCCTCCCTACCAAATGGCTCCTGGGAATTCCTACTCAGTAGCTGGGCTGGAATGGACTTCCTGGGCTCCCCACCCTGACCCTCCACACCCGCCCACCTCCCCCGCCACAACACGCAAAGCAGAAGGTTGGAATCACCTGAAGGTGTTAGAGCCTGACCACCAACAGGTTCCTGGCAGTCTCTCAGCCTGGATGTCAGAGGGCATCTTCTGTGCAGAGGGCACAGGTGTGGCCTGCTGGTCAGGGTTGGGGCTGTATGGCCCAGGAGCCCCACCTGTAGCTGTGCAGCCTAGGGAGGCCTCAAAAACAGGCCCTCCGTGAGCCTCA
Organism: Hippopotamus amphibius kiboko; assembly: GCF_030028045.1. NCBI lineage: Eukaryota > Metazoa > Chordata > Mammalia > Artiodactyla > Hippopotamidae > Hippopotamus > Hippopotamus amphibius. The sequence goes on from NC_080187.1 coordinate 218,364,984, forward strand.
GGTACTTTGGATGCCTCTGCCTCTCACTTTACACACTTAACTTTTCCCTATTGGAAACCTGGCCTCACCCAGTGAGAGGCGGAGTGATGCGGTGACTTACCCTCTGGTGGCAAATGTCAGGAACAGCAAATACTTTTCAAAATAAGCCTGCAAATTTTTTCCCCCACTGAAAAAACTCTCTCCTGTCTTCTAACCTGGAAACATTTAGGCATCATCTCCAACTAGCCTGGACAAAGGGTAACTGAAGCAGCAACCAATTTTCAGTACTTATTTTCCAAAAAAGAATGGTGACTGCTGGTCCCTGTTTGGGATGTAAAAATGAGCAATGTCCCACTAGTATAACAACAACAAGCTAGACAAACTGCAGATTCACAACTTTCCTTTAGCCCGTCCAAGAGCTGAAGTCACAGGCAACTGGCTAGCCCCAGATCAAAGGAAAGACATCCCTTGAGGAGGGGTGGACACAAGCTTAATCGGGGCAGACTCAGTTGGATCCCACTAAGAAGAATTCGGCTAAAATTGTTAACAAGTTGGTAAAGGAAGGGTGTAGCCTAGTGAAAGAATACAGAACCCTGGGGGCCACAGACATAAGAGAAATTCAAAGCACTTGCAGGCTCTTCTCTGTGGGAGCGCTGACCTGGCGCTCACAAAAAGACTGGCCAGAATTCTTAGACAGTGTGCTTCACAGACCTTTCCCATCTATATTAAGGAAGGAACTGTAGAGAGCAGGGCAACAGACACCATTGGGCCTTTCCCCAGTAAAGCTTGGGGTGGGGGCAGGAAATAGGAAATAAACCCTTTTTTCCCTGGGGGAGGGGCAGGAATATATGTTGAGCCCAGAATTGCAGGTGGGGGAGGCCACTCCCTCCCCGCAGATCCAGGGACCCACTGCCTGCCTAAGATAGAGGCTTAATCAGAAAAACAGAAACATTATCCTTCTGGGCTCTCCCTCCTGCACCTAGGCTAACAAGCTGCAGTAATAGCAATGTACTGCTAGAAAAGGGGCAAGAATATGGAGAGAGACCCTCACCGAGGTGAGACTTAGCACAAAGGGTGCAACAGACAGTGAGAAGTACCAGCCCTGCCATAAACACAGATATAACTAGAAGAACTTGAAGGCTGGGTAACCAGGGCAGCATCGGATCCTCACTAGACTGATCCAAACCCCATGCAGCAAAAGGGAAGGAATCAAAATGATATACCTTAGTCTTTATTTAGTCTGATGAGTAGAGCAGTCATCTCTACTCAAGATGGCTGGCTTTCAACAAAACATTTTTGGCATAAGAAAAGACAGGAGAAAACCAACAGGTTGGACAAGAGACAAGAGAGGTGACAGAACAAGACAGATATGACACAGGTATTGAAACTATAAGATGTGATTTAAAATAACTGATTAATAAGTTGAAGATTCTAATAGAAAAAGTAGATACCATGCAGAATTTGATGGGTTAATTTCAGCAGAGAGGAAAAATATCTGTAAGAAAGAGTCAAACTGAAATGCTAGAAATAAAAACACAATAATAGAGATAAAAAATGACTTTGAAGGGCTGGTCAGTAGACTTTAAACACCTGAGGAAAGAATCTGAACAGTAAGGTAGGTCAGTAGACATTAACCAGATTGAAACAGAAAGAGAAAAAAGAGTGGGGGCAGGGACTCTTGCAGAACAGAGCACCCAAGATCAGTGGAGCAATATCAGATAGCTGCAGATCTGTGTAAGTGTAATTCCAAAAGGAAAGGAGAGACAGAACAAAACAGAAGAGATGTTTAAATAAATAATAGCTGACATTATTTATCTAAATATTTCCAAAATGGATGACAAACTCTACCATGATCCAAGAGGCTAAGAAGAAACCAAGCAGGAAAAACAACAGCAACAAATCTGTATACATAGTATATTCAAACTGCTAAAAATGGAAGACAAAGAAAAAATCTTGAAGGCAGCCAGAGGAAAAAGACACATTAAATACAGAGAAACAATTCTAAGGATCACAGCAGACTTCTCATGATGAAACAGGTAAGACAGAAGACAATGGAGTGACATCTTTACAGTGCTAAATGAAAAAACCCTGCTCATCCAGAATTCTACACCCAGCAAAAATATCTCTGCAGCATGAAGGAGAACTTTCTCAGACAAAAATGACAAAAGTCATCCTCTGTATACCTGCGCTAAGAAATGTTAAAGGAAGTTCTTTAAGAGGAAGAACATATTCCCAGTAGAAACTTGGATTTACACAAAGAAATGAAAAGTGATGGAAATAGAATAAATGAATTTGAAAATAAAATTCAGTTTTCTTTCTTTTAATTACTCTAAGAGAGAACTGACTAAGGCAAAGAGGGCAGCAGTGTATTGTGTGTTTACAGCACATGTAAAAGTAAAGAGCTTGATAATAATAGCCCAGAGGATGGGAGGGAGGGGTTGGGAATACATTGTCATTAGATCTTTATATAACACATGAAGTAGAATGTTATTTGAAAACAGTCTCATTAATTAAAGATGTTCATTGTAAACCCTAGGGAAATCACTAATAATTAAAACTAGAGATATAATAATAAATCAACAGTGGAGATAAAATGGAACCATTAAGAAGCTCAATTAACACCAATGAAGACAGTGAAAGATCCTTAAAAAACTAAAAATAGAACTACCATATGATCCAGCAATCCTACTCCTGGGCATATATCTGGAGAAAACCATAATTCGAAATGATTCATGCATCTCAGTGTTCAAAGCAGCACTATTTACAATAGCAAAGACATGGAAGCAACCTAAATGTCCATTGACAGATGACTGGATAAAGAAGATATGGTACATATAGACAATGGACTATTACTCAGCCATAAAAAAGAATGAAATAATGCCATTTGCAGCAATATGGATTGACCTAGAGATTGTCATACTGAGTGAAGTAAGTCAGACAAAGACAAATATCATATATCACTTATATGTGAAATCCAAAAAAAGGTACAAATGAACTTATCTTCAAAACAGAAATAGAGTTACAAATGTAGAAAACAAATTTATGGTTACTAGGGGGTAAGCTGGGGGGATAAATTGGGAGATTGGGATTGATACACACTACTATATATAAAATAGATAACTAATAAGGACCTACAGGGAACTGTACTTATACTCTGTAATGGCCTATATATGGGAAAAGAATCTAAAAAAGAGTGGATATATGTATATGTATAACTGATTCATTTTGCTGTACACCTGAAACAAACATATTGTAAATCCACTATACTCCAATAAAAATTAAATGAGAAAATTAAAAAAAGAAGATGAAAGAGAAAAATGGAACAAAAAACAATGGAACAAATAGAAAAGAGCTAACATTAAATGTAAGTAGTCAAAATGTACCAATTAATAGATAACATTGTCAGATTGGATATAAAAGCTAAACTCAAGTATATACTGACTGCAAGAAATCCATTTTACATATAAAAACATACATAGATTAAAAGATACTAATAAAAAGAAAACTGGAGTGACTCCAGTGCAAGTCCTGTTACCAAAGATATAGAGGAACATTACATAATGATACAGGGATCAATTCTCCATGAAGCTATCACAGTCCTACATGTGTGCCTGGGCTTTAGAGTACATGAAGCAAATACTAACAAAACTGAAAGAAAGACACATTCATTATGGTTGGAGACTCTGCCACTTTTCTGTTAGGAGCCAACAGAACCAGTAGACAGAAAATCAGCAAAGATATAGAAGACTGAACTATGTCATTAGATACCTTGAGTTAATGGACATTTATGGAACCCAACAACAGTATTCTTTTCAAGACCCCATGGAATATTCACCAAGACAGAATCTTAGCCAACCTTCACAGATTTAAAGGAATAGAAATCATAAAAAGTTTGTTCTCAGACCATAACTAAATAAGACTGTGAACCCATAACCAAGAAAGATATTTGGAGAGTCCTCAACTATTTGGAATTTAAACAGTATGCTTCTAAATAATCCTATCGGTCCCTAATTAATCCCTATCCACCACTGTGATGGTTTATTTTATTTTAAGAACTTTTGTTGAGATATAATTGACATACAATAAACTGAATATATTTAAAGTGTACAATTTTTTTTCTCATTAGTAATGTATATATGGCAATCCCAATCTCCCAATTCATCCCACCCCACCCCCACCCCGCCTTGGTGTCTATATGTTTCTTCTCTACATCTGTGTCTCTATTTCTGCCTTGAAAACCAGTTGACCTGTACCATTTTTCTATATTCCACATATATGTGGTAATATATGATATTTGTTTTTCTCTTTCTCACTCACTTCACTCTGTATGACAGTCTCTAGGTCCATCTATGTCTCTACAAATGTCCCAATTTCATTCCTTTTTATGGCTGAGTAATATTCCATTGTATATATGTACTACATCTTCTTTATCCATTCATCTGTTGATGGACATTTAGGTTGCTACCATGACCTGGCTATTGTAAATAGTGCTGCAATGAACATTGGAGTGCATGTGTCTTTTTGAATTATGGTGTTCTCTGGGTATATGCCCAGTAGTGGGACTGCTGGGTCATATGGTAATTCTATTTTTAGTTTTTCAAGGAACCTCCATACTGTTCTCCGTGGTGGCTGTATCAATTTACATTCCCACCAACACTACAAGAGGGTTCCCTTTTCTCCACACCCTCTCCAGCATTTATTGTTTGTAGATCTTTGATGATGCCCATTCTAACTGGTGTGAGGTGATACTTCATTGTAGTTTTGATTTACATTTCTCTAATAATTAGTGATGTTGAGCAGCTTTTCATGTGCCTCTTGGACATCTGTATGTCTTCTTTGGAGAAATGCCTATTTAGGTCTTCTGCCCATTTTTTGACTGGGTTATTTGTTGTTTTGATATTAAGCTGCATGAACTGTTTATATATTTTGGAGATTAATCCTCTGTTGATTCGTTTGCAAATTTTTTCTCCCATTCTGAGGGCTGTCTTTCCATCTTGTTTATAGTTTCCTTTGCTGTGCAAAAGTTTTTAAGTTTCATTAGGTCCCACTTATTTATTTTTGCTTTTATTTCCATTACTCTAGGGGGTGGGTCAAAAAAGATCTTGCTGTGAGTTCTTTCAGAGTGTTCTTCCTATGTTTTCCTCTAGGAGTTTTATAATGTCTGCCCTTACATTTAGGTCTTTAATCCATTTTGAGTTTATTTTTGTGTATGGTGTTAAGGAGTGTTCTAATTTCATTCTTTTACATGTAGCTGTCCAGTTTTCCCAGCACCACTTATTGAAGAGGCTGTCTTTTCTCCACTTGTATATCCTTGCCTTCTTTGTCATAGATTAGTTGACCATAGTAAGCTCTGGGCATTCTCTCCTGTTCCATTGATCTATACTTCTGTTTTTGTGCCAGTACCATATTGTCTTGATTACTGTAGCTTTGCGGTATACTCTCAAGTCAGGGAGTCTGATTCCTCCAGCTCCATTTTTTTCCCTCAAGATTGCTTTGGCTATTTGGGGTCTTTTGTATCTCCATACAAATTTTAAGAATTTTTGTTCTAGTTCTGTAAAAAATGCCATTGGTAATTTGATAGGGATTGCATTGAATCTGTAGATTGCTGTGGGTAGTATAGTCATTTTCACAATGTTGATTCTTCCAATCCAAGAACATGGTATATCTCTCCATCTGTTTGTGTCATCTTTGATTTCTTTCATCAGTGTCTTATAGTTTTCTGAGTACAGGTCTTTTACCTCCTTAGGTAGGTTTATTCCTAGGTATCTTATTCTTTTGTTGCACTGCTGAATGGGATTGTTTCCTTAATTTCTCTTTCTGATCTTTCATTGTTAGTGTATAGGAATGCAAGAGATTTCTCTGTGTTAATTTTGTACCCTGCAACTTTTACCAAATTCATTGATTAGCTCAAGTAGTTTTCTGGTGGCATCTTTAGGATTTTCTATGTACAGTATCATGTCATCTGCAAACAGTGACAGTTTTACTTCTTTGCCAACTTGGATTCCTTTTATTTCTTTTTTCTTCTCTTGATTGCTGTGGCTAAGACGTCCAAAACTATGTTGAATAGTAGTGGCGAGAGTGGACATCCTTGTCTTGTTCCTGATCTTAGAGGGGGTATGCTTTCAGGTTTTCACCATTGAGAATGATGTTTGCTGTGGGTTTGTCATCTATGGCCTTTATTATGTTGAGGTAGGTTCCCTCTGTGCCCACCTTCTGGAGAGTTTTTATCATAAATGGGTGTTGAATTTTGTCAAAAGCTTTTTCTGCATCTACTGAGATGATCATATGGTTTTTATTCTTCAATTTGTTAATATGGTGTATCACATTGATTAATTTGTGTATATTGAAGAATCCTTGCATTCCAGGGATAAACCCCACTTGATCATGGTGTATGATCCTTTTAATGTGTTGGTGGATTCTGTTTACTAGTATTTTGTTGAGGATTTTTGCATCTAAATTCATCAGTGATATTGGTCTGTAATTTTTTTTTTTTTTTTGTAGTATCTTTGTCTGGTTTTGGTATCAGAGTGATGGTGGCTTCATAAAATGAGTTTGGGAGAGTTCCTTCCTCTGCAATGTTTTGGAAGAGTTTGAGAAGGATGGGTGTTAGCTCTTCTCTAAATGTTTGATAGAATTTGCCTGTGAAGCCACCTGGTCCTGGACTTTTGTTTGTTGGGAGATTTTTAATCACAGTTTCAATTTCATTACTTGTGATTGCTCTGTTCATATCTTCTACTTCTTCCTGATTCACTCTTGGAAGGTTATACCTTTCTAAGAATTTGTCTATTTCTTCCAGGTTGTCCGTTTTATTGGCATATAGTTGCTTGTAGTAGTCTCTTATGATGCTTTTTATTTCTGCGGTGTCCATTGTAACTTCTCCTGTTTCATTTCTAATTTTATTGATTTGAGTCTTCTCCCTCTTTTTCTTGGTGAGTCTTGCTAAAGGTTTATCAATTTTATCTTCTCAAAGAACCAGCTTTTAGTTTTATTGATCTTTGCTATTGTTTTATTTCTTTTTCATTTATTTCTGCACTGATCTTTATTATTTCTTTACTTTTACTAACTCTGGGTTTTGTTTGTTCTTCTTTGTCTAGTTTCTTTAGGTGTAAGGTTAGCTTGTTTATTTGGGATTTTTCTTGTTTCTTGAGGTAGAATTATATTGCTACAAACTTCCCTCTTAGAACTGCTTTTGCTGCATCCCATAGGTTTTGGATCATTGTGTTTTTGTTGTCATTTGTCTCTAGGTATTTTTTGATTTCCTCTTTGATTGCTTCAGTGATCTCTTGGTTACTTAGCAGCATATTGTTTAGCCTTCACGTATTTGTGTTTTTTAGTTTTTTTCCTGTAACTGATTTCTAATCTCATAGCATTGTGGTTGGAAAAGATGCTTGATATGATTTCAGTTTTCTTAACTTTACTGAGGCTTGATTTGTGACCCAAAATATGATCTATCCTGGAGGATGTTCTGTGTGCACTTGAGAAGTGTAATCTGCTGTTTTTAATGGAATTTCCTATAAATATCAATTAAGTCAAGATGGTCTATTGTGTCATTTAAAGCTTGTGTTTACTTATTAATTTCCTGTCTGGATGATCTGTCCATTGGTGTAAGTGGGGTGTTAAAGTTCCCCACTATTATTGTGTTACTGTCGATTTCTTCTTTTATAGTTGTTAGCATTTGCCTTATGTATTGAGGTGCTCCTATAGAGGGTGCAAATATATTTATAATTGTTATATCCTCTTCTTGGATGGATCCCTTGATCTTTATGTAGCATCCTTTCTTGTTTCTTGCAACATTTTTTATTTTAAAGTCTATTTTATCTGATAAGAGTATTGCCACTCCAGCTTTCTTTTGATTTCCATTTGCATGGAATATCTTTTTCCATCCCCTCACTTTCAGTCTGTATGTATCCCTAGGTCTGAAGTGGGCCTCTTGTAGACAGCATATATATGGGTCTTGTTTTTGTATCCATTCAGCCTGTCTGTGTCTTTTGGTTGAAGCATTTAGTCCATTTACATTCAAGGTAATTATTGATATGTATTTTCCTATTAAATTTTCTTAATTGTTTTGGGTTTTTGTTTTGTTTTGTTTTGTTTTGTTTTGTTTTTGTAGGTCCTTTTCTTCTCTTGTGTTTCCCACTTAGAGAAGGTCCTTTAGCATTTGTTGTAGGGCTGGTTTGGTGGTGCTGAATTCTCTTAGCTTTTGCTTGTCTGTAAAGCTTTTGATTTCTTGGTCAAATCTGAATGAGATCCTTGCTGGGTAGAGTATTCTTGGTTGTAGGTTCTTCCCTTTCATCACTTTAAATATATCGTGCCACTCCCTTTGGGCTTGCAGAATTTCTGCTGAGAAATCAGCTGGTAACCTTATGGGAGTTCCCTTGTATGTTATTTGTCATTTTTCCCTTGTTGCTTTTAATAATTTTTCTTTGTCTTTAATTTTTGGCAATTTGACTATTATGTGTCTTAGTGTGTTCTTCCTTGGATTTATCCTGCTTGGGACTCTCTGTGCTTCCTGGACTTGGGTGGCTATTTCCTTTCCCATGTTAGGGAAGTTTTCAACTATAACCTCTTCAAATATTTTCTCGGGTCCTTTCTCTCTCTTCTCCTTCTGGGACCCCTATAATGTGAATGTTGGTGCGTTTAATGCTGTTCCAGAGGTCTCTTAGGCTGTCTTCATTTCTTTTCATTCTTTTTTCTTTTCCTTGTCAGTGATTTTCACCATTCTGTCTTCCAGGTCACTTATCTGTTCTTCTGCCTCAGTCATTCTGCTATTGGTTCCTTCTAGTGTATTTTTCATTTCAGTTATTGTATTGCTTAACTCTCTTTGTTTGTTCTTTAATTCTTCTAGGTTTTTGTTACACTCTTCTTGCATCTTTTCAATCTTTGCATCCAGTCTTTTTTCAAAGTCCTGGATCATCTTCACTATCATTATTCCGAATTCTTTTTCTGGAAGGTTGCCTATCTCCACTTCATTTAGTTGTTTTTCTGGGGTTTTATCTTTTCCTTCATCTGACATAAAGTCCTCTGCCTTTTCATTTTCTCTATCTTTCTGTGGCTGTGGTTTTCGTTCCACAGGCTGTGGAAGTATACTTCTTTTTGCTACTGTTGTCTGCCCTCTGGTGGATGAGCCTATCTAAGGGGCTTGGCATGCTTCTTGATGGGAGGGACTGGTGGTGAGTAGGGCTGGGTGTTGCTTTGGTGGGCAGAGTTCAGTAAAACTTTAATCTACTTGTCTGTTGATGGGTGGGGCTGTGTTCCCACCCTCTTGGTTGTTTGGCGTGAGGTACCCAGCATCGGAACTTACAGGCTCTTTGGCAGGGCTAATGGCAGACTCTGGGAGGGCTCACACCAATGAGCGCTTCCCAGAACTCCAGCCACCAGTTTCCCCATCTCTGTGGTGAGCCACAGCCACCCCCCACCTCTGCAGGTGACCCTCCAACACCAGCAGGTAGGTCTGGTTCCGTCTCCTATGCAGTCACTTCTCCTTCCCCCTGGATCCTGTTGCACACACTACTTTCTGTGTGCCCTCAAAGAGTGGAGTTTCTGTTTCTCCCAGTCCTGTGGAAGTCCTGCAATCAAATCCTGCTGGCCTTCAAAGTCTGATTCTCTAGGGATTCCTCCTCCTGTTGCCGGACCCTCAGGTTGGGAAGCCTGACGTGTGGCTCAGAACCCTCAGTCCAGTGGGTCGACTTCTGTAGTATAACTGTTCTCCATTTTGTGAGTCACCCACCCAGTGGTTATGGGATTTGATTTTATCATGATTGCGCCCCTCCTACCATCTCATTGCAGTTTCTCCTTTTCTCTGGATGAGGGGTGTCTTTTTTGGTGAGTTCCAGTGTCTTCCTGTTGATGACTGTTCAGCAGTTAGTTGTGATTCTGGTGCTCTTGCAAGAGGGAGTGAACACACGTCCTTCTACTCCGCCATCTTGAACCACCTCTGATGGTTAATTTTATGTATCAACTTGACTGGGCTAATGGATGTCCAGCAAGCAGGTAAATATAGTATCTGGGTGTGTCTGGGAAGCGGTCCTGGAAAATATTAGCATTTCAGTTGGTAGACTGGGTACAGAAAACTGCCCTTACCAACACAGGCAAGCATCATCCATTCCATGGATATCACAAAAAGCCAAGGAAGGAAGAATCTGCTCTCTTTGAGCTGGGACATTGATATTCTCCTGCCCTTGGACATCAGTGCTCCTGGTTCTTGGGCATTTGGACTCAGACTGAATTACACCACTGGCTTTCCTGGTTCTTTAGCTTGTAGTCAGCAGATGGTAGAACTTCTTGGCCTCCATAATTATGTGAACCAATTCCTATAATAAATCTCCTTATCTATCTATCTATCTATCTATCTATCTATCTATCTATCTATCTCTCTATCATCTATCTATCTATCTATCTATCTATCTATCTATCTATCTATCATCTATCTATCTATCTATCATCTATCTATCTATCATCTATGTGTATCCCATAGGTTCTGTTTCTCTGGAGACCCCTGACTAACAGAACCACTAATCTGTTTTCCATATCTATAATTGTGTCATTTCAAGAATGCTAAAGAGGGACTTTCCTGGTGGCACAGTGGATACAACTCCACACTCCCAATGCAGGGGGCCCAGGTTTGATCCCTGGTCAGGGAACTAGCTCCCACATGTGTGCTGCAATGGAGCTGGTGAGCCACAACTAAGGAGCCTACCTGCCGCAACTGAGACCCAGCACAACCAAATAAATAAATATTAAAAAAAAAAAAAAAGAATGCTACAGAACTAAAATCATACAGAATGTACTCTTCAGGGAGTGGTTTTTTTCCTTCAGTATAATTCCCCTGAGATCCACCCAAGTGCATGAGTCATAGTCATTCATTTTTATGGCTGATAGGGTACTGTGGTATAGACAGTACGTTGAACTGTGCATCCAGGAAAGACATTTGGGTTGTTTCCAGTTTTTGGCTATTACAAATAAAGTGGCCATAAATATTTGTGTACAGGCTTTTGTTTGAACATAACTTTTCAATTTTCTGGGATAATGCCCAGGATTACAATTGCTGGGTTATATGGTAAGTGATGTTTAGTTTTATAAGAAGCCACCAAACTATTTTCCAGAGTGACTGAACCATTTTTACATTCCCACCAGCAATGTAGGAGCAATCTGGTTACTTCACGTCCTCTCCTGTATTTGGTGGTGTCAGTTTTTAAGATTTTAGTCATTCTGATAGGTGTGTAGTGATATCTCATTGTGGTTCTAGCGTTGACCATCTTTTTATGTGCTTATTTGTCATCTGTTCCTCCTCTTTGGTAAAACGTCTGTTCATGTCTTTTCCCATTTTTTATTTGGATGGTTTGGAGGGTTTTTTTTTTTTTTTTGGCTATTGGGTTTTGAGAGTTCTTTGTATATTTTAGATACAAGTCCTCTGTTGATATGTGGTTTTCAAATATCTTCTCCCAGCCTATAACTTGTCTTTCCTTCTTTCCTCTTTCTCTCTCTCTATTCCTCCTTCCTTCCTGTCTCTCTTCCTCTCTCTCTCCCCTTTGCAGAGCAGAGGTCCAACTTATTAATTTTTTTTTTTTTTGGATTGTGCCAATCCCAAAAGACTGCATTCTGCATTCCAGTTATGCAGCATGCTTGAAATGACAAAATTCTAGAGATGGAGAACAGATTACTGGTTCTATTAGTCAGGGCTCTCCAGGGACACAGAACAAAAAGGACACACATATAATAACTCTTTGCCTACCTCTAGGTCCACAGTTGTGCATTTTACATCTATTTTATGGTTAATTTTGAGTTAATTTTTGTATAAACTGAGGCTTGGGTTTAGGTTCTTTTTTTTGCTTATGGATGTCCAATTGCTTCACCACCATTTGTTTGAAAAGACTATCCATCCTCCATTGAATTTATTTTGCTTCTTTGTCAAAAGTCATCTGAGCATATTTGTGTGGGGTTATTTCTGGATTCTTTGTTCTGTTCCCTTGATCTCTGTTTCTAACTCTCTGTCAATACCAGGCACTGTGTCAGGAGCTCTACATTCATTCTTAAAAGTCTTACACCAGCTATAGGATCCTTGCTCCAATTTGACAGAAGAGGAAGTGAAGCTCTGGTACATAAGTGACTTGCCCAAACCAAAGCTGGAGCTGTGATTGAAAAGTAGGTCTGCCTTACTCCACAATGTATACTTTTCCTTCCACTACTGTGTCGCATTGCCTTTTTTTGAATTATCTGAAATTAGTAGACTGTGAACATCTAATCTTGTTCGTTCATTCATGCATTCATTCAACATTTATTAATTGCCTCTCAGGTGTCTTGGTGCTGGAGACACAAAGATGAGAAAGACAGGCCATCTGACTTCAAAACATCCAGGATCTGGCCAATGAAGAACAGAAGCCTCTGAAAGGTGGTTCTTGTCATCCTCCCCCTCTTCCTGCTCCCTCCCCCACTATGGCCTTGGCTCTGGCTCACCAGTGCCCGAGAAAAACCTCTGGTGGGCCTGACATAGAGTCCCTGGCTGGGCAAAAACCTTGCATCCTTGTGCCTGTGGGAAAAATCAGACTTGCTTTATGAGGACTTGCTTCCTGAGACCTTGAGGTGCAAAGCAATGGCAGCCCTTTCCCCTTCATGAACCCAAGGGAAGTGGTGAGTTCCTGCTCTATGAGCTGCCCGTGGCCTTACTCTCCAGACTGCCCACTGGACTCTGATCAGGATGCTTTCTTTCCTACAGACCCTTTCCCCAGAAAAACATCCACAGAGGCAATTCTCTGAGTGGACTTAGGTTATCAGGAAGCTGTCCACTTCTTCTGGACACATGTCCTCTCATGCTTCAGATGCAGCCCTGGGGCATGGTGTCAAGGGGACTTCTCAGAGAGCACAACCAGGCTGTGTCCAGGGGGCAGGACAGGTGCCTGGGGCTTTGTCTCCCTCCTCTTCTGCAAGACTGATGAAGGCCATGTCCTGCTCCAACACAACCCATCAGAAGCCTGCAGGTCCACAGGGAGCCAGAGGCAGCCTGAGGGAGGGATGGTACTTCATATGGAGGTGGGGGCTGGGCTGATTCAGGAGTAGGGGAGATGGTGGCTGGGAGGATCCTGCGCATGCTCTTTCTGTGTCTTAGACACCTTGGAGAGGCCTGGGGGTGCCTGTGTCTGTGCCTCCTGCTCCCTCATCTCTCCAGGCCCCAGGTTCCTAGTGAAAGACCCTTGGCCAGTTCTTTCTGTGTAGCTGAGCACAGCTGGCATCCCTTTGGAACTGAACCTCGGGTTCTAGAGCTGATGGTCCTTGGGGTAATGCAGATGTCGGTGGACAACCAGACTCTTGGGCATTTGATCAGCAAGACCCAGGTCTCTGAACTTGTGTCCCCCTGCAAGCCCAGGACAGAGCTCACAGCCTGGAAGTTCTACCCACAGCTCCTGGCCACATGGGGGCTCTTTGAGATGTCTGTGGGTCAAGAACCAAAAATGTCAAAGATGACACCCCTTGTTTGGTCCCCAGGCCCTGGGGTGCAGGGTCTGAGCTAAAAGTCTGGATGCCCCCAGAGACTCCTCCTCTTCTCCAACAATGAGGGGTCTTTGTGGTGTGGCCCACACCCGAGGTTACAGCAGAAGCAGCAAAGGAACCACATTGGGAGGCAAGCTGGCTTTCCACGCCCACCCCAAGTGTGTCTTTCAGTGGCAAACTGCAAACCTAGTAAGTGGCTGAAGAGGAAGGAGGCTGATTGCAAAGAGAATGCAGAGAATTTGCATTTTTTAGGCACTTTCTAGTTTCTAAAGCCTTCTTGCTACTGTGAGGTCCTCTGATTCTTACAATGTCCAGTAACAGGTGGATTGGTACGTGGTTTCTCTGTTACTGTATTCAGACAAGTTCACAGATGGGCCAATTTGATTAGACTATGATAAAGAAGTGATCTTCTGGTAAAAATCACTTTTTTTAGGTCATTATATTAGTAAAATTATATTACAAAATCCATTTAAATGGAATATTTAATAATATTCATAGCCTGTTAATACCAATTTCCACTTAATAGCAGATGGGTGCTGTTTATTATAAATCAATCCTGTAAGAAAAAGTACGGTTTGTTGTCAAATAGATTGGAAATGAAATGTCACATTATATCTGTAGTTTGCTGACTCTGCACTAGATGGGCTTTTAAAAATTACATCTGACCTTAACTACATCCATAAAAATATGCATACCTGTGAAAGGGAACCACAGTAAAGCCTATTTTAAGGGTGGTGGAATGATTAATTTGCTTCACATTTTAAATTAAAAGTTGTCTGGCATTCTTTTCTTTTCTTTTTTTTTTTAAATTGAAGTATAGTTGATTTACAATGTTGTGTTAGTTTCAGGTGTACAAGCAAAGTGATTCAGTTATACATATATGTGTATATATTCTTTTTCAGATTCTTTTCCCTTATAGGTTACTAGAAAATATTGAGTACTATAGTACTATACAGTAGGTCCTTGTTGTTTATTTTATATATAATAGTGTGTATATGTTAATCAAAAATGCCTAATTTGGCCCTCCCCCACCTTTCCCCTTTGGTGACCATAAGTTTGTTTTCTATGACTGTGAGTCTGTTTCTGTTTTATAAATAAGTTCGTTTGTATCATCTTTTTAGATTCCACTTATGGGTGATGTCATATGATATTTGTCTTTCTCTGTCTGACTTCACTTAGTTTAATAATCTCAGTTTCTTAGTATAATAATCTATGATAATAATAATCTAAGTCCATTCCATGCATGTTGCTGCAAATTGCATCATTTTCAATCATAATTTTTGCATGCATATGATAGTTTTAGACAAAACCCATCACCGCTGAGTGTGCTCCCCAGGGCGGGCCCCATATTCTGCCTCCTGCCCCTCCTGGCCCACCCCTTCCCCACCTTGCACTGTCAGGTGGTGGCAGGCATACCTTGTTCTCTCTGCTGGTCTCTCTGCTCCATGGACACAAGGGCAGAGAAGTGCGCTTGGTCGTAGGCAAGAACCAGAGGTGAGCAGTGGCATCTGTTGGGAGGCACCTCCAAGGGCAGGTAAATCCCTCCGAAGGGGATTGGAGCGAATGCTGCAGACACAAACAAGGGTGAGGGCGTGTGGAGTTGGAGCGGGTGCAGACAGCATCCCTCACCATCCTGGGGGAGGTGACAGGGCAGAAGGAAGGGAGGGCGGACTCAGGCTGCAGCCCTGGGTGTTGTCATCCATCACCTACTCTGCAGCAGAGGAGCCTCCTTCTGCCTGGCAGGAGCTCCCTGGGAGCTGGGTCTTGCTCACTGGTGATGGATGAGGAAGCCCCGGCTTGCAGGGGCCAGGCCTGTTAGACCCCAAGCCCTGTGCCTGACCAGGGCACCCTCCCCCACCTACCTCCCTGGGCAGAGTCCTCCTGTCTTGTTTGTCCCTGTGCCTTGTCAATCTGCATCCTGGGAACAAGAGGACCAGGGCTGAGGGGATTCTGCTGGGACCTGTGGACTTGCCTGCTGCCCTGAGTCCTGCCCAGGTGATCAAAATGCCTGCCCCAGATGGTCAGCCAGGATGTGTGCTGACGGCCACCTAGAAACCTGTGTTTTCCTGGATGTGCTTATTCCTCTCCTGTGTTCACGGAAGCACCTGCATACAGATCAACATCTGTGCTGCTCGAGAGCTTATTTGTTCCAGGTTTTGAGAAGCTCAGTGAGAGCATTGCAGGCCCACTCATGAGTCAGGTGGGAAATGAGAGATGGGGATCAGCTCCTTTAGCAACTGGGACACAGTCTTGCTCATTTCCTTACCAAAAGAGGGAAAAGGCCCAATCCTCACTGAGATACAGTAAATACTGGAAATACCTGCCTGACACAGCATCTGCTTTTTAATTACGAAGAACCTTGCCTCTTGGCCTTGAGTCAGTGACTCACTGCTCTTCTCTGAGTGGAAAGAAAGGACAGTCAGCCTCAGGGATGTCTTTGATGAGCTGAGGATTCCTCTCCACCTTCGCTTTGTCTACACTGGTGACCATGGTTCTGCCCCCTCTCTCTGCTGAGAGGCAGGGTGGGTCTGCCTTTGAAAGGGCTGCACCCTTCAGGACAGGTGCAAGGGAAGGAAGTGTGGACCCAGCCCAGTGCGGTCTGATGAGTATCCTGATGGGAGGCCTGGCTCTTCACCCAGGGAGCCGCAGACCCCAGCAGCCTATGTCGCTGGGGGTGACAAGTGTACCCTCAGCTCCCTGCCCTCTGTGGAAACCACACCCATGAGAGGCAGGGCACTTGCTCTGGGGTGACCTTCCTGGTCTACCCCTCATCCTGGCCCTTCCTCCATCTCTCCTCTTCAGAGAGCATGGTGCCCTGTGCGCTCCAGCAGAAAGGCTGGAGGGAGGACATGCCTGGAGCCCTCCCTGCCTGGGCTGACCCTGCTTCCTACAAGGCCTCAGCCAAGGGTGGGGGCACATTGTGTGGCTTCTCTGGGCTTCAGGCTTCGCAACTGTAAAGCAGGAGGCTTTACAGTGTCTATCCTGGGAAACAGTGGCCTGGCCGAGGGAGAGGGTGCATGTGACGGGCCGTGCAGTGGGTACTGGCCCTCCATCCCTTTCTCCTTCTCCCCCAGCCCTGGTCCCATCACAGCCTTGCGGGTGACTTTGCACTTTGTGCCTTTCTTGTTTCTTCTTTAACACATGCAGAGAGGCAGGAGGGGACTGGAGTGGCCAAGTGGCCCTGGGATGCAGCTGGCACTTCTGGAGGGTATGGGCACCAGGTGGGGCTGGGGGCCTCTCAAGGTTCATCCCCGCCCCTATTCAGCCAGATTTCTCCTGTCGTCGATACATAGAGTGGATGGATGGCCAAGAGTAACCCCTTCTGGGAACTTCCTGGCAGTTCAGCAGTTAGGATTCTGTGTTTTCACTGCCAAGGGGCCCAGATTCAATCCCTGGTGGGGGAACTAAGATCCCACAAGCTGCGTGATGTGGCAAAAAAAAAAAAAAAAAAGGATAGAAAAGAGTAATCCCTCCCACATGGGGAGGAAAAAGAAATATGTGGAGTCGAGGAGAAATGAGAAATAATATCTTTGTCCAGGCAGAGTAAGGCTCTGTCCTTCTGGAGGCTTAGTCCTTATGTTCGACTGTCTTTTCCTTACTTGGGATGTTATGCTTTCTGGGTGACGAGCAAAATACATCTGTTTCATTATGTGTAAACTTACCTTCCCCACCTGAGTCCCTCAGCATCGTATCTGCTACAACGACAATGGGCCTCCTTAATATGTGGGCGAGGACGAAAACGTGGAACTCCTCCAGACTCTCGTACACGGGGTCCTCGGCGTTGTCCACGCTGGGGGACACAGCGAAGCAAGCCTGTCACTGGACCGAGTCGGGACAGGGGGTGGAGGACAGAACACCTCCCTGCGGCCCCTCCCTGCATGGACCCTGGATGTGGCGGTCATCTGAGGCTACCTCCCTCCATGCCATCTGACGCTGGCAAGCACATCAGACCCAGCTCTCCACCCCCACCCGGGGTTGGGTGGTCTCAGGAGAGAAGCCGAGAGAGAGAACCTGGCAGTGTGGGTCGCCAGTGCCCTTTAAGAAGCAGTCTCCCTGGTGGCAGAGACAGCCTGCCCAGAGCCTGTGATGACATGGGGGCTGATTCTCTGGGGGTTTAACAAGGATGCAGTGGGGGCAAAGGGGATGGAGGCTCCCCATCGAGCTCACGTCCACATGCAGCAGTTTGCGCTGAAGCGCTACCCACAGCGGGGCAGGTATACCTGGACACGTCTGATGGGCTGGGGGGCCCACTGCTACCAAGGTCTGCGAGCCTTTCTAGGGGATATCCCGACTGAAGAGGGTGCTGAGAAGGCTGCCTTAAGTAGCAGTGGAAAGAGTGACAGAATGCCCAACCCAGGCCACTCGGACCCTTCCCAGCCCGTCCCCTGGCTCTTGTCCAAGGCTCGGGGAAAGAGTGGGCTCCAAAAACTGCATCACTCGGGACTCGAGGACATAGGCAGAGGGCTGTAGCCTTGATGTCTCTCAACAACCAGGCTGCTGCAAAGGGAAGAAGCATGGAGAGGGGAGAGCCAGTGGCCTCAGCTTGATGGGGCCTCTTGGGCACTCAAATGGGGGGGGAGGGTTGCCCAAAATTAACTGAAGGTGGTCTCTGAGGAGAGAAGCAGGTTAGGAGAGGGGGCCAGAGTTAGCAAGTGTGGCCCTACTTGAGAATTCCGGGGTGGGGTGGCCTGGGAAAGAGCTCTACGTACACAGCCTGCAGCCAACTGCTTGAATGGCTTCTAGAACAAAGGCTCTGAATCCTCAGGGATGCCTCATAATCACCTGGGGAGTTTTGTTGTTATTTCCTCTTTAGTTTTTCTCTTGTTCTTTTTTTGTGACTCAATATATGCAGATGCAGAGAATGGACTGGAGGACACGGGGTTAGGGGGGCGGGGGGCGAAGGGGAAGATGGGACCAAGTGAGAAAGTAGCATAGACATATATATACTACCAACTGTAAAATAGATAGCTAGTGGGAAGTTGCTGTATAACAAAGGGAGATCAACTCCATGATGGGTGATGCCTTAGAGGGCTGGGACGCGGAGGGTGGGGGGGAGTTGCGGGAGGGAGGGGATATGGGGATATGTGTATAAATACAGCTGATTCACTTTGGTGTACCTCAAAAACTGGTACAAGAATGTAAAGCAACTGTATTCCAATAAAGAGCTTAAAAAAACCTAAATAAAAATAATATTAATTAAAAAAAACACACCTCATTTTAATACTTAAAAAATATTGGCAGCACCCAAAAGCTCACAAAAAAATTGCAGAGTATAAACATTTTTTCTTCTTATGAACCATCTGAAAGTAAATTGCCAGCCTGAAATCCCATCACCCTGGTAGAGCTTCATGTGTGTTTCCTGTGAACTGGGTTATGTTCTTGTGGATATGTTCTCCTACGTAACCATCAGAAGCGGGAATTTGTCTAATCACTAATGCACCGGTGATGCATCTGATCACCGTGAACGACCCTGGTCACCATGCTGTGTGCCAGCTGCTCCAGTGATGCCTTTTGAGTAACAGGCCAGTTCTGGATGGCAGACTGCATTCAGCTGTGGTGTCTCTTTAGCTGCTCTCAGTCTGGAACATTCCTCAGGGTACTTGCTGTTCAGGACCTGGGCTGTTTTGAAGACCACAGGTCTGATATTATGTAGACTGTCCATGGTCTGGGTTTGTGTTTCCTCACAATCAGAGCAGATTGGGTTACACTGCATCCTTCTCGTGGCGTCCAGTTGGGTGGCCTGGTGTTGACTGGATCTCTCTCAGAGCCATTGGCCAGGGTACCCCCTGCAGAGCTGCTCACATCCCTTCTGTAATTAATAAGCATTTTATGGGGAGGGACTTGGAATCTACAGACATATTCCACTCCTCACCAAACTTTGATACATTTATTGATATCATTCTGGATTCCAGGCTTCTATTTGAGTCAATGGGTTATAATCCATCAGTGTGATTATTCTGATGCTCAGATACCTGCCCTGGTCAGTGGGGCTTGTTCAAGCAGAATCTGTGTCTGTGTGACAGCCCCTGTCATTTTTTGGGCACATCCTTACTTTCTGGCACAAGAAGATGGTCCAGGTAGTGAACTAGAAATGCCACCTGCCATATCAGTAAACAAAGGATGTTGCAGCCATCAGCCGCTACAGCTGCCCTGATGGTGAGCCTGAGGGAGCTCAGGATGGAAGCAGGAATCCCGCCCCCCCACCGAAAAGTACTAAATTCCTTAACTTGGGATGTCTGGTTTTCTTTAATTTAGATAATCTTTTAATGTTCTGACCACCTGGTCTTTGTTATAAAAATGCCTATATATCCTTGGTTCCCCACTTTGCCTCTTTGGAGCAGTCCTTCAGAGCTATCTGAGTCTGTGTCCCAGGCTTAAGTCCTCAGTTTTGTCCATCAAATAAAACATAACTCTCAAATTTTAGGTTGTGCATTTTTTTTTTTCAGTCAACAAGATTCATCTTGTATATCTTCTGCCTCAGTCCTGAATTCAGCCATTTCTCCTGTTTTGTTTTTTTTTTTTTGTTTTAATAGTGGATAATGCTGTTTAGAAGCCAAAATATGATTATTGCTAATGTCATTGTTCCTAGACTCAGTAAATAGAGCTGGGGGACATATATGTGCATGTGTGTATACCCACACGTGTATACAGACACTTTCATCTGTTATCTATCTGTCCATCCATCTATTATCCATCCATCTATTATCTATCTATCTAATCCATCCATCCGTTATCTATCTGTCTACCTACCTATTATCTATCTATCTATCTATCTAATCTATCTATCATCTATCTATCTATCATCTATCTATCTATGTATCTGAAACTTTGAGTCCCCCAATACTCGTAATTCCAATCTAACACCCCAGAGTTCATTCTACTTGTAACTCCTTTCTTCAACAGTGAGAAAACTGGTTTCCAGCAATCTTACGCTATTTCCTTACTTGACCCTTGTATGTAAACAATCCCTCACCAATGCTGTGGCCCTTTGCCTGAGCTGTCCCCTTCACTCTGTCTGGCTCTGACATCCTGGCCTTGGTCCTCTACGTCCTGCCACCCCCCACCCTGCCCACTGTAGATGTCCACCTTGCTTTGATGAACCTTATGGATTTAGGACTGAACTTTTCAGGGAGGGAAGGGAAGTGGAAGAGGAGTATGTTAAACACACACGCACACACGCACACACACGCACACGCACACACACGCCGAGTCTAATACAGTGCTCTCAGATGTGCATTTCCAAACATCCCAGGTGGTTATCCTGTCCAGCCACAGCTCAGTGGGTGTGTGAGGTCAAGGACTCTGAGAAGGTGCTCACTCACCCCTGTCACACAGCAAGTGCTCACAGGCAGGTGGGTGGCTGAATGAGACAAGAAGCAGCATGGAGAGGACAGAACACAGACTTACAGCCTGTGTACTTGAGAGAAAAATACCTGACCGGCTATACAGAGGGGGCCCCACAGCAACCACGGTGCAAAGGCTGACGATTAGGTACCATTGTACTGGCATGGCTTTCATCTCATAAAATTCAAAGCAGCGGCATTGTACTTCAAACTGAAAAATCAGCAAGTATTTATTGAGTACTTGCTACAAGCTGGCACTGTGAAAGGCACTGCAGAGGCCTCCAGATAACATCTATCCATCCAGCTATCTCTTTATCCCCCCATCCACTCATCCACCCATCATCCATCTGTTCACCTGTCCATCCATCCATCCAATTATCCAATTGTCTATCCATTCATCCATCCATCCATCCATCCATCCACCCATATATCCAATCATCCATTTGTCCATCAATTCACCTATCTACCCATCCACCCACCCATTTGTCCATCCATCCATCCATGCATATATTCATCCACCCATGAATGCATGCATCCATCCTTCTGTTCATCAATCTGTCCACTCACCTTTTGTCCATCCATCCATATATCCACCCATTCACCCGCCCGCCTATTTGTCGGTCCATCCATCCCAGATCAGTGCTAGGGCTGGGGCATACAGCTGCACCACATATATCTGGAGGCCTCATATGTGGCCTGGACACAGGCAGCAGTGATGGGGATATGGGCCCAACTGGGAGTGGGTTATGGAGACGAACCTGGAGAAGAGTGACCTTTTCACTCCTGTTTTGGTGTTGAACACGAGAGCCAAAAGTCAACTGTGACTCTGCTCAGCGGCCCAGGAGGTGGCAGAGAGGGTCCCAGCTCCACCCTGGGCACAGCTGGAGAATCCCAATGTCCTTCCCTAATTACTCCAGCTCCTTGCTCCCAGGGTGCAGGCAGCAAGTTTGAACTGGGGGTGGGTCCTGGTTCTGTGCTCTCCCTTCAAAACCACGGCCATGCCCTTGTGCTTCCGGAGCCTCAGAGACTATTCCCATTTATTAAATGCAGGCTGGGAACACTGGCTAGACAACTCCTCAGGCTCCTCTGAGGGACAAATGGGCTCATGTCTGGGATGAGACTTTGGAACAGTGACCTGCACGTGTGAGTTACTGTGACCAAGCCCATTGGTAGAAATCAGCCCCAGCAAAACCAGTCCTGAATATTCATGTCCACTTCTCACCCTAAGGCTTTACATCATCTTCCTGTGAGTTTACTGAGAAAATGCTAGACACAGGATTGTAAATCGGATCTTGCCTCTGGGAAAAGACACTTAAAATCCCTAAAATACTTAGTGATTGCTGTTGACTGTTACGAAGACTAACATGCAAAGTAACTGCTTCATCATCACATCTGGGTGTGTCTGAGTGCTTCCTCACATGCTCTAGGCCACAACCCACGTGTTCCCTCTTCAGTGTGTACCTGGGGAGGGGGAATCAGGAGTATAGGGACACTCCACCCACCCAGTGAAAATACCCCAAGGAAGATAGTGGTAACCTGGGCAGAGGCTGGTGCCCCTCCTGGTGGGACCAAGAAGCAAGAGTGGCGGAGTGAGGTCCAGATGGCATGGAAGTCAGTGGCAGGAATGAAAAGGCACAGTGCACATTTGGGGGTGTCCTGGCTTAAGTGGCAGCCACAGCCTTAGAGGCCACTCCAGCAAGAGCCCATGTCATGGATCAGGAAGCTGGTCTGGGCAGCTGATGGGGTCTTGACCAAGGGCAGTCACCCAGCCACACAGAGAGGCAGCTTGGGTGCAGGCCCCCCAGAACATTTCCCTGTCCCCCTCTCCAAGGTGGGGTGACCACACCTCCTGTTTAGCTCAGGAGAGTCCTGCTTTATGGGTGGCGAATGGCTGGTGGCCACTCTCCCTCCCCAAAATGTACCAATTTGGATGATAAATTGTATAGTCACCCAGTCCATGGTGATTATCTATAGTGACATAGTTATCAGTTTCTGGTATACCCTCCCATCCAAAATATAAACATACACGAATGGACCTAGAGATCATCATCCTAAGTGAAGTATGTCAGACAGAGAAAGACAAATATGTGATATCACTTATGTGTGGTATCTAAAAAAATGATACAAATGAACTTATTTACAAAACTGAAACAGACCCACAGACACAGAAAACAAACTTATGGTTACCAAAGGGGGACGTGGGGGAGGGATAAATCAGGAGTTTAGAATTAGCACATACACACCACTGTATATAAAATCAATAAACAACAAGGAGCTACTGTATAGTACAGGGAATTATACTCAATATCTTTTAATAACCTATAATGGAAAAGAATCTGAAAAAGAATATACATATATATATATGTATATATACATATACACATACACACACAACTGAATCAGTTTGCTGTAGACCTGAAATTAACACAACCTTGTAAATCAACTATATTTCAATAGAAATTAAAAAACCATAAGCATATATGTGTCTGTGTGTGTGTGCATATACACACATACATGTGAAGATGAACGTATGTGCATATTTAGGTTCTATACACATTCCCTCCCCCTCCTCCAAATGAAAGGCAGGGCACTACACGGGCTATTCTGACCCCTGCTTTTCCTCTTAACAGTACATCCCAGAGAGGCCTCCAGCAGAGTATGTGGGTCTCCTCCCCTCTCACAGCTGCACAGCACTCACTATGCATATGTCAATGAAAGTGTTGCCCGCTGTATCAGTAAACAGAGGATGTTGCAGCCACCCAGCCATCACATTATAGCTGCCTGGATGGTGAGCCCTGAGGGAACTCAGGATGGAAACAGGACACCCACCATCAAACCATCAGACACTGCAGCACCCCTGATGGTGCACCCTGAGAAGACTCAGGCTGAGAGAACACAGGATACTGGCCCCAGATAGCTGAGATGCATACCAAAGGAATGATTTTGGTGAGCCCAGACTCCTGCATCTTCCCACACATAGAAAAGCACTAAATTCCTTAACTTGAGATGTCTGGTTTTCCTTAATTAACAGCAATCTTTTGATGTTCTGACTATCTGGTCTTTGCTGCAAAAACTTCCATGTGGCTCCTCCCTTACCTCTTCGGAGCAGTCCCTTAGAGCTATCTGAGAGCCTGCCTCCTGGGCTTAAGTCCTCAGTGTCGTCCGCTTGATAAAACATAATTCTCAACTTTTAGGTTGTGCATTACTTTCAGTAGACCCATCCGTGCCACTGGCAGCATTTCTGCCAGTGGTGGGACTTGACCCCTTCTCCCAGGCAGGGTTTGGAGCCATGACGACATCTTTGATGAGCTGGCACATAGATGCAGAGGGGGATGGAGAGTCAGCCTGAGGGGCTCCGGCCAGCTGGTGCCCTGCTGTGGGCCTTTGTATCCAGTCAAAGATCTCCTAAGGCACAGTGCAGGCTGCCGGGGCCTTGCTAAGAGCTATGGCCTGGGGATCCAGGATGCAAGGATGGTGGTACCCCTGGTACTCTGCGGGGACTAAGAAGGTCTCGGGCTCTGACAAGAGCTTCTCAACAGTGGTCAGGGTGGCCTGGGGGTGAGGACTCTTCTCACTGCCTAACATGAATAAGCTGGGGTCATGTGTGACAAATATTTATTTTCTGCTACGGGTGTAGCACTGTTGCTAGGGGTGTGTGTGTGTGTGTGTGTGTGTGTGTGTGTGTGTGTACACGCGCACAAGTATGCAGGGCTAAGTGGTAGAGACAGACAATTAGCAGACGACCGAACAAGAAACTATCAGGTGTTGATAAGCAGAGTGGTAAGTGCGGGCTTCTTTAAACAGGAAGGCCAGGCTCCCGACAGGTGAAGAGCTGCCTTCAATCATATTTTCAATTAGCAATGTCTTCAAAAATTTGACCTGGGTTCCACATTTGCAAATGTGAGAACGCGACAGGAGAACAAACCTTCTTTCTGCTTGGGTCACTGGTGGAAGTCACAGAGCCTTGAGGAATATCTGTAAGAAAGCCTCCTTTCCCACAAGGGGCCAAGCCCTGACCCTGGAGCTCCAGCCTGCGGGGTGGGCACCTCCCAGCAGTGGCATGCCGCTCACCTTCCCTTAAGAGACTGACCTAAGTTCATATCTCTGAGACTGTACATCAGGAAACCATTTAGGATTCTAGTTATTTCTGAAAAAGTCCAATAAAAAAGAAAGGCAGCCAGCATTGTATGAAATTATGTAGACGTAGCAATGGAATTATGGAAAGTCAGTCACACAATGAGCAGCGCACAAGAAAAATGGGGACCTGGCGTGTCAGTTGCTCTGTGGGGGCTGCCCAAGAGTCCTCCAAACGGCCTCCCTCTCTGTTTCTTTTTTTCTTTGTTCTAATAGCCTCACGGCCTCCATAACCTGTCTCATCCAATGGAGAGCTAGTAAGCTTTTCTTTTAAAAAAAGTTAAAGAGCAAACTTGATTATTTTCATCACAAATCTTAGGATAAGTTCTTGATTCTCCCTCTTCATGCCCGTCTTGCATTTGATAAGCGCAAGGGTTTATGTTTGTGGGTCAGTTCCAAGTTCAGATCCTGGCTCTGTCTCTTCTGGGCTGTGGGATGCGGGGAACGGATTTAATTTTCTGAATCTCAGGTTTTTGTCGCTGGTGATGATACTGACAGCTTTGCAGCCCTGCTTGATGCAGAACATAATGTAACATGTGTGCTCGGTAGACGACACGGCTCTAATTCCTGCTTGAATATGCTGTCCTTCCCCATCTCTAGGGAATCCTGATCCTATAAGAAGGCCAGCCATCCCTGCTCCAGCCCCCAGTCAAAGGCTGTGCGGGAAAACGGTGTGAGCACTCGTCCCACGAGGGGTGGCCTTTGCTCCCTGCCTCCTAATGGCTCAGGTCTGGGCACTGGCGTCACGGGCCCCAGGTGGAATGCCTCCCCTGGGGGTGTGTGGAGGCAAGTGCTCAGCTCCATGCCTGCTAGTCCTAGATCTGGCTTTGTAGGTACAAACAGCCCCATTTGGCCAGCACTGAGCTAGGGTTTAGAAAAGAATCAAAAAGAAGCCTTGGGTTGGCTGTACCAACAGGATACTGCAGTCTGAAGGGAAGACCACATAAAATATACACGAGCCCTTGCATGAGCAGGGGTGCAGGACAGGGCTACGTGCACAGCAGTGCATTCTGGCTGGAGGACAGAAAAGGCACTCCCAGGGAACCAAAAAGTACCTGGAAGATTATAAAAAGAGGGATTCAGAAAACAATCCTATAAGGTTATTTATGAACTCTTGGAGTCCCCTGTCCTAATCAGTACACCAAAGTCTCTGAGGACTTACTAGATAGACCCCTGCCCAGGTCACAGACTGCATAATGTGAAGCTTAGCCAAATAGGACAGCAAAGGCTTTGAAAACCACAGCTCAGAAAAGGCAGGTTGAAATTTACAGTATGAACCTACCTGATAAAATTAAAAAGTCAACATTTTTCATAGATAAGAAACAAGACTCAGAGTCTCATAAGATTCAAAATGTCCAGAATGCAATCCAAACAAACTTGACATATGAAGAACCACAAAAACTGCAATGAGCAAGGAAGAGAACAATTAAAATACACCAACTCTGAGTTGGTAGATATCTGAACTATCTGACAAAGATTTTAAAGAAGTTATTATGAAAATGCTCCAATAAATGATAATGATTTTAGAACCTAAATATGTAATAATTGGAAGAAAAAATTCACTGAGTGGACTCAATAGCAGATTGGAAATGAGAGAGAAAGAGTCAGTAAATCTGAAGATGGATCAACAGATGACCCAATCTGAAGAAGAAGAAAAGATTTTCTAAGTGAGAATTTCAGTGACATGTCAGACAATGCCAAATGTGTAATACTTGTGTCACCAGAGTCTCGGAAGGGGAAAGAGTATAGAGCCCCTAAAGAGAAAAAAAATATTTAAAGAAATAATGACTGAAAGCTTCCTAAGCTGGGCAAAGATACAATCCTATGGATTTAAGAAGCTCAGAGAACTAAAGAGGATAAACCTAAAGAAACCCATGGCCAGACACAACAAAATTGAAATGTTGAAACCTAAGGACAGAGGAAAAGTGTTGAAAGCAGCCAGGTAAAAGTGACACATTAGACAGGGGAACAATAATTTGAATGACTGTAGATTTCTCATCAGGAACCACTGCAAACCAGAAGATGAGGGGCGGGGGGACAAGATTTTTAAAGTGCTGCAAGAAAAGGATGTTAAACTAGAATTCTATACCCAGTAAAAATATCCTCCAGGTACAAAGGTGAAATAAACATATTCTCAGATGAAGAAAAAGTAAGGGGATTCACAAGCACCAAATCTCCCTAAAAGAATTAAAGGAAAATGTTCAGATTGAAAGAAAATGTTATCAGAAGAAATGCTGGAACATCAGAAATGAAGGAAGATCAACAGAAACAGCCATGATCAGCATACATATAACAGACTATCCTTTTCCTTTTCAGTTCTTTAGTATATATTTGAAAATTCACATTAAAATTATCATATTGGCTGGTGGGGTATTTAAAGTATGTAGATGCAATACATAAGAAAATTATAACATAAAGGAGAGGACAAGGAACTTATATGGTGGCAAGGATTTTGAATTTCACTTGAATTCCAAAAGGGATTGCTTAAAATGTATATATTGTAATTACTAGAGCCAACACTTAAAAATTACATGAAGAGATGTCAAAGTCACAAAAGTTAAATTAAAATAGAATCTTAAAAAATTCAAATAACTGAAACAAGGAAAGGGGAACAGAGGAACAAAAAAAGACACAGGGGAAAGAGAAAACAAATAATAAAATGAAAGACCTAAATTCAATAATGTCAATAATTACATTAAATATAGATTGTCTAAATTCAGCAGTTAAAAGACAGAAGTTGTTAGAATTGATAAAAACTATTTGCTGTGTTGAGGAAAGTCACTTCAAATATAATGATATAGGTAGGTTAAAGGTAAAAGGATGGAAAATTACAGATCATGATAATTTTAATTAAGAGAAAACTAGAGAGGCTTTATCAATATCAGGCAAAGTAGATTTCAGAGCAAAGAAAATTATCCCAGATAAAGAGAAATGTTACATAATGAGAAAAGAATAAATTCAGTAAGAAGATAGAACAGTCCTAAATGAATGTGGATTTAACCATAAGACTTCAAAATACTTAGAAGGAAAAACTGACAAAATTGAAAGGAGAAACAGAAACAGCCACAAGTATAATTGGGGGGTTCTAAACTTCTCTCTCAGTAATTAAAAGAACAAGTAGAGAGAAAATCAGCAAGGGTATAGAAAATTTGAAGAGAAAAACAAATATCGTATATTAATGCACATATGTGGAATCTCGAAAAATGGTATAGATGATCTTATTTGCAAAACAGGAATAGAGACACAGACATAGAGAACAAACGTATGGACACCAAGAGGGGAAAGAGGAGTGGAATGAATTGGGAGATTGGGATTGATATATATACACTATTGGTACTATGTATAAAATAGATAACTAATGAGAACCTACTGTATAGCTCAGGGAATTCTACTCAGTGCTCTGTGGTGACCTAAATGGGAAGGAAATGCAAAAATGAGGGGATGTATGTATATGTATAGCTGATTCACTTTGCTGTACAGTAGAAACTAACGCAACATTGTGAAGCAACTATACTCCAATAAAAATTAATTAAAAAAAAAGAAAATTTGAACAAAACCATCAATCAATTGGATCTGACATCAACAGAACACTCTCTCCAACAAGTATAGAAAACACATCTTTTTAAAATGCACACGGAATATTCACAAAGATAGACAATGCGTTCCCTCCTTAACAAAACTAAACACATTTCAAATAATTTAAATCGTACCAATTATATTCTCAGACCATAATAATGCAATTAAACTGGAATTAGTAAAGAAAGACAACAAAAACATGTTACACAATGCACTTTTATATAATTCAGTGGTCAAAGAGAAAGTCTCAAGGGAAATTAGAAAATATTTTAAACAGAATGAAAATAAAAATGCAACATATCAAAATTTGTTGTACACAGCTAGGCAGTTCTTAGAGAAATTTACAGCCTCAAAATACGTGTATTACAAAAAAGAAAGATCTCAAATCAATAATCTAAGCTTTCACCTGAACAAGGTAGAAACATCAGTGCAAAACAAACCCAAAGCAAGCAGAAGGAGGGAAATTCTAAAGGTAAGAGCAGAAATCAATGAAATTAAAATTTAAAAACCAACAGGGATAATCAATTAAGCCAAAATTGATTCTTTTAAAAGATCAATAAAATTGATAGAAATTTAACAAGGCTGACCAAAAGAAAGGAGAAAGACACTAACTACTGAATCTGAAAAGAAAGTGAATATCACCAAAGTCCCCCCAAGATATTAATAAATTAAAAAAGGGAAAATTACAAACAATATTATGCACATAAATTCAACAACTTAGATGAAATGGAACAACTTCTCAAAAACAACAAGCTACCCAAACCTACTTATTTCTATTTTCTATAACTATTAAATAAATCAAATTATAATTAATAAACTTGTGAAAAGGAAATGTTTGGTTGCAGATGAATTCATAGGTTTGGTGAAGTCTACCAAACATTTAAAGAAGGAATATCACCAGCTCTATACAATTTCATCTAGAAAATAGAAAAGGAGGTAATAGTTTCCAACTTATCTTATGAGACTAGCATTACGCTGATACCAAAACTAGACAAAGACAGTAGTACATAAAAAGAAAACTACATTCCAATAACTTCCATGGCCACAGATGCAAAAATTCTCAACATGATATTGCCAAATTGAATGAAAAAAATAACAAAGTTCAATATACCAAGAGAAAGTGGAATTATTAATCCCCGGAATGCAAGGATTTCCTGCAATGGAATCCCTGGTTCGATATTCAAATATCATTCAATATAACCCACCATATTAATGGCCTAAAAAAGAAAAAAAAGTCCACATGATCATATTAATTGATGTATAAGTGTATTTAATAAAATTCAACATTCATTAATGATAGAAACTCTCAACAAAAGGAATAGAAGGAAACGTCCTCAACCTTATAAAAGATACCTACTAAAACCCTAAAACAAATATTATATTGATGAAAGACTAAGATTGGTAACCAGGGAACGGTGTCCTCTCTCACTATGTCTACTCAACATTGTCCTAGAAATCTTAGTTAGTGCAGTAAGTCAAGGAAAAGAAACAACAGGCACAGAGATTGGAAAGAAAGAAAGAAATCTATCCCTACTCACAGATGACATGAATGTCTGTGTAGAAAATCCCAAGGAATCTACAAAAAACTTCTTAGAACTGATGAGTTTAGTAACATAGAATACAAAGTCAACACAAACATCAATCACATTTCTATAATTAGCAATGAATAATTGCAGACCCAAATGAAAACACATACACAAGTGCATGTGCGCGCGTGCACACATACACACAACCATTTACAACAGCTCCAAATGAAATATTCAGGTATAAATCTAATAAAACATGTATAGAACTTATATGCTGAAAATTATAAAATGCTAATGAAACAAATCAAAGAAGAGCAAAATAAATGAAGAGACATACTGTGTTTCCGTAATACATGGAAAAAGATGTGTACGTAAACTCAACATTTTAAAGATTTCAACCTTCCCCAAATTCATGTACAGATTTAATGCAATACCAATAAAAATCCTAGCAGGATATTTTTTTCAGATATAGATAAACTGGTTCTACAAATTTGCTTGGAAAGAAAAAAAATACCAGAAATATTGAAAAAGGAGAATAAAGTTGGAGGAATGAGATGCTATCCAATTTTAAGGCTTATTATAAAGTGACAGTATTCAAGAGGGTGATACTATCAAAAGGATTGACACATATTTCAGTGGAACATAACACAGAATCTCCTCCAAAAATCCACATAAATACTGTCTATTGGTTTTGACAAAGGTAAAAGCAATTCAATGATGGAAGAATAGTCTTATCAAGAAATGATATTGGAAAGTCAGACATTCATGTGCAAGTAAATGAAACCCTGATCTGTTCTCAATCACTATAGTTTTGTCTTTTGGATAATGTCATATAAATGACATCACACATACATTATATAACTTTTTGAGACTTGATCATTTCATGTAAGTTGTTGCATGTATCAATAGTTTGTTTTTAATTCATGAATAGTATTCCATAATATTGATGTACTCCAATTTGTTTATCAAGGGACATTTGAGTTGCTTCCAGTTTTTGGCAATTATGAATGGAACTGCTATAAACATTCTACACAGAACTTTGTGTGAATGTATGTTTTCATTTCTTTGGGGCAGATTTTCTCAACCTTGGCCCTAGGGAATTTTTGGACAATATAATTCTTTGTTTTGGGGGGTTGTCCTGTGCATTTTAGAAGGCCTAGCAGCATTCCTGGCTTCTACCCATTATATTCTAGCAGTATACAGCCCATCCTCCAGTTGTGACAACCAAAATATCTCTAGATCTTACCAAATGTCCCAGGGGGGCAAAATCATCCCTGGTTAAGCACCACTGCTCTACGGTAAGTACTTAGGAGTAGCACTGCTGGGTCATATGGCAAATGTATTTTTAAATTTACAAGAATCTGTCAAACTGTATTGCACAGTGGTCGTATCATTTTTACATCACCAACAATGTGATGTAAAATTTGCGTTGTGTTCTCACCAGCACCTGGTATTGCCAGTATGTTTTCTTTTCAACCTTACAGATATGCAGTGGTTTTAATTTTCATTTCCCTAACGGGGTTTACATTGTATTCTTTAAACTGAGAGGGTCCTGGTTTACTCCCTACCTCCCAGGAGTACAGTGGTTGTTGAAAATTGCTTGGTAATTTAAAATAATTTAAAATAATTCATCTCATTAATTCCTCATGGAACTAATGCTTACAAAGGTTTTCAACATTTGGCAGAGGAGGAAAGGGAGACTCAGGGAGGCTGAGTTGGAAAACGCCTTTCTGTACGTTCACAGAGAAAGACAACTGATGGTAAAGGTCTAGGGTGTTGTTAATGAAGCCTGGGATCTGAAATGATACTCCCTTGAAACAAATCCTGGAATTGGACTAGAAAACAAGAGGCCTTATTCTGTCACCCACAGAGAAGAGCAAAAACCCAGTTCTCTACAATAACAGAGACAGAGGCTTCTGAGCGAAGGGAGAGGGGGAAAAGCAGGGACCAGGAGACTTGAGAGGCAGAATACCTGAATTTGAACTATGGCTCTTCCGCTCAGTAGATTACTCTGGACAAATCATTTTTATCCTGCATCCAAGTTTCCTCATATTTTATATGAGAATTATAACCTTTATCTCACAGGGTTACTGTGATGACAGAATGAGAGCGTGTGTGTGAAAATGCACAGCACACGGCAGGCAATTAATGCATGTTGAGTTAATGAATAAATCTTTTTCCAAGGCTGTAAAGATGAAGTAAGAAGTTGAATATATTTAGTCTTTGGATTTCTTATAATTGTTTCATTTCAAATTAGCCAACCTGGACTGAGTGTCAGGAAGCTGATAGTTTTCTGTCTGATTCATCTCCTTTGACGACATCATTCATTTCATGAATTTAAAGTTAGAATTTTATACACAGACAGACTATCCACCAAGGACTCAAAAAAGTCTATCTGCAGTGCACTCTTTCTTAAGACGCTATAAAGCTTCTCATAGTGTACGCTATGGGAAACTGCAGGGTTCTGGACTCAGACAGGTCTGGGCCCAGCAGTTACAAACTGGAGGTAAGTCATTTAATCTCTCTGAGCATCAGTTTTCCAATGTATAAAGGAAGATGATGCCTAATTTATAAAGTGGGGATAAAGTGTGTAAGGGGGTGGCACTTAGGTAGTATGTAAGGCACGTAGGTACCCAGCAGGGGCTCGTGACTTCCTCTCTCCAATCCTCACTGTGCCCAGCACAATCCAATAAACTAATTCTATGTTTCACTCCCATAGGTCCAGGCTCTGGAGGTCAGGTTGCAGAGTATTCAGTGCAGTAACCCTGACATATAAGCTCACAGGAGAGATTTGCTCTATAGTCCGAGACTCCCCTAAAAGCTCCAACATTTTTAAGACTCAAAGGAATGAATTTCTAATGGTGGACTATCAGACACTGAGATGAGCCAGTGTGAGATGTATGTGATAATCACTACACTACGGACAGTGAGAAGAACCAGTGGGAAGTCAGGGAGAAGGAACATATTTCAAGTATTTGGGATGAACCTTTCCAACATACCATATAGGCAGCAGATATGCCAACACACAGGCTGAGTATGACAATGTCTTAATAAACATTATTTTTACAGTCATAAAAACTTCTTTCCTACCACTTTCAAATGCATGATTTCACCTCCCCGTACCAACAGCATCAGAGAATGTGGCCAATTGCTTTAATGGCCACAGAGCCTTCTTACTCCTGTGTACTTGTCCCTTTGCCCCTACTCTTATCAAGGATGGAGTCTTTCTCTCTGCCCAGAGGCTGGCTCAGCCATGGGACTTGCTTTGGCCAGTGCGACATTAGTAAACGTGGTGTAAGCAGAGGCTTGAGCCGCACCTCCACAATGGGGACTGTCCCCTCTTCCTGCCCCGATCCCTATTGTAAGGAGCCTGAGCTTTCGCAAGGATGACAGCCCATCTGCACAGAGGCCTAGCGAGAGCCAAGGCTGTGAACCAGGCTATCCTGGAGAACCAGCGCCACTGAGATCAACTGCCAGGTGCTGTAGCCCCAGAAGTGGCTCCAGGCGATTCCAGACCAGACTGCTAACTCCCAGAATACGAGCAAATCCAGTGGCTCTGCTTTAAGCCACCCAGTTTGGGCGTGGTTTACGCCACAACCATCAAAAACCGATACAGCCCGGCAAGGACATTACTACCAAGTACACTGTACAACTGAACAACATGGATGCTCAGGAGCTTGGGAAACGTGCCTGAGATCACATGTCCAGCCTGGGACTCTAACCTAGGTCATCTGAGTCTGGGCCTCTGGTTGGGGTCCACCAGGCAGTCCCCCTTCCTAGTTCTCCGTTGCCCTGAAACCAGATGAAGCACCCAGAGGCGGTCACTAACTAACTGCTTTCAGAGATTTTACCAGTTTTAGAACAAGTAATGGATTCCTCCCGTTGTACACACACCCTTTTCCCTCAGAGTGTCTGGCATGGGGGGGGCAGGGCTGCAGGTGCCAGCCAGGGATGGGCAACTTTACTCCAGCACCGGTTTCCGTGCAGACCCGCATAACTTAGGGTGGAGTTATTTTCTTCTCTCCTCCACGTCTTCCTTTTCCTTCTGGGGAGCAGCACTCTTCCCCATGGCTCCACTAGCAGCTCTGGTGACCAGCGAGCCGAGTTCACCTTTGGTGGAGGGGCTGTAAACCCCAGCAGCAGCCCTTCTGGAGGTCACACTTCACATGTGGTGCCTCAGAGGGTCTCTGGAGGAGCAGCAGCACAGAACATCTGGTTTCTCTTGTTTGAGCCACAGAGAAGGGGACATGCTTTGACTTGCAAGTAGGAGCATCAGAGAGAAGGGGTCCTGTAGTTCTGAATGCAGCTGCATGGAAGGCCCCGCCTCTGCCTGGCCTCGGCTCTCACCGTGCTCACCATGTCTGCATCTGCAGGTGCCACCCCGTCTTTCTCACGCATCTGCACTCAGCAGGGAGCCCGCACTGGCCTTGCCGTCCTGGGCTCTTGGAGGGCGTCCTGCTCTGTGGTCACCAGTCCTAAGCAGCCTGTCCACAGTGGCTCTCTGGCTGGTGGCCCGCCAGCCTGGTCTCTGCCCTTCTCCCTGGGCAAGCTGTGGACATGCATCCCTGCCTCCAGGGTCTCTTGCTGGGGCTCGGCTGGTTAGCTTGGGGACCAGCCACTGCAAGTCTTGGGGGAGGTAGGGGGCCAAGCACATGCCTGAGTCTGGCCTTCGGTCCCTTTCAGCCTCTTCAGATGCTTAACCTGGTTGCTTTCTGGAAAAAATGATGCTGGGCCAGTGTCCATGCTGGAAGCATCAGTACGGGGTCTTCCCCATCTGTCCCGGGGCCAGGGAGCCAGGGGCTGGGCAGAAGTGGCTGTACTTGTCACTCACCATGGGGGCCAGGTTCCCAGGGAGGTGGACACGGGGGGAACACGAGGAAAGCCACTGCAGTTTTTCTTGCCACTGTACCTGCAAACGCACTCATTTGCCCAGCCTCCTCCTTTCCTCAGGATAAACTCTGGGAGATCTGTGTGGCCTTTCTGGTCACTTCCCCTAGTTCTGTTCCGGGGGCTATCACATCAGCCCTGAGCTGAGCCCACTGTAGGTGCGGCCGGTTCCGCTCTGTTTCTCGCTTCACCTCCTCCCTCTTCTCTGGCGGCACCTGTGCCCCCTGCGGGGCCAGCGCAGGCCAGACAGGAGGGGCCGGGGGGCGGCCAAGGCCTTCTTGGCTCTCCTCCTTCGGGTGCTCGCTGGGCTCAGGGGAGGCCCCAGTGCTGACCCCACTTCCAAGGACACGCTTTCGCAGGTCTTCAGACCCCCCCTCAGCTGAGGGTCTCTGCCCTCTGTTCCCCGGACAGAAGTGGTGGTGCCCCGAGCCGAAGGCTGTGCCCGCCCTTCAGACCTGGCATCTGGGCTTCAGCCTCATTGTAGGGAGAGTCCTGCAGACAGCGCGGCCTGGGCCTCCTCCCAGGATTCACGCCCAGCGTCCGCAACCCTGGAGCCCCAAGGATGCTCCCCATCCCTCAGCTCAACGTGAGGAGGGAACCCTCTTCCCCTCCCCCAGAAAAGACAGAGGCAAAATAAAGAGATACTGATTACTTGCTCAAGAAAAGTCTCTCTTTTCGACTTTTGAACCCTAAGGGAAGGTGGACCCCCCCCCCCCCACCCCAGCAGATGAACATCTCCTGGAGGGAGGAAACAGCCCTGTTCTCTGTGGTGTGACCACATGAGAGCTCTCCAGGGAGGAGGAAGATGCGGGGATGTGCCATGAGAGGGGTTGGAAGCCGGAGTCTCTCACAGAGCTCCAATGTTACAAAAATAACGTGTCAGAACCAAAACAGCCTTGGTTCTAGCAGCTCCCTGTCTGCCTCTGGGATTTACCTGCTGCTGTAGGTCCAGGTGACCATCCGGAGCCCACAGAGCCCTGCATGCTGCAGATGCTGGGCCAGAAAACCCTGTGCCCTGGTTCGGGAAGGCATGGGGTGGGGGAGGACTTGAGCCCCTGGGACCATGTAAAATCCAGGAGAAACCAGCCATGGGGCTGGGATCCCACCTGCAGAGCGTTTCTGCACCATGGTCTGTGCAGAGTGACAGGCAAGGGGATGCTCTCAAGGCCCTGACAAGTATCAGAATCCTGCCTGCACCTGGGGTTGCCCACCTAGCACCTCTGATGGGAAAGGACACCAGTGGCCAGCATGATGCTCACCTGCTCCCCAAACCTGCTGGTCCAAGTTGCATGGAAGAAACTTAAAAAGACCAGGGGGGAGTTTCCTGGTGGCCTCGTCATTAGGATTCAGGGCTTTTACTGCTGTGGCCCGGGTTCAGTTCCTGGTTGGGAAACTGAGATCCCGCAAGCTATGTGGTGCGGCCAAAAACACTTCCATCTTCACAACTGAAACCAAACTAATAGTGAAGGAGTCTTGTGAGGAGGGGACATTTGGAGGCACAGGGCAGCTCTCATCGGGTTGGCAGGTCTCAGCAACACCTGAGTGCCCTTCCTGTGGGCTGGGCAAGTGGTCGGCTGGTCTAGCATCTTCTCCCCAATCCCATATCCTCAGGGCTTAAGGGTGGGAGAAAGAGGAAGGGATAGTAGGGAACACAGCCACTGCCCATCACCGCGGGCCTCTACGCAGTGGCCCTGCCCCGATCCTGGCAAACCAGAGTCCCCGTGAGGCGCGACAGGGACAAACAGGCGTTGCCCACCCCCACCCTCCCTCTGGGGTTGCAGGGAGCAGCAGCAGTGCCCAGGCCATGGCCTTAGGAGTCAGATGGCCTGGACCAGCCACGCGACTGTCGGCCAAGGGTCTCCTGGATAGGAGGGCTTGGGGGGAGGACACAGAATGTGGCGACCGTGACCTGTTATTTTTATCTGCTGTTGTTCCTCACCCCACCCTGGAAGAAACAGCGGGCGCGTCTACGGAGTGGAGTGGCAGGGGCCAGAGGAACAACCGGGAAAAGGGCGGCGAGGAACGCTTTAGACCCACCCCAGGCATGACTCGGCAGCGTGGAAAAGTAGAGAGCAGGGTTTCCAGGAATGGATCCAGTCCTTTAGAATATCTGTCCCCAAATGTCCTAAACAAGATAGACTGTTGGTGCTGACGTGCCTCCCGATTAAAACAAAGTGACAAAGCAACCCCGCAGGAATAGTGTTTATGGGCTTCCTTATCATCTCTAAGCCTTGTCTTTGTTTGTTGTTGTTTTAAAGTTCAAAAATCACATATTTGATTTTCTTAGAATACTTGAAAAATGGGGATTTCATTGCTTGCAGGAGGTGGGTGAGCTGGGGCCTTTCTGGTGCACATGCACATTGTCTCTCACTTTCTCACCAGGCAAGGAGAGTGAAGAAGAGAACCTCTTTGAGATCATCACATCTAAGCCATGTCTTTGAAGGGCCTCTGTCCAGTGCCAGGTCCTGCTGCAGAGGTGAGGACCCAGATGCACAGATGCGTGGGGGCAGGGGTGGGGCCAGGGATGCACCGCCTGCAGGGGCTGTCTTGGGCCTCTGAGCCTTTCTTGGGTCTCCGTGCTATCCACAGTCATGCTCTCCTGTGTTTGGCTGAACTTCTCCTGGGGATGACAACCTGGACCTTGGTTTCAAAAAGTATGAATGTGCCTTTTGCAATGCCGGGGCCAAAGGGGCTGCGGCTGCCCTGTTGGCCGCGCCGTCATTCCCACACAGGGATGGTCAAGCTGTGTCTGCAGAACAGCCACTGCCCACGTGTGCGCAGCAGTAGAGCCTGGGTACTGGGAACATGCAGGACATCCCCAGAGCCCATGTGGGAGACGCTGGGCTCACCTAACCGTCTTTTGCTTCACTGTGACTTAAAGCCAGAGATTAGATGTTTAGACGAAAAAACCCAAATTGGCAGCCTGAGGTTTCAGAGCCTGGTTAGTGTACGTGCAGCACGGGCCCTCTCCAGGCCGGCTGGGCGGCAAGTCCCTCCTGGCAATGGGGGGACCATGTGTGAGCTCGTGAGATGCACATGGGGACTGTGCACACTTTCCCCCAAACATCTGGCAGGGTCCTGCCATCTTCCACCACCTGCCCTGCATCCCTGGTAGAAGCTAAGGTCTGAAGGCGGAAGTGCTTCACGTGTCGCCCCCCAGCTCGGGGGTTCTGCATCCCCCTCAACTTCCCATGCCTTCGGGGTGGGGGGAGGCCGGGGCACACTTACCCCCCGCCTGAGCCGCCGTTCTTGCTGACGTGCGTGCGAGGCTCACTGGAGGCCAGCTTCAGCAGCTCCGTCCACTCCCGCTCCCACTCCTCCTCCGTGTACACCAGCCCTGACTGGCACAACGGGGGGCGGGCTCAGGAGGTGGTGGCCTTCTCCTCACCCCCCACCCAGGTGAGCCAGGCTGAGCGCCTGACCTCCGGGCTTGGTCAGCCCCTGGGCGGGGCGCACGTTAGTGGCTGAGGACCGTCCCTGCTTGCTCTGGACAGAATTTGTTCAGAACCCCCAATCTCCAACCTCCATGCTGTCGGGAGTCCACTCAGCAACAGGGGGTCATTCCCAGGGGCGAGAACAACCGAATGCAACCCACATGTGCACCGGGCTGGGTGCCGACCACGGACACGTGTGCAGGGACCCGGGCAGACCCATCTTCAAGGGCTTCCAGGCCAGCCAAAGGCCAATGCTTACTGAAATTCAGGGATGGGGACTCTCTTTGGACTGAGCACACATTGGGGGTGGGGCCGTGGGCCGTGCCAGGGCCAATCTGTGGCTGCACCAGCAGGGACCTGACAGGGGACCATCTCATTCATCATCCAGGTCAGGACAGCCTTG
The DNA here is from genome assembly GCF_030028045.1 of Hippopotamus amphibius kiboko. NCBI lineage: Eukaryota > Metazoa > Chordata > Mammalia > Artiodactyla > Hippopotamidae > Hippopotamus > Hippopotamus amphibius. Next base: position 218,403,751 of record NC_080187.1, read on the forward strand.
CGAGGGAAGGCAGTTGGTTTTCATAACTATGAAAATGGGGGGAGTGGACGTCTGGTTGCTGTGGGCAGGGTCTGACTGTTGTAACGGGCTCCTCTTTAGCGGGTCTGAGTGGGGATGGAGCCACTGCTGCCTGATCTCACAAGACAGACTTGGCCTTGGGGCCCAGATGCGGACCCCAACCTGGCCTTGGCCACGCCTGGCATAGTCCCGGTTCTGCCATGTTGGCAGGTACCCACCTCCTTGTTCTGCTGTGTCTGCTGCCACCTCCACCTTCGCTTCAGGGCCTCTCTCTCAGCGCCTGTCCTCATCATGGTGTAGAGAGCTTTCCGCAAAACCAGGTCCCGGTCGTGAAACCCCCACATTCCTATAGCCAGGAGGCCGGTGAGGAACAGAGGAGAGAGGAAGCGTGTGAGGGCGGCAAGCCAGGAGGTGCTGAGACCCCCACCACCTACCAGTCCTGGCCCCCGCAGCCGCGTGAGCCGACAATGCAGCAGCCAGCTGCTCAGTTCTCACGATTAGCAAGCAGCTCCCCTCTGGGCTCCCTCCTGATGTTCCCCGTGGAGCATGGCCCCTTCTTAGAGCAACAACAGTTTCACTAAGTGCAGCCCGTCTCAGGGGTCCTTGGAAGGCTGCCCTCAACCTCTCAGGTTTGCTCTGAGAGATGTAATGTCTACTGTCCGGGCCTTGTGCTTGAATGGGAGAGAGCCTGTGGGGACAATTGGTGATGTGTCCTCATGCAGGGCCCCACGCCAGGATGGCAGTCAGACTCTGGTTTCATGGGGGGTCTGCCGCATCTGACGTCTGTATCCCTGAGGCATCTCTGCACACATCTGGGCCCCGGGGAGAGCACCTGCTTCCCAGGGAAGGGCCCCTCCAGGCCTGTGCTGGGTGCCAAGGGGTCATAAAGACAAACCAGCATCTCTGAGCACGCCCTTGGGGCAGCTCAGAAGTGGCAAAGAAACCCAACCCGTGGAAAAATCACCACGAGAGATGAGGCTCTGGCTAGGGGTGGAGAGTGGGGGGATGCATTCATTTACTCATGCGTTTAATTGAATACCATTAATTCCACTTAACTCTATAGTTATTTCACAGTAGGCATGAGGCACCATTCCAAGGGTTGGGAATACCCAGAGCAGCAACCAGGACAGGCTAAATTCCTAAAATCTCAGGGAGCCCACGTTGAGAGGAGGGCAGGCAGCCATCGGATTAGCATGTAACACACTATGCTGCGGGCAGCGGCGCTGAAAGGGGAGGTGAAGCGGGCTAAGAGGACAGACTGGTGGGTGGTTTGGTCATGGCCTGAGTGGAGACACTGGAGCAAAGACTTAAGTGGTGAAGGACAGGGCTGAGTCGCCGTCCCAGCTAGAGGAAAAGGCCAGGGCCAGCCCTGAGGGGGCCCACATGGCCTACTAGGTAGGGAAAGGCAGCTGGAGCTGGGATGGAGGGGACAGGTGGAGCGCTGGCTGGGTGGACTTTGAAGTGAGCTGGGACCCTCTGCAGAGCTTTCAGAGAGCAGTGACCACACGGACTGATGACCAAAGGCTCAACCTGGCCGTGCATCCTTCAGTGCAAAGATACAATAACTGGGGGCTGCTGTGGGCTTTCCGTTGAGTGAGGCTTTGGTCTGTTTCTGCAGCACAGATGGAGGCAGGTGGCCATCAACACTCCTTTTATGAATAGGCCGAGCTGAGCCTTCTCATCCCTCAGACCTGCCTGCAGCCTCCTCCCAGGCAGGGCAAGTCCCGGTCCAGTCTATGTGCCATGGCTCTTTGTTTGGGTCTCTCTTGCAGAGAGGGTCTTCTTGTCCCAGCCATGTTTGCCCACAAGCCTGACCCCAGGATTACCATCATTTCTATGTGCGCCCCACACCCTAGGTCAATGCCAGGGCTGGTCAGCAGGTCCAGTAAGCACTGCTGGTGCCTGGGACACAGCCACTTCAGGCAGTCCTGCTCCTATGGGGTTTAGCAATTTGACTACCAAAGGGGAACAAAGTACTGGGAGAAAAGAACCAAACTGGCCACGAGTGCCAGGCTCAGTCTTGGCCTGGCCTCTCTTGCAGCTGGAGCAAGGGTCTCCTGCAGGAGGCTTTCTCTTCCCAGGCAGACCTGGGGGTCCCACTGTGCTCACAGGGAAACACCTGCCATCAGACAGGCCCACAGTGGCGTGTGGCCATCTGGTTTGCGGCCTTGTCCACCTGTGGTCATGATGGGGACAGTGCCTCTGCATGCTGAGTTTCAGAAGGACAAAGCCATTTCCATGCCAGAGACTTTGAGAAGAGGCTGCTGGTTGACACAGAAGAGAGATCTCTTCTTTCATTTTCTTTCTCTAGGTTTTATATAGAACAAAGTGAAATAAGTTCCATAGAGGGAGACAGCGAATATATTATGATGGAATAAGACACAACTGGCAAAACCATGTTTTTGAAGAATAGCATGGAAAATTCTCAGTACAATATTAAGGGGAAAATGTTGGATTCCAAACTGTGAACACCATGAGATCCTAAGTTCACTAGAAGATTAGACAAAAGTGTGGAAGACAATATACCAAAACGTTAAAAGCGGCCATCGCTGGGCAGTGGGGTTGCTGATGGTTATTTTACTATTTATGAATGTGGAGTCAACAGACAGAAACACATTAGTTTTGAAACTGAACGGGAGCAGGTGGATGGGTGCCCTTGTCTTCTCCATCACCCTTGTCAAGCCTGTGGAATGTGGAATGTTCCCTTTGCTCTCGGGCTCCATCCTCCTCTGGGCATCTTGCGGCCCTTCCCAAACCCCCTGCATTTCCCTCCTAGCCTTTTCAGACTCATCTCAGCCCACCTCTTACAGAACAGGCTTCACTACAGGTCTGAAGCGAGGTCTGGGGTGTCCTTGCTCTGGGTCACAGAATCAGTTTAAGGTCATGTTTAGCTGGGGAGGTGAGTTTGACCAACAAGGACCATATTCTTGCTGGAGAGGCCCATCCCCAGAGAGGGTCCTCATACTGCAGGACTGCTAAGGCACCACCAGCCCTGATACTGGGGTCCCCGGCACATGTCCAGTCCTGTCTGTGTATGTAAGCTTGGGTCCAGAGAGGTTAACCAAGCTTCTAGAAAGTCTATCATGACCTTTTGTCATCCAAATATTGCCACCCATATCTGTGCATTAGCTGGTGTTGCCTTGTGCAACCAGGAAGCTCACATCTCTATTGGAGGAGGTCGCTGACCTCTCTGAGGTATATTCTGACTGTGCGGATCCCTGTGTTATTTACCCAAGCAGGACCTACATCTGTCTTTTTGTCAGTCTAAGTGCATCAGCTGCAGTCAGTGGGGTGGCCCCAAGACCTGCCCAACCCCATGCATTGCTCCCCAGACTTCCTGCTTGAGCCCAACAGGGCTAAGCCCTGACCCCAAACACACTGTTAATTCCTGCCTTTCTGCTTTATCTATGTGGTCTCCCCACCTGGAAGGTCCTCTTTTATACTCTTTCAAGTTCTTCACGTCTCAGTAAAATCTCACCTCCTCCAAGAAGTCCTCTTTGATTGCTCTAGATCACGATGTCTAATGCCCATCCCTGCAGGTCTGCTCAGGCCTCCTTCTATCAGGATAGGTCTTTTCTCATATGTGCTCTATGTCTCCATCAAGCCTGCCAGCTGCTTGACAAGAAGGGTGGGGGTTGTTGGCCCTGTGCCTTGGGGACTCTTTCAGACAACAGTGATGCACGTGGCTCTATTTAGGTTATGACTGTCCTTTAACGATGCAAAGAACAGGTCTGGGCACTGCCACCCTCTGTCTACACTGTGGGGCTTACCCAGTGAGGCAGCATGTAAAAGGCAGTTCCCGTCCCCTGTCGTGGCCAGAGGAAGAAGCCGTTTACAGCTCGTGCACACGGTGGACCACCAGTTCAGGCGACCTGGAACAGAAGCTCACGTTTAGAATTCCAGGACAGGCAGGGATGTTTGCTAAGTAAGCTTAAACATTGGTGGGTGATTTTCTAGAGGATTCTAGAGAACTTCAGTGGTAAGGTGGAGGGTTATGGCTACTTATTCTCAAATAAAATATAGATGTTTTTCCCCTCTAAGATAAAAATAGCCAAATCCTTCCATCAATTAGTATGAAACTCAAGACTAAAGTCTTATCTCTTTGAATCTGGGAACATATTTTACACAAAATATATAAAATTTTTCTTTGTGTGATTTCCTTGAACACAGTTTCCCCTCCCAAACTTATTTTTTTAAAATCATCCTTCTTTGTTGATGCATACATACTTTTGAAAGTATGGTTTACATTTAATTTTTTAATTGACATATAGTTGATGTACAATGTCCCAGGTGTACAGCAAGGTGGTTAAGTTATACATACATACATATACTTTTTTTTTTCAGATTCTTTTCCATTACAGGTTATTACAAGATATTGAATATATTACCCTGTGTTATATAGCAGGTTGTATTGTTTATTTTATATATAGTAGTGTGTCATATGTTAATCCCAAACTCCTAATTTATCTCCCCCTTTCCTTTTTGGTAACCATAAATTTGTTTTGTGTCTGTGAGTCTATTTCTCTTTTGTAAATAAGTCCATTTGTATCATTTTTTTTTTAGATTCCACATATAAGCAGTATCATGTAATACCTGTCTGTCTGACTACATTTAATTTTATACATCAAAACCATTGCTGTTTTGGTAGATTCATGTTAAATTTCATTAACACATCTTGAGACTTCTGCCCCCAGGAAGACAGAGTAGACATCCCCTCTCTTCTCCTTTCTACCAAGTACAACTAAAACCTCTGGACATTATGCATAAAACAACAAGGGAAGTGTGAAAGGTGGTGAGAAGAAGGCAGATTGGCTAGGAAACTCAGGACCTGAGGCACACCCCAGCAGTAGGTGCCCTGGGTTCCTCTTTGCTCACAAACCCCAGACTAGATGCTTGAGAAGGTGACAGTCTGGAGATAATAGAGGCAGTCAAAAAAATCACACTCTCTCTAGACAGAACACCAGGAGAAGGGCAGCCTAGCCAGACAGCCCACTGCTTAGAAAAGAGCCTCTTCATTCCAGCCAAATCCACAGAACAAACTGTAGCCCTCCCACCACTCTTCCAGCAGAGGCCAAGTGGGGAGCTGAGATTTCATCCTTGCCAGGCTGCAATGAGTCACTCTCCACCTCCTCCCCTACTGCCAGGTGGTTCGGAGTCAGGACTTCAACCCTGCTGAATGGTAATGAGGATTCCATCCCTATCAAATGAAGAACATATGGGGAGCCTGAACTTTCACCCTCATCTGATGGTAATGAGGTCCCCCACAGCAACCCAGCAGTACCAAGAAGCCCATCCCACATTAGGTGTCAGCAAAGGCAGCATGGAAAACCTATATGTCCACCCCCATCTATTGGTTATGAATCACTGGTACCCTGCACTTAATGGAATGGTGTCAAAGAAGGTCTGCTAAAACACAAGATTTAAGTAAGATCCAGAGTCCTATAACTTAATACCCAAGATAAACAATTTTCAATTGAAAATTATTTATACCAAGAACCAGAAAGACCTCAAAGGGAATGACAAAAGACAACTAACCAACACCAACACAGATGACACAGATGTTAGAATTATCTGACAGAGATTTTAAAGCAGGTATCATAAAAATGCTTCAACAAGCAACTAAAAACAGGCTTGAAACAAATGAAAAAAACGGAAAAATGTCAGCAAAAAAAAAGTCTCAACAACAACAAAAAAGAAGATAAAAACCAAATGAGAATTCTGGAACTGAAAGAATGCAACAACTGATTAAAAAAATTCAATGGATGCACTCAACAGCATAATGGAGAGAATAGAAGAAAGAATCTGTGAATGACAAGGTATAACATAGAAATTACAGAATCTGAATAATGGAGAGAAAATAAACTAAAAAAGATCATGTGACCAGAGTGCTACAGGAGAGGAGAAATAGGGTAGAGCTGAGAAAAGTATTCAAACAAATAATCACTGAAAACTTCCCAAATTTTGTAAAAAAAGCAAACGAAAAACCCTATAAATATATGCATTCAAGAAGCTGAGAAAATTCTAAGTGGGAAAAACACATCATAGTCCAATTTCTGTAAACTAAAGACAAAGAAAAAAATTTTGAAAGCTGCTAAAGAGAAACAACTCCTTACCTATGTGGGAAAAACAATTGTAATGACAGTGAATTTCTTATCGGAAACCATAGAGATCAAAAAGAAGTGGAACAATGTTTTTCAAGTGCTAAAAGAAAAGAACTGGTCAGTCCAGAATTCTATGTACAACAAAAGTATCCTTCAAAAATAAAGGGGAGGGCTTCCTAGGTGGTGCAGTGGTTGGGAGTCTGCCTGCCAATGCGGAGGACATGAGTTCGATCCCTGCTCCAGGAAGATCCCACATGCCGCGGAGCAACTAAGCCCGTGTGCCAAAAAAATAAATAAATAAATAAATAAATAAATAAATAAATAAATAAATAAAGGGGAAATCAACACATTCTTAGATGAAGGAAAACTAATAGACCAAATTTAAAAGAATGGCTAAATGAAGTTCTCTAGACAGAAAGGAAATGATAAAAAGAGGAAATCTTGGAACATCAGGAAGGAACAATATGGAAAGAGCAGAAATATGAACAAATACATAGGCTTTCCTTCTCCTCCTGCGTTTTCTAAATTATGCCTCATGGTTGAACCAAAAATCGTAACATTATCTGTCTGTCTCATGTGTGTAGAAGAAATATTTAAGACAATTATAGATGGAGGATAAAGGAACATAAAGGCAGTTAAGGTTTCCATGCTTCAGAAGAGTGGTAAAGTGTCAGCACTTTATGTGCATGCTTCAGTAAAGTATGTGTATGTAACATAATATCTAGGACAACCACTAAAAAGACTATACAAATAGACACACTCAACAAATCCTATACAATATCCTCCAGAAAACAGCCAGTATTACCTTGATACCAAAACCAAAGAAAATACAAAAAAGAGAAAAGCACACATCAATACCTCTCACGAATATGATACACAATTCTTAACTAAATACAAACAAGTACAACTCAGCACTTTATAGAAAAATTATACACTATGATTAAGTGGGGTTTCTTACTGGGATGCAAGGCTAGTTCAATATTTGAAAATTGATCAATTAATATATATTCACCATATTAACAGTTTACAGAAGAAAAATTACATGATCATATCATTCATGCAGAAAAAGCATTTGACAAAATTCAATAATCATTCATGACAAAAATTCCCATTAAAACTAGGAACAAAGGGGAACTACCTCAACTTGATAAAAAACATCTACAAAAACCATACTGCTAACATCATACTTAAAGGTTAAAGACTGAATTCTTTAGTCTTTAAGAAGACTAAAGGGAAAAGGTGAGGATGCTCTCTCTTAACCTGCTATTCAACACAGTACTGGAAGTCCTAGCCAATGAAATAAGTCAAGAAAAAGAAATAAAAGTAACACAGATCAGAAAGGAAGACCTAGCACTGTTCTTATTGCAGATGACATGATGGTTTCTGTAGAAAATCAGAAGGAAGCTACAAAAAATACTATAACTAATAAATGATTTTGTCAAGGTCACAGGATACAAAATCAACATACACAAATCAATGGTATTTCTACATACTAATTCTGAACACATGGGCCCCAAATTTTTTAAATATCATACTATTTACAATACCTCAAAAATTAAATATTGAAGTACAGGTATAACATCTTCAGTACTAGTATGCTAAAAACTATAAAATGCTGATGAAAGAAATCAAAGAAGATCTAAACAATTGGAGAGACATACCATACTCACGAACTGGAAGACTCTCAACACGGTAAAGATGTGAATTCTCTCTAAATTGATGCACAGATTAAATGCAATTTCTATCGTAACCTCAGCAAGGTATTTTGAAGAAAGGCAATTATTACCAACTTAGAATTCTACACCTCAGATAAATAGAAAGAAACAATTCATCACCATCAGGCCTGCAGTAAAGAATACTAAAGGGAGATCTCCAGCCAGAAGGAAAATGACTCTGATGGAAGCAGGGTATACGAAAGGAATAAAGAGACTTGAAAGGGCAAATACGTTGGTAAATATTGACTATTTACAGCAATACTAGTAATGGCTTTGGGGGATTAAATTACATGTAGAATTAAAGCACATGACAGCAACAACACAAAATATGGGAGTGTGTAATAAATGACATAAATTCTAAGGTTCTTATATTGACCAGAAAGAGGTAAAAGTGCTAACTTAAGATAAATTCAAATAACTCAAAAATGCATGTTGTAAACTACAGAGTAACCATGAAAAGAATAATAAGAAACAAAAAACAAAACAAAAAAACAAACAAACAAACAAACAAAAAAAAAGAATAATAAGAAATGTATAACTAACAAGATAGTAGAGGGGAAAACAGAATGATAAACATCCTTATATAATTCAAAAAAGTACAAGAGAGAGAAAAAAGAAACACAACAACAACAAAACAGCAAGATAACAGATTTAAACCAAAAGAGCATTTATATTAAATGTGAATGGACTAAATATTCCAATTAAAAGACACCATCGGCCTGCCTTAAAAACCAACTATATAGTTGACAAAAGAAACCATAAATATGACACAGAAATTTGACAGTAAATAGGTAGAGAAAGATACATCATTCAAAAATAAGCAAAAGTAAAGCTGGTAAAGTTTTACTGATATCAGATGAAGTAGACATTATTAAGGCATGAGATGAAGAGGGATATTTCATTGTGTGGTCAGAGCATATACTCTGAATGTTTTCAAATCCTTTGAAATTTATTGATACAATCTTTATGTTCCACCTAGTGGTCAATTTGGAAATATTTTTACTTGAAAAGAATATACATTTATTTTGCAATTGTAGGTGCTATGTGGTATATACGTAAATTAGGTTAAGTTCTTTATTTATGTTCATCTCATTCCTACTGATTTTTTCAGAATATTGATTCTATCATTTACCAAGAGAACTGTGTTAAAAATCTCCAATTTTGACTTTAGATTTGTCTATTTCTCTCTTGAACCTGTGAATTTTTGCTTTATATATATTTTAGGCTAAATATTAGGTGTATACACATTTAATACTGTTATATTTTCAACTGACTTGACTATGTTGGGGTTTGGGCTCTGGGATGTGACTGTGTGCACAGTATTCCCCCATCCCTGCTCTTCTGCAAACCCCTGGGGTTTGCAGGGCAAGGGAAATTGACATAGACATGGAGCTCACGCTGCTTGCTGTGTTATGAGTGATAAAATCCTCTGTCTCTGACTCAGGACTCTTGCCAGTTTGCAAGCAGAGTAGGATCTTTATGGTCCTGGACAGTTTTCGAAGATGGGGATGGGTATCCAACAGAGTTCAGGCTTTCTAAGAGAGACAGGACATGGGGCCTCTTGGGCTAGGTTAGGAGATGGGAAAAGATGCCCCAGTATCCTGATCTTACCCAGTGACGGGCAAAGGGCCAGTGAGCAAGGGCCTAACTGTCCTATCTATTAACATCTGTTTAGAGGTGAAGCAGTGAGAGGTAGAGTCGAATGGGGGCTGATGCTCACACCCCTCCTGTGTGACTCCAAGGAGCCCTGGAAGTTGATACAGGGCTTCTGGTGGACCAGACCATGGGAAGTCCATTTGACTGAAATGCAAAAGTGCTCAGATGTGAAAGTAACTGTGCCTGGCTCTCTCCCTCTACACCTTCTGGCCGCTCCCTACTTCTCTACCCCAACATCAGCTGCTTGCATGAAGGGTCATAGGGATGAGGGCCCAGGTCTCCCTGCCCCAGGGGTGGACCAGAGGTCACATGTACCTGTTCAAGTGAGCTGGGGCACCTCATGGAGGAGAGGAGCTCAAACTTTTATAGCTCTGTTGGAGCAAGGTGCTAAAGTCACCATCCCACCCAGTCACAGGGGGAAGGGGCATCTGAGTTCAACTGATGGGGGCTGGGTATACTCACAGTGGGGAATGGAAGCTAGTGGGATCCTGTGTGCAGTGCCCTTGGGTCCAATCCAGTGCTGCCTTGTTGCTGCTTCTACACTTGAATGTACCACAGGAATTAAGCCCACACGCATGGACATCCCATCCCATATGTGCCAGTGGGGATTCTCCTGATCAGAAAAGCCACAGGTAGAGAACGGCCAATGGGGAAAATGTTCCTGCCATTTACTCCTGGTCAGTGCGTCAGGCTTGCACGTGACAACTCTAGCCATGGTGTCCAAGCTTTTACCCTGTAGATGGTAACTGCTGGCCAGCACATCAGAAGCTCAGCCTTGGGGCCTGGACTCTGTGATATCACACCTCAGCAAGTTGGGTGGCTGCTAAGTCCCAACAAAATTCAGGGGCCTCCTCGCCAAGTCAAGTTTCTTGGGATGCTGTTGGGGATTCGCAATGCTCAATCCCGCTGGTGGTTTGCTATCTCTTCAGCCCCTGTACCCCACTACCAAAAGAGGGCTCCTCCTTAGGCTCTGGGTTGGAGATGCAATGTGCCTCACCTGGGCATTCTAACTGGTCCTTTATGACCTCCAAATCAGCCTCCTATATGAGTGAAGTCAGCCCATCAGGCTATGTTGGAAGTGGTCCAGCAAACTCTGGCACATTTGCTACTTTCAGGGCCCTACAACCTCAATGTCCCTTTGAGTTCCAAGTGTCTGTGACTGATGCTCTTGCAGACTGAAACCTCTGGCAAGGGGAGGCGGCATCCACCCAGAGGTGCCTCTTGGGGTTTCAGACTTGCCCCCTCCCTGACATGGCTACCATGTTCATCCTTTTGGAAAAGCTGCAATTAACCCACTACTGGACTCCGGTCAAAACTGGACACCTCCCCCCTGGAGGCCCAGTGACCATGGCCTGATATTCCCATTTTGGGGTGGTCAACTCAACCTCTGTGCAAAATAAGGTGAGAAGGGCCCCACTGGATCACTCATCAGATGCAAATGATGTATTCAAGCACATAGTTGGCCTGGTCACAGCAGCCTTTACATGAAAAAGCGGCAGCTGCCCCTCTGGAAGAAACTATCCCCCACTCTGAGCCTGAAGCTGAGCCGCTGGCTCAGGAGGGCCCTGGACACACAGAGGCCCCTAAATGCCTGGGCTGCTCACTGATGCATCAGCTAAGCTGAGCCTAGTGGTAGCTGCTGGACCATGGCCGCTGTGTGGCCCCAGCACCAGCTCTGCAGATCCCAAAGTGGACCTGGTCAGTCTGTCCAGTGGGCAGAGCTCAAGGCTGTCCTTGTAGCTCTGGACAGCACTCTATGGAAGAAGCCTGTTATGTCTTTACTGACCCTTGGGCTGTCTGGCCTATGGTTTGGTCCATCACTTGGAAAACTACAGACTGGTAGATTAAAGGTGCACCTTTTTGGAGCCAGGAAATGTGATGACACATCACACACGCTGATCACACTATTTGGGTCAGTCATGTCCGCGGGAATGGTGAGGGCCCATCCTCCAAAGAGACCGACTGGAATCAAGCTGCTTGTCAAGGCTGCACCTCCCAGACCACCACCATTGCTGCCTGGACCCCTTGCCGTACCACACATGGTGACTGCCACCACATAGGGCCACCAAAGAAAGGACTCCTAGGTCTGACCCAGAGGCTGCCACTGCACGCCACACCTGGGACTCCTGCCAAGAGTCAACTCCTGCCAAATTTGTCTTGTGGTGGAGGAGGATGCCCTGCCCCTGCCCGCTCCTGGAGGGCTGACTGTCAGCATCTCCTCCCCAACCCTGACATCTAACAGAGTTAACTCAGGTCACACCACTGTGACCCTTGAAACTAATCCATGCTATGCTTTTGGCTATCCAGACCACGTTCAGTCTGACAATGATACATATTTTATAAAAAGGGCACTCAATGATGGGCTGATAGTTGAGATATGCAATGAGCTTTCCACATTCTCTACCATCCCCAGGCATCCAGTCCAGCTGAGTGTTGGGTTGCCCTCTAAAAAAGACACTCAAAAGACTTCTGGCTCTCCCTCTCTCCTTCTCTGGGTGTGTACCTGTTTTAGTCATCTCATGCTGCTATAACAAAATACCATAGACTGGGAGGACTAAACAGTTCTGGAGGTTGGAAGTCCAAGAGCGAGGTGCTGGTGAGGACTCTCTTCCTGGTTTGCAGACAGCTGCATTCTCACTGTGTCCTCACACACACGGCAGAGAGATAGCAAGCTCTGGCTTCTCTTTCTCTTCGTATAAGGACACTAAATCCATTATGGGAGCCCCACCCTCCTGACTTCATCTGAACTTAATTACCTCTCCAAGGCCCCAACTCTATATATTTTTTTTGACATATGATAAACTGCAAATATTTAAAGTGTACAATTTGATATTTTTTTTCTTATTAGTAATGTGTGTATGGTAATCCCAATCTCCCAGTTTATCCCACCCAAACCCCGCCCCCTGCTTTCCTGCCTTGGTTTCCATATGTTTGTTCTCTATATCTGTGTCTCCATTTCTGCCTTGCAAACCGGTTCATCTGTACCATCTTTCTATATTTTGCATATATGTGTTAACATATGAGATTTGTTTTTCTCTTTCGGACTTACTTCACTCTGTATGACAGTCTCTAGATCCAGCCATATCTCTACAAATGTCCCAATTTCATTCCTTTTTATGGCTGAGTAATATTCCATTGTATATATGTACCACATCTTTTTTATCCATTCATCTGTTGATGGACATTTAGGTTGCTTCCATGTCCTGGCTATTGTAAATAGTGATGCAATGAACACTGGGGTGCATGTGTCTTTTTGAATTATGGTGTTCTCTGGGTATATGCCCAGCAGTGGGATTGCTGGGTCATATGGTAGTTCTATTTTTAGTTTTTTAAGGAATCTCCATATTGTTCTCCATAGTGGCTGTATCAATTTACATTCCCACCAACAGTGCAAGAGGGTTCTCTTTTCTCCACACCCTCTCCAGCATTTACTTGTTTGTAGATTTTCTGATAATGCCCATTCTAACTGGTGTGAGGTGATACCTCTTTGCAGTTTTGATTTGCATTTCTCTAATTATTAGTGATGTTGAGCAGCTTTTCATGTGCCTCTTGGCCATCTGTATGTCTTCTTTGGAGAAATGTCTATTTAGATCTTCTGCCCATTTTTTGATTGGTTTGTTTGTTTTTTTGATATTGAGCTGCATGAGCTGTTTATATATTTTGGAGACTAATTGTTTGTTGATTCACTTGCAAATATTTTCTCCCATTCTGTGGGTTGTCTTTTTGTCTCGTTTATAGTTTCCTTTGCTGTGCAAAAGCTTTTAAGTTTCATTAGGTGCCACTTATTTATTTTTGTTTTTATTTCCATGACTCTAGGAGGTGGGTCAAAAAAGATCTTGTGATTTCTGTTAAAGAGTGTACTTCCTATGTTTTCCCCCAGGAGTTTTATAGTGTCTGGCCTTACATTTAGGGCTTTAATCCATTTTGAGTTTATTTTTGTGTATCGTGTTAAGGAGTGTTCTAATTTTATTCTTTTTCATGTAGCTGTCCAGTTTTCCCAGCACCACTTATTGAAGAGACTGTCTTTTTTCCACTGTATATCCTTGTACAAGGCCCTAACTGTAAATACCATCACGAAGACGGGGGTTGGGGTTGTACTTCAACATGTGGATTTGGGAGGACACAAACATCCCATCCATAATGGTACTGAAGTATGGCAGTTTGTTCACTGTATGACTGTCCCAGGAAGGGATCATCTCTGCTCAGCTCTTCCCTCGGTCATGATCGGGATGAGCAGGGTGGGGGGTTACATAGACCTGGTTGCAAAATTTAATTCCATCTCAACCATTTCTGGGTTATATAAAAATTGTTTTAAAAATAGGTTCCAGTTTATGAATGGTTTTATCTTACATTTCCAATGTTACATAAAATTACTGGTGACATATTTAGGGGGTAAAATCTAACAGTCACCTCTGAGGGCCTTCAACTCCTTGTGAAATTTCAATAGAGAATGGTTATAATACATATTTCCAACAAGTTGTGAAAATACTTAATTAAAACTTTTTTTTTTTAGGAAAGAGAATAATACTAAGAGGATTAGAACAGTTGGCAGGGCATCGCATTATTTACAACAAGCCATCTGTCATTATTAAGAATACATTTTAATAAAGGGTGCTATCGTTTCAGTAAATAATGAACTATGAAGGATAAGAACTGCAAGTAATACTAGACAATAAAGGCCCTCAAAAGTACATTTAGTTCAGAGTCAGAGAGTTATTGCCTAATAGATTACCACGCTAACAAAGTTTAATATAATAAACCCTGTCAGGGCTTCATTTAAATGGGGTACTTATCGGTTTTACGGTGCTTTTTGGCTAAGATTCAGTAATTGCATTTTAATGATAAGTGGGTTTACTAACATAAAATAATGGTACCCTTAATTCTAAATGAAAACGTGTTAAAATTAACATTACAATATTAAATAGACCAGCATATATTATATGAAGACGCTGACGCTTTTGCTAACAAATTGGTATATTCTTCCCACGTGCAAGTCATCTTATTAAAGCTAAATGAGGAATGCAATCAAGGGCCTCACATGACAGTGCCCCTGGCTGGTTGGAGACATAATTAGAAACAACATGCCTGCACTCAGTAACTTTTTTTTTTCTGCCAAACTGCATTACCAACCTGTCTCTCCTGACTTTTACAAAGCCTTTTTATAAACGTCCAGGCCAGAAGACATGAAAACTGGGTTCTCACAAAGTGAAAGAAAACCACAAGATTCTTGCTTACAAGGCATGAAGCTCAACAGAGCAGCTGTCACACCCGAGAGCCTAACACACCCAATATGAAAGCGGTGGGCCTCATCCACCCCCCAGTGGGTTCTGAGCTGCAGCTGCTCCTCACAGGAGCTAGGGGGTGCAGGGGAGGAGGCGTGTGAGGGGAGGGGGCGGGGATATGCTAATGAGGCATGCAGTCCGCAGTTGGGGCCAACCTCCCATCCTTGCTTACAGACCCCTTGTCTGTCTGGTGTTTTTCAGGTGACGGGAGATTCCCTGACTGCCCCGCAGAGCCGGGGTTGATGTGTTCAAGACAATCCGTGCAGCTCTACGCCCCTTGGCAGGGACAGATGTTGGTGTGGCCACAGGCTGTCACTTGGCCCATGAAACGTGACAGGAAATGTGCTGGGCGGCTATTGGGACGTGGGGCCTCTCCCTCGCTGCCCCGGACGACGCTGGGTGCATCTACAGCCACACGGTACCCTGAGTGGAGGTAGCACTGACCCACCAGCTGAGGATAGGAGAGAAGAGCAGGAAGGTGGGTGTGCTTGCCCCCCACTCCCCAGCCTTCCCCAGGACACTGCGGAGCTGCCAGCGCTGCCCCCAGACTTACTGTGTCTGGGGGATAAAGATGTGGGATACAAAGGTGGAACTCCTTCAGGCTGGGTTAGGGTCTCTCCTGCTCACGGCACAACCCATGATACATCTGCTAGCTCTGTGTAGGGTGCGTGTTCCTATTTTGCAGCAAGGAAACGGACTCAGGGAGAGAAATAAACCTGCTCAGGGTGCACTGACTCTTAAAGGAGCCCCCCTCTCAACAGCGGCAAAATCAGATCATGAACAAAGCTGGTTTACTTCAGTTGGACATGGTTGGGTTTGGGACAAGCAGTTTTAACTTCTCTCAGCTGCTATCATTTCAAAAATAGATTTTTCACCAAGCAGCAAAGCTGCAGCTCAAGCAAGTTTGTCTGAAGTTCCAGACTGGAGAATTCCCTGGTGGTCCACTGGTCAGGACTCTGAGCTTCCCCTGCAGGGGGCACAGGTGGTCCCGGGTTGGGGAACTAAGATCCTGCATGCTATGCAGCGCAGCCAAAAAATACACACACACACACAGACACATGTCACAGACCCATCCTTCTACCAGGCTTCCTTGGGGAGCCAGAGAGAGCAATACTCCCATCCCTCAGGACCAAGGAAATGCCAACTGTCATATCTGCTTCAGCTCATGCCTTTCAATGTAAAAGAAAACAACACTAAAAATCAAGTTGAAGTTCCCTTTATGGGCCTCCCCAATTTTCATTCTCATTCCTCCCTCCCCAGAGGCACCACCATGTGAATCTGATAACTTTTTCCTTAGGTAACACGAAGATAACGTCTTTTAAGTTATATCACAAGCAACATTAATACACCACTAACTGTTGAAAAATGTGTGCTGTGCACAAGGCTCATTCCTCTGCCTGTGGTTTCCACCTCAAAACCATATTATCTCCTTTTCTCCCATGTTCTTTCCCCCTTGGTCTCTGTCTCCCCTCACCCCCACTCTCTGGGATCACCAGCGTCCAGGCAGAGCAAGCTTACAGAGGAATGGAACATGGAATAACTGGCTGGGACTCCAAAAAATTATTATCACGAAATACAAAACAAAAGATATGGGATGTGCTTTTAAAGAGACTAAAGAACCATTACCAAATGCAATGTAGAAACTTTGGGTCTTGGAATGAAAAACAAATTATAAATGAGATATGGGGGCTAACTGGAAAAATATGAGTATGAACTCTATATTAGAATATTAATTGAATGCTATTTTTCTTAAGAATGAGAGCATTCTAGTTTCATAGGAAAATTTTCAGAAGATACACACTTGCAATACACATTCAAATGGTTCAGGAAATGTTATGTATATACACACACATGGGGTGGGGCGCAAGTGTGACAAAACTGAAAATTGGTGATTCTTGGTGCAAGATTTATAGATACTAATCTTCTGCTTCCTGTAGATTTGAAAATGAAGCCATGTGAGTCTGTTCCACAATTTTACACTTATGAGTGGAGACATGCTATTCTGTTACCAAAGACAATTTCTGTGTAAATTAACTCATCTTGATTAAGTTTTAAAAGATTGATCGAATTCAGTTAAATGTACTTTGGGGGGAACCAAAGGTACCGAAGAATGCAGTTACTAGTTTGACTGAAATTTTTTCCTCTTCAGTAGATGAGTTGAAACTTTAACAGTTTGGTTATAATTTTTTATTTTTGCAGAGGCACAGAGCCCTGAAGCTTACAGGTGATTCCTCTGACACGTCTCACGTCGCTGTCCTTTCTCACCATGCAGACAGCATTCATAAATCAGCATCCTTTTCAAGGCAGACATGCTAATCAATCATCACTTTCCCACAAAGGAGACAGAAGAACTGCTCATTCCTGATTCAGAGCTTTATGCAATAATGGCCAGAGTTGACAATGATGATGGAATGAATTATTCACCCATAAAGTGGGCTTTGGATAAACCTATACTTGCAGAACTGATATGAAAGGATCTAAGATAGTGAAGGGCTTGGAGAGGCAGCTGGCAGAGTTGTTAAATGCAGGAACTCCGGAGCCAGACTTCCTGAGTCCAAATCTCAGTTCCATTGTTTCTTAGTGGTGTGACCTTGGGCAAGTTACTAACCTCTCTGTGTCTTGGTCCCTCTTCTGAAAAATGGAGATCATAAAAGTATTATCTAATAGAGTTTTTACAAACAATATATTATTTAATATTTGGAAATCACTTAAAACAGAGCTTGACATATAGAAAGCATCATATATGTGTTTTTGTTAAAACAGATCCAAAATCCTTGGTTAAATCAAGAAGTGTATTTACAAATAAACCAATGAGTAAATGAATCAATAAATCAATACCCTTTGGTTTAAAAAGTACCTTCACATATTAAGATCCTTTTGGGGGTAAGCAGGGTTAATTTTGCATTCCCAGAGGGAAGGTCTAAGAAAAGGAAGCTCTTTTTGTGCAGACTACCTAGTGCTGCGCAGTAAGGTCCACTGGTGAACAAGGTGAGGAGCTGTCTAGGAGTTTTTATAGCAATGGGCTTCACTGCAATATTTTTTTAGAGGCTTTGCTTGTCTACTTGTTTTACCTTGCTGCTTCATCCAAAGCTTTAGATAATGGTGTATGGCATTCTGATTCTGAGATGTGAGTGCCAGAAAGAGAAGACTGTCCACTGCTTCTTTTGCATGTGAACATAGGCCAACCTCGTGCATTTTATGATTCACTCACAACTTTGTTCACTTTTGGTCTATTCCTCCCTCCCCAAGCCCAACAGTAACCCTGCCTTATCACTCTCCCTGCTCCATCAAACCTCACCCAGGCAACAGCACCGCTGGCCATTTAAAAATATTGCCTGTTTGTTTTTTAATTTTATTTTCACTGCAGTATTTTTATTGAATAGAAGTATCAGTTCATAGCACATTAGGAATTTTTTAAAAAGTGGCCCTTCAGTACGGGTGGCTTGAGAAGCACTGTCTAGAAGTCCTCAGAAATGCAAATTACACTCTTGAATCAAGTAGGTGTCTGCAAATAGCATGACACTTTTCTTGCCTTCTTTCATTGTTTAGGTTGTGGTATTTGGAAAAAGAGACTTTAAAGAAAAAAGCTGAGTAGGTGTAAGAGAAAAGGAATCCTGTTAGGAATGTAAGGGAGAATAGGAGCACAGCTTGCCTTACAGGTACCAAGTCCAAAGGACCAAAGAAAATGACTCTAAACACCCCCAAACTATTTTTTATATCCCTACAACCTCCCGTGATTTTTTACTATCCTTATTCTCTATTTGATTATTCTCAATTTCTTTGTAAGGCTTAGCAAAAAGTAATTTAAAACAATAAATTATTTTAAATTGTGTGCATGTGTGTAGAATAGCAAAGAAAGTGGGAGAGGAAGGCTTTGGTGTCCAATGTTAGAAGAGAGAAGCCCCCATCTCTGAGACAAAGGGGAGCACATAGGTTTAAAGAGAAAAAGGGATCACAAAAAATAAAAGTCCTCCTCAACAAGAATCTTTTGAAATGTATATCCAAGGTTGAAATAAAGTGTGGTAAATCCCTAATGACCAAAAAATACGTATGTAATGGATATTAGAAATATGTTCTTAACCTACAACTACTTGTGGGTGGAGATGTTTTGCCTGTTTAATCACTTCACAAGAACCAGAAAAAAGGCCTTGAGACCTGTGATGTGGGGAATTGGGATTGGGGACCCCCTCCCTACTCCTCCAAACATAAACTTATGACCCTCAAAAACTCCTTTGAGTCCAAGGATTAGAAATAATTTTCCTACTGGCAAAGGAAGCTGAGAAGTAAGTTTGTCTCTTCTAGACTGGGATTACCACAGGAAAAAAAAAAAGCCAAAAACAACTTCTCCCAGAAATGTTATAACTATTGACTTGGCTCTGATTCGAGCTAAAATTGATTTGTGGCTTGGAACCTCTAAGCCAAGAAATTACCGTAAAAGTTGGTTATAGGATGGTAATTTCCCTTCGGAGTCTGGCAAAAACAATCAAACAAATATATCACTCAACATCGCTGAGTACACTCTCAACACAGGCCACACAGGATTCCCACAGACAAATGGTCTACTCCCAACCCCAAATTACAAACCCAATAGGAAACAAGCTTTGTAAGAGTCACAGACACAAAATCAGTGATTCATAGATATCTATGAACTTGAGGTTAAAAACTGTCAGCTAGAGACTATAAACAAGTATATTTAAAATGTTTAAAAGACATAAAAGAATGAAATGGAACATGACCAAAGAATAAGAGGCAGGTCTGGGAAACAAAAATAAGTTAAAAATGGAAGATGGCAATTAAGGTAAAAAAAAACCCCAGAATCAGTTTGATATCAGATTAGACACCATTGAAGAAAAAAATTAATATACTTGAAGATAAGTCAGAAGACATTATCCAGAATGCAACTAAAAGGGAAAAAAAAGAGAGAATAAGAAAAACAGAGAGAAAAGTTCCAACACTGTCTAACTGAAATTCAGAAAGCAATGAGGTCAAGGTAATAGTGAAGAGATTTTGACTGAGGATTTTCCAGAAGAAATATATAGAAATAAATTCAAAGATTTAATAAGGCTAAGATATTTCAAGTAAGAAAAACAAAACTATTATGTTCCTTGACAAACCCTTGTGAAACTGCAGAATATTAAAGACAAAGAAAAGATCTTACAGCCGAGTTAAAAAAAAAAAGGATCATTCTCAAAGGAGCGGCAGACTGACAGCTAATGTTTCAAAAGAAACAATGGAAAACAGAAGTCAATGGAATAATATCTTCAACGTGCTGAATGAAAATAACTGGCAACCTAGGATACTATTTCTAGGAAAACTGTTTTTCAAAAATGGAGGTAAAACAAATACATTTTAAAACTAATAAAAACTGAGAGAGTAATGCAGTAGACACTCATCCGAGAAAATTCTAAAGGATGAACTTCAAATACAAGGAGGATCTGATATATAAGAAGAAATGAAGAGAAACAGAAATAATAAATATATAGGTAACTCTAAATGAACAGACTGTATAAAACAACAATAATAATGTCTTATGAGATTAAAAACATAGAACTAAAATAAATGACAATAACATAAATCAGGAGGGGTGGTGAATAAAATGAATCTAGTCTAAGGTCCCAGTATTATCTGGGCATAGGTTAAGACATTGATTAATTTGAGATATGATTCATATGCATGTTAGATTTTTTAGGGCAATCTGTCAATAATAGACAGAGAGTGTATAATTTCACAACTAGTAGAGAAAAAGAATGAGTTGATTAAAAAAATAATCAAAAGACTTAAAAAGAGAGCTTGTAAAAGGAGAAGAACCCCACACAGAACAGGGATAGTGGTTACATTAAAAATAAATGCATTCACTAAAAGATAAAAGTTGTCAAATTGATTTTAAGAATAAAGCAACCACATGCTGTTTACAAAAGACACTCTAAAACATAGGAGGGCTTCCCTGGCGACAAAGTGATTAAGAATCTGCCAGCCAATGCAGCGGATATGGGTTCGAGCTCTGGTCTGGGAAGATCCCACATGCCACGGAGCAACTAAGCCCATGTGCCACAACTACCAAGCCTACACTCTAGGGTTGATGAGCCACAACTACTGAGCCCATGTACCACAACTACTGAAGTCTGTATGCCTAGAGCCTGAGCTCCACAACAAGAGAAGCTACTGCAATGAGAAGGCTGCACACTGCAACAAGAGTAGCTGCTGCTGTCCACAATTAGAAAAAGCCCACATGCAGCAATGAAGACCCAATGCAGTCAATAAATAAATAAATAAATAAATAAATAAGTAAATAAATAAATTTGTAAAAAAATACACAGAAGGCAATATTTTAAAAAAATAAAACAAAACATGAATACAAAAGAGCTAAAGGTTAAAGTATGACAAACGGTGCAAATTTTAACATAAGGAAAGATAGGAAAATTGCATTAATATCAGATAAACTAAAAGGCAAAAAGCATTACTAGCGTTAAATGGGCACTCTTCATAATGTTAAGCAACTCAATTCATAAAGATGTAACTTTAGTTGATGCAACTAATAACATAGCTTCAGATCTAGATAGGATTAAATATCTATAAAAATAAAAGGAGATACAGACAAGTGAACAAGCATAATGCATCTCTGTCAGTGATCAAAAGAACAAATATAAAAATAAATATATAAGTTTGAAAAACACAATTAATGACAAAATGGACATATACAAAACAATGCAGTCACAATAGAAGACCATATTCTTTTCAAGCACACATGTAAAATTAAAAAAAGAACCATATTCTGGACTGTAAAGGGAAAGTATCTACAAAGTTCAAATCATATGGACCATTACTCTGACCACAGAGCAATCAAGCTAGAAATCAATAATAAAACAGTAACTAGAAATATTTCAAATATTTTCCACATATTTAGAAATCAAGAAATACTTCCAATAATTCATGGGTCAAAGAATAAGTCAAAATGAAAATTAGAAAAATCTGGGGTGCTGTATAATAGCAAAAACATTACATTTTGAAACGTGTGTGATGTAGCTAAGATAGTAATCAGAGGAGAATTAATAACTTTAAATGCTTTTAATAGAAAAGAAGAGGGGCTAAGAATTAATTAATTAAGCATTCATCTCAAGAAGTTAGAAAAGAAACATTAAAAATGTAGAAAAGGAAGAAGGAAAAAGTAGAAGGAAGAAAATAATATAAGTTAGGAGTCAGTAAACTTTGGCCTATAGCTCAAACCTGGCTAGTGGCCTATTTTTTATGGCCCGTAAAACTAACAATGTTTTTTACATTTTTAAAAGGTCATGGGGGGGGGGGTAGAGAAAGAGGAAGGGGTGGGGAAAGGAGGAGGCAGAAGAAGGTGAGAGAGGGACAGGGAGAGGGAGAGAGAAAGAGGTGTGAGGAAGTGAGAGAGAAAATAAATATGTGGTAGAGATTTTATGTGATCTGCAAAGCCTAGAAATATCCCTAAAATATGAATGTGAAATAATGGTGTGTTCAGACCAACAAAAGCAAATTATTAACTGCCATAAGGCCTATATCGAGAAATAGAACTAAAGTTATACCATACCAGGATGGTATAAAAATTCTAAATCTGTATGCACCCAATAATACAGCTTCAATATACATATAGCAAAAGGTGATGGAATTAAAAGAGAAATAAAGAAACCCACACTCATAGTGGAAGATTTTAATGCACCT
Organism: Hippopotamus amphibius kiboko; assembly: GCF_030028045.1. NCBI lineage: Eukaryota > Metazoa > Chordata > Mammalia > Artiodactyla > Hippopotamidae > Hippopotamus > Hippopotamus amphibius. The sequence continues at coordinate 218,426,209 of NC_080187.1, forward strand.
CTTTCAATAGCTGGTAGAAGGAGTGGACAGAAATACTCATTTAAAGATAGAGAAGATCTGAACAACAAAAGCAACAAATCTGTATAATTAATATAAAACACTACTCCTGACAAGGACAAAACTCAAAAATTCTTTCAAGTACACATGGAATATTTATCAAACTTCATCATATGCTGGGTCATAAAGCAAGTCAACAAATTTTAAATGTCTGAAATTATTCACTCTGTATTGTCTGACCACAGAAGAACTGTTAGAAAAAACCCTAGAAAATTCCCACTTTTTGGGAGGTTAAGCAATAAACATCTAAATAATTTATGAACAAAGAAAAAAATTACAGGAGAAATTTAAAAAATTAAAAAAAACTGTATGATAATAACATCAAAATTGTAAGATTGAGCTAAATCACTGCATAGAAAGACATTTATGGTTTTATAGCATTCAATAACATTATAGCATACTGCCAAAGAAGATATAACGACATAAACTTCTATTTAATGAAGCCAGAAGAAAGAACAGCATATCTAACCCAAAGGAAGAAGATGGAAGGAAAAAATAAACGTAAGAACGGAGGTTAATGAAACAGGAAATAAATGTACCATGAAAAACCCAATGGAGACCAAGAAAGGTTCTTTGAATAGATTAATAAAATTTACATGTCTCTAGCAACATTATTAATGAAATCCAATGGAAATTACAAAGTATCAACACTGGAAATGAAAAAGGGGCCATCATCATAGATCCTAAAGACATTAAAAAAATAATAAGAGCTAACAAATATTTGACAGTTTAGATAAAATAGACAGATTCCTCACAACTGCTTCAAAAATGACATAAGAAGAAACGGAGATTCTAAATAGTTTGAAATCTCTTAAAGAAACTGAGTCTAATTTTAACACACACACAAAACACAACCACATGATCATATGGTTTCACAGTGAATTTTTCCAATCATTTTTTCCAATCATTTAAAAAAGATATCACATCAATTTTGTAGAAACTCTTCCATAGAACAGAAACAGAGGATAAAGTTTACAACATTTTTTATGAGGCCAGAATAATCTTGATATTAAAACCTAATGTGAACATTATAGGAAATGAAAGATCAATATTTCTCATGAATATAGATGTCAAAATCGTAATCAAAATACTAGCAAATCAAATTTAGTGACATACAAAAGGGATGATATCATAAATGAGGTTTACTCCAGGAATGTATGAGTGGGTAAACATTTGAAAATCAACCAATATAATCCACAAATAAAATCATATGATCACTGCAACAGATGAAGAAAAAGCATTTGATAACTTTCAACATCATTTATGAAAGATAAAACTTAGCAAACTAGGAATGGAAGGCAACTGCCTAATCTGATATGTAGCATCTACAAAAATGCTACAGCTAACATCATATTTAATGGTGAAATAGAACAAGTTTCTCTTTGGAATTGGAAACTAGTCAAGGATATCTGCTATTAACTCTCCAATTCAAAAATTTTCTGGAGGGCCTACTCAATGCAACAATACAAAAAGACCACCCCTCCCTCCCCCAGATTGGAAAAGAAAAAGTAAAACTATCATTCTTTGCAGTTTATAGGTCATGAACCTAGAAAGTCCAAAAGATTCTACAAGCTACTAGAATTTGGAAGTAAAGTTAGAAAGTTTCCGGAATACAAGATCAATGAATAAAAATAAATTGTATTTCTAGATCTCAATTGTTGCTGGCATTTTAAAGATGTTTTTTACAATGTAAAAAATACATAAAATGCATAGAGATAATCTAATGAGTAATGTTCAAGACCTTTACTTTGAAAACTAAAAAATATTTGTGAGAGTATTAGGAACATACCATGTCCATTGATTAGGAGATTTAATATTGCAAAGATATCAATTTTCTCTCAATTGATTTATAGATTAATTTATATGGAATTAATTATATAGATTCCATATTAAATATATAATTATTCTATATAAAGTCCACATACATTAATTTATATAGAAATGCAAAGGCTGAAAATAGCAAAGACAAATCATAAGAAGAAAAACAAAACTGGAGGACTTACACTGCATAGTAAGACTTACAAAACTGTGGTCATTTTGTGCCAAGCATAGACACACCAATGGAACAAAATAGAGTCTGAATCAGACCCACACGTATACAATCACATGCTTTACCTCAAAGGTTACCTTGCAGTATAATATAGCAATAATAGTTTCAATAATGTTGCCAGGGCAGGTGTATAAATATATGGGAAAATGGACTTTCACCACATGCCACACCATATACGAAAGTCATTTTTAGGAGGGTTGTAGATTTAAATGTGAAATGCAGGAGTTTTTATCTTCAGAAACCTGGGGTAGGCAAAGATTTTTTACACCAAAATAGAAGTTCTCAAAGTGAAAAAAAAAAAAAGGGAAATCGAACTACTTTAGTATTAAGATCATTTGTTCATTAAAACATATCAGTAAAAGGGCAGCCCATAGAGTGGGTGAAAGTATCTGTAATACACAGCTGATAAAGGACTCATATGCAGAACGTATAAGGAATTCCCACAAATCAATCAAAAAGACGAACGTAAAAATGGGCAAAAAAACCTGAAAAGGCACCCAACAAAAGATTGCATTGTTTTGTATATGTCCATTTTGTCATTAATTGTGTTTTTCAAACTATCTGGAAAACTGTTATAAAGGTTGAACATATGGAAATCCTATAATCCAGCAATACTGTAATAGGGAAGAAACTCTGTGTTCTATTACAAGTTAATCATTAAAGGTATGTCGCCTATAAGCTTAGATTACACATAATGGTCCATTGCTGGAAACCCTGCCTCCTAGGTAATGAGTGTTAAGCTAAAATACCTTTGTTTAGCTCACAGGAAACATCCTGACCAAGCCTACCTGTGAATGACTGCAGAGAGGAAGAACTTAACACACCCCCTCCAGAGGCTGGCTGGAACCAGGAAATGTTTGACTTTACTCCCTCCCCTTTTAGTGAAAATAAGCCTGAATTCTAACTCAGGCAAGATGGTTCTTTGGGACAGGAGTTCACCACCTTCTCGGTTAGCTGGCTTTCCGAATACAGTCACTATTCCTTGCCCCAGCGGCTCATCTCTCAATTTATTGGCCTGTCCTGTTGTGAGCAGAATGAGCTTGGACTCCATAACAATACAACTCCTAGATATATATCTTCAGAAACATATTCATGTGTTCATTGAAAACATGTACAAGGCTATCCACAGTGGCACTCTTTACAATAGTCAAAATTAGAAAGAATCCAACTGTTATGGACTGAATGTTTGTGTCACCCCATACTCATATGTTGAAGCCTGTGGCTGTATTCGGAGATGGAGTCTCTAAGGAAGTAATTAAGGTTAAATGAGGTCAGAAGGGTGGGGCCCTGATCTGACAGGATCAATATCCTTGCAAGAGACACCAGAGAGCTCATTCTGCCTCCCTCTCTCCTCCGAGAGTCTTTTACAGGAAAGAGCCAGTGAAGACAACAAGAAGGTGCTCGTCTAGAAGCCGGGAGGAAAACTCTCACAAGAAGCAGGACCGGCCAGAACACTGATCTGGGACTTCCAGCTTCCAGAACTGAGAGAAAATACATTTTTGTTGTTTAAGCTACCCAGTCTGTGGTGTTTTATTAAGGCAGCCCAGGGACTGACCATGACCCCAAATGCCCATCGTAATGTAATGGATACATAAGTTGTAGGATGTGCACACAGGAGCACTGTGTTTTATCGTGCTGGGCTTTGGTGCTCTTTTTACAAACTGAAGGTTTGTGGCAACCCTGCGTCAAGGAAGTCTATTAGCATCATTTTCCAGCAGCCTTTGCTGTATCTGTGTCACGTTTTGGTTAATTCTCACAATATTTCAAATTTTTTCATTATTATATTATTATGGTGATCTGTGATCAGTGATCTTTGGTGTTACTACTATGACTCACGGAAGACTCAGATGATGGTTAGCATTTCTTTAGCCATAAAGTATTTTTTAACTAAGGTATGTACATTGGTTTTTTATACCTAGTGCTATTGCACACTTAATAGACTGTGATATAGTTTAAACATAACTGTTATATGCAGTGGGAAACCAAAAAATTAATGGGACTTTTTGTTGCATTATTTGCTTTACTGCGGTGGTCTGGAACCGAACCCGCAATCTCTGAGGTCTGCCTGTATACTGCAAAACTATACATGAGAAGATATAAACTATAATTACACTTAACAACATGGATGCACCTCTCATACCCCTCAGGGGCCTGGAGCACTCCTGCTCCCCATCGTCACTTCTGAATCATCTCTCTTCCCTCCAGATTTGCAGCCTCTGGGGACCCACACCAGTGATGTGCTGGGCATACTCTGAAGCAGCAACTTTCTGTCACTGCCCTCGGTCCTGGAGATGCGGGGCCCTGGTGCAGGGACCGCCAGCCACCCCATCCCCAGTCACTTCCCAGGGATTTGAACGAACACTTCTTTTCAGCGGTGTCCCCAAGCATGCTTAATCCTTGTCCCCAGGTCGATGTATGTCTACACTGCATCATGTACCCCAAGGGCTCTCTGCAGGTGTGTCTACCCTCTGGCAGAACCATATCTCTGTGCTGGGCTTGGGCTCAGGGTGGCTGAATTGCCCTGGGAGATGGGGTCCAGGGGCCCCAGGCCTCCCCCTGTGCTGACGGGAGGAGGGAGAATGGAAGGATGGAGAGAAAGCGTGACCTGAGCTTGAGGGAGACAGTGGCATTACACCAGGCCAGGTGTGGGGCCGTCCTGCCAGGAGGGAGGGGAACAGACTCTGTAATTTACAGAAGCCCCTTTGTCTATTTCCACTGTCATGCTCTAGAAGACAGATTTCTTCTTTTCTTTCTTGTTTACCTCACGATCCTAGTGCCGTCTCCCCCGAGTGATTCAAGGCTCTCCCTGTGGCTTCTCAGGAATCAGGGAAAAGCACCTACATTTCAGGGTGGGAATGCCACCTGAAAAGGTGCTCCTTTGATACAATTCAGACAATGTTCTTGCCCCAATTCTCATTCTATGCCCCCTCCTCTTCACCACCAAGCTCACCTTCTAGAAAATATGTACCAGGGTTGGTCACCAATGTGTTCCTAGGTCAGGAAGAGGACGCATTGGAAACCAGCATGTGTGTCAGATGACACTTCATTACCTTCAAAAACTTATGCACTGAGTATGTTAACTGCTCATATATCTCAAATAGGGCACCCCATGAAGCCAGGCTTATCCAGACAGAATCTGCTCCCATCAGACCCTAAGCCCCCTCCTCCAGGGGGGCTGTTTCCCCACCTTGCCCAGGACTCTGGACACAGGAGGGGAAGCACAGGGGTGTGAATTCACCAGCACCGCATCTTTCAGCTTGAAGTAATCTTGCACATCCAGAAGTTACCCTTCATCTAGAAGGAATCTCCTACACTTAGAATTAACCTTTTGTGATCTGAGAATTAAGGCCATCTTCAACAAGGCATCTTCCCTATCTTTCTTTCGTTCACGTTTCTTATGGGGAATTTATCATTTTTTAAACATCAACCCAGCCCACATATTCATTCACACTTGGCAAGTCACTGAATCATGACAAAACTTAGTTATGTGGCTGGGGGAATGGAAGGCAAGGTTTTAGTGGTCTGACTTAAGTTGGGTCCTGGGAGTTAAGACTCGCCCAGTTGAGAGCATTCCTGGGGCTGTTAGTCACCTGTGACCACCTTGGAAGATCACCAGCTGTGGTAAATGCCAGCACCTTCCAGCCTCTGGAGAACCAAAAATGTCCCAGTGCTCTTCTAAGATCTCCAGCTGGATCCAGATGGGATGTCCAAGATAAAGGATTCTTCACAGAAGCAGTGGGATTGAGAATATGGTTCAAAGTTCCTATTCCAAGCTTTGACAGGGTGGTCATTCACATCTCCCCACATAATGACTTCATTTAAGAACACAAAAAAGACATGGGGATGAGTACGGTGAATGCTAAAAAACAAAATCAAAATCCTGAGCTTCTGCAAAGAAAACCAGATGAACGTCACCAAGGGAAGGCTGTGGTGTTACGTGCGGGTGAGGGGCCATTAGTCACTTATTCTGCCTTTTCCAAGTAACCTGGTAACAGGACCACTTAATTTGGGCTTTGTAACAGATGGTTACCACACAGTTTAAAATATGATGTCGTTTTGCTTGTCACCCATGAAGACCCTTAGATGAAAGAAACCACAACGGGACAATTCTCTGTGGGAAAGATGAGCACATTCTTGCCCTAAATGTGACCCTGTGAGTCTCTTTACTGTCTCTGCCCTTCTGCAGCCACCTCACCCAGCCGGGGCCATTGACCCTCCTTCTCCAGGCATCACTGTGCTGTGCACGTGCTTCTGAGCTTTCCTCCAACAGGACTGCGATGATTTGCGCCTGGTCTGTCTCCTTTATGTTTCTGCCCATGCTCCAGACTCCCTCAACCAACTGGTACCCAACAGTGCACGGGGCTGTGTCAGGGGTGCTGTGGGAGGTCCCTACGAGGAGCACACCCCCTCCCTTGGATTTCAGCCCACACTGCTAACTCCCACGTTTGCATCCTTAGCCCAGACTGCTCCCGAACTCCAGACCCACATGTTCAACTGGACAGCAACTTTCCGAGTCTCACCAGGATATCAGACTTTGCTTCTCCATCACCCCCAACCCCTCCTCCAAGGGTCTGAATCTCCACAGGGCACCATTATCTACCCACGTTCTAAAGACTGCATTCCTCAGGGTCATGCTCGACTCCTACCATTGCTTCCTCTCTTTCTACCATTGCCTCCTCCAATCCATCAGCAAGACCTGTAGGTCCTTCCTCAAAACTGATCCTGCCTTCACATCTAGCTACTTCTCGCCACCGCCACTGCTACTCCATGGCACTGGGGTAACACAGCCGCCGCCTCCCCCTGCCCCCTCCTGCTCCTTTTTCCTCTGCAGAGTCCACTCTCAATGGAGCAGCCATGACGTGTCAATGTGAATCCAAACATGTCACCACTCCTTCTCGAAGCCCTCCCCGGGCTGCACAACCTCCCTACAGTTAACTCCAAGGCTCCGGAGTGCTCCCTGGCCCCAGGCTACCATTCTCTTGCCTTCCTTTCCAACACCTTCAGCCCCCACTCCATCTGCTCCCATGCCCTGCCTTACTTAAATGTGCCAAGGCTTTGAGTGTGTCCCATGGCTCACTCCTCCCTGCCCTCAAGAGCCCTGCCTTGGGCTCCCTCCCTATACCTCGGAGTCCCTACCTCTTGGCCTCATATCATATTGATGGTCTGCCTTATCATTTTTCCTCCCCGTTAGAACTTCATCTCCATAAGGGCAGTGATTTCACCTGTGTGGTCTGCAGCAATGGGATGCCCAGCACCTGGACAGGGTGTCTGTGGGAGTGCAGGTCAGGCTTGCCTTGGGTGTATCTGTCTTGGCAGCTGTCACATCTCTGACTTTAAGATGGGAGCACGTGAGGCTCCAGGGGGCCTCCCAGCTGATCTGGGACATGGCAGGGCTGGGCTGACTCAGGAGGCCTTCAAAACCTGCACATCTTAGGGCTTCTCTGCCAGGTTTGCTCCAATCCAACTCCTCCCGTGGAGAGAGACTCGACATCACAACTCAAAGGTGTCCCCACACTTTCTGACGTCTAGACCTCAGTGTCCCGTGTGTGCAGTGACTGCTGTGTTACACAAACATGCCTCTGCCTTTGGACCCACGAACCTGCTGGAGCATCACGCCATCTCATCCACACCATGGGGGCTTCCCAAAGGGGTGCCAGACGTTACTTCCCAAACCGAGAGACCCACGATCTCTGAGTCTTCGTACATGTGGACGCAGCAGGATAACCTGATTGACAATGAATGCTTTCTTGCATTCTCAGGCTAAATGAAGAAGGCAAGCCATCTTCCCTCCTCTCTCAGGAGGTCAGCTGTTTTACGTCCTGAAGATCTGGGCCCCTTGTTGTCCTCAACTGTCACGGGGTGGGCGTAGGTCCTGACCTCTGGGGATTTAAAGCCCGAGGAGAATGGCAATCCCTCTCCTGTGGGTTCTGTGGGAGGTGAAACTTCACCATTTGATACAGAGGCTTCTCAAACAGGTGGGGCTGCCCATGTGCCTTGGGGAGCTGGGCGTTCACTCTGGATGACTGCCCTGTGCCAGGCTCCAAGGGAGGGGAGCTGGGCCCCCAGGGTGGACAGCTGGACCACAGGCAACACAGGCTATCTTCTTGGCTGGTTTTCTGGACCACATGAGTCCTGGGTCCCTGTCCAGCTCCCAGCGAGGGGGAAGTCCCCCACCCAGAGGCCCTGGGACAGAGTTTATATTTCCTTCCAAACACAACTTGAATTATGTCTTGAACAAATAGATTTTTTTCACTAAAATTTTTTTGACATCCGTATTTCCATATCCCATGGACACAGTAAACAATGTTCCTCATCGATGGTGGATTCACAGTGATCCGAGCACTAAGTTACTGGATGGAGGAATGGACATGCTACACACGGCCACATCGAGCAGCTTTCTCCCCACTGTTCCTCGGTGGAGCTCTGTCTGCCCACGGAGAGTGACAGCAGGGCCCGAGAGGTGCAGCCGGGGCCACCTCCCAGCGCCCGGGCTCCTCACCCAGCCAGGGTGGGGGACTGCATGGGACTCCCCAGCCTCAGCCAGCATCCGCACCAGGATCTGGTCATGGAAAGAGCCTGAGGCATGATGGGGTCTACTGCTCAAAGAGAAGTTCAGAGAAGTTGATGGATAGTGGGTGGGGGAGAGGAACACAGGTTTATTCTGCTCTCTGTTATTTTCCAGTCCTCACTTCCCCATCCTTGGTGGAACCCTGACGTTCAGACCCTCCCTGCCCGGGATCACATTCCTGAAGGCCAGGGCACCAGCCGGCCTCCCCAAGGCCTCCTGTGGCACTGATGGGGTGCCATCTGCAGCCCCGGGTAGGCCACCCTGCTGTCCCTTCTCTCCATCCTCTTGGCACGTGACAGAAACAAGGTACTGTGGGTGAATGTAGCATCTTGTTAAGTTTGGGTCTTTAAAAGGTGTTTTCCAAAACTGGATAGTTAGAGTAAAATAGAACCCTTTAAAAATGCTGGTCTGGAAGGTAAAATGTAAGTGATAAAAATTAATACGTGACCTCTGGAAAAAAATAACAGAAAAGAACTTCCAAAGGAGCAAAAGCTCTTGCTGAGCACAATAAGGCTGGTGGAGAAGGCTGGCATGGTGGACTCCATGCCCTTTACCAGGACTGGAGATTTAAATGAGGCAGCAATTACCATCGCTCTCGGCGATGCTTGGGGCTGAACTTTACCAGGGACTCAGCTGCCATACCTTTCAAGAGAAATTAGCTCATGAAATTTTTTCTTTCTTAATCTTTACCAATTTTCTCTTCTCTATGAATAGTGAATCTCTGGTCTAACATATCTCATCTGAATTACTCTCAGAGAGGCATCTTTAAAATAGCCAGCCTCCAGAGGGAGGGCTTTAAGATTGTGGCTATTCCAGAGAGGTTGTTTTATGTTTGTCGATCAGTCAAAGACCTGGAGGTAAGACAGAGCCAGGTGTGGGTGTTGGGTCTCTGGGATGCTCTTGGCAGCTGTGCCGCAGCCGAGGAGATTACTTTTCCCTGGTCACAACATCAGATCCAACACAGTTATCAGGAATTTGCATCCTGTCTCAAACCAAACACACCATGGGTGAGGCTCTCGAGCCCTGGGCTGAGACCTGACCACCAGGTTGCCCAGCACGAGTAAGGCCCCACTAACCACCATCCCCTCTTTATCTGCGTGGATTCTGTGCCCCCACGGGAGATGCACAGAGGCCTGAGAGGAAGGGCATAGAGTCCTCTACATGCATGTCTGAGAAGCCCCCGAACATGTGACTGTGTGAAGATTTATAATGCAAATGATTGTGAGTGAGCCAGAGGCACCACTGTCTCAGGAAGAACCAACATCTGTTTCAGAATTTGTTTGGAACTAGTTATTTTATCCTTAATAACTCCAAAGAAGACAAGTTTGGTTTGCTCCCTGAATCTTGTCCTCATCGGGATGTCAGAGAAATATTAAGGAGAAGGAGGAAACCAAAGTCAAGTTTTCTGTTTCCTTAACCTGGAGGCTGGGGTGTGGGTGGGGGTGGGCGTGGGAGGAGGGCAGGAGAGGAGCAGCTCCGCAGGGCCCTTGGCATCTAATACTCAGCCTCACCAGGCGGGCATCTGTCTTCTCCAAGTCTTTGCAGACGGGAAAACTGAGGCTCAAAGAGTTCACCTAACTTACCTGCATCCACAGGAAGTGACAGGGTCTCCTATTTCTCTCCAAGCACAGGGTCTTTCTTATCTTTTGTTTGGCACCCAATTGGGGGTGGGGGGTTGGATGGGAAAGTTGAGAAGTAAGGCAAAGCAGCCTGGGGTTCTCTTTGGAGGGGGGCTGACCTGGCCAGGCTGAATAAGGAACAAAGGGAACACTCCGGAGATCTGGGCACCACGTGGTCCTCACCCCACACCCACCGGCGCCAGGCTAGGGCCGGGCAGTGCCCGCAGGCACCTGAGCCAGATCGCGCGCGACCGCAGAGCCCAGACCGGACATCCCTCTCGCCCCGCCCCCTCCTCCCGAGCAGGCAGGCCTGCGTTGGGGGGACTCACCCGCCTGCTCCAGAGCCACCATGGTCGCCTGCTCGATCAAGTCCCGCTCCACGAAGCTCCGGAAGTCCTCGCTGTACACGCTCAGGTCCGGCAGTTGGAACGTGTAGATGGGCATCTCCAGTGGAAACTGCTCACTGCTGCACTCGCTCGCCACGTGGGACCGCGCCAGGGACACGATGGCCGAGCTGGCGTGGGAGATCCCGCGCGAGAGCCGCTTCTCTGCAGGCGGGGAGAAAAGGGGGACTGAGTGATGGGAGTTTTGCAGGCATGTGCACCTGCATACGTGCACACACGACACATCCCACACGTGCACACACATGTAAATATATATGACACACTCATGCGGCACACATACACACACACCACACACGCAGAGGCACACCCATGGACACCTGCACACCCACTGACCCCCACCCCCTCTCGCACCAGCTCTGCCACCCTCCTAGTGTTCTCAGCAGGCCTCCCTCATGCTGGGCTAACATCACCAGCACCTGGCACACGGCACTCTGTCATGAAACCATTTAGGAGGAGGCCAAGGGCAAGTCCACCACACGAATACTCCTCAGCATCCTTAAAGGTCACCAGTCTTCCTTCCTGGGTCTTAAGTTACATGGGACTCAGTTCAGCAGAGCTGCCCTCCCCTGGCATGAAATGCTACACAGGGGACTGCCTTTGTTTTTATGCATTTATAATTTTAAAGTGGGAAGCAATCCATTCGGCTTCCTCCACTGCGGCCTGGATTTTAAGATAGGTCACCTTTACTAAAGTTCCTCTGATAAACACATCCCGGATGAAGAGTCCCAGGACACAAATATTAAGCCATCACATGCTTCTCTTCTGTCTGAATTTTCTGTTGTCACGGAGGTCTCAAAAAATGATGGTCTTATTCTGCCTAGGCTTTCCAACAAGTGATGAGAAATGCAGTGTAGAATTTCTCTAAAGTATAACAGTTACTTTATTAGGAAGTCGATCATCTGATCTAAATGCCACAGCCAAAAAGTAATGTATTTGAAAACATAGGTGTTTTTTTAAAGCTCTGTGCTTAATAGCTGAAGAATTCTTAAATATGTGATGTTAGGAATAGGTTTTCTCTTTTACAATCAATATCTGTAATAATGAAGAATTCTTTTAGCAAGGCAGTAGTCCTCTTTTAACCTTCCCCAGAAAACAAAATTCAGACTGGCATTTCAATGAATATTGTCTAAACCCTGTGGCAAATTCATCAGTACGTGTAACCGCTGAAGCCGAACAGATTCCCACTCACGTGAGCCTGTTCCCCAGTCAGGTTCTATGTTCTGCTGATGGCTCTCTGAGACACGGTCTGCCCCCTGTGCTGGCAGGAAACCCATGCCCATGACTTCACCCAGAATGGGAGCTCTGCTCTCCCACATGCAGGAGTAGTGGACAGCACTGTCATTAAAGTAATTTTGCTAAAGCAGATAAAAAACAAGAGGCTTCTGATCCTGGGGTAAGTTGGTTTTAAGTTCAAAGTTAGTTCTCAGAAGCCTCACGTGTTTGCATGATAAATCTCAGAGACAGAGTATTTCAAAACAGATAGTTTTGATTCACCTTCAATTTCATTCCAAGATGAATTCAAGATGATTAAATATGTTTTATTTTGAAGAAGGACAAGAAGAGAGAACAGACCACACAGGCCATGAGGAAGGGGAGCCGCTGAGCACATGGGCCAGCTGGTTGTCCTGTGCCTGGCCCAGTTCCTCCAGGGCAGGATCAGAGGAGACGCCTGCCCCTCTGCCCCTCACAAGCCTTGCTGAGGTCACATCGCGTGCTTTCTCCAATCTGGGAAAGCAGGAACTGCCCCATCCTTCGGGACCCAGTGGTTGCCTGAACACCCAAAGGGACGTGAACCCACACTGCTCTCAACAGAGGGAATGTGCTGGGAGGGGTCATCCATATGCCTTCTTGGCTTATCAGTCAGCACCTGTTGCTGATTGATGAGGACCTTGGAAATGTTGTGACTCGCAGTGTAATATGATGCTATTAAGCCATTCCAAATATTAAATATTTGGAGTCTGAGGGAAAAAGTCTTTTTGAACTAAAAGTGAATTATGTTAAAGATCATATAACAAGAAACATATGCTCCTAATTCTAACTCCTCCCAACCACCACCTCCATGAATGCACATATGTAATCACACACACATACACACACAAACACACACACACGCACATGCACACACACTCATAAACGGATTCTTTAAACATGAACTCAGCAATCCTGCTTTTGGAAGTATAAATAAAATAAATAGAACAGGGATTACCATGTTCAAAGTTATGCCCCAGAGAAATACAGAAAGATTAAAAAGAAAGTGAGGGAATATACAGAATTTCCCAACCCTTGACAAAACCAACTCAAATATCTATGATTTAGTGTAGCAGAGGGAATTATATTCAATATCCTGGGATAAACCATAATGGATAAGAATGTAAAAAAGTGTATACATACATATAACTGAATCACTTTGCTGTACAACAGAAATTAATACATTATAAATCAACTATACTTTAATAAAAATAAATAAATAAATAAAATTTAAGAACCACAAACAAACAAATAAAAATCTATGATTTAGGCCAGGAGATGTGTATTAACTCTATTTCCTTATTTTCTGTATTCTTGAAGCTGTGGCATCTGGGGCCTCCCTGACTGGGGAGAGGATTTCCCTACAGAATTAGCCAATTCTTAAAGATACCAAAGGACTCATCCAGGAACACATCTTTCCTATGCAAAGCAACCACACCTCCTCTATCTGGTTCTTATACCAGCAGGCCACATTCCTGCCCTAATCACCCCAGGGCCAGGTGCTAAACAACGAGAGGTGGCCCCTATGCTGCAGAGAGCTGCTGAAATTACTCAAATTGGCCGATCCTACGTCTGCTTACCCTGCCTTGTCTTTCCCACAGAAACACAATACAGGCTTCTGCCCTTGTTTTCCTCTGTCCCCTCTGCCTCCCGACCAACCCTGGTGCTTCCCCGTGTGGCCCTGCAGGGTGTGTTGTGCCTCCTGTTTCTAGAGAACGGTGAGTATAAGAACATCGTCCGCTAGGAGGGCCATGTGTCTGCGTGTCTCACCATATCTGATTAAAGCAATTCCTTGGTACATTTTAAAGCAGGTAGACAAAACTTTTCTAAAAGGGACAGGTATAAATATTTTAGGCTTCATGGGCCATACAATTCTCAGTTACAACTGTTCAACTCTGTCTTTGTAGCATTAAAGCAGCCACAGACAATGAATAAATGATGGGTTCCAATAAAACTTTATTGAAAAAACAGGCAGTGGCCACAGTTGGTTCATGAGTCATTGTTGCTGATTTAGAATATGGAGGGCTTTATTTTCCATTTTAGGGTACTGTGATTTCGGGAAGAATTCAATTAAGGATATACAGATCTAATTCAGAAGCTACAATTTCTGCTTTATTAAAAATACATACGTTTGTTCACAAGGCTCAATTAATGAAATTATGTTATGATAGACTTATGTCTTTTCTCCCCCTTAAATAATATCTGATAAAAATCAGATAGCAGCAGGTATCAGTATAAGGCCCTTATTCTGCCACTCTGTGTGAAAACAGAGAGAATGATCCTTCTAGGCCCTTCCCTGGGAGGATGAGATAATGGTTTAGATTGTTTGCCACTCAAAAAGAGCAGGAACTGCCAAGTTGTCAGCTCTCGGGATTTCTACTGCATGAGAGATGCCCGGAGGCTGTGCTGTGTGGTACTGAAGGAGCACGCAGTCGTGGAAGGCCTGGGGGAAAGACTGAAGTAAATGATTAAAAGAGGTGGTTCCTCCAGAGTCAGATCTAAGGGCAGAATGAAGGGGAACTTAAGAACGATACAACAAGATGGACAAGTCAGTGACCACATCTCAGCACCGCACCCTCTTCCTAACCCACCCAGGAGGCCCACAGGAGCAGAGGAGTGGGAGTGGGCTGGGTTCCATGAGTGGGAGCTGAGGGCAGGTGTTCTGGCTGTGCCTTTCCTCTCTCCAGCTAGTCCCGGGTGGGTCACTGCCTGAACCATCACCACCACAGCGTGGGCTAGCCACCGCCTTGGCCAGAGCCAGCTGGAGAAGCATCAGGGCAATGCTCGCACTCAGCTGGGATGGGGCACCAACCACAATGAGAACAGGTGGGCTGGCCAGGACCCAAGCCTTCCCTCTTCTCTCCTATACCCCCTGTAAGCTGACAGTTACAATAGAAAGTGGTAGCCCCTGCAAATGAGCAATTTCTAGAACAGAGGAGCTGAGAGGTTCCCTAAGGAGTAAAGCCAACTGTGGGGAAGAGAACCAAGGAGTAAAGCCAACCGTGGGGAAGAGAACCAGTGGAAAACAGTTTGAGCCCAAATTACAGCATTCAGAGCTCACCAACTTGAGTGCACTTCCCCCCATACTGTCATTTGGAGGAACGCAAATTGGAGCCTATGCCTTTGTCCCTTTGCCCTGATACCATGAGCTAAGATGGCTGGTAACTGCAAGGTGCTGTGTGCTCACAGGGAAAACTTAGGAAACATCCGAGCAGTGCAAACATGGTTACAGAAAGTCCACAAAGTACCCGGGCTGGAATGCACCAGGCAGACAAGATTTTTATAGTAAGCCTAGTCTAATTTAAGTATGTCACGTAAACACCTTCAGGTACTGACAACCTTAGGAGATTGATCATGCAAAAATTCTTTAGAAAATAGTCTTTGAAAAAGTATTCTTCCAGCAAAAGATAAATGTGAGTAAATAAAGAAATTTATTATAGCTTAAACAAGCAACAAAATGAACCTAAACATGATTGAGGGCACACGGAGGCAGGAAGGGAGAAGATAAAAACAAAGAAACATGTCTTTTTCAGGGTAAAATATAGTTGTTAAGTTTTAAAAATTAATAGGGAGAAAACCTAAATATAGGTTTTAATAGATAGGGGTAACTATAACATAAAGAGAATGTATAACTTTCAAACCAGTTGAAAAATTTAATTAGCCAGAAAAGATAGAAAAGGAGAAAGATACATACAAAAAAGCACGGTGAATAAAACACACAACATAAAGCAGCACAGATAGGACAATGCTAAAAATAAAATAAGTGGATTAAATTCACTGCTTAAAAGACAGAGTCTCTTGGATTGGATACTAAAATAATACCTGATGATAAATTACTTACAAGAATCACATTTGATATAAAAGGATAAGGAAAAGTTGAAATAACAGCTGAAAAAATGTTATTCCAAGTAAACATGAACCAACAGAAAGGCAGGGTAGAGGTTTAATATCAACTAAAACAGATTTAAAGATAAAGATAATTATGTGAGACAGAGAGACATCTATATATTGGTAACAAAGCACATTTGAGCCAGATGACCTAACAATTATGAATAAATATGCACCTACCAATATAGCCCCCAAACATAAGTGGAAAGGATGAAGCTAAGAGAAGAAACAGATAATGAGTATTAAACTTTCTAACTCAAGTGTGGCTTTTCCAGACAACAGAGTAAGCATAGAAGAATAATCCAAGACAGAGATTCCAATATAGCTTGAATAATAAGGCTAAGCTAACAGAAACAGACAACATTGACTCACAGCAATGGAGGGTTGACCTAATGCAATAGGAGAAATGGAATTCACTGTGTAAATATTAAATTATTTCAGATCCTATGATCTGAATGCATATTCAGATCCTATGATCCTATGTATATTTAGAAAACCCAAGAGATTCTCTGAGAACAAACAATTAGTATTAATAAGATAATTTATGTAATGACTGGATAAAAGATGAATATACAAAAGAATAAGTTCCTTTTCTCTGTGCCTAAACTTTTTTTTAACAGCTATTAAATTTTATTAAATGAATAAGCATCTACCATACTCAGGATATTGTGCTGGGCTGGACAGGAATTACCAGGTTAATATGGCAGTGGACATCATGGCATTCTAACCCAGTACTGGGCAAAAGCTAACCGTCCTCCTCGTACAAAGTAGGATCTGTAAGTGTTGTAAACAAGTCAAAGAAAGCCAAAGTGATAGCCATTTTGAAGCAGATCAGTAAAAGCCTTCTGATAACAGTCACTTTTGAGATCATCTATAAACATGGACAACTCATCAATATTCTGCAATAACCTGCATTTACTCTGCTATCTTCTCTCCAAGTCCTGGTACTAAATGAAGAACAGCTGATACGTTTTCACTGTCCGACTTGTTTTTGTGCTTTGTATCTATCAGGGTGAGGGCTGAGTTGGACCGGCTTGACAGGCAGGAGCTGCGGCCTGACTTGACCCCCCCGGCCCACAGTCTCACGGCATGCTCTGGGGACATCACTACTTCTTTCTCAGCATCAGCATCTGACCCTGCACTTATAGAGTAATCTCTGTGGGGGAGCCCCATTTCCGCACAAAATGCCAGTCCTCTTCGAGCTGCTGGTTCACAAACGCCTAACTGCCTTCGGGTAAAATTCTGTCCTTGTCTGGAGAACTCATCCGCTTCTCTGTGAACCAAATCCTTTACTCTGTTTCCATAAAGCAGCCAGGAGGAATCGTGATCAAAAGCTTTCACGGTTTCACTGAAATTGTAAGACTTCTGGGTAGGAACCTGCACTCCTCATCGTCTGCTGAGGAATCAGCAGAGCGCCGTTCTTTCTCCTGTCTGTTCTTGGTCAGGGAGCAGTAAGGCCGACATTCTTTCACATCCATACTTCATTCCTTCCGGGGGCACATCAGTCCTGGCTGTGACGAAGTTTGCTCAGGGTTCCATTCTCATTGGCCTGTATTTTCTTCTTTAAAGACGTGTTTAGTTTTCCTGCTTGCACAGAAATTCGAAATCACTTTGTCTTAGAAGAGCAGGAACGTAAAATGTCGTCTTCTCCCTCAGTTTTGTGGCGGTGTGGGTATTAGAGTTGTCAAGCAAAGCTATTGGTTGTGGTACAAACCTAGCTTCTCTGATGAGTTGTGTGCCTAAACTCTTAAGAGAATGTGAGTAAATGGAGCAGTAAATGCCATGTTCTTGACCGGAAAAACAATATTAGAATATGCTAATTATTCCTAAAATAAAATAAAAATCCAATTCCAATCAGAATTCCATTTTAAGGTTAATATGGCAGACGAAATGTACAAAAATAGTAAAAAGGTTCTGGAAAAGATCGGCAATAAAGGAACTTGCCTTTGCAGAGAGTAATACTATATGAAACTACAAGAGTCAAGTATAACAGGCCACACAAACAGAGTCCAGAACAGAGCCAGATACATTTTTGGGAAGTTAATGTATGGCAAAGTTGGCAATTTAGTTCAGTTGGAAAGGGATGCTATATTCAATAAATGTGCTAGAATACTGCATTCTCAGAATACTGCATTCTCAATCCAGAGAAGCAAAACTAGATCCTTTGCTATTATTTACAAAAATTTCAAATTGATTATAAGACCTAAGAACAAAATTTAAAAACAAATGTAGAAAAATATATCAGTAACTCTGCATTCCAGGAGAACTTCTAAAGCAAGAGAGGACACCCATTAGCTATGAATGTATAGTGATGTAAACATTTTGTAGGCAGAATGCTCTGTGAAGAGTCACAAGATGGGATGTGTGTGTGTGTGTATACACAAAATATATACATATACGTATATACACATATACACAAAATATATGTTTGTAGTCTTCATTATAAAGAATGCTACCAATTGATAAGAAAAATGCAAACAAATTAACAGAAAAATGGGCAAAGTATGTGAACAAGCATGTCATAGAAAGGGAAATCCAACTGGCTAACAAGCAATGACAAGAAGAAAGTTAAAATACACTATTTTTTACCCTTCGGAGTAGAAAAACAATGTAAAACCAACATGAGAACACCCAGTCCTGGCAAGAATGACAGGAAACACGCAGTTTCACACACAGCGAACAGAAATGCATTTGGGAACGAAGTCCTAAAGTTCTTAAATAAAAAAAAAAAAACAACACGTGTTGGCACAGCAAATCCACCTTGGAAATGCCAACGTATAGAAATAAAAGCACTAGTATGTACAAATTGTGTGTATAAAGTTCATTTTAGCAGTGCCTGTAGTGTCAAAAACCACCACCACCAACGAAATTCAAGAAAAAACAGAATCATCATAAACAGGCATGGTTTAAAAATGTCTGTATGCTGTGGAACAAAATATTAAGAGAGTATGTTCGTGATTTGCTGTTCAATGAAACAAGCACTTTGCCAAGTGCATTATGTGCATTTGACTCTGACACGTTTGCATTTTGAACAAGCAAAGTAAGAATGAGCAGGAAGAGACAGAACAGGTTGGGGCCACTGGTTAGTCTCCCTGAGGTTTGGGAGGTGTGGAGAAGGTTTGGGAGGTGTGGAGAAGAAAAACGCTTATGTTTCCTTTATGTATCTTTGTATTGTTTCCTTTGTTACAATGAGCTTTCCTCACTTCTATAATTAAGACAAGAAAACGAAGCACATGGGATGATGAACAGGTTTGGAGGCTATGCTACTTGGGAAATAACTGCAGGGATGAGAGATGTCAGGTCTGGAAAAACCAGGACTCTATAAGGAATGTGGGGTCCCAGAGAAGTGGACTCACTCTCCTGTTTTTCTGAGGCAGGAATGGAAGCTGTAAAGGACAGTATGAGGCGTGGTGCCTGGAGAGCCCCATCTGCCTGCAGCTGGGAGGCTATGACCTTGCCCTCCTGTGCACCCCCAACCCAGCCACCTTGCAAGCCAGGTGTGCTGGCCGGGGAGCCGGTGCCTAGCGGGTCCCTCAGCCGGTACCTTGGGCGATGTCGTCCTGCCTGGGTAGGCAGGGCCGCTCAGCTGTGTGCCCGGGCGGGGGCGGCTCTCGCTCGGGCTGCTTGGGGCACCTGCCCTCGTTGAACACAGGTGGCAGGTTGGCTGTGTGCACCTGTCGGAGCTGCTCATAGTCACTCAGAGCGGCCGTCAGGTCCCAGTTTTTGCCTGGAGATGAGAAATGACAAAAGATGACAACACTGACGCATGAATAAGGGTCACATTTTAAGAAAGAACCATGCAAAGAAGGGTCTCTGTTAGCACGTGTTCACTCATGAACTCCCCACCAGTAGTTCTCATTTTTCTTTTTATTCTTTGCTTTTTTTTTCACTCAGTGGCTTTTAGTATATTCACAGAGTTGCGCAGCCATCAACACTAAGCAATCCCAGAACATTTTCACCACCCTGAAAAGAAACTTTTTTTTAAAAAAACTGGAGTATAGTTGATTTACAGTGTTTCAGGTGTACAGCAAGAGATTCAGTTATACATACACATATATGTATCTATTCTTTTTCAGATTCTTTTCCATTATAGGTTATTACAAGACATTGAATACAGTTCCCTGTGCTATACAGTAGGCCCGTGTAGGTTTAGTTCTCATTTTTCAAAGAAGTAAAATGGCCTGGTGTGTACTCTCTAAGAGTAGAATTTCAAACCCATGCCTGAGGTCCCTCTGAAGTACATGATACCTACTATCCTGGCCTTAGATTTGCACACCCTGTAGAACCTTCCATGCCTCTGAAAACCTACAAAGCTTACTTTCCAAGGGGAGCAAAACATAGAGTTAAAAAACAATGAATGAATGAAAAGAATTCTCAAGTTTTCTTTGGGCTTTTGCTCAGTATTTCACCTTTTCCTTGAAGCTTAGTTTGGAGAGGGCAGAGGCTCCGGGGGCTCGCTGTGTGGGAGCCTCGGTGGGAGGCAACCTCGGAGCTCAGGTGCTGAACTGGCTGAGGTGCCAGGCAGGACAGCTGTGCCTGCCACGGGCAGCGCTAGGCAGGGATGGGGACTGGGGGCTCACAGCACGAGGGAGAGCTGATGCGGGGCTGGACTCAGCGTGGCGGCTCTACTCCCTGATTCTGAGACATGCTGGACTTCTAACGGAAGGAAAGGGGCAGCACACGCCACATCCGATTCCTTTAGGCGACCATGTACTTTTTAAAGGCAAAGAATTAAAAGCTTAACTCTAATTTTAAAGAGCGAATAAAATCTTATCCTCTCCTGATTAACTTCAAATTGCAGGTATTCACTATATTGACTAATGATACGCTGAATTATGTGGTAGAGACAATAGAATGAGGCTTTGAATGTCTAAAATAATATCTGAACATCTTCCTCTGATCTTTCTATTTTTTTCTGCTGCACACTTCACTTGATATTATCAATCAGAATGTTTAAATTCTATCACATGGTCATTTACAATTTAATCATATTTTTTTCTTCCACAGTCAGCTAACAAAGACACAATAGAAACATCTTTGTACATCTCAGTAGAGAAGAAAAGCAAATGAAACCATCTGGGTTATTCAACAAAACCCCAGCAGGGTCTGGGGGTGTTTTGTTAAGTGATGACAGGTGGGGACATGGGTGGAATGCAGCCCCGTTACTATTAGTAGTTGTGTCATTCAGGGTGGTGACTGTGACAGAGCTGGTTCAGGGGAAACAGTTGAAGCAGAAAGGCAAGCACGCACCTGCACTCTTACATGCGACTAACAATGACAGTGTGCACACACTGCCCGTGGGATCACAAACGCACTTTCGAGTCGCAGTGCTTGTGTCGATCAAGTGGGCACCCAGCTTCCAGGGTGCCGTTTAAGAAGGGCAAGGCAAGGCCCTGACTTTAGCTACATTATTCCTGTGCAGCGGCGATGACCTGGGTGGGCACCTTGCTCTAAAGCAGGGCTGAGGGTGGCAAATGCCCCAGGGAGGACTGAACCTTTGTCCAGGAGGAAGGTTGAAGAGAGGTGAGGTGGAGGAGAGGCCCCCAGACTGCGATCCTATAATGAAATGCAGACACGTTAATATGGGAGTGTGTATCAGCAATGACAGCAGCCCCACGACTTCTGGCTGTGAAGGGAAACGGCCCACGCAGAGCACCCAGGTGCAGCCGGGGTGTCATCGTCCCCCAGTCCCATCACCGCCCTGGACTCCTGCTCACTTTGCTACACACCTGCCCATATCCTTAACTGGCGAGCATCCTGGTTCTAACCTGGGCCGCACCTCTTAGCAAGCGGGGATCCAGTGTCAGGTGAGAGCAAAGAAGGAGGAGAGGGTGGCACTGTGCACAAAGCCCAGTTCCCAAATGATCCCAGATGCTCGCTTTTAAGATTTTAAAGGACTCCTCAAGGATCCAGGGTCCATACGTGTGGAAAGGGTTCCAGAGGCCACTGAGAGGGAAGCAAGCAAGACGGACGACAGACACACCCATCCGACAGATAGGGGGTCAGAGCCCCTTGAGATCTGCTTCCTTCCCTGCACAATCCCAAAGATGGCAGCTCGGGACAACCAGCAACGCAAGTGGTAAGTTACAGATGCATGCTCCAGGGATCAACTTGACACTGGCAGGTTGTACCGCTTGCATCTAAAAACAGGAAATCTAGAGGAGAGGGACAGGAGTGGGCCCCTGGTGGCCTGGGAGCAGGGTTTGGTGCTCAGAGAGCATACATTTCAAGATTCCCCTTTCATCTTCTCCACTGTAAGTCTCAGAGAGTCCCAACAGATGTCACCCGGAGGGAGGATGAGGTGGAAGGGCATGGAGGCCCACCGTGGTGACACCATCACAGTGATGGAACGGGCTGAGGCCAGATGGAATCCATAGCTGGGTGACTTGGGTGGCCACAGGCTGTGAACCCTGAAGCCAGCACACTCATTTAGAGGGAGGGATCGGTCCAGCAGAGCAGTAAAGAGCTCAGGCTTTGCACCTGGCCCCGCCTCCCGGCTACTCCTGTGACCACGGATACAGCATACCACCACATGAAACCTCAGGTTACATTTCTGTACAATTGGGGTAATAAACTCCACCTAAGGAATACTCCTAGGAGGGGTGAATGAGGTGAGGAGACTACATTTGTAAAGTTCTTAGCACATGGAAAGCTCTTAGTGTTATGACCATTCATGGTAAGTTTTCACTTATGCCTAACTTCTATCACTCATGGTTGAAATCCAGCTGGTATGTGACAGAACTGCGATTCAAATCCAGGTCTGTCTTGATCAAAACCTAACCACCTGGGGCTACAGTTCCCTTGAACCTGACCTTGTTTTGGGCGTCACAGCTCTGGACTGCTGACCACCCTTGAAACCTCCCTCTCCCGTGCCTGCCCATCATGACTCCATAACCAGACTTGCCCTCCTTCCCGGATCCCTCCATCCTGGATCCTTCCATCCCCGCCTTGAGAGTGTTTTCACCTGCTGGGGCCTTACTCTGTTTCCCACAGACTCACCTGTACTACGTGAAAATTCTCATTCAGGCGTTACCCATGCCATCCCCTAAACACTGCAGGTCACCAGGCCACCGGGAGGACACCAGAAGGCCTCTCTCCAACATGACTTCTTAGCAGCACCCTTGTCCTGTGACTCTGAACACTCTACGTCCCCTTTTCTGGATCCTTTGCCTTTCCCTGCCCTTAAAGCACAGGGATTCCTTCCACTTTTCTTCTTGTTCTTTTCTTCTCTTAATTTATAATATAGTCCATCTCTATGGGAATAATCATAAATCTAGTTACAGTTCGTATCCTAAGCTTCAAGGCCAAATGTTCAACAACAGCAGATGCTAGCCAATTATCCAATCTCTATTCCCCTCTCATTTATATGCACAGAATCCTGATTGACTTGCAAGAGCAATCTGCACAGCTAGATATACTCATTTTTCTCCTGCAGCCAACCGGAGGGTTTCCAATGCTGTTCCAGCAGTATTTCTCCAAGGACAGTATTTCTGGTAGGAGAGTATCACTGTCTGGAAGACCTCAACCCAGAGTCTTGAGAGATGGAGGCAGCTGCCTGATAAATGTTTCCTTCCAGGATCTGCCTCAGTTTGTGACTGTCACACACAGCAGGTGACTGCAGTACCAGCAGGTACAGGTTTTACCGTCTAGCACAGTTTACTGGCGATGTGCTTGTGATTTAAAATTCTAATTCATCTTATTTTTTATTGTCTTAAGAGGAACATCAAGTGGGGTTCAACCTCAAGTTAGTGTATTTTGTTTTGTCTCTTGAAGGGGTATGTGGTGCTTTAATTTAGCACTAAAGCATCACAGCCTTAAAAAACGATGAAGCAGAGATATATGAGCCACAGGAAGATGTGAAACAGGAGCTGACTAAACTCAGGGAAGAAAAGAAAAAAAAGGAGTTAAATAATTTCAGAGATGATGTTCAGTTATAAGGGAGCAGAGAGAAAACAGGTACAGACAGCATAGTAAGGACCATAAAAATGAAATTAGTAAAGTGAACACAATGAAGCAGAAATAAAGAAACAAAGGGTTACAGGGAACTGGTAGCTAGAGACTATAGGTGAAGGAAATGCCATGTACACATCACTGGAGTCCAAAATAAGAAATCCAAAGTAATGGAAAAGAAAAAAATAATTTAAAGACTATGACTGAAAGAGAAAACTTTTTTTTTTTTTACCATATGGAAGTATTTTATTATTTCCTTATACTCAGGCAAGATCAACAAAATGATATGCTTACTAAATTTGTAAAATGCCATGGTAATAAAATTTCATGAAATTTTAAGACAAGGAAGAGCGTTTGTCACATGAAATCATGTCACATTGGACAGGCACTGTGGTTCACATTCTGGGTGCTTGCATTTCCCTCTTCTGCTGATTCTCAAAGAAAGAAATTAAAAAATACATATTACCATGCACATATCTTCTGCTTTATCTCATCATTTCAGAAAAAATTATTTGCACAAAAATGTAAATACTAAAATAATTAAAAAGTACAATCTCCTCAATATCTTTTCATTAATTAAGAAGAAACAAAAATGGATAGCTATCATAGAGTGATCTTAGGTATCCAATCAGGGAAAAGTGAGGAAAATCAGGAGCCAGAGGAGACAGCAGTTTTAGAAGAGAAATCTAAGACCAGCAATCACAGATTTAGCCTTTTAAAAGAGAGAACTTCTGACATAAATACTTGATCCTACACATTGAAAGGGCACATTGTACATAAGGAAACTGTCCTAGTATAATCAATACAATGATACAGCCTTATAACATTATTATGTTTTAAAGATAAAGAGAACTATTTGAATATCTCAGCAAAAAGGGAAAACAATCAGGCTGGTAACATACTTCTTGGCAGCTAAATTCAATGCCTGAAGATAATTGGACCACATTTACAAGATACTGAAGGAAGTAAAGAAGTGTGAACTAAGAAATGTTTATATCCATCTAGGCTATTCCTTCATGGATAAAGCCTTCAGACAAACCAACAGGTATGAGTTCAGGGAATATTAGTCAAATGGATCTTTCTTGAGAAAAACTACTAAAGTGAGTTCCATCCAATCAAGAATGAATGGAGGTTTGGCAAAGAGAAATTGAGGCAGCAGTAAATGTATTAACTGTACAGCTAAGTAAAAGCTAAGGTACAAACACAAATGACAGAGGAGAACATTCTGCCAAAACAAAAATGGTACAAGGTAAAAAGTAGAGTCCACTTATAGTTGCTTCGGCTCTACTACATGGGAGTACAAAATAGTATATAAAGTTGGCAGATCAAATATAAATATGTGAACATATATAATAGTACAAAGGAAAACACTAGAAACATGTGAACAGTATATTACTAAATAAATTAGATGGTAGAAGAGAGAGAGGGAGGCGGAAGAAGATATAAACTAGTTTTATTGAAGCAGATCATTGGAACCAACTATAAGAAAAAGGGAAAGAGGTACATCAAGGTAGAATTTTTAAAAGTAGCCACTGGATAAAAATATAACTTTTCTAAATGTCAGAAAAACATTTAAAAATAAAAAGCTAACTGGTTGCATTGATCTATATGTCTGTTTTTGTGCCAGTACCACACTGTTTTGATGACTGTAGCTTTGTAGTATGGTCTGAAGTCCAGGAGCATGATACCTCCAGCTTTGTTCTTCTTTCTTAAGATTATTTTGGCTATTCAGGGTCTTTTGTGTTTCCATGCAAATTAAAAATTTTTTTTTCTAGTGTTGTGAAAAATGCCATTGGTGATTTGATAGGTATTGCATTAAATCTGCAGATTGCCTTGTGTAGTATAGTCATTTTAACAACACGGATTCTTCCAATCCAAGAACATGGTATACCTTTCTATCTGTTTATGTTGTCTTCAATTTCTTTCATCTGCATCTTACAGTTTTCATAGTACAGATTTTTTGCCTCCTTAGGTAGGCTCATTCCTAGATATTTTATTCTTTTTGATGTGATGGTAAATGGGATCATTTCCTTAATTTCTCTTTCTGACTTTTTGTTAGTGTATAGAAATGCAACAAATTTCTGTGTATTAATTTTGTATCCAGCAACTTTATCGAATTCATTGATGAGCTCTATTAGCTTTCTGGTAGCATTTTTTTTCTATGTATAGCATCATGTTATTTGCAAACAGTAACAGTTTTACTTCTTTTCCAGTTTGGATTCCTTTTATTTCTCTTTCTTCTCTGATTGCTGTGGCTAGGACTTCCAAAGCCCAGAAATAAGCCCATGCACTTATGGTCAATTAATTTATAACAGAGGAGGCAAGAATATACAATGGGGAAAAGAGAGCCTCTTCAATAAGCAATGCTGGGAAAACTGGACAGCTACATGTAAAACAATGAAATTAGAACATTCTCTAACACCATATACGAAAATAAACTCGAAATGGATTAAAGACCTAAATGTAAGACCAGATACTAAAAAACTCCTAGAGGAAAACATAGGCAGAACATTCTTTGATATAAATCACTGCAATATTTCTTTTTTGGATCAATTCTCTAGAGCAATGGAAAGAAAAACAAAAATAAATAAATGGGATTAAATTAAACTTAAAAGCTTTTGCACAGCAAAGGAAATGATACACAAAACAAAGAGACAACCTATAGAATGGGAGAAAATATTTGTAAGAGATTAATTTTCAAAATATACAAACAGCTTATACAGCTCAATATCCAAAACAGAAACAAAATCAAAAAACAAAACAAACAACAAAAAAAAAAATCAAAAGATGGGCAAAAGACCTAAATAGATATTTCTCCAACAAAGACCTATAGATGGCCAACAGGCACATGAAAAGATGCTCAGTATCACTAATTATTTGAGAAATGCATATCAAAACTATGAGGTATCACCTCACACCAGTCAGAATGACCATCATCAAAAAGTCTATAAACAATAAATGCTGGAAAGGGTGTGGAGAAAAGGATACCCTCCTACACTGTTGGTAGGAATATAAATTGGTACAGCCACTATGGAGAACAGTATGGGTGTTCCTTAAAAAACTAAAAATAGAGTTACCATATGATCCTAGAATCCCACTCTGGACATATATTTGAAGAAAACTCTAATTTGAAAAGATACATGCACCTCAATGTTCACTGCAGCACTATTTACAATAGCCAAGACATGGAAGCTACCTAAATGTCCATTTACAGATGAATGGATAAAGAAGATGTGGCATACACACACACACACACACACACACACACACACACACAAAATGGAATATTACTCAGCCATAAAGAATGAAATAATGCCATTTGCAGCAACATGGATGGATGTAGAGATTATCATACTAACTGAAGTCAGAGAAAGACAAATACCATATTACACCACTTACATGTGGAATCTAAAAAAATGATATAAATGAACTTATTTACAAAACAGAAACAGACTCACAGACACAGGAAACAAACTTATGGTTACCAAAGGAGATAGCAGGGTAGCGGGGAGAGATATAAGTTTGGGATTAACACATACACACTACTATATATAAAATAGGTAAACAACAAGGACCTACTATATAGCATAGGGACCTATACTTAATATCTTATAATAACCTATAATGGAAAAGAATCTGAAAAAGAACACATATATATGTATATAACTGAATCACTTTGCTATACACTTGAAACTAATACAACATTGTAAATTAACTATACTTCAATAAAAAACAATTACATTTAAACAAGGAAACAGGAGAGAAGATAGTACATAAAGGTAGAATTTTAAAAAGTAACCACTGGATAAAAGACATAACTTTTCTAAATATAAGAAAAACATTTAAAAATAAAAAGCTAATAAAATATAGTGAAAGTCACTTAAATATATATATATATAAATAGAAAATATAATATGACAGAATTAAGACCAACCATATCTGTCACAGCAATAAATTTAAACCGGTTTAATGCAGCTATTTAAAGAAAAGGATTTTCATATTACCTCAAAAAGCAAAGACCAACTTGTGCTGTATATGGGAGATATATTTAGAAAAGTGATTCAGAAAGGTTATAACTAAAGGGGAGGTACCATGGTTTATCTTACCAGGCAAAGACAAAACAACAACAACAACAACATAATCTCATATCAAACTAAGCAGGATTTAGGCCAAAAGGCATTAAGTAAGAGGAGAAAGGTCACTTTGTAATTCTAAAGGGTTCAGTCCACAGTGGAGATGGATTAATCATACTTTTTATTTTCTGTATTTTTGAGGTCTTGCTGACCTGGGAGAGATTGCCCTTCTCAGAACTCTCTAATTCTTAGTGATGGCAAATGACTCCCCTGAAAGCATGCCTTTCACATGAAAAACAAGTCAAGCCACAGCCCACACCCCCAGCCACCTCCTCTGTCAGGCCCTCACGCTCTGGGCCAATGCTCCCCTGTGCTAATCACCCAGGGCTAGAGACCGCTCACGGCAGCCCCTCCACGCTGGAGCCTGCGGCAGTGATTCACACCAGCCCATCCTAAACCCACCTACCCTGCCTTGCCCAGTCCTTCTGGCAGAAACCTCAGTAAATCCTGTGCTCACCTCACCCCCTCTGCCTTCCAACCCTGGTCCTTCTCTGGGAGGGCCGGGCCTCCCGCCTCTTGGGAACTGGGAGTAAAACCTTGTTGCTTCATGACAGTCATTTCTGTGTGTGTGTCTCACCTGACCCAACTAAAACAAATCCCAGGCACACAGTAAAGCAAGACATAAGAAATATGAATATACGCATATTAAATAAAAAGTAGAAACTTTATAAAGCAGAAATTACCATGAGATGCTACGATACACACACTGACACGGACTGTTCACGAAAGAACACCGGCTACTTATGCCAAGAGCCTCCACACCCGCGAGACCACCACAACAAAGGCTGGCTTTCTGCTCAGCCCACAAGTCCGCTGTGGGTTGGCCCCAGCTCTGTCACACCTTCTCACTTCAGGATTCAGGCTGACAGAGCAGCTGCTCTTAAAAACCTCCCATCAATGTGGCAGAGGGACAGAAAGCTGGAGCATCTCCAACTAAGGATCAAGCACTCTGGCTCAGAAGTGACACCTCATTTGCGTTCACAGCCCCACAGCCGAAACTAGTCAAAGGACCCATTCAATCACAGGGGCCAGGAGGGGCAATGCACCCATGTTCCCACTAGGGGGAGGCAGAGAGCCAGGCAAAGTGAACAGCATATTACAATACAAAGGATGCAAAATTGACATACATGAAAAATAGCCTTCGTATATAAACAAAAATAAGTTAGAAGACATAATGGAAGGGAACATGCCATTTATAATGGCAACTAAAAGAAAAAATACCGAGAAATGAACTTAGATGTGTAAAACACATATGTGGAAAAATTACAATATCCTCAAAAGGCACAAAAGTAGAACTGCACACACCACGTTCTCAGTTTGGAAGACTCAGTATCATCATTTCTTCCTAAGCTAATTTGTAAATTTAATATGATCCCATTAGAAATATAAGCGCCTTTTTTTTTTCCTTCTTAGAATCAGACAAGCTGAGATTAACGTTCATTTGGAAAACCTAGCAAGAATAACCAGTGAGTCTTTGAAACACAAGAGCAGTGAGGGGGGAGAGGCAGTTGCAGGCACCAAACCCACTTCACTGCCTCAATAATTAGTACATGAACAACTACACAAAACCATGGAACATAAGAGGAAATCCTGGAGAGACTTAGATACATATAAAATATCAAAAGGCAAACGTCTATCTGGGAAAATGTTTGCAACTCCTATCACATACAAGGCATCATCTCTGAGGCAGGTCTGTTCCTGAGAAAATCTGAGGAGCGGGCATGCTGTGGGATAGGAGGCAGCAGGACTGGGCGGAGGCAGCAGCTGACCCTTCATCAAGAAGGTGAAATGGGGCCTCAGCTGAATCGGCAGGTGACGTGGGAGTGGGGGTGGTCCCTCAGAGGTGTCTGCGCTGTGGTAAGGGGCTGGGCTGTTATACTCAGACATAAAGAAGGCACTGGACAGGGGCGCCCCCAGGAAGGGGAGAGTCTTGGGTGAGGTGACAGCCTCTGGCTGGGATGATGCCTGCAGAGGCCTCAGCTGTGAGCCACAAGCAGCCACGGCTCCCCATCTGGGCATGCAGAGCAGACATGACACCCTCTGTTTTCTCCCGTGTAGTGTGTGTGCATGTGTGTATGTGAATGTGCTTTGCACAGAAACCAAGAAGGAAAAAAAAAAGGATTACTCAAAAGACACACAAGCAAAGGACATGAACAGATAGTTCACAAAGAAAAAGAATTACAAATGTCCATGAAACATATGAAAGGATGCTTGGTTCTATTCACAAAGGAAATGCAATTTACAAACATACTACAAAGCAGCTCTTTTCAAGATGACCAGTAACTTTGATGTAGATAAATCCAAGGTCACTGCTCTGTTTCCATTCATATAGCTGACCTCTCCCTCCTTTTGATTATGATTTTTTGGGGGTGGTGGCGGAAGCAGTATCTAATGCACAGCATAGTGTCTGTCACTCTCACTTCTTCCAAGACACTACATTCTCTTACTCCAATGGCTGCTCTATTCCTCTCCTTTTAATAGCACCTCTTTCTCCTTCACTAAATCTCTAGATGTTGTCATTCCTCAGTGCTCAGATTGGAGCCAGACTCTGTTGAGAGGCATGTGGAAGGAACTTTTCTTTCTGATTTAAAGGAATGTAGACTTAAGAGGAGAGCTGCCTTGTGCTGGTTTTCCCCATTCTTACTGACTGGAACACAGATGTGATACCTGGGGCTATGGCAATCATATTGCAAACATGAGGTAACAAGCATGAACATGAAAAGGCCAAGAACTAAAATTGGCTGAGTGGGGGGAAAAAGAGCTTGAATAAGTGTCTGGATAGATTACTGCCAGCAACCAGCTAACTAATACAGAGAAAAGAGACAGGAGGCCAGAGGACTACAATGAGACCTAAGTGCTGTGCATGAGTACAAGGTCTGACAAGGGACCTAGGAGGGGATCTAACTCGGACTTGGAGGATGATCAGAGGTGCTCTTTGGAGGATGTCTCATTTAGGCTGAGACCTCAGAGCAGAGTAAAAGCTATTTTGGCAAAGAGTTAGGAGCAGGTGAGCAGTGAGAGGACAGCACGTGAATAAACCTGGAAGTATCATCACCCAGCACATTCAAGCACTGAAGGCAGTTACATGTGAGTGAAGCCCAGAGGGGAGAAGACAGGAGAGGCCTGGTTAAGGAAACTGAAGGATGCAGGGAGACAGAGATGTTGAGAGAGAGAGCATCCTTTGAAGGGTCTTGTGAAGTGTGCCACGAAGTCTGGACTTTATCTCAGGGGCAAAGACCAGTCACTGAAGCATTTGCAATAGGAGTGGGGCTGGATCAGATTTTTATTGTAGAAAAATTAAAATTAAGTATTTGCATTTAAGAACAATTACTCTGGTGAAATAGCAGAGACTGCATTAGAACTGGGCCAAGCTGAAGGCAGAAGGAGCATTAGGGGGTGACTGTGGCAATACAGAGAAGAGAAGAGATGCCCTCCCTTCCTCGCAGTGACAGTAAGCATGGAGAGGTGGGAGATTTCCCAGTGTTTGGCCCTGGGAGGGAAGGGGGAGGGAGGCATCCAGGACCAAGCTGGCTGGTCAAATGGCTAGCTGAATTACAGTAATCCACGTCTGGAGATGACTCAGCTGTGAAAGAGAATGGATGTGCACATACAACCAATGTGAGGGGATTTCAGTGAAGGATTGTTGACCGAGAAAAGCACTATGATGAAAGGTGTGTTCGGTACAATCACTTTTGTGACCGAAGGACCAGCCCTGCCTGGTCCACGCCCAGGGTCTGCATGCCTTTGTGCCCCTGCTGTCTTTGCACACCCTGCCTACAATGCAGGAGAGGAACCCACGGAGCTGCTCCCGGGAATCCCCCTCCTGGTCACTGTTCTGGGGATGGCCTCCAGTGAGACGTGTTCATGCAAGATTTGGAGGAGCACCTCAGGCCAGTTTTCTATGGAGGGTTTTGAGCAAATGCCTGGGCAGAGAGCAGGCATGCAGCTGGCTGGAGGTCTGGGGCAGCCTCCTGAGAAGTGCCTGCTTCGGTGATCCAGCCGCTGGGTGGGTGGCACCCAGGACTCCTGAGGCTGTGGGGACTCCCAGTGAGTGCTGGTGATTTCCCCCCACCCCAGGCCCAACCTGTCCTGAGCACAATTTCTTCCCACAGCACACACTTCTGCGGCTTCCTAAACCTCTAGCTCCCATCCCCGCTGGGAACACTGGAACAGCTTCCATCTTCCTCACCCAATGCTGATGGATACAGGTGGTACTGGACGCAGTGCCAGGAACACAGAAGCACAGAGATGAGACTGATTCTCTGCTGCCATGGGAGAACCAAAAGGACTGTGGCGGGCTCCCCTTCCCACTGCACCCAGCAGCACGCTGAACAAAAAGGCGCGAGGGGCTTGGCTCCAGGCACAGCTGTGGAGTCAGAGCCCCCAGGACCTCCCTTTAGGAACCTCTGAGCTCATATAGCTATGCTGCTGATTCCAAATCCAAACCTTTTTGATGCTGCAAGTGGCTAAGTTGTGCCACCTTATTTCAAAGCCTTGTGAGGTTTCCCATGAACGGGGTAGGATAGTGAGCAGGAAGGATGAGGGCTTGACAGCATGGGATCCTGCGAACACTGAGGTGGGTTCTGATGAACACGGGGCCTTGAGTCTCCTGAGCCAGCAGAAGCAGCCCCTCCTCCCTTGACTGAGGCTAGCTAGCCCCCTGTTGTTTGAAAACCCAGCAATGACCTTGTCTGTGCAGATGTGCTACAGGGAGATGCCCAGCTCTTTTTAATTTTCAGATTTGTAACTGGGAAGATGGCCTGGGAAGAGGCCCCACACACATCAAAAGAACTGCAAGATTTTTGCCAACAGAAATCTGAAGGAAGCGCAGAGGAGCAGATTTTACAACTGTTAAACCAGGAATTGCCAGGCGTGCGAATGTCAGAAAAGGATGCTGAGTGAGTGGCACTGACTCTGGGTATGGAGGTCTGGGAGCTGGGGGAGGGCAAGCAGAGCAGGGTGTGTGCCCTGGAGAAGGCATCACAAACACCCAAACCAGAGCTGGCCGGGGGGGGGGTTCAAGACCACAACAGTTTGCAGAGTTTCTCCCTCACTTTGTTATTTATCTATCGGTAACATGAACCGAGTACCCCTCTCCATTCCTTGTCATAGAACGTAAGGAGGGCTAAGTGTAAGCTCTTAATTCAGTCCTCAAGTTACAGTTTATCAAAGATGGTCAGAATCCAACCAGGTGAAGGATGAACAAAATTCAAGATGGGTTCAGTGCCTCATGGACTTTGTGTCTCTGCGGTTGGTGGGAAGTGAAGCATCTTTAGCTGAACGATGGGCAGTGTGGAGCTGGCAGGACGTGACAGTGATATGTTGCTTGCTCATTTCGATTTGCATCAAAGGATGTGTGTGGATGGGGACTGGAGAAATGCGTGGAGCGTGCTGGAGAGCCCACTGCCAACTCAGTGACTGCCTCCCCTGTACCCCTCTTTTTCGTTCTCCTCTGGAAATGGGGGAGAAGCCTACAACGACACTTCTCAGATTGCTTTCCTGACAGGTTCCAGGTTCCCAAATGAGAAGCACTCATGCAAGGTTTGCGAGGCTGCAAGAGGAGCAGCCATCATGCCCCACAGTGAGCTGCGAGCAGGGACACACAGCTCCCGGAGGGTGGGGGGGCGGCGGTGGCTCTGGGTAGTCCTGTCCTCAGTGGCCCATGAGTCACAGCTGCCTCCAGAGGACAGCCCGCCAAGAAGGAGGTGGTGACAGCAGCCCGACCCTGCTGGCATCCCTGACGTCCTTCTCACCTGCTTCTCTTCATGGTTTCCCTGGCCTTCGCTCTCCCAACCCTTCAATGGTGGTGCGAGCCTCCAAGTGCCTGTATTAAAATCTATCACACTTGCAAAGCTCAAGTGTCTTCTGTGTTTCTGACAGATTCTGACTATATTCATGTGTGAGTACATACATACATGTACCACGTAAATATGTGCGTATATATATATTACACATATACGTACCTGTAGATAATTATTTGAGCTTGGAGAAGAATACAGAAGTATATACATAAGGTTGCTAATGTGGGTTAAGAATGTATGGGGAACCAAGCAGAAAAGAAACAAATGATATGTATGTTATTATCCCATTAATGCAATATTACACACATATGCATATTTGGATGGACACAATAAAATAGAGAAAAAATGGAGAAAGGCAGGTGGGGTCCATGTGGACACTTGCCAAGCATTTTAAAAGGCAAGGACATACTGGTCCACACTATGCTGTCCCTGGGGGAAGGCACCTGGCCAGTTACTATTAGGTGCCTGTCATCCAACCCTTAATATTACTCTAGGAGCAAATGCATTTATCCAGCTTCTTTCCTCTAAGATAGAAGGACCATGGAGACACAGAGATATGGAGACAGACCACAAAGGCCATGTAGAGAAGGGAGACTGATGACATGAGTGGCACCCGTTAGCCTCAGCTCTGACAGTCTGTTTCTTTAAAATTAACTAACTTTTCACTCGAATGAATGTCTATATCCTAGACATACAACGTGAATGAGTCAAATATCTATAAATTTGAAACACAGCTCTGCTGTATAAACTGGCAAGTGCTCCAATGACTGGGAGCCAGGTTTTCTACACAAGAGCCTCCCAGAGCTGTGAGGAGCACAGGTGTTTGCCTCAGGTGTCCTGCAAACTAGTCCATGTGAGTCCGAGGCCCGTGGGAAGAGCAGCCAGCACTGGGAACCAGGTTCTCGCTGCAGGGCTGCCTTGAGTTTGTTCTGTTACCTTGGAAATCTCTGCCTTCTCTTTGAGCCCCAGTCTTGGCAACCTTAAGGGGAGATGGTTGAAAGTCTAAGGAGTACTCTAAGGCTTGAGATTCTAAAAGTTAGGAGACACTGTTTAGAGGTGCAGCTGGAAACAAGATAAAAGCAATGGAAGCAGGTACTCAGTGGATTTGGGAGCAAGAACCAATCCACACTCTTTATCATCTACTAGCGCTGCTTAAAGAAACCTGACAATACAAAGTGCAGGAGAGATTGCAGGTCAACTGGGAATTTCATACACTGTGGTGAGAATGCAACGGGACATGGCCTTGAAAACGGGTTTCTCTGTTCCTTAGAAAATTGCACGTACATTTACTCCCTGATTCAGCAATCTCCTTCCTAGGTTTTCAGCCAAGAGAAGCAGACACCTATGTTCACATGAAATTCTGTGGTTGTATGCATAAACACCTAAATGGGAAACGGCTCATAAACCACCCTGCGGTTCACTCACACAACTGATACTCCTCAGTAAGAGTGAACATGGATTCATAAAAAAAGTGAACAGATCTCAAATGCATTATGTTACGTAACTGCCGCTCTATATGTAAAAAGGAAAAAAAAGATAAAAGTGCTAATAACACACACACTATGAATTTCAGACACAAGAGACAAAATCGACACTATTATGAGAATTACTGGCCACAGAGATAAAGGGGTGGGGGTTGGGAATGACCCCAGGGACACAGGCACCTGCAGCTGGACTCTAGACTCATCCTCTGCCCTTACCCTTGTGACCCGCTCCCCTCTCATCACAGCCTGAGCCCTGGTCCCCCATTCTCACCCCCCACGGATGCCACCCTTGTGACCCGCTCCCCTCTCATCACAGCCTGAGCCCTGGTCCCCCATTCCCACCCCCCACGGATGCCTCCCTTGTGACCCGCTCCCCTCTCATCACAGCCTGAGCCCTGGTCCCCCATTCTCACCCCCCACTGATGCCTCCCTTGTGACCTAATCCATGGCTCCTGCAGATACTCAGAGGCAATCACTCCCTTCTTTGACCACATCCTGTGTGTGGCCCTGGGACAGGTCACCATGCTCTGGTTGGCCTCCTTTCCATTCACGGCCCTTCTGGTTCTCCTTCTCTGGATCCTTCTCAGACTTCTGGCCTCTGCCTGCTGACAGGCCTCCAGCCTTGGGGCCTCTTCCTTTCCCCATCTGTACTCACTCTTGGGGTGTCCCATCAGGCTCCTCCCTGTAAACCCCTTCTGTGTACTGACCTCCCAGGATTTTGTCCCTGGGTCAACTCCTGACACAGCATCTCACCTTGGAGGTTGCTGCTGTGCACTCAACTGTGTCCCTCCAAAATTCATATATTGAAGCTCTAACCCCCCAGGGTGACTACATTCGGAGAGAGGGAGGAAATGAAGGTTATATTAGGTCATAAAGGTTGGGACCCTAACCGAATAGGGCTGGTGTCCTTATAAGAAGAGAAAGCAGCCTCAGAGATCTCTCCCTTTTCACCCCATGAGGGCACAGAGCAAAGGCCACGTGAGGACTCAGCCAGACGTCTGACAGCAGGGACAAGAGCCTTCACCAGCAGCCACGTTGGCCTGCACCCTGACCGGGACCTACCGACCTCCAGAATGATGAGAAGAAGTGTCTGTTGCTTAAGCTGCCTATCTGTGGACCTTGGTTACAGCAGCTCAGGCAAACGAATCCAGGCTTCCAAGGGCATCCCAGGCCTGACGTGGCCCAGGCTCAAGGCTTGAGCTTCCTCTGCACTCTGCCCTCACACAGCTCGACTTTGACATGAAAATCCACACTGTCAGCTTCCAGTTTGTTCTCACTCTCACAGCCCACATCAGCCAATCCTTTAGGATTTCCTTTAAAATATATTCTCTCGATCTAATCCTCTCTCAAAATCTGCACCCTTCCCACCCTAGGTCAGCCTCACCCCTTGCCTGGATTATTGCCAGAGGCTCCCGGCCCCTGCTGCTCCTGCATGCCCCGCTCACCAGGCAGCCAGAGTGGCCCTTGGAAAGTGGAAACCTTGTCACATTCCTCTCCTTTTAAACCCCAGAGACTTTCAGCCACTTTCCAAATAACTCCTCTCTGTCACCCCCAGGTTCTTTGCTCTCTGGCCCCTGGGGCACCTGTGACAACCCTGTGATGTCACCTCCTCCTCTTGGGGATGCAGCCGCTCTGTTCTCCTAGCCAGGACTGTCTCGCCACAGGGCCCTGGCACTTGCTTTCCCTTCTGCTTGGAATACTCATGACCCAAACATCTGCACTGTTTTCTCCTTTGGTTCCTTGAGGTCTCTGAAGTACCACCTCATCAGAGACGCTGTTCTTGGTCATTCCCTCTAAAATGCCATGGACCCTGGGCCCCAGTAATCCTATATCTAGGAATTCCTATATTGAGGAATATACCCTAGAGAGACGCCTCTGCACCACCACATGCCCAAGGAGCCTGTGAAAAGCATGCACAGCAGCCTGGGTCATAACAGCAGAAACAAGAAACAGCCCAAATGTCTATCGAAAATAGAATGAACCAACACATTTTGGTCTCTTCAAACAATGGAGTACTATACAGCAATGAAAAAGCAATTAAACTTCATACAACAGCCCAGAGGACTCTCAGGGGCATACTGTTGCAGGAAAGAAGCAAGTCCCTAAAGATTCATACAGTCTCAGTCTATTTATGCAAAGTTCAAAACATGCAATGTGAAATAGCACATCTAGAGATA
Source organism: Hippopotamus amphibius kiboko (assembly GCF_030028045.1). Classification (NCBI taxonomy): domain Eukaryota; kingdom Metazoa; phylum Chordata; class Mammalia; order Artiodactyla; family Hippopotamidae; genus Hippopotamus; species Hippopotamus amphibius. The sequence goes on from NC_080187.1 coordinate 218,463,588, forward strand.
CAGACAGAGCGGGTAAAACCATAAAGCTGCACAAGGGATGCAAGTGAACCCACATCCCAGGTGGTAGGGACCTGCGGGGGGTGGGGAGGGGCAGTGAGATGCCATCAGGGAGAAACCCACAGGGGGCTTCCAAGTTCATGACAAACTCCACTCCCCCATTTTAAAAGCTGGGTGCTTGAAAAGTGCATTATTTTTATAATTAAGTCTGATACATATGATTTTGTATTGTTTCAGCATTTAATAAAAATAATGTACTAGTTAGTGTAGGTTAAGCTGTGGTCACAGGCAGACCCCTCCACCCCTGGCCCCCATTCAGTAGCTCACTGGGAAAGGTGTGTTCCTTCCACACACAGACTCCGTACAGTCCCCCCAAGACCCAGGGGCTGCCTGTAACACGTGGCCCCCAAGGCTACCCTGGGGGCCCTGGCCCCTCAGCCAGAGGGGAAGAGCCCAGCAGCCCACACATTTGTCCTCTACTCCACCTTGGTCTCCCCTCAAGCCTCATCCCCTCAGACAGACTGTGTTGGCTTGTGACTGTCACTGACGGCCCTTCCATGGTGGGAACCAATCACGTGGCTGGTCCAGGGGGCCTGGGGGATGAGGTCCCTCTCAGGGAGAAGGGGATGGACTTCGGTAAACCACTAGATGTCCCTACTGCAAACATTCGAAAAAATGTATCTCTGCATGCAACAAATCCTGGGCACGCATATGTGTGTATATGCGTGAATACATATGCGCGTATATAAATGACTATGCACTTGCAGCCTGAGAAGTTCTATTGTGGGGTCTCTCACACTCCAGAACTTATAAACAAAGCGTAACTTCTGCTATGTCCAGGTACACACACATACACATATCACAGCTGCACATACATGCACGTGTATAGATGCATAAGAAGAACGGAAAGAGTAGATGGCAAACCATTGTTGGGATTCTCTTTAAAGGGGGGGATCACGAGTGACTTGTATTTCCTCATTTTGTAGTATTTTCTTAATTTTCTTTGATGAGTTCATACTAATGTTTGAACTCATTTAACTAGCATTACAATGCAGGCCTCAGTTTACCTGAATGCTGGCTAAACATGACTTGTTCGTCCAGGTAACTAATTGGCTCCCTTTTGGTTTTGTTTTGAATAAATATAGACATATTAAAAAACCAGGATAAATTCTGAACTCAACCACTTCGGACAACTGGTTAAATACTATCGAAAACGAAATGAAAACATTCAATTTTAGCATGGAGTGGTGAGTATTTTGTGTTAGCCTGTAAAGTAACTATTGAAACTACCAATGTCATAGTGAGCTGAAGTATAATCTAGTCAGTATATTTTTAAACATACTAATAAAATAACTCTGAAAAGACAGTTTTTGATTTGGCCATGTATATACAGCAACTGAATGAAAGAAAAGCAATTTCTATATACACAGCAGATATTAACTCATTTGTTGAATTATGCCACAAATGAAATTATTATATTGTTGTGTGACTATATAAATGACTATGAACTTACAGTCTGAGAAGTTCTATTGTGGGGTCTCTCATACTCCAGAGCTTATAAACAAAGTGTAACTTTCCAGTATTTCCAGGTGCTTGGGCTCTCTACACTTAGGACACGATGAATCTAAATGACGATGCAACTGCATGATGAAATGGCTTCACAGCAGCTGAAGCAACACCTAAACCAAACAGCCAGAAGCTCAGGACAGGTCCTCAGCAGACCCCCAGTTCCTGAGACATCCCCAGGTGCAGAGGACATAAATGTGTGCTTTTAAGAGGCCAACAGGGCAGAGGTAAGACAGACACGTGACCTGATGCTGTGGACGGGGATGGCTGAGAGGTGTGGACAAAGAGCCAGGAAGGCGAGGTCTGCACAGGGGCCGACACCCCCCATTATTCAAGAGTGGGGGGAGTGCAGGCTTCCCAGAAGAAGAGGAACAGCATATGCAAAGGCTCAGAGGCTTGTAAAATCACCCTCTGCCAGAGAATTGCACAGAGGTATTGGGGGGCTCCAGGGGTGTGGGGGCTGATCAAGGGAAAAAGATATGAGCAGGAGGTGGCTGGGGCACAGGCGAGCTTTGCTGGGCGATGCTCTGACACGTGTGCATCTCCCAGCAGGAGACTGTCCACAGGCTGCCTGGGAGTTTCTACTCAGAAGGGGAGCGGGGCAAGGGAACTCCTGGGGAGATGGGGATGGAGTGGAGGCTGCTGTGTTGGGTGAGGTTGCTCAGCAGCCGGGGAGTCTCGGGGTCAGGGAGGTGTGAAGGGCAGCAGTGGCGTGGGGTCTCACAGCCACAGACTCTGCCTTGTCAACGGCCAGCAGGTGCTGGGGAAGGTCTGCAGGGAATGCAAAGCAGGCAGGCTCTCAACAGCAGCTAACAGTCTGCTCACTTGAACTGTGTTTAAAACAACTCGATGTGTAAAAACATGAGTTTGGGAGGGCAGGCCTTGGAACTCCTGGGTCTCAGCCTGCAGTGATGAACCCACCAACCTCGGAGGCCGTCCTCGGCTCGCTGATACAACAGGGGTCAGTGGGGCTGGGCTGCAGGCTGTGACCAGACAGGACCAAAATGATACTCTCTGGTGGAGTTTAAAAAACGCATAATTTGATTTCGGTCTCAGATGGATTTTTTTTTAAAGATCACTCGATTTGGAAGACAGACAAACGAATTCAGTGGCCGTTTTGTACCCAATCACACACTCTGCCTGCCATTCTGCCTGGTGTCTAAGCCACACCATCCCTACTATCGCTTCAGTGAAGATGGAGACCTGTCTAGATAAGACCTCCTGCTGCAGACAGCATCCCTGGGGCTCAATCACCTCACCTTGTCTGCAGCCAGCCTCATGCTTCCTACTGGAATCACCATCATCATCATCATCAGGCTTCATCAACTAAAGTAAGACCTCCTGGCCTTTGATCTTTTTTTTTTTTTAAATTATTTTATTGAAGTATACTTGATTTACAATGTGGTGTTAATTTCTGCTGTACAGCAAAGTGATTCAGTTATACATATACATATACCCTTTTTCAGATTCTTTTCCATTACAGGTTATTACAGGATATTGAATAGAGTTCTCTGTGCTTTACGGTTGGACCTTGCTGTTTCTGGCCTTTGATCTCGAAATCGTGTTTTTAGAAGAATCTGGATTCTGATTTTTATAAAATCAAAGATAGTCGACTCAACTATCCAAAGGAAAGATTCAGTTCTGAAAATTCAAGTCTGCTTTGCTGACCTTCTAATGTTGGTGACTGTCCACCCTGGTGCGGCCCTGGCTCTGCATTCCATGCCCTGGAGCTTCACAGTCATTAAGAAAGAAATTTACTCCTTTCAGTTTAATTGCTTCCGTTTAAAATTCCCTAGGTAGCTTTTTAAAACTGAAATCAAACTGAATCCTGGAGAGCTAAGAAATAAATTGTTTTCTGTCTCTTGGATGTTTGCCAACCTAGCCTCCAGGATAAGTCTTAATTTTTGGCTTCTAAGAAAGCCTTCTAGCTCTTTCCATCCAAATCTACCAGGAGGTCCACCAGCTCCTTCCCACAGGGTATATGTACCCAAAGGCTGGAAATGGAGTCTGCCTCAGCCACGGGGGTCCAGGTATCACACTCCTGCCAGGTTCTTCCCTGGGGAGCAAGGGCCCTGGAGAAGGATGGGCCCCACCCGCGAAGTGAGACATCGAGCCCAGAGCACATTTAACAGCTGTCCTGGGCAGTCGCTCATCTGCACAGCTCAGAGAGGAAGGCTGCTTGGCCTCCTAGGATATTTTCTGCTTATGCAGATTCAATGACATCCTGCTGGGACCCTCCATCTACAAAACAGCCAAGTTATAACCAGGTAGGTATTGGGATTCAAAAGAGTAGTGCCTACATCCTTCCCAGGTGGAGAAGGCAGAGCGTCCAGGAGAAGCAGGTGAGGGCAATGACAGAGTTGGTTCAGGGTGGGGACCCACAGACCGTGTAAGGCCTGAGAGCCAGGACGCCGCACCTGCCCAGGAGGCCTGTGCATGCACTCCATGGGATTTAGGAGGCACCTACCCTGTGCTGCTTTAGCATTCTGGCACTGAAGAGTTCCCTAAGAAAGTGAGAGAGCCAAAGAAATAAGGAAGGAGTCCTGGGGCCCTCTGGAGGACAGCATTCTCGGTCATTATAACAGTGAGGTCAGCCCCTGCCGTGGGCCTGTGTGGCTGCCGTGTGTCCAGGGAGAAGCGAGGCAGCCCACGTGTAGAGTGGGTGCCGCAGAGCCACAGAATTTTGTTTTGAGAGCAACGAGACCACTGGCAGACTGGCAGCTTCAGAAAGAATGTTCTGACTTTCTTGACTCTTTTATCATTTTCCTCGCATCATGTATACACCATGGAATGAATGCCCAGATTCATGCTGAGTTCAGTGGATTTTTTAAGTGCCCACATGTGCAACCATGGCCACGGTCAAGACCTAGGCCACGTCCATCACACCAGGAAGGGGGCATGTCCTTTCTCAGTCCCTCGGTGGTAGCTTCCTATCACTTGGTAACAAATGATCACAAACTTTGTGGCTTAGTACAGCATCTACTGATGATCTCACAGTCAAGGTGTGGGCAGGGCTGCATCCACTTCCAGGATCCTCTTAGTTGTGGTGGGATTCAGTTCTGCACAGAAGCAGCATGGAGTCCCTGGCAGGAGGTCACTGTCAGCTCCCAGAGGCTCCCTTATTCCCTGGCTCAGGGCCCCCTCCTCCTTTTTCAAACCAGAGATGGTGGGTGGGGTTCTCGTCACACTTCAGATCTCTCTGACCTTTTCCCCCTCATCAAACTCCACTGCTTCCCAATTCTGCTTTCAAGCGCCCTTGAGATGACCTTTTGCCCGCCCAGAAAATCCAGGAACATCTCTCTATTTTGAAGTCAGCTGAGTTCGACTTGCAAAATCCATTCCCAGCAGCACCTGGATCAGTGTCTGACTGCAGAGCATGGAACGGGAATCGTGGGGGCATCTTTAGAACTTTGTCTATCACACAGCTGCTGGTCTGCACTTCGTCTAAATGGAATCCTGCAATATGTACTCTTCTGTGTCTGGCCTCTTCGCTCAGATTAAGGTCTCTGGGAATCATTCATGTTGTAGCATCAACAGTTTATTTCTTTTTTATTGCTGAGTGGCATTCTGTTGTATGGATATATGATGCCTGGTCTATCCACTCACTTTTGGAGGGGCATTTAGTGGTTTCTAGATTTAGGTGATTATGAATAAAGCTGCTGTGAACATCCAAGTACAGGCTGTTTCGTGGACGTCTGTTTCCATTTTTTTTCTACAGTAAATACCCAAGAGTAGAACTGCTGGATCAAGGGGAAGGTGTATTCTTAATTTGATAAGAAATCACCAAACCATTTTCCAAAGTGGTTTATTACTTTGCTCTGCTACCAGCAACGTAAGACAGTTCCATTATTCCACATCCTCCTGCCACTTGGTATTCTCAGTCTTCTTAATTTTAGCCATTTTGGTGGCTGTGTAGTGATATCTCATTGTGGTTTTAATTTCTATTTTCCCTGATGACTGATTTGAAAATCTTGCCATGTGCTTACTGGTCATTCACATATCTTCTTTTTTTTTAAAGTCTTTTGCTCAATTTTTTATTGGGTTATTTTTAAAATTAATCTTCCGTTGTTTACAATATATTATATACTATTGATATTTATAAATTATATATTCTGTTATATATTTATACATTATTAATTTGTAGTTCTTATATATATATGTATATATATGTACTTTATCAGATATGTTTCATGAATATTATTTCCCAGTTTGTGACTTACCCATTTAACAGTGACTTCCGATGCACAGATTTTTGATTCTGATGAAATTCAATTTATCATCTGTTTTCCACTTTACAATTAGTCCCTCTCTAAAACATGTTTGCCAACTCTAGGGTCATGAAGATTTTCCTCCCACGCCTTCTTCTAGAAGCTGCAAAGTTTTTGCTTCAGGTTTAGTCTACAACCTACCTTGAGGTAATGTATATATATGTTATGAGGCAGATGGTCAAGGTTCTTTTCTCTTTCTTGTTTTTTTTTTTTTTTTTTTTTTTGGCTGAATTGGGTCTTCGTTGCTGTGTGCAGGCTTTCTCTAGCTGTGGTGAGCGGAGGCTACTGTTTAATGTGGTGTGTGGGTTTCTCATTGTGGTGGCTTCTCTTGTTGTGGAGCATAGGCTCTAAGTGTGCAGACTTCAGTAGTTGCAGCACGCAGGCTCAGGAGTTGTGGCTCTCGGGCTCTAGAGTACAGGCTCAGTAGTTGTGCATGGGCTCAGCTGCTCCAAGGCATGTGGGATCTTCCTGGACCAGGGATGGAACCCGTGTCCCCTGCACTGACAGGTGGATTCTTAACCACTGTGCCACCAGGGGAGTCCCTCTTTCTTTATTTTTTAAACATAGTATTTTGTAGGTGTTCCTGCACCATTTGTCGAAAAGACTTTCCTTTCCTTTCCTGTGGTAACTTTTCTAAAAACACATTAGTTGACAATGTTGTGGGTCAATTTCTGGGCTCTATCCTGTCCTGTGATACAGGGCTCCTCTCTCCTCACAGGTCCATCACTGCAGCTGGAAGGCAGGTACTCAAAGTCCTCCAGGTCTGTTCTCCATTGCAGGGCTGTGCTAGCTTGTGTCCTCACAGGTTCAATGTCATCCCAATCAAATTCAAGCCATTTTTATTTCGTTTGGGAAACTGAGAAGCTGAATCTAAAATTTTTATGGAAATGATTCATATTTTACATTTTACCGTGAAAAGTAGAGCAGAGAGAAGGAGACAGAGGCTCACAGTGCTTGGATTGTGGTCCTAGTGGAAGGGCTGGGACTTCTTGAAGGGAAGTCAGCACAATTTCCTGATGGTTGGATGGTGGGGGGTCAGGAAGTGTAGAGCGGCTCTCAGCCTTTCAGAAAAGCAGGGCAGTTTCCTGCTCTGCCATGGCTGAGCTTGGATGGGCTGCATGAACCCTGGAGGTTCCAAGGGCACCAGGATGGGTTTGCCTGGGACGTGGTTGCCAGGGGGACCCAGTGAGTCTTGTGGTTCTGCAGCAGTGATGTTGTCTCTAAGGGAGGCTCAGGCTTTTGGCCCTGGTGGAAGCCAGAGCAAGCTCCACCCATTTGACCTGTGGGCGTTCCCTAAGATTTTAGTCGAAAACCACACTCAGAAAAAAGCTTGCAATAATGTGACCAACAAGGGCTTAATTTCCAAAATATACAAACAGCTCATACAACTCAATAACAAAAACTCAAACAACCCAATCAAAAAATAGGCAGAAGATCTAAATAGACATTTCTGCAAAAAAAACCATACAGATGACCAACAGACACATGAAAAGATGCTCCATATCGCTAATTATTAGAGAAATACAATGAGGTATAACCTCACATCAGTCAGAATGACCATCATCAAAAAGTCTATAAATAATAAATGCTGGAGAGGGTGTGGAGGAAAGGGGACCCTCCTACACTGCTGGTGGGACTATAAATTGGTACAGCCACTATGGAGAACAGTATGGATGCTTCTTAAAAAACTAAAAATAGAGCTACCATATGATCCAGCAATCCCACTCCTGGGCAGATATTCAGAGAAAACTCTGATTTGAAAAGATACATGCACCCCTATGTTCATAGCAGCACTATTTACAATAGCCAAGACATGGAAGCAACCTAAATGTCCAACAGATGAATAGACACAAAGTACGTGGTTTACATACACAAGGGAATATTAGCCATAAAAAAGAATGAAATAATGGCATTTGCAGCAACATGGATGGACCTAAAGATTATCATATTAAGTGAAGTAAGTCAGACAGAGAAAGACAAGTGTCATATGACATCATTTATATGTGGAATCCAAAGTATGATACAACTGTTGAACTTATTTACAAAACAGAAACAGACACAGACTCACAGACAAAGGAAACAAACTTATGGTTACCAAAGGGGAAAGGGAGTGGGGGAGGATAAATTAGGAGTTTGGGGTTAGCAGATACAAACTACTATGTATAACGTAGATAAACAGCACAGTCCTATTATATAGCACAGGGAATTCTATTCAATATCCTGTAATAAACCATAATGGGAAGAATTAAAAAAAAAAGAAAGAAAAAAGCTTGCAAACAACGACCAGAGCAGCATCTAAAGGAGAGCTATACCTACGGTACGCGGAGTCAGGAACTGGCTCATGCAGGTGGCCAGAAACATGGCTGGGAAAACAACGTGTGGCTCCCACTGGAGAATCCAGAGGAGGACGCTCATGTCCAGGTCAAGCACAAAGCCCAGCCAGATGAAGCCTTGCCCCTCACATCTGCTCATTGGGCTTTGGACAGGCTGGTGGATGGGAAGGCAGGTCCTGCCCGAGACTGCCAGGCCTAAGGGAGCCTTCGCAGCAGCCAGAAACTTTTGTGAACAAGATCATGAGGAGCAGGGCAGCACAGGAGGGATGCAGCTGAGGAGGATGCAGGGCAGCCCAGGAGGGATGCAGCTGAGGAGGATGCAGGGCAGCCCAGGAGGGATGCAGCTGAGGAGTACTGAGGACATTGCTCTGGCTTGGGGATTCAGTGTGGCTAGAACATATGGTCAGGTCAGGAGAAGGCCCCGTCCTCTATGTTTGTCTGTTTCTTTGCTTTTGTATTTAATTTGAGTTTGTATGTAATGGGATGGATCTGCATATGCCTACTGTGTGTCAGGAATTGTGCTACTTTACACCTGACATCTCCTTTAATCCTCATTACGGCCCTGCTATAGGTGGGATGATGATGGTGAAGTCTGTTTTGGCTTTGAAGAAAACCAAACAGCTAAAGAAAATCAAGCAGTTTGCTAAGCTGACACGGATGCAGGGAACGTAGCCCCACCTGGAACCCAGGGTGTGTAACATGCTCACTCTCTGGACCACAACTTCCTGTCACAGCCACCTTACAGCCCTGGGAAGTGAGAAGGAAGACAAACGGGGCCCCAGGGATCCAAGAACAGGCGCCAGTATGGACGAGTTTTACGGACATATTACATTCAGATTTCACATTCTATGTTCTGTGTGTTTCCCAAATTACCTGCCACTATGGTAGAGAGAGACAAAGTGAATTCTTAAGTTCCAGAAACAGCAAATCTTACGTAAGCACAAAAGTTATGTGTATGTATTATTTTTAAATATACATATGTATACATATTACATATATAATACACACATATATATATACATGTTTTCAATCCCAACAGAAACATTTACAACCTATTCGTTTCCTCTTTCTGTCCAGATGAGGCCCTTACTCTGCTCGTGTTCACACAGGGCCCCTGGGGAGTGGCCAGAGAGGACAGGGAGGGGCCAGGACACAACAGTGAAGGCAGAGGCAGGGGAAGGGCTGATGGACTCGTGGCGTGGAGTGTGCTCACGTGTCGTGTGTGTGCTGCGTGCATGGGGTGTACTGTGCACGTGTGACTTATATGTGGGGTGGGTATGGGGTATTGTCTGTGGTACGTGCATGTGTCGTGAATGTATACGCTGGGTTGTGTGGCATGTGTCGGGCCTGTGTGCAGACTGCATGCATTTGTGGTGGGGCTGGGGGCGGTCTGCATGTGGTGTATGTATGGCTTATGTGTGACGTGTTATGTGCTGGGTTGCATAGCATGTGTGGTGTGTGTAACTGGTGCGTGATGCACATGTATGCTGTGCGTGCACATTGTGTGTGGTGTGCATGTGAGATCTGAGTGCACAGTGCATATGCACAAGGCGGCACGTGCACACGTGTAAAACGCGCATGTGAGATATCTGTATGCACAGGAGATGTGTGTGCATGTCGTGTGTGTGTGTGTGTGTATGTCGTGTGTGTGTGTGTGTATTATGTGATTAGCATGTGTGCTGTCTGGCAGGGGTTGAACGCTTGGTGTGCGGGGTGAACATGTTGTGTGGGGGGTGTGTGTGTGTGTGTTGGGTATGGGTGGTGACGGTGCAGTGTGTGTGTGTACTCTTGCATGTGCATACTTAGGCCCCTGGGGGCAGCTACAACTCTGTTTCCTTCCGAGGCAGCCACAGACACGAAGGGTCCCTGCATCATGAAGGAAGTGGGGGATACCCTGGATGCACAGGGGTGCACTGGGGACGGCAGCCACGCACGCGTTCAGTCACGTGGGGCTGCTTGCACTTGAAACCCAAGCTGCTGTCCTCCGAGTGCGGGACCCAGGCCCAGCGGAGCCGATGACTAATGCTCCTCGGTAGCCTCTGGGCCTGCATCCTGATGGGGTGGGGCCAGGGGCAGGTCCAAATGCGCACGTGCGTGAGCAGCGTGGCCCCTGCACGGGTGGTGTGGCCAGGAGTTTCCTGGTGGGGAGAGCCACCGGGGCCCCTTCATGCTCACCCACGCCCGTCACCCATCTGCTGGGGACGGAGGCCTGAAATCATGGAACAAACTGTTGAAAGTGGAGAACAATCAATTCGTTTTTCAGACTCATTTTCTGAAATGGTTTAATCTATGCCTCAGGCCAAACATTCCATTAATTAAGTCAGGCACGCCAACAGCCACACTCGCGTGTGGTTGCCCCAGTGCTGCGTGGAGGCTCTGGCTCTGCAGCAGGGCCCTCCTCCCACCCCATTGCCTTTCTCCTGCCATGAGAGAGACTGTGCTGGCTGCACCTGGGCAGGAAGCGATGAAAGATGAGGCTCACACCCCCAGCACTGAGCTATCTCTGTGGCGGCCGTGGTGAACCCACAAATGTCACAGCATGGGATCAGCGCCAGTATCAACATCAATGGGCCTTTCTGGATACTCTTAGAGCCCAGTCTCCATTATAGGAGAACACTGTTAAGAACACAGCTCGTTTATCTCAACCAGAGTTAAACATCTAGATAACCCTCTACCAAAATCACTGGTTTGGATCCAGTGACCTGCATACAGCCTAATATTCCAGTCATGGCTGCTCTTGGCTTGCAATGTTTGGTCCAAGCAAACACAGAATAACCTAGATTTCACATCAGCATCTCTTGCTAGATTGACAGAGTTATTGTGAAACTTTGCTCTGCTATTTTACAGTCTTCAAACGTCAACTTGCAAAGCCCTGGCAAGTTGATTTTAGCCTCAGGGAGATACAAAGTGCTGCAGACCTAGGGCAGGCTTTTAGGGGTGTCCAGTTAACACACACACACACACACACACAAACACAGAGAAGCAGAGAGCCGGAAACATGTCAAATTCCTCTCAACACAGGAAGTTACTTCTTAGTACTGCTGGTACATGGAGTTGTTTAAAATAGATTGGTTAGGATGTAGATGGCTAACAAAATTAACTTAATTTTCTAACATGTAAAATGTAAACCATGGCAGACAATTTGTGTTCACGGTTTTGAAAAGTTCTTTTTACTGCCAAAATGTATGACATTTAACAGCAATGGAATTATACATCCTGTACACAACTCATCTGTGTAAACAACAACACTGCAAAGCTACACAGCTGATGTCGACATCTGTCATGTTAACTGTCTAATGTACAACTTCTGTTTTGGAAGGCAGTGATCCATTTGGAGATTAAATAGGTAATATTTACAACCACCCTTTTCCACATGTGAGTTAAGTAATACTATTCTATTTCAAGAATAGCCATATAATGCTGACATCAGCCAGTTTGGGATTCTTTGATTAAAAAATATCATACACCAAACTACTGTATGCTTACTCTATTATTGAAGCATTGATCAGTGATATCACAGTAAACAAAATCAAACCATACTTTGGAGTCTTGTTCTGGCAATGGAGGACTACGTTGTTTCAGGCCAACACTCACATTGGAATAACTAGAAAACATGGCGAAATGTCAGAAAGAAGGCTGTTTGATGACATCGGAGAATACAAGACTAAGATCTGGGAGGAGATTGAAGACAGGAGAGGTGAGCCTTGCACGGAGAGCCACTTTCCTCAATGATGAACAGTGGCTTTGAGGCTGAAAAGTTGAGCAGAGCTTTCAACAAATCTGGATCTGGGAAGACAGAAATGAATTCAGGGCCCATGGAGAAGAACAGACCTTGGTCAACACCCTGGGCTTTCAGCTGGGAACTGAAAGGATGACATCTCAAGAGTCAGAGTGAATTAGAAATAGCACTATTGTAAATAGTGCTGCAATAAACATTATGGTACACGTTTCTTTTGGGATTATGGTTTTCTTTGGGTATATGCCCAGTAGTGGGATTACTGGATCATATGGTAGTTCTATTTCTAGTTTATTAAGGAACCTCCAAACTGTTTTCCATAGTGGCTGTACCAATTTACACTCCCACCAACAGTGTAGGAGGGTTCCCTTTTCTCCACACCCTCTCCAACATTTATTATTTCTAGATTTTTTGATGATGGCCATTCTGACCGGTGTGAGGTGATACCTCATTGTGGCTTTGACTTGCATTTGTCTAATGATTAGTGATGTTGAACATCTTTTCATGTGTTTGTTGGCCATCTGTATGTCTTCTTTGGAGAAATGTCTATTTAAGTCTTCTGCCCATTTGTGGACTGGGTTATTTGCTTTTTTGGTATTAAGCTGCATGAGCTGCTTGTTCATTGTAGCACTATTTACAATAGCCAGGACATGGAAGCAACCTAAATGCCCATCAACAAATGAATGGATAAAGAATATGTGGCATATATATACAATGGAATATTACTCAGCTATAAAAAGGAATGAAATGGAGCTACATGTAATGAGGTGGACAGACCTAGAGTCTGTCATACAGAGTGAAGTAAGCCAGAAAAAGAAAAACAAATATTGTATGCGAACTCATATATATGGAATATAAAAAAAAAATGGTACTGATGAACCCAGTGACAGGGCAAGAATAAGGATGCAGATGCAGAGAATGGACTGGAGGACATGGGGTTGGGGGGGCGGGGGCGAAGGGGAAGCTGGGATGAAGTGAGAGAGTAGCATAGACATATATACACTACCAACTGTAAAATAGATAGCTAGTGGGAAGTTGCTGTATAACAAAGGGAGATCAACTCAATGATGGGTGATGCCTTAGAGGGCTGGGACGGGGAGGGTGGGGGGGAGGCGTGGGAGGGAGGGGATATGGGGATATGTGTATAAATACAGCTGATTCATTTTGGTGTACCCCATAAGCTGGTACAAGAGTGTTAAGCAATTATATTCCAATAAAGAGCTTAAAAAAAAAGATAATGACAGAATTTTCTAAAATTAATAAAAGCTATAAAGCCACAGATTCAGAAGTGGTATGAACCCCAAGGAGGAAAAATAGAAGGAAAACACAAGTAGGCACACTATAATAGAACTGCTGGAAACCTGAGGTGAAGAACAGAAGTTTAGAATCAGGAAGAGAAAAAAAGACATATTACCTTCAGATCAGCAATAAGGAGATAGACAATTGACTTCTTAATGGAACAATGAAGGCCGAAGAAGAAGGAATGATATATTCAAAGGGCTGAAAGAAAACAAATGCCAGTCTAGATCCCTAGATCTTGTAAAAATTATCTTCCAAAAGTAAAAGGAAAATTTTAAAAAATCCAGATAAATGAAGTTTGAGAGCATTTATTGCCAGTGGACCAAACTAAGGAAAATACTTAAGGGTGTTCTTTAGACAGAAGGAAACCATCCCAGATTGAAGCCCAGAGGTCCAGGAAAGAATAAAGAGCAGTGGAAAGTTTCTAAGTGTCTAAATGAGTACTGACTCCATAGAGAATAATGTTTGCTTTATGGGGTTTAAAATAGAATCAAATTATGGGACAGGATTAGCATGAAAGGCAGGAGGGGGTAAATGGAGTTAAAGTCTTAATTCCTTGAACTATCTAAAGTGTCACAGAGGCACTAATTTAAGGGGAACTCTGTTGTCAAGGATGCATGTTATAATCTCTATAGTAACTGCTAAAAGAATAGTAAGGGATGCATGGCTAAGAAACTAGAAAGGGAAAATAAAATAACAAACATTTTGATTTATACAAAATAAGCCAAGAAGGATAAAAAAGGGAACAAAGTAGAGACAGGAAAAACAGAAAACAGTGCGATGTTAGATCTATAACCAAATACAGATATAGTTATCACATCCAAAGTAAACGAAATACTCCATGTTATAGATAGATTATCAGACTGGATGGAAAAAATACCCTAATTATATACTGTTTAGAAGAACTACATCTTAAATACAAGGTGTCAGGAAGGTTGAAAGTAGAAAAACAGAAAAACATATAGTGCAAACACTGATCAAAAAAAAGCTAATGTAGAAATACTTATTTCGGAAAAGTAGACTTTAAGGAAAATAAAACTTTAATAAAGTTAGAAGGAAAAGTGTTTATCATTATAAAGGAGTCAGTCCAATAGGAAGATGCGATAAGGCTAAATGTACTTAACCTCAAAGTTTATAAAGCAAAAGCCGACAGAAAATGAAGGAGAAATATACACATCCACAACCACAGTTGGAGGTTTGAACAAAGTGCTTTCAGTAACTGATAGAACAAGCAGATGAAAACAGCACAGATTTAAATGCAGCCTAGAGCTGTCTCCTCAGCCATGGGCGTCCCATGGCTCACACTGCTGACGTGTGGCTCCAGGGTTTCAGTGTCGCCCTTTTTGGTGTGAGGGCCAAGGACCTACGGCCTGGCACCTCTGGCTACTCTTCCTTTCACTGTCTATGTAAGTACTAAACTGGATCCAGAGGTGGTTTGTTGTATCTTTTCCAGCTGGATCAGTGGCTGCTTGCCCTTGCCTTGTTTTGCATGTGTGTGTTAGGAATCGATGACAAAAAGATAAATAGAAAATCCTCAAAAGCTTGGGAACTTAGCGGACATGTCTAGCCTTCGATATAAATACATGAAAAGGAGAGGCTGAACCAAACATCAATAATCTAAGTTGGGGGTTGGCAAATTACAGCCCGCAGGCCGATTCTAGCCTGCCCTTGTTTTTGTGCAATGCACAGGATAAGAACAACTTTTACATTTTTAAATAGCTAAAAAAGAGAATGTGACAGAGACCATACATGGCTTGCAAAGCTTAGTGTGTTTACTATCTGTCCTTTTGCAAAAAAGTTTGCCAACCCCTGATCGAAGTATCCATATTAACTAGTTTAAAAAGAAGAGCAATTTAAACCAAAGGATAACAAAGGAAGGAAAAAAAGGAACAAAGAACAGTTAAAGAAAAATCAATGAGATGATAGAACTATAACCAAATATACTAAGCATTTATAAAGATAAGATCAGAACTTCATGAAATAGACAACTAACAATAAAAGAATTAATAAAGCCAAAAGGCCACTCCTTGGAAAGACAACATAATCAATAACCCTGGAAAGACAGATCTATCTCTCTATCTCTATCCCTGTCTCTGCCTCTGTCTCTATCTCTGTCTCTGTCTCTCTCTGTCTCTCTCTCTCACCATCTCCATCTATATGCAAAAGAAGTCAGACACACAAGAATATATACTGTATGATTCCATGTATACAAAGTTCAAGAACAAAAAAAATCCTAATCTAAGGTGTTAGAAGCCATGGTTGTGGTTACCTTTGGGGGGAAGGAAGGTTTGTGACAGGAAGAAGGAAAGAAAGGGACTTAATGGGCTGCTGATAATGTCATAGTTTTTGATTTGTTGTTAATGATGGCTGTCAGTGATGTATTATGAGAATTCATTAGGCTGTATATTTATAATTTTTGTAATTTCTATGTGCATACAATACTTCAATAAGAAACTTGAAACCATTATTTTTTTTGGTTATAAATTGCAAATACTCTGTAACTCCCTTTGTATCAGGTTTTGCACAATGTCACATGTTAGGTGGTTACTTAAAATACATTTGATTTTAAAAGCATCTGGGGATAGAAACTAGAAGACTGGGAGGAAGGGGAGGTGGAGAGGCTTTCCCCTGAACACCACTTTGTCCCTACTGGGGCTTGTATTGTGTGCATGCTTTACTTATTAAAATGAAATAAACTATTAAAAAGTGTGGGGGGAAGTTATTAATACATAACAAAATATACCTGGCATATTTACAAATACAAATATAAAAATATAGATAAGTACGTAGTTTTATACACTCGTACCTTTAAAATTAGTCTATTATGATTCACTCAGTCCACATTTAATACCATATTAAAAGCAGCAGTATTTATTCTTACAGCTCTGATTACTATCACCAAAATAATCTGGGCAAGAGGAAGAGGGAAGTATGCTAACAGCTCCAAGATCACGACATAAGCATTAACACTTCACAACAAACCATTAGAGGAACAGCCATGACTAATAAGGACAATGACGCAGTGATAGAACAAAATTTTCTAAATATCAGGAAATAAAAAGAAAATGAATCTGAAACTGGTTTTTCCAAGAGCTTATCAGTAGTCCATTGGGATCTTCCCAGATGGACTTTGGCACATCTAGTCCTCAACACTGAAATGAGATTGTTACATTGCGTGAAAGGCATAAAACTGCAATTTGTATGAAGTATTGATAACTGCCCTCTACTGGGGCCCTTTATGTGCTTGGTGCTGTACATACATGATTTCATTTAATCACACGACCATTTTATATCTGCAGAAACTGAAGCTCAGATTGAAACTCCTTTGTCCAGCGATCTCAGCAGGCCAGGAAGTCGTGGACTAGAACTTGGACACAGGATAGTCTAACGAGCTTCAGCAAACTTCACAGAAATACTTCAGCTGATTGATACTCCAACCAGCCCTGATGACAGTCCCTCCCCCTGCCAGTAGCTGCTTCTATCTTCTTCCATGTGTGGCAGCCAGACTCCAAGACAGCCCCCAGAGATCCCACCTACTGTTACTCACACCTTTGTGCCACTCCTTCTGCATTCTACCAGCGTTGGTGTGTGTGCCCAGATATGGCAGAAGTGATGGGATGCCCCATCCAAGATTACACTGTGAAATACTGTGGTTTCCGCCTTGGGGTCCCTCTCTCCCTCCCTCTGTCTCTCTTTCTCAATCAACTCACATCTTATGAGGATCCTCAGGCATGTAGTGAGACACTGAGGTCCCCTGACAAGTACCAGTGAAAACTGGAGACCCGCCAGCTGCCATGTTAGGACCTAGAGCAGATCCCCCAGCCCCTTCCCTTCAGATGACACACCCCCAACTTGACTGCAGCCTCATGAAAGGTGGAGCCAGGATCACACAGCTAAGCCACTCCTGGGTTCTCAGTCCTCAGAAATGGTGTGAGAAGATATATGATTGCTGGTTTAAGCTTTGTTACATATTCCCAATATGTTGGGGTGTTTGAAAATAAGTTAGTAAAATGCAGCCTCCAGCTCTCAAAGTTCATGTGTTTTGAATTCAGTGATGCATTGCAGATTTATTTAATTAGCTGGCCTCCTGAATTTGAGTCCTGAAATATTGCAGGGTAACATTTATCAAAGTACATGTGACCATAGAGATGCCTTCCTAACCATTTCCTTCTCTTTTGAGAATCACAATCCTATATGGTGCTCACAGGAAAATCAAGCATTTATTCTCCCTCAATGCCAAATTACTTGTCGTTACATGTGAATCAGAGGTGAAGAGTTTGAAGTGGAATATAATTAGTATATGCCCTGTCTTATAATATTTATGCAAATTGAACATTTAAAATGTTTAATAATAACACGAGATTATATTACATCATTGTCATAACATCTGAGTTGTTGCCATGTATGCTGGCCATTATTCTCTGTAAAACCTAATAGGGTAACTGAGAGACTAATTACCTGAAATAGGTCACACGCAGCTGACTAGTACAGGTGCTGTCACAGTAATCATAATTTAAATTTCTAAAAATAATCTGGCATTGTGGTTGTTGTGACTGCAATAGAATTATTTTAACTTTCATTTATCCTAACTTATATCGATTCAGAATTATATAACAGTGTAGTTAAGAATACTGTTGTGTATATACCGAATTTCAAAGAGAACATTTTTGATTATATATGGAATATTAAAAATAGTCAAAATTACAATTACCAATGGGTTACAGGTAATTTCTTATGTAAAAAATACTAAATAGTACATATAACAGGAAAAAAAAAAAGTAAAGTAAGAGACAGTACCAAGTGTTGGCAAAGATTATGGAGCAAATGGAACTCTCATACATCGTTACAGTGGGAGTGCAAAACAGTACACACATATGAAAAGGTACTGCAGTTTCTCTAAAACTGAACACATACCCACCTATGATCCAGCTATATCTACCTATGATCCTAGATATCTACTCCTATGTATTTATCCAAGAAAAATGAAATCACATACCCATAAAAAGACTTGTATAAGAATGCTTGTAGCAGTTTTATTCATAATAGCCAGATGTGGGAAAACACTCAGATGCCCATCAAACAGTGAATGAATAAACGAATTGTGGTTTATAATGGGAATACCTCTCAGCAATGATATGAACTACTGATACATAACACAAATGAATCTCAAAATCATGCTCAGTGAGATTAACAGACACGAAACAGCAGATAGTGATGATTTGATTTATATGAGGTTATGGAACAAGCAAAACCAATGAAGATGGAAAGAAGTTGGAACGATGGTCACTGGGGGTTGGGGAGATGTGGGGATGGGTTTTGACTAGGAAAAGGAGTGAGAGAACTTTCTGAAATCATGGTAGTATTTTATATTTTGTTAACAGTTTGCATCACACAAGTGTGTGTATTTTGCAAAATTTATTAGTGGTACATATGAGGTTTGTGCATATACATTTTACCTAAAAAGGAGCACAAATACTGTACCCTAGTTGATGGTACTTAAGGTGAAATGTAAGTGGCATATCTGCGACTTATTTCAAAATACATGAAAAATTACATGGATTGATGGATGGAGAGAGGAATGGATAGAGAGAAAATACATGTGACAAAGCAAGTAAAATAAAATGTTGACTGTATAATCTAGGTGGTAGGTGCATGGGCATCCACTGAATACATATTTCAACTTTTCTGCATGTTTGGAAACTTTCATGTACACTAGTGCAGCACATATGAGAGAAGTGAGGTCTGTCTGTATGAAACTGTTTACAACTTAAGGGTGCTAGATAGTGTCTATTTAGACAATGTTTTCATAGACTTGGAATATAATATACTTGTTTCATGTCAATTTTTCTGAGTTCATCAGAGGCCATTCATGTGGAGTCCTTATCAGCTCTGCCTGGATATGCATTTCCAGGGTGGTTAATGCTAACTGGATATTTCAAACAGGAGACACTGGGGTGTGTACCACACTCTGGGAAACAGTGGCCCAGGGATGATCTCATTCAATCTAAAAAAATGTAAACATTACAATTTTAAGGTTTAGAGCACAAGTTGTGCTTCCAAAAGCTGATTTAGCTGAAGGTTAAATATGGGACCCACAAGTGAAGATCTGAAAACTGACATCTGTTCACTTTAGGCTGCCTGGCATTTGCAAGGACAGCTGTGGCTACACATGGGGGCCCTTTGGGAAGGGCACTCTCCCCTCAGTCACCTTGCTCACCCAAGCACAGAAGGAACAGCCTCTGCCCACCCAGCTGCTTGCTGATCTCCAGCGAGCATGGAGAAAGGGAGCATGGTCATTCTAGCCATAAGTGAGGACAATGATACCCGATATCCCAGATGCCAGGTGCTGTCTTTAATAGTTTTATATAATTGACATGGAATAAAATGCACATATTTGAACTATACAATTTGGTAAGTTTTCAAACACATATTACTATAAAACCACTACCACAAGCAAGATGATGAACACATCCATCACTGTCAAAAAATTCCTCAGGCTGCTCTGTGCTCCCTCTGGTCTGCTACTCCCCCTTGCCCTGTCTGAGGCAATCACTGATGTGTTTTATGTCATTATGGACAAGTGTGCGTTTTCTGGAGTTTTATATAAGAGGAACTGTACAATATGTACTGTCTGGCTTCTTTCACTCAGCCTAATCTTGAGACTCATCAGTGCTGTTGCATGTATGGATAGTTCAATCCTCTTGATTGCTGAGTAGTATTCCTTTGTATGAATATACCATATTTTTATCCATTTATCCGTTGACGAACATTTGAGTTGTTTCTAGTTTTTAGCTATTACAAATAAAGACAAGAATATTTGTGTACAAACTTTTGTAGGGACAAATAAATACCTAACAATGAAATTGACGGCTTGCATGCTAAGGATATATTTATTTTTTAAGATGCCACCAAATTGTTTCTTTCTTTTTTTTAATTGGGGTATACTTGCTTTACAATATTGTGTTAGTTTCCACTGTACAGTGAAGTGAATCAGCTATATGTATACATTTTTCCCCTCTTTTTTGGATTTCCTTCCCATTTAGGACACCACAGAGCACTGAGTAGAGTTCCCTGTGCTATACAGCAGGTTCTCATTAGTTATCTATTTTATATATATCAGTATATATATATCAATCCCAATCTCCCAATTCAACCCACCCCTCCCCTTCCCCCTCCTTGGTGTCCATATGTTTGTTCTCTACGTCTGTGTCTCTGTTTTTGCCTTGCAAACAGGTTCATCTGTACCATTTTTCTAGACTCCACATATACGCGTTAATATATATTTGTTTTTCTCTTTCTGACTTACTTCACTCTGTATGACACTCTCTAGGTTCATCCAAGTCTCTACAAATGACCCAATTTTGTTCCTTTTTATGGCTGAGTAATAGTCCACTGTATATATGTACCACATCTTCTTTATCCATTCATCTGTTGATGGACATCTAGGTTGCTTCCATGACCTGGTTATTGTAAATAGTGCTGCAATGAACATTGGGGTGCATGTGTCTTTTTTAATTATGGTTTTCTCAGGGTATATGCCCAGTAGTGGGATTTCTGGGTCATAAGGTAATTCTATTTTTAGTTTTTAAAGGAACCTCCATACTGTTCTCCCATAGTGGCATGAGCTGTTCGTATATTTTGAAGATTAATGCCTTGTTCATTGCTTCATTTGCAAATATTTTCTCCCATTGAGGGTTTTTGTCGTGTTTATGGTTTCCTTTGCTGTGCAAAAGCTTTTAAGTTTCAATTAGGTCCCATTTGTTTGTTTTTGTTTTTATTTTCATAACTCTAGGGGGTAGGTCAAAAAAGATCTTGCTGTGATTTATGTCAAGAGTGTTCTTCCTATGTTTTCCTCTAAGAATTTTATAGTGTCCAGTGTTACATTTTGGTCTTTAATCCATTTTGAGTTTATTTTTGTGTATGCCACCAAATTGTTCCTGAGTGGCTGCAGCATTTCACATTGCCACCAGTGTATGAGGATACAAGTCCCTCCACGTGTTTTCTCAGACTTGCTGTAGTCAGTATTTTTGGCTTTAGTCATTTAATAAGTGTGTAGTAGTATCTTATTCTGGTTTTAATTTGCATTTCCCTAATAACTAATAATGTTGAGCTCCTTTTCATGTGCTTATTTGACACCCATTTATCTTTGGGGAAGTGACTGAGCAAATCTTTTGTTCATTTTTTAACTGGGTAGATTTTTTTTAAAATAATTGAGTTTTGAGAGTTCTCTACACATTTTAGAAACAAATCCTTTATCGGATCTATGGTTTGTAGGTATTGTCTTCCAACATGTGGTTCATCTTTCAATTTTCTTAACACTATCTATAAAAAGCAGTTTTAAATTATGATGAAGTCTAATTTGTCATTTTTTCTGTTATAAATTATGTTTTTGGTGTCATATCTAAAAAATCTTTGCCCAGGGGAGTTAACTCAGATGGCTACGTAGGAGGCTTTGGAGCACCCCTCTTTCCACAGATGCACTGAATGTACAGCTAAACGCAGAGCAATGCCCACTGAAAGGGATCCAGAAACAAGTCATGTGACTCATACACATCTACGAAAATATCCACAACATAACAGGAAGAAAAGGCTGAGACACAATCTTGCCATAAACCCTACCTTAGCACAGTGTCATACAACTGGGAGGGGAACTCCCAACTCCCAGCTTCTTCCCAAGGAACAAAGGGTTTTGACCCCACATTTAGCTCCTCAAATTTTAATACTCCCACTTGAGAAATGGAACCCCCCCAAACACCTAGATCTAAAAGCCAATGGGGCTTGTATCCAGGAGACCCACAAGACTATAGCAAACAAAGAAGCAGTTCTTAATGAGCACCTCACTGTATATATACCTCCACCCCCAGGACTCAGTACAGAGGGAGAAGCAAAAACATCCATCCCCCAGTCTTTTCCTGATAGGGGTCTGTTTATCTACATATTTTAAAAGTTGCTGCCTGAGGGCCAGGCTTCTAATAGCATGCACCTAGGGGCCAGCTATGCTATTTCCTGAAGACCTAGGAGGCTGGCAGATACCCAAACCATCTTCTCCCTCCAGTCCATTCCAAGTCATCAGGATCTCCCTGGAGGAGTCTGTACCCTCATCTGCACCCCAGCTTTTATGACTGAGGGATAGGTCCCTGGATTGTCTGGATCTGATAGCTAATGGGGCTTCCCTTCATGAGTTCCACAGGACTAGAGCAAGTAAAGAAGCAGTTCTGAGCAGGTTATCATCCTGAGGCTCAGTACAGAGGGAGCAAGCTAAAATGCCTCTCTGTTAGTCTCTCCCTGAAAGGGGTTTATCTGCATATTTTAAAAGCTGCTACCTGAGGGAGAGGCTTTTAATTGAGAAGGCATCTAGGGGTTGGAAGTGAACTTTCCCAGAGACTGGGGAAACTGATGGACACCTCTCCTGCCTTCTTCCTCCAGCCTGCTCCAACAATAAAAGCAAGACACCAGTATCTCCCTGGAAGGAACCCCATATTTTGCCTAGAGCCCCATATTTTGTCACTGCTGATGGAGGAATGGACCCGAGGATCTCCTCACTCTGATAGCCAACAGGACTTGCATTCGTAAGTCCCACAGGACGGTGGCAAATGAAGAAGCAGTTCTTAATGGGTGCAAGAGCATCCCCCCCACCCCAGCGTACACACACACACACACACACCATAGCTACACACCCAGGCTTGTCGCAGAGGGAGCAGGAAAAAGTTGCCCATCTCTAAGTCTGTCCCTGGAAGGGCCTTAATTATATACCTTTGCAGCTGGTGCCTATGGGTCTAGCTTCTAACTGGCCTGCATCTAGGTGCTAACTATGATCCTTCCCTTGGAATACTGACAGATCTTGGCACATTCTCAACTACTGGGAGCCACTAAGAACAAAAAAAGACAGCTTGGAAAAATCACAAAGTTCTGAGAGACAATTAAAAGCTTGGGCTGGGCTGAATGGATAGATTCATCTAACTATACAAGACTACCCTGCCAAGACTGGGGAGGTAGCTGTTTTATCTAATGCACAGACACTAACACAAAGAGTTAAGGAAGATGAAGAAATAGAAGAATATGTTTCAAATAGAAGAACAAGACAAATAATCAGAAACAGATCTTAATGAAATGGAGAGAAGTGATTTACATGATAGAGAATCCCAAATAATGGCCTTAAAGTTGCTCACCAAGGTCAAGAGAACAACACCTGAACAAAGTAAGAATTTCAGCAAAGAAAAAATATAAAAAAGTACCAAACAGAAATCACAGAGCTAAAGAATACACTAACTGAACTGAAAAATTCAATAGAGAGGTTCAACATCAAACTAGATCAAATAGAAGAAAGAATCAATGAACCAGAAGACAGAGCAGGGCATTCATCCAATCAGAGGAGCAAAAAGAAAAAAGAACAAAAAAGAATGAAGAGAGTATTTTGGGGACAAAATCAAGAGGATCAATTACACATTACAGGGGTTTGAGAAGAAGAAAGAGAAAGGCACAGAAAGCTCACTCAAAGAAATAATGGCTGAAAACTTCCCTAATGCAGGGAAAGGAACATCGAGGTCCAGGAAGCCTAGAGAGCTCCAAACAGGCTCAATCCAAATAGACCCACACTGAGACTTATTCTAATGAAACCGTTAAAAGTTTCATTATAATGAAATGAATTCCCTGAGAAAAGCAATATGTTATGTACAAGGGAACCTCCATAAGGCTACCAGCATATTTTTCAGTAGAAACTTTGCAGGCCAGAAAGGGGTGGGATGGTATTCAAAGTGCTGAGAGGCAAAAACTGCCAACCAAAAATATTCTACCCAGAAAGCTGTCCTTCAGAATTGAAGGAGAGATAAAGAGTTTTCCAGACAAACAAAAGCTGAATGCTTCTATTACCATTAGACCAGCTTTACAAGAAATGTTAAAGGGAGTTCTTGAAGATGAAACAAAAGTGCTAATTAGTAACAGAAAACATATGAAGTATAAAACTCACTAGTAAAGGTAAATATATAGTTAACTTTTGAATACTCTAATGTAATGGTGGTACGTAAATCACATATAATTCTATCATAAAGGTTCAAAGACGAAAGTATTAAAAATAACTACAACTCCAATAATTTGTTAATGGATACAGAATGTATAACGAAATTTTGACATAAAAATATGAAATGTGGAGGAGTGCAAAAATGTAGAGCTTTTGCATGTGTTCAAGGTTAAGCTGTATGAGCTTAAAATAGACTATTACAAATACAATAAGTTTTATGTAAGCCTCATGGTAACCACAAAGCAAAAGCCTATAGTAGATATGCAAAAGATAAAGTAAAAAAAAAAGGATACCATTATAGAAAATCATCAAATCACAATGGAAGACAGCAAAAGAGGAAGAAAAGAACAAAGGAATTTTTTAAATTTTTTCTCACCAGAGAACAATGAACAAATTGGAAATAGTAAGTCCACATCCATCAATAATTACTTTGAATGTAAATAGAACTAAATTCCAATCCAAAGAGTGGCTGAATGGATGAAAAAACAACACCCAACCCAACTCTATGTTACCTATAAAAAACTCACTTCAGCTTTAAGGACACACACAAACTAAAAATGAAGGGATAAAGAAGATATCCCATTCAAGTGGAAACCAAAAGAAAGCTGGGTTAGCCATACTTATAACAGACAAAAACCACTTTAAGTCAAAAATGGTAACAAAAGACAAAGAAGGTTATTATATGGTGATAAAGGGGTTAATTCATCAAGAGGATATAACATTTGTAAATAACTATGTACCCAACATAGGAGGACCTAAATAAGCAAATATTAACAGCTCTGAAGGGAGAGAAATACACGGCAATACAATAATAGCAGGACACTTCAGTATCACACTTTCAACAATGGATAAATAATCTAGATAAAAAAACAATAAAGGAACATTCGGATTTAAATGTATTGAATACTTTAGAATACATAAGCCTAACAGACAAATACAGAATATCCCATCCAGCAGTAACAGATTACACACTCTTCTCAAGTGCACATGGAACATTCTCCAGGAAAGATCATATGTTAGGCCATAAAACAAGTCTTAAAAAATTAAAAAAGACTGAAATCATGCCATGTATCTTTTCTGACCACATTGATATGAAACTAGAAACCAACTACAAGAAGAAAACTGGAAAATTCACAAGTATGTGGAGATTAAAAAACATGTTCCTGAACAACCAATGAGTCAAAGAGAAAAATCAAAAGAGAAATAAAAAAATATTTAAACAAATGAAAATGGAAACACAACACACCAAAATTTACCATATGCTGTGAAAGCAGTTCTATGAGGGACCTTTTTAATGATAAGTGATTAAATTAAGAAAAAAGAAAGATCTCAATTAAATAACCTAACTATACACCTCAAGGAACTAGAAAAGAAATAAAACTAAGCCCATAGTAGAAGGAAAGAAATAATGAATATCAGAGTGGAAATAAATAAAGTAGAAACCAGAAAAACAATAGAAAAAAATAAATGTAACTCAGAGCTGTTTTTTTGAAAAGATAAACAAAATAGAGAAATCTTTAGCTAGACTTAAGAAAGAGAAGACTCAAATAAATAAAATTATAAGTTAAAGAGGACACATTACAACCAAGACCACAGAAATACAAAGAATCGTAAGAGGCTGCTATGAACAATTATACACCAACAAATTGGACAACCTAGAAAAAACAGAAAAATTCCTAGACACATAAAACTTATCAAGACTCAATCAGAAGAAACAGAAAATCTGAACAGACTAATTACTAGTAAGGAGACTGAATCAGTAATCAAAACCTCCCAACAAAGGAACATCCGGGACTAGATAGCCTCACTCATGAATTCTAGCAAACATTTAAAGCAGAACTAATGCCAATCTTTCTCAAACTCTTTCAAAAGAACAGGAGAGGAAGGAACACTTTCAGAATCATTTTATCATGCCAGCATTACCCTGATACCAAAGGCAGACAAAGACACTACAAGAAAAGAATTTTTTTGACCAATATCCCTGATAAACATAGATGCAAAATTCCTCAATAAAATATTAGAAAATTGAATTCAATGATACATTAAAATGATCACACACCATGATCCAGTGGGATTTACTCCAGGGATGCAAGGATATTTCAACATCCATAAGTCAATCAATGTGATACATCACATTGATGAAATGGACAATAAATATCAGATTATGGATATCTACATCACCAATGGATCATCTCAATAGATACAAAAAAGCATCTAACAAAACTCAACTTCCTTTCGTGATAAAAACTCTCAACAAAATGGGTATAAAGGAAACCTACCTCAACATAATAAAGGCCATATAGGGCAAGCCCACAGCTAACATCATACTCAATGGTGAAAAGCTGAAAGATTTTCCTCTAAGATCAGGAACAAGACAAGGATGCCCACTTTCACCACTTTTATCCTGAATAGTACTGGATGTCCTAGCAAGGGCAATTAGACAAGAAAGAGAAATAAAAGCATCAAAATCAGAAGGAGGAAGCAAAATTGTCTCTATTTGCAGATGACGTATTACATATAAAAATATTATATTTATAAAGACTGCACCAAATGCCATGGACCTAATAAACAAATTCAGTACATTTTCAGGATATAAAATTAATATATAAAAATCACTTGCATTTCTATACACCAACAACAAATTATCAGAAAGGAAAATTACAATAGCATCTAAAACAATAACATATTTAGGAATAAATTTAGCCACAGAGGTGAAAAATCTGTACACTTAAAACTATAAGACTTTGCAACTTCCCTGGTGGCATAGTGGTTAAGAATTTGCCTGCCAATGCAGGGGACACAGGTTCAAGCCCTGGTCCAGGAAGATCCCACATGCCATGGAACAACTAAGCCCATGGCCACAACTACTGAGCCTGAGCTCTAGAGCCTGTGAGCCACAACTACTGTGCCCATGTGCTGCAACTGCTAAAGCCTGCTTGCCTAGAGCCTGTGCTCTGCAACAAGAGAAACCATCAGAATAAGAAGCCCAAGCACCACAATGAAGAGTAGCCCCCACTCACCACAACTAGAGAAAGCCTGCAATGAAGACCCAACACAGCCAAAAAAAAAAAAAAACCCCAAAAACCAAAAAGCAACAACAAAAAACCAAAACTATGACTTTGATGAAAGAAACTGAAGAAGACACAAATAAATGGAAAGATATCCCATTAAGTTGGGAGAATTAATATTGTTAAAATGTTTATACTACCCAAAACCATTTATACAATAGACTCAATACAATCCCTATCAAAATTACAAAGGTATTTTCCACAGAAATAGAAAAATCCTAAAATTCATATGGAATCACAAAAGACCCTGAACAGTCAAAGCAATCCTGAGAAAGAACAAAGCTAGAGGCATCCCACTTTGTAATCTCACCACTATACTACAAAGCTACAGTATTAAAAACAGTATGGTACTAGCATAAATATACACATAGGCCAATGGAACAGAATAGAGACCCCAGAACTAAACCCACACATATAAGGTCAACTAATTTCAATAAGGGTGTCAAGAATGCACAATGGGGAAAGGATAAATTTCTTCAATAAATGGTGTTGGGAAAACTGGACAGCCACATGCAAAAGGATAAAACTGGACCACTGTCTTACACCATATATAAAAATCAACTAGAATGGATTAAAGACAGGGATGTAAGAACTAAAGCCATAAAACTCTCAGACAAAAATTAGAGTTGGCTTCTTGACATTTGTCTTGGCAATGATTTTTAGATTTGACATGAAAAGCAAAAATAAACAAGTGGGACTATGTCAAACTAAAAAACTTCTGTACAGCAAAGGAAACCATCAGCAAAATAAAAAAGCAACCTATGGAATGGGAGAAAATATTTGTAAACCACATATCTGATAAGCAGTTTATATTTAAAATATACAAAGAACCATAACTCAGGAGCAAAATAACCAAATAATCCAATTAAAAATGTGCAAAGGGCCTAAACAGACATTTTCCCAAGAAGACATACAAATGGCAAACAAATATAAGAAAAGGTGCTTGACATCATTAATCATCAGGGAAATGCAAATCAAAATCATGATGAGGTATTACCTCACGCCTGTTAGGATGTCTATTTTAAAAAAGGCAAGAGATAACAAATGCTGGAAAGTATGTGGAAAAAAGATAAACCCTTGTGCACTGAAGGTGGGAATGTAAATTGGTATAGTCACTGTGGAAAACAATTATGGAGGTTCCTCAAAAAATTAAAAATTGAACTATCATATGATCCAGCTATTCCACTTCTGAGTATTTATCCTATGGAGACAAAATTATTATCTCCAAGAGATATGTGTACTCCTGTGTTCATTGCAGCATTATTCACAACAGTGAAGTATGGAAACAACATAAATGTCCACTGATGGATGAATGGATAAAGAAAATATATATACACAATAGAATATTATTCAGCCTTAAAAAATGGAGGAAATCTTGTCATTTGCAACAACATGGATGAACCTGGAGGGCATTATGCTAAGTCATATAAGCCAGATGAAGTCAGACAAATAATGTATGATCTCACTTATATGTGAATCTTAAAAAAATTATTGAACTCATAGGAACAGAAAATAGAGAAGTGGTTCCCAGGGGCTGGTCGGTGGGGGAAATGGGGAAAGATTGGTAAAAGGGTACAAACTTTCTGTTATAAGATGAAAAAGGTCTGAGGAGCTAATGCATAATGTGGTTTCTATAGTTGATAACACTGCATTGAATAATTGAAATTTGCCAAGAGGGTAGAACTTCAATGTTCTCGTGAAAAAAGGAAAAAGGCAAATAGCTGATGGAAGTGTTAATTAACTTGGTAGGGAAATCTTTTCACAGTGTATACATATATCAAATTATCATGTATGCACTTTATTTTTTTTATCTTTTTTAAATTTTTTATTGCATTTTAAATATCTTGCAATTTTATTTGTCAATTAGATCTCAATAAAGCTGGAAAAAAAAAACTTTGCTTAACTTAAGGCCATTATGACTTTCTCCCATGTATTTTTCTAAAAGATTTCTGGGTTTTTGGTGTTACATTTAGGCCTATCATCCAATTTTGGTATGTATGTGAGGTACAGATCAAAGTGGGGTTTTTTCGTACATGAATATCCAATTATTTCACCATTGTTTGTTGAAAAGATTATTTTTTTCTGCACTGAATTGCCTTTGTTTCTTTATCAGATTTCAGAAGTCGATATATGTGAGCTATTTCTTGACTTGCCAATGTTTCATTGATCTATTTCTCTATCTTTATGCCAATTCCACACTCTTTTGATTATGGACCTTCATAATGAGTCTTAATAACAGATAGTCAGCCTGTAACTTTGTTCTAAACGTTCAAAGTACTTTTGTTAATTCTAGGTTCTTGCATTTCTCTTTGAATATTAAAGTAGCTTGTCAATTTTCACAAGGAAATGTCTGCTGTGATTTTGATTGGAATTGTATTGAGCTTAAAGATCAATTTGGGGAGAATGACATCTCAACAATATTGAGATGCCATAAATGTGCAACATCTCTCCTTTTATTTAGTTCTTTAATTTGTCTAAGCAATGCATTGTAGTTTCAGTCTGTTGTCAGATTTTATCCCTGTATTTCATATCTTTTGATGCTATTGAGAAAGTTATCTTTCAAAATTTCAATTGCCAATTATTCATTGCAAATATATAGAAATGGAATTGACATATGTATATCACTCTTGTATCCTGCAACACCGCTGAACCCATTTATTAGTTTCAATAACTTTTGTAAATTCCACTGGATCTTATACATAGGTTATTATGCCTTCTGTGACTAGAGATAGTTTACTCTTCCTTTTCAATCTGGATGGTTTTTGAAATTATATTTCCTTGATTTACTACACTGGCTAGAACCTCCAGGGAAATGCTGAATATAGTGGTGAGGGTTGGCATCTTTGTCTTGTTCCTGGTTCTAGGGGGAAAGCATTCTTTCTCTCACCAGTAAGTATCTTGGTAGCTGTAGGGCTTTTTGTTTGCTTATTTGTTTTATAAATACTCTGTATTAGATTGAGAAAGTACCTTTCTGTTCCTAGTTTTCTGAGAGGTTTATTTCGAAAAAATTTATTTATTTATTTATTTATTTATTTATTGGCTGCATTGGGTCTTCATTGCTGCACGTGGGCTTTCTCTATTTTGTGGCAAGCGGGGGCTACTCTTCGTTGTGGTGCATGGATTTCTCATTGTGGTGGCTTCTCTTGTTGCAGAGCATGGGCTCTAGGCATGCAGGCTTCAGCAGTTGTGGTGCGTGGGCTCAGTAGTTGTGGCTTGCAGGGTCGAGAGCACAGGCTCAGTAGTTGTGGCGCATGGGCTTAGTTGCTCTGAGGCATGTGGGATCTTCGCAGACCAGGGCTCAAACCTGTGTCCCCTGCATTGGCAGGTGGATTCTTAACCACTGTGCCACCAGGGAAGTCCCCTAGAGTTTTTTTGTTTGTTTGTTTGTTTTAATCAGGAATGAATGTTGGATTTTGTCAAAGACTCGTGTTACCTACTGAGGTTATCATATAGGTTTCCATGTTTTGGTTTGTCAATATGGTAAATTACGTTGATTGGTTTTTGAATGTTAAATTAGTTTTGCATTCTTGGGATAAAACCCACTTGGTCATGATGTATTATACTTTTTATATATTACTGAATTCAATTTGCTAAAATTTTGTTTAGAGTTTTCACATTGATCTGCATGAGGGACTCCTGCTCTGGGCTGTTTGGTTTTGTATTAGGGTAGCGCTGGCCTCATGGCATGAGTTGGGAAGTACAGCTCTTCGCTTTTCTGGAAGAGTTTGTGTAAAACTGCTATAATTTCTTTTATGTGTGGTAGAATTTACCAGTGAAGCATCTGTGCCCGCAGTCTTCTTTGTGTGAAGGCTTTTAACTACAACTTAAATCACTTTAAGAGATACAGAGATATCCAGGTTATTTACTTTTTCTTGCATCAGCTTTGGTAGTTTGCACCTTTCAAGGAATTTGTCAATTTCATCTAAGTTGTAATTATTGGCATAAACTTGTCCACAATATTCCCTTATAATACTTTAGTGTCTATACAATCTGTACTGAGATAATCTCTTATTCTTTATATTGTTAATTTATCTTCATTTTCCCTGATTATCTGGCTGGAGGTTTATCAGCTCTATTGATCTCAATGAAGTTACTTGAGTTCATAGAGCTCTTTATTATTTTTCTCTGTCCTATTTCATTATTTCTGATCTTTATTGTTTCATTGCTTCTGCTTACTTTGGGTTTAATTTGCTCTTCTTTTTCTAGTTTTTAAGGTGAAAACTAAGGTCATTGATTTGAGGCCTTGCTTTTTTTCTAACAAGCTTAGTGATGGAAATTTCCCCTAAGTACTGCTGTTTCTTCAGTTATTTTTTATGTCCCTTACGCCCCTCTTCAAGAACTCCAATTACACATACTTTAGGCTGACTGCACATCTTCCACAGCTCATTGACACGTTTTAAATTTTTTTAATTCTATTTTCTCTGTTTCATTTTGGATGGTGTCTATTGTTATGTCTCTCTGCTTATTCATCTTTGCTTTCCTGTAATATTCAATCTGCTCTTAGTCCTACTGAGTTAACTTTTCATCTCACGTAGTTTCCTTTTTTTAAGTTTTATTAACATACTTTAAAGAGTTTTATATCACAGAAAAATTGAGACTGTAACAGAGCGTTCCCATGCTACACCTTTCCCCCAATACACAGCTTCTCCAATTATTAATGTTTTACATTAGTATGATTAATATGGCACATTTGTTAAAATTATAAACCAGTGCTGATATTAACTAAAGTCCATACCTTATTCAGATTTGCTTCCTTTTTACCTAATGCCCTTTTCTCTCCTCTAGGATACCACATATAGTTTTCATATCTGGAAATTTGAGTTGGGTCTTTAAAAATACCTTCTACATCTTGGACTTCCCTGCTGGTGCAGTGGTTAAGAATCTGCCTGCCAATGCAGGGGACACGGGTTTGATCCCTGGTCTGGGAAGATCTCACATGCCGTGGAGCAGCTAAGCCCATGTGCCACCTACTGAGCCTGCGCTCTAGAGCCCATGAACCGCAACTACTGAGCCCGTATGCTGCAACTACTGCAGCCTGTGCACCTAGGGCCCATGCTCCGAAACAAGAGAAGACACAGCAATAAGAAGCCCGTGCACCAACACGAAGAGTAGCCCCCTGCTCGCCACAACTAGAGAAAGCTTGCGCTCAGCAATGGAGACCCAACACAATAAAAAAACAAATCTTCTATACGTTTACTTAAATTTTTGAACATACAAAATACAATGCATTCAACTCTGCTGTTTTTATAACTTATAATAACTCTTAAAGTCCTCGTCTGATAATCCTAACATCTATGTCAATTCTAGGTTAGTTTTGATTGAATAATGCCTCCTCATGGATCATACTTTCCCACATCTTTGCACTCCCACTAACTTTCGATTGGATGACAGACAATGTGAATTTTATATTGCTTGGTGCTGGACGAGTTTATATTCCAATAACTATTACTCAGCTCTGCTCTGGAATGTAGTTACATTTCTTGGAAACAATTTGATCCTTTTGGGTCTTGCTTCTATGGTTTGTTAGGTGTGACCAGGGCAGTCTTTTTTTCCCCAGGGTTAATGATTTCACTGAGGCAAGACCCTTCTAGAAATCACACTCAGTGCTTTTCCTGTTTGATCAGTGGGTTCAGACACTGTCCTTGGCTCTGCGTAGGTGGTGGGCACTGTTCCCTCTAATCTTAGTTGGTTCTTTCCCCAGCTGTGCATCTCTCTCCTCTCTGTGATCTCATCTCCTTCACTCCCCGACTCCCAGCTCTGACTCCTCAGAACAGGGAGTCTGCCAGGCTCCATCTCAGATCCTTCTCTCCACACCACATCCCGGAAACAATTTCAAGGCTGTGAGCTCAACAACCACAAGACTACCCTTGTATGTTTCCCATCTTTCAGGGATCATTGTCCTTCATTGTCTTGTTTTTCACTGTCTCCATTGTTCAGTGCCTGTTTCTCAGACAATGCTCTCTTTTCTTTCCTCAAGCATGTGTGTAGACCTGTTTCCTAATGCTCCGTCTTGGCTGGAAGCAGTAGTTTCCTGATGCTGTTTTAAACTATTGTTATGGAAAGTTGCATAAGCATCCAGAAATATACAGAAGACTACAATGAACCCATTTGTATCCATCACCCAGTTTTAAAAAATCAATTTATGACTAATCTTGTTTCATTTCTAATCTCACCCATTCCCCCACCTCCCAAATCTCAGAGTGACATAATTTCATCCATCAATATTTCAGTGTGTGTATATTTCTTAGCATAAGTGCAGTAACAATATCACACCTAAAACTAATTAACAGTAATTCCTTAATATCATCAAGTATTGAGCAGTGAGCTGCTTGACTAAGGGGCAGTTAGAGGCTGGGAGACTGGCAGTGAGGACTCTTGGAGGGGGTTAAAGGGACACAGATCCTACTAACTGCATCACATACTCTGTTAAGAAGTCCACCCACAAGCTGCTGGAGATGCCTCTTCAACACAATTCCATTTAGTCCGTGTTATTGAGTACACAGGCCTGGGAGCCCCGAAGGAACATGCCTATCCGGCGAGCAAGGTAGAAGAACACAAAAGTGTGGGGTTGCCCAGGTGGAGACACCCTCCAGAAAGACTGTAATGGGTGTAGTTGACTTTCCAGAGAGGAAGCATTTAATTTCAAGCAGCCCGTGATGGTACCTGGAGTTACAATCTTCCCTAAGGGAAAGGAAATGAGGGATCTACTTGATTGATTCCTGCTGAAACAGAACTCACCACAAATGGTCCTAATGGTCTCAGTTTGTTTTTACAAGTATTTAAATACACTCATATGTCTAAGGAGAAAATGTTTCCTCCCAAATGGGACCAGGCCAGAGGAGGCATCTTGGAAGTCTGATTCTGGATAGGATTTTTTTTTTGTTGTTGTTATTTTATTTCAAATACATCTAATCTAATGACAGAGCTGCCCTCTCTGGGGACAGGCCAGTAGAGGGAGGAACCTGTGTTTCATTTCAGTATTTCTAGATTTACAGGTAATCCTGGCTCTGGCTAGAGGCTATGAGGCCTTCTCCTCTAATTCCCACTCAGGATTCACAGTCACCAGGCCACTTTTTTGTTCCCACTCAGGGAGGTGGGACTTGCTCACAGAAGCCCTCTACTCATGCAAATTTGAAACAAGTTAGAGTAATGAATTATCCTGGTAAATCAGGTGACGTATGGTCAAGATTTGACTTCAGATCTAGCTTGACTGCAGAGAAGGGATGCTCAGGGTGTGTATCTGTGATGAATCCAGGCGTGGGACACTTTTATTTCTCATTGTAAGTAAAAGAGTGACCACTCTGGAGCCCACTTTGCTTTCCTGGGTGTTTAATAAGTTAGTATGGTTCTCGGAGCCAAAGCATCCTGGGTCAGCCATGGAGACTGGCCAGGCTCCAGGCCGAGGGCTTTTGGGCTCCTCCCACCTGTGAAATGCTCCTCGGCAGCCTTGTGGGTTTGCTGTGGGTGGATCCCATGACCAGCTGTTAGGCTAAGGAGAGACTTCTACTAAACACATGCTCCCCTGAGTTGCCTCCATCACCTCGCTCATTTCTTGGGTGTATTCTTTGGAGCATTGCTCCCTTTACCCAAGTCAGCAGCCGCTATCCCCGTATCACAGGAACATTTTCAAAGGCCAAACGTAAAGGTTAATGGAATTACCTGTCAATATGACTAGCAAGTAATTGGGAGTTGCCTCTCCATGTGAGTCGGACCACCATTTGCAAATTTCCAAATAAAACATACTTCAAATCCAAGGGACCCAGGATTGGAAAAGGGTATATTTCCTCATAAACTACTCTAGAAACTTTGGTTATCAAATTACCAACTCAACTGGTAAACATATTTGCATCTTAAAATATATGGATAGCTTTCCCTATGTGTATATATTTTTTTGAGAATCTGATTCAATTCACCACTATTTTCCCTAGTTTTCCAAATTCCACAAAGATTCTGAAAAATTAGAGTAGGGATGTGTGAGATGTTAATTTCCAGTTAATGTTTCTCCTAAATGCAACCTGGCTTCCTTTTTTTTTTTTTTTTTAATAAATTTATTTATTTTATTGGCTGTGTTGGGTCTTTTTTTTTTTTTTTTGCTGTGCGCATGCTTTCTTTAGTTACAGTGAGAGGGAGCTACTCTTCATTGTGGTGCACAGGCTCCTCGTTGCCGTGGCTTCTCTTGTTGCGGAGCACGGGATCTAGGCGTGTGGGCTTCAGTAGTTGCAGCACATGGGCTCAACAGCTGTGGCTCACGGGCTCAGTAGTTGTGGCGCACAGGCTTAGTTGCTCCACGGCATGTGGGAAATTTTCCTAGCCCAGGGATCGAACCTATGTCCCCTGCATTGGCAGGCGGATTCTCAACCACTGCGCCACATAGGAAGCCCAACCTGGCTTCTTTATTCAAGGATTTTTCCCCCATGGATAGCAACATAAGTGAGGCATGGATACACTGAAACAATATGTTGGTAAAGCTGCAAGGCCTGAAATTCACAGTTATTGTACAAGTGTGAGAGTTGTTTTCTCTTTAAGAAGGGAACTGACACTTTTAAATCAACTCATGTGTTTGGCCTCCCACTTGAAAATCTTTTTAACCAACTGTTAAGATATGTCAAGTGGCCAGACCGTGTCTGGCACATGAATGTTAGCTATTAGTTTTATTTTTTGAATAGTCTTTGTGGCCTCTTGAAGTGGTATTTTATTTGAAAAGTTGATTAGTTACATCAGGAAATGGGTTACTCAAACATTTCCAGGGATGAGTTAAAACTCTTCTGATTGGACATAGCATACGGAATGCTGCTACACTCTACAAGAACACAGTGGGTACAGGAATAAATGGTAGGAGATCCAGTTTTGCAGGAAAAAACCTGGTATTTATTGTCACAAGTGGATTCACATGTGGTTCTCCTATGTCCTGACTGTGTAACTTCAAGGAATTTTCTTGGCCTCAGTTTTCTTGCCTATACAATGAGAAAGCTAAGATTTTGTTAATGTGTTGCGTGGATTAAATGAGACATGACATTTAAAAAGCCTAGTGTCTGACATAGAACAATGCACCAAAAATGCTAACTACTGTTGTCAATGCTACCGCCCTTGTTTTTAAAAACTTTTTTCTTTATGTTTTATATATCCCTTTTAATTTAATCAGGAAAACTTCCTTCAGATCAGTTCTATTATTATCTCTCTTTTAAATTGAAGTACAGTTAATTTACAATGTTGTCAGCTTCAAGTGTATAGCAAAGTGATTCAGTTATACATACATACACACACATATGTATATATATATTTTTTCTTTTTCAGATTCTTTTCCAAAGAACTTCTAACTTAATGAGGAAAAAAAGTTTGTTATCAATTATCAAATAAGACACAACCAAATATTTGTTAAAATGGAAGTCTACAAAGTTCTGAGGAATGCTGAGGAATGACCAATTCATTCCAACTTTTCCCAGAAACTTCTTTCCTAGGTATTCACTCTTTCACGCCTCAAAGTTTTGCTCAGATTCCAGTTTTTTTAGTTTGGCCTTCTCTGACTTAACCCTAATTTAAACTTGCTGACTTAACCCTAACTTAAACTTGCACCCATACCTGCACCCCCTACCTGCTCCCCTTGATATGGATTTCTCTGTAGCACTAACCACTAAAATCCCACCCAACTCATTCATGCTCTTTCTTGTCTGTCTCTGTGTGCATGAGGATTTCCATCTGGTTGCTCATTCCTGGAGCCCCAGCAGCCGGATCACACTATTGAGGGACTAGCATGTGCTGGGTGGTGGTGGGACACAATGGGCAAAACCTGGAGTGGCCCCTGCTGTCACGGAGCTTGTGGTCTAACTTGGAAGAGCAGCAGAATCAAGAGTGAGACAGAGCGTGTGTGTGTGTGTGAGAGTGGGCAGCACGAGACATAAGCTTAAACAAAAGCACAAAGGTGTCTGGGGAGAAGGATGGTGAAGGGATGCAGTGGGAGATGAGGTGGAAGAGATGGAGCAGGCTGGATGCTGAAGGGACTTGAGTGCCTGTGAAGGAGTTTATTCTGCAGGCAGAGGGGATATCAGAGGAATCTGGAAAACAAAGTAACCCAATCTGACCTTTGATTCAGAAGGACCACTTGACCAAAGAGCAAAGGGCAGACGTGAAGAGTAAAGCGCAGATGTGAAGGAAGCGGGGCCAGGTAAGGACACACCCTTATACCCTGAGACTGACTGCTGTTCACTTCCTCTGCCTTTGTCTCTTCATCCCATTTTCCCCAACCTGTCTTTTTTGCCAGATTTCTATCAGCCTCTGCTACTCTCTCCTCTCACTGCCCTCCCTCTGCTGTACTGTAATTCCCATCGTTGTGTGTTTTTAACTTTTTATTTGAGGTAAATTAAAAACACACACACATTCTTTATATACATTTTTAATTCTTTTACCTTATAGGTTATTACAAAATATTGAGTATAATTCCCTGTGCTATACAGTAAGTCCTTGTTGGTTATCTATTTTATACATAGTAGTGTATATCTGTTAATCCCCAACTCCTAATTTATCCTTCTCCGCCTTTCCTCTTTGGCAACCATAAGTTTGTTTTGTATGTCTGCGGTTCTATTTCTGTTTTGTAAATGAGTTCATTTATATCATTTTTTTTTAGATTCCACATACAAGTGATATTATTTGATATTTGTCTTTGGCTTACTTCACTCAGTATGATAATCTCTAGGTCCATCCAAGTTGCTGCAAGTGGCATTATTTCATTCTTTCTTTTTTTTAAAAATAAATTTATGTATGTATGTATGTATATATTGGCTGCGTTGGGTCTTTGTTGCTGTGTGTGGGCTTTCTGTACTTGCGGCAAGTAAGAGCAGGGGCTACTCTTCGTTGTGGTGCAGGGGTTACTCTTCACATTGTGGTGGCTTCTCTTATTGTGGAGCATGGGCTCTAAGCACATGGGCTTCAGTAGTCGTGGCACGTGGGCTCAATAGTTATGGCTTGAAGGCTCTAGAGTGCAGGCTCAGTAGTTGAGGCACGCAGGCTTAGTTGCTCTGCAGCACATGGGATCTTCCTGGACCAGGGATCAAACCTGTGTCCCCTGCATTGGTAGGCGGATTCTTAACCACTGCGCCACCAGGGGCAGTCCCTCATTCTTTTTTATATGAAAAATTGAGTAGTATTCTACTGTGATATATATATATATATATATGTCATATCTTCTTTATCCATTCATCTGTTGATGGACATTTAGGTTGTTTCCATAAAAACATACAAATAGTTTAAAAAATACTACAGAGAGGGCCCGTGTACCTTTCACCCAGCTTCTGCCACTGTTGAAGTTTTTTTATCTTTAGAAAGATCTGAGACCTCACAATGAAAATAGATTTTCTTTGAAACACTGACTTTTAGAAAAATCCTGACCCAAATAACTCTGACAATTTAAAGAACCCACCATACATAAGTTACCATGGACCTTCCACTTTTAAAAACAGAAAACAGGTTCCAGGGTATATGAAGGAAGGACACCCTGCTGTATCTCTCCTACTGAAAGCAGGTAATTTGCCTCAACAGCATGCCTGGAGCAGCTAGTGAGGATGCAGAGACGTAAATAAGAGCAGGGAGACTGAGAAAGAAGACCACAAAACTGGTGGTAAGTTTATCACTTTTTATTTCTAGTCTCCCTGATGTGAGTGCAGTACAGTCCAGAACCCAGAAGTGGGCATTAGCTCCAAGAGAAGCCCTCTACACTGGCTCAAGAAGCAGGAAGGGGGCTGCCAATGTTTAGAGACAGTACAGAAACCCCTTATTTATCCTCTTTTTCTTAAAATTTTTTTCTCAGTTCTCTTGTGCCCCAGACCTCAAAAAATCCTGTGGCAGCAATGGGAGATGGCAGGAAATTAGAACGGGAAGGTAGGGAAACTTCCTCTCCAATCAGAGGAGCTGAGAATGCCAGCTGGCGGGGTGAGCCCCACTGCTACTGTTGTCTTTCTGGCCTCTGCTCAGCACTGAGATAGGCACAGTCAAGTCAAGTGTTCCAGAGCACAGGGCAAACAGAGCCCCAGGGTGCTGGCTAGAGGGCTGGAGAGCAGAGTCCCAGGGACCCAGAACTATTGAGGCTATTATGATAAGGCAGGAGCTTGGGGAAACAACCCCTTAAAGTTGTTTATGAACTCTTGGGCTTACCCCTGAGCTGCACATGTATGAATCTGACCCTAAATAGATTCTAGAGACTTGGAGCAGTAAAATATGGGACAGATGACTGTCTAAGTCCCAGACTGGCTACTAGATGGTACATATACCAGACAGATCCAATAGCACTTCTTGAAGACTCAACATTGAAACTACAATCCACAGAAATCTTGGGGAACTGAGGACTTGTGGTCTGAACCCTACTGGGTTCATTACTTCCTAAAACAAAAATAACAATATCTGCCATAAGATTTAACAAACAACCAAAGTCTCAAGACATAATATTCAAAATGTCTAGGATACAATCCACATTTATTCACCATACCAAAAAACCAGGGTAATCTCAATAGCATTGCTGGGATGCCACAGACATTGCAATTATCTGACCAAGACTCTAAAGACTTTTATTTTCCAACAAGTAAGAGAGAAGAAATACTCCTGAAATATACAGAAAGTTTCAGCAAAGAAACAGAAGATATGAAGAAAAATCAAGTGGCAATATTAGAAATGAAAAAATTCAACAAATAAAATAAAAAATTATTGGATGGGCTCAGTAACAGAATGAAGATAATAGAGGATTCAGTAAATTTATAAGTAGATCAATGGAAGTTATCCAATCTGAATAATTGACAGAGAAAACATCAGAAAAGAAAATGAACAGAACTGTAGGGACCTGTAGGACAATAACAAAAGGTCTAATCTTTATATCACCCAAGTCCCTTTAGGAGAGGAGAAAAATGTGCAGTAGAAAAATCTTTAAAGAAATAATAGCTGAAAGGCTGCTTTACTATTAGAAGGCAATCAATGTAATACATTATATTAGCAGTTTAGATAAGAGAAACAACTCAATCATATCAGTTGATGTAGCTAGTACATTTGGAAAAAACTTAACAACTATTCATGATAAAACTCTCAGCAAACTAGGAACAGAAAGGTATTTCCTTCACCAGACAAAGAACAGCAACAAAAACCCATTCTCCATAACGGTCAAGGACGGGAAAGCTTTCCCCCTAAGATCAAGAACAAGGCAAGGATGTTCCCTTTCACCACTCTTATTTAAACTTTTACTAGAAGTCTTAGCTAGTACAATAAATAGGAATAAGTGAAGAATAAGAGTAAATCAAGAAAAATAAACAAAAGGCATACACTGGAAAGGCAACAACATAATTGCATAGAAAATTTCAAGGAATACACACACAGACACACATTTTTGGACAAATAATTGAGTTTAGTAAGATTGCAGGATATAAGGACAACACGCAAAAATCAATTATATTTTTATATACTAGCAATGAACAATTACAAATTGAACTTAAAAAAATATAATTTATAGATGTTCAATCCCTCCCCAGATATATATCTGGGGATCTGATATGATAAAAACTACAAAATGTTCATGACAGAACTCAAAGAAGGCCTAAATAAATGGAAAATATGGCTACACTGATTTCATGTATTGGAAGACATAACATGGTTAACATTGATTTATAGATTTAACATAATTCCAATAGAAATTCCAGCAGGAAATTTTATAGACAGAGGTAACCCAATCTTCAAGCTTATATGGAAAGGCAAAACAATAGGATACTCGAAACGCCTTTGAAAAAGAATAAAGTTGGAAGAATCATGCTGATTTCAAGACTCACTACAAAGCTACAGTAATCAAGATGGTGTAGTATTGGCAGAAGAATGGCCATATTGACCAATGGAGCCGAACCGGCATCCATAAATGGTTTTCTACAGATACGCTCAGTTGGTTTGTGACAAATGGGCAAAGGTGATTCAAAGGAGGAAGGATAATCTTCTAAAAAAAATGGTTTGAACAATTGGTCATCTACTGATGTATGCATAAAAATGAACCTTACCCTAAATCTCACATTATACAAAAACCAACTCGAAATGAGCCGGAGATCTAAATGAAAACATAAAAGTGCAGAAATTTTAAGAGTTCACATAGGAGAAAATCTTCATGACCTGGTTATGCCAAGGTTCTTAGACACGTCACCCAAAGTATGGTCCATAAAAGAAAAGAAATGATGAATTGGACTTCATCAAAATGAAAAACTTCTGCTCTGCCAAGGGTACTGCTAGGAGAGTGAAAAGTCAAACACAGACTGGGAGAAAATATTTGCAAATCACGTATCTGACAAAGGATTTATACTCTGAATATATAACAAACTCTCAAAACTAAACTATAAAAAAAAAAGCAACCTAATTTTGCTGAGAAAAAGGCTTGAACAGACATTTCACCAGAAAAAAATATACAGATGGAAAACAATAACATGAAAAAAATTCAGCATCATTAGTCACTAGGGAAATGAAAACTAAAATGATGAGGAAATACCATTCTAAACCTACTACGATGGCTAAATATTTTTTAAAAAGCCAAGTGCTGGTGAGGATGTGGATCAGCTAGGACTCTTACATGTTTCGGGTGGAAATGCAAAATGGTACTGCACTCTGCAAAACAGTTTGGTAATTTCTTTTGAAGTTAAACATACCTACCATTTGAACCAGCAATCCCTCCCCTGTGTTTACCCTAGAAAAATTAAAACTATATTCACAAAACCCCTGTTCTCAATTGTATCACAATTCTAGTCATAACTGCAAAAAACTGGAAACAGTTGAATGCCCCCCACAGATGAATGCCTAAACAGTCCCTAGTCCATCTATACAATGGGTACCACTCAGCAAAACACAGGAGCAAACTATGGACATGCACAACAGCTGAGATGAATCTCAAAATAATTATGCTGAGGGAAAAAGAAGCCTGTTTAAAAAGATTAGGTTCTGTGTGACTCCATGTATATGCCGTTCTCGAAAGAGACAAAACCAAAGTGATAAAAAACGGAGCAGGGGCTGCCAGTGGCCAGGGCTGGGGAAGGCAAGGCAGTAACAGAGCGGGAGGGATGCTTGGGGGTGATGCGACAGTTCTGCGTTCTGAGAGCATCAGAAATAACACAAGTCTACACACATGTTCCAATTCTTAGAACTGTACACAAAAAGTCATTTTCCTATATTTTCCCTTAAAAAATAAAATTAAAGAAAAAAGAAGAGAGCTGACAACTCTTGCTTCCAACTGAAAGCTAACCAGATATCAATGGCAAGGTGAGTACTAGTTGCAAAGAGGGCAACCACAGACAAGATCTTCTGCTACTCTCTGAGCATCTCTACACACTGTTCACGCCATCTGCCGAGCATCTACATCACAACTTCTAATGTTCATGATCACTCTGGAAGGTGAGTTAGTCTCAACGTATAGAAAAAACCCGAGGCTTAAGGGAAATAAAATACTTTCCCCTACGTCTCTTGCCAGTAAATGTTGAGTCTGGACTTGACCCCAGCCCTTGTTGCCAATCTCATTATAAATCTACTTCTCCAACATGACTGTTCACTGAAATTAAGAAAAGCAGTGAAAGCTATCAGGGAGATATTAGAATAGCTCTTTGATTCACATATATCACAAATATTGTCTAAGCATATTTTATTCTAAACCCCGAGTTTGTTTGAAATTCTGAGAGGTTCACGGAAATTTAAAAACTACTCCCATTTTATCAGAATCCTCCAATAGGCGGTTCTTAATTTTCAACAGGATTGAATATTACCTCCAAACATGCAAATGTAGAGTGATTCATATTTTTCCCTAAGTGAATGAAGGAATCATTGTGATTTACACTACTGGACCAAGTTTTGCTAATTTCACAAGGAGGAATTTATACATATGAAGCCAAGAGTAATCGTTTAAAACGTCTCTCCTTTTACACACATGGCTCTCCTGAGCAGTTGTAATTGGTTCTCCCTACTTCTTCTCTTTACCCCACAACAGAAAAAAGAAATTTCAAACATATGCAAAGTAAATCCATTTTAGAGACCAAAACTAAACATTAATTTTTATTTCATTATGATTATAACTGAATAACTATCTCAGAACATTCTAAATATGGACTATCCATATTTTTCATGTAGTGATGATAACTACTCTAAAAGCTTGAGGATGAATTTGCCTCCTTGCTTGTGAATAATTTTCAAATATTTTACTGGCTATTAGGTGTTTTTTTTCTCCAAAAACTTTGGCCTAAAGTATTTTTGTCTCAGCTAAGACAAAGACAAGAAGCTAAGGTCTTCAATAAAAGTTTTCCTTGAATGTTCTCTAATTTCTGCTTTACTGAATATATGTTCTTTAAAAAATCGCGACTGATAGAGTTTGACTCAATATCTATACGTTTTAATGCAAAGTAAAGCCTAGTGAACGCCTTCTGCTCTTTTACTGTAGAGAGTTGGGTGATCTATTCCATTTCCCAAAGGAAGTCAAGAGTAACAAAAGTAATTTCATCATCCACATCTTCTTTTACTTTTTAAGAAGTCCAAGTGCTACCCTTGTCAGGTAAGAGAAACCTTATCTTTTGTCACTGGGTTGGGGACAGTTATGCCCAAGAGGGTGGTTGGCGGGGGCCTGGAGGAGGCCTACCTTCCAGCAGGTCTCTGGCCAGACCAGGTTCTGCCCCCGTGGACCGAACAAAGTCTGACAGGACTGCGTCCATATCAAGAGTCATAGGATCGTGTAGAAGGGCCGCCCAACACTCAGCCGAGGTGGGGTTTGGAAGCAGGCTAGAAACCATCCATCTGCAGAGAGAACAGAGAGGCAAACGTGATGGAGAGAAGAAACCGGTTCTGCCTGCTGTGACATATACTTGAGCCAGTGTGGGACACTGCCTGATTATTCATGTGTGACAGTAAATAAGAAAAGTCAGACTGAAATATCATCCCTCTGTAGGTGACACAGGAAAGAGGGGACATTCCCAACTCAGGGCTTCCCACCTTGCGTTCTGTCAATTCCAGTGACAACCGATTGAAAAGAAGATAGACTAGGTTGGTCTAAAAAAAATCAAACACCTGATCTTAATAAATCTTAGAGAGATTCATCTGGAGTTGCTAAATTTCTAATCCTCTTCCAAGTTATGCAGACGTGTAACATTTCCACGAATGTAATTGCGTTGCGGCTATATCCTACCTACGCCTTAATCAGTGACCCATCCCTGAACCCACCTCAGCCCTCACCCCTCACTTGGCTCTTAGGAAAGACTGCACGTCAGAGTTGACAGAAACGCTACACTTGCTGAAGAGAATAAACCATTCGCCATCTTTCCTAGAGTTATACTCACAACAGCAATCCAACAGAACTCACAAAGCTCTCAGATTTCCTAGGCCGAATAATTCCAGCTAGGAGGATAAAATGGCACCCTGCAGCTTGACCACAGGCCAATTGTGCCAGCCAGTTGCTGGGGAAAAACAACCAGCACACAGCATGTGACGGTGACTCTCACCAGTGAACCAGGGCCACCAGTGCTAACACGGTCATGCCTGATAAAGCACAAATGCATCCTCTGTCTC
Source organism: Hippopotamus amphibius kiboko (assembly GCF_030028045.1). Lineage (NCBI taxonomy): Eukaryota > Metazoa > Chordata > Mammalia > Artiodactyla > Hippopotamidae > Hippopotamus > Hippopotamus amphibius. The sequence continues at coordinate 218,508,413 of NC_080187.1, forward strand.
CATCAATAAGGGGTGGGAAAATTGCAGTCCACCACTTGATTTTGTGAATAAAGTTGTATTGGAACCAGTCATACCCACTCATTGTCCTACTGTCTGCGGTCGCTTTTGCATGTGACTGAGTCGAGCAGTTAAAACAGAAACCATAAGGCCCACAAAACCAAACGTACTGGACTTTCCTGGCAGTTCAGTGGTCCATTCCACTGCAGAGGGCACGGGTTCAATCCCTGGTTGGCGAACTAAGATCCCACATGCTGTGCAGTGTGGCCATAAACAAATAAATAAATAAAACAAAAAGATCAAACTTGAAAAAGAAAAAATCAAACATATGGACTATTTGGACCTTCATAGAAAGTTTGCTGAGTATCAAGGATGGAAAATGTTATCCTAGCGAGCATGGAATTAATTTTACATGTTGTGGGGTGAGTGTAAACCCCATGCTATGGATGAGTGTCCCTTGCTCCTCTTTTCAAGATAAGCTCTCTGATGGGCTCTGCTCAGAGCACTAGGTCTAGGCTGACGGCTGCTGCTTTAGAGCCAGAAATGTTGGCCTAATCCCAGCTCCAGCTCTGCCCCTGTGAAGAGCTGTGACATGCTGTATAACCTCTCTGAGTGCACTGGAGCATTTGTGAGACTTTGGGAAATAAGCTCATCGAAGGTGCCAGGACGGAGGAACGAGACAGTGGGGTCTGTGACCTCCGAGACATTCACTGTTACTACAGCAGCTTGCACATGGCTCCGACTGGGGTGTGATTTTGGGTTGGTGTGCCTCGAAAATAAGAAAATGATTTGACCTAATGTATATGGTTCCAATTAGGAGATTGCTGTCTTCCTTCTCTCCATGTACCAGGGCCTCGGCCAGGAGAGCCTCTTCTTTGGTCACTGCCACCTGGGGGACAAAGCAGAAGATAAGAGCGTGTTACTCTCCCGACAGTCAGACAGAGGCTGAGGCTTTGCTTCATGTCTCAGGAGGTGCACCTGGGGCTTGGCCGACTGTCTGCATCGAGCCTGCTGCCTCCCTGGGCCCTGTGGGCACCCGCCTACTGGGTAGCCATCACCTCCCATGTCTGGGGGCTTCCTCCTTGTGGCAAGTCCTTATGTTTCAGTGAGGATCCCTTTCCCATTACGGAGCTGTTTCCAAACTTCATGGTAAGCACCCCATCAATACACTGAATCTTGCATGTTTTGTATTGTTGTAACACATACATAGCGTGAAATTGACCATTTTAACCATTTTAAGTGCACAGTTCAGTGGTGTTAAGTACATTCCGCATTATTCTGCATCCATCATCACCCACCATCACCTCCAGAACTTTTTCATCTTCCCCAATGAAAACTGTCCCCATTAAACAGCTCCCATTTCCCCCCTCCCCCAGCACCCGGAAATCACCACTCTACTTTCTGTTTCTGAATCTGATGGCTCCAGGAGCCTCCTATCATTGAATCACATGATACTTGTCCTTTGGTGACTTGTTTATTTTGCTCGGCATGGTGTCTTCAAGATGCATCTGTGTTGTAGCAGGTGTTGGGATTTCTTTCCTTTTTAAGGCTCATCTGAATTCAGGATGCTGTCACAAAAAGCTACAGAATGGATGGCTCAAACAAGGGGGATTCATTTCTCACAGTTCTGGAGGCTGGCAAGTCTGAGATCAAGGTGCCGGCAGCCCCAGCATCTGGTGAGAGCCCACATCCTGGCTTGCAGATGTCACTTTCTCCCTGGGTTCCCACATGGCAGAATAAGCAAGTGCTCTGGTGTCTTCTCAAAAGGGCACTAATAGCATCATGGGGGCTCCATCCTCATGACCTCATCTAAACCCAATCACCTCCTGCAGGCCCTACCTCCTAATACCATCACATTAGGGGTTAGGCATTCAACATATGAATTCTGGGAGGACACAGCACACAGGCCACAACAAGGCAGAATAATATTCCACTGTGTGGATGGATCACACCTTGCTTCACCATTCATCCATAGCTGGACACTTGGTTGTTTCCATCTTTTGCCTGTTGCGTGTAACTCAACCTAAATCATTTCTACACTTATACCAGGTCGCGATGCTGGGACCGAGACCGGCTTTCACCAGTGCTGCTGTGCAGATTCAGGCCCACATCTCCTCCTCCGTGCCTTGTCCTCTACACAGACAGAAATTAAAGGGTGGGCTTCAAATGAACTTTTTGCCACATTCATGTACAAACATTTGTGCGGCAAGAGACTAATGTGCATGTCCCCTTGACGTTTCTTAAATCTAATGCCACCACCGCCACTGAGGCCACACATTCACATACTGTGATGACATGGGAGGGCCCAGGCCAGTGGGGACACGGGCTCCCAGCTACCTTGGTCATCCTCACCCCCGCTGCCCCACGCAGCCCTGCAGAGAGCAATGCTGGGCCCCTCCTCCTGCACTCCTGGCCTGTTCCAGCCCTGTGAGGACCAGGGTAGCCATGTCCTAGCTCTGCATCTTTCCCTCAGACAGAAATCTGAAGGTCTTGCCTACTGCCCTCGGGACAGGGGTTTGCCAAGCTGTTCCTGCTGTGGCTTTGTCTTAGGAGAGGTGGTGCAGTCCAGGGATGCGGCTTGGCCCTGGAATCAGTCTCTCAGTGCCAAAATGGCTCCACCACCACTGTCTGTGTGGCCTCAGGTACACTGTTTAAGTTTCCTCATTCATGGGTTAGAATAACAGTACCTCTTAGCTGATTCAAAGTTTTAAGGAGTTAGTGCATGAAACACACTGGCCCACAGCACATGCTCAGTAAATGTGAGCTATTACCAACCCGTGATGATAAGGACCGCCCTCGCCTGCCCAGGTCTCCACCAGGGAGCAGAACTGCTGCCTCTGAAAGCGCTGAAGAGCTAGCCTGGATGACAGAGCGGTGCATGGATGCCGTGTTCTCTCTGTCCTCGCCCAGTCTTGCTGGACATGCCAGCAAGCCCGCTAATTGACTACACACAGATGTGGACCCAGACAGGCAGGTGCCTGTTCCTGAGAGCACTGGAGGCACCGTGTACCCCCACTCCACCCCAATACTACTGCTCAGACGCAGGCGGGATGATCAGCACCCTTTATCCATTTCATCTTGGTTTTCAAATTTATTTGAAAGGCACTGGACAATGAATAACATCCTTCCCATGGGTGTAAATCCTCTCTATAGCTAAGTGAGGAATATAACTACGATCTGCCAAGGGCCCAGGATGACACTGCGTGTACTAAGGGCTTTATAGGTGGTTAACTCTCATTCAGACAACAACTCTGCAAGGCAGGTGGCTCTGTTCCATTTCACTGAAGATCAGAGAGCCCAGCAGCAGAGTAACAATTGCCACAAAGACCCACTTAGACCTAAGGTCGCCATTCACCAAGCTTTTATAATGGTACGGGATCTTCAAACGGTCTCATGTCCAAATGTCTGGTGCTTTTGAAACACAGTACGTGCATCGATGTACGATCAGAAGTAAAACACTTTCTGAGTACACACTCAATCATGCCTTTTAATGATTTTTCTCCCAGGATGGAAAGATGGAAGAAAAGTATCTCCTAAAATTTATATTTTTGGTAATAGTACTGAGTGTAGGATCTACTGAGGTTTTCTATTGTGCGCATGGAAATGGCATATTAATAAGTGAAATCTCTAATTCTTTAACAGTTCTTAATATGAGAACAGATGTACATCACACTCAAGGCTCATGACCCCAAAGAGTTACAGAATGTTTTTTCCATGCTGCTTCCCACCTTGAACTCATATTAAAGACAAGACAAGTCTTAGGGAATCCACAAGGAATAATAATCACTAATTTTGAAGATAGTACGTGAACAACAAAGTAAATTTTTAAGGCCATGAGACATGGTGGTACTCATTGTGACTTGCAGAGAACACCAACATCCGTGCAACTGTGGAAGGTGCCCACACTGAGGAGTGACCACCTTCCAAGGGCACTTGGATGTCAGAGCATAATTACATCCTTGCAAATCTCCAGCAGAGCTTCCCTGCACAAGTCAAGCCTCCAGCATTGGAATGCTTGCAAGACTCCCTCACTTTGAAGGATTTATGCTTTTTGCTCCAGGCTCACAAATCTAGTTGTTACACAGGCATAAAATATAAGCCTGAACCAGGCTAAAGTGCCATCAACAAGAGTTTAAAAAGATCCAAACAACTCACTAATCAGGTTTATACTTCTACTATTGACTTCATTCATTTTATTCAGGTCTTCTTCTGGGAAAAGATGTACTTGCTATCGTGTTAGAAGAGTCTAAAAAAAGGCTAAATGGTCAGGCTCCTTCCATAGCCTCATAACAGGAGAGGAACACTCCGAGCATGTGTGTAGGTCCTGGGCTGCTACCGCTGATCCACTTGCCTCCTTCTCTCTCTGTGAGGGTTGTCCTGGAAGGCAGGGTCCCTATTTTTTGTGTTAACATCGCCATGAGCTGGAGCATATCCGATGTTAAATAAATCTGCTGCGTGAACAAACAAAATAAAAACATTAAATCCAAGTTCCTACTCCATTCTGATGGGTAGGAATGAAAATAATCATAACTGAACTCAGACTGCTATAAATACTACCACATGATTTATAAGCAAAGTCATCAGAATACTAGAAAGGGGTAGTTCCTTCTGCCTGGCAGAATGAAAAAGGCCAAACGTAAGATGAGTTTTTGAGGAGGATTTAGGAAGGCTGAAAAGAAGCAGTCCAGGCAGAGCACCGGCCAAAAGACAACGACACACGTATATGTCCCAGATCCAGGGATACCAGGAGCAGGAGAGCTGTAGGTATGGTGACTGCAGGTAGAGGTCAGGGTGAGGCCAGTGGGAAACCGCTGGGAGTTTCTGAGTAGAGAGTGGACATGTGCTGTGCTAGGAAAACACAGACACAAACATTTGGTAACAGAGTGAAAAATGGATCAAGAGTGTAGAAAGAAATGGGAAGGTACTCATTCATTTCTTAGTTTATCGGGTCACAGTGGAAAACCTTGAGTTTTGGAGATTGACAACACTCCCTAGTACCAGGGGATGAATCAAAATGGGTCAAAGCCAGTCGCTAGTAATCTCTCCCCCTTAACCTGGGATTCACCAATCTAGATGCAGCCACACTGAACAATTCAGGTGTATGTGATGGAGACAGGCGTCAACCAGGTTGAGTTTATGGGAAAGCTTTTGTTTCCCTGATAGAAGGGATCAGGCTTAACTGATACAGTCCTTTCCTATTTGCCTTTGCTCCTCCTTTCTGCCTTAAGCAAGGAAATACCATCTCCAAGTACACTCGCTGTATTGGGTCTATGAGGTAGAAAGCCAGAGGGCAAGACCTTGATGGTATCACTGAACATTTACCCAGGCCCTAGACCTCACCCCTCTGGACTTCCCATCATTCTTCTCATATAAATACCTATTTGTTCAAGCCAAATAAGTCAAATACTTGGTGATTTATAGCTGAACTTATTCCTAGTTGCTACATGAAGAGAGAATAATTCAGACATCAAAATTAAAAAGAAGCAACAGAAAAGAGAAAGTCATAGGCCAATGTCATTTATAAACATAGATGAAAACTGTAGATGACTAGCAACTGAATCCAACTGTAGAAAAAAGACATAAAAAGACAAAGAAGGGCCCTGGAGTCCCAGCCCCACTGGGGGTCTTTGATAATGGAGATAAGGGTACAGGGAGATTCAGGTGGCAGGAAGGCAGTCCTGGGGATTTGTGGAGTTGTCATCCCTGAAATGCTCACCCCAGACTCATGAGAGAGAAGAAAATTACCCTCTTAATAAATCCCCTATTATTTCTTCTCTCTGTTACTAACAGCCAAACATGATTCCAATGCTAATATGCTATATTAACACTTTCCAGAAGAAGAACCATATGATCATCTCAAAAGATGCCAAAAAGCTCACATCATTCCTCAAAACAAACCAGAAATAGAAGAAAACTTCCTTTACTTATTAAAGGGTATTCCAAACTTATAACAATTTTCCTACCTAATAATGCAAACTTTAGAAGCAATGCCATCAAAGTTCAGAACAAGCCCAAGACCAAGTCTTAGAACAAACAAGAATATTTTAAATGGCTGGAACAAGACCAACATACAAAAATCAACACCTTTTTTTACATACCAACATTAGCCAATTAAGCATTTAAAAAGGTCCATTTCATTTAAAAAATTTCTATAATTAACTAGGGATCACACAACAAACATGAGAGAAACTATATTTTTGGAGACAGGAAACAACCTTTACTGAAGGAGATAAAGAAAAATAAATGGATGGGAAGACTATATTTTTAGGATTCTAATTCTTACAATAAATTGAATGCAGTCACAACAGAATTGTTATGGAATTTGACAGTTTCAGAAACTTAGAAGAATAAAGAAGCAAGAAATTCCAAAGCACTTTTGGTAAAGATCAAAGTGGATGCAGAAGTCTGTTCCACCGCATGTCAAACATAAAAGTACTATGATTAAAGTAGTGGAAAGGGGCAGACAGAGAGACCAATGAGAGAGAATGGAAGATGTGTGTGTGTGGTGTGTGCATGTGTGTGTGTGCATGTGTGATAGAGAGAGAGAGACAGAGAAGAAGGAGGAGGAGGGGAAGTGGAGGAAGGAGCAGAAGAAGGAGAAAGGGAAAAGGAGGAAGAGGAGGAGAAGGAGGGGGAGGAGAAGGAGGGGGAAGGGGAGGGGGAGGAGGGAAAGGAAAGAGGTGAGGAGGAGAGGTGAAGTGAGGTGAGGGAGGGAGGAAGAGAGAGCTCTCCATGCCACCCACTCTGGGCTGACACATGGCAAAAAATAAAACTGTACTCTGTTAAAGCACTAGGATTTGGGGAATGTTTGTCGTAGCATTTAGCCTGCCCTGCCTCATACAGAAAGCCTTCTTAAGATACAAAAAGCAAAAGCCCATCATAGAAAAATTTGATAAAATGAATAACAGCAAAAATGCCAAATCAATAAACAAACGTCTGAATGACAAAAAAAAAATCCCGTAACATCTTCAAAGTTAGGTAGAACAGGAGAAAATTTTGGAAAATATATAATGAACAAGGCATTGACATTCAGAATAGATAATGAACATGTCCGAATAACTCAAGACACGTGGAATAAGAAAAAGTTGGCAAATTATATGAACGTGCAGTTTACAGGAAGCCCACGTGACAAATCAGTATATGGAAAGATAATCGACCTTAGTAATAATGAGGGGAACACAAAGGAAACTATACGATAACCATTAACCGTGCCCACCCAACCCCTACCCCCACCAGACTGGCGCCTCAAAAAATTAAGTTTGAAAAGATCAGCTCTAGTGAGGGGAAATGGGTCCTTTTTTCCACCACTAGGGGGAGTACATCAGGCTCATGTTGAGGTCAGTAGAGGGCATTTTGTTCAGTACCTAATTTTTTTAACGTGCTCTGTAATTCTGCCTCTCGGTATCGCCCGTAGAGTCCGCCTTGCTCAAGTGCACAAGGATGTGTGTATAAGGATGTTCCTTGCAGCACGGCTGGGAGTATCCAAAATGATCATTTGTCAAAGGGGAACGGCTGCATCAACTATGGCACCAGGACGTGACCTGTTCCAGAGGTGTCAGTATGGAAATTTCTCTAAGGCACATGAAAATATTCAGGCGTTATACAGCAATTAAAAGTACTGAAAGGACAAAGAATCTCATGTGTAGGAAAATGTCTGAAGGAGGCACAGCCCTCCTTTTAGTTTCTGGCCTCTGAGCGCTCTGCCCTTGTGCTCATATAATACACACTACTTGAAGCATCCTTTTCCACGGCAGCTATTCAATTAAATATGCGAGAAATGACAGGTGGGCTCAAGTACGGAAGCAGAAGAGAAAGGGAAGGCTCAGACTGGTCAGGCAGTGATGGGAGTCGGAGAAGCAAAGGAGAAAGTCTGGGCAGATTGGACCTGTGCTGCCATTCTCTGTAAGAATGACCTTTGGACAGTCACTAAAGCCCCTTGAATCTATTTCCTCATCTAAACAAGGGGGGATATACCACATCTTTCTTAGAATTTTGTTAAGATAAACTAAACTTAAATAAAAGCATTATCCCTCCCTCCCCTCCCTCCCTATCTTCCTTCTCTACTTCTACCTACATACCTGCCTACTTACCTATCTACCTACCTACCTGTCTACTTTTCATTTTCAATACCTCTTTTTCTGTTTGGCTATCTATCTGATTATATGTTTATCTATCTCACTATATATTCATATAAATATCTTTCTCACTGTCAGTCTACCTCTCTTTTTCCTGATTTTCTGTCTGTCTGTCTTGCTACTATCTGTCTACCTGACTGTTTATCTAATCTAGTAACTGTCTGTTCATCCACTGGTCTCTATGTCTGTCTGTCTTCCCACCCATTTGTCTATCTACATATATATGTCTGTCGATGTATTCATCTGATTGTTTGTCTTTATCTGTCTGTCAGTCTGAATGTCTGTCTGTCTATCCATCTACTTTTATCTTTGTCCCTCCCTCTACATTTTTGTGTCTGTTTTACTGTCTAATGACTGTCTACCTTTCTGTCAATCTAATTTTTCTCTATCAATCAATCTATTTATCTGTCTCTGTCCTGACATAGTGATTGACACAGACTAGAGCCTCACTAACTGATAGTTTATCTTCCCCCTTTCATTTCCCTTCATGTCTTTATTTATCCATTTCTATAATTAACTGCTGTTAACTGTGTTATGTACCAAGGATACAATCCAAAATCGGGCCTGGGCTCTTCCTTCAAAGAGTATTCAGCCTGGTGGCCAAAAAGAACAAATTAAAGGAGCAGTGACATTATGTGGTACTTAGTGCTACAGAGAGACAAGCCTGTACATTGCTGGCATGAGTGACAGAATTATTGGGGCTGAAGAAGTTATCTCTCATCTGCAAACCACAGAAGAAGTAGGAATTTTGCATGTAAAGAGGCTGAGAGCTAGTCTCCATGTGAGTGTGGGGGGGGGAAGTATGGACAGAGCCAGAAAGATAGAACAGGATGTGCATACACCTGGAGATCAACAGAACAAGGACATATTCCAGAAACAAAATCATAGGAAGCTCACAGAATTCAGACAAAAGAGACCAATCATGACCTAAATAAATGGGGAGATGTACTGTTTGCATGGATTGTAAGGTACAATACAGTTAAGATGTCAATTATCCTCAAATCACCTATGAATTTAATGCAATCCCATTCAACATCCCAGCAGGATTCTGTGTAGACATGGACAAGCTGATTCTAAAACTTATAAGGAAGATGAAGGAAACAGATTAGCCAAAACAATTCTGAAAAAAGAAGAAAAGTTGGAGGACTCACGCTACCCGTTAAAAAATGCATTATAAACATACTATGGTCAAGACAGCGTGGTATTTGGAAAAAAGATAGATACACAGATCAATGGAACAGAATACAGACAACTGAGATTCTGACAAAGGTACAGAGGCAATCGATGGGAAGAGGACAGACTTTTCAAACAGCAGTCCTGGAACAAATGGACAATCATATCCAAAAGCAAAGAGACAAAAACACCTTGATCTAGACCTTGCACCACATATAAAAATTAACTCCAAATGGATTGCAGACCATGTGTGCATGTGTATTTAGGTGTTCACATGTTAGTTTGTGCATATGTTGAGGAGTATGTGTGTGTGAGCTTCTGTGTGTCAGTATATGTGTGTGTACTTGTGTTTATGTTCACTGTGGATGCATATACATGCATATACATGCGTGTGTGCCTAAGGATATGTGCATGTTTGCATAAGAGTGTCTGTGTGTGTGTGTGTGTGTGTGTGTGTGTTAAGGAGGAGGTGAGGAAAGCTGTCTAAGGACATTCAGATAGAAGTTCCAGTGAATTGGACATTTACCTTGGAGGTTTCCAGAATATTTATAGTACGCGAAACAAACAGCTTAGATGTGATAGCTCTTTTCCATTAAAAAAATACTTAAATTTTGGACTTCCCTGGTGGTTCAGTGGTTAAGAATCCACCTGCCAATGCAGGGGACATGGGTTCGATCCCTTGGCCGGGAAGATCCCACACACTGCAGAGCAACTAAGCCTGTGTGCCACAATTACTGAGCCTGCGCTCTAGAGCCCGAGAGCCACAACCACTGAAGCCCACGCACCTAGAGCCCGTGCTCTGCAGCAAGGGAAGCCACTGCAAAGAGAAGCCTGCGCACCGCAAGGAGAAGTAGCCCCCGCTCACCACAACTAGAGAAAGCCTGTGCACAGCAACAAAGACCCAAATACAGCCACTAAATAAATAAATAAATAAATAAATAAATAAATGTTTAAAAAATTAAATTTCAGAAGCACAGGAGTATTTCAGCTTTTTAATAGGCTCTTATTAGTTGAATATTCACATTAGTGACTGGAGTTTTATCTAAGTATCTATCTCTCCAACAGAATAAGTCAGTTTACCTAAACAAAGGAACAAACAAATAAAAAGGAAATAGACCTCCATCACCCTGGATGGCTCTGAACATCTTATGATAGCTAACATCGAGACAGGTAGATTTTTAAAGAACCTAACCAGCTTCTTGTACTTACCTGACAACTTTATGACCTGATTGTGTTAATCTACTAATTGTGTTCTTTGGATACCCAAGTTTCAATGTTAAGTCACTAAGAACACTTATCTTAAAATATAAATGCACACAGGCCTGCAAATAAACTGGCACAATCAATTTTGTGCCTGGCTCTCACTGCCTCACCTTTGAAATAAGGATAGCAGTTCCTGTCTTAGGTGGTTCTGGTGGTGATTACACAACACAGTGCCTCGCCCACAGTGGATACTAAAGACAGGTTATGTACGATTATTACTGTTGTAATTATCTATTCATTTGCTTGCAAATACATTCTTTTTTTTATTTTTTTATTTTTTACAATCAACTGCATATATTTAGAGTGTACAATTTGGTATCCCAGTCTCCCAATTCATTCCCCCTCCAACCCTCCCTGCTTTCCCCACTTGGTGTCCATATGTTTGTTCTCTACATCTGGGTCTCTATTTCTGCCTTGCAAACCGGTTGATTTATACCATTTTTCTATACTCCACATATGTGTTACTATACGATATTTGTTTTTCTCTTTCTGACTCACTTCACTCTGTATGACAGTCTCTAGGTCCATCCATATCTCTACAAATGTCCCAGTTCATTGCTTTTTACAGCTGAATAATATTCCATTGTATGTATGTACCATATCTTCTTTATCCATTCATCTGTTGATGGACATTTAGGTTGCTTCCATGTCCTGGCTATTGTAAATAGTGCTGCAATGAATACTGGAGTGCATGTGTCTTTTTGAATGATGGTGTTCTCTGGGTATATGCCCAGTAGTGGGATTGCTGGGTCATATGGTAGTTCTATTTTTAGTTTTTCAAGGAACCTCCACACTGTTCTCCATAGCAGCTGTATCAATTTACATTCCCACCAGCAGTGCAAGAGCACTCCCTTTTCTCCCCACCCTCTCCAGCATTTACTGCTTGTAGATTTTCTGATGATGGCCATTCTAACCAGTGTGAGGTGATACCTCGTAGCTTTGATTTGCATTTCTCTAATAATTAGTGACGTTGAGCAGCTTTCCATGTGCCTCTTGGCCATCTGTATGTCGTTGTTGGAGAAATGCCTGTTTAGGTCTTCTGCCCATGTTTTGACTGGGTTGCTTGTTTTTTTGATATTGAGCTGGATAAACGGTTTATATATTTTCGAGATTAATCCTTTGTCTGTTGATTCATTTGCATATATTCTCTCCCATTCTGAGGGTAGTCTTTTCATCTTGCTTATAGTTTCCTTTGCTATGCAGAAGCTTTGAAGTTTCATTAGGTCCCACTTATTTATTTTTGTTTTTATTTCCATTATTCTAGGGGGTGGATCAAAAAAGATCTTGCTGTGATTTACATGGAAGAGTGTTCTTCCCATGTTTTCCTCTAGGAGTTTTATACTGTCTGGCCTTACATTTAGGTCTTTAATCCATTTTGAGTTTAGTTTTGTGTATGGTGTTAGGGAGTGTTCTAATTTCATTCTTTTTTTTTTTTTTTTTTTTTTTTAAGTTATTTGTATTTATTATTTTTTTTTAATTATTTTATTTTTTTGGGGGTACACCAGGTTCAATCAACTGTTTTTATACACATATCCCCATATTCCCTCCCTTCCTTGACGCCCCCCCCCCCTCGATTCCCCCCCACCCTCCCTGCCCCAGTCCTCTAAGGCATCTTCCATCCTCGAGTTGGACTCCCTTTGTTATACAGCAACTTCCCACTGACTATTTTACAGTTGGTAGTATATATATGTCTGTGCTACTCTCCCGCTTCTTCTCAGTTTCCCCTTCACCCCCCGCACCCTCCCATACCTCGAGTTCTCCAGTCCATTCTCTGTATCTGCTTCCCTGTTCTTGTCACTGAGTTCATCAGTACCATTTTTAGATTCCGTATATGTGAGTTAGCATACAATATTTGTCTTTCTCTTTCTGACTTACTTCACTCTGTATGACAGATTGTAGTTCTATCCACCTCATTACATAAAGCTCCATCTCATCCCTTTTTATAGCTGAGTAATATTCCATTGTATATATATGCCACATCTTCTGTATCCATTCATTTGTTGATGGGCATTTCGGTTGCTTCCATGTCCTGGCTATTGTAAAGAGTGCTGCAATAAACATTATGGTACAAGTTTCTTTTGGGATTATGGTTTTCTTTGGGTATATGCCCAGGAGTGGGATTACTGGATCATATGGTAGTTCTATTTGTAGTTTTTTAAGGAACCTCCAAATTGTTTTCCATAGTGGCTGTACCAACTTACAGTCCCACCAACAGTGCAGGAGAGTTCCCTTTTCTCCACACCCTCTCCAACATTTGTTGTTTCCAGACTTTGTGATGATGGCCATTCTGATTGGTGTGAGGTGATACCTCATTGTGGCTTTGACTTGCATTTCTCTGATGATTAGTGAGGTTGAGCATCTTTTCATGTGTTTGTTGGCCATCTGTATGTCTTCTTTGGAGAAATGTCTATTTAGGTCTTCTGCCCATTTGTGGATTGGGTTATTTGCTTTTTTGGTATGAAGCTGCATGAGCTGCTTGTATATTTTGGAGGTTAATCCTTTGTCCGTTGTTTCATAGGCAATTATTTTTTCCCATTCTGAGGGTTGCCTTTTAGTCTTGTTTATGGTTTCTTTTGCTGTGCAAAAGCTTTTAAGTTTCATGAGGTCCCATTCGTTTATTCTTGATTTTATTTCCATGATTCTAGGAGGTGGGTCAAAAAGGATGTTGCTTTGATGGATGTCAAAGAGTGTTCTGCCTAAGTTTTCCTCTAGGAGTTTGATAGTGTCTGGCCTTACATGTAGGTCTTTAATCCATTTGGAGTTTATTTTTGTGTATGGTGTTAGGAAGTGTTCTAATTTCATTCTTTTACATGTAGCTGTCCAGTTTTCCCAGCACCACTTATTGAAGAGGCTGTCTTTTCTCCATTGTATATCCTTGCCTCCTTTGTCAGAGATTAGTTGACTGTAGTTTATCTCTGGGCTTTCTATCCTGTTCCATTGATCTATATTTCTGTTTTTGTGCCAGTACCATACTGTCTTGATCACTGTAGCCTTGTAGCATAGCCTGAAGTCAGGAAGCCTGATTCCACCAACTCCGTCTTTCCTTCTCAAGATTAATTTGGCTATTCGAGGTCTTTTGCGTTTCCATACAAAATGTAAAATTTCTTGTTCTAGTTCTGTGAAAAATGCCATTGGTAATTTGATCGGGATTGCATTGAATCTGTAAATTGCTTTCAGTAATATAGTCATTTTCACAATGTTGATTCTTCCAATCCAAGAACATGGTATGACCCTCCATCTGTTTGTGTCATCTTTGATTTCTTTCATGAGTGTCTTACAGTTTTCTGAGTACAGGTCTTTTACCTCCTTGGTTAGGTTTATTCCTAGGTATTTTATTCTTTTTGTAGCAATGGTGAATGGGATTGTTTCCTTAATGTCTCTTTCTGATCTTTCATTGTTAGTGTATAGAAAGGCAAGAGATTTCTGTGTGTTAATTTTGTATCTTGCAACTTTACCAAATTCATTGATTAGCTCAAGCAGTTTTCTGGTGGCATCTTTAGGATTTTCTATGTATAGTATCATGTCATCTGCAAACAGTGACAGTTTTACTTCTTTTCCAATTTGGATTCCTTTTATTTCTTTTTCTTCTCTGATTGCTGTGGCAAGGACTTCCAGAACTATGTTGAATAGTAGCGGTGAGAGTGGACATCCTTGTCTTGTTCCTGATCTTAGAGGGAATGCTTCCAGTTTTTCACCATTGAGAAGGATGTTTGTTGTGGGTTTGTCATATATAGCCTTTATTATGTTGAGGTAGGTTCCCACTCTGCCCACCTTCTGGAAAGTTTTTATCATAAATGGGTGTTGAATTTTGTCAAAAGCTTTTTCTGCATCTATTGAGATGATCACGTGGTTTTTATCCTTCCGTTTGTTAATATGGTGTATCACATTGATTTGCGTATATTGAAGAATCCTTGCATTCCAGGGATAAACCCCACTTGATCATGGTGTATGATCCTTTGAATGTGTTGTTGGATTCTGTTGGCTAGTATTTTGTTGTGGATTTTTGCATCTAGATTCATCAGTGATATTGGTCTGTAGTTTTCTTTTTTTGTAGTATCTTTGTCTGGTTTTGGTATCAGAGTGATTGTGGCTTCATAAAATGAGTTTGGGAGTGTTCCTTCCTCTGCAATTTTTTGGAAGAGTTTGAGAAGGATGGGTGTTAGTTCTTCTGTAAATGTTTGATAAAATTCACCTGTGAATCCATCTAGTCCTGGACTTTTGTTTATTGGGAGATTTTAAATCACAGTTTCAATTCCATTACTTGTGATTGGTCTGTTCATATTTTCTGTGTCTTCCTGATTCACTCTCGGAAGGTTATACCTTTCTAAGAATCTGTCCATTTCATCCAGGTTGTCCATTTTATTGGCATATAGTTGCTTGTAGTAATCTCTTATGGTGCTTTTTATTTCTGCAGTGTCCATTGTAACTTCTCCTGTTTCATTTCTAATTTTACTGATTTGAGTCCTCTCCTTTTTCTTGATGAGTCTTGCTAGAGGTTTATCGATTTTAGTTATCTTCTCAAAGAACCAGCTTTTAGTTTTATTGAGTTTTGCTATTGTTTTCTTTGTCTCTATTTCATTTATTTCTGCTCTGATCGTTATGATTTCTGTCTACTAACTTTGGGTTTTGTTTGCTCTTCTTTCTCTAGTTTCTTTAGGTGTAAGGTTAGATGGTTTATTTGGGATTTTTCTTATTTCTTGAGGTAGGATTGTAATGCTATAAACTTCCCTCTTAGAACTGCCTTTGCTGCATCCCATAGGTTTTGGATCGTTGTGTTTTCATTGTCATTTGTCTCTAGGTATTTTCTGATTTCCTCTTTGATTTCTTCAGTGATCTGTTGGTTATTTAGTAGCGTATTGTTTAGCCTCCATGTGTTTGTGTTTTTTACAGGTTTTTTTCCTGTAACTGATTTCTAATCTCATAGCATTGTGGTCAGAAAAGATGCTTGATATGATTTCAATTTTCTTGAATTTATCAAGGCTTGATTTATGACCCAAAATGTGATCTATCCTGGAGAATGTTCCATGTGCACTTGAGAAGAATGTGTAATCTTCTGTTTTTGGATGGAATGTCCTATAGGTATCTATTAAATCAAGCTGATTTATTGTGTCATTTAAAGCTTGTGTTTCCTTATTAATTTTCTGTGTGGAGGATCTGTCCATTGGTGTAAGTGGGGTGTTAAAGTCCCCCACTATGACTGTGTTACTGTCGATTTCCTCCTTCATAGTTGTTAGCATTTGCCTTATGTATTGAGGTGCTCCTATATTGGGTGCATATATAATTGTTATCTCTTCTTCCTGGATTGATCCCTCTATCTTTATGTAGTGTCCTTTGTTGTCTCTTGTAACATTTTTTATTTTAAAGTCTATTTTATCTGATATGAGTATCATTACTCCAGCTTTCTTTTGATTTGCATTTGCATGGAATATCTTTTTCCATCTCCTCACTTTCAGTCTGTATGTGTCCCTAGGTCTTAAGTGGGTCTCTTGTAGACAGCATATATATGGGTCTTGTTTTTGTATCCATTCAGCCAGTCCGTCTCTTGTGGTTGGTGCATTTAGTCCATTTACATTCAAGGTAATTATCGGTATGTATGTTCCTATTACCATTTTATTAATCGTTTTGTTGTTGCTTTTGTAGGTCCTTTTCTTCTCTTATGTTTCCTGCTTAGAGCAGTTCCTTTAGCATTTGTTGTAGGGCTGGTTTGGTGGGGCTGAATTCTCTTAGCTGTTGCTTGTCTGTAAAGCTTTTGATTTCTCTGTCGAATCTGAATGAGATCCTTGCTGGCTAGAGTATTCTTGGTTGTAGGTTCTTCCCTTTCATCCCTTGAAATACATCGTGCCACTCCCTTCTGGCTTGCAGAGTTTCTGCTGAGAAATCAGGTGTTACCCTTATGGGACTTCCCTTGTATGTTATTTGTTGTTCCCTTGTTGCTTTTAATAACATTTCTCTGTCTTAAATTTTTGTCAGTTTGACTACTATATGTCTTGGCATGTTTCTCCTCGGGTTTATCCTGCCTGGGACTCTCTGCACTTCCTGGACTTGGGTAGCTATTTTCTTTCTCATGTTAGGGTAGTTTTCAACTATAATCTCTTACAGTATTTTCTGAGGTCGTTTCTCTCTCTCTTCTCCTTCTGGGACCCCTATAATGCAAATGTTGGTGCGTTTAATGTTGTCCCAGAGGTCTCCTAGGCTGTCTTCAGTTCTTTTCATTCTTTTTTCTTTATTCTTTTCCACATCAGTGATTATCACCATTCTGTCTTCCAGGTCACTTATTCGTCCTTCTGCCTCAGTTAATCTGCTATTGGTTCCTTCTAGTATATTTTTCATTTCAGTTATTGTGTTGCATAGCTCTGTTTGTTTGCTCTTTAATTCTTCTAGGTCTTTGGTAAACTTTTCCTGCAACTTTTCGAACTTTGCATCCAGTCTTTTTTCAAAGTCCTGGATCATCTTCACCATCATTATTCTGAATTCTTTTTCCGTAAGAGTGCCTATCTCCTCCTCATTTAGTTGTTTTTTTGGTGTTTTATCTTGTCCCTTCATCTGGTACAAATTCTTTTGCCTTTTCATTTTCTCTGTCTTTCTGTGGCTGTGATTTTCAGTTCCACAAGATGAAATACTGCTGATACTGCTTGATTCTGCTGTCTGCCTTCTTGCGGAGGAAGTTGTTTAGGAGGCTTGCGGGTGCTTTCTGAAGGGAGGAACTGATGGTGGGTTGGGCTGGGTGGGCAGAGCTGAGTAAAACTTTAATCCAATTTGGTGGGTGGAGCTCAGTGACACTTTAATCTGCTTGTCTGCCAATGAGTGGGGCTGTGTTCCCACCCTTGTGGTCCTTTGGCCTGAGGCGACCCAGCACTGGAGCTTACAGGCTCTTTGGTGGAGCTAATGGTGGACTCTGGAAGGGCTCACGCCAATGAGCACTTCTCAGAACCCCTGCTGCCAGTGCCCTTGTCTCCTCGGTGAGCCACAGCTGCCCCCCACCTCTGCAGGCAACCCTCCAACACCAGCAGGTAGGTCTGGTTCAGTCTCCTATGGGGTCACTGCTCCTTCCCCCTGGGTCCTGGTGAGCACACTTTTTGTGTGCCTTCCAAGAGTGGAGTCTCTATATTTCCCCCAGTCCTGTGGAGGTCCTGCAATCAAATTCTGCTGGCTTTCAAAGTCTGATTTTCTGGGGATTCCTCCTCCCATTGCTGGACCCCTAGGTTAGGAAGCCTGACATGGGGCTCAGAACCCTCAGGACTTCTGCAGTATAACTGTTCTCCAGCTTGTGAGTCACCCACCCAGCATTTATGGGATTTGATTTTAACGCAATTACGCCCCTCCTACTGTCTCCTTGCAGCTTCTCCTTTGTCTCTGGATGTGGGGTGGTTTTTTTTTCTGAGTTCCAGTGTCTTTCTGTCGATGGTTGTTCAGCTGTTAGTTGTAATTCCAGTGCTCTTGCAAGAGGGAGTGAGCGCACGTCCTCCTACTTCGCCATCTTGATTCTTCTCCCCAAATATATTCTTAAACTAGTAATTTTAGACACATAATAAAACCCTCTGGAGTACCATTCTTTCAGAAGATGTGCTTTTGGAAACTTTTGTGTCATATCAAAAGAACTTATTTTTTTAATTGAATTATAGTTAATTTACAATGTTGTGTTAGTTTCAGGTGCATGGTACAGTGATTCAGATATATGTGTGTATATATATATATATATATATATATATATATATATTCTTTTTCAGATTCTTTTCCCTTATAGGTTGTTATAAGATATTCAGTATTATTCCCTGTGCTATACAGTAGATCCTTGTTGTTTATCTATATTATGTATAGTTGTGTATATGTTAATCCCAAACTCCTAATTTATCCCCCATCCCCTTTCCTTTTTGGTAACCATAGGTTAGTTTTCTGTGTCTGTGTGTCTATTTCTGTTCTGTAAATAAAAAACAACTCATACTTTTCAAAAGGTTGTTTCTATACTGAAATGGACGCACGTGAAGTTATATGGGATCAGCCGTTTGAGTTAAGAAAGAAATGGCATTTTCAAGAAGAAAATATATATGTCCAACTCCCCTAAGGAAAGAATGGTGAAGCCATTTTCACTCAAACACTAAGCATTGGCTCAAGACCAAATAAGAAGCATTGTAGTTTTGGAGGAAATAGTCAGAGCAAGTGTGAGGCAATTGATTTCAACAATTTTTTTTTTTTTTTGGCCGTGAGGCCGATTCTCCTGGGGCACTGCTGACCCCACTGGGCAGATGGGGAGTTGTGGCCACCCAGCTAGAAAGTGGGAGTGACCACCTGACCCTGAGACCCAAGGACCTCAGAGCCCATTGGCTGATGCTTCGCATGGATGGAAGCACAAGTCTGTCAGTCCAGCACCCCTACCCCACTGCCCCACAGTTTGGCACCAATGGGCAGAGCCTGGTCCCCCAGGGCGGACCTCAGGTCCCCAGCTCTGCTGCCCTTCCTCATGGCCTGCATGTGCCACCTAGCCTGGGGCAGCCCCAGGGCCCGTCCTTCCTGGGGAGGTGTGGATGTGTGTGACACAGACAAATACAGTGCCCTGATCACACTTGCCCCAGAAAAACGTGAGCTCCTGGGACTTGGGGAAGCAGCTGCAGGAGAGTACTGACCCCACTCCTGCAGTTCCCATCAGGAGCAAAGAGGTAGGAAAAAGGGAGCGGGAAGAGAGGGACTCAGGGTCCTGGCTCAGCGCTGCCAACCTCTGGGAGGGGGCTTCTCCAAGAGGGGCTTCTCCTTGGCTTCGAGCTGCCTCCATGCCATCCTGAAGCACACTGGTTGGGAGCATGCCTCCCACTCAACACCAGGTAAGTCAGGGTTCCAAGTGGGCAGAAATTCCCCAGGGTGCACTCTGGGAAACAGAAAAAAAGCATCCCTGATATTTCTACCCACATGTGCAAATGAGACTCAAGTAACCCATAAGGACCTCCCAAATAGCACAGGGAGCTATACTCAGTATCTTGTAATAACTTACAACAGAAGAGAATGTAAAAAAAGAATATACATATTTATACATATATGGATAAGTGAATCACTGTGCTGTATACCTGAATCTAACACAACATTGTGAATCAACCATATTTCAATCAAAAAAAAAAAAAAAAAAAGAAAAAAAAGAAACCCAAGTGATCTCTTCTGTGCTTCTGCAGAAGCACAGATCTGATTTTCAATTGTGCTTCACCCATCCCATCAAATGTTATGTCACATCTGCACCCTAGTCCCTTCCCCAAGATCATCCCAAGGGGACACAGAGACAGGCAGAGGGTCCCTGGCTCATGTATGGCTAAGGAGGAGGAAAACGGAATGAGGAGGTGGGAGACCTCAGGGGAGCTTTGGGCTGGGGCCCGTGGCCCATGCAGAGATGTCACCCCAGGTCTGCAGGACCTAGCCTTTGCCCCAGCTAACCACAGGCCAGCTGGGCTGGTATCACTGCAGAAAGCAGGAGAACAGGTAACACCACAGAGCCATCCCGCAAGCTCGGCTGACAAGCAGGAAGCAAGCTGGACACAGTTACAGGAATCCTTTATCACACCAGCCCTCATCTGCTTTTAAGAACTGCAGGGAAGGTTGTCAAGGGGGAGGCTGGGGTTAGCAGATATAAGCTTTCATATATAGGATGGATAAACAACAAGGTCCTACTGTATAACAGAGGGGACTATATTCAAGATCCTGTGATGAGCCATAATGGAAAAGAATATTGAAAAATGAACATATATATACACACACACACACATATAACTGAATCACTCTGCTCTACAGCAATAATTAACGCAACACTGTAAATCAACTATACTTCAATTAAAAAATAGAAAAATAGCATTGTGGGGAAGAAAACGAGACAAGTAAAAATACACAGGAAGTGTTCTGAAGATACTGTAGCTAGAACTGTTCTCCAAGGGCAATCTTTTTTTCCCTTCTTAAGACTCAGTCTAATTCATGTCCATGTGTAGCTTGTAAATCACATGTATATTCACAAGCTATTTCCTTGGTAAAATTTCTAAAACATTCTCAAGGAAGAGTCCAAGGCCAGAGAGCTCAATAAAACCATGGGGACTTCATCCAAATAGAAAGAAATCTAATAACCTTCAGACAAGGGGTCTAATTAGTTACCTGTGACTGAAAGGCAAACAGACAGCAGGCCAGGGAGGTCCAGGCCTGGGCCAGGGCGGAGGGCAGTGTGACCGAGAGCGGGAGCAGTAACCAGAACGGTGGGTGGAGGCACTTGGTTGGGACACCGTTCACTGATGGATGCTTCCTGCCACGGTGAGTTTGCTTCTCTCCGCAACCTTCTAGCCACAGGGGCTTACGATTATGAGCGCTCAGACCAGGAGGAACCTCTGCCCCGTCGTTCGGGTTCATCAGCCTTTTGGCCAAAGGTCTTAATCAGCTTTTGTGGCTTACAAATGACCTCAGGGGTGGAGCAGCACCCAGCAGGCACTCAGCCATTCCCCCGCCTCCGTAATAATACCCAGTGAGCACCAACCGTGGCTCCAGCTCCACTGGACGCCCCTTGCAGGACTTACTCTTGTCTCCAGTGTTAACGACAAGGGCACGGAGGGTTTGCGAGGGGAAGCCTTTGCCCAAGGTCACCAGGTCAGTGTGTGACAGAGACAAGGGGCACACCTTGACGGTCTGATTTCACAGTCCTTCTCTTGACTGCCCAGATACTCCTTTGTGTGATATCTCACAATCATGGAAAAAGTGAAAAATGAAGGACTGGGTGACGGGGAAGAAAGTCTGATGCCCTGATTGAGCGATGAGTGAAAAATCATAATACAACCAGCAATGGATGCTAAAGCCACTGGGTGAAAATTTTCTAGGAAAGAGAATATTCCCATGGTCTCAAAGCTCACCCCACAGATTACTTATTAATTAGAAGAAATAAATAAGGTAAGTCATAAAGGAGAGCTCTGGCAGAAATCACCTTAGCCAGGTGAACCTGTCACTACCAACACCAGGTCACAATGATGGGGTAGGACCACTGACGTAAGGCAAATACATGAGATGCCTGCCTGGAGCTAAGGATGAAAGAACAGTCAGACAGCTCCAGAAGGTGAGATACTCTAATGGCTTAGATTCTTAAAAAAAAATGTCAACATCACGAAAGACAAAAACAAACGCAGGGTTTTGGTTCAGGTTTAAAGAGACATAAACAGATTCAGTGTATGCCATTTAAACGAATGCTAGATAAGGGAAAGCAGCCATAAAGAATATTTTGGGGGCAACCAGGGTTATTTGAATCAGGATTATATATTGGATAATATTACTGTATCAGTGCTGAATTCCACAGTGATAATGGTATTATAGTATAGTTTTGAAGAAGACAGTCTACGAACTTAGGAGATATATGCAAAGTATGTATGTCACAATGCCTGCAATTTTCAAATTATTCAGGGAAAAACACTGAACACACACCCACAGCGCACACAAATCCATATTTACAATCTCTCCATGTGTGTATGTATCTGTTCCCATGTGTATTTGGGTAAACATCTGGTACTCTGAGTGAAGAATATATGTGTTTGCTGTACTATTTTTCCATTTTCCTATCAATTTGAAGTCAATCAAAAGGAAACGTAAGCGAAAAAGTAAATGAAGATATTTGTATGAGGAGTCATAAGGCCAAAGAACTGCTATGCTCTGGTATCAGATAAAAAATCTATTTTTGGACAAGAAGTAAAAGGAACATTATAAATAAAAGCAATTAATATGCTAAGATGAGACTTTTGTTTAAATTACTCTTGTAATACTTTAAAAATCAATCACGATAGCTACAGATGGCAACAGAGCTGCTTAACAGATTTTGCACGAGTGTACATCAAATCACCTGTTGGTCACTCACCACAACCACGTTCTTTTTATCGGTAACATTTACTCTTCTGGACACAAATCTTAATGCAACATGAAATTCACTTCATAATTTCCTCTCAATGGACTTTAGTGGATAAATTAACACACTATTCCTCCCTGGCTTTAAACCTGATTTTCAGGTCATTTGTTCTCAGGACCACCACAAGCTCTGTTGTTGCCGATGTTGACTGCACTTGCACGGTCACCAGGGACCCCATGAACATGCGACTTACTTTTCAGACACTGAGATTCTCTGCAGGTGGGTGGCAGTCAGGCACCCGGGGCAACACGGCACCGTCCCTGCTGGAAATGGCCCATTGTTGCCCCAGTGGATGGTGTGAGACCACAGCCCCTGAGAACTCTGGAAGAGACAAGAATAAAAGAGAATATTCGTATTCCATTAAAAGTGAGAATTTAAAATTTTACGATTTTTTATACTTTAAAATTTAAATATTTCAAATTTTTAAATGATTTTAATTATTTGGTATGAACTTGAAATGGTCTTTTAAAAAATTTTAACAAACTTTATTGAGAAATGTTACATACAATAAAATACATGCATTTTAAGTATATAGATTTTGACAAAATATATACACCTATGTAACCACCACCACAACCAAGATATAGAATTTGAACTTGAAATGGTCTTAATAGTGAATCCCATGCCCCTGAATTTCCATCCTTCACACACTGTCCCATCCTTTAATTTTTAAATAAACACAGGCATTGAGAGGTGGGTCAAGATAAATGGAAAATTCTCTTAGGTGGGTGTCGACCCACGGAAGTGACTGTGGGGTGACCACAGGAAGCTTGTAAGCTATGCTGATGCTCCAGGACAGGCGCACAGAGGGGCTCACAGACAGAACCCTGACTTCTGACATCCCATGAGAACCTCAGGTGGCACAGCCCATGGGGAACTGCAAAGTTAGGAAGCCATTCATCACCCTCTCCAGGTTTGTGGTGTGGTCCTCAGGGAATTCGAGAGATCAGGCTGATGACCACTCCTTGTTCCTGGTTAGGTGCACCAGGCTCCAGTGTGGGGTCAGAGTGTCATCGACAGCATCCTGAATTGAGAGGGTCCCTACGGAGCACACCTCAGTCCAGGTGAGTGCACAGTACTCCCCAGTGGTGGTAGAGGTGTGTTATGAACAGCATCTTGACTCATGAGATCCACTTCCTTATTTGCAATGTGGGGTTTTCTTGCAGGCATCAGACCGCCAGGATGCTCATAAGCTAGGAGGGCCATGACTACACAGGTGAGGGGAAAGAGCCCTACACAGACTAAACCACACGGGGTACAGGGACCCCACTTTCCTCCATGTTAACACCTAGGTTCTGGGTGACGTCTGAGGATCTCACCTGCATCTAGGGACTGCCCCTGTCAGGTGGTACGCCCAGAGCCTTGGGATGGCCTATCCTGTCCCTGCAGGTTCTGAACACCCTGGGGCTCCAGACTCCCAGCTGATTTCCCCTTTGACCTCTCCCATCCACATGGATAAATCACATATCTTCATAAACCTAACTGAATTCTTAAATAGATGTGGGAAGACACTAAATGCAAAAGAATGAGAATCAGTAGCCAAAACAATCTTGACAAAGAAGAACAAAGTTGGAGGTCTTGCATTTCCTGATTGTGAAACTTACTACAACACTATAGTCATCAAAACAGTGTGGTGTGGGCATAATGACAGACATACAGACAGACCAATGGGGTAAAATAGACAGTCCAGAAATAAACCCTTGCACATATGATCAAGTAATTTTTGACAAGGTTGTCAAGACCATTCAATGAGGAAAGGACAGTCTTTTCAACTAATAGTGTTGGGAAAACTTGGATATCCACATACAAAAGAATGAAGTTGGGTTCTTACCTTAAACCATATATAAAAATTACCTCAAAATGATACAAGCAGCTCATGAAGCTCAATACCAAAAAAGCAAATAACCCAATCCACAAATGGGCAGAATACCTAAATAGACATTTCTCCAAAGAAGACATACAGATGGCCAACAAACACATGAAAAGATGTTCAACATCACTACTCATCAGAGAAATGCAAGTCAAAGCCACCATGAGGTATCGCCTCACACCGATCAGAATGGCCATCATCACAAAATCTGGAAACAACAAATATTGGAGAGGGTGTGGAGAAAAGGGAACTCTCCTGCACTGTTGGTGGGAATGTAAGTTGGTACAGCCACTATGGAAAACAATTTGGAGGTTCCTTAAAAAACTACAAATAGAACTACCATATGATCCAGTA
This sequence comes from Hippopotamus amphibius kiboko, assembly GCF_030028045.1. Lineage (NCBI taxonomy): Eukaryota > Metazoa > Chordata > Mammalia > Artiodactyla > Hippopotamidae > Hippopotamus > Hippopotamus amphibius. The sequence continues at coordinate 218,533,104 of NC_080187.1, forward strand.
ATCCCACTCCTGGGCATATACCCAAAGAAAACCATAATCCCAAAAGAAACTTGTACCATAATGTTTATTGCAGCACTATTTACAATAGCCAGGACATGGAAGCAAGCTAAATGCCCATCAACAAATGAATGGATAAAGAAGATGTGGCATATATATACAATGGAATATTACTCAGCTATAAAAAGGGATGAGATGGAGCTTTATGTAATGAGGTGGATAGAACTACAGTCTGTCATACAGAGTGAAGTAAGTCAGAAAAAGAAAGACAAATATTGTATGCTAACTCACATATACGGAATCTAAAAATGGTACTGATGATCTCAGTGACAAGAACAAGGACACAGATACAGAGAATGGACTGGAGAACTCGAGGTTTGGGAGGGGGTGGGGGGTGAAGGGGAAGCTGAGATGAAGCGAGAGAGTAGCACAGAGATATATATACTACCAACTGTAAAATAGATAGTCAGTGGGAAGTCGTTGTATAACAAAGGGAGTCCAACTCGAGGATGGAAGATGCCTTAGAGGACTGGGACGGGGAGGGTGGGGGGGACTCGAGGGGGGGAGTCAAGGAAGGGAGGGAATACGGGGATATGTGTATATAAACAGATGATTGAACTTGGTGTACCCCTCAAAAAATAATAAATAAATAAATAAAATTAAAAGAAATTACCTCAAAATGGATCAAAAACCTGTATTAAGGGCTAAAAGTAAAAAACTTTTAGAAGAAAACACAGAGGAAAATCATGACGCTGGATTTGGCAATAATATTTTGGGTATGTCACCAAAAGCACAGGCGACTAAAAAAACCTAGACTTCATCAAAATTAAAAACTTTCACCCATCAAATGACACCACCAACAGAGTAAAAAGGCAATCCATGGGATGAGAGAAAATATTTGCAAATCATATATCTGATAAGTGATTAATATCCAGAATATATAATCCTACAACTCAACAGAAATCCCAAAAAACCCAGTTTAAAATGAGTAAAGAATTTTAACAGCCATTTCTCCAAAGAACATATACAAATGTCCTACTGATACCACTTCATAGCCATTAGGATGACTATAAAGAAAAAAAAAAAACATAGAAAAATCACAAGTGTTGGTGAGGATGTAGGGAACCTCCATACTGTTCTCCATAGTGGCTGTTACCATTTTATATTCCCACCAACAACGAAGGAGGGATCCCTTTTGTCCACACAGTCTCCAGCATTTATTGTTTGTAGAGTTTTTGATGATGGCCATTCCGACTGGTGATACCTCATTGTAGTTTTGATTTGCATTTCTCTAATAATTAGTGATGCTGAGCATCTTTTCATGTGCTTTTTAGCCATCTGTATGTCTTCTTTGGAGAAATGTCTACTTAGATCTTCTGAGATGTAGAAAACAAACTTATGGTTACCAGGGGGTAAAGGAGGGAGGGATAAATTGGATGGTTGGGATTGACATATACACACTACTATATATAAAATAGGTAACTAATAAGGACCTACTGTATAGCACAGGGAACTCCACTCAGTACTCTGTAATGGTCTATATGGGAAAAGAATCTAAAAAAGTGGATATATATATATGTACAACTGATTCACTTTGCTGTACACTAGAAACACAACCCTGTAAATCAACTATTCTCCAATAAAATTTTTTTTAAAGAAGGAAGGACATTCTTACATTTGTTACAATATGTATGAATCTTGAGGACATTATAAGTGAAATAAGCAGGTAATAAAAGGACAAACATTATATGAAGTATCCAGCTTAGCCAAATTCTCAGGGGCAGAAAGTAGACTGGAAGTTGTCAGGGGCTGGGAGATGAGGAATTGTGAGTTAGGATTTAATGGATAAAGAGTTTCAATGCAGGAAGATGAAAAAGTTCTAGGAAGGGATGGTGGTGATAGTTGTACAACAATGTGAATGTACTTAATACTACTGAACAGACATTTAAAAATGGTTAAAATGGTACATTTTATGTTACGTACGTTTTCCCACAATAGAGTATTTTCAAAGTAAACAAATACACAGAAGAATGAGAATCATATTAAAGATTTTTCCATTGGCCACACAGCATTCAAAGAGAAATATATTTTAAGACAGGGGGTGAGGGGAGTAAAATTTGGAATCTAGGACTATATGGACAGCCAAATTACCTTTCAAGAAAAAAGGTGATGTATTTGTGCAGACACACATAGGCTCAGAAAATTCATTGTCCACAGAATCTTGAAAATATTTATAGAGAAAATACTCAAATGAAAAGAAAAATAAATCCAATGGGAAAAGGTGAGATACAAGAAGCAATGGTGAGTTAAAAGAAATGGTAATACAGTATAACTGACTGTTATTAAAAACTAAAGGTTAGGGCCTCCCTGGTGGTGCAGTGGTTAAGAATCCATCTGCCAATGCAGGGGACACAGGTTCGATCCCTGGGCTGGGAAGATCCCACATGCTTAGGAGCAACTAAGCCCATGGGCCACAACTACTGAGCCTGCACTCTAGAGCCCATAAGCCACAACTATTGAGCCCACGTGCCACAACTACTGAAGCCTGCATGCCTAGAGCCCATGCTCTACAACAAGAGAAGCCACCGCAATGAGAGGCCTGTGCACCACAACGAAGAGTAGCTCCTGCTCGCCACAACTAGAGAAAGCCTGCACAGCAGCAACGAAGACCCAGCACAGCCATAAATAAACAAATAAATAAGTAAATAAATAAATAAATTTATAAAAACAAAACAAAAACCTAAAGGTTAAAAAACAAAAGAACAAAATGAGTTATCTTAGTCTAAGATTAAAAATGGAAATTTTAAAGTAATTTAATATTAATAGTCAACAAAATAAATTCAATGTGTGAGGCTAATCTGACCTTATAAATGTGCCACATTACAAATTAAAGGGAAAAATCAGATGACCATTTCAAAAGATATACACTGATATAATTCAACATCGATACATGATAAAAGAAAATATCTCTTAGCAAAGTAGGAATAGAAAAGAAGCTCTTTAACCTGATATAGGACATCTTTTTAAAAATGAAAACAAATATTACATTTAATGGTGAAATGTTGAATAATGCTGACTGCCTTTCCTTTAAGATCAGGAATAAGATAAGGTCACACTACCACCTCTGGAGGTCACCAATCTCCTGAAGTCTTAGCCAGTGCAGTAAGGACATATAAATAAGTTAATTAATTAAAATAAAAGGTATGAGAAGTTTAAAAGAAAGGAGAAATCTGTCATTATTTGTCATTATCCATTATTGGTGGATAATATGACTTTGTACATAGAAAATCATCTTGCTGATAAATTATTAGAATTAATAAAGGCTTTCAGATATAAAATTAATAAACAAAATCAATTCTGTGTACATGAACCAGAAAGATTTAAAAGATCAAGCAAAAAATGCCATTTACAATAGCATCAATATAAAGTATGCAGGAATGAATCCAACAAAAAGTGCACAGAAAGCTGACGGAGATAAAATAGGTCTGAATAAGTGGGGATACAGATTAGGAGATATTATACTTCTATAGGTTCAATATAATTACATTCAATATCTTAAAGGGCATGTGCGTGTGTGTCGGGGGGTGTGTGGACATGCATACAACTTGCAAATTAATTCCAAAGTGTATTTAGAAGCCCAAAGTCCAATGCACACTGAAGAAAAAGAGTGAGGTGGAGAAAGGCCCTACGGGGTAACTGGACTCATCACAAAATGACAGAAGTTAAGAGAGTGTGTCACTGATACTGGGACAGATACATAGAGAAGCGGCTCAGAACAGAAAACCTAAAAAAGGAGCACATATATATGGACACTGGATACATGACAGATGATTTTACAGATAAATTGGAAAAGAAGAGATTTTGCACTATACAATGCTAAGACAAATGATTATGAAAACTGAAATAATGAAATTGGACCCCCACTATGCCAAAAATAAATTTCTAAGTTAAGGCTAAACTATACAAATTCTAGAAGGGAATATAGGAAATTTCTTATGACTTTGAAGTGAGGAAGAGTTTCTTAAACAAGACAAAACAAGAGCACACCATAAAGGAAATGATTGGTAAATATGGCTAAAATAAATTATAAACTGCTTCACATAAAAAGTATTAAAACTGTTAAGAAACTGAGTAGACAGACCATACACTGTGAGAAGATATTTACCAAACATATCAGTGATTAAGAAATGGTACTCGGATGATTTACAGCATTCCTAAGATTTAATAAGAAAAGACAAACAACCCAATGGAAAAATGTGTCCTTGAAATAAGTAGAAATTTTGCAGAAATCCAAGAACAAAAAAGTGATAGACATGGAGAAAAATTCTGACAATCTAATTTTTATGAAAATGAATGAAAAATAAGACCACAAAGAGATAATACTTTATACCTACCAGGCTGGCAAAAAATTTTAAATGAACAATGTCACGTATGGCCAAGAATATGGAGAAAATGGAACTTTCTTTTAATGCTGGCCAAGGGCAAATGTCATGCAGCTGTTTGGGAAAACTGCATGTCCTGACCTAGACAAAACGTACCCGCATCCCAGGAACTCTCGCACATCTTTTGGTCCTCACACGCGTACACCAAGGGGCAGACACAAGCTCCTATAAGCACAGAAACCACCAGATGCTCATCAACTGCAGAATGGAATCCAAATTTCAGGGAAAATGAGCGCACGACGGCTACAGGCATCAACATGGCTGAATAGATAAACCATATTATCTAAGGGGAAGAAGCAAGCCACAGAAGAATGCACACAATCCACTTATATAAAGTGCAAATCACAGGCAGATCCAGGAACTGTTTAGCTTGGCAACCTAAATGGTCCTGGACTTATGATGGTTTCACTTACGTTTTTCTTCGACTTTAGGATGGTGTGACATTTACATGCATTCAGTAGAAACCATACTTCAAATTTTTAAAAATTTTTATTTAATATTGAAGTATAGTTAACATTAACAATGTGTGTTAGTTTCAGATGTACAGCAGAGTGATTCAGTTATACATATACATGTATCTATTCTTTTTTCAAATTCTCTTCCCAATTATGTTATTGCAGAGTATTGAACAGAGTTCCCTATGCTATACAGTAGGTCCTTGTTGGTTATCGATTTTAAATATAGCAGTGTATACATGTCAATCCCAAACTCCCAATCTTTTCCAAACTCCCCATCCTCCCGTCCTGGTAACCATAAGTTCGTTCTCTAAGTCTGAGTCTGTTTCTGTTTTGTAAGTAAGTTTGTATCTTTTTTTAAGATTCTGCATATAAGGGATATCATATGATATTTATCTTTCTCTGTCTGACTTTACTTAGTATGATAATCTCCAGGTCCGTTCATGTTGCTGCAAATGGCATTATTTCATTCCTTTTATTGCCTGAGTAATATTCCATTGCATATATGTACCCCATCTTCTTTATCCATTCCTCTGTCAATGGACATTTTGGTTGCTTCCATGTCTTGGCTATTGTAAATAGTGCTGCAATGAACACTGGGGTGCATGTATCCTTTCAAACAATGTTTTTCTCTAGATATATACCCCAGGAGTGGGATTACAGGATCATATGGTAGCTCTGGAATTTTGATCTTTTCCCGGGCTAGCCATAAGCACTATGATCCTTTCTCGACATGCTGGGCAGTGGGCCACCCATCACGTGGGTAAACGACCGATACACTTACAACCATCCTGGACCCAGAGAGCCATTCTGTTTTTCGCTTTAAGTACAGTATTCAACAGATTACATGATATAGTCAACACTTTATTATAAAATAGCTTTGTATTAGATGATTTTGCCCAACTATAGGCTAATATACGTGTCTTGAGCATGTTTGAGGGAAGCTGGGCTAAACTACGATTTTTTGTAGGTTAGGCGTATTAAATGCATTTTGACTCGGGATATTTTCCATTTAAAATGGGTTTATTGGGATGCAACTGCATTGTAAGTTGAGGGAGATCTGTGTAAACATAGGTGAGTTAGGACAGTAGTGCCCTCTGCAGGTGGGGGAGGGGTGGGTGCAGTCATGAATTCTGGGGTACAATCACGCTCCTCCTGTGTGAGGGGTGCATGGCTGTGTATTTTACTCTTTAAACCATTCACATAGTTTTCAATGCACTTTCTTTTGTCCATATGCTATTGTTTATAATAAAAAAGAAAGAAGGAAAACAGTCATATGCAGAGCAAAAAATCCTAAAAGGTCTTTATGAAAAAGACTAATAATAAAGGTATAGGAATCATCCGAAAAACCTATAAAATTCCTCTGAAAAACATGAATGAACACTCAATAAAGGGAGAACATTTCCTGGACAAGTAGACAATACTGCAATATCAATTTGTCTGTAATTAATCTATAAAACCAGGAGAATCTCAACAAATTTCCAGCAGGCTTAGAAAGCCATTTCTAAGATTCTTAGAGAAGGAACATCAAGGCCAGGTGAAAGAGAACAGGGCTAGTTGTACCAAATTTTAATTTACTGACTTTCTCTGAGCCATGAGCCTGTCAGTGTAAAACACCCAGTGGTTCTGGACAAATAACCAATTTGTTTCTCAATACATTTGGCCCTGAGACGAAAGGGGAAGTAACCAGACACTAAACTGAGTCGCAGAGGCAGACCCCTTAGTGGACAGCCTGGGCACAGTCCCAGCAGCCCTGCTGCTTTGTTCTGGAGCACACAGGAGCCTGTGCCAGGTGTGGAGGTGGGTGGACAGGGACCAACAGAAGCAGGACCACATGGGGCTGATCAATTCTGCTCTCAAGCCAGGGAGGCCATAGGGAGAGGTGACTTTGCCTGTGGTGCCGGGTGGGGTAAAAAGTCTCCCACAGTAACAATGCAGAATCAGGGATGCAAACTATTATATATAGGATGGATAAACAACAAAGTCCTACTGTGTAACACAGGGAACTATATTCAATATCCTGTGATAAACTGTAATGGCAAAGAGTACACATATATATATGCATATGCATAAATAAAGATGAATCACTCTGCTATACTCTAGACATTAACACAACATTGTAAATCACCTACACTTCAATAAAATAAATTTTAAAAAAATTTCAGAATCAGGGCCTATTTCTCCCCCAGGTTTACCATCCACTTCATGCTAGTGGATGGCACAGGAACTCCAACAGAGCTGATAATGGTGATGATTTTTCACTGCAGCTCCTATTTACTAAGCGCGTACTACACACAAGGTACCAGGCTGAATGCGTCACAGGATTTCTTTTAACCCCACAAGAACACTGAGAGGGAGGTCTCCGTTCCGGCTCGAATGAAGCTTCTCTGCGCCTCCCAGCAGCTCCTGTGCAGGACACCCAGCACCTATACTACTCAGATGCCTGGCTCGCTTGTTGTAAAAACACATGGTGCTCCTCCACACATAACTTTCACCCACGTGTGTTGGAACAGGCTTTATTTCTTAGTCTTCTTAAAAGCTTTTAAAGAAAAGCAAATTTCTATGAAACAGGCTTTGATTCACACACTGACCGATGAGAAGTTCTGCCACTCAGGAAGGCACAGAAAAAATTCCGGAACACAGTTTGATTTCTAGTTCTCTAAGGGAATCAAAACTTGCAGCATGTCCTGGCTAAAGTTTCAAGAAATTTAAGTTCAGAAAAAGTCTGTTAACAACTTCTGGAAACAAAAGCGAGATTCTCTTTTTGTCCTGTACGATATTACACGCATAAAATATGTCTGCAATAAATTATGTAAAGATTTGGGAGGCTGAAGTGCTTTTCAAAATGCAAGTTCCTCTAAGAGAGAAATGCAAGAAAACTGCAGTGATTTAAAAACAAGTTTAGATCAAGAACACAGTGAGGGGAGAGAAAGGCTATCAGCCTAAAGCAAGGGTGTTGATGCTTTGCACGCACTTTAGTCCTGGAAGACAAGTTTCTAAAATCAAAGAGCCATTTTAGACTGCGGTCTTGAAAGGTAGGATGTGGCTAGCTTAGACTCAGTGATGGTGGGGCCCTGGGAAGCCACTTCGACTCCACTTCATCTATTACCACGGGCTTGGGCTGTTCCAAAGGTCCCGGTGGACACCTACGGGAAGGAACCTCTGAAAATACTCTGGGGATGGAAGGGGGCTCACGGCTGAACATGACGTTATCCTAAAGTAAAAACATATGCATGGAGAGGGACTAACGGTGAAAGAAGACCAGGCAGGCTCCCAGGCCTGACTGCTGGCAAATGGTGGGTAAAAATGAAGTGCGGTCACCCAGCAGGGTAGCCTGCCTGGCAGTTGCTCAGAGGCTGCCCAAGAGACTCCGGGTGGCCCCAGGCAGGTGACCATGCACAGGGGCTCTCTGGCCTCCGCAGGTGTTGCCTCTTCTCTCAGATCACCCAGACACTGCTGCCTCCCACTCCCACCTAGCTTTTGCTGTGTTTTTCTATTGGGTTCCCTCCTACCTATCCTAACACCCCTCTACCCTTCACAAGCCCTTGAAGGGTCCCTTCAAGTCTCTTATCCTGCAAGGAATCTTTGCTGATCATTCAACCACAAACTTTCACTGAGTCTGTTTAACTTTCAACATACTTTGCCAGAAGTTGCGGGAGGTGGGGTAGAAATAAAGCAGATTTATGTTTGCCCTGAAGACCCTGTGCCTTGAAACAGGAGAGTGGCTGGGAGAGCAGGGTCTGGAGAGCAGGGTCTGAAGGGCAGCCTGCTCCTTGTTGAGCCTCAGGGGCCTGGAGAAGAAAGAGGAGATGTTGAGGGGCTTGGAACTTACACCCTGAGGAATTCCCAAGAGAAGGAGCAGGGAAGTGACGTCTACTGAGTGACTGCTCTGTGCACCTGGACGAGGTGTTCATGAGTTCCCTCGGAATTCTCATGACTGCAGCTGAGAAGGGCGCTGGAGGGTGGGGGACACAGACCTGTCCTTCCACTGCCCTGTAGGAGAATTCTCAGCAGAGTGAACTGCATCTGCAGAGATGATACCCTGCACGTGGGGACTGCGGAAGGATGCAGTACATCTTCAGTGTGTAGTGTGGGGTGGAGGGGCAGGATGGGGGCATCTCTGCAGCACGGGTGGTGCTGGGTGCTCTGAGGCCACAGCGGGTGTGGAGACCACAGGCAGCATAAGAGTGATGGCCCATCTGGCAAGTCACAGGCAGGGCTTACCCCTGAGATGGCATCACCAGGGAGGGTTGGGAGCCCTCATCTGCTTCACAGGGTCTGAAATCTCCATGCCTTTTTTCTATAAGGCAGAATCCAAACCTTGATAAGCAGGGCCGAGTATCTGCACCGCGGCTGCCGGCTTACCCACCCACCACACGTCACACGTCCCTGGTGCCATCTGGGTGTGGGAGCCACGTGCCTGCCAGGGGAGCCAGACAGGCAGCTCTGAGAAAGGAGACCTCAAGAAGGGGCTAGCCAAGTGGCTCAGCAAGTGGTTCCAACAGAGCTGCTGGCCCAAGGAGCGCCCGCCACCTGGAGGACACAGGACGCGAGGGGTGACAGGGAACGGGGGGCCAGCAGCCTCTGTGGCCTGGAAGGGTTGGGTGTCCCGGTGGCTGGGCCAGCTCGGAAGGCCCAGGGCCAGGCTGCAGCGGTGAAGGCAGCAGGGGAAGGAGGAAGGAAAGGAAGCAGGAAGGGGCCTTCTGTCTAGTCGCTGGTGAAAGGGGCAGGGGAGGGGCTGAGGTCCATCACCGGCCACGGGAGTCAGGCGCACTGCTCACTCCTCCTCTGGGGAGCTGTAATTTCTAAGATTGTGTTGAGGTTTCCCCAGAGGGAGAGGGTGCAGCCCTCCCATGCTTTCTGACTCCCCTGCCAATCCCACTCTCAGCTCCAAGATGGATAATCCTTTTTCTTTTAGCTTCTTCCCCCTACTTGCTTTAAATCGCCTAAGCACACGTGCCATGTGACCTTCACACTGACCCTGGGGCCCACTGGTAGGTCAAGATGATACCAGGATTTCATAGGGGCCCCCTCCCCCTGCCCTGCCTGTTTCCCAAGGCAGCTTCTCCTCATCCTTTGGCTTTAATGCTGCTCCCCTCTTCAGAGGGGCCTCCCAGGACCACTCTTTATAAAGGACACTCCCCGATCTTTATCCTCAATTACTCACTCTCTCTATTTTCTGTGGATAATCTGCAATTACCCTGTTTATCTGTATGTGGGTCAGTGACTATCACAGGATGGGTGTCCCAGGTGGGCTGTGACCAGGGTCGACACATGGGGACACTGCATGTAGGCCAGAGGGCCTGCTCTGGGCCTAGGGCTCCATCCCAGGATGCCAGCTGCTTTTCCTTTCCTTTAACATTTTAAAGCATTTCCAGTGGGTGCGTCCCAATTTCACATTTCCACTGTTTATTACTTAAATTTTCTCCTGCTTTTTTCCAAAGGTCAAAGTCTGCTTTTCCAACTCAGTGCCAGTGTTTCATCCTTGTAGGAAGGGTACAGAAAGTGCTCAGTGAATGGCAATGAAGAAACCCCCCAACTTCTAACAAGGTATCTCAGCATCCTTTACATGGGAGCCACTCCCCTGGAAGCCACTCTGCTCCACCAAACTGGCTGTCAAAGCAGTGATATTGACGTAGCTGCCGGGAGACTGTACTCGCATGTGTTCCCCAGCTCTGTCCCCCGCAGTGTCACAGCACCCCATCTGATGGGCCAGAACCCAGGCCAGTCAGCTTGCCAGGGACCACACAGTGAAGTGCCCAGCTGTGCCTCTGGGCATCCCACTCACGCCGTTCCTGCTCTTCCAGCTCTGTCAACCCTGAGGCACTTTTGTTTTCTGTTTGTTTGTTTGTTTGAAGGTGGCAAACTACAAGCATTTTATTATCAAAAGGAGCAAAACAGGAGCAGCATGGGAAAAAGAGGGGTGTCCTTCTGTCCTATCAAGGGCGGTGGGCAGAGTAGACCAGGGTCTTAAGCAGATTGGAATCAGACAAAAGTACAAAAGTGGTCACTGTCCAGGCAATATTGACCTGCCAGACATATACCTCCTCATACGCATCTAGGGCTGCCTGGAATTGGGCAGGTATGAGGCTGCAGGGCACGCAGTGCTGCTCTGCCTTGGAAAACCCAACACTGGGCCTTCTTTGGCCAACTCACGAACAGAGGCAATTATCACACCTGCTGGCCTCTAGGTCCTAGCTGTTGCCAAGAAGTAAGCCCTTCAGCCCCTAATTGCTTCTCCCATGCCTGGATCTGGGAGCAGGGCAGGGTCCGAGAATGGAAAAGGCCTGAATGTCCACCTCCTCTTCCCTTTAAAATAGGAGGATTCCTTGAATTCCATGGTGCTCCAGAGAGCTCAACAGGAGCCAAGCATCAGGGTGGAGTTGGGGGGAGGCACATGGCATCTCCAGCATCCCACTGGGGCAGGAGAGGTGGGGATGCCTGACGCAGGAGAGCCAGGGGTGGGCGCAGAGCCAGACACCATGGGTTCCAACCCATTGGCTCTGTGACCTCAGGACAGTTTCTTGGCTTCTCTGTGCCTCAGTTTCTTCATTTGAAAATGGGGATAAGAGGACCTACCCCAGAGGGTAGTTCTGAGTATAAGATGGCTTAAAGCAGAGCAGTCAGCACATCCTTGTGTTCGTGCTCAGGGCTGCATGGGGCGCAAGCCAGATGGTCAGGGGCTGGGTACACAAAGGCAACTGCCCTTTGACTCCTTCCTCCTGCCTCCCCCTGAGATGCCCATCTTGCTTCTCCATCCTGGGAGAGCAACATCAGCCCGTCCCCCTGAGCCCTCCAGCCCGTAAGTGCTTCCCTTTCCTGTGTCTGAGAGCAGGACTGGACATCTGGGCCAGGGGGAGGGGCCCTTTTCCCATCTCATTCTCCCCGCCCTCAGCCTCCCCTCAGATGCAGGGAGCATGAGCGGTGCACTAACTAAACGCTATGCAGATCAGAGTTGAGGACCGGCTGCAGGAGATTCCCTGCATGCAAGCATGCAAGGAAATTCCAAACATGTAAGCACTTCTCTTCAGGGAGTTCAGAATCACCTCCTGCATCCACAGAGGCCGCTGGGCCTGACACCCCTCATTAGCCTGCGGCGTCGGTGATGAATGTACTTGTGCAAATGCAAGCAACATTCACAACACATCACAACCTCACCGGATAGGCTGAGCTCTGGATACACGAGTGTCTCCAACGAAGGGCGCAAAGGTGAATTACGGTCCAAGTGGCAGTAGCTGGGTAGTGGGCTAGGTCAGATCAGGGTCAGGTGGGCCTGGGAGTCAGGGGAGGCAGATGGCCCAGGTCTGAGTGGACAGGGCGGGTCTCTCTGCTTCCAGGAGCAGAGAAAGTCCATTTGTGGGCAAGATGCTGACTCCAGGGGGCAGGGCAATATCACAGCATTGCCCGCCACCCATGTCAGCACAATGGCAGTAAGGTGGGCAGCCCTGGGGAGCAGGGACAGGTGACTGAGGTGCCAGGCAGGGACCCTGACTTAGGGACAGAGCCTGGCAGCAGCCCTGACTCCATGCTGAGCCAGGTCAAGGCTGTTCTGGGGCTTGAAGCCTCCCCAGCCAGGCCAGCCCTGTTGAGGAGGGGCCAACTGGACCAGGCTGTGCCTCCATGCAGCCACAGAGGCCCAGGGTCTGTGGTTTTAGGGCTTCAGTGGTGACTGCTGGCCAAGTTTTGGGAAAATCAGACCCAGAAGGGCTTGAAATTGAAGAGTCTTCTGCTTGATCTTGAAGCAGAAAAAGACTTTTTTTGAGAGTTCCAATGCGCTAGCCACAGTCCATATGCTCCATCCTTATATTTGACAATAACCTGTGCCACAGGGGCTAGCATGCCCACTTTAATGACCACCTCTCCTGGGCCCAGAGGTGTTAAGTAACCTGCCCAGGGTCACACAGCGGTAAGTCACCTAGAACCTGAATGCAAGTTTAAAGCTTTGACACTGTGTCACTTCTTGAGATGCTCTGAGATGCTAATGATACTTTATCCAGCTTTTTGAAGGCCATGGTCAGCTCATCCCCATGTTTCCTGGAGCCCGAGAGGCATTTTGCCTGCCTGAAGGTCCTTCTGTGGTAACCAAGCCCACAGGCTTGTTACTACTCCTCCAGAGAGGGCTTTGCTTGTTCTCCCAACAATAGCAGCCAAATGTTCTTCTTTCCTAATCTCTCCCTTCTCCACCAGGGTTATTTTCTATTTCAAAATGGTTGAAATTATACTGTGACAATTACATCTCTTATTCAAGATGAAATATTTTTTTAAATCAGGAATGAAAATGGTTACTTTCCAGTTCTTTATTAAACTGGGAAATTTTCACATCGAAGCTAAGCAGCAGAAACCCATTTTATTCTAACGTCTTGACCTTCATCAACCTTTGATACTTTTAATTTATGTTGTTTCCCTGGTATTGTGACCTCTGCTGGGAGACAGGCAAGAGGGGTGAGGCCCCCCACTGTGACCATCCCAGAGGAGGTGACCCTCCTTCAGGCCCCCATCTCCCTACTCCAGCTCCTCTGCTTCCAGACAACACGACCCACCTGCACAGAGCAGTGGTTCTCAAAGTGGGTGCCTGGACCACTACATCAGCATCACCTGGAGATCTGTTAGAAATTAACAATCTCAGGCTCCAACCAGAACCTGCTAAATCAGAAACTCCAGTGGGGCTGCCCATCAATTGGTGTTTTCATGAGCCTTCTGGCTGGAGAACCAATGAGCTAGCTACTGCAGATCCCTGGGCGTGGCCTCCACTCATCCCATCCCCTCTCTCTTCTCACGCTGTCTCAGGAACTCATCCTTTTTTGTCTCCCAAGAGGCCCACCTTCTGCAATTATCCCTTTGCCCACCCCCACCCCTTCCACCCCACACACAATACCTGCAAGCTCCTCCTCTCTGCTAGTTTTTTTCTCAGCTTGTTTCAAACATACTGGGGGTGGGGCGGGGGTGGGAATGGGGGCTCTTCTTTAAAAGGCATCTTTTACTTGACCTCCTATCCCATATAGACAACTCCCTCCTTGCTGTGTCACCCTGGCAACTTACTTATTCTCCTTGAGCATCATGTTTTTCTTTTAAAAAATAGGAGTAATAGTACCTATTAAATAGATAAGGTTGTAAGAGTTTAATGAGATAACATTAATAGAGGGGATGTGCTGTGGGGGTTAATTCCAGCCCTCTTGGAATCAGCCTCAGCTGTTTTGCTGAAGTAAGAGGTGTATCAATGCAATATATATATATTTATATATATTAATCACTGATTTATACATATTATATATGTTATATATATATTAAAAAAATATATATATATATTTTTAACCCACGGGTCCAAGGTGAATTTCAGGGTGTGTTGGGCCAGTTTGCTAGCATTGTTTATTGATAACAGTGAGATGGATGGTTTTTATCTTGTTTCAGTGAAGTGGGGGGAGGGCTGTGATGCTGAAGCTAGTCTTAGAGCAATAATGTGCCTATGTGACTGTAGGGGTGTAAGTCCCAGCTTACACTCCACTTGGGCTGCCTCATTCTGAGGTGTTCCTTGCAACCACCTGTTATTCCAAGAGAGAAGGTACATCTGGTCTACCACAGTAGGGGAGGCCAATTGGAGGGAACCCCTTCCTGGTAGGCAGCCTTTGGCTCCAATTCAGTCCCAATCTTCATGTTTGTTGCTGTATCATACCCTTTCTCAGAAATAAACCGTAGATTCATAGGTATTGTCGTTTGAGGCCCTGTGAGTCTTCTTTAGCAACAGAGCCCTGTCTGGCTGCCACTGTTAGTATAGGTGACATTACAGTTATTTTTCCTTCTGCCATGTTATCAAACACAATTCCTTATTGAATTGCTCACAAGAACTGGTACACTGCTCTCTTCATCCCTTCCTCTATTCTCTGCTCGCCCCTCTCCCCTACCCAACTCTGGATCTTGTCCCTACTATCCAACCGATACCAGAGTTACAAAAGTCACCAAGTCACTGACTTTCAGCCCTTAGTTCACACAACTGATCACAGCAGCCATCTGGAACTGTTCTTTATACACAATACCATCACCCTTCATGATTTGATTCCTTCTCATCTCCCCTCTACTTCAGTTTCTCTCAATGATTCCTTTTTCCAACAAACTATGGGTGTTCTCCCAAATCTGTCCCTGGATCAGTTCTCTCCCTCAGATAACTGACCCATGCTCAGTAAATATTAATAGTCATCTGTGTTCAGATGGCTCTCAAGTCTCTAGTCTTGTTTTCTTTTCTACCCTTCAATTCACAATTCCCTGAATGTAAGTCCACTTGTACAACTCACTGGTACCTCAAAGTCAAGAGAACCTATCTTCCTTGTAAAACGTGACTGTTCACCAGATCAATCAAGATTTAAAAACTGGATTCTCCCTTCCCTTCTCCCTCTCCATCTCCATGGGCCCTTTAGGTGTCTCTCTTTCTCTGTGAGTCAGTCTTTCTTCTCCTCTCTCTTTCCCTCTGTGCCTCTCACCTCTCCTCTTTTCTTCCCAACCTGGGCAACTATAAAATCCTGACATTGATAGAGAATGGCCTTTTGTTTTCCCTGTTTATTCTCTTGACACCATCATCACTGGGCTACCCGACTTCATGCAGTAGTATATAACAGGATGACTTGAAGAGTTGCCTCTAAGACCTCATATCTTCCTGACTTGAAGGTATAATGAGAAAGAGGATATCTGCATTGTAGTCTTAAAGTGTCTCCAAGAAGATTTTTATTAATTACAAATGGTAACTTTATACTAGAGTAACTCAGCAGATACAAACAATCAAGTGATCAGGGTTAATGCAATGGAATAAATGTTCACGTTCTGCCCCAAATTATATGTTGAAACTCTAACCTTCAAGGTGATGGTATGAGGAGGTGGGGCCTTTAGGAGGTGATTATGCCATGAGGGTGGAGCCCTCATGAATGGGATTAGTACCCTTATCAGAGACCCCAGAGAGCTCTCTCACCCTCTTTCGGCCATGAGAGGTTACGAGGAAAAGTTGGCAGTCTGCAAAATCTCTCATGAATACAGATGCAAAAATCCTTAACAATATATTAACCAACAGATCAAGCATATATAAAGATAACAATACACCATGATCAAGCAGGGTTTATTTTAGGGATGCAATGCTGGTTCAGTATTTGACAATCAAGTAATATAATCCACCACATTAACAGACTAAGAAGTAAAATTACATGATCATATAAACTGATGCATAAAAATGTGACAAAATTCAACACTTCTTCAAGGTAAAAATTCTCAAGAGAAATAGGAATACAAGGTAACTTCCTCATTTTAAGAAAGAGTACCTACAAAAAACTACAGCTAATATTATACTTAATGGTGAAAGTCAGAATGCTTCTCTCTTAAACTGGGAAAAAAACAATGATATCTGCTTTCATCACTCTTATTCAGTATAGTGCTGGGTGTTCTACCCAGTTAAACAGGTAAGAGAAGGAAATAAACAGCATACATTGGAAGGAATGCTACTACTTCCAGATGACATGATGTTCCATGTAGAAAATTTCAAGGAATCTTCAAAAACTCCTAGAACTAACAAGTGCAGAAGGCAAGGTCCCATGATACAAAATCAACATACAAAGATCTGGTGTATTTCCCTATGTTATCAATGAACACGTGGACACTGAAATTAAAAATACAACATTATTTATAATCACTCACTTAAAAATGAGTATCTAGGGGCTTCCCTGGTGGTGCAGTGGTTAAGAATCCACCTGCCAATGCAGGGGACACGAGTTCGATCCCTGGGTGGGGAAGATTCCACATGTCGCAGAGCAACTAAGCCCGTGCGCCACAACTATTGAGCCTCTGCTCTAGAGCCCATGAGCCACAACTATTGAGCCTGCATGCCACAACTACTGAAGCCCACATGCCTAGAGCCTGTGCTCTGCAACAAGAGAAGCCACCACAGTGAGAAGCCCACATACCACAACGAAGAGTAGCCTCTGCTCACCGCAACTAGAGAAAGCCCATGTGCAGCAACAAAGACCCAACGTAGCCAATAAATAAATGAATAAATAAATAAATATTAAAAAGTTAAAATGAATATCTATCTTATGTATAGGACTTGTATTTTTAAACACTACAAAATAATGACAAAAGAAATCAAAGATCTAAATAAGTGGAGAAACACAATGTGTCCATGGCTTGGAAGACTCAACACATTAATACTAACATACTAATGTGAAGGTGCTAATACTCTTCAAATTGTTATACAGATTTAGTGCAATTCCTGTCAAAACATGGCAAGTTTTTTTTTGTAGAGATACATAAAATTCCATAATACTTATGTGAAAAGACAATGGAATGTGAACAGTTAAAACTATTTTGAAAAAGATGAAGTGGGAGGAATCAATCTACACAATATTAAGGTTCACCATACAGCTACAAGGTGAGAGAGACACAGAGACTGATGGGAAAGAAGAGAGAACCCAGAAATAGACCCACACAGATACACCCAGTGGATTTTTATCATAGATTCGAGAACATGCAGTAGTTTTCCTTTCCCTTTCTAACAGAATCTCCCTGGCGTCAGGAGATTACTTCCTTCTAGACCTTCATTGCTCAGGCCAAGAACCCTTTAGACATGACCTAGTCCACAGGCTAGAGAAGCCCACTGCCTTGATTAGTTGGGACCCATTTCTCCCATTCTGCTTACGATAGCTTCAGAAATTGGCATGAAGTTACTGGTTAAGAGACAGCTCCTTTAAAAATTTTTATTTATTTTTTAACTTTAAATTTAAAAAATTTTATTTTACTTTTATTGAATAGTTGATTTACAATATTAGTTTCAGGTGTACAACACAGTGATTCAATATTTTCACAGATTATATGCCATTTAAAGTTATAAGCTAGTGGCTGTATTTCCCTATGCTGCACAATATATCCGTGTTGTTTATTTATTTTATACATAGTAGCTTGTATATCTTAATCCCCTACCCTTATCTTGCCCCTTTCCTCTCCCCTCTCTCTGCTGGTAAACACTAGTTTGTTCTCCATAATTTTTTCTGTTTTGTTAAGCTGATTTGTTTGTTTTTATATTGCATACATAAGTGAGAACAGAGTATCTGTCTTTCTCTGACTTATTTCACTAAGCATAATACCCTCTAGGTCCATCGATGTTGCAAATGGCAGAATTTCATTCCTTTTTATGGCTGAGTAATATTATATTGTACATCTATATATACCCTCCACAGCTTCTTTATCCATTTATCTGTTGATGGACACTTAGGCTGCTTCCATATCTTGCCTATTATAAATAGTGCTGCTAAGAACACTGCGGTGCGTGTATATTTTCAGATTACAGTTTTCTTTTTCTTTGGATATACACCTAGGAGTGCAATTGCTGGATCATATGGTAGTTCTAGCGTTAGTTTTTTGAGGAACCTCCATAATGTTTTCCCTAATGGCTGCACCAGTTTACATTCTTACCAACAATGAAAGGGTTCCCTTTTCTCTATTTAGTTAAACAGCTATTCTTTGTTTGCTTCTCTGATTTTATCTTTCAATCTAAATTTACTGTTTCATTCTCATCAGTACTGAATTTCACTGGATTAGATCTAGCACATCACAACTCCTTCCTATGAGAAGTCACCTGGACTTCTTTTGGTTCCACTTGCCAGCCTAACTATGCATGTTTGCCCACCCCTGTCCCATAGCATTTATGAAACAGCCAGACAGGAACGAAAACATGGCCTCACAGCAAACTACTAAAGACCCATTTCTAGGCTTAACTAAATGACTAACAGATAATGTGTTCTTTGGTCAGGGTAATTGGCAATGGTGAATCAAGGTCACATTTTTTCATTACTATTATAGGACTGCCATGAGAAATTTACAAGAGCAGAGAGTTATAGCTTGAAGGACCTTAGAAATAACCCCAAATCCAACACCTTCATTCTACTAAAGGAAAACTTGATTTCAGAGGTACAGTGACTCCTCCACCATTAACAACATGTAGCTGACAGTTTAGGGATTTGATTCCAAATCTCCTGATTCGAATGTAGTTTGTTGTTTGTGTGTGTTTTTATTTAACTGTTACATTATGCTACATCTTTACCAAGTGCACTGCAAAAATTCACATGTATGACATCTAGTATCTCCCCACAAAACTCCATCCAGAGAGAAAATGAAGTAGGAACCTACACTTGCCTGTAGCAACACCACTTCGAGTTGTACTCCTTCCTTCTGGTCATCTGTCCCAGAACATTATGTAACTTGGACATCACTGCCATAATTCTGCAGAATCAAATTTTTATTTTTCCTCTTAAAACTCCTAAAAATTCTTGGGGTACTATCAGAGAAAAATCTCCTGGATGTGTTATTGATTTCACACATTAATTTCCACATACCTGTGGAATTCGCATCTGGTCCTTGGGATAGTATACTCCAGCTTCTATTTATCCATAAGTATGGTGTAGGGAGAGGACCTACTGATTTTCTTCCTGATTTATACCAAATGATGCTAACAACTCATTAAACATTGTTTTCCCACTGGATTATGTGTGAGAGCACAAGGTCTAGTTCGGCATATGGCACCCAACTGCCTCATCCTGAGAGTTGGCACCACAGGATGCCATGGGTCTTGTGTGTCAAATTTCTATTCAAGAGGTTATGGAATGTGTTTTCTACTTTTGAAACATAATTTCAAGGAATTGTGACTTTTGTCCAAAAACTGTAAGTTCTAAATAAATGAGAACACATGCGTAAGATAGAATATAGAGACACTGAAATTGCATTTTCGAAGTTCTATATGCCATGGTGAAAAAACAAGGAGGTAAAAAAAATTACGAAAAAATCAAATATGGCATCACTTCAAGAATGTAAAAGTGTTGATATAAAAGACCAAAAGAAAATATGCTAAAGCCTTATCATGTAGCCAAATCTGCCAACCTATTTCTTTATCATTTTGGGATTACTGTCTGACTTAAGGCCTCCCTGGATAGTCTTCCTAATATTTGTATGATGTGACTTTTTATCCAACATTCAGATGTAAAACCCATCTGAAATTTATTCCTCTATAAGGCATATTGTTGGCCTCCAATTCTATTTTCTTCTGACATCACTGATTAGGGCAAGATATTTACTAAATATGCCACCTTTTCCCACTGAGTTAAAATACGTCTATGCTTCAATCTGTTTGTAAAATCACCCACATCTTTCAGTGATTCTTATTTTTTTTTCATTTTGTGCCAATGCTATACTGTTTGGACTAGTACAGCTATGTAATACTTTTAGTGTATGACACGTCTCCCCTTACTATTCTTTTCCAAGCATCTCTTGCCAATGTTTAGGTTTGGGCTCAGCTAAAACAAAAACTAAGGTACTGACTGAAACTGTATATTACATTTATATATTAACATCAAAAGGACTGATGTCTTTAAATATAGTTTCCCCATTTATGCACACAGTGTATTTCTCCATTAGTTAGATTTTTAAATCCTTTATTAAAAATTTATACTTCTCATACTTGTTGCCTTTGGCACGTATTCCTACAGCAAAATACAAATACAATATATACAAAGTAAAAAAGAGTGGAGCAATTATTTCCAACACTCAGTCCAAAAATTAGACTTCCTGATGTATATAGGGCTTACATAGTTGATAAAGAACAACAATCATAATTGTAAATTGGTGCAGCTACTATGGAAAGCAGTATGGATGTTCCTCAAAAAATTAAAAATAGACCCAGAAATTCCACCTCTGGGAATATATCCCAAAGGAATGAAAGCACTATGCTAAGGAGATATGTGCACCCCCATGCTCACAGCAACATGATGCACAACAGCCAAGATGCAGAAATAACTAAATGTCCAAAGAAGTTGTGAGTTGTGTATACACACACACATCTCACAATATATACAATGGAACTTTACTCAGCTATAAAAAAGAAGAAAATTCTGCCAATAGGAACAACACAGAAGGACCTTAGGACCTTGAAGGCATTATGCTAAGTGAAATAACCCAGACAGAGAAAGACAGATACTGTATGATCTCACTTACACGTGGAATCTAACAAACAAACCAACCAACTCAACCAAACTCATAGAAAAAGAGATCAGATTTGTGGTTACCTGAGTTGAGGGTAATGGGTGGGGAAACTGGAGAAAGGTGGTTAGAAGGTACAAACTTCTGGTTACAAGACAAATAATTACAAGGATGTAACGTATGATATATTTGAAAGTTGTTGAGAGTAGATCCTTAGAGTTCTCATCACAAGGATGACCTTTTATCTGTATGAGGTGATGAATGTTAACTAAATTTATTGTGGTAATCATTTCACAATATATGTAAGTCAAACCATTATGCTGCATATCTTAAACTTATACAGTGCTGTATGTTAATTATATCTCAATAAAACTGAAGGAAAAAAGAACAACAGTCATAGAGGACAATGGGCAAAAGCCATTCTTGTAAAAGAGGGATGGGGACAGCTGATGAGAGTATGAAAGAATGCACTACCTACTACACCTCACAAGCAATCAAGGAAATGCAAAGCAAAACACATTATTTTTGCTTATTAATCTGATGAGATTTGCAAAACAACACAACAAAAACTAACATCCAGTGTGGTGAAGATGTGCATCTCACACATTATTGGTGGAAGTGTGAATTGTAAAAGGATGTGCCAGCATAGGCTAAACATTAAAATGCACACGTCCCTCGAATGACACTTTTAAGATTTTATCTTACAAAAGTGAAGAGTTCTAAGACAGAAAAAACCTACATATAACAGGCTCTCCCCATCCCCTGCCCCCAGAATCATTTGTGATAGCAGAAGTCTGAAGATCAAAAATGAAGGATATATAGTTGTCCTTATAAAATCACTTGTTTACTTCTTTGATCTAATGAATATGGGGAAATAGGGCTAAAATGAGAAAGCCTGAAAATGAAACAAGAGCTCAGATGAAGACAAGTGACTCTCATACTTGCTGTGAGGTATCAGTCAATGAGTGAAGTCCTCAGTCTCAGAACCATACAAAGCATGGATTAGAACAACATGGCTGTCCTCAAGCACACCAAGCCTGTAAAGATGGAATAAGATAATTTAACAAGGTGAGTCTCCAGTGCCAGGACAAGATGCAGCAGAGCAACAACAACAGCAAAAAACCTGGGGGTGAAAAAGTATCTGAAGAAATAGTGTTGGAAAATCTGCAGATTTAGGAAGCTGAGCAAACCTGAAACATTATAAATCCAAAGAAATCTATGCCAAACAAAAAATAATCAAATTCCTAAAAATTAAAGACAAAGAAAAAACCTTGAAAGTAAGGGAAATGACATCTTATCTATAGGGGAATACAATTCAAATGAATGGATTTCTCATCTGAAACCATAAAGACAAGAAGCAAGTGGAATAACATTTTTCAAGAGCTGAAAGAACTGTCAACCCAGAATTCTATATCCAGCAAACGTATCCATCAAGAATGAAGGGAGAATTAGGACATTATCAGATGAAGGAAATTGAAGAGAATTTGTCACTAGCAGACCTATCCTAAAAGAATAGCTATGAAAGTTCTTAAAATGGGAAGAAGTGATAGAAGGAATCTTAGAACATCAGGAAAGATGAAAAAAACATTGGAAAAAACAAAAATTTGAGTAATACAAGAAATTTTCCTTCTTTTCTAAATTATGTTCGATAGTTAAAGCAAAACTTATAACACTGCCTGATGTACTTCTCAAAGTATTATGTAGAGGAAATACTTAAAATAATTAGGAATAGGAGATGGTAAAGGGACTTAAAGAGAGGTAAACTATCTATATTTCATTCAAGCTGGTAAAATATCAACACTAGTAGACTGAGGTAACATGTTTATAGAATGCAATACCTAGAGAAACCATCAAAAATTCAAATAATTGAACTCATACAGAATGTGTCTTCTGACCACAATGGAATCCAAATTGGAAGTCAATAATAGAAAGATAAAAAAAATATCCAAACACTTGGGAAACTGAACAACACACTTATAAATAATCCATGGGTCAAAGAGGAAGTCTGAGAATAGTTTTTAAAAAATGAATTGAAAGAAAACTAAGTCACAACATATCAAAATTTGTAAGACACAGCTAACAAACTGCTGACAGGGAAACTTACAGCACTAAATGCCTACATTAGAAAAGAGTAAAAATCTACAATTAATAACCTAAGTTCTCACTTTATGAAACTAACAAAATAAGCCCACAGCCAGCAAAAGGAAGAAAATAATAAATATAAGAGCAGAAATCAATGGAATCGAAAACAGCAAAACAATAGAGAGAAATCAATGAAACAAAAAGCTGGTTCTTTGAAAAATTAATAAAATTGGCAAACCTCTAGCATGACTGACAAAAAAAGAGAAGACATAAATTACTGTAACAAGAATGAAATGAGATATTGCTACAGATTCTTAGACACCAAAAGCATAATAAGGGGATATTAAAAACAACTCTATACACATAAACTTGGTCACTTAGGTGAAATGGACCAATTCCTTCAAAAGCACAAGCTACCATATCTCAATATGAAATAGGTATTTTGAATATCCCTATAACTATTAAAGAAATTAAGTTTGTAATTTCAAATCTCCCCAAAGAGAAATCTCCAGGCTAACCTTGTTCCTGAAAAATTTTAAAGAACACTACCACACATTTAAAGAAGAATTAACACCAATTCTACCCAATCTCTTCCAGAAAACAGAAGAGAAAGTAGTGCAGTAAGTTCCCTACATATGAACCTTCAAGTTACGAACCTTCAAAGATACAAACATGCGTTAGCATGTCCAATTACATTTAGTTCATGTTCCTGGCATTATCTTTAAAAATTGGGTACCTAGGCTAATTTTGTTGGACTTATGAACAAACTGAACTTATGAATGCACTCTTGGAATGGAACTCGTTTGCATGTAGGGGATTTCTGTAACACTTTTCAACGAATTTTATGAGGTCAGTATTCCTTTAATATCAAAATCTAAGAGAGATAGCATATAAAAAGTGATTAATATTTCTCATGAATATAAATACAAATGTTATTTAACATAATAAATATTATATAAATAAATATAATAATATTACAAACCCAATTTGGCCATGGTATAAAATATATCATAAATATTATATATAAGATATACATTTATAAATATTATATAATAAATTATATATTATATGAATATATTATCTATGAAGTTACAGATGTATATATAAAATTCATATCTCTATATAAATGCATAGATATAATAAATCCTACTAAGTAGAATTTATTTCAGGGATGCAAGGATAGTTCACTATTCAAAAATTTATCAATGCAATGAACCAAATTAATAGGCTAAAGACAACAAATCACACAATCATGTCATTCATGATAAAACTTCCAGAATACTAGGAATCAAGGGGAATTTCTTCAACTTTATACTGAAATCTACAAAAAGACTAGAGCTAACATCACAGTGGTGAAAGACTGAATGCTTTCCAACTGCAATTAGAGACAAGGCAAGGATGTTTGCTTTCACCACTTTATTCAGCATAGTATCAGAAGTCCTAGGCAGAACAAAAAGGAAACAAAAGGCACATAGTTTGGCAAGGAAGAAATAAACCGTCCCTCTCTGCAGATGACATGATAGTCTACATAGAAAATACCCTTAAGAATCTATAGAGATTCCTGGAGCAAATGGGTGAGTGTGACACGTTCACAGGATCAAGATCAGCATACAAAAATAAACTGCATTTCTATATACTAGCGAAGAAAACAACGAACCCATGTTCACCACTGCACACGAGCAATGCATACATGGTCAAGTTAAAATACAAAACCATTTATAATAACTTAGTAAACAGAAGAAATACTTAGTTATAAACCTAGCAAAACATGTACAGGATTATGTGCTTAACGTACAAAACTCTGATGAAAGAACTAAAAGAAAATCTAAATAAATGAGGTACACAATGTGACATACTGTGTTCACGGACTGGAAGACTCAACAGTAAAGATGTTAAACCTCCCCAAAATGATCTATAGGTTTAATGAAATTCTTATCAAAATCCCAGCAAGATTTCTATAAATATAGACAAGTGTACTCCATAATTGGCAAAGGAACTAGAAGAGCTCAAACAATTTTGAAAAATAAAAATAATATGATTAATCAATCACTCTACCCAAATTTAAGACATTATATAGCTACAGCTTATTACATGGCCACACAGATCAATAGCACACAATAGAGAACCCAGAAACAGACCTACACAAGTATAGCCAATTGATTTTTTTGTTTTGGCTGCATTTTTAAACAGCTTTATTGATATATACTTCATATACCCTAAACTTATCCTAGTTAAAAAATGTAATTTAGTGGTTCCTGTAATATTACATTAAGTTTTTAAAATTGTGATAAATAACATAAAATATTTTTCCTCCTTTAAGCATTTACTTATTTATAAATTGGAGTATAGTTGATTTACAATGTTGTGTTAGCTTCAGTTGTACAGCAGAGTGATTCAGTTACACACACACACACACACGTATATTCTTTTTCAGATTCTTTTCCCTTATAGGTTATTATACAATATTGAGTACAGTTCCCTGTGCTATACAGTAGGTCCTTGTTGGTTATCTATTTTATATATAGTAGTGTGTATATGTTAATCCCAAACTCCTAATTTATCCCATAAGTAAAATAAAAAATAAAGTAATAATTAAAATAAAAATAAAATTAATAATGAAATAAAAATAATAAATAAAATAATCAAATTTGCCATTTTAACTTTTTTTAAGATTAAAATTCAGTAACATTAAAAAAATATAAAGTGCTTCACAAATTTGCATGTTATCTTTGCACAGGGCCCATGGTAATTTTCTCTGAATCACTCCAGTTTTAGTAAATGTGCTGCTGAAGTGAGTGCTGGCCAACTGACTCTTGATAAAGGCAAAAATGTAAATTAATGGAGGAAGAAGAGTCTTTTCAAAAAATGGATATCTGTTTGCAAATTGGATATCCATCAGCAAAAACACAATAAAATAAGTAAAAAACCCACAACCTCACATTTTATACAAAAAATTCAGTCAAGATGGATCATAGATTTATATGTAAAACACAAACCTATAAAATCTTTAGATGAAAACATAGAAGAAAATCATTGGGACCCAGGGCTTGGAAACATCAAAAGCAAAACTAATAAACTGGACTTGTTCAAAATTTAACTCTTTTTGGTCTGAGAAAGACCCTTAATGTTAAGAAGGTAAAATGACAAGCTACAGGCTGGGAGAAAATACTTGTAAGTCACATACCTGACAGAAGACCCATATCTAGAATATATAAAGAACTCTCATAATTCAACACTATAAGAAAAACATTCCAGCTGGAACACTGGCAAAAGCCCTGAAGAGGCTACCTATAAAGAAAGGCTCCAAAGAATACGTACAGATGGCCAAAAAGCACATGAAAAGATGCTCAGTATCGCTCATTATTAGAGAAATGCAAATCAAAACTACAATGAGGTATCATCTCACACTAGTCAGAATGGCCATCATCAAAAAGTCTGCAAATGATAAATGCTGGAGAAGGTGTGGAGAAGGGAATCCTCCTATATTGTTGGTGGGAATTTAAATTGGTGCAGCCACTATGGAGAACAGTATGCAGATTCCTTAAAAAACTAAAAATAGGGCTACCATATGATCCACCAATCTCACTCCTGGACATATATCCAGAGAAAACATGATTCAAAAAGATACATGCACCCCTGTGTTCACTGCAGCACTGTTTACAATAGCCAGGACATGGAAGCAACCTAAATATCCATCAACAGATGAATGGATAAAGAAGAGGTGGTATACATATACAATGGAATATTACTCAGCCATAAAAAAAGAATGAAATGATGCCACTTGTAGCAACACGAATGGACCTAGAGATTGTCATACTAAGTGAAGTAAGTAAGAGAAAGATAGATACCATATGATATCACATCTATGTAGAATCTAAAATATGACCCAAATGAACTTATTTATGAAACAGAAACAGACTCACAGACTTAGAAAACAAATGTGTGGTTACCAAAGAGGAAAGGTGGAGCGGGGAGGGATAAATTAGGAGTTGGGATTAACTTATACACACTTCTATATATAAAACAGATAACCAACAGGACCTACTATACAGCACAGGGAACTCTACTCAGTATTCTGTAATATCCTATATGGGAAAAGAATACGAAAAAGAATGGATATATGTATATGTATAACTGAATCACTTTGCTATACACCTGAAACTACCACAGCATTGTAAATCAACTATACTCCAATATCAAATAAAAACTAAATTTAAAAAAGCCAACAATTAGATCTAATTAATTAAAAAATTAAAAAAATAAAGGCTTTCAAGTTTAGAACTATCACTGCTACTGCAGCCAGTACGTAAATGGGGCTCAAGATGATTAAACAGCAACACCCAGGCCTTGTGCCCGGAGAGGTTTGTGGGTGTAACTTAGAGAACACCCCAAAGACGGACACCCAAAAGGGATGAAGGTCAAAGTGTGCAGACACTGGGCCTTCCCTGTTGCGGAACAGAGAGGGGAAGGGATTCAAACCAATCTTTCAGCACTGCCTGCACCAGGGTGTCACCAATAGGGCAGAAAGAGCCAGTCCTACCCACACGAAGCACTTAAATTTGAACTTGAGCCAATTTGGGCCGAGGTGGAGACATCTTTGCAGTTATGGCATCTGCTCCTAAGGACTGCTGGGTAGAGTGGACAGGCTGTCCTTGGTGGTGCTCAGTGCCCAAACCACAGGTTTCACGATGCCTTTTAAGTGACTGTCCTAGGGTAGTGCAGTGCCAGGCAGAATTAAGCTGCCAGGAGCTCCCCTGGAGATGTGTGAGATACAGGAGCGGGCCAGTGGGCAACCAACACCTCAGTAAAGAAGGGTGTGGCCAGCAGGGCAGAGGTATCCCACCTCAGGAAATCCATCTCCAATGGGAACGAGCGGGCACCATGAACACGGGACCACATGTCCGGTCAGCACTGCACTTCCTCCTGAAACCAAGCAGGACCTTGAGGGCATCCTGGGCACAGAAGGCTTTCTGTGTCCCCCATTTCTCAATTTCAGGAAATAGGCTTCATTCAGCCTCCATGACTTTCCCTGAGCTCCAATGGGCAGGTTCAAACATTTGCTAATCAGGGAAGGGAGGGGATGCAGAGACAAGGGAGGAGCAATGGTCCCCCCTCAAGGGATATACATAACAATACCTTTGAGCTGTTTTGCAGATACTGGAAGCCCACCAGACAGGAGCAGTTAACTGTATGCTGCCCAGGAGCATGTAGACCCCAGACCAGTTGGAACCAGAAGGTTGATCTCCCCACCAACCAATCAGAAGAATGTCCATGAGCTGATCACACCCTCTTTGAACCATTACTATAAAATTCCTCACTAGTCCCTCTAGGTCGGGACATACAGTTTTGAGGACATTAGCCCACTGTGGCTCCCTTTGTCTGGAAAAGCAATAAAGTTATTCTTTTCTACTTCACCCAAAACTCTGTCTCCAAGATTTAATTCAGTATTGGGGTACAGATGCTGGATTCGGTTTCACTCTCATCACCCCTGAATGAGCTGGCATTGCACAGGAGTTGCATTTGTGAATTAACCATCTTTTATTTTCTACATTTGGTCTCTGGCAACTTGGGGCCTTGCTGACCCTGGAGAAATGGCCTCTCTAGGGTCAATTCCTAGAGGTAGTAAAGAACCCATCCTCAAGTTGCCTTCACATACAAACCAACCAATCCAGAGCCTGCATCCCAACCACAACCTCTACTGGGGTCTCACACTCCAGGCCACTGTCTCTGCTGACCTCATCACCCCAGGGCCAGGAACCCAACAACTAGGGACATCCCCTAGGGCCCTGAACCTACTGAAACTACTGAAACCAGCCAATCCTAAGCCTACTTACCCTGCCTGGCCCTGTTGTTCCCATGGAAACCGCAGTAAAAGCTCTTGCCCACATTTTCTCCTCACTCCCTCTGCCTCCTGACTTCCCTGGTGCTTCCCCACTGTGGCCCCTCGTGGTGTGGCATGCCCCCTCCTCCAGGGAACTCTGAGTCACAATCTTTCCAATGGCAGTCGTCTCCTGATCTGTCACTTTATAATGCCTCAAATTATCTATTAATTCACTATGTTTTAAACTAATTTGTCCTTGAGATTATGACTCAACCTCCCTTTCTACACAATGTGGCTCTGTTCTTCACAACAAGACTTTTGGGTTGCTTCATCAAACCCTGAATTAAAGGGGACTCTTTAGAATATTGATAAAGAGATGGAACCAACACCCAGGTTGGTTTACAGAGTGCGCGAAGGAAGTCAGCAGCCTGTCTCAGGGAATGAAGCCCACATGCAGGGTGAAACCCTGGGCACCGTAGCAACAGGGGCATTTATGCGAGGTGTGAATGGAAAAATGTCACCTGCGCTATCAGTAAAGAAAGGATCCTGCAGCCATCAAGCCATCCCATTACAGCCTCCTTGGATGGTGAGCCCTGAGGGAACTCAGGATGGAAACAGGATGCCCACCATCAAGCTATCGGTCACTGCAGCACCCCTGATGGTGTGCCCTGAAGGGACTCATAATGAGAAACCACAGGACACTGGCCCCAGATAGCTGAGGTGCACATCAAAAACATGATTTCAATGAGCCTAGACTTTTACATCTTCCCATATATAGAAAAGCACTAAATTCCTTAACTTGAGATGTCTGATTTTCTCTAATTAACAGTAATCTTTTGATATTCCGACTACTTGGTCTTTGTGGCAAAAAACTCCTATATAACCTGGCTCCTCCCTTCAGAGCTTTCCCTCAGAGCTATCTGAGAGGCTGCCACCCAGGCTTAAGTCCTCAGTTCTGTCCACCAAATAAAACATAATTTTCAACTTTTAGGCTGTGCTTTTTTTTTTTTTTTTTTACTTGACAGAGGTCTAGGTCAGAGTCTGGGGGCACCAGAGTTTCTTCCCATTCTGATTGTGGTTTAGTTGAGGACACACATCGGACAGAAATGTCACTGTGACCAAAACAGAATGAGAATGGGCAGCGAGGGAATGAGCCTTACTCTAAACCTTGCTAACTGGCGGGTTCCTGAGCTGATGAAAGCTTGATTTCCCAAACCAGTAAAGAGAAGCATTCCATCCTAAAAAGGTGTGAGGAATGAAGAAGGTGTATTATCTAGCAGGCCCTTGACTTAAAGGGGATGTGAAGTGGGCAGCACGCTCACAGTTACTCTATCAGGGTGTAGTCCAGAGTGATGTCATGGCTTTGCCGCCACTCTCGGGGAGCAGCTCCCCAAGGCAGCAGCCAGCGCTTCCTGCTACAATGTGCTGGGTTCCAGCATCTCAGTTTCTTCCCTGTGCATTAAATCACATCACCTCAAAATTGTTTTCCTGCCTTTCTTTCCTGCTCGCTCTTGCCTTGCCTTAATTCCTTTTTTCTTTCTGTTTTATTTAATTTTTTTTTATTGAAGTATAGTTGATTTACAGCACTATGTTAGTTTCAGGTGTACAGCACAGCGATTCAGATATATATATATATATATTCCTTTTCAGATTCTTTTCCCTTATAGGTTATTACAAAATATCGACTATAGTTCCTGGTGCTATACAGTAGGTCCTTGTTGGTTATCTATTTTATATGGAATAGTGTGTATATGTTAATCCCAACCTTCTCATTTATCCCTCCACCCCCTTTCCCCTTTGGTAATCATAAGTTTGTTTTCCATGTCTGTGAGTCTATTTCTGTTTCATAGATAAGTTCATTCATGTCATATTTTAGATTCCACATATAAGTGATATCATATAATGTTTGTCTTTGTCTTACTTCACTCAGTATGATAATCTCTACGTCCATCCATCTTGCTGCAAGTGGCATTATCTCTTTTTTTCTTTTTTACAGCTGAGTAATATTCCATTGTCTATATGTACCACATCTTCTTTATCCGTCCATCTGTCGATGGACATTTAGGCTGCTTCCATGTCTTGGCTATTGTAAATAGTGCTGCAGTGATCACTGGGGTGCATGTATTTTTTCAAATTAGAGTTTTCTTTGGATATATGCCCAGGAGTGGGATTGCTGGATCATATGGTAGTTCTATTTTTAGTTTTTTAAGGAACTTCCATACTGTTCCTCTTACCTTAATTCTTATCGCCACTCTTCATAATTCTGCAAACCTCAATTGCTATAAATCACCTTGAAGCCACCTGACTCTCCGGGGGAATAAATTCTAAATTGCATGATGATATCTGCAAAACCTACAGAGTCTTGAAAAAATGGGAAAAAACAAACTCAAGAACGAGAAAGGTTTTACGTCCCTAATGCCTCTTAGAGAAAGATATTTTGCTGCCTAGCAAACATGCAGAATGCCCCCGTTTTAAGTTTGAGAGCCGATCCCGTGGTTTGCACTGAGGTTGCAAGAACATAATGCATATTTGAGATAACTGGAAATAAGGGATAAGCAATGCATTTTGTTTGTGTCATCTCTGATTAAGATGCACCACTTGCATTCTTTAAGGCTCTCCTTATAGGTAAGTTGTGAGTGGCTGGTTAGCCACATACCAGGAGAGTGGCCCGAAAGAGGAATTTTCCCTCCTCCTTCTTCAGCTGGTTACTGTGTTTTTCTCACATTCTTTGGCAAAGATTGCTTGAGCACCTACAAATGCAAGCACTGTGCTGCAAAGAAGCATAGCTCTGCCCCAGGGCATAAGGCGGGGTCCTGCCCTGAAGGCCTTCCTGGGATTACAGGAGACCTGTCCCACACAGGTATGACAGGCCCTGCAGCCTTGGCCTCAGGCAGTGCTGAGTAGGGAGCTAGCTACCTGCCCAGGTAAATATTCCAGGAGACTGAATGAGCATGACTTGGGGGATATAATCCAAATACAATTTATTTCTTGCCTCCATCTGACCTTTTTAAATGTATTCAGTTAGAGGAACTCAGAAGGGATGTTCCTTCCACTGGGTGAGAATCTGGCCCACTCCCTGATTTACAAACACAACCTGCATCATAAATGGACTGTTCTCTGTCCTCCTGGTGTTAATCCACACCTCCATCTCTCAGGCTGCATTTAAGGCCAGCTTTCCCCTCTGGCCCATGGTGGGGGCTCTTACCTGCTGTGAAAGGGACAGGCCTGCCATCTTTTGCTGACTGGAAGCAGGAGGAGGGTACTCCACATCCTATGCTCTGCCCCAGGCCTAGCAGATGCTGAAGGCTCACTTGCCTTTGCAGGTGTTTTTATTGGTTCCTTGGAGATTTCCAACATGGGGTCACTTACTTGCAGTTTCCTTGACCTAACTGGCCACATGCCTGCTTTTCATGGGGGCTTGTAGCAACTTCAGCCTTAAGAATCTGACATACATCTCTGGTTTCTTGTTGTTGGGGTCCTTCTGCCCCTCCAAGTGGCCCCAATGAAAGGGCCCAATGTGATTAACAGAGCCTCCAGGAAGGTGGGCTGATCTCTTTCCTCACCCCTAGATGCCCAGGTGAGGACAAGACCCTGGTCTACTCTGCTCCCAACCAAGAGATGGCACCTTGTTCTCCAGTGTCCCCACTGATCCTCAGCCTAAGGGCCCTGAGTGACAGGTAGGCACTCCTCTCTCCCCCATTAGACAGAGGGGCTGACACCTGTGTTCTAATGGCCTTTGCAAACATTTCTCATCACAGAACCCCTTCTTCCACACCTGATTTCTTCCTTTAGATTCTCGATCAACCTGAGAAGCCCAAAAAACCAAGGGAGTGATTCTAGCTCATATCCTTCCTAACTGGTGGACTTTGACCTGGCGCCTCACTTTGGAATTTAGTATCTGTTACACTTAAATATTGACATCCTGTTACAGGCAGCTTTACAAAGGAGGTCATCCTTGACTGACATGACATAATAGAGTATTTGAGAGATCTGTTTCCACAGGAAAAGTGCTGAGTCAATGGGATGGCCATATGAGCATGTGTATCTTGATCCCTACCTCACAGCATACAAAACCAAGTCCACATTGATGATATTTCTGAATGTGAAGGGTAAAACAACAAAGCTTCTAGAAAGTTATATAGGACCTTTCTAAACTTGGGATGGGCAAAGATTTCTGAAACAGGATGCCAAACTACCAACTATTAAAATAAGTGATAAAACAGACACACTACCATTAAGAACTTCTTTTTGCTAGAAAACATTATTAAGAGGGTAAAAAGGCAAACTACATGGAGAGAAAAGATCACTGAAGTCCATAAAACCAAGAAAGGGCTGCTATTCGAAAATATACAGAAGAAGTTAATAAGAAATAGCTAAACGCAATAGAAAAATGGAAAGACATCTGAACATGTACTTTAGGACACCTGAATTGCCAAGAATCAGTGAAAAGTTGCTCAACCTCATTAATTATCAGATAAATTAAAATTGCAATTAGATACCCACTGGATGGCTAAAATTAGTAAAACAGAAAATACCAAGTATCGATGAAGATGTGAGCAACTGGAGCCCTCCTATGGGGCTGACAAGAGTGTAACTGGTTACAACTTTGGAAAATTATTTGGCAGTGAGACAGGAGGAAAAGGGGCAGGACACAGATGCTAGATAATGAAGAAGGGGCGCAGCTGTTGGGATGTGATAAGCTGGAATCAGCTGAACCAAGGTGGCTTTGGGAAGAGTCCAGTCATTGACCTTTAGCTTATTATACCCTCGCTGTAACACTAAAAATCATTTCCCCTTATGCCATGACAGTTCTGAGGAGGACCATAAAAGGCCAAAAACTAGCAGCAGCTCAATTCCTGGGAAATCCCCACCCTACCCCAAAATAGCAAGAATATTCCTCCCTCTTGTTAGCCTGTGAAATTACTTAACCCATAAAACCCTATGACCCTGTGCCTTGGGGCCACTCACATTCTGAGACAGTCCTCATTCTGCCTGTGGAGTGTGTCTCTCTCCAAATAAACTTGCTTTCCCTTTACTCTAGCTCACTCTTGAATTCTTTCCTGTGCAAAGCCAAGAACCCTCACTTGGTGGTCATAAGGGCTCCTGCAGGTCCCAGGATATGACATCTCCCTCTCCTGCAACAGCAGGACCCGATCACACATATACAACATACATGCACACTGTGTGTCATACATACACAGGATGACCAGCAGTTTCAGAACTTGGCATATATATAACCAAGATGTATACATGTCTACCAAAACACAGGGAAAATATTCTCATAGCAGCGTTGCTCATAGAGAACTAGAAGCAACCCCAATGATAATCGATGGTATAATGGGTACACTGGTGTGTCGTCAGTCACACATGGACAAACAGCATGTTAGCAGCATAGTATGAATGAATGACCCAGTGGTACACACAACAGACATACTAATCGACCCATCACATGAAGTTTAAAAATAAGCAAAAATAATCTGCAGGTTACAGGTTATCACAATGGAGAGAGTGGGTAGAGGAAAAAAGAAGCAGGGTGAGGAAAAAACACAAGGGGGCAGAATGGCTGCAGATAATGCTCTATTCTTTGGTCCAAGAGGTGATTACGAAGCAATACTTGCATTTTTATAACTCATTTTGATGTGAGTTTTTCAGAAGGTGTGTTATACTTCAGTAAGAAGGATGGGCAATAAGGATCTATGGACCATAAAAGAACCCTACGTAAAATTAATAAATAGGCTCATGAAGGACTTCTCCAATCCAACTTCTGTCTGCACACATTTTTGAAAAACAGCCTTATTGGCATGTAGCTGGACATCTGCTAGTATGCTGTTGATTGTTTGACTCGGTATGAATGCTTTTACTCACATCAGCCAATCAGTCAGCCCCTTCCACTAATCCCTTCTCCATACAGCCAGAAAAAACTTGAAAAGATGTAATTTGTATTATGGCTTTCTCTGCTTGAAACCCATCAGTAGCTTCCCACTGCACTGAAATAAAACAAACTTTTAAGCCTTCATTGCTTCCTTCGGTCCTGCAACTCGTGGCCATGCCCACCTCTGCAGGCTCACCTGGCTCCAGGCTGTCCTAGGTCAGCGCTTTAGGCCGAGCCTTCCATCTGTTACTACATATGTGAGTTGATTTCTTCACCCCTTCTTGCACTTTGTCAGAAAAGCTTTCAGAGCGTTTCCCCTCCTCCTCCTTTTATTGCAAGTGTCTGCTTCAATTTCACCCCTTCTGAGAAGCCTTCATTGACTCCCCTGTCTAAACTACCCTCCCCCTCATTTTATTGAAGGACCAATTACTTCCTTCTGTAGCACTATCACAATCTGTAATAACACTACCCATTCATCCATCCATCCACCCACCCACCTGTCTATCTGTCCATCCATCCTGTGTATGCTCTCTGGAGAATTTAAGTTCTGGGAACTTGACTGATTTGAATCTCCAGGACCTAGCAAAGTTCAGGGCATGTAATAGCGACTCAGTAAAGGCATGCTGAAGACATAAGTGAAAATTAAAAAGGGAACTAATCATTCAACATATTCCTCTGCTTTATATCTGAGCATTTCCCCCTTTTGCTAAAATCCAAAATGACTCTTTCTTGAAGAATACATAACTAATATTTTCATTCAACAAAATTGTACTGAGTCCCTCCTAACTCAGCAGCATGCTGCACACAGAGGGTACACTAAGACACAGACACTGCCTATGTTTTAGTGCTGGAGTGAGATTCAAATACATTATTGTGGTTCATACTGGTTTGTAAAGTTACATAATTGCAAAAAAAAAATTATAAAAATGAAAGCAATCATTTTTTTTTTTTTTGGTCAGAAACTCAAAGAAACAACCAGAGAAAAAGGCTTAGAAAGGTTTACTGGTAACTATTCTAATCTATCAATTTTTTAAAAATTCCTTAATTATTTCAATAATGCAGTTTGTATGAACACCTTTATTCTGCGATCTAAAAGCAGATCACATTGTTGAGGTGCATTAGCAAGGATACAGGATGATACAAGAAGTGAGAGTAGGCAGGACTCCACAGCAATGAATGTGGCTGGAAGGAGCAAAGGCCAGCAAACTTGCAAACACAGCAGTATGAGCACCAGGAGAAAGTGCTGTGGGGAAGAAGGGACACGTGCTCTGATGGGGCTCGAATACCTTCCTTACGGCCTCCTCGACAGACAGGTCTCCCTGACCCCAAACACACACATCTAGTTCCAACACGGCAGCCACAGGGATCCCGTTAAACCTAAGCTGGATCAAGTCCCCTGCCCAGGACCCTCCTAAGGCGTTCCATCTTGCTGAGAGGAAAAGCCAAAGTCCTATTGCACCTGACGATGTTTTGAATGGTATAGCACTCTCCTCTGATCCCCTCTGCTTCCCCCTGTCTCTTCTCAGCACCCCCAACCCCTTCTTGGCTGTTCCCTGAAAATGCCAGCACTCACCAGCTGCAGGCCTTGCCCTTCTTCCCTCTTCCTGGACATCCCAACCCCAAGCCTCCTGGCTCCCTTTTCTCCTCCTTCAGATCTTCACAATTAGCTCTTGGCGAAGCCTTCCCAGACCTCCTTGCCTAAACATTCAGCAACCTCTGTGGGTCCGCACTGCTTAAAACCCCCCTTCTCTGCTTTATTCATTCTCTGCAGCCTCACATATATTGCACACATACATACTGTATTTATTGTCTACTGCACTCATTAGAATGTAACTTCCGTGAGGATGTGGAGTTTGTCTATTCATTAACACACAGTGCCTGGCACAAAACAGGTACGCAAGGCATATTTAAAAAACCAAACTGAAATGCAACGAGTTCTATATTTCAAAGGATGTTTCTTACATGTTATTCGGTTTTTCCAATTGGAGGAGCAGTTTTCAGGATGTCTAGTGTACTCTATCATGGAAAATCTATGGCATGTTTTCTATATAGAAAGAAAACTAGTGGCCTTGGGCTGTTCTTTACTCTTAAATCAGTTGGGAAAACTGTCAATGGATTGTTCATCTCTAACCAAAGAAAATCCAACAGCATCAGGTTAGAAACAATGAGGCTCATTTGCTCTTTTTTGCTTTTAAATTTTAATGCTAAAATATTTTGTACCCAGAGACTAATTAAGAAATGTAACTGCTCCCTGTAAAGGCTTAATAAAAATGTAAATGGTAATAATATTAATGGTAGATTAATGAAACATTCTAAAACAGAGAAGGAATTTTGGAAGAGTTTAAAGTTACTGACAAGACAATTGCAGATAGGGAGTCAGGTGATTTATACACATTTTATAGGCTAAGTTTCATCTGTATCACATCCAATAAAGTTATTTGTTTCCATATAATCAGTGTGTGTGGTGTATGCACGCTCGTGTGTGTGTGTGTGTGTGTGTGTGTGTGTGTGTGTGTTCTCTTGAGATAATCGGGATGCAATATGACAGTACAAAATGAGATGGTTTTACAATGGGGGAGAAGGTGCTAGGATGATACCATTAAGTTCTGGCAAAGTCAAAGGCAATGCTGCTTCACATGCATGTTTTTTAAGAATGCAGAGCCTTTCGGCTTTGACTTCTGTCCTGTGCAAAGTAAGTGGCCTCAGGCTACTCCTTCCACTCTGGTGCTCCTGCTCCATCAACATCCCTTTCATACTCTCCCCGCTCACAATCTTCAGTCACCGTTAGCTTTTTACAGCATTTTTCAAGAACGAAAGTTGAAATCGATTAAAAAAGCCCAACTCATTTTCTCTAGCATTTGGGAAAGACATTAATTACCCTGTCCAATACAAAACAATCTAATGATTTTCCTATCCATGTGATCCTTACTTGGTTTCCGTTTTCTGCCATACAATTAAAATTCTCCCTTAATTTAATGGAAGCCATTGAGAAATCATGACAGTGTTGCCCACAAAGCCCA
Source organism: Hippopotamus amphibius kiboko (assembly GCF_030028045.1). NCBI lineage: Eukaryota > Metazoa > Chordata > Mammalia > Artiodactyla > Hippopotamidae > Hippopotamus > Hippopotamus amphibius. The sequence goes on from NC_080187.1 coordinate 218,570,789, forward strand.
GTGACAGCTGCTGCACATGGCTCACGTGTGTCACGAGCTGAAGGCAAACGCTCTGCCCATCAGCCTCCGCATTGACCCCGAGGCTCCCTGAGGTCAGGACCTGTGTCTTTGTCATCTGATTCTCTACTCAGAGTACAGCCTCTGGCTTGAAGGAGGTGCTCAGCAAAAATCTGTTGACCAGCTGAGTGAATGAACAGATAATTGAGAAGAGGTGGGACCTGGTGTGTAAATGGTAGAGGAAGGAAAGGTCCACCAGCACAGAGACTGGCCTCGGCCTGTGGCAAAACCTCATCGCCCCTTACGCAGTTGCTGGACAGAGCCCAGACGTGCCGTGGGCAGCAAAAGGCCCTGCAGTCCCTCTGCGATCAACAGCGGGGGGAGAAAGTGGTCCACCCAGAATGCCCTGACAGGAACTGAGGGAGGGTGTGGAGGTGGAGTCTGATGGGCAGGGAGAGGGTAGCACCAAAAACACCCTGAGTCCCTTCTATTTCAGTGACCCCTAAATAGCTGTGACGTTTCTGAGGCTGACATAACTTCCACTTTGAGGAAACTGGGCTGTCCTAGGCCCCACAGCAAGTATGTATTCTGTGGCTGTTACCCAAGGCTTCTTAGAGGATATTCCTGGATTTCTCAGAAAGTAGGCAGCTCTTCCTGGACGTCCACTAGCTGGCCCCCAAAGCGCTCCATAGCTGGAAATTGCACGTGTGCAAACCTGCTTCTGAACGCACTATTTAGAAAATGTATAGCCACATGGCATGGAGTGACAGTCTGCACGGAGCGGTGGCCATGAAGGCCATGATGGGACAAGTGTGGGAATGCTGGCTTGAAGGCTGCCTGCAAGGGGGAAGCTGTGGCCCAGGGAGAGCTGGCACAGCTACCACCAGCCAGGAAGCCTGAGGACACCAGAGAGTTAAATTTTGCTACAGAGAATTACAGTCTTCTCAGAACTTGTTCCTTGTCATTCCTTGTGGTTATTATTATTTTTTAAATCACTTAAATTGCACATGGGGCCATGCTGGTGCTGTAGGATGCGCGGGTAAAACGACCCCAGCATGACTTCATCCACACCCCATCTTATGGGACCCAGGGCTTTCAACTGGCTGTCAAAAAGGAAAGTTCTGGATGCCTCGCACAACCGTCCTGGCAGCTATGACTCCAATCCTGGGGCCCCTTGACAGCAGCACCATTGGGAAGAGGGCAGGGAAGATACTGCTGGTCAGTGGTCCCCAGGAGCACCTCAGCACTTAGCAGGACAGTGAAGCCCACCATGGGAGGCAGGCCAGTGGGGAAGAAGTTGGAAGGGTGATGGGGAAACGGAAGACAATGGATGCAGGAGAGCAAGAGTAGGTGGGAAAAGAGGCCAGGATCAGGGGCCCAGCTGAGCAGGAGGGAAACCCTGCAGCAGCAGGCTGACATGGCAGCCTGGTGAGGCCAGGTGGCAGGGCCAGGGATGAAGGGGCTGCCTGGGGAGGGCCGGGAGGCCAGGCCAGCTGCCTCAACCCTCAGACCCTCAGCTTGGCCCCCACAGCATAACCTACCTATGATGGTGGCCCTGGCGTAACTCAGAACACACTATCACCTGATCCACACTCCACCCCTCACTGGTATGATATTGTGGGGCAGGGACCAGCTAAGCGACCAGTTTTGCAGAAAGAAACGCTAGTCCTACACCCTTCTAGACCTTTCCTTTACACACAGATACCCCCTCAGTTTTTTTCAGTGGTATAATTAAGATCCTACTACGTGTCCTTGGGTGATTTGTTTCTCATATGCTATAGACATTTTCCCATGCCCCAGGCCCAGAGCTAATTCATTCCCCCACTGTCTGAGCAACTTTCCATTGTGGGAATGTACTGGGATTCACTGAACTCGTCACGGGCCTTGTGAAATGGGGGCCCTTGTCTGGCTCTCTTTTCTAGCATAGGCAGAAACAGCTGGAGGAGAAATTCCTGGAAGAGAGCTTGCTGGTTCAAAATGGAATTAGAGGTTACATTTAGATAGATAGATATTTAGATAGACAAATGACCCATCACAAATCACAGCCCAGTTATACACCACCACCCACTAACCACGTGAGGGCCTGGCCCCCTGCACCCATGCCAAAAGTAAGTGTCTTTAATCTTTTAAACATCTACCTACTGATGAACAAAACGTGGTACCTCAGACTTTGTTTCTGCTTTTTTTATTTCCTTAATTTGCATTTCCCTGATTACTCATGGGATTGATGAACTTTTCACTTGTATATGGACCATCTGGATTTCTTCTGTGAATCTCTTCTGTATATTCTCTGATTAATTTTACGTCTTTATTTTTCTTATCAATTTGAGGCACTCCTTGTGCATCATGGATATTCAATTTTTAATTAATTTCCCATGATAGCCTGCTTGTCTTTTCATTTTTTTATGATGACTTTCACTTCCAGAAGTTGAAAATGTAATGAAATAAAATCTGTTTCACTTGTATGGCTTGTGAGCTTTGTTACATGCTTAGATCGTCCTTCTCCCAAGTAAACGCTCTTCTCTGACATTTCCTTTGAATAATTCTTATAGTTATTTCTCCCCAATGCTCACAACCTAATGCATCTGGAATTAACCTCTGTACGTGGTAAGGGACTGAGCAAGGGAGTTGCTTCCACATGGATGGCCATGTGTTCCCACACAGTGAACTGGGGTGTCTTCCCATCCCTGATTTCAAATATCACGTTTATCACACACAGAAGATGCCTTTGATGCAGTCCGAAGGACATAAAGAGTGAGTGGTGGGAGCCGTGGTGGGGCTGGCGAGGGTTTCAAGGAACTGAGAGTAAACGGAATGTGTGTGTAGATCTGTGTGTGACCGGCTGGGTGTGCGCGTGTGTCTGTACATGTGGTTGTATGTGTGGGTTCTGTGTGTGCGCTTGTGCATATGGGGGTTGTGAACATGTGGGATTGTTGGGGGGCTGTGTGTATGGTGTGTGTAGTTGTGTGATTGTGTGGTTTAGTGTGTGTAGTTGTGTGTGCAGCTGTGTGGTTGCAAGTGTGTGTGTGTAAGACGCACATGACTGTGTTAGTAGTTGTGTGCGTGTGGTTCTACATATGTGTGTGGGGGGTGGGTTATGCATGTGTGGGATTGTGGGGGGGCTGTGTGTGTGATGTGTGTCACTGTGCAATTGTGTGTGGTTGTGTGGATGAGTGTGTGTGAATATATTGTATGAGACAGATGTATGATTGTGTTAGTAGTTGTGTGTGTGGTTTTGTATATGTTCTGTGGCTGAGTGTATGCGAGGGTGTATGACTGTGTTAGTAGCCGTGTGTGTGTGTGCACTGTGTGTACTATGTGTGTGGTTGTGTGACTGTGTGCGTCTTTGTGTAGTTGAGAGTGCATGTGTGCGTGCACGCATGAAGTGGGATGTGCAGCTGTGTGGTATCAACTAACGTGTCTCTTTAGCCTACAGGTCTGCAGACTCAGGGACGCTGCATCTGGCTCTGACAAGGCGATGCCTGGAATCACACAGAATCCCTGATTCTCAGGCTGAGGGGACTTTATTGTTTCTCCTGAGGTATTTGCGTGGAAGATGACTGAGCCAGATGCTTGGTGAGCTGAACTGCCCTGCGGCAGGCAGTGACCCTGCTCACTAATCCCTGCATTTCTCTCGCTCCCGGGCACTGAGCAGAAGTGCAGCCCTGGCCCCCAGAAGCAACATGTGGATGTATAAGCTGCTTTGGTCGGTGACACATGAGGAGAAGTGACGGCTGTCATTCTGAGTGGATGCATCTCATTGTTGGTCCTTCTCTTCCTCCTGCCACCACGTCTGGTGACCTGGCAGACGGATGTGGCTCTATCAGCCTGAGTGAGGGTGACGTGGAGCAGACTCGCAGCAGACCTGTGACACAAACCTTGCAGGTGACGCCCCTGAGATCTGGGGGCTGTTAGTCACTGTGTCTAGCTAACTGCTGTGCTAAGTCTTTCCATTCACCCCATTGCTTCACACATCTTCTACACTGATGACTCTACACTTCATCATCCTAGCACTTGCCTCACTCCTGAGCTAGGAACCCCGGGTTTTCTTTTTTGGCTCTTCCTCTCTCAGCCTATGAACTTTCCAGTGCTTAGGGCTCTGTCATGAGCTCCTTCCTCTTCTCTGTCTACACTCTCCTCCTTGGTAATCAATTCTGCACCAGGCTTGGGAAATAGCATCTCTGCACTGGTATTTTCCAAAGCCTGGCTAACACCTGTTCAGGACACCATGCTTCATTTCTGGATGGTGTCTGTGTTACTCCGGACTCAAAACTCAACACAAATATTCTCCCTACCTCCTGAACTGCACTCTTGAATTGAACGATAGTGCCTAATATAAAAAAAGATCCTTGAAAATGTCAAAACACATACACGCACACACACAATTTGAGAAAGAGATTGGAGCAAATGTAATAATTCAAAAAAAAAAGCTTGAACAATGTAACTAGGAAAGAAATGAAATAAGGAAAAAAGGGAAAGGTAGATGCAGCTTTATCACATTAAACAGAAAATGCAAAAACTGAAAACCATATATATATTTAAATATATATATATATATATATAAACAGAATCACTGCTATACACCTGAAACTTACACAACACTGTAAATCAACTATACTCTAATAAAATTTTTTAAAAATAAAACAAAAAAAAAATAAATGTATTGAAAGGCTTTAGAAATCTAAAAAATAAATAAATACATAAACGCAGATTTTCATTTCCTGATAGAAGCTCTGCTATGTGTAGACTTGAAAGTTTTTCATTTGGATATGATTTTCTTATTATACACATTTACAATCACAGAAACCTGGTTTGAAGTTATAGTGGTTTTGAGATTCCCTTCCTACCACAAACTGTTATGTTGAATGCCCTTACTTGTATATTCTTAAGCTCATATTAGACCATGATTTTGCTAAAAAAAAAAAAAAAAAGACAAGGAAGAAAGAAAGGAAGGAAGGGAGGGAGGGAGGGAGGGAGGGAGGACAGAACCGAATCCAGCCCCCTTTCTAAGACACATACCCCTCAGTGAATGTGCCCTCAAGGACACAGCTCATGCAGGACCACAGTCAGCAGGACCCTGCAGTGGGGGGGTCCCCATCGCTGCATTAAGTCACTGCCCCCGCCAGCCATGAGCATACGCTGGAGGCAGTGGCAGCACTGCCAAGGCTCACTTGGTCAACAGTTTGCAATGGGAAGATGGTTCTCATTGTACGATGAGAACCAGTTTCTGGGAAGAGTTGCCTGAATACAAGATGGAAAATGGCAACAATAATAGAAAAATACACTCATCCTACCTCACTGTCTTATATCAAGAAACCAAAGTCTTCACTTACAATCTCGCATCAAGCCTACGATGAGAACGGTGAGGCCGGTGGAGGTGGAGATGGCAGCGTGTGGGGTGGGCCACCCAGTGCAGCCCGCGGGGATGCCAGGCCATCCTGGACGTCCTACCCTGGAATCCCATACTCTCGACGGTTCATTCCTCCACCTCCCCCCATGTCCCAGTGCCCGGCACGGAACAGCTGGGATGACCCCCACTTCTGCTTTCTAGTCCCGCCCTGATTCTCTTCCCCAGAGAGGAACCTGCATGATGTTTGAAATCAGATCACGTTCTTCCCTCACCTTACATTCTAACGTGGCCTCTTCAAAGGTACGGAATCAAAACAGAAGCTCCTTTCCACAGCCTAGGGCCACAGGTCATCTGCCCCCTGCCTCCCCTCTGATATTTCCTTCCTTCATTTCACTCAGTACACTCCTGCCCCACTGGCATCTCCCCTCAGATCCTCTACACACACTTGCTCTTTGGCCTGCAATTTTTCCTGCATTGACTCGCACACATCCTCACCTCCCATGTCACCTGCTGAGAGGCTTCCCCTGGTTAATGTACCTAAACTAAATTAAGCCCCACCTGCATTTTCTCTTAGAACTCACTTTTTTCCTTTACTGTGCTTTATGTTAATTGCAGCATGTGCAAGTGCATATGTTAATATCTTTATATGTCATTGTACTGAAGCGCCAGGAAGGAAGCTTTATCCTTCACTGTACTGGGCCACTCTGTTAATCTCCACTGGGAACCAGTAGTTGGCCCAGCGTTTGATAGACAGACACCTAGAAAGTGTTGAATAAGGACAAACATATTGTTTATTGGATAAAGAGATGATTAAAGTTCATAGCCGTGATGCCCACAGGTTAGCAAAACAGCATGGACTCCTGGGCCTGGCTTGTGTCCTAACTCTGAAGCTGAGCGTCGTGAGAAGGAAGAGGTAACAGCAAGGAGTTCAGTGTCCAGCACATGGCTGGCAACTGGCTACAGTCACCGATGGTCACACTACGATAGAAGCTTGAATGTAGGGTAGCAGGGAAGGTGTCGAGTGCTCAGGACAATGGGGTGAGGACAGGGGATGCTGAGCACGGCCCTTCCATATTTTTTCTTTTTAAAGTTAAAACAACATAATAGGTCTGACACCTGGCATACCTTCAAGGGCATTCCATATGGTACCTGGAGGAAAAAAAAAAGTACAGCTAAAATTGGGTTTTATTTTCATTCTCGACTTTCAGACTTTAATCACCTGCGTCTTGTACCCTTAATCCCACCTTCCTCGCATTCCTGGTGGGAGCTGGCTCCCATGCCTCCCCCTGGAACACAAGCACCCACCTTCCCGTCAGCACAGTTCACCCCCTCCCTGGACCGCAAGGCCTCCTCCAAAGCCCTGTCCCAGTTCCAGCCTCCCACCCACTGTCTGATCTCCTGACCTTGTCGTCCACATCTTCCCCACCACTTTCTTCGTGTGCACATCCTCAGCCCTCTGCCCACTGTTTTCTACCTTTATTTCTGCCACTGGGTCTCACGGGCTGTGTTTTACCTTCACTCTCCCGCGACACTAATGATCCCTGCCATGGGGTGAATGTTTGTATCCCCCCAGACTCACACGTTAACATCTTAACGCCCATCGTGCTATTAGGAGGTGGGGCCTTTGGGAGGCGATTATGACCCTCATGATCTATTAGTGTCCTTATAAGAAGAGACATGAGAGAAATGATCTCTCTCTTTCTGCCCCATGAGGACACAGCAGGAAGGCGGCCATCAGCAAACCAAGAAGAGAGTCCTCACCAGAACCCAACCATGCTGGCCCCTGATCTCGGATGTCCAGGCTCCAGACTGTGTGAAGTGCATTTCTATTGTTTCAGCCCCCCAGTTGGTGGTATTTTGTTTTAGCAGCCTGAACTGACAGAGATTATCTCTCATACTTCAGGTTCTTGTCCCTGTTATGCTATTTTATTCTTCTTTTCTCCTCCAGGTCCCCATTAAGCTGCTTTTAATGCTGGTTCTCTTGCCTTCTCTCACTGCCCTGTTGTGGACCTCTGTCATGCCTTGCTTGTAAGAGTTTATCTGTCCATTTCCCAGGCTTCAAATACCCTCTATGTGTCTGACTCTGACATGTCTACCTTCCAGCAAGCCTACCAATGCTAACCCAGTTCGTTCTTCAGTCGCATGCTGCAGAATTTTATTTTCTGGAGTGCACAATTCAGTAACTGCACCAGATGACATGGGGTCAAGTGTATTTCCTGCAAAGGGGCAGCACAGTGGGCTTGAAGGAGATGACCTGGGTTAAATCCCAACACTGCTACTTCTGATCTGCACAACTCTGGGCGGGACGCTTAGGCTCTCTAAAACTTGGTGTCCTTATCTCCCACACGAGGGTACTCATGGGGTTGCTGTCATCACACAGAGTGAGCTTCGCAGGGTCTGTGAAGAGGACAATGATGGAGGTGATGAAGGACAGGGCAGAAAGGACCATGGACAGTTCACACTCAGTTCGAGCTGATGCCTGATGCCTTCTGCACTGGAGCAGAACACAGCAGTTCTCTGGTCGAGTCGCATAAATGTCAAAGGTAAAAATTAAAAAATATATAAACATAAAACATACTCAGGACTGGCTCTAAGATCCCCTTTTCTTCCTAATGGTTGAGGTTATCTCTTTAAGGGCTTCAGTGGCTGTGTGGGACCAGACTACCAGGATAGCACATCTGTGGCATAATTTCATGGAGCTGTGGTTCAAGCCCCAGAAATCGATTTATCAGCTTAAATATCATTACTATTTGATGTTGTAGCCAAATGCAGTTGGATCATGCCCATTTTTATTCTTCTCTAAAGGAAACTCCCCCCTTTTACATTCCTATGGAGGTTTTCCATAATCAGAAGTTGGGAGATGTATTCTGATTTTGCATTTTAAAGGAGTAAGATAAGCACACAGATATTTATAGCAGCTTATTCATAATTGCCAAAACTTAGAAGCAACCAAGATGTCTATGTTCTACAGGAGGTGACTGGAGAAATAAACAGTGGTACATCCAGACAAGGGAAAATTACTAAGCACTAAAAAGAAATGAGCTATAAAGACAGGAAAAGACAGGGAGGAACCTTAAATGTATCTTACTAAGTGAAAGAAGCCAATCTGGAAAGGCTACATCTTGCATGATTTTTTATTTTTTTATTTTTTTGGGGGTACACCAAGTTCAATCATCTGTTTTTATACACATATCCCTGTATTCCCTCCCTCCCTCGACTCCCCCCCACCCTCCCCGGCCAGTCCTCTAAGGCATTGTATGATTTTAACTATGTAACATTCTAGAAAAGACAAACAATGGAGACAAAAGATCAGTGGTTGCCAGGAGTTAGGAGGCAAGGAGGGATGAACAGGTGGAGGACAGAGGATTTTAGGGCAAGGAAACTATTCTGTAGGATACTATAGTAGGGGATACATGCCATTATACATTTCTCCAAAACCAAAGAATGGACACCACCAAGACGGAACCTTCATGTGAACTATGTACTTGCGGTGATTATGATGTGTCAATGTAGGTTCATTAATTGTAACAAATGCACCACTCTTGTGGGGGATGCTGATAACGGGGCCCCTATACATGTGTGGGGCATGAGGGTATTTGGAAAATCTCTTAAATTTTCTGTGACTGTCCTAAAAATAAAGTCTATTAAAAAAGATTAAGATAGAAAATTACTCCCATCGTCACACAGACACAGATACTTCCTTTTCGGTAACCCCTCTCAAACATGCTCTAGTCCTTCAGGAAGCAGAAGAAGGAATGCCTGTAGCAAGTCACGCTCTCTTCTCTTACCTTCCTGGAATTTCTTCTTCAACATTAAAATTGCATCAAAAAATAGACTAAGCAGCCCCTCAGCCCCTCCCTTACTCCATTCATTTTCTTTGTTCAACCACTCAGGCACACAGAACACCTGGATTCACTGGAGTTTTTTAAACAGCAGGAACCTCACAGGCACAACTTTCTATTGTAAGAAGTCGCTCAGCATGGCTCTGGACCTCCGGGCTGGAGATAATTGTGAGGAAATGAAGCTCAGAGAGATGCCCCGTCTGGCTTGAGGGGTCAAAAGGGAGCCTGTCTTGTCTCCCACTTCAACATGCTTTGTGCTATGCCAGGTTTCACCATTAGAGCAAGGAGAGGATAAATTTAGTGGTGTAACTTTGGCTTAATAAACTAACCAAAACACACAATTTATGCTAGAAAGCTGTTCATGACATATGGCTAAAATAGCCAAAAAGTGGGTCCTTGCAGTGCACTCCAGTTACCTGGAAAACTCACTCTGTGAAGTTCTGGGACACATCCAACAAGCATGCTCTTGACATGCCAAACTCATAAAGGCGACCCTCCCAACTGCATCACGCATCATGCACCTTCATAAAATATTATGGGAAAATGCTGCATTAATAAAGCTAGATTTAGTCCAATGGCTGCATTTTGCCTTCCTTGCCCCCACTTCTAAGTATGTCTCCCAGTGCTTTTCACCATAGAATACTTGTTTCCGGGGTCACACCCCACTTGTTTGGTTGTATTTTCCTTTGGGTATCAGTCTACGTGTTTTGCTGTGGTTGCAATAAATCTCATCCAAACGGCAGCCCAGAATCCTCCCCTTATCCACTGGCAGGACTGCTAACTGCTCTGCCACGTGGCAGCCAAAACCAAGAAGTGTCACTTGCTCAGTGTCTCAGCTTGCCACAGTGGGCTCTGGCATCTGAGTTTCAATCCTGACTCATGACCCTGCTTGCTGGCTGTGTAAACGTGGTCAAGTGGGTGACTTGTCTGACCCTGTCTCCTGGATACCTCACCTTGTTGGACTACTGAGGGTGAAATGGGATAAACCCCAGGGGTTCAGCACAGAGCCCAGAGCAGAGTTGGTGGACCTGGATGATGGTGATGATGACATTTGCTGGCATTCCCTCCCCTGAGCCCAGCACATTCTGGCTCTTTGTGACCCACACCCACATCCCCAGACTCAACACTGGCCACTGATTCTCTAGGTCCCCACAAACAGGATCTTGCTTTTGTCCGATGTTCTTCCCACCCTCTGCCTCCTCTCGCACAACCTTCATGTCCTGCTCCTCTGCCTGGCTTGTTCCTATTGGCCCTTCACAGAATTCATGTTAAACACTGCTTCCCCCAGGAAGCCTACCCAGGCTATGTTGGTCAGGTCAGGGCAGCCTCCTTCTCTCTGCTTTGGATGTGCCCTTGGCTTATCAGGGAGTAGAGATCACATCTGTCTGGCTCACCACTGTCTGTTTAGGGCATAGTGAATGGTCAACCACTACCTGCTGAATAATTTAAAGAGTCATGGCTGGAATTGTCATCTTGGGAGCCAACTGTAGACGGATGCTGTTTTGAGCTCTCTCAGAAAAAGAACTCAGGACTCAAGGCTCAGCATCTGAAAGATAATCAGGAGTCAATAGGAGACACCAGCAGGCCCTCCAGACCCAGCTCATCTAGAGGAGGACAGAAAGCCATGGCGCGTGGAGACAGGACAGCACAGAAACACCAATCTTGCGTTCCAGGGGACAATGACATCATAAAAACGCTGTTTCAAAACAAATGCAAAATGAATGCAATGTCAACCAGAGCTCCAAAGTCATATTTTGGAGAACTGAACACAATTATTTTGAAGTATAAAGTACAAACTGATTAGAATAGTAGCAACATAAATAAAAATAGTGAAAATTTTTATACTTGTGGCTGCAGTGGCATTGGGTGAGGATATAAAAAAGTATCAAGACCAGACACAACTTGATAATTACAGACACCAGGTGATGGATCCATGGGGATTCAGTATCCTAGTGTTCTGTACACATTTATAGAGGTTAAATATTTTCCACAGGCAGATGTTAAAATTTTTAAGGAAAATGAAATCAGCAGAAAACCAAAAAAAAGGCACTGTTCTGAGGTATTTACATCTATTTACACATTTCCAAGAGCAGACAAGAAAACTGAAGAACAGAATAATAGGGGGGTTTGCTTTACCATAAAGGTGTGCTAATCAATGCATTATGATACCAACATACGCCCACCTGGACCTCAGTTTCCAGGGAGAAGAGCAGTTCATCTAGTAAATGGAGCTGGCAGAAAACAAACTTACACCCTACCCCACCCACACACAGAAGCAAATTCCTGGTAAATTAAAGACATAAATGTAAAAATGTAACATACCACAAGAAAATGTATTAACATATTTAATAGTTGTGTGACTTTGGCATGGGAAAGACCTTTTTAAACAATGCAAGATATCCAGTAATTATAAAGAAAACAATAAAAATACTTATTTCAAAATAAGGCAAAAAATAAACAACATAAAAAGGTATCTATAGACTTAGAAAGGTAGTTGTAACACATATTTCAGTAAAGTGTTAATATGCCTCTAAATAAACTATTAAGATAAAGACAAGTGACTCAACAGAAACTCAGGCAAAAGACATGAAGAGGCAATTTACAGAAAAAAAAAATCCAGCAAGCCAAGAACAAATAAAAAAGATGTTCACTCCGAGCAGTAGTCATGAACAAACAATGCAAATTTCCAATGCCATATCATTTTTCAGACAGACTGGCAAAGAAGCTGGTGATGACCTCCAGAGGCAAAGGGACCAAGGGAACTCTGCACACTTTTGCATTTTTGGTGGGAATGTATATTTCTAAGCCCTTTTTGGAAGGTCATCTGAAAATAGCAATTCAAGTTCAAAATATGAGAGCTTGTTGACTCAGTGGTCCCATTTAGGGAAATATATCTTACAGAAATAAAAGCAGCAGTATATTAGAAAGTGTTCAATGACATCTAATAAAGAATTCTGAAGTGGCAGAAAGCTGGAGAAATCAGAATGCTTCTCAACAGAGAATAACAGGGTAAACTGGATGGCTTCATATGTTTAAATAAGATAAATCAGACTTGATTTGTTGATCTGGAAGGACATCCAAAACGCACAGTTTGCCGAGGAAAGGAAGCTTCAGAGTAATATGGATTGCGTCAAATCATTGACATCTGGTTACAGAAACAAGTGCAAAAAGCTCTTCTATATTTATAAGTAGAAGTGCAGGTGTACCTAGTAATTTGTATACAATATCTATTAGCAAAGGGAAGTATACACTGGGTGCCAATATTAACATTTTAAAAATACTTTTCATTGCTTCATTGGCTGGAAAACTTCTATGACGTTTGTGATAAAAACCTGAGAGCATGTCTGCAGAAAGTGACAATTTCCCAGAGAAGCCAAGTAAAAGACAAATTTAAGGAGGCAATAATTGGTTAAGGAAGAACCAATAAAGGCTGAGCCTCAGGAGAAGGTGGGCAAGTCCCAGTACCCCAGAACAGGCACAGGTGGTGGAGGGGGTGGGGTTGGGGGCAAATAATGAGGATTCCATGGTGTCGGAGGCCACTACTCTAGCCATTATTTTCCAGCTCTGTAACCAGCACCCTCACTGTAAAGTGGAGAGGTGAGGAATGTGGTTGAAGGCAGACCTAGTCAGAGAGGTGGGGAAGGTTTACTAAGGCTGCTCTAGGCCCCGGACCACCCCAACAGGCCGCCGCAATTTCAGAGGGTCCTAGAGGCAATCTGATAGAGCGACACAGTGAACCCTATAACCTGGGCAACCTGGGCGGATTATCTGCTCACCAGGAAGACACCAACAGCTTTCCTGGGAGGAGGGACCAGCACCAGGCCACTGTCAAGGCCCTTCACTGTGGGGCACGCATGCACTGTCAGTGGCGTATCTCTGCGATGTGCCAGGCGTTGTGGACCTTGAAATCCAGAAATCCAGCCCAGCAGAAAGCATAACCCCAACAAGATGATGTTTCCTATGACAGGACGCAGAGGCCAACTGCTGCCTGCCTGTGGCACGTGATTTCCACAGCGGGACCCTGGTCCAGAGAGGCGCAGACATCATGCATGGGTGTCAGGGCAGGCCCTGCACCTGCATCCTTCAGCCTTTGAGCTTGGACAGTCTGGGGGTGGAAAAGCCAAGAAGCCATCCTAGTTTTAACACTATTTGAATTGCTCCTCTGATGAGGATTTTAAACTTCCATTTACACCTCCCAGGCTTGCTGAAATTACTCCCACACTCATGCCAGGCTCCCACAAATGCCACATTGACTGTGATCGGAGGCTGAGTGCAGTGGTCCCTGGGGAAGCTGAGGACCGCTGGGGAGGGGTGCTCACCACTGGGTGGGGGCTTCAGAAAGACCAGGAACGTGTAAAAACACCCATTCCTGAGGAGCAGCCCAGATTGATCAAAGGGAAACTTCTGAGTGTGGGATCTATAAGTACCCGAGGTATTTTTATGCCACTCACCTGGAAGCCACTGAAGGCCCTCGTCATACTGATGGGTGTGTGAAGCCAATGAAGGAACCAATAAACACCCTTGCACTGGGCTGATTTGTATCAAAATAAGTTGAGGCCCTGTGTCTCAGCCACACACTTCAAATACTGGATTCAGTTTCCCACAAAACAACTGAATTTTCATCCTTGCCCATCCCCGTCCTCAAAAAGCAAACTCCCCCACAAAAAACAAAAAACACACAAAAACAAAACTTAAAGTAAATGGAGTATCTTAGAAGTGTTCACAGGTCATTGTAAAGTCCAGAAGGAAAATAATAGTGTTGGTAAACTTTAGACTTTGAGTAGTTAAGTATGCACGTTGTCATTTCCATTGTAACGTTAAAATAAGAGACATAGATGTATATTAATTGCAAATAATCACAAGGGGAAAAATGCAATTTCCACATTTGTTCACCAGTGTCTTCTGAGTGCCTATCCTGAGCCAGGCTCTGTTTCAGGGCCTTGAGATGTGTTCCTGAACAAAACAGGCAGAAATCCACTTGGGGCTTCTTTTCTAACAGAGGCAGAGACACAAATACACGGCACCATAATCGGCACATTGTACAGGGTGACAGAAGGGGACTGACTGCTCTGAGAGCATAGGACACGGTCAAGAGCAGGTGGAGGGCGAGGGTGGTCATGGAGAAAGTGATTCTGGAACAAGGGAGTGGTAGAGGTGAGCTGTGTGCATGGCAGGGTGAGAACGTCCAGCCCTGGGAGAGGCTGGAGGGGCCCTGTTCTGGCAGAGGACCTGCAGGTGGGCAGGTGTCTGGAGCGCATGGAGCAAGGGTAGTGGGCAGTGCTGAGGCCCATGAACCATCATCAGGGAGCAGGCCCAGCAGGCCTCAATGGTACCCTAAGCACCATGGACAGCGTTCACTCCATGCAAGGAGGCAAGGCAGATTTTGGAGGGAGGGGAAACTAGCTGACATGCTAAGAGGCTTGCTTTGGCTGCTGCTTAGTGAGCAGATGGCCGGGGGAGGGCGGGGAGTGGGAGGAAGGACAGAAGCAGGGAGATGAGTCAGGAGGCCACCGCCTTATCCAGAGGAGGGAGGAGATGGTCTGGGCGGGACAGCAGCAGTGGGGGTGGTGAGAAGGGGTTGAATTCTTGATATATTTTGAAAAATCGATTTTAAAAAGAATCCAAAAGAAGGCAATAAACAAGGCAGGGGGCGGGGGAGCAGATGTAAAACAAGTAGAAAGCACAAGATGAGATGAGTCGATTTAAACCTAAATGTGTCACTAATTAAATTAAATGTAAAGACACCAGATGCTCCAGTTAAAAGCAATAAATTGGCAGACTGAATACAAAACTCAACAATACGCTATTTATAAAAGCCTTCTAACATGTAAAGTTACAAGAAAGATAAAATTTTAAAGATAAGGTAAGAAATAAACTATGCAAATTATAATCACCAGAAACCCGGTATAGCTGTGCTAATATCAGAGATAGAAACATTCACTAGTGACAAAGAGAATTACTTTATAATGACCAAGTCAAACATAACAGTGGGGACATACAAAATCTGAATGTACATTTAACAAACTTCACCTAATGGACATATAGAATTTTACTCCCAAGAGCTGCAGAATATATAATGTTTTTAGTATGCATGGAACACTTACAAAATATTTATTACATTTTGAGACAAAGCATATCACAAGAAACATCAAAGGATGAACTCACACAATGTTTTCTAAAGAAACAATTAAGTCAGACAGATAACCAGCAAATTCCCATATAGTTAGAAAATTTAACATATACAAATAACCATAGGATTTGCTTCAAAATGATATAGGAAGTTGGGACAGCAGTAGGTAAGGGTATAGAAGAAACAAGATTGGCCACAACTGGATAAGCTGCGTGATGGGAACACGGGGATTCATTATCCTATTCTGCATACATTTTTAGGCATTTTATATTTTTCATGGTTAAATGTTCAAAAATGTAAGTAAAACAAGGTCAACAGAAAAATCACTATGAAAAATAAAATGAAATAAATAACCCAAGAGTAAAAGAAGAAATCACAACTGAAATATTTTGAACTAAATGAATCAAAATATTTCCTATCAAAATTTGTGCGATACAGTAAAAGAAATAGTTAGAGGAAATTTTATTGCTTTCAATGTATAATGAGAAAGTAAAAAGGACCAAAAATTCATGAACTAAGCAGCCATTTCAACAAGGTAGAAAAAAATTAGCAAAATAAATACAAAGAAATTAAAAGGAATACAATAATAAAGACCAAAACAAACAGATGGTCGATAGGATCAACAAAATCAACCATTAGTTTTATGAAAAGATTTAATACTACTGATAAACTTCTAATAAGAACACTATGCAAATAAATTGGCAAATATAGGCAAAGTGGCAAATTCCAAAAATAAAATAAAATTACCAAAATTGACTTGAAATAATAGAAAACCTGTGTAGTCCTATAACTGTTAAAAATTAAATTAATAGACAAATAGTATTGTTTTTCTAAAAAAAGAACCTCCAGGCCCATATGGTTTCCTCAACAAATGAAGAAATAATTTGGTATTACAAAATCTAATCCAGAGTACAAGAATAAGAGGGTGCAATTCTCAACTCATGTTATGAAGCTGGCACATAATCTTGGTATGAAAATGGGACAATGGTAGTAAGAGGGAAGAAAAACAAAACATCACAGGGCAATCTCAGCCACAAATATTGATGATATACATTTATCATATAATATCAAGATAAACAGGTTTGTCACAGGAATGCAAGGATGGTTTAGCATTATAAAAAAATGACCACATCAATGGATTAAAGAAAAAAAAGTAAATCAAATAATCATATTTTAATACATGTATGCAGAAAAACCATTGAAAACACCGAAAAAAAGTTTTAACCTGATGAAAGTTTTCTTAAAAAGAAAAAAAGCACAAACGTTACACATGTTTGTAAAATGCTAAAAGCTTTTCCTATCACAGCAAAATAAAACTAAATCCAAACATAAAAATAATTAAATTAAATGTTAATGGACTGTACTCAAGTTGCTCATAGATCATTCATTTCAATTAGAAGTCAGAGATTGTTGTACTATAGAAAAAAGCAAGACCCAACTCTATGCTATCTATAAGAGAATCACTAAATATAAAGACACAAAGTAGTTTGAAAGTAAAAGCATAGAAAAATACATACTATGCAAATTGTGAGCACAAGAAAGCTGGAATGGCTATTTTAACATCAGGCAAAATAGACTTCAAGAAAAAATGTATTGCTAGAGACAAACATTTCATTATGATGAAAACATCAGTTCATCAGGAAGATATAATGGTATATATAAATATAAATATACAACTTCAAAATACATGAAGCAATATATAAGACTAAAAGTAGATATAGGCAAATCCACAACCATAGTGGATGATTTTAATATCTCTTTTTCGAGGAACTGCTAGAACAACTAGGTTAAAAAAAAATTAGGAAACATATAAAAGATCTAAACCACACCACCAAGAAATGACTCAACTGTCATTTATGGAACACTCCACTTCAAAAGCTGCAGAATATAAATTCTCTTCAGGTGCAAAACAAACATTCACCTCTTGGTGGACAGGCCATACACTGAGTTGAAAAACATGTCTCAACAAAATTCAAAATGCTGAAATACTACAGAGTATACTTTGTGACAGTAATGGAACTAAATTGGCAATCATTATCAAAACAACATCAAAAAATTCTCAAATATTTGGAAACTAACAAATGTAAATAATTCACATAAAAAATCACAGGAAATTTAGAAAATATTTCAAATTGGAAGATAATGAAAACATACAATATCAAGATGGGACAAAGGAGAAATCACAGGGAAGTTAGAAATACTTTAAACTCAAAGATACGAAAAACATATTAAAATGTTGGGGATGCAGCTATACTGTGCTTTGAGTAAAACTTATAGTATTAAACACATATAAGAAAAGAACAAATGCTTAATATTAATGACCTAGCTTTTCACCTTAAGTATCTCTTATAAAAGATAAGCAACTCAAAACCAAAATAAGCAGAAGGAAGCCACAAAGAGTTGAAATCAATAAAAAAGAAAATAAGGGGAAAAAAAGACAGAATTAAAGAAACTTTGGTTCCTTGGAAAGGTTAATAAGATTGATAAGCATCTAGCAAGACTGATGAGAGAGAGAGTGAGAGAGAGGAGAGGAAATAAAAGGAGGCTAGAAACTCAGGTTCTACAGACACAGAAAGGATAATAAAGGAATATTACATATAATTATTATAATAAATTAGATAACTTAGAGGAAATGGACATATCCATTTAAAAACATAACTCAACAAAATGTGACATAAGATGAAATAGAAAATCTGAACAGCATATTTTATTTTGAATCTGTAACTAACTGTTAAGGAAATTGTATTCATTATGAAAATTCTTACTTTTAAAAAAAGATACAGATGATCGCACTTATAAATTCTACCAAAGATTTAAAGGAGAAATTAAACCAACCTTACACAAACTCTAAACACAGAAGAGAAGGCAACATCCCAAAGTTGCTGTATAACACCAGGCAAAATTAGAGATGAATATTAAAAGAAAATTACGGATTCATAACCACCATGAACATAGGAATAGTCATTTATAACAAAATGCTAGTTCAATCATGCAATATGTAAAAAATATCATGGCCAAGTAGAATGTATCCCAAGAATGGAAGCTTGTGTTCACATTCAAGAACCAATCAGTATTATTCAGTTATTAATAGAAAAAAGAGAAAAACATTTGACTAAATTCATCAGTTATTCATGATTTTTTAAGAAAAAATCCTAAAATCTTGGAATAAAAAGGAATTTTCTCATTGGATACAGTATATTTATATTAAAAAATCCTACACTTACCATCATACTTTACGGTGTAATATTGAATTATTTTCCTCTAAGGTTAAGAGCAAGGTAAGCATATCCAGTCTAGACACTTGGATAGATCCTAGTCAGTGCAATAAGGGAAAAAGGTTGAAAAGGAAAAAGGAAAAGTTTCTCTTTTTGTAGATGACATGGATGTCAGTGCAGAAAATTCTAAGAACTCTACAATTAATAAATGCATTTAGCAAGACTGCAAGTTACAAGGCTGACATACAAAAAAATCATTTGTATTTGTATATATTAGCAGTAAACAGTTGGAAAGTGCAATTAAACTAAATCAATTTACAATGGATTTGGAAAACATAAAATAATTAGGAATAAATTTAATAAGATACCAAGACTTTCTACACTGAAACATAAAACTTTGCTGAGAGAAATTAGAGAAGACCTAAACAAATGAAGCAATATACCATGTCTGAGGATTCAGAAAGTCAATGCCATGGACAGTTCTCCCAAAACTGATCTGTAGATTCAATGCAATTCTATTTAAAAATTCCAACAGGTATTTTTGTAGAAACTAATAAAATGGGTCTAAAAATTAAATGAAAATTCAATTGACCAAGAATAGTTGAAGTTATCTTGATAAAGAATAAAGATTGAAGTCTTATAAAACTTCAAGAATTACTACAAAGCTATAGTAATAAAAACAGTATAATATGGATGTGAAGATAGATATGCATATTAGTGGGACCAAATAGACAGTCCAGAAACAGACCCACAAACATGCCAAAGCAACTCAATGGTGAAAGGAAAGACTTCAGCAGATGGTACTGGGAAGAGCTACATTTTCATATGGAAAAAAATGTACCTTAACCCTACCTAACACCACACATAAAAATTAATTCAAGATGAATCACAAAACTAAACATTAAAGCTAAAACTATAAAACTTTTAAAATAAAACATAGGATTATATCTTTGCAACCTAGGGAAAGGTAAAGATTTCTTAGGACACAGAGAGCAACAATCATAAAAGAAAAAAATTCAATGTTAGACTTGATTGAAATTCAAAACATCAACTCATCAAAAAGCACTGTTTAGAAAACAGACAAATCATAAACTAAGAAAAATATTCACAAGATATAGCTGACAAATGACTTATTTGCAGAATCTTTAAAAACTGCTATGACAAAAATGAAAAGACAACCCATTTTTTTAAATGGACAAGAAATTGGAAAAGAAACTTCAAAGGATTATATAGAAATGCCAATAAGTGCATGAAAATGTGTTCAATATCATTAGCCATCAGGAGTTATCAGGAGTTAAATTCACAAAGAGATACCCCACCTGATACCCACCAGAATGGCTAAAATGAAGAAATCTGACAACATCATATGTTGGCAAGGATGTAGAGCATCCAGAACTCTCTTATAATGCTGGAGGAAGCATAAACATAATGCAACTAATTTGGCAAATACATGGTAGTTTTCTATAAAACTAAGCACACACCAACCCTGTGACCCAGCAGCTCCACTTTTAGGTATTTATCCAAGAGAAATGAAAACATGAGTCCATACAACGTTGTGTACAAGAATGATCAAAGCCACAATATTCACAATATCACAACCCAATGTCCATCAACAAGAGAATGGGTAGCTGATTTTGGTATATTTTTACAATATAATACTTACTACCCAATAATAAAAAGGAACAAACTTTGGCTACATGAAGCCATGTGGATGAATCTCACAAAAGCTGGAAATAAGAGAAATCAAACTGTATAGTTCCTTTTCCATGAAGTTTTAGACTTGGCAAAATAAATCTACACTAAAAATATTTAGAAAAATGGCTGCCTCTAGAGGGTACTGACTGGGGCAGGTCACAGTGAAACTCTCTGAGAAACTTCAATATCCTGATAGAGGTTTCATTTACATGAGTACATGTATTTGTCAGAATTTACTTAATTGTGCAATTAAAATGTGCATTTTGCTTATGTAAACTTTACCTTGAAAATACTCCCACACAAATACCGAACTATAGTTAGTTGGTTTATTTTTTTTCCTTTGGTGTTTAATGGCAATTCTGATACCACTTTCCATATATTCTAGACTTGAACTAATCAGTAAATATATTAAGGGAACTGAAAGCAAGGTATCCCAATGCTGGTCAAAGGAGTTACAAACATGGAAAGGGTAGTACTGATTGGAGTTGAAAGTACTAATATAAACTCCTGTTTTTCTGATATATGGTTAAATAGTTCTACACAGATATATACATTTCCTAATTCTGATAAGGCCTAGAAGCAATTAGCACATCCAGTACCCTGTCTTGATTTATGAATAACATTCCCTAATAAATGGAAATAGGGCTTCCAAAAAAGGCTGGTTTCTGAGCTGGAGCATCATCAAATGATGATCTTAGATACCTTGTCATATAGGAAAGGAAGGGAGCATTAAAATAATGATGGGCACAAATCCAAAGGACACAGAGCTCAGTTGAAGGGATTCCCTATCAGCCAAATCTGGGGCAATTTGAGCATTAAAATAAATAATGGTAGTAACAGAATAAAACCCACTAGCTACAATAAGATCCACAAGTCCATACAAACAGATGAACAAATAAATGGAGAAGGTACAGCTCTTCCATATAGAAGATGTCAATACAGGACAAGTGACAGTCAGAAATTCATTAAAGGGTGCTAAAACTAGGAGACAAAACTTTGATGAGAAAAATCGTACTAATTAGAAAGGGAAAACAGTAATTTTTAAAGAGGAGAAACCTATCTGCACAACCTTAACTAAGTGACCAAAGTTAACATAACCAGTAAAAGGAGAAATCATCACCACATGTCTTTTGATATAAAGGACTAGGAAGGATATACAACCCCTTCTGTGATATTATTGAAAAAAAAATGCACAACCTGACTAATAATCAAAAAACTTCGGCAAACCCAAATAGGGGGACATTCTGCAAATTAAATATCAAGATCAAGATAGATAGATAAAGGTTTAGGAACTGTTCTAGGTTAAAAAAAAAAAAAACATACAATTAAGTGTAACCTAAGATCCTGAATTAAACTCTTGACCAGGAAAATAAACAGTTATAAAGGACATTACTGGGAGACTTTACAAAATTGAATATGGACTGTGGATTAGATAATAGAATTATACCAATGTTAAATTTTCTGATTTTAGTAACTGCGCTGTGGTTATGTAAGATAATGGCCTTCTTTTAGGAAATATATACTGACGTTTTTCATGATAAATGGGTTTAATATCTCTAAATCTCAAACAGTTCAGAAAAACTGTTAATAGATAAATACATATATAAATATATTCATATGCCTACAGATACCTACATATACTAATATAATACAATATAATATAATATAGAGAAAGGGAGGGAGGGAGGAAGGGTAAGAGGAGGGCACAAATGGAGTAAAATACATACAGCTGTAATTGGTTGATATGGGTAAAATATACATGGGAGTTCTCATACTATTCTTGTAACTTTTCTGTACGTGTGGAATTACATGAAAACAGAATTTATGAAAAAATTAACTGTGCAATGAGACTGTAAATTAGGACAACTGCATAGAAAACCATTTGGCAGTATCTATCAAAGCTAAATATACAAATACCCAGTAAACCAGCAATTCCATTCCTAGGTATTTACTCAATGGAAATACACAGATAAAGTCATTGAAAAAGTAGGCATAAGAATATTAATAAAATTATAATAGCATGGGATTATTTTGTATTAATATATCAATTTATTTATGCATTCCACTCTCAGTGGGCATTCAGATTGCCTCCAGAGTGGGACTATTACAAACAGTATGAAAAGGTGCTGAATTTCATGTTATCAAGGAAAAATGGTAGTCAAACATCCACCACATGAGCATAAATTTTAAAATTTGTTAGACCAAGTTTTGGTGAGGATATGGAGCAAAGAGATTTCTCTTTGGAAAACAGCTTGGCATTACCTAATTTAAATTAGGTAATTACCCAAATTGCCTGGATTAAAATTTAAGACGTATACCCTATGAGCCAGCAATGACGCGTTTCCTTCTGAGGACATGAATGCATCAAACCCCACTGTCTGCAACACACATGCACACTCAATTTTTATTAACCTTGAACCAACCTGAGCTCAAGTATAAACCGGGATAGCCTGTACAAGATAAATGAATTTCATTAGACGGGTTAAAATTTACCAACATTTGAGATTTTGATGAAACCTGCAGGCCTAACAATTATTCAGTATCCTTCTTGCTTATAAGAAGCACGCAAACAAGAGAGCAGCAAAGGCTGTGTGCTGGATACATGGTAGCCATCACCATTGCTCCCTGTTGTAGAAATGATGGTGAGAACCCATTCTTGTCTTCAAAGCAGACGTCTCCCACTCACCTCAAGGAGTAACTGTAATGCCAGAACAGGAGGCGACTGAACAGATGGAGAAGATAGAGGTGTGCATCTTCACCCTCTGTGCCTGTCAATGCCAACCGAACCTCTCTGTGGCACCATATTCACCCCCACATCCCATCTCCTGCTCCTGTCTGGAACAGAAGCAGTTCCATTAAGGCTGCATCTTCAGGCCCTGTTCCAGGTGCTGAATCTCTGGGACTCAAACTGGAGCAAATGTGGCTAGGGTTCTAATTCTTCAGTCTTAATTCTTTTACCCTGGGCAAGTTAGTTAACTTCTGCTTCTGCAAGCTGAGGATGAAAATGGCACCTTACTTTATAGGGTTACTGAGGAGATAAAATAAGGTAACATATATAAAGATGTCAAGGGTGCCTGGCACAGAGGGAGGACGTGACAGAGGTTAGACCTTACTGCATCACACCTAGTACTACTGCCTGTGCTGCCAATGGAACATGATGGCCCAGTGGATGCTGCAATATTATTTCAGATAACCCCAGGGATGCAGACAGATGAGACAGAGACAGACTAAACAACAATGCAAGATGAGTTTGGGGAACCAGCCTCCTGGTCATTTCTGGTCTGTTGCAACATTTTCCCTGGAATTGTACCATGTTCCCGGGCTCCAAGGCATAAACCCAAAGTCACTATAAAATGTCAGTTCAGTTTCTGAATGTACTTATGGGTCACTGTAATCTGGGCAAAATATTATTTTACATGATAAAGTAGAATTTAATGAGGAAGACCTTTGAACTAATTCTGTGGAATGCTTTGAGCATTTGTAAAGTAAAGACATAGCTCATGAAAATCAATATAAGGCTGCAGAGCAGCTTCCACAAATGTGGCTGACCCACTGATGATCCTTCAGACAGCAAAGCAAGCACCCAAAACAATGGCCAGGTTCTCCCCTGAAACAATTGCAAACATACACATTGCGCCAAGTGGTTTGAAGTACATTTGAAGAATTTTAACAGAACACATAAAAAGTAATGTCTTAGATTTTTATTTTAAACAAATCCAAAAATGCAGGGTTTTGCTTAATTTTAATGCTGGTAAATTATCAACCTAAAAGGTTATGCTACCAAGTTCAAAAACTACTTCCTCTTAAATCTATTTAGAGATGTGGGAATGGGAGAATACAATTTGAATGAAGAAAAAATAACCTGTTTTCCATACCAAAACCCCCACAGAAACAGAGAACAGTAGCTCCTTTCCTGCCCAAGTATGCCATAATGTTCCTCTGGGCACGTGGCCAAGGATAATGCTGCCATGTAGGTCAGGAGACTCAGCTGGTCTGACTCTGCACTGATTCCTGTAGGACCTGAGTCTTTTACCAATCTGTGAAATTAGTATGTATGATCAGATAAACTCTACAGAACACATCCTTCCTTGACACTCTCTCTTATGACTGTATTTTACAAGCATCCTGCATCCATACCAGAAATGTCTGTTTCCTCTCTTTAGTTATGTGAATGCTGCTCAAAGCAGGGTGCGTACATGCAGTTATTTATAAAGACTAGGGATTTCATCAGAACATCCCCCAACTAATACATCTTAAAAATATATAGCAATCAACAATTCACCCAGAATTGGGAGAGTTTTCTCATTTCAGCTTAAGCCTTCTCTCCTACGCTTCAGACCTGGAACTAACTGCCTCTTCAACAACTCCACTTGGATGAAGCACAGATACTTCAATCTCCGCATGAAATAATCAAATCTCCTCCCCAAACTGCACCCCATCCAGTGTTTCCTATCTTGAAAAAAAAAATGGCACAGCCCTCTTCACAAGGCTTCTGGATGAACAATGAATATGTCTTGGGTTTTTTTTTACATCCTGATTTAGCCTGGGCTTCACTAATTTTGATGTAATTAGTCTGGGGTGCCATCTTGGCATTGAGATTTTTTTCAGAGCTGCCCCTCCTCAGGGCTGAGAATCACTGCTCCAGATATTTTAAATCCCCAAGACTCTAATGGGTATTCCTTCTCCAATGTGTCCTCAACTGTAGATGCTCTCAACTGCTACAATCTGCCTAATAGGGTCACCGTGGTCTGTATGAATCTGGTACCACTGGGGGCTGTGCAATGTGGCAGCTCTGCCTTCCAGTCCCGAGGTCTCCCAGCACTCCAGGCTCTGCTGTAATCATTATCGGCTCTGTCTGCTTGTTTGAATTATCTGTGCTCTTTTCAAAGCCATACACGCTCAGAGATTCTGAATCAAAGGGTTTGGAGCCCATGAATAACATTTTTTTTAAAGTTCTCCAGGAGATTATGATGTGCGGCCAGAGTTAAGTACAACTTATTCAGTAGATTATTTAGTGCCCCGAAGAGAATTTCTGATTTCTGCAAGGTACCCATTGTGTGTCCGTGAGTTCTGCTACCTCCCCGGACCTCCAATCTGCTGATCCTGTTACTTTTCACACTTCATCCTCCTCCTTGAGTCCTCACTTCCCTAAGTGCCCAGCCTAAACACTGTGGTTCAACAGACAGCCATGCATTTACAAATAATATTAGCGCCTTGCCCGTCCTCCCCTCTCCTCTCCTCCACTTACTCTGCACTGTACTAGAGCATCTGAACATTGCTGGAAAAAAATCTTAAACCGCTGATGACTGGACTTTCTTCAAATTTATACCATGTATACCTCAGATAAGCACTCAAAACTGCCAAACTGTCACATTTCCTTAGAAATTTCACTTTCCCATTCTGCAGGATGACTATTTCATGGTTTTCTATTCCTTTCAAATATCCAAACAGCCTCTTCAGTCCCATCTGGTGCCATTGCTGCCTACACTGTGGTCTGTGGAGAACCTCATGAGCTTCTCATCACCAACCCTTCAGCTTCTGTACCCTCATCCTTCACATTTCTCTTCCACTACCTTCCTTTGTAGGGTACCCCTTCACCTACTAAAGGTTACAAATGGACATAATCCCTCCAATTACCCCAAGTTTCTACTGTGTCACTGATTTCTCCTTCTCTACTTGATTATGCTTTCAAGTTGCTCATCATAAAAATAGACTTAATATCTCCCTCCAGCTGCCACTCCTTCTTCTGCTCTCCTTGGCAGCAACAGCCTTTGAAGATTTATCTATACTCTCTGTCACTAAATGCTGACTTCTTTTCCCTTCATTTTATAAAGATATTTGCACTGGGAATAGAATTTTAGATTTACAGGTATTTGCATTGAGCACACTGAAGTTATTAATACATCTTCCAGCTTCCAATACTTCTATTAAAACACATCCCATGTTCATGGTCCAGAAGACTTAACATTATCAAGATGGCAATATTCCTAAAATTGATGTACAGATTAAGTGCATTCCTATCAAAATCCCAGCTGGCTTTTTGCAGAAATTGATAAGCTGATTTTAAGATTATCAAGGGACCAAGAATAGTCAAAACTGTCTTAAAAAGAGAGGTCTCAAAATTTGCTACAGATCTAAAACAAAACAGCGTGGTATTTGCATAAATCCTTACACATTTATGGTCAACTGATTTTTGACAAGGGTGTTAACACAGTTCTATGGGGGGGAAGTTATTTTCAACAAATGATGCTTGGACAACTGGATAGCAACATTCAAAAGAATAAAGTTGGATTCCTACCTCACAGTGTACACAAAAATTAACTCAAAATGGATCCTAGATTTCCTAAAAGTAAAAACTAATACCATAAAACTCAAACATAGAAGTAAATATTTGTGATCTTGGTTAGGCAGTGGTTTTTAAAGTATAATACCAAAAAGCTCAAGAAACCAATGAAAAAATAAATTGGACTTCTTCAAAATTAAAAATGGTTTTGATTCAAAGGACACCGTAAGGAATAAGAAAAGACAATGCATAGAAGTGGAAAACATATTTGCAAATCCTATAACTGATAATGGGACTTATATCCAGAATATATAAACTATCCTTGCAACTCAATAATAAGACTAACAACCAATTAAAAAACAGCAAAGGATTTGAATAGACACTTCCTGAAAGAACATATACAAATGGTCAATAACCACATGGAAAGATGCTTAATGGCATCATGAGGGAAATGCAGATCAAAACCCCAATGAGATATACTTCAAATTTACTAGGATGTCTATGATCAAAAAGACAAGTGTTGACAAGAGTGTGGAGAAACTGGGCCCTTCATACACTGCTGGTGGGAATGTAATATGATAACCCACTATGGAAAACAGTTGAGCAGTTTCTCAAAAGAGAGAGTTGCCAAATGAACAAGCAATTCTACTCTTAGACACAAACCCAAGAGAAACAAAAACATACTTGTATATGAATTTTCACAGCAGTGTTATTCATCATAACCAAAAGGAGAAACATCCAAATGTTCATCAATTGATTAATAGATAATACATGGTATATCCATATAATGGAACACTATTAGTGACAAAAAGAATGAAATATTGATACATGCTATTATATGAATGGAACTTGAAAACATTATTACAAATGAAACAAGCTAATCCAAAAGATAACATATTATACGATTCAGTTTGTACCCAATGTCCAGAATAGGTAAATTTATAAAAACAGAAAATAGATTAACAGCTGCCTAGAACTGGGAGGAGGTGATTGAGATTTATGTTCAATGGGTATGGGATTTCCTTTTCAGAGTGATAAAACGTTCTAAAATTAAACTGTTGATGGTTGCATACATCTGTGAATAAACCAAAAACCAATGAACTGTACATTCTGAGTTAACTGCATGATATGTGAATTATATCTGAATAAAAATTGTTTTTATAAAGTGACAGTTAACAATCCAGTGGCGAGGCTGTAAGTGGGCAGTGGCAGCAGTGGTGGCAGTGGCTTCCAGGCATGTACCTAAAACTCTCATGGAGGGCAACTCTTCCCTCCGACCACAGGAGCTGTGGTCTCAAGGGTTTGGAGCAAATACTCATTGCTTCTTTTTCTCTTTCTGTCTTCTCCCCACTTGACCTCAGACATAGGTAAAGTCATGGGAGGTGCAAAATAACGCAGAGATACTAAAGCCCCAGTTTTCTAAGCAGAGGACTTCGAAAAGTCAAGAGAGCCAGAAAGTGTCAGGAAGACGGCAAAGAGGAGGAGATCAAGCGCTCAAGGTGACAGATGAACTTCTGGCTCATTTCCAAGCTGTGCATGCACGGGTAACCCTAAACAGTATAGCAAAGGTTTTCACAACATAACTACAAGATTAACCACCATCCAGGTCCCAGACTTGCCACAGAGTCGTGCGTAGCTGGAAAGATCCAAGTAGCATTGTAAAGGCTCTAAAACAGACTTGACATTAGAACCACATCCCAAGGAAGCAAGGCCAGAACCTGAAGGCTGAACTTAACCAGATCAATTGCCTGATAAAATAAATAAACAAACAAACCAAAAAAAAAAACAAAAAAACTTGACATCTCCTTAGAAGTAAACAAGACCCAGATTTTCATATCATAATATTCCAAATGCCCAGCATGCAATCCAAATTACATGCTATATAAACAACCAGGAAAATCTCAACTTGGGAGGGAAAAAAGAATCAGCATATGTCAAGCCTGAGATGACAAAAATATTGGAATTACCAGATACTGTAGAAGCTCCTATTATAACCATGCTCCTAGAAGTAAGGCCAAACAATTGAAAACGTAAAAAGTCTCAACAAAGAAATAACAGAAATACAGAAGAATCAGGTGGAAATTTTAGAAATGGAAACATAATAACTGAAACAAAAATATTCACTGGATGGGCTCAATAGCAGAATGGAGACGACAAAGGGAAGAGTCACTGACCTTCAAGAGAAATCAACAGAGATTGTCTAATTTGAATACCAGAGGGAAAAATATTGAAAAAAATTAAGAGACTCAGGGGCCTGTGAAAAATGCCAAAAAATAGTTGATCATGTGTGCCATCAGAGTTCCAAGAGAAGAGTCTAGTGCAGAAAAAAACTGAAGTAATAATAGCTGAAATCTTCCCAAATTTCATGAAAGACCAACTTACAGATTCAAGAAACTGAAAATAACTCCAAACAAACAAACAAACAAACAAAAATCAAAGAAACCCAATCCCAGACGTATTATAATCAAACAGCTGAAAACTAAACGCAAGGCAAAACTCTTGAAAGCAGCCAGGAAAAATCACTGCATTTATGAATAGAAGAACAATGACTTGAATGACTGCATATTTCTCCTCAGAAATCAGAGAGGCACAATATTTTTAAAGGGTTTCAGTAAAGAACTGTTAACTCAGAATGCTATATCCAGCATAAATAACCATTGAGAATGATGATGAAATACAGATATTCTCAGATGAGGGGAAATAAAACAAATTAGTCACTAGAATTGCTCTAAAAAGTGCTAAAGGAAGTTCCTCAGACAGGAGGGAAATGATATGAAAAGGAAACTTGAAACTTAAAGAATGAGGAACAACGGAAATGACACATGTGTAGGCAAAATACAGCTGATCATTCTTATTCGGATAA
Organism: Hippopotamus amphibius kiboko; assembly: GCF_030028045.1. Taxonomy (NCBI): domain Eukaryota; kingdom Metazoa; phylum Chordata; class Mammalia; order Artiodactyla; family Hippopotamidae; genus Hippopotamus; species Hippopotamus amphibius. The sequence continues at coordinate 218,600,164 of NC_080187.1, forward strand.
AATATATGCAATGATTACAAGCAAAAATGATAACACTGTCTGATGGGGTTTTCAGTGTATGTGCATGTAATACATAAGAAACCTACATAAAAGGGGGAAAGTCAAGGGACCTATGTGGTTGTAAGGTTTCTATTTTCCATGTGAAGTGGTAAAATATTAACCCTACACAGAGTGTGAAAAGATAAGTATGAATATTGTAATCTCTAGAGAAGTCAAATAAAATTATATAAAGAGACAGAACAATAAATTAAAATAGAATATTAAAAAATATTAAAGTATTCCAAAGTAAAACAGGAAAGGAGAAACAGAGAGACAAAGAGGAGAGAACAGAGAGAAAACAAGTAATAACTTTGGCAACCTAAACCCAAACATATCAATAATTCCATTAAAGGCAAATGGTTGAAATATACCAAGTGAAAGACATAGATTACTAGAATGGATTAAAAAAATAAGAATGATATGATCTGTCCATGTAACCCACTCTAAATACAATGACATACATAGGTCAAAAGTAAATGATGGCAAAAATATTCCATGAAAACATTAACTGAAAGAAAGTGGAGTGGTTATATTAACATCAGATATAGTTGACTTCAGAGCAAGGGGAATTATGTGGGATTAAGAGAGACGTTATGTAGATAGAAAGTTCAATTCACCAAACAATCCCAAGACAAACAATCCCAAACATGTAGGCACCAAACAACAGAGCTTCAAAATCCATAAAGCAAAAACCACTTTGAATATAGCTTGGTAATTAAACATACACTTACACATAGTCCAGTGGTCCCACTCCTAGGTATTTATTCCAGAGAGATGAAACCCTAAACCTTGTACATGGATGGTCATTGTAACTTTACTCATGAGAGCCAAAAAATGGGGAACTTCCTGAACGTCCTTCAAGGGTGAATGAATAAACTGTGGTACACCCATACGATGGCATGCTATCCAGCAATAAAAAGGAATTAACTATTATCTTAATTCACACAACTGTGGTAAATCTCAACTGTGCTGAGTGAAAGAAGCCAACCCTTGAATAACACATATTGTATGACTCCAATTCTATAACATTCTGGAAAAAGCACAATGGTAGGGGAAGAGAACAGAGCAGTGTTGTCAGGGTTAGGAGTGAGGGAAAAGTTGACTGCAGAGGGGCAGCCTGAGGGAGTCTCATGGGGTGATGAAACCGTTCTGCATACTGATTGTGGTGCTGGTTTAACAAATCTATATGTGTGTTAAACTCATCACTGTACCCAAAAAGTAAATTATGCAACATGCTAATTTTAAAAACAGGATTAAAAATTTTAAAGGCTGTGTCAAAAAATAAAGATATCAAATAAGTGAAGCTTCTACCTCAGGAAATTAGAAAAGAAGAGCAAACTAAACACAAAACAAGCAGCACAAAGGATTTAATGAAGACCAGGATATATACCAATTAAATAGAAAACAGAAAAACAAAAAGGAATGGCAAAAGTTGGTTCTCTGAAGAGATTAACAAGACTGACAAGCCATTAGCCAGACTGACCAAGACTTCAAGAGAGAAGACACAAATTACCAAAATCATGAATGAAAGAGGGGACATCACTATAAATCCACAGACATCAAAAGTATTACACGGGCTGGGAAAAATGGACAGTTACATGTAAAAGAATGAAATTAGAACATTCTCTAACATCACACACAAAAATAAACTCAAAATGGATTAAACACCTAAATGTAAGACCAGATACTATAAAACTCTTAGAGGAAAACATAGGCAGAACACTCTGATATAAATCGCAGCAATATTTATTTGGATCCATCTCCTAGAATAATGGAAATAAAAACAAAAATAAACAAATGGGACTTAATTAAACTTAAAAGCTTTTGCACAGCAAAGGAAACCAGAAACAAAATGAAAAGACAACCTATGGACTGAGAGAAAATATTTGCAAACAATGCTACCAACAAAGGATTAATTTCTAAGATACACAAACAACTCATACAGCTTAATAAAAAAAAAAAAAAAAAGCACAACCCAACCAAAATTGGGCAGAAAACCTAAATAGACATTTCTGCACAGAAGACATATAGATAGCCAACAGGTACATGAAAAGATGCTCAATATCGTTAATAATTAGAGAAATGCAAATCAAAACTAGAATGAGGTATCACCTCACACCAGCAAGAATGACCATCATTAAAAAGTCTACAAATAATAAATGCTGGAGAGGATGTGGAGAAAAAGGACCTTCGTACACTGTTGGTGGGAATGTAAATTGGCATAGCCATTATGGAGAACAGTATGGAGGTTCCTTCAAAAACTAAATATAGAGCTACCATATAAGCTGGCAATCCCACTCCTGGGCATATACATGAAGAAAACCCTAATTTGAAAAGATACATGCACCCCAGTGTTCATAGCAACACTATTTACAATAGCCAAACATGGAAGAAAGCTAAGTGTCCATCAAGAGAAGTATGGATAAGGAAGATGTGGTACATTATACAATGGAATATTACTCAGCCAACAAAAAAGAATGAAATAATGCCATTTGTGGCAACAATGGACCTAGAGATTATCACACTAAGTGAACTATGTCAGACAGAGAAAGACAAATATCATGTGATATCACTTATATGTGGAATTTAAGTATGACACAAGTGAACTTATTTGCAAAACAGAAATAGATTCAAGGACATAGAAAACAAACTATAGTTATCAACTGGATTAGCAGGGGCGGGGAGAGATAAATTAGGAGTTTGGGATTAACATATACACCATACTATATATAAAATAGGTAAACAAAAAGGACCTACTGGATAGCACAGGGAGCTACACTCAATATCTTGTAATAACCTCTAAGGAAAAAGAATGTGAAAAAGAATAGATATATATGAATAAATGAATCACTTGGCTGTATACTTGAAACTAACACAACATTATAAATTAACTATACTTTAATTAAACAAAAAGAACTGTATTCTATTACCTCATTTGTGGTTTAGTTAATGGAAAAATTAAAATCTGTGAAATAATGAGAAAATAAAGCTTTGTTATTCTGAAGACCTAAAGGAAAAAGAGAATTTTGAAAAGTATTTACTATAATTCTTTAAAACTCTTTTCTATTTAGGAGAAAACCATAAGCCATAGCTTCTTTGAAGCTGAAGTATGAAGTCATAAAGACCAGCAGAGGTTAGGATGAAAGAAAAAAAAATTAAAAATAGAGCACTACAAGTTCTCACAGGGGTAGTGAAGGCAGAATTGGGGCAGCATGAAATATGTCAGTGGGTGGAGGATGAAACTGAGAAGCTCTCCTAGAAATGCAAAAGAAAACAACACAGATGAAAACAATGTTCAAGATAATAGACGTGGAGGGTAAAGAAGAGAGAGACAAATTTTAAAGTGTTAAAAACACAGGTCTTCTAAAGGAAGAAATCAGAACAAAACCCAAAGACATCCAAACCGCTGAGCTGATGAAACACATGCATATTAAAATGGCTCACCACAGTCCAGCAAAAATCAATGGAAAAGGCCAATTATAAATCTCACCCTAGTGACATTTCCAAATTCTAAGTACACAGAAAAATACTACAAGTGTCCAAGCAGAAAACTTACGATTTCTTCGGAGGAACAAAATCAGGCTGCTCTTGAACTTCTTTGAAACTTTTAAAGTTCAGAACAACATTACCAAATCTAGAGAGTTCAGAGAGAACTCTAAGTTGTCTGGCTTATGGGAGGACAACAGAAAGGTGTTCTCAGATACGGAAGAGTTCAGAAAACAAGCCTCCCATATGCTTGTCTTGATGATATACCACAGGCAGCCACAGAACATGTCAAAATGAAGATGGACAAGATGCCAGCAGAGAGATGGTAGCAGAATGGGACCAGCAGACTTGTCTGTGGAATAGCAATGTGAATAGCATCTAAACATTTAGATTTCTGTGGATCATCACCTTCACACCCCAGACTCAGTTGAGTTTATCACAATAATGAGCTTTCAACATGGAGGTCTTGGTGCCTCCTCTCGCACTCTTATGGGGATAAAATCTAAAGTAAAATTAATTCTTTTTTTTTTTTTTTTTTACAAAAAAAACATTACGTAGGAATATTGTGAACTATTTCATGTCAAAAAAAGTTAGAAAATCACAGGCAATGGAGAAATTTTTAGATGTGTACACAAATTACCAAATCTTACACAAGAAGAAAACAGAAAATCTGAACAGACCGATAACAAGGAAAGAAACTGAACTGGTAATAACGAAAAAAAAAAAAAAAGTCTAATCCAAAATGGCTTCACTGGTGCATTCTACCAAATATTTAAATGAAAAAATAATACCAATCCTTCACAAATGCTTTCATAAAGTACAGGAGGAGGAGAAAAACACTTCTCAATTCATTCTATGACGTTAGCATCACTCTGATATCAAAACCAGATAAAGATACCACAAGAAAAGAAACTATAGACCAATAAACTTCATGAACACAGACATAAAAAAATCCTTAATGAAATATGAGTAAACCAAATTCAGGAACAACAAAAAATTATATGTCATGATCAATTTGGGTCTATCTCAACAATTCAAAGTTGCTTTAACATCTGAAAATAGTGTAATACAGTATATTATAGAATAAAGGACAAAAACCATATAATAATCTCAGAAGATGCAGGAAATGCAGAGAAAGCATTTAAAAACAGCCAACATTTCTTCATGAAAAAAATTCTCAACAAATTAGGAAAATAAGAGGACTTCCTCAGTGTGATAAAAGGCATCTCTGAAAAAGCCAACAGCTAACGTACTTAATGAGGAAAGACTGAATGCTCCACACCTCAGATCAAGAACAAAGCAAGCATGTCCCACTCTTGCCCCTTGTAGCTGACAGTGCTCTGGAGGCTACAGCCAGTGAAATAAGAGAAACAGGGACATATTAACAACATCTGGATTAGAAAGAAGTAAATCTAAACTGACTGTATTCACACATGACATGAACCGACACGCAGAAAATCCTAAGAAGTTCACAGAAAAATTATCAGAACTAATTTTTGAGTTTAGCAAAGTTTCAGGAGGTTAGTTCCTAGAAGGGTGAACAAGGAAATTTCTGGGGGAGCTGTTAGTGTTTTGTTTCTTGATCTGGGTCTTGGTTTATTCTATTGCCTATCTGTCATCTCCTTTAGATATCTAACAGGCATCTTGAACTTAATATGTCAAATAGTTTATTGGTTTTACTCCCAAATCCATATCCATTCCCAACTGCCCACCAACTATCTCCCTTCCCATTAACTGACATCAAGATTCACCTACTTGCTCAGTAAGAATTGGAATTATCCTTGATTCCCTCCTTTCCCTTGCATCACATGTGTAATTCATCAGCAACTCCTGTGGGTTCTACCTCAAAAATCATGATGGATTCATCCACTTTCCTCCATCTCTATTACAACATCACTCTTCCCCATCTACTATCATTCCTTGGTTTAATGAAAGCATAGCCTCTACCAAGAACCTTGTCTCCCATCTCTTCCTACTTCCTTGCTTCATTAAAAGTAACCAACAACTTCACAAAGTTCCAAGTCCAAGGCAAAGGTCGCTGACATGGCTCCCAAAGCCTTGCACCACATACCCCTCTCCATCTCCTCTTTGGTCTCTCCCATGGGCTGTGTCAGCCCTGTGTTTGTCCTTAGGACTTGTCCAGCTCTATCTTGCCTCAGAGGATTCATCTATGCTCTCTTGCTGCCTGGACCCCCACTCATTCTCCATAACAGTGTCTTGTTCATGACCTTCTGCTCACCTTCCACAATCTTTAACAACATTTTTAGTGTTGATTTATTTACTTGTATACTGTCTGTCTTCCTCTGCCACGCTGAACTTGCATGAGGGTAAGCCTATGCCTTTTTTTTTTTTTTTTTTCTGTTTCAAATTCTTTATTATACATCATGGTTGCACAATTTGAGGCTGGTTAAATACAACTGGTTTTCAGTTTTTCTTTGAATATTTTCCAGATTACTACATGCAAGTGACCATGAAAATATCTGGCATTTTAAAATTTTGAAACTCTGAACAGGCACTTACATGAAGGAAAACATTGCCATTCACGGATATCCACATTTAAAACAGATGCTCCAGCACATGGTACATGGAACCTTTTCCCAGTTAAGAAGTTGGTTACTGACCATTTTTCAAAGGGCCATAGTAGTAAAACAGGCTTAAAGAAATGTAATTTGGGTTACTTAGCTTACTCATAAAGTAAGGTTAACTGACAAGACTTGCACTGAAGTGTATAAAAAAATATTGGTACAAAAACCAATGAACCATAAGTGAAAGTAGTTTCACACAACAGGCTTCGTTTTAGTTCCTACACCCCACATTTAGTGTATTTGTGATCAGACCCCATGCGTAGCATAAAGACAGATGACAGCAACCTTCTCTTTTAGATGCTTTGAACAATACTTGAATTTAATGTTAAAAAAATTTAAACAGAGTGGATGAAGTTTAAATTTGAGTTTGAACTAGTCAAGTTTCCAATTTAACAAACATGAAAATGTCCAGATCTGGATTAACTACATACTTCACCAGTTCTCCTGAGTCCCCATTCTCAAATTTTCCCCTGGAAAGGGAAGAGAATATATGCAAGAAAATTATATTTGCATATATGTGCTAAAAAGATTCCTTAAATCAAAAAAAAAATTCAAAGTATTTATAGAAAAATTATATAGTTTTAACAAACTAAAATGCCAACATAGATTCAACTCCACATGGCAGAAAACATACAGTGGTACCTGTTGGATAGCAGTAGCACAACGGTTACTTAATACGGTACGCCCCCCCCAAAAGCTGCAATGACATGCCACATAATCTCTTAGGGAAAAAATTTTAATATTCATGCCACAGAAAACATTGAAGAGAACAAAATTCAGGAAGCCACTGAATGGTAGACTCAGAGGCACCTACAGCGAAACACTCACATGCATTTCTCAAACACATATGAAACACATAAATGCAGTTTTCGAAAATATTGAGATGCCATGTTTTAAATCTTTGTAGGATGTAAGGGCCCCTCAGGTTTTCTAATTTTATTTGAACACAAAATGTTTAATTTTTGCATGTAGAGAATAAGAGGTAATCATTAGCATGAAAAAGAAGAAAAGAATCTGTAATCAACATTATGCAGAAAGAAAGCAAAATTACAAATACCAACCTACTCAACATGAAAATCTTTAATGTTTATGCTGATGTATATCTGAGTACTTATCATCAAATCAAAGTGTGCAGTTAAAAAAAAAAAACACGGCAGTTTAAGAAAGTTCCAGTGTTTCAAAGAAAGCACTTTTTTAAAAGTATATACATGAAGAACATTTAGTTATGTCATAAAATAAATTCAGCACTGTAAGATAAAGGAAGATTATCATAAATGGAGTTTTGGCCTTTTCCCCACCCTGCACGCTGCAACCATCTTTAACCTGCCGAACTTAAAATCTCAACGGATAAGGGAGCTTTTTAGTTTTTTTTTCCTCCTATTCAGTTCACATTTCAGGCTGCTCAGCAGATGCCTGTGATTCTGGCGATTCAAATCGCTGGTGAAAGTTTGTTCTCTGTTTCCTCAGTTTTTCAGGAGCTTTTCTCCACAAAATGATCTCCTGCTGCTTGAAGTACCTTCTGTCTTCCTCATCAACAAGGACTAGATTCAAAAAGTACCTTACTGAGAATTTTTTGTTCACATCTCTCATTGTTGGAGTTGGGTCATACCCCGCTAAAAAAAGTCTTATTGGAATTGATTCACCTTTTACTGGTGCACCATCCATTATTTCATATTTAGCGATTGTTTCTGTTTCTGTTGTGGTACTCGGTCCAATTCCCGTGATCTCTTTTTTAATCAGTTGTAACTCCATATGTTGGATTTTTATTCTTACTAATAAGAAGTAAATTTTTCCAACAATCACATCCTTTAAATGATACTTTGATTTATTATATTCAAATTCTATGTGTAGACAATCTTCAATGCCCACTTCCATCTTAATAGAGTTGTTGACATCAGGATAGGTAGCAAGCTGGTGAACAATAAGATCATATTCTTTTACCAAGTCTGTCAGTCTTCTTACAATTGTCACTTTAAGGAAATATCTTAAGCGGACATTGGCACCAATGTAAGATTCATATGGCTTTTCAACTTGCATAAATTCAAAATCATAACTTCTGCTCTGAGTCAATTCTCCAGGTAAGGCTAGTTCTTTCACTAGGTTTACAAATTCGTGAGTATTACTCTTGTCATTGAAAAGTTCAATTTGACCTACAAATTCAATTCTAATTCCTTGGTGCTCTAGCCTCTTTCCAGGTTGCTTAAAGGCTAGGTTTACCTTCCCTGAAACAGATTCTCCATCATAGAAAAGATAGTGTTTTTCTACTTTGCCATCTTCAGTTTTCATTTCTGCCATTTTCCTGGTTTCCCCATCATTAAGGACAACATCGATCTCACAAATGGGACCAAAAAATCCTCCAAGAAAACTCATCGTCAGCGCCGCCGCCGCCGCCGCGCGTCCACCCCCCCCCCCCCCCCCCCCACTCTTCTTCCCTCAGGAGAACTCCCAGCCCCGGCTCCCTCCGCCCAGGCGCCCCGTCACGTGATTTCCTGCCTTTTTCATTCAAGACTATGTGCCTAGCACCTGCACAATGCCTGGCAGGTAGTTGGCATGGTGTTTATTCACACAAATGCACCGTGAGTAAAGGAATAAATCAATAACTCCAGGAGTACTGGGGCAGACTCAGATGCTATCTCTGATGATTCTTCATACACTGCGTATACCAGGGTTTCCTAAACTTGGTTGCATATTAGAACCACCTGGGTAGCTTTCAAAAATCCCAATAAACAGATTAAATCTTATGCCTATCACATCATAACAGCTGGGCCTGAAAGACAGACAGTGGCAAAGGTGAGGAACCACTGACATATACCCTTTAAAATAAAAGCATATAATAAAGTCTCCAAAAGAAAACTCATTTCTTTTATTTACATCATACATGTATGAAGTTAAGATGGCTCCTGCAATATATGTTATAAGCCTGAACACATAAAGATGTGCTATGCTAAATTCTAACTATGGTTAATATTGACAATCACTTTTATTTGTTAATTTGCAATATATTCAAGCAGTTTGTAAATAATGTCAAGTAACCTTAAGCACTTCTTTCAATATTAACAATGTTGCAAATGGTGTGTTTTCCTGTATATTTTCAACTTTTAGCTGATTTTATTGATTAATGTTGACATTACCTGGCTATCATAATTGCATATATATGTGTGTGTGTAATTCCACAAACACTGAATGAACAAATATTATTTGGCAGATATTCTGCTCGGAATTATAGAAAGTAGGAAACCTAAGATGGAGCTTCATTTATATAAAACAAGTGTTGGCAGTTTGCTAAGATGATGAGTGATATATTATTTGTCAGAGCTCATTGCCAGGTGTAGCAGCATCTTCCCCATTCAACCCACTTCAAATTCCAGGTTGTCCTCTTCACCACCTGTATACATTTAGGTGACTTTGATAACCTTTGTATTTCCATTTTTTATCTGAAAAGTGATAAGGGCAAGATGAATGCTGGAGCTTCTGACAGGTTTAAATCATATGAAATATACAAAGTGACACTGTTGTTTCCAATCAATCAAAAGACATGTAAATGAACTCTGTTTACTCCCTGCAGTATATTTACTGTCCCACAAACAGGGCATAAGGAGGTGAGAGACTGAGAGAGACAATTTATAACCTATCAAAATCTGATCACCAGCACCTTTAAAACCAACAACAAAAAGAACTGATTCTCAGCAATCACAGTGTTTAATTGTCAAGAAGAAAACTTCCCATTAGTCCCACTGCAATGAAAGTAGTAGCAGAGTAGGTAAAAAGAGTGAAAACCAGGCTATCAGGTGATGAGCCATAACACAGCCATTTATTATGACAGGGCAGAATGAGAGGCTTCTTTTCTTCCCCCAAACAGCCTGTAATAGGAAAGAACAAATCTGACTCCATATTAGATCCGTTCCTTTTGCTTTAACCTTTGTGCTTGCTTGTGCTTAGTCATGCTGGCTCTGCACCTTTTGTAAAAGAATGTTGCCTATAGCCTGAAATATACAGGACAGCTCATTCTCAAGGCTCTGACCTTAAGAGTCCATTCATACAGAGATAAAAAGTTGCAGAACAGAGAAAAACATTTGTCTTGTTGCAGGTTTACAGAAACATCATGACCTGACCTCCTTAGACAGCTGCAAGAACAAAGGGTTCCACACCAAGAAGTTTGCATGCCCCGCCCTCACCTGGCCTTTAAACATGCTTTGCTGAAACCCTTTGGGACGTCTGGGGACTTCTGAGCAGGAGCCACCCGTCCCCTTGCATGGCCCTGCAATAAACCCTTCTCTGCTCCAAACTCCAACATTTCAGTTTGGCCTCACTGTGTGTTGGGCGCATGAACTGGCATTCGGTAACAAGCTCTCCCCGTGGTGTACCTTGGAAACGGGTTCTGAGTTAGCCGTGAAGGATAGGACGCCAGCCTCCAAGGAGAGCTGCTCGTGGCTTCCTTGACCTTACAGAAAGCCCTGAGTCAGCAAGAAGTTCAGATGCACACAGCTGCTCTTTACAGCCGTGGAACATGCCTGCTGCCTGCTGGGTGGGAGCCAGGCCCCCAGCTCCTTACCCAGCCCCGTGGCTGCCCCAAACCGCAGCCTGCATGTCTGCACCCAGGAGCCCCCGTCCTGGCTCTTTGCCACTGCTTTAGACTTCCTTTATCACCAAGATGTTCCCACTTCTTGAAAAATACCATCTTCTGAGGAGGAGATCAAGAGAACTAGGAAAGACCAGCTGGGAGACAAATGAAGGGCCATTTACCTATAGTGAAACATTCTGGCTGGAACTTGCCCTTCCAAAATGAAGCTCTCATCTACCAACAAGGATGTGATCATATCTGGCACATGGAAGACATTATCTCTGGAGGGTGGATCTCAAATACCCATTGCTCCTTGCTGATTACAGCATCAGCCCCCTGGTGACATCCAGATACTACCCAGCACACCTTTGATGGAGGCTTCAGTAGTGATCCCAGGTGTCTAGGAGACATGGTCTACCCCATGAATTAATATGAGAGAAGAGACATTTGCACTGAAACAGCAAAAGCTGGAACACCTCCTTAATAAGAGTCAACCCAGGAGGTCAGACCCCCCAAAGCAGGATCTGAAGCAGTCAGCACCTCCTGGGGGAGCCTCGCCTCCTGGGGGAGCTGCGCCAATTCATCAGGGAAGGAGGACCTGGGTGCCTTCTCAGTAGGGTGGTTTGATTAACAAGAGTATCAAAAATGTTGATACTACTGGAAAGAGAGACACAGCCTGGCGTACAAACACAGTTCTCCTCCCTTCTGTCTTACACATGCAAGTGCATGTATGCTCACATGTGCATGCTCTCTCACACACACACACACACACACTCCTCCCCGCTCAACATGGAGCAATTCCAAAGCCCTGGAGAATCTGACCACATGAATCATCACCCTATTTGCTTTCTTGCAGATGCAGCTGCCTAAGAAAAAAATGCCAAAATAAATGAACCCATATACATTTTTAAGCTCAGCAGGGTGGGTTCATTGAAACTAACAAAAATTCTATATTTGTTCATTCTACAAATAATTACGTAATGGAAATTATTGTAGGTGCACAGCGCACTGGAGTGAACAGACAAAAATCCCCTCCCTGGGGAAGCTTATATTCCAGTAGGTGAGACAGACAAAAAATGAATAATTGGTATTAAAGAATGTCAATTAAACAAGAGGTTATGAGTCTGATATAAAGATTAATAAGTCCCTTAAAGAAGAGGTTATGAGTCTGTAAGTGTTATGACTGAAACAGAGGACCTGGCATGCTGGGCCGGAGGGCGTGGGAGTGGGAGAGAAGGTCATGAAATCAAACAGCCTCATGGAGAAGATGATGAGGATGCAACTGCTTGGAGAAGATGAGGGCTTAGCTGTGCTGATATCTGGGGGAAAAACATTATTTGAAAACTGATTTTTTACATAATGAAATGTGATTATTTTCATAGGAGACACCATTTTTCTAACTCAATCCTAATGAGTGGGCTTTTAGTCCAGCGGGACAAAGTCTTACTCCTGGATGCCTAAAGGAATAATTTTAGAAATGGGCAACATGGCAGGGTCAGGGAGCAAGAAAGAACAGTGTCAGTGTCTCCCTCGGGAGGTCAAAGCCAGAACTGGCTGCACCTGGGGCTGGACAAGGATGTCAGGGTCTCAAAAACCCAACCTATGTGCCCTGATTTCTCCAACTAGTTTGATTTCCAGCAGCAGGGTATTAAAAGCTTAATTTCAGTCTGCAAGTCATACCATTAATATCTGAGGTAAAGACAAATTTTAAAAAATCAACAGAAGAATATTCCAGGGAAAAGGAACACCTGGGTGGACACGGACACACATCCTGCTCTGCGTAACGGCCAAAGCGCTGAGCGAGGTCCTGAAGAAACAGCCCCCAGGGTGGGGGCCTCTGAGAGCTGTCCAGGCGAGCATCCCCGCTACAGGACCAGGCACCTGCCAGGCATGGCTGAGGCTTATTCCCCAGAACGCTTCCAAGGTGTGCCGAGAGGTGGTAACTAACCTCCTTCCTAACTACTTTGCGGGGAGCACTGGAGAAGGGCCAAGCCCAAGGTGGAACTTTGTGGGCAGGTCGCCCACAGAATGCAGACCTCACAAAGGAGAAGCATCTTGGCATGTTGGTCAGGTTTGGAAATTTAAAGACCAAGATACATGCATGCACACACAGAGGCATGCACCCACTCCCTCTAAAATGTTCTGGAACATGCTGGAACCCTGCACACGCACAGCTCTCCCTCTGCTCACTGTCCCCACCAATGGCTGGCAGCTCCCGTGTGTCGGTGCCCAGGCCGGAGGTAAGGACACCCCAGCCCCTGAAATCCTAATGTGGGCCTTCTAGCTAGTGGCTTTCAGAGGCCAGGGACTGGCTGCCAGCTGTGTGTCTGGGGACACTTCCGTGGGCGGGCTGCCCTGGCCACCTTGCTGAGGCTGGCTTGGGTGGCCCGTGGCTGGCCTTCTGAGCTCTTGGCAGAGCACAGGGCTGGGAGCACCACTGACCCCATGTTCCCTCAGCTCAGGATGTGCAGCCCTCGCAGTGCCCCATCCTTCCTCAGAGACCACAGTCACCTGGTGAGAAGTGACTATGCCTTTGAGTTCAGTGCTTTTCACACTTTTAAATTCACACAACTATGAGAGATGCATTTTAAATGAGGGTCAGGCATTTACGAATGAATCAAAAATTACCCTGGCTACCCTTTAAGGTACATCTATTTTTCATTCTATTCCATTAAAAAATGCTGGCTATGATCTACTGAATGGATGCCAGGCCCCAGGGGGCTGTCCGGAATGGCCTGACTTGAGCTGATGTCGGGGATCTGCTGACTGAGCTGATGGGCAGCGAGTGGAAGGCAGGGAGGCCTGGACCGCCCCGGGAACAGGGATGAATGACCAGCTGCCTCTGTGCTCCACGGCCCTTCACTCCTTGTTGTGGTCTGGATGTTTGTGTCTCCCCAGAATTCATGTACGGAAATCCTACCCCCAACACGATGGCAGTAGGAGGTGGGGGCTTTGAATGGGGCTACTGACCTTATAAGAGACCCCAGGGAGCTTCTTCTTCCCTTCCATCAAGTGAGGATATGAGAAGACGGCTGGCTGGCTGCCACCCAGGAGAGAGCACTCACCAGAACCTGGCCATGCCGGCCCCTGATCTCAGACTTCCAGCCTTCAGAACCATGACAAATGCATTTCCGTTGTAAGCCACCCAGTCTATAGCACTTTGTCATAACAGCCAGGACTAAGACACTCCTGCCACGTGGGTCTGTAATGTGGCTGAGGAGGTTTCCTGAGGGCAGGGGTGAGACTTCCCACAGCAATGGCCCCAGTTCCAGACACAGCTGCTGGTGAGCAGCCGGCCCGGTGAAACTTCAGTGGACAAACAAATGAATACTTTCAAGGTGGAGAGGTATATCATGCCTTTAATACCACTTTTACTCACTTGAACGTTGCTAACTAGCAACAAACAGTCAATTGATTTTTGAGGTATAAAGCAATCGCTTAAGAAAATCGACATTTTAAAGTTAGGTTTCATGCACAGATAATATTTTATGACCCTGATTGCACTTCTTTATAAACATAGTGACAAGTGACACTGTGGCGTACTACTTGTGAAGAACCGTTATGAGCACTTAACATGCATTCTTTAATTTCATTGCCTCTACCATCCTATGAGGTATCATCATCCCCATTTTACAGATAAGTTAAGGGAGAGGTTACACAGCTGGTGTGAAGCTGGAATTCAAATCTCCCCGTCTGACTCTAGAATCTATACAAGAAACTACAGCATAATTTACTGACCTCTGATGACAGATTGTTGTCTAGCAAAGAATCTGTTTGGCCTTTGTCCCTGGCTTCATGGGAGGTAACCTTTAAATCCTTGGGATTTTCTGAGTGATAGGAGTGTCTTTGTCATTCATAGTGGGTCCACTAGATCGCAGCTGCATTTATGCTAACGAGATGACTCAGGACAGGGCTGCTGGGGCCAAAGAGACCAGCCATGTGATTAGTGATTAGCGGGTTGGGGCTTTGAGTCAAGTGCTATCAGCCTAACTTCCCAACCTCCGGGGAGGGAACTGGGGCTGAAGACTAGAGTTCCCTGTGGCCAGTGATCCAACCAATTATGGCTCCGTAGTGAAACCCCAGTAAAAACTCTGGACACAATGGCTTGGGTGACCTTCCTGGTTGGTGACCATGTCTGTGCCAGATGGGTCATATGCCCCGATTCCACGGGGAGAGGACAAGGAGGATCCCAGACCTCACCCTGTGTGTCTCCTCATTTGGCTGGTCTTGATTTGTACCTTTATCATAAAACTATAACTTGTATCAGTTGGTCAGAAGTACAGGTGGCCTGGGGTTTGTGGCACTGTGCCTGGTGTCTAAAGTGAAGCAGACACCATGCTCTTCATTTGTGGGGTCTGTGCTAACCCTGGGTGGTGTCAACTATAAACTGGAACTTGCCATCTGCCTGTACAAGAATTAAATCACTTTGTGCTGCTGTAGCTACTGACTTTCCACATCCCCTGAAGGGAATTCAAGGTGGAGATCAGGAATGAGGCACTCTGTGCTTTGGAGGATGGGTGGAACAGGTCTTCAGACAGTTAGCTGTTTTCAGGAGCTGATTTTATGAGCCCAACCCTTGCATCTCCTCATATCTAGGAAAGCACTAAATCCCTACATGGTGACGTCTGCTCCTCGTGACTGGCTGAAACCCCTTACAAAAAAATGTATCTGATTGCATGTACTCCTCCTTTACCAAGAATACATATATACTAATCTTCCCCCCGCCTCTTGGGAACAGTTTCTCAGAGCTATCTGGGATGCTGTCTCCCAGGTTGCAGTCCTCATTTTGCCCCAAATAAACTCAACGCACAACTCTCATGTTGTGCATTTCTTTTTTAAGTCGACAGTGGTCAGCCTCAGAACTGCCCAGCCACACTAAGCCATCCAATCTGGAGAAGCAGGAGTGCAAGGGCGGGAGCCTCAGATAAAATCCGTTTCAGCATCACAGGGAGAAACTGGCCAAAAAGGGGAAGCCCTTCAGAGGCTTCCCATCCTTGCTGGACTACAGGAAAAGAAATGTCTCCCTGTCAGACAGAGTGTTCCAGATGTACTGTGGTCAGCCCTGAGCATGGCTGTCCTCCCACCAAATGCGGTGAGGACAGCGGCAGTCCTGTTATCAGTGGAGACCTGTTTTGCTCTACTAAGACTACAACCAAATTAAAATCAAAGGACCCAAAACTTAGGACCACTGAGGAAAAAGTATCGCATCCCTTGTGCACCAAACAGCTTTGCAATGCGACGTGACTGCCAAGGTCTGTCTGCAGGAACTAAAGGGTCCTTACAACACCCTCTGAAGGACGTGTAGTCCCACAGCTGAGCCCTTAACATCATTTTGTCCCTAAAAGCAGTTGTTCAATTTTCCAGGAAATGGAACTGGGCTTTAAGCATATAATAGGGAAGCTTGCTATTTATTTAATAGGTTCCTATCATTTAATCCTTCTATGAAATGGAACATCTTGTTATAAAGCCACCTGAACCCTTGTCTTAGTCCATCTGGGCTGCTGTAATAGAAAACCATGGATGTGGTGGGCTTATAAACAACAGAAATTCATTGCTCACAGTTCTGGAGGATGGGAAGTCCAAGATCAAGGTGCTAGCATATTCAGTGTCTTGTGAGCATTCCCTGGTTCATGGGCAGGGCCTTTTGTCTGTGTCCTCACATGGTGGAAGGGGCAGGGGAGCTCTCTGGGGTCCCTTTTATAAGGGCAATAACCCCATTCATGCAGGCTCCATCTTCATGACCTAATTATCGCCTAAAGCCCCCACCTCCTAACACCTTCATACTAGGGGGTAGGATTTCTGTATACGCATTCTGGGGGGGACACAGGCATGCAGTCTACTGCACCCTCCTAATGGCAGGTATTCCCATGGGTTCAAGGTGATTCAAAAGGTTAGTGCTGAACCAAACTAAATGTGATCCTTGCCTAGTGGGGTGTCAGGACACTTGTGTGGACCCTGGAGGCACTGCAGGATTTCTGGGGTCTTGGGTTAAAGCTGGCAGCCAGGGTGGCCGGGTGATGGACGGGGGCCCCTCGCCCTCTGTCCACGAAGGAGGCTGGGCTGGGAGCACCATACAAGGCAGGCAGCATGAGTGGGGCACAGTGCTTGGAAGCTGGGGTCCCACGGCTAGGGCAGGCCCTATTGCTGTCAGGCTGGGGCCAGCTGGCAGCCAGGCAGGGGCCTTTACTCCAGATGCACACTGAGTGAGATCTTATGACAGGCCCTCAAGTAGGTGCGCTGGGGGGAAAGTGGAGGGGTGGGTTCTGTCTAAAGGGGGCTAAGCAGAAGGGCTCTGGACCACTCTGTGTACAGAGGACCACTCTGTATGCAAAGAGCCAAAGGCAGGAGCCTGGTCAGAGGATGGCTGCAGAGTTCAGGGATAGGACTCTGCTGGCCGAGGGAGGTGAGAAAGGCGACGGACAAAGGGAGGTGAAGCAGGTAGGAGTGACAAGCAGTCTTGATCAGGAAGGGAAGGGTGGCAGGGGAAGGGACAAGAAACCCCTTTCCAGTCTCTGGTTTGGGTCCTGGGGTGAAGTGTGTGGGGGACAGTGCCCGGAGGCTGTGTGCCTGGAGGCGCCCCCGGGAGGGGCAGGTTAGGAAGAAACGGAATGGTTCTTAGACACAGAGTTCCCAGTGCTTGGCCAAGTGGACCTCCATCTCAGGAAGAGGGATGGATCTGGCTGAGTCATTAGCCCCACGGAGAGGAGGTAGAAGGAACAGACATTACGTCTAAGGACAGTAGCTGAAGGTTGTGGTCCAAGTTCTACATCACACGACCCACAGTGCTCCTCTGTGGGGCTCTGGGAGTTATGTTCACAGGTAAACCACAGAGGACAACCGCGAGGATGGATGTGCCACAGGTGAGATCGGGGCGGGGGGTGGTTCCACTTGGACCCCCCACGGTGATGGGATGGGCTGAGAATACCAGACTTGCTCATTGCAAATTACATTTCAGAAAGAAACAAAAATAGAACCCAAGACAAAGTTTCAAGCACCTGACAAAATAAGCGCATCTTCTAGCTGAAGGTGCCACAGAACCACACACAGTGCACCTGCCACCAAGCAGCACTGTCCACCTGCTGGGCGGCTGCCCTGCCCCCACGGCCACCCCAAGGGGGGCTCGTGTGCATCCGTGGTGTCCCGGATGCCGAGGAAACCTCTCCTCAGCTGGGGGACTAGAAACATTTTTTGAAAAAAAAAAGAAACAAGATGTGCATACATCTGATTGGGAGTTTGGGGTGAATGGATGCAAACGAGTATATATAGGATGGATAAGGTCTACTGTAGAGCACAGGGAACTATATTCAATATCCTGTGATAAACCGTAATGGAAAAGAATATGAAATATAGACAGACACACACACACACAGACACATATATATAGCTGTATCACTTTGCTATACAGCAGAAATTAACAACATTGTGAATCAACTATACTTCAATAAAATTAAAAAATAAAAAAATATGTGTGTACATATCTTACAGATATATAAGTGGGGGGGGGGCGCTCCTTTCTTTCCCTGCTCTTCCCCTCCCCCATCCCCCAAATCAAGAATAATGTCTTCACTAGTCAGCCTTGTAATTTCAACGTGATCCGTGAGCTGCAGATCACTGTGGACATGAGTTTTTGTAGTAAAAATGCAGCATTTCAGCCCTGTAGGAAAGCTACACAGATGGGACACCTGGGAAAACAGCTGTATCTCAGATGGATACAATCTACTTGGTGAAAATAAAAATATATTTCAGACACTTTGAATACACCTAAAAAGTTCATTTCCACAGAAGAGTTCAAGTCATTTTGAAAGAAAGACTGTCCTCCCTTCAGCTCTCTCCCAGGTTCACTGTCAAGGTCAAACACTGACCTCACAAGCCCACATGCACCACTAAGCCCAGAAGCCAGCACGCCCCCAGAGGCCCTGCGATCCCTTTTTTCTGCGGGACCGTGACCCCGAACTGACACCTGCCCGGGAGCTCGGAAATGAAACTCCTATCAGGAAGAGTCATGCGGTGCTAATGCACTTTGAAAAGTCTGCTTCACTGATTTAAACTTGCACTCAGGGGCAGCCAGGCTGCATATGCATTTTACCCACCTTCTTGGAGGCTGTATGGGAAGCAAACCTGGTATCCGAATTGTCTCATGGGTGTGATGAAGCCAATCACTTCATGTAAACAGCACTTGTTACGCAAGAAAAAAGACGCATGTTCCCGCACACTTCACCGTAAAGAAGCAGGCAGAGGAAGAAACCTGCTCCTTGCCCAGGTTCTGTATATTAAAACAGATGTCTCTCTGGGTCTGAACCTCCAGGAAACAACATCGAAGTATCTGTCACACCTTTTTCAGCACAGATGTGGGCTCCTGGTGAAACTTCCTGAACATCAAACCTGATTGTCACTGTTAACCTCTGGTCACCAGAGCCCTCCTCTTGGATACCATGGAGGCCTGAGGGGGGCAGGGGTGAGAGGGACATGGTGGGGGCAGGGAGGACACAAAGGGAAGAGGCCTGGCCACTCGAGATCTATCTTTGGTAAAGGAGGGTTTGGAATTCCCTTTCTCCAAGGGTCCTGCCAACCCTGCAAGAGTTACAGAGGGAACCTGCAAGACGCTGGGAATCGCACACCTGTCTACTTCCAGTGAAGGCCTTGGACGTTGCCTGGGGCGGCCCAGAGGCCCAGGACAGAGCAGCACGGTGCGCTGTGATACATCCCTCCCGGGCGGAGTGCCCCGTCATTAAACAGGAAAGAAAGGGCCTGGCTTGACTCAGTCGTGACAATGCAAGAAGCCGCCAGGCCTCCGCCCTCTGCTTTATGGATTCACTCAAAAAATAAAGCAGCCAGGCATCAACTCAGCTGGCCTCATGAAATTTCCTGCTCTTTTCTCCACTTCCAATAATGTGCACATAAGCACTTAGTGTTCAAACTAGCTCCTACTTTATGTATATATCTATACCATTTATTTAAAGGGGCTCCAGAAATGGAAGAAACAGCCACTTGTCTTTCAGAAATCATGGGGGTAATCAACCTCATTCTGGATTAAATTCTTGAAATAAACTGACAAGAAACCTGTATCAAGCCTCCTTACAGCAGAGTCTTGCAGGATGCAGGAGGCGCCAGCAGGCATCATCCTGAACTCGGTGCCTGTGACAGTCTGTCCTGGGCCTGTGGACTCTGAAGGCCAAGGTTTCAGTGACCCTGAAAGATGCCCCCCACCTGAGGAAGGGATTCAGTAAGGGGTTTTCAGTTAGTAACTAAGACTCCACACATAAGTTATGTGGGGAGAACAGAGGAAGGAGTCTTCTTTGGTAAGAAGATCTCTAGCAAGAAAGAGCTGCTCACACTGCCTTCTGTGGAGGAGAAAGAGCAGGGGGATCTGTACGAGTCTTCTACCAAGTTGACTGCCAAGTACATCTCTACAGAAGACGTGCTGGCACTAGGTCGGATGGTTGGAGATGCTGGGCCCTGCCCTTCAATTTCTCGCATTCCCATGTTCTAAATAGTCAGCAGCTTCCTTAGACTTTCCCCAGGTAGAAGGATGCACTGACCACAGGGGGACATATTCTGGATCTACTTAGCAGCTTTTCATGGCAAATTTTAACAATAGGGTTATACATCAGCCTCTTATTTGCGTGGTTAAAGTTAACAATACCGCTTGTAGCAAACTGTTTTCTAAAGAGACGAGGGCATTTCTATTACCACAGCAATACCCGAATCATGCTCGTGGCCTTGCCACTCCTCCCCCAAGAGGAGGGGACCACAACATGTCCCCTTGATTCCAGGAGGCACACGACTGGAGGATCAAGAGAACACAGCAGGTAGGGGCGACCTCCCAGGATGGGTGCTCCCAGGATGGGTGCTCACAGGTGATGCAGCCTTGGCTCTGGAATCCTGTAACAACGGCCCTGAGGCCGCCATGCTATCAGGAAGCCAGGCCATGTGGACAAGCCGTGTGCGGGCGGTCCTTGGGCAATCCTAGTGTTTGTGTCATCCAAACCCAGGCCCCAAAGGAGCCTTCAGGTTAATCCTATCTTCATTCTTTCCAGCTGGGGCCCCAGATATCATGGAACAGAGACAAGCCATCCTCATTGTGTCTGAATCCAGCTTAATAAAAAAGTGGTTTTCTGCTAAGTTGTGGGTCATTTGCTATGAAGCAGTAAGTAACCAGAACACCCTGAGCCAGCCCAACTCGAGCATGTCGAAGTTTGGGGCTATTCAAGGCTGCGCTTGACACATGGCCCTCCCAGTTCCCCTTGACTTTGTGAGACCATCCTTGGCACCCATCTTTCTCTCCTGAAAGGCATGGCTTTGTAATCTTGCTCACAAAAATAAGTGGGGGTGCCATACATACATTACTAATAAAAAAAAATGAAATTGTATACTTTAAATATATGCAGTTTATTGTATGTCAATTATATCTCAAAAAAGTTCCTAAAAATTGAATTTTAAAGCCTCACTATGACAATGGGTATATCTTTACATTTTTAAGGGCAACACACTCCCTAGGTCTATCCTGGTTCAGCTAGGACCACACAAACTCCCCTCCCCTTAGATTCTGACTTGGCACCTGATGCCCTGCACTGCCCAGTGCTCACACAGCCTTTCTGTCCCCAGATGCACTGTCTACGCTCCAGCCATACGGGGTCACTCACCGGACCCACTGTTTACTCATTTAACCTTTATCCTATTGAGGGGCATTTTTACCACCTCCAACTACTTAGGACAGATTTTAAATAATAAGAGATAAACATCCTCACATATAAGTCTGCATCGTATCTTCAGTCATTTCCTTAGGAAAGATTCTTAAAAGTGGTTCTATGGAGCACTGAGTATGAGTGCCCCATAGGGATCCTGATATAACTATACATACAAAATCCTAAAGATGCCACGAGAAAACTACCAGAATAATCAATGAATTTGATAATGTTGCAGGATACAAAATTAATGCACAGAAATCTCTTGCATTCCTATACACTAACGATGAAAAATCAGAAAGAGAAATTAAGGAAACAATCCCATTTACCATTGCAACAAAAAGAATAAAATACCTAGGAATAAACCTACCTAAGGAGGCAAAAGACCTGTATTCAGAAAAGTATAAAACATTGATGAAAGAAATCAAAGATAACATAAACAGATGAAGAAATATACCATATTCTCCAATTTTGTTCCAATACTGATTGGAAGAAATCAGTATTGTGAAAATGACTATACTACCCAAAGCAACCAATAGATTCAATGCAATCCCTATCAAATTACCAGTGGCATTCTTCACAGAATTAGAAAAAAATTTTTACAATTTGTATGGAAACACAAAACACCGCTAACAGCCAAAGCAATCTTGAGAAAGAAAAACAGCTGGAGGAATCAGGCTCCCCAACTTCTGACTATACTACAAAGCTACAATAATCAAGATAGTGTGGTACTTGCACAAAAATGGAAATATAGATCAATGGTACAGGATAGAAAGCCCGGAGATAAACCCACACACATATGGTCACCTAATTTATGATGAAGAAGGCAAAAACATATGTTGGAGAAAAGACAGCCTCTTCAATAAGCGGTGCTGGGAAAACTGGATAGCTATGTATAAAAGAATGAAATTAGAACACTCCCTAACACCATACACAAAAATAAACCCAAAATGGGTTAAAGACCTAAATGTAAGACTGCACATTATAAAACTCTTAGAGGAAAATATAGGAAAAACACTCTTTGACATAAACCACAGCAAGATCTTTTTTGACCTACCTCCTAGAGTAATGAAAATAAAAACAAAACAAAACAAAACAAATGGGACCTAATTAAACTTAAAAGCTTTTGCACAGCAAAGGAAACCATAAACAAAACAGAAAGACAACCCTCAGAAGGGGAGAAAATATTTACAAATGAGGCAATGGACAAAGGACTAAATCTCCAAAATATACAATCAGCTCATGGAGTTCAATATGAAAAAACAAACAACCCAGTTAAAAAATGGGTGGAAGACCTAAATAGACATTTCTCCAAAGAAGACATACAGATGGCTATGAGGCACATGAAAAGATGTTCAACATCATTAATTATTAGAAAAATGCAAATCTAAACTACAATGAGGTATCACCTCACACAGGTAAGAATGGCCATCATCAAAAAAATCTACAAACAATAAATGCTGGAGAGGGTGTGGAGAAAAGGGAACTCTCCTGCACTGTTGGTGGGAATGTAAAATGATACAGCCACTGTGGAGGACAGTATGGGTGTTCCTCAAAAAACCAAAAATAGAACTATCGTATGACCCAGCAATCCTACTACTGGCCATATACCCTGAGAAAACCATAACCCAAAAGGACACATGCACCCCAGTGTTCATTGCAGCACCATTTACAATAGCCAGGTCATGAAAGCAACCTAAATGTCCAATGAAAAGATGAATGGATGAAGAAGATGTGGTGCATATATACAATGGAATATTACTCAGCCATAAAAAGGAATGAAATGGAGTCAATTGAGAGATGTGGAAGGACCTAGAGTCTGTCATCCAGAGTGAAGTAAGTTAGAAAGAGAATAACAAATATTGTATATTAAGGCATATATGTGGAATCTAGAAAAATGGTACAGATGAACCTATTTGCAAGGTAGGAATAGAGACATAGATGCAGAAAATGGACATATGGTCACAGAGGCGAAAGGGAGGGTGGGACAAATTGGGAGATTAAGATTGACATATATACACTACCATGCGTAAAATGGATAGCTAGTGGGAACATGCTACAAAACACAGGAAGCTCAGCTTCGTGGGATGGGAGGGGATGGGAGGGGGTGGGGGCAGGGTCCACGAGGGAGGGGGTACAGGTTTACATATAGCTGATTCACTTCACTGTACAGCAGAAATTAACAACACTGTAAAGCAATTATACAGGAGAAAAAAAAAAAAGGATCTTGATACGTACTGCTGAGTGGTTTACCGGAAACCAGTTACCAGCAAAGTTGCACACGGTTTGAAACCTCATTGGTAATTTCTGTTTTTCTTTTGTGAACCATTTCCCCTGGTCCTTTGCCCATTTGAGGGTATGTGTTTCTCACTGGTGGGTGGGGGCTCTTTCGTGATGCCCATGCTCCCAACATAGTTACCGCACCCACCCTGCCGCCACACGGGAACAAGGCAGGTTGGCTCAGAGCCCACACTGGTGGGGACTGACCACGTGGTGATAACCCAAGGGTCAGGGTCATGAGGGGGTGCAGGGTGAGGCAATCCTGGAGGTCTGGGGGGTGGGGTGCAGGAGCTCAGCTGCAGGACTGATCACTGAAATGAGGCCCAAAGTAACCTCATGACTAGCAACAGAAAGCCCAGAGGTGGCCAAAGTCTGGGTCTGTCTCCATAGTCCACCAGCAGTCAATGTTCTTGGACCCGGATGGGCAGGAGAAGAGGCAAAAAGGGAGGTCAGAAAGTGAGGGACAGAGCCCTGTGGACACAGGCAGGGCAGCCGGACGCCTGAGGAGTGGTGAACAGGGAGGGCCTGACCAGGGGCCCTAGCTGGGGGATGGTGTGGGGGAGGGGCTGGAGTGGCGCCAGGGCAGACCAGGTGGACAGTGACAGCAACAGTCCTGGAAAGGGGCTTGGGGACCTGACTGGCAGATGGGCGGTGGCAACGGAAAGCAGGGGATTTTGGAAATAACTTCTCATGACTTCATGATGAATTGGCTGTGCTGAAAGTTAGGTGTTACACGTAAATCCAAAACCTCTGAACATTGGGATGCCTGAAGCAGGAGCTGGCCGACAGGCCGAGCTCCCTGTGGAGCCCCACGTTGACATGGGGATGTTACCCAGGTGACCAGCATGCTGGGGGCGGGGGGCACAGAGGACAGTTCTGAGTGGAGGGGTACCTTTGGGGATCTGCACATAACTGGCATTAAAAACCATGGGTCTTGAGACACCAAACAAGAGCTGAGTTAAAGAGCACAGGATTCTGGGCTAAGCCCACAAGAATTCCAACATCTGAACGTCAGGTAGACGGGGAAATACCAAAAACCAGCACACGGGCTGGGAAACAGGGTAGCCACTGAGCTGGGGAGAAACTGAAACACTGCGGCATCCTGGTAACCCAGGGAGAAAGTGCTTAAAGACTAGGGAAAGAGGGCAGAACTTCCAGCTGCTAGAAAGCAGGAAATGAAAAATCAGAGTTTAAAACAGATACCTGCTATGGGCGAGTATGGAGGCGACGATGTCTCCAGCACCCAGGGGCTTGGACTTCAACGGCCGTGAAAGAATCCCAAAACGGAGCTTCCTCAAGACCCTTCCAGGGGATCCACAAGGTCAAAACAATCACTCTAAGGTGGTATTTGCCTTTTTACCGCGCTGACGCCGATGGTGAAAAGCAAAGGTGAGCCAAAGTGCTGGTGCCTTTGCACAAATTGAGACAGTACCACCAAACGTACCAATAGCCTTTGTCCTCTTCACCGTTGGTCAGAGTTACAGAAACACAACCACAAAAACAAACAGAAAAACAAACAGAAAACAAATTAACTTAAGAATGACCTTCCACTCAAGCCAGGACATTTGGGTACATGTATGTAAAAGCTGCCCTATTCAAGCCACATATTAGGCATGTCACTTTGAACAAACAACATAACCTTACTGAGCCTCAGTTTCCTCATCTATAAAATGGGGCACGTAGCACCTTCCTGGTAAGGCAGATCAGAAGATTCAATGATGCATTTTGTAACACACACAAAATAGGCCTAGGTATAGAATAAGCATTCAATTAACACTAGCTACTTTTATTATTTAAAACAAAGGTTTTTATCTAGCACAGCAAGTTCTCTATCCTCTAACAATACTTCTTTCTGAGTCTGCCTGGCACTGAAGGCAAAGAGGTCTGGAGCTTGGACAGGATCGTGTTACAAAAACCTCCTTTTGTGTGAGCCAGGCAGAGGGTGGGTAAGCCAGTGGAAGGGATTGTGGCTCAAGGCGGGGTGTGTCACCTCAGCTATGGGTGCGGTGGTGAGCGGTGGACGGTGCTTGGGAGACAGGTGACAGGTGATGCCCATGTGAGTGCACTGCTGTGGGGTGTGTCACTGAAGCTGGTGGCCCCCTGTACCCTGCGGCTTCCTCCATCACTGCGTTTCACAACCACTTGGGTGGCTGCAAAGAAACGTCCCCGAGAAAAAAGTCAGATAGTGGGTCTGACAATGAAGATTTCTAGCAAGAAGGCAGTGCCAACTCACTCTGGGATGGGGAGGTCTAGAAGGGACCCCCGGCTGAGCTCTGAGGGGGCTGCTCTGTGGCTCAGAACAACAACACCGCCAGAGTTCTGAGCCAGGACCCTGAAGTGATGTCAGAGATGGTCCAGCCTCCCTTCTTATTCCACCTTGTTATGTGCCAAGGCCTGCTGTTCTCCAAAAGAAGGACTCGAGGAGGATATGTGTAGAAAAACAGATGATTGAACCTGGTGTACCCCCCCAAAAAAAAAATGTTGTTTCACATCTAAACATCAATATTTGGCCCCAGAAATGCTTCTCCAGCGGAGAAACCCAAGGAGGACTGATCAGAGCTTGCAGGTGGAAAACCATGGCACAGAGATCCTTGACATGCAGAGGCACAGCGGGCGTGTCCTGCAGGAACCGTGGGGCTGTCTGGACCCTGCTCCGAAGAAGGTCTACCGCCACATGGTCACGGAAACAAGGAGCTTGATCTCAAGGCAGGGCATTGTGTTTTCTAAGCCAGACATGACTGTATTGTTGGAGTAACAAAAGGGGTCCTTGGTGGTTGTGAGGGAAGGAAGCAGAAGGTGGCATATATTTGTTGGCTCAGCAAGTGAAGCTCTGTGTTACCTTGAAATTGAATTCTTAATGGACACGGCAGGAAAGGACTTGATTCTCTAACAGGAATGGTAAATTTTCCAACTTAGGAGTTAAGGTATGTGCTAATCAGCTATGGAGAGATGACTATGTACATAAAACACACATCTCCTACCCTGTATCAGAGACTCCATAATGGAGGAGGACCCAATGGCTGTAGAAATGTGGAAAACCTCTTGTGTAGGGGCCAGCCTTTGAATGTTGGAGGACTCATACTGGAGAGGTGCCCTGTGACTGTGATGAATATGGGAAGGCATTCAGTGCTGGAAATCAGAGCATTCATACTGCTGAGAAACCTCTGAATGTGAAAAATGTGGGAAGTTCTTTAGACTTAATTCAAGCCTCAAAGGACATCACAGAAGTCATAATGGTGAGAATCCCTTTGAGTGAAGACAATGCAGAGAGGCTGAGAGAAATGGCAGGCAACATCCACACAGCACAGAATTCACAGCAGTGCAAAATCCTTTCCATGAATACAATATGGGAAGATCTTCAGAAATGGTTCAATCCTTAGAAGAAATCAGGGAATTCACACTGGCCAAAGACCCTATGGAACACAAGGAATCCTCCAGTAATGGCCCAAGCCTTGGCCAACATCAAAGAATTTGTAATATGCTTTATTTAACCTAAAAGACTACTGTTATATCATTATCTTGTAATTGGACCGTATACTGAATACTCTAATCATTCTGTCATTCCACAATGCCAGACCCAGAGTAACACTCAAAAATTCATTTCTGAATAACTGGGTGAATGAATGGATTCTCTTGGATTTTCTAGGTAAATTATACTGATTGCAAAGAATAACAGTCTTGTTTCTGCCTTTCCAATATTTTTACCTATATTTTCTCTTCCTTGTATTAATGCATTAAGCCTGAATTTCAAATCCTAAGAAATACAGAAAAGCCTGTACTAATGTGCCTGATGAAGGTGTCATCATGCCAAAGGGCTCTTTGGGCTGCAGTTACAGAAACCCACCCAAGCTGATGAAAACACACAGGGAAGGACAGATGCTCTGAGGGCCAAGAGCAATCTGGGCCCCAGAAGGGGCAGGAACCAATGCTATGCTGTAAGGTATCCAAACGGTGCTCTCTTGACTCCCATCTCTTCTTCTGTTTTCCATCCCAGTGGCTACTGATGGACAGAAGACTCTCCTGAGGAACCATGTGCAAAGTCCCAGGAAAGAACACCTTGTCCTTCAGGCACCCTCCTTGGGTCAGTCATCAAGAGTCCACAGTTGGGACTCTGTCGGCCCCGGTGTGGGTGAGGCACCTGCCAATCAACCGCAGTAGTGGTACCAGTGGTATCGGGGTGCAGGGGTAGGGCCGTTTCTATGCACATGCACCAATGAGAGCTGAAGGGAAGGGCATCCTTAGAACAGAGGTGGTGAGAACCCCGAGTCATCCACAGCACAGAGCCCAGATTTGCCGGACTCTGTAGTCTACACAGAGCTTGTTCATATCGTCTCCACGGCTCCATCCTCAGTATTCCAGGATTCTTTGTTTATGCACATTTTACACATGAATAGACTGAGGCGCAAGGAGGTCTGGTGACTTTTCCAAGGCCATACAATTATTCAGTACTAAATCCAGGAACTCCAACTCCAAATTCCTCTCTCTCTAGTCTCTCTGGCCGTTGTCATATAGCTACGACCGTCTCTTACACCCAGTTAGATCTGGCATCATTGAAGTCTTAAAGCAACAGGAAATGAATTTCAATCTTGTGAGAGTCTCTGGGATGATAACCGATTAAACACAGAGTGATGGTTACAAACATCTACAAGCATTAGTACAGGCGACGCTGAACATCACCAAGCTACATCTTTCCCCACGTAGCGCAGAAACTAAAGAGAATCTGCTGGAGACTTTATCTGGATCAGAATCACATCCAGCCTCATGCTTAAACAAGTGGGCACATTTGTTTCCTTGCCTGCTGTGGTGTTCCCCAAGAAACACAATCGCTCCTAAGGCGTCTGAAAGTAATCCCTACCAAAATGTCAATGCTGTCAACGTTTCTAGTACTAAATGTTAATTTTGGAAATAAAAGATAAAGTCAGGCCACTATTTACATGAACTCTCTCTGAAACTAAAAGACACAGCAATAAGGACAACACACTTGTCTTTTTCCATGATTCTTTTTAAACTCATATATTCCCCACCTAGTCTGGTGTTACTGAGGCCTAATATCACGACCTCGAAAGTCCTGGACCCATTTGCTCACACCCTGATGGCAATTTCAATAGGCAGCACATTCAAAAGAAACCCTAACCCTAACCCCAACCCTAATCCTAACCCTGAGACTGGATGAAAGTTGGGAGTGGGAACCTTCCCTGAGGGTTACCAGGGATGGGGATTCACACGGCACACACCGTGAGCCCCTGTCATGACTTGGGGCTCATTCAATTCTGTGAACTCCCCAACTGGGTTAGCTGCCTAGCTCTCCTCACGACCCCGTCCCCTTCTTCCTCTTTTCCACTGGCCGCTCCAGTCTCTCCTTCAGCAGGAGCCTTTTCTCCTTTCTAATAAGAATGATTTCAGCCTTTTACTGTCTTCTACTTCTCAGATCCATCTGATGAGCACGACTGGCCCCAGAGCAGAGCCACACAGAAGAAGGTGGTGGGTGGGGGTGGGGAGCAGGTGGGAAAAGGGACCAATCCTTATTCTTCTCCTTGTCACAACTGTATCTGCAGAAAGACACCACTAGTTGTGTTTCTGGAGAAGACAGAGGTAAAACTATGAAAAACAGTGCTGCGTTATAGCCCGCCAGCCTTGCCTTCCCACCATTTTCATGAAGTTAGAGCTATGGGCGCCAAGGCCGGGAGACTTCATTCCCAGATCCCATCCAGTCTGAGGATTCTCAACACCTGGGAGAAAGGGAAAGGGTACAATTTAAAGTCCTCACAGCTGGCTGCATCTCTGGATTCTAAGGGTCTACCGTGTGGAGGTGTGGCACCACTGCCCTGTGGACTCAGCCTCCCTGGGAGATGGAGAATGTACCCCTCCCAGATGGACCAGGGTCACCAGCGACCAGGGACCTCTGATACCATGGGGGGAGGGGGCCGTCAGAACTGGCAGGGACTGTGAAAACCAAGCGGTTGAGCCCACGCCTGGAAATTCTGATTCATGAGGGCTGGGAGGGCCCACGAATGTGCATGTCTAGAAAGTTCTCAGGTGATGCTGATGCTTCTGGTTTGGGAGCCTAAAGCCTTCATTTTACAGATAAGAATGTGGAAGCCCTCAGAGGGGACGCCATGACTGGAACCCAGATCTCTGACTCAAAGACTCAAAGAAATCCTCTAATAAGAAGGAAGGAAGAGAAGAAGGGAGGGAGGGAGAAAGGCATTAAATAGATAATCTTGAAAAAGAAAGCACAAAACAGCTCCCTGAAGTCTGAGTGCCTGGGGAGGGCACAGTTCCATCTGGGACCCTGGGATGGGGGTGCTGGGGGCTGCACCTGGCCCCACTGCTGAGCTGCCTTCCAGCCTGTGTCCCGCAGCAACTCAGACAACGTAACCAACGCCTGCGGCCCGCAGAGCCCTCCTGGTCCACCCACCCTCAACCCACCAACCGCAGCCTGGGGGCAGCATACACTGCCTCGAGGCACCAAGCCGGCAGGAGGAGACGCCTCCTTTATGGAACTGCTGGAGGCAAGGTCTCAAGGAGACAGAGTCAGAAGTCAAGGTCCTCTTTGTAAGTCGGGGTAAGAATAGGAGAATTGGGACGTTTACCAAAGCGACTTATGTTTTTAATTCAAGTATAATTAATTTAAAATATTGTGTTAATTTCAAGTGTACAGCAAAGTGATTCAGATATATAGATCTTCAGATTCTTTTCAGTACAGGATATTGAATATAGTTCCCTGTGCTAAACGGTAGGACCTTACTGTTTGTCTATTTTATGTATAGTGGACAAAGTAGGAATCTGGGATTACCAAATACAAACTACTATACAAAGTAACTTTTTTTTCCAGAATATTCGTGGTGGAAACAGTGGGCTGAGAGGGAGAAGCCTTGATTTCTAGTCTTCACCTTACAATGAACTGTCATTTTAGATGAGTCACTTGGTCCCTAGGAAGTCGAATTTTTGTCAAATATACGAAATTAATGATTTATTAGGGATTTTCCCAAATTTTCTACTCCATCAATCATCTTATTTTTTGGTTTTCTTGCTTTGCCCCTTTTTTGAGTAGGAGGGTCAAGGAAGTCACATCTCCACTTGCTTCTAGTTTGTAGAGTAGGAAAAGCTTACCTAAAGGGGTATTCATGACATGGGCTGGTGATGAGGGAGTCAGGTACAAAAGGTCCCAGTTAACCCTTTTCTAGTCGGTTTTATGTTGACCAGGCTGACATGTGTTCCTGTGATCTGCCATGAAGTGCATTTTATACTAACTGGCCTTCAAGAACATTCCACAGAGCTGGCCTTTGCCCCTTTTGATACCCACCTTTCCATGGCTCTTTTGGGCCTCCTCCTTCCCCTCCAGCTCCCGAGGACAAAGGTCCTGGGGTTCAGGGCTAGCCAGGGCTGCTCCTTTTCTCCATCTCCATCAACACTCTCCTTAAATGCACTTGTATGTGAAGGCCCTAACCAGCATCTGTGCAATGCAGAGGAGGCCACAGCCCTACCTTCCAGCTCAGACATCTCCCCACAACTCTGGATTTCTGCATCTACCTCCCCTCTTGAGGTTTCCACTCACTCTAACCCAGCCTCACCCAGCCAGACCTCTTCACTTCTTACCCCACACCCTCTCCAACCCCCTCCTCTTCCCTTCCCAGATTAATAAACAGCACCAGCAACCACCCAGGTTCCCAGCCAAGAACCTAAGCCTTTCTGATTTCTTCTCTTTTTCTGGCCCCACACACATCCCATCTCGCTGCCTCTCATGGTCTCCATGGTCCTACCTTGGCTACTTCCTGACCTCTCTTGCCTTGCTGCCTGATAACCCTGCATCCTTTGCTTGACTACAATCCAAGCCCCACACGCAGGCAGTGACTTTCTTTAAAAAGCAAAAACCAGATTTCATCACCTTCAACTGAAAACCTCCCAGGGACTTCCCATCACACATGGGCTGAAACCCAAACTCCATGGCCAGGCTCATAAAAGCCTGTCCTGCTCAGCCCAGCCTCCCTCCCCAGCATCCCAGGCCCTGCGCCCCTCTGACCAGCCACTGCCTTGGGTCCTAACCTGGAACTTCTTTCATCT
The DNA here is from genome assembly GCF_030028045.1 of Hippopotamus amphibius kiboko. Taxonomy (NCBI): domain Eukaryota; kingdom Metazoa; phylum Chordata; class Mammalia; order Artiodactyla; family Hippopotamidae; genus Hippopotamus; species Hippopotamus amphibius. The sequence continues at coordinate 218,631,864 of NC_080187.1, forward strand.
GTTGTTCCCACTGCCTAGCTCCTCCCCTTGGTACAGGTCTCACCCTGAACATCTCTGAGACCCTCTGCTGACCACTCAGGCTGGAGTGGGCCAGGCTCTTTCTGTCACATCATTCTCAGTTCTCTGCTGCGTGGTTATCACCGCCCGTTCATTTCCTTGTTTAAGTGTTATCTTCCCCACAAGAATGTGGGTGTGCTCACCTCTGCAACCTCAGAGCCCACTCAGGACAGTGGCTGGCACCCAGGAGTGCTCGCAGAACACAGGGCCCTAGTGAGGGGACAATGACAGGGCTTCCTCGGGAAGCAACAGCCCAGGGGCGGAGGGGGAACAGTGGCCAGTGCCGGGGGTCTTGCCCCGCGCTCCTGGGCATAACCCTGTCACAGTCACGCAGGATGGCTCTTCTCACCACCGTCCACAGAGAACACGGCAGACCTCGCACCCAACACCAAGCGGCAGGTGACACGTGGACACTGAGGATGACTCCTGAACTGGCTTGCCTCCCTCCCACCCCCTTCCCATGAGGGCGCTCAGGGGACCTGTGTTGCTTTGCTTCTCAGCCCAGCTTCCAGCTTTTCCCAGCACCTCCCCAGGAAGAGCCAGGGATGCCTCTTCTGATAAATGAGGGCAGAACCTGTCCTCTCCCCCTGCCAGCATCCACCAGGGGCCGCAGTCACTTCAGTTCCCACCCTCTGGGCTGATTCTGGACTGGTGATGGCTGTTACCTTCCTGGATCACCACCTAGGAGTGGGGGGGGGGGGGGCATGGGAGCAGCTGGGCTGCAGGAGTCCTGTGGGAGACCAGGGCCAACATCTCCCTTCCCTCCAGCCTCCATGGCTCCCCTTGGGCCGGAGGGTCGCCTCCTGCCTGCCCTGGTCTCCCCTAGCCTCTCTGCTCACCATCCTCCATCACCCCTCTGTGGTCCACTGTTGCCTTCTGCCAAGAAAGCATCCCTACTCTTGCCTCTTCCTCTTAGGAACAGAACGACACACGTTTCCTGCTCATTCTCTGTCATTATTAAATCACAGTTCTGGAAGCGGGAGGGAGGTGTCATTTTCTTATGTCTTCCTGCTTTCGTGACCAGAGCTACTAGTGGAACGCTTACAACTTTTCACTGTCACTTACAAATGGCCGTTCAGTTGTCCTCCAACGCATGCTTCTCTGATTAAAACTGATTTGGAGTATCTTTCCTTTGCTCTCTAACCTTGTGATTTTCCTGTCTTATAAAATGCCTGACCAGATACTTTGCCCTTTTTTCCACTTGTGCTCTTCTTGGTTCGTGTTGATTTGGAAGAGATCCCTGCATACTGTTCCCTGACATTGGTGACATGCCCCTGAAAATGTTATCTGACTGTGGGTGCTATCCAAGGTTGCCTTCATTGAACAGAAATTCTTAATTCTGATGTGATCAAATTCTTTTTTTTGTCTTATAATTTGTGCTCTTCAGGTTCATCTAAGTTCTTCCTACACCTAAACCTTCATCAATTAACTTTATAATTTTATCTTTCACATGTAAGTCTTTATTTTTAACCTCTGTATGTGGTGTTTGGTATAGATCCAGTTTCCTTTTTCTCCATATTGAAATTTTCCCTCTATGGAGAGTTTCTATATAGAAATTTTCCCTATTGATTTGTGGTTCCACCTTAATGTATATTAAGCTACTGTCCTACGGAAGTCTGTTTCTGAGCTCCTTCTTCTGTCCTATGGGTCCATTTGTCTGTACTTGCACAAGACCACAATTTTTAATCACTAGAGATTTGTGGTATGCCTTAATATCTGGTAAAGTAACTTTGCACTGACAGCTAGATCTTTAAGGAGATTATTTAATAAGTCTATCTCACCATACACAAGACACTGAAATAACCCCAATGATATACACACATATTCTAACATAAAAGGCTCACTTCCTATTTTTGTTGCATGTCCATCGTTATTGGTATATGAAGGAAGGGATGGGAGAAAACTATAGATTGATAAGTGACTGATTCATTCATTCACCAAATATTTATTAAGCACCTACTAAGTGCTAGCTGGCATTGTTCTGAAGGCTGGGGATGGGGCAGTGAACAAAAACTGCCAAAAAAGAAAGCCTGCCTGCAAGGAACTCACATCTGAGTAATGGAAATCAGGAAGTCATTTCAACAGCCTCTCCTCCCCCAAGTCCACTGGCTAGGGAATGCCCCTTCCCTGGGTGTCTTGGGTAAGAACATACTCTGGCTTTCTGAGTTAGTATTTCATGAGAAGAGACCATCTTCACCTGCAAATAAATAAAATGTTATTGCTTCTCTTAGGGTTTATAGGCAACTCAGATCTATGAATTAATTTACTCAAGATTTAAATTAAAAAATAAAAATCAATGTATTTAGGTTCACTGAAATAACAGTTAATTTCTTTTCTCTCCAGAGCTTAGTCATTGTTCTGATATTGAATAAAGATCTGTAAAAATGAAGATTAAAAATACTGCTATTATGAATCTTTTAAATGATAATACAATCTAGTTATGTTCATTCTATTTTTTTCATACTGAAAATGAGACTCTCTCTGAAAACAGCAACTTGGGACTAAAAGAAATCTGAACAAATTCAGATCTGCAACTCCTTCTCGCCCCAGGGCAAGGGGTAACACAGGAGGACCCAGTTCATCCTGGATGTACACACAGTTTTGCTGGGGGGCCTCTCCTAGCTGGTGGGTGATCCCGCGATGCCTAAGCTTTCCATTCTTACCAGATGCTCGGCGGGAAGAGGGCTGACAGCAGTTTTTAGCACCACAGTGGTTTCACTTCATTTGCTCAGAACGGTCTCCTAACGTCGGCCTCAGACACGCTCGGGTTCAGTCAGAGAGCCGACCTGGGGGAGGTGGGTTTGTGATGCTCCACAGAGGTCGGGAGTAGGGAGAGCTGGGGCAGGACGAGGAGGGGGAGCCGTGACACACGCAGCTATGGGCTGGATGATCCCTCCAGTATTTGAAAGGGGACAACAGTGGGCTGGGGTTCCTGTTAATTTCCTATGTTCTCCCAGGCAGGTCCCACAGAGCATGCCTCCTCATCTGCCGTTACAGAGTACTGGGGCTGGGAGCACAGCTGGGCGACGTGGGGCAGACACTCTGACCTCTCTGTACTCGTAGGTAAGCCTCCTAGGGCACACAGAATGCTGCACACAGCCAGTGGTGCTAAGTGCCTTTCCGTGCACGGAGCTTCGAGCTCTTCCTCCAAGTCTGGCACCAGGGCAAATGCTTTCACAGCCTCATTCCTGAAACCCTCATGATAACCCTGGGAGGACGGTGCATCATTCACATTTCATTGAAGGCTAAGATGGGGCTTGTAGAGCTTGCATAAGATGCAACAAGATTCAGAACAAGAACTGTAACCAAGCAGGACCCCACGGGGCTTCGGTGGAACAGACACCCTTCACCCCCATGTCATCTGCCTGCCTCTTGTCTGCATAAAAACTTTAGCTTCTTAGGCCTTCCCTATTTCCAAAGAGCAAATTTAATCAGAGAAGTGAAAAAAATGCAGAAATAAAGGAAAACAGTCAAGCAAGTCAAAATAATAGTGTAGCCATTAAATGAAGTCAAGGACCTTTAGCTCCTCCTCAAGGACTACAGATAATATTCTGAGCCATGTCCTTTGAGTTGTTTTTGCAGGTATTGAAACCCCCACCAGGTGAAAGAAGTTAACTGTATGCTGCCCACAAGCACATAGACCCCAGACCAGTTGGAACCAGGTTGATGGTGTTGACTCCCTCACCACCAACCAATCAGAAGAATGTCCACAAGCTGATCACACACTCCACAACCCCCCACCCTCACCCTGTTTTTAAAAACCTTTCCCTGAAAGCGACTGGGGAGTTCAGGTCATTTGGGCTCCTTGCTTGGCTCCTGCAATAAACGCTGCACTTTCCTTCACCACAAACCAGTGTCAGTAGATTGGCTTTACTGCACGCAGGCAAGTGGACCCAAGTTTGGTTCGGTAACAGAACCACTGCCGTGTTTGCTGAACCTGAATCTCTGCTTTAGTCAGGGTTCTCCTGACTAAATGGAGCCAGTAGAGGTTGTGTGTGTGTGTATGTCTCTATCTATATGTCTCTATTTTCTCTCTCTCTGTACCTACCTCCCTATCAGCAGAGGCTGATTTGAAGGAAAATTGGTTCCCATGGTTATGGGGGTTGGCAAGTCCAAAATCTGCAGGCTGGGCTGGCAGGCTGGAGACCCAGGGAAGGGCAGATGCTGCAGCTTGAAGTGGAAGGCCATCTGGAGGCAGAATTTCTTCTTCCCAGGCTGACCTAAGTTTGCTCCCTTGAGACTTCAACTGATTGGGTGAGGCCCACCCACATCACGGAGGGTCATCTGCTTTACTCAGGGTCTACTGATTTATATGTTAATCACATTTTAGAAACACCTTCACAGCATCATTCAGATGTGTTTGACCAAAATCTGGATACTACGACCTAGCCACACTGACACAGGAAATTAACCACTGCTGTCTCCATAACTGTTAGACATAACGTGAAAGAAATTAAAAACGAAAGTGAGCTTCTAGGTTAACTAGGACCCCACATTTTTCTAAGCCCTTCTAGTTTTTATTCTACATTTGTATTAGACAGAGGTTTCTTTCCAACATCACTCTTGTGCAAATATAAAAAGAAAATTAAGATTTCCTGGAGTTCTTCATCAATGATACCTCGTGTCCTGACACCTCAGGAGCGAGGCTGCTGTCAGAGTCACCTCTGGAATGTTATTCCAAGCTGAAGACCCCACTCTGCAAGCTCGGCAGCAGCAGGGGGGTTTCTTGCTTAGGGTGGGCTGAGTGATCGTTTTCTATAGATTTCAGCAACAAAAAAAACGATAAATGCATCTACCTGTAGAGACCTTCCTTCTTTAGGATACATAAAGCACTTGATTCTGGTGGGCAAGGGAGTGTAGACTCATAGTTATGTCTTAAAGATGATTACCTGTTCTATTAAGATGAAATCCAAGTGCTACTGCTCTGCCCCCCATCCTGCTGTGCACACAGCACCATCTCTCTTCAGTGCACGGTCAAGTGTAATCCCTCTGAAGATATTTTAACCAGCAAATCAAACTCAGCACATGCAAAGCAGTGACACCACAGACCACCATGACCAGGTGTGTACAAGCCCAGGCCATGATGACCAGTCATGACCAGCCCTGGACCTGGGTAGGGACACAACTCCCAGCCATTTTAGGGGTGATGGAATGTGGGGGAGATGTGCATCTTAGAATCAATGAACTGTTCCTACAGCTCATTCACTAGAAACACTGAATCTTCAAAGGTGGCCCACCATTCAGTGAGCATGAAACAGCCTGGAGAGGGGGCGGCACTGCCATCTGTATTTACCTAATATATTACCTTATGACTAAAACCTCTGAGTTTCTAGCTGACATGTCACTATTTAAATAGATGTCATCTCCTTTATAAACCACACAGCCCAGTTTTCCTGGAAGAGTAAATTATAAATGGTGCCCCTCTGTAAAGTGTCCAATTTTGGACAATCCCAACCTGCAAAGTCAAAACTCTTTTTTTTTTAAATTAATTTTTATTGGAGTGTAGTTGCTTTACAATGTTGTGTTAGTCTCTGCTGTAGGCAAAGTGAATCAGCTATACTATACATAAATCCTCTCTTTTTTGGATTTCCTTCCCATTTAGGTCACCATAGAGCACTGAGTAGAGTTCCATGTGCTATACAGTAGGTTCTCAGTTATCTATTTTATACATAGCAGTGTATACAGATGAACTTATTAGCAAAGTAAAAATAAAGACACAAATGTAGAGAACAAACATATGGATACCAAGGGGAGAAGGAGGGGTGGGATGAATTGGAAGATTTGGAAGGTCAAAACTCTTAAAGCCAGGATCACTGCATGGATATACCTGTGACCCCGGAAGTCTTCTCACTGAATTCTCCAAGGACCCTTAACTAAGGATATGTAAGCCAGGGCCACTCTTCAACTAGTTTCAAAGTTTGCATCTGCTGTTCTTGGGCATCAGGTATCCCTTGAGGAGACAGATCCATGACCCACAACCTGAGTTTGGTTGTCTGACCCACCCCTTTCCTTATGGTGGGGTCCTGAGCCTGGATGGGGCCGTGGGCCAGTCCTGGGCAGTGCTGGAAGGAAAGCCTTGTCCCCCTGATGCCTAGCTGGGCACTCTTTTCCTCTTTTCTCAGTAGAACGGACCTATCAGCACCATGCCCCTTGGGCTCAAGGCATTTCTGGAATATTTCTGTTCGAAGTCAGTCTTGGGAGCCACCTCTAAGAACTTGAGTCTGATAACCCTGGTTTTTCATTCCATGTTACCCCCAGGGAGGCCTTCCTTGTCCAGGAATCTAAAAACCTTGCTGAGTTCCCTCTCCTTCCTCTGGCTTTGTTCTCAGTGCCCTCCCTGCTGCAGCCTCTTTGATGCCCTATCGGTCAGACAGGCTTGAGAGGCTTGGGCCTTGCCCTGATCTTCTTCATGGAGAGCCCAGCCCCTCCATGACGCACAGACAGCCCTATCCCTTACGTTAGTTCTGTAAATCACAAATCCTCAAAGGGACTTACCTGCATCAGGATCCACATTCTATCCCAACTGTGGATTCATACTTACAAAAGTTAAAATACTCTTCCAAAAACAGAGATTTGCATACTACAAAGCTACAGTAATCAAGACACTGTGGTACTTGCACAAAAACAGAAATATAGATCAATGGAACAGGATAGAAAGTCCAGAGATAAACCCATGCACCTGTGGTCACCTAATCTATGACAAAGGAGGCAAGAATATACAATGGAGAAAAGAAAGTCTCTTCCTTAAGTGGTGCTGGGAAAACTGGACAGCTATGTGTAAAAGAATGAAATTAGAACACCACCTAACACCATACACAAAAATAAACTCAAAATGGATTAAAGATCTAAATGTAAGGCCGGACACTATAAAACTCTTAGAGGAAGACATAGGAAAAACACTCTTTGACATAAATTGCAGCAAAATCTCTTTTGATCCACCTCCTAGAGTAATAAAAATAAAAATAAAAATGAACAAATGGGACCTAACTAAACTTAAAAGCTTTTGCACAGCAAAGGAAACCATAAACAAAACAGAAGGACAACCCTCAGAATGGGAGAAAATATTTGCAAATGAAGCAATCTCCAAAATATACAAACAGCTCATGCGGCTCAATATCAAAGAACAAACAACTCAATCAAAAAAATGGGCGGAAGAGCTAAGTAGACATTACTAAAAAGAAGACATACAGATGGCCAAGAAGCAAATGAAAAGCTGCTCGACATCACTAATTATTAGAGAAATGCAAATCAAAACTATAATGAGGTATCACTTTGCACCGGTCAAAATGGTCATCATCAAAACATCTGCAAATAATAAATGCTGGAGAGGGTGTGGAGAAAAGGGAACCCTCCTACACTATTGGTGGGAATGTAAAGTGGTATAGCCACTATGGAGAACAGTATGGAGTTTCCTTAAAAAACTGAAAGTAGGAGTACTGTTGGACCCAGTAATCCTAACTCCTAGGCATATACCCAGAGAAAACCATAATTTGAAAAGATACATGCATCCCAATGTTCATTGCAGCACTATTTACAATAGCCAGGACATGGAAGCAACCTAAAAAAATAAAGATGTGATACACACATACGATGGAATATTACTCAGCCGCAAAAAGAACAAAACAATGCCACTTGCAGCAATATGGATGGACCTAGAGATTGTCATACTGAGGGAAGTCAGACAGAGAAAGACAAATATCACACGATATCGCTTATATGTGGAATATAAAAAATGGTACAAACGAACATCTTTACAAAACGGAAGTAAAGTTACAGATGTAAAAAACAAACTTATGGTTACCAGGGGATAAGGGGGGATGGATAAATTGGGAGATTGGAATTGACATATATACACTACTCTATATAAAACAGAAAACTAATAAGAACCTACTGTAGCACAGGGAACTCTACTCAATACTCTGTAATGGCCTATATGGGAAAAGAATCTAAAACAAGAGTGGATATATGTATGTATACATACAACCGGTTCACTTTGCTGTATACCTGAAACTGGCACAACACTGTAAATCAAATACAATCTAATAAAAATCTAAAAAAGTTTTTTTTTTAATTTAATCGCAATAAAACAAACAAAAACAGAGGTTTGCTCCCATTGCTGCTGTTCTAAGGAGCAGTGCGTGTGCATTTCGGGTCTCTAGTGCTGGGCTATTTCTGCCTAGCACATCTGTTATTGGACATTACATTAGCCTGCTAGGGCTGCCATCACAAAATACTGGGAGACTTAAACAAGACACTTATTTACTCAAGGTTCTGGAGGCTGCAAGTCTGAGATCAAGGTGTTGGGGGTTTGGTGTCTCCTGAGGCCACTCTCCTGGGCTCGCCCAAGCCCATCTTCTCCCCGTGTCCTCCCGTGGTCTTCCTCTGTATACACACACATCCCTGGTTTCTCTCCGCCTTCTTATAGGGATCAGGGCCTCACCCTCATGACCTCTTTTAACCTTAATTTCCTCCTTAAGGGCCCTGTCCGCAAATACAGTCCCACTGGGGTTGGGGCTTCAACGTATGAAGTTTGGGTGGTGCCACAATTCAGTCCACAGCAAATGCGACCTTCTCGGAAACTGAGACAGAGGAGGTGGTTGATGTAAAGCTGGTTTCCATGAGCTGCCTGCTGTCACGCGTACAGTTCATTCTTTCATTCAACAAGCTTTTGCTGAGTGCTGCCTGATGCCTGATGTGCTTGCTCTCCCAGGTGCCCAGGCTGTGGCCATGAACAGGTCAGAGAAGGCTCGCATGCTCATGGGTTGGGGTGTGGGCAGTGGGGGAAAATACACCGACAACGAATCAGGCAGCTTGTGGTGCTGGTCTGGCAGGCAGAGGAGGGAGGTCAAGAGGACGGGGCCTGAGATGTGATTTTTCTCCTGCTCCCAGCACCAATTAAGAGGAAAGACCAAACTTCCCAGAGGATGAACAGGAGTAAACCTGCTACAGCCCTGTAAGTGCCCAAAGTGGACAGTGAGACACTGCATCCCAACAAGACGACCAGTTACTCCCAGCTCAGCAAAGAGAAGTGTCAGCCTGTGTGTTCTGGCTCCCCCACCCACAAGGCCCCTGGGAGACCGCAGGAACGCTGCACACGGAGGGAAGTCCTGCACTTAGGGACCCTGCGGCTTTGATGGCGGGTAGAGAGAAGCCTGCTCCTCATCGGCAGGGAGCCACAGTCTCACCTCTGTGACAAGGGCTGAGGGGAAGAGCAGTCGGGCCCCCAGAGGTGCAAAGAGTCAGGGAGGTGCAAGGAGTCAGGGATGCTGGGTACACAGGCCCGCAGAGGGGCGGGTAGAGATGTGACTGCAAAGGCCCTCACGGAGGAGACAGGGGCTGAGGGCTACATGGCTAGGAGGCAGCCACACAACTGGCTGCAGAAAGCTTTCTAAGCAGAGCAAAAATCAAGTGCAAAACTCTTAAGGCAGGAGCGAGTCTGGGGTGGTTCCTGGAGCAGAGAGGAGGCAGGAGTGGCTGGAGGGCACCCAGCCAAGAGAAGGGGCACAGAGGGGCACCTGGGCGGGAGCAGAGGGCCGGGCTGCGTGGGCCTGCAGGTCATGGGGCGGGGCAGCGGGGGGCGGGCTTTGTTCTGAGCGTGATGCGAAGCCGCCACGCAGAGGAGCAACACCATCCGACCTGGGTCCCAGAAAGACCTCTCCAGCCACAGGGCAACAAGGGGACGTGCGCAGAGCCAGAGTAGCCATGAAACCAGGAGACGGGAAAGGTGGCGTGTCTGGGCCGGTGCCTGGTTCAGAAGGTAAGGGGGTCAGAGCTCATCGAGGAGAAGTGTGATGATGACAACTGTGCTGATTCAGCTGCCACCTGCTGGGTGAAGATCCAGGGCCCACGTCAGGGATTTCGCATAAACCTTTTATCCTAACAGTAGTCCCGGCACTATATTTTTCTTCTCAATTTGCAGATGAGAAAACACTGTCAGAGACAGACGCGAGATGCTCCTTCACCCGGCTCCTGAGCCGTGAGCTTGGGGCCGGGGTCCAGGCACTGCCAGCTCACATCTAGCGTCTCCCAACACCTTCCTGCTGTTCTACTGGGGATATGGGGCCTCTCTTCAGCCAGGGGGGTCACAGGCTGAGGAGCCCAGAGACCTGAAGACATGGTCTCCTCACCTGCAACCCAAGCTTTTCTTCAGGTCAACCTTGCCCCCATGGTACAGTCTAATCCTAGAAACTGCACCTCAGATGCAGAAGCCAGGAGGCTGTTTGTCACATTAGAAGCTGCAGGAGCAAGCAGGCCAGCAGGAGGCTGTTACTCAGGCAGAAATCTGGCCCTGATACTAGGAGTATATGTCCCTTTTGTGGCTGGATGCCGCTTAATGACACAAGGGACGCAGAGTGCTCTGAGAGCTCACCTTGAACATGCACATGGCAGCCCCCCGTGAGTGCGGGTACCAGACCCCGGGGGCCTGGCCTCTAGGCAGTGCCAAGTGCCCTGTTGGGGCGGAGGGGTCTTCTGCTGCCCTACAGGACTTGTAGGGTCAGCCCAGCACAGTAACAACACCGGTTTGCACTCATGTGGCATCTGACACTTGACAACAGGCTACCACACTCCTCCTCATGTGAGACTCACAACACCCAGAAGTAGATGTGTTTAGTCCTCATTTTACAGGTTAAAGAAAACTGCGACTGAGAGTCATTAAGTAATTTGCCCAAGGGAAAACAGACAGGAAGCGGTAGAAAGATGACTCGAATTCAGGTCTGACTGATCCACTGTCCTCTCCGTTTCCCATAGAACCTCCATCCATCCATCCACCCATCTATCATCCACCCATCGTCCTACTACATGTATACAGTGTGCTTGGCGGGGTGATGGGCTTAGGCGATTCAGCTGCACAGACGCCTCCCTCCAGGAGCTCACTGGGAGACACGGCACTCCACATGTTTAGAGGACTCAGATTTAGGGACACAGCAGCCGAGGTCTCGGGAGCCTTCTGGAAAGGCTGGGAGGACCTGAGGGGTAGAGACAGACGTGGAAGGGGGAGGAGGAAGAGACAGACCTTGACTCCATCTCTGTGCCAAGCAGTGCTTCCCACCAGAACAAAGGCCTTGGGCCAGGCCCATCTTAACCCTGCCAAAGCCAGGCAGCCTTCCAACCGCATCAAGAGGACCCTTCTCAAAACACAAAGGGAATCTTGCTCTTTGTAGGCACTCATAAAACCATCAATGTTTCCCATCGCTTGACTCTTACCCTGAACACCTAGCCCTGACCGGGGCAGCCCAGCACCTCCTACACTCTCTGCTCCAGCCGCAGGGCCTTGGCACAGACCTCTCCTGCTGCCAGAATGTTCTTTTCTCCTTTCTTCACCGCTTTAACACTTACTCACCCTTCAGACTTGCAAGTAAGTCACTTCCTCAAGGAAGCCTTCTGAGATGGCTGTCTGTCCCATCCTGCTGCTCCCCCGGTCAATGTGTGACTTATTTGGGCACCAGCTGTCCTCAGCAAAATACCTATGTATTCTGTTCATCGGGGTGTCTTGCACCCCTAGTACAGGGCCTCTGCATAGGCTGTTTGGAAGGATGGCTGGACAGACTGGCAGAGAGGTGTTCCCTGAAGAAGCTCTGCCTTTGGTCAGCTGGGCCTTGGTGTCTGAGTGCAGGTGGGACAGGGAAGGGTTGGACACATCTGGGGCATGAACACATGGGGTCTGGAAATAACCAGGGCACACATTGTAGCTCAGTACACTCTGTTGAGACAAAAAGCCCTGAGGCCCCACACCATTGCGCATGAGGCTGAGTCAGACAAGGGCACTTTGATCAGGCTAAGGAGAGGCCAGGGCCTGTACCCAGGACCTTGGTGGTCCAGGGTCTCACTCTCCCCAACTGTGCCCTGTGCCGGGGGTTTATTAGGGATGCTGGCCCTTATGCTCACTGTCTTTCCTGAGGTTGGGAGTCCCCAGGCCTCTGTGGGGCCATCATGTCACAGTGTGTTTAAGGTCACAGTAATGGAACCAGTAGGGACAGAGCAGCTGGCTGACCTCACAGCCCCCATGGCTGGTCTCCTGTCACCCCTGGTGGCATCCTGGGCTCTCATGGCCCTCCCTGAGGTCCCCCAGTCTGGCTGCACAGAGCCAGGTCCAGGGCTGTGTCCTGCTTCCCCATTCACAGGGCCTCCCAGGCCACAGAAGCCTCCTGCCATCGGAAGTTCACGCTCCTCCTGTCCTTTAGAGAGAGAAGCTGGGAAGGGAATGCTACACCTGGTTCACAGCCCAGAAAAACCAGGACTGGGTTCTTCATTTGTTTTTTTTTCATTCACTCTAAGATCCCTGACGAGTGGCTGGCTGAGCACTTTGCTGAGCCCTGCTGTCAGGAGCCATGGGCGTCCACCGATGGCTCCGTCCTCGCTGCGGTCACCTGCAGCCCCATTCACGTGCACAGGCATCCTTAGGCTCCCTCTACAGGTGCTGGACACACACTCTCAGGCCTCTGAATGCTGATCCAGAGGTGAACAGACCAGGAAACAAGCATCTCCAAAAGAAAACGTGCACAGACAGAGCCTAATGTATGGTATTATCCAGCGGCCCCGTTATTGAAAAGAACGGAATCAGGTTTCCACAAATGGCTCTGGAAAGCAGATACAGCCAGAAACCACACACTGCAATTAGCTCTCCCAATGAACAATGGCTGGAGCCTTTCCCACTTGGAGCACAAGCAGGACGGAGCCGTGGCAGGGCTGCCAGGTGGGGCTCCAGGTTACAGGGAGGCCAGGTGTGAGGACAAGCCATGCCCTCCGCACACACAGATGCTCTCCTCTGCTCCCCCAGCCAGGCTCACAGAACAGGGCACGGATGTGCTGCCCCCCCACAGCTCCGGGCGGGCTCAGAAAACGAGATGGCCCAGAACCCAGCTCTGCTGGGAGCTTCGCACTTGGAGGGCCGGTCAGGACAGCCCCTTGGCCTGGGTCCAGGCTGCTGCCACCCTGGGATGTGCAGGGGCCGTCACCATGGATACACAGACATTTTCTCAAAGTACATAAAATGGCATTTTTGGAACAACAGTAACACCTTAAAGTATCTTCTTTTAAAAAATCAAGCGAATTAGGGGAAACATCATTTACTCTGTGAGTGCTAAAATGTTCTGTGGATAAACTGTGTTGCATATGTGTGTGTGTGTACAGGAATATGAGGTTTACTATTGATTACTCTCTATTTGCAACTAAAAGCCAAGAAAAATCAGGATGGTTTTAAATCCTGAACTTATGCTGTGTGACCGATGGTTCTTTACATAAATATGTAAAGATAGAATAAAAAAATACATTGTACATATCAATATTAGAATATAATGAATGTGATTACATACATATACTATATCAAGTATAAATATAAAAGTCAGCCTATATATATGTATAGTATACATACGAAACAATCAGCTGCATGGTATCAATTTGGGATGAACATAATGTGTATCTACATATCACATAAAAGTAATACTACTTCAGTGTTACGTAACCTCCATGTACCAACAGTGCAGTTATCTTCCATTTATCTATGGCTTTTACATAAAATTATGACAAAGCATGATAATATTCAACCTCACATCATACTTAGTTATGCCAATATTCACAATAGAAGTAACTATGAAGTAAATTTGATATTATTAAAGTTCAGTCCAGCTGTAGCACATATGATCTGTGGGAATAAGTAGGCTGGAAGTGTATTAACATCCTACATCTTTTTTTAATGAATTGAGCAACTTAAGAGGAAAAAAGAAAGAAATGAAGTCATAGTTATTTCTTCTTTTTAATGTGGTCTTTGGAAGGCAGTTACCATTGCTTTGGTACAAAAAGACTATATTTGTAATATTTCAGGTCCAAATCTTTCAGGCCTGAAGTTGAACCCCTCCTGGGAATCAGTGCAAAGACAGCTGGGTTGTCAGGCTCTGCACCTGAGGGGTATCCCCAGAAACTTCCCAGGCCTCTGGGCACCCTTTCGGCTGAGGGAGAGAAAAAGGATTCGTGGATAGGCCTGTCTGGTGACTTTTGTGGGTAAGACTTTACTTGAGTGGGGCACACCAGGGCAAATGAAAATACTAACAGCTGATAGAGAGGGTGTGGAGAAATGGGGACCCTCCTATACACTACTGGTGGGAATGTAAGTTGGTGCAGCTAATATGGAAAACAGTGTAGTGCTTCCTCAGAAAAGTAAAAACAGAGCTACCATATGACCCAGCAATCTCAGTTCTGGCCATGTATTCAGACAGAGCTATAATTCGAAAAGACACATGCACTCCAATGTTCAGAGCAGCACTATTTACAATAGCCAAGATATGAAAGCAACCTAAACGTCCATCAACAGATGAATGGAAAAAGAAGATGTGGTACATATATACAATGGAATACTACTCAGCCATAAAAAAGAATGAAATAATGTTGTTTGTATCAACATGGATGGACCTAGAGATTATCACACTAAGTGAAGTAACTCAGACAAAGACAAATACCATAGGATATCACTTGTATGTGGAATCTAAAATATGACACAAATGAACTTATCTACAAAACAGACTCAAAGACACAGAGAACAGACTTGTGGTTGCCAAAGACGAGGGGGGAGGGAAGGATTGGGAGTTTGGGGTTAGCAGATGCAAACTATTATATATAGAATGGATAAACAACAAGGAGCTACTATATAGTACAGGGAACTACATTCAATATTCTGTAATAAACCATAATGGAAAAGAATCTGAAAAAGAATATGTATATATATAAAAATGAATCACTTTGCTGTACACCAGAAACTAACACAACACTGTAATCAACTATACTTTAATAAAATAAATTTAAAAAATAATAACAGCTGAGAGCCACTGATCCCCACAACCAACAATCATGTTCTAGAGGAGAAGACAGGGGCTGAGAGGGGGCCAAGTCACCGGGTCATGGAGCAGCGAACCCCAGATTGGGACTGGCAGTTTTGATTTGCAGGCCAGAAATGCTCGTCTCTGTGGCACAGTGCCTGCTGCTCAGGGCTCAGAGCTAAAAACATCTTTCCACATCAGACTTCAGAATCACTTCAAAATCCTTAAGTAGAGCTGTAAAAAAAAGTCATTTGCAAAATGTCATGTTCCTTTTATGTCTTTCCCATTCACAAAATATTTCTTGAGAACTGTGTATTTTAAGCTTGTTCCTTACTGTCCCTAAGACTGATGGCTCAGATTCCTCACCGGATACACCACTGACACCCCCTGTCTGAGCCTGCTGACCAGGCTGCCCGGGCAGGCTGGGGGCTACCACTGCGCTTGTCCTCCAGAGGACCCTTGAGGAGGCCAGCACCCTGTCTGAGGTCACCCTGTTCCTCGGCTGGCTTCAGCTCCATCCGAAGTGAGACTCTGTGTCTTTTCCACACATGCTGCCAAGCCACGGGGCTGAATTAGAGTTTTAATTACAATTTAGACTGGCCTCTGAGGTCCGTCACCCTGTTCTCAGCCAGCTCGTCACTTAAGTGCCCTCTGCAGTGACCACCCAAAAGCAACATTCTCTGACCGCTGACGTGCAGCACCTGCCTGCCCCATGAGGCTGCGCCAGGCAAAAAGCCCTGGGAATCGCAGCCCCCAAGGAGATGCTTCAAGGTGCCCGAGGGTAGAAGCAGAGAGTTCTCAGCCCAGAGCTGAGCTGCCCAGCTCCACGTGCCTGCCCAGGCATCAAAGTGACCCATGGTGTGGGTCAGGGCGATGACAGTGGGTTCAGTCCCCAACTGGAGGGTAAGACGGATGCTGCCCTGACCTATGAGGGGACAGAGTGTTATAGGCAGGAGACACACACTTCCGTCCTGCAAAGTGAAGTCAATCTAACCAAATCCCAGTGCTGTCCTGGCCATCGCCTGCCCTTCATACCTTGGCTCCGCGGATGCTCTCAGACCCTTGCAGGGCAGCACTTTCTTCAAAGGGTTGGGAGTAAAAATGCAGAGCAGGGTGGTGGGAGGAGCTTCCCTTCTCCTTGAAGCTCCACATTCCCCTTAAAGCATGTTGGGGAGAGCCCCTGGGATGCAGCCCTAAAAGCAAGCCCCAATGAGGTGCTTTTATGGTTTATAGGACACACTGGGATCCCACCCACTCTCTAAACTAGGATCTCCTCAGGAAACTCTCCCTTCCGAAACTCAGGGTGTTCCCCCTGCCTTGCCCAGCTCCTTCCCTGGGGACCGTCCCCTCCTCCCGTCCTACCTCCCTGGACAGGACCTCAGGATGGTGATCTGCCAGGGGTCACGTCCCCCTCTCTTGCTGGTAGACATTGGTAAGCCTCCGGGTCCATTCAATTCAATTGTCCTTTACTTGCTCGTTTCTATGTGCTAAGCAGTGTACTAGCCTTTTTATAGCATTGCTTCATTTCATCCGCACGTGGGCTTTGGGGGGTGGGGGTGGTCAATGACACCATCCCCTCCCACAGGGGCAGGGGGATCTCAGAGAGAATGAGTAACCTGCCCACAGTGGCTGTGTTGCAGACTAGGCCTCCCCACCACTGAACCCCGGGCTCTTCTGTCATCACCCTAAACATGTGGTCTAGCAGGGAAACTCACACACACACTCATACACACACTCACACACACACGCACTCACCCGCACACACACACCTGCACACACATGCACGTATATACGCACCCACACCTGCACACACTCTCATACACACACATGCACATACTCACATAGCACGCACATACACATATTCACACACTCACCCTCATACACACAGGTGTCTGAAAAGGACTATGCGTGTCCTATGAGTTACTACAAGTCACTGTAGTTTGTGAATGTGCTTAACGTCTGTTTTTAATTCTAAGTTCCTATTATTAAGCGTTTACGTATTACTTTTCTGTCTCCAAATTGCACTCTAATTTGGCCCAAAAGATGCAGCAAAAACATGGAGAAATACATCCTATCTCTTATCTGGGCTTAAAATGCCTGGGGGGCTGACCAGGATGCACCCCGGCTGCTGTGCGGATGGATGCGGAGAAAGCTTGGCAATGCCCATGGTGGCCCGCTGAGATCGCCTGCCTGGCGCCACAGCTGTGCCAGTGATGCCGGCCCCTCTGCTGTGAGTGAGCAGAGCCCACTGCAGCCAGTCTCCCTGTGATGGATGTGCTGCACTGGATTAGATTCTCACGTTCTCACAGAAGTACAGTGAACCTGGAACCACAGAGCAGAAAGCAAACAAGCAGACAGCACAGCAGAGGAAGTGGCAGAACCCTCCTCGGATGCTCCTCACCCCATGGTCTATGTCATGGTACCCGAACTCTCCCAGGAACCGAGGGGAAACCATCCAGTTCCAAGAGCCTCTGCTACTGAGATGCTGTTTTTGTATTTAATGATCCAGAGAAAGTTTCCTTGCCTATAGTTGCCATATTTTAATCAAAGTTTTTTTAAACTAACAATAGGTGACATTTTCATTTGTCATGTGAAGAGCTGACACCTCAAAGCATGTGGTACTTTTACACAGAGAAGGGGTCTACTATGGTCTGAATGCTTGTTACCAACCAGGGTTCTTGGCCTCCTTAATCAATAGAAATTGATCAGAGGCCAGGCAAGAATTTCAGGCCAGGCTTTACTGGGCCCCTGCTACAGCAAGGGGGAGTGAAAACAAGCAACAGTTTCCCTTGCCTGCTCCCTCCCCAGGGCGGGCGAGCTGGTTCCTTAGACGGGGTGAGGGTAGAGGTGTGTCCAGAGGTCGGCCTGGAGAGGTGGCTTCGATGGTTTGCCCACCCCTTTGGTGGTGTTGCATGCAGGTGCGGGGGGCACGTGCAGTACCCTGCTTTTGCTCCCCACTCCTCAGAGGTGGCAGTTGGGTTTTTTGGTCTCTTTGTATCTTGTCCAGAATTTGCCCCAACTGCACATGCATGCAGTTACTTTTAGTCCATTATAGTTTCTTTGTATTTTGTAGCTTGAGGAGATGTCTGTCCAGGTGCAAGCACTGCAGCAAAGGGTCCCGGGTCCCAGCCTGTCTCATCCCCAAATCTGTATGTTGAAATCCTAACCTCCAAAGATGACAGCATTAGGAGGTGGGACCTCTGGGAGGTACTTAGGTCACAAGGGTGGAGCCCCTGTGAATGGGATCAGTGTCCTTATACAAGAGACCCCATAGCTCCCTCACCCCTCCCACCACGTGAGGATGCGAGGAGAAGCAGGCTGTCTGCAAGTTGGGTGAGGGCCCTCACCAGGACACAACCACGCTGCGGCTATGATCTTGGGCTTCTGGCCTTCAGAAATGTGAGAATAAAACTGCTGTGGTTTACAAGCTGCCCAGTCTGTGGTATTTTGGTTACAGCTGCCCGAATGGACTAAGGGTCAGAAGAGAAAATCCAAACACATACTATTTTGTTCCACAATCGAGGTAATAAATGCTTATATATGAGGGGATAAAAGTTTGATACCCAAAGGAGAAAAAACCCTCATAAATCCTTCACAAAATTTCAGTTAAAACATGATCCAACAATTGCCAAACTACCAGCAAGGTGCCAGGGTAAACTTTCCAAGCAAAGCAACCTTCCTATTGAGCAAAATTCTGTCTCCTTGGTACATGTACCCCAAGGTGAAGCCTTGAAATCCAGTCAACCATCCACAGTGACACCTTCCAGGACCTCCCAACATGTACCCCATTTAGACGAGCACATCCAGGCCTGGGAAGAACTTTTCAGAAAACAGATGCTCTGAGAGTCTAGAGCCAGAGTCTAGCATGGGCCGTCTGTCCTGACCCCACACCTTTTTGCCTTGGGATTGCCGTGCACATGTACCCAGGACTTCGTTTTCCATGTTTAAAAGCTGAGTGCAACAAAAATAGAAAGGAAGATCAATGGAACAGAATAGAGAACTCAGAGGTAAACCCAAGCACATATGGGCACCTTATCTTTGACAAAAGAGGCAAGAATATACAATGGAAAAAAGACAGCCTCTTCAATAAGTGGTGCTGCAAAAAATGGACAGCAACATGTAAAAGAATGAAATTAGAATGCTTCCTAACACCGTAACAAAAATAAACTCAAAATGGATTAAAGACCTACATGTAAGGCCAGACACTATAAAACTCCTAGAGGAAAACATAGGCAGAACACTCTATGACATCCATCAAAGCAAGATCCTTTTTGACCCACCTCCTGCAATAATGGAAATAAAATTAAGAATAAACAAATGGGACCTAATGAAACTTAAAAGCTTTTGCACAGCGAAAGAAATCATAAACAAGACAAGAAGACAACCCTCAGAATGGGAGAAAATACTTGTCAACGAAGCAACAGACAAAGGATTAATCTCCAAAATATACAAGCAGCTCATGCAGCTTAATACCAAAAAAGCAAATAACCCAATCCACAAATGGGCAGAAGACCTAAATAGACATTTCTCCAAAGAAGACATACAGATGGCCAACAAACACATGAAAAGATGTTCGACATCACTAATCATTAGACAAATGCAAGTCAAAGCCACAATGAGGTATCACCTCACACCGATCAGAATGGCCATCATCACAAAATCTAGAAATAATAAATGTTGGAGAGGGTGTGGAGAAAAGGGAACCCTCCTGCACTGTTGGTGGGAATGTAAGTTGGTACAGGCACTATGGAAAACAGTTTGGAGGTCCCTTAAAAAACCAAAAATAGAACTACCATATGATCCAGTAATCCCACTACTGGGCATATACCCAGAGAAAACCATAATTCAGAAAGAAACATGTACTATAATGTTCATTGCAGCAGTATTTACAACAGCCAGTACATGGAAGCAACCTAAATGGCCATCAACAGATGAATGGATAAAGAAGATGTGGCAGATACATACAATGGAATATTATTCAGCCATAAAAAGGAATGAAATGGAGCTATATGTAATGAGGTGGATAGACCTAGAGTCTGTTACACAGAGTGAAGTAAGCCAGAAAGAGAAAAACAAATACTGTATGCTAACTCATATATATGGAATCTAAAAAAAAAAAAAAAAAAAAAATGGCACTGATGAACCCAGTAACAGGGCAAGAATAAGGATGCAGATGCAGAGAACAGACTGGAGTACATGGGGTTGGGGGTGGCGGGGGGGCGAAGGGGAAACTGGGACGAAGTGAGAGAGTAGCATAGACATATATCCACTATCAACTGTAAAATAGACAGCTAGTGCGAAGTTGCTGTATAACAAAGGGAAAGCAATTCGATGATGGGTGATGCCTTAGAGGGCCAGGACAGGGAGGGTGGGAGGGAGTCACGGGAGGGAGGGGATCTGGGAATATATGTATAAATACAGCTATTCACTTTGGTGTACCTCAAAAGCTGGTGTAAGGGTATAAAGCAATTATTTTCCAATAAAGAGTTTAAAAAACAAACAAAAAAACGGAGTGCAAGAGACCCTGGGGCCCTTTCCTTTTTAGAGACACCAGAGCCCAATGTTGGATCTACTTTCTGTTCTGGGCTATGGGACAGCGTGACCCAAGGCCTTGCCCGGCTCTGCACCCAGGGCTACTCACACAGGCTGAGAGCCAGCAAAAGAATGAACCAAAGACACATGCTCCCACCCTGCACCTCACGACTGCAGGACAGCGGTGCCCAGCTCCTGCAGAGACCAAGCGCCCGACCCGATGAGGGGAGCCCGGCCCTGGTCTTCCTGGGCCCCACCCTGGCTGGGTGAGTCCCAGGCCTGTTTCCTGTTACAATGTTTAATCATGCACAGGTATCCTGCCTTTCTTTTTTTTTTTTATACTGAAGAACAGCTGATTTACAATATTATATTAGTTTTAGGTGTACACCATAGTGGTTCAGTATTTTTGCAGATTATAAGTAATTACAAGATAATGGCTATACCCCCCTATGCTATGCAATATATCCTTGTTGCATATTTTATACATAGTAGTTTCTATCTCTTAATCCCATATCCCCACCGAGCCCCCGCCCCCTTCTCTCTCTCCCCTTTGGTAATCACAAGTTTGTTTTTTGTATCTGTGAGTCAGTTACTGTTTCGCATACACATTCATTTGTATTATTTTTTAGATGCCACATATGAATGCGATCATACAGTATTTGTCTTTCTCTGCCTGACATTTCACTAAGCATAATATTCTCTAGGTCCATCCACATTGCTGCAAATGGCAGCATTTCACTCTTTCTTATGGCTGAGTAGTATTCCACCGTACATATATACTACCTCTTCGTTATCCAGTTGTCTGCTGATGGGCACTTTGGTTGTTTCCATGTCTTGGCTGTTGTAAATAGTGTTCCTATGAACGCTGGGGGTGCAAGTATCTTTTTGAATTAGTGTTTTCATTTTTTTCTGGATATATACCTAGGCGTGGGATTGCTGCATCATATAGCAGTCCTACTTTTAGTTTTCTGAGGAACCTCCATACTGTTTTTCATAGTGGCTACACCAATTTACATTTCCACCAACAGTGTGCAGGGTTTCCTTTTCTTTAAATCCTCTCCAACATTTATTATTAGTAGACTTTTTGATCATAGCCATTTTGACAGGTGCAAGGTGATATTTCATTGTTGTTTTGATTTACGTTTCTCTAATAATTAGTAATACTGAGCATCTTTTCATGTGCCTGTTGGCCATGTGTAAGTCTTCTTTGGAGAAATGTCTATTCAGGTCTTCTGCCCATCTTTTGATGGAATTATTTGGTTTTTTGATATTGAGTTGTAAGAATTGTTTATATATTTTGAATATTAACTCCCTGTTGGTCACATCATTTGCAAATATTTTCTCCCATTACGTAGGTCTTTTCATTTTGTCAATGGTTTCCTTTGCTGTGCAAAAGCTTTTACGTTTAATCAGGTCCTGTTTGTTTATTTTTGCTTTTCTTTCTTTTGCCTTAGGAGACTGATCCAAGAAAATACTGCTACGATTTATGTCAAAGAGTTCTACCTATGTTCTCTTCTAGAAGTTTTATGGTGTCAGGTCTTATGTTTAGGTCTTTAATCCATTCTGAGTTTATTTTTGTGGGTGGTGTAAGGGAGTGTTCTAATCTCATTGTTTCAGGTGTAGTTGTCCAGCTTTCCCAGCACCACTTGTTGAAGAGACTTTCCTTTTTAAACTTCCTGCACACCTTGACCAAAGTGGAGACTGAACGAAAAGCAAAGCCAACAGGAAGCCAAGGCACAGAGAGGTGGGGGGATGTGCAAGACAGATGCCAGGGGGAAAGGAGACAGGTGCGGGGAGAGTGGAGGGCAGCAGGCGGGTAGGAGGGGATGGAGGACACATCAGGGTCAGGACCCAACACCTGCATTCCCGCAGGTAGATTCACACCTGACTCCAAGTTCTCCAGACTCTGTTTTCTATTCACAGCCCAGGTAAAAAACACTGGGGAGAGTCCCTTTCAGAGAATCTAGTAACCTTTCCATTACTGGCAGTTCTGAAATTCAGCTATTGGGCAGTAAAGAATATCCCATGTGAGACACTACTTTTGTTTGCCCTGCACCCAGCATCAGTCCCCTCCTGCCTCATCATCAGAACCTAGTTTGGGTGGTAGTGGTGGGTTCACGTGCCTGGCGATAGATCTTGGTGAGTATAAGCCAATGCCAGTTAGTGTAAGACAACACTGTTTCCACTTTCCCTGCCTCCCTCCGAGGCAGTGGTAGCCACGTAACCCAGCTCTGGTAAAAGCTAAGTATAAACCTATCTGGCAGATTCCCAGGAAATTTTTGCAATCCTGATGAACAAAAATCAGAAACGGCTGGCACTGACCCCTCTTCCTGCCTTGAACTAGGACATAATGGCTAGTGCTTCAGCAGCCATCTTGTGGCCAGGTGGTCAGGAGAATTACAGAGACGTCAACCAGAGGAAGAAGCCTCTGAATCAATGCTACACACCTCCTTAGGTGTGAGAGACAACCCACTATCTGGTCAGTTTTCTGTTACTTACACCTGAACAGAGTCCTGATACACACGCTGAGATATTTTATTTTCACAAACCAGTAATTCAGTGATAACAGCTATAATAATTATCTTCTTGTGTATAATCATTGTTTAATCTACTGAAGACTTCCACAAAGTCTATCTAACTGGATCAACTAACATCTTTTTACCAGGCGAGTGTCTTTTCCCCATTTCTGAGATAAGAACATACGCTCTGAAAAGTAAAGTGGTAAATCCAAGGCTTCCCGCCAGGCCCTCCCAAGGGCTTCCTGTGGAATCAGCACCAGGCAGCCAGGTCAAGGAGGACAGTGCAGTGTATCAAGTGGCAGCAGGAGGGAGGCCATCCCAGGAGGCAGGTAGGGTGTCCCTCCCCACATGGCCACTGGCCTGGCTGTGAGCTCACACCCAGAGCTCCAGCAAGTGACCTACACAAAGGGTACACGTGAGACAAGGGAGGGCAGCCGAGGGAGGCCAGAGCAGGCAGCAGAGCCGAGCTGAAAACGTCACCACTGTTACAGACTGAATAGCGTGCCCCTAAATTCATCTGTTGAAGCCCTAACCCCCAATGTGAGTGTATTCAGAGACAGGACCCTTGGGAGGAAATTAAGCTTAAATGAGGTGTTAAAGGTGGGGCCCTGATGTGATAAGATTAGTGTCCTTCCAAGAAGAGGTAGAGACTCCACTGATCTCTCTCTCCCGTGCATGCACAGAACAGGTCAGCTGAAGACACGGCAAGAAGGTGGCCGAGGCCTCACCAGAAACCAGCATGCTGGTGCCTTGATCTTGGACTTTCAGCCTCCAGAGCTGTGAGAAATAAATGTCTGTTGTTTAAGCCACCTAGTCTGTGGTGTTCTGTTACAGCAGCCTGAGCTGATTAATACAACCATCTCCTTGACTGGTAATTTCAGCAGCCTCTAAGTGCTGCGAAAACAAGCCATATCTCCGGTGGTTCTGGAATAACCTTTGGAGGATTGGTGCTCCAAGGACTAACCTGGCCCCTTCTGGAATTGCTCATGAACACCAGCCTCTCTCAGCTCTGCAGTGTCGGCTAGCTTGACATTTGTGTTGAGGAAGCTCTGAACCCTGAAGGACACCCAGCAGGGCAAGGCAGGGCTCCCTCTGATGAGAAAGCCCCAAATTCAATCAGGCTCACAGCACACAGCTGACAGCCCACACTACGTGCCTGCGGATGGAGTGCCCTTGCCCGTGCACACCTCCAAAGCTGGGTCTGAGGATGTCCCGTTGAGGAGGGAGGGGCAGAGCAAGTAGAAAACGAAGTATACGCAGACCAGGCGCTGTGGAGGAGAGTGCGTGGATTTAACCTCCCGTCTCAGTCTCTACCATTAAGAGCAATTTAAATGACATTTTGTGGAAAAGATAATAACATTTCAGGTCAGGGAGAGATGGTGATGGCTGCAACTAGGACAGCAGGGATGGAGAGAGGCAGGTAAGAGTGAGTAAATGAATTACGGGGACCTTGTGATTGATGTGATGTGGATGCGTGTGAGGGGTGTGTATGGTGTGTCACATGGTGTGGAGTGGGTGTGTGTGTGACGTGGTACATGGGGTGTATGTGGTGTGTGCACACAGTGGTTATGTGTGTGCTGTGTGTGTCTATGTCAGGGGAGGAGGCAATGAGAATAACAAAAATCCAAACAAACTCCTCATGCTGTGGAAACACGAGGGCCCTGGTGACAGATGAGGACCAGGGCACAGGTGACCACGCAGTCAGCTTGCGAGCGGGACTGGCAGGTGTCCACCGAGAGTGGGGTAGGAGGGCTCTAGCTCCAGGGCTTGTGGCAGGAGGGGAATTGTATGGAGAAGATGGGATGCAAAGTCCCCACCCTCTCCCAGGCTTCTGACCCTGGCCCCTGAGGGAGGTCCAGTCTGGGCCATCACACTGCATCCTGGGCCACTGCACACTGCATTTCAGGGGACCTGCAGAGAGCCTGGGAAGTCCACTGGCCATCGCTGATTGGTTTGCAACCCGTCCTTTCCCCCCATCAACAAGGACCAGGGGGATTTAGCACACCAGGCTGCTGCCTCCTTGGGCTCTTCCCCACAGGAGGGACATGCCTATGTGTGTACATGAACGCGTCTGTGCATGGTGTGTGCGTGTGTGAGTTCATGTGTGTGACTGTGCACACGTGGTGTGTGCAGCATTTATAAACATGTATGAGCATAAGCTGTGGTTTGTGTGCACGTCGTGTGTGTGTCGTGAGCACACGTCTTTTGGTCCTTTGGAGGATAGGGAATGAGAACACATGTTGGCATGGGAAGCGAAAGCGTCCGGTGGGCGGCTGGAGAAGCCCTCCCGGGGCTGGGAGACAGGCGGGCGTGCGGGACACTTGGCCCACAGACGTCACCCAGGCCCATAGGCTGCAGAGAAGAGAGCCCAGCCTCCAGGCAGGGGGAGGAACAGCCTCAGCAAGGGAGGTGTGGAGGGTTGGTACCGGGGCCCAGAGGCAAGGTGGTGGGAGGAGCGGGTGCTGATGGGCCAGTTTCTTTCTTGCCAGAGCCCCACCCAGGCAGGGTGGCCCAAGGAGACCTGGGGGGAGGAGTGAGTGCAGAGGAAGACACTGGGTCCCTGTGACCTGCTCTCCAGCCTCTCAGGGCAGAGGTGCTGACCGGAGTCCCACTGACTCCCATTCCCAGGCTCACATCCCAGCTGCACAACTGGTTCATCCGGGCGTCGTTAACAAGACACCCCGCGCGTGGGACCCCAGCTTTCGTACTTTTGTAAGCATCCCTGAATTACCAGACCCAATGCCCTATCGAACCAGAATGTTCCTGCTGACTCTGTTGCCAGGGAGGCCCATCTGTGGCTTCAGCACTCTCCCCAAAGGCCCTGTGCCCATGACGCTGACCTGCAGAATTGGGCAGTAATGGCATCTGCTGGCTGAGGGCAGCACCTGCCAAAAAGGCTACCTCAGCCATCATGGGGTCATTTGAATGTAAAAGGGGCAGAAGTTAAATTGTTCTGCCTCATTTCCAGCTGCCCTTGCTGCAGAAGAGAGAAGCTGCAGCCCTGGGAGAAGCTTCATGGGACAGTTAAAACTCAGACCCTGAAGCCATGTCATGGCTCCGATTAAAGGGCCGATTTCTGTCTTTCGAGCCTGAACAAATTCCAAAACTGCCTCTTCAAAGGTGTCAAGATCCCTCGCCCGATGGCTAAAAGGAAAGGCATCCATGCGGAAAAATCTGCCCAGCTGCTATGAAAAGTCCCCTCCCCTGCCACCCCCACCAACCTCTCCCTCCATGACATCACCGTGCAGGTGCCTGGCTGCAGGTGTGGAGGCCAGACCCCTCCACTGTGCACCAAGCCTCATGGGACTGACACACGGCGAGAACAACCCTGTCTAGGGACACAGCCCCCAGCCCCTGCCCACCCCTCAGCCCCCGGTGGCCATCTTGGCAAACTCTCCCTTTGGTCCTCAGCACCCTTGGCCCTAACAAGTGATGGCCTCCACTGAAATTCACGAGTCTAGCTGTCATTTCTAAAGGATACGAGCACAGTTGTGAGGTTTTAACTCATCACAAGGGCTCCCTTGGGGCCCCATGCTAGGTCCTTGAGGCTGCGACCTTCCCAGCCACTTCCAGAACCCAGCCCCAGACAGAGAGAGAGCAGAAGCAAGGCATCTGGCGCAGGGTTTTTCACAGGTCGGGGAGCCTGAGAGTCACGTGGTGTGCACTCTCCATGCAGATTCCTAGGCCTCGAGCCAAGACAGCCGTCTGTACAGGTGCTGGTGAGGGCCAGGGACCTGTGGGTTTCTTCCCACGCCAATGCTGATGCACAGGGTCCCGGGCCAGACAAGGAGTGTTCTATGCACCAGCCAGCAACGGAAGCCGTGTATACAGGTGGAGCTCAGGAAACTGCTGCTTTAAAAGACTAGAAAAGGCTACGTCATAATATGCACTATATCGTAATGACTTCCTTTATGACACACCCTGCAGCTTTTAGACAGGAAGAAGCACTATTCTACTGCACCAGGATTCAGCAAAGTCCATACTTCGTGTACTAACTTCCCTGTAAACGCTGGGCCTGAAGATGTGTGGGGCTGGGATAGGGGAGAACATTTTTCAAACAAACTCCACTTGACCAAACTGCGGGCCTTCTCAGAACCTTTGATTCACTAATGGGCATTACACACCTTCAAGGACAAGTTGAGAGTGTATAGAACATTTCCTAAACTTACTGAAGCAAAGCACCTTATTTTATTTTTTAATGGAACCTATTTTAGCATCATGAAACATAAATGAGGAAATCTCCAGGTTTTCGCAGAGTTTTCTAGTTTTCAACATGCTTCTGTAAATAAGAATCTCCTGGAATGTTCATGCCCAGTTCCTGCCTCCGCAGGCAAGCGGCTTCATTCCTGTTTTGTTAAGAATGCCTGAAGATTCCTTAACCAGGAGAGCTGAAAAGCAACCAAAGGAGTTATCATAGTGTCTCAGTTCTAAGACACAGGACCAGTCTGATAACAGCTTGTAGAGGAAAAAGGAAAGAAAAAAAAAAGCAGTGAGAGCATCAGTTCCAGCCAATACCCTGGCAGTTCACACCCACGGTTTATTTCCAGCCCACACTGCACAGTCATGATGGGTCACAACTGGGCTGTGCTCTAGGACCTCTCCCCCTTCTGGGCCACAGGCTGATGGGGCAGGCCCCACCTCCCCACCCCCCACCCCCAATGCTGCTCATCACCAAGCAGAGGGTAGGACAGCTCTGAAGGGTCACACGCCTTCCTGTAAACACTAGCCTATAAGTGACACACATCACTCCCACTCACAACTCATGGGGCAGAACCCATCCCCCAGGCCCACCCAGGCTGGGACACAGCCCTGTCAGGTGCCACAAGCCTTGAAAGCTGGAAAGCCTGCCCACCCTGGTCATGGCATGACCCCGAACACCTGGCACATCCTAACTTCAGCATCATTAAGATGCAAAGATGAATCCTAACATTTAAGAAAACGGAATTTTAAAAATCATGCTTAAGTTCCATGTTTCCTGCCTGGTTAATATGTGCATAGGTATGAATCCGTGTATAATTGGTCAAGTATTTAAAACACAGCAGCTCTGGGTGACCAACCTGCCTTGCCAAAATGGGAATGACCTTTCGCACGCTCAGGGCCACCTGCCCTGGCTCCAGAGTCCCAGAGGCTGCAAAGGAGGCTGCTGGCCTTCCTCAGCATTTGTCTCTGGTCCCTCTTCAGTCACGAAAGAGAACTCCCAGCCTTGCCCCCGCCTCCCAGGGTCCCAGGATGCTGCATCTAGGTTTTGCAATCACCTGAATCCATGCCACGTGGAAATGTCCCCTCCAAATGCCCTCTGCCAGAACATTTGTGATGCTGTGGCTGTGGGCACAGTGCTTTACAGGCACCCAATTTTAGCAGGAAAAGAAACATACCCTCCCAAAGAGTTATGAATCAGATGGCCCCCAGTGCAACCACCCTGACCCTGTGAGCTGCTTGGCCCCGAATGTGGGTGACTCTTCACACCTGTCGTCCATGTAATCATCATGGCCATCCCTGGAGGACAGGGGTGATATACAATTATCTTCTCTTACAGATGAACATACATCTACCCAGCAAGACACCAGCTCGAGGTCACTCGGATAATTGACATTCTGGTTTTTTAGGCATCTGGTGCTTCCGGCCCCGCTGCTGCTGGCCTTCCACCAAGGCCTGGGAGGGGCTGGAACGTTCTGTGGGAGTTCATTTTGAGAAGAACCACAGACCAGATCTGCCAACCCTGTAAGGAACCTGGTAGGTTCATTCTGGAAGCAGCACCAGAACATGAGGAGGCAGGCCAACAGGCTGACTGCACCCTGGATGTGTGTCCAGACTGAGGCTGTGCACGTTGCGGCTTCTGTCTACAACAGGGTATCCCTGGGTTCCAGGCCTGGGGGGTTTCCAAGCCCTACCTATTTCAAGGTCACTCAGGTTGCTGTCCAGAGCTTTTACTTCAAGTTAAGCCATTACATTTTTTCCTCTTTGTCTTCACACCATTCTGGCTCATTTCCCCACCACCCGCAGCTCTCCAGTGAGATTTTGCTACAAGTCTGGAGAAGCCAGGATTGATAAAACGATGGAATTCTAAGGAAGGCAGGTCCCCTTTCACAAATGAGACATCAAACACCAGGAGATTTGGTGCATTTCAGTCATGTTTTTCTGTTCTGTCATGTTTTATCCAGAAACTCAATATCATTTACAGATTAGAAGGAATTCTACACAATGAATGTTTCTACTCTGGGCCTTACTTGTACTGATCATGGAAAAGCCCAGGGTCTCTGTTCTCCTGGGGGCCTCGCGAGTCAGGACACATGAGCAGTTTTTGAAAGCATGAACTGGTTCTGAATGGCAACCCGCACCTTCTGGGTTTTTGGTACATCCTTCCCACAGCTAACAAGGTGGTGTACTGCCTTACCCGCTGAGGGGAGGGGGACCAGCGGAGCCCAAAACTGAGCTGCCAGCCACTAGCCAAAATACCCCTGGCCTGGGCTGCAAAGGGTCCCACCTTTTCATTGACCCAAGCTGCCACCTACCTGGCAAACCCGCCTGCCAGTTTCCCGTCTGTACACAGAGACACACCATGCGGGCCAGCAGCAGCCTTAACAGCAAACATTTTAACATAGTAATTCTATAGTTATAAACTTATCCTTAGAAAAGAACAGGATAGGAGCAAACAGGGGCATGTACACAAGAAGATGGTGATTGCATCTCTGTGTCTAAGGAGGAAAATGGAAGCTGAGAATTTCAACAGAAAGGTATTATGGTCGGCACTGGTACTACTAACGGGGCAGGCTGGCCTCCCTCCTTACAGGTGAGGGGCGACAGTGGCTTCCCTGCCCCAGAGAATGAGGCCATGGCCTTGCTTTGTCTGATAAAGAGCAGGCAGAGGTGTCCTGCCACCTCCTGGAGGGAGTCTAAAGGCCACTGCATGGTCCTCATGCTGCCTCCACCCCCGCCCACCTGTAATGTTCTCTGCAGGGGCTGCTCCATCAGTCTGCCTCCCAGGGGCCCCTGCTGACCCAGAATGGACCCAAAATGGGAGTGAGCGATAAACCTGTGTAAGCCACTGCGATTCTGAAGTTGTTTGTTACTACAGTGGGCTGCTGTCGTAAATAATATTAATTTATGTAGACTTGGCCTTGCAAATAATATTAACTTATGTAGACATGACCTTGGGGGTTGGGTAGAGAGCAGGAAGGATACTCTTACCGGAGGCTGTGAGGATGAGGAAAGAGTCATTGAAATGATTTCCAGGGAACACCTGGAGGGCAGATCCTGCACTTACTAAAGGGTGGATGGCTCAGTGCTAGATAGGCATGGGGTTCACTGTTTGCTGGGTTTGATAAGGTAAAATAAGAAAGATGAGCTCAGAGAAGAGCTGGCTGATTTGCAGGCAGTCATGCAAGGAGACAGAGAGAGCCCGTAAATTTAGGGATTTGCCAAGTGTAAGATTAAACAGCTTCTAATCTCCAAATATTAGGAGAGTAAAACAATAGTGGGATTTGAGCTACAAAACTAAGGTTTAAAGGCAAGGATCTAATGAAGGATAGAGCCCTTACTCTAATGTTACAAACTGTGGATAAATTAAAAAGTTCCACAATTGTTTTTAGTTGGACAAAATGGCTTAGGGAAAAAAAAATAAAACCTAAAAACTAGGGGTAAGGCACTTCTGTGGAAGCCTGATAGGTCCAAGGAAGCTACCACTAAGTTGAGTGTGAGGGAAAGGTAAGTAAGTGCTATATTTGCAACCCTCCTATAAGTCTAAAATTGTCTGAAAACAAAAAGTAAAAAAAAAATGATGTTATAAACCTGCACTTATTAGCACGTAAGGATATTTAGTAAATGTTCAGGGAAAAGAAAAATACAACCAGTGCAATCCATATATGTGTACAGAAATAAATAAAGTCTTCCTAGATAAGATATCAATAGTGATTGTAACGATGGAATTTCAAGATTTCCATTTATTTTCTTTTGCTTATTTGCATACTCTTGTTAAAAAGGTGATCATATATTAGGTGCATAATTCAATAAGTTTGATTTTCACATAAATTTGTATTGTTTATTCATATAGTATACAGAGAGACCTCAGAGATATTGTGAATTTGGTTCCAGATCATTGCTTCATAAAGCAAATATCACAATAAAGCAGTGAGTCACACAAATATTCTGGTTTTCAATTGCACATAAAAGTTAGGTTTATGCTATAATGCTATACTGCAGTCTATTAAGTGTGCAATAGCATATGTCTAAAAATGTATATATCTTAATTAAAATACCTTATTGCTAAAAATGTTAACCATCATCTGAGCCTTCAGCAGGTTGTAATCTTTTTGCAATAGTCACATCAGAGATCACTGATCAGGGCTGAGATCAAGATGGCAGAGTAGGAGGACACGTCAAAAATAAACCTACATGTGGAACATTCCCATGGAAAACAACCTGAAGACTGGCAGGAAGACTCTGCTGCAACCAAGGATACAGAAAGAGTCACACGGAGTCGGGCAGGAAGGGAAGAGAGTGATAAGGTTGGGACAAGCACCCCTGGGAGGGGACAGAGGAGGGGGACTCCATGGGCTCAGGGATCCTCCCTGGGTAGTGAGGGGCTGGAACCACGTATTGGGCACCCAGCTTCGGGATCTGACACCAGGAAGACAGTCCACTGAGTTGCCCTCTTCTCTTCTTCACCCTGCCCACATAGGGTGATGATGGTTACTGAACACAGGAGTTGTTTGGTTCATAACGGGCTCTGGCTCTAGCCCTTCTATCTCCAGCCCCACCTCCCACCATGGTGACAGCTGCCAGCACATCCTGGGGGAAGGTGTGACCCATGCTCACGTCAGATCCAGCTCTTCTACCAAAGCCAATGGACATACAAAAACTGCATAGGATGTTCCCACACAAGGACACCCCTTCTTGACCAGGATAGGTGACTGTTTCAACTAATTTGATAGAGAAAGTTAAACAAGATGAGAAGACAGAAGAATTTGTTACAAATGAAAGAACAAGAAAAAAGTCCTGAAAAAACAACTAATAAAATAGAGATAAATAATTTACCAGATAAAGAGTTCAAAGAATTAGTAATAAAAATGCTAACTGAAAATTTGGGAAAAGAATAGATGAATGAAGTTTGAATTTTAGCAAGGAACTAGACAACAGAGAAAAGAAGCAGTCAGTGCTGAGAATACAATAACTGAAATGAAAAACACACTAGAGGGAACTAACAGCAGACTAGGTGATACAGAAGAATGCATAAGTGATCTGGAAGATGGTACAATGGAAATCATCCAATCAAAAGAGCAAAAATGAAAACAAATTTTAAAAATGTGGACACTTTAAGAAACCTCTCGTACAACATCAAGTGTACTAACACTCACATTATAGGGGTTCCAGAAGGAGAAGAGAGAAAGCATTCAAAATGTATTTGATCAAATTATGGCTAAAAACTTCCTGAAGCTGAAGAAGGAAACAGATATCTAGGTACAGGAAGTACAGTGTGTCCCAAACAAGATGAACCCAAACAGACCAACACCAAGACATATCATAATTAAAATGGCAAATGTTAAAGATAAAGATAATTTTAAAGACAGCAAGAGAAAAGCAAAGAGGCATATACAAGGGAAACCCCAAAAGGCTATTAGTTTATTTTTTCTGATTTTTCTGAAGAAACTCTACAGGTCAGAAGGAGGTGGCATAATATTTTTAAAATGCTGAAAGGGAAAAACCTGCAACCTGGGATACTCTACACCGCAAGATTAGCATTCTGAATTGAAGGAGAAAAAAGTAACTTCTCAGACAAGCAAGAAATAAGAGTTTCATAAATACTAAACCAACCCTAAAAGAAGTGTTAAAAGGTCTTCTACAGGCTACTAGAAGTAGTAACTTACAGGAAAGGCGAAATCCCACTAGTAAAGGCAAATATATAGTAAAGGCTATAGATCAATCACTTAACTAAGCTAGTACTAAGATTAAAATACCAAAATTGTAAAATCAACTATAACTACAA
Organism: Hippopotamus amphibius kiboko; assembly: GCF_030028045.1. Classification (NCBI taxonomy): domain Eukaryota; kingdom Metazoa; phylum Chordata; class Mammalia; order Artiodactyla; family Hippopotamidae; genus Hippopotamus; species Hippopotamus amphibius. The sequence continues at coordinate 218,664,764 of NC_080187.1, forward strand.
TAAACAGGTAAGGGATAAACATGAAGATGTAAAATATGACATCAAAACCACAAAATGTGGTGGGGGGAGTACAAAATGTAGATCTTTTAGAATGTCTCTGAACTTAAATGACTATCAGTTTAAAACAAGCATATATAGTTACAAGTCAACACATATGAACCCCATGGTAACCATAAATCAAAAAACCTACAATAGATATACACAAAACAGAGAGAAAGGAGCATAAGTATACCACTAAAGAAAATCATCAAACCACAGGGGAAGAAACTAAAAGAAAAAGAACACATACACACAAACTATAAAACAACCAGAAAGTAAGCGACAAAGTGGGAGTAAGTACGTACCTATCACTAATCACTTTAAATGTCAATGGACTAGATGCTCCAATCAAAAGACACACAGTGGCTGACTGGATAAAAAACAAGACCCATCTATTTATGCTGCTTACAAGAGACTCACTTCAGAGCTAAAGACACACGCAGACAGAAAATGAGGAAATGGAAAAAGATATTTCACAGAAATGGAAACAAAAGAAAACTGGGGGTAGCAATGCTAATAAAAGACAAAGTAGACTTTGCCAAACAAAATCTATAACAAAAGACAAAGAAGGGCATTATATAACAATAAAGGGATCAATACAAGAGGATATATAACATTTGTTAACATATATGCACCTAATACAGGTGCAACTTAATATATAAAGCAAATATTAACAGAGGGATTGACAATAATACAATAATAGTAGGGGATTTTAACACCCCACTACATCAATGGTCAAATCATCCAGATAGAAAATCAATAAGGCAATAGTGGTTTTAAATGACATATTAAACCAGTTGGACTTAATAGATATCTACAGGCCATTCCACACAAAAATAGCAGGATATACATTCTTTTCAAGTGCATGTGAAATGGTCTCCAGGATAGATCACATGGCCACTAAAGAAGTCTCATCAGATTTAAGAGGCTAGAAATTATATCAAATGTTGTTTCCAACCATAACAGTATGAAACTAGATACGAATTACAAGGAAAAAAACAAGGGAAACACAAACACACAGAGACTAAACAACATGCTACTAGAGATGGGTGACTGAAGAAATAAAGTGGAAATCATAAAATACCTTGAGAGGTAAATAAAAACAACTATTTCAAAAATCTAAAGGGTGCAGCAAAAGCAGTTCCAAGAAGGAATTTTAGAGTGAGACAGGCCTACCTCAAGAAATAAGAAAAATCGTAAACAACCTAATCTGCCATCTAAAGGAATTAGAAAAAGAACAAACCCCAAAGTCAGCAGAAGGAAATAATAAAGATCGAGAGGAAATAAATATAATAGAAACCATATAAAACAATACAAAAGATCAATCAAATCAGGAGTTGGTTTTTTAAAAGATAAACAAAATTGATAAGCCTTTAGCTGGGCTCACCAAGAAAGGAAAAAAAAAAAAAAAAAAAGCGAGAGAGGACCCAACTAAACAAAATAAGAATAAAGAGAAATTACAACCAATATTTCAAAGATACAAAAAATCATAAGAGAATATATGAACAGTTACATCCCAAAAAATTGGTCAACATAGAAGAAATGGATAAATTTCTAGAAACATACTCTCTTCCAAGACTGAATTAGGAAGAAATAGACAATCTGAATAGACCAATCACTAGCAGTGAAATTGAATTACTAATAAAGAAAGAAAAAAAAAAACTTCCTGCAAACAAAAAGTCCAGGACTGGATGACTTCATAGGTGAATTCTACCAAACATATAGAGAAGAGCTAATACCTATTCTTCTCAAACTATTCCAAAAAATTGAAGAGGAAAGAACATTCCCAAGTTCATTCTATGAGGACATCATTACCCTGATACCAAAACCAGACAAAGACACTATAAAAAATAAAATTACAGGCCAGTATCTCTGATGACTATAGATGCAAAAATCCTCAATAAAGTATTAGCAAACCAAATTCAACAATATATAAAAAGAATCATACACCATGATCAAATGAGATTTATTCCAGAGATGCAAGGATGGTTCAATATCTGCAAACCAGTGAATGTGATACACTACATTAACAAAAGGAAGCATAAAAATAACATGATCACCTCAATAGTTGCAGAAAAAGTATATGACAAAATTCAACATCCATGCATGATAAAAATGCTCATCAAAGTCAATATAGAGAGAACATGTCTCAACATAATAAAGGCCATTTATGGCAAACCCACAGCTAACATTACACTCAATGGTAAAAAGATGAACGCTTTTTCTCTAAAATCAGGACAAGAGAAGGCTGTCTACTCTTGCCACTTGTGTTTAAATAGTATTGGAAGGCCTAGCCACAGCAATCAGATAAGGGAAAGAAATAAAAAGCAACCAAACTGGAAGGGAAGAAGTAACACTGTTACTATTTGCAATTGACATGATAGTATATATAGAAAAAAACCTAAACTCTCCACCAAAAATTATTAGAACTAATAAATTCAGTAGTTTCAGGAAACAAAATTAATATACAGAAATCTGCTGCTTTTCTATACCCTAACAATGAACTATCAGAAAGAGAAAGCAAGAAAAAAATCCATTTAAAATTGCATCAAAAGGAATAAAATACCTAGGAGTAAACTTAACCATGGAGGTGAAAGACCTATACTCGAAATCTATAGGACACTGATGAAGAAAACAGAAGATGATACAAAGAAATGGAGAGATATCCTGTATTCATGATTTGGAAGAATTATTATTGTTAAAATATCCATACTACCCAAAGTAATCTACAGATTTAATGTAATCCCTACCCAAATACCCATGACATTTTTCACAGAACTAGAACAAATAATCTGAAAACTTATATGGAACTACAAAAGACCCCAAATAGCCAAAACAGTCTTGAGAAAATAAGAACAAAGCTAGAAGTATCATGTTCTCTGACTTCAGACTGTACTATATAGCTATAGTAACTGAAACAGCATGGTACTGGCATAAAAACAGACACATAGATTAATGAAACAGAATAGAGAGCCCAGAAATAAACCTATGCACTGATGGTCAATTAATTACGACAGAGGAAGTAAGAATAAAAATGGAGAAAAGACAGTCTCTTCAATAAGCGGTGCATGGAAAACTGAACAACTACATATAAAAGAATTAAATTCGAAAACTTTCTCATACCACATACACACACACAAAAAAAAACCTCAAAATGGATTAAAGACCTAAATGTAAGACTGGAAACCACAAACTCCTAGAAGAAAACATAGGCAGAACACTCTTTGACATAAATTACAGCAATATTTTTTTGGATCTGTCTCCTCAGGCAAAGGAAACAAAAGCAAAAATAAACAAATGGGACCTAATTAAACTTAAAAGCTTCTGCACAGCAAAGGAAACTACTGACAAAATGAAAAACCTATGGAATGAGAGGGAATATTTGCAAATGATGTAATGGACAAGAGGTTAATATCCAAAATATATGAAAAGCTCATACAGCTCTCTCTCTATATATACATATAAACAAACAAACAACTCAATCAAAAGACAGACAGAAGACCTGAATAGACGTTTCCCCAAAGAAGACCTACAGATGGCCAACAGGCATATGAAAAGATGCTCAACCTAATTATTAGATATATGCATCAAAACAATAATAAGATATCACCTCACAGCAGTCAGAATGGCTATCATCAAAAAGTCTACAAACAACAAATGCTGGAGAGGGTGTAGAGAATAGGGAACCCTCCTACACTGTTGGTGGGAATGTAAACTAGTGCAGTCAATACGAAAAACAGTATGGAGAGTCCTCAAAAAACTAAAAATAGAACTACCATATGCTCCAGCAATTCCATTCCTGAGTATATATTGAAAGAAAACAAAAACGCTAATTTGAAAAGATACATGCATCTCAATGTTCATAGCAGCACTATTTACAACAGCCAAGATATGGAAGTAATCTGTGTGTCCATCAATAGATGAATGGATAAAAAAAGATGTGGTGTGTATCTACAATGGAATACTACTCAGCTGTAAAAAAGAATGAAATTTTGCCACTTGCAGCAACATGGATGGACCTAGAGGTTATCATACTAAGTGGTGTAAGTCAAGCAAAGAAAGACAAATATTATATGCTATCACATATGTGGAATCTAAAAAATAATACAAATGAATGAATACAACAAAACAGAAACAGACTCACAGATATAGACAACAAAGGAGTGGTTACCAGTGGGGAGAGGGGTGGCGGAGGAGGACAAAAGAAGGGTAGAAAATTAGAAGGTACAAACTACCATGTCGTAAAATAAACAAGCTACAAGGATATATTGTGCAGCACAGGGAATGCAGTCAACATTTTAAACCAACTTTATAGTACAATCTATAAAAACACTGAAATCACTATGCTGTACACCTGAAACTAATGTAATATTGTAAATCAACTACACTGCAATTAAACAAAAGAAAAAAGATAACTGGTCACAGATCATCATCATAAATACAGTGACAATGAAAAAACTTGAAATGTTAGAAGAATTACCAAAATGGGACACAGAGACAAGAAGTGAGCAAATGCTGTTGGAAAAACAGCACCAAGTGCTTGACACACTGTCTCCTCAAGCAAAGGAAAAACTGATTGTATGAAGATTGCCCCATATCTTCAGTTTGTAAAAAACTGAGTATCTGAGCAGCGCATAAAGCAAAGTGCGATAAAACGAGGTCTGCCTGTATGTACATACCTGTAATATATTTTACATATATCACATAGGCTGTGATATTGAAATTATTATCACAGTAATAATGGCCTTGTGACTGGACTATCTTCTAGGTATAGAGGTTTCCCCTTCTCCTGTCCTTATCTTCTGGACACTGTGAAGTAGGCATCACTTGCATGGTAGATGAGACACTGAGAGGTTGAATAAAGCTCGTGCTCCGAGTGTCAGACACAAAAGTTCATTAGAAAACTCACCCCTGTCCTTCTCCCCTCAAATGGTCTTGTTATTTGCTTCTGCTGGCAACCTCTTAATACCTAATATCGCGGGAAGCAACAACAGAAAGTAATGACAGTACAATACAGACAGAAACCTGTAAAGATTCCCATTCAAGCAGGCAACTGAGCATATCAATGAACATCCTTTTCATTCTCGGACTCATCTTCAGGTTCCTTGAGGTTAAGTTTATCACGTGACTATGTTTTGTGCACTACATTTCACCATTCCTACCAGTGAAGCACGACACTGATGGGGCCACTGCAGCCGTCATGTATGGTGTGCCAGGCTCTGGACTGAATGATTCACAGGCATTCATTCATCTTCGTCCTGACATCACTCTATGAGGCACACTATCATCTTCCCACATGGATGCCCACTGCTCCCTCTAACTAGCTCTTTCCCAGGTTTGTGGTACAGGGGTATGAAGTCCCCATGTTTTTACAACAGGATCCTGCTCTGCATGACATTCCATGGTGGACCAGAATACATATTATTTATCTATTCATCAGTTGATGGATATTTGGGTTGGTTCTACTTTTTGGCTGTTATAAAAAAATGCTACTGAACATTCAGTAGCCTTCGTGGGGACATATGTTTTCATTCTCTTCAATATTTACTCAGGAGTGGAACCGCTGGGTCATGTGGAAATTCTACTTAACATTTTGAGGAATTGCCAAACTGTTTTTTAAAGAGGCTACACCATTTTATGTTTCCACCAGCCATGAGCAATGGTTTCAATTTCTCTACCTTCACACCAATGCTGATCTTTTTCTTTTGGTTCTAGACATCCTAGTGGGTGTGAAGTGATATCTCATTGCGGTTTTGATTTGCATTTCCCTAACGACTGCATGTTGAGCATCTTGTCACGCTGCTTATATATCATCTTTGGAGAAATGTCTACTCAAATTTTTTGGTCTATTTTTTATTGGGCTACTATTTGTCTTTTTTTATTGAGTTGTAAGAATTCTTTACTCTGAATACGAGTTCTTCGATGATATAATTTTGCAAATATTTTCTCTCATTCCTTGGGTTGTCTTTTTGCTTCCTTGAAGGTCTTGTTTGCAGCAAAAAACTTTAAAATTTTGATGATGTGCAAATTTATCTACTTTGTTCTTTAGTTGCTTGTGTCTTGGGTGTTGCAGTGAGGGAGCTGTTGGTGTCCATCCACCCCCAGGTGGATGAGGAGACTCGGAGGGAGTCAGTCCACATGGAGAGAGAATGACAGTCACCGCAAGAAATGGAGGAGAAGGTGTCAGGTAGAGAAAGGTGTGGGGGAGACAGACCTGGGCTCCCCAGCACGGCCCTCTCGGGCCAGCACACTTGAAACCAGCTGGATGTGATGGGGACTCCTCAGAACCCTGGAGACCTGCTTCCCAGCTCTGACCAGTTTCAGCTGTTTGCCAGCAAAAAGACAAAGAAACAACAATGATGAAAACAAGAAATCTGACCAGTGTACCCAGTTTAAAGATGAGAAAAAAGAAGCTCCGACAGGATCAGATCCCGTCGAGGGACTGGGATTCGGATGCTGGGCTCTGCCCCAGCTTGCCCCACCCCCGCCTCCCCATGGGCAGGATACAAGCATCACAAAGGAGACAAGCCTCTTCACTTGTAAAGAGGTTCACAGAAAACCTCCTTTCAACAGCACACTGTGTCAGCTGCCTGGACTTTCTAACATGAGAGAGATGACGAATCAGTCAGCAGAGCCTTCATCTTCAATCCTGGAGGCCAGGAGCCCTGCAAGGAGCAGGGGCTCCTGGCCATGCTGGCTGGTCCATTGGAATCGCTCAGAAAGGAAGAGAAGGCCCATCAGATCAAAGGGGGGCAAATCTTGAAGACAATGCAGTAACATGAGCCCAGGAAATATCCATGTGCAGACAGAACCTTACGGTAGAGGTAGGGCTGGTGGCAGAATGGAAGCTGCCGAAGTCTCCAAGGACCATGACCGGTCAAAACAAAGCAATACAAAACCTGATTTTATAAATTTTCTGTGTGGAAAACTCTAAAATAGCTACTGTTGCACATACAAACTATAGAATGAAATGGGACAAAAGGCTTGACTGACGGGGCTGGTATTTCAGTGTTGAAAAACACTGGTTCATTGGATGCTCCAGCTAATGTTTCAAAAACAAAAAATTATGTGTCCACAGAGCACCACTCCCGGGACCTCTCCCCATCTCTCTCTCCATCAGCAACCTCCCTCCAATGTTGCTAACTTGGGCTTCTAGTGTGGAGGCTACCTTTGTCCCACCCCACGGGCTTTAGACTCAGAACGCTCTACATACAAAGCAGTGCATCACCTTAAACAGAGTAATGAATCTGTGTGTGATCATCAGAATGCAGATTCCCACACACCAGTCCTGCCAACAGAGAGGATGTGTTCATCCTGAAGGAACTAAAATGACTCACTGCCCTGCTTCCAAGAGTCACCATATCTGTGATTTCAACACCTCATGGCAAGGGACAGGTGGACATGAGGTTAGCCAAAGTGTACTTTCAGAAGGGCACTGCCTCTGGAACCTGACAGAAAATATCTCACCTCATCTTCTTCTCAGATAAACACAGATGAGGATCTTGGCCATGAATTTAATTTCTCTTATTGCACATGTACCTTAGAACCTAAAACTCTCAGAAGATAAATCCATACAGTTCCTAAGAGGCTAGAATCTCAAACTGGCTGGTCCTAGCCATCATGAGCAGCCTAAATCACATGCTGTACGATGTGGATTTCACAATGCTCCCAAAAGGCAATCTTGTTTAAAATACTAAGCTTAAACATAAAACACGGCTAATGGCATAAACTATATATGTCATTAACTTTACACCCTCAAAAGTCCATCCATTCACCCATTCGTTCATTCATTCATCTATGTTTCTACCTTCACTGGGCATTTTCCAGACAGTCCTAAACAATGGTTAGGTAGGTAAAAACACAAAGACAGTCCAAGGCATGAAGAGTATAGTAGGGACAGGATTACGCAGTAGGCAGACCATCTGCTGGATTATCAGCAAAGCAGGGCACCACACACAAGGCCCTTGTTCTGCCTCTGGAACAGCCCGTTCCTGCCCAGGGTTCTGCAGTGCGCGCCCCAGCCTGGCGGGCTCCAGATCAGCATCTGGGCCTGATCAAAGCATCTCCGCCCTGAGGCCTTCCTTAGCCACATCCAACCTCTGTTCTCCACCACTTCACCTGCTTCATTTCCATAGCAACTCTCATCACCTGTTCATGGATGCCAGCTCACCACGTAGTCCCAATCCCTACAGCACATTGAGCATTGGTAAGCAACATTTTTCATTAAGGACAAAGAAAGGGAAGCAAGATGTGACAGCAAAACAGAAAGAATTGCTAAATTTCAGAGAAATGCTTCTTTGCTATAGGAGACAGCTTCTTAAAAGATTGCTCTAAAGGTAACAAAAATATTATGAAAAACCTTGAAGTTACAGCCCTCATTTTGTAAAAAAGCATTTTCAACTTAATGACTATCAGCCATTCTGCTAAGAAAGATGAAGACGTTACCTACTTGCCTGGCCCCTCCTTTTTTACCTCCCAGTGATTTTCCTAAGTTATATTACCATTTGTAAGGTTTATATTATCTATACCATGTGCTACCACTATAACTCACACAAATGGCTGATCTTTCTCATTTTTATATTTAAACAGATTTGAGGTTCACCACCCATTTATAAGTGCTGAACTTTTAGGCACTTCTATCTTGGCTGGATTTTGACATTCAGTGGTTTTATTCAAAACCGCTATTCAGAAGGGCTCAAAGCAGCTAAGCTCTCTGATTCCTGGCAAGCTTGAGAATATCTGTCTATTGTCTCTGTCTTTACACTGGTCAGTTTGGCTAAATAAGGAACTATTGGGACATCCACTGTTTTGCTCGGAATCCATCAGGGTCCTTTCAGAGCGTGCAGCTTGGCAGAGGCTGGTCCAGTAAGTTCTACCCCAACCGATGCTCCTTACCTTTTCTGCCCTGATGTCAGGTGAAGGGCACCAAGGAAATCAAGAAAGCCACCATGACTCAGTCATTCTTTTTTGTTTGCTAGTTTTTCCTTTCACCAACCCCTCCTTATTTCCTGTACCCCCAGATCTGGCAAGCGCTTATCTACTGTTTCTGAGTTTTACTTTTTTTTTTTTTTTTTTTTAAGATCCCACATATAAGTGGTACCATGCGGTATTTCTCTTTTTCTGCTGGCTTATTTCACTTAGCATAATGTGCTCCACATTCATCCTTGCTGTCACAAATGGCAAGATTTGCTTCTTTCTCACGGCTGAATAATATTCCATGGTACATACGTATAACATTGTGTATGTGTGTGTGTGTGTATGTGTATATATATATATATAGTGCTGCAATAAACATGAGAATGCAGTTATATCTTTGAGATCCTGTTTTCATTTCCTTTAGATATATACTCAGAAGTAGAGTTGCTGGATCATATGTCAGTTCTATTTTTAATTTCTTGAGGAAACTCTATTCTGTTTTCCATAGTGGCTGCACCAACTTACATTCCCACTAACAGTGTAGGAGGCTTCCCTTTTCTCCACATCCTCGCCAATACTCATCAACACCTATTGTCTTCTTGATGATAGCCATGTGACAGGTGTAAGGTGATATATCATGATTTTAATTTGCATTTCCCTGATGATTAGTGATGATTAGCAACACCTTTTCATATACTTGTTGGCCACCTGTATGTCTTCTTTGGAAAAATGTCTATTCAGGGCCTCTGCCCATTTTTTACTTGAATTGTTTGTTTTGTTTTACTATTGAGTTGTATTACATGTTTTGGATATTAACCCCTTATCAGATATATGATTTGCAAATATTTTCTCCCTTTCCACTGGTTGGTTTTCCATGTTGTTGATGGTTTCCTTTGCTGTGTGGAAGCTTTTAGTTTCATGTGGTCCCACTTGTTCATTTTGACTTTTGTTGCCTTTGTATTAGATGTCATATCCAAAAAACCATCGTCAAGACCAACATCAAGGAGTGTATGCCCCCCTTTCTTTTTTCTAGGAATTTTATGGTTTTAGGTCTTACAGTCAAGTCTTTAATCCTTTTACGGTATAAGATAGGGGTCCAGCTTTGATCGTTTTTTTTTTAAAGCTTAACCAAATGCAATAATTCCTTACGAATGACAAAGTCAAGTTTGGCATGGATATTTACACAGGTTTCTTTGATCATCTACTTAACTTTTCCCCTTCTTTTCTAAAACTGTTAGGAAATCAAATCGTGGTGACACTTGGTTCCTTTTGTGGTATTTCCTCCATCCTGTCCCTGTCTAATGAGGCCTCCTATTTTGTGGCTTCTGAATTAGTCTTCGCGTTGCTATCATTTTTACTTTTTTCACTTCTGATTTTTTTCCCCTGAATTCTGCCAGCATAGGCTTTGTTCTCTTCTGTCTCACTCAATTCTCTGAATCTTTATTCTATGCTCAAATTCTGCTTTAGAGATCATGTTGCCAGCATTTTCTTTGAGAGTCTGGAAACTCACTTTTCTGAATCCTTGAGCTGGTCTCTGAATCATCCACATTTCCCCGCAGTGTCTTTGGTTTGTGCTGCTTTTCTTTTTCTTTATTTTCAGGTTTCTCCTGTAACTCTTTTGTAGTCTTTAGTCATCTCTGAATGAGAGCAGGATTTATCAAGGAAAAAGAGTGTGACATAAACAGTGGAATTAGGCTGAGAAAATATAAGGCCTTGTTTCAAATCTGTCTGGAATATTTTCTCACTCATCTGGACTTTCTCCTGTCCTGGGAACTCGTCTCCTTGAGTTTTTGGACTCCAGGCACAGGGCTGGCTAGTAACAAAGCATTCTCTGCCGCACACCCGCTGCGGGTGGATTAGTCACTGCTGTCTCCCAGACCTCCCTCTCCCTATTCGCCTGGGGCAGGTCCCTGAGCCCTGATCCGGGGGCGAGACCACATACAACACACATGGAGGAGGGCATGGTCCCTCCACTGCCACCTCTGAACATCCAGTGGCACTGACCTGGCTTCATCTGAGCAGAGAAAGTGTTCATTTCCTTCCGCATCTGCTGTCCCTGATCTACACGCTCAGTAAACAACTGTTACAGGAATGAAGACCGAAGCAACAAAAGAACTAGATGAGGAAAACCAAGGAGACACACAACGGAGGCAGGGCAGGGCCAGTGAGCGCAGCGCACCAGGAGGCGGTCACAGGAGACTCTGCAAGTCAAGTCTGGAGGCAGGACGCTGGCACTCCCTCCTGCAGTGAGCGTGGTCCTAGATCCAGGCCAGGGCTGGGGATGTGCCCGCGCGTCCCTCGGCTCCAGCAAATCTCTGGCACAGGTGTGGCCTGGGGTCATCAGTACAGTAGGGGAAGGCTTTCCACACTTCACCCTCGTTCAGGCCAGTTTTGTTCTGGAAGTTATTACAGTCTGCGTTCTTGGTTCCAAAGCTCTCTGTCCCCCACAGGGTGACAGCTCCAGGGAGCAGAGGCCACCCTGCAGTGATATGAGGACACTATAAGTCAGGATGTCACCGTAAAGGTGCCAGATGTGCCAACCTCCTCCAGGTACACACATCTGTCTGCATCAGGCAGGAGGGAACTTGGACACTTGGGGTCCATCCATGTGGACCCCTGGCGGGAGAGCAGCCATTCCCTCTGCAGACCACCTCCTTTCAGCGCTGAAGAGCCCACCTGTAGCACAACGCAGGGAGGCAGAAGACACCCGAAGTGACTGTGGCACAGGGAATTGAGGCTCAGAATCAGAATCTAAGCAGACAGATGAAAAAGGAGAAGGGCTCTTCCTTGACACCTGAGTTTGCTGCCTGAGATCCAGACACACTTAACCCAGACACTCCTAAACAGCCCTCGAAGCCTCTGCTCAGGGCTCAGCATGACCCCAGCAATCTCTGCCTCCAGAGAGCCACGTTCCACCCTTCTCTCCACATCCCATGCCCACCCAGCCCCTTGCTGGGGGCTCTCACCCTTCCTCTGGGTTAAGGGACTAAGGGATGTTCCAGATACACCCCAGGAGGCACGGACAGCTCGAGAGGGAACGGTCAGTCTCACACCACCACCTGCCACTTACTCAGGTCTGGGTGCCTGCGTTCCATAGTTGTTGCCTCTTGTTCACACCTGCCCTGCTCTGTGTCTTAAATCAAAACCTTCAAGAAGGCAGGAGCTGACTCCTTGAGTCTGTAAACACTCCTACTAAATGATTTTAATGTGCTGTTCATAAAGCATGACAACAAACACTGCAAAGACTCAAATACGCTGTTATCTGTGGTCCCTAAGAAAATCCTGATAGGAGCAGTTGTATTAATGGCAATGAAAAAAATGAATAGGTGCCAAATCAATGATGTGAGCCTTCATGTCTGAGTAACACACAGAAAATATATCCCCTGCCCCCCAAATGTTTTGCTATCCCAGTGGAGAGAGAATGGGAAATATAGCAATTGATGCTATTATAATGTTTTAGCTCCAACAAAGTGCTTTCACATGCCTTAATGCAAATGTGTCTGACAATGACCTTGAGGGGTATTATCTTCATTTTACAGATAAGAAAACCAAGGCTCAGAGAAATAAACTTTAAAAGACTATAGAATGCTGCAAAATAAGACAGCCAAGGTCAATACTAGAACTAAGTAGACAGTAGCTTGGTTTTTTCCTCTGCCATAGAATCCAGGATTGTAATTAAAATTATTTCATCCTGAATGTCCACAGACAGATGAGTGGATAAAGAAGATATACACACACAATGGAATACTACTTAGCCATAAAAAAAGAATGAAATAATGCCATCTGCAGGAACATGGATGGACCTAGAGATTATCATACTACATGAAGTAAGTTAAAGACAAATATCATATGATAGTGCTTATGTGTGGAATCTAAAAAAAAAAAGATGCAAGTGAATTTATTTACAAAACAGAAATAGACTCACAGACACAGAAAACAAAGTTATGGTTACCAAAGGGGAAGGTAGGGGAAAGAGATAAATTAGGAGTTTGGGATTAACATATACACACTACTATACATAAAATAGATAAACAACAAGGACCTACTGTATAGCACAGGGAACTGTACTTAGTATCTTGTAATAACTTATAAGGGACAAGAGTCTTAAAAAGAATATATATATAGGTATATGTATAACTGAATCACTGTGCTGTACACCTGAAACTAATACAACATTATAGATCAATTATATTTCAATAAAAATTATTTAATCCTGTTGCTTCTCTACCGACTTCCCAACCATGCCAGAGATGTGAAGGTACACAAAGATGTGAGCCACTTATAGGATCAAAGAGGAAGATAAACACTTACTGAACATGTCCTGTGTGCGGCACTGCGCCAAGTGTCACCATAGGTAATTCACACAGTCATCACCCTCACTCAGTAGTAGCATCACCGTTTCAGGCATAAGGAAAATGAGTGTGAGTAAACAATGTGAATATTATCTACTGTATCACCCTGGAGCAGAGCCTGGAGACTGTGATGGGCAGGAGCTTGGATGTTACCATAAAGGTGCAATGACCAAGGCAGTGCGATATGGGCATAATGACAGACAAATGGATCAATGGAACAGAATAAACAGCCCAGAAATAGATGGTCACTTACATGACCATTTGATTTTTGACAAAGCCACCACTACAATCAGCCTGGACAGGATGATCTTTTCAACAAATGGTGCTGGAAAACACTGGATATCCAGATGGAAAAAAATGAACCTCAACCCTACTTCGCCCCATACATAAAAATTAATTGAAGCTGAATTACAAACCTCGATGGAAAAGCTTAACTACAGAATTTCAAGAAGCACTACAGGAGAATATCTTCATGGCTTAGGTAGGCAAAAGTTTTTTTAGGACACAGAAAGCAATAATCATAAATGATAAATGACAAGTTAACTTCATAAACATTTTAAAATTATGCTTATCGAAGTCACAACTGTAACTCCATAATATGAAGACAAACCACCTAATAAAAAGTGAATGAAAGAGCCGGACAGGCACTTCAACATCATTAGTCACCAAGGAGATACAAATTAAAACTCCAATGATACACCATTGCACACCCACTGGGATGCCTTAAAGGAAATAAGGCTGACAGTACCGAATGCTGGCAAGGATGCAGAGCAACCAGAACCCTCAGGCCTTGTGGGTGGGGGTATGAAATGGCTTGGTGGCCTTTTACAAGCCTGCCCCATCACCTAGTAATTCCATTCCTAGGTATCAACCTAAGAGAAACAAAAGCATCTGTCCACAAAAAGCCATGTATCAAAATGTTCACAGCCGCCTATTCATAAGAGCCCCAAACTGGGAAGAGCCCAGCAGTTCAGCAACGAGCAAGTAGCCAAACAACCCCTGGCACGGTGAGACAATGGAACACAGACAGCAAAGAAGAGGAGCAAGCCACTGATAAAGCAACAATACGGATGACTCTCAGAAACCTCACACAGAGCGGAGATGAGCCCCTACTGCCTGATTCTTTTCAGAGAAAGTTCCAGAACAGGCAAGGTTAAGCTGTGATGGAGAAATCAAAAAGCATCTTCCTGGGGCGAGGAGGCTGGAGGCAGGGCCTGAGAGAACGTCTGGGCGTGATGTTACTGTTAACCTTCCATGTCCTGATGAGGATGTGGATTACACGCATGTACTTGTCCAGACTTGGCTGAAAGTATTCTTACAATCGGTGCATTTCATTTTACTTCCAAAAAAGAAAAAGAAGGAAAAGAAAAAGTTGAGCTGGTAGGCTCAGAATCTAGACGCCCCTTCCATCCAGCCTGAACCAGAGGTACTTCAAGCATCCTGCCCCCTCACCAGGGCCCTGCTGACCACACCAGTGCTGAGTGATGAGCAGCCGGACAAACGGGTGGGGGCTCAGGGCACAGAACCTGAAACAGAACCCAAAGTGCCCAAGGCTGTCATACGTGATCTACAGGAAGCAGCGAGTGGTCCCCTGATCTCTAGACAGGCACTCATGTGTGATACTTCTTAAAAATTTTGGCGGAATACATATAACACACAATTTACCATTTTAACCACTTTTAAGTGTACAGTCCAGTATCAATAAGTATATTGATACTGCAGTGCGACCATCGCCACCATCCACCTCCAGAACTTTTTCATCTTCCCAAACTGAAGCTCTATACCTCTCACAAAACAGTAACTCTCCCCTCCCCCAGGGCCTGGCATCCACCATCTACTTCCCGTCTCTATAAATGTGACTGTGCTCGGGACCTCACTGAGTGCAATCAGATGGTATTTGTCCTGCTGGCGACTGGCTTATTTCACTGAACATAATGTCCTCAAGGTTCATCCACGTTCTAACAAGTGTCAGAACTTCCTTCCTTTCTAAGGTTAATATCCCATTTGATGCACATACCGCATCTTGTTTATCTGTTCATCTGTCGGTGGACACTCGGGTTGTGTCCACCGACTGGCTACCGTGAATAACGCTGCTATGAATGTGGGTGTTGAAATATCTATTAGAGTCCTTGCCTTTACTTCTTTTGGGTACATACCCAGAAGGAGCATTGCTAGATCATATGGTAAATCTATTTTTATTTTTTTGAGGAACCACTGTACTATAGTCCATAGAGGCTATACCATTTTATACTCCCACCAGCAGTGCACAAGGGTTGCAATTTCTCCACATCTTGGCCCCAACACGCGTTACTTTCTGAGGTTTGTTTCTGAGGTTTTGGGGGGGAGGGTAGTTGATAGCCATTCTAATAGAGGCGAGGTAACATCCTTAATACCTTAAAAAGAAAGAAGCAACTATATGCTCCTTTCCCACAGGAAGATATAGGGAGCTTCTTTACAGCAAAATTTCCCAGCAGGGCTCGGAGCCTCACAGCTGGGAACTGAGGCAGAGAAGAAAGGCCTGGGGGATAAGAGGGGACCATATCCCCAAATCATCTGACTCTGAAGAGTCCCCTGCTCGAGTGCACACAACGCTTGGCCAACATGTATTTAATACAAATGTGTGTATAATTCCTAGTTATTAGAAACCAAAGCAAGTTCTTTATGTTTAAGTGTTAAAGTTAATAAACAGAAAATATTTACAAAAGAAGCAGTTTCCATTTGGAAAAATCTTTATTCAGGTTTAATGGCTGCAGAAACATTCCCCCAAATGGGAATAAAATTGTAGCAAATTTTGTCCTTCCTATTTTAACTCCAAAATTATAGGAAAATATACATTCTGAGCACTGAGAGACTAATTCTTGCGAAATATATATTTATGCAAATTAAGCAATAAAACATATTTAAGTCAATACAAAATGGTATACTTACCAACTTGTTGACATTTTAAGAACTGGGCCAGATTTAAATCTCCTCAGAATTCTAGAGATACTAGAAATTATCAAGTTCCTCACTTCTGTATTTTGAGTGAATAAAAGAGCCCATCACAAAGAATATTTTAACCTGTATTCTAAGTGAACTTAGTTGGAAACTGTAGAAATCTGAGAATCAGTCACAAACTTGGGTACAGTGGGTTCTGTTTTCACAAGGCATGAAGAAAATGACCCTAGAAGCTGCCGCAATGCTTTCAGGGGGATCCCCAACTTATCCCCATCTAGATCTCCACATGCTTTGGGACCTTACGAATAAAACAGGAAGACCATGGTGGGGGGGGCAGCGCTTCATTTTAGCTGCTGGTAAATTGCCTATAATGTTTTTTCTCTGGCTTGACTTTAAGGCGTATCTGGCCCTCACAACAGCAATTCTCTTTAGCTTTGTTTCTTGGCAGAGTTGTGATTCTAACAGCTTCACGTGTCCTAAAACAGCCAAAAATATAAATAAGAGTTAGGGGCATTTTCCCTCCTCTGGGTTAAAATGAATTCTAACAGATATAAGGACACTGTCCACAGCAAAGACGTATGGTTTTGCCAGCTGCCTGGAACAGAAATAAAGCAGAAGAGGACAGACCGGTGGACTCTCGGGGCCAGTGCTGCTGTAAAGAGAGACAGTGGGATGATGGCTGAGAGCTCTCTCCGAAGCAGGCCTCCTCCTGCTGATACCTGAAACCTGAGGGTATTGACAGAGCTCTTCAGACCTTCTGTAAACCCATCATCTAATACAGGCACCAAAGACGACACCAGCACAAAGCTCACCATGGTGGATCGTTCAAGGAAAGTATGCCACAGATAAACTCTGTTTCTACTTATACACCTGAGCCAGAGGTATGTAAGACATATGATGTATCTGTAGTGCACGGACACAAATTTAGGCAGCATCCTAAGAGGGTAACTGCAAATGCAACTGAGGTGGGAATATGTGGATGCGTAAGAATCTTTTTGAAGCATTAGACGCTGGCAAGAGAATGAAGTGAGATCACTACAGAGTATGAGTGGGCCTTTGTGGTACAGGGTACAGACTAGTCCTTGGAGGGAGGAACCCCTGCCCAGGGCTGGACACTCTGATGCAGGCATCCATAAAAGAAAAACATGAAAAATTACACAAGGTCTGCCATCATGTTCATCTGCCGGGAAAAGACAATTTGTCTTACATGAAATAAAACAATTGCTACAGAGTTTTGACATTCCTCTATAACTTCCAATGCTTCTACCTGAATGAAAATGAGCAAGGTTCAAAGTACAGAGAAAATAAGGAAAATATTTAGAGCAGCCATATGAAAAACAGGTGTCTGGTTAAATATGAATTTCAGATAAACAATAAATGGTTTCTATAAGTCTGTCCCATGCAATATTTGGGACAAACTTATATGAAAACATTATCCATTATTTATCTGAAATTCAAATTTAACCAGGCACCCCATATTTCTGTTTGCTACATCTGACACCTCTAAAGGAAGTACAAACTTGTTTGACCTTCCTGAAACCCTCTCTGCTGGTCACCAAATACAACGGTCCAGCAACATGGAACAAGGCAGAAATGTCATTGGATTTTTACTGCAGGTAGTAAATAAACCAGAGGCAGCCACAGCTGGCCACGATGGACAGATTATGCAGTCACTGTTTCATTATGTGTTAAATTATAGTTTCCTCTTTGTTCTCAAAACTGCCTTATATTTTGGATCTAAAATTAAATGTTTAAATATTATATATATGGGTTGACGTGACCAACTCAATACTTTCCTCGTGACAGCACTACTGCAACACCCCCACCCCTGCAAAAAAAACAAAAACCAAAACCAAAACCTTTTTTTTCTCCCTGAAACTCAGCACTGTTTTATAATTTACCTCTTATTCAAGACATACATTTCGAGCAACTCCAAAGGTGGTACTTGGCACTGAAATGTTTACATACTTTCCCTAATGCAGAATTATAGTACAGATGTTGTCTTTCACAATTCTCTCTGGGACAGGCTATTTCAGGACCTACAAGAGGTTACTTGTATAACTTAATTACTTTTCAGTTCTTCTGAAGTATTGTTTTTCTTTTTCATGAATTTATACCATTTTAAATTGAGAATATCTAAAAAAAATTTGCAGTGCAACATTTAACTTATGATTCCTTTTATAAAAAGGCTTACTGAGAAAAATATTATCAACTGATTTTACGAGGCCAGTACCACCATGATATCAAAACCAGTCAAAGACAGTACAAAAAAAGTACCAGCATCTCTCATGAGACAACAAACCCCCATGAAATGTTAGCAAACAAAATCTAGCAACGTATACAAAGTATTACACACTGTGACCAAGTGGGCTTTATTCCAGGGTTACAAGGCTAGTTCAATATTCAAAAACCAAGCAATAAATTCCACCGTTTTAACAGACTAAATAAAAAAACCACATGGTCATATCAATTGCCTCAGAAAAACATTTAACAAAATCCAACATACACTCATGATAAAATATTCAGAACTAGGAATACAAGGGAATTTCCTCACACTGATTAAGCGCATCTATGAAAACCCTACAGCTACTATCATAATTGATGGCCAGAGACTAAATGCTTTCTCCTTACAATCGGGAACCAGAAAGGATGTCTACTTTCACCATTGCTATTCAACACATTATTAGTTCTATACAGTACAATAAGGTGTAAAAATAAATAAATAAAAGGCATATAGGTTGAAAAAGAAGAAATAAAACTCTTTACAGATAATGAAATATTCTACACAGAAACGCCTAAGGAATCTACAGGAAACCTCCTAGAACTCAACGAATTCAGCAAGGCCATAGGATAAGAGATAAACATACAAAAATCAACAGTGTCTTTACATACTAGCAACACATGCATGAAAAGTGGGAAAACATGATATGATTTACAATCATTCTGATAAAATAGAATGCTTAGGTGTCAACTGAACAAAACGTATGGGATATATGTTGAAATTGATGAAATGATGAAATAAATCAAAGAAGATCGAAATAAATAGAGAGACAAACCATGTTTATGGCTTAGAGGGCTCAACATAGTAAAGTTGTCAGTTCTACCCAAATTCCTACTGAAACCCTAGCAAGCTGTTTTTAATAGATATAGACAAGCTTATTCTAAAATATTTACAGAAAGGCAAAGAAACTGGAATAGCTAAAATAATTTTGAAAAAGAAGAATGGGATGAGAGGCATCACTGTACTTGAGACTAGGGCTTACCACAATGCTCAATAACCGATGCCGTGAAGTATTAGCAGAAGGCAGACGAGCAGATGAGTGGAACACAAACACAAACAAAACAAAACAGAAACAGAACCACACAAGCACAGCCAACCGATTCTGACAAAGGTGAAAAAACAGTTCAGTGGGGGAAGGCTCATCTTTTCAACCAGGAGTGCTGAGGCAACTGGACATGCATGAGCAGAACACTGAAATCCCACCTAAACATCACCCCTGAACAAATTTAGCTCAAATGGATCAAAGATACAAATGTAAAATGTAAAACTATAAAATTTTAGAAGAATCACAGGAAATCTTCAGGAGCTAGCCTAGGTGAAAATTCTTAGACATGACACCAGTAGCTAAAAATAATAAATTGGACTTCATAAAAATTAAAAACATAAACCAAAACAACTTTTGTTCTTCAGAAAACCCTTTAGCAGAGCTCAAGCTTAGACATCACTACCTCAGCCACTGGCACGTCCCCCAGGGGTCAGGCCAGATGTGCACCACCTGCACACCATCCTCTGTCTCACATCTGTCCAACTCATCCCACCAACCAGATGCCAAAGCCAGGCCTTTCTCCACTTCCATCACATGAGTCTAAACTGCCTTCAACCCTCCTTACGACCTGCAGGGCTACACGACCTCAGTGATCCTGAGGACCTCCCCTACTGCTCCTCAGTGATCTGGAGGACCCCCACCATCCTAATTGATCTCTAGGGTCCTCCCTTATAATTGATTCCCCATACCCTCCACGATCCATTCAACAGCCAGAGAGATCTCTGTCAAGCGCACACCTGACCATGATCCAGACCTGATCCTTTGAGACCCCAAAACATCAGAGCAGATCTGATGGATCAGGTGACCCAACAGCTGAATGGGGTGGGAGTTACGTGATGCTGGGTGTGCTGCCCTCCCAGCCACCGTCCATGCGCTCCCAAGGGCACGGCTGGTGGGCACTCAGGCCCCCTCTAGCTTGAGCGTGGCTTTAAGCACAATGCTGAGGCCAGCGGCATCCCCTCTCCTTCTCCCCCGGCCAGCAGCAGCCACCGGGGATCCCGCTGCTTCCCACAGTGGGCGGGAGCTGGCCTGAGTGCTGGATGTCCCCACCCTGCAGTGACAAAGCCACCCAGAGTTGGCCACTTTGGGGAGCAGGTCCTCCATTCACGTGCTGTTCTTTCTTCTGCCATTGCTGGTAGCAGGACTGCCAGCACGTTGAGGGTCCCTGGACCAAACAACAAAGAGTGACCAATGGGATGAGGGCTCAAAGGGATTTTAATCTGAATGCTGAAGGGAATACACCGTCATCTGAGGCTCTGAAACAGTGGAGCCAAACATGCCCCCAAAGACACCCCACTTCCTAACGGCAGCACCGGCCTCTGCTCAGCACAGACATGGAGTGTGACTGCAGGCCTGGGGGGACTTGGGGGCACACACGGGGCTGACACCCCCACAGATGCCACGTGCCAGGGGAACTTACTGTCACTGGTCACCATGACGGTGTTTCAAAACTGTAACCACACATGAATTTGAAATTTAGGGCACATGGTTGGATATAAAGGCCAAGGAGGAAGCTCCATCCCGTGTCTCTGTAGCCCTGGTCACCAACACCTGGTTTCCTGCCACCAGAGTGAGGAACTGCTGTGTCTCCTGCAGAATTCTTAGGAGGCACAAAAGCATCCACATCCATGAAGAAAAACTGACTTGGGATCACTGACTGTGAGATGTAAACTCTCACATCCAGGCTGGGGTTCCCACACATTAATTAAAAGTCTTAATCACTTTCCTGGGAGTGATACGATCTGTATCACTTACATAGATACAAAATGGTAAATGACCCAGGAAGTTGCTTAATTTACTTAAAAAAACAATTTAGAGGTTATTTTGTTGTTTTCATATTTTTAGCTTCTTAACTTGATCAGAACTGAACTAAACAATTTGCACAAAACAAAATCCCTTTTGATAATAAAACCAACTAATTTTAACTGTTAAAGATTTCAAGAAATGGGAAGCGGTTTCTTAAATAATTTTACAGAATATTAAACAGTCACAGCACAAAGCTCACTCTGCAAACAACAGAAGGATGTTCTTTCTTAGAACCATCAAAGGTAATTTTGGAGGTTATCAAGCTTGCTTTAATGATAAACATACCATGAAGTTAACTAGACTATTTCTCGGTCTATTTATTTCTTCCTTTCAAAGACATCAGTAGTTTTGGAAAATATGCTTTTAAGGTTAACTCTCAGGTTTCAGAAAATACCACACACAAACAGGAAAGGTTAAAATCTATACTACTGCTGAACATTCTTGAAGATTTAGATTTCGACCGACTATATCCCATTACCTGAATTTCCTAAAATAACTTTTTAGAATCAGTACGAACTAGCACAAAAAGGGATACCCAAAATGACAGGCTTGTGATGGTTTCACATTGGTGGGACCACCAGTCCTGTGGCTGGAGAGGTTCACCATCACCTGTGCAAGACAGAGGTTGTAAAGGCTCCCTTCTGCCGAGCCCAAAGGAGCCAGTTGCTTAGGTAAACTTATGAAGAGTTGCTGTAAAACAAAGTACCACCTTTCAATTACCTGCTTGATAAACAGAGGAGCGGGCTGCAGTGCAGCGGAATATCATGGGGTTTGTGGCCAGAAGATGTGGGCCAGGCCCCCTTTTTTATTACTCAAGTTGAGACCCTGGGCCACCTACTTAATTTGAACCTCGGTTTCATCATCTGGGACAAGAGGGTAACCCTGTCCCTGCTCCCCCACCTCAGAGGGTGTGGAGGTGATGCTGACCGAAGCCTGGGTTAAATCAGGAGGTGCCCAGGACATGACACATGAGTGGTGGGTTTCCTTCACACCCAGGGCTGTCCTGAGACAGAGCTCAGTGCAAGGTGCCGTCTCTGCATCACACATGACCATGTGGTGGCCCGCCCGGCCTCTGCCGGTCCCCGGGGCGCGAGGGCATGTGATTCAGCCCCCTACCCCCCACCCAGAGTGGGTGGATCAGGGCAGGACATGCCCTGTTGGTGGATGACACCACCTGAGCAGTGAGAAAAAGTTACGTGAGCCACATAGCAGACAGTGGGATACAAATCCCTCATTGAAATGCAGAAGCCACCTCTATAGAGACCCATTTTCCCCTCTCGGATGGCTGAGAGTAACTGCTGACTAAAGTGCCTTTGGATTCTTACCTGAACCCACGTCAACCCAAAATGCACTCTGTTGCCATCGGGACTTATTCTCTCTGCCTGGGAAACCTCGGTCTGGCCTCCACCTGCTGGGCAGAGTGCATTTTGGGGAAACCAGAGGCCCTAAACTGAAGGTCCACCGCCCGGTGACCTGGCACTTTCACTTCCAGGTGGGCTCCTGACAGCAATGCAGCTGAATGTCCAGCAAAAGACATGTTCTGGGATGGCCCCCTGCTCCCAAGAGCCCACCCTGCAAACCACCCCGACACCCGTCAGCAGGGAATGTCACCTATTCACACGGCACTGGGAACAGGCGAGCAACAGCGATGCACCGGGAACTGGACGGACACCACAAACACCCCGAGGAGCCAGAGGAACTGGAGGAAGAGCATGCGCTGTGGGCTCTCACGGACAGGAAGCGCAACAGGCTACGTGGGTGTGTGGCGTGAGACGTGGGCACAGCAGTGGCTGCGTGGCGGTGCATGAGACGTGGGCACAGCAGTGGCTGGGTGGTGGTGCGATCACAGGGGTGTGTCCAGTTGGTGTGTGTACTGATGCTGTGCCCCTTTCTGCACGAGGATACACTTCCACAAAAAGCTGCAAGTCAGGGAGAAGGGACAGTTCTCTCATCACTCCCAGAACTTGGTTTTGTGAGGCAGGCCAGAGGACAGATGGTACTCATCCAGCAGGGAGGGCGAGTCCCAGGGGACCCACTGTGCCCACCCCCCCCCCCCCACCCTGAGACTGTGCCGTGGGGTGGGGGCAGGGGGGCGAGAGGACACTCCATAGGCCAGGAATTAAGGCTATTTAACCAGACTGCAGATGTACTCTGTATTCTGACAAGATTCGTGACTCTCTCCAAATTTACAGTGACTCACCTGTGATCTCGTCAAAACTGTGACAAAACCCTGACCTACTTAGTGCTGGGGAAATGCCTGGAAATGACATCGCCACTTCCCTATTGAAAGCATGTCTCTCATGACTGAAGCAAGAGTGGAACAGAAGAAAACCCCCAATTCACTGTGTTCCAAGAGACGGGTTTACGTTTGCTACCTGCCCTCAAAGATCCCAAACGATAATGCAACATGCTCCTGGTCCCCGTGGGGGAGGGCTGAGACACTGCCGGGTGCGAGCCCAACCTCACATCGAGGCTGTGCAGACCTCAGTCCTCACTCAATACGGGAAACGAGGAGAGGAAGGCCAACCAGGCCTGGATGCCCTGCCCTGCCCCCCAGGATCACCCTAGAAAAGTGCCTCGGACACAGGGAAGCCAAACTCACCCATATGCTGGGGGGTTTCTCTTAGAAGCTTTCGTCTTCCATGTGACAAGAATTTTTTAAATGGTTTCCTCAAAAATAAAAAACTACAACTGGGCCTTCATTAACCTGGTCTCTTTAAAACACATTCTCACAGTGATTTTTTTTCTACCTGTGCTATGTTTCCAGCTCTTCCTTTAAAAATTTATAACTTGAAAGTCAGACAAAGACAAATATCATATGATATCACTTATATGTGGAACCTCAAATATGATACAACTGAACTAATCTATGAAACAGAAACAGACCTACAGACATAGAAAACAAACCTACTGTTTACCAAAGGGGAAGGGGAGGGGAGGGATAAATTAGGAGTTTATACATAAAATAGATAAACAACAAGGTCCTACTGTACAGCACAGGGAACTATATTCAATATGCTGTAACAAACCATAATGGAAAAGAATATGAAAAAAATTTACAACTGAAAATGAAAGTGGCTACCATGTCCACTTGACAGGCTCACAGCAGGCGACGGCCACGCTCTCCGCAAACATCTGCAGCAGCATCACAGATGGGCCCTCACTGGGCTTGGTAACAACGCACAAACCCTGGCTATGCCACAGTAATCCTTTCTGGCCTGTTTGTTTATTTCTGTCTTATGACTCAAACAAAATAGTTTAAGGACTAGCAGCGCCAGCCTGTCCCACATACCATGTGCAGCCCAGGAATGACCTCCGTTCTGTGCGGGGTGGGCTCTGAGTGCCCACCAAAGTGCCTTCAACAACCTGGGCTGCCCCGGAGTCACGGAGGCTCTGGCTGATAGGTGGCCTATGTGAGGACTGCCCAGCCAGGCCGGTGAGTGGGACACACCCTGGAGCTTTCAAATCTCCTCTGTAAAGTCCAGCCAAACCTCCAAGGACTCCAAGCGCTCACTGTGATGGGACATCTGAAAACCAGGGGAGGACGATGACCCTTCATCACCTGCTCATCATCTAGAAACATCTTTCACAACTTCCCAGAGGACCTGAGCTCTCCTCTACCCTCAGACCCTGAGCCAGGGCCACGTGGACAGGGGGATGGTCCCACCCTTGCTTCCTCCACAGCCTCTCCTTCTCTGGACCCCGCAGGCAGAGGCTGCTCTGGTGGCCCAGGCACCCACACCATAGCACAAAATACAGCAGAAAAGGAAACCCAGAATTGCAAACAGTTCCACAGCCCCCTGACACAGCTGCACCTGCTTGTCTCCCCTGGGTCCTGACACAAGGCCCAGGGGCTCTGAGAATGTCTGATTCCACAGACCATAGAAGGTCCCCCACCAAAGGTTAAGGACTCATACAGAGACTTTGTTTTGCTAAGTAAGAAATATTAAATTCCAAATTAAACCCTCCCAACCTTGCACAACGGGTAGAAGGTAGTACAGGTAGACGTCTAGGTGAGCCCCATGGAAGGAGACCTGTGGCAGGGTCTGCCCTTTCTTGGGCACGGCGCTTACACACATCCTGCAGGTGCAGTTGGGCCCTGCTCGCCGACTAGGGCACCATCCGTGGCCTCACAGTCCCCGTGAGCCAGGGGCAAGGCCACCACTTACAGAGCAGCACATGTGGGAGCCCAGAGACCCCACTTCCCCACAGCAAACCAGGCATCCAGTTTCCCCTGCATGGCCTGCAGGAGGCTGTCCCTCAGTGCTGGGCTCCTGAAATATCCCACAGATCGGCGGCTTCTTGCCATCCAAACACCTGCCTGTTTCCATCCTACTGCTTGTTTTACAATAATAATCTTACAAAGCAGGATCCTTTGATATGTCAGCCCTCCCCATGGTGCATGGCTCTGGGTATCCCCTCATCTGCCCTGTACGGCATACCCGAGCCCTGACATCTGCACACACCTTGTCCCACACCCTGGGCCTCTCTCTCTCAGGGGAGGTGAACAGGAGAGGCTGCCGAGAGGCATGAGGCCCAGGGCTCCGTCCCGTTCTCCTGCCGGTGCTCGGTCCCAGCTTTCCAGCAGGCAGGGAGATGTGTGTGCCCTTGGGAAATCAGCCACCTTCTCCATTCTCTGTCCTCTTGAAGCTGGCTGCACACTGGCTCTGACCACACGATGTGCCCCAGGGGGACAAGGGAGCCAGTTTAGCAGGAGAATCATGCCTGGTGCCTTTTACAAATCCTGAGACCTTGGGTGAACACCCACTGTGAGGGATGTGGCATGCCTGGGAGTCCTCAACTGTCCAGTGCTCTCCGCACCAGGCCCCTGCTAGTGTCGCTGGAGACACCTCCTTCCTTACTGCACCTCCTATCCCTCCACACTGATGTGCCAGGACCCCAGGCCCTAACCTGGTCCCACACACAGTGAGGAAGGGCCTGCGGAGGGGCGGAGGGGCCAGCGTTCTGAGTGCAGCAACAGAGGCCAGCAGACCCTTGGGGTACTGGAGGCTCTCCCCTGGGAAGAGGAGGAGGGGGAAGAAGAGGGGGAGGAGGAGGGAAGGAACGGAAGGAGGGGGGGGGAGGGGGAGGAGCCAGGGGTCTCAAGCACACAGCTGGGCCCACAGTCTTGGGGCTGCAAGGGCGGTGGGGGGAGGAGGGGGCAGTTGCCAGGGCCGCAGCCCCGGAGGTGTGGGATCCAGGCTGCTTCCTTCTGCTCCTTCTCACTGGCGCTGGCTTTACACCCTGCAAGACTGGGTCTCCGGCCTCCTGCCCCTACAGCCCTGCTGCTCTGGTCCACTGTCCCTGAGGCCCACCCAGTGTTGGTCTAAGTCCCTGCAGCCTGTCTCCAGCTCCTGTCTTCTGGGCCTCTCCTGTTATTCCCAAGTGCCAGACGTCTTCCATATCCCCCAATTCAAATCCCCAAGAATCCTGATCTCTGGAATCTGAGCCACACAACCTCTGCTGGTGCTAAGTTCATCCCACTGGGCTGCGGGCAGCCGCTGTCCTGTCTATGGCCCAGACTGTCCTTTATTTTCCTTTGGTGGAAGCTCGTGGAGGAAGGATATGGGATCATAAACTCTGTGGGTACACTGCTACCGACTAAGTTCAGAAAGCTAGAATGATCATGTGTGACAGAGACCAGAGTAAAACCACCCAGGGGCCCCCCGAAAACCGGAAGAACAGGACTACAAGGAGCGCTCTGGCAGTGGCATCAGGAACACGAACAGGCTCTCCTGTGTGTGGTGAGCCGCCATGCTGCGCTGGATGACCCATCATCAGACCTGGAGCACGTGCCCGGCAGGGTCGCGCACCCAGCGCTCAGGATCCCACGATCCACGATCGCTCACCAATTACAGCACGTTCAGCCCATGCAGTGCCACGGGGCCACAGGGACCTCAGCTTAAGGCTATTCAGTAATGTGGAAAAGGCTCAAGAAATAATGCCAGGTGAAGAGGGAACCAAAACCAGAGGAAACATTCTTTGCATACCATTACTTCTTCTCCAGTGGGTATTTTGCCAAAGAGTGTTTGATACTTTTAGGAAAAAGAAAATGTTTAGACATAATGTCTGTTGAATGAATGAGATAACACAAAGCCAAGGGGAGCACAATTTTGCAAAAAATTAAATGCAGAGACAGTCAAAAAAATGCCAAGGGTCACCCCACCGCCTCCTGGCCTGGAGGGGATGTTGCAGAGTCCTTCCTGCCCTCCCCCCCCAAGGTACAATGAGGAAGCGGGTCTGCCATCCCTTCTGGGTGGACTGGGCTGAACTGAACGAGCCCTGCGTGTCAGGGCAGCAGAGGTGGTTGGACTGCAGAGGAAGTTCAACATGTGACAGGGACAC
Organism: Hippopotamus amphibius kiboko; assembly: GCF_030028045.1. Classification (NCBI taxonomy): domain Eukaryota; kingdom Metazoa; phylum Chordata; class Mammalia; order Artiodactyla; family Hippopotamidae; genus Hippopotamus; species Hippopotamus amphibius. The sequence goes on from NC_080187.1 coordinate 218,692,485, forward strand.
CTGGGGATATTTTACATAAATGCACAACCACTTTCAACCTTCCAGGAGTAAATACAGTCACACCTCAGTATCTATGCAAGGTTGGTTCCAGGACCCCTGAGGATACCAAAATCCACAGATGCTCAAGTCCATTATATAAAATGGTGTCATATTTGCAAATAACTCACTGCACATCCTCCCCTATACTTTAAGTCATCCTTACAATTCTTATAATGCCAAACACAATGTAAATGCCATGTAAGTAGCTGCCAGAGTACAGTTAATTCAAGTTTTGCTTTTTGGAACATTCTGGAATATTTCTGAGACCATCACTGATTGTGCTTGGTTGAGTGCATGAATGCGGAACCCGCAGATACAGAGGGCCGACCGTACAGGCGATCACGGGCTTGTGCTCCTGAGACAATGCTGCCTCCTTCCAAACACGAAGGAGAACAGTGTCCAGAACAGGACAGCGGCGCACACTTGCCCACCGCTGAGCATATGACGAAAATGAACGAAGGGTGTGGGAACACGTCAGAGCGCGACGAGTGCTTTCCTCCACTCAGTACAACTAACAATGGTCCACCCTTTACAACCAGGAGAAGACGACTATTTGTGAAGACCCCAGGTCACAGTGATATGGTAATAAGTACTACACATCAGGGAAGCAACAAAATGACCTCAGACTCCCAAATCTACTATGTGTTTGGGTGATGGGTAGGTACGGCAAGGCTTTATAGGGGCATTAACAGTGCAAGGTCTTGCTACACAGCTAAGTCCCTTCTTCTGGAAATCTAAAGAGCTCTTCCAATGTCATGACCATGACAAGCACAGTCACCACGAGGAGGCGTCCTGTGGGTGAAATGCACCAACGCATGAAGACTTGTAGCCCACCGTTCGGGAGCTCCTGGGAGAGCACGCACGCTGTGATGCAGGGCACAGCTCACAGGTGCCAGGAGCAGGGAAACTGTAAAAGTCATCATGGGAGATGCAGCAGTTGGCGCTGGGAGGGAGGGCTCTATATCCAGGGAAGGGCAGAGGAGCCAGCAAGCAAGCCGTGGCAACAGAGCCATGTGATGTACCTGGGATGAGGGGGCAGGGGTGGACCAGCCTGCCTGGGGCAATGCCTAACCCTGAACTTCGAGTAATGGTTCCCCAGCTGTAGGCAATACTCTGAAATGCTTTGTGCTTTTTTTTTTTTTAAGTTTGCTATAGTTGAAACCTCAGATAGCATCCACATAACAGGCTCAAGAATATTCCAGCCCTCAGGATATGGACTACCTTCCTCCTTTTTCTTCACTGACTCAGCACTCATTCCCGAAGTATAATGTGCTCTTCTACACCCAGTGCTTTGCATTCAATCTTGTTGATACGATTAAAAGAAGCAAACAAGCAAGTTTCCAGAAAATGCAGAACACTCAGCTGGGAAAGGCCTGCTAGTCCTTTGCCTCTCTACAGCCTACAGAGCTCCCTGATGGGGCCAACAGTGCTCTAGCCGCCATGGGGCACTATCAGGAAACCGCTGACCAGGTATTCCCAGGACTTGGAACACAAACATACTGGCCACTGCCCTGTCCTTTAGTGGCTCTACTCTCCAAGCTGGTCCAAACTTCAAAGTTAGCCACCCACTCAACAGGCGCACAGGATCTGTGTCTTGTGGTCAGTCCTGTCCTGACCCCCGCCATCGACTGCATCCCCACCACATACAAGGCACTTCTACAACCCTCACTGCAGGTTGCATGACAAACAGATGAAGGGCAAAGGCTCAGAGGGCACTCAGCTCAGACAGCCACCGTCTCCAAAACCACCAATCCAAGGAGCTGACATGCAAGCTGGGCTCACAGCCCCCTGGGGACCGAACAGAAGCAAATACAATCTCAACTGGCCAGATGTACTCACCCTGACACCAAGCAAAGATGAGGCTGCAATCAAACGAGGAAACACAAGGAGAAGCAGCTCCTCATGAACAGGGCCAACAGACCCAGCAAAACAGTAACACCTGACAAAAACCCCCAACTCACCATCACTGAGAAGTTCAGATAACACATTGTTACTCAGAGACCATAACATACTGTTTTAAATGATGGATTCAAACACTTTTTAAAGTGTTCAAAACCCTAAGTAAAAAATATGATACCTTTGAAAAAGAACTAGGATATGGGAAATTAAGAAAATTTATGGAAATGAGTAACACAATCACAGAAACCAAAAACCAAGTGGCTGGTCTTTACAGTGGGTTTGACTTGGGTTGGGTAGAGGGCTGATTAGCCAAGTGGAAGGCAGCTCTGAGGAAAGTGTCCAGAATGCACTGTAGGGGGCAAGATGAAGGCATAATGCAAGAGAGTCACTGAAAAATCAGGATGATGGAACAAAAAGGAGAAATAAATGACAAACTGGGAGAGGAAGGGAGGGAAGTGGTAACAGGCAACCTTTGAAGAGCTAAAAGCTAATGTCACAGAACTGATCCCAGCATGAATCATCCCCAAGGGAAGCCCAGAGGGGCAGGCAGGAGGATAGCTCATTCTCTCATCTTCCCAGGTGTCCAAAGAAGCTTCAGGAAGGCTACAAGGCTACGTTCTCCAAGGTCTCACACATGCTGGTTGTACAGGTCACCCCAGGACATGGTCTTTCTCAGTACCAGGTACATTTTGTCCTTCCTCCACATTGGCAACAGCACAGTGATCATTTCATCTGATTCTCGGGTGCTACCGACCTTCTGTTTACAGGGCCTGGCCCTGCTGGCCTCTCTGAAGCCGTGATCCACCAGTTACTCATCTGCGTGACAGACAATCCCATGGACCCTACAAACTGGAAGGCAGGCAGAGAAAAAAAAAAATGTTTACAGACTCCAGTTTACTATCTTTTTAGTGCACTGTGGATTTCTCTCCCAGCAACTGAAGACAGCGAGCATGGGCGCTCCCCTCCTTGTACACCACTTGGCTGGCAGGCACCCCAGAGGCAACAAACTGGAGGGGTTGTATGTGCACAGGACAGCCCAAAGTGGGTCTGGCTAGGGCAAAATCCTCATGAACTCCCATTCCTCAGGATTTAGGGGTTCCTACTTTTAAGTTCCCAAGGCTTCTGAAAGGGAAACGCTGCAAAACGAAGGGTTGTTAACATACAGCTATTTAAAACTGCATATTTAAAACAAACATATATTAGATTACTGCAAGTAAGCTGTTCCAAACATATTTGGGGCCAACAGATGTGCACACACAAAAAGCTTGTAAAAGAATGTAAAAAGTTCATAAGCTTCAACTCAACCCAACAAAGTAAGTGCACACCTCCTGGGGGTAAAGGAACAGGTCCAGTGTTTGCGAAGGCAGCTTGTGCTTCATAAGACATCCCGGGTGCCCCCAGCCGGGCTCAGTGGCCAAGTGGGGATGAACGGTGACACACGCCTCACAGAATGACTGTGAAATTTAAACTAGATAATGTCGGAAAAACACAGGGCAATCACTAGAGGCTATGCTACTGCTTAGCGATTACAGCATTAATTTAATATTCACGAGTGATGAAAGCAGCAAGTGTTCATTCAAGGCTTTACTGATTAACGTCCAAAGAGCCACATAGATTTCAGAGATACAGGCAGTGAGGCCAAGGCTGCTGGGGTGTGGCAGGGGCAGGATCAGGCCTCAGAGGTAGGGGAGGCTTGGGCCAGATGTCCAATGTGGCACCTGTCTGCCTCCTTCCCCCAGGGTGCTAGCAGGGGAGGCCTGGGGGCCTTCGGGGAGGCCAAATCTTTCATACAATAGCTTGTCTAATCTAACCGAAGGGCTTTTATGAAAAAGTGTTTTGGAGTAAAACAAAAACTCTTCTTAGAAAAAGAACCCCAAAGTCACAAATGCTAAACAATGCCCAGCCCCCAAGAGAAACAGTAACCCATTTCTCTCTCTCAAAGCACAAGGAGCTCCCCAAAGAGTCTTAAGTAAAATCCCTCAGCATCTACACCACCATCCACCAGACAGCAATTTCCAGTAAATGGCTTACTCCTCCACACGTTCTTTCAAAGACCCCAAAACAATGAAAAGCGAGAGAGAGAACTAGAAAGAGAAATATATTCTTTCAACGAATCAATGGAATCAGGAACGGATGCAGCAAGCCAGTGTTCCCCTCCTGACCCCTGGGAGATACAGACCTTGAGATGGTTGCGTGCAAAGGATCACGTGGACATGGGAACACAGCCACTGAGTAGGCCATGGCCTGTGGATCTGGACTCACAAAGAGAGAGAGGCAGGCAGCAAATACGGACAGAAGCACAAATGCCTGCTTAGGAGCAACACCCAATTTATACATGAAGATCTGGGGAATGCAGCCCCTTGGCTGGGCAAAGGAAATACCTTTGGAGAGGAGTGTATGCCCCACCACAAACTTGACATGAAGTGCACTCCCACACCTTTCTTCAACAAAGAACTGACTAAAGTCACAAAGTAACCAACTCGGGAATCAGGCACAGACACAGGGTAGAGGAAGAGAAGAAGGCTTGCAGACCCAGAAGAAAGCCTCATAAAGAAACAGGTGAAGAGCTTTTTTTTAGTAACATACTCCCCACAGCCTCTGTAAATTTCCTATTACTGCTGAAACAAATCCCAACAAACCTGGTGGCTTAAAACAAGAGAAATGTATCATCCTACAGGAGAGCAGATGTCTGAAATAGGTCTCACTGGGCTAAAACCAAGGTATCGGGGGATGGGGTTCCTTCTGGAGGTTCCAGGGGAGAATGTGTCCCCGCCTTCTACAGTTTCCAGTAGCGGCTCCCGTTCCTTGACTGGTGGCCCCCTTCCAGGAACTGCATCCCCCCCACCTCTGCTTCCATCATTGGGTCTGCTCTGACTTTGTCCCTCCTGCCTCCCTTGGGGTTACATCAGGCCCACCTAGATAGTTCAGGCCAAGCTCCCCATCTCAAGATTCTTAACTTAATTACATCTGTAAAGTCTCCTTTTCCATATAAAATAACATTCCCAGGTTCTGGGGATTGGGACATGAACATCTGTGGGGGTCATGACCCCAACCACTGCAGCAAGCCCCTTTTTCTTTGCAGTCTGGAGGCCACACACATGCGTTGGCTTACGGCCTCCTGATGCCAACAGCATCAGCACCAGTCCTTCTTGTGCCAATGCCCCTCTCGTCTTCCCTCTTCCACGTTCACGGACCCTCTGATTACACTTGGACCCACTCAGGATAACCCAGGATAATCTCCCGACTTTGAGGTCAGCTGGGTAGCAACCTTCACTCCATATTCAACTTTACTTTTTTCACTTCCAATTCTCCCAACATATTAACAGGTTCTGGAGATCCAGATATTGATATCTTTGAGGGGCCTTTATCCTGCCTACCATACTCTCCTAAAAAGATTTTCAAAAATTGAAGAAAAGATTATAAACCCACAGAAGGAGAAGAGCTTGGGAAAGATATGGAGAAAAAGAAAATGAATGGGGTAGGGATGATGGCCACAATAGAAGCCATTAAAAAACAGAATAAACACAACCAACCAACCAAAGACACGAACAAATGAAACGGCAAAGGATGTGAAATATCAAGTTTATCAAAGAGATGACAGATATAAGACATAGAAAAAAACACTATGTAGGTAAAGTGACTTGTCTCTGTCAGATGATAGGGTATATTGTGTTCAGTTTAAAAGAAAGTAATACAGGAGATGAGCACACAGAAAGAGCCTGGAGAAGTTACTGAATCAAAAGAATCACATGAACATCCAGGCGGAAGACAGGCTGAGCTCAGATATCTTCACAATAATGCTCAACGCTAAAAGACAGAAATACTTCTATAAAGTTTTAAAGGAAAGAGTGTGACTCAAGAGTTTTACACTCATGCAAGAGAAATTCTGAAGCTCACAGAAATTCTCCACTGGGTGTCGTGAGCCATTCGGGAAGAGAGCTGGGGATCACGACCAACGAACTCTCCAATGAACTCCAACAACAGAAAGAGGCATTGAAAGAAAGGCCTTGAGAGTTCCTCTAGAATTACAGATACAGGACCAGTACTGTGTGATCCTGGAATCCATCTAAATGTAGCATGAAGACCATGTAACGGTGGAAACTGAGATTACCTGAGAGGGCACATAGTATTTGTCTAGACCATGTAAGGGATGGTAACATAAACAAGACAGGAGGAACGGGAGGGCGGGGGAAAGAAGGGCGGGCATGTACTTCAGTCATCTATCAAAGCAGAACTGAGCTGATACCACTCAAGGCAGCTGGCAAACATTTCCTAGTTTCCCCCTACCTTTACAGGGATTGAATGGAGGCTTTAGCTTCTTCCCAATCAATTCTTCTTCCTGAGCACCTGCCTAACCCACATGGCAGGGAGTGGGCAGAGGGACACTACTTCCTGCTCGTGGGCCGGCCCTGCTGTAGGGACTGCCAGCTGGGAAAGGCTGACTGCTATGAGCTCTGCGACCATGGGTACCACAGGCTGGCCCACCCAGCCTGGGGAAGGCACATGCTGGGAATCCAAGATAGACAACATTGGGCTTAAAGTCCGCAAATCCTTCGTTATTAAATTAAATTTAAATGGGTATGTTTTATTTTAAATAGCACATATGATAAACTAAAAATGTAATAATCTCCAACATGATGAAGTGAGAAAAAAGGAAACTAGAGAACAATGGACACTGTATGCTCCTATGTGTTTAAACATGAAAAAAAAAAATAAGATACATACTTGGGCATCCACAGAGTAATTCTAGAAAGATACACAGGAACAATTAACAGCGGTGCCTCTTGAGAGAGGGACTGGACCTGGCCTAAGAAAATGACTGACATTTTACCACATACACTTGTTTTGCTTGAATTCTGTTAGCCTGTGCAAATACTGGCCTTCTCATTTTAAAAGAAAATTGAATAAGCCAAGAAGAAAGGGTTAAAAACTGGTATGCCTCTATTTCTAGGGAGTAATACTTGCCCTCCCACCTTTCTGTAGGGCCAGGGACAGAATGTGGCAAGTTCTGTATTAGTTTTGCCTTTCTAGATTTCAGTATTTCTTATGGAATGTGTTCTACAAAAAGTTTCCCCAAAACCAATGGTTTATGCTCAAAACACCAAGAGCAAAGTGCAGTCAAACAGATTCTCCTACCTCTCAACTCCCCCTCCCCCCATGTGCCAAACTCATCAACAGTCTATTAGAAAAAAACTGTCAAAGATGCACGCTGGACAAAGGTTTGAAGGATCCTCTGGTTTGCTCCCTAAAAAGCAAAACGTGCAGTGAATTCTGATGAACATTCAAAGCGTCCAGACTGCCCTCTCCTGCTCCAGGCTGTTCTGTGTCCTGGAACATCCCACAAACTCAGGAAGATGGTGCTTGTGGGACTCGCTCTGGAGCTCCCAGCGGTTCCCCTCTGTTTCCAGGTCAGTGTCTCTCTGATCTCAACACAAACACCTGTCCACCAGCCTCTGTGGTCCTCACAACAACCCTGCGAGGTTCCTGGGCTCCCCCTCATTCCAGATGTGGAAACGGAGGCTCAGAACAGTGAGACCCCTCTCCAAGGTCCCCCAGGTCCCCAGCGATGCGGCAGGTCTCTTCCCAACCCTCCTGGAAAGGAATGAATGCCCAGTTGGTTAGGGTTCCGTCCAGAGGGGAGAGGAGCTCAGAGAGAAGCTGCAGAGAGCTGACAGGTGTCCCTGGATCTGCTGTCACCCGTGGGGACGTGGAGGCTGGGAGATGACCTGACCCAGCAAGGGACTCACAGCAGGAGGCAGCACCATGGAAACGGCACCCAGTGTGTCTGGCCCCAAAGCACAGCCTCTCTCACACCCCTTCCCCCAGGGGGCCCAGGGATGGCAGTGTCCCTGACCTGGGCACTCAGGGGCAAGCACTTGGGTGCCCACAACCTCTGTGGACTCTCTCGAAAGCACAGCATATTGGGGATGCAAGACCCCACAGGAATGGCTAGACAGAGCAAGTGCAAGGCCACTGGGTGATCAGAGCAGGGGCCTGACCTGGACCCACTCCACTCAGTGCGCTGAGCGTGGGGGTCCACCCAGCAGACACTCACAGGCTAACCTGGGCCAAGTGCCTAGAAACACTCAGGGATTTGGGGGAAAATGCAACCCCTGGGGAGGATGTGGCACGGCCCCAGGGAATGGGCACGCAGCCTCATGCCTGCTGGGTCCGGCAGAAAAGTCCCCCAGCCTGACCTTGGCCTGCATGCAGCCCGTGAGTCCAGCTCTAGCCTCCTGGGCCAGCAGTGAATATCTGGGGGCCATTCTCCTCTGTGAACTGCTGGGAGCCACCTAACAGCTTCAGGCAAAATTCTACAGGTCTCCAAATGACTTAGGCTCTTTCTGCATTTCCTCCAGGTTTTCATTCTTGCTTCTGAAAAGTAACAATAATAACGATGTTTAAACAAAACAAAACAAAAAAAAACCCTCAAAATAGTTTCTTTGATTTGCATAGTCTTAAACAATTTACAAAGTACTGCCTCATGTCTAGATGAAGAAACCCAACCTAGGCTTGTGAAGGGCTCTGCCTCCCTCAAGACTGTGCCTGGGCCGTGGAGGCCCCCACCCCGCCCGTCCACCAGGGAGGAAGCATGGCTCCTGTCTGGCTGTGCTCCGCTGATGTGATACCTCACGTGTGGCCTCCCCTTCAGCCTCGTAGCTGCCCAGAGATCATACAGTGCCCCAGTTTTCCTTCTGTCACCCATGCTCAGCCTGGGCTAGCACCCAGTACCCTCGGGGGAGGTCTGTTGCTGGGGCAACCAGATGTCCATGCCAGAGGTGCTTTCTCATGCCTTTGTCCACTGGTCCCCAAACGCCACCAGGAATCTGGGACAAAATGTCACTGCCTGTCTCTTGGGCAACATGAGGAACTGATGGGAAGAACATGAGGAACCCAGTCTTCCCTGCTGCAGGCTTGCGGGCTCTGTGAGTTTAGACAGGTCATTTCATCACACTGGGGAGTTGATGGCCAACCTGCCCTCCTGCTCGGAAAATGTCTCTGCTTCTCTTCCTCCCTACTAGGAAGAGTGTGACGGGAAGAATGCACACTCTGGGGTTGGGGGAGAGGGGTCTGGGTCTCCAGACTGCTCCAAACATAACCTCAAACACTAGTTTCCCTCTCTGGTGCCCTGGGCACCGCCTTACCACAGAGGGTTAATACTTGATTGCAAGTCTGTTCTCAGCAATGCCCACCCTCAGCTCCCTCCAGGGCCCCACACCTGGCCTCATGCAGAGTGTGGGATGGGGAGGGGAAGGACCACAGGTCTTCCATTCTCATAAAGGGCTGTTCTGCTGAGGCAGCAGTGTTCAATCGTGAATCCCCACTTTATCATCATGAGTGGTTTGGTTCCTTCTTTTTTTTTTATTCACAAATGTTTATATCAAGTTTATTCATAACAGACAAAATGGAAAAAAAGTAAAATACCCATTGATGCATGAATTAGAAACAAACTGAAGGATATTCACGCGATGAAATCCTGCCAGCTATTAAAATGAACCGACTACTGATACAAGTGACAATGTGGATGAATTTCAAAATGGTCTGGTTCCTTCTTGGGCAACTTTTGCAGGAGAGGGAACACGGAGAGGGGACATTGACAGAGAAGGATAACTAATTACTTAAAAGAAAAAAATTTCCTAGCAGTACTTTATCCAGAAAGCATTCTTTTCCCACTCAATACTGTGGGGACAGACCTGTCCATCATGGTGTCACGGTTCTGTTCTGTTACGGGAAGTTGGGTAGATCTTATCCTCTCACCGAACTGAAATAACAGGGAGGCAGGTGGTAAGGGATCTTGCTCAGGGGTGAGGTTTGAGGGCCACTGCAGCCCCCTGGGGACGCTCCAGAGCAGGAAGACAAGCCCAGGAGAGAGACGTGGCAGGGAGCAGGAAGACAGTGTTGGTCTGGGGGCCAGAGTGGGCAGCAAAGTCATCAGGGTGTGGAGAGAGGCCCAGTGGAAGCAACAGCCCTGGGGTCCCAGCCCCTGGCTGAGCCCTGTGGATGAAGAAGACTGCTTCTCTCTTCAAGGCCCCTCTGAAACCCCACATGGGGAAAGGGAAGGTGGGGAGGAGGGCTTTTAAAAATCTGGAGCATTGTCATTTGCCTTATCAAATAGATGGAGCTAATATTCCCTAAGATTCTATACAGTGTCTATGACACATATATGGAAAATGTGAAACGATACCTCCCCAGAGAACGGACACTCTGTGGCATGTCACATCATGGTGAATTGGTAAATAATTCAGGTTTTTTTTATTTTGCACGTGGCCAAACTGGGGACTCAAGTTTGAAAATGTGTCAAGTTTGACAGGAGCCACATTGTCAACTATATCACTTTCGAACTTATGGGAGCTAAACAATTCTAGAAAAAAGAATTAAATTTCTAAGTTTAATTCCCACGGGACTAATAAACACATTTCACAAACACGCGTGGAGAGCCTGTTCTGAACACGGGGCGTGGCACAGCCTTTTCCTTGGGACCTCATGGTCAGAAGGCAGGTTGCTGACCACACAACCCATTTCTAATTATAAATTCTTAAAATGCTCTGTATGCTCCTCGGCATGAGAAATGCATACAAACATCTTTAAGAGACGCCTCATGTTCCCTAGCTGTTTTCTCCTAGTAATGAGTGGGGCTTTCTTTCCCCTGATTAGTCAGCACTTGGAGAGAAGCAGGGAATTACTGGGCACAAAATCATGGACTTGAATGAGATATCAGAAGTCAGGCAGCTACCTGCCTTCACCTCACCTGTGAAACGAAGGACTAGAGAGATGCCCAAGGTAGGGGCCTGGGCCAGAGGCTGGGAGTCTCCCCCAGCAGGCCCAGCCTGGCCTTTATCCCACAGAGGCTCCTCTGTGACCATGGCCACGTTTCCCACCTGGCCCTCCAGTCACCCCACAGCCTAGTACAGGCAGACTTCCTCTCCTTGCACTTTGCTTCCTTGCACTTCACAGACACTGCATATTTTTTACAAACTGAAGGTTTATGGCAACCCTGCATTGTCAGATGAAGGTTAGCATTTTTTAGCCATAAAGTATTTTTAAATTAAGGTATACATATTTTTAGATATAATGCTATTGCACACAATGGATTATAGGATTGTGTAAACATAACTTTTATATGTACTAGGAAACCAAAAAAGTTCATGCGACTTGCTTTATTGTGGCGTCTGCAACCTCTACAGTAGCTCCTAATTTAAATGCAGCAACACAGTGTCTTCTAAGGAACCCCTAACACAAAGCGATGGAATTTCTTGCCTATATCACCCCTCCCGAGCCCCAGAAGCCTTACACACCCTATGTGATAACACATTTCTGAACACAGTGCCACAGACTGTTCGTGGGGTAAGTGAACTTGGGTGGAGGAAATCTTAGCAAATGCTGTCAGCCTTGGCCAGTGCGGACAGACGGCCCCGGGGAGATGGAGGCTGACCACACACACCAGGCCTGACAACCCAGAGTCTGCTAGCCCGGCCACTTCCAACCAGGGGGCCCTGAGGGCCCAGTGCACAGTCAGCACCTCAGACCAGACCAGACAGACTTTACAAACAGGATAATCAAGAGATGTGGATGTGAAGCACAACCTATCCCTGCAAGCCAAGAGATCCAGTGCGGCCTTTCAATCTGCCTACTGATAACTGCGCAGCCACCGTGTCAAGTGAAACAGTCAGCCACAGAGCTTTCCCTCGGCCTAGTAAGTGACGGGGCTTGCAAAAGAGTCACTTCCTCCCACGGGGGTCTGTGTCGTCCCTCAGGAGGCAGAGAGAGTTCTCTGCCCTGCACCACATTCAACACCAATGACAAGGGATGCCCCTTGGTCTCAGAGCCCAGAGCCCTGCTCCAAGATGTGCAGCATGCCCTGCTCGGGAGGGGAGAGCAGTGTGGACACCGGGCCGGCCAACACCTCCCCAAGAGTAAATGCCAAGATCACCCATGCTGGAGGGGGCTCAGGCCACATCACAGCCCCTCACTGACTTGGGACTGGCAGGACCCCACCTTTGGAATGCTCTTCTCTTTCCTCTCCTTCACTCCCCAGTTGTCCATGTAAAGGACTAATCTTCCGTCAGCTCCAAGAATAAGAAAGTATGTTCTGTAAAGATCCTCCAATGAGCCCTGGGGGGGCCCGCTATTCACATGCCCGGCAGCACCCAAGAGGTAGGAGATGCAGCCCAATTCTCGGGGGGTCTGCAGTCTACGCTGCCTTGGAAGAACTTCCTTTAGCCTGTTTTAACAGAACTGGCTGACAATTCCAGTTAAGCAACAAGAATCACTAAGCCAAAGAAGGCCCTCCATCCTTCATACCCATGCCTCCTTCTTCCTCTACAAAAAAAGTTAAAGCAAGTACACTGAAGCTAGGACTTGAGTTACAAGTGCAAACTGTAAAGCCATCAACTGACAAAACTGACAAGGGGGAGAAATGGGCCCGTGGTAAGTGAGGTAGGCACACCCTGTCTCCAGTGTCCTCTATTGGAACTACCGATCTCCTAAGAATTGAAGGACTCACTGCACACTCCCTCACCTGCTCCTCCCCCCAAACCGACATGAAGCCAGAGCAGAGATTCTCCTCTTGGGGGGTCACCTGGGACTGTGCCCAAGGTCACAAGGCTGGTCACCCCGTCCAAGTTGGCTGGCAACACGTCTATTTTTTCTTTTTTTTTTCCTGTCAGGGATGATTCTTTCAAGAGACAGCATGATATTATTTAAAAGACTGGCAAAACATACTCCAATGACTATATTTTAAAAAGAAAAAGTGTGTAACTAGAGATTATCATACTAAGTGAAGTAAGTCAGAGAGAGAAAGACAAATACCATATGATATCACTTATACATGGAATCTACGATATGACACAAATGAACCTCTCTATGAAAGAGAAGCAGAATCACGCACATAGAGAACAGACTGGTGGTTGCCAAGGGAGAGGGGTTAGGGGAAGGATGGAGTGGGAGGTTGGGGTTAGCAGATGCAAACTATTATATATAGAATGGATAAACAACAAGGTTCTGCTGTATAGTACAGGGAACTATATTCAATATCCTATGGTAAACCATAATGAAAAGAATATTAAAAAAGAATGTATATATATGTATAATTGAATCACTGTGCTGTACAGCAGTAATTAACACAACATTGTAAATCAACTATACTTCAATTTAAAAAATAAAAAGAACAGGGAACGATGCTGGATGTTGTTCTTGGATGTTGAACAATTTTTTTAAAGGCATGAAAAATCACACATGCAAATGTGTTCCCCCATATTTCAATAATACACATAGTATTCAAGCGTCAAATAATCATTACAGGAACTGAGGGGAAGTGGAATAGAACCATGGTCTTTGGACCCGCAAGATGAAAAGGTATTGACTCAGTCTTGGGGGTGGGGTGGCCTTCGGGACAGGAGGCATATCACATTCCAGGACATAATCCATCTTGTGGTCTCTTCCACAGTCCAGACACGCCAGACCAAGCCCCAAGCTTCCTATATGACATCCAGCAGACAATTTTAAGTGTGTGCCATGTTTTTTCACCCATGTCATAGACAATTTCTAAAATGGAACTACAGAGATGATCTGGGAAAATCACTGGTGTGTCAGCCCCAGGGGCCGCAGAGCTGGGGTCCTCACAGTGGTAGCAAGGCTCCCGCTGGCAGGGGCAGCACCAGGACATCCACTCTGAAACTTATCTCAGTAACTGAGAAACTGAATCTCACAGAGGCATGGGTGGGTGGTCTGTTCACATCCACTCCTAGCATCATGTGAAACTCTGCTGATCTAATAAAACAATAGAATGAAACACTGAGCAGAAAAGAAAGTATATTTCAGAGGTCTCCTTTTATGTTTCCTAAAAGTTAATACTGCATCTTATGCATGCATATTCACTAAGACATCAAATATCCATTACATTTATAAGGAAAACTAAGCTCAAACAGAAAATATTTCCTTGCAAAGAGAAATGTAAGATCCTTCAAACCCAGAAAATGAGTTTACTTTAGACTTATCTGCTTAAAGCAAGAAAGATGTATTTAGAACTTCATTAGCATGAATATACATTTGACTTCTCAGAACGTGAGATGGTGGATAGTAGAAATCTAATAGCAAGCACTAGGGGTTTGTGGGATCCTGCAGTTTTACTAGATAAGGCCTTGGAGACATGGGAGGTTAACTTTCTCCTTTTCTCACGAGTGGCCTACAGCATGACAGGGCCATGCCTCATCCAGGGTGGCCGGCTATGGCCGAAGCAGTAGGAAATGCAGGGTCTACTCCTTCCTAATCCCAGTCTTTACCGCAGCTCCCCCCACCAAGAAAAACCGTGTATAAACCAGCCAGCTAAACACACCTCTACAACATGGGCAGCTAACATGGCAGCACCAGCCTCTCTCATGTTTAGAATTTTAAAGACTTGTTTTCAACCCATGTACCCACTCTGTTAGTATGAATGATAAGGAACTCCATCCCCAAAGAGTGGAGAAGACAGCTCCTTCCTGGCCTGCTCTGTCACATCTGTGTTAAAGTCATCTTTTTCTTGGTCTGACACACGGACTCTTGGCGACTGCAGCAGTCTACCAAGGGCAAATGAAACTTTGCTCCTAAGTTTCAGTATTTTCAAATCAGATATACCATAAAAAAGGAACCAGCATGTTTTGCTTCTTTTTAAATGCCTGTGGATCTCAGGATTCCCTCTGAGTAGGATATTCTGTGGTTGTCCTCAGGGATGGACAGCTTCCAAAAGGATCAGGTGCCACCTGTCTTTTAATTGAGTGGCACTTCCCCTGTAGCCATTTAAAGTGCTCTAAGAGAGGCACAAAGCTGGAAAACAATTTCCAATTTCCCCTTTGAAATCAATAGTTCAATTTACATGCATTTCCAACAGAATAAGAAGTATAAAGAAATACCCAGTCATAGCAGAAGACCTATTCCCTTCAAGGTGTGATCTCTCCCTTCAGCATCTTGGCTCCATGAGGAACCCGGGGAAGACACCATAACTAGACACCTTGATGGTCATCCAAGCCCTGGGACATACCCCCCCCCCCAGCTTGGCAAGACGACCCTCCCTGCAGGCGCTCGTCTCTCTAGACTCACTAGGAACTTTCTGATGAATAATGTGGCACACACTTAAAATCAGATTAAGCACATTTAAGTGAATAGTACAGTTGCCTCTTTTCTCGTGTTTTCGTTTTCTTCAGGTAAAGACACATACAAGGACTAAACATTTGCTTTTCTCCAACAGAGAAACCCTGAGGCCAATAATCCTGGCAAGGCAGGAAAATAAACCCCCTGGAAGAAGCCACTGACACAGAGTCCCGAGGTTTAAGTCAACAGTTTTCAAACCCAAAAGAAAACATTATTGAGGGATGGGGGGCGGGGAGTGGCATTTCCACTGGCTGTCCTGGCTGGCACCATCATGCCCTCACCAGGACCAAGATGTAGGCAGGCAGTTCCATGAGGCCAAGCTGCTCCTCCCCAAGCCAACACTCTCCCTTCTGCCCTCTAAGGAGGCACTGAATCTTTCGACTAGGACTGACCATCACTCTCCAAAGACATGGAGCCATTAAGCAATCTCCTTGCCTCGTGGAGGGAGGCCCATTCTGGAAGCCACAACCTCTGGCTATTCAAAAGCATGTCCTTCCTTCAGTGACCATCCCTTGGGCGACAGGCACATGGAGACATGGGACATCTCCCTCCCCCCTCCAAGTTTGGGGATCCTTCATCCTTTCCCAAGGTGGCTCAGGTAGAAGCCTGCTAAGATGCGTTTAGTACGCCCCCTGCTGGCCCCTCGGGAGCTAACTCAGCCTTTATTTCTAGGCCTAAGACAGGAATCAAATGACCTTAACATCCAAATGGAACAAAAAGAAAAGCCAAGGCAATTTTGGCTTCTTAGAATAGGAAGATGTGATACTCTAAGCATCAAAAAGGGGAGGAAGAGGCTTTAAAGTTAGGGGTTTTGAAACATTGTAGGAAATCACTGGCTAATATCTCAAGATTTAGTGAAAACACTTGCATTTGTATTTTCACAATTACTACAGTGAGTTAAATCAAAAACATTACAACAAATACTTTCACAGGTCTACAGGTGAAAAAAAAGGATACATAGCCAGAGAGGTTTCACAGACTCAGTTTCTAAAGAGTTCATAGCTGAGAGCCTTAAAACCAATTTTCGTATGACTGAGGCTACTTCAATTACAGGGAAAAAAAAAAAAAAAACAACTCAGCAATGACTTAAGAGGTCAAGTTCTAAAACAACTGTATGCAGCAGGGACAAAGTCACCGAAAAGACGTACATTTGGAGACAATTCTGCCTCAAGGCTTCCTGTCTCATGCAGCCTTGCCACTGTGAATAAATCTGGCACTGTCAAGAGGTGACAGGCCACACACACACGTTCTGCTTCAGAGGGACATGCCCCTCCCCTTCTCCACAAGGGGAGAACAGACAGTTCAGCTTTTCAGTGACTTTAGTGCTGGCCTCCACCAGGGCTGAGGGTCTTCACACAGGACCTAGGCTGAAACCCACCCAAAGCAAAACTCCATAATGCAATGGTTTCCATCCACTGCCACCTTGAATGCTAAGGCCTAAGGCAAAGCCCTGCTTCCCCGTTTTCTTCCCACCAATCCAGGGTTTTTGAAAGCTTACCTCCCTGACCAGACTCGAATTTCTGCATGGCCTGTGGTATTAAATTCCTTACATATCCAATGTGATCACACTAATAATTTAAGGCACGCTTCTTTGAACCAATTAGGAACAGTCATAAATTATTAAATACACAAATGTCAATATTTTTGTTCCTCATTGAATATCTTTTCGATATGATAGGCTTAAGTAGATGTGAAGACTGTCTTGGGAACTTGCTTCTGTTCCCATCACAGTCGGCACTAATAGAGCACTCACGCACATAATAATGCTGGCACGCTGCTCGCATTTAGGGGGAGAAATTTCCCCAGAACTTTGTGTGCGGTGCAGGTAGGTCCCAGCCTCTGCACTCTCTCAACCTCTTCAGGTGTTAAACTGGCCTTGGAGGCTGGTGGGCCGCACAGCTGCTACAGTAAGAAAAGGAAAGGCAGGGAGAGCCCCAGAGAAGCTGTTACCCCTTTCTCTAGGGCAGGATGCTCCCAGGCCCATCCTAGTGGGGGTGGGGGGTGGGGGCAGGAGGTGATGGAGAGGAAGAAGACCCGCAGATTTTCCTGAAGAAATCAAGGCCCATGAAGATCTAGGCCACACTGTCTACCTCTTCCTTAACACGTCATCTGCTACCTCAAATACAGTACCTTTTAAAATTTTCCACCTCATGGGTCACTTTCAGCTATAAAGATAAAACCAGGCAACAACCACGCAAGTGTCATGCATGACTTTCCCCTGGATCCTTGTTATGTGAATGAAGGGATTCCTGGATCTGCGGGGATCTCACAAGTTTCCCTTCAGCCACTCTCGAATCTATTCATTCTCAAGTCAAGAAATAAAAATAAAAACCGTTTTCACCTGTGCGAGGCTGGCGAGTTCATAGAGTAGAGGCAAATCTATTTTGTGGCAAAGATTCTCAAAGGGCTGCAATAGCTGCACGGGAGGAGGGTGCACTTGGGGGGTTGTGTCCAATGAAGGAAAGTTTTTGTTAATGATGACATCACTGACATCTCCCGAATTTAAAGGAGCACTTAAAGCACAGCAGATGCGAGTTCCCCCCCTCCGGTGAAAAGATACCACGGAAGGCCTCCGGGTTCACAGCCCAATTGCAGTAACGGTTCGCCCGCTGTCCAGCCAGACCCAGTGGAACGAGGGAGAGGCGCACCGGGCCGCGGTGGCCCACGCAGCCACAGCCCGGGAACCCGGCCGCCGGCCTCACGCGCTGCCGCCGGGCCGTGCCCGGGAGTCCGCCGGGACCCCGGGACCCCGGCCCGCCCACACGGACAGAGGGACCGGGGTCCCCGCGCCCGTCATCACGTTCCAGTGCAGACGGCACCGGGGCCCGGAGGAGACGCCGTCCGCGACCCAGCGGGAGCGCCGCGCCCTGCCCCGGAGACGCGCGCCGCGCCGGGCCGGAGCCGGTGGCCGCGGCGCCCGCGGGGTCCAGAGCCGAGCCCGCAATGCAGACGCGCCGGCGAGCCCCGCGCCCCCCGCGCCCCCGCGCCCTGGCCCCGGGGCCGCCCGGCCTCTGCCCCCGCCCGCTCCGCCGCGGGGGCACCGGGCGCCGCGCCGGGACGGACGGTGCACCTGCCGGACCCGCGGCCCCGGCCCCGCCGCCGCCGGCAGCACCGCGGCCAGCGCCGTCTCACCTGCCGAGCCGCGCCGCCGCGCTCCGCCAGCCTGCAGCGCCGCAGTCGCCGCTACCCGGCTTCCATTTTCTCTCGCTTTAAGGGAAATCGGATCAGCTGTTTCTCGCGCTCCGGCTCCGCGGCCCCCTCCCCAGCTGCCGCGAGCGGTCCGGGGGCCTCTCCTCCCCCGCCTCCTCCCGCGCTCCGCTCCGCCCCTCGCGCTCCTCCGCTCCGCCCGCGGCCGCGCGCAGGGCCCGCCTCCCCGCTCCGCCCGCGGTCGCGCGCGCCCCCTGACGTCACCGGCCGCAGCCGCGCCCCGCCCCCGCCCCCGCCCCGCGTGGAGGTGCGCGTGCGCCCCACCCCCGCCCCGGCCCCGCCCCGGCCCCGCCCCGCCGGCCGGCTCCGAGCGCGCGTGCTCAAAGCCACTGCCGGCGCCGCGACTCGGGCGCAGCGACTCGGACTCCGCGGAGAGCGCGGGGCACCGCTCGCCCGCGTCCCCGGGCCCGCGGGCACTCTTCCAGGTGCCCCTTGGCACCTGACTCCGGGACTGCAGGGTACGCTGCTTAAATACGCTGCCTTTGCCCGTCTGCCTGCCTCGCTCTGTCTGCGCCCATCCGCATCCTTTCTTGCTTTCTGCGCACGCTTTCTTCCTCAGCATCCCAAACTTTCTCCGACCCGTCCTGTCTCGGCCCATTCCCGAGCCCTGCTTCGGGGCCAGTGCATCACAGCTCATCTGCAGTTGCTCCCCTTGCCTCTTAAACCGGTTCTCTGACTTTTCCCCGTTTCTTGCCTTCCTCTTAAAAGTATTTTCACATCACGACTTGGGACAGCGGCTCCTGTCTCTGATACCAAGGCCCGCCCACTGCTTTCTGCCCACCCTCACATCGCCCTCTCGGTGTAACCACGCCCCCCTCTGCCAAATAATACGTTATATTACAGATTACTAATACCATCTTCATGCATTTCTTGACAATCGCTGCTTCACTCTTAGTTTTTAGGACTTCTTGCTTGGTTTTTAACATTATATATGTATATACGCACACGTAAATTACTAAATGTATATTAATTTTAGTAATTTACTTCTTAAATTAATATACAGTAAAATTGACTATTTTGGGGGGGTATACAGCCTTGTGAGTTTTCGAACACTTGGTTGGATGCGTGTAGCCACCAGCACAGTTAGGATACATCACCCCAAGAACTCCCTCGTGTTGCCCTTTTATAGCCACACCCTCCCCAAACCCTAATATATGTTCTGACATGTGGCAACCACTGATATATTCTCCATGGTTGTAGTGTTGTCTTTTTGAGAATGTTTACACATAAAATTATGCAATATGCAGCATGTTGAAACTGACTTTATTCATTCACCATTATGCCTTTGAGATTCAACCATGTTTATCGATCGATTTTATTATTGGGTACTATCTCATTATTTGCACCCCATTTTCTTTATTCATCCATTGAAGGTTTTGGGGGCGATTGTGAATAGGTGTTTTACAAATAGTTGCATGCAGAGCTTTATATGGACAAGTTTTCGAGTTAGTTGGGTAAATACCTTGGAGTACCTATGCTAGGTCTTTTGGTAAACTTGTTTATCGTTATAGGAACCCTAAAAAGAGTTTTCCAGAAAGTTTACACCATTTTCATAGCCACCAGCAATCTATGAGAGTCCCACTTTCCTGCATCCTTGTCAGCACTTGATATTTGCTGTATATTAGGCATTCTCATAGGTGTGGAGAGATTTAATTATTGCTTTAATTTTCAATTCCCTAATGGAAAATAATGTGGGGTATCATTTCACTTGCTTATTTTCTACCTGTTTATCTTCTTTGGTGACATGTTTGTTCACATCTTATGCCCATTTTTAAATTTTTTTTTCTTACTGTTGAGTTTTCAGAGTTCTTTGTATATTTTGGATAGAAGTACTTTATATATGTTTTGCAAGTATTTACTGTCCGTGTGAGGCTTGTCTTTTCGTTCTCTTGTCAGTGTCTTTGTAGAGCAGAAGTTTCTTAACTTTAATAAAGTCTAACTTGGCATCTTTTTTTCTTTTAGAGATTGTGCATTTGATATTGTATCTAAATACATCACCAAACCTAAGGTCACATGGATTTAAGTCTATGTTTTCTTCTTGAAGTTTTATAGTTTTACGTTTTACATTTAGGTCCTTGATCCATTTTTATTTAATTTTGGTGTAAGTTCTGTGTGTGTCAATTTTTTTGTGTGTGTATGTGAGTGTTCAGTTTTTCCAGCATCATTTGTTGAAAAAAAAATAATTTCCCTGTTGAATTGCCTTTGCTCTTCTGTCAAAGATCAGTTGACTATATTTGTGTTGGTCTGTTCTGTTGCACTGATCCCTGTATCTATTCTTTCACCAATAACATCACACTGTGTTGATTACCATAGCTTTGCAGTAAGTCTTGAAGTTGGGCAGTAACATTCTGCTGATTTTTTTTTTTTAGTATTATGTTTGCTATTCTGGTTCTTCTGCCTTTTCATATAAACTTTAGAATCAATTTGTAGGTAGCTACAAAATAGCTTGTCCAGATTTTGATTGGGATTCCATTGAATCTGTAGAGCAAGTTTGGAAGGATTGACATATTAACAATATTGAGTTGTCCAATCCATGAATATGAAAAAACTATTCAGATCATCTTTGAATTTTTCAGCAATGCTTTATAGTTTTCTGTATGAAAGTTCCATATATAATTTTGTTAGAGTTACTTTTAAGTGTTTTATTTTATGGAGCTATTGTAAATGATTTTTTAAATTTCCAATTTCAATAGTTCATTGCTGGAATATAGGAAAACAGTTGGCTTTTGTATATTAACCTTATGTCTTGCAACCTTGTTGTACTTGCTTCAGGAATATTTTTGAGCATCCTTTGGAATTTTCTACTAAAATATTGTCACCTACTATTAGAGGCAGTTTTATTTCTTCCCTTCCAATCTGTATACGTTTTCTTATCTTACTGAACTAGCTAGGACTTCCAGTATAATGTGGCCTAGGAGTGATAAAAGAAGATATGCTTGCCTTGTTCCTGATTTTAGGAGGAAGCATCCAGTTTCTTACCATTAAGTATGTTGTTAGCTGTAGGATTTGGTGCATATTCTTTATTAAATTGAGAAAGTTCCTCTCTATTCCTAGTTTACTGAGAGATTTTTTAAAACAAATGGGTGTGAATTTTGCAGATGCTTTTTCTGCATCTAATGATACGATTGTGTGATTTTCGTTCTTTGGCCTGTTGATGTGATGGATTACTTGTTTGACTTTAGAATGTTGAGCATTCTTGCATACTTGGGATAAATCCCACTTGGTCGTGGTTTATATTTGCTTTTATACATTGTTGGATTCAGTCTTCTTGTTTTGATATTGAGGTTAATTCTGGCTTCATAGAATGAGTCTTTTTATTGATATAGGCCTGTTTACCTATTTACCTGTTTGTTACCTATTTGTTCTTGCATACATTTTAATAGTTGTGTCTTTCAAAGAATTGATCCATTTCTTCTAAATATTCAAGTTTGTGGGTATAGAGTTATTTACTGTAATTTTTTTTCGTGTCTGTGGAGTCAGGAGGAATGAACCTTCTTTCATTTCTGATATTGATAAATTGTGTCCAGTATCTTTTTTTCTTAGTTAGCTTGGGACAGTTTTATAAATTTAAGTGATCTTTTCAAGGAATCAGCTTTAGCTTTTGTTACTTTTCTCTATTGTTTTTCTGTTTTTAATTTCATTTATTTCTTCTCTAATTATTATTATTTCTTTTTTTTTCCTGGCTTGCTTCAGGCTTAAATTGCTCTTCTCTCTCTAGTATACCAAAGTGTACTAGAGCTTGTTGATTTTTTTCTTTCTTCTTTTCCATTTAATGCCATAAATTTCACTCTAAGCACTGATTTTGCTGCATACAACAAATTCTAAGTTGTATTTCCATTTTTGTTTAATTCAATATATTTAATTACTCTTGAGAGTTCCTCTTTGACCCAAATATATATTTTAAAATATTTATATATTTTATTATTTATTTATTTACACTGGGTCTTAGTTGTGGCAGGTGGGATCCTTAGTTGTGGCTCACTGGCTCGTTAGTTGTGACATATGAACTCTTAGTTGTGGCATGCATATGGGACCTAGTTCCCTGACCAGGGATCGAATCTGGGCCACCTGCATTGGGAGCACGGAGTCTCAACTACTGCACCACCAGGGAAGTCCCCCGAATATTTTCAGACATGTATTGTTTAGTTTCCAAATAATTGGAGATTTTCAGCTACCTTTCTGTTTTTGTTCTAGGTTAATTCAATTGTGGTCTAAGAACATACCATGTATGATTTCTACTTTTCTATAATTTGATAAGGTATGTTTTATGGCCCAGAATGTGGTCTTTGTTGATGAATATTCCATGTGAGCTTGGGAAAAATGCATATTATGCTGTCCCTGGATAGACTATTTGTAAATGTCAGTTAGATAAAGGTGATTGATTGTGCTGTTCAGGCCAGCTGTGTCCTTATTGATTTTCTGCCTATTTGAGCTATCAGTTTTGGAAAGAGGACATTTGAAGTCTCTAATTGTAATAGTAGGTTGGTCCATTTCCTTTTTCAGGTTTATCAGTTTTTGCCTTACATATTTTGTTGCTCTGTTGTTAGGTGCAAACACATGTAGGATTCTTTTATCTTGGAGAATTGGCCTCTTTGTGATTACGTAGCTTCCTAATAATGTCCCTTTATTCCTAACAATGTCCCTTGTCCTCAAGTCTGTTTTATCTGAAATTAATTTAGCTACTCCAGTTTTCTTTTGATTAGGGCTACCGTGGTATATCTTTCTCCACACCTTTACTTTTAACCAAACGGACGTGGTTTAATGTGAGCTTCCTGTAGACACAATCTACGCGTCGTTGGATCTTGTTTGGTCATCCATTTTGGCAAAATCTGTCTTTTAATTGATGTCTTAAACCATTCATATTTAACATGATTATTGATATATATGGATTAATATCAACCATGTTTGTAATGATTTTCTACTGGTTGCCTATGGCTTATTTTTCTTCCCTCTCTGGTTTTAATGGAGCATTTTATATGATTCTACTTTGTTCTCTTAGAGTATCAATTATACCTCTTTTAAGAATTTTTAGTTGTTCTAGAATTTACAGTGTACACTTTCACTAATTTACGTACACCTTTCAATAACAGTATTCAGCTTCACGTGTAGTATAGACATCTTATAACCATGTGTTCCCAATCCCCTCTCTCATTTTTTGTGCTGTTGCTGTCATTCACTCACTTATACATATGTACAATTTCCTAATACTTTCTCACTAGTATTGCTTTAAACAAACAGATATATTTTAGATCAATTAAAAATAAGAAAAATGAAAGATTTTATTATACTTTCATTAATTCCTTCTCTAATACTCTTCCCTTCTTTTTGTAGGTCCAAGTTTCTGACCTATATCATCTTCCTTCTGTCTGAAAAAAAACCTGTTAATGTTTCCTGAAGGATAGGTCTGATGGTGAATTGCCTCAGCTTTTGTTTGCCTGAGAAAGTCTCTAATTTCTTCTTCCCTTTTTTATTGAAGTATAGTTGACTTACAATATTATATTAGGTTCAGGTATAAAACATAGAAATTCAATATTTTTATAGATTACATAACACACAAGGACTTCCTAGGTGGTGCAGTGGTTAAGAATCTGCTTGCCAATGCAGGGGATATGGGTTCGATACCTGGTCCAGGAAAATCCCACATGCCACGGAGCAACTAAGCCCATATGCCACAACTATTTAACCCCGTGTGCTGCAACTACTAAAGCCCATGTGCCTAGAGCCTGTGCTCTGCAACAAGAGAGAAGCCACTGCAATGAGGAGCCTGCGCACTGGAATGAAGAGTAGCCCCCACTCGCTGCAACTAGAGAAAGCCCATGTGCAGCAATGAAGACCTAATGCAGCAAATAAATAAATAAATAAATAAATACATTTAAAACTACAATTGGATCTCTTTTAAAAAAGATTACATAACATACAAAGTTATTACAAAATGTTGACTATAGTCCCTGTGCTGTACATTACATCCTTATAATTTATTTTACAACTGGTAGTTTGTACCTCTTAATTCCCTTCATCTATTTTGCCCCCTCCACATTTATCTCTTTTCTGGTAACCACTAATTCATTCTCTGCATCTGTGAGTTTGTTTCTGTTTTGTTATATTTGCTCATTTATTTTGTTTTTTAGATTCCATATGTAAGTGAAAATATACAGTATTTGTCTTTCTCTGTCTGACTTATTTCACTAAGTATAATGCCTTCCAGGTCCATCCATGTTATTGTAAATGGCAAGATTTCATTCTCTTTATGGCTAATATTCCATTGTGCATACACACACACACACACACACACACACACACATATATGTCACATCTCCTTTACCCATTCATCTGTTGATGGACACTAGGTTGCTTCCATATCTTGGTTATTGTAAATAATGCTGCTATGAACTTTGGGGTGCATGTATCTTTTTGAATTAGTGTTTTTGTTTTCTTCAGACACCCAGTAGTGCGATTGCTGGATAGTGTGATAGTTCTATTCTTAATTTTTAAGGAACCTCCATGCTGTTCTCCATAGTGGTTGCACAAATTTACATTCCCACCAACAGTATAACTGGGATTCCCTTTTCTCCACATCCTTGTTAATACTTGTTATGTCCTGTCTTTTTGATGATAGCCATTCTGACAGGTGTGAGGTGATGTCCTTCACTTTTGAAGGATAATTTTGCTAGGTACAGAATTCTAGATTGGTTGTTTTTGTCTTTCAATCCAAAAACATTTCACTCCACTCTCTTCTTGCTTGCATGATTTATGAGAAGTCTGCTGTAATTCTTATCGTTTTTCCTCTATGGGTAACCTCTATCCCTCAAGCCCCCTGGTCTGGCTTATTTCAAGATTTTCTCTTTTTTGATATTTTGAAATTTGCAATGACATGTCTAGGTATAGTTTTTGTGTTGTGTTTTTTTGTTTTATCCTGTTTGTTGTTCTTTGGGCTACCTGGATCTATGGTTTGGCGTCTGTCATTAATTTTGTAAAGTTGTCAGGTGTCATTACTTCAGCTATTTATTTTGTCCTTTCTTCTCTTTTTCTACTTCTGGTATTCCAGTTACACATATGTTATGATTTTACAGTTATCTAACCGTTCTTAGATATTCTGTACTTATTTTTTTAAATTTATTTTTCTGTTTGCTTTTAGTTTAGAAAGTTTCTATTGATTTATACTCAAGCTTACTGGTTTTTTCTCAGCCTTGTCAAGTCTACTGAGGAACCCATCAAAGATATTCTTCATTTCTGTTATAGTGGATTTTTTATTTCTGGCATGTTATTTTGTTTTTTCTTAGAATGTCCACCTCACTGCTTACAGTATCCACGTGTTCTTACAGATTATTTTTTATTAGAGCCTGTATCAGTCAGAGTTCTTAAAAGAAATATATATTATGTCTGGAGGGGTGGGGGGAGCGAGAGAGAGAGAGATTTCAACAAATTGGCTAATGCAATTGTGGGGGCTGGCAAGTATGAAATACATGGTGTAGTAGTGTGGACTGGTAGGCTGAAACACTTGGTTAGGAGCTGATGCTGCAGTCTTGAGACACAATTTCTTCTTTCTAAGGGAAACCTCAGTTTTGCTCTTAAGGCTTTTTTATTGATTGGAAGAGGCCCATCCACATTATCAAGGAAAATGTCCTTGACTTAAAGTCAACTGATTATAAATGTTAGCTACATCTACAAAATACTTTCACAGCAACACATATATTAGTGTTTAATTGAATAACTGACTACTATAGCCTAGCCAACTTGACCTATAAAACTAACCATACAGAGCTCTTAAAATATTAATCATAATTACTTAAAATTATCTGATACTTCCAAAATCTCTGCTATATTTGAGTCTGGTTCTACTGCTTGATTTATCCCTTCAGACTGTGTTTTTGTCCCCTTTTATCGTGCCTTGTAAATTTTTGCTGAAATCCAGACACATTGTATTGGGTAATGGGAACTGGGGTAAACAGCCCTCTAGAGTGAGGACTGATGTTAATATGGCTAGGATTGAGGCATTGCTTTATGTTTGTTGTAGGCATCAGAGGCTTCAAATTCCTCTATTAGCTTCTTTTTGTCTCCTCTCTTAACTTTGGACCCCCCTAAGTATCCCTCCTCAGAGAGAGTCTGTGTTGTTCAGCTCTTTTATCTATAATCCACTGTTGGTATCCTGAAATCCTGTCAGTGTGGTGGTAAGGTGTGGGTGAGGGTCAGTGTTCTACAATCATATGGATTCTTTTAGTAGACCTACGTCTCTGCCCTGTGACCGTGACAATCATTTCTTCTTGTATAGGTTCCACTTCCCCTCTCCCCCTCCCCCGGTAAGTAAGACAATTAGGCTGGAGGGGGCTGCATGGTTCTGGGATAAGGTTGTGATAAAATATTTTCCCCCTGAAAAGCTGATCTCTTTTAAGGAGAAGGCTCTGCTTTACAAAGATTTCTCTTTCTTTCCAAAAGTG
The DNA here is from genome assembly GCF_030028045.1 of Hippopotamus amphibius kiboko. Taxonomy (NCBI): domain Eukaryota; kingdom Metazoa; phylum Chordata; class Mammalia; order Artiodactyla; family Hippopotamidae; genus Hippopotamus; species Hippopotamus amphibius. The sequence continues at coordinate 218,719,193 of NC_080187.1, forward strand.
AATCTTCCTTGGATCTTTACTGTGAGAAGCTAGCAAGGTTTCTGGAGGTAATGACCATGATGTGTGGTTGTCCACCTAAGATTCAGCCCCCAGGAGTTTCTTGCTTTCTAGCTAGTCCCTACTCAGCCTCTAGCAATTTGTCAAAATTACCATCTAAGTGTTCCTACCGATGTATGGCTCCAGCAGCTTCTCCAGATGAACACCGCTCAGGTGTGACTCTCCAGCTTCACCTGTGTTCCTATTTCCGGGTGACAGCTTGTCCTGCAACATCAGTTCTCTGATGGGTCCAAGAAAAGTCATTGCTTTTCCACTTGTCCAGTTCTTCTTGTTGTAGAGACAATACTTGCCATCTTTTTGCATGTCAGAGCCCAAACCAGAAGTCTCCCACTCATTGTGGTTGTAACATGCATTTCACTAATGGTTAATGATATTGAACCACTTTTCATGGTTCACTTGACATCCTTACATTCTTTTTGGTGAATTTTTGGTTCAAGTCTTAAACTCATTTTTATGAGATTACTTATTTTCTTACTGTTGAGTTTTGGGGGTGCTTTACAGATTCTGGATGCAAGTGCTTTATCAGATATACGATTTGAAAATATTTTCTTCCATTTTGCACCTTGTCTATTCATTGTAATAAGCTTTTTTTTCCATAAAGCAAACACTCATTTTTGATGAAGTCCAATTTAGAATTTTTAATGTAATTTTATGGCTCATGCTCTTGATAACATATCTAAGTACTCTTTGCCTAACTTCACATCACAAATATCTTCTGTTTTGCTCAAAAAGCTTTAGAAATTTACATTTTACATTTAGATCTCTAATCCATTTTGAGTTAATTTTTTTTAATAAATGTGAGGATTAGGTGCAGGTGTTTTTTGTTGTTGTTGTTGTCATGTAGATATCTAACTTCTCCATCACCATTTGTTGAAAAGTTTATCCTTTCTCCATTGCATCACCGTTGCACCTTTGTCAAAAATCAATCGTGTGGGTTTATTTATGGATTTTTGCTTTCTGTTACATTGATCTCTGTATCTACCCCTTCACCTTGTTTACTGTAGTTCTGTATTAATTTGAAAAATCAGATAGTGTGAGTCCAACTTTGTCCTTTTTCAAAACATTTTTGGCTATACTTATTCTTCTGCCTTTCTATATAACTTTTATATAACTTTTAGAATCAAGCTTATCTGTATTTTAAAAGCTCTTGCCAGGCTTTTGATGGGTATGGATTTAAATCTGTAGGTCAATTTGGGTAGAGCTGTTATCTTAAATACATAGTTTGCCAATCAGTGTCTAGAATAAGTCTCTCAGTCTCTCAGTTTCTTCTTCTTCTTCTCCTCCTCCTCCTCCTCCTCCTTCTCCTCCTTCTCCTTCTCCTTCTCCTTCTCCCTCTTCCTCTTTTTTATTGGCTGTGCCATGCAGCATGCAGGATCTTAGTCCCCCAACTAGGGATTGAACCCATGCCCCTGCAGTGGAAGCGCAGAATCTTAACCACTGGGCCTCCAAGGAAGTCCTGTCTTTCAGTTTATTTATATCTTCTTTGATTTCTTCCATCAGCATTTTGTAATTTTCAGCATTCAGTCCTGCACATGGTTTGATAGACTTCTTTGTATTTCATTTTTTAAAGGTATTGTGAATTTTAGAACTTTCCATTTCATTGTTCATTGCTACTGTATAGAAATATGATTGATTTTTGTGGGTTGACCTGCATTCTACAATCTTATTTGTTCATTTATTATTTCTTGGAGCTTTTTTTTTTTTTTTTGTAGATTCCATTAGATTTTCTATGTAGGTAATAGTCTGTTAATAGGAATGGTTTTCCTCTTCCTATCTAATCCACATGCCATTTATTTATTTTTCTCACTCATTGCACTGGCAAGGACTTCCAGTGGGATAGTGAATAAAAGGTAAATGTGGACATCCTTACTTTGTTTTTTGATCTTTGGAGCAAAAAATCCATCTTTATATACTAAGTGTGATGTTAGCTGAAGTCCTTTATAGGTGCCCTTGGTGGTCGGGGGTGGGGTTTCTGTTTTGGTACTAGTTTGCTGAATGTTTGTCTCATGAGGGGTGTTGAAGTTTCTCCAATGCTTCTTTTGCATCAATTCATAGGGTCATTTGGTTTTTCTTCATTATTCTTTTAATACAGTGGATCAATTACATTGTCTGTGTTTGAATATTGAACCAGCCTTGCATTCCCAGGATATATTCAGCTTTATCATAATGTTTTGTTCTTTTTTATATTTTGCTGGAATTAATTTGTCAGCATTTTGTTGAGGAATTCTGCATCTATCTTCATGAGGGTTTTTATTTCCTTTTCTTGTACTATCTGACTAAATTTGGCATCAGAGTAATGTTAATCTCATAAAAAGTTTCACTTTCTGGAAGTTATTGTGTAGAATTTATACTATTTCTTCTTTAAACATTTGATAATTTCACTAGTGAAACCATGTGTGCATGGGGTTTTCTTCTTCAAAGATTTTTAACTACAAACTTAGGGTCTTTTAAATTTAGACACTTATGGAACTATTCAGGGTTTCATACACAACTTCATGAATTTTCCCTCTTGATCTTCCTCCTCTCCACCACCTTCTCCTCTTTCCAACTTCCTGGGGCCTTCTTTCTTGGTCTTCCTGCCAGAAAACTGGGACTCTAATTTCCCCACTCTGCCACATACTTCTCTGAAGTCCTGCTTGGAATCACTCACCCACCTCTCTCCATCCTGTGTAGAGTTTTATTTTTCTTCATAACACTGACCTCCACCTGATGTATTGTATGTTTCTCTTAACTTGATTGTTGTCAGCAGATCCCTCTAGCCTATGAATTCCATGAGAGCTGGCACATCTCTGTTGTGTTCACTGTAGTATCTCCAGTTCCTGGAACAGTACCTGGCACCTGGAAAATGAAGAGGTGCATAAGACATATTTGTTGAGGGACTTCCCTGGTGGTCCAGTGGTAAAGAATCTGCCTTCCAGTGCAGGGGACATGGGTTTGATCCCTGGTCCGGGAACTAAGTTCCCATATGCCATGGGGCAACTAAGCCTGTGCAATGCAACTACTGAACTTGTGCGCCTCAATGAGAGAGCCTGTGTGACACAACTACAGAGCCCATGTGCCCTGGAGCCAGCACGCCACAACTAGAGAGAAGCCCGCATACCACAACGAAGAGCTCAAGAGATGCAGTGAAAGATCTCCCATGCCTCAATGAAGATCCCATGTGCCGCAACTAAGGCCCGATTTGGCCGAAAAAAGAAAAAGACATATTTGTTGAATGCAGAATGTATTTATTATTGCACATATTTTAAAATGCTCCCTATCCCCTTTTCAAATATAACCTTCTGTCTTGGTATATTTAAAGGCAATGAATGAAGACAACAATGACAAATAACATTATAAAATGAATACAGAATCAAAGTGGGGACTGTGACTTTAAACAAATAATTATAATTTTCCCCAGTATAGGCAAAATTATGATAATTTACTATGAGACATTAATTATAGAGAGCATACAGCAATAAGCTAATACTACATATAAATGGGATATTAGTTTCATAGTGCTTCCCTAAAATATTACCCAAAACTAGGTGTCTTAAAACAACAGAAACTTATTCTTTAACAGTTCTGGAGGTAATAAGTCTGAAATCAAGGTGGAGGCAGTGTTGGTTCTTTCTAGATGCTCTGAGGGAGAAACTGTTCCATGCTTATCTCCTAGCTTCTGATGGCTGCCTGGCAATCTTTGGCATGCCATGCTGTTATGGACCAAATGTTTGTGTGCCCCCCTCCCCAAATTCATATATTGAAGTCCTAAACCCCAATGTTATGGCAGGGGGTGGGGGGAACTTTTTGGGAAGTAATTACATCATGAGGGGGGCAAGCATCTTGTCTGATGGGACTAATGCCCTTATGAGACCCCAGAGAGCTTGATTTCCGTTTCTCTCTGTGCACATGCACCAAGGAAATGCCATGTGAGCACACAGTGAGGAGTTAGCACTCTGCAAGCCAGGAAGAAGGCCCTCACCAGATCCTGAGCATGCTGACACCCTGATCTTGGACTTCCAGTCTCCGGAATCATGAGAAAATAAATTTATGTTCTTTAATGCATCCAGTCTATGAGTTTTGGTCTGGCAGCCCAAGCAGACTAATAAATGTGGCTTGTAGGCACATCACTCCAGTGTCTGCCCTCTGCCTTCACATGGCCTTGCTCTTTGGCCATTCCTCTCTTTTCTCTTATAAGGACCCTAGGCATTGTGTTAGCCACCCACCCCAGTAATCCAAGATGATGTCATCTTAGAAACTACAACTTAATTTTATCTGCAAAGATCCTATTTCCAAAAAGGTTCATATTCACAGGTTAGGACTTAGAACTGATATCTTTTGGGGAGCACAATTTAACCCACATCAAGTGGAATGGGACTAAATAATTTCATGTGAGAGGAATCTCCTAGGAGGTGAGAGAGCAAGACACATCCTCTCCCTATTCTTCTTTTTTTAAGCTCTTTGTTGGGGTATAATTGCTCTACATTGCTGTGCCAGTTTCTACTGTGAATCCCCATATCTGTATTGGAAGTGACAGAGATGTGGCCCTGCATCACAGTCATCCTTCTTGCCTTAATTCACTGGCCTGGACATCCAGTATGATACTGAATTGAAGTGGTGAGCATTAATTTTGCCTTATCCAGCTTTTATGAAAGCAGCATTTTTTCTCTCACCATTATATATGATGTTAACTGTAGGCTTTTATAGATGGCTTTTATTAAATTGGAAAAGTTTCTTTTCATTTTTCTTTGGTGATCATATTTTATTATAGTTATAAAATATTGTCAATTGTTTTTTCTGTATATATTATGCTAATTCACTCAGTGTTTATTTTTTATTTTATATTTTTTTCTTTTAATTTTATTGAGATATAACTGACATAGCACTGTGTAAGTTTAAAGTGTACAGCATAATGATGTCTTACATACATCATGAAATGATTATCACAATAAGTTTAGTGAGCATCCGTCATCTCATCTACAAAATTAACAAGATAGAAATAAATTTTTCCTTGTGATGCGAACTTGTAGGGCTTACGCTCTCAACAACTTCCATCTGAGACACACAGTAGTGTTAATTATATTTATCATGCTGTACATTGCATCCCTAGTATTTGCTTATAAGTGGAAGTTTGTACCTTTTACTGCCTTCATCCAGTTCCCCCTTCTTCAACCCCCACCTCTGGTAACCACAAATCTGAACTCTATGAGATTGTTTGTTTGTTTTTGAAGTGCAATTGACCTACAACACTACCTGTTGAACAACATAGTAATTCCATATTTCCATACATTTCAAAATGATCTACCATGATAAAGTTTGTTACTATCTGTCACCAAAGATATTACATAGTTATTGACTGAATTCCCCATACTGTACATTTCATACCTGTGACTCATTTGTTTTGTGATTTGAAGTTTATACTTTGTAATATCCCTCACCTGTTTCTTTCCTCCCTCCACCCCTCTCCCCTCTGACACCACCTGTTTCTTCTCTGTATCTATAAATTTGTTTCTATTTTATTGTTTATTCATTTGTTTTGTTCTTTAGATTCCACATATGAGTGAAATCATACAGTGTTTGTCTTTCTCTGTCTGAGTTATTTCACTTAGCATAATACCCTCTAGGTCCATCCATGTTGCACAAATGGCAATATTTCATTCTTTTTTATGGCTGAGTAATATTCCATTGTGTGTGTGTGTATGTGTGTGTGTGTGTGTGTGTGTGTGTGTGTATACCACACCTTCTTTATCCATTCATCTATTGATGGGCACTTAGGTGCTTCCATATCTTAGATATTTTAAATAATGTTGCAATAAACATAGGAGTGCATATATCTGTTCTAATTAGGGTCTTTGTTTTCTTTGGATAAATACCCAGGAGTGTAATTGCTTGATCATATGTAGTTCTATTTTTAATGTTTTGAGGAATCTCTGTACTGTTTTCCATAGTGGCTGCACCAATTTACATTCCCACCAACAGTGCACAAGTGTTTCCTTTTCTCCACATGCTCACCAACACTTGTTATTTGTTGTTTTTTGGACAATAGCCATTCTGACAGGTGTGAAGTGATATATCATTGCAGTTTTGATTTGCATTTCCCTGATGATTAATGAGGTTGAGCATCTCATCATGTACATTTTGACCATTCGTATGTCTTCTTTGGAAAAAAATGTCTATTCAGATCCTCTGCCCATTTTTTTAACTAGGTTGTTTGATTTTTTGATTTGAGTTGTATGAGTTCTTTATACATTTGGGATGTTAACCTCTTATTAGATATATCATTTGCAAATATCTTCTTGCATTCTGTCTGTGGCCGTTTGTTTGGTTGATAGTTTCCTTCACGATGTAAAAGCTCTTTAGTTGGATGTAGTCCCATTTGTTTATTTTTGCTTTTCTTTCCCTTGCCTAAGGGGACATATCCAAAAACATATTACTAAGATGATATCAAAGAGCTTACTGCCTGTATTTTCTTCTAGAAGTTTTATGGTTTCAGGTCTTACTTTGAAGTCTTTAACTCATTTTGAATTAATTTTTGTGCATGGTATAAGAGAATATTTCAGTTTGATTCTTTTGCACAGAGCTGTCTAGTTTTCCCAACACCATTTATTGAAGAGACTGTCTTTCATCCATTCTTGCCTCCATTATCATGGATAAATTGCCCATATAAGTATGGGTTCATTTCTGGGCTATCTATTCTGTTCCATTCATCAATGTCTGTCTTTGTGCCAGTACCATACTGTTTTTTGTTTGTTTGTTTTTAAATTTATTGATTGATTGATTGATTGATTGATTGATTGGCTGTGTTGGGTCTTCGTTGCTGGGTTGTCTCTAGTTGTGGAGAGCAGGAGCTGCTCTTCATTGTGGCTCACAGGTTCCTCATTGCCATGGCTTCTCTTGTGGAGCATGGGCTCAGTAGTTGTGGCTCACAAGCTGTAGAGTGCAGGCTCAGTAGTTGTGGTGCATGGGCTTAGTTGCTCCATGGCATGTGGGATCTTCCTGGAGCACGGATTGAACCCATGTGCCCTGCATTGGCAGGCGGATTCTTAACTACTGTGCCACCAGGGAAGTCCCCATACTGTTTTGATGACTGTAGCTTTGTGGTATAGTTTGAAATCAGGGAACATGAAAACCTTGAGCTTTGTTCTTCTTTCTCAAGATTGTTTTGGCTACTCGAGGTCTTTTATGTTTCCATAGAAATTTTAGAATTACTTGTTCTGGTTCTGTGAAAAATCCCATTGGTAATTTGATAGGTTGAACTGAATCTGTAGATTGCCTTGGGTAGTATGGTTATTTTAATAATATTAATTATTCCAATCCATGAACACAGTGTACCTTCCCATTTGATTGTGTCATCTTCAATTTTGCTCATTTAGGGTCTTACAGTTTTCCAAGTATAGGTCTCTTGCCTCTTTAGTTAGATTATTCCTAGGTATTTTATTCTTTTTCATGTAATTTTAAGTGGGATTGTTTTCTTAATTTTTCCTTCTGATAGTTTGTTGTTAGTGAGTAAAAAGGCAACAGATTTCTCTATATTAATTTTGTATCCTGAAAATTTACCACATTCATTGATGAGTTCTAGTGGTTTTTAGTACATTGACTATTTAAAAGAGAAAGGCAACAACACATATCTGGGATACACCCTACTTATTCATGACATATTTTTTATATTTTTGTAGGTTTGATTTCTCAGAGTTTTATTAAAGATTTTAGCATATTTGTTCATTGTATTTGATCTGTAGTCTTTCTTGCAATTTCCTTGTCTGCTTTGGTTTCAGGGTTATACTCACCTTATACAATGAGATAGGAACTGTTTCCATTCCATTCTTGTCTACTTTCTGTGTATGATTATTTTTGTATTTCCCTTAATTAAGAATTTGGTTTCTTTAACTGATATGTGCAGACTTTATAATTCTTGTTGTGTAATTTTTTAGTTTTACTTTACAAAGTATTTCTTCTCAGCTGTTGAAATTTTTTGTAAAAAATTCTCATAATGTTTCCTTATTATCCTTTGTATGTCCATACAATCTGTAGTGATGGCCCTCTTTCCTTACTGATATTAAGCCTTTTTGTTTTTTTCACTTTTTTTGGTCTTGATCTATCTTGCTGAGGTTACAATTTGATAATTCTTTTCAGAGAATTAGCTTTTCACACTGTCAATTTCTATTTTTTATTGGTTTCTTATCTTTATTGTTTCCTTCCTTCTACTCAATTTAAATTTTATTTACCCATGTTTTTAGTAGTTCACACAATACTTTATATAACGTAGATATTTAAATGTATACATATTCTTCTAAGCACATCCTTAGCTGCAATCCCCACGTTTAGATATATGGTGTTTTTGTTATCATTCATTCTAACTTTTGTTGTGGTTTCATTTTAGACAGATGAGTTACTTGAGTTCCTATACACTTCACACTCAGTTTTCCCTATTATTAACATCTCACATTAATATGGTCAATTTGTTACAATTAAACTGATATTGATACATTATTTTTAATTGAAGTCCATAGTTTATTTTTATTTCCAGGATCTCTTGTAGTCGCAGGATACCATATTATATTTAACTGTCACATCTCCTTAAGTTTCTCTATGTTGTGATGGTTTCTCAGACTTTCCTTGTTTTTGGTGACTTTGACCATTTTGAGCATTGGTCAAGTATTTTGTAGCATGCCCTCTTATTGGAACTTGTTTGATTTTTTTCTCCTCATGATTAGAGTGGGATTATGGATTTTTAGGAGGAAAAGCACAGAGGTAAAGTGCCATTCTCATCACATCATATAAAAGGAAATTAATATCAACATGACTTATTACTGTTGTTGTTGACCTTGATCATCTGGCTGAGACAGTGTTTGTCAGGTTTCTCCACTGTAAAATTACTTCTTTTTTCTCCCTCTCCTTACTGTACTTAGGGGGAGAAATTTATTACATGCAGCTTACACATAGGGAATGGAGGAGTTAAGCTTCCCCTACTTGAGAGAAGGATATCTACATAAATTATTTGGAATATTTTTCTCTTCTCTCCCATTAATTCATGTATTTAATTATTTATTCATATCTGTATGGACACATGGATATTGATTTTATACCTTGGGCTATAATCCAAAACTACTTTATTTTGTTTTCTCAAATTGTTCCAGCTTTGACTATTGGGAGATCTTTGTGTTATTTTCATGAACAGATTTTTGTTTTCTTATTGAGGAATAATTGAAGTATACTAAAGTACACAAACTTAAAGTTAAAAATTTGATCAGTTTTGACATATATACACCTATGAAACCACTACCATGAACAGACTTCCATAACCCTCAAAATTCTCCCTCCTCCACTATCCCCATACAATCACTAATTTCATTCAGTCACTACATGTTAATTTTCATTTTCTAAAATTTATATATATTTGATCATATGATATGCATTTTACTTTTTCACTCACATACTTATCTTGAGATTTATTCATGTTGCATGAGTTTCTGAATAATATTCCATTGTGTAGATATGCCATAATTTTTTTGTCCATTCACTTGTTAATGGACATTTTTGTTGTTTCCAGTATTTGGCTATTACAAATAAAACTGCTGTATACATTTGTCAGCAGGTCTTTGTGTGGGCATAAACTTTTGATTTCTCTTGGATAAATAAGCAGAAGTAAAGTAATGGTTTATATGGTAGGTGTATGTTTAAATTTTTAGAAAACTATCAAATTTTTTTCCAAAGGTGTTATATCATTCAGTATTGCCACCAGTATAACATGAGTATTCCAATTTATTCATATTCTCATAACACTTGGTAAGGTCAGTGTTGTGTTTTGTTTTAATTTTTAATTTTAGTGATTCTAATGGTCATGGAGAGGTATCTCATTGTGGTTTTAATTTGCATTTCCCTGAAAACTAATATTGTTAGGCATATTTTCATGTGCTTATTGGCTCTTTTTATTTCTTTATTTGTGAAGTGTCTGTTCAAATACTTCCCTCACTTTATTAATAGTTTGTCATCCGTTACTATTTTGTAAGAACTCTTTCAATCTTATGAATACAAGTCCTTTGATAATTTCATTGCAAATGCTTTCTCTTAGGTTATGGCTTGCTTTTTTGTTCTTCTTAAAAGTTACCTTTGAAGAGTAAAACTTGTAAATCTTGATGAAATTCAATTTATTTTATTTTCTAATTTGATATTTTGTGTTCCTGCCTCAAGGTCACAACTATTTTCTATTTTCTTCTAGAAGTTTTATAGCTTTAGGTTTTCAGTTTAGGTGTCTGATTCATGTGCTGTTAATTTTGTTTATGGTGGGGGTAATGGCTAATATTCATTTTATTGCTACTGGCTCTCCAATCATTCTGGCATCCTTTATTAAAAGATATTTTTCCACATTGAATTGCTTTAGACTCATAATCAAAAATCAAATCTAGATTCTGTTTTGTTATATTTATCTGTTTATCTTAATGCCAATACCATAGTCTTGATTAATGTTGCATCATATGAAGTTTCAAAATCAGGAAGAATAAGTCTTCCAAATTTGTTTTATTTTATTTTATTTTTTGATTATTTTTATAAAAGTCTCATATTTTTATATAAATTTTAACATTAACCAGTCAATTTATTTTTAAAAGTTTTCTAGAATTTTAGTTGGAATTGTGTTGAATCTGTAGATCAATTGGGGAATATTTAACATCTTCAAAAAAAACTTTATTAGAGTTGATTTACAATATTATATTAGTTTCAGGTGTATGGCATAGTGATTCAATATTTTTGCAGATTATACTCCATTGTAGGTTATTACAAGACAATGGCTATAATTCCCTGTGCTACACAGAATATCCTTGTTGCTTATCTATTTTATATGTAGTAGTTTGTATCTGTTAATCCCATACCCCTAATTTATCCCTCCTCCTTTCCTTCCCTCCTTTGGTAATCACAAGTTTGTTTTCTCTATCTCTGAGTGTGTTTCTGTTTTGCACATACACTCATTTGTATTCTTTTTTTAGATTCTACATATAATTGATATCATACAGTATTGGGGAGATATTTAACATCTTAATATTAAGTCTTAACAATATTGCATCTCCTTTCTCATAAGAGGGGCTTGTCAATATCTAGATTCTAGATCATTTAGGTTTCTTTGCATTCTTAGCTCTCTGATGGGTTTTGGAAAATAGTATTTTGTGGGTTATTTGGTTTCCTCTCTTGTGCTATATCCTTAGTGACTTTCTATATCACAAGTGGAAGCAGAAGCCACTTTTTCTATGAGTAGGTTTTAAAGTTCTGGTTCAAATACTTTATTTCTTCTTTTTGAAGTTAGTTATTGTTATTTTCTTTATAAAATAGCTTTATTCTAGGTATAATAGACATTTAATAATATGGACACAAAGTTTACAATTAGACATGTTTTACCAGATGAATACACCTTTTAATGAAGTTAATAAATATACGTGACAGCCTCCAAATTTCTTCATGTTCCTTCGTAATCACTCCTCATACATCTTCCCAATCTGCCCCATCCATAGATAGCCACTGATCTGCTGTCACTATATATTAGTTTGTATTTTGTGAAATTTAAATAAAACTCTTCTTTAACTTGGCATAATTATTTTGAGATTCATTCATGTTATTGCATGTGTCATTAATTTATCCTTTTTGTTGCTGAGTAGTATTCCATTGTATCAATATACCTCAGTCTATATCTCTATTCAATTATTGGTGAAGATGTGGGATGTTTACAGGTTTTGGCTATTACAAATAGAGCTGCTATAAACATTCCTGTACAGGTTTTTATATAGATTTATGCATTGATTACTCTTGGGAAAATAAGTACCTAGCTGTGGAATGACTGGAATCAATGGTGTATTAAATAATTGGTCATCCATCTGATCTCTTTTATATGCTCTAAGTTAAGTTTGCTTGTATTTTATCAAAGGTTCTGTGCTTATGTTCAAAAGACATTAATTTTTAGTTTTGTTGTGATGTCTTCACCTGCTTTGGTAACAGAGTAATTCTGGTGTCATAGAATGAATTGGGAAGTATTACCTCCTCTTCAATTTCATGTAAGAGTTTGTAGTTTGTGCAGAATTGGTATTCTCTCTTGCTTAAATTCCTTAGTGAAGATATTTGGGTCTAGAAGATATTTTTTATTTTGTAAGGATTTCAAGTATATTTTAATTTATTTGATAGAGGATCATTCATGTTATCTGTTTCCTCTTGAGTGAGCTTCCTAGCTTGTGTATTTCAAAAAAAATTGTCCATTTCATCTAACTTGTCAAATTTATTTATATAAAATTGCTCATCATAATCCATAATTTTTAAAAATATCTGTATAATCTGTAGTATTGTCACGTCTCTTTTTTTTTTTTAATTAGGCCACGTGATTATTTCTTGTGCATCCCTATTATATGTTTAAAATCACCATATCCACTTTCTGTTTGTTTGTTTTTTAAAGTCTCATTCTTGATACTGGTAATTTGTGTCTTCTTTGTTTTTTCCTGCTCAGTCTGGCTAGAGGGTTATCAGTTTTTGTTTTTTTTTAAGCTCTCTTTATTGGAATATAATTGCTTTACAATCTTGTACCAGACTTGAGTTACAACAAAGTGAATCAGCTGTATTTATACATATATCCCCATATCCCCTCCTTCCCGTGACTGCCTCCCACCTCCCCTGTCCTGGCCCTCTAAGGCATCACCCATCATCGAGTTGATCTCCCTTTGTTATACAGCAACTTTGCACTAGCTATCTATTTTACAGTTGGTAGTGTATATATCTCTATGCTACTCTCTCACTTCTTCCCAGCTTCCCGTTCTCCACCCCTCCAACCCCTTGTCCTCCAGTCCATCCTCTGCATCTGCATCCTTATTCTTGCCCTGTCACTGGGTTCATCAGTACCATTTTTTTAGATTCCATATATATGAGTTAGCATACGATATTTGTTTTTCTCTTTCTGGCTTACTTCACTCTGTATGACAGTCTCTAGTTCTATCCACCTCATTACACATAGTTCAATTTCTTTCCTTTTTATGGCTGAATAATATTCCATTGTATATATGTGCCACATGTTCTTTTTCCATTCATCTGTTGATGGGCATTTAGGTTGCTTCCATGTCCTGCTATTGTAAATAGTGCTGCAATGAACATTATGGTACATGTTTCTTTTTGGATTATGGTTTTCTCTGGGTATATGCCCAGTAGTGGGATTACTGGATCATGTGGTAGTTCTATTTTTAGTTTTTTAAGGAACCTCCAAACTGTTTTCCACAGTGGCTGTACTAACTTACATTCCCACCAACAGTGCAGGAGAGTCCCCTTTTCTCCACACCCTCTCCAACATTTATTATTTCTAGATTTTGTGATGATGGCCATTCTGACTGGTGTGAGGTGATACCTCATTGTGGCTTTGACTTGCATTTGTCTAATGATTAGTGATGTTGAGCATGTTTGCATGTGTTTGTTAGCCATCTGCATGTTTTCTTTGGAGAAATGTCTATTTAGGTTTTCCTCCCACTTGTGGATTGGGTTATTTGCTTTCTTGGTATTAAGCTGCATGAGCTGCTTGTACATTTTGGAGATTAATCCTTTGTCTGTTGCTTCGTTGGCAAGTATTTTCTCCCATTCTGAGGGTTGTCTTCTTGTCTTGTTTATGATTTCTTTCACAGTGCAAAAGCCTTTAAGTTTCATTAGGTCCCATTTGTTTATTCTTGATTTTATTTCCATTATTCTGGGAGATGGGTCAAAAAGGATCTTGCTTTGATGCATGTCATAGTGTGTTCTGCCTATGTTTTCCTCTAGGAGTTTTATAGTGTCTGGCCTTACACATAGGTCTTTCATCCATTTTGAGTTTATTTTTGTGTATGGTGTTAGGAAGTTTTCTAATTTCATTCTTTGACATGTAGCTGTCCAATTTTCCCAGCACCACTTATTGAAGAAGCTGTCTTTTTTCCATTGTATATTCTAGCCTCCTTTGTCAAAGATAAGGTGCCCATATGTGCTTGGGTTTACCTCTGGGCTCTCTATTCTGTTCCATTGATCTTCTTTTCTATTTTTGTGCCAGTACCATACTGTCTTGACCACTGTGGCCTTGTAGTATAGTTTGAAGTCAGGAAGCCTAATTCCACCAACTCTGCCTCTCCTTCTCAAGATTGCTTTGGCTATTTGGGGTCTTTTGCATTTCCATATAAATAGTAAGATTTCTTGTTCTAGTTCTGTGAAAAATGCCATTGGTAATTTGAATGGGATTGCGTTGAATCTGTAAATTGCTTTGGGTAGGATAGTCATTTTCACAATGTTGATTCTTCCAATCCAAGAACATGGTATGTCTCTACATCTGTTTGTGTCGTCTTTGATTTCTTTCATCAGTGTCTTATAGTTTTCTGCATACAGGTATTTTGCCTCCTTAGGCAGGTTTATTCCTAGCTATTTTATTCTTTTTGTTGCAATGGTAAATAGGAGAGTTTCCTTAATTTCTCTTTCTGCTTTTTCGTTGTTAGTGTATAGGGATGCAAGAGATTTCTGTGCATTAATTTTGTATCCTGCTACTTTACTAAATTCATCGATTAGTGCTAGCAGTTCTCTGGTAGAGTCTTTAGGGTTTTCTATGTATACTATCATGTCATCTGCAATGAGTGACAATTTTACTTCTTCTTTTCCAACTTGCATTCCTTTTATTTCATTTTCTTCTCTGATTGCTGTGGCTAAAACTTCCAAAACTATGTTGAATAATAATGGTGAGAGTGGACACCCTTGTCTTATTCTTATTCTTAGAGGGAATTCTTTCAGTTTTTCCCCATTTAGAATGATGTTGGCTTTTGGTTTCTCATATGTGGCTTTTATTATGTTGAGGTAATTTCCTTCTATGCCCATTTTCTGGAGAGTTTTTATCATAAATTGATGTTGAATTTTGTCAAAAGCTTTTTCCATGTCTATTGAGATTATCATATGGTTTTTGTGCCTCAGTTTGTTGATACGATGTATCACTTGATTGATTTGCATATATTGAAGAATTCTTGCATCCCAGGGATAAACCCCACTTGATCATGGTGTATGATCTTTTTAATGTGCTGTTGGATTCTGTTAGCTAGTA
The DNA here is from genome assembly GCF_030028045.1 of Hippopotamus amphibius kiboko. Classification (NCBI taxonomy): domain Eukaryota; kingdom Metazoa; phylum Chordata; class Mammalia; order Artiodactyla; family Hippopotamidae; genus Hippopotamus; species Hippopotamus amphibius. Next base: position 218,734,290 of record NC_080187.1, read on the forward strand.
TTTTGCTGAGGATTTTTGCATCTATATTCATCAGTGCTATTGGCCTGTAATTTTCTTTTTTTGTGACCTCTTTGCCTGTTTTTGCTATCAGGGTGATGGTGGCCTCATAGAATGTGTTTGGGAGTGTTCCGCCTTCTGCTCTGTTTTGGAAGCGTTTGAGAAGGATAGGTGTTAGCTCTTCTCTAAATGTTTGATAGAATTCGTCTGTGAATCCATCTGGCCCTGGGCCTTTGTTTGTTGGGAGATTTTTAATCACCATCTCAATTTCCATACTTGTGATTAGCCTGTTCATAGTTTCTATTTCTTCCTGGTTCAGTCTTGGAAGATTGTACTTTTCTAAGAATTGATCCATTTCTTCCAGGTGATCCAATTTATTGGCATGTAGTTGCTTGTAGTCATCTCTCATGTTCTTTTGTATTTCTGCGGTGTCAGTTGTTACTTCTTTTTCATTTCTAATTCTTTTGATTTGCATCTTTTCCCTTTTTTTCCTGATGAGTCTGGCTATAGGTTTGTCAATTTCATCTTCTCAAAGAACCAGCTTTTAGTTTTATTGATCTTTGCTATTTTTTCCTTCTCCTTTTCATTTATTTCTCATCTGATCTTTATGATTTCTTTCCTTCTGCTAATTTTGGGGGTTTTTGTTCTTCTTTCTCTAATTGTTTTAGGTGTAAGGTTAGGTTGTTTATTTGATATTTTTCTTGTTTCTTGAGGTAGGTCTTTATTGCTATAAAATTCCCTCTTAGAACTGCTTTTGCTGCCTCCCGTAGGTTTTGGGTTGTTGTATTTTCCTTTTCATTTGTTTCTAGATATTTTTTGATTTCCTCTTTGATTTCTTTACTGATTTCTTGGTTGTTTAATAGTGTATTGTTTAGCCTCCCTATGTTTGTATTTTTTACAGTTTTTTTCAGGTAATTGATATCTAGTCTCATGACACTGCAGTCAGAGAAGATGCTTGATATTATTTCAATTTTTTGAATTTACCAAGGCTTGATTTGTGACCCAAGATGTGAACTATCCTGGAAAATGTTCTGTGTGCACTTGAGAAGAAAGTGTATTCTGTCGTTTTTGGATGGAATGTCCTATAAATATCAATTAAGTTGAGAAGGTCTAATGTGTCATTTAAAGCTTGTGTGTCCTTTATTTTCTGTTTGGATAAACTGTCCATTGATGTAAGTGGGGTGTTAATGTCTCCTACTATTTTTCTGTTACTGTTGATTTCCCCTTTTATGGCTGTTAGCATTTGCCTTATGTATTGAGGTTCTCCTATGTTGGGGGCATAGATATTTCCAATTGTTATATCTTCTTCTTGGATTGATCCCTTGATCATTATGTAGTGTCCTTCCTTGTCTCTTGTAATAATCTTTACTTTAAAGTCTAATTTGTCTGATATGAGTATTGCTACTCCAGCTTTCTTCTGACTTCCACTTGCATGGAATATCTTTTTCCATTCCCTTACTTTCAGTCAATATGTGTCCCTTGGTCTGAAGTGGGTTTCTTGTAGACAGCATATATAAGGGTCTTGTTTTTGTATCCATTCAGCCAGTCTGTGTCTTTTGGTTGGAGAATTTAATCCATTTACATTTAAGGTGATTATTGACATGTATGTTCCTATTACCATTTTCTTAATTGTTTTGGCTGTGTTTTTGTTGGTCTTTTCCTTCTCTTGTGTTTCCTGCCTAGAGAAGTTCCTTTAGCAATTGTTGTAAGGCTGGTTTTGTTGGTGTTGAATTCTCTTAACTTTTGCTTGTCTAGAAAGCTTTTGATTTTTCCACTGAATCTGAATGAGATTTTTGCTGGGTATAGTATTCTTGGCTGTAGGTTTTTCTCTTTCAAGACTTTAAGTATATCCTGTCACTGCCTTCTGGCCTGCAGAGTTTCTGCAGAAAGATCAGCTGTTATCCCTATGGGTTTTCCCTTATATGTTATTTGTTGTTTTTCTCTTGCTGCTTTTAATATTTTTCTTTTTGTTTACTTTTTGTTAGTTTGGTTAGTATGTGCCTCAGTGTGTTTCTCCTTGGGTTTATTCTGTATGGGACTCTCTGCACTTCTTGGACTTGGTTAATTATTTCCTTTCCCATGTTGGGGAAGTTTTCCACTATAACCTCTTCAAATATTTTTTCAGACCCTTTCTTTTTTTCCTTCTTCTTCTGGGATACCTATGATTCGAATGTTGGTGCGCTTAATGTTCTCACCAAGGTCTCTGAGTCTCTCTTCCATTCTTTTTATTCTCTTTTCTTTTTTCTTCTCTGTGGCAGTTATTTCCCCCATTCTATCTTCTAACCCACTTAATCATTCTTCTGCCTCAGTTATTCTGTGGTTTATACCATCTAGAGTATTTTTAATTTCAGTTATTGTGTTGTTCATTACTGTTTGTTTGTTCTTTAGTTCTTCTAGGTCCTTTTTAAATGTTTCTTGTATTTTCTTTATTTTGTTTTCAAGATTTTGAATCATCTTTACTATCATTACTCTGAATTCTTTTTCAGGCAATTTTTCTATTTCCTCTTCATTTATTTGGTCTTGTGGGTTTTTTTCCTGCTCCTTTGCCTGCATGGTGTTTCTTTGTTTTCTCATTTTGTCTAATTTATTGTATTTGCTGTCTCCTTTCCCTGTGCTACCTAGTAGTAATTCCTCTTGTTTCTGCTTTCTGACCCCTGTGGTGGGGTTTGTCCAGTGTCTTGAGCAGGCTCCCTGGTGGGGGGGGGGGGGACTGGTGGCTGCTTTCTGGTGTGTGGCTCTGTGTCTTTTCTCTCTGTTGAGCAAGGCTATGTCAGGTGGTGTGTTTTAGGGTATCTGTGAAGTTAATATGGCTTTAGGCAGTCTGTGTGCTGATGTGTGGGTTTGTGTTCCTGTCTTGTTTGTAGTTTGGTATGAGGTGCCCAGCACTGGCAGTTGCGGACAGTTGGACAGAGCTGGGTCTTAGACTCTGATACAGGGCTCCGTGAGAGTTCTCTGCAGTTAATCTTCCCTGTGTCTGAGGACTCCCTAGTAGGGTTATCAGTTTTATGGAGCATGTAAAAGAATGACCTTCTATTTCATTGATTTATTTTCTATTGGTTTGGGTCTCTATTTTAAAGCTGTTAAATTTTACTTTTCTGTATGTATACATTTCAATTTGTTTGCTCTTTTTTTTCTGGTTTCCTAAGGTGGGCTGAGGTCATTGATTTGACATCTTTTCCTTTTCTAATATAGTTGAAGTATTAGAAGCCCACAAATTTGATTTGTTACATTTTCATTTCTTTCAGGTCATAATACTTTCTAATTTCCCTTTCCATTTTTTCTTTGACCCATATGTTATTTAGAAATATATAAATTCCTTTACAAATTTTGGGATTTTTTTCTCTGGGGATATTTCTGTTATTGATTTCTAGTTTAATTGCTTTGTGATTAGAGAACATAGTTTGTTCAACTTAAATCTTTTTAAATTGATTGAGGCTTTTTTTGGGGCCCAGAATATGATCTGTCTCGGTTAATGTTCTGTTGCACGTGAAAAAAAAATATATTCTGATATTGGTTGTTGGAACGTGTTGTATGTCAGTTAGGAAAAGCTGCTTGACAATATTGCTAAAGTCTTCTGTACACTTACAAGCTTCCTGTCTGCTTGTTGTATTGATTATTAAGATAAAGGTATTGAAATCTCTGACTATAATTATGGATCTGTCTGTTTCTGCCTATAGTTCTATTGGTGTTTGCTTCATGTATTTTGAAGCTGCTTTAATGTTTGCATAGATTTCTTGGATTGTTATGTCCTCTTGATGAATTGACCTCTTTATCATTGTGAATTAATCTTATTTTTGGTAGTAACATTCTGTCATCTGAAATCTACTAATTCTGATATTAATCTAGCAAATATAGCATTATTTAGATTAATTTTAATATGGTATATCATCTTCTATCCTTTTAAATGATTTGTGTCTTTATACTTAAAATGCTCTTTTTTGTAGATCGCATATAGCTGGGTCTTGAATTTTTATCTAATCTGATGACTCCTGACTTTTAGAGTGGTTAGACTCTTTAAATTACTGTGATAGTTGAAATGGTTAGCTTTAAATCCTGCTTTTTTTGTTCATTTGTTGCTTTTGTACTTTGTTCCTTTATCCCTTCCCATTTTTTGCCTTATCATGGGTAAAATGAGTATTTTTTTTTGATTCCACTTTAGCACCTCTTGGCTTATTAGTTGCAATTCTGTTTCATTGTTTTTGTGATCACTTTAGGATTTATAGAATACTTCTTTAACCTGTCATGGTCATCGAGTTATGTTATACCACTTCAAGTACAACTTAAGAACTTTACAACAGGTAAAGTATTTTTTAGGTATCCTGACATTTGTGCTATTATTATAACGCATGTGATTTTATATATTTTACATGCCCCACACTACATTGCTATTACTATTGTTTAAACAATTTTCTTTTAAAAAGATTTAAATACTTAGAACTAATCTTGTATATTTATCCAATGTAGTTACCACTTCTGGTCCCTTCATTCCTGTGGGTGGATCCTTATTCCTATCTTTCTTCTGCCTGTTGGGCTTCCATGAGCATTTCTTGTTGTGTGATAATGAATTATTTTGGCTTTGTGTGTCCAAAAATGTCTTTACTTTATCTTCATTTTTGAAATGCATTTCCTGTGGGTATAGGAGTCTAGGTTAACAGTTTTTTCAGTCAGTGCTTTAAAGATGTTATTCCACTCTCTTTCCTGTCTTTGTCATCTTCCTTTTTTTATGAGAAATTTGCCATCATCCCTATTTTTGTTCCTGTGTGTATAATGAGTTTTTTTCTCTGCTCTTTAAAAGATTTTCTCTTCATCAGAAAGAAATCTGATTGTGGTATACCTTGGTATAATTTTTTCATGTGTCTTGTACTGAGAGTTTGTTAAATCACTTTGGTCTTTGGGTTTTTAATTTTCATCAAATTTAGAATGTTCTAGGCTATTATTTCTTTAGATACATTTTTTTGCCCTGCACCTTTTATGAATACCAGCTACATATGTATTATTAGGTTGGCCAAAAGATTCACTCAGTTTTTTCCATAAGATGGCTCTAGTAGCACTTAGTTGTCTTTAACTTCATTTGAAACAATTTTGTTAGATTGTATGTGACAGCTATCATATCAGCGTGCATATAAAAATACATCAAAATTGGTGAATTTTTGTGTAGCCATTTTATTATTGAAGATGGAAGGACAAAAGCAACATTTTTGGCATATTATGCTTTATCATTTCAAGAAAGGTGAAAACGCAACTGAAACACAAAAAGGGTTTGTGTAGTGTATGGAGAAGGTGCTGTGACTGATCAAATGTGTCAGAAGTGGTTTGTGAAGTTTTTGTTGGAGATTTCTCACAGAACAATGCTCCATGGTTAGGTAGACCAGTTGAAGTTAATATCCATCAAATCGAGACATTAATTGAGAACAATCATTGTTGTTTCACACGGGAGATAGCCGACATACTCAAAATATCTAAATCAAGTGTTGAAAATCATTTGCACCAGCTTGGTAATGTTAATCACTTTGATGTTTTGGTTCCACACTAGTTAAGTGGGAAAAAAATTTCTTGACCATATTTCCACATACAATTCTCTACTTAAACGTAATGAAAAATTTCCGTTTTTAAAACAAATTGTGACAGGCAATGAAAAGTGGATACTGTACAACAATGTGGAATGGAATAGACGAAGTGACAAGCAAAGTGAACCACAACCAACCACACCAAAGACTGGTCTTCACGCAAAGAAGGTGATGTTGTGTATACGGTGGGATTGGAAGGGAGTCCTCTATAATAAGCTGATTCTGGAAAACCAAACAATTAACTCCAACAAGTACTGCTCCCAATTAGACCAACTGAAAGCAGCACTTGACCAAAGCGTCCAGAATTAGTCAAGAGAAAATGCATAATCTTCCATCAGAATAACGTAAGACCGCATGTTTCTTTGATGACCAGGAAAAAACTGTTACAGCTTGGCTGGGAAGTTCTGATTCATCTGCCATATTCACCAGACATTGCACCTTCAGATTTCCATTTATTTAGGTCTTTACAAAATTCTTTTAATGGAAAAAATTTCAATTCCCTGGAAGACTGTAAAAGGCAGCTGCAACAGTTGTTTGCTCAAAAAGATAAAAAGTTTAGAGAGGATAGGATTATGAAGTTGCCTGAAAAGTGGCAGAAGGTAGTGGAACAAAAGGGTGAATATATTGTTCAATAAAATTCTTGGTGAAAATGAAAAAATGGGTTTTTTATTTTTACTTAAAAACTGAAAGCACTTTTTTTTTTTTGGCCAACCCAATAGATCACTTCAAGATTCTTGCACCCGCATGGATGCTCTTTTCATTCATTTATTGCATCTTTTTCCTTCTCTATGTGTTTGTTCTATTGCTATGTCTTCAAATTTGCAAATCTGTTTCTTCTGCAGTGTCTAGCATGTCCTTACTTCCATCCAGTGCATTAGCATTTTTCAACTTAGACTTGTAATTTTTATTTCTAGAAGTTTTATTTAGATCATATCTCTAACTTTTTTGAAGATATGTAATAGAGTGTAAACACAATTGTAGTGTTCTTTTCTGCTAATTCTAACATCTCTATCAGTTTTATTTTTGCTATGCTTTTTAAATTCCAGATTGTATTTTCCTGCTTCTTTGCATGTCGGGTAGTCTTTTTTTTTTTTTTTTTTTTTGGGGGGGGGGGTACTCCAAGTTCAATCATCTGTTTTTATACACATATCCCCGTATTCCCTCCCTTCCTTGACTCCCCCCCCCGCCTCGAGTCCCCCCCACCCTCCCCGCCCCAGTCCTCTAAGGCATCTTCCATCCTCGAGTTGGACTCCTTTTGTTATACAACTTCCCACTGACTATCTGTTTTACAGTTGGTAGTATATATATGTCTGTGGTAGTTTTTGATTGGTTGTCTAGCACCGTGAATTTTCTCTTGTTGAGTGATGGACTTTTTGTATTCCTACAAATATTCTTGAGCTCTGTTTGTAACCAAGCAGGACCCTATGGGGTCTTTCCAGAATAGACTACCCTCCTCCCCCACATCCACTGCCTACCTCTTGTCTGTATAAAAACTGTAGCCTCCTAGGCCTTCCCTGAGTTCCAAAGGATAAATTTAATCAGAGAAGTGAGAAAATGCAGAAAGAAAAACACAAGCAAGACAAAACAATAATAGTTTAGCTGTTAAAGTCAAGGACCTTTATTTCCTCCTCAAGGGCTATAGAAAATATTCTGAGGCATGTCCTTGAGCTGTTTTGCACATACTAAAACCCCACCAGGTGGAAGAAGTTAACTGCATGCTGGCCACAAGCACATAGACCGCAGGCCAGTTGGAGCCAGAAGGATGATAATGTTGATTCCCAATTACCTCACCACCAACTAATCAGAAGAATGTCCACAAACTGATCACATACACCACAACCCCCATCCCCCACCCTGTCTTTAAAAGCCTTTCCCTGAAAGCCTTCAGGAACTTCAGGTCTTTTAAACATTAGCTGCCTGGACTCCTTGCTTGACACCTGCAATCAATGCTGCACTTTCCTTCACCACAACCCGGTGTTGGTAGATTGGCTTTATTGCACACAGGCAAGCAGACCCAAGTTTGGTTCAGTAACATGTTTGCTACTAGGTTGTGTGGAAACACTTTGATCCTCAGGGTCCTGCTTTTATGATTTGCTAGATAGGACCTAATGTTGAGTATGGGCCTAATTATTACCCACCAGTGAGGCAAGACTTTTCCTAGGAAACTACCCAATGTCCCATAAATTATGCACCAGGCTGGTGGTGGGAATAGTTATGATTTTTGGCCATGTGAATGCCAGGCACTGTTCCTCTGATCCTCCCAGGAAGCTCTTTCCTCAGCCTCAAGTAATGTCTTCACATGCATGTTTCAGTCATCTCCTGCTGACCACTCTGTGCTCCCCTCACTGGTAGAGTGCTCCATCTGCCTTTTTCTCCTGGGATCTCAGTTCTGTCTCCTCCATTCAAAGACTCTTCTGGGCGCTGCCTTTAGTTTCACCTCATCATGTTATAATCTGGAAACTCAAGACAATTATAGGTCTTGCTTCTTTTGTTTCCGGCTCTCAGGGTTCACTGTCCTTTGCTGCCTAATGTCCAGTGGCATAAAACCATTGTTTCATTTATTTTATCTTTTAAAGAAATTAGTTGTTTCTGGCATGAGAGTAAATTTAAATCCTGATTCTCCATGTTGTCAGGAAGCTAACTGTCTTTATTTTCAGAGATAGGTCTCCCTGCCCCACTGCGTGGCCTTCATCATTGTGCTCAGTCACCCCAGCCTCCTCGTTGCTGCTTGGTCTCCTTCTCTAGCCTTTTCTTTGACCCCAGATCCTGGTAGAACATCTCCCCAGCGATAAGAATTTCAAAGTAGCTCCATAAAATCTGCATTCTAGTTTACAGCCTTGAATAAGTCCCTCATATAACCCTGTTCATTATTATGGAAGATATCTATCTAGTTATCTATCTAGTTATTATCTATCTATCTATCTATCTATCTATCTATCTATCATTTATCTATCTATACATCCATCTATCTGTTCATCTATTTTTAATTGAAAACTTTTTCCAGGCTGTAAGGTACAGAAATATCTTATTCCAGAGACTTCAAGTGAAGAAGTCTACGTCAGAATATGGACAGATGTAGTGAAGCACAGATCCAGTCTTCAAGGGAAGTCAGATGTTCATTCAGGATCCCACAAAAAGTTTCCATAATGTTCCCACAGGACAAATAGCATGTGTCAGGCCCTGTGTGAGTCTGGCCCATGGCCCAGGTGTCAAGCCTGGTGTCATGTCATATCCAGGGTTGCTTGGTCTCATAGCACAATGTGCAGCAACTTTCCAGACAAATGCTTCTCAGGGGTCCGAGGGCTTCACTGGACCTTGGGACCCTATGGAGTGTCCAGAATGATGTCAGTGTTTCACAAGGAGAGCCACCCTTTATTAAGTACTCATGTTGCAAACATTATTTTCAACACTCCCATCCATACAGCATATATGTCACTTTTCCTGTTTTCCAGGAAGAAACAGAGACTCAGAGAGGTAAAATCTTTTTCACTGCGCTGTCTAACCCATTCCACTCATACACTCGGTTACTTTGGAGCCAGCAGATAGTGTAATGCTTTCACGTTCCACGTCACGCAGAAGCAGAATGGGTTGTTGTTCTGAACTGCGCTGTATCCCCCAAATTCCTGTTTTGAAGCCGTAACCCCCAATCTGGTTATATTTGGATATAGGGCCCTTATAGATGTAACTAAGGTTAAATGAGGTCATGCGGGGGCATAATCCCATGTGACTGGTGTCTTTATAAGGAGAGGAAGAAACAGCAGTGATGGATACACAGAGAACATGAGGCCACAGGGAGGAGGCCAAGGAGAGTCCAACCAAGGAGCGAGGCCTCAGGAGAAGCCAACTCGGCTGACATTTTGATCTTGAACTCCCAGCCTCCAGACTGTGGGGAAATAAATGTTGTCTTTTAAGCCACGAGTCTGTGGTACTTTGTTATGAAATCCAGAGCTGATGGATACAGTCCTCAATACCAAGAAAGAGTCAGAGTCACAGATTTCTGTAGTCTTTCCCAAATCTAGCATTCTGTGGGTTGATCCCCTGACTACATATAACTAATGCCAATGTCTCGTTAAAACCTACCAATTCAACCATCCCTCCAGACTCCAAGGACATTTTGGGAACTGTGTCTGGAGACCCTTTCTCTTACCTTCTCCAGAGGGTCCTTACTGAACAGTGTGGCCCAGAGTTCTCCAGGATAGGTGGGCACAGATTAGGGCTTCTGAGTGTGGTGTTTCCCGCTATAGGAACCAGCGTGGATACCATCCCTAAGGGTGCCCTTGAGCCCAAGTCAAGAGCCCTGGATCCACGCAACCTGGGGAAACACTGCTGGACAGACATGGCAGTTTGGTGCTTTCTGAGACCGAGATCAGTGGGTGGCACAGATGGCCAAGCATAGTGCCCCAGAAAAGAGAGGACGCTCTGTCCCTGAAAACTCAAATTTCATGAGCTAGGTTTTTGTTTGTTTGTCTTTAACTTCTAAGTGCTTGTAATATATTCCAAATTCCATAACATCACCCCTACTTTTCTTTTTCCTATACATGCCTTCTAAACATCAGACTCTGAACCCAGATAACTTTCAGCCTGGCTCATCAGCACCCACTTTCCGTATTTGTCCCTTCCTCCCATAGGGAGAAGCATGGTGATTCTGGTCATACAGGACCAGCCTGAAAGAGCACAGAGTAGTTCTTGTGTATGATTTGAGGGCAGAACCCAGAACACGCCCACCCTCAGTTGTAGTAGAAATTTATCCCTTAGGTGAAGCGAGGAAAGTCCACACCCTCCACAGTGGAGGTGCAACCAAAGCCTGGAGCAGGAGCAGTTAAAGAAGAAATGCTTATGTTTGAATGATGTATCAGTTTAGCTCTGAAGGAATAAGGAGAGAGAGAGAGATTCCATCTTGACATCCTCATTTGAAGGGATTTGGAGGGCTGGGGGTGGTGTACATGGGCCAAGTGAGGAGGTTGAGAAGACCTGGGTCCAGGTACACCAGCCTTTGTCCCCACTGCTGTCCACACCAGTCTTTAGGAGCCCTGTGTGGAGAGTGTCCAGGGAAAGGGGGCCCCAAGAAATGCCCTTCGCCCACTGCTGTGCCTGTTTTCTTCCTCCTCTGTGTTGTGGCGGGATGAGGAGGGAGACCATACAAGGAGGACATTCATGCTGTGTGATTAAATACCCAAACCAAATTTTCCCAAGCCCCTCCATTTCCCTCCACGCAAACACCATACCCCCTACTTCTGGGGGACCTCTCATGTCACAGTGTCAAGCAGTGGGGACCTACTACACAGTCACCCAGAGGGCACATCCCAGGCTGCTCCAATGACCTCTTATGAAGCCTGCTCTCTCAAAGTACCCCAGCCTGTGATTTCCAACAATTCAAAATTCTGTCATCATTAGCATTCCCAAAGAACCTGATGGATGCAAAAGGCCCTTTTCAGGTGACATTCAAATATTTATGTCTGCAGTGGGGTACTATTGTTATGGAGAAACTACAGATTCTCTGTCCAAAGTACTTCCAGACATCCTTCGATCTTACCCCTACCTTGGGGCATCAAGGTGTTACCACACACAACACAGTGGAGAGTCTGCATTTCGCAATCTACCTTTAATGTCTCAAAACTTGACTTTTGGAAAGTCAAATCTGAAACAAGAGTCCGAGATGAAAACATTTTGAGTCTAAAAAGTCAGGCCCTGAGGGACAACACGTGCTCATTTTGAGTCAGTTTCTCTCACTCTGAAGAGCAGGTTGAGTTTTTCTGAGCTGGTGGGAGGGATGAGAGAATGTCAGAGAAGAAAAGGGGAAATGAGTCGTGGGGCTCTGAGCCAGAGGCCCAGGTCCTTCCCCCTGGAGAGCCCTGGCAGGGAGGGCAGGTGGAGATGGCCAGAGGGCAGGTGACTCAAGGAGGCAGGAGCACAGGGGCCCCGCCAGCTTGCAAGGTCTCTGAGTGCCGCACCCCCAACCTAGTGCAGACATGGATCTGGCTATATGGTCACGTGAGCTGAAGGACTCATGCAGATCAGAGTTCCCTTGTACCCCAGAGTTGCCTGGAAAGCAATAAAACAGTTTCCTAGGTGCCAAGAATAGCACAGAAGGCCACCTCTGTCCTACAAAGCTTGCTGTGGCCACAGAGTGGCACAGACTGCAGTGGACTACTCCTAGGTGCCTAAGAACAGCCCAAAGAAGCTGGGAGAGGGTTGGACTCAAGGGGCTCTGCAGCCAGAAGTGTGGGGTGACTGAGCAGCAGCTTGCACACAGTTGTGACAGGGACCCCTGTGAACCCTTCAGGGGATGGCAGGCAGAGGATGACATGATGTGGACCCATCCCCATCCACCTCTAAGGCCATGGTACCAAGAAACCATCTAAAAAACAGACACACTGGCAGGAAGAAGGGAAAATGTGGTGTGTGCCTCTGTGTGTGTCGGGGGGGCAGGGGGGAGTGTGGAGGGGAGGCCTGAATTGCCTGATATTTCATTTCTCCCATGGAAGGAGACTTTAAAAAATAAATTGTTATGTAAACATAAAGCTCCATTTTTTGAAAACTTAGAGATTCATGCCCTGCTCTCTATCTTACTTATCCTTTAGAGCAAATTTTAAGCATGTAAAAAGCAGAGTATAGTTGGCTGAAAGCTTTATTACTGAGGCTTTAAAGCACAAATAGATATAATCCTACCTGTAGTTGAAAAATTATGTGTCACTATCGAGTGAAACTTTTACTGCTATGGAAACTCAAAAAACAAACAAACAAACAAAAAAACCAAAGGCACATAAAATTGCCCAAATTTTTTGTTCCTAGAGCAAAAACATAAATGAAAATAATAAATAGACTCTCAAATCACAATAATAGTGTTGAGAACAATTCCTTCTTCTCTACCAATAAAACTCCAGATGAGGAATGATCTCATCTAGAGGAAATGATAACAGCAGTTCACTCTCTTTGGTGTGCAGCTTGGTGTGAGTATGGAGGCCCCGAAAGAAAGTTCTGTGAAAGCAAATCTTTAGTTAAGAAGAACTAGGTTAGAGCAAAACCACCCACCCTATATGAGAAGGGATTCCTTTTAAGAAGCTCACAAAGCACTAACAAAGACTGAATAAAACAATACTGGGCGCTGTGTACCAGCCACTTTGCATGTCTTAATCACATAATTCCTGCACACTCCCTATGAGAGGCCTGGACTAGGCCTCCCTTTATTACCTGACCTCCAGGTGTCCCCACTCTAGCAGGGGACCCATGATGATGTTTCAGGTCCCCAGGTATCAGTGTCACCTCAAAACTCTCCCTGCAGAGAACTCTTTATGTTCTCTGCAGACTCACATCCTATGGATCTGGCCCAAGCCACAACCTGTGCTCCAGCTTCTGGAGGTTGGAGAACAGGACTATCCAAACCTTCCTGGCTTCTGTAATTGATGGCAAGTCCCTGCCTCTTTAAGCAGAGTCTCTGTCTTGGTCAAGTTGGGCTGACATAACAAAATATGATACACTGGGTACCTTAATAACAGACATTTATTTCTCACACTCTAGAGTCTAGAAGCCCAAGACCAGGGTGCCAGTGTAGTCAGGCTCTGGTGAGGACCCGCTTCCTGGCTTGCAGACACTGTCTTCTCACTGTGTCCCCACAAGCTTTCTGGTGTCTCTTCCTATAAGGGCACTAATACCATCATGGGGGCCCCATCCTCAGGACCTCATCTAAACCTAATCACCTCCCAAAGACCACATCTCCTAACAACATCCCACTGGGGGTTAGGACTTCAATATATGAATTTTTCTGAGATGCAAATATCCAGTCTATAACAACCTCCAAATAAAGGCAAGGGTTTCAGTTGCTCAGCAGTCACAGAAGCAAACAGGAAAGACCCCAATCCTCACTCATCCCAGCAGGGTCTGGCCCCTGGTGTATTCACCTTCAGAGGCCAGGATCTCATTTGGTACATGATGCTTCCTGGGAGGGTTCAGATTGTTATGAAAGTTGGGAGCATCTATTGGGAAATCGGGGAATGTTGGGAGTGCTGATGATGTTGGGAATTTGTGGACAGTTGGGAATATTGGGAGATTTGGAAGTGTCAGGAACATAGACTCTAATCCTCAAAGAAAGTTCAGGTTGCCAGCTAGTGGTGGTACTTCTGCCACCAGGAAATCCCTCCATAACTAAAGCGGCCTCACTTGTAGGCTCTTACTGGCTCCCCTGCAGCTGAGACCCAAGGTAGAAGCGTGTTATTTCCCATCCCCTGACATACAGTGTGTGCTCACATGTCCATGCTCAGTGCTGGTTCATATGTCATCTCCTTGTGAAGCCTTTCAACCCCTGCCCTCCAGCCCCCCACCAAAACAGTGAGAGCATTCATTGCTCTAGTAACTTACTTTTATTATTTCCCTGTAATATCTCATTACAATTACGGTTCTTTTATTTAAACCAGTGTCTGAGCTCCTTGGCAGCCTCAACCATAGAGGCTGGTGGGGAGTGGGGGGGCCTCAGTTGGAATGACTCTGAGCATGCTTGTAGCTCATCTCAGAGCTGGCCTCTGGACCCCCAACTTGGACGTGCCCCAGAGCCCAGCTCGATGCCGGACTTCCTTGAGATTCTTAATAAGTGTGCGACAAAATCAGCCTCAAAGTTGATCAGAAATCCATTCATTCTTTAATGGATGCATGAACATTTCTGGAAGACCTATCAGGCTTGAGGCATTGTCTCAGATACAACATGATAAATCAGAATCATCATTTTAAGGAATCTAGAATCTAATATGGGAGATATTACACATAAATAGATAATCTTAAGAGTTGTCTATTTCTGTGTAACAAATTATCCTCACATTTAGCAGCTTAAGACAAGAAACATTTAGTTCCTCACACAGTTTCCCTGGGTCAGGATCTGGGGGGGCTTGGGCTGTGCGCCTCCAGCTCAGGAGCCCCAGAGGGTTGCCATCACGCTGTCAGCTGGGATAGCATTATCCAAAGGCTTGGCTGGGGCTGGGGCATCCACTACCACGGGGGCCGCTCCCATGGCTGGAAGGCTGGTGCTGGCTGTTAGATGGAGGCTTCATCCATTAGTTTCAAGGAGAGAAATCAGTTCTACTGGCTCTCAGCTTGGTTGAGTCTCCCTTTTGGCACCATTAGTTCAGGAAGCAGCATTTCACATCTTTCCTGAGCTGACCAGTAACTGGGGGGTTAAAAATTCCCTGCACATATAGAAGAGAAGGTTAGAGGCACAGACCCCCATAGCCCCTTTCTTCCTGGGGAAGTTAAAGAGCCGGGGAGGGGCCCTTCTGACACCCTGTCCTCTGTCCTGGCTGTGCCAGCTCTGAGGGTGCAACATGGCTGAACACCAAGTAGGAAACAGCGCCAAGTGGCTGAGAATGTGGGTGCTGGCTTGACTTTGGAGAAATTATTTATCTCCACATCTCAGTTTACTCACATGCAAACTGGGGATGGTGATAGTAGCTCCCCCATGGCTTTGACTGGAGATGAAATGGTGTCTCCCATGGAGCAAAAGGCATGAAACAGAAAACAGCAGACACAGGCTACCTGACCTTTACTGTTTCCCTACGGGCCCTTTTATTTCCAGGCAGAATTTTGCCACTCTTGTGATGGGTCATTCAGACAGACATCCCTTGAAAAACAAATCAAGAATTGAATCACCAAATAGTGATAAAACACAAACATAATAATCTGTGTTATGGGCCTTCTTGCCAAGGCACTTGTAATTGGGAAGGCAACATTTATTTGCGTAAATCAAAGACAGTAAAAGGGATATGTGAGCAGCAGCAAGGCAACCTGGGGTGACTTGGACCACAGGGGCCTCTTCCCCGGGTCCCAGGGTGGGTGGGGACTGATCCATGGTTTGGGTTGGGAACCCATTTCACCTTGACTTCAAATAAAGCACTGGAGGGAGGGGCTGCATTTCCCAGAAAGTCCTGCAGAGCCGTCCCACCTTGCCTCTCCTCAGACACACATTGGATGGGTCATGACTCAACTCGATAAACACTTACCTAGGTCCAAGGTACCTGCTGAGGTATTTCTCCATATCGAAGGACACATAAAGGTGGGGACAGTGTGTGCCATGATGGTTGTGCTTTCAGGTAGAAGCAGAAGGACACACACACACACACACACACACGCAGCAGTGTGGCAGGCTGTGACGTGCAGTAGAAGTGGTCAAGTGGGGGAGAAAAGAACATTCCTTGGGATCAGAAGCTGGGTCCTTGGGCAAGGCACTTACTTCGTGTTGCCGCAGTGAGGAAGGGGCAGAGGAACACAGGAACAGCAGGTATAGAGGTGTGGAGGGAGAAGAGTTAGCTGGAGCAGCTGAATCCCTCTTCTCAGGATAACTGCCTCTGGATGGGAGGCTCCTCCAGGGCTCAGAGGGGTTCTGGTGCTCACAGGTGTCTTCTTGAGGCTGGGGAGATGCCACAATCAAAGATACTCTTGGACCAGATGACCAGCACCCCCACCTCGAGCTGGGACTGGGGGGTACAAGAACAACAAGGCTGAGGTGGGCTGAGTGCTGGTGGCCTGAGGAAGTCAGGTGTCTAGAAGGCTGGGGGTGGGCAGGCAATGGGAAGGACAGCAGAGAGCTAGCTGTCCAAGAGCAGAAGCCAGGGGATCATGTTGGTGTCTATGGGAGCAGACCTCTTGTCTTGGCTCACTGCTGTGCAGGGTGGCAGGCTAGGAAGGACCTGTGGGGCCAGAATAGTGCTGGGTGCAGCTGGGCAGATGGACTGGAACAGGTGAGGTGAGTACTTGAGCCCATAGGAGCCATGGGGAGTTGGAGTGGCTTTGGTGTGATCACAGGGAACCTTAGTGTCATTGCTCCAATATTGCCTTGCAGTGAAGACACCAAGAGTAGAACAGGACTGTGGCCAAAAGGGTTATGGAGGAGGGGAGTTGGGAGCAGCGACCTGAGGAGCAGTGCCCAGAACACCCTTTTCTGAGCCAAACTTGCTCCCTGCAGCATGAAGTTGTTGCTCTGGGTGAACCCTGGTGGCTTCGTCCCAGCGCTTGGCGGCCCCCGCCATGCATCCTGCCTTTCCTCCTTCCTCTGGGCAGTGTGGCCCTCGGCCTGGGAAGATGGGAAGATGCAGACAGTGCTCTGGCTGTCCTCATGGACCCTCTGCGTGGATGCTGACCTCCTCCCTGGGCCATTTCCTCTTGGCCTGTGCCATTACTATCGGAAGCATTGGCTCTGCAAACCCACGTTCTTTGGCTGAAGCCAATGAAAAACCGGAGTTGGATTTAATTCCTGTTGGCTTGGGGGGTCTTAGATGTGTTGTAACAGTGGCTGGACTGCTTCCATCTCTTCTCTGTCCAGTCTTTCCCTGGGCAAAGAGAGGATCAGGGAGGCACACCTGTACCCTGGCCCCAACTCTCCAGCTCACGAGGCTCCAGTGGGTTTTCTCTTCCTTAAGACCAAACCCTGGCAATTGTGCACTTTGCCTGCTTTCTAATTCTGGGCAAGTCTCCTTTATAATTCAGTGTTTTCTGAGAAATGGGGATTTGCTGATTTTATCTTTAGATGTGTTCATGAGGGAACTCTCCCCGTTTGCAGAGGAGGCCCAGCCTGGCCAGGTTGTCCTGCTCCTTTCTCTGACCTGTGTCGGGTGTCCTAGACCAGGCTGGGGGACCCATGGAGTGAGGACAACCAGCCTGGGGGGTCCCCAAAACTTTAAGCTCATCTAGTGGCCCAAACCCACTTGTTTTTCTTGACTTATTTCCCTCCCTCTTGCAATGTCTAT
This sequence comes from Hippopotamus amphibius kiboko, assembly GCF_030028045.1. Lineage (NCBI taxonomy): Eukaryota > Metazoa > Chordata > Mammalia > Artiodactyla > Hippopotamidae > Hippopotamus > Hippopotamus amphibius. The sequence continues at coordinate 218,751,580 of NC_080187.1, forward strand.
TTTCCTCTATTTTTTTCTTCTGTTGGAATTCTGTTTTGAATATTCTCTTCATGTAGGACATATGGTTTATATGCTTGTGGTAGATCTTCCAACAGCAAAGCCAATAGAGGGGAGACAAATTGGCGGGGGTGAGATGGATCCTGATGGCCTCGCTGGAGCCCCTCTGGCCCCAGACCTTGCAGATTTACTGGTCACTAATTCCCTTCCTGACTTGACTGTGTTTCATTTCATGAAAGAATCAGACTATTTTACCACACGGACGCAGACACACGCACACACGAATTATGCTGCTAATTCATGAAGCCCACATTAGACTCCTAGTATGATTATAGAAACAGTGCTAGATGCAGGAGGAGATGCAAACTAATATAGGATCCATCTCCAAGAAGGTGTGCTCTTGTGGGTGAGGCAAGACAATACAAGATTCAAATATCAGTTAAACCAGAAGAGGTGCTGGTGCCAGAATAAATATGGATCTTCAAGAAATGGTCTTTTCTTTTTGGGTTTTAGGATTATAACCACGGCTGGTTCTAGAAAATAGAGCTGAAGGTCATTTTTCCCTCAGAGTTCTTGTTTAGAACCACAACATATCCAGAAGTAGAAGAAGCTTCAACACCCTCAGTTTTCTGCAGAGGAAACTGAGGTTCAGGGTAGAAAATGCCCCAGGAATGGTCCACTGTAAATTGTTAGCAGATCTGGGACTCAACCCTCACTTTCTTATGTCCAGGAGAGTATGGTACCAACTCTGCTTTGCTTGAGAAAACCCCTCCTATTTTAGTTGGTTGGATATAATCCAAGTACCCTGATATAGGTATCCAGCTACATACATGATCAAAACATGGCTGAAATTTTACATTTGGGATTGACATCATCATCGTCATCAAATAATTATTAAGTGCTAAATTAATAATTTAGAGTACAATCTCTACACTATGGATTTGCAGAAACATTAAATTGATTTTTGTCATTGTATTAGTCTGCTAAGGTTGCCATAACAAAGTACCACACACTGGAGGGCTTAACAGAAATTAATTTTTTCAGTCTGGAGGCTGGAAGTCCAAGATCAAGGTGTTTGCAGGGTTGATTTCTGCTGAGTCCCTTCTCCTTGGCTTGTAGGTTGCTGTCTTCTCCATATCTTCACATGGTCTTTCTTCTGTATGAGTCTGTGTCCCCAGTCTCTTCTTATAAGGACCCCAGTCATAGTGGGTTATAGCTCATCTAATGACCTGATTTTAACTTAACTGGTTCATTTAAAGACCCTCTCACCAAAATACAGTCACATTCTGAGGTACTGGGGGTTAGGACTTCAATATATGGATTTTGGGGGGCGGCCAGAGTTCAGCTCATAACACTTATTTAAAAATCTCAAAATAACATAAAAAAGAACATCAAGCATCACAAGAATAAAAGATTCCAAATTAGAGGGAAAAAGTAAAGGAGACCTCATCTTGGGCCCATGTATGGCAGTACCGCATACACTGAGGATTTCACCTCTGCACACAGAAATTGCCCTCCTCCACCTGACCTAAGCACTTCAACCTGCACCTGATACTCCTTTCCCATCAGCCCTCAGCACAGAAGAACTCAGCATCACCCACTACAGGTGCCCAGGAGCCTGGGAGAGCCACGAGGCATCACAGGGCCGAAACCATCACAGCCCACAGAGCAGGTGAGGCACCTTTCGTCCCCGCATATGGGTCTGTTGTTGTCAAGAGAATGGCAGTGTATTCATTAATTTGTATTTGTATTATATGAATAAATTATGTACTCATAATTAATAATTAATACACATATAGTACATTGTAATTGCATGAATTATAATGAATATTAATTGGAATGCATTAATAGTTAATATATAATATATTATGATAATTATTAATTAATATAATTATAATCATTATGGTATTATGTTATATTAGTATATTATATTAAGTATGCTATTACATTAATATATAATTAATAATTTTATTAATCTGTAGTAATCATATATACTTAATATATCTTTATATATAACAGATAAAATAACTATATATTAATGTATAGTATATAGTACTTTTATATTATTTCATATTATATGTACTTTTATATATTATATATAGTTTATAATAATCTAGTATAACATACATAATTATTAACATATATTAGTACCTATACCATATATCAATATATTAAGTATTAACAATATATTGATCAATACACTACATATTAATATATTTCATTTTAAACATATTAATATATAATATTAAATATGTAATACTTACATATAAATATAACAAATTTTAACATATATTTAATACTCAACATATATTTAATATATTAATATATCATATATTTATATGTTACATATGTTAAAATATTAATGTAATAATATATTTTAAAATTAACCCATTAGCATATATTGGTGTATAACATATAATATGTAAGTTATATATTATATTATGTACTATATAATACTATCTAATAATTATATATTTGTGCCCTTAAACACTGACTCTGTCCTTGAATGTCACTGTGTGAGCAATGAACATACACATTTGGCCCTGGGCAAGGTACTTACCTTTACTATCTCGACTTGCATGTTTATAAAATGGGGACAACATCTGCCTGCCTGTGATAAAGAACACTGAGGCAATGTCGGATGGGATTGACAAGTATTGTAACCTATAACATGCAAACCACATAATAAAGATGATTTCCTATCCAGCAATGACTGATGTAGAGCACTGTGGCAATGCCAGGGCTATCTTGCTGCAGAATCACAGCTCCATTTGTTACAATGGGATCACATTAGGGGAGGCGTGCAGATAGCATAGAAACTCTGTTAAAAAAAAAAAAGATGAAAAAAACCAAACAGCAAAACCCCCCACAACTATAGTTCAATTCAAATTGGGCTTCAACCTCCTAAATCATGTTAATTATCTTATATTTTGTTTGGCTGTTCATAGGGAGGGCTGCTGTCAATACTCACACCACTACAAGGCCAGTGACCCCAGGTAATTTTGTTTGTAAAATTAGAAGCTTGAGGTTTGTAAAGAAAAAAAAAAAATAACCCAGAGCAAGAGGGAACGTGTTAGCAGACAATCTCAGTGAGAACTGGCAATTTCCTTGGCTGCTCTCACAGCAAGAGCTTACAAGCCTGACCTTCCTCTTCCCTGAGGAAGTTTCAACAGAAGATACCAGATGTCCACTTGACATCAGTGAGACCAATTAATATATAACAGAATAGAAATGGAGAAAATAGGACAGCTCAGAAGGCTGTCAAAACGGAGATCTCTGAAAAAATAAAATCGTGCAATTGTATTGAATTGAATTGAATTTAGCAATAAAATCAACAGCTAGTGAGTTTTGTTTGAGGTCTGCATTGAGTAGGCACAGACGGGGCTCATTCATGTGCTGCTTGCAGCGCTGATGTTGCAGTTCCCATGTTGGAACCAGACATTTACAGCCCTGCAGGTTTACACATCTTCCAAGATGCCTCTGCTTCCCTGGCAGCCACTTCAAGTGCCAGCTTGAAGAAAAGGCCAGCCAATTTCTTGGGTCTACCCAGGAAGAAACCAGAATTTTTCTTTTGTGTTAGAATTATGAAATTGAATGTAGTTGGTTTGTTAACTATTTTATGTTGAAATTAAAAAGTAATAACATTTAGTTTAAATAAGTACTGTTTTACATACACATATATATTTGTAAGCATTCAAAATAGATATTTTTTATTTGACTCATAAAATATGTTATAACACAATCAAAAAGCAAAGAGGGAAAAAAATTATTCATCAGTTACCTCTTAACCGTATTCCCCTATTGTGTTCTCCTTATTGGTGGAGTTAATTGCAAAGTCCATGGTTCACTATGTTTTGCAGTGAAGTGAGAAGGAAGACAAGCCTCTCCAGAACCACCTCCTGTGACCAAAATATTAGGCCATATTTTGGCTGCATGGTATAACACATTAACAAAGTGCTAACTTTTTATGACTTTTCTTTCTCTGTCTTCTCTCAGAGTTTTCTGGAGGATTGCAGAACCTGAGCACGGAGAGGCCAGAGTCAGAGAGACTTTATCTGCTAGTTGTGGTCAGGTGTCCAGAGTGGGGCAAACCAAGAACCTGACATGCCACAAGCCTGCTGGACCCTCCAGGACCTGTGATGGCCTCGTTTCTTGTTCAGCCATGGAGAAAGGCTTAAATCCTGTTTCCTCAAAACACTAATAACCAAGGCTGAGTGTGAGTCTGGTTTATATTTCTATTTAAAATGGAATTTAAATTTTGACACCTGCATATGGGGACTCTGCCATGCGACTCATCCATGCTGACCTGGTCCAGCAGACAGGTCACCTGGCCGCAACGTAGCACACGGCAGGCAAAGCTGCTACTTCCCTGTACAAAAAGGAGGGCTTTTTGATGGTAAGTGCATTGGGAGTTGTCAACAGTCCTCAACGAAGATAAGGTTACCGGTGTGTATTTCCATAATGACGCATTGCTGCTTAAAATTTATCTCCCAGCGGAGAACTTCAAAAGTAGATTTATTTAGAGAGAGCTTTTCTGTATGAATATATTTCTTCTGCTGTAGAGGAATAATTATCCAATGCAGCCTAATGGAACTGCAGTGGAGAAACAAACCATCAGGAAACCCAGAAGACAGAACAGATTTGGGGTTTCGGTTTCTCAGATGGGAAGGGAGAGCGAGCCCCCTGCCCTGAGTGGGATCTTCCTGGCACCTGGTTCATCTCATCCTCCCAGGGAGATGGGAAGGAACAGAAGAAAGATTTCATGCTAATGGGATAGGACAAGACAGAGCACAGCCTAGAGTGGCATTTTCCTCAGGTCGGGCTGGGAAGAGGGTATTCTTCATTGCAGTCAGTTCATTTAGATTTTAAACATCTGTTACACTCTGGAGAAATGAGCTCCCTCTTAATCATCACTATCGAGAAGGAATAAATACATGCATTTCTCTTGCGCACAGTAATTGGCTGTGAAGCATTCCGGCAATCCTTTCATTAGGGTGATGAGATCCAAAAATAGATACCAAGTATGTTTATTGGAAACTAATAGACCCACCTGAAGTGTAAAAATTCCTGTAAATGCAGTGGTTGACAGAGGGGTGTGTGTGTGTGTGTGTGTGTGTGTGTGTGTGTGTGCCCACGCCCTCCCGCACGTGTTTTGGAGGGAGCAGTGGGAGGGGGCAGGGAAGCAGGTAGTAATTCATTTTTTCACTATCTCAAGTCCTCCTCTGGAGCGAATACACATATCCAGTGTAACTCGCCCTTTCTGGAATAATCATTGAAAAGGTTTCTCCACCTTTCCTCTAAGGTTCTAGTTTGAGACCCGCTAAGCCTAGTCCCGACTCTGTCTCTGTGACCTCCTCCAGGACCGGCAGATGTCAGTTTCCCTACCCTGCCAGATAGGAAGGGCTTCACCGCTTTCTCCTTGCCCTGTAGTCTGAGATTAGGCTTTGATTAATTATAACTGGGCACACAGAACTCTAATCTGGGTCCCAGTAGGAGTGACAGTGTGATAGGCAGGATTTGGGGTCCCATGATCCCCACCACCACCCCACCCTGACACAAACCTGGTGGTACACCTGTGGCAACATGGTGGCAACAGAAAAAACAGATTCAGATTTCAGCATCTGAAAGTGGGATGCTGCTGTAACAAACACCTACATGTGTGACAGTGGCTTTGGAATTAGGCAGTGGCCCAAAGCTGGAAGAGTCTTGACCAGCATGATAGTAAAAGCCTAGACTGCTTTGAACAGACTGTCATTGGAGATACAACTGCGAAGGACTCTGGTGGTGAGGACTCAGAGGAAGTGAGGAGCATATGGAAAAATCCTACATTCCCTTGGAGAACAAACGCCTAAATCCCCAGAAACAGACTGTTTGTAGAAATAGGGACTTTAAGGCCACGGCTGGTTCAGCTCCCAGAATGGACTTGGAGAATGTTGCCCTTGAGGTCTCAGAAGAAAGTGAAGAAATGCTACTGGAAGCTGAAGGAAGAGTATCCATTCTATGTATTGGCAGAAAGTTTAGTGAAACTGTGCCCTGCAGGTGTGTAGGGAGCAGAACCTGTAATGACAGACTTGGTTGCTCAGCTGAGGAAAGTTCCAAGTCAAGGGTGGAGAGTGCAGCCTGTTTTTATCCTGCTGCTCAGAGTAAAATGTGAGTCAGGAGAGAGATGCTGAGGGAAGAGTAGTTCAGTAAAGAGGAGCTGGGACTGGATGATTTGGGAAACTGGCAGCCTATCCAGAGAGGAAAGCCACCAGAAAGGAGAAACACACCGTCATGTCTCCATGGCACGTGGCCCCGCAGCATTTCCTGGTGCCTTGGGAGGGTCAAAGTCTTGACTTTATTCATCAAAAGGGGATGATTCATCTGTTGATGGACATTTGGATTGTTTCCACATCTTGGCTCTTATAAATAGTGCTTCTAAGAACATAGGGGTGCAGATATCTTTTTGACAGATGAATGGATAAAGATGTGGTGTAAATATATACAGTGGCATACTACTCAGCCATAAAAAAGAATGAAATAATGCCATTTGCAGCAACATGGATGGATCTGGAGATTATCATGGTAAGTGAAGTAAGTCAGAGAAAGACAAATATCAAAGAATATCACTTATATGTGGAATCTAAAATATGACACAAGTGAATTTTTCTACAAAACAGATTCACAGACAGAGAACAGACTTGTGGTTGCCAAGGGGGAATGGCAGTGGGGGAGGGATGGATTGAGAATTTGGAATTAGCAGATGCAAACTATTATATCTGTACAACTGAATCACTTTTTAAATAATTAATTAATTAATTAATTTTATTGGCTGTGTTGGGTCTTTTTTGCTGTGCGCAGGCTTTCTTTTAGTTGCGGTGAGTGGGGGCTACTCTTCGTTGTGGTGCGTGGGCTCTTCATTGCCATGGCTTCTCTTGTTGCAGAGCACGGGCTTTAGGCCTGTGGGTATCAGTAGTTGCAGTGCATGGGCTCAATAGTTGTGGCTCACGGGCTTAGTTGCTCCGAGGCATGTAGGATCTTCCTGGAGAAGGGAACCTGTGTCCCCTGCATTGGCAGGTGGATTCTTAACCATTGCGCCACCTAGGAAGCCCTATAACTGAATCACTTTGCTGTACATCAGAAACTAATACAACATTGTAAATCAAATATACTTCAATAAAATAAATCTTAAAAATAATAATAAAAAATAAGAAAGGGGATAATTCATTCATTGACACAAAAGGCTTTTGGAAGAGATTGAGAATGAATGTGTGAAGTGAGTAATTTCAACAAATTAAGGAGAGGAAAGTACTAGGTGCAGATGAGAAACTCAAATAGAGGCAGAGCTAACCAGAGCCATCCTGGGAAGGAATTTGAGAGGGGGCTGTGATGCAAACAAAGGGATGATTTGAGATATGTATAAAGTGCAGGCTCCCAAGAGCACCTGGACACCGCTGCTCTCTTGACTTGATTATAACTTGAGTCAGGTAAGTGTAAGAAATAAGTCAGGTCATTGCATATCCACGTCTTTTTGCTTCTTCACTTGTCAGCAATGGGTGCTGCTGGGAAGGACATCAGGTTTACAAGAGGACAAAGGCTCAATCTACTGGTGTCCCATGTAAGTCATCCTGGGATTGATGCTGTCTGGATAGGAGGGGCTTAGAATGTGTTTCTGCACCAGAGAAACATATGGTTTCTTTTTGTATTCTGTTAATATGGCAAATTATATTGATTGATTTTTGAATGTCGAGCCAAGCTTACATTCCTGGGATGAGCCTCACTTCGTGGTGATGTATCTTTTTATTCCCTACTAGCTTTGATTTGCAAATATTTTGTTGAGGATTTTGTGTCTATGATCATGAGAGATATTAGGGTAATGCTGGCCTCTTGGTAAGAGTGGTCTCTTCTATTTTCTGGAAGATATTGTGTGGAATAAACATTTCTGCCTTTAAAAGTTCAGTAAAATTCACCAGTGGGAACTTTTGGGATTAGATTTTTCTCATTGGAGAAAACAATTCTTTTACAATGGTTAGCTGAGAATTCAGTTCCTCCTAGTGATAGGGCAGGAATAAAGATGCAGATGTAGAGAACGGATTTGAGGGCACGGCGGGGAGGGGAGGATGGGACATAGTGAGAGAGTAGCATTGACATATGTACACTACCAAACATAAAATAGATAGCTAGTGGGAAGCTGCTGCAGAGCATGGGGAGATCAGCTTGGTTCTTTGTGATGAACTAGAGGGGTGGGATGGGGAGGATGGGAGGGAGGTTCAAGAGGGAGTGGATATGGGGATATATGTATAAATATAGCTGACCCACTATGTTGTACACAACACTGTAAACCAATTATACTCCAATAAAGATGTATTAAAAAATTCAATTCCTTTAATAGATGTGAGATTATTTTGTTTACCTATATCTTGGGTGAGTGTTCGTAGTTCGTGTCTTTCAGTAATTTGTCCACTTCGTCTAAGCTGTCAAATGTGTGGGTATAGAGTTATTTGTAGTGTTCTTAGGTCAGCCTTTTAATACCTATGGGATCAGTATTAAAGTCTTTCATTCCTGATATTGGTAATTTGTTTCTTCTCCCTTTTCTCCCTTGGTCAATTTGTCTAGAATATTATCAACTGATAATATTCACTGATCTTTCAAAGAGCCAGCTTTTTGTTTCATTGATTTTTATTTAATTTTTTTTAATCTCATTTATATCTACTTTTATCTATTATTTCCATTTTTCTTTCTTCAGTATATTAAGATGGAAGCTTGCATTATTGATTTCATACCTTTCTTTTTTTCAGGTATAAATACTTAATATTATAAATTTCCCCTCTAAGTCCTGTTTTGCTGTAGTCTGCCAATTTTGATAATTTTTCTTTAATTTAAAATATTTTAAATTTCTCTTGCGTTTTTCTCTTGACCCACTTGTTTTGTTTTGCTTAGAAGCGTGTTGTTTAATTTCCAAATATTTTGAGATTTTCCAGCTATTTTTTGCTTTTGATTTCTAGTTTAATTTCATTATGGTGTTAGAAAAACTATGCATGATTTCTATTCTTTTGACTATGTTAAGGTTATTTTCTGAGGCCCAGAATGTAGTCTGTCTTGGTGACTGTTCCCATGTGGACTTGAGAATAACTTCTATTCTGCTGATGTTGGATGGAATATTCTAGAAGTGTCAGGTCAAGTAAGTTGATAGTGTTGTTCAGGTATACACCCTCTTACTGATTTTTTTTAAATCTACATGTTCTACAAATTATTGACAGCGGAGTGATGAAGGCTCCAAATATAATTGTGGATTTGTCTATTCTCCTTTAAGATCTATAAATTTTTGCCCATGCATTTTGAAGCTCTGTTATAAATGAATGAACATTTAGGCCTTCTTATGCCTTCTTATACAATTGACCCCTTTATCATTATGTAATAACCCTCTTTATCCCTGATAATATTTCCTGTTCTGAAATTTACTTTGTTGGAAGTGAATACAGATAGTCTGGTTTTCTTTTCACTCATGATCACATATATATGCATGCATTCTCCATCTTTTGACTTCAACTTATATCTCTTTATTTCTAAGGTAGGTGTTTTGTAGATAGCTTATAGTTGGACCTTAATTTTTATTTTATTAAAAAATCTTCATTGAGGAAATATTGGCTCATAACAATATATGTTTCATGTGTACAATATTATATTCCGACTTCTGTATATAGAGAACAGCATAGTGGTTACCAGAGGGGGAGGGCGAAACAGGTAAAGGGGGTCCACTGCATGGTGACAGAAGAATTGGTCTTACTTTTTTATCCATTCTGACAATCTCTGTCATTTTATTGATTTCTTTAGACCACTCACATTTAAAGTGATTATTTATAGAGTTGGATTAAACTGTACCATCTTGCTAGCTGCTTTCTATTCATTTTCATTTTTGTTTACTCCATATTTTATGCCTTCTATTGGTTTAAGTGAGCATTTGTTTGTGATTCTGTTTCATATTCTGTATTGACTTAGTCTTTAAATATTTCTTTAAAAATTAATTTGCTTTACCACATACATTTGAAAGTAATCTTTGTCTACTTTTGAATAATATTATAGTGCTTCGCTGCTTATACTGTTATAAGTGTAAAGAACCTTATAACAGCACATTCCCTATTCCTACCTCTGATGCCCTTGACATATATTTCAATTTTATGTACGCTATAATCACACAATACATTGTTATTATTTTTGCTTTAATAGCCAGTTATAGCACATTTGAAATAAGAAAAAATATTCTATTTTGCCTTCATTTATTTAATTTCTGATCTCTTCATTCCTTTGTGTAACTCCATGTTTTTGACCTATATATAATTTCTTCTGCCTGAAATACTTCCTTTAACATTTATTGTAGAGTAGGTCTAGTCTGATAGCATTGTTTTTATTTTTTGGAGAAAGTCTTTATTTCTCTTTCATTTTTGAAGAATATTTTCATTGAGTAAGAATTTGGGGGGGGCAGATCTTTTTCTTTTGTCACTTTAATGATAGAAATCATTGTGTTCTAATTTGCGTGATTTCTGATGATAAATTTGCTATAATTATTACCCTTTTTCCTCTACAGATAACATATTTTCCCCTCCTTGGTTGCCTTCATGATTTTCTCTTTGGTTTTCAGTGCTTTGATAATGGTATGTTGCACTTTTTTTTTTTTTTTCTTTCCCCCTTCTTCCTCCCTCCTTCCCTCTCTCTCTCTCTCTCTTTCTTTCTTTCATATTTATTCTGCTTGGTATTTTCTAATCTTTGTGGGCCAGTGGTTTGGAGTCTATCACTATGTTTGCAAAATCCTAGTGGTTATTTCTCCTTCCTTTTTCTGCTTTGTCTCCTTCCGGGATTCCAATAATATGTGGATTGACATTGTCCCACAGCTCTTTAAAGCTCTTTTCTGGTTTTTTGTTGGTTGGTTGGTTGGTTTTTATTATTTTATTTTTTTCAGTTAGGGTAATACCTATTGCCCAATCCTCAGTTTTAGGCAGGCGCTGTGAATCTGGGTCTTGGGAATGTTCCTCCACTTTCAAGGCTGTGTCTAGCAAGTTTCTGCCCCTCCCTCAGGGTAGAGCTTCATTTGTTTTCCTGTTTTCATACATCTGCAGTGGGTTTTCACTAGTGCCTCCTTTTCCCCTTCAGATTCTGGCCTCTGTATCCTCTAAGATATGGAGGAGATATGTTCTAGGTGAGTTTTATCAGTGGCTGCTCTCCATCCCCTGGCTGGTACTAAGAGGAAAGCTTTCTCGAGATCCTCGTCAGTCTTTCCCATGAATACTTGGTAGGATTCCTAGAGGGGAAGGTGAAGGAGCTTGTCAACTGCTCTATGTCTGCCACCTTCAGAGACTTCATACTCTTACAGTCAGCCCTTACTAGCTTTTATGGTGTCTGCTCTTGTCTCCTCCAATAAACAAATGCTTGAGTCTTGTTTATCTCTATAGTAGCCTATATGTAGATTTCAGTTTAGTTACTTGGCCTGAGACTGCAGTTCTCTGACGAGTTAAGGAAAATCATCACAGGCATACCCTGTAGATATTGTGGATTTGGCTCCAGAACATTGCAATAAAGAGAGTCACACAAATTTTTGCTTTCCTGGTGCCTATGAAAGTCTTGTTTATTTTTCTTTTTATTTCCATTACTCTGGGAGATGAATAAAAAAAGATATTGCTGTGATTTATGTCAAAGAGTGTTCTGCCTATGTTTTCCTCTAAAAGTTTTATAGTATCTGGTCTTACATTTAGGTCTTTAATCCATTTTGAGTTTATTTTTCTGTAGGGTGTTAAACAGTGTTCTAATTTCATTTTTATATGTAGCTGTCCAGTTTTCCTAGCACTGTTTATTGAAAAGACTGTCTTGCCTCCATTGTATATTCTTGCCTCCTTTGTCATACATTAATTGACCATAGACAGATGGGTTTATTTCTGGGCTTTCTATCCTGTACCATCAATCTATATTTCTGTTTTAGTGCCAGCACCATACTGTTGTGATAACTGTAGCTTTGTAGTATAGTCTGAAGTCAGGGAGTCTGATTCCTCCAGTTCTGTTTTTCTTTCTCAAGATGGCTTTGGCTATTATTTTGTGTCTCTGTACAAATTTAAAGATTTTTTTTTGTTATGCTTATGTGAAAAATGCCATTGGTAATTTGATAAGGATTGCATTGAACCTATAGATACCTTGGGTAGTATAGACATTTTGACAATATAGATTCTCCCAAATCTAAGAACATGGTATATCTTTCCATCTGTTTGCATCATCTTCTATTTCTTCATCAGTGTCTTATAGTTTTTGAAGTACAGATCTTTTGTTTCCTTAGGTTTATTTCTTAGGTTTATTCCTAGGTATTTTTTTCTTTTTGATGTGATGGTAAATGGGATTGCTTCTTTAATTTCTCTTTCTGATCTTTCATTGTTGGTGTATAGAAATGTGAAACTCAAAAGCTTTTTCATAGCAACAAAGAAACAAACAGACAGACAGACAAACAAAAAACCCAAAACAAGCTCAAAAGACAACCCACAGATTGGGAGAAAATATTTGCAAACAATGCAACCAATGAGGGATTAGTCTTTAAAATTTACAAACAGCTCATGCAGCTCAATATCAAAAAACAAACGACCCAATCAAAAAATGAGCAGAAGACCTAAACAGACATTTCTCCAAGGAAGACATACAGATGGCCAACAGGCACATGGAAAAATGCTCAACATCATTAATTATTAGAGAAATGCAACTTAAAACTTCAATGAGATATCACCCACACCAGTCAGAATGGCCATCACCAAAACATCTACAAATAATAAATGCTGGAGAGTGTGTGGAGTAAAGGGAACCCTCCTATGCTTCTGGTGGGAATGTAATTTGGTACAGTCACTATGGAGAGCAGTATGGAGGTTCCTTAAGAACCTAAAAATAGAGTATCAAGCAGTATCAGCAGTATTTCATCTTGTGGAACTGAAAACCACAGCCACAGAAAGACAGAGAAAATGAAAAAGCAGAGGACTTTGTATCAGATGAAGGGACAGGATAAAACCCCAGAAAAACAGCTAAATGAAGAGGAGATAAGCATCTTTACAAAAAAGAATTCAGAATAATGATGGTGAAGATGATCCAGGACTTTGAAAAAAGACTGGATGCAAAGATCAAAAAGGTTACCAAAGACCTAGAAGAATTAAAGAGCAAACAAGCAGAGATATGCAACACAATAACTGAAATGAAAAATACACTAGAAGGAACCAACAGCAGATTAACTGAGGCAGAAGGGCAAATAAGTGACCTGGAAGACAGGATGGTGATAATCACTGATGCAGAAAAGAATAAAGAAAAAAGAATGAAAAGAACTGAAGACAGCCTAAGAGACCTCTGGGACAATGTTAAACACACCAACATTCACATTATAAGGGTCCCAGAAGGTGAAGAGAGAAAGGACCTGAGAAAATATTGGAAGAGATTATAGTTGAAAATTTCCCTAACATGGGAAAGGAAATAGCTACCCAAGTCCAGGAAGCACAGAGAGTTCCATGCAGGATAAACCCAAGAAACATGCCAAGACATATAGTAGTCAAACTGACAAAAATTAGACAGAGAAAAGTTATTAAAAGCAGCAAGGAAAAATGACAAATAGCATACAAGGGAATTCCCGTAAGGTTAACAGCTGATTTCTCAGCAGAAACTCTGCAAGCCAGAAGGGAGTGGCATGATATCGTTAAAGTGATGACAGGGAATAACCTACAACCAAGAATACTCTACCCAGCAAAGATCTCATTCAGATTCGATAGAGAAATCAAAAGCTTTACAGACAAGCAACAGCTAAGAGAATTCAGCACCACCAAACCAGCCCTACAACAAACGCTAAAGGAACTTCTCTAAGTGGAAAACATGAGAAGAAAAGGACCTACAAAAACAAAAAGAAAATGGTTATAGGAACATACATATTGATAATTACCTTGAATGTAAATGGACTAAATGCACCAACCAAAATACAGAGACTGGCTGAATGGATACAAAAACAAGACCCATATATATGCTGCCTACAAGAGACCCACTTCAGACCTAGGGACACATACAGATAGAAAGTGAGGGGATGGAAAAAGATATTCCATGCAAATGAAAATCAAAAGAAAGCTGGAGTAGCAATAGTCATATCAGATAAAATAGACTTTAAAATAAAAAATGTTACAAGAGACAAGAAAGGACATTACATAAAGATCAAGGGATCCATCCAAGAAGAGGAGATAACAATTATAAATATATATGCACCCAATATACGTGCACCTCAATACATAAGGCAAATGCTAACAACTATGAAAGAGGAAATGCAAGGCAGAAATAGAGACACAGATTTAGAGAACAAACATATGGACACCAAATGGGGAAACCAGGGAGGGTTGGGGGGGAATGAATTGGGAGATTGGGATACCAAATTTTACACTCTAAATATATGCTGTTTATTGTCTGTTAACTGTATCTCAATAAAAGTTCTTAAAACAACAACAACAACAACAACAACAACAACAACAACAACAACAACAACAAAGAACCTAAAAATAGAGTTACCATTTCATACAGCAATCCCACTCCTGGGCATATGTGTGGAGAAAAACATGGTTCAAAAGGATACATGTGTGCCAGTGTCCATTGCAGCACTGTTTACAATAGCCAAAACATGGAAGCAACCTAAATGTCCATCAGCAGATGAATGGACAAAGAAGATATGGTACATATATACAATAGACTAATACTCAGCCATATAAAATAATGCCATTTGCAGCAACATGGATGGACCTAGACATTATCATCCTAAGTGAAGTAAGTCAGACAGAGAAAGACAAAAATCATATAATATCGCTTATATGCAGAATCTAAAGAAATGATACAAATGAACTTATTTACAGAACAGAATCAGACACACAGACTTAGAGAATGAACTTATGGTTACCAAAGGGGGAAGGGGTGGGGAAAGGATAAATTAGGAGCTTGGGGTTAACATGTACATACTACTATTTATAATATAGATAACCAACAAGGACCTACTGTATAGCACAGGGAACTCTGCTCAATATTCTTTAATAACCTAAATGGGAAAAGATTTTGAAAAAGAATAGATACATGTATACATTTAACTGAATCACTTTGCTGTACAACTGAAACTAACACAACGTTGTTAATCAACAATACTGCAATGTAAAATAAAATATTTTTAAAAAGTTGTGTTTACACTCTTTTCTCTGTTTGCAATAGTATTACATCTAAAAAATGTACATACCTTAATTAAAAAAATACTTTATTGCTAAAAATTCTAACCATCATCCAAGCCTTCATCAAGTTGTAATCTTTATGCTGGTGGAGGGTCTTGCTTCAGTATTTATGGCTGCTGACTGTTCAGGGTGGCAGTGTCTGAAGTCTGGGATGGCTGTGGCAATTACTTAAAACAACATTGAAATTTCCCACATTGATTGACTCTTCTTTTCATGAATGATCTTAATATGCAATGCTGTTTGATAGCATTTTACCCACAGTAGAATTTTGAAAAATTTCCTCTCATACTCAGCCACTGCTTTATCAACTAAGGGTATGCAATATTGCAAATCCTTTCTGTCACTTCATCAGTCTTCACAACTTCCTAACCAGGAGTAGATTCCATCTCAAGAAACCACTTTCTTTGCTCATCCATAAGAGGCAACTCCTCATCCATTCAAGTTTGTCGTGAGATTGCAGCAATTCGGTCACATCTTCAGGCTCCACTTCTAATTCTAGTTTTCTTACTATGTCCATCACAGCTGCAGTTACTTCCTCCACTGATGTCTTGAACCCCTCAAAGTCATCCATGAGGATTGAAATCAAGTTCTTCCAAACTTCTGTTAATGTTAATATTTTGACTTCTTCTAATGAATCACAAATGTTCTTAATGGCGTCTAGGATGGGGGAATCCTTTACAGAGGGTTTTCAATTGACTTTGCGGATCTAAATAAGGAATCACTTACTATGGAAGTTATAGTCTTAAGAAACGGATTTCTTAAACATAAGACTTGAAATCAAAATTACTCCTTGATCTGTGGACTGCAGAATGGATGTTGTATTAGCAGGCATGAAAACAACATTAATCTCTTATGTTTTCATCAGTGCTCTTGGGTGCATTCTCAATAAGCAGTGATATTTTGAAAGGAATCTTTTCTTTTTTTTTTTTTGAGCAGTAGGCCTCAATAGAGCACTTAAAATATTCAGTTAACCATGTTGTAAACAGATGTGCTGTCATCCTGCCTTTGTTTTTCCATTGAGAGCATAGGAAGAGCAGATTTAACATAATTCTTAAGGGACCCATGATTTTCAGAACGGTAAATGAGCATTGGCTTCGACTTCAAGTCACCAGGGCATTAACCCCTACCAAGAGAGTCAGCCTGTCCTTTGAAGCTTTGAAGCCAAGCATTGACTTCTCCTCTCTAGCTATGAAAGTGCTGGATGGCATCTTCTTCCAATAGAAGGCTGTTTCATCTACATTGAAAATCTGTTGTTTAGTGTAGCCACCTGAACTGATTGTTTTAGCAAGATCACCTTGATAACTTGCTGCAGCTTCCATATCAGCACTTGCTGCTTCATCTTGTAATTTTCTGTTGTGGAGGAGGCTTCTTTCCTTAAACCTCAAGAACCAACCTCTTCTACCTTCAAATTTTCTTCTGCAACGTCTTCACCTCTCTCAGCCTTTATAGAATTGTAGAGAGTTAGGGTCTTACTCTGGATTAGGTGTTGACTTTAGGGAATGTTGTGGCTGGTTTGATCTTCTATCCAGACCACTAATACTTTCTCCATATCAGTGATAAGGTGGTTTTGCTTTCTTATTATTTGTGTGTTCACTGGAGCAGCACTTTTAACTTCCTTTAAGAACTTTTCCTTTGCATTTACAACTTGGTTAACTGTTTGGCACAAGAGGCCTAACTTTCTGCCTATCTTGGCTTTTGACATGACTTCATCACTAAGCTTAATTATTTCTAGTTTTTGAATTAAACTGAGACGTGCAATTCCTCCTTTCCTTGAACACTTTAAAGCCATTGTAGGTTATTAATTGGGAAAATATTTGCATCTTATATGATAGACAAATGCTTAGTTTTCTTAATCACTTTTACAAATCAATAAGAAAAAGACCAACAAACCAATATTAAAACATTCAAAGGACATAAATAGATTACAGATGAGGAAAAATAAATGAATCTTAAACATAGGTATACTATTCAACCTCACCTATGGCATTCAAACTAAAAACTTTAAAAAGTGAAAATGTACAAAATTACAACAAAAATTGACATTCCTACATATATGAAAGGAACTTTCAATAATGAATAAGCCAATCAGGCCAAAATTTAGTAAGAGTGAAGAACATTTGAACAATGTAAATAGCAAGGTTGAATTAACGAGTATATCTAGAACCTGCACTCAGTTAAAGACTATATGAAATTTTAGCAAAGTTGGAAGATACTAGGCCACAAATTCACAATCTCAGTGAATACCAAACAGTCTATATACATAATAGTATACATAATAGTATCTAACAGCTCTTCAAAGATAAAAATCAATGATAAAATATAGCCCCAAAAGCCATTTTCCTCTGGAAATGAAAGAAATGCACTGCTGAATAATTCAAGGGATAGGAAAATCACAATGGAAGAGGTGAAATATTCGTGAATGTATCATAAAGAATGACTGTGTGTCAATACCTGAGTGATGCTGCTAAAATGCTAATTAGAGGAAAATTTAACTTAAGTGTATCCATTAGAAAAGAAGAAATAGTGACCATTATTAAAATAAGTTTTCAAAATCAAGACTATAAAGAAAGAATAATCCCAAGGAAAGCAGAAGAAAGTGTATAAAGCACAAATATCCGTGAAAGAGGAAGCAAAAGAGCCAGGATGATAGTCAGTCAAGCCAAGAGCTAGTTCCTCAGTAAGGTCTAGTGCTAAACTAGATGTCTGGAGGGATTAATCACTTTTTTTTCCTCTGGGAAGATTTTAAATTACAAATTCAATTTAAAATTTCTTATAGATCTATTCACATTTTCTACTTCTTTTTGAGTCTGTTTTATTAATTTTGGTCTTTGTAGAAATGTATTCATTTCATCTGTAACTTATAAAGTTCTTGACAGTGTTCCTTTACAATAATTTACAATTATAATAATAATTCCCTTTTCATTTCTATAAATTCACCAATGATATCTCCTTTCTCTTTCATGGTTTTCCTAATTTTCCTTTGTTTCTTGGTTAGTCTGCCTAGAGGCTTAGCAAATACTATCTGTTGATCTTTTCAAAGAACCAACTTTCAGTCCCTTGATATTCTCTATTGCTTTTCTATTGCTTTTCTAATTGATTTTCTCTCTAATTTTTATTATTTCCTTCCTTTGAGTTGTTTTAAGTTAGTTTTCTCTTTTTTTTCTAGTTTTTAAAAGTTGGCGCTTATAAAATTAAATTAGATCTTTCTTATTTTCTAATGCAGACATTCAAAGCTATACATTTCCCTGTAAGCACTGCATTAGCTGTATCCCATAAATTCTGATATACCATAGTTCCATTTTGTCTGATATTAATACAATGACTCCAGCAGCCTTGTAGTAACTATTTACATGGTATATCTATATTCTTTCTCTTTCAACCTATGTGTGTCTTTGGATCAAAATTGGATATCTTAGATCTTATTTTTTTAATTGAATCTGAAAATATTTGACCTTATTGGAAGGTTCAATCTATTTACAGTTAGTGTAATTATTGATATGATTGTATTTACATCTGCCATTTTGCTATTTAATTTTTATTTCTCAATTTTTTATTTCCTCTGTTGCTTCTTTACTGGGGTTTTTTTTTTGGCATTAAGTAGATACTTCCTATTTCACCATTTTAATTCCTTTGTTATCATTGATTTTACTATATTTTGGATGTTGTTTTCTTAGTGGTTCTCTGGAGATTACAATATGTATCTTAATTTATTAAAGATAACTTCAGATCAATACTAATGTAATTCCAGTAAAATATAGATATTTTCTTCCAATAAAACTCCATTTCTTCTCCTCTCCTTTGTGCTGTAATTACCAATTACACACATAGGTTAAAATTCCACAATAAATATAGGATTATCCTTATTTTTGTGCAAATGTGTTTAAATGAATTAAGGCATGAAAAAAGAAATGACGTATTTATATCGTCATCTGTGTCTGAGTTGAGGGAACACCCTGAATGTTCAGAAAGTCCATAAGTCTGCCTGGCCTCTGTTTTCTGCCAGGAGTTCTTATTTCCCCTTTGAGCATCACACTCAAAGATGGGAGGCTAGTCAGGGTCTCTCCAGTTTCATCTGATTTTAATACATATTCCTTGAAAGTGTAGCTACATAATCTTCCATAACACATTGTTTTTCAAATTTCTCTTTTAACCTCAATTTTCAATATTAAAAAACATTTATTGGAGTATAGTTGATTTACAATGTTGTATTAGTTTCAGGTGTATAGCAAAGTGAATCAGTTATACATATACATATATCCACTCTTTAATATGTTCAGACAGCCTTTCTTTTCCTTAAAACTTCATTTGTATTTCCCTTTTTATAGCTCCTGGATTCCTGTAAATATACAGTTGGCCCTCCATTTCTGCAAGTTCCCCATCTGCGGATTCAACCAACCATGGGTCGAAATTTCGGGTTGCATCCGTGGATGCAAAACCTGTGGCTAGGTAGGGCCAACTGTATACATTGCCTGTGCCAATCCATATAAGTAATTTGAGCATTCACGCATTTTGGTATCTGCGGGGCTCCTGGAGCCAGTGGCCCACGGATACCAAAGGACAGCTACGACTGATTTGTTTCATCTCAGAAGCCCACAACTCCCTTGAAGCCCTTTCAGATTATCCTCTTCTCCCTTCTTCCCCACCTTCACATTCCCTCACCCGCATCAAAGTAGAGAAATCAGTCTTTCAGTCTCTAGGAGCCCATGGTTTGTGTCTCTTTTAGTATTTCTTACCACTCTGCCCAGTTTTGTATTTGCTTGTGTCTTAATCTCCTAATTGTACTATGATGCCTGTGGAAAGGGGACCATCTCTAACTTATATCTTCAAGCCTCCCTTATTCTTAGGAAAGACTCACATAGTGGGTACTCACTGTGTGTTCAGATAAGTGGAATTTTGGTTTGTTGGCAAATCTGGACTTGCTCTGGGCCACATCTCCTCCACATGCGCCACAAGGCCCCCCATGTCACCAGGGCTTTTGTATCTCTGACATTCTCCAGCTTATGCTTCTTGGGAACATTTGTGGGCTATTAGTCATCTTATGTAGAACAGGATATATCTGTCACTTCTCCTCTGTGAAATCCTCCCTTCAGCAAGATTTATTTTAAGAACTGTGTGAAAAGAGAAAATTTCACAAGCAACCCTGTGAAAATCTGGTCCTTTGTCAACATGTGGGATCAAGTGCCCTGAGTACCTGTCTGACTGCAGCTGGCCCTGCGCATCCTGGGGCCCCCTTTGCAGTGCAGTTTCATAGGCTGGCCTCCTGGCTGCAGGTTTGGAGTCTGCCAGGAAGCTACTAATCAGTGAAGGATACCTCTGCTTCCCCCCCGCTCAGCTTAATGGGAGCTGCCAGCGCCCTGCTTCAGGCTTCCTGCATCAGCTGGGAAGCTTCACACCACATCCTACCCAACACCCCCACTGCAAGTTTCCATAGCAACTTTTGGGAGGAATTTCCAGTGCTCACAGATTCTGTCACAGTAACCCAGTGAGGCGAGAAGGAGGCCAAGGACCCTATACGCAGGTAGAAGATGAAGCCCCGGAGGCCCCAGTGAGGCCAGGGGAGCAGAGTGAGATGGGCTTTGTGGAGAGTGGTGGAGCTGTTGGGGCTCCGACTGCTCCTTGCCAGCTCCTAACAACAGGTCACACGTTGTCCCTGGCATCTTTCTTTAGACAATACAGTGAACCTCAGAGATGGTCATGATGATTAAATGAGGGAAAGCTGCAGGCTTCTCATTTGATCTTTCCTGAGAATTAGGGCAAGACTAGCCAGGATTTGGATACTGGGGAGGGCCGCCCGTGGGTGTCTGTGGAATTGAAATGAATTTATGCAAGCAGATGGCTTGATGAAGAGACAAAAATATGAATAGAAAAGCATCCTAGCCATGGAGATGCTAATTTTTTAAAGCTTTTAATAATGACATAATTTTGGATATCAAGGTCGTCTTCTAGCTTTTATTAAGTCCCCCAATACATTTTCAACAGCACACTGCTCTATACCATGCACAAGCATTTTAAAGCGGATGATCAGACCGCCTGCCTCTTAACAACCAAGCTCTGAGCGCCTAACATCCAGCACCGCATCTGTGCTGCAGACTTACAACCCACCCAGTCTGTGCTGTGCATTCTGGGGAGTAGAAGGTGACTACAATGTGAGCCCTGACCTTGAACTGGGGGTAACCAGCAGAGGAGATTGGGGTGCTTACAACTACTGTGGGGAGTGCCAGCGATATTCCAAAGAAGGCAGAATACTTCCAGCTGGAAATCAGGAAGGTTTCACCAGAAGGTTTCTCCAGTGAAGGCAGAGCTGAGCCTGAAGACAGGCTCCAGGTGGAGGGAGAAATGCAAGCTTGAGACCCCAGGGCAGGAGAGGGTGAAAGGGTGAGGAGGCTGTTGGAGGGTAGGGTTAAGCCACGATAAACCCCTTCTGCCTGCACTCCCTCTGAACCATTGCCAGTAAACCTCTGACCAAAGGGCAGGTCTCAGCTTTACACTAGAGTAGAGGGTCATATTACCTTCTTTTCAGGCTTCTGTGGGGATTAATTCAGTCAAAAATTCAGCCCAGGTCCTGGCACACAGTAAGCACTTAGATTATAAGGGAAGCTATAAAGTAAAAACCATGGAAGTTGGTGGTAAAAAAAGAATCCTATGTTATAATATTTAGGATTGAATCTAAGTAGTATGTGTGAGTGGGGGTGTTTCGATGACTCTCTGCTTTGGGACATTTATCTATAATAAAACAATTTGTTGGCTCACTCCACCCTACCGTGTACCCTTCCACCCTGGAACAGCCAGCGAGATGCACTGGGAGGGCTCCCTGAGACCAACACCCCAGTAAGTTCTATAATCCACAGTCAGAGGTGCTACGTGAGAACCCAGGCTTTGCAGACAGATGTCTGTTGAGTTCAAACTTCGCTTTGCCCCTTCATCTTGTTGTAGGCAATTGACACAAGTAGACATTGGAAGAATATCGGGTGAGAAGTTCTGCCTCCCGGGGGTTCAGTATAGGATCAGACAGGAGGGTATTGAACACAAGTGTTGCAGAAGTTAAAAGCTCATGTGGTCTAGATAGCACAGATGAGGCCAGCTTGTTGCTGCTGTGTCCTGCTGGAACCCCTGTGATCATCACCGTGCCTCTCCTCTGGTAGCAGGCACCCTTCATGCAGTTCCAGAAGACGTCCCCCAGGCTCCTGCACTCACTCTGCTCCTACACTCCAGAAGATTCACCCTTGCTCAGCCTCAGGACACTTCCTGCCCTGCTCTCCACCCTAGTTTCTCCTGGTAGCACTTCATTCACAAATCACTTTGATAGAAACCCTTGTTTCAGGGTCTGCTCCTGGGGAATCCATTGGTCCTGCAAAGTAGATTCTACAGAGAGGATTCTGAAGTTGGATCCTATTACTAGGAATGGATGGTGTGATTCACCTGAGGTAATCTGGGAGAGGTGCAGTTGAAAAAGGATGCGTTGTTGTGTGCAATAACTCTGATATTTAGGAGACATGGGGAAATGGTAACCATAAGGACTATGAAATTGTGATTGGTTGTTTCTGGTGCTATGGGTGCCCTTAAAAGAGGAAAAGACAGACTTAAGTCAGCCAATTACTTCTTAAGGCACAGTGGTAGCTCCAATTGTGGGCAAGACAAGTTGTGTATCTTTACTAGGGCAGATCAACATGGCTTCTGATAAGTAGTAGGCAGCTATTATCTGTCAAATGCAATTTAAAAAAATAGTTTTTTAAAAAGAGCAGTTTTAGGTTCACAGCAAAATTGAGGGGAAAGTACAGATAGTTCATAGATACTCCCTGCTCCCCCCTCAGCCTCCCCCACTGTCAACATCCCTGCACCAGAGTGTTAGTTGAAGTGAATATAGATTCTTAAACTTCCTTTAGATCCCCTTACCCACTACCGTTTATATATAGTTGTCTTAAATGTTTTCTCTATACGCACTTAAAACCTTATAAGACAGTGTAACAGAAGTGTTGTAATTTTTGCTTCAACTGTCAAACGTAAATTAGAAACAAAATGGAAGAAAGAAAATGTATTGGGTTTACCCTTTTCTTTTCTTTTTTCTTTTCTTTTTTCTTTTCTTATTAAAATAACTTTCTCCATTGCTCTTTCTTCCTTTCTGATATCCCAAGGTTCTTTCTTTTATCATTTCCTTTCTATTTAGAGGACTTATTTTAGTCATCCTTCTAAAGTAAATGTACTTTAAAAAATTCTATTAAATTTTCTTCATCTGAGAATGTCTTGATTTTCCCCTCACTTCTGAAAGCTATTTTCACTGGTTATAGAATTCTGGATCGACTACTCTTTTTGGACTTGGAAAATGTCATACCATTTTGTACAAGTCTCCAGTGTTTCTGATGAGAAATCTCCATTCATTCAAATTGCTTTTCCCTTTTAGGTAATATGGTGTTTCTCCCCGGCTGCTTTCAAGATTTTTTTTAACTGTTTCTTTGTTTTCAGAAGTCTCACAATGATGCATATTAATGTGAATTTCTTTGAGTTTCATGTTTTGGGTTCTATCAACTCCTTGAATTGGTGAGCTTATATCTTTTGCCAAATTTTGAAAATTTTCCTTGAATTCACTTTCTTCCCCAGTATTTTTCTCCTCTTCCTCCAGTACTGCAATGACATAAATATTTGCTTTTTGTTATTGTCCCACAACTCTGTGAAGCTCTGTTTTTTATTTGTTTGTTTGTTTGTTTATGTCTATTCTCTCCTTGTTATTCAGATTGGGAATTCCTATTATTCATCTTCAAGTTCACTGATTCTTCTGCTCACTTCTATCTGATGTTGAGTCTGCTGAATTTTGTTTTTCTTATTTCAGTTAATGCATTTTTGTTTTCTAAAATTTCCATTTGATTCTCCTTTATATCTTCCATTTCTTCACTGAGACATTCTAATTCCTATTTTTTCCTTTGGTTTTGAGCATGTGTATAATTATTTATTGAAGCCTTTTTATAATAATTGCTTTAAAATCTTTGTCAGGTGATCTTAACATCAGTGTTATCTAAGTGTTAACATCTGTTGATTTTTTATCTGAGTTTACATTATCCTGATTCTTGGTATAATTACTGTTTTTCAATTGAAAACCTTCTATTTTGGGTATTATACTGTGAGAGTCGAGGTCTTATCTAAACTTCTCTTTTAGATGGCTTTGATTGACATCACTGTGGTAGGGAAGGGTGAGGATTTGCCTCGCTGCAATTAGCGGGTGTAGAAGTCCAGATCCCTTACCTGGCCTCTGTTATCCCTCAAGCAGGGAGGAGGCTCCTTATTACTGTCAATGGGGTTGGAACTTCTGGCTCCCCAGTTGGACTTCACTGAAATCACCAGGCTGGGAGGGATGAGAACCTCATCACTGCACCCATGTGGCCTCCACTGACACCGGGCAGGAGTAGCCTTCATATGCCTGGGTGTTGGTGAAGGTTTTGACCTTCCACCAAGACTCCTCTTACACAAACCCAGGGAGGAGGTGGGCACCTCATTATTGCCAGATGGGATTGGAAGTTCAGGCTCCTACAGTCTCCCCTGATACCATGGATAGGCACTCCTTACTCCCTGGAGATGAAAGTTCCAACTCCTAACTTGGCCCTCTGTGACACCAGCCTGGTGCTGGGAAGGAGGATTTGGAACCTCAACACGGCCTGGTGAGAGTGGAGGTCTAGGTCCTGCCTCAGTCTTTACAGGTGTGGATGTGGCGAGGCCACCATTTCTTCTGTAGTATGTGTCTGGAGCTGAGTGATTGTTGTCGTAAAGTTTTCTTCCTTGCTAGGCTGGCTCTTTCCTGAACCTTTGGATAGAGAAAGAAGCCCTTGGTTATATATATATTTCTCTTTTAATCCTTTGTTGTTTCTGGGTTGTCAGCTTCTTTAGCTCCAAGCCTTGGATATATAAAGCTTAAAGACGTCTCAAAAAATTCACAGCCATGTTGCTCTCTTGGTCCTGAGGTTCCTAACATATCTGCTTTCTCTCCACCTTTCATAGCCTTTTTATGTTTGTTTAACAGAATTTCCATGGTTTTTAGCTGTGCTTAGTGGGAGGAATTGGGAAAAGTACATCTATACCATCTACTACCAAACACCAACACACAGTGAGGCCAAACAATACCAAAATATCGAAGTTTGGAGCATAGAAAGGCTTATTGCAGGGCCATGCAAGGAGATGGGTGGCTCATGCACCCAAAAGCCCCTAACTCCCCAAAGGGTTTCAGCAAAACATATTTAAAGGCAAGGTGACGGGGGTTGGAGGGGGCATGGTTGGTTGCTGCAAACTTCTTAGGGTAGGAAACCTTTGGTCTTGCAGCTGTCCATGTAGGTCAGGTCATGAATGTTCCTGTAAACCTCCAACAAGACAAATGTTATTCTCTGTTCTGCAACTTTTTATCTCTATATGAATGGAAAAGTGTTATACCCTTAAAGGTCAGAGCCTTGAGAATGGGCTGTTATGCATATATCAGGCTATAGTCAACATTCTTAACTCCAAGAAAAAGCAATAGAATACAAAGGTTAAAATAAAAACAAGCAAGCAAACAAACAAATAACCCCACAGATCTAGAATGGAGTCAGATTTATTCTTCCCTATTATATTCCCAGAGGCAGAAGTCTCAAGCAGATTTAAAAGAAAATATTTTATCCAGCTTTTATAATTTTCTCCAGCAGAAGTATTAGTCAGAAAATTACCTTGTCCATTATTACTGATAGAACTTGGAACCATGACTGTTTTCACACAATTTGATAAAATGCTTTTTATCTTTCCTTCATTTTTAGAAATACACGATGGGAGAAGCACTGTAGTGTCTATTCAGTGAGTCACCTTGAAAAGGAAGCCTTTATTCAGCATATGATGAATATGCTGGGAGTTGAGAATCCAACAGTGACTACAAAAAATTTAATACAGCTAGGAACTTATAGTCTGGGGGGTTGGTTGCTGACCATAATCAAAAGGACAGTGTAGGATGTTAACTTCTCCCTGAGCAGCTTTGTGCTCAGAAAGGACACCCAAGAAATTTTGGGGAGTAAGGGAAAATTTCCCAAATGTATTAGTCAGGTTTCTCCAATGAAACAGAGGCAATAAGAAATATATCTATGTCTATGTCTATGTCTATGTCTGTCTATCTATTATATATCATCTATCTATCTATCTATCTATCTATCTATCTATCTATCTATCATCTAGTCTATATATCTATCTAAATTATAAGGAATTGGCTTACATAATTATGAAGGCTGAGAAATCCCAAGTTCTTCACTTTTCAAGCTGGAGCCCCAGGAGAGTCAGTGGTATGGTTCTAAAAGCTGATGTTTCAGTTCAAGTCTGAAGGCAAGAAAAAGACTGATATCCCATCTCACAGCAGTCAGGCAGGAGGATCTTCCTCTTACTAAAGGGAGGGTCAGGCTTTTTTATTCTATTAAGACCTTCACTGATGAGATGAGGCCCACCCACACTGGGGAGGGCAATCTGCTTTACTCAGTCTACCAAGTCAGATGTTAATCTCACCCAGAAACACCCTCACAGACACACCCAGAATGTTGTTTGACAAATATCTGGACACTTTATGACCCAGTGAAGTTGACACATCAGATTAACCATCCAAGCAGGTAAGGCCACTCTAAAGCAAGAAGAATCTCAAGGATGAGTAGATATAAAGAAAAGCTGAAGGCCAACAGGAGTAGAGAGGGAACCAGTAAGGTAAGTAACATGAAGGTTGAGTGAACGCAATCTACTAGGTGAAAAGAAGGTGTAGTGATTGGAATAGTATCCACCAAAATTCATGTCCATCCAGAAACTCAAAAGGCTATGACTGTATTGAATACAGGGCCTTTATAGATGTAATCAGTTAGATGAGGTCATCATGTGTTACAGTGGGCCCTAAACCCAATGACTAGTATTCTTACGTGGACAGGAAGCTATGGAGACCCACAGACACACACAGAGGGAAGGAGACATGTGAGGATGGAGGCAGAGATTGGAGTGGTGCAGCTACAAGCCCAGGAAAGGCGAGGACTGCCAGCAATCACCATGCATAGGAGAAATGGGTTCTCTCTTAGAGCCTCCAGAAAGAACCAACCCTGTGGACACCTTAATCTCAGATTTTGCTTCTGAACTGAGATAATAAATTTCTGTATTTTCAAAGCCCCATCATATGTGGCAATTTGTTACAGAAGCCCTAGGAAACTGCCACAGAAAGTATTTCTGAACAGTTTGTGTATAAAGTGCACAGAGGGTGAGATGGAGGTGGAAGTTTAGGAGGGGAAGACCACATATCGCCTGTGAACCACAGAAAATGTTGTCTTTACTTTGAGATTCAAAGAAGCAGATAACTGAATTTCAGTAAGAGAGTGAAATAATAAGATTTATATTTTTATAAAGATCCTTCCAAGGCCAGCTGAGCATCTGAGGCTGGAGGACAGACACCCAATGAGAAGGCTAATGGGGAGAAGAAGGCTAGAGATGATGGTGGCCAGAATTCTGAAGCAGATGTAAGAATGCAGATATGTAAATGGATCAGAAGATAACATAGAACATATAACAGCAAATTTGGATGCATTATATGAAACATAGGGCCAGTTTTCTGGCTTGTGAAATTCTTTGGATGGTAGGACCGTTTACTCTTTCTCTGCCTCCTTCTACATACTTCCTTTCCTCTTCTCCTTAATCCCTTACTTACTTCCTTACAATACTTACTCAGCATCAAATGTGTTCTGGATGTTGGAGGTACCTGAAGAGACTTGGAAACCACACAGACTTTGCATTCTAAGAGCTCCCCTCTTCTAGGACAGAGATATGTGAAAAATGACAATGTAAGAGGGCAAGGTCTCTGATAGAGGGGCTCACAAGATTACAGATGAGGATGTGTCCAGATCTTGGGGCAGGATAGGGCTGGATGGGAGAACGCTAAAAAAGGAAGGCCCTTTTATGAGTTCCTGGTGATTTGTCTCATTGCGGAAGATGTTGAAGACTGCAATAGGTCAACATGAGGAAGGGCATGGAAAATTCCACGTACTGAGTAAGGTCCAGTAGTAGGAAAAAGCATTAGCTTCTCAGGAAATAGGTGGATGAGGCTCAAGCCTGGGGACCAGGGACAGAAGTGGCAGGAGGTACCTTGTGGGTATCCAGGTGCGCATAGTGGAGAGAGAAAGGGCTGGACATTATCTGTACCAACTTCATCCATGCCATTTAATCTGGGTCCTGGGAAAAATCACATTGTGTTTGTACAAGGCTTGGAGCTAACAAATGGATCCTCTTGAGGGATCTGGCATCCACTTGGCTCATTGGCAAGATTCCTTTTGTGAAGAGAGACAACTTTTTGATAGAGAACACAAATACAGTTATTAGGAGTTTGAGTTATGGGTAAAATGAATTACACACACTCTGCTCTCTCACCCACTGAATGCACCTATAAACCTTTGGAAGAGTGCAGGAAGCAGCTATTTGACTGAAAAGTAGTAATATGTGGACCAAGATGATACAGATACTGGGATGATCAGTTAGAGACTTTAAAACAGCAATTACAAGTATTCTCCAAGAAGTAAGGGTGAACATTCTTGAAATGAATGGAAAGATATAAAAAGTTTCAATAGTGAAATAGAATGATATGCCATGGAAATCATTCTTAATGATGAAAGCCTAAATGCTTTCTCCCTAAGACTGGGAACAAGGCAAAGATATCCACTCTCACAACCTCTATTTAGCATTGTACTGAAAGTCTTATGCAGTTCATGAAGGCAAGAAAAAGAAATAGAAGGCAAATATGTTGATAAAGAAGAAACATAGCTGTCTTAATTGGCCAATGACACAATTGTCTGTGGAGAAAATTCCAAAGACTCTACAAAAGTACTCCCGGAACTAATACATCAATTTAGAAAAGTTGCAGAATACAAAGTCAATACTCACAAATCTATCAGCGTTCTGTATTTCAGAAATGAATAATTGGAAGTGGAAACAAAATCAAAACAACACAAAATGATATTATTTAAAGCCAGTTCCTAGAGACATCCACAGCCTTTTCAGATCAGGTGGGGAATGCTTCAACTCGTCCTGTGAAAGTATCAACAAACACCAGAAGATAGTTATATCCTGATCCTGGGGGCATTTGGGTGAAATCTAACTGCCAGTCTTCCCCCAGATATGTCTCTTGGCGTTGAACCGGCCTGAGTAACAAGGAGGGGGGCGGGATTGGATGGGTCTATGGGTTATTATGGGCACATAAATCATAGGCAAGCATTACTTGTTTTACTGTTTTTTTAAGCCCCTTCCTTGAAAAAAGGCTTTTGCATCAAGTCCCATAGTGCATCCCTCCCATAGTGGGTGGCATCATGTAAGCTCTTAATGAGACAGGCTGGGACCTGGGACCCTTTGCTGCAATGCTTGCACCTGGACACACCTCTCCTCAAGCTACAAAATACAAAGAAACTATACAGGACTAAAAATAACTGCGTGCGTGTGCAACTGGGGCAAATTATGGACAAAAGGCACAAAAAGACCAAAAAAAAAAAAAAAAAAACAAACCTACTGCCACTTCTGAAGAGCCAGGGGCAAAAACTGACCAAGTAATTACACGTGTAGGTATATATACCCCACACGAGTGCACCAAAAGGAGTTTATGCAAATGTTTATGGCACAATTATTCATAAAAACCAAACACTGGAAACAGTCCAAATATCCAAGGACAGAAGTACATTCTGGTAAAGTCATACGATAAAATGCTTTAAATTCATGAAAAATAATAAAGTGCTATATACAACTACACTGATGAGGCTCCCGGATGTAATGCCGATTGAAAGAATTCAGACACAAAGAGTATATATTATATGACTCTTTTTATATAAAGTTCAAAATTGGTAAGACTAATCTCTGCTGATAGACTACTGATGGAAAGCTTTGTAGGGTGGGGTGAGGCATTGGGCTTGGGTACCAGAAGAGCTTCTGGTGTGTTGGTAATGTTTTATTTCTTTAAATGTGTGTTGATTACCTGAATATGTTCAGTTTGTGAAAGTTCTTTGAACGCTAAACTGGATTTGTGTGCTTTTCTGTATACATGTTATACTGCAATAAAAAGCATATCTAAAATCTATTATATTGATTAAAAAATTTTTTATTGAAGTATAGTTGATTTAGCATGTTATGTTAGTTTCTGATGTACAGCAAAGTGATTCAGTTATTCTTTTTCATATTCCTTTTCATTATGGTTTATTACAGGATATTGAATATAGTTCCCTCTGCTATACAGTAGGACCTTGTTGATTATCTATTTTATATACAATAGTGTGTATATGTTAACCCCAACCTCCTAATTTACCCCTCCCCCACCCCCTTTCCTCTTTGGTGACTGTAAGTTTGTTTTCTAAGTCTGTGAGTCTGCTTCTGTTTTGTAAATACATTCATTTTTGTCATATTTTAGGTATATTGATTTTTTTAAGTATAGGAATTGCATGAATTACATATTAAAAGCTCTCTTCCTTGCTCCCAGCCTCACTATATATCATTCCATAGGAGCAGCCAAACTAGTATCAGGGTGGTAAGAAATTTCCAGGATTTAGGAACCTCCAAACTTTGCCACTAAATATGAAGAACTCTGAATAAACTTTATTGTTGTTGTGTTTAAGATAAATACTAGGA
Organism: Hippopotamus amphibius kiboko; assembly: GCF_030028045.1. Classification (NCBI taxonomy): domain Eukaryota; kingdom Metazoa; phylum Chordata; class Mammalia; order Artiodactyla; family Hippopotamidae; genus Hippopotamus; species Hippopotamus amphibius. The sequence goes on from NC_080187.1 coordinate 218,782,431, forward strand.
ATGTTTATCTTTTTGGTTACTATTTTAATTGAATATTTTAAAATTATCTAGTTTTCTGCTTGATTTAGTAACTTTTCCAATGAATTATCTTAAGTTTTTTTTTTCTAAAGAACTACATTGAATTTTTAAAATATCAAACTGTAACATAAGCTAATGGTAGCAAATCAAAGCAAAGTTTAAAAAGAAAAAACTGATAATTCTCCTCCCTTTCCCTTCCCACTCCTGTGTGTAATCGTCCATTCTTCCATACTTTTCTCTATTCTCAAACAAACAAAAATAAATATACATGTATGTTCCCCTCTCCACCATTTTTTACGCAAATGGGATTAAATCACTTTATTTACATGTCAACTTGTTTAATCATGGGTATGTACATATAAAATTAATTTATTTCAATAACAGGTTAATACTTCACAATGTGGCAGATTAGAGAATGCCACAGATTCTTTGCTAATCCTTCCATTGAGTGGTAGGATCTAACGTCCCTCTCCTTAACTTTGGGCTGGACTTGGTGACTTAGTTACCTAATCAATAGATGGAGGCAGAAGCTATGCTACTTAAAGCTTCATCTCTTGGAACCCAGGCACTATGCTGTGAGGAAGGCCAAACAGCTCCATTCAGAGACCCCCACAGAGAGACCCATTTGGAGACGATCCCAGGCCCATGCTGGCTGAGCACCCACCGAGAACCAGCACCAACTCCCCAGTCTTATGAGTGAGTAGTCTTCAAAGTGGCTCCTCTTCTAGCCTCAGAAGAGCTGCACCAGCTGATGCTGCCCAGAGCAGGGACTGGCTTTTCTTGCCATGCCCCATTCAAATTGCTCATTCATGAGCAAAATAAATGATACTTATTGTTTTAAACCACTAGATTTTGTGGAGGTTTGCTGCAAATCAATAGATAACCAGAGTGCAAAGAATCAGGATATCTTGATAGCTTAATTTACTCATTATGAAACCATTCCCCTATATATAAACATTTCCCTTACATGAGGTTGAGCCAAAAATTATCCACACTCTGGCTGTCGAATTTATTTTAATTAACTTTTAGAAAAGACAAGTACATAATTTTTCTGCATAATCTTGCTTTTCAATACACTTTGTCCATCTGTCAACAAGCTTTCGTATTCCCTCATTAAAAAATATTTTAGGCTGAACTGCAAGCCATGAACGCACCGCTGTCTTCATTTCTTCATCAGAAGTGAATCTTTGTCCTTGTAGGGCTGCTTTCAGGGGACCAAACAGGTGAAAGTCTGATGGAGCAAGATCAGGACTATAGGGAGGATGCTTTAACATCTCAAAATGAAATTTTTGCAGATTGTCAACAGTGTGGGCAGAAGTGTGCGGACGTGCAATGTCATGCAAGATCACAACGCTCTGATAGCAGTCCTCTGTGTTTGATCCAAAATTTAGGCTTCAGCACAAACTTTTTGAAATCTAAGTCTGTCGTGGATTATTTCATAGGCAGAGCCATGGCTGATTTGCAAATGATTTGCCACATAATGCACTGTCACTTGTCTATTCAACAGAATCATTTCACGTGTACGCTCAATGTTGTCATCAGATGTGGACATGGATGGGTGTCGAGCTCCTTCCTGATGGCTAGCACTTGTGCCACCTTCCTTGAACTTCTCCATCCATTCACACACACTTCTTTGAGACAAAATACTTTCTTCATACTCTGCACAAAATCTTGGATAAATAAGGGTAACAGATACACCCTCAGACCACAAAAAAAGAATCACTGCAGGCTGCTCTTCTTTAGTGCAAATCACAAGTGGGGCATCCATTTTTGCTTGCACTGCAGTTACAAATGAACTGATGTAACACGTTCACACTTGCACAGCAGTGACTGGGGAGACAGTAGCCTTGAACGGAAAGTGCTGGTAAGACAGTGCAGCCTATGGAAGTTTTAATATAACTGGAGTGTGGATAATTTTTGACTCATCCTTGTATTTCAGGTTTTTTCCCCCCTGACTTCTAATAATCCTGCAATAAACATCATACAGTAAATAGTCCTGCAGGGTCTATTTACTGCATTTGATGCTGTTGGTTTTTCCTCAAACAGCCTGTGGTTGTTTTGTGGTACATGATTTATAGAACAGACATAACATCTGGGTGTTTCTAAACTTTCAGGCTTGCCGTGCTGCTCCATCAATCCTTCCCATTCTATTTTTCTGATGCTTTTTACTAGTGACAGATGCTGACTCTTTTTCCCACACATTAAGAAAAACACTTAGTTTGATTTTTAACAAGATCAACAGGATGAGTCATGGCATTCTTTAAAGTTTAATCTCTTTTTAGAATTCTTTGAATTGCCATCATGCTACATCCAGTCTTTTGCATGTTTTAGAAAAAATTAGTGCAAGCAGCAAAGGCAATAGTCCTTTGAAAATGCTTTCTGAGCCCACGAAATCTGGATTCTTTGTCATTTATCTAGAATTTATTTGAGCTCAGAAAACACTGCATTCTTTCCTTTCTGCTCTCCACTGCGAAAACCAATGTTTTGGCAACATTTTTTCTCCTCTTCATTATTAAGATGATTTCAAAACACAGAGCTGGCTGTGTGTGCAGTCAGCCTAATTTCAAAAAAATTTGTTTGCTGCCCTTCAGGTGTGGCACATCAGCATTGATCTGGTGCTTGCTGTGGCATTATAACACCCTCATGCTTCGTTCAAGCTTCATGAGAACTAATGGTGACAGTTCCCACTGGAACCATATGATCCCTATTATTTTGGCACTTTGAACATGGAAATCTAAGTTCAAGTTTCTGCAGCTGCTTGCACTTTGACTAGAGGATACCATGGGGAAGGACTCCACATTCAAATATGAAATAAAGAACACAGTGGGCTGGGAAGTTGTAAGGGAAGGCTGGCTGCTTACCAAAGACTTACAAGGTAATTTACCCCAGCACATTGATCACATACAAAACCTGAGTCTCAGCATTTTCATTAGCGAGGCGGCAAGATGGACATATCTCAACAATAATCCCACCATTCAAGATAACAGTAAAAGGTAGCACATGTGAATGTTAGAATGCCAGCTTCTTGATTGTAATAACTAATGTGGAATGTACACACATCAGAAATCCCTCTGCTTTGTTTATAAGCATCCAAACTGGAATGTAATATCTAGAGCAACCAATAAAGAATCTATACAAAGAGATAAACTAAAATTATAAATTAAAATAAAATTCTTAAAAAATGTTCAAGTGACCCAGAAAGTAAGATAAGGAAAACAGTGGGAAAAAAAAACAGAGAAAACAAAATATAAATAGGCAGACTTAATCCCTAGCATATCAGTAATTATATTAAATATTAATTGTCTAAATACACCAATCAAAAGTCAGAGATTGATAGAGTTGATTAAATGGTAGCCCAACTATATGGCAGCTACAAAAACTCACTTCAAATATAATGATATAATTAGATTAAAAATCAATGGAAAAATATTATATATAAACATTAATCAAAAGAAAGTTGAAGTGGATATTTTATCACATAGAGCAAACCTTAAGGTAAAGAAAATTACCAGAGACTGAAAGGGACATTTCATAATGATAAAAGAATATAGCAATCCTAAATACATATGCGCCAATCAACATGGTTGCAAAATATGTGAAGAAAATATGATAAAATTAAAAGGCAAAATCCACACAGTTATTGTTGGAGACTGCAATACTCCTTCCTCTTTCTACAACTGATAGAGCCCCGCATCAACCAGCAGGATTTAATCAACATTTAGAGGGCATTCCACCCAACAGCAGTGGGATATACATTCTTTTTGGGTGCCCATGGGATATTTACCAAATGAACCATCTTCTGAACCATTATGTGAACTTCAACAGATGTAAAGTAATTGAAATCACACAGAATTTGTTCTATGGTCATGGTGGACTCAAACTAGGAATTGATAACAGAAAAATAACATAAAAATCTCCACACTCTTAGAAACTACACAACACACTTCTAAATAGTCTGTGGGTCAAAGAGGACATATCAGAGATCGTTTAAAAAATACATTGAACTGAATGAAAATATAATATATAATAAGTTCTGGGATAAAGACGTCTACTTCTGGAAAGATGGAGTAAATGTACTTTTCCTTATTCTTCCCACTAAGTTCAGCTAAAACCCCTAAACATTATATATAAAACTAACCTAAGATGACTTTGAAAGGTGGAGAGAAGAAGACAGATCAGTTAGGGGCCTTGGGTCTGGAGAAATGACACAGTGATGTGTTCCTTAGATTTTTCTTTCTGCCTCATATATTCCAAACCTAGTGCTAAAGAAGCCAGCAACCTGCCAATAGTAAATCACAGATAAAAAAACAAAGAAAGAAACAAATGAAGCCTGCTTTCTGGACCCAGAGAACTAGGAAAGGATCAGCCTAGCAAGACAGAAAAGGTTTAGACAATAACCACCCTACTTCAGCCCAACTTTACAGAAATACCTGCAGCCCCAGCCCACCCTTGAAGGCAAGGGCAAGGTGCTGAGCCTAGCCTTCCATGCTTGCCAAATTGCAACAAGGTGACACAACTGCTCCCCTACACCTGGGTCGTGTTGGGGAAGGCCAAGTGGGAGATCAGGACTTTGGTTTTCAGCCAGTGCTAGTAAGGCCCTGTCCCCCTTGCAGTGTCAGTGGAGGACACATGGGGCCATAGCAAGGCACCCTGCCTCTCTGCCTCAGTGGTATCAGTGGGCATTGTGGCGAGTTGGGCCTCTCACCTCTGCTCAGCAGTAATGAGGGGCCCTCCCCTCCAGGAGTCAAGGTTGCCCAGGTGGGAATATGAACTTCGACTCTCACCTGGTATCAGGGAGGTGAAACCCTCTCCATCCATGGAAGTGATGTCAGAGGAAACCTCTAAAACAAAAGATTTAGATAAGATCCAATTTCACAATGTAATATCTTAAATGATCAAGTTTCAACAGAAAATTACCCATCATACCAAGGGCTAGGAAAATCTCAACTTGGATGAGTAAAAATGATCAATAGACATCAACAGAGAGATGACACAGATGTTAGAATTTTCTAATGAGGATTTTAAAGCAGCCATCATAAAAACACTTTGAATGAAAAAAGAACAATAAACATCAGGAATGAAATGAGGGATATTGATACAGACCAAGCAGATGTCTTAAAGATAATAAGCAAATGTTATAAACAGCTCTGCAACTAAACTTGACACCTTAGGTAAAATGGACCAATTCCTTGAAAAGCACAAATTACTACAATACACCCAAAATTAAACAGATATTTGAATAGTCTCATAACCATTAAGGCAATTTGTTTTGTAATTTGAAGCTCCCTGCAAAAGAAATATTTAGGCCTAGATGGTTTCACTGGAAGAATTCTACCAAAAGTTTGTGAAGAATTAGATTTTCCAACTCATTTTACCAGGTTAGTGTTATCCTGATACCACCTGGACAATGGCAGTACAAAAAAGAGAAAACTACAGACCAATATTCATCATGAATATGAATACAAAATGTCCTTAAAAACACAACATTTTCTAATGTTTTATACATTGAATCAATGTATAAAACAAATTATACAGCATAACCAAGGGGAATCTAGGTGAGGGATGCAAGGCTAGTTCAATAATCAAAATTGATCAATACAATGTACCATACTAACAGGCTAAAAAAAAAAAATCACATGATCATATTAAGTGATGTAGAAAAAAGCAGCTGACAAATTTCAACACTAATTTATGATAAAACTCCCAGCAATCTAGGGAAAGAAGGAAGTTCCTCAACATGATAAAGAATATGTGCTAAAACCCTCCAGTCAATAGCACATTTAATGATGGAGGAGTGAATGCTTTCCCCCTAAGACTGAGGACAACACAAGGGGTCTGCTCTCACCACTGCTACTCAGTACAGCACGGTAAGTTCTAGCTGCCACAATCAGGCAGGTGAAGGAAATGAAAGGTATATAGATCACAAAGAAAGAAAACTGTGTCTATAATTCAGATGATATGGTAGTCTAGTAAAAAATTCCAAGGAATGTGCCAAAAAAAAAAACCACCCCAAATAACAAAAACAAACAAACAAAAACCTCCTAGAGTAAGTGAGGTTAACAAGTTTGCAGGAAAGTCAATACACACAAAAAATCAATTGTGTTTATATATATTAGCAATTAACACGTGGAAACTGAATTTGAAAATAAAATACCAGTTACACTTGCTGAAAAAAAAAAGTACTTAGAAGTAATGCTAACAAAGCACGTGCAGGACTCACACTGAAAACTAAAAACACTACAAAATTACCAACACGGTACACAAATATACCAGACATACGTAATTTATACATATAACTTAATTTGAAGAAAAACTTCTGTGTCTTGCTGTAAATATTTTGATAATTTTTTTTGTTAATTCAATATGCTGTACTTTTATAAAGTAAATCTTTATAAAGTGTGACAGTACCAAGAATGGTTGAGAACATAGGTTAATACAACTTTTGTTGCAACATACATTGTTTCAACCAATTTAGAGAATAGTTGGCATTACCTTTTAAATGCTTAAATTATATTTGAATTGATTTGACAACACGAATAAAGCACTATTTTGTGTCATTCACTGTTCTAAGTGCTTTACATAGTCTGACTCATTTAAATCCCCAATCCTCTGAAGCACATACTACCCACAGTGCTACTTCGCAGTTGAAGAAATTGAGGAACAGAGGTGTTAACTATTCTGCCTAAGATACATCACATAAGTGGCAGAGGCTAGTATCCATTCCTAGCATCCATTCCTCTGTCCACACCATGATGCACACACTGACCCTATGGCCACCTGACTCCACTCCGAGGTAATATCTTTTAGAACTTTGTTCCAGAAAGCATATACAAAGATGTGTATTGCAGCATTGCTTGCAATTATGTACGGACCATCCAAATGTTTATGAACAGAACAATGGAAGATACATTGTGACATTCACACAATAGAATTTTACACAGCAGTTAAAATTAATGCACTAGAATTACATGCAACAATATATACAAATCTCAGAAACATAATGGTAGGTGAAAAGCAGAAGATAGTTTCCAGCAGAGGAATACTTAAGCAAAGCTACAAAGAAGTAAAACTAAATGATGTATCATCTAGAGATACATGCTTTATGGTAAAAGCTCTTTTTTAAGGAACAATGGATAAAACCAGTAAAAATAAGTGCTTGCCTCTGGTTGGAATGAGGAGGTGGTAGACAAGGAAGAACCAAGCTTACTTTTGTCTGCCTTGGTTCTTAGGTTGGTGGGTTCATTCACAGTTCAGTATTGTTTTGATTATCATTCTTTATAGCATCATAAATGTTAAATATAGTGTTTGGTTTGTATCAAATATAATGGAATAAAAATCTTTAAAAATTAAAGTAGGATAAGTATAGGAAAAAATAGTCGACAGGATGAAAAACTGGTTCTTAGAAGGATGCCGCCCCCCCCCCAAAAAAAAAATCAAACTAGAGTTTGGCAACCTCGATCCAAAATAATAATAATAATAATAAAATAATAATAATAAAACAACAATAATACAACAACAATGACCACACTGGAAGAAAGGAAATATAGCTATTGATATAGAGGAAATGTATTAAATTTATACAATAATGCACTTTATTTTAACAAATTTGAATTTATATAAAATTATTTTTTAAGTAAATTATAAGTGGCCAAAATCGATTCAGGACATAGATTTTTTAAAAACCTGGAATAAAATAATATTCATCAAAAGTTTACAAGTAGCCAAGAGATGAATGATTGCCCATTTGGACCTTGTGCTGGGCCCCTTTCCTAGTACTGCAGGCATTAGGACTCATCTGATCCTTTCTACCACCCTTTGAGGTGGGAGCTGCTGTTTCCTTTATAGATTTTACAGATATGGGTACTGTGGGAGGAGTGATGAGGTAGCCTCCCAATTTAATCAACTTCTAAGTGATGGTTTGGCTCCAGGCAGGGATTGGAACCCAGCTGGTTTGGCTCCAGAGCCTGACATTGTGACCACCTGGCTGGGCTAGTGCTGATCTCCAGAGGCTCCCCCTGCCCCAGGAGGCCCCAGATGCAAACATTATGTGGTGTCCTGGAGGTGGTGACACTCAGGCAGATAAATTGTGCCAGAGAAGAGACAACACAGAGAACCCCCAGCCCTCATGTAACGATGATGCAGAGAGGGGTGAGGATGTGGGACATCCTGATGTGTTTTCTGTAGCAGATGGGGAGGCTGGAAATTGGCCTGCTGGTCATCGTAATTCACGGAGCTCAAGAGCTTACTATCCGCCCTCTCCGCCCGGTCTCAGCCCCACCGTATCCACCCACGACTCAACAGCCCTGTGCTGGACACTTCTTTGACCCTCGCTGGACAGGTGATCACACCCTGTCCCAGCGACACTGAGCCTCAAGGAAAAGTGACTCCTGCTCCCAGGAGGCTGGGCTGGGGTTCAAAAATCTGGATCCCACAGCCACATGGCCAGTAAGGATAAATAGTGTCCTCCTCCTGCAATAGAAAACCAAACAGAACTTCCTACAGACAGAAAATGCCTGATTATATAAAATAGGCCAGAAATGATGCTCCTCTTTTACCCACACCTGCTTGGGAGCAGGTGCAGAATTTGGCATGGAGGCTGGGTAAGGGCAGTTGGCCTTTGTCTTCTACACAATTCTGTTCTTTCTTTCCCTCCAAGAAATGAATTCATGTTATTATTCTAATACCAATTCTGATGTGTGGGTTTTACCCCCACACCACCAAGCGATTCTCCAATACCAGCTGGGAGTCCTACAATTCAACTCAGTTTTTATACTATTTACCTGGAAAGGGCATTGGATCCCACAGGGGAAGCATTCAGTCCTACAAGGCTGTCCTCCCCCTGCCCGGACTCACATTTCAGGTGCCAATCAAGTCCAGGTCGTCAGCTGTGCTTTTGACCCACTGGCTATAGATCAGAGATCCCAAAGACTCCGCACCTTGGGTTCAACTAATTTGCTAGAGTAGCTTACAAAACTCAGAGAAATAGTTTCCTACTAGATTACTAGTTTCTTATAAAAGGATATAACTCAGGCACAGCCAGATGGAAGAGATGCAGAGGGCGAGGTGTGAGGAAAGTGCAGAGTTTCCACGCCCTTTTGGAGCCCTTGATGTTCCCAGAATCTCCACATGATCACCAATCTGGAAAGCTCTCCAAATACAGTCCTCTTGGGTTTTATGGAGGCTTCATTACATGGACATGATTAAAATCATTGGTTATCAGGGACTGATTCAAACTCCAGGCCCTCTCCTGTCCCCAGAAGGTGGGTGGGGCTGGAAGTTCCAACCCTCTAAGCAGAGGGATGGTTCCCTGGCAACCAGCCCCCATCCTTAGGGCCTTTCCAAAAGCCACTTCATTAACATAAACCCACATGAGGTTGATTATCAAGACACCTCTATAGCTCTTATCACTAAGGAAATTCCAAGAGTTTTAGGAATCCTGTGCCAGAAACAGAGATGAAGACCAAATATATATTTCTTATTATAAATCACAATTTCACACATGGGTTGTGCAAATTTTTTAGAAAGGTAGAAAGGGAAGGTGCCATTTACACAACAGAATTATTATAAAGGACCAGAATTAACATATAATAGCCTCATGGTCTGCAGCATAGTAGGTGCTCAGAAAGAACATTATTTCATCAATTTAAAATGCTTTATAGAAGTATATTAAAGTGAGGTGATGGGCTCTGAGAACCCTATGCCCTTCTGGGAATCATGTGCAAAGATCTGGGGACTGTGAGGGAGGCAATGCGGGCTGTGGGGGGTCAAGACACCTTCCCCAGGTGAAGAAATGCTGTGCAGTTGAGGTCGCCTCCTTCTTGATGGAAACAGCCCCCTGCACTCACTGTGGGCCAAGCACCTGAAAGGCAACAGGACAGAGCAGAGGACCACACCAGCATTCCTGGGAAGAATGAAGGAGGGAGCAGAGGCTCCGCAGGAAGGCTCAGCTCTGGTGCATCGCCTGCCCTGGGCCCCTCTATTAGGTTGCAGGACCTTACCTCAGTACCTGTGCTGAGCCGGGAACTTTCTCCTCTTTTGGGAAATTGCTTTATCTTTTCACACACACATGAGGAAGCTGAGGCCCACAGGCTGACGTCCCAGCTGCCCAGTGTTCTGGCTCAGGGCTCTTGCTACTTCATGTGGGCCTCTGCCCTTGGCGGCTGCCTCCGTTTGCAGGGCTGAGTGGCAAAGGCCAGCCCCAAAGCCACCAGATAGTTCCTCAGAGTGTGAGGTGTGCAACACCCCCAGTAAGAATTTTTTACACCCATGTCATCATACCTGAGTGATTCTAGAGCTGCTGAGGCCCTGGCCTGGGAGGAGGGGTTAGTGGCTGGGATGCACTCTCTGGCAGCCCTCTCTCTGGTCTGAGAAGGGTATGGCTGGGGCCTCAGCAATGTCCCCTGTCCTCTGTTCTGGGAAACTTGGGCAGGTTGTGCAGACCAAGCAGTGTGCAGCCTGGGCCTAAGGGAGGGAATTCCATGGTTCTGCCCTCCAGCTTTCGCTTGTCACAGTCTGGCTTTCCTGCTCCCTCTGAAGTCACCTAGAGAGGGCCTTCGGGGACTCACTGAGGCCACTGTCGGCGCTGCCAGAGCTGAGGAGGGTGCAGAGACAAGGCCGTGATGCCCAGGGCCTGCCCCAGAGCACAGTGAGCCTGGACCGTACACCGTCAATTTCTGCGGGGAGTGGGAGGGCCCGCTGCTGCTTTGCCAAGAGGCAGCTGCCTGCCATGGGAGATGCTCAAGAAGGGGTGTGTTAAACAGTTTTACCCATTTGTTCATGGACTTAGTAAACATTTGCCAACCACTCGTTCTCCCTTACAAGGGTGACCAGTGGGTGGCAAGGTCACTAGGCCCTGAAGGAGGAGTCTACCTGTAGAGGAGTCTACCTTATTGTATTTTCTATCAGGGAAAGCAAAGAACTGTATACAAAGCATTCAGAGCTGCTTGAAGATGTTGCCACACTTGCCAGATTCTGGAGCTGCGGTTTTCCACAGCTTGGAACCTTTCGCAGGAGAAGAAATCTCCTCTGGGGAGGAAGGTCAAAGGCATCATGTAGCTCAAACAGTTACTTTGGGGCGCCACCTAATGGCTGAAGGTCCAAACTGCTCATCTCAAGGTCCCGCAGAGTTAGGTGTGGGGAGGGGGGGATGGGGAGGGTGCAGGCAGAGAGGTCGGCGGGAAGGCAGCCTCCTGCCTTTTGTGCTTTGAGACCTGGGAAGGGCAAGTGCACCAAATGTCACTACAATCCTAGGACCCACCTGCTTCATCCGCTGACCCTGCTCACAGCCGTTTTATTGGGCATGCTCGGACGTTCCTGGCGGGAAGGCAAAGGGGCATAGGTCGATGGCGGCAATGGCGGTATCCAGCAAAATCAATGTGCTTTTGCCCTTTGACCTGGTATTCTAGGGAACCATGCCAAAAATACTCAGGCAAAATAACTAAATAATAATAATAATGATAATAATAGTAATGTATGACGTACCAGGCACTGCAGGATTTTTCGTTATAGCAAAGGACTCAGAACGACTCAAATGCCCATCACGGAAGCCTGATGACATACATGGGCCTACACCCACACAAAGAATTCCAGCCAGTGGTCCAGGCTCTGCAGTGGTGACAAACAACCCTCAAGCCCCAGTCTGAGTGGGTCTGGTCCCTGGGGCAGTGGGGAAGGAGAGCAGGGCAAGCCTGGAGCCTGTCATTAAGGAGCCTTCTACTCACATCTCATTCCTCAAAGCCAGCTTTGTGTGCCGACTTTGTGTGTCCACCATTGTGTTTCCCATGGCTGTGGCCAGCGTGTTCCTGTTGAGTGCCCACCTTGTGTCCTGATTCCATGTGCCTGACAAGGTTTACTCAGTTCTGTGCACCTGGCATTTGGCACTGGGCATTGTGTGTCTGACTGTGTACACGGCACTGACTCAGTACTGTGCACCTGACATTTGGCACTGGGCATTGTGTGTCTGACTGTGTACACGGCACTGCGTGCCACCTATTGTTTGCCCAGTTCCATATACCAAGCAGTGTGTGCGTGGTTCTGTGCGTCCAGAGTTGTGTGCTCAGAGTTGTGCACCTGACACAATATTGTATGTTCAGGGTGTGTACCTGGCACGTGTACTCAGCATTTTGTTCCTGGCATGTGTGCGTGCCCGGGATTGTGTGTTCAGTGTTGTGTGCCCTGTGCTGTGCGCCTGGTGTTGTGTTCTCAGAGTCTGTGCCTGGTGTTGTGTGTCTAGTTTTGTGTGCCCAGAGTTATACGTTGCACGGTGTTGCCTAGCATCGCATGTCCGGCGCTGTGTTCCCGGAGTCCGGGCCTGGCGTTGTGGACTGAGAGCATGTGGCTAGCATTGTGTGCCTGGCTCTGTGTTCCCAGAACTTTGGTCCTGCTGTGTGGATCCCGTGTGCGCTCCTGGCGTGTACTGCAGTCTTGTGAGCACAGTGGTGTGTTCCCAGAGACTGGGCCTGGTGTTGGGTGCCTCCCAGGGAGTGTCTGATGTGTGTCTGTTGCCTGGGGTCTTGTGCATAGTGCAGGCAGTGTGTGCTCACTGTTGTGACATGGTGTCGTGTGCCCTATGGGTTTCTGGCACGCATGCCTGGTGTTATACCCTGAGCGTGTGCCAGGCTTGTGTGACCAAGTGTGTGCCTGACATCTGTGCCAATGTTCTGTGCCTGGCGTTTTGTGCCCCACAGGGTATGCATAGCACTGTGTTTTGGCATACATGCGTGTGTGTGTGGCGTGTGTTACTAGCATGTACTCTTGCTGTGTGTACCTGGCAGTGTGTGTTCACTTCGTGTCCCTGGGGTGTGTGTCCGCTTCTTTTCCTGCCGTGAGTGCCAGGCATGTACCCCGTATATGTGCAGGTGTGCGTTCCTGGCATGTGTGCCCAGCTTGCCAGGCTGTCGTGGTAGACCCAAGGTAGTGTGCTAGTGTTGTGTTGCTGGTGCTGCCTGTTTGGCAATGCATGCTTGGCGTGTGTGTCCACTCTCGTGTGCCTGGAGTGTGGGCCTGTAAGTGTGTGGCCAGTATTTCCTGCCCAGTGTATGTGCCTGATGCTGTGTCCTGGTGATGTGTGTTCTGTGATGTACACCTTGTGTTTGCTAGTGTGTGTTCCCAACCTGGGCACTGGCAAATGTGCCTGGTGTTGTGTGACCAGCCTGGAATGTGTACGTGGCATTGGGTGCCTGGTGCCCAGCAGCTCTGCTGTGCGGCTTAGTCCTATGTGTTCCCAGCATGCACTCACACCTGCTGGGGGCCCTGATGTCGGGGTGCCATCCCTCTGCAGGGTGGGGTTCAGGGCTAATCTTGGCCTTGGCCCAGTGAGGGTCCATGAAGCCCCTCCATCTCCATGAGCTCACATCCCTGTTAACCAACTTCTGCTCTGAAAATTCAAGAGTTTAGCATCTTTGAGGGCTCAGCCTCTACCTCAAAGACACCCCATTCATTTGGAGAGTCCCAGCAGGGTAATGCCCCCCACCCCAACAGGAAGCTCACACAGGCCTCGTCTCCTGGGCCTAGTGAGGCTGCAGACAGAGCCGAGTTCCTGGGGAGAGGCCACAGGCCCTGTGGGGTGCTGCCATCCAAGCCTGAGTGAGGAGGAGACCTGTTCCCCCAATTCTCTGTTGTCCCCAAAGCAGCATGACTGCTAGCTCACATCTCACAATCTCCCTCTAAAATTGCCCCTGGTCTGTTTCCCTTTCCCTGTGGAGCCCAGACGGAGTTCCCAGGGCCTCCTTGCAGGGTGGACCCCTGCTTCCTTCGCAACCCCTCCTTGTCTTATCCTCAGCCCCCTCCCGGGCCCCATCTTCCCAGGTAGACACGGGCTTGGGTGGGACTCCAGTTCCTGAGGGTGACATGTGTCCTGCCAAAAGCTCCCATGAAGGGTGTCCACCCTGTGTAAGTTCATGGGCCCTGCGGGGGCCACCATACATCCAGTCCTGAAGGCCCAGCCCCTGCCCCGGGTACAGCAGCAAAATCCAACACCAAGGCCAAGGACAGGCTGTGACAGCATATCAGGTGCAGGGCCTTGGAATTTTGAGGTGATTGTAGATTCCTGTGCAGTTGTGTGTCCGAATGCCTCAACTCACTCACATTTTCCTCTTTTTATTTTTTCCCAACTATTACCCAGTTTTGCAAAAATTAGCTATTGCTACTTTGAGGGTCACGAGAGGGACCGTGTAGAAAGGTTTGTTGTCTGCAACTCTGGGACAGTAATTTCATTAAGCGCCAACTATGACGGGGTCTTGATTAAGATCAGGGATTAGAAAATACTGTCTTTGCCTACTAGCAGCCTGTTTCCCACCCATGAAAGTTTAATTTTAAAATATGAGTTTGTAACAAAAAGTGTCACATTAATAAAGACAGCGAGTGGCTTCCCCTACCACCTTACTGGGCCTGGTTCTCAGGTCTCCAGACTGAGTATGACATCTCCTGATGCAGCCACCAGGTGGCAGAGCTCCCTCTGTCCAGGGAAGCAGGTCTTCTCTCACCTCTTCCATAGCTGGACAGGGGACCCTTCCTTGCCTGTTGCAAAGGCCTGTCTCCCTTCTGAATGGAGATGGAGGTGTAGACACCAAAGTCAGTCAATGACCCGGACCTCCAGACAAGCAGAAGGGGGTGAATGCCACTCTCATACTAAGAGAGATTATCATATTAAGTGAAATAAGCCAGGCAGAGAAAGACAAATATATGATTTTGCTTATATGCGGAATCTAAAAAATAGTTATACAAATGAACTATTTACAAAACAGAAATGGACCCACAGACATAGAAAACAAACTGAAACTAACACAACAATGTAAATCAACTATACTTCAAAAAAATTAAAATAAAATCAGGGAGAGTTTAAAAATGCATAGAAAAGCACAAACCCAACTGCATACAAGCATTTACAAAACTCTGTGGGTGTGTGTGTGCACGTGTGCACTTTCATATGATTACAGAGCAAAATGACTAATGGGCTACTGGATGCTTTAATTTTAATTTAATGCTTTAAAATCTAGACTTGCCTTTGTTTCCCCACAGGCAGGTGGAGGCGTCCAATCCTCTACCTCCGTTTATCTCCTTAGTATGAGGGTCTGGGTGGGAAGGGACTCAGGGAGCTGAATTCTCTGGGACTCTCTGCCTGAAAGGAAGTCAACCAGAGACAGCTCCTCCTGAAATTCCAGGACAGTTCAGGTTTGAAGCAAACCTGACATAGGTGCCCTTGTCTGGGGCTCAGCTCTCCGCATCCTGCAGCATCCTGACTCCACAGCCCTTCCTGCTCGATCCTGGAGGCTGTGCTATGGTCCTGCCCTGACTCAAAGGTTCCCTGCAGTTCCTAAGAGGCTGATGTTATTCTTCTTTTCAGTGCTCTTGTATATGTATTTTCTTCTCCTTCCTAAGAATATAGAGCCCTGTGGGAGGCACGGACGTGTATTAGGATCATGGCTCACCTATACGCATCCTGTCAGCCCCAGTCCAGTGCCTTCTATCCTGGGAAACCCTCTACACTCCCGGGGAGACCCCCAGCCATTCTCATGACCCAGAGCCCAGGGAGCACACGTCCCTCAGCCCCGCACCACCCTTGGCTCTGGGGAGCACAGGAAAGTGCCTCTCCCAGAGGGTGAGGGTGAGGGCTTGTGTGTCGTTCGGACCTGTGGAAAATTAAATCTCATATTGCATTTTGCAGCTGATTATGTCCATGCTCTGTCTTATCTGGTTCAGCTTAAAGGACCAAAGTCCTCCAGAGTCCTTGCTGCCTCAGGGAAACTCACTGTGCTCTATGGACCTCCCCACCTTGCTTCAATTTCTGGAGAGGACATTTCAGAAAACAGGCCTTTGAATTTTTAAATTTACATTTAAAAGTAGTTGTTTCATATTTGAATATGGTCAGGCTCTGAAATTGTGTATTCTAAGACAGAATGAATAGAAGCTGGTCGCATAGAGGGCATTCAACTAAGAGATGAAGAGAGAGACAAGGTCACTGCACCCAGCCTTCCAGTCCCTACAGTTATCTGCACTGCGACTCAGCTTGTGTGAAGACAAGGGAACTTCAGGCTGGGGGCTTTACCCATGGAGGACAGGATTGGGCCTTGGAGAGTCCTGTTAGTCTGAGAGTCTCCTGGATGGGGTCTGTTTGCTCTTTGACACTCTTTTATGTCCTGGTCTAGGCTGTTCCTTAATCTTCATTTCTGAACAGCTTACCACATCCTTAGAAAGGAGAGTGAGTGGAGTAACAACCTTTGGTCTTTGTGGTCCCGCTGGTGCCAGGCAGTGCTGTGACGTTGGTATTCAACCAGGTACTTTAGAATGTGTCCGATGTGCATTTCTGTTCAGTCTCTTGGGGAGACCCACATGAAGCCAACCACAATTCTGGAGAGTCTGTGTTTATTGAGTGGTACAGGATTCATGGGTCATGGATGCAAATAAAGTCTTGCTTCTCCTCTTGCGTCTCCAGGAGAGTTCTTAGAGGAAATGGGCTCGGTCTGAATCTTGAGAGGGCTTGGGGACTCACAGATGGGACTTCGTTCACAGAAGGAAAGTTTTCTTTTCAGGCTACAGAAGAGGGACGCGTCAAGGACAGAGGTGGGGCCAGCCCTGGGTGTTACAGGGTGGTGTAGGATTCCTAGTTGATGATCTGAGTGATGCAGGTAGGGTTAGAAAAGGTGGACAGGAGCCAGATCCTGAAAGTCTTGATTGGAATTGGGATCACGGAAGGGTTTAAGTATTTAGGTAGCTTGCTTGATTTTTTTTGTCCTACGCACAACAATCCAAGCAGGGAAAGACTATAAGGCAACCACCATACACCAGTCCTAGTGGGAGGTGAGGCAGGTGTGAAGCAGGGGTGGAGAGCAGATGGGATGTGAGGGCTGCAGGAAAGGGAGAGGGGGCGGGGCTCTGGGGCCCCCCGTGTGCTCAGGGCTAGGGAACTGTGCTGATCTCCTGCATCTGGCTGGCTCTTCTGTTCCGTGGTTCATCTTGAATTCACATATTGCGTCACATCTTTTACCCAGGTGTAAGGGGCAAGAGGACCTTTTATCAATTAAATTATAATATTAATAATATTTTTTTAACAGCTTGCCTTAATGGCTACTGTTAGGTAAGGCTCATAATTTCATTAACTTGAAAGTATTGCCATATGGACAAAGTGCAATACAAAGCCACTTATACATTTCATAGCTTGACATTGATGAATGTAATAGGGAAACAGTTACTTAGCATCACGACCTGGAAGAGACGTGCCAGTGGGTATCAAATGTGCAAACCAGGAAGGGACATGTATGTGAAGACCTAGGTGTGCCTCACTTTGGCAGATCTCTTCCAAGGTGTGCTGTGCGGGTTAAGGCTGAGTGGGGAATAAAGATGGTCCAGAGTCAAGCCTGCCTCCCTGAGTGCTGTGGAGGGAATGGAAAGGCCCTGGGCCTCTTCAGGGTTAGATGTCTGGGGTTTTCCCTGTGACCTGTTCCCTGGGGTCCCTACCAAGCCCTATTCCTGGTTGGAGAATGCTGGACGCCCAGCGACACCCTGACACCAGTTCATAATTATGGAGGAAATGCTGAAAGAATTCCAACTACACGCACACAGGGGATCTTGGCCAGTTATGCCTTTTAGCTATCAACAGAATAGCCTCGGGAAAGTCATTAGGAAATTACAGGCTGAAGATTAGCTGAGAAAAGGCAGGAAATTGAATGAAGTCAGCGTGAGGGCGCAGGGAGGCATTTTTCTAGCTGTCTGCTCAGAACAGTCTTTGAAGGATGGCAAATCAGTGTGTCAGAGAGGAAATTGGGCCCTGAGAGCAGCCCCTGTAAACAACCCGTAAGAAGGAGGCTAGCTTGCTAAATATGTAGCCTGCCTGGGGACCTTTCCTTTCTGCTGCATGTTTGTGGTTGGCTCAGAATCCAGGTGCATGAATCCAGCCAAATTACAGAGGGCAGAGAAAACGTGCAATAGTTCACTGAGAGGATTGCACACCTGACTGTGCAAATCAGCCATAAACACTGCCTCGGGCCTCCATCCCTGTCCCCAGGAAGGACAGGCAAAGCACTGTCAGGTCCCCTCTGCCGAATGCTAGACCCCCAGAGGGAGCCTGTAATCTGTCCAGGAAACTCTACTTATATTTGCCAACAGAGAAGTTCTCTGCCAGTACAGTGACTATGAATGAGAAGATTTCAGGTAAGCAAGGGATGATAGAAAATCAGGGCAGACTTTCTGAGGTTGTGTTTCCCAGGCCTTCTGCAAAGGGCCTCCTCAATATCTCTGTCCAACAGAGGAGGCTGCCTCTCTGAAGGCCAGAGGGTTAGCTTCATCGCTGAATGCTCTGTGCTCTTTCCTCTGTGCTCAGGGCTTTTTCCCTTTGACCTAAAGCACTTCTCTCTTAAGATGTGTTCAAGGAACAGTCACGGCACTGTCCCTGTGAGTTTTGGGGATACCTGCCCTCCTCCCCGCTTCCGGGGTCAGCTCACTGTAGTCCATGCAGCAGTTGTGAAGCTCTTCAGTCAGTCCTTCCACCCCAGTAGTTGTTCTCCCAGTGACCACTCTGCCACGTGTATTGACAAAGGGACAGGAATGGCCAGAGCAGATCCCAGGAGATCAAGTGGGGCTGGCCTGTCAATCACCCTAGAGAACAACCCCTCCTCCCTGGAGAAGGTGTGTAAACCAAAGACATTTTGTGCCCAACCACATAGCTAAGGCGCGCTGCAAAGATGCTTGTGACAAGGCTGCACATGTGCACAGGTGTGTGGGCATGGGGGGTGGGGGGATGGTGTGCACAGGGAGGAAGAGGCAGAATGGAAGCAGGATTGAGACAAGGGCTCCTTTGTTTTTCTGATTATCTACTAAGGATGTGAAGTATCAGGATTACAGAGGATCAGAAGTGGGATCTCCAGGCTTACTCCCCTGACTTTACCCAGGAGGTGGGGGGACAGAGTAGGGGACCGAAAATCCAGCTGAAAAGGCCACAGGACTCCCATCCCGGCCTCCTGAATCCCAAGGCAGCATTTGCCGCTGCAAGTCCTGAGGATGCAGACCCTCCATCCACTCTTCGTTCTGCGCAGTGGCTTTTCCTCTGCCACTCTGCTCCCTCCCGGATGCATTCTACACGGGCTGCTGAGCAGGGTGATTGGGGTGCCACCGATGTGCGCAATCTTTCCAGCCTGCCAATGAGAGCTAAACCGATTCCAATTTTGTTAAGGAAGCTGAAGATAATTCGAAGTTCTATTGCATTGAGTCCTTTTCTGAAGTAAAGAACATTTAAATAGATTACAATTTGATATTCTCGGCAATTTTCTGTTGGCTGGTGGAGGGATTGGAGGGAGTGAATAATAGAGTCACTTCCTAGGGTGGAAAATGGCTTGTTTCTGCTTCATAGGAAGTTTTGTGGCTTTTGATACATGATTAAGCATGGTGTAAACGAAGCCTTGGCACGTGTTCAGTGCAACAACAATGAATTCTGTAAATCTGTTCTGCCCCAGGTCTGAGCTGTGTTCTTGGGATATAAAGCTGAGTGAGGCTTGGGTAACATCAGCCATCTTTCAGCTTCACTGCAAGCAAAGGAGGCACCTGGTATCTTGAAAACACAGAAGACAGAGCCATTGACACTTCCAGGAGGTGGATGGATTGGAGGAAAGCTGTAGGGAAGAGGCAGCCTTTGACTGAAACTTGTGGCAAACCAGGTGGTTATCCAGGACAGAGGAGGCAGAGGGCCATGAATCCTGGGGCTTGTTTGGGCAGCCAGAGGCTTGGCACCTGCCGCTGGAAGGCAGACTGCCTGGTGGAGGTGGCTGGTCTTGAAGGTGGATGGGCAGGTGGGTCTCCAGTGCTTTGAAGAGAGGTGTAGGGTAGGAAGAGGAAGGATGTGGTCTGTGTTTCAGAACAAGACTCTGACAGCAGTAGGAGGATGGGGCAGGACTGCTGTCATTGCAGGGGTATTGGGAACTTTGTGTGGACGACACAGGACCGAGCCTGGCCCAGCAGAGGAGGGGAGGGGCAGGAGGGGTGAACATTTCTGGGGCAGAGTGAACAGGACTGGGGGGAGGTGAGTGAATGAGGACTTGGGGACATAGCTGAGGCCCCCAGCTTGGATGCTGAGAGAAGGATGGCACTTCTTGGTGACACAGGGCACTTGGCAGAGGCTGCAGGTTCAGGTAGAAAAAGGATGCACTCATTTATTTTTCACTTTTTATTTTAGGACAATTAGACCTTCAGAAAAGTTGCAAAACAGTGCAAAGAATTCTTGTAAACCCTTCTCCCAGCTTCCCCTAATTGTTGATAATGTATAATTATCAAAACCAGGAAGTGAACTTGGAAACAATACCATTAATTGAGCTACAGACGTCACTGAAATTTTATCAGCCAATTTGCCAGGTTTTTGGTTCTCTGAGTTGAGGTACTAACAGACAAATCTGGTCTAAGGGGAGTAACGTATAATGAGACCTTTGTTTTCTTTTTCCATCAATGCTCTGTACTTAGCTATTTTTGCCTTTATGGTCGGTATTCTCTTCATACTATTTCTTTTTTAATCCCTTTGATGACATTTTACTTTACATATGTATACACATATATACAATATATACACATATACATGTTGAATGGCATCTCTCCTTCCCCTCCACTGTCTCAGAATTGTTTTTACTTGCAAGACTTAAATCCCCTTACCTGCACTGAAAGAACTGTCTTAGAAATGTCAGCTACCTAACATCAATACTCACCCCCATGGCACTCTCTGCTCCATTAGCCCTGCAGGCAGAGGCACCAGCACAGAGTGGGGCCCACGGAGCTGAGTCCTCCCCACCTTAAGCCAAGTGTGAATGCCAAGCCCTGTTCCTGACTGTCTGCACATACACAAACATCCTGTTACGCTTTCTGTTTCTTGCCCTCCTGACTGTCTTTTTGGCTTTATTTTTTCTCTGCAATGGTATCTTGTGCTCTTTTTCTAGTGACGTTGAAGGAGACGTTCTCTTCAAGCTCCTAGTTGTTGCCTTTAAGTTGATGGGACTCTCCTGCAGGTTCTTACCGAAGGTCTCCACGCTGTCCCACCCAGGGGAGTCCTGTGGCCTTCAGCATACCTTCCTTCCTGATGCTCGCTCCATGACACTCCCTGGGATGCTGCCTGTGCACGGTTCCCCTTGCTGGGCCCCTCTCCTGCTCCACTCTGCAGGTTAGATTGCCTCTGGCCTCGGGCCTGGGATATTTCCTCATCTCTCTCTGCACCTGTCCCAGGTGACCTCCTTCATTCTATTGCTCTAAGTTCCATTCCCCATCTGCATCTCCAGCTGAGATCTCTCTTCTGAGCTTCAGACTTGTGTAGTTGACTGCCCTCTGGAGAGGCCGGTTTGGATGTCCCACTGGGAACCCAAACCTAACGGGTTCCTAATGGCACTCAGGATTTCCATTACTCTCCTGGCCCTCATTCCACATGGCTGTTCTTTTTTCTCCTTTCCTTCACTCGCCACAACCAAATCATCAGCAAATCCTACAGATTATCTGTATGTCTACATATCACTCACTCACGTCTCCCTGATTCCCCATCACCCAGCAGTAGGTCTTCTCTGAACAATTGCAAAGGCCTTCTGAATGACCTCATCCACTTTCCAAAGCAGCCTTTACTCAGAGGTGGACTGGGCTTTTGTAATTTAAAGGGGAATTATGTCATGTCCTTGCTTAAGGACACATGGGCTTTATCTGTTGATGATGGGAGTGCACAATGTTATAGAACATAATGCAGGACAATTGGGAATTTGTATCAAAATGACAAATGCACTTACCTTTTGATTCAGCAGTACCTTCTGAGAATGTGAATCCTGCACATGTTTGTACACATGGGAAGTGATAAACATACAAGCTTATCCTCAGCAGCAATGAAACAGCAAATTATGACAAACAACTCAAAAGCCCATCGGGAGGAAACTGGATATATAAACTATGGTCTAGCCCCATAATAAAGTTCCTTGAAGCAGCAAAAGAAAAAAAGAAAGATTGAGGAAGCTCCCATATGCTGTTATGAAAATATCTCCAGAAAATTCTGCTGCATGAAAAAGCAAGTTGAAAATAGTATTTCATAGCATGCCATCTTTTATACAAGAAAGAGGGAGAAAGAAGAATTTATATTTGCTTGAGGTTGAGGTTGGTGGGGTAGACAAGGACAAGGGTAGAGGTGATATTCCTCATTGCATTCTGTATTAAAGTGTTTTGATTTGACTTTCGAACCTTGTTGAATATATTATTAATACACAGGCCTCTCTTGCACTAAGTGCTCAGTTTCCTGCCAACCTCAGTTCTCTCCTGACCTCAGGGCCTGCCTGAAATGCTTACCACCCTTCTTGTGCAGCTGGGTCGTCTCAGGTTTTAGGGTGCAGCCTACACGCCACCCTTTCAGAAAGGACCTTGCTGACCAAGCAACACACAGGAGTTTGCTTCATATCATTCTCTGCCCTTAAGCCCTGTGTGCTACATTCATGGAACATTCTGTACAGTTTGCAATTTCCTACTTTGTTGTTAGTTTGTTTATCTCTCCTACTCATCTGTAAGTCCAAGAAAGCAGACATCACTTCTTCTCATTCAAAATCCCAGAACCTCAATATACTTCTTGAAGAAATGAAAGAGCATGCTTAAGCCTTTATTTATCTGATCAAATTTTTCTAGCAAAGTCATGAAC